>NC_135574.1:20731273-23231273 GCF_965152235.1 Eretmochelys imbricata | reverse complement strand
TTGCTTATTTTGACATATGACGTTGACAATTTGTGTTTTAATGGATATAATGCTTTAATTTTCAAATCCAATGATCATTTGCACCCATAGTGTCTGACACACCCCCATAATTTCCCACAACTGTGAACATTTAAATAGATAACAATAAAAAAGGGCTTAGACCATAACTTTGCACAACTGTGCAAATTAAAATAAATAAAAATACAAAAAAATTCTTTAAAATAAACATCAATATTATCCATTGAAATTATTTTAAAAATATGAATTTAATTCTGCCGAGCCTACACATGAGATCAGGGACTCTCTCTCTCTCTCAGTGCATGTGTGTGTGTGTAAAACACTAGAAATACCCTTTTTCATGCCAATAGAAAGATGAGAATTTTCCATCTTCCTGCTTAATTGGCAATATAATAGTTTGGACTGTACTTTTAAGAGGTTTGGACATGCTAACTAGTATTATCCTGTCCAAATGGCATTAGCGCTTTAACACTCACTTATGGGGCACTCTGCATGCAAGAAGACTTCTTGAAGTTACAGTATAACCTTAATTTCTAAACTCTTTCCAGACTGTCAATCTGTCATTTTGATGAAGGCATAAATGGAGTATTCAAAGCAACTGAAAGTGTCTAAAATAAAATAAAATGGCAATTTGATAAAATATTACACCATATTTTTTCTAGAAGAGACTGCCTGCCTTTTTTGTTTGCTTGATTGGAATCACCAAGGTATATCTGAGTTTATTTGAAGAAAAAAAATATGTTCTCAAGTTTTGCACTTGATGTATTTGCAAGCTACAAAAATGCAGGCGTGAAATCTGGCACCTTCAGAGTTACACATTTGTACTTGCAATTCGCTTAAGATTTATAGCCATTCGTGGCAGATGATGTCATCAGCCAATGCACATATTCCCTACCTCATTTTCCCAAGTTTGGATTTACATTCTTTATGGAACGTTGAGCTGGCAACAAGTGTTGATAATGAGTAACAAATAGCAGGGACAGTGTCAAATTATTTTTAATAGCAGAACATTATTCCTGTGTGGTTAATATGCTGTGAAATGTTAATGCATCAGCAACTTTTTTACTGTGTAAATGTATTTCCCACAATATTAGCAAGGTTTCTGCCTTACCTGTAATTTGAAAATTGCTAATGCAGAAAGAAAATGACTAACGTAGAGGTGTTACCCTGTAGGGAACTGGGTCAAATTCTGCTTGCCTTATTAATGCAAAAGTCCAATTAAAATCAATAGACATTTTTATATGCCTAAGACAAGTAGGTCTTGGCCAATATTCATTGTAAATAAGTTACATTTGAGAAATGTATTTCAATTAATGGACCAAATTCTTCTCTGTTCCACTGGTGTAAATGCAGAGTAACTCCACAAAAGTCAAAGGACTTTCTTTGGACTGACACCAATGCAAATAAGAGTCGAAGAGTCTGACTCTGTGCATGAAGTTGCTGTTTAGCCAAAATATGCTCATACAAGCTATTCACATTTTTTCTTCAAATGTTTTAGTTGTGACTCAGAGTTGTAGACTCAGTGTAAAATGAATCACAAAAATCTCAGATTTGTAACAAACGACAATTACAAGGAAAGAGACAAAGCTCATTTTGTATAGTGATTTGAACAGGGGCAGAGAAATTCTTTGTTGACCATATGAGGCAGTGATGAATCACTGAATGGAACATGTACTACCTTGTCCATGAATTATGGGCATTATATTTCCTGCAGGGAGCTGAAGAAACATTTCACGGAAGAATTAATGACATGTGCCAACATCTTTAGGGAAAGATGTTGATGCCCAAGAGTAAAATGGATCTAGATGTGCCAAGTACTATATAAAGTATGTCTGTCATGGAACACTAACTATTTCATGAGAAACTATCATGTTATGCCTAGTAATGGGGTAGAAGTAATGGTGGGGGAAACCCAAAATGTACTATTCTGGTGGTGATCAGTTTGCTTCTTTTCTTCATAGAGAACATGGACTTCTGTAAGCTATTTTTTCTTGAAAGAAGTTAACCTAGCTTAAGCAAGGGAAAGTGTGAGCTTCTCACAGTGAAAGCAGATGATCAGTATGGGTTATTTTAAGATCCTGATTCCATTGCAGCCTCAACCCTGTATTCATAATATATAATGTTCGAACATGGTTGCTCCCATTCTGGCTTTGGGATGTGTTCAGATACATTTTTCCTAACTGCAAGTAGTCTTGAGTCATGCTTGGCAAACTCTTTGTCATAATAATTTATTTAACATATTTATCCTTTTTTCTCTTTATAAATTATCCACCAACCGAATTAATATCTTTTTAAAAAATTGAATTAATTTAAAATGTAAAATAACCATCAGCCTCACTTTTATCCTTAAATAATTTTTCACAGTTATGAGCTGCTAAAAAAAAATGGAGTTGATGGACAGGCTCTCTTTAGGAAAATACTGTATTTGCACCTATACATAAAAAGTGACTCAAGGCGGGATTCACTGGGGGGAAGTGAATGTACCTAATTTAAGAATATTGTTTATAGTGCTTGGGTGTGTATAGTTATGTAGCAGAGAATAATTGCTTACATTTCATGCCCCACCATGCACTATGTCCATGGACTGCCATCATGCACCATAGCAATTCACCGAAGGGGACCTGTTATGATAACTGGGCCTATAGATTTAATTCTGAACTCAACTGTAAAAAGTCTGTGAAAGTCCATAAGATGTCACAGTAACCTATAATAACAAATGTTGATGGGAAAAGATACAAAAAGGAGATAGACTGAATTAGTTTAAACAAAAAGGCCTCCTGTTAGGGTTCAATGAGTATGTTAAAATCCTGCTTGGTAAAAACAGAAAATGAGGAGCCAGAAATTGGTGTGCTGGATATGAGGCCTAATTGATGGACAAAACAATGAGGGGATGAGCTATTCCACCCATCACTCCCTTTGTGAATCCGTAAAGAAAGAGACGTTGGGGGGGGAGAATACCGAAGAACAGATGGAGCAAATTTCACCATCATGGCTGCCGCTCCTACCATCTCCTGCAACCCTAGGCCAGTGTCATCCTAATCCTGAGAGATATCCTAACCAGACTGGGCCAGAGAGATAGATCCAGTTGACCACCCCTACCAGCTCCTCCAGACATCACCTGGGATGAAATGGGATCACACTTTAACAAAAGAAGCAACAACAACAGCTCCAGCTTCTCTCAACTAATTTCTTCTCTTTAACCCAAAAGAACAGCTATTACCATCTTTGATATCATCTGTCAGACAAAGGGGTTTTTCCTTCTTAAACTCTCTGATGAAAGCCTGACTTAATTCTTTACAATTCAAACGCTGTAGTTTTTTTCCCTTCTTTTGTGTATCTTTAATAAAGTGTTAAAAGGATATTTAATGGTGTATTTGCCATGATACTAAGTAGGCTGAGGTCTCTGTATACTAAACCCCAAACCTTGTTTACACTGTTTAATATTGGACAGTGACTGGATTATGTGAACACCTTTGGCCCATTTACTCCATCTAAATTAGTACAATAGACCCTTTGGTCCATCGTAGGAGGTGTTGTCTGATCAGGGAACCCTACTGAATGGGAGGTGAATGGGAGCATGAGGACCCAAATTAAAACTCTTGTGAGGTACAGTGGTGACATTTCTGAACTAATATTTTCAATGCTGAGCCAAAAGTTTTCAGCTAAAATGTCTTCGTTTTCAGTGTTTCACTGAAAACTTGAAATTTTTCACAGAAAATTTCTCTGAGAAAATAGGCTCTTTCACCTATGCAGCCCATGCTAATTTAACTCTTGCATATAAAAAAGATGACATTACTAACTCCAGATATGGACTGTAAACTCTTTGAGGCAGGGATTATCTTTTCATTATAAACATGCACAGGGGCTAGCAGAGCGAGGCCTTGATCCTGGTTAGCTCCTCTCAGTGTTATGACAGTACAATAATAATGATAATAAACACTATGGCCCAAATATTCAATTGGTGTAAATCAGCGTATCTCGCTTGGGATTAAGAATTTGGCCCCATGAATCTGTTCCCCATGGAAAGAGAGCTTCAGGATCTAGGACTCAATCCAAATCCCACTGAAATCAATCAAAAAACTCCTACTGATTTTCATAGGTTTTTGATCAGGCCTTTAGAGAAGTATGGGACTGGTTTACTTTGCTTTTAAGGAGACCTTGTTCAAAAAATCTATATCCATTTAGCTCTTCACAAATAAAATAATTTATTTAACATATTTATTCTTTTTTCTCTTTATAAATTATCTACCAGCTAACTTGATATCTTAATCTGAAATTTTTTAAAAAAATAAAATAATCATCAACCTCACACTTTTATCCTTAAATGAGTTGTCACTATCCTGCATACTGTGATTATGCAGAACGTTGCAGTGTTTTCTCTTATGAAACCACAGCTTCCTGCCACTTAAACTCTGTTACATGTGGACAGTATAGGATCTTAGAACTGCTCTGTGTCAATTTCTCTTCAGTAGAGAGCAGTAGAACACATCCGCTCATTTACCATGCTCCGCTCTCTATCTAATTCTAGGATTTTTTTTTTTTTTTTTGTAAAGTACATCTGGTAAGGTTTGCTTTTTAAATCTGTCATTATTAGAACAATTCAAAATATTCACTATAAAACCCTGAAACCACATGAAACTCACCTGCTTTCATGTTCCATTGCAGATTTGAAATTCAGCCCAGCTTCTTTAAACATTCTGCAAAGTTCACAAAACTTTCAGACGCACCTGGCTGACATATAGTTTTGCATCCAAACTATCCAGAACTCAGTTTACATATGAAATCAGGTGAAACGCCTTGGTTTGGACTCAATTTCAGCGTGTGTGTTTTGGTTTATTCAAACCCCAAACTCAAAGTAAATCACAAGGTGAGCCAATCCCCTTCACTACCCAAACATTCACCCTGCTCTGCTATGTATGCAAGAAACATGATAAACAGGTCTATCTCTGAAGTCCTAACTCAGGCAAAACTCCCACTGAACTGAGGCCAAATTCCCATTTAAAGGGAATGTAGAACTGGCAGGGAATGTTGATAATGAGCAACAAATAGCAGAGAGAGCGTCAAACTATTTTTAACACCAGAACATCATTCCTGTGCAGTTAATAAGATGCTGCAAAATGTTGATGCATCAGCAACCTTGGAACTGTGTAAATGTGCTTGCCATGATATCAGCACGTGAATGGGAGTTAGCCTGAGATAGGACTTATTTGTTTAATATAGTATGCTCTGTGCTGTACAAAACAGACAAAGAAGACCCCCCAAGGGTCCGAGGATCACAGGTTAAAAACCACTGTTGTATACAATCAGCTGGTTCAGTTGCTTACCACTTGACGTTCAATCCCCCTGTCTTTATAGTGCAGTAAATCTTTGAAGTGGCTTCTTCAGAAAAGCAAAACCTAGACCGAACTTTTCTCTCCTGCTGGGTGTAGACATCATGCTGTCTTCTCCCCCACTTGTTAGTGTGAGGCTTATTTACTGCTTCTATGTTAATTGAGGTAAACACTCATTCCTTTGTTTAGACTAGGCCCGTTTAACAAATCCCCCTGATATACCTGGTTCACACACACAGTTATAATTCATAACTCTTAATACCCATCGTGTACATACCTCACACAAGACTGTTAATGATCAGTGAGTTATTAGTTTTCAAATGATACCTCACAAGGCATATTTTTTTACAAAGATCACGGCAATAGTTTGCAGGGTGTGAATACAGGGGTGCTTAGTGTCACAGTTGGTTCTTTGTTTCTGTGGGAATTTGTTCCACAGTCTTAGACCAGTCCCTGGGAAAGCTCGGTCTCCTGCATAGACAAGCTTTATCCATGTGATAGAAAGTTCCGTTGTGCCTGAGGAGCAGTTGTCAGCCATGATCCTCATCCCAGATCTTTAGGTGATCTTTTAGATATCCTGGGTTTAGGCCATTGAGTCCCTTGAAGATAAGGACCAAGCATTCAGTTTGACTTGTTATTCTGTAGGAAGCCAATGTAGACAGCCAAGAATTGGTCTGATGTGCTTTTGTTGCTGATATATGTTCTGCACTCTGATTTAGTTAGAGTTTCCGAAGGGCTGATGGCTTCATGCCCAAGTACGTTGCATTACAGTGCAGATGGGAGGTGACAAAGGCGTGTATTATAATAACGATAATAATAATAAATAATATAAAGGCATGGCTCAGTCTATTTTATCCACTGATGTCCATGGGAGTTTAGGGCCCGCAGGGCCTCTGATGACTGAGATCATAAGAACTAAAATTTGTTAATGTTCCATTCCTTCAGTCAAATTAGAGTTACAGGCCTTCAGAAGGGAAATTAGTAACCTTAAAAGGAGGAGTCTTGGGACCAATTGTTGCAATTCACCATAAATTAAATAAAGGAACAAAGATTACAGTAGGAAATAACCTTTTAAAATTAGGTGTTGCTTTAATGGCTAACTGACACTAGTTAGTTGTGGTGATATTAACTGTCCACAACAAACTTAAAACTGATAAAAGGGAACTTGTTAAAATACACACTACAAATAGCCTATGGAACTCACTGCTACAATATATTACTCAGGGACTTGTCTACATTGGGATACTCAGGAAAATTCAAGTAAATTAGTTAAACTGCATTAAATCCCTGTGTGGATACTCTCATTCAGAATTAAGGTGGCCTTAATCCAGTTTGATGAATGAAACTAAATCAAATTAAGGCCACTTTCATTCTAAATGAGAAAGTCCATGCAGGGATTTGATACAGTTTAACTAATCCACTTTACATTCATACCTTTAGTTAATTTCAGATTAATTTTCCTCAGTGTCCCCATGTAGACAAGGTTAATAGGATTCAAAAATGATTCTGCATTTATTTGGAAAATGAGATAATCCATAGTTACTTTATAACGGGATTTTTTTTAAGATTGGAAGGGTTATAAACCCTCATCCTTTAGTCCAACCTCTAAATAATGGGGGTTTGAAAAAAAAATTTCCTATGGGCAGGCTGTTCCATAATTGCCCACTTCAGGGTTTTTTCACCTTTCTCTGAACCATCTGGTCCAGGTCATTGTCAGCAACAAGATAGGTGCTTAATCTGGCGTGGCTGCGTCCCCATATAACAATCACATACTTTTGTTTTTCATTTTTGTTAGTTCAATTTGGTTTTGTTTTTCTCAAAGAAAAAGAAACTAGAAAAGGGCACAAGCTGATTTGTTTTCCTTTGCCAGAGGATTTTTTTAAAAAAGAATAAAATATTCCGCCATGCCACTCAAACAAGATTGCAATACCACTAGAAAAGTTCTGTTGTAGCCTGAGTGTAACCCAGAGTATAGCATTAAAATATGCATTGGGTCTAAACATTCCAGATGGGATTTTGTGTTGGTTTTTTGGTTTAGCCCAGCCTTCACTTTGAATCAATTTTGGATTCCTTGCAGTGGCTCAATCATTATTATGCCACAAATAACTGAACTCCAGTCACATCTAGGGACAGCCTGAAAGAAGGGTGTTTCAATTCTTGGCATAAGAATTCTTTATTCAAACAGGCATGGGATTATTTTTGCTTACCACATGCCTTGCATTTACAGGAAAGTAGTTGTGATTCATTCACAAACAGCAATATTAATTTAAAGACTGGAATTGAACATGTGTTAGCAAATAAAATGTAATATTTTATTATCACTTATGGCAAGGATTTGTCATCACTCATGAGTGAATTGTTGGTCTAAATGTATTTTATTTTTTGTGAAAAAACTTTGCAGAATTTTTTTTTCATTTATGTTGAAATTCTTCATTTAGCATTTCAGGTTCTCACTGAAAAGCTGAAAACCCAAAAATCCAAAACTGAAAAGAAAAGAAAAGAAAAGAAAACCCTGACAATAAATCTTGCAGTTTTTGACTACTGAAAACAGATCTGGCGGGGGGCGGTGGAGGAGAATTGTTTTTTCTGATTTAAAAAACGCCATTTTTCCTCAAAAATATGTTTTGATAAAAATTTTCCAACCAGTCCCTGTGAGAAGCAATATTATTAATTTGCTTTCAGATAAATATTGTGCAGGGCCAGATCCTTTATTAGTGTAAATCAGCATATTCTACTGATGTCAATGGAACTATGAAGATTTACACCAGCTGAAAATCTGGATGTATTATCAGTTGAGTCACCATGTAATCCATATTTTCCAAATCCCATTTAAGCATATAGAGCAGTAGTAGACGAATCTCACATGGTCTGGAGTTCTGATTTAAATCAAAACCTCTAAATCTGAGGGGTTTTATTTTATCCAATTATTCAGTGCTACACAGATATTATTATTCTGCTATGCACAACACACACACACAAAGATTAAAGGCCATTCAGAGTTTATAATATAAGTAGACTGGTGAAGTTCAATAAAATACCTGAAATTTCACATTTTTTGCTCAACTGAAAATGAAATTGTGAGCCTACTTGCACTCAAAAACTGAACTCTTTTTGAGGAAAAATGTTATTTTTCTAAATTTTGATTTTCAAAACCACTTCAGTCAAGTTACCTTTTCTAGGTGAAATGCAAAATTTCAAGTTGCCCGTGGTTTAAAGGTGGACCTAACTGCCTTTCCAGGCACTCATTAAATCCTATTTTGCACTCTGGCTTCTGACAGCCCTACTCTTAAACCATCAGATTATGCTATTTCTTGTTTTTAAAAGGAACAGAACTTTTTGTCATATTAATTTGTCTTTCAATATTTCAAAGTCTGAAAAAAAGATAGAAGTGAAAGAAGTGAAGAAAAAAGAAGCATCGCCTACCAGAAGACCAGGAGAACTGATCAAAGAGCCAAATAAAAAAAATATTTAAATTATAGTAGGTCAAAAAAATTCAAAATTTGCAATTTCAAGTTTTGTCAAAATGTCAAATTTCAATGAAAAACTGGGCTGAATTTTTTCATGAAAATTGTAATAAAAATGTCTGTCTTTCTAGAGGACTGATTGAAAAATGTCAAAAATTGTTTAAAATGTCAAAAAAATCAATAAATATTTCATTACAGTTTCAATTTTTTCTAAAAAATATTTTTGTAAAAATTACATCCTTTCTTCAACCAGTTGTATCTAATAAATCATATTTCACTGGTCTTCACTGAATAAGGCAAATGCACTCACTGAATACCCTTTAAGAAGATTCAATGATCGTACAGTGTTCAGTATCCCTGCTGTGGCTGCCAACACAGGTAACAACTGTGGTGGTTCTTCTGGGGATGCGGTCATCATAGAATCATAGAATAACAGAGTTGGAAGGGACCTCTGGAGGCCATCTAGTCCAACCCCCTGCCCAGAGCAGGACCAATCCCAACTAAATCATCCCAGCCAAGGCTTTGTCAAACCTGACCTTAAAAACTTCTAAGGAAGGGGATTCCACCACCTCCCTAGGTAACGCATTCCAGTGTTTCACCACACTCCTAGTGAAAAAGTTTTTCCTAATATCCAACCTAAATCTCCCCCACTGCAACTTGAGACCATTACTCCTTGTCCTGTCATCTGCTATCACTGCTATCATCTGTCCATGAGGAATAAAACTGAGATTGTCAGTTCATTTCAAGTTTCAGAGTAACAGCCATGTTAGTCTGTATTCTCAAAAAGAAAAGGAGTACTTGTGGCACCTTAGAGACTAACCAATTTATTTGAGCATAAGCTCAAACAATCCATTTCAATCATTTCAAATAATCCATTGAAAAGCATCAGGTAGTAACAACTTTCAGCCATTGGGCGAGACTTCAACTGGTGGTTGACTGTACACAGTCACGGCTGCATTTGTTAGACAATGTGGAACGGGGGTGTAGGATATTGAAGAGGACTAGAGAATTAATCATAATACTTCCTGCCTTTCAGATTTGTAAGTACAATCCTTTACAACATTATATTTCTGGATTTTGAAACATTAGGGCAATGACAGAGAAGTAATAAAAATGTAACTGTTTGAATAGATTGACCATGCCACTGGTTAATTTCCAGCATTGGCAAGGCTTTATGTATATAATGAGAATTTCAGAGAGGTCCTATTCAAGTTGTTGCTAACAAGTGCCAGGAGCACCAGCCAGCATAAAGTAGCCGAAATAAGGAATGGATTCGGAACGGAGGCCAAACGTAGGGTCAGGAATTGAAAAATAGGGAAAAAGAGATAGGCCAAAAAATTAAAGCAGGCAGGTTATGTTCTGAAAATTAACTAATCATGCCATTTCCAATGTGCTCTTTTTTCCACAAGATGTTAGTTGCACGTATACGCTGGATGCACATAATCTTCTGCCCTGGCATACTACAAAGAGGTCTATGTACCATATAGAAAGAGCTTTGGCTATAAATGCCAGTAGCTGTGTATTTTTTTTAAATAATGACCTTATAATAAAGCAGGACTGCCCTTCCAGCCCCAAAGATCAAAGTGGCTTGGACAAGAGGGTGTTTGGCAGCTCATAACAGATTATGACTCGAGAGTGCCTTTCATTCACCTGATCCTTCCCGCTGACAGTTGGCAGGAAAGCCCTGCCTTTCAGCAGACAAACTCATTTATTGGACTCTAAGTAACAGTACGTGAACATGGTGAAGTGGTAAGGCAAGGCTCCCATAAAACAGATTGCCAAGACTGGAGTTATATAGCTTGCGTGGGAAAAGAGTTACAAAGGATTTAACTAAGGTGTTTGATAGGGTGAAGGGCATAGTGAGAATGAATCAGCCCTTCCCTTTTTGCCAATCACATATACATGAACAATGAGACAAATGGGCAATGTATTTAGAACAAAAGGATTTGTTGTTTTCATGTAACATATAGTTGACTTTTGGAATTTACTGACACAGGAGGTCACAGAGACAAATATCATGTCTGGATTTAAGAAAAGGACGGGGATAATCTTTTGATCATTAACATTTGTAGATATGCCATATAGGTAACCTTATAGCCTGAAATGTGTGCCTCCAGACTTAATCCCTCCAGATGCTGGGAAGCACTTTTCTAGATTAAGAAAGTTGTATATAAGGGGCCAGATCCTCTGCTGGCATAAATCAGCATAGTTCCAGTGAAGTAAATGGTGCTGTCACTTTACCGCAGCTAAGGCTTTGGCCCAAGATTTGTATATTTGTTTACTATTTTCTTTTTTTAAATGACAAACATGTACTTATTTTATATAAAGCAAAGACAACATAAATATTGGATCAGATTCTCACTTTTGTAACTCCATTCACTTCAATACTGCGATACCAATTTACACTAGCTCAGAGGTTCTCAAACTATGGGTCGGGAGCCTAAAGTGGGGTTTGACCCCATTTTAATGGGATAGCCAAGGCTGGTGTTCGACTTGCTGGGGCCGAGGCTGAAGCCAAAGCCCGAGCCCCACGGCCAAAGCTGAAAGGGGGCTAAGGTTACATGCCTCCTGCCTAGGGCAGAAGTCCTTGGGCTTCAGCTATTACCCCCCGCCCCAGCCCTGGGCAGCAGGGCTGGGGTGAGCTCAAGCTTCAGTCCCCCCTCCTGGGGTCATGTAGTAATTTTTGTGGTCAGGAGGGGGTTATGGTGCAATGAAGTTTGAGAACCACTACACTACCTGAAAAATTGGCCAACCAGTTTTAATGTGCATTTAAACATCAACCAAAAGTAAAGGTAAGTTTACTACTACTTGAAAATGATGTTGTTTCTTCCAGTGTGTCTGTCCTTTTTGTCAGAACAATAGTTACAATCACTTCCTTGAAGAATTCACTGGATATGAGTATCAGTATGGCCTATTTGTGAAATGAATAATCAAATGAAGGATAACAGTAGAGGGTCAGATCCTTGGATCTGCTTCAGTCCCTATGCACTGCTGTACTGGTCCAAAGAGACTTGAACAGCCAATTGAGGATTCACTTGGCATTGGGGACTCCCCAACTGATGTAAAGCCAGCAGAGGCTGGGGAGAGGGTGTGGCCAAATCACGGCTCCTGTGATTCCCAGCTGTCACTACGACGCCTTGGAGCCCTTTGCTTTTGCCCATAAATTACAGCATTCCTTAGGCTGTTGTAAATAGTGCTCCCAAATTGGAAGCCCAAAAGCCCAAAGGTGGTACAAAACAATCTCTTGATGCTCCTCTATCCCAGTCCTCTGCATGGGTTTCAGCTGTTAAGATCTGCGGGTTTGGTTTGGCCCATTGTAAGGAATAGAGGGATCAACCACCACTGGCTTGATTTTGTTCCCTTTGGAGCCAATTGGAAAACTTTCATTGATTTGAGTGAAGCTGGGTCCAGATCCCAAGTCAGGTCCAGATGGACACTGCCCTCCCCCCCGCCCCTATTTTGGCAGTGTTCATGCAGGAATTTAGTTTGGTCCCATCTCTATCAAAATGAAAATATTCAGACGTTCTGACAAATTCTTGAAGAATATATACTTCCATATCACCAGTCATGCGAACAGACTCCTTCTTAACCAAGAGTGAGCCAATGCAGTCTTTGGCCAAAGGGTTTGCATTCATTCGAACCTGCAGCAACCAGCAGATAAACCCTGCCGTCTGTTTTGGCATTCTCACTGTCATGTTTTTGAACAGGAATGTTCTGGTGGCAGTAAAGTTATAAGTCATTCAGTGATGCGTTAATCCACTGATTGTTGATTGGAGTGAATTTGACTGACCTCTTTGGGTAGGAAACTGTCCTTTTACTTTATAACATTAGCAAACTATAAATCTTTCAAGATTGGATAAGGCTGAAGATTAAGGGACAAAAGGCTACATAATGTAATATGAATACTAAGTTGCTGGCCTTTTTCCCTCCTCTAATAACCAAATTTAAGGTTATTTATTAAAGTGTCTTATTCAGGATTCTGCCATCTATAGTGGGGCCATCAGTTCTGCTGCAAAAAAAACAAATTACCAGCAATATTATGTAGACTAAAACTCACTTCTGTAAGGTCCTTCTGTGAAAAGAGTATTTTTTAAATAAAGCTCAGATTTACTTGAGTTCTGAATTTTATTTTACACTAAGCATTGTATTTATTTCTCCAGCTTTGCCATATCAATTTATTTTTAAAAAAATCAAAGAAAATCCCACAATCAATCTTATATTAAAATGAATAATAAGCCTAAACCCAAACCCCAGAACAAAATATCCCTCACATTTGGGAGGCTGAAAATCAACCTATCAATATGCATCTGAATTTTGCAAATGCATGTGAATTTCTTACGGGCTTAAAGAGGCTTAAACTAAATGTATAATCCAAACAAAGAACACTAGTAAGAGGACCAAAAAATGCCACCATGGCACAGTTGCCAACTTTAACGCAGTAAATAAGCACCCCAACTTTTACAATAAGCCAAAAATCAAGCTAATCCTATTTCAAAACAAGGCCCAAACAAGCCAAACCCTATGAACTCCAATACTCTGAATGATTAGATTCCCCCAGCGTGCAGTCTGGGACTATGGTGGGCCCTCTGTGCACCCCTGACTCTCTCTTCCCTTGCCCCTGCTTGCTGGGAGCTGATTAAAAAAAACAAGCAACAAGCTAAAACAGGGATCGGCAACCTTTGGCTCACGGCCCACCAGGGTAAGCCCCCTGGCAGGCTGGGCCAGTTTGTTTACCTGCCGTGTCTGCAGGTTCGGCCGATCGCAGCTCCCACTGGCCATGGTTCAGCACTCCAGGCCATTGGGGGCTACGATATGCTGGCTGCCACTTCCCGCAGCTCCCATTGGCCTGGGAGGGTGAACCGCAGCCCGTGGGAGCTGCAATCGGCCGAACCTGCGGACCTGGCAGGTAAACAAACCGGCCCGGCTCGCCTGGGGACTTACCCTGGTGGGCCACAGGCCAAAGGTTGCTGATCCCTGAGCTACAACAAGTAACAAACTACAAGCCAAACAAGCTACAAGCCAAAAACTAGCCAACAAGCAACTCACAAGCCAATTAAGCCCAAAACAAGCTCAATTTCTGCATTTTCTCCGCGAGTTTGGCATGTCTGCACCATGGCTAACCAGCAGAGTAAAACAGGCACTTAGAAGCAAAAAGGCATGCTTTAAAAACTGGAAGTCAAATCCTAGTGAGGAAAAGAGAAAGGAGCAAGTCAGTAAAAAAGTATAATTAGTCAGGCCAAAAAACGATTTGAAGAGCAAGTAGCAAAAGACAGAAACTAGCAGCAAAAAAAATGTTTAAGTACATTAGAAGAAGGAAGTCTGCCAACCAATCAGTGGGGCCAACAGACAATCAAGGTGCTAACAGAGCACTCACTGAAAACAAGGAAGTTCAGAGAAGCTACGTGAATTCTTTACATTACTCTTCGCTGCAGAGCATATGAGAAACATCCTTATACCCAAGCCATTCTTTTTTAGGTGACAAATCTGAGGACCTGTCCCAGACGGAGGTGTCACTAGTGGAGGTTTGGAACAAATTGATAAATTAAACAGTAATAAGTCGCCAGGGTATTCACCCGAGATGGTATTCACCCAGGAGTTCTGAAGTAACTGAAATATGAAACTGCAGAACTACTAACTGTCATATGTAACCTATTGCTTCAGTCAGCCTCTGCACCAGATAACTGGAGGGTAGCTAATGAGACACTGATATTTTAAAAAGGCTCCAGAGGTGACTCTGATGATTATAGTCTGGTAAGATTAAATTCAGTACCAGACAAGCTAGTTAAAAGTGTAGTAAAGAAATGAATTATCAGACACATAGATGATTGGTTGGGAAAGAATCAACATGGATCTTGTAAAGAGAAATCATATGTCACTGATCTATTAAAATATTTGAGGGGGTCAACAAACATGGACAAGGGTGATGCAGTGGATAAAGAGTTTTTGGGCTCACGGAAAGCTTTTCACAAGGGTCCACACCAAAGGCTGTTAAACAAAGTAAGCAGTCATGGATTAAAAGGGAAAATCCTCTCATGGATTAGTAACTGGTTAAAAGATAGGAAACAAAAAGTAGGAATAAATGGTCAGTTTTCATATTGGAGAGAGGTAAATAGCGGTGTCTCCCAGGGATCTGTACCAGGGCCAGTGCTGTTCAACATCTTTATAAATGATCTGGAAAAGGGGTAAACAGTGAGGTGGCAAAATTTGCAGATGGTACAAAATTACTTAAAATAGTTAAGTCCAAAGCAGACTACAAAAATTTACAAAGCATTCTCACAGACATTGGTGACTGGGCACCAAAATGGCAGATGAAATTCAGTGTTGATAAAGGCAAAGTAATGCACATTGGAAAACATAAACCGAACTATATATACAAACAATGGGGTCTAAATCAGCTGTTACCACTCAAGAAAGATCTTGGAGTCATTGTGGATAGTTCTTTGAAAACAGCCACTCAATGTGCAGTGGCACCTAATACAAGAACCGGGGGGGAGGGGTTACCCAATTAAATTAATAGGCAAGTTTAAAATAAACAAAAGGAAGTACTATTTCACACAATGCACAGTCACCATGTGGAATTCATTGCCAGGGGATGTTGTGAAGGTCAAAACTACAACTGGATTAAAAAAGAATTAGATAAATTCATGGAGGATAGGTCATGGAGGATAGGCTATTAGCTAAAATGATCAAGGATGCAACCCCCATGCTCTGGTGTCTTAAGTTTCTGACTGCCAGAAGCTGGGAGTGAACAACAGGGGTTGTTGGGAAGTATGAAAAATGCTAAGAGCTAAGATTGAAGGTGGCTTTGGGGCCACTACTGCACCCCAGCCAGCCAGTGCCACCACCATGAGGAACTATGTTCAATGTCCAGCCTCTTCTCATGTCTCACCCCCAATCCTCACCATATGGTCCCCACAGGTAGCAGCCCCCCGCAAAAAAAGCCTGTTCCCAAACTGCTCATTGGTGCAGCATTGTTTTACAGTGCTGGCTGAGTTCCTCCTCATGGCCCATCATCAGACTGCTGTATGGGACTCAACCTTTGGATTCTGCATGCTTCAAAGCACACTGGGTCTAACCAGCGTCGAGATGGTCTCTCCCTCACTTATCAAGCATGTCTCTTTTAAGATCAGTCTGCGACACCTTTTTAAATTTCTGTCATTTTTTTTTCTTTCTGTCCTTTCACTGGAGTCTTTTCATTCTGCAATGTCATGGGAGCTCCATTGGTCAGAGAATCATTAAAAGGCTCCCCCATTGTTTCGTCAGAGTGAAGCTATTCAGCTGGTGATGGCCCTTTCATTCAAGGTCGGACACCAAAGCATCAGAGATGACACAATCTAACATGACAAGGACAGTGTACTGTAACGCACATAATCAAAGTGACACTCAAAATGGAGGCTGAAATACAATGTTATTTTCACAAAATCAGACTGAGAACACAAACATCCCCTCTCCCCAAAAAACCCATCACATACGGATTCCATTGTTTTCCATGACCACAGCAAGTGGGTGTGTGCCATATGGGGGAGATGATGATAGCTAAGATTGGCCACATTTTGTGTGTGAGGGCAGAAAGTCTCTTCTCAGGGTTTAGGGTGTTGCTAGAGTACAGTAAGAAGTGCATTAATATTGCAAAAGGTAACTAAGCGTAACAAGAATGTACTAACGGGTTTAGCTTTTCCAAGCTCTTAGTGCAAGCGTGTTTTACATTGGAATGTTACCCTTTATTTGGCTAAGACACCATCCTCTGAAAGTTGGCCCACGATGCCCTTTTCTAACTACTGGCATTACTCCCTTTTGAATTTAGCAATGTTACATAGTATTCTTCTGGGGCCATGCAGTCCAAAAATATCTCCCTATTTCCTGCTTTTCATTACCCCCCTTGAGAGCAGAATTACCGGCCTTGGCTTACAATGATTTGCAGGGGGCAGTCAGTGCTAAAACCAAGAGGTGGGAAGACACTGATAAGACTTTTGCTTTTCTCATATAATGTGAGAGTGTGCACACACACAAAAAGGCTGCCCTATAAGCATATCCTTCCCTATTACATTGTCAGAGCCAGTTCTGCTCCTATTTCTACTCCATGCAACCCTATGAAAAATCAGTGGAATTGTGCTGAGTACAAGCCAATGTAGAAGTTAGCCACACACTTTTGTTTTTATTGCCTGAGGGTACAACAGTAACCTGCCAAGTTATATTAACTTGCAAATAATGTTAAAACTAAAGATTAATCCACATCCTCCTCCTCTGTCTCCACTCTGCATTATGGGAAATCTGGATCTGATTTTGAACTACTCATCTTCATTGGGATGATAGGAATCTCTTTAGACTAGAAGATTTTTGGGGCAGGAGCTAGTTTTATTTCTTTGTATTGTTGGCACCAAGCACATTTTGGTTGCTAAACAAATAATAAACAGAGCTAATAAACACCCTACAGTATTTCAGTGAACTATGCTTAGGCTCTGTACTCAATGAGACACAGTTTGCCCCAGACTGGCCTTTGATGTCAAGTACTAAACAGGTTGCACCAGCCTACAGATGCCACATCCTCCTAGCTCCGCTCCCCTGCTTAAAACTGCTACACAGGTGGGGATGGAGCCATGGTTTCACCTCCTCCACTTGGGGGCAACGTGCTCCAAGGGAGAAGTCATTATGCTTTGCTAATTGGAGGGACTACAATTGTGAGAGGCTCTTGCATGGTCCATACTAGGGGGAACAGATCATAGAATCATAGAATATCAGGGTTGGAAGGGACCTCAGGAGGTCATCTAGTCCAACCCCCTGCTCAAAGCAGGACCAATCCCCAATTAAATCATCCCAGCCAGGGCTTTGTCAAGCCTGACCTTAAAAATATCTAAGGAAGGAGATTCTACCACCTCCCTAGGTAACGCATTCCAGTGTTTCACCACCCTCATAGTGAAAAAGTTTTTCCTAATATCCAACCTAAACCTCCCCCACTGCAACTTGAGACCATTACTCCTTGTTCTGTCATCAGCTACCTCTGAGAACAGTCTAGATCCATCCTCTTTGGAAGCCCCTTTCAGGTAGCTGAAAGCAGCTATCAAATCCCCCCTCATTCTTCTCTTCCGCAGACTAAACAATCCCAGTTCCCTCAGCCTCTCCTCATAAGTCATGTGTTCCAGTCCCCTATCATTTTTGTTGCCCTCCGCTGGACTCTTTCCAATTTTCCACATCCTTCTTGTAGTGTGGGTCCCAAAACTGGACACAGTACTCCAGATGAGGCCTCACCAATGTCCAATAGAGGGGAACGATCACGTCCCTCGATCTGCTGGCCATTCCCCTACTTACACATCCCAAAATGCCATTGGCCTTCTTGGCAACAAGGGCACACTGTTGACTCATATCCAGCTTCTCGTCCACTGTAACCCCTAGGTCCTTTTCTGCAGAACTGCTGCCGAGCCATTCAGTCCCTAGTTTGTAGCGGTGCATGGGATTCTTCCGTCCTAAGTGCAGGACTCTGCACTTGTCTTCGTTGAACCTCATCAGATTTCTTTTGGCCCAATCCTCTAATTTGTCTAGGGCCCTCTGTATCCTATCCCTACCCTCCAGCGTATCTACCTCTCCTCCCAGTTTAGTGTCATCTGCAAACTTTCTGAGGGTGCAATCCACACCATCCTCCAGATAATTAATGAAGATATTGAACAAAACCAGCCCGAGGACCGACCCTTGGGGCACTCCACTTGATACCAGCTGCCAACTAGACATGGAGCCATTGATCACTACCCATTGAGCCTGACAATCTAGCCAACTTTCTATCCACCTTATAGTCCATTCATCCAGCCCATATGTCTTTAACTTGCTGGCAAGAATACTGTGGGAGACCGTGTCAAAAGCTTTGCTAAAGTCAAGGAACAACATGTCCACCGCTTTCCCCTCATCCACAGAGCCAGTTATCTCGTCATAGAAGGCAATTAGATTAGTCAGGCATGACTTTCCCTTGGTGAATCCATGCTGACTGTTCCTGATCACTTTCCTCTCCTCTAAGTGCTTCAGAATTGATTCCTTGAGGACCTGCTCCATGATTTTTCCAGGGACTGAGGTGAAGCTGACTGGCCTGTAGTTCCCAGGATCCTCCTTCTTCCCTTTTTTAAAGATGGGCACTACATTAGCCTTTTTCCTGTCGTCCGGGACTTCCCCGGATCGCCATGAGTTTTCAAAGATAATGGCCAATGGCTCTGCAATCACATCCGCCAACTCCTTTAGCACTCTCGGATGCAGCGTATCTGGCCCCATGGACTTGTGCTCATCCTGCTTTTCTAAATAGTCCCGAACCACTTCTTTCTCCACAGAGGGCTGATCACCTCCTCCCTATGCTGTGCTGCCCAGTGCAGTAGTCTGGGAGCTGGCCTTGTTCGTGAAGACAGAGGCAAAAAAAGCATTGAGTACATTACGTTTTTCCACATTCTCTGTCACTAGGTTGCCTCCCTCAGTCAGGAAGGGGCCCACACTTTCCTTGGCTTTCTTCTTGTTGCTAACATACCTGAAGAAACCCTTCTTGTTACTCTTAACATCTCTTGCTAGCTGCCACTCCAGGTGTGATTTGGCCTTCCTGATTACAGATTACAGATACATGCCCCCACACACCCTTCACAAGGCCTTGTCACCATGTGACCCTAACTAATTAATAAGAGCAAGTCAGAAAATTCAAGAACAATTCTATGGAAATGTTCAAAATTCTTTTTGTTCCAAAAGACAAAAAAGTGTTGAAATTGCAAGTGTCTTGCCAAATGAAAAATTCTAATGGTTATGAATGAAAAAAAATGGTGAAAAGAAAAAAAATTCCAAGTGAACAGTGTGTCAAAGTTTCAAAACTAGCCAGTTGAAAATGCTGATCCAGTGTCAGGAGCAGTGACCTGCTGCTACCCTGCCTACTTGCTAGCTTAACCCTAGGCAATCTAAGTCCCTAGGCAAGCTGGGCCCCAATTGAACCACCTGATTGGCCAAATTGCCTGATTGGCTGAGGGGATCAGCAGACGGCCTCTTAAGCTCAACAGCAGCTGTAGGCTGCTGGCTGCATAAAGCATTTGCCCATGGCTGTGAGAGAGAGAGTCTGCACTTGTTTGTTCCCAGCTCAGTTCCTGCCTTGACTAACTTCAGGTAACCCATGTCTGACACTTGGCTCAGATTCCTGACTTCAAATGTGACTCTGTGCTCTGGCATCTGACCTCACTCCAGTTCTGACTTGGGGGTTCCTAGTACTGGCTATTCACTCTGCTCAGACCACTAAGCACAACTGCCACACCCTAGTCTCTAACACTCAGTGGAGGAAATGTCAGGAGACCATTTTGAGGGAGTTATTTTAGTGAGTCTTAGGCAGGGTGAATTGTTCCTCACATCCAGTGCATCTGCCCACAACAAATAAAAAAAAAAAACAACCCAAGCTTAAACAGATTTGGGGTTTAGAGGGATGTAGCCCGGCAGCTCTACAAGGAACCCAACTAGCTGATGGACAGACCCACAAAATATAAGATCAGCCCAGAATTCCCCTGTAATGAAGAGCTCATCCAAGGAGTTTCAAATTGTTTCATTGACCATTGCAAACATCAGCTCAAAATCCACTTCCTCCTCTCAAACATTGGGAAGAAGAAGGTGTAGCTCAGCAGACCTACTGGGAACCCCACAAGCATATGGTCAGTCATACAGTGTATCTTGGTCCCACACCCTGTGCCAAACAGAGCAATAGCTCATCTTCTGTGACATGCAAGTCACCCAAGCTGACTGCATGCTGTCCAAGAATGTATGGATTTATCCAATCAGGTAACATCACAGTATCAACATGTGACAAAATTCACTCACTACTCACAAGCTACAGGCCAATCACTAGTTACTGAATTGCATCAATCACAAATAACTAAAAGTGTTGGTGTAAAAGTACCAACATTTTGTATTACCCCCCCTGAAATTACACCATTTTTTTGAATTGTCACTGAAATCAGGAAATGCTGGAGAAATCTAAAGGGCTTTTCAATAACTTTTGCTTTATGCAAAACAGCATTTTCCACAAAAGTTATGTTTGAAAAATATATACCAGCTCCATAATTAATCCTCAACATTCTATGACCTGTTAGCCAGGAAGATCTAATAGGTTCCCTCGGGCCTAAAGTCTATGAAAACAACCCCTCTGTGGTGGGAAAGTGTTATCCCTATTTTGCAGATGGGAATCATTCTCTATCCAGGCCACAGAGAACGTCACCATCCGGTCTGGGTTCATGGCTCTCAGCCTCATGCTCAGGCCACTAGACCACATCTGTCACTCTAAAATGATTTAAATCATTTGTACATTTTTTCAGTTGCATGGTATCCCAGTCCTTTGTCAGTGCTTCTGTGGGATTTGGGCCAATTCAACTCTTTCATCATCAAAAATGTTTATTACTCATTGGATTGAACCACAATGCAACTACTATGGCAAAACTTTTCTTCACAGAAACAATGAAGTTTTGTGCTGAGTATCTTTGGGAGGTATTTATTACTTGAGGCCATTCACTCTTCTACAGGCTAGCATACGCTCTCATTGTTTTATGTGAGAAATTATGCAATGCTGAGTTATTGTAACATTGCTGGAAGCAACATAGAGAGCTATTGTGTAATAGCAGATGTTATTGTATAGCATTTTTTAACATTTACTCCAGGCCAGCAAACAAGGACACACTTTGAATGAAGAGCACTGCATCGACATGCCTATAAATCAATACTGTGCTGTCTTCCAATGCTTCTTAATGAGAAAGGATATTGGATTTCCAATATGGACAATTCTGATAAAGCAGCTAAATGTTACAAATAAAATATCACCGGAACGCTGAGTGACATAAATAGGGGTGATGGATAACTGCTGCTAATTTCTGAAAGCTTAATATGAAATGAAAATAGTTTTCATTCCTTTGGCTGACCAAGGCACTGGAATGTGGTACAGTTGCCTCAGGGATAACTGTGAAGAAAAACATTTCCAGTACAGGGAAACATTGTAATTCATGGAGTTACAGGGCATGTTCTTTGATAGCAGCTACAGGAGGATGTTTGCAGAAGGCATCAGTAAATTCTTAAAACAATAAACACTGGATATTTTTCTCCACTTACCAAATATTGGGTTCAAATCTATACTTGACTGAACAGGTTTCTCAATATGGTACAAAGACAATCAGGAAAGCAACTCCTCAACTGCATTCAGACTTGGAGCAAACAATGTGTTTTCTGAAGGTCATATCATGTCCTTCAGCTATGCACAGCTCATGCTGGGAGTTGTTTGCGTGATTTGAGGGTGCAGTATCTCATTCATAAACACAATTTCAATCATCATCTTTATGCTGATGGTTCATGTATCTGCTTCTTCACCCCAGAACTGTTTTCTACTGTCCAAACAAAATTTCTGCCCGTGTTTCTGTCATCTGCGCATGAGTGTTCACTGTCAGCATAAGCTCGACGTGTCCAGAACAGAACTCTTAGTCTTTCCTCACAAGCCTCTATGCCACAGTTAAACAGCCTAAGTCAGATGACATGGGCTGGCCTCCCTTGTACCTTTTCCCCATCAACATTTGTTGTAATAGCAAAAAAGAAAAGGAGTACTTGTGGCACCTTAGAGACTAACCAATTTATTTGAGCATAAGCTTTCGTGCATGGCTGTTACTAACACGGCTGTTACTCTGAAACTTGTTGTAATAGGTTATTGTGAAACTTTATGAACTTTCACTCACTTTTCACAGGTGAGCTCACAATCAGGGTTGATTTGTAGGTCCAATTATCGTAAAACTACTTAAGCTGGAAATCACACATTTCATTTCCAGCACAGACATACCCTTAGGTCCATTAAAAAACACTTGCAAAGGGCATTTTCCTGGTCTCCCACTTCAGCCAGGGCACTCCCTTCTTTCCATTCTTCCACGGGCTCCCCTTTCTCTGTTACAACAAACCCATATTATCTTGACATTTAAAGCCCTTCATGGGTTATCCTCTCTATAATTATCTCTTTATGATAATAAGATGTCCATTCCCACCTCTGCTCGGCTAATGATGCCTGTCTTGACTGTCCATCTATCAAATTTTCCAAAAAGCAGCTTTGGACTGCCCTGAGAAAAAATGAGACATTGCTCATAGTCTGCATACCCAACAGGGGCCAGATTCTCATCTCCACTACAGTGTGGTATATCTGGAATAATTCCGCTGAATCATTGGATGTGTGCAGAATTTGGTGTATTATATATACTCTTATGCACAGCTATTTAGACAGGAACACGTTACTTCACTTCTTTCACTGCCAACTTTATTTCAGACTTTGCATTCTGGGCCAGCTGTGATTCAATGTGATCTCATAGTTACTACTGCTTCTTGCTTTCCTGTCCACTTTCTTCTGGGTCAAGGAAAAGCAGAAGCGATATGCTAATTACATGCTTTCTGCATTTTAAAAAGACAGACTCAACCTTCCATAATAAACTCCATTATATTATATGCAACAGTCTAGGAGCAAGAAGGCAATATTCATTAATATAAGCATTGTATCTAAAGACATGGGTATTCATTAGGAGGTATCCTAGGAAAAGAGGGAGTAGCATTGTTTGGGAAGATGTAGCTCTCAGAACATGAAGACACTACTATCTTGATATTTAGAGGGTTTCATATAAAGTGTGTGTTGCATCCCACTCTAGTGATTAATCTACAGGGAGAATAACAGTTTATTACTATTGGCAGCTAAAATAGTTCTTCCCTTGGCTCAACTACTCATGGGGGGTCTGTGCTTTGGTCCTGAAAGGCCTGAGTTCAAACCCCGATTACATCCTGTGGTGGTGGATCATTGCACTTAGCACCCTCAAGTCCTGTCAAAGTCAATGAACTTCAGAGCAGCTAAAATTCAGGCCAAGAACCCTTGATCATCTGCAGCTTTGTTGTCTCTAACTGACAGGTTGTCACTCAAATTTCCAGCTACTGTTAGCCAGACAATATGATATCTCTGCTGCAATTTACTCATCTGTAAATTGAGTACAATAATACTTATTTACCCCAGAAGGGTCTTGTCAGGCTTGAAGTTTGTGAAGAACTTTGAGATCCTCAGATGTCAGGTGCTTTAAGTGCAAAGAATTATTATTATTGTTGTTGTTGTTTGTTATTTTATTCATTATTATAAACAATGACAAACAAAAGCCCCCACCAATACTTTCTCGTTTTCTCCCACCAGGCTCAATCTGTGTCAGCATAAAGTTGGCCATTATAAGTAAATGAACAATAACGTGTCAGGAATTGTGCTGCTGGTTTTGAGCTGCATTTTTGGAAGCCCAGACAGTTGTGGCTCTTAAAAACTCGCCACTTACCTTAGATAACTAACTCAGTACTTCGGATAATGTAAGATTTTGCAGAATTCTAAATATTTCCTATAGTAGAGGTATGGGGAAGTGTAGGCAATGCTGCAGCCACTTTGGTAATCTTATTTAATTATGTTGGGTAATGTAAACTTGACGAAGCAATAAAACTCTGCTCTAAACAGAGGAGTAAATGAATCTGGGTGGGGGGATGATGTCTAGAAAGAAATGCTGGCTGTTTTGATCATATTCTGTATGGGGAAGATTTTTAAAGGCACAAAAAGGAATTGGGCTCCCAAGAGAGCACTAGAAGAAGGGTTCTTAAAGTATCAAGGACACATTTCAGAATGTGTCTTGAATTTCCTGGTGCCAGTTATCTTCTGCGATCTGTGCAACTTCTAGCCAGCGTATAAATCATGATATAGCATATAAACCCAGTTTTCTGTTGGTACCACGACTATAAAAGTTAAAGTTTAAACGAAGTCCTCTCCAAAAAGTATGTGGAAATCCACACCATCTTCCAATATATTGGCTATGTCTAAAAGTTAGAAAGAATCTTCTATAGTCTATAAATAAGCAAAAACTGACAGATTATCTGAAAAGGGCAAGCGCAAGTCTTTGCTGACTCAAATATTCACTCTTGCTGCTAAATAGTGCTTTATAAAGAAGCAATAAACTATATCCACTGATTGTCAGTGTCTCTGCTCTCGGCTTCATGTTATGAAGATCACTATCTAGGAATAAACTTCCCCCAAGATAAAACAACAAGACTGTGAGCTTTGGAGACAATAGTAAGATTGTCCCACTAGCTGAAGACACTAATCTTCAAGTATTTTAAAGAATATATTGTATTCTTCACATTGTACCTAGCACAATTACACATTGTTAGGAAGTTGGCTCAGAGAATAATATGGGGAGTGGGAGGCAAGGGGGGAGAGAAGGAGAGAGAGAAAAAAGTAGAGCAGTAACATACTTTTCAAAAACAGAACATGAGCCAAATTCTGCTCTCAGTTATCCCTGACTGTCTTCAGTGAGGTTGCATGTGTGTAAGTTAGGGCAGGATTTGCTCATATGACTTTAGACCTCAGGAAACGTTTGCTGTTTGAATATCCTTTCATTAAATAAGTGAATCTGCTGGGTAGGACTGACATTATACTCTCGTAGCTTATACAAACCAACGAGCACAGTACAATCCTCATCTATAAATCATAGACAAAAAGAAAAGGAAAAAATTGTCACATGGGAATGTCTTCTTTTGTCAGCAATGCAGCTGGCAATACAGCTGTGACATTGCAGAAAATATCTCCAGTCTTCTCACCGAGAGCAATAATTAAACAAAATAGAACCATATGGTGTTGCTGATGTGAAAGGGTTCTTTGAAAATATATGTTTTTAAAGTCTGAAATTATGTCTTTATATATAACAGTTCCATGAGTTTAATGTTTGAAAATGGATAAGATACAGTGGCAAGAGATTGATCAAACATAACTGGATTCATAAGGATTCAAATGTGTTTCACACAGATCTTCTGGTCACATTTCAGACATTAGAATTCAAAAAGGGGAATTAATTGGACACAAAGTGAATCTATATGGGCACAATGCACCACACATCAGTTTCTAACCTCTGACAAAAGTTTATCTAATATCACTTTCAGGAGCACAAATTATTTGTGACCTTAGAGGAATAACTCATCCCACACAGCCTTCTGTGTTGTGGAGCTGTCTGGCAATGGTCGATGACCTTCAGGAATACTATGGGGATCTGAGACAATCGTTGAAGGATTGTCCACTTATGACTTACACAACCCTGATCCCATATATTTCATGTTATTTCCAAGAAAGCTGGATCCATTTTCTTCAGTTTAACAAGGAGGAAGATAAAGTCTCCTGGGTAAGCAAAATAAGGCATCTCTTTTAAGCAGGAGCATAACTGGTATGGGGGAAGGCTGTTCTGTACCCACATGAACAGAGATATGTGGAGGTAAAGTTGTGACGATGCAGATTTACCATATGAAGCCAAACTTAGAAAACAGGGATTCACTTTCTTCTCACTTTCAAGGATGACTAAAATTCTGGATTAGTTCTTATTTTCTCCAAACTGTATTTGCAAGTGCAAGTTGAGATCCACATAAGTTCTCAGTGCATGGAAGGATTCCCTCTATCATCCTGACTGGTGCTTCATGATAAATGACAAGAACATTTAGGCCATTTCACGGAACAGAAATGTAGATTTTTGGAAGCAAATAGTTTAACATTTAAACAAGAGAAAAAATGTTCACAACTTTCTAAGTGAAAATGTTTTCCAAAAAATATTGGAGTTTAAAAACTGTTGATTTTTTGTTGTTGTTCAGAAATGCTCCTATGGTGGAGAAAATAATCATGATATTATTAGACAAATTCAGACTGAAATTTGGAAAAGTTCAGGATTTGATTTTTTTTTTAATTTGTTGTTGTGAATATTTTGCACAACCCTGTTTCTGATGATGATTTTAGAGTAAACCAGAGCAGAAGTCACTCCCTTAACATCCTTCTTGGGTTAAAGACAAAAACCCAGATAGGCGTTGGGATAGGCATTTCAGGCCTGGTCTACACTAGAGGCAGGGATCAATCTGAGTTACGCAACTTCAGCTACGTGAATAACATAGCTGAAGTTGACGTACTTAGATCTACTTACTGCGGTGTCTTCACTGCGGTAGGGTGACTGCTGACGCTCCCCCATCAACTCCGCCTGCGCTTCTCGCTCTTGTGGAGTACCGGAGTCAATGGAAGAGTGCTCGGCGGTCGATTTATCACATCTTCGACCCCCGCTGGATCAATCACTACGGATGTAAGTGTAGACATGCCCTTAGTTAGTTCTTTGTAGATGTCCAACCAAAGAAGACACATGCAGTTAATTTGAATTCTGAATCTTGGGCATGTCTACACTGCCCCACAGTTTGGACTTAGGGGGAGTAAATAGCAGTGCACATCAAAGTGCTGCTCTGTAGCTCCCCCACATGGATGCTGCAGGCACAAATAAAAGCTTGCTAGTTTACATTAATATAATCCCCAATTAGAAGAATGAGGTAGCACTTTGAGCACTGATATTCACACCAACCCAGAGACTGAATTGTGGGGTAATGTAGACAAGCCCTTAGTGTATGAGGTCCAGGTTCCTCTTGATCTGGGACAGCCTGTTCCTAAGTAACTGCTTCTGGCAAGGATATTGGGGACTACTTTTAATTTGCTAGTCGATAACAAACGGTATGGTAGTAATGATGTGCAGCTACAGCACAAGAATGTGAATAAGAAACAGATTTGGGGAGTAGAAGTCAATACTGTTAGAATATTGAGCAAATGTTTGAAAGAGGACATTTAACAGGCCTCTTTTAAAAAAATGCACAGTTTCCGCATAGTCTGCTCTAGAGATATGTCTAAATAAAACAATGCATCTGATCCTCCCCAAAACTGGGGAGAATTTCAATTCCAGTTCTGAAAATTGCATCTGGCCTTATTTCTAGTGGGCCAAATGAAAACTAGATCTGAGCAGAAATAGGAACATTCATACCACAGGAAGTTTCGAGTTTTTCTTTTTATCCCAAATCAGGATGAAAAGTTGAAATAGTGAAATTTTTCACAGTCTGAAAAGATCCCAAAAAGATCAATTTGGAAATGGTGTAAAAGTTGTATTTTGTCATTTTCGTTGTTTTGACAATCCTGAATCTAAATGGTTTGGTTTCATTTGTGTTACTGACATTAAATGTTCTCTTTCACATCAGTTCAACATTAAAGTTCTTCTCCCTATGGTCACACACTGGCTCATGGGAGTTGTAGTTTGGGTAGCTGACTCTCCCATTCTCCTCTCAGGGCTGGACTCTCTAGTCAGACTACATATCATGTGATGCATCAGCCAGCTGAATCAGAAGGTAAGCCTCTAAACTGACTTGAAATGAAATGTATTGCTTCAGTTCAACAAACCGAAATATTTCAATACAGGTTGAACTGATGCAAAACAAAGTATTTCATTTCAATTTTTCCAGTGGAAAAATTAAAAAAAATCAGCAAAATTGACATTTTCCTGCAGAAAAAATGTCTACTTTGCAGAAACTGCCATTTCCATAGAAAAAGCATTGTGAGAGAAAATTGCTAACCAGCTTGAATCCAAAACCGGTATACAAATGCTCAGGCACCAGATCCAGACTTTGAGGGTCAGGCCCATAGTTATTCTATTCTGGATAGTAGCAAACCTTAAAAATCCCACCAGAACAGTTCATTTGACAGCCTTTCTAGCTATTAAAGTTTCATTCACTCACATGAGGATATTAAAAGGGGCCTGTGCCTCCCTGTAGGTAGGTGGGTAAATGGCACTAAAGCTTCTCATTACTCGGAGATGAGGAAGTGCAGCAAAGTTCCATCGGATGATTTATGGTGCTGACTTGAACATTTTTAAATGTTACGGGTTTTTTTTAAAGAAAGATTATTTTTTTACCAGTTTTTATCTCCCTTTTGGTAGCAAAAGAGACCCTGAATCCAATGAATATATGTTAGAAAATGTTTACTTGAACTTTCTAAAACAAACTGTCCATCTTGGGTGTAACAGAAATGCTCTCTTTTTATATTACTGTTCCCATGTCACTCTCTAGCAACTGGCCAACAAAAACACCTACTTACAAAGATGAACTATACCATTGCTAGCTCCTTGGCTACTCTACCATTGTATTTCAGTCGATAAATTTGCATTTAGCGCTTAATTTGTTCAGTATGCCTTACTAATTTGGCAATATTTATTTTGGCATAGAAAGTAGGAGGCAGCTGCTTTAAATGTCCTGCTAAGTTCTTTGTGTTGTTTTTTAGGGGGAGGTGTCTTTCTTTCTTTCTTTCTTTCTTTCTTTCTTTCTTTCTTTCTTTCTTTCTTTCTTTCTTTTCATAAAAGGATCTAAGATATGAAAAAGCTACAGTGTCGCGGACAGGGCTGAGTTTCCTGTTTATGAGTCACCATAAATATGAAAGGTGCTGGATGACATTTCTCAGCTGAGGGATTCAACACAACTCTGTGTTGAGAGCAAATCCCCAAGCAGGGTGGTCTTGCATTGACTTGCTGACCTTGTGCAATGTTGAGTGGAATTGCTTTAAAAGAACAGTAGTTAGAAGGAAAAGTCAGCCACTCAAGCAACTTTTCTTACTCTTATTCTTTTAAGGAAAATAGAATTATTATATCACTGCTGCGTACAATGAATCATTTAAACTTGGTTTTCAAAGAGAGAGCAATTAGCAGCATGCACATGTATTTATTTATGATTCATTTTAGCCCTTAATTTTCCTCTTTCCCTGGTGCTTTCTTGTTCCTTCTCAAAGCTAATGGGACTGAAATGTTAGGTAGATGTAGCTATGGTAAGCAGAAGCACACACCATAAGAGCCAGATTTCAGGTCTTCTGAGTGCACATCTGATTATTTAATACATCATTTGCATCAGTGTTTGGATACTGAGCCATCTAAGCTGTTAATTTGTGCCCACAATTAATTGCAGGTGCAAAATTAATAACTGAAAAATGTGGGTAGTTTGTGCTTGCCAAAAAAGGAGGCCAGGGAGTGGTACCTTTATCAATCTGTACCTAAGTGTAGATTTGTGGTCAGATGTGTTCCAAGGGAAGTCATAAGTGAATGTGAAGGAATGTAGATGAGGTGTATATGTAACCCATTGGTGAGTATGTGTTGCAGGTTTCCTTCTGTGCCCAATCTGTAGCAGAAATAAGTCTTATTGCCCCAGATAGAGAGTACTGGTTGGCTCTTTAGCTCAAGCCGGAATTATCTGGGGGCAGTTCTATGTCCTGTGTTATACAGGAGGTCAGACTGGATGATTACAATGAATCCTTCTGGCCTTAGAGTCTATTAAAGTTGTAGCAGCTTGTGGTTTTAGCTCTGGAGGTTCTTGGGTCAATACTTAATGCATTGACCAAGATGACAGCCATCACATATTGAGTTTGTATAAGCAAAAATACAGATGAAGGATAACTTCTGGCAAACTCTGTAATCTGCAGTCCAAATGAGATCTACATATTTTACCAAATTTTTAATACGTAATAAAATACAGATTGCATATATGAATTTGGTATACATATGTTTGTCTATAGACACACACACAGAGACACTATCTTTTACTGTATCATCCAACCTATCAGGCAGGAAAGAATAGCTGAAGCTGCTAAAAGCTACACATCTACTTCAGCTAGCGTTTGATCCGAAGCCCATTGAATACTATGGGAGTTTATTAATCTTAGCTACATCTCAGAGTTTGCTTGAAGTTATCCCTCAGTTTGTATTCGTATGTGTGTTGTGCGTTTGTAGACTCCCATAGATTTCAATGGGCTTTGGATCAGACCCTGGCTGAAGTAAATTTGTAACATTTTTGCAGGTTCAACTGTCTTTCTTGTCTGGTAGCTTGAGTGACACAGTAAAAGATAATATCACACTGATTGTACCCTGGAATGGTTGACTTCCATCCACCAGATGGAATGAATTGTTCCTATTTAGGTATTTTATTTATTTCAAAAATTATTTGGTGAGGGAAGCGTTCATGTCAATACAAAAAACAACAATAACAAATGGACATTTTCAAGACCTGACAATTGCTTTTTGTCATTAATTAGTCAGCAAAGAAATGACTGGTCCAAAATAGCCTGAAGTTGTGTCACTGGATCCAGGAAGGAGGAGGAGGAGAAGGTGAATATGAGATATGGACTGGAGAGGTCGGAAAAATGAGAAAGTAGAGCTGGTGGGAATAGAAGAGGCAGGAGGTAAAAGAAAATTGAATGTGGCAGGTAGGATGTGTTTGCAGGAGAAGGAGGGAGTAGACGTTGAAGGACAGGAGTATGGTTAAAGCCACAGACAAGCAATGACTGGTCATAATTAGCAGCAGTCAATCAGTGGGAACATATTTACCTTTTTTTTTTTTTTTTTTTGCGTATTTAATTACTGGCAGTTGTAGATATTTTGCTTGTTTGTTTTTTTCAAGTATATCTAATCCTTGGAGGCAACATTCCAAAGTGCCAAGGCATCTACCTTACACTGTGCCAATGTTTGACTGAATGTCTCAAGCGTCAGACTTGTTTTGGTTTTTATCAAACATTGCATCTTAATAACTTTCTTACATGCAATTACATCCTTTAATCAGGTTTCAGAGTAACAGCCGTGTTAGTCTGTATTCGCAAAAAGAAAAGGAGTACTTGTGGCACCTTAGAGACTAACCAATTTATTTGAGCATAAGCTTTCATGAGTTACAGCTCACATCAGATGCATAAATGTGTATGATAATCAAGGTGGGCCATTTCCAGCACAAATCCGGGGTTTAACAAGAACGTCTTCAGTCCTTTTGGTACGATGTCCATCTGTTTGCATTTGGAAAGGAAGATGATATCTGTCCGTATCTGTACAAGTTTTTTCATGCAGTTGATAGATTTCCACTCCATACGGCTAAATGCAGCGCCTTGCATAATGACAGGTTTGTTACAGCCGTGTTAGTCTGTATTCGCAAAAAGAAAAGGAGGACTTGTGGCACCTTAGAGACTAACCAATTTATTTGAGCATAAGCTTTCGTGAGCTACAGCTCACTTCATCGGATGCATAAAATCTTGTTAAACCCTGGATTTGTGCTGGAAATGGACCACCTTGATTATCATACACATTTATGCATCCGATACAGTGAGCTGTAGCTCACGAAAGCTTATGCTCAAATAAATTGGTTAGTCTCTAAGGTGCCACAAGTACTTCTATCCTTTAATCAGTGTCATCAATGTGCACTGCCACAAGGCCAAGGAACAAAAATTCTTAATCAACCTGAAATGATGGCTAGATATTCATAATTTTGGATACAGAGGTGTTAAGAACCTGGTAATATTATGGTACCAATCACAGCTCCTGATCGATATTGTAGCCCCATTGTGTTAGGTGCTCTACAAACACAGAAGCAGAGAAGTTTCCTGACCCAAAGAGATTATAATCTCAGGATCTGGTCCTGCACACACTTATGCATGTGAATAACTTTATTTATGTGAGGAAAGTTAGCTATTTTCAGAATCAGGGCCCAAGAATCTAATGGTAATTGGAAATCTGAATAGAGGGGAGGAAGCACATTATTTCATTCTCTTGATTTGTATATTTCCTCTGTCTTCCTCTTGGCCAATTCTCCTATTCACCTTTTCTTCACAAGTTTGTTTATACTTCCCTAAATTAGATGCTCTTAAAGATTCTTTATCAAGAACACATTGACCTCAAGGGTCTGTTCCCCCTCCCATGTGATTGAAAATAAATATGTGGTGAAATGGTGCCAGTGTCAAACAATTTGACTGCCAACATCTGCCCAAGTCAAGCCAAAACAATGCAGGATCCTTTCATGTTTTGAAACAGGTACTCTGGTTCTATTTCTGGCCTATGGCCCAAAGCCTTGGTTCATGTACAAAGCCTGAACGAACTGATTTTGTGTAACATTCTTCAGTAGGGCTTTGGGTGATGGAATTTACACAGCCCAAACCTTGGACGACAATAACCTTTAGTCACTGCACTCCACCCCAGTCTGCTAGTTGGATTTGACTAATGGATCCATATGTTCACTGGCAGCATATTTTTCTGCCACTAGTTTTGTGAGGAGGAGTGCCAGGTAAACAAGGGAGATGAAGCTGGAACTCAAGCTGCGTGGAAGCCCATTTGTGTAGTCAGTCATAGCTGTTTTCTGTAATAAACATCACCAGTTTAAGGACTGTGACTCCATACATCATGATACTGTGCAGTTGTGTATCCACTAGCCATAGTACTATGCCTCACTCAGCCTTCTTAGCCTCTGAGTGGCCCACAGAGCTTAGCTGTGTGCATATCTTCCCCTCATGTGGGCATTTTCTGGAATTGCTCCCCGTGCATTGGAGCAGCACTGCTTCTTCTGCCTTTGGGTTGGATCAAGTCTGGTTTAGGCATGAGGGTGGAGCCCCAGTTGTAGCATTCCTCCAAAGGTTCCCTCTTCTCTATTGCATCCAATGCAAACTACTTGTCTACACTTTTAGCCCTTTCATGTCCTACCCCACGGAACCTTTTATCTCTTGTGCACTATTAAGATACAGATTCCAACCTCTGCTCTGCCAAAGATACTTGTCCTGATTTCCCATTTGTCAAATTTTCCATCAACCCCTTTTGCTCTTTCTCCCATTCCACCCCACATGCACAGGAATAGTTGCCTTTAAAAATCTGCAAAATCACCGCCTCAGCTTCCTTTGAATCCCTCCTTAAAAATCACTTCTGCTATGATGCCTATAAAAACAGCACTTAGACAGCTGGAGTGCTTTGACCCTAATCATCTCATTGTTATCTTGTGCTCCCTCCATCTATTTTTTGTTTCCAGGTGTTTTCTCTTCTCTTACACTTACATTGTAAGGTCTTCGGGGCAGAGACCATCTTTCTCATATAAGTTTGTACAGGACCTACCAGAGAGGGGCCCTGATTCCTGGTGGGTCTCAAGGTACTACTGCATTGCAAATTATAAAGAGCAATAACAATACATTATTCATTTTCACCTGTTCTAGTGAAATTGAATTTCAGTTCCAATTAGCAATTAATAGTTTTCACAAAACTAACTTCCTCCATCTGTGTGAAAGGTAACTGCACACATTAGAAGAGTGGAGCACAGCAGTGAGTTCAGGCAAGTGTCATCACATTAGGTAATGCTCATTTTCGATTACTTTAGAAGAAAGGTTTACCCCTGTGCTGGATGATTTATTTGAATGAACCTACCATATGATCTATAACTGATTTGTTAGATAATGAATAATGAAACAATTGGTTTTATTGCTGGAGTTGGCTCTGAGCAGCTACATTTGGCTGAAACAGATTTAAAGTAAGACATCAGTTGTTTGGGTCATTGGTCTGGAGTGTCAGCCTCTTAATGTAACATAAGAGTGTTTCTGTATGACAAGAAAATTATCAGAATGATTCCCTGCCTGCTGGTATATGGTGTGTATGTATATTGTATTAAAATATGTCAGTTACTATGGGTTTTATTCTTCTCTTCATACATTTGGGGTCTAGGCATGTCCCAGTAGCATTTCAGGGAGAATAGGTCCATACTAATTATATTTTAAAATATAATATTTTGTTAATGTGAATCCACATACAGTATTTTATTTTTTATCAAAGTACTGCTCCTTCAATTCTACATTATCTAAAGAAAAGAGATTTTATTTACCATTCATCTGAATCCCCATAATTAAAAAGTAGCATTACATACCATTTTGAAATATCATTTGAATAAAATAGTGTATAAGTTGTTTTGGGCTCTGTATTCTCTGGATGAAATCCTGTCCTCATTGAAATCAAAGGCAAAATTCCCATTGACTTCATTGGAGCTAGGATTTCACCCTGTGTGTTTAAGGAAGTCCGCTCAAGGTTTTATTAACGTTATTGATTACTGAATTGGATTGGAATATGATATGACATGGATATTACAAATACTTCAGTAGAATTATTCACACGGTGAACTCTGTTTGGCAGTTAGTATTTACTGGAGCTGGTGAAAAAAGATGGAACCGTTTTCAACTGGAAAATGGAATTTTGTTGAAATTGAAAAGTTTTGTGGTAATATGTCAATTTCAATTAAATTTTTGACAGAAGAAAGTCAAAATGATTCATTTTGATTCTCATTTTATTTCAATAATGTCAAAATGATTTGTTTTATAAAGTACAAATATTTTGTTTCTTCTTTATCATTTTTTTGTTTTGACTTTTATATTATATTACAGTATTAATTTCAATATTATATTTATTCTATATTAAGTAGGGCTGTTGATTAATCACAGTTAACTCACATGATTAACTAAAAAAAGAATCTCAATTAAAAAATTAATCGTGATTCATCGCAATTTTAATCGCACTGTTAAACAATAGAATACTACTTGACATTTATTAAATATTTTGGATGTTTTTCTACATTTTCATATATATTGTATTCTGTGTTGTAATTGAAATCAAAGTGTATATTATTTTTAATACAAATATTTGCACTGTAAGAATGATAAACAACAGAAATAGTATTTTTCAATTCACCTCATACAAGTACCATAGTGCAATCTCTTTGTCATGAAAGTGCAATTTACAAATGTAGACTTTTTTTTGTTACATAACTGCACTCAAAAACAAAACAATGTAAAACATCAGAGCCTCCAAGTCCACTCTGTCCTACTTCTTGTTCAGCCAATCGTTAAGACAAACAAGTTTGTTTACATTTACAGGAGATAATGTTGCCCTCTTCTTATTTACAATGTCACCAGAAAGTGAGAATAGGCATTTGCATGACACTGTTGTAGCCAGCATGGCAAGGTATTTATGTGCCAGATATGCTAAACATTCGTATGTCCCTTCAGTTTTGGACACCATTTCAGAGAACATCCTTCCATGCTGATGACACTTGTTAAAAAAAAAACAATGCGTTAATTAAACTTGTGACTGAACTCCTTGGGGGAGAATTTATGTCTCCTGCTGTGTGTTTTACCTGCATTCTGCCATGTATTTCATATAACAGCAGTCTCAGATGATGACCCATCACATGTTTGTTTTAAGAACACTTTCACTGTAGATTTGACAACGTGCAAAGAAGGTACCAATGTGAGATTTCTAAAGATAGCTACACCACTTGAACCAAGGCTTAAAAATCAGAAGTGCCTTCCAAAATCTGAGAGGGACGAGGTGTTGAGCATGTTTTCAGATGTCTTAAAAGAGCAACAGTACGATGCAGAAACTACAGAACCCAAATCACCAAAAAAGAAAATCAGCCTTCTGCTGGTGGCATCTGTCTCAGATAATGAAAATGAACATGTGTCGATCTGCACTGCTTTGGATTGTTATTGAGCAGAACCCATCATCAGCATGGACACATGTCCTCTGGAATGGTGGTTGAAGCATGAAAGGGCGTATGAATCTTTAGTGCATCTGGCACGTAAATATCTTGTGACGCCAGCTACAACAGTGCCATGAGAACACCTGTTCTCACTTTCAGGTGACACTGTAAACAAGAAGCGGGCTGCATTATCTCCTGCAAATGTAAACAAACTTGTTTGTCTGAGCAATTGGCTGAACAAGAGGTAGGACTGAGTGGACTTGTGGGCTCTAAAATTTTACATTATTTTATTTTTGAATGCAGTTCTTTGTACATAATTCTACATTTGTAAGTTCAACTTTCATGATAAAGTGATTGTACTACAGTACTTGTATTAGGTGAACTGAAAAATACTATTTCTTTTGTTTTTTTACAGTGCAAATACTTATTATCAAAAATAAATATAAAGTGAGCACTGTACACTTTGTATTCTTTGTTTTAATTAAAATCAATATATTTGCAAATGTAGAAAACATCCAAAAATATTTAAATAAATCGTCTTCTATTAGTGCGTGATTAATCACGATTACTTTTTTTAATCGCTTGACAGGCCTAATATTAAGCCATTCTCAGAGCAAAATTATTAGATATCAGCATGAAATAATTTAAAGGTTCCAAACTGAACTTGATTTTGGGGGGAAATTTCGAATTTTTGTCTTTTCATTACACATAGGAACAAAAACCAGTTTTGAAATGTTGGAATCTCCCATGGAATGGAAATTAGATTTTCCAGCCAGCTCTAGTATTTATAGGATTTAGCCATAAAAATATAACTCTCAATTAAGGCTTGAAAGTCAATGAAATCAATGAGAACTCTTACATAGTAAGGAATTTACTCAATGTAAATAGAGGTGGTAGAACTAGATCCTTACAGATCAGATGGCAGATTGACAAAGCCCTGGCTGGGATGATTTAATTGGGGATTGGCCCTTCTTTGAGCAGGAGGTTGGACTAGATGACCTCCTAAGGTCCCTTCCAACCCTGATATTCTATGATTCTATGATTCTATGGCTAACAAGTCCTTAAAACCCCACCATACTTAGCTAATCTAGGATCTGTGTATCAGTAAGTGATAGAAGTAGTCTGTTGTTCTTAGCACACAGTAGGTTTCATTTTTCAACATGGTTTCCCCTTTAAATTTTCTTTTTTTATTAGACTGTTAACCCAGCTAGTATGTAAAGCAGGCTCACATCAAGTCACAATGTGTTGTGTAGCCAGAATATTCTATTAGAAGTCTTAAACAGGATTGCTGATTTACACATTTCTGGAGTAGTATGAAAATATTTACTGGGCAGTTTAAATTGAATTAAAGGAACCAGATGAAGAAGAATCTGGAAGCTAACCAGTCTCCCTGTTCAATTGGCAGCCCCCAGGAGCTGATGCCTTTTATTATATCTGATAATTCACTAAAAAGCAATGTGAGGGGCTCAAAAACAATCACACAACATGGTAAATTTAACAATAGCTGCAGCAAGCAAAGCAAATTTTCCCCCTTAGTATGAGCTCAAGATTATATATGTATCTAAATCCAGAACAAAGGGAATAATGCTGGCACACAACTTTCCATCCTTGCTATTCTGGCAGTTACTATGTACCATGGCTATATAAGGTGGCCTGACAAATATTATATGTAACACGGAATCCCAGCATGCTCTATTGATCTGACCTGTAAAAGGCCCATAGTTCCATCCCTTGTTTGTATTCTTCATTTTATTATCATTCTCTTTCTAAGGTCAGCTGGACGGGTCTCAGAGAGACCATTAGCATGCTTTTGCTTATTTAATTCACTAACTGCTGAAGTGCATGCTGCTTTTAGTGGTACTCATACAGCTTCAAGCAATGAAAGGTTTAGTTTCATGTACTTGAACTCAAGTGACACAAATATTTCAGTGGTGAATCAATACTGGAAAAGGATGGTTCGTAAGGTAGGGAGTGTTTATAGAAGATGTTTCATCACTACTAGTAAAACATGTCTTATTGTTAGTTCAGGAGGCGCTGGTATTTAGCTCTTTGAAGGAGATTTTCAACAAGCCAACAACTTTAAGCTTATTGGGTTGTTTTTTTTTTTTAAAGCACAAGCTTAAGAAGATGGTCTTTTGCAAAATGCCAGTGGGCTCTTAGGAATGCTAATGACCTTATAAAGATATTTTTTGATTCCTCCTTGAAGAAGACACCTGCTGTACAGAAAGAATTTCCATGATGTAAGTTGCTCAACTGAGTATTGTATTTGAATTTTGAAATACCTTAATTATAAAGTCTTATTTGTCCTGTTACTCTCTAGTATCACATACTATTGTCACAATTTTGACACCACTTGGGATATACATCGTTGTCACTGTATTTCACACCATGACCTACTGGAAGTACACAGGGAAAGCAGAAATAGTGCTTGGATTCTCCTGCTTCAAACCCTCTAATACTTAGGGCTGGTGTACACTACCGCTTAAGTCGATGTAATTTATGCTGCTCACAGGTGTGAAAAAGACACCTCCCTGGGTGCCGCAAGTTACAATGACTTAAGTGCTGTCCACACTGGTGCTATGTTGGCAGGAGAAACTCTCCTGCCGAGACAGCATTCTCCTCTCATGGAGGTGGAATAATTATGCTGACAGGAGAGCACTCTCCTGTCGGCATAGCGTGTCTTCACCAGACACACTACAGTGGCGCAGCTGCATCGGTGCTGTATCCATTAGCTGTTAGCAGCATCGGGAACTATGACTTATAGTTGGGCAGTTTGGAGTCCGTCCATTGATGGGCATTAGTGCATGTACACACCACCCAGCTCATTGCAGTATAAAAGAAACAGTGTAATTCAGTGCAATACAAAAACTATCAGTTTCTGCAATGCAGATACCAGTATAAAGCTATCCTCTGAGTTACACAGATAGCTAGAAGGGAAGAAAACAGTGTTATAAAATGGTTCTCTTCTTCAGGAATACACCCAGGATGAAGTGCTTAGATTCGGAGGCAAAAAAAAAAGTTATTTTTGGTTCCTAAGTAACACCCCCAGAGCTTTAGAGAATAGGAAGCCCTCAGAACTCACTTGTGGTTAATCTAGTGCAATATAGCTGGCAGAGGGACCAAAAGAAGATTACATTTAGAAAAACATGAAGAGGCCTCTGCCAAGAAATGCAAACAAAAGGGAAATATTTTAAGAAAATAAACAAAGCTACCGAGTAAAACATACACAAGAAGGAAAGGGGAACAAAAGAACATTTGAGGCTTGATGTTTTAATGTTTTGTGGCAGCACATGTGATAGTCCAGACTGAGTGTAAAAGAACATTACAGCTGTGTAAGCTATGAGATAGCCACACTCGTTTCGAGATCAGCAAGCCATCAGGGAAGCCCACCTAGTTTGCCAGCTTCACAGGTCTTTGACTTTGCTAAAAAAAATAAGTAGTTCCATCCATGGGAAGGTCCACATGATTGCACAAAAAGTCAATGTACTTACCCAGAAAGTCAATGTACTGTGTGCAAAAGCTGCTTAAATAGAAAGAATCATTCCTTTCCTGATACGTAATATCTTATAGCACACAGGCTGTAACACATCTATTTTAGGAGAAGACAATCTTCTGTTCCACCTAGTAATCCACAGACTCCCTCTCTCTTTGTGGTTATTTGCCAGTGACCAGTGAGAACATGGGAGAAACGAGAACAGTATGCGGTCAATTCTATATGTCCTGGCAGGAGTTAGAAAGTATTAAGGAACCGGGTAATTTTAAAATAGCTTCATGGCCACAAAACGAATTAGGGAGAGTAAATATATTCAGGTTTCAGAGTAACAGCCGTGTTAGTCTGTATTCGCAAAAAGAAAAGGAGTACTTGTGGCACCTTAGAGACTAACCAATTTATTTGAGCATGAGCTTTCGTGAGCTACAGCTCACTTCATCGGATGAAGTGAGCTGTAGCTCACGAAAGTTCATGCTCAAATAAATTGGTTAGTCTCTAAGGTGCCACAAGTACTCCTTTTCTTTTTGTAAATATATTCACCGGACCAAATTCTCCTTTCAGTCACTTGGATGCAAGTCCCCTTTGGACCCAGCAGGAGCTGCACACATGTAACTAAGAGTGATTTGGCTCACTGGTTGTCCTGCTTACCCAGGGAATTAGGTAGAGAAAACATATAGCTCAGAGCAGCTGAGCTAAGTCTCAGCATTTTCTCTCTGCTTCCATCCAGTTTAGGTGTATGGGTATATCCAAAACAAACCAAAATATTAAAGAAAAGCTCTGACAGCTTTCTATGATGGTTCAAATACCCTACAGCAAGGATCTCATTCACTTAAAAAAGTCTAATCTGTAGATTTTTACAATAATTTATGTAGACCCCCCCCGTTAAATTTGTATATAACCCGACTAATTGGATAACATCGTCTAAAGAATCTTTCAGTGGGACTTAGAAGCCTCACTTATGCATGTTAGAAAATTTTATCCACCATCACTATTAAATGATATAGAACATTTTCTAGATCTTATGTATCAATGCTCATCCATAGTTTTCAAAGCACTTTACAAAGGAAAGTAAATATTATTTATCCCCACTTTACAGAGACTACATACAGAGAGGTGAAATGACTTTCCCTATGTTAACAAACTCCACTCTTTTTAAGGTTTGTCTTGCTCCCTTTGCTGACACTAATCTCCCATTGACTCCAATGGATATTTTATGTCATGAGGGCAGGAAAGAAAAAGGTCCTGCTGTTGATGTAGTCACAGGACAAGAGCGGCTTGCTCTCAATTTTATCACAATGTTCGAACCACTGTATCACCTTTTGAAATCACATAGAAGGAATCATGAGCTACAAATAGTGACTGCTCAAAGCAACAACCACAGCACATAGCTCAGAAGCAATCCCTCGAATGTGAAAGGATGCTCTTGAGGATAAAGCACTGGGCTGGGATTCAAGAGATCTGCATTCTATTTTTGTATCTCCCACAAATTTCTTCTGTGACCATGCAAGTCACTTAATGTCTCAGTGCCTCACTTCTATAAAACAAAAATAGCACAATGCTATCTCGCAGCAGGGCTGTGAGGATACATTTACTAGTATTTCTGAGGTGTTCAGATATTCTGAGGGCAGCCCAAAAAACCCTCAATAAATAGAATAGGTGAAATCCTCATGCCTGTTCTGGACTCTATAAATTTTGTCATGCACTAAATTTACCAACAGTGATTTTATATTTTGTAAAGATATTGAATAATTTTGGGCTGAGAACTGATCGCTGTCAGATACCACTAGAAATGCCATTCAAACAAATTCTTCACTGTGAATAGTCGGTGCAGCTTTGTTCCTTGCTTCTCCCTTGGTACATGGCCCAAAGCAGGTGCTAAACATTGTTTTAAAATGGAATGGAGCCCCAAATGAGAATTCTTATTAGGGGTTGGCACTATTATGTATCTGAGCCATGTATAACACCACAGTCACCACGAGCTCTGCTTCTAGAATTATGATTATCTAGTCATGACTTTCACTGTCTTTTCAAAAAGAAAACTACATACATCTTTAAATGAAAGAATAAGAATGAAAGAATAAGACAAGGGCATTAACTGGCTTTTATCTATTCTTGACCACATTTAGGTAATTACAATAATATAAATCTTAAATGCCCTTTCAAGCATTTCTTTCAAATCATTCCTTTCAAGGACTAGCAATAGCTCCGTGTTTAAAAAGAAGAAAAATGTGGACTGAAATTAAGATCAGAATGAAGGTAAATTTCCCGAAGTTCGAATGATGAGCCATTCGACCACACCAATGGTGTACATTTGGTGCTTAGACTGTTAGAACATTGAGATACCAGGATGATCTTATACTTCCAAAGCTCCACCAATTAGAATTGTGTGAATAACTGATTTTTCAGGTCACTGGCTGTTCTGAAAAAAAAATTGTTTCAGGCCAAGCAAAACATTTTGTAAGCTTTTTAAAATGTTTTACCTTTTTTTAGATCAGGGTTTCCCGAACTGTGTTCCTCGGAACACTGGTGTTCAGCACAATGTGATTTGGTGTTCCGTGAAAGAATCGTCGTTTAAATTTTTTTTTAATTCTAAATTTGGCATATTTGAAGCGTAGTTGATGACTCTTTTTGAATGACTATAATTTAACATAAAACTCTTTTTCCGGTTATTGATAGCTCTCGTATTGAATATCATGGCATAAAATTATATTTGAGCATAAATAATTCCATGTTTTATCTGAAAACCAAACGACTACAATATAATATTACAAGTGCTCCGTAATAGGCTAAAAAGTGTTCCGTGGCCAAAAAAGTTTGGGAAACGCTGGTTTAGATAAAATTGCCATAAATTTTGAAATGAAAAGTTATTTCAAACTGAAAAATCAAAACATTTAGTTTTAAAAACGTCAAAGCACTGTGTTTTGATTTTTTTTTAAACATTTGTTTTTTGACTGAAACCATTAGATGAATTTGACATGAATTCACTAAATGTTTCAGATGACCTGCATCCGCATTTTTCGGTGAAAACAGGTATTTTGCCCAGCTCTGCCAACAACATTGTCTGATATATTGGTGTAGTTTTCCTGTTTGAAGCCATACATGATATCAGGCCTGATTCTTATATACTCTCAGATTCCTTTATACCACTTTGTCAGAGTAACGTGGCACTGAAATGAGTGTAAATATAATTGTATTTGAGGACTCTTTACACTGCCAGATCAATGTAAAGTGGCCTTAGACTAAATGAGAGTCTGGTCTGATATGTATTAGACCCTGAACCTTCAAATGTTGATGCATGTGGCTAACATTACACATGTAAAAGGTCATAATGACTTTGGGTGGGGTTTTCAAAAGCTCCTAAGTCACTTTTGTCCTTACGAAAATCCCATCTTCAAAAATGAAGCATGTGTGTAAGTATCTGCAGGAGAGAGTGGGATCTATGGACTCAATCTGCATGGAGAATCATGTAGACATAGGAGTGCACCATTGTATTAGTGCAGGATCAGATTGTACCTACTCTGGGACAGGACCTGCACCGTTGTGTGTGTATGAATGATGTTTAGCACATTGTGGGCACTACTGGAGTATCAAAAAAAAATCAGAATAGCAATATATTTTTCCCATTTTACATATTGCACTTCAGTTCAACCTATGACAAAAGAAGCACAATTCACCAATGATTTTCAGTTGCTTTAGGAATCAGAATGTTCACAAAACGTGGCTCCATCTAAACAACTTTCTAAAAATGAAAATGATTAAAAACCATGTCTCACTTCAACAGCAGATGAACCTAGATTAATACATCCTTTAGCACATTAAAGAAAAGATTGGAATAGCAGATAAGCTACACTCTCTGGAGCAAAAAGCCATAGAACTTTCTAGTTTTCTACCCACTTACAAGTAATTATAAAGTAATTACACTTGCAAGCATGAATGGATTACAAACCACCATTCCTCTAAATAAATTTAAACAGTCCCCTTGATCTATATCAGTAAGTCTTTCTCGCTTAACTAGTAACACATTGCAGTCAAACCTTTCACTGCCATCTGTTCAGATGGAAACATGTGGTATTAGAGTTCTAATACTGTGCCCTTGGTAAAGATATACCTTAGAGACTTCTTTTGGAAAACTTCATGGTTAGCAAACAATTTGTGGGCAGTTAATTTGCTCCCTTGCTGGAGTTTGCATTCCCATGTGTGAAATGTTCTATTCTGATGGTAACGTCAAATTAAATGAATCTACATGTGATCATATTTATATAATATGGGTTGTATTTACTCTGTGGGAAGCTTGACCATAATAGAAAAGACCATTAAAGAATTGTACAGAAAGTATTTGATTTTAATTTTGTTGTTCTTGAGCTCTTCCTGTCGTTTATGCTGTGGAACTAGATGTCCTATTTTTGCATCAGTATGGGACTTATTATCTCCTGAAAATGAAAAAAAGACCTTCAGCCCAGTACAAATTACAGTGCCAATTCCCAGCAGTCTATACTGAGTGAAAAAACAGAATATATTGGTAGAACGAAGAGCGTTCCTCTTATCCATCTTTCTCCTTTTCAAGCCAACCAAAAATAAATTACTGGAAAGTACCACATTTATGTAACCATTTTAAAAATACTTAGGACCAGATTGTGAGACACTTCTCAGCATGAAATACCTTATACCACACCTAGTCTTAGTGAAGTTCTCATGGAGTAAGGCACTAGAGACTGTGAGTAAGGCTATCATGCTCAGGCTAATTAGCACAGTGGCGGAATACATTAGGTAATACATGGCTTCTGTGGTCAAAGGTTTACTAATATCGAAAGTTGCTTATTACATGCTATTACAACTTCATGAACATTAGTCCTATTATGAAACAAAGCAAAAGAAGATCCAAACATGAGACCTTAGTGGGCATTTATAAGGAAGCATTTGTTGCTTGAGTAAGCTCTGTAATGTATTGCTTTTAATGAAGCATTGAGGAAGTGTTCTGTACTAAAGAGTGCCTTCCCACTGTGCCCCATGTAAATGATCTTGAGAGATCACCTGACCAGCTTTCATTGGGCTACTTAGGAAGCATTGGCATGTCTACTATAATAGCAGTGTATATTGTATAACCATTGCTTTTCACTTTTAAAGTATTTTACAGTTATTAATTAATCCTCACAACACTCTTCAAGATACTGTAGATACCACAGGTAAGTATGACTTATCCCCTTTTTATATATGTGAAACTTGAAGCAGCTAAGGACTTGTCTACATGAACAATTAGGCCATGGCAGGCTGAAGTGAATTTATTCTGCACTAGCCTTCTGCGGTCTGACTGTCCATATGCACCCTGCTCACACATGTTAACCATTCTTTAGAGTGATTTGATCAAATTCTCTTTGAAATGGGACTAGCTCAAAGTGCATTAATGAATTGCTCAAGCTCATCAGGAGGGCAGACACTGCAGCAGGACAGTGCAGGGTAGATTCACTCGCAGTTTGCCACAGTCTTTGTTCATGTAGACAAGTCCTAAATCCTTGGCCAAGTGACTAAAGGGAGTGTCAGGGCCACAGTTAGAACTTAGGGTTCCTGGTGGCCAGTGAGGTTCTAGGATTGCTAGTCATGCCTTGTTCTCTTATTTTCCCAATCTTTGGCCAATCCTGCAACCACTGATTTCAGAGTACATGGAGGATCGAGCCCTTTGTTTCCACTTCATAGTAGGAGGTTAGGCCTGGATGCACAGGAGTTAGGTGCCTACATCTCTGTTTTAGGCACCTAACTCCCAGTTTCAGGACAACTGACGTGCACAAAACTGCCACTAAATCCTGTAGGTACCTAAATTCACTTGGCACCTAAAGTTTTGCAGAAAAAAGTTCACTAGTGCCTTTGAGCACAGTCACTGCTCCCTTAATCTAAGCATCTGGATACCTCTCTAACCCCCAGAACGATTCACAAACCAGTGAAAGACAGGAGTTCAGCCTCCTAACTCACATACAAGGCCTGTTCTGGTAGGTACTGTCTGACATGCCCACTGAATTGGTTCCCTCAGGTGAGTCCACACAAACTAGCTGGAAGTGGGGGAGGAGGCATTCCCTCTCATCAGTGTTAGCCCAGTGGTTAGGGTACTCATGTAGGAGACCCCCAGTTAAAGTCCCCACTCCACAGGGGAAGGGATTTGAACTGGGATCTGATGCTTCTCAGGTGAATGCTCTAACCACTGAGTAATGGGATATTCTGATGAGAGGGGGCTCTCTGTCTTACCTGGTGAAGCTGTTGCAGTCCAGATAAATATCTGAAGAGTTATTTGGGTTAGAGAGCAAGAAACGGCATAGCTGCCTAACTCAAGGACAGGGCTGACAGCTAAGAATACCTAATAGCGATAGGCGCCTTCCTGCGGCATGGACTTAGATGCTATCTCCATGAGCAGGGCAGGACTTTGCATACACCGCTGTTGTCAGCATCTCCCATTGGCTAGTTCAGGTGTATCCCTGCCAAGTATATTGACTTTTGTGAATCATGGTCTGTGGAGGCCACATCTCTCCCTATTCATTATATAGGGAACCTAGGCACTGAACTCAGACTTGGTGAATTGCAGTAACTTTCTAGGTGCCTAAAAGTTACATACTGTGATGCTCATCTTCACAGTGCCTAACCCCTTTTATACATCCAGGCCTTAGCTAACACTTCAAGATTTAATCAATTGAACTTTCTATTAGAAATTCCTATACAGTATTCCAATTTAGTATAATTAATATGTACACTATCTCTTACAACCCTTCTCCTAGCTGTCTATACTAAAAAAAACCCTGGAATTACGCAAACTGGGCAGTGGGAAATAATAAGAGAATGGTATGTACATATTTCTGCATCTTAAAAGGAGTACGGTATGAAGTAAAGTCAAATGATAGTTTCAGTGGATCAAATGCCTCCTGTTTGTACAAAGGACACATGCATATAAGTGAAAACATGCCAAAGAATTGTTTTATGAACTGAACTGTTGGGGATAGAAAAAAGAAATCCTGAAAATACTTATAATACCAAAGTCTTGTGAAGAATGTAAAGTAAACAGTGCATACCTTTTCTGCTTCTTTTCAACACAAGGATTTTTGTCACTTGTGTTTTTGTGACATTTGCAAATAGAATTTTCCAGCAAAAGTAATAGTTGAAAATGCCACATTTATCAAAGCTAACGTGACCTACTGCAACATTAGAGTGAAGTTACATTTACATGACACACTCTTTTGTTTGTTTTCAGTGGGGTTACCATCTTATAACAACATTTGGAAATGATAAAGGATAAACTGAGGACCCCCTGTCTGTTTATATTAACACTGTATATTCATAAACAGGAACAAATAGTGAGTACAAATCTCCTTAATTGTTTTATAGTTTTATTTATTTTAACTACATTTTATATATTCCGATGCAGAGAGCTAAGTTATAAATCATGAGATAAACCATGGTATGTATTAATGGAATTGTGTGCAAAAAGCCCTCTCTTTCCAGTTGCTTGGCAGCAAAACATATCACACTAAATCACTACAGAATATTTTCCCCCATAATATTTATTATGAATGGGCTAATATCACAAATGCATTAAACTTTTATAGTATTTTCTAAACTCGCTTGCTGGCATACGGAATATATAACAAATAATGAAGTTCAGAAGGAGGCTTGAGATCCCAGAACCTTAAATTCTAGTAGTGTTATGCAATTGAAGATCTAAATCAAGTCATGCCGCTTTTAAGAATTGCTGTGCGGCCCATATCTTTGCATAGGCCTTCCCCACTCAGAACTTCAGAGGCTCTGCCATTGTCTTTGTGAATGATTTCCTCTAAACTTTCAATTCACACAAGATAGCAGTGAAATGAAAGGTGAGGCAGAGAGATTGTTTTTGTTCCTGGACAGAAAATAGTGACCCTCCTTCATATGGACAAGGAGACCGGATTAAGGCAAGGGCTTTAGGGGCTGCATCCCAGGGCCCCAGCTTAAGGGGGGCCCACAAAAATAAATCACAGGCAGTGATCTCCAACTCTGGGCCATTAAAAGTCCTGTGGCACAGAAGGGCTCAGGCAGGCTGCCTGCGTGCTGTGGCCCCACGCCGCTTCCGGAAGCGGCTGGCTGCCAGCACATCTCTGTGGCCCCTGACAGGGAGGGGGATAGGCAGCGGCTCTGCATGCTGCCCCCACCCCTAGCACCATTCCCGCAGCACCCATTGGCCAGGAACCAGCCAATGGGAGCTACGGGGGCTGCGGTTGCGGGTGTGGGCAGCACACAGAGACACTCTGTCCCCCTCCCCCAGGGGCCGCAGAGACATGCTTGCAGCTAGCCGCTTTCTGGAGCAGCGTGGGGCCACAGCATGCAGACAGCCTGCCAGACCCCTTCTGTGCCACCAGCTGGGAGCCGCCTGTGGTAAGCTCCTCCTGGCCAGAGCCTACACCTCGTACCCCCTCCTGCACCCCTACCCCAGATCAGAATCCCCCTCCTGCACCCAAACTCCCTCCCAGACCCCGCACCCCTCCTGCCCCCCAATCTCCTGCCCCAGCCCACTCCTGCACCAAACTCCCACCCAGGAAAAAGACTTGTATACAGGGGCCCCACAAAATCTAATAGCTCCGGGCCCACAAGAGAGTTAATCCAGCCCTGATGGACAATATAGCTATTATGGTGATCCTGCACATACACTAGAAGTGGAGAAGGATGGTTGGAGAAGATTTGACGCCTACAAAATAGCATATTCTGAAAGATTTCAAAGCCCTCAATAAACTCTTTCTATAGTTCATGGACCTGCTCCCACTGAACTCAATGCAAAAATGATATGAATGGATGAATAATTTCACTCTGACTAATTTATGGCTTTATCTATGCACAAAAATTGCACCCCTTTACATAAAAATCATTTAAAAAATTGATTTAGTTAAACCAGTGCAAATCTCCCACCCCCACTTACAATTGGTTCATACCATTAAGCTTAATTGGGTCATTTTAAACCTGATATAAACCAATTCTCCACAGTGGGTTTTTCAATGACTTAATGAAATTGATTTAAAAACCAATTTTAGTTAAAATAAATACTAAAAACTATTTTTTCACATGGATAAACCTTACATTTTCCTACTATGAAGGTTGAATGCCATTGAGTTGAGTAGGGGAGAGACTTGTTCCTTCCTACTGGGACAACATTCTATGCAGGTATCCCTTCCCCAACTAGTTAAATGCCCCTCCCAAATGGAGAGCAGCATCTATCTGACAGTGTACTGGATCATTATATAAAGAGTTTTGAACAGGAAAGAAGGACTAGTACTGTGTCTAATTGAAAATGCAGGATCATTTTTAGGAAGTTTGAATGCTATCTCCCAGAATACTAAAGACATCAGGATTAACAACCCTTCTGTGACAAATGCCATTGGCTTTATAATGAACACAGGTGATCTGCAACTCAGTGTTGTATGCAGTAGGATTTCCCTTGAGGTATTGGAATGTTTATTTCAGAAAGAGACAATGCCTCAGTTACTTGTTAAACACTGCCATGTGGGCAAATTAGAGACAAGGAAACAAGTATTGTGCAACAATCTGATATAATGAAGAAAGAGAATCTATGTTTGGCTGCAGAGAAGAAATTCCCATTTTTATAGCTCTGGCTGATAGTGATGTTTAATCATTCAGATATAATAAAACATTAATTTGTTACCTGGCAGGCCCAATTCTGATCTTGGAATACGTTTCTTCCTGTCTGTGTATCTAATCTAAGTATTTATATCATGCTGAACACTATGGTACTTCCAATAATATCTGCTGAATTTTTTAAAAATGAATTCACTTCTAGTGTGTTTTTACTTCGTCCTTTTGTCCTCACTTTTCGTGTATGTTCAAGTTACTAAATTATGGTAGCCTCACTTTCCATGGTAAGTGGGTATTGGCGAGTAATCTAATTCTTAAATAGCATGAGCAAATATCTGTCTCAGCAGTGCTTACATGCACAGGCAATCAGGGAACAGAAACAATACTGTGAAGGGGTGTACATCCTCTGCAGGCACTGACAGGGTTAATATGGGCCTGAGAGGCCAATTAACCCACCTGGTTGCACCAGAGTGTTGGCCAGGCATAATTAAATATGGGGCCCAGCTGGAGAAGAGTGGGGAAGTGCTATAAAGGCAGGAAGTATGGAACAGAAGAGGGTTGACAAATAGGCCAAAAGTCCTATTAATCATGAACAAGTTGATCTAGGAATCTTCTTAAGCAAACTGGAATTTAAACACCCTAATCAAAAATGAGCTCAGGAAAGAATGGCAAGAACTATGGGCAAACGAAACAAATGGGGGAAAACGTTCTAAGAAATATGCCCAACAATTGACAATGTTGATATAATGCAAGGCTAGTTAGAATTGTAACAGGGCATTTTGGATTAAATAGTAATTTATTTCTAATGAACATGCACAAAAATGGATTATGAGTAACACGTAAGGTCCAGGAAATGATAGATCACATCATTTGGGATTGTAAGGACTGTACCAGTGAAAGGAGCTGTTTATATAAAAAACTCAGAGGTCTTAAAGTAACAACATTTTCCTGAGACCATCTATCAAGAATACAAGGAAAATAGGGCCCAATTCTTTAAGAATACCAGAAAAGGTGCGAGACTCCAAGTCATTAAAAAGATACAAAGTACAGTGCATGGAGGTCATAGACTCAGGAAGTGAGTCTGCTGTGCCACAAAACTGAAGGAGGAGGAGGAGGAGGAGGAGGAGACGGCTGCAGGAGAGAAGGAAGAACTCCACAGCCATCCTCTTCATGGTAGATAGCAGAAGCTCAGGAAGGAGCTTCAGGAGCTGATGCAAAGAATGTTGTGATGGAACTGGCCAGAGCTGGGATACTTTGCTAGGTGGAAGTCTCTTGAGGGGCCCTGACGTAAAGAGGAAGAACTGGGTCAACTAGGGAGAGGCTTACCCCAAGAGCAGGAGGATTATCCTGGAGGAGCATGGCAGAGGTAGGACTTGCAGGTGGGGGAGCCTGGAGAGTGGAACACTGGAGGGAGCTAGTTCTCAGGAGCCCTGATATGAGGGTTATGATGGGCTGGAAACACAGCCTAGGGCAGGAACCGGACCTCCAGGGAGAACCCCTGAGAGGCATTGCTCATTACAAGAGCCCAGAAAAGGGCTGGACAGAAGGCCTGGGGGGGGAACCCTACAGTAGGAAGAAGTCCAGGGAGGCAGCGGCAGGGAGTCTGGTGAAGCACACCTTGGCTGCTGCTTATACAATTTCTGGACTGGAATCCAGTGTAGTGGGAGCACGTGGTTTCCCGACCAGCTACTGGTCAAGGTGGTGTGGGGCCCAGAGAAGAGGGTAAAGATGACTGAAAGCCCTGAGTGAGGGTTTACAGGGATGATGGAGGCCCAGAGTTGAGAGCCAAAGACCAGATGTAAGGATTAGGACTATTATTGGGTTTCTATTAGGTTTCTGTTAGGTCAATTATTATTTCTTATTACCCCAAAATGTGACCTGGCCAGAGGGCTGAATGGCAAGAAAAGGGGAACTAGAGTGAACAGTGGCAGTGGGTATGAGGGATGAAAGAGCTTCTACCCCATACCCAGTCATGAGGCTCATCTGCAGTGAGTGTACTCCTACAAATACCAAATGACTGTCCATCCTATCAGAACCTAATAACACAACTCAAATTTCAGAGTAACAGCCGTGTTAGTCTGTATTCGCAAAAAGAAAAGGAGTACTTGTGGCACCTTAGAGACTAACCAATTTATTTGAGCATGAGCTTTCGAAAGGTGCCACAAGTACTCCTTTTCTTTTTACAACTCAAATTGTGAATTCACAGAATAAAGCTGAGTAGCAAATAATTCAAGGAAATCACAATCTTTTCACAGATATTCTGAGTGAAAAAGAGACTAAATTCATTTAATAACTGTTCTACATTATTCATTCAGATCCAGTGCACAGTAAAAAGAGAGCTGATGGCAGCCACTATCCTTAGGTCTCCTAACAGTTTCCATTATAAAATATTCTTGTGGCCATTTCTCTGTGAAGATCTCACACATCCATTGTTAGAAGATGTACAGTTCTCCTAGCAACCTTAATTCTGACCCCTTGTGCATTAAGGTGTACAGGCTTTAACTATAAGATCCCATGCTTTTTTCCCCACAGGACCCCTGCCTCAGTCTGTCAACAGGATGGATGCAAAAGGAAGCAGAGTTAAGGTTTCATGGTCAACTATAAATCAGGCATTTCCTAACTTTTGACTGCTTGACTTTGTAACCTAAATAACATTCTTTTAACACATTTTTGTTTGATTGTGTAGTATATCCATATGCCAACAATCCTGATGAACAGAGTTACAGAGTTCTGTTCTGATAGAATCCTCACTGTGTTAACATGGCCTGCTTCTTCCTGTCACTTCACCCCTTTTCGGCAGTACCTAATCTCGTCTGACTATGTTTGTCTATTTAGGTACTCATTTGGCCTCTATTACCATGTTGGGCCTAACTCTCAGTTACATTAAGCACCACTCTGACGGTGTAAAGGAGCCTTAAGTTACAGTTACTCTATGCCCACTTTAAGGCAACTTGAGACTGCCAGAGCTATATAAAGCCTAAGTGTAAAGCATTTCAGCAACTATATAGTTGTTTAAAGGGGAAAAAACAGGTCTCTGATTCCAATCTTGCTTACAATGGGTTTCCCAATAGCTAAACTTCATTGGAATTGCTCCTGATTTACAGGTTTCAGAGTAGCAGCCGTGTTAGTCTGTATTCACAAAAAAGAAAAGGAGGACTTGTGGCACCTTAGAGACTAACGAATTTATTTGAGCATAAGCTTTTGTGAGCTACAGCTCACGAAAGCTTATGCTCAAATAAATTCGTTAGTCTCTAAGGTGCCACAAGTACTCCTTTTCTTTTTCCTGATTTACAGAAACGTAAGAGAGCTTGGACTCAGACCCAAGATGGACTTTCTAATCTCCCCCTTATATCTTTATACCTTTAAATATGTTTATATTTTTAAAACAGATTCCATTTGAAGTTGGATGGAATCAGAAGTTTCCAAAACACATTTTTCCCCCCCAGACATATTTTGTTTCCTGCACATGTAGAATGATCTAGAAAGGAATGGGAATAGCAAACTTTTGATTTGAAAAGAATGTTTACATTGTTTTGGTATTGCCTTAGTTTCTGTAATTAGAAATTGTGAACGGTCTTGGGGCCCCATTCAGCAAAGGACTCAATCATTTGCTTAAAATTAAAGTTAAGCACTTGCTGAAGAGCTCCTTTTGAAACAGGGCCTGCATAAAGAGTCAGATGACTGTAAACATGCCGAGCCAGATTCTCAGCTCGTGTAGTCAATGGAACTAAGTTGATTTACGTCACCTGAAGACTCATGTATAACTTGCTTAACACAGTTTGATATTTAGTGTGATCTTATAGAGCAGTGACTCCTTACCTACCTACATATCTACAAGGTTCAGTCCAGCTCTCCCATAAACTTCTAGTGTGAGCTTGGGCAAGTCACAAAGGGCCAAATTTTCAAATGCCTAGTGATGCTTGATCATGATTAATCGCTCTGTTAAACAATAATAGAATACCATTTATTTATTTATTTTTGTTTTTTACATTTTCAAATATATTGATTTCAATTAGAACACAGAATACAAAGTGTACAATGCTCACTTTATATTTATTTTTATTTACAAATATTTGCACTCTAAGCAAGAAACAAAAGAAATAGTATTTTTCAATGCACTTAATACAAGTACTGTAGTGCAATCTCTTTATCATGAAAGTTGAACTTACAAATGTAGAATTATGTACAAAAATAACCTGCATTCAAAAAAATAAAACAATGTAAAACTTTAGAGCCTACACCTCCACTCAGTCCTACTTCTCATTCAGCCAATCACTAAGACAAACAAGTTTGTTTACATTTGCAGGAGATAATGCAGCCCACTTCTTGTTTACAGTGTCACCTGAAAGTGAGAACAGGCGTTCACATGGCACTCTTGTAGCCAGTGTGGTAATATATTTACGTGGCAGATGCGCTAAAGATTCATATGTCCCTTCATGCTTCGACCACCATTCCAAAGGACATGCTTCCATGCTGATGACAGGTTCTGCTAGATAATGATCCAAAGCAGTGCGGGCTGACGCACTGTCATTTTCATCATCTGAGTCAGATGCCATCAACAAAAGGTTGATTTTCTTTTTTGATGGTTTGGATACTGTAGTTTCTGCATCAGAGTGTTGCTCTTTTAAGACTTCTGAAAGCGTTCTCCACACCTCATCCCTCTCAGATTTTGGAAGGCACTTCAGATTCTTAAACCTTGGGTCAAGTGCTATAGCTATCTTCAGAAATCTCACATCGGTACCTTCATCACGTTTTGTCAAATCTGCAGTGAAAGTGTTCTTAAAATGAACATGTGCTGGGTCATCATCTGAGCCTACTGTAACATGAAATATATGGCAGAATGTGGGTAAAATAGAGCAGGAGTCATACAATTCTCCCCCAAGGAGTTCTGTCACAAATTTAATTAATGCATTTTTTTAACGAGTGTCATCAGCATGGAAGCATGTCCTCTGGAATGATGGCCAAAGCATGAAGGGACATATGAATGTTCAGCATATCCGGCACATAAATACCTAGCAATGCCAGCTACAACAGTGCTATGCAAACACCTGTTCTCACTTTCAGGTGACATTGTAAATAAGAAGCAGGCATCATTATATCCCGTAAATGTAAACAAACTTGTTTGTCTTAGTGATTGGCTGAACAAGAAGTAGGACTGAATGGACTTGTAGGCTCTAAATTTTTGCATTGTTTTGTTTTTGAGTGCATTTATGTAACAAAAAAATCTACATTTGTGAATTGCACTTTCACAATAAAGAGATTGAACTACAGTACCTGTATAAGGTGAATTGAAAAACACTGTTTTGTTTATCATTTTTACAGTGCAAATATTTGTAATCAAAAATAATAATATAAAGTGAGCACTATACACTTTGTATTCTGTGTTGTATATTGAAATAACATATTTGAAAAAGTAGAAAAACATCAAAAATATTTAATAAAGTTCAATTGGTATTTTATTGTTTAACAGTGCGATTAAAACCTCAATTAATTACAGTTTATTTTTTATATCACAATTAATTTTTGAGTTAATCATGTGGGTTAACTACGATTAATCAACAGCCCTAATCATTATCTGTTACCACTACAATCAGATGTTATTGCTGCAACAGTGTATGCCATAATTAGGTGTGTGATTGGCTAAGGAAGAATTATTCTGTATATGTATCAGTATATTGGGCAGGGAGAAAGACAATCTGTGTTTCCGGTGCTGTGAAATATGGTAGTAGCTCTAACTGTTGCTATTTGTCCATGTTTGTTGTGTGTTATAAACAGGGTATTGGCTTGTGCCCAGGGATTCACAAACAGATCAAGAGATTGTCAAATTAGAGCTGCGATTTGTTCTTTCTCTTTTATTTTTTTGTATTGTCCTTAGCTTCATCTTAGGTCTTTCTTTTATGAGTATCAGGATGCATTTTATTGCAGCTTGTTGTAATTATTTAGAATGAATAGCACTCTTTGTTAGGAAGTTGTTGGATGGTGGCCTTATAATAGGTGGAGATTTTATCAAAAACAGTCAAAGATTTTCTGTGAACTTCTATGCGTGTGTGACCAGAAAGCTGGAATCTGTCTAGAAGGTGTGTCTACCAAAAGGCGAACTTGCCTACCTCCTCTGTATTACAGGCTGGATCTGTTTCAGTTCATTTTTGATGGTAATTACCATCAGGGTGTAGTAGAAGGATGCAAATATTTTCCAGGGGAATATTTTTCCTTTCTTAATTTCATCCCATTACTCCTAATTATGCCTTATGCTAAATTACTCCTCACTCTCCTGGGTATTTACACTCTTCGTATTATTTTTGGACTATGTCTCTCTTCCTTTCCCTTGTAGTTATAATTAGGTGTAATATACATCTACACAAGTCTGCTGTAACTGCACTATATATAGATGCTTTTAATCTTTCTTCTTAAATCGGTCTCTCCGGTTCCCTTACTATTTTTGCTGCTCTTCCTGGTAATTCTCCAGAATTTCTTTAAGGCCTAGTGACACCAGTCCCATTTTCAGAGCAAGAGAGACTATTACCTCCCTTTAACGCTCAAAATTTCATTAATCATTTTCTTCATAATGCACTGCAAACTTTTGTTTTATTTGTTTAATGTTACAGTTCTCCGTGATTCTCCTTCCCATTGATTATTGGGTTTTGGATCATCTTTTTTAAGATGCATTTGTTTACATTTTTCCTTGCTGAATATCATTTTGTAACTTTCTGCCCAATACTAATCTCTCTGAGGGCTTGGTCCGAAGAGTGGTGAAGTCAATGGAAATCTTGTATCGGTATTTGGGTCTCTTTGTATTCCTCTTTCACCACTAGTATTCACAACTCCACCCTATTTTGTATCATATGGGAATTTCATTAACATGCTGCTTACTTCTTCTAGATCATTAATGAAAACCAGACTGAATCAGATCCCTGCAATACCTCGCTAGAGAGAGACCTCCCCACATCTCCGTGCGTCAGTGTTTTGTCTTATGCTTTTGTTTACAGTCCTTCAGCCACTTTTCATTCCACAAGATACTACTCATATCCAAGCCAAATTAAATTAATTCATCATTTTCTATCAATATTTTCCATATCCTAGGCCAAAATCTTCCCTCAGTTATTCATGTGCAACATTATTGATTTCAGTGGGATTGCACATTTGCAACTGATGAGAGAATTTGGCCCAATGGTTTTTTTTAGCATGATTGTAATCTGGAATTTACAAACTGCAACATTTACATTATCCTCCTGGTATTGTCTGTGAGTGTCTCTAAGGCTGATTTCCAAGAAGACCCAATCATCTGATCAAGTGAAGTTAATTTTTTCTGCATTTCTGAAGTATGGTATTGTCTTGTGACAAAAGCACAATGGAAACATTACTCATTTATAATCTTTCTTTACTGTGGATTGATCCTTTGTGGATAAACTTGACAATGTCTGTTTTAACTGAAATCCAGAGGATTCTGAAGTGCTGGAATTCATAACTTTAAAAAGAAATAGCTGGAACATCATCACCATTATTGCATTGATCTGATATACAGCACAAGAACAGATTTAGAAAATAATTTAACTGACAAGTCTGGGAAACCCATTCGCTATGAGTCAGGAATAGTAAAAAATACCCTTAGAACAAGACACTTACTCATTATGCTGAATTACTGTACAAATCTGCATTCTGGGTATAGGATGGCATAGGAGATTGATAATGAATGGAGCCTTACACTGCCTAGTCACTGGTTCAAATCCAGCCTAAGTGAGTAGTGACCAAAATTGCTTGCTGCTTGGTGTTCACACTCCCCCTCCCCCCGCACTTAAAAACCACCAGCATTGTTGTTATTAAATTGTACCCTTTGAGGAAATCTCAGCAGAGAACTGAAGGGGCAAGGAGATTTCCCACTTCCTCTAAGATGAGGCACATGGGAAAGAAAACTTGCCCTGATAGAGGCCATGCTATATCAGTTGTGTTGACTAAAGGATTTCAGTATCTAGTGCAGCATTAATGTGCCCCATTTCACAAACCGCTAACATCACTTAGTCCTAGTCTACACCAGAAAAGGCTTGGTAATATAGGTATAGCTATACAGCAAACCCTCCTAGTGCACCTGATACTGACAAAAGGCTGCTTTTGCTGGTATAGTTTATACCAGTTCCCTGAACAAAATAAGCTATCCTGTCAAAAATGCTTTTTTTGCTGATATAAGCTGTATCTATACTAGGGCTTTTGCCGGTATAAAAGTGTCATAAATAATCACACTCCTAACCACCCTTACAAAAGTTTTAAATCTGGGTTTAAAAAGTTATCAAACTAAAAATCACAGTGTAAACATTTCAAAAGCACCTGAGTTATCTTAAGGCCTTAAGACTCAATGAAAGTAAAAAGGGTTTTTAGCTTCTAAATGCCTATGTCACTTCTGAAAACAAGTTAGGAACTTCTGAAAATTTTACCTCAGGACCATAGTCAATCTCCTTTTCCTATTTCTTCTTCCCTCTACAGTTCATTCAGTCTCACATACTCTGAAGAAAACCTCAGATTTCTAGACCTGATTCTCATTTACACAAAGGCCCCTTTAGAGCACTCTGGTAGTGTAAAAGCTCCTTAAAATGGGCATAAATATTTATGTCCCCTTTAAGGGCCCTTTACTGTACATGACCAGCAAAAATGAGGGCCTCTGTGCAAATGAGAATCAGGCTGTTTAAATTATTTGGGACATAGGGTCTCTTATTGTTTACTTCCATAGAGAACTACAGAGAAAATGACATGCAGTACTGGTAACTAGAATGACTGACACTGCATCTTTGATACCAGTATCATGATTGTTTTCCCAGCAACATCCATAATGTGTTTGGTTCTGTCCATGCATATGTAAGGATGAAATCTCTCACCCATACAGCTGACAGTCTAAGAAGACAAGTGGCATATAAAGTGCAGAGAGGGAGGGGATGGGGGATCAGAACATACAATCAATCTGTATATATAACTCCTTGAAATAATATATGTCTTCCATCCCCAGCTACCCCTCTGCTAGCCTTAACTAGAGGGCTAATTTCTTGTAGACACTGGAGCAGAACTGAGTGCGGGGAGGAGACTTAAGAGTGGTGTGTGTGTGGGGGGGAGGGTAGTAATTTTAAACAGTGTAGCAAATAGCTAGTGGCCTGAAGCTATCGCCCCTCCCTATGCCTCCTCTTGGAATTCAGTGGAAGCAGAGAGGGGGGTTGTGTGTTAGGGTTGTGTCTCAAGTACCACTTAAAAGCAGAATCTAGCCCTTAGATAGTAAACTCTTTGGGACAGAGAAATTTGTTGGGAAGATGCCTAGCACACTAAATAAATATCAATAACAGGTAAGATACATGCAAAGAAACATAACTCCCCCCCCCACACACACACACACACACATATGCTGGAATTTTATTAGTTTCCTAGGATCTCTGGTAATACTTATTCTGGGGTTGGGTAGCTCAACTGTAGTCTCTCAAGGTCTGTTTGGGGTTTGGTTTAAAGTGAATCTTGATCACAGTGCAGTTGAGAGAACTGCTCAGCTTTGCTTCCCAGCCCCTTTGGTTTACCCAAACCTCTCCAAAGATGACAGTCTTCCCCCACCCCCACAATTTCACTCCTCCTGAGTGGGTGGGGAGAGGGGAGAGAGAGAGAAAGAGAAAACAACAAAAAAACGGCCCCTGGAACAGGTATAAAATAAATATGAGAACTACAGACATGAAGCAGACACTGATCAGGTATACAGCGCTGTGCCTGCTTAATGTTCGCTTTGTACCTCTTGCCTACACAAACAGAAAGCAGTGGCTTCAGGCATAGCCTTCATATTACCTGCTCAGATATTGAACAGACCTGCTTTCATGCAGCAGACACAAAACAGTGGAAGTACAGGTGTTGACCAGTAATAAGTCTACGAAGACTCTGGACCCACAATCAGTGAAGTTTGCTTTTTTGCTCACTTCACATCTGGGGGAAAAAAACGATAAAATTTCTTTGTCTGGGTTTTTTTCCCCCCTTCATGTCAGACATGAGTCACTTTTCATTTTAAAAAAATCCAGAAAATGATTTAGAGGACCTGCTCTCATCTTAAGAACCTTGCCGAATCACAGTGCCAACTTGCTTGTTTACTGTCTCTTACTGTGATTGTATTGATAGGCAAAATCTATCACTCATGTCGTCCTCTTGATACTGTTATTTTATCAGCATGTTACCTTTATTACAGACGGTTTGAAATGATGTTTCTAAAACTGCCTACATTGTATCAGCTAATTGTCCAACTGTTGAGAAAAGAAACTATAACTATGTATTTCAAGTAATGGCCAACACATGGCAGACATCAAGTAAGGAATGCAAAGCTACACTAGTGAAGAATGCAATAAATATGGGCCAGATCATAAACACTGCTATAATAAGACAATTGAGGGAGATTTGAAAAGATAAAACTGATTCCTACGCCTCTACTCACACGGCTTCTCCAAGACATAACTGAATAAATAACAAACTAAGCCCTATTACCTCCATGTCTAGAACTACACGTTTTTCAACCCGATAGTATTGACTTTGACAGTAAGAAAGAAAAATTCTCTCCACTGCAGGAATTATGAAATGCTCTGGCCTATGCTATAACAGAGGTCAGACGTAGATGATCATAATAGTACCTCTGGCCTTAAAGTCTATTCACTTAAATGAACCGTGGCTTCACATCATTGGAACACAGAGGTCCATATTCTGCTCTTAGTTGCATTCATGTGAGCCCGCTGACTTGACCTATGGCACAATGCTAAATGAGAATTGGATGATGACCATCCTCAGCTTTGTTTCACTATGCAAAGCTAAGCAATTAGACAGTTGGAGCCAAGTCAAGTGGAGTTTTGTCTCAGTAAATATTGTAGGCTGCCCCTCAGACTGTGAGATCTTCAGAGCAGGGACTGTGCCTTCTTCTGGGACTTGTAAATTGCCCTGTACATTTACGGAGCTACTGGAATACTTCCTGGGTTCTCCTCTGAGCTCTGTAACTGATTTGCTGTGTCATCTTGATTAGCTTTCTGCAAACTAGGTAAAATAAAATTTACCTAGCATACAAGTGCAGTGTGAGACTTAATAAATTAATGTTACTAAAACACTTTGGGATCCTCAGCAACAGAACACTATGTGCATGCAAAGTATCAATCTATTAATATTGCTACAATAATCAAATAAATGGACAAAATATCCTTTTCCACTAAAAAGCCCATGTTCATTATATAAACCAATACATTTTATTAAAAAGGAAGCTATACTTTTTTTCCCCAAAGCTGTTTTAAACAGTTTTGCTTAGTTGCATATATGACAAGCTGGTATATGCATTTCCTACAGCACAATGTGTGTGAGCTTATATCGTTGAGCTCTTATGACAAAGCAATGAAAGAAAGATTGATAAATTGGCCACATACCGCCGAAGTGGTGAAATCTGCTACACCTCTCTCTCTTATCAAAAAGCCATCAGGTGATTCCAGTAGCTGTTTTTTCCTGCCACCGTTCAACAGAAAACCAGGAATTCTGCCTAAAGCTGCCTGGTTTTGCCTTGCCTCTTCATTCTTTTCTCAAAGGGGAGCGTTTCTCATAACACACATTAGAGTTATTCTGTACAACAATTAATTATCGAATTGGCCTGCTCTTGGCTAGTTCTGAATATCCATGACTTCCAGTGAAATCAGTGGAAGAGGTTGACATTCAGCACGGGTCAGGCCCAGTATCTGGTGCACAGAAGATATTTCCAGATTCACCATCTGCTTTTGCATATGAAATGTTAATTTTTCCATTCCAAAGATGGGATTCTCAGCTCATGTAAATTGGTGTTGCTCCTCTGACTTAATAAACTACAGGCAGTATTTTCAAAGTTATTTAGGTGCCCAACCTCCTTAGCTCTCTTGAAAATCACAATAGGTGCCTATCCACATCTTTAGGCACCTAAATACCTTGGAAAATCTGGCCCTGTACAAATTAACACCACCTGATAATCTGGCCCTGTATCTTTATTAAAAGTATTAGTGTACCATCAAGGAAAATGTGGGCTGTTTCTTTCCAGGTGCATTATGAGTGTGAACGAAACATGTAGACAAATGGCAATATTCTCATAAGCCTGACGCAGGGGGACATAAGCACACAATTAGGTAGCTACGCTCCTTTGAAAGGTCTCAGATCAGATGCCTATTAGTGTTCAGCAAATGTAATCAGGCTATCAAAAATGTCCAGGAACAGGTTTGGGACTGTACTGCACACTGAGCAACAGTGCCCCTTCTTCACTTGGGCGCTTCAGCAATAGCGATGGCAAAACTCCTGTTGACATCAGTGGTGCAGGATCAGGCTCTCACATGTTGGTACTAGGACCAAACTCTGTCGTGTTTAGGTTTTGTGACCCCAAATGTTTTAATGTCACTGAAGTTGAGGTTTGTTAAACACAATGGGGCAGATTTGGCAACCTTACTCACACTGGGTAGCATCTTAGTCCAGAGGCACTGGCAGTGACTTCAGTTGAACTACTTACACATTGCTACCAGACATGTGTAAAGGTATTAGAATCTGATCCACATACTTTTAGAGGCTTTCACCTCTCCAGATGGCAGCTGATGTTGGAGGGGGCTGTAGTGTGGGTGCAGATGGTTCTGAGTTCTATGACTAACACCAAAGTTCAGCTGGAAATCCTGGTGTCTGTGTCATGAGATCATTAGGGAATGAGCTTCCGCAGCAGCTGATTTATGTTACAGACAATGGGTGTCTCAGCAAGGGAAAGTTTGAGCTGGGTTGTACAAACAATAAAAGAATGGGCGTGGCCTGTCAGAAGACAAGGTTTCTAGAAAGCCATTCCAGTTGTCTTACAGCTTTGACATATGGAGAGTGGAAATACATTTACTGTTTCAGTGATATTAAAAACTTCATTTACACATAATCAGTCCACAGTTCGGTATAAATAAAAAGTCATCCAGAGAACCATTTATACCATCTTAATTAGGAACTGCAGCATTACCTTTTCCATTTAGAATGACTCATTTATCTTGGGAAATGTATATTTAATGTTCAGTTTTTCATAATGACCAATACCAAATTGGGTTCCTGAAATCCAAATTTTTTGAAAAGCAGCTGAAGGCATTTTCTGTAGGTTTCTTTCAAATATTTTGTCATCTTTTGTTGGCTACACTAGGGCATAGCACATTGGACTGGGACTCAGAAGATCCAGGTTTCCTATCTCTGCCACTAGTCTTCTGGGTAATCCTGGGCAGGTCACTTTACCTCTTTGTGCCTCAGTTTTGTCACCTGTGAAGTGGGGATAATGATTTTGACCTCCTTTGTAAAGCACTTTGAAGTTTACTCTGAAACAGCTAGTTATTATTTCCCCCATTCATAGACAAATGTGGATGCATGTGAGTTTACATTCCTTCTATTAAAAAGTTTCCCATGTTCTCATTGGGAATTTAAATGTCTAACCTTTTTCTGAATCCTTTTGGTCTTAATTATACATCTTTTCTCTATTACTTTAATTTTTCCTCTAATTCTGGACCCCTCTTTGCTGGCATCAGAGCTCATCAAAGTTAAACAGCACATTTGTTGCCCATGGTGGGGTCAGGTTGAAAAATGGATACACAAAATAAATGCTAAAGCAAAGAGATGCACAGTACACAGTTACACACAAGCACATGGATTTATTTTGAGAAAGCTGTGCATTCTGTTCCAACTCACTCCCCTTCACAGCAAGTGAGATGTTCGGGAGGGACCCCCATTTCAGTTGTTCTAGTGAAATTTCCTCTCCCTCTGCTGCTTCCCCATTTAATCACATCCCCAATTACATAGCACATCACTGAAGCCCCAGACTACACTCCAGCTCTAGGATTTGATGGGTTCTGGAGCTGCAGTGTGCACGCTAGGAAGCAGCAAAGCAGAAAAGCCGTGGGGTGCTGGGGAATTTTAAGAGAGGAGCAGCGAGACCCCTCTGGGTGGTGACTGGACATGCTGGGACTCATCACCAGATTTTGAATGAGGGTGGGATAGGGGTTACACCAGGGGCTGAGCTTTGCTGGGAGTTGAGTACTGTTATAAAACACGCAAAGAGAAATCTCCAGCTGAGACCAATACAGCAGCTACTGGTTTAACCAGAGGAAAGCTGCCTTGGTTCACGTTGGTAGAGCTGCTGCCTTCAGACTGCAAGGGTCCTGATTTGAGTCTCAACTGCTGTAACATGCAGGGAGTACACAAGGTATGTTTAACCTCCAAATGAGGGAATGTACTAATTAGTTATGTCGGTTCTAGTGTCTGGCCACCAGCTGACAGATGAAACCGCTGATCTCTCGGAACCAATCCAAATTGGAAAAAGGAGGTTTGGGTTAGGTTGCTTTTGTGGTGAGCAAAGGTTGGAGCTGATTCTTATTTAGGCTGAACCAGTTCACCCTTCTCTAGTTACCCACATGTCATTTCAATATATTCACATAACATAACATGCCAGATGCTGAGAACTAGCTATTTATTTTATACCTGTGCATTTGTGTGTGATTCTACCCGAAGAGGAAGGTAATGTGTTACTATGGTATCATAGAGTAGAATAATTACAGGGAGAGTCTAATGAAGCATTTCTCCCTAACAAAAAGAGACACCAAGTACATTATAGCATGAGATACAAAAATATCAAATGTGTGTGTGTTGCACATGTTGGAAACTACTATGGAGCCTGTACCAACCTCCCCAGATCAAAACACCATTTAAGGTGGTGGGAGTTCAAATCTAGGTTGAACTTTGAAGCTTCCACCATGTCTGCAGAAAGCAGTGTAGTGTCAGTCCTGGTACAAAATTATTTAATGAATATCAAAGAGATTCTTAATCAAGTCTGGTAGACACAAACAGGACTGTGATGCTCTCTGTCTCTGCCTACCGTCACCACACAAATTTTCCCTAAAACCTGGCCCAGACTGGAAGGACTCCTGAATACTCTGTAGACAGAATCAAAACACTGGATATGAAACTCCTCAAATGTTGTGGAAATTCAGGCCCTTATTCCACAAAGGTAGGTGAGCACTTAATGACTTTATTTATAGAAAAAGTTACATAGTTAAATAATAGCTATTGATGAAGTTTACGTTAATACGTAAAATAAGATAATTATCCAAAAAAATTTTCTGTTAACATTCAGTTTTCACTAATGAAAAGTGACTGAAAAATGACACGTAGTGTTCCTTATTTCTTATTTCTCAGTAATGACTAAAGATTGAATCTGTTCAGTTTACAAATCAAAGGAAGCTTTTTTTTTTTTTTTTTTTTTTAAATTTAATAGACTTTAAAGACAGAAGGGACCATCATCTAGTCTGACCTCTTGCACATCGCAGGCCACACAACCTCACCCACCCACAATTGTAATAGGCCCATAACCTCTGGCTGAGTTACTGAAGTCCTCAAATCCTGATTTAAAGATTTCAAGTTACAGAAACTCCACCATTTACTCTAGTTTAAACCTGCAAGTGACCCCTGTACCCATGCTGCAGAGAAAGGTGAAAATCCCCAGAATCCCCAATCTGACCTGGGGGGAAATTCCTTCCCAACCCCCAGTATGGCGATCAGTTGAACCCTCAAGATCTGCCAGCCCAGACACCTGGGAAAGAATTCTCTGTAGTAACTCAGAGCTATCCCCATTTAGTGCCTTATCTCTAGCCATTGGGAATATTTGCTACTAGCAGTCAAAGATAGGCCACATGCCATTCTAGGCAGTCTCATCATACCATCCCCTCCATAAACTTACCAAGCTTAGTCTTGAAACAAGTGAGTTTTTTTGCCCCCACAGCTCCCCTTGAAGGTTTTTCCAGAACTTTACTTCTCTGATGATTAGAAAACTTTGTCTAATTTCAAGCCTAAGCTTGTTGATGGCCAGTTTATATCTATTTGTACCTGTGTCAACATTGGCACTTAACTTAAATAACTCCTCTCCTTCTCTGGTTTTTGTCCCTCTGATGTATCGTAGCTCCCCTCAGCCTTCATGTTCTTCCTGGCTCATGGTCATTAAAAACAAACATTCCGCAATGAGCATCTGGACCCTGATCCTGGAAACACTTATACACATGCTTAACTGTGGGCATGTGAGTAGTCTCACTGAGTGAGAACTGATTTTCTTCATATATGAATTTAGCGCTAGATTTTCAAATGCTGAACACCCGCAAATGGAATTGTATCTCCTTAACTTTATGGAATAACGTAAGTGTTCACTCCTGCTAGTATGGCACAGCTGATAAACGTGCATGAGTGATTGCAGGATCAAGGCCCTAGTTGACAATTCTTTTGATAATGTCCACAGTTAAACTAGAGTAAAGGTCACTCTCTCAAAGCTGTATCCCTTCTGCAGTGCTAGCAGGAGTAAATACTAGTCAATAAGTAGACAGGACTCAAACACACAGAAAAACCAGGTTAAATTAAGGAAGAAGTAAGAAGGTTCCAATTTTTCTTTATTTCTCTTTTGACTTGAACCACATTCTTGAGCTCACAAATAGATAAACCGCAGACAGGAACGTTGCAGAGACTACACAGTATTTTACACAAGAAAAATGTTCAAGAATTTTAGCATGGGTGCCTCATGCAAAGAAACTTCCATTCAACAGACAGCTGATTTGACAGTATTATTTATCTACCTTCCTTTAACTCTCCATTTCTGTCCTCTTCAATGCTTTTGCATGTTCCATGGCATAGCACAGGGCAGCAGGCTTAACTTGAAGTTAATACAGCTTTTGAATTTTGGACCTCCCCCCATTCTGTAGTTTATAATCAGTGGAACAACCTGTGGGGCTCCTCTGTGGAGTAAAGTGTCACTCAACATGAGTAAGGATGGCAGCAGCTGGACCTTAATTTTAACATCTAGTCCAAATGTAAATCCTGAGCATCCAAATGCAAGTGCATTAATAGAAGTCTGCCCAGTTACACTGTTGATTGCTCATTCTACAGCCATAGAGTCTTATTATCTCCTTCCATCTTGTGATGCTGAGGAAGGTAACGGAGGTCACCACTCTAAATTCTGAACATGTAGAGCTGCTGGATTATCATCTGGCAAACATTAGAACTTTCTCCTTCATAATTATTATTTTCCATCTTTTACGGTCTGAGAGCACTGCACGCTAGTTCTACTGATTATCAATTACAGGATGGGGAGAGATCTGATGAAAACATTCACCTTGAAATGGCCCAGAATTTTGTGTGTGAGAAACCGTATTTTTTATGTACTAGACTCTTTTTTTTTTCATTACTAACAGATGCAGCACAGATCAGAGCCAAGCACCTGCACATAACACACACACACAGCTCCTACCCCATTACAACGCTAATGTTGGCATGAAGAGTAACTGAAAACTGTCACTGACCAGAACACCAGCTTCTATTTTTAACAGAAGACTAGGCTTCTGGTTAGATAAACACAACGTTTTGCTCTTAACATCTGTGACTGGAAAAGATGAAGGTTGGTAAGACCTGAATTTAAAGTGAGATTTTTAGGTTAGTCAGTATTCTTATTTGTTGTTTGATGGTTATGCTTAGCTGTAATGGACATATAGCACAGTGACTTACTTTGCTAGCTTTAAACTTCTGGGCTCCTAGTAAACTCAATTCAGCATTCTAGGACCGATTTTGCCGCTTGAAACTGGGGAATCACCATAAAAACTACAATGAGATACAGCACAGTTGACAGCTTCTGATCAGGAAGGGTAAGAAATGTATAAAGTGCATTAGCAGAGCTATGGTGCAAATGTGTACAGTGCCTCCCTACTATCCCTTGTTTTCAGTCCATTATTATTTGATAGTGTCACAACAGTGCCATGCACTTCACAGAAAGCACATAGACAGGTCCTGGGACTCACAGTGTAAGCGATGGACACGGCAGAGAAGTGATGAAGTACTAGGAAGGGCAGTAGCTAAGGAAACGTGAATACATGGTTGATCATTTGGGGCACACATATGTCTAGATGTGTTTTGTTTAAATGATGGGTAAATGCAATCATCTATTGACACTCATGTGTACGTGTATATGTCATGTGAGCGATCCAACACAGCAGGTTTTAATTTTAAAACCTAAATCACAAGTAGCATACCTCACCTTTTCTGCATGCAGTCGGGTGTCAAAATTGCAAAGTTCAGCTTGTGCCCCTTCCAAGGAAATATAATACACATGCATCTGTGAACCCTGAGGTCTGCACACAGCTGCACGACTTTTTTATGAGATGCTGCCGTGGCTTCTGCTATACTTCCTGATGTAAAACTCCAAACAACTTGTTCCTCTCCCCCTATCCTACCCTCTCAAGCAAATGCCCAAGAAAAGAGATTTGTAAGTCAGTAATATTCCTTGAACACTTCTTCTCTCAAGAGCAGCGGTTATCTCAGTATTTACAAACAGAGATCACCATCTTAACCTTTGTTCAGAACATACATCGGGTCTCTCAATAAAGTCTAAATCATCCTTAGAAGGCAAAAAAAAGGACATTCCATAAAACAGGGCAGTGTGAGCTGACTATATTTAAAATCTGCACAGTGCTACTCTATCCGCAGCCCAGGCTTAGAAATCATGCTGTGCTAACAGAGCAAGAATGCTAACCTGAAAGTCGATCTCTTGTATATTTACAAGAGGGCAACTGCAACACAACACAAGGAACCTGGCTCTCCTCCTCACCTTGTAGTTCCACTCAACTCACAACTAGTCCTAACTAGTCCCCACAAAGACAGTTTCTAAAGGCATCGCTTACCGCAGCAATCAAGTACAGAAGACGTTTCAAAACATATTTGCATTCATACCTTCCGCCTTACTGGCTAGAGTACACAAACAGTAGTACGGAACCATCAGTTCAATATTTGTACTAATATAAGGCTGTGTGAACAGGTCAGAAACAGAAAATCATCCATAACTGGGGGCAGTTTGGGTTCGATCCAAATTGTGAACATCAAGTCAGGCTTTTCAAAAGTCTGATGACCTAGGCCAACGCAATGGCTGTCAAGGTACTTACCGCAGACCTATCTTTTGCACCCCAAGGCAGCCCTCTCACCATGATATTCCTCTTGCATGGATTGAGGGGATCTGGGACTTGTCTTCCTGTCCCGTGGCCCCATTGTTCAAAGGACTTCATGGTAGGACTGGAAACCTTCTCAGGTTTGTACAGGGGAGTGGGCCAGAGCAACATTGCCTGTCCCACTACCACTACATCTAGCTTTGTAACTGAGCAGGGACAGGTAAGTGAGGAGGGACCAAAGTACTTAGTGCAGGGCAGCTAGGAAACTCTAAGGTTACTATACAACTTCTCATTAGGCATCTAGCTAGGGACCCAAGGACTGTTTCCTGGCTCCCATTGTCCTCTCTAACCTCATGGTTACTGTCAGAAACATGTTTACAGAATGGTTAGGAAATGTCTCTTCTTGGGGGCTCCTCAAAGACTTGCAGAAGGAGGAGCCACCCAGTACGTCCTGAAGCCTAGGAAACTGAAGACAGGGTCATGCCCTGCTCTACCACTCAAAGACACCCAATGGTATGAAGTGGGAGTGAGGTAGAAGGGAGGGGAGGTCGGGCTGCAGGAGGGAGGCATTTTATGGGTTGGTTGTTTCTGAAGAAACTGAACCTCCATGAAAACCATAAGGGGTTGTTCTGGTGCCTGTCCCCTGAACAGATTCTTCTGGGTTTGTTAGTGTAACACATGCCAGCCAAATCCTTTTGGGTTCTGGTATTCCTAGTGAAAACCTGCTTCCTTTCTTGTCTGTCATGAGTCCTAACTGAATGTGATTTGAGAAGTAATATTTGCCCCATCTCTTCTCTTTTTCCTTATTTACTCCACTCTAGAAACCCATCTGACATCTCCCTTAGTTTCATCTTCCCACTCTCATCTATATGACTCCTTCCAAATCATTTACTAAGCCTGCAGCTCCCTCCCTATACCAGGGCCCCAGGTCACTACCCTCCTTTATTCAAATCCATTCTCTACATCTACTTCTTTCATGACACTCCCAAATGCTAACCCATGTCAGTGAAATGCTTTCACCATCCCAATATCAAAACAGATGGATAACTTCTTGTAAATTGGTACCATCTTCTGGGTCTCCCAGTGTATTTTGTATTTGATTAAGGTCTATGTTTAGATTTGAAGCTTCTCTAGGCTGAGAAATTTTTCTCCTTTTGCTTCTTAAAGAAATGCTAAGATTGCCTGCCTTGAAACAACAGCAATTAGCAGTTGCTATAATTATTACAGCATTTATATTGTATATATAATCACTACCTTCAAAACACTTTACCAATATTGATTACTCCATGCAATACTCTTGCGACGTAGTAAGTATTGTAATGGACTGGATAGTTTGTGTACAGCTGCCCTTTATTGCTAGAATCAGAGCTCTTCTACTTTGCATCATAGAACTTATATGGCTAAAACTTCATGTAGATTCTTCTCTAGCTCAGGTGGTAGGGGCCTGTTCTTTTGGAGCAGAAGGATTCTGAGTTATATCCCTGTTGTCTATTTGAAGTCTCACTTGGCAATGATATGCAGCATAGCATATGTGGTAGTGCATTGATTACAGCATTGTTATCCCTGTTTTATGAGTGAAGTAACTGTGGGTATGTCTACACAGTAAAGAAAAACCCATGCCTGGCCTGTGCCAGGAGACTCGGGCTGGCGGGACTTGGGCTGCTGGGCTGTTTCATTGCTGTGTAGACTTCTGGGCTCAGGCTGGAGTCCAGCCCAAGCCCGAAAGTCTACACAGCAATGAAACAACCCCAAAGCCTGAGACCCGCGAGCTTCAGTCAGCTGGCATGGGCCAGATGTGGGTTTTTCTTTGCTGTGTAGACATACCCTGAGGCACAGAGTTCTGTAGTGATTCTCTCAAGGCCAACACCTACACAATATTTTGATTAACAAACTAGAATGGTATCAAAATTAACGTGGCGCACATTAAATGGATTAAAAACTGGCTAACTGATATGTTTCAAAATGTAACTGTAAACGGGGAATCATTATTGAATCTAGTCAATATCAAAGTCACGTTTAGAACTCAGGAGTTCCAGACTCAAAGTCCAATGCTAAGTCTATTAGACTTGAACTGCTCTTAAAGACAGATTTCTAGTAGTCTTTGCAGGCCTAGTAAACATTAGGGTCCCATTAGTGCTCACTAAACCATGGCATTGTTTATCTATTTTATAGCGATTTCATCACAGAACAGAAACCAAAGATGCAGCATTATCAGTAGCTGTTGAGGTTCTGCATATCTTCTGCTTTAGCATATATTTCCCTTTTTATCCATTTTTTTAGAATTTTTAAAGGAGTCTATTAACTTTGGATACGCAACCCCCCATTAAAATTCATTGGGAATTGAACACCTGACTCACTTAGACACCTTTGAAAATCCCAATCATAACACTCACCATGTATGTATTTACCCTTTTACTCAGCAATATCTAGGGTAATGCTCTCATTGCTGGTGGCCTTTGTCTGAGAAAATGGCAGAAAACGGTCCTGTGCAAGTCATTCCCTTCACTGTAACCTCCCTCAGTTCTGTGTAAAACTTGCCACACACACAAAATCATGGTGGTGTGTAGCTATATAACTGTTCTACAGCCTGGCTTGAAGGGATATATGATCACTCTTTTTGAATGTTACCCTGGAAACAATTTGTCTCTTGGCAGGCATTGCATACTTAGACAGGAAACTAAATTTAAATCCTTAGGCATAACATCTTGGTCATGCCTGCCCTTTTGTTTGAACTCCTTTAATAAAACTCTTGCCCTCACACTTGGCTGTACTAAATCCAAGTATGATCTTTGCTTCCTCCTCATTATTAGTTCAGAGGGAACACTCCAGTAGTTGTATGTAGGGTTATCCATTACCTAAAAAGAAAACGTGCCAACTTAGGGCTCTGTTCATTGACTTACATGATGTTTACCCAAGGATTTTCATGCAACTGGCTCATAATAGTCTTGCAATTTGCCTCTTCTGAGCAGCTTCACAGAACTGGCATTCATCACTGATGCAGACTTCTCAGCATACAACAGGTGAGTCAGTCAATATGCGGCTGGGGAATAAACAACGGAACAAGGTGGAGCATTAAAAGAAGAAAAAGCGAGCAAAACTACTGCAATCAATCAAAAATATTTTTCCTAAATGAAAAGCTTTGAGGGAAAAAATGAATGGAAATGTTACGTACACAAACTAGTTTCATCCCTGGGTGAAGGGAAATGGTGCAGATGGAAACTTCATTGAGAAGCTAAGAGCTGGGAGAAATCTAAAGGCCTGCCTGCATGCTTGGCTACCAAGACTAGCATTTTCCAAAAAGATCAGACTCTCAAAGCATTTTCAACCTTTGTCCAGCAACTACCCACAAATAAAGGCACTAGCAGCCTCGTCCTTAGGCTGGAAAAAACAGAGGAAATTTCACATACCTTGTGTGATACAGGTGGGCTTCTACTCCCACTATCTAATCTATCAGCCAGCATTTCTATAACATCTATGTATCAGCTGAGGCTGTATATAGCTAAGGTTCCCACATCTCCCTCTCAAAGTGGCAAGCTGCCAGTGTTTGTCACCACACGAGTGTGCTCCAGGTCTCCTAAGCCTTGTGGGGGAGCACAGACCTCCCACATTAATAAAGGTTTTCTTTTTTCTAGTTGATGCTGGAGCAATCCCAGAAGACTTGGAAGCACATGGGATTTGTAAAGAGAGACAAAACCACATATAGTCTGCAGAAGGATGGCATACGGACTTAACGATACCTCCAGGCTTTGGCTCCAGTGATGAGGTAGCTCCTGGCCGGGGCATATGAGGCCTTAGGTATATAAGGAGGATGTTTTCCCCACACTGTTTTCTAACAGCCTAAAAGGAAGACAGTTCCTGAGCCATGTACAATCTTTTTTGGGGGAATGAAGGAGATTTAGCAGTGGTGAGGAAGATGGGGAGGGAACCCCACTTTTCACCACTACCAAACACCTTGAAAATATTTTGGCAAAAAAGTCAGGTTTTGAGCTTTTCCATATTCTAGTAAAAGTTCAATATTTTCCTGGCTTCAGGGATGGTTTGAAAAATTTTGCATAGGTCTAATAAAAATGTTTACAATACTGTTCACTTGAATGTTGTGTGTGTGCATGTGGACTTCATAGCCTATCATCCTGAAATGCACTGGGCACCAGTCATCACTGTCAGTGTCAACAGATGTTATTATTTTTTATTTGTAATGCAGTAGCACCTCAATGCCCTGACTGAGATAAGGCTCCATTGTGCTAGGTGGAACCCCTGGAATAAGAGACGGTACAATCTGAACAGATGAGACAGAGGGTGGGTGAAAGGAAGAAATGCTATCTATCTGCATTTCAGAGATGAGGAATTGAAGCATGGAGAGATGGTGACTTGCTGAAGGTCCCACGAGAAGTCTGTGACAAGATCAAGAATTGAATCCAGATCTCCTGAGTCCCAGGCCAATGCCTTCACCACAGGACCTTTCTTCTCAGAAGTATGTTCTGGATTTTTCTCATTCCCACAAACTTTGCATCAATGTAAATCCATTGATGTCCAATGCATTACTCCTGAGTTACATGGATGAAAGTGAGGGCAAAATCAGGCCCCAGAAATGTGAATGGACAGGACCCCAGTGAGGCAAAGCATTCATAAAACCAGATTAATTAATTTCTAGCTGCTGTGTTTCACCAGTGCAGCACAAAGCAGCCCAAACAAATCTGGCCCACAGTGTTTATCTGTTGTTCTACATTCTCACTTTCCTGATTTGCTCATTGATTAGTGACATTCCCAGCTGCCCTGAAAACAAGTTGCAAATAAATACTGACAACAATAGTCCAAAGAGGTCATAACTTTAGCTTCTAAAAGACATGTTGAAGGTTCTTCACAGCTACTGTTATATGTTCCTACAGCTGGATTCCTTTATACAAGTATCTGATAGCATTAAGTCCGTTCTTCCTGACAACATCAGTTCCATCCTCCTCTGCTCTGAAAGAAAGAACTGCTAGAAGTAGTGGTAAAATATAGGTGCGACTGGCTGGTCCATAATGATCATGGATCTAGAAAATGTCATGTTCACTAAAACCTCAGACCCATACCCATATCAATAATCAGATTCTCTTTACTACTGTATGGAGTGACATTATTCTATATAGTTGCCATTATTTGGTTATATTAGCCCTATAACACCCAAAGGACTACACTAGAAAATGTATTGTGGAAAATAGTCCTATATTATCAGAGAGATTGACTAACTGACCTAACAGTAGAGCTGGTCAACACTTTTTTTTTATTTTGAAATTTTGTCAAAATTTCAAAAATTGGGAATTTTTTACATTTTCACAAATTTCCTCCATCCCCTGGTTTTTTTTTTTACCAAAGAGCTAAAATTCAAATTCAAATTTGAAAAACTTTTCCAACAATCTGTACTTAAAAGGTCTGTTCCATCCCCTAACTTAAATCTGAAACATTGTTTCATTTTATTTGTTTCATCAAGTGACTGTGGTTTAGGACTAGTCCACACAGAAAAAGGAGAATTATTTCATGGTCAAAATCTTTGTCATCATGAATGATGCTATGACAGCTTCAGTTCTGGCACACTTATAGAGCTTTATTACACCTGTTACTTCTACTTCTCTTCCATGCTATTCAAAGGTTTCCAGTGCAATACTAAAGGAGAGATAGTTACTGCTTCCCATGTTAGAGTTCCCCATCCTGTAAGTATGTTATACATTCTTTGTTCCTAAATGTATACATTTACATTTAGCCACACTAAAATGCATATTATGTGCTTGCACCCAGTTTACCAAGTGATATAGATTGCTCTGAATCAGTGACCTGTCCTCTTCATTATTTACCAGTTCTCCAATGTTTTGTGTCATCCACAAACTTTATCATTGATGAGTTTGTTTTCTTCTAGGTCATTGAATCATAGAATCATAGAATATCAGGGTTGGAAGGGACCTCAGGAGGACATCTAGTCCAACCCCCTGCTCAAAGCAGGACCAATCCCAACTAAATCATCCCAGCCAGGGCTTTGTCAAGCCTGACCTTAAAAACCTCAAAGGAAAGAGATTCCACCACCTCCCTAGGTAACGCATTCCAGTGTTTCATCACCCTCCTAGTGAAAAAGTTTTTCCTAATATCCAACCTAAACCTCCCCCACTGCAACTTGAGACCATTACCCCTTGTTCTGTCTTGAGAAAGACGTTTAATAGGGTAGGGCAGAGAACCAAACCCTGTGGGACCCCAATAGAAACAGGCCCTCTGGATGACAATTCCCCTTTCACAGTTACATTTCGAGAGCTGTCAGTTAGCCAGTTTTTAATCCATTTAATGTGTGTCATGTTAATTTTATATCATACTAGTTTTTTTAATCAAAATGATGTGTGGCACCCACTCAAATGCCTTACAGAAGTCTAAATATACTACATCAACACTATTACCTTTATCACCCAAACTTGTAATCACATCAAAAAATGCATCTAGAATAGCCCTTGCAGATCATGGGTTATCTGCAAGAGTCAACATGACCAAGCCGTGTTCAGCACCATTTCAGAAACAATGGTTGGTTTGCCCAGAGCAATTGTATTCTAGGCACCTACATAAACCATCTACATCACTAGAGTTGAGTGTACGTATGTAAGGGTAGAAACTGGCCTACTATCTCTCCCACTTAGTTTCTCAAAGGATGATATAGATAACATTTTGAGTTGCATGCACTGGGTGATTTGAAGCTGGATATGAACTGGCTGGGGTATAGATGGGAACCAGAACAACTGCCAATTAAGAGGAGGTGTTCCAGGAAGGTAAAAGCCCATCAGTCTCCTTAAGAGTAGGGAGAGAGCTGTAGCAAACGCAGAGCACAGGCACAATGGAGAGCTGCAACAGAACACAGTTAGCCTGAGACCAGTCGGAAGAGAGAGGAGTTAAAAGACACCATAACTACTGGTCATGGCCAACTCTTAAGAGCCTTATTCAGGTAAAATTTCTGTTGAGACAAGTTCTGTGCTGTGCTGAGAACCTGCAGCCTCAGTGGGATTTTATCTTAGATTTTAGCCCATTAATTTCAATAGACGTTTTGCCAGAGTAAGTGCTTCAGGATTTGGCCCACAGTTTGTTATTCTTAACCTTACAGATTATTAAATATATCTGTGAGTTTATTTTAGAGTATGCTGTTATATTCTGATATATTTCTTATATTTGGGGGGGGGGCTCTGTCTGTGCTTGCACACACATACATATATAAACACACATGTTATCTGTTGCTTTCCTCATGGTCACAGCTAATGACAAATTACAGCTCCATATCTGAATCTAATGCGCCTGTATTTAAATACTTTATTAGATACAGCTCTTTTTACACTTTGAAGCTGTGTTCTGGTTTCTCCTTCTCTAATGTGTGTGGGCCATTCCATTTCCCTCGTTACTCCTCAAATGCATAGTGCCAGACCCCTTTAATGCTGGCAGCAGCAGCATACGGTCTTTGGTGATTTATAATGTCAGCCTCCTCTGGGAAGGGTGCATTACACTGGCAGTAAAAGGGGGAGGTTGTGCAGGTGGAAAGCTTGTTTAAACTAATCTGAATTGAAGCTGGGATACAATGGAGGTCAGTAGCTCAACACAAACTCGGGGTGTTTAAAAAGCATGTGTGTTTTACGCAACAGACACATGCCTGAGATCTTCATCTGAACAGTTTTTCTGGGCCGAGAAATGTGAACTAACTACCAGGATAACTGTGAAACAAAAATCTAGAACTCCTAAATCACAATATACTGCATTTTACAGATTCTGCAGCCTGTGGGGAAAAAACCCTCTTGTTGCCAACATAACTAGCAGAAATAAATGCATGGTGTTTTTAAAACTCTGTGAAAAAAAAATTAGAAACTTTTTTGTTTCTTAACTTCCAACTTCCCCAAAACAAGAAGCAATTTTCAGCTGCAACTGGCCCCCTGCCTTCCCCACCCCCACAAATAAAAACGAACAGACAAAAAAACGACTCCTTATTGTTCGGCAAAATGCTGATGATAAAGGTAACGTTGATGTTGGTACTGCTGAAAGAGGTAAAATTGTACCTACTGGTGGGCAAGTCTCAAAAAGAGATGGTTGAACAATCTTTGTTGAGTAATATATTCATTAAATAATGCCAAAACATTAATATTATTCTGTATTAAAACAGCTCCATTCAAAAGATTCAGAATTCAGGTTCTGTTCAGATAAGCATCCAAGAGTCTGAATGCTTATCCAGATCAGCTGAGGCTCTTGTGCCTCTAGTTTGGGCTGGCACCCTTGAAAACAAGTATTCCTTGTGACGGTTCTGGCATTTACCTTTCCAGTACTAGCCAGAAACATCATTTTTGTGGTGTTATGGTTCCAGTCCTTCATAGGGATTGGAAGTGTAAAAATAAAAACCATTTATCTAGACATTTCAGAGCATCAGAAATGTTTGGTTCTAAAAGTGGGCAAGGTTTGGTGGAATTCTCTCTCTTTCTTCCCAATTAATACATCAGTACTATTTTACCATGGATGAAATGTTCAAACACTCAGATATCAGTGAAGCAGTTCAGACTCTTGATATATCCAGTAGTTCTGGTGCCACTTCAAAATGTCAGTCCTATGAAGCGACTGTTACAGTGGTACAGTTCCTTGGCATCATCAACTCTGTCTATTGAAAATAATTTTTTTTTCCCCTATGCTCGGCCTGTGGCATATTAGATTGTAAAAGACTTAATCATCAGTTTCAGGGACCGCAGCATTTAGATGGGAATTTGGACACCATTGTAGGAAACTTGTAGAGTCTGATTTGTTGTATTTCAGCTTGAAGCTGACTTCATACAATCTTTTGCAGGGGCTTAAAATATAGTGTTTTTCTTTTTCGATGCATATTCTTTATACTTAAGACCAAATTTCACCTTCATGCACTGGTCCAGCCTTCTGGACCCCAATAGGAACCCTTTGCTACAGTACCACTCTTGGATCTATGATGGATGGCATGGGGTCGTCTGTTGGAATGGAGGAGTAGGTGTCTTGTAACGCGACAATACTGTGCTTCCCTTCCCCTTCTCCGCCCAGTAGAGGATTTCTACCGCTGGGGACCTTGGGTTAATTTGGTCCTTCATTTAAATAAAATAGGTTCAGTGTGTGATATTGTTAAATGGCCTTGAGGTCTACTTACTGGTGGGTTAATACATCCAGGCAGAGTCCCTGGAATAATGACACTGGTACAAGCTCAGTTAAACAACAGAACCCCATCTGCTGAAAAGGGGTACACAAGTAGCTCCCTTCCTGGTACAAACAGCTTTGTTGTCTCCCTCAGGCAGAAAGCAGCCAACCCCAGCCCTGAACTTCCTCTCGGGGTTACTTCCTGAAATAAGAGTACTTGCCATATGGGAGGAGCCACACCCATTAGGTTCTGTCTCTGGGTGTGCCAAAAACACCCACTTGCCCAGCACAATAACTCTGTTACAATATTATCAAATTACAGCGTTTCTGAATGTTTCCCACCCCATTCCCCTGGTATCTTCAAGTAGAAGCTCTTGCTGTGCACAAGTCTGTACTTAAATAACTCAAGCTCCTGTTCAGTGCACGTTTTTACTTGTCATATCATACTCAGTGTCCATTTTTATTCTAAACCTGACAGATGGAAGTTCAGCAGCTTACTGCAAGGTATATGTATTTACGTCAGAAGTAATTTGCATCTGAATTTAGATGAACTTTCCTGTGAGGCCCACAAGTTTCATAACAAGTTAAATTGCAGCAGGTGAAATTTTGCATCCTTCCTAAATGTCTTCAGAGCCTGCAGTATTCTTATGTATTTGATATTTTTAAGTGAATTCTGACACAGTTTTCAGAATAACATCCGTGTTAGTCTGTATTTGCAAAAAGAAAAGGAGTACTTGTGGCACCTTAGAGACTAACCAATTTATTTGAGCATAAGCTTTCAGGAGCTACAGCTCACTTCATCGGATGCATACTGTGGAAAATACAGACGATGTTTTATACACACAAACCATGAAAAAATGGGTGATTATCACTACAAAAGGTTTTCTCTCCCAGGAGGTGTGTGGGTTACAATTATAGAGAACTGGTCCACTGGACACATCTTCTCACCTAGCATACCCTTCTGGGCCGGTCAGGAATAAGATTTATGGACATATAGAGGGAGTAGTCATATTTTTAGATATGTTTTATTTAGGGGGAAAATACTCTAACATTCCATGCGAAAAACAAAAAATCAAATTAAAAAGACCCCAACAAATATGCTCTCATTGTCATTGTAGAGAGCCAAAAAGATAAGGAAAACATTTATTTCATCTTGTTGAAGTCAAGGAGCCAAATGCTGTGGTTCGTGGTACGTTTTCATTCAGTCCTTACTCAGGTGGGCATCAATGGAAGCCTACTGGAGTAGGGACTGAGTAAAATGGTCAGAACCTCAGGATTTGGCCTCATTGGATTATTTCTTGAGTAATAGCTGAATGTGGGATTCAGGATTTGTTCTAGAGTTACTGAATTCTGATGTATTGTTTTAATTTTGCACACATGTCGAATCTGGCAGGAAGCAGCAAACGTGTTTTGTTTGACATCTGTTGACCTCATTCAATAATTGTTGTTATTTTTTTCTGTTGCAATTTCATCAGAATCCTGTTACATTCAGAGGGCTTTATGAATGCCCTCTGGAGGCTGGATTAGCGCCTGAAAATTTGCTGATAGTGGTTGACCTCAGAAAATAGGTCAAAGATCTTGGCTGAATCTTGCTTGCCTTATTCACATGAGTAGACCATTTAGTTTTTACCTAATGATGACAACAAAAAGAAAAATGACTGTGTGTGATACAGAAGGATACTGGTTCAAACTGGGGGTGGGGATGGGGTTTGAACTTTCTATTATTTCTGAATAATTATTCTGTTGTTTATTCAACGACATATTTGCTTCTTTAGACTGGAAATCAATCTGAGAATCTTGCATGATCGTGCGATAGCCAGTGCTAGAAGGCTTTTGTTGAGGTTGGAAATGTGCTGTGAGAACAGCCTTGTCCCATGATATTTCCATTTTGTAGCCAAAACCAGGAATTACTGGGGAGGGAGGGGGGAGAGGCGTGAGGGGGTTTGGAACTAAATGTTCAGAAAACTTTTTCAAACCTTAAAAAAACTGTTTGGTTTGAGTTTGTGGGAAAAGTTCTCATTTTATTCAAACCCAATTTGGTTTTAATCCCAAATGCAGTTCTGTATTCATTAAAAAAAATCTGTTAAGATAAGTATTTTTCTCTTAGGATGACATGATTACACACAGACTCATCAGTCAGTTATTTATATTTGCAAACAAAGTGAAAACTGTTCCAAACCACAAAATGCATCCAAAGGAGAAGCTACATTAGAAAACTAAGAGGTCAGGCATTTGAGAGTGTGATGTTGGTCAAAACAGCCAAGTTAAAAAAGATCTATTCTAAGCATTTTCAAACAGTCAAGTTAAAAAAGTCATATCAGGCTTAGCTTGTTCCTTTCCCCTCTAGGGATCAAAACAAGTGCGGGTTTACACATCCCCTTTGGGTGGGAGCTAGATTTAGTATTTTACAGTATTTATTTGCTATTTCCATTATGAAAAGCCAGCAGAGCTATGAGCCCATATGACTTCCTTTTGCTATTGTTTTACATTTTGTAAAATGTTATTCTGTCTTGAAAAACAAAACAAACAAACAAAAACTTAAAACACCACCCTAAAGTAACACTGAATAGAGGGGGAAACTGAACAGCCAGCTCAATCAAAAGATTTAAAAGATTGGGTTAACTATGGGTGACTTTATGCATGTGACCAGGCCTATTTAATTCAGTGGGTCTACTCATATGTGTAAAATATCTCTGATGCATAAATGGTTGAAAGAGTAAGTCTGGAGGCTGGAACTCACCATTAAATACCCTTCTACAGAAATTAATTGTAAGGTTCTACACTGTATTTGGTTCCTTTGACTCTAGGCACAATGGAATGAGTGATGGATGTGTTAGTAGCATCTCATCTTTTTCTTGGTGTTACTGGCTGGTGAGTGTGTATTCCAGGTCCCCCTCTGTGCCTAATCCATTCAGGATCTGAGTCTTTTACAGCCCCATCTTGGGAGTCTTGGCTCTTTAGCCTAAGCTGCAGCAGCTCATGCTTTTCAGTCTGACAGACTCTGGTTTGTCTGCCAAGATGGAGGCCATCACATTTGGTTTTACGTTTTGAAGATAGACTCTACACAGTAGCAACAAAGATACAGTGAGCTACAGTAATCCTGCCTGGAGGTGACACATGCATGGACTACTGTGGCCAGGTCTTTGTCCAGTAGGGAGGGATGGTGTTTCCTAGCAAGCTGGAAGTGAAAAAAGGCTTTTTTGGAAAATAATGCTCCCTGATTATCCAAGCTTAGCGAGGAATCAAACAGGACTTTGAGGCTTTGAACTGCTTCAACAAATGGGAGCTCTATGCCTTCGATGGAAGGCTGAGACAACTTCTTGGTCAACTTTTTAAACAACTTCCCCTTTCTGACCAGCATCACTTTGGTCTTGCCTGGATTCAGATTGAGCCACTGTCATTCAAGAGCTAATTTCCTGTAAGCATTCTGGCATTTTAGCTGGGGTGGTGGTTGCTTTGGTTGGAAATAAGCTATATTGTTGAGTGTGCTTGGCATACTGTGGACAGTTGAACTCATGGCATCTCACTGGCTCTCCCAGCGATCTGATGCAGACATTCAAGAGACGTGGGGATAGTATGAATCCCTGGGGAAGCAAGCAGGTGAAGGTCTGTGAAGAGGAGGAGCAATTGCTCACCACCACTCTTTGAGTCATGCAGGAGGGGAACAATTGGAGCCACTGTCGTACTGGGTCATCTAAACCTGCTATGTCATGTTGGCAAGTTAGTAACACCTTCTGGTCTGCTGTGTCAAATGCTAAAGGAACATCCAACAGCATGAGCAAGGACATATTTTCTATGTCCACGGTCATGAGGAGATTGTCTTTTAGTCCCACTAGAGCAATCTCTGTGCTGTGCTCTGGTTGGCTCATGCCACATGTTATTGGAGCATTAGTGGTTCCTGCTTTCTCAATCATTTTCCCATTTTTAAGAAGTGCCCTCTCTCCCTTTTTTCTTTTCTTTTTTCCCCTTTTTCTAGAGGAAACAATAAATCAATGAGAGAGAGAGAGATTTTTTATCCACCAGAAGAAACAAACATTAGTTCTGATTTTTTTCATCAAAACAAAAAAAAAAAAGACCTTTTTGTTTCCTTCTAAATGTTTACAAAATATAATTTTTCTTCCAGCTCCATTTAACATATTTTGGTGTACTAACTTATAATTCTTCATAACAATAATATAGATTAAGTTCCAAGGCTATGATTACTAGGAAAGTATAATGCAGCTCAGTGAGCTTCCATTCATGTGTCTGGGATAGACCACACTGAGACTGTTATACTCAGGATAGACTGCAAGAAATAAGGGAGACAATCCCCCAAACTAGGTTTGTTCTATAATTAGATTAATCAAGACAGTAACAAAAGAGTTTCTGCATTGGTTAACCAGAAGCCAAACACAATCCCCTTTAGGCATTTCAGCCCTTGGCTCCCATCCAGGCAACCCAACATACTATAGTGAGAAGTTATAGAAAGCCCATTTCACCATATAAGGGGCTTTTACTAATCCCAAATAATCAGACACTTATCTCCAGACCAGTCTGAATCTCAGATCTTGCCCAAATAGCATGCTGTCAGTCATTCCTTAGTAAACTAACTAAAGATTTATTAATAAAAGAAATAGAGAGAGTTATAAATGGTTAATAGATCACATGCATACACATGATTGCAAAGTCTTTATATCAGGTTTGTAGCAGCCATGGAATAGATGGCTGGCTTGCAAAAGTCTCTCTGGTCACCTCCAAAAGATTAGAAGAACCTCAGTCCATAGTTCAAAATACTTCCTTTAGTTGTAAATCCACAATCCAGAGAATTGGAGCAGGAAAGAGGGAAAATGGAGGTGTCTCCGGTGTCTATTTATATCCCTTGCTATGTGCATGGAACGTTACTGTCCCAAACAAAACCCACAGCACCTGTCAGTGGAAAGTTACTGGCCCAAGATGCAGTCCAGAGTCACATGAGCATATCACATGTCTTTACGTGGTTTGCTGAATCACAGGTGGTGGCCATTGGCTCCTCGCTGTGTGAGGCATCCAGGGGCACTGTTCCCTCTAAGCTGTGCACGTGTGCACACACACAGAGATCCTAAACCCCGCCCACCCGGTGAAACACCATGCGCACAAAAATTTGCACAGAAGAAAATTTTTGCACACACAGCCTGTCAAAAATTAGAGGGAACATTGTCCACTGGAAGAGCTATTGGGCAGGATGAGTGTCTTCAATGGCCCATTGTGAGAGTGGAGTGTCTTTTATCAACACATAGCTGTCTAGCCCTGATGTAAATCTATCTGAGGGTGTCACCCAGGAACAAAACACATGTTGGAGATACAAATACATAGCCCATATTCATAACATTAGATACAAAGGTGATTCATGGGTTTAATCAGGATAATCATGCTCGATAGATTGTAACTTTTCCATTGACACCTTACACGATATAACTTGTACAAGATTTGTTGCAATGAATAAGAGTGATAATATCAATTATATAAATGACCATCCTTAATTATACAGCATCACAACATTGCAATGTGTTAGCGTGTGAGTAAATAGCTGTGATTTAATCAAAGGAACCAGAACTGTATTCCCAAATGTCATAGGCTCTATATTAATAAAAATTCTCTTTTAGTTCAAAACTGAAGACGTAATTTGGAAATTAATATGTCAGCTCTCTAGTGTAAGAAATTGTTGCAAAAATTCTTTTGAATAATCTGAAAAGCTTTATATCAACCATAGAGTGTGTGTATAAAATACCATATACTGTATGGTTGACATAATGTTCTGAAGATTATTCAAAACAGAATTCTTGCAATGCTTTTGTAGAGAGTTGACAAAAAGCCCAGTAATTGGATATGCAAAATGAAATCCCAAAAAGATGAACCCTACAGTAATATTAATACCCTTTTAAACATCCACATTCCAGAGGTTAGCTACCCCAATGTTGAACAACAGTTAGTTATCGGTGTTCTGTATGCTTTCCACATGGCTAGGATTGTGGCAGTTCTGATGATCTTTACAGTCTTTCACGGATAATAAGACCAGAAGGGACCATTGTGGCCATTTAGTTTGACTTCCCACATAACACAGGCTGTAGAACTATCCTGAATTAATTCCTGTTTGAGCTACAGCATATCCTATAAAAAGATATCCAGTCTTAACTTAAACACTTTAAGTGATGGTGACTCCATCACATCTCTAAGTATGTTGTTTTATGGTTAATTACCCTCACTCTTTCACTAAAAGGAGTGTTTTCCAAACCCTTAATCTGTCTCACAGTTCTTCTATGAACTTCCTCCATTTTATCAACATCCATCTTGAACTGTGGACACAAGAACTGGATTCAGTATTCCAGTAACAATGCTAAATACAGAGGAAAATATATCCTCCTCCTTGGTATTCCCTGTTTATACATTCAAGGACCATATTAGCACTTTTAGCATCACACTGGGAGCTCATGTTCATCTGATTATCCACTTTGACCCCCAAGTTATTTTTTTCAGAGTCACTGCTTCCCAGAATAGAGTCTCCCAAAATAGCCTTCATTCTTTGTCCTTACATGTGTGGCTTTATATTTGGCCATATTAAAACACACTTTGTTTGGTTGCACCCAGCTCTTAAATACTAAACTGAAGAGTGATTTTTGACAACAAAAACTACTGCCCCACGGGGCTTCTCAAAAATTGGATTTTAAAAGACTTGCAGTGTATTTTGTAACAATACTGTTTAAACAAATCATTTTTGTGTTTATAGGAATGTGGAAATTAAGGACAAAAAGCCTAAATTATCCTTCTTGCTACCCTAGAAAAATGTCAAGTTTTGACTAACACATCATCAAATCTATGGCACTAGCTGTCTCTTGAGTTCTAGAAGTTTTACAAGCCTTAGTATGTGTTATGATTCTCTGTCCAAAGAGATGGGAAAGTTAAACACAGGAATACTTTTTAGGATAATCAGAAGATCAGTATCATTAGTATTTTTCAGTGCCATTTCTCCTGTCTCATTGGAGTCCCATTGTATGGTTGAACAATAGTAAGAACCAAATTGTTTCATTTAACATATTTAGATCAGATTTTCTTTAAAGCTTTTGTAGCCTAAGAAGATATTGTGATTATAAAATACACATAAAAGCTTAGGGAAAAGTCACTTAATGTGCTTTTATAAGGAACTTTGTTAGGATCTTTATTTCAGTCAAATGGAAAGATTTAAATAGTGTTGGGTCCTTCTTTAAAGATGAAAAAATGGAAAACACACTTAAGATTTCCTGAACACAAGAGTTTAAGATTAGCAGTAGAGTTGAAAATCTTTCGTTATATCAAGTGTAGTTATCATACCAGCTATATACCGTGCTTATATGCCACATATTACCATAGTATCTGAAGATTTCAAAATGTTTAATCATAGAATCATAGAAATGTATGGTTGGAAGGGACCCCAAAAAAGTAATCAAGTCCAGCCCCCTGGGCTGTGGCAGGACCAAATAAACCTACAGCATCCCTGACAGGTGTTTGTCCAACTTGTTTTGAAAAGCCTGCAATGATGGGGAATCCATGACCTCCCTTGGAAGCCTATTCCATAGCTTAACTACCTTTAGAGTTAGAAAGTTTCCCTAATATTTGGCCTAATTCTCCCTTGCTGCAGATTAAGCCTATTGCTTCTTCTCCTACTGTCAGTGGACATGGAGAACAATTGATCCCCATCCTCTTTATGTCAGCCCTAAACATATTGGAAGACTGTCATCATGTCGCCCCTCAGTCTTTTCTCAAGACTAAACAAGCCCAGTTTTTTCAACCTTTCCTTGTAAGTCAGGTTTTCTGAACCTTTTATCATTTTTGCTGCTCCCCTGGACTCTTTCCAATTTGTCCACATCTTTCCTAAATTGTGGTGCCCAAAATTAGACACAGTACTCAAGCTGAGGACTCACAAGTGCCAAGCAGAGCTGGACAATTACCTCCTGTGTCTTACAGACAATGGTCCTGTTAATACACCCCAGAATCATATTAGCCTTTTTTGCAGCTGCATCACATTGAAAACTCATATTCAGTTTGTGATCCACTATAACCCCCAGGTCCTTTTCAGCAGTACTAACACTTAGGCAGTTATTCCTCATTTTGTAGTTGTGCATTTGATTTTTCATTTCTAAGGGAAGTACTTTGCTCTTGTCTCTATTGAATATCATCTTGCTTAATTCAGACCAATGCTCCAATTTGTCAAGGTTATTTTCAATTTTAAACTTATCTCTCAAAATGCTTGCAACCCTTCCCAGTTTGGTGTAATCTGCAAATTTTATTAGCATATTCTCCACTCCATTATCCAAGTCATTAATGAAAATAATGAATAGTACCAGACCCAGGACTGACCCCTGCGGGATCCCACTACCTATGCCCTCCCAGTCTGACAGAAAGCCATTGATAACAACTCTTTGAGTACAGTCTTTCTACCAGTTGTGCACCCACCTTATAACAATTTAATCTAGACCACATTTCCGTAGTTTTCTTATGGGAATGTCATGCAGAACTGTGTCAAAAGCCTGACTAAAATCTAGGTGTATCACTTCTACTGCTTCCCACCTAGCCACAGATCAGTAATTCTGTCAAAGAAGGAAATTACGTTGGTTTGGCATGATTTGTTCATGACAAATCCATGCTGACTATTCCTTATAAACCTATTATCCTCCAGGTTCTAACAAAGTAATTGTTTAGTCATTTGCTTCAATATCTTTCCAGGTATTAAAGTTAGGCTGACTGATCTATAGTTCTCCAGGTCTTTCTTGTTCCCCTTTTTAAAGATAGGTACTATGTTTGCCTTTCTCCAGTCTTCTGGGACCGCTCCCGTCCTCCAGGAGTTCTCAAAGATAATTGCTAATGGTTCCAAGATTGCTTCAGCTAGTTCCTTAAGTACCCTAGGATGAACTTCATTAGGCCCTGCTGACTTGAATACACCTAACTTATCTAAAATTCTCTAACCTGCTCTTTCCCTATTTTGGTTTTCATTCTTTCCCCCAGTTGTCAATATTAATTGTGTTGAGTATCTGGTCATCATTAACTTTTTTAATGAAGAATGAAGCACAATGGGCATTAAGCACCTCGGCTTTCTTGAGGTCATCAGTTATTAGCTGTTGCTCCCCACAAAGTAGAAGACCTACATTTTCCTTAGTCTTTTTCTTGCTCCTAATGTATTTAAAGAACCTCTTCTTATCGCCTTTTATGTCCCTTGCCCAGTGTAATTAATTCTGTGCCTTAGCCTTTCTGATTTTGCACCTACATGCTTGTGCTGTTCTTTTGTAATCCTCCATACTGACCATATTTCCACATTTTGTAGGATTTCTTTTTGATTTTCAGGTCATTAAAGAACTCTTGACAGAGCCATGTTGACATCCTTTTATTCTTCCTATATGTCCTTTGCATCGGAATAGTCTGTAGTTGTGCGTTTAATATTGTCTCCAGAACTCCCTTTTCCCTTAGATTTTCTTCCCAAGGGACCTTGCCTATCAGTTCTCTGAATTGTTTAGTCTTCTTTTTTGAAGGGCATTATCCTTATTCTCATGCTCTCACTCCTTCCTTTCCTTAGAATCATGAAATCCATCATTTCATTGTCACTGTCACCCAAATTGCCTTTCACCTTCAGATTCGCTACCAACTCCTCCCTGTACCTATCCTCAGAATGTCCTTGTAAGGTGGCGAAGTGTTGTTATCTCCATTTTGTAGAGGCACAGAAAGACTAAGAGATGAATGCTCAAAAGGAATTAGGAGCATAAAGAGAAGTTAGCGACCTAACTTCCATTGATTTCAGTGGACGTTAGGCGCCTACATAGAATCATAGAATATCAGGGTTGGAAGAGACCTCAGGAGGTCATCTAGTCCAACCCCCTGCTCAAAGCAGGACCAATCCCCAATTAAGTCATCCCAGCCAGGGCTTTGTCAAGCCTGACCTTAAAAACTTCTAAGGAAGGAGATTCTACCACCGCCCTAGGTAACGCATTCCAGTGTTTCACCACCCTCCTAGTGAAAAAGTTTTTCTTAATATCCAACCTAAACCTCCCCCACTGCAACTTGAGACCATTACTCCTTGTCCTGTCCTCTTCTACCACTGAGAATAGTCTAGAAGCATCCTCTCTGGAACCACCTCTCAGGTAGTTGAAAGCAGCTATCAAATCCCCCCTCATTCTTCTCTTCTGCAGACTAAACAATCCCAGTTCCCTCAGCCTCTCCTCATAAGTCATGTGTTCCAGACCCCTAATCAAGCAGGGGGTTGGACTAGATGACCTTCTGGGGTCCCTTCCAACCCTGATATTCTATGATTCTATGATTCTATTCCCTTGACATATGTCCAACCTTCCACTTCTTGTAAGCTTCTTTTTAATGTTTAAGATCCGCTAGGATTTCACCGTTAAGCCAAGCTGGTCGCCTGCCATATTTACTATTCTTTCGACACATCGGGATGGTTTGTCCCTGTAACCTCAACAGGGATTTCTTGAAATACAGCCAGCTCTCCTGGACTCCTTTCCCCTTCATGTTATTCCCCAGGGGATCCTACCCATCCGTTCCCTGAGGGAGTCGAAGTCCAGGGTCCGTATCCTGGTGCTTACCTTTCTTCCCTGTGTCAGGATCCTGAACTCAACCAACTCATGGTCACTGCCTCCCAGATTCCCATCCACTTTTGCTTCCCCCACTAATTCTTCCCAGTTTGTGAGCAGCAGGTCAAGAAAAGCTCCCCCTCAGTCCCCCGGAGGAGAGAGTCCCCGACCACCACCACCCGCCTCCTTCTCTTGGGAGTGATGGTCATGGAACCCCCCATCTCAGGACAGTGCGTCTCATGCCTTCCAACCAGCGGAGTCTCCTTCTGCTTTCTCCCCCCAGACATATCATCTGGTCCACTCTCCGCAATGGTACCTGTGGAGAGAACATGAAAGCGGTTAGTTACCTGTGTCCGCGTTGCTGGAACCCGGACATTCCCCCGTCTTCTTCTGGAGGTCACATGTTGCCAAGCTTCTTCACTGGCCTCTTGGCTCCGCTGTGCAACCTGCTCTAAATCTTTAGAGCTTTGTGCCCATAGAAGCATATCCTGACTTTTGTCCAGAAAATCCTCCGTTTCTCGTATGCAACGCAGGGTCGTTATCTGTTGCTCCAGACCTTCAATCTTCTCTTCCAATATGGAGACCTGCTTGCACTTTGTACAGACAAAGTCGCTTCTGTCCTGTGGAAGAAAGACAAACATGGCACATCCAGTGCAGGTCACAACAGCTGAACCCCCCCCTTCCATATCACCTTCCTACTATGAGCTTCCTCAGAGAAGTTGGCAAGATGTAAGCCTCACTGGGCTCACTCCAGGCGAACTCCCAGGCAAACTCCTGCTGTGTGCTGCTCTGCTGTTCCCCGCTGCTCAGCTGGTTCGCCACCGCTCAGCTGGTTCGCGAAGCTCTGGCTATTTTTAAACAGCCAGGCTTCCCTGAAACAAACAAACAGACAGCCCCAGTGCCCAGTTAGCAGCCTAATTCCTTTTGAGCATTCAGCCCTAAGAGACTTGAATAAGTTCAAACAGGAAATCTGTGGCAGAGCAGAGAGTTGAGCCTGGGTCTCCCAAGTTCCATGCCAACACTCTAATAAGTATACCAGGTGGTGCCTTCCCTTCCCACCCACCTGCTCCCTGGTCATGTGGCCTTGGGGAGAAACAAAGAAACCAGTCAAAGACTCCAGCTGGTATGTGCACAAGGAAACCAATGCAAGGACCTCTGAACATTCAGGGAACTTTCTACAGTTTTGACTGGAGTTTCTCTGCCTTTTGCTGATTGGCTGTTTGCTCCAACATTTCCATTCTCTCACAGGTATATCTCCCTCTTACCCGCTTCTCCTCTGCACTTTTCTATCCAGTTACAAACAAAACCAAAACCTAAACAAACAAAATAGTGGCACTAAACTTGACACTTGTTGCCATCACATTGTTCACTCTGTGTGTCATACCCCTTCCCATGCTTTGTGTCTGTCTTGTCCGTTAAATTAAGGTGCAATTGTAGCACAGGTAGGCCTACCTGTGCTAGTAAAATGTAGCTAGTGAAGAGGTGGTGGCATGGACTTCAGCACTGGGCTAGCAACCCAAGCATGTGTCCAGGCTACCTGGCAGACTTGTGCTGGGATGGCTAGCCTTCATTGATGTCATGTCCTCATTACCACAGTTACCCAAGGTAGCTAGATAAAAGCTAGTTCAGGTATGCCTACACATGCTACATCATAGCTATACCCCGAGGTTGTAAACTCTTTGGGGTAGAGACCATCTACTACTCTGTTTTTACATTCCCTGTCATTCTTGGTTGGCCCTTATATACTACTGTAATAAACATGATTAATAATAATATCAGGATTATCCTTCCTCAACCACTAGATCATCCTTCCTACAATGCATGAGTGTGCATGCTCGCACAAACACACACACACACTATTTCATGCACACATCATTTTCCATTTATTGTGTCCAGCTTAATATAATTTGACAGTTTCTTCAGCCACGGTGTCAAAAATGTTCTTTCTGGATACAGTACCTACATTACAAATACTCTACAATATAGCTATGTACACTCGTTCCCCATGGTGTCTGGTAATCAGCAGTGCCCAAGGTTGAATTCATAAATTAAATATAGCTGATGGACTGTCTATCTTAATTAAAGGAAATGTAATATCATAACAATTATTTCATCATTTCGTTATGTAAATTTACCTGCTCATGTTACCTCGAGTGGGGAAATAATTAGACAACTCGTCCAGACTTATATATTCCATCATTAAAGGCACACTTGGCAGGGTTAAATATAGAGGTAATTCTCTCAGTCTTGGAGGACTTACAATGATATCATCTCACTTTTATATCATTCTTTTTATCCTAAGGGCTCAAAAAAAATGTACATGGCTTAACAAACTAAGGCATTGAAATTGCAAATGACAATGTACTGTCAGAATCCTGCGCTCAGGCAGAGCACCACTGACTTCAGCAGGGTTCTACTCTGTTGCATGGAATAACTTGCAGGACCAAGGTGCAAATGTACTGGAATCACTCCTCTCACAACCCAAATGCAGCCACATCAAGGGAGGAACAAAACAGCTTTTTAACAACTTGCAACAACAATACACAACTAGAGTTCAGGGAGGTGGAAGATCTCAAAAATTCATAGGAAATTTTCTCCTATATTTTCAAAAATTGAAAAATTCCCACCAACTCTACACCTGGTAGAAAACTGACTAAAAAATGTCAACAGCATTTCTTCCATTAATGTTGAGTAGCTGTGTATGCAACAGTTTTGGAAATGAAGTGAAGCTGAGTAGCAGATTGAACTGGATTTTCAGGGGGCAAAAAGAGATATAGTCCCAGTGTGTTGGCTGACCATTAGTATAACAGTGCAACCTCATTACTTGCACTTACTTGCCACTCTGTGTTTGAACCAAATGCCTAGAATTTGCACAGGTCTTTTGAGGGGCATTAGAAGACATGATGGCCTGTGTGAGCAAAGAGGTAGGCCAGATCTGGAAAACTGGTAAACAGCTAATTTTATTAATAAATTAATAAATAATTAATAAAACTGGACTTGTAGAGCGTCAGTGTGAACAAAACATCATTTTCTCCTCCCCAAAATCCTTAGCTTTATTTCACAATAAAGGAGTCTTGTAAACTCATGTGGAGGACCCTCGGAAAGTACTACACAGTGTGAGGAAGATTTACAGTACTGGACTTGTAGAGCCAAATTCTGCCCTGATTTCTATCGGTCTATCCCAGTTCTCATATTGGAACTCATCCCCGTAGCATCTGAGCACCTGACTTCAGAGTGGTTACATGAAAAATGTATGCATGTATGGCAGTGTTTGTAGGATCAGGACTTCAGTTTGTGGTTGATGTGATGACTTGTGGATGATTCAGTGGGTATTAGCTAAGTCTCCATTTCAGGTAAATGTGACAGGCCTATAGAGAGAGATAAGGTAGGTGAGGTAATATCTTTTATTGGACCAACTTCTGTTGGTGAGAGAGACAAGCTTTTGAGCTACACAGAGCTCTTCTTCAGGTCTGGGAAAGGTACTCAGAGTGTCACAGTTAAATACAAGGCAGAACAGACTGTTTATCATAAGCAGTTAACACAATTCTAAGAGACTATTCAAGGTGAAGTTGTCTGTGAACACCTTTGCAGTCACAGGACAAAAAGGGAGGTTAGTAGGTTACACATTGTTGTCATAAACCATAAATCCAATGTCTATATAGATGCAGGTAATTTTCCATATAGGCTAATTTCGTCTGTAAGTATTTAGATGTGTAAAAGCAGCAAAACGATGAGCCTAGCAGCACTACAAAGAAATAGTGGTTTTAAAGTAGATGGCTATAAGATCTGGATTTATGGCAATTGGCAACCCAGTGACAGATTCTGAGACCCTTACTCACCTTGAGTAGCATCTTACATCACGAGTAATCCTGACTGACCTTAATGTGACATAAATACTACTCAGCGTAAGTAAGAGTATCTTAACTTACCCCCCGATATTTTAGTTAGTTTTTTGCATCAACCTTTTTATAATCTATTTATATTCTAACAACAAATTATGAGTTTACTGACTTTATTGCTCTGAATTATTGTCAGTTATCCTTACAGAAAGAAACCTTTCAGGTTAATGGGTTGGTGGGGGGAAAGGAATGTTGCTTTCATTTACATTAAAATATAGCTTTTCTATGTTCATTAAGTGAATATTACTTGAGGTACTGCACATTCAAGGTTCTACATGTAAATAAAACCAGGCACATTACAACTGCTATTGTGATATTTATCACTGATGGAGCTTACATGATTGCAGAACTATATAAAAATCTTTAGGGGTTACCTTAGCTTAATGGTGTTCTTCCCTTTCACTCACCATCCATTTCTTATTGCTAACATCTGCTTGGAAATAAAAAGGGTTTTATATTTCCAAGGGACATATTTGGCTCTAAAGAGACCTTTGCTCATTTTATTTAACAAATATTTAAGTTTAATCAAGTTTTTAATTCCAGAAATATTGCAGCCACTTATCTTGAATGACTTGCAAGTCAGATCTATATATTTTAAAATGTTGCTAATGAAAAGGAATAATGTCATAGCTATGGTTGGATTACGTAGCTGAAAATGAACTTCTTTGTTTTCTCTTTTGATTAGTGTTTTGGCATTTCTTCAGTTGCTTTGACCTGTTTGTTTAAACCCTGGTGCAATAATAATAACAAATGAACCCTATTACTCTTTCTGTTTACTCACTTCTGTTCCGATGCTAGGTACTCTCTGCTTGACCTTGTAAATGTGCATTACACCAAATACAAGGAAGAAATATCTTTATATGAATAATAGAGAACAAACCCTTATAAACTTTACAAGACTCCTTTATTGTGAAATAAAGCTAAGGATTTTGGGGAGGAGAAAATGATGTTTTGTTCACACTGACGCATGCAAAAATTATATACCGTATTTTACTTACTAATGTGCACTAGTAAAATACATGGCATGCTGTTTTACAGGCAGTAAAATACTTTTTCCAGATGTGGCTTCATAATTCTCCAAAGACTATCATAGTTATCATAAGATTTATGGAGGATAATTTATTAATCACATTTTTTTTACTTTGGAAATCTGTTTAGTAAGATGAAAGAGAGCTTTAAAATAAGTCATTTTAACCAAATGTGGATGGCATTATGATATCAAGTTACCTCTTTTGTTCAAATTATTTTTAATGACTTTATTTGTTTTATAGCCTGCACAAGTCAGTACCAACTTGGTGGTAATGATATATCCGGCAAATCTCTAACATTTTAAAAAACAGCAAGGAAACCTTTTTTCCCCCATACTAATGTAACTGAACTAGGCTATAATATTGTTATAGTTTATTTAGGGATATGTAGGCTACTTAAATTTATTTTTATAAGATTTGAAGGAGACAAAGCTTATAAAAACTATGGCTCACAGCTGTAACCCAGCTTCTTTAATGAAAGGTTATAAGTGGATCATGTGTGTAAAACACTACAAGAAATGAATTCTGATTTAAAATCTAAACCATCAGATTTATGTAGCTGAAGCAGTTTTATTAAATCTGCATTGAGCATTAAAGTCATGTGATAAATATAGGTGTGATCCTCTAGCTATTTCAGGCACAAAAGACCAGATCCAAAGCATACTGAGATAAATGAAAATCATTTCCTTGACCTCAGTGACCTTTGGACTAGGCTCTGAAATCTTATTGAATTTACCAAATGTAATTTGGGTACTTTGGCCACAGATCTTCCACAAACTTCCTTGGCTTGACTCACACCATTACTACCACCAGTTTAGCTATGCTAATAGAAAATTGTAAGTCCTATTTGTGCTCTTGTAGATCCTCCATGAATGAATCTACTCCTTTCTTGGAGGTAGATTCCAAAGGGTAATGCTGTGTAATTGCTCTTATATGGCAGGTTTCTGTCTTGTCACGCTCCTAAATGAGGCCGTTAGGAAGTTTAGTAAGGAAACATGGCCTTTGGTGGCTTCACCCTGCTTATCTTCATCTGTCTTATCTGGCTACCATGGTGGAAAGAATGAGCCAGGCTTTGAATGAGATTGGGGTTCACTGCCTGAAGAAGACAAGACTGTCAGAGACAATTGAGGTCATGCTGTTCTGTTGGAGAAAAGCTGGTGAAGATTATATCAGTGCCCATTTGCTGGAGACAAGTATCAGGTGGTATCCGGGTTAGTATGTATCCACAAAAACAACAAGGAGTCCGGTGGCACCTTAAAGACTAACAGATTTATTTGGGCTTAAGCTTTCATTGGTAAAAAACAACTTCTTCAGATGCATGGAGTGAAAATTACAGATGCAGGCATTATATACTGACACATGAAGAGAAGGGAGTTACCTCACAAGTGGAGAACCAGTGCTGACAGGGCCAATTCGATCAGGGTGGATGTAGTCCACTCCCAATAATAGATGAGGAGGTGTCAATTCCAGGAGAGGCAAAGCTGCTTTTGTAATGAGCCAGCCGCTCCCAGTCCCTATTCAAGCCCAAATTAATGGTGTTAAATGGTGGAGAGTATCCACCATTTGTTACACAGAATTGCAACGTGGCTGTCTTGGATGCTCAGGTAGATGTTGCTGCTAAAAATTCTATTTTTCATCTGCACCTGCTGAGTCAAGGGCAGCCTTATCTTTTTGATGTGGACTGTGTTACAGTTATTCTTGCCTTTTTTCACCTTGTGATTAGATTAATGTCATACACTCAACATTAAACTGAACCTTGGGACAATTTGGAATCCAAGTGGTTGCCTGCATATTAAGCATGGCTTCATGTAGAGATCACAATACACTGGGACTCCACAGTCTGCACTAGTTTGCATGCAGATCTTACACTGTTGATTTTAACCTATTAATCCCTGGCTGCCTAGGAAACTGCCCCACTTTCCAGGTGATTGGGTAAGGAGGGAGGCAGGGAGGGGTAGCTCAGTGGTTTGAGCATTGGCCTGCTAAACCCAGGGTTGTGAGTTCAATCCTTGAGGGGGCATTTAGGGATCTGGGGCAAAAATTGGGGATTGGTCCTGCTTTGATCAGGGGGTTGGACTAGATGACCTCCTGAGGTCCTTCCAACCCTGATATTCTATGATATCAACACAGTTGTGATCAGTGGATTAATTTAAATTATCAACCCCATGGAATAGAATGACCTGGTAAGAAACAGTTACCCAGTACAGGGTTTCATCCCTGGAACTCATTCACCACTTGGTCCAGATTTGCTAACTTTCTGGGCATATTGCAAATCCTTTTTCTTTCAGAGCAAGCAGATGAGGGATATGGTGTGGTTAGTAGCTCGGGCTGGGATTACAAAGTAGTTGAAGGGAGATAGTCTCCCAAATTCCATTAACATTCCTTACTTACATCTCTAAAGATCTTCTGAAAATTCCATGCTGGGTTATTTGACTATTATTTTATCCAAGTATTAATACAACATTGTATGGGTAGCTCATGTGAACGTTTAAGGATTTTATTTTTGGTGTTATATAATGTGTAAATCTAGGAATACATGCTTTAAAAGGTCAACATAAATCTCTCACATTCAAATATTGACATAATCGGGGTGACCATGAAAGAGCTTCTCTAGCAGAGTTCATAACTCCCTTGAACAATCTGTATGCACATCCATCTTTGAAAACACCACATTAACCAAACTTTCTTCTGAGTCTGCACATTTCACATATTCATAACTTTACCTTAACATTCTTATCCAGACTTAGCAAAGTAAATCTTCCCCATGAAATTATTTACATGCCAAGTAAGAATTATCTAAATGCAGTTACTTCTGAGTAACTCCTCATCCTCCGTTGTTCCCTATTCCCTATAAAAGGGATCACACATTTTTAAAGCAGCATATTTTGTTTTCATTGTATTGTGTGGGTTTTTTTTCTTTTTCCCTTATCCTGGCAGATCTGATTAAAACTTGCCTGAGTCGTTCCTCTTCAGACAGATAGTAGGCATGGCAAAATTCTGCCAAAAAAGTGAATTCTTGGAGTGGGGGAGGATAGTTTTTCTTACATAACTAGAGAGGAAACTACCAGTTTGACTGGTAGATCAGTCAATCTGCTCTCAGAACATTTAATCAAATCACCATTTTGTTTTACCATTACATATCTGTTTTCTACATTTTTTCAACCAATACTAAAGAAGTTGGAAACCAGTTTACAGTCTCGGACAGTAAGTTTCCATAAAGCCTTATAATCTCTATTATTTCCTCCTCCTCGTTGGTAAGAAGTAGATCTAAGAAGACTTCTCCTCTGATTAGATTATCTCTTTGCTTATTTATGAAGGCTTCCTCTACATAAATTAGGAAAATTTTTGATGTTCAGCTACACTTGTCCCCCTAATCACCCCAAATAGCTCACTAATTAAAGTTCAATAGAGATGATAGAACTGTTGTAAAAATAAATATTAATTCTTGGAGTGGAAATCCTGTAGGACCAGCCTATAGTTCAGTCTTGCTGGGATGTAGATTTATAAAATTGGTGCCTCTGAAGCCTGGACATCAATATCCCCATCTCCAAGTATTCAAATATCTTCAGTCAGGCCATGCAAAATTGGCTTAGAAATAATGAGATTGTTTACAATGATTTAAAAAAAAATCCTTTTGGTTTTTGAGTCTTTAGAATTCATACTTTCCCACATTTTTCTGCTACCATAAGGGCTAGAAAGGAACTTTTAAAAGAGACATCTGAGATTTGCAATGTCATACTATCCCAAGAGCTGGGGATGTAAGAAAATGACCAGATATCATGAGATTCACAATAAAAACGAGAGAGGTGACACCACTGGGTCATTCTTCAGATAATTAGACAAGAATGTCAGATCATTAGGTTTCATTGAGCAGAGGTACTAAATAAAGCCTTTATCCTGCAGTTAGAGCTACATGTGGCCCCCTGGCTCCAATCTACCAGCATGGCCCCATTGACTCTACCTGGAACTTGCTGCAGAATCAGGGCCTAAATCTGTATCTTGAGCATCACAAGCAACTGTACAAGTAACCGATCCCAAAGCCAATATACACCTAAGCACAGATCAAATGGATGAGACCTAAATTCCCTTTATTCACCAATGCTGACTGTAAAGAGAGGGAGACCAAAAAAATGAACTAATTCAAAGATGTTCCATGTAGTCCCATAATAGGTTACAGCTGAGCCAAAAGGATCAACAATGTCAAACATTGGCCAAAGGTCTGAAAAGGTCTTGATCTTGCAAGTTGCTAAGCACCCTTGCCCTGATCCTCCGAAGCATTTAGTATATGAGTAGTCTGATGGACTTCAATGGATCTATTCTTGTGCCTAAATGTAAGCATATGCTTATGTGCTTTGCAGGACTGGTTCCAGAGTGCATAGTGTCTTGCAAGATGGAGCCCATGAAAGAAAATTCACATTACTAGCAACTATGAGATGACTGTAAACCTTTAGCAATATCCTTTCCAGTATTGTGGTGTATATAAAATCTGAATTGAACTGTAAACAGTTTTTTCCTCAGCTAAAATGTGTAAATTATGACCTGGATGGTTATTAGACAAATCATCTGCAGACAAAAGGATTTTTTTTAAATAAAAGAATTATTATAGCCTGGTTCAAATTGTTTTGGAATCATCCCAGATCCAAGAGAGCAATTCACAATTCTCAGGATAGCATGACCGAGAAAAGGCAGGCATTCTTTTAACAACCATGTTGGAACTGGATCAAGTAAACATGTAGTTGGCTTTAAACTCTGCACTATCTCAAAATGTCAGACAAGGATACCTGAAAAAATGCTTCTAGAGTATCCAATAAAAAAGCATTAAAGATCCTTTGCCTTCAGTGGTAGACAGTTATATTTTAACATTGCAACTGTATCCAAAAATCTATACAAATTATTACAACCTATCTTCAATGAAATAAAAATGTCCTTGACCAGTCTCTTGCTTAAGAAGCATCTCAATGCTCCAGAAAAGGACATCAGAATGATTCTGTACCATACTCTTCTTCCTTTGTGATAGCCAAGGTCTTACAATATTCCAACATTCCTGATCTCCTTGCTTCAGCAAAAGTTTGTAGGCCATTTGGTCTCCTTGGATTGTAGGTGGTAATATTTTTCTTTAAAAATGCTGTTAAAGGAAGGATATTCAAAGAAAAATACTGAGGGACATTCAAACTTGTATGTGTGTGTGTAGGGACCACTGAGTCCAATTTATCATTTTCAGATATATGAAAGGTATGAACATCAGGAGGAGGGTGTTTAAAATGGTACAAAGTGATATTCTGAAGTAGCCATCTATCTATTTTAGGGTTCTATACAGCAGCTTTCATGTAAAATCAATAGTAAAAGCAAAGTCCCTAGTGGACTTCATGGACTCTCTAGCACTCTCCCTTCTTGAGACCAAAACTCTTCTTGGGATAAGGTGGGAGGAAGGGGTGCTATTTGGTTAGTTCTAGTATTTATTTATTTCCTCTCTTTTTTTAGTTTTTATTGGTAAGGATTTAGGGGTAGATGGAGTGTCAATGTTGTGAGTGTAATTCTCACAATTGAAAGGCTTTTTCAAAGTGGAAGGTCCTCTTCATGTTTGGTCCTTCTTCGTTAGGATACTTACCTAATGAATTAACATTGCTATCCCTAGAGTGAGCTGTATGCATCACATTTTATCTTGCAAATCAAAAACATTAGGGGCAGTGATCCACTTACACCATTAACTCTATGGTTCAGTTTCAAAGCCCTTTGAAGTTACTGGAAACACTCTTGTTGATTTCTGTGGGCTTTGTGTCAGGCACTGTATGTGAAAGGTTTTTGAATTACTCAACCAATGAGGCTGGTTGGAAAGCAAAGGAAAGTGCTTTAAGAGTACCAGAGAGAACACATCGTGATTTGTCTTCTCTAGCGAGAGAGGGAGATGACAGAGTCCTCTAAGTTTATAGGCCTTAGTTCATCATCATTTCATGTAATTTGGCTGGTGCCTCTGAGCAGAGCACAGCTGTCAGGCATCTATGCTTTGCACTGATATGAAACACACACAAGTACTCTTGCAGTGGGGAGAGAATGTGGTGGAAGAATCAGTGTTCAACACTAATGGGTGGGGAACATTTTTAAAACAATTGGGCAAAAACAAGCAAGAACAACTGCTTAGAAAATGGCAAAATAAATAGAGGGCTGGAGAGCAAAGATGACTAAATGATTGAAGATACATTCTCTTTGACTTTATTAACAATAGTTTTGTGTTTCTTTTCCACAAATATTTAGCTAGCAAGGTGTTTGGCAAAAGAAAGTGAATTCCAAAGTCACATTTAAACCCGAAATTCCGAAGTCATACCAATTTTTTTTTCAATTTTATTTTATTTTATTTTTTTACTCCATGGAATGACTGTGAATATTCAAAATATGCTGGGTTACTCAGTTGAGATTGCCCAGGTAAGACACATGGCATTCTTTCTGCTTCCTGAATGGATGATGGCACAAACAATTCCATGTAAAAATTTCTATCTTTATATGTTGCCAACTATACCACATTGATGGTAGCATTAGAAAAATTCAGAACATACTAGATAAAAACAAAAGTATGAATAAGTCCTTTGTTGATCTAAAAGTCGACCTCATGGTTGCAGATACCCAAACCAAACTATGTATTGACAGTAAATATGTTTACAGTCTGAAAACACAAATTTAGGTATGTAGAATAATCCAATGGGAATTCTAAGGATTACTCACAGATTTATATTATCTGATTTCTTGAAAATGACAGCTGAATAGAAACAATATTGTACTCAACACTGAGCACATATGATTTTACTTCTTGCAAACTGATATAAAAGAATCATACAGTAGGCGAGGGCCATCTTTACTTAATTTATACATTTTATTCAACCAAAGGGGACTGTTCTTTTTTTCTTTTCTGGGAGTACAATGCAGTGGATATTCTGCAATAACTTTGCGCACATGTTCATCTAGATACATAATGGTGGAAGGTTTCTCATCTTTATACCATCTTTTAATCATAAATTTTCTATGAATCATGGAATGTTTAAATGTAAAGACTCACAGAATCAACATCTGCTGTGTAGAATGATACAGCTGAAGAAGACCTAATGCAGACAGTTTAATTGTATTGAGAGATTAGAGACTGCAGAGAAAGTCTCTATATACTAAACCATTTATATATCTTCTGCATGCGCAAGGATCCCTACCTCACACATCCCAGTTGGCACTACCTGTATACCATTTACTAATATTTTACCTTATGCATTCTTCGAATTGTCCACACCAAGGAAAGAATAACTAGCTGTACTATGTAACATATTGCGCAACTGCCTGTCGGAATAAATGTGGTGTTGTTATTTGTACAGCACCCGGGGACTCCAACATGCTATTATAGTAGCATTTGGAGACCCCAATTGAAATCAAGACCCCACTATGCTAGGGCTCTGCCCCCAATGAAATCAATAGAAGTTATGAGCCTACATACCTTTGAGGATCTGAGCCTAAGTGACTTTCCAAGATCACACAGAGAACGCATAGCAGAGACAAGAACTGAATGCATATTTCCAGAGTCCCATTCCAGTGCCTTAGAGACAAACTCCTCATTCTTCTCCTGAACCAGCCATAGAACCATCATCAGACTCTAGATAACCTGATTTTCTGTTGCACACTAACTGATATTTTGACCATTCGTTTGACTGCGATACAGGAGATATCCAGGTTCTAATTTAAAACTCCATGTATCGGCTTTTTCACACAAGAGGCCTTTCATTGATACAGGAAAGCAGAAAGAGGCAACTTTCCAAAGCATGTACTCCAATTTAGTGCACACAATTTATAATCTGCTATTATTTGCATATGCAGATATTAGAATTTGCACCCACAAATGTCATTTATGAACGCGGATAATTTAGACAAGTTGGGTGTGTGCAAATCCTATTGTTTGTGTATCTAGACTTAAAGGATGAGTTGAATATTTTGTTCAGCATAAGAATCCATGTTTACAAACATTAGGCCTACAAGATTATATACATATATTCTGTATACCTGCCTTACAGAAGATATATCTCAAGGTTTCCATACTGCTTTATCCATACCACAAACTGACAGGTATGAACTACGGGCTATTCAGTATCGTCCAGTATGATCCAAAAGCCAACTGAAGTCAGTGGAAAGAGCTAAGAGCACTGTGATCAAGTTGCAGACTCCTGTGGATGTGTGGGTACGGAATGGAGCAGAGTAAACTGTCACTAAGACAAAAAGAAAGAAAACCCCATGTCCTTTGAGAAGCTAGACTTGGAAGCTGCTGTAGAAAGTTTGTGATTACCTCAGGAATTAGAACAATGTGGTTGAGCGGGCTACAGTTGGTTGTTAATCTTTACAAAGCCTGCGGAGAGTGGGAGGTGCATGAAACCCTATTTAATACAGGCTCAGCACACTATTGGGGTGGTAAGAGGAGAAGCAATACGAGAGAAAAGTGTGGTGATGGAAGGGAGTGCCAAGGAAAAGAGAGCATCAGGCTGAGGAGAACTGGTAAGAGTGAGGAGAAGCAGCATCTTGAAAATAAAGTACTGAGTTCAGGTGGCTGGGCTCACCAATGGGGTCTGTCTCCTGACAGAGACAGGAGACTTCCCAGAGAAGGAAAGATTCTGCTCAGCTAGTATGGATAACTGATGGGGAAATGGGACTGAAAGCAACTGAATGGGAGGGCAGGTGAAACAAAGATCCGCTACATCTGTGTCTTCCTTTTTACTGCCATTTCTTTGGTGGCCAGGTCATCTTGGGGCCCCCAGGGAGAACCTGGTGACACTACCATGAAATTCACTTGGCTTGGGATCAGACCCTATCTTGGCATCACTTCACTAATGTTTGAAATACAGTAACTCTGCTTGCCAGAAACGTGGCTATTGTTTAACAGCACACAGCAATAGCAGAGGGCAGGTAATGAAGAATAACATCTACAGCTAATTATGCTTGTGCTGATCTAATGTTAAACTTTGCTGTTATCACTGGACGTACAGTTTTGTCTTTGTTACCTACAGCAAGTTTTTCTAATGGCTTCACTTTGTGCTGCAGTAGATGGTTTGTAGAGGTTTTAAGGACCCTGGTTCAAAACCAGCTATACCTTGCTTCTCTTTATGTACTGCTTTCCAGTATTTCTGTGTTTTTATATAACATTACCTTCGTCTGTGATTGTATATTTGCACATATTAAAGAATACAGGTTAGTTTTTAAACCCAACTCAGATAATTATTATAATCCCACAAGTTCTGTCCAAGTAAATTAGAGTTGGAGTCAGTAATTTCTTTATCAGCTCCTTTTATTTTATTGCATGAGCAACAAACACCCAGAACACAAACTCTGGTCATCTTGAACTCTGACATCATTTCCTAATCTCAACCCTAAAGGATGTATCCTCATGGCAGAGTTAACTCAGATTAGCCTAGCCAGGTATGAACAGCCACATGGCAAAACAATACCTGAGTTACTGTGTCCTCATTAGTGTTGCACTCACCCAGTGTGTGTTACTAGGACTTCTGGGAGCATAGCCCATGGCTCTTGGTGCTGCAGTCAGTTGAGTTGCTCTGATTCTTTTCCAGTGAATTGTGGGAGAATTTGTGAGTCATCCGATTCCTTCCCACAATCTCTCCCTCTCCCCCCCCCCCCCCCGCCCCGGTGTGTCTAGAAGGAAAGTCAGCAATCAAATAATTTAGCTTGCAATGCAGCCTCACTACAAAGTGGGCAGGTTAATAGCCCAAGTGAAAGCGGCACCTTGGTTTTGACCCCACCGCCAGCCAGGCCAGCTATCTTGGGTTGAAAGCACCAACCTCAAGTGAGAGGGTTTTATGTGTGGACAGGAGAGGGGTTGGGGCAACACCTGAGTAAAAGCCCAAGTTAACGCTACAGTGAAGACATACCCAAAGTCACAGATGAGTAGCAATATTGATAGCACAGTTGAGTTACAGTTCAGCAATTTCTATTTAAATAATGTAATTCATTCTATAACCCCAAGAGAAACTATTTGTGTACTGGTAAAGAAAGTCAGGAAAGCTCATGTAACGAACAACACAAATAGGTCATATTTTCAAGAAGTGGTCAATAAAGCAATTATGGTGAAAAGTAGAGCTGTTTAAAACATTCCAATATTTTGTTTTGAGTGTATGAAACTGGATTTTCATGAGAAACATGTAATATTATGGGGTTCTTTACTTGCTAATAGCAGCATTTCTGAGTGAAAGAAGGCGTGTTTCTCTAGGGCTGTTGATGGCTCATGGTAACAGTAACAGTGAGACCAAGTACCATTGTTCCAGATATCAAAATAGGAACAAGAAGAGAGGATAACTTTTCACTATCCACAAAGCAGAAGGAAAATGGAGCATGTCATTTTGGAGGCCAGTATCAGACTTAACTGTCTGGGTATCAGAACCAGTGTCTCAAGCTCTATGTGGAAGATACTGGCATTTTGTTCCGTGTTTGTACAACACCTAGCACAATGAGGCCCAGATCCATAACTGGAGCTCCAGGGTGCAGTCACAATACAAATAATTAATAATAGTAACAATAATGTTTTGCTGTCTGGATCCTATTGCATACTGCTGTAACGTAACAGCTCTTCTGTTTTCTTAAACATCACAAATTCTTTACCAATGGTTGTGGCAATGTGAGCATTTGAGACATCCTGAGACATCTGTTGGAAAAGTAATACTGCAAAACGCGAAATCTCCAGGAAGTTCTTGGAATGAATTGGGGACGACTTCTTGTTTCATAAGGTGGAGGAAGTAGCCAGGGGAACAGCTTTTTTTAGATTTGATTCTGACAAACAGGGAGGAATTGGTTGTAAATCTGAAGGTTGAAGGCAATTTAGGTGAAAGCGATCGTGAAATGATAGATTTCATGATTCTAAGAAAGGAAAGAGTGAAATTATATTTGAGAACTCACGGTGGACAGCTGAGGTCCCAGAGAATAGGTATTATGTTTGCCCTTCTCCTATCTTTAAAAAGTGGGGAAAGAAAGACCCAGGGAACTATACACCAGTCAACCTTACTTTGGTACCTGGAAATATACTGAACCAAATTATTAACCAATTAATCTATGAGCACCTAAAGAATAATAAGTAATAGCCAACATGGATTTGTCAAGAACAAATCATGCCTAACCAACCTAATTTCCTTCTTTGCAAGAGTTACTGGCCTAGTGTGCAGGGGGAAGCTGTAGACATTATATATCTTGATTTTTAGTAAGGCTTTTGACATAGTTCCACATGACACTCTCACAGGGGAATGTGGTCTAGATGAATTTACTATTGCATTGTGATAATTGGGCTGACAGATTTACCCTAATTGTGAGCTCAACTGTAAAAACTATGTGATCATCTATAAGATGTCACAATAACCTATTATAACAAATGTTAATGGGAAAAGGTATGAAAGGAAAACAAAAAAACTGGATTAGTCTAAACAAAAAAGCATACTGATATAACTCAAGGACTGTGTTGATATCATGCTTGGTAAACAAGAAAACAGCGGTCCAAAACCAAAATTGGTGTGTTGAATATTAGGCCTCATTGGTGTACAAAATAACAATGGGATGGGCTATTCCGTCCATCACTCACTTTGCGGGTCCTTAAAGAAAGAGACTGTGGGGAGAAAAATAGAAAAGAACAGAGTGAGGCTACTGGGCAAGCTTCAGTATCATGCCTGCCACTCCCACTATCTCCATGTAAATGAATACAACTGTGCACAACTACTTGAAAGGCCATACTCAGAGAATAGTTATCAATGACTCACTGTCAAACTGGGAGGAAATATCTAGTGGAGTTCTGCAGGGGTCTGTCCTGGTTGCGATTCTCTTCAACACTTTCATTAATAACTTGGATACTGGAGTGGAGAGTATGATTATAAAATTTGTGGATGACACCAAGCTTGGAGGGATTGCAAGCACATTGGAGGACAGGATTAGAATTCAAAATGGCCTGGATAAATTGGAGAATTGGTCTGAAATCCACAAGACAAAGTTTAATAAAGACAAGTGCAAAGTACTGCACTTAGGAAGGAAAAATCAAATGTACAAATACAAAATAGGGAATAATTGGCTAGGCAATAATACTGCTGAAAGGGATCTGGGGGATATAGTGGACCACAAATTGAATATGAGTTAACAATGTCATATAGTTGCGAAAAAAGGTGGTATCATTCTGGGTCTATTAACAGAAATGTCATTTCTAAGACACAGAAGGTCCTTCTCTGCTCGGCATTGGTGAGGCCTAAACTGGAGTGTTGCGTACAGTTCTCAGTGCCACACTTAAAGAAAGATGTGGACAAACTGGAGAGAGTCCAAAGGAGAGCTACAAAAATGATAAAAGGTTTAGAAAATCTGACCTCTGAGGAAAGATTAAAAAAACTGGGCATGTTTAGTCTTGAGAAAAGAAGACTGAGGAGGGACCTGATAAGAGTCTTCAAATTCGTTATAGGCAGTTATAAAAAAGACAGATATCCAAACAGGATTGTGTGTCGTACCATCTCTGTTGAAGATGTAAGCCGTCTATAAAACAAAACAGAAATAAGTGGAATTGCATTCAGCATGACTGTACGATAAATGAATAACACAACTGTAACTTACAGTCAATAGCTAAAAGCAGAGAAGTGCAACCAAAGGTTATGGCTTACAGGCATAAATTTACCATCTATGATGAAATGTAATCAGATCCTACTGGTTTCAACTTTGAAGTCTTCCTGAACCTGTAAGGTTACAGGTCTGAACATATCTCTGCTTCTGGTCAACAGGCCACTTTATTTTTTAATTAAAAGAAAATCAAAAGGAAAGGAAACTAAAGCAAAAATGCACAGTAGGAATTTCAATCCTTTTAAATAACTGTACAGAGATATATTTCTCAGCACAGTTAATGCTCTAAAAAATATGGAGAGCAAATAAATACCCTCACAATAGGCAATCCATCCCTGGCATATTCCTTTGAAAGACCATGTATACAAGTAAAGGACAATTTGTCTCTTTCCCTTGTAATGAGTTCTTCATATTTTCTTCCAAGCATACATAAAATTGCTGTGTAATTTTAGCGCCCTTGTGGCCAAGATGGAGTCTGCTCTGCAGGCAGCTCTGGCCAAGAGACGGCACGCGCAGGAATGCAGCAGGAAAAATTCCTTCCACCCCAGGGGCACCTGTTCCAAACCCCCCAGAGTGAACACACCCACCCACAGGAAAAGTACAATGGATATAACAAAGGGAGATATTTATTTACAGAGGGATGAAAGGAGAAAAACAACAAGGGGAAATGTAGGGGGAGCAGTAGAACAGGATTGCATCCAAACCAAGGCCCCACAGGCCCAGTGGTAGCACAGTCTGAAAGGGCAGACACTGAGCAATGTGTCTGCACACCGAGTTCAGGAGTCCTGAGCAAAGGTCCAGTCCAGTGCTGAGTCCTGGGTGCTCCTGGTCGTCTTCGGCGCCAGTGAACTTTTCCCAACAAACCCCTCCGGTGCCCTCTTTTGCCGCTCTCTGCAAAGCCATGCAGAGCAACAACCTCCCCACTTAACTAACTAGCAGCTTTCCTCCTTCTTCCCAATGCAGAGACAAGCCCGAGGACTCACAGCCCCATGCCGCTCTCGGCAGCAGTGATACTGGGTCCAGCCCCGGCCTGTCCTTCTTGGGCAATTCCTCCCTGGCACTGTGCTCCTCCCAGCTCCTGTCCTGGGGTGTCCCCGATCGGCCGTCCTGTCCTTCCCAGGCTTCAGGCAGGTTCTCTCTCCTTCACTTTGTCCAGGGCCTCCCTGCTGCAGCCCTTCTCTCCGGGGGCTCCACAGCCACACCCCCAAGTTTCCCTCCTTTCTCTTACTGCTCCCCCTCCCCACTTAGGAAAAAGATTTAAAGGGGCCATGCTCTCTAAACCCCCAGGGGTTATAGCTGTAAAAAGGATCGTCATTTGCACTCATCCTGCCTATAAAAGTGTATCAAATCCAATGCGAAAAAACAATCCCAGGTTTATGAGAACAGGACAGCTATTAAAAATGTCTGCTGTGTTGTTGCTGGGATCTTGGGCATCATATTTTAACATTGGCCTTTATCTGCAAAGAAAATCAATCAAGAACAAACTTTTCTTAAAACAAAAATTGTGAGCGTTGATTTCCAGGGATATTAATTTTTGTCCTTCCCCTCCCTCAGTAAGTTGTATAGATAGGGTCAGATTCACATACCCTTACCCCATCTGTAGACACATTGAAATCAGTGGGACTACTGATGGAGTATGTTTCTGGCTACGAGTTAAGGGAGTCAGAATCCAGTCCTCAGACTCTACGTTTCAGAGCTGTTTCTATTTATTCTATTCTATTCTATTCTAAAAAATTCTATTTTTTGACATTTTGAAGCTTTTCAATGACAAATCAAATTTTGGCAAATAAACCCTGAAAGCTTTTGTCAACTTTATTTTTTATTTTATTTTACTTTATTTATTTTCGGATATAGAGCTGCTCCCCTTGGCCATCCCTGGGACCCAGCACGTGACACCAGCAGCCCTCTGGGATAGCAGCCTTCTCCTGCAGTCAGCTAACGTAATCAGTACTGTGGCAGAAGTGCTGTGCTGTAAAGATTCAGTGTTCCAAACCTTCTGATGATGCACGATGGATAGGTTATTACACTGTACATAACAGCATTTGTTTTTATCTGTTTCCTTTAAAAAGAATCAAGCTCAGCGTATTAAACATAACTCTTTCAGGACAATTATTTGGGTTGTAAAGTCAGGCACTCAGAAGTTAGGAAATAATAGATGCACGCTTGCTCACATAACCTTAAGTCAGCCCTTTGGGGTGTATGCATTATGATAGTCTTGTTACATGATCACATCCTTTTTTTCCTCCACAAGATGCTGCATCTTTCAATGCACAGGATGGGCTGAGTTGAGAAGGTGTGAGAAACTGTAATTCTGGTACTTCCTAACTTTCAGTTGCTTGACTTTGGCAACCTAAATAATTTTAATATCATTTTGGGGGCGTTATACAATCTTGTGTGTATGTATGTATGTATATCTGTATCTATCTATCTGTATGTGATAGGGTGACCGGATATCCTGATTTTATAGGGACAGTCCTGATATTTGGGGCTTTGTCTTATATAGGTGCCTATTACCTCCACCTCCACTTGCTGTCTGGTCACCCTAGTGATAGATGTATCACCCCCACACTAGTCAGGCGAGGGTTAAGGAGTTGCTATAGACACAGGAAGCCACACCCCCTCACCTCTTCTGGGAATGCTCCCAGCAGAGAGAAGGTTCAACTCAGCTCAGTCTGGGCTGACTGGCCAAGAGAGCAGATGGGTCCGACAGCCTCCTGCAGAGGAGCTGCTGAGGCTCCCAAAGTCTGGGACCAGGCTCTACGGTCAAGCCACTGCAGACTGAGGGAGATCCTCTGGAGGATGGCTCTAAAGAACTCCAAGGGGGCCCCATGGCAGACCAGTGGCACTAGCAGAGGATCTAAAGCTGAGGTAGGGATGGCCAAGGGAGCAGGTATAGAGGTGCCCATCTCCTAGGCTGTGCAATTTGAGTTATTGTTTCTCTGGGTCCTGGGTTGGAATCCAGTGGAGCAGGAAGAGCCCAGGTTCCCCTCCTCCTGGCCACTCACTCTTGCCCTGGGCAACACAGCTGCTGAACCCCACTGCTAGGTGAAGAGGACACTGACCCTTGCTATTGGGTGACATAGCATCTGAATCTCATCACTAGGCAAAGCAGCCATTGACTCTCACCACTGGGCGACACAGCTGCCTAATCCCACTGATAGGTAAGGTGGCCATTGACTCTCACCATTGGGCAGCAGAGTCTGGAGTATCACCACAAGGAGGTACCACTGGCCTTGGACTCAAAACTCCCTTTGACAATACATATAGGCAAAAAAGTGCAAAAGTTAAGGTTGCATGCTTTAAAATTACAAAAATGTCAAGGAATGAAAGAGCGAACTTAAACTGGTGCACATCCTGTTTGTAGATTTAATGCTGTTGTGACTGAACCTTCACAGATGTGCAAGACAGAGGATAACAATCAGTCCTCTGCCAGGAAGCAGCCCCAAATCCAGTCGTTGAGATCCTTCTGCTGTGCTGTTAGTGCCCCCCCTCAACACAACTAAATGACACATCCACAAACCCTTTCCATAGCCTCTGGCAGACTGAAACCCACATATCTGGGCGGTGTGGAGACCATACATGCTAGACCTCCAAAGAAGAACGTGACAGAGCTGCTTTTCATTGGCCTCCCTATGCTGCCACCAAAGACAAACTGCATGTGTATTTGCTCTGCAGACAGAATGTCCCGGGGAACTGCTGGTGATGCAGTGGCCTTTGCTCAAACCTCAAAAATAAAATAAGCTCCAGGCAGAAAACCAGCATGTAAATGTTCTCTCCAAAAGGAGTTTGTTTCAGAAAGCTACGAGCAAGTGAAATATCAGGTTAACTGTTTGTCAATTTTTCTGCATCTGCTAAGGTTTCTGGATTCTGGATCAGAGGACCAAATTCTGCTCTTGAAAGTTAGCATGCAGTTCCCTTAGAAGCCGTATTGTCTTAAAGAGTTACACATATGCAGAAGTTGACACATAGGCTGACCCCCGTGAAAAGACAAAAAGAAAAGGAGTACTTGTGGCACCTTAGAGACTAACCAATTTATTTGAGCATGAGCTTTCGTGAGCTACAGCTCACTTCATCAGATGCATACCGTGGAATCATGCTCAAATAAATTGGTTAGTCTCTAAGGTGCCACAAGTACTCCTTTTCTTTTTGCGAATACAGACTAACACGGCTGTTACTCTGAAACCCGTGAAAAGACAGTCACTTGATATGATTAATTATTAAGACTTTGGTAAAGCTATTAGGCATTTTTATAACAAAAAAGCAAGTGGCTGAACTGATTAAATTCCACCAAATTCCATGAAGTAAGTAAATATATCTCTTTCATAGATAAAATTAAACTGAACAAAGTAGTGAAAATACACTATGTATGCTTTAGGCTTCAAAGTATATTCTCGTCTCTAAATCCTGGGGATATAGGAGTATACTTCCGCTCAATGTTAATTGCTTGGAAACTAATCTAGATGTAATAACCAACTACAGATTTTACTCCAAATTGAAACTGAAGCGTTCTGAGGGTTTTGTCTGTTTGTTTGTTTTTTGGTTAGCCTTTTGTTTTAATCATTAACTCTTCGAATTCTGTATTCTGGCATGTACCAGATCTGGAAGAATTGTAATACCATAAGAGAAGTTACCCCTGCATTATGTCCAACCCCGGGGGAAGCAGACAGTATGGGAAGCCTCACAAGGAGGCTTATTCTCACAAGATTTCCAGCCTAATTTTGCAGATCATGGAAATTCAAATAGTTAATTTTTGGGTTTTTATCCAAAACAATTATCTAAACATTGAGATTCCCTCAACATTATTTGCAACTATTTGCGCTTCATCCTCATCAACATAAAGATGGTTTGGGGCCATATTGTCCCCCATACTCCTTACCACCATGGTACAAATCCATTCAATGGGAAGAGAACTCCATGAGACTTGCAGGTTCACCTCATAGATTTCCTCCATTTGGAAGAGGTGCTAGCAGCTGAAGGAGCACTGAAGTCCTGATGTTCCTTGTAATCTATGGGAAATACAATTCCAGCACTGAAGGGCTGTTCTCTTCCCTGGTGATATAGCTGTCTAAGAAGCCAGAAGGCCACACCTGCACTTTACTTCCCCTCCATCAGTAGGGGACAATGTGGGAGGGGTGGTTAATGCTGCTCTAGAAGCATTAACTCCCGCTGGTTTTGCTAGTGGTAGTTCTGTAGGACATATCTCACTTACAGCAAGTGCTTCCTGATCCCATCCCACTTCTGTGCTCCATGGAGTTCCAGCTGGGGTTAGTTGTCTCTGAAGGGTCTTGGATTCCCAGTATGGAAGTAACGTATTGCATTTCTTCTGTGCCTGACTTCCACTGCTGTTCAGGTTAATCAGAAGGGCCACCTATTCAAAAGGTGGCCTCTGTTTGTATGTATTAAGGAACCCATCTATGCACACATTCAAATGAGTTTTGAGCAAGTACAACTTATCATTTGTGTATGCAGAGAGAGTGAATTAAAATTGTGTGTGTAAGTGGTGGCCAGAGCACTAACATAGACTGCCCCTTTTAAAAAGCTGTCCCTCTGATTACTAGTTTGAACGGACCTTTTAGTTTAAAGTTTTAAGCAGGGAGACCATATTTATGTCTTTGGCTCTCTGCCATAATAAAAGCGTATCTAATTCATGATCAAGGTATTTAAAAGAACATCAATTTACCTTGAAAGCACTTGATCCAAGATTATAATATATTCTATATACCTTTGCAGTATTTTTAAGAGTCTATTATGTTTATCAAGGACATTTTTATTAGACACATAGGATTTCAGGGATCCATGATATGCCTGATATAAAGACTTTTGCTAAGGTTATGTAAGTTGCTTTTGGAATGGGATCAAAACATAGTCCAAGGCTCCCTACCCTTTTACTCACAGAGTCGCTGTTATTATATTTAGGTTTGGATAAACTTTTCTCTGGAAGGTGATTGCTCACAGCAGTTAATTTTAAACTCACAGGCTTAGATCTGGCTTTATGTGTGTGAACAGGCCTGTCATCATACATTCCAGGTTCCTCTCAGAAATGAATGTGTCTTTCCTCAGCATTTCTCAGTGCTAGGGCAGCAGACATTCTTTCTGCTCTGCATTAATCCAATTACTAAACACCTGCAGACATGCAATAACAGTTTTTGTGCCAAGTCCCTTAGAAATGGTTATATGGGAGACTCTAATCTGCTGTCCTGCTATCAGGAATCGTGTTACACACCTGCCAAGTCCTGAGCTAAAAAATAACAATCAACTTTGTAACTCATTGCAAGAATGTTTTGGTGGCACATTAAAGAGGCAAAATGACATACTTTTTAATGTTACTGCCATGGAGTCCATTAGACATTTTGAACCTCTTGCTAATTTTATTAAAAGCCAATTTTAGTACTAAAATATTTACAGTAGAGCATGATAAAAAACAACTTCTCATGGCAATTTAGGCAAGTTCCAAAAGATCCATTAAAGGGAGAGATGAATCAAGTATATATAGTGTTGTTCCAGTGCTGTTCTCAGGGTTTTATCTCATAATCACCAAAATACACATCAAAGTGGAATTTTGCACTATGAAATAATTTGTTTTTCTTGTGCTAACTTTTTTCCTTTCCTCAAAGAGTAATTTTTTTCTATTTTTTTAAACGGCTTGTGCTTTGCAGAACTGATCCTAAGCTTGTTTCTAAAGGGAAAGATTTTCAAAAGCACCAGTAGAAGTTAGATGTTGGAAAGGAAGGATGGTACTGTAGTCAGGATGCTAGCCTGGAACTTGGGAGACCCTGATTTAATTCCCTGCTCCATTGCAGATTTCGTTTGTTGCCTTGGGTAAATCAGTTAGAGCTTGACTACATGGGGACATCCCGGAAAGTTAATCTGAATTAACTAACGTGTGAATTTGGAGTGGATTAGTTAAATTTCTGTTTTGCCCTGTTATTCAGAATTAAAGTGGCCTTAATTGGATTTAGTTTAATTCACTTTGGAAATGAATTATTTCACTTTGGAAATGAATTAAACTAAACCAAATTAAGGCCACTTTAATTATAAATGAGGATGTTCACACAGGGTTTAATGCAGTTTAATCCACTTCAAATTCACACCTTTAGTTAATTTGGATTAATTTTCCTGAGTGTCCCCATGTAGACAAGCCCCTAGTTTTTCTCTGCCTCAGTTCCTCATCTGAGGTAACAGCACTTTCCTATCTCACTGGGATGTTGGTGTTGTGAGGGTAATTAATGGTAAATGGTTGAGGTGCTCAGATACTATGGTAAAGGGGCCCACATTCGAATAATAGAAATGTAGGGCTGGAAGGGACCTCGAGAGGTCACCTAGTACAACACCCTGTGATGAAGCAGGACCAAGTACACCTAGACCATCCCTGACAGGTGTTTGCCCAACCTGTTCTTACAAACTTCCAATGACAGGAATTCCACAACCAACTTTGTAAGCCGGTTCCAGAGCTTAACTTGTAATCAAGTTTTCCCTAGTATTTTACTTAAATCTCTCTTGCTGCAGATTAAGCCCATTACTTCTTGTTCTAGCTTCAGTGGACACGGAGAACAATTGATCACAATTCTCTTTATAACAGCCCTTAGCATATTTGAAGGCTGTTACAAGTCTTCTTTTCTCAAGACTAAACATACTCAATTTTTTAAATCTTTCCTCACAGGTCAGGTTTTCTAAACCTTTTATCAAATGTGTTGCTCTCATCTAGACTCTTTCCAGTTTGTCCACATCTTTCTTAAAGGGTGGCACCCAGAACTAGACACAGTACTCCAGCTGAGGCCTCACCAGCGCCAAGGAGAGCGGGACAAAACCCTCAGTGTCTTAGAAATGACATTCCTCTTAATAGACCCCAGAATTATATTAGCCTTTTTTCACAACTGCACTACCTTATTGACTCATATTCTATTTGTGGTCCACTATGATTCCCAGGTCCTTTTCAGCAATATTACCACTTAGCCAATTATTTCCCAGTTTGTAGTTGTGCATTTGATTTTTCCTTCCTAAGTGCAGTACCTAGCAGTTGTCTTTCGTTATGTGGATTTCATTGTGTGGATTTGTATGGATTTCATTGAGTTCCATTGTGTGGATTTCAGACCAATTCTCCAATTTGTCCAAATCCTTTTGAATGTTAATCATGTCCTCCCAAGTGCTTGCAACCCCTCTCATCTTGGTGTTATCCATAGATTTTATAAGCATGCTCCCTTCTCCATTTTCCAAGTCATTAATGAAAATATCGAATAGTACCAGATGCTGAGGAACCCCAATAGATATGTTCTCCCAGTATGACAGCAAACCACTGAGAACTGCTTTTTGAGTATGGTCTTTCCACCAGTTTTGCATCCTTCTTATAGTAATTTCATCTAGACTATAGTTTGAAGTGATTTAGGGGCTGATTCAAAATTCTCTAAAGTCAGTATAAGGATCCCATTAACACCAATGGGCTTTGGATCAGGCCCTTAAAGCTTTGAGCTGCATTGAGATTGATTTTCTACTGTCTTACACCTTGGATAGTCACATCAGTGCATAGTAGGTGCAAAATGCTACTAAATCAGAATTCTCCACCATTCACACCAATGGAGACATTTTATACCCACTTTATTACATAAGATGCAGGGCTTGGGAAATCAATCCCTATGCATGTAATCCTCCTCTCATTTAGATTTGTGTAAATCAGGAGCAATTACCCCCCTGTATAAAATGGGTGTACATAAAAGAAGAATCAGACTCTCTCTGTGACTGTTTAGGGAAGGACTAATTCCTATTTCATCAGGTGAAAAACACAAGCACCTTTACTGAGCTTGATTGCTTTCATCTTTTTCTGTGTAAGATTATTAATATGCATTCCTAATGTGTACTTATTACCTTCAGTTTCATCTAGCTACAATCCCAAGTTTAGGAATGCAAACCATACAACATTACTTTTGAAAAGAATCATGCACGGATTTGAAAGAAATGCATATATGTTATTAGTCCTGTTTTCCTGGCAAGGGAAAAGCAACAGTGATAATATGTGCTCTGGTAAGGGAGTTGGATTTGACCAGGAGTCACCTGTAGTTTATAGCATCACCGTTATTGTTGAAGGGTATACAAAATGTCCTATGGGGTCTTTTGCACAGCTGTAGACAAGACAGCTACAGAACTTTAGCCAACAAGAGCATTTCAAGTCTGCACTAACCCCTCCCAACCAACTTTGCATTCCTCCATCCCATATGTAACCTTCAGCCCTCTACTTAAGGCAGACAGTCTGACAGTAATAATAATAGTCACAAGAAAAGGTAACCTCTATCATTCTAACAATTTTTGAAAACTAAAATGCTTAGGATGTGATTTTAATTAAAATGCACATTGTCTGACTTGTCTTTCTCCGGGAAAATGTTTCACTCACTCACAGATGGACACACACACACACACACACTATCCCCAAAATTCAGAATGTCCAGTAGCAGCCCCATAGCTAAAGGCCAATGTTACCATTATACATCCTGTTTTTTTTCAAGGAGTTTGTGCATTGGTCAAGAAAGATGCAAGCAAAGAATCAGTTTTTTTCTTTGGTTTGGTTTTCCATCATCGTCTTTGAATAACTGATGTTTTGGAAAGATGAAAAGGAACGAGACTTGTTTCCATTTTTGGATGTTTTTCCACATTCCCATCATGTAAAAATGTGTTCTTGTAGCTGTTATATTTTTGCATATCATTGTCAATATTTTAAACAGCAAAACTCTACTAAGAATAGAGTCAGGATATGTAAATGTGTTTCATGAATAAATCTTCCTTTGTAATCAAAAGAACAGACAGCAAACATACGGCTATATTTCTGCAGTTGAAAAACTTTCTGATTTTTCTAAGCCTTCTAAAATTTATCCTAATTTTTTTCCAAAAATCAGTATAATTAAATGAACAGTAAATTAGCACATTCAGGCAATGTTATTGACTGTATTATATCACTATGACAACAGCAGCTGCCTCATGGTCACAGAAACTGTATTTGCAGAGAAACTACAAAATATTTGACTATGTATATTCCAAATGATATGCATTAAAATGGTCTAAATAGTTAATTGACATGAGTAATGTAGATAATATGGACTCTGAGGGAATTCTGTATCACACATTTTTTCTGAATAAAAGCTTAGGGCCCGATCCTACTCTCACGGAAGGCAATGGGTGTTTTGCTCTTGATTTCAATGGGAGGAAGATCAGGCCCAGTGGGGGCCCTATTCTGTCTAAAAACAATACAACTTTTTGGAGAGTGCAAGCCCCAGAAGGCCCCATATGTTGTTCTCATGCTGGGCTGACTTATTCAGGAAAAGGTCAGCTCAGTGTTCACGGAGGCAAGGAGTGAAAAACACATTTCTGCATGCCTGGGAGATGCAGAGCTGCTTGCAAGCTAGGAAGTGGGTCTGTCTTTCCATTTCCCCCTGGATCTGAGCAACCTTGGCATGTGTTTCAGGGGTAAGGGCTCATGCCTTAATGATTGATTGAGATGAAAGTCTCCTGCTCTGCATTAGTGCTGTATACGGCGACCTGGTAATATAGGGGAAGGTGGGCGGAGGGGGGAAATGGGGTGTGTGCTTTCCCCCTCAAATCATCTGAGTAGCCATAGCTGTTTGATGGGTTTCAAATGCATGGGCTCTCCCTCTGCAAGAGTTTGTGGGGGGATGGGCTGGTTCAGTGGATGTATCAAAGGAAGTTAAGTTCAGCCTTTTCCCTGGGTAACAGTTCCCATTCCATGATGCTCAGGAAAAGCATCCCCTCAGGACAGAGAGTAGCCTCCGCAGCTGTGCAGTCCACAAGAGCTGGGAGCAGTAACGAGCTGGAGTGGGGGCCTTATACTGAACATTCTGTTTTGTTATACTGCATTGGGTAGAAAGTAAATAGCTTTGTGGACATCTACATGTGTATTGACACACCATCTCTCCAAAGAATTTTTCCAGTTTCTTGCAAGAGCTTATTAGTTTTTCCTTTGGCTTTTTTGAAAATCATGTAAATAAATAAATAGTAAATAATATGTATTGTTCTTATTTTAACCAGCAAGGGCCAGCAATTTCAGATTTTAGATTAAAAACCCCTTGTTAATTTGAGCCCTGGGCCTTTTTAACTTTGTTTATAATCAGGAATATTTAGAAGGAAGCACATCTAGGGCCGGAATCTAATCTCATTGGCACCAGAGTAAATCCAATATACCTGCGATCTTCCTTGCTCTCCATGGAGAAGGGGCCACCAAATAGAATTATTATTTTTATTTATTTGTATTGCAGTAGCTCCCAGAGGCCAGAATGAAAACAGACAGAGGGAACAAATAGGAACAATGAGACAGTTATGAATAAGTAATGGGACAGAGGACACATCAGTCACAGCATATCAGTTGCCGAACCATTTTTAAGTGTTTTGCAGGCATCACAGCATAGGTGGGTTTTAAGATGAGAGTTAAAGGAGAATAATGTAGTGGCCTTTTACAGACTTTTACAAAGAGATCCTTGCATGCATAAGGGACACTAAGGAAGAACACATGATGGTGCTCATCCAAAAATGGGACCAATGCCCATTCGAGAGCCGCAGCAATGGTGGAGCATGGGCCAGCTTCTACATGTCTGTAGGGTATTAGAGATTATAGGTAAGACAGGGTTAAGTACACCATGTTCACATACCTGTCTAACTTGCTAAATAGCCAGGTGCTACTAACCATATTCCACCTAATCTGTGGAGTTTATAGATGGCACCCTGTGTTTTGGCCCAAAGTTCCATCCTTCTTGTCAGATGGTTGCTAGGGTCACATACTAGTAAAAAGGCTGCATACTTGATCCTGCAAGGGCTGAAGTCAATGCTAAAGTTCCTAGGTACATTAGGCACACTGCGAGACAAATGGCCTTAGAATCAAGAAGTGGGAACTAGGCTGAATTGAGATGGCCTGAAAGCATTTCTTCTGGGATGCCTTGGCACCACATCCTGACATGTCACCTTGCATCATCTTATAGCCTAGTATAATCTGATGTAACACCCCCACAAAGCATTAGAAATTGAAAAGAAACACTGCCCCATTCACTTCCTCTATAATTTAGGTTTCAGTTGTTCAACAGATCATCTCAATGAAAGGGATTAAGCTGAGTAAAAGAATTTAGAAATATAGTATCATGGGATGTCTTAACAACCAGGTGTAAGGCAAAAGGTCAGTCACAACAGTAGTAATTTGTTGACACTGAGTTAATTACTGTAGTAACTAGCAAAAAACATTTTAGGAAGGTGGAGAAATTAAATGTGTGTTTTAAAAATTGTAAGGTCCTGGGTGTGTTTTAAAGATTACTACTTATGGCAAATTGCAGCTTTAATTGAGCTTGCAGGTGTTACAGTCTTCTAGAAAAGCTCAATATTAATACATTTGAACTCTGTTAAAGATGGGTACTGTTATGATAATGATCCATTATTTATATATAGGTAAAATTTTCAAACGGCCTTAGAAACTTTTGAAAATGTTACCCATAGTGCTATATGTAGAGCTGGTTGGAAAATTTTGATGATATGGAAATTTCAGTGTAAGACAGAAACAAAAATAATTGACTTCCCCCTTTCTATTTTCTGATCAGCTCTAGTCAAATATATGCTTGGTGTGTCACAATACAAGTCAAGTCAGATTCCCTCTCTGTTGGCTTGATCCTATTGGGTTCAGGTTAAAAACAAGCTTAAGTGCTTTCCCGGATCAGGGCTATCATGCTCAGCAGTCTGCAGGATCAAGCCCTGTATGCATATGTATAAGCACAGAGAGAAAGAGAGAGTTCTAACCAAACTGATGATCTAGGAGTTAAAATTAGACATTCCTCACATCCTGTCATATCATGTTGAGTTGTAGTACTTACAAGCTTTACCAGCTATGCAGGATCAATATGGTTCATATCTGAATCGGCGACACACAAAGATTCCCTAGAGACTGCAAGGATACCAGAGCTGGCACACTCATCTGAGTCAGTATTGAATCGGAGATCTCAACCCTTGTGATCATTATAGAACTCACAGCACTTTTAAAGGCAGGGGGCAAGGGTGCGAATTTCAGTGTCCTGGCTTGTCATAAATATAAAGGGAAGGGTAAACCCCTTTGAAATCCCTCCTGGCCAGGGGAAAGCTCCTCTCACCTGTAAAGGGTTAAGAAGCTGAAGGTAACCTCGCTGGCACCTGACCAAAATGACCAATGAGGAGACAAGATACTTTCAAAAGCTGGGAGGAGGGAGAGAAACAAAGGGTCTGTGTCTGTCTGTATGCTGGGTCTTTGCCGGGGATAGACCAGGAATGGAGTCTTAGAACTTTTAGTAAGTAATCTAGCTAGGTACGTGTTAGATTATGATTTCTTTAAATGGCTGAGAAAAGAACTGTGCTGAATAGAATAACTATTTCTGTCTGTGTATCTTTTTTGTAACTTAAGGTTTTGCCTAGAGGGGTTCTCTATGTTTTGAATCTAATTACCCTGTAAGGTATCTACCATCCTGAATTTACAGGGGGGATTTCTTTATTTCTATTTACTTCTATTTTTATTAAAAGTCTTCTTGTAAGAAAACTGAATGCTTTTTCATTGTTCTCAGATCCAAGGGTTTGGGTCTGTGGTCACCTATGCAAATTGGTGAGGCTTTTTATCCAACATTTCCCAGGAAAGGGGGGGGTGTAAGTGTTGGGAAGATTGTTCATTGTTCTTAAGATCCAAGGATCTGGGTCTGTAGTCACCTAGGCAAATTGGTGAGGCTTTTTACCAAACCTTGTCCAGGAAGTGGGGTGCAAGGTTTTGGGAAGTATTTTGGGGGGAAAGACGTGTCCAAACAGCTCTTCCCCAGTAACCAGTATTAGTTTGGTGGTGGTAGCGGCCAATCCAAGGACAAAGGGTGGAATATTTTGTACCTTGGGGAAGTTTTGACCTAAGCTGGTAAAGAGACGCTTAGGAGGTTTTTCATGCAGGTCCCCACATCTATACCCTAGAGTTCAGAGTGGGGGAGGAACCTTGACATGGTGGCAGAGGGGTGGAATTAACCTGAAATCATTTTGAGATCAATTTGAGATTTTTTTTGAACTAGAAATACAGATTTTAAAAAGGAATTTTTTTTTTCCTTTGGAGATCTCTGCTTTGGAGCCAGAGCTGAGACAAAAGGGGATTATCTTTGTGAATTGCAGGTTTTCTTTGCCTGGAGGCAGGGTACTTAACTCCTGCAGGGAAATTCACAGTCTTCCAACCCAGAGATTTTTTTTCCCTAAAAGTAAATAGGGAGGGGAGTGTTCTACCCATTCGCCTGGAGACAAAAGTGGCAGGGGTTTTTTTTTAGGATTTTGATTTTTTTGTTTTACAAGGAGCACAGGTTTGAAAAGGATTTTTTTTTTCCTTTGGGCTGCTGGTAAGCAGGTTTCCAAGTAGTTGGAGGTTTTTTGCTTTGATTTGGGCCCAGAGCAGAGACAAGGGAATTGTCTTTTTCTGTATGCTGACAATCACTATCAGAGAATAGGTATTCTATTCCAGCACAGCAAAATTTTACAGCCAAGTTTTGTTTGTTTATTTCTAAACCTCGGGTGTAAAGTTAGTTAAAAACAGAGAGGTTAGAATGACAAAATCCACGGCTCGACAAAAGCTGGAATTAGCCAGATTTCAGGCTGCGGAAAAACAAAGGGAACATGAAAGACAGATAGAACTCATGCGGCTGAAAATGGAAGCAAGGGACAAAGAAATGGAAGCAAGGACCAAAGAACTGGAGGAGAAGGAAAAAGAGAGGAAGCATGTGGAGGAGGTGGAGAAGATAAAGGTTCAGCGGAATATCCCAACAAACCCGAGCAATACTTCTCCAAGTACCACTTCCCATCCCAGAAAGTTCCCCACCTACAAGGCAGGTGATGATACTGAGGCCTTCTTAGAAAACTTCGAAAGGGCCTGCCTTGGGTACAGCATTTCTACCGACCAATACATGGTAGAGCTGAGGCCACAGCTCAGTGGACCCTTAGCTGAGGTGGCAGCTGAAATGCCTAAAGAACACATGAACAAGTATGAACTGTTTAAATCGAAGGCGAGAGTCAGAATGGGGATAACACCCGAGCATTCTCGTCGGAGGTTCAGAGCCCTAAGGTGGAAACCAGATGTGTCATTTACCCGACATGCCTACCACGTTGTGAAACATTGGGATGCCTGGATATCAGGAGCAAGTGGTGAGTCTCCAGTAAATTTGCCCTTCCTAATGCAAATGGAACAATTCTTAGAGGGGGTTCCTGAGGAAATAGAAAGATACATCCTAGATGGGAAGCCCAAAACTGTAATCGAGGCAGGAGAGATTGGAACCAGATGGGTGGAGGTGGCAGAGAAGAAGAAAACTGGTCGCAGTTGGAGTGGAGACCAGAAGGGACAACCCCAGACCACACCCTATTACCGGGGGCCGCCCAAAGCCCCACCTACCTCCCAAAGAACCCTCCAGACCCCTTATCGTCCCACCACCCCATTCTCCAGCAACCCACCTCGCCCCAGTGACCCATCAGCTGGACGATGTTTTAAATGTAACGAGCTGGGGCATGTAAAGGCCAACTTCCCCAAGAACCCCAACAGATTACAGTTCATTGCACTGGAATCACACCAGAGGTCCGCAGGCCCAGATACCTCCCAGATACCCTTGGAGCGGAGGGAAACTGTGAGAGTGGGCGGGAAGAAGGTCACTGCGTGGAGGGACACCGGAGCACAAGTGTCAGCTATCCATGCTTCCTTAGTGGACCCCAATTTAATCAACCCAGAGATCCAAGAGACGATTCAACCCTTCAAGTCAAACTCTTTCGATTTGCCTACAGCCAAGTTGCCTGTCCAGTATAAGGGCTGGTCAGGAACGTGGACTTTTGCATATTATCCTTATGATTATCCCATCCCCATGCTGTTGGGGGAAGACTTGGCCAATCATGTGAAGCAGGCCACGAGGGTGGGAACAGTCACCCGTAACCAGGCTAAACAAGCAGTGAGGCCTAGCTCTGTTCTGGAAACTTCTATCAGGACCCAGTCAGAGGTGATGGACCCGGACCCCAGGCCAATGTCTGCAACAGCAGTAGTGAATCCAGTCCCAGAGACCCAGACGGAACCAGTCGAACAACCAACACCAGACCCAGTATCAGCACTGAATCCAGTACTTGCAACCTCAACACCAGAGGGCCCCACCGAACCTGAACTGGCAGCAGCTGATAACCCGACACAAGAGGCTCAGCCGGAGCCTGAATCCCAACATAGTGCACCAGCGGAGAGCGGTTCACAGTCAATAGAAACAGCTCCATCCCCTATATCGCTTCCAGAGGGACCAAGCCTAGGTCCACAATCCCATGAGGAACTGATGTCTCCAACATCAAGAGAACAGTTCCAGACCGAACAGGAAGCAGATGAAAGCCTCCAGAGAGCTTGGACGGCGGCATGGAGCAACCCACCGCCTCTCAGCTCTTCAAATCGATCCAGGTTTGTTTTAGAAAGAGGACTTTTATACAAGGAAACTCTTTCTGGTGGACACCAGGAAGACTGGCATCCTCAGAGACAGTTGGTAGTTCCAACTAAATACCGGGCCAAGCTCTTGAGCTTAGCCCATGATCACCCTAGTGGCCATGCTGGGGTGAACAGGACCAAAGACCGTTTGGGGGGGTCATTCCACTGGGAGGGAATGGGCAAGGATGTTTCTACCTATGTCCAGTCTTGTGAGGTGTGCCAAAGAGTGGGAAAACCCCAAGACCAGGTCAAAGCCCCTCTCCAGCCACTCCCCATCATTGAAGTTCCATTTCAGCGAGTAGCTGTGGATATTCTGGGTCCTTTTCCGAAAAAGACAGCCAGAGGAAAGCAGTACATACTGACTTTCATGGATTTTGCCACCCGATGGCCAGAAGCAGTAGCTCTAAGCAACACCAGGGCTAAAAGTGTGTGCCAAGCACTAGCAGACATTTATGCCAGGGTAGGTTGGCCCTCCGACATCCTCACAGATGCAGGGACTAATTTCCTGTCAGGAACTATGAAAAACCTTTGGGAAGCTCATGGGGTAAATCACTTGGTTGCCACTCCTTACCACCATCAAACAAATGGCATGGTGGAGAAGTTTAATGGAACTTTGGGGGCCATGATACGTAAATTCGTAAATGAGCACTCCAATGATTGGGACCTAGTGTTGCAGCAGTTGCTCTCTGCCTACAGAGCTGTACCACATCCCAGTTTAGGGTTTTCCCCATTTGAACTTGTATATGGCCGTGAGGTTAAGGGGCCATTACAGTTGGTGAAGCAGCAATGGGAGGGATTTACACTTTCTCCAGGAACTAACATTCTGGACTTTGTAACCAACCTACAAAACACCCTCCGAACCTCTTTAGCCCTTGCTAAAGAAAACTTACAGGATACTCAAAAAGAGCAAAAAGCCTGGTATGATAAACATGCCAGAGAGCGTTCCTTCAAAGTAGGGGACCAGGTCATGGTCTTAAAGGTGCTCCAGGCCCATAAAATGGAAGCATCGTGGGAAGGGCCATTCACGGTCCAGGAGCGCCTGGGAGCTGTTAATTATCTCATAGCATTCCCCACCTCCAACCGAAAGCCTAAGTTGTACCATTTTAATTCTCTAAAGCCCTTTTATTCCAGAGAATTAAAGGTTTGTCAGTTTACAGCCCAGGGAGGAGACGACGCTGAGTGGCCTGAAGGTGTCTACCACGAAGGGAAATGTGCTGGTGGTGTGGAAGAGGTGAACCTCTCCATGACCCTTGGGCGTATGCAGCAACAGCAGATCCAGGAGCTGTGCACTAGCTATGCGCCAACGTTCTCAGCCACCCCAGGACTGACTGAACGGGCATACCACTCCATTGACACAGGTAATGCTCACCCAATTAGGGTCCAACCTTACCGGGGTGTCTCCTCAAGCTAAAACTGCTATAGAACGGGAGATCCAGGATATGTTACAGATGGGTGTAATCCGCCCCTCTGAAAGTGCATGGGCATCTCCAGTGGTTCTAGTTCCCAAACCAGATGGGGAAATACGTTTTTGCGTGGACTACCGTAAGCTAAATGCTGTAACTCGCCCAGACAACTATCCAATGCCACGCACACATGAACTATTAGAGAAACTGGGATGGGCCCAGTTCATCTCTACCTTGGACTTAATCAAGGGGTTCTGGCAGGTACCGCTAGATGAATCTGCCAAGGAAAGGTCAGCCTTCACCACACATCTCGGGCTGTATGAATTTAATGTACTCCCTTTCGGGCTGCAAAATGCACCCGCCACCTTCCAAAGACTTGTAGATGGTCTCCTAGCGGGATTAGGAGAATATGCAGTCGCCTACCTTGATGACGTGGCCATATTTTCGGATTCCTGGGCAGACCACCTGGAACATCTACAAAAAGTCCTTGAGCGCATAAAGGAGGCAGGACTAACTGTTAAGGCTAAGAAGTGTCAAATAGGCCTAAACAGAGTGACTTACCTTGGACACCAGTGGGTCAAGGAACTATCAGCCCCCTACAGGCCAAAGTGGATGCCATCCAAAAGTGGCCTGTCCCAAAGTCAAAGAAACAGGTTCAATCCTTCTTAGGCTTGGCCAGTTATTACAGACGATTTGTACCGCAATACAGCCAAATCGCCGCCACACTGACAGACCTAACCAAAAAGAAACAGCCAAATGCTGTTCAGTGGACCGAAAAGTGTCAGAAGGCCTTTAACAAGCTTAAAGCGACACTCATGTCTGACCCTGTACTAAGGGCCCCAGACTTTGACAAACCGTTCCTAGTAACCACAGATGCGTCCGAGCGTGGTGTGGGAGCAGTTTTAATGCAGAAAGGACCTGATCAAGAATTCCACCCTGTAGTGTTTCTCAGCAAAAAACTGTCTGAGAGGGAAAGCAACTGGTCAGTCACTGAAAAAGAATGTTAGGCCATTGTCTACGCTCTGGAAAAGCTATGCCCATATGTTTGGGGACGGCGTTTCCACCTGCAAACCGACCATGCTGCACTGAAGTGGCTTCACACCGTCAAAGAAACTAACAAAAAACTTCTTCGGTGGAGTTTAGCTCTCCAAGATTTTGATTTTGACATCCAACACATCTCAGGAGCTTCTAACAAAGTGGCTGATGCACTCTCCCATGAAAGTTTCCCAGAATCAACTGGTTAAAATAGTCCTTGAGATGTAGAAAATATTGTTAGTCTTTATGTACTTGGTAGTATATTTAGAGATGCATGTGTCTTATTTCAGAGTAACAGCCGTGTTAGTCTGTATTCGCAAAAAGAAAAGGAGTACTTGTGGCACCTTAGAGACTAACCAATTTATTTGAGCATGAGCTTTCGTGAGCTACAGCTCACTTCATCAGATGCATACCGTGGAAACTGCAGCAGACTTTATATATACACAGAGAATATGAAACAGTACCTCCTCCCACCCCACTGTCCTGCTGGTAATAGCTTATCTAAAGTAATCGTCAGGTTAGGCCATTTCCAGCACAAATCCAGGTTTTCTCACCCTCCACCCCCCCACACAAATTCACTCTCCTGCTGGTGATAGCCCATCCAAAGTGACAACTCTTTACACAATGTGCATGATAATCAAGTTAGGCCATTTCCTGCACAAATCCAGGTTCTCTCACTCCCTCACCCCCCTCCAAAAACCCACCCCCATACACACACAGACTCACTCTCCTGCTGGTAATAGCTCGTCCAAACTGACCACTCTCCAAGTTTAAATCCAAGTTAAACCAGAACATCGGGGGGGGGGGTGTAGGAAAAAACAAGAGGAAATAGGCTACCTTGCATAATGACTTAGCCACTCCCAGTCTCTATTTAAGCCTAAATTAATAGTATCCAATTTGCAAATGAATTCCAATTCAGCAGTTTCTCGCTGGAGTCTGGATTTGAAGTTTTTTTGTTTTAAGATAGCGACCTTCATGTCTGTGATTGCGTGACCAGAGAGATTGAAGTGTTCTCCGACTGGTTTATGAATGTTATAATTCTTGACATCTGATTTGTGTCCATTTATTCTTTTACGTAGAGACTGTCCAGTTTGACCGATGTACATGGCAGAGGGGCATTGCTGGCACATGATGGCATAAATCACATTGGTGGATGTGCAGGTGAACGAGCCTCTGATAGTGTGGCTGATGTTATTAGGCCCTGTGATGGTGTCCCCTGAATAGATATGTGGGCACAATTGGCAACGGGCTTTGTTGCAAGGATAAGTTCCTGGGTTAGTGGTTCTGTTGTGTGGTATGTGGTTGTTGGTGAGTATTTGCTTCAGGTTGCGGGGCTGTCTGTAGGCAAGGACTGGCCTGTCTCCCAAGATTTGTGAGAGTGTTGGGTCATCCTTTAGGATAGGTTGTAGATCCTTAATAATGCGTTGGAGGGGTTTTAGTTGGGGGCTGAAGGTGACGGCTAGTGGAGTTCTGTTATTTTCTTTGTTAGGCCTGTCCTGTAGTAGGTAACTTCTGGGAACTCTTCTGGCTCTATCAATCTGTTTCTTTACTTCCGCAGGTGGGTATTGTAGTTGTAAGAAAGCTTGACAGAGATCTTGTAGGTGTTTGTCTCTGTCTGAGGGGTTGGAGCAAATGCGGTTGTATCGCAGAGCTTGGCTGTAGACGATGGATCGTGTGGTGTGGTCAGGGTGAAAGCTGGAGGCATGCAGGTAGGAATAGCGGTCAGTAGGTTTCCGGTATAGGGTGGTGTTTATGTGACCATTGTTTATTAGCACTGTAGTGTCCAGGAAGTGGATCTCTTGTGTGGACTGGACCAGGCTGAGGTTGATGGTGGGATGGAAATTGTTGAAATCATGGTGGAATTCCTCAAGGGCTTCTTTTCCATGGGTCCAGATGATGAAGATGTCATCAATATAGCGCAAGTAGAGTAGGGGCTTTAGGGGACGAGAGCTGAGGAAGCGTTGTTCTAAATCAGCCATAAAAATGTTGGCATACTGTGGGGCCATGCGGGTACCCATAGCAGTGCCACTGATCTGAAGGTATACATTGTCCCCAAATGTGAAATAGTTATGGGTAAGGACAAAGTCACAAAGTTCAGCCACCAGGTTAGCCGTGACATTATCGGGGATAGTGTTCCTGACGGCTTGTAGTCCATCTTTGTGTGGAATGTTGGTGTAGAGGGCTTCTACATCCATAGTGGCCAGGATGGTGTTATCAGGAAGATCACCGATGGATTGAAGTTTCCTCAGGAAGTCAGTGGTGTCTCGAAGGTAGCTGGGAGTGCTGGTAGCGTAGGGCCTGAGGAGGGAGTCTACATAGCCAGACAATCCTGCTGTCAGGGTGCCAATGCCTGAAATGATGGGGCGCCCAGGAGTTCCAGGTTTATGGATCTTGGGTAGTAGATAGAATATCCCAGGTCGGGGTTCCTGAAAAAGCACAAGATCAAATCCGCACAGACACACCCCTGGAACCCCGACCTGGGATATTCTATCTACTACCCAAGATCCATAAACCTGGAACTCCTGGGCGCCCCATCATTTCAGGCATTGGCACCCTGACAGCAGGATTGTCTGGCTATGTAGACTCCCTCCTCAGGCCCTACGCTACCAGCACTCCCAGCTACCTTCGAGACACCACTGACTTCCTGAGGAAACTTCAATCCATCGGTGATCTTCCTGATAACACCATCCTGGCCACTATGGATGTAGAAGCCCTCTACACCAACATTCCACACAAAGATGGACTACAAGCCGTCAGGAACACTATCCCCGATAATGTCACGGCTAACCTGGTGGCTGAACTTTGTGACTTTGTCCTTACCCATAACTATTTCACATTTGGGGACAATGTATACCTTCAGATCAGTGGCACTGCTATGGGTACCCGCATGGCCCCACAGTATGCCAACATTTTTATGGCTGATTTAGAACAACGCTTCCTCAGCTCTCGTCCCCTAAAGCCCCTACTCTACTTGCGCTATATTGATGACATCTTCATCATCTGGACCCATGGAAAAGAAGCCCTTGAGGAATTCCACCATGATTTCAACAATTTCCATCCCACCATCAACCTCAGCCTGGTCCAGTCCACACAAGAGATCCACTTCCTGGACACTACAGTGCTAATAAACAATGGTCACATAAACACCACCCTATACCGGAAACCTACTGACCGCTATTCCTACCTGCATGCCTCCAGCTTTCACCCTGACCACACCACACGATCCATCGTCTACAGCCAAGCTCTGCGATACAACCGCATTTGCTCCAACCCCTCAGACAGAGACAAACACCTACAAGATCTCTGTCAAGCTTTCTTACAACTACAATACCCACCTGCGGAAGTAAAGAAACAGATTGATAGAGCCAGAAGAGTTCCCAGAAGTTACCTACTACAGGACAGGCCTAACAAAGAAAATAACAGAACTCCACTAGCCGTCACCTTCAGCCCCCAACTAAAACCCCTCCAACGCATTATTAAGGATCTACAACCTATCCTAAAGGATGACCCAACACTCTCACAAATCTTGGGAGACAGGCCAGTCCTTGCCTACAGACAGCCCCGCAACCTGAAGCAAATACTCACCAACAACCACATACCACACAACAGAACCACTAACCCAGGAACTTATCCTTGCAACAAAGCCCGTTGCCAATTGTGCCCACATATCTATTCAGGGGACACCATCACAGGGCCTAATAACATCAGCCACACTATCAGAGGCTCGTTCACCTGCACATCCACCAATGTGATTTATGCCATCATGTGCCAGCAATGCCCCTCTGCCATGTACATCGGTCAAACTGGACAGTCTCTACGTAAAAGAATAAATGGACACAAATCAGATGTCAAGAATTATAACATTCATAAACCAGTCGGAGAACACTTCAATCTCTCTGGTCACGCAATCACAGACATGAAGGTCGCTATCTTAAAACAAAAAAACTTCAAATCCAGACTCCAGCGAGAAACTGCTGAATTGGAATTCATTTGCAAATTGGATACTATTAATTTAGGCTTAAATAGAGACTGGGAGTGGCTAAGTCATTATGCAAGGTAGCCTATTTCCTCTTGTTTTTTCCTACACCCCCCCCCCCCCGATGTTCTGGTTTAACTTGGATTTAAACTTGGAGAGTGGTCAGTTTGGACGAGCTATTACCAGCAGGAGAGTGAGTCTGTGTGTGTATGGGGGTGGGTTTTTGGAGGGGGGTGAGGGAGTGAGAGAACCTGGATTTGTGCAGGAAATGGCCTAACTTGATTATCATGCACATTGTGTAAAGAGTTGTCACTTTGGATGGGCTATCACCAGCAGGAGAGTGAATTTGTGTGGGGGGGTGGAGGGTAAGAAAACCTGGATTTGTGCTGGAAATGGCCTAACCTGACGATTACTTTAGATAAGCTATTACCAGCAGGACAGTGGGGTGGGAGGAGGTACTGTTTCATATTCTCTGTGTATATATAAAGTCTGCTGCAGTTTCCACGGTATGCATCTGATGAAGTGAGCTGTAGCTCACGAAAGCTCATGCTCAAATAAATTGGTTAGTCTCTAAGGTGCCACAAGTACTCCTTTTCTTTATGTGTCTTATTAACTCTCTTTTTCCTAGAGCTCCAGGAAGAAATCCCAGCCAGTGTTTCACCCTAGCTGAGACTTGGGGAGTGTGTCATAAATATAAAGGGAAGGGTAAACCCCTTTGAAATCCATCCTGGCCAGGGGAAAGCTCCTCTCACCTGTAAAGGGTTAAGAAGCTAAAGGTAACCTCACTGGCACCTGATCAAAATGACCAATGAGGAGACAAGATACTTTCAAAAGCTGGGAGGAGGGAGAGAAACAAAGGGTCTGTGTGTCTGTCTATATTCTGTCTTTGCCGGGGATAGACCAGGAATGGAGTCTTAGAACTTTTAGTAAGTAATCTAGCTAGGTACGTGTTAGATTATGATTTCTTTAAATGGCTGAGAAAAGAACTGTGCTGAATAGAATAACTATTTCTGTCTGTGTATCTTTTTTGTAACTTAAGGTTTTGCCTAGAGGGGTTCTCTATGTTTTGAATCTAATTACCCTGTAAGATATCTACCATCCTGATTTTACAGGGGGGATTTCTTTATTTCTATTTACTTCTATTTTTATTAAAAGTCTTCTTGTAAGAAAACTGAATGCTTTTTCATTGTTCTCAGATCCAAGGGTTTGGGTCTGTGGTCACCTATGCAAATTGGTGAGGCTTTTTATCCAACATTTCCCAGGAAAGGGGGGGTGTAAGTGTTGGGAGGATTGTTCATTGTTCTTAAGATCCAAGGGTCTGGGTCTGTAGTCACCTAGGCAAATTGGTGAGGCTTTTTACCAAACCTTGTCCAGGAAGTGGGGTGCAAGGTTTTGGGAAGTATTTTGGGGGGAAAGACGTGTCCAAACAGCTCTTCCCCAGTAACCAGTATTAGTTTGGTGGTGGTAGCAGCCAATCCAAGGACAAAGGGTGGAATATTTTGTACCTTGGGGAAGTTTTGACCTAAGCTGGTAAAGAGAAGCTTAGGAGGTTTTTCATGCAGGTCCCCACATCTGTACCCTAGAGTTCAGAGTCGGGGAGGAACCTTGACATGGCTGAATTCTATTGTAGGTCATTACTAGAGTTGGTCAGAAAATTGTATTTTCTTCCAATAGTTTCAAAAGAAATGAAAAATTTTCTTTCCTTCTCCCCAAATTTTTATTGTGCAAGTTATCTGGTTTCTCTGTGAAAAACTAACATATGTAAAACAAAAACATTTTAGTTTTTCATTGAAAAAATGGGAAAATTTGAACAAACTGAATTTTTTCATAACATTTTTCATTCAGGAAAAAAAGGTCAATTTTCACTGGAAGAAAAGTTGTGATGTAAAAATTTTGACCAGCTCTAGTAAGTACATTATACCTATCTATATGCTCTGATAGTTTCATCTGAATAAGCCTATTCTTCCTTACTTCCTGCCCCAAACTACAATATTTTTATGCTCTGTTCAGCTGCTGCTGTGTATTATCCTAGAGCTGGCTGCATTTCAGTGCTGGGTGATGCATATCCTATATATATAGTTTGTTTATCTGAATATAAAACAGGCTGAGATCCTCCCCAGTGAAAGACACTATTGTATAGTAATGTGTAGTATTACAGTATGTCAATACAATCTGTCAGCCCTTATACATCCACAGGAGACTTCATGGACTCCTGATATTTTGAACCACTTTTCTTTTATTTGAAATTCATACGGTTCAGCAAAAACTGAACCAGGGCCAGAGAGTGGAGATGGGCCAGACACAGACCCCACCTTCACTGTCTATAACTACATGGCTACAACTACACTGCGAATTACTAATAAACAGAAATTTCATTTCCCTTCATGAATTGATCCAAACCCAAATGTAGTAATGATCAAATTTTGAGAGAATTGAAAACAATGCTGTGAGAAAGGACTTCAGTATTGTTACCGCTGTACCAAGCCAATGCAGGTCAATTTCTGATGGGAGGAGAAATCAGTGGTGCAGAGTCTCGGTATATTTTTCGTGAAAGTGGTTTTATTTAGTGTCCATTTATCTCCAGTCCTGGAATAGAGATAGTACAAATAGCACTCAGAGAATTTTTATTTTCAGAAAATCTCAGCCCAAATGCAAACGCTCAGGAAGTAACTCTTCCCAAGAGTTTACTTTACAGAGATTACAGCAGAAAACAAACAGTTGCAGTTTCCTACAGCTCTCCCAAAAAGAACTTCATCACAAAACTAACAACAATACAGCATTTCTTCAAAGACACAACCTCGCTTGCACATGAAGAAAAGAACTTGTAAGACTACTTGTAGCAGCACCAGCTGGTGACTCCTGCCATAACAATGTTTCCTTGCTGTGTGATTAACAGAGCTAAGGGCTTTCAGGCAAGTTTCTCCACCTGCAAAATAGGAAGGCATACTCTATAAATATATTTTAATTTCTGTCCCTAAAGAAGACCATACGTGAATGAAATGTTTGATTTGCTTCCAAATTCTCATCGTCTGCTATTTTTCATATTTTTCAATCTTTGCAATATTTTTGACCACTAGAAAAGTGACACAACATTACCTGTGAACAAACAAGTGGAATGACTGATGGAAATGTATTAATCTCATAAAGAAGACCCCAGTAATATCCCCCATTTTTGGAAAATGCAAATGGCTGCCCAATTCACTTTTTAACATTAAATTAAAAAGCCAAAAAGACAGATTTATAGCTGACTGTCAGAAAGCAGGTGAGAAGACCAAATAAACTGTCGTCCTGGGACGTGACTATGCATCCACTGCATATGAACAACTTCCATCCATTGAAGTTGGTGGGAGTTGCTCATATTCAATTACTGCCTAGTTGAGCACCTGGTGTTGGCCACACTGTGGGGTGGATGGAACGAAATGTGGATGTCTCTAACATGTCTCCATAACAGGAAAAGAAAGCTAGACCTGACTTTAGAGAAAAATTGGGTGGTGAAGTGAATGAGGATTATATTATAACAGTGAGGGTTGGATTTCATAAAATCATCAGTTCATAAGTTCATGGCTTAAAACAGGGTTGTTCAGTATACCCCTGATAAAACTCTGAAACGAGTGCTAAGGAAAAAAGCAGGACCTTTACATTTCTGCTTTTTTTCTCTCTCCATTAATAAAGATTGGTATGTGAAATATAAATCCAGGTGGGAAACAATTGCAAAAACACAACGGCAGGAGTAGTTTCTTAAAAGCACAAGTCCACCTGGTATACACATAATAAAATCATAATGCTCAAGAGAGTGAATGCATTTTAGGACAACTTGTTCATATATTCAGATGCATTACAAGGCACCATAGTTACATGAAGGGGGGCAGAGGAGAACTCAAGCCTTGCTACTTAAAAATAAGTAAATAAATCCATTGGAAAAGAGAAGAGGTTTCCTTTTTTTTCTTTTAACTACTTCATTTTAACATTTAACAATGACAGAAGTAATTTCATAGAATAGAACTAGAAAAGTCCTATTGCTTCACCATATTCTCAGTGAGGTTTTGTAACAGAAAATGACACCAACAATGTTCGTTGGCATATTTTAAACCCCAATAATATCACCAGGACCCTTTAGATTGTTGGGCTTTCATTGGGTGGGTGAGTAATGAGAAGTCAAAAAGTCATAATAAATAAATGTATAAGCTACTGGATGGTCATAGAATCATAGAATATCAGGGTTGGAAGGGACCTCAGGAGGTCATCTAGTCCAACCCCCTGCTCAAAGCAGGACCAATCCCCAATTAAATCATCCCAGCCAGGGCTTTGTCAAGCCTGACCTTAAAAACTTCTAAGGAAGGAGATTCTACCACCTCCCTAGGTAACGCATTCCAGTGTTTCACCAACCTCCTAGTGAAAAAGTTTTTCTTAATATCCAACCTAAACCTCCCCCACTGCAACTTGAGACCATTACTCCTTGTCCTGTCCTCTTCTACCACTGAGAATAGTCTAGAACCATCCTCTCTGGAACCACCTCTCAGGTAGTTGAAAGCAGCTATCAAATCCCCCCTCATTCTTCTCTTCCGCAGACTAAACAATCCCAGTTCTCTCAGCCTCTCCTCATAAGTCATGTGTTCCAGACCCCTAATCATTTTTGTTGCCCTTCGCTGGACTCTCTCCAATTTATCCACATCCTCCTTGTAGTGTGGGGCCCAAAACTGGACACAGTACTCCAGATGAGGCCTCACCAATGTCCAATAGAGGGGGACAATCACGTCCCTCGATCTGCTCGCTATGCCCCTACTTATACATCCCAAAATGCCATTTGCCTTCTTGGCAACAAGGGCACACTGCTGACTCATATCCAGCTTCTCGTCCACTGTCCCCCCTAGGTCCTTTTCTGCAGAACTGCTGCCTAGCCATTCGGCCCCTAGTCTGTAGCTGTGCATTGGGTTCTTCCGTCCTAAGTGCAGGACCCTGCACTTATCCTTATTGAACCTCATCAGATTTCTTTTGGCCCAATCCTCCAATTTGTCTAGGTCCCTCTGTATCCTATCCCTACACTCCAGCATATCTACCACTCCTCCCAGTTTAGTATCATCCGCAAATTTGCTGAGAGTGCAATCCACACCATCCTCCAGATCATTTATAAAGATATTGAACAAAACCGGCCCCAGGACCGACCCCTGGGGCACTCCACTTGATACTGGCTGCCAACTAGACATAGAGCCATTGATCACTACCCGTTGAGCCCGACAATCTACCCACCTTATAGTGCATTCATCCAGCCCATACTTCTTTAACTTGCTGACAAGAATACTGTGGGAGACCGTGTCAAAAGCTTTGCTAAAGTCAAGAAACAACACATCCACTGCTTTCCCTTCATCCACAGAACCAGTAATCTCATCATAGAAGGCAATTAGATTAGTCAGGCATGACCTTCCCTTGGTGAATCCATGCTGACTGTTTCTGATCACTTTCCTCTCATGTAAGTGCTTCAGGATTGATTCTTTGAGGACCTGCTCCATGATTTTTCCAGGGACTGAGGTGAGGCTGACTGGCCTGTAGTTCCCAGGATCCTCCTTCTTCCCTTTTTTAAAGATTGGCACTACATTAGCCTTTTTCCAGTCATGTGGGACTTCCCCCGTTCGCCACGGCTCTGCAATCACAGCCGCCAATTCCTTTAGCACTCCTGGATGCAACTCGTCCGGCCCCATGGACTTGTGCACATCCAGCTTTTCTAAATAGTCCCTAACCACCTCTTTCTCCACAGAGGTCTGGCCATCTATTCCCCATGTTGTGATGCCCAGTGCAGCAGTCTGGGAGCTGACCTTGTTCGTGAAGACAGAGGCAAAAAAAGCATTGAGTACATTAGCTTTTTCCACCAGGTCCTATGCCTGGGCCCCTGGTGAATATCCAAACCCTATCCCTGGTATAGGCTAGGGATTCAAGAGATCTGGGTTATTTTCCTGACTCTTATGCAGAAATCCTATGTAATATGTGCACTTGACCTCTCTGTTCAGTTTCCCTATCTGTAAAATGGGCATCAGAATACTAATATCTATCTTACAAGGATATTCTGAGGGTTACTTTATTAGTCTTTGTAGAGCATTTTTGAGACCCTCGAAAGGAAGGCACAAATGAAATTAAAATAAAATAATATTACATTAAGTCCCATAGGTTTGGCTGTGTCTATTCTGCTCAAGTGAAGCTCACTTTGCCTGCATAAAGTTGAATCAGTTGGTCTGGATGTGGATGAAGTGCAGAAGGGGGATGTGAAATACCCCCAGTGGAGAATCAAGGGGTGTGGCTGTAGCATATTATTCCTGCAGCTGCTACTTGTGTCTTTGAAGCTTTGGCATGTCCAAACATTGTATGTGGTATTTTAGTCCTATAACATACCCATAAACATGGATCCCATTGCTTCTCAAAGTTTACCCCATCACCGTCCTCTGCACCAGCGTAGGGCAAAAGTCACTGCATGGCCCTTCTACCTGTTCCCCCACTTCCTTACAGCCTCATCAAAGAGTTAAGGAAGGCAGCTTGCGCTTGTCCTCTGCACCTGAGTGAATTTCACCCTTTGGCAGCTAAACGCAAACTAAAGTCCACTTCTGTTAGGAGTGATATATTCTCCTATTGGCGAAGAAAACTGATGTTCAAGATGCTGAGAACATATATTTGTCTTGAACTTCTATGTATCTACTGATGTTATATAGACTCTTCTCCCACCACCCCTCCCACACACCCACTCTTCGTGGCTGGCTTTCTCTCACTCATTTTCCATTAGTTCTGTAGGGAGATGACTTCCCCCCAAAACTATTATGGAATCCTTGTTTTTAAATATGAAATACTTAAAACATTTTTAAAAGAGTTATTTATAATATGTAGACTCTTAGTTGTTGTTCCATACTTTAATCTTATATATGTGAAATTTTTAAAAAAATGGAAGAAAAAGGAAACAATTAGTAGTCTTTGCAACTCCGAAAATAAAGAACAAGGTATAGGGATTAGTTTGAAGCCTTTAGCCTCAGCTAAGGCCACCTCTACACTCGGGGAAAATATCATGAGTTAAAACACAAACTCAGTTCTCAACATTACAAAAAATCCCAGTCTGCCTGTTTAGTTAAGTGCTCAGCTCCCACAAATGAATGAGCAATTTGCAAATGTATAAGTGTGGAAGCAACGCAGTGAGGAAACATGTACTTACCACAACAGTAACTTGTCAGCTTTGCCTTAAAATGTCTGCTTTCCAGGAACCCAGAGAGATACAGTAATTTTGTGATTCACAGACTTCTGTTGTACATTTGTGCTTAGGTAAGCTATTTCCAGATGTCCGTATTTTCTTTAAAATGGTAAGCAGATAAGTTCTCTTGATTCACAGCAGGATTTGATTGAAGCGAGTGAGTAAAAAAGGAGAACACATACAAATGTAATGGTTGTTTTTTCCTTTTTGTAGCAAAAGTCACTATTGTTTGTTTTCATGATAATCTATCTGGAACAGCATAAGGTGTTTTCAATGACTGAACCACCTGTACAATGTTATAGGAAACACAAGAAAGATGGCTTTCGACATAAGCTATTTTTGTCCTTACCAAAAAATGCCTGTTTATCTATTTGAGTAATTGAAAGCGTTTCTGTAAATAACGTGAGGATACTGAATGAATATATGCTTGCTGTGTTCTTTGACTCTTCATGTGAACAAGCAAAATCAGTAAACATGTTTCATTAGTTGCTGTGTGAACATATATTGAAGAATTTAGGCCTGATTCACCAACTGAGTTGTACTCGTACTGGAGCAATTACACTGGTTCTACTGTGGAAAGCTTTTGTATTTGCTCCTGAAAGTATCTACCTGGGTACACAATTATGGGTCACCATTCAAGTACCTAAAAGTAGAAGTAACAATCACGCTCTCTCTTTCTTTCTCCCTTCCCAGCACAGAGGACAAAGAACTTGATTAGGTTCTACTTTTGTTAGGTTGTTTGTGTGTGTGAGAAAGTGGGTATGGTGTGAATGTGTAAAGAGAACTTACTGTTGGAAAGCTAAATGGAAGAAGAAAATCTGATTCACTGTCTACTCCTACCCTCCTCCACCATAATCTTCATCATGGTGGGTAATAACTGCTCCATCGGGGAGACAGCATTGTTTAATGGGGAGAGTACTAGACTGGGACTCGAGTCAAGGATTCTCTTCTTGGCTCTGCCACTGGCCTGATGGGTAACCTTGGGCAAGTCACTTTTTCAATCTGCAACTAAGTCTCTTCTTAATGGGCATAATGATACTGACCGTCTTTGTAAAACGATTTGAGATCTATGGATGGAAAAGTGTTATACAAGAGGTAGGTATTATTATTATTCAGGGGTTGTTTCTTTCCAAAAAGTGGATGAAGAAAAACTATGGAACTGAACCAAAGTCTATGGAAGTCAATAGAACTGCATTGACTTCAGGGTCTTTAGATCAGGTCCTGTGTAAATACCCTCCCTGAAGGTGTGACCAGCTCAATGCTCTGTAGTGTAAATAGAAATTACCACAAGATCTATAGAATATTCACCCATGGAAAGCGCTTGGCATGTTTAAAACCAGACTGGACACGACAATAATAAATGCAATGCTATACATCAGGGTGATGGTCTAGATGTCCATTTCAAGATTTTGTGAACTGCTATACCAGTACTTACAGTAATTCCATGTTCCTCTCCCCCCACTTCATTTGGGAGACCAAGACACATAAAAGAGAACCCCAGCTTTCTTTTTTTTTTTAATGTAAGTTTCTAGGAACATGCCATATGAGATCAGAGCAACGTCTCTGACAGTAGCTGGTACCAACTGCTTCGATGTGTTATATGAAGGAGTAAATAATATTTCCTTATTCACTTTCTCCACACCAGTCATGATTTTATAAACCTATGTCATATCCCCTCTTAGTCCTCTCTTTTCCAAGCTGAAAAGTCCCAGTCTTTTTAATCTCTCCTTAAACAGAAGCTGTCCCATAGCTTTAATCATTTTTGTTGCCCTTCTCTGTACCTTTTCCCATTCTAATATATCTTTTTTGGCATGGAGTGACCAGACCTGCATGCAATATTCAGAGTGTGGGCATACCATGGATTTATATAGTGGCATTATGATATTTTCTATCTTATCATCAATCCCTTTCCTAATGTGTAACATTGTATTAACTTTTTTGACTGCCGCTGCGCATCGAGTGGCTGTTTTCAGAGAACTGTCCACAGTGACTCCAAGATCTCTTTCTTGAGTGGTGACAGCTTATTTAGATCCCATCATTTTGTATGTATAGTTGAGATTATGTTTTCCAATTTACATTATTTTGCATTTATCAACGCTGAATTTCATCTGCCATTTTGTTATCTAGTCACCCATGTTTGGGGAGATCCCTTTGTAACTCTTCACAGTCTGTTTTGGACTTAACTGTCTTGAGTTATTTTATATCATCTGCAAATTTTGCCACCTCGCTTTCCAACTCTTTTTCCAGATCATTTATAAATATGCTGTACCCCACTGGTCCCAGTACAAACCCCTGGGGGACACCACTATTTACCTCTCTCCATTCTGAAAACTGACCATTTATTCCTACCCTTTGTTTTCTGTCTTTGACCCAGTTACTGATCCATGAGAGGACCTGTTTAATCTTGCAAATGTAAACCAATTGTTACTGCTGAAGAGAGAAAAGGTTGCCTACTCCTCCCTCTTGTATTCTCATATTTTTAAGCATTTGCACCAGGGCATTTAGCAGTGCATCAGAGAGATGTCATTAAAGAGGAACGATTTTGGTGCAACACAGGCAGGAGAGAAAGCACTGTCATACCCTGCACCATTATTTTCACTGCTATACATTGTGCACATGCTCAGTACTTTTGTCAGAGAGACAGAAAGAAGAAATGGGAGAAATGGTGATGGTGCGAGCCACCAAAACAGTATGTGCTTATGTTCTTTTGGGTTCTCAGTGTGTCAGAATGTAAAACAGCTAGGGAGAAGAACACATCAGACCTATTTCTTTTCTCATGTAAACCAGAAGAGTTCCATGAGCTTCACTGGAGTTCCTCCTGGCTTCTTCAGCTCTAGGTTGGAGAAGGATCAGGCCCAATACTTGAAAATGTTTTTATAGCCTCCAAAGGTACAAAACTTGGTAAGCTTTGTGAAAAGAGGCTCTGTGGGGCAGGGAGGGATAGCTCATTGGTTTGAGCCTTGGCCTACTAAATCCAGGGTTGTGAGTTCAATCCTTGAGGGGGCCATTTAGGGATCTGGGGCAAAAATTGCAGATTGGCCCTGCTTTGAGCAGGGGGTTGGACTTGATGACCTCCTGAGGTCCCTTCCAACCCTGATATTCTATGATTCTACTGTAGCTAGCTTGCAAGGTAAATATTCTATGCTTTCCTAGCACTGGTTAACAGCTGGTCCAAATAAAATTTTTCACACAGCTATGGCTGCATTGCACTAACTCAAGTAATTACTCAAGTAATATCAACAATTACATCAGAGAAATGTGTTTACTTTGGTTCCATGCAACAAAAATTGGGCCCAAAATTATGTTGAACGTATGCCTGTCATTGTCGCTTATGGGGACAAATAATTTTACAGGTCAACCTCAGCGTTCCTCCCTTTTACTATATATGGTTGAGTCGACTTTACAGGGTAAAAATTCTGGAATGTCACACACATTATTTATGGAATTATTTTCATATACGTTTTTAAAGTGCTCATAGTGCGAACGTTAACTTTGAGATTTGATGGAGAGACAGATGTGATCAGAAGACAGTTTCATTTCTGCCTTGGGTTAGAGGTACAAATGCCAGATCCACTCAATGAAACTACCCTTATTTGTACCAGCTGAGTCCCCATGTTTTGATTAATCTCATTTACACAAGTAAATGAGGATTAATTTCATAGAAGTGAATAGACTCACATAAGGGTAAAAACGGAATCAGAGAGAGGTCGGAACCAGGCTTGTTCTTTGTTAGTGAGCTCATCAAATAACTGATCCAGACAGCCAGAAGTGAGGGAAAATGCTCTATTAAGCCAGGCTGTTGGTTCGGACAACATACAATATCATTGCAGTCTAGAATTCTCATCACTACTGCCAAGAAAATTAAACAGGAACATGACATGACTTTTACTTGCATAAGTATAGCCATCTTGTTCCAGTAACAATCACCAGTAGAATTATAAATTGGAATTGCATTTAAAACTACTTAACTCTGAATAACATGATGGACATGATGAATTTTAAAAACTAACCCATTTAGGCAGGATCTTATAAAGACATTCGAGGCATTTCCACTCCGATTGCATGGGGATAGGTGACAAAAATACATAGACAAGAACAGTCATACACTGCATTTGAACCAGAGTCACTGATACTAGTAAGCGGTCTTTCATAGACTGAGGTCAGTGTACATCCCTGTAGATACACCTTATAAGTGCCTTCTTTGTAAAAGGTACATTATACATGTACGTTAAAATGTGGCAGTATTAGTTCTTTTGAAATAGTCAACCACAAGCTCTGCCAGTTGTGAACCAGAAATGGAACCAATGATTTATTTTTAGAAGTCAGGCTGGCCCTCAATTCAAACTTCTCCAGAGTTTGAGGGTTATTCTAATCTGGGGGTTTGTTTGGCCCGTAACGAAGACATGTTGCTAGCTATGCAAATTTCAGATCCTGATCCAGACTTCCCTAAAACTCAGAGTTGTACAGCAATGCAGTTTTATCTTGGGTCCATCTATATTTATTAGAGACATAACAAATTGTGTTAAGAGTTTCAGCCCTGCTAGCACCAACTGCCCATTAGCACATTTGGGTAACAAACACCTGTTTTAATGATAGAGATGATCAAGCCAGACTGGATAAAATAACGCCTCCTAAACTTTCATCCAGGGGCTTAAATGCAAATCAGAGTCATTCCTGAAGTTCCAAAATTGTCATCACTTTTGCAGGCTGGAAGCAGAACTGCTGGAATGTGACCATAATCACTTTTTTGTACATTGTTTTCTGTCTAACCAGAAATGTCATGAGACTGCTGTCATGAGACTTCCAACCCAATAATGGAAAGCAAAGGCATTTAAATAATTCAAATAAGCATTAGAACAGTATATGTTTATCCAAATTTAATCTGAATCCTGTAGCTCTATGTAACCAGTAACTTGTTGGGCCAAAAAAATTCCACTCTATGGGATCTTAATGAAGTCAGTGACATGCCTTTGGGAGACTTGGGGTCATTGAAGATCCCAAAATACTTTTTGTAAGAGTACAGATGTTAACCCTGGTGTCCAAGCCAAATTCTAACTTGTATCATTCATTCTACTTAACCTACCCCACCAGTTACATTTCTCTCTGGCATTTGTTTTAACTTAGGGTATGCCTATACTGCAGTCAGAGATGTTAGTGCAGCACCCCTGACATAGCTTTGATCTGGATAATTGGAATATCAATAGCAGTGAAGCTGCAGCAGCATGGGCCGTACAACCCCACCCAGGACCCGGGATACAAACTCAGGTGGCTAGTTCCTGTGCAGCCCATGCTGCCACGGCTTCACTGATATTACTATTTAAGCTAGCTAGATCAAAGCTAACTCAGGTACGTCCACACATGCTGCAGACACACGTCTGATTGAACTGCAGACATACTCATCGCTTGTAAGGCCAGAAGGAACCATTGTGATCATTGAGTCTGACCTCCTGAAAAACAAGGGCCAGAGAACTTCCCTGAATTAATTCCTGTTTGAACTACAGCATAGAACTTCTTCCTGTGAACTGTTGTGTAGAGTTCCTGTGCACACTGGAACTGATGTGGAAGTGGTGAGGTTTTTCAGCTGGCTGAACTGATACCTAATTAACAGTATAGACATGTACATTCTCCACTAATTTGGGGTGCCTTTATTTTTCAGTGCCTGACTTGAGATACCGAGGGCCTGATTTTTCAATGAAGGAGCTGAACTCCAATGCGTCCAACTGAAGTCCAGAACACGGAAAGAAAACTAATGTTGTGCCAATCTTTAAAAAGGGTAAATGCAATGACCTGGTTAATTATAGACCAGTCAGTCTGACATCGATTCTGGGTAAGATAATGGAGCAGCTGATACAGGACTCAATTAATAAAGAATTAGGTAGGGTAATATAATTAAGGCCAATCAACATAGGTTTATGGAAAATAGATCTTGTCAAACTAGCTTTATATTTTATGATATTACAAGTTTAGCTGATAAAGGTAATAGGGTTGGTGTAATAGACTTATGTACAGCATTTAACTTTGTATCACGATATTTTGATTAAAAAAACTAGAAAGATATAAAATTAACAAAGCACCCATGAAATGGATTAAAAGCTGATATAATAAAAATAACTGATAGCTCTCAGCATGTAATTGTAAACGGGGAATCATCATCGAACAGGTGTTTCTAGTGGGGTTCCACGGGGATTGGTTTTTGGCCCTGTTTTGTTTAACATGTTTATTAATGATCTGGAAGAAAACATAAAATCGTCCCCAAGTTTGAAGATGACACAAAAATAATGAAAAGGCAAGGTCACTGATACAGAGCGATCTAGGTTGTTTGGTAAACTGGGTGCAAGCAAATAATATTCATTTTAATATAGCTAAATGGACATGTATACATCTAGGAACAAAGAAAGTGGATCATACTTACAGGATGGGGGACTCTACCCTGGGAAACAGTGACCCTGAGAAAGATGTGAAGATTACAGTGGATAGTCAGCTGAACATGAGCTCACAGTGTGTTGCTGTGGCCAAACAGGCTAATGTGGTCTTTGGATGTATAAACCGGAGAATCTCAAGTAAGAGTAGAGTGGTTATTTTACCTCTGTATTTGGCACTGATACAAATGCTGCTGGAATACTGTGTCCAAGTCTGGTGTCCACAACTGAAGAAGGATATTGATAAATTGGAAAGGTTTTAGAGAATAGTCATGAGAACGAATAAAGGATTAGAAAACATGCCTTATAATCGACTCAAAGAGTTCAATCTGTTTAGTTTAACAAAGAGAAGGTTAAGGGGTGACTTGCTTATAGTCTAGAAGTATCTACATGCAGTACTGTGACAGGTCCGGCACCGCAGCGCCTCTTTGTGGCAGGGGTGGATGGGGTGTCGGGGCCTCGCCACCCTTACTTTCCCACGCCCGTCCTGTAAGGGTGTTCCAATGTGGCCCAATGGCTGGTTTCCCTGTGCTCACCCCTTACTTGGGGTAGCGGGACCTAACAGCTTGAGTCCATGTGTCACCCTGAGTATTGGGTGGTGTGGCCCAACAGCCAGGGTCCACATAAATTGCTCTCCATGTTAGAGCAGTGCGGCCTAATGGCCGGAGTCTATACAATCCCCCTCACAAGCCGGGGGGTGCAGCCTAATGGCTGGAGTCCATACAATCCCCCTGGCAAGCGGGGGGAGGGGCGAGGGTGAGGGGTGCAGCCTAGCGGCCGGAGTCTACATAACTCGCCCCACACGTCAGGGCAGTGTGGCCCAACGGCCAGAGTCCATATAACTCCCTCTCAGGCAGGAACGTGTATCCCAATGGTGGGGGGTGGGTAGGACCCTCCAGGCCCACCCTCTCCACTGGCCCAGGGCTCTCCTATTGGCAGGGTTTCCCCTTGCGCTTAGCTTGGCTGTGATAAGCTTAGCTTAGTCTATGATCCTCCCGCAACACGCCGAGCGTCAGTGCAGCTTTAACGCTGCCTGTCTCTAAAATGCCCCTGAGTCACTTCCTACCCTAAGTGACATCTTCTCCCCTCTGGGGGGAGGGTCCTCCACTTCATCCGCTCCTCCATCTGCCGAGACCTCCATCTGGGATGGAGGGTGCGTCCCGGCTTGGTTGGCCTTTGGATCCGGGAGCTTTGGCTGTCCCTCCTCAGGAGCTGGTGGTGTACCTCCTTCTCTTCCAGTGGTCAGCCCAGACTGAGCACCTTTGCAGGCTTTTATATCTATTCTCCATTTGGAGCATGTCCAGCAGGGCTTCTGGGGCGGGGCTTCCTCTTCCAGGAAGGAAGAGTTAACCCCTACGATACCAGTGCGGGGCCACTCTGCCCTGTCACAGGTACAAATATTTAATAATGGAGTCTTTGCTCTAGCAGAGAAAGGTATAAAATGATCCAATGCCTGGAAGTTGCAGCTAGACACATGCAGACTGGAAATAAGGCATAATTTTTTTAACAGTGAGAGGTAGTTAACCACTGAAACTATTTACCAAGAGTTGTGGTGGATTCTCTATCACTGACAATTTTTAAATCAAGACTGGATGTTTTTCTATAAGATATGTCTAGGAATTATTTTGGGGAATTTCTATAGCCTGTGTTATACAAGAGGTTAGACTAGATCATCACAAAGGTCCCCTCTAGCCTTGGAATTGATGTAACTATGACGTTAATAAGAGTTGTCTGGTTTTCTTTGCTCTGATAATCAGAACTTAGGTGTGTCAAGGTGGGCACCCAAAAATGAGGCACTTAACATTTGTGGACATTTCTGACAGTGCTGGCCTTAATGTCTGTAAAATGCTTTGAGATCCAAATAGAAAATGCTATAGAAGACTAACATATTTTTAGACATCATACATGTTCTCTGTGAACTAATCCCTTTGTAAAATGTCTAGAATAAGTTACAGATACATTATTTTTTGTTGAGACTCAGGGTGAAGAGATGGCAAATTGGGTTTGTGTATTTTTGTTAGCCTCTGATCTGCTCCTAGGCCATGCGTGTGTTTCAACAAGAGTTTAAAGCTACTAAAATGTTTGCTTAAATGCTCTACAACAGTCAATGGATTGAACTATAAAGCCGTAGGGATTTGAAAATGCTTGGGAAAGTTGACTGGAGAAGTCTGTGCAAGCCAAATGAGTTCATATAGACTACTGGAAAAACTTGGGCCCTAAATTTTACTTTTCATTAGGGGTTAAACTTGAATCCTACTCTCTACTCTTTAAATTCACAGAGTTCTTGTAAAGAATTGTAACCCTATACTAGATGCATAAGCACATAACGAGTCACTAGGCCAGAGTGACTCTGTAGCCTGGTGATTCGAGCAAACATGTGGGAGACCCAGAGTCCAGGCCCTCTGTGCTAATAACTATTTAATTATTTTTATTCCATGGATCAGCTTCAACAGCTGAGACTGAAGGAGCCCCGCCTCAGAATATTTCATAGTTTAGTGGTTGGGGGGGCTCCAGAGAGAGCAGGGAGACCCCTGTTCAAATCTTTTTCCCCCTCAGCGTGAAGGAGGAATTGAATCTGGGATCTCCCATATTTTGGGTGAGTGGTCTAACCACTGGGCTAAAAGATATCATGTGGGCAGCTCCTCTGCCTCACCACCTTGTTTTGTGTGGAGTGAGGCAGGTGCCTAACCCATTCTTTCCAGAAATGCCCTAGGCACCTAAGCTGCTTGACTCCAGAAGAGGGGTTCTTGGTGGTGGATCACAAGCACAGTTAGGTGCCTAAATCCATGCCAGGAGTTGACGCTCAGTACACACCCCTCTTGTCAGCATCTCTTATTGGCTGTTTTAGGTGGGGAGCTGCCTAGTGTGCTGGCTTTTGTGGATCCCATTCTAAGGCACCTATCTCTTCCCATTCATTGTATAGGGAGCCTAAGCATTGAACTCCGGCTTTGTGGATTGTGTTGTTTTTCCAGAGTTTTGTGGTCATCGAAACGTTCAGTATTGTCACATTGTCACAGCACCTACACCCTTTGGTGGATCCAGGCCTTAGGTGCTTTTTTAAATGTTACTCATAGATCTTAATATGGTTATGGCAGGAGTAATATGAAACATAATCTTACAAGTTCTTCTTTGCATGTGAGCACTGTACAGATTTTGCTGTATTCTGGTTTGTTTTTGTGATTCAGGGTCTTGTTGGGGAGCTGTGGCAAACAGCAAGAGTTTGCTCAGCCTTAATCTCTCTGACTACAGTCCATTCTTGGTGCAGAGTCACTTCCTGGGAATCGGCCATTGATTTTGGGGCACTCAGATTTCCAAAATCTGCATGCTGCATTGCCTGCATGCTGTTTATGACCACCCATGTTCAATGACAAGTGTATATAGTGTAAATAAAAAAGTTACACTACATCCTGATTCTGCATTGCTACTTTCTCCTCCCAGAGAAAGCTGAACTGCAAAACCCCAAAATGAGCTATCACTCAGCAGAGGAGATATAGTATTAAATTCTGGATCTATTCTTCCCTTTCTTGAATGTGCACAACTCCCATTAATGTTCATTGGAATAACTCATACGCATCAGGGACAATAGATGTCAGTTTGGGATTGACAGGGTTTCAGAGTAGCTGCCGTGTTAGTCTGTATTCGCAAAAAGAAAAGGAGTACTTGTGACACTTTAGAGACTAACAAATTTATTTGAGCATAAGCTTTTGTACATCCGATGAAGTGAGCTGTAGCTCACGAAAGCTTATGGTCAAATAAATTTGTTAGTCTCTAAAGTGCCACAAGTACTCCTTTTCAGTTTGGGATTGAGTAATTGTATATTCAACACCCTGCTGACCCTTAGAATAAATGTGGGTTAGTTGTTGGTTGGTTTTACCCCTTAATTTATAAAAGAGATGGCAGCCCATCCAGTTGAATTTTCCCCTTAGAAATATTTTGAAACAGAGTGCATGATTGATTGCAGCATTGTTTAGACAGTGTTCTCATTGGCAATGGTACACACAATTCATAATCTTAATGAATTATAAAAATGAGTCCTTTCTTACTTACCATACTGTATGTGCTAATTTGTGAATTACTGGCCAATGCAAAGAAATATGCCACTATTTCCAGAAAGGTAAAATAAGACTTTGACACAGCACATGAGCAGTTTCCTAATTGTAACTGTAATACCTAGTAAGACAAGACAAAGATTTAAAATATCACAAGAAAAAGATTTAAAACTTCCACTGTTATTCTAGCTGGTAGCAAACATGAAAGTGAAGAGTACATCAAATGTAAGAAGAGTTGTCAATATATGATAAGCCACTCTGGTGTGTAGAAGTTTGGCTTAGGGGGTTAAGACTCATGTCTGAGACACTCTGATGTCCTATTTCAGAGTAGCAGTTGTTGAAGAATTGCCACTTTTAGGTCTGTAATTGAGTGACCAGAGAGATTGAAGTGTTCTCCGACTGGTTTTTGAATGTTATAATTCTTGACGTCTGATTTGTGTCCATTTATTCTTTTACGTAGAGACTGTCCAGTTTGGCCAATGTACATGGCAGAGGGGCATTGCTGGCACATGATGGCATATATCACATTGGTAGATGTGCAGGTGAACGAGCTTCTGATAGTGTGGCTGATGTGATTAGGCCCTATGATGGTGTCCCCTGAATAGATATGTGGACACAGCTGCCAACGGGCTTTGTTGGAAGGATAGGTAGGTTAAAATAAGGAGCAGGTCACTTTGGCTCCTAATGTTTGTGATCTTTCAGATGAGACCTTAAATACCAAAGCCCAAATCCTCGACGGTATTTAGGTGCCTAACTCCCATTGAAATCTAATACCTCTGAAACCTAAATGTCTTTCATGATCTGGGCCCAAGGCCCTACCTACTCTATGGAGGCATAAAAGATCCATTGAATTTTTTTATAAGAATAGGGGCTTGTTTCTGGCATCCTCAGGCAAAATCGCTCCATTCCCACTGGCATGGAGCTTGTTAGGTGGCTGTCACCTTCCCTCCACAGTGAGATGCATCTCAGTGCTACTGTAGGTGAATGGCTTGCCAAGGATGAAAGGTCCCATGTGATATAAAATATTATAATAAAACCTGTTCAAAAGTTGTCAGTGCTGGTTTGACATATTTCTCAGCTCCTATTCCCATCTGAGTTTTGTGTCAAGAAAAAGGCTGTTACAATTTACAAAGTCTCCCAGAAAACCAATCTGCAGGGATGCAAGAAGGAGTAAAGTAGTTGAGAATAATACCTCAGGAAGACACAGACTGGGCAGCAGTGTTTCCACCTTATTCATCAAAGTACAATAGCATGTTACAATGATTCTGCATTTCAGCATTGAACTATGGTTTGCTATTGCAACATATTTTGTGGTTCCATATTAGTAGCTTTCTCCAACTGCCTGGAAGACATGCTCAGAAGATCGGTGGAATCCCAGATTCCTGGCTGCATTGAGAGGGCCACATCCTGTTATCTACAGAACCCTCACCCTATTGGTCATTATGAAGATGGATGAAGTTCCAACATGTTTTAGAATGTTCTACATATCTGGAAGATTGCTTTGTACAGGGGAGAGTAACCAAAATGCTTTAGGAGGATAGAAATCAATTGGACTTCACTTAGGAAACTCCATAAAAAAATAATGTGCCAAGCATCTTCAGTAAGGAGGAGCACCATCATAACGACATTATCAGGTGGAAGGTCAGAGGAGTATACAAGGAAGGTACATGTTGACTTACTTGGATCTCCATAAAACACATGTGAGATAAATGATCATGTCTTAATTTGTATATTAAAAAAGGTCAGTGGCTAGTTCCTTGATCCATATTTTAACAGTGCATCCAAAGGAAGTGTATAATTTTAAAGATTTATTTGATCTAATGTGTATTAAATTTGGGGTTTACATTATTACTTCATTCTAACTGAACCATACTTTTTATTTCATCTAGGAAGTTTCTTCAAGAAACTCTTAGCATTCCAAGGATTCTCATTATTTTAACTTTCACTCCTCCTACCCCACACCAAGACTTTCTTGTGTACCTATGTTGCTTCCCAGGCTGATGTCCACCAGTGTCCTCTAGTAATACTATCCCATGCTAGTCAATTCCTGAAATGAACAGAGGGAATAGTAATAGAAGGTGATCCCCATATGGGGCTGAGAATGTTGCTTCTACAGCCCAGCAAGTCTAGACTCTTAGAATCATAGTAGGTCATGCAATCCTGTTGGATTTCTAGCCAGAGCCATTTAAAACTGCAACTCCCCACCATTCTTAGTGTCTGATTCAAATATACAGTATATTGCAACAGAAGGAGAATCATAGAATTTTGAAACATGTGCATGTGCTTTAATACAGTAAATAATGTTATTAGCCCCAGCATGCAGTAAGACAGAAACCGTTCTTGGTCACTATTTTGAAGGTTTGTCTTTCTTCTAATTGGAACCCATCTCACTGCTCTTTAGTGTTTTCCCACTAAGTAACGAGCTGAATTAAAGAGAAAAATTGTCATCACTAGTCCTCATAATTAAAGAAGTTAAAGTGTTGCTCCACCTCTGGGGAATAAGCCCAAGCCCCGGGGATACAAGACGCGGGTGATTCCTGCAAATGTCAGTGTTGATTAATTAAGATCCCACTCCCAATCCAAAGTCTTTATTCAAGCACAACTGCTATTTATTTGAAAAGGACTTTTATCTGAGTGAGGACTAAAGGATTGAACCTTATATAATTATGTAACAGATCAAACAAACAAACATTTACTGAAACATATATATTGTAGATTACGTTTTTTCAATGCTGTATTATGATGAAATGTCTGCCAATTGAAAATGGCAGATAATTATGGTCTTTGGATAAAGATTCATCTGTGGCCTTGTCTGATAAAGTTTGCAGATGGCACAAACATTTGGGGAGTAGTAAATAATGAAGATGGCAATCTACTGATACAGAGTGATCTGAGTCATTTGGTAAGCTGGGTGCAAGAAAACAGTATGTGTTTTAATACGGCTAAATGTAAATGTACACATCTAGGAACAAGGAATATAGACCATACTTACAGGATGGCTGACTATACTGAGAAGCAGTGACCCTGAAATGCAGTCGTTGGATGCATAAACAGGGAAATTTCAAGTAGGAACAGACAGATTATTTTACCTCTGTGTTTGGCACTGGTGCAACTGCTGGTGGGATACCGTTGTCCCATTCTGGGATCCACAATTCAAGAAGGATGTTGATAAACTGGAAACGATTTAGAGAAGAATCATGAGACTGATTAAAGGATTAGAAAACATGCCACAAAGTGATACATTCCAGGAGCTCAATCTATTTAGCTTCTGTTGGAACTATTTACAAGTGGATGCTCCATCACTGACAATTTTAAAATCAAGATTGACTATTTTTTATGAAAACAGTGCTCTAGGTATTATTTTTGAGAATTTCTCTGGCCTGCATTAGACTGGGGTCAGTCTAAATCATCACAATCAGATGAAGGGGATATTGTGAACTCATAGACCAGCCCTCCAGACCAGGATAGAGTGTTGGGAACCTGGAGGATTGTGAAAGCAGTGGAACATTCTCAGCACTACTGATAATCCAGCTACTGCCTGAATAGGACTTTCAGAGCCTAATTTTAGGCACCCATTCTTAAAAACATCTTTGCCATAGTAGCTGTCATCATGATGCCAAAATACCAATGGCCATTACATCTTATCCAGGTGGGAAAATATATTTTTAAATGATCTATTAATATAAATTTTTATTTTACAAATAGACCTGTTCATTTTATATATCGCAATTTCTGCCAGCACTTTTTCCTAGACTTATCTGCCATGTACTTTCATGGGTCCCTATTCGCCTCATCCCTCCATGCCACAGAAGGGAGAAAGGACATAGGATTAAAAAATGCAGTGGGACTATGCTGGGTTAAGGCCCATGAGCATCATGGAGAAAGGAGATCTGGCCTGGGCTAGGGAGAAAATCCAGGAAACAACTACTCTTGGTTGCAAATTCCTTTAAGAAAACTGCATAGCCTGCATAGAAGAAAATAGGGTGTTAAATTAATGCTGCATTATCTCTTTTCTGCATAAGAGAGGGCTGGCAGGTGCAGCCATGACCTGGGCTTTTGAAACCACTGTCCACATATTGGATTTGCACAAAGGGAAGGTTTAGTTGGCGATCTGTAGGATCGACTTGGATTTTCTGTAGAGTCCTAGCTTTCGCAGGTCTTCGTGGCCCCACTGCCTGCCTGAGCTCATCTCCAGCTGTAAACTGCAGCCCATTCAGGACCACCAAGTTCTGGGGCAAATTGTTCTCTCCCTGAGAACTTTTGCACAGGTCAGGAATATAAGAGCCATGGTCAATAATTATATTACAAAGGAATAAGAATAGTTCCTTGGTTATTTCTGTCCAATAGAAAAAGAATGAAATTTGAGGAGTTGTGTGCGCCGTGCTCAAGAATCGGCAGAGAGCTGTCAGTTGTCCATGAAAGACTGTTAAAAATCATGGATCGTTGGGGTTAAGGATGCAGAACATCCTTCATTTTCAGTGGCACATCCAACTACAACTATCCAGTGATATTGTGGATATTTTTTAGTTTGTTTCTGTATTGCTTGCCTTTTGCAACTCCTGATATGCAATGGGCCAGACAGACTAACCTATAGGGCCTTGTAGTCTCTTGTGAATCCCGCTCCAGCTGCAAAATTTATCCTCTTTCATCCATATGGTTCCTTAACAATGGTCTCTGCAGTTTATAGACATTGTTTGGGCAAAAACCCTGAGATAGCGGAATGCAGCACGCATGGTGCTAAGAGTTTTAGAGCAAAAACATGCCTAATTCATGTGAATATCAATGTTATCCATTATGAACGGACATGATTTATGTGCCTGTCATCAAGACATCAATCATTACAACAGAAAGCCAGCAGAAATATCAACAACAGTAGCAGACGTGGAGGGTTAGAGCCAAGATGGGATGGCCCTATCAGCTACCTGGGGGGAAGACAACGAGAATGATGAAGTAGTCAGAATCCTTATATGTTGTCATCTAAGGAGAGTGGGGTTAATTTTATCATGTCTCTTGAGACTAAATTTTTTTCCCCACATTGTGGCTTCACTAGGGATATGAGAAAGAGGTGACAATAGGGGACATTTGGAACTGCCATTGGAGAGGTGATCTAGACACACAGAAAAGGAGACAGTGCTTTACTGAGATACAAGTGGAACATCAAACCTATTTATAGGATGTCTTCACTACAGACATTTGTAACAGAACAAAGTGATACACGGTTTGCTGTATAATACAATTGGCAAGACTATTTGAATGTAAAACAATTTTTTACCACTTGACCCAGAAACTTGGACCACAAAAAAAGATATAAATAAATAAATAAATAAACACCAGGATTATATTTGTAGAGCTAACTTATACAGCCTGCCCTGGAGAATCTTAATTGGGTGCCCAACTCTTTGATGGCTACCTTTGACTGGTCTGAACAACATTGCCTTATGCTAGGAATATGGAGAGCCTCACAGGCTGCTAAGCTTGAGTTCTTCATGTCCTTTAGTAGTTGGCAAAAATAGGAAGAGATCTTGTGCAAGCTACAAACCTGAACTAAGATATTCTTGTTTCGGTTTCATGGGCTTTGCTTGTAGTTAGCTTGATAAGTCAGGGCAAAGATCCTGTTCTTAGGTTAATGATGGTGAATGCAAAATTGGTGGCAAATAAAGTGTCAACCATTCATGATTTAACATAAGATGAAGCCTCCAACTTTGCATGTATTATCAAAACCTGTTTGGATGATGCTGCTGGACCTGTTTTGGCATGTTTGGCTCCATCTGGGGAATGAAGCATAAATCTAAAGGGGATTGCTCTGGAGGTGTTGTGTCTGTGCAGTTTGCAGCCATAGTGGAATGCAGGAAGTCTCCCACTCAAAAATTGGATTGCATATAGTGGATGAAATCCTAACTTTATTGAAATCCATGGCAAAACTCCTATTGACTTCATTGGGGCCAGTGTGTTTCTCTTGTATCTGAGGCACAGGATGGAGTTAAGAAGGAACTAGTTTGCATGCAGTGGGGCCCCACTGTTCCCTGCATGAGCTGATGAAATTCTTCACTGAGGTAGCACTGGAGTCATCAAGACTGGCTAAAGTCCAGTTTCAGAGGGGACCTGAGGATACAGATGTTGCGGGGAAAGCATGTACAGAATAGATGCATTATAGTGGATAAGGGAGGTCCATTGTATTAGGTGCTATACAACAGGAGTACACAACTCCAGCTCTACAGAATTTACAGTATAAGAAATACAAGTGAGTGTAATAAACAATAAGAAGCAGAAATTGTCATCAAATCATGCAGTAACAAAGCCTAACAACATATACTCCATGTGTATTTGGCACAACTAGATGGTGCCAAATACCGTAAAAGGTTTTTTTAAATAAACAGCTAATATAAGCTATTACTGTACTATAAACTTCATTTGTGTCTTATCTAAAATATCTGTTGGTATGGCTTTTCCATCTCAGATTGCTGAGATTTTCTGTAATAATAACAACTATATAGCATTTTCTGATTTTTTTGGCAGTTGTCAAAGTTAAATTGCATTGTTAGCATGTAATATCCATTTAACTTGTGGTATTTTGCAGCGTGTAAAAGAAGAAACACTCTCAAATTCATTTATTCCATTGAAAACCAAAGCCTTCTATTTATTCTGTCATTCCATCTGAATTACTCTATGCTGAACCATTCTTGACTGATGAAGCACAAGCTGATGGTGCTCTAATGGATAGATTCATAGATTTCTGTCCTATTATGGTCATCTACTCTGACCCAGAGCCGTAACTAGGTATTTTTGTGCCCAGGTCACGCAAGCCCCCTGCTTGTTTTTTCCCATCATTTTTTCTGCCCCATTATTCCACCCTTGTGGCTTTGCACCTTGGGCAGCTGCCCTACTTGCCCAACCCTGGCTACAGCCCTGCTCTGACCTCTTGTATAAAACAGCCCACAAAACCTCACCCACTAATTTCTGCATCAAGCTCATAGCTTCTGTTTCTTTTTAGAAAGACATCCAGTTTTGATTTAAAGACTTTAAGTGATGGAGAATCAATCACATGCCAAGGCAAATTGTTCCAATGCTAAATTACCCTCACTGTTAAAAATGTGCACCTTATTTAGTGTTTAAATTTGGCTTCAGAGCTTCTAAGGCAAAACTCTCTATATACAGGAACAGGAGTGTCTTCAGTGAAAAAGTATTGTGGGATATAGGGTGTTGTTACCAATCACAGAATATGGAGATAGATTTTATAATGGTTATAATTACTATAAAAAGTAACTGTTCTTTTCAGACTGGATGTTCTTTGCAATAAGTTAAGAGAGGCTACACTGGCCTGTGATCACCCAACCTCCCTCATTTGTTTAAGAACATGGAACTGCATAGTACACAACTCCCAAAAGGAAGTGTAATTCTTTCTGCAGTGAACAGTTGAAATTGAATAGCAATGTGCATCCTTCCGTTTTATTTCTGTTCCTTTAAACACGTTTAGGGCTTTGTTAACATTATAATTAATAATAAATAATCTATTACAGAAGGATAGAGTGCAGGGAATACTACCAAAAGAAATACTTCCCCCATATGTTCCAATCAGAAATTTTACTTGGGCAAAATTCAAGAGCAAATGAAAGCTGGTTCAGCCCTTTGGAAGTCATGAAAACTGAAAGATTTTTTCCATGTATGCTTAGCAGAGTTTTCTATTAGGTTTTGAGTGGCCAAATGCTCTAGGAGTTCACATGAACAATAGACTTAGGTATTTCTGCTCATTGTAAAGCAGTGTTAAATATAAGAAGGTACAGCAAAGTGCTTTAGTGCCATATAAACTTTCTAGGACATTAAAAGTCCACGGGGCCTTAAAATTTTTAGGAAGTCCAGGCCATTAGAATAGCAGTCATAGCGAAAGTATCCCTTTAGAAGCCATGTAGTCCAGACGAATAAGCAGAGGACAGGAGATGCAGAGTTCCTGAGTTACTATACCTACTTTTGCAACTGACTAGTATCCATGGGTATGTCTTCACTGCAGCTGGGAGGTATCATTCCCAGCTAAGTAGATAGACTCATGCTAGCTTCTCCCAAGCTAGTGCACTAAAAATAGCAGTGTGGATGATGCAGGACAAGAACGGAGCAGACTAGCCACCTGAGCTCAGACTCAGGAGGTCAGGTGGGCTTGGACTTGGGTGGCTAACCCAAGCCACCATTATTGCCGCAACATCTACACTGCTATTTTTAGCGTACTCACTCCAGCAGAGCTAGCATGAGTCTGTCTACCCATGCTGGAAATCACACCTCCCAACTGCAGTGTAGACTTTCCCAATAAGGTCTTATTGTTCACAACAAGCCTACAAAGCGGATAAATATCATTGTCCTTATTTTACAGATGAAGAGACTAAGACAGAAAAAAATATAACTAAATTCTTTCAAACTTGGATAAAGCTAGGCACCTAAATTGGTGTAGCGATTTTCAGAGGTACTGAACACTCAAACCTCTCATTAATTTTATATCTTGCCCAAGTCAGTGAGAGGACCAAGATTCCAACTCACAGTTCATGATTCTTAGGTCCAGTAGGCCACAGTGTCTCCCAAGCAAGTCAATTAATCTCTCTTTAAAGACACAGAACCATCGAATTTAGCACAACTGTTACCAATAGCAGCAGTTCCAGTAATATGATGAGTACAGCTTATTTTTAACAAAGTAGAAAATCCTGTGCCATGTGCTCTGGTGATAACTTCTAATATTTCCCCCCTTTTTCCTCTTTATTTGGTGATGAAAGATTCACTGACGATATATCTACCAGGAGAAACTGTGGAGATGATTCTGTCATGTCAAGTGAAGTACACACACATCAAGTTATAGAAAAGTTGAAGTAGATGCAAATGATACATTTGTCTGCAATGCATAACCCTAATGGAACTTGCTCTGCATGCACGAAACAGCCTTAGGCACCTAGTGAACACAGACAAAGGTTCCACCCACACCCTGTTTTCCTTACAACTGAACTTATTGTTCAAGTTTTTCAGTGATAAAACAATGTAGGCAATTTCTTCCATTCCCCCCAACCACTCCCCCTGCACACACACTTTTGAGACTATCTATAACTAGTTGCTAATTTTTACCAAGAAAATTGTCTCCCTAGCCTGTACATAAACACACATGAATGTTAAAACACAGGCTTATAATTAGGGACCAATTCTGGTCACAGACAGCAGTATAAATTTGAAGTAATTCCATTGGCTTCAGCACTGGGGCTGGTGCCATTAGCTCACCCCCTTTTGTTCTGAGATTCTGCAGCTGCACAGATGAATTTCCATCAAACGGGCAAACTTATGTAGTTATGGTTCCATACTGGCTGTGCACCATGTATTTATAAGGAGGAGACCAGGTTTAAATATTTATTCACTAGGGGAAAATAAAAGCAAAAACACAAAGGAGTATTTGAAGAGGTAGGAATGAAGTTGAAGCATGCCCTTAACTCCTGCTTTTTAGGCCTGGAACTTCATTCTCAATTCAACTGCAAAGGACAAAACTTGGGATCTCACTAATTATATTTATAGCTTCATGTCATTAACTATTTGACCACAGAAATACTGTAAATGTAAAGTTATCACCAACTATGTGAGCAATGTTAGAGAAAGGAAGGATGGGCCTGTGGTTAAGGCACTATCCTAGGACTTTAAAAAGCTGGGGTCAAGTCCCTGCTTTACTACTGACCTTAGGGAACTCACTCACCTTATGCTAGTTTCCCACCTGCAAAATGGGAATAATAGCACTGCCCTGTCTTACTGCGGCATTGTGAGAATAAATGTATAAAGATTGGGAGGTACTCAGATACTGGAATAATCTTTAGCTCTTATATATCCTTTTTCATCACTACATCTCAAAGCGTCTTACAAAGGAGGCCAGTATCATTATCTCATTTTACAGACAGGGACACTGAAACACAGGGAATTAAAGTCACTTCCTCAAGGTCACCAAGTAGGCCAATGGCAGAGCCAGAAATAGAACCCAGTCTCCTGAATTCCAGGCCTTTGCACTATCCACTTACACAGTAGCCATATAAGTACCTATTGAAATAGATCAGTATGAAATACTTGTACAAAGCCAGAGATTAAGCTATAGCAGGACTGAATTTACTGGTGGGCAAATCTCAGCAGAATCAGGGTTCAGAAAAACTTTTAAAAATTGAGATTCTAAACCAGAGATTATCCAAACCCCTGTGAGTCTGTTCAGTTTGGCTAAAAGTCTCACAAGGGAAAGGCTTCTTCTGTGAATTTTCTTGTAATGTCTTTTCTGGCCCTGTCCAGAGAAGTTGAAAAGAGTCTTTCTTCTAGAATTTCTTTATTCCTGAGTCCATTCCCAGTCAGACATCAGAAGTGAAGAAAATTATCTGAGCTTTGCAAAGGTTTGACTTGAGTTGAGTTTGGATCTCAAAATAGGTGAAAGTTCTGGGGTGAGGGAAATTATTTTCTCATTATCCAAACCAGTGCATCTATCCCTAATTAACATGAAAATATAATAAAAGGTATCAGAGTAGCAGCCGTGTTAGTCTGTATTCGCAAAAAGAAAAGGAGTACTTGTGGCACCTTAGAGACTAACAAATTTATTTGAGCATAAGCTTTTGTGAGGTACAGCTCACTTCATTGGATGCATTCAGTGGAAAATACAATGGGGAGATTTGGTTATCACTACAAAAGGTTTTTTCCCTCCCCGCACTCCTGCTGGTAATAGCTCACCTTAAGTGATCACTCTCGTTACAGTGTGTATGATAACACCCATTGTTTCATGTTCTCTATGTATATAAATCTCCCCACTGTATTTTCCATTGAATGCATCCAATGAAGTGAGCTGTACCTCACAAAAGCTTATGCTCAAATAAATTTGTTATATATATATGTTATATATATATATATATATATTTATATAAATAAATTTGTCTCTAAGGTGCCACAAGTACTTCTTTTCTTTTTAATAAAAGGTATGACATTTCTCAAGCCTCGAAACTCATGCTAAACTGAGAACTTCCATCTTTACATTGTGAATTCCACTGAGTAATGACAAGATCTTGTGTAAAATACATTCTCTTCCTGAAGGACTGGTGAGATTTTAAGGATCCAAGATTGTATAACTGAAAAACACCAGTGTTTTCCCCAATAAAATAGCATGTACCTGGGTGACATTTTACCATATTTGAACACTTTCTCTTAAATACACTGGAGAATTATTATTTTTTTGCAAATTTATATACATATATTCCTTTTCTGCTTTAGATACTAGCAGATGAGTTCATATCCTTTGCAGTTTGATTGCTTCCTTCAGTTTTTATCTTCACAATAGAAAGAATAAACACAGTACACAGCTTTGAGGATCGCAGACAACTAGAAATGAATTTACAAGTGGAGAAAGAAGGCGCTAAGTGGACATGAAATAGGTGTCTGTTCCGAGCTTAGGGGGTTGCACAATAGAATGTTCCAAAGCCAAAAAGTGGGAGGAGACAAAGGAAGAAGTATCGGGTATTGGGAGAAAAATAGGCCTTGATCCAACAAGGTGCTAAAGCACGTTTAATGTTAAGCAAATGAGTAGCTCCACGGCCTGTCTACTCAGATGCTTAACTATCTTGTTGAATTAAGGCCATAAAGAACAAGAGAGGGGATAGGTGACAGAATCAGAGATGCAAATAAAGGAGAGATCAAGCAGGCCCTTCGACATTAGAACAAGGAGCTTGGAACTGATGCAGTAAAAGAAGAAGCGAGCCAGCAGTCGTTGAAGTATGAGGGTGAGAGGAAGATGACTTTATGGTGGTGGTTTGGATAATCAGAGAGGGGGCTGCAGGCCCATGAGAGGAAGGGAGGGCAAAGGGGATAAAGTGGCAGTAATCAGGGCGACGACTGATTAAGGAATGGACAAAAGTTTTAGAGAGGAAAGGACAACTATTGCATAGAGTTATATTTTGTTTTGATGTAAATCTCTTTGAAGAAGTTATTAAAGTCAATGATAAGCAATTGCTATTTTATGGTATGTAACATCCTGATACAAAAATCTGATCTCTTATGGCAAATATACCCGCAAAGTAGCTATATGCTCAAGTGATTTATTTCTATGTCTAATATAAATCTTCATACATCTATTATATGGAAAAACTTGATCAACAAAAAACAAAACAAACAAAACTACAGCAACCTGACTTTAGGGCTGTGAGTGTCAGCACCTCTGAAAACTGGGCCACAAGCTTTATTTTTTTGAACTATTATACATTTTGTATATGTCAATCAGACAATGGATTAATGTTAAAAGTGATCCGCTTTACTGGCAAGTCAGCATTGCTTCTGCGCTATGCTATCAGCATGCTCTGTGCTAAGTTTCAGATACTGTTTACTGTAGCTGACTCTACAGTACACTGAGCAGTAGGATGCTGGCACAGTGTTCACAGTCTGGTATGAACACTAGGAAGCCATTGCAATATTGGTCAGTTCTTCATAACTTCATTTCCCAAATGTTCATAATTAAACAGTTTTTATTTAAGTGATCAGCATGAAATCCTTAGCTTTGTTTTTGCAACCGGTATTCTGTTTATGGAGCCAAATATTGAAAACTTTGATACTGAATACCTTGTATGTGTTAATTTTGGCAACCTCTAAAGATTCTGTAGATGCCTTGCTATGTTACCACCACCCACCCTTCATCCCCCCGGCCATCAGTCCCTGCAAACCACCAAGACATGTTTCTCTTTTAATTCTTTCTTACAGTATTTCTCATGAAAATCACAGGGAATCGTGTGTGATTTCAGCAGAGTGAAACTTGATCTCAAAGTGTCTGTAGGACCAGAAGTTTTTAAAGAAAACATTTCTTAAATCTTGTGTTCACTGCTGCTTCAGCAGGCCAATTAGACGTGATGGGAATTCTAGAAAGCTGTCGCCAGGCATTGCAGCAGGAATAGCAAACAAGGCCCAAAGCAAATAAACGAATCGGTAAAGTGTGGCCATCCTCAGAACCTCTGAGCTGATGACCTTCTCTTCTTTATAAATGGGTGGGCTGAGGTACTGGCTGAAGAGACTCCAGGTTAATTAAGTTTGACATTAGTTAACAGCAGCAATTACTAGACAGCAATTAATCAGGGAAAGTCTCCAAACAGAAGGAGAATAAATAAATGGGCAGTAACATTCTGATCCATTTACCCCCTTAGATAAGGACACAGCTCAGGTGTCATGCTGAGGTGGAGCTAATCAGTCTTGCTCCGTTTCTCCCTGGAACTTTGGTGACTCTTCACACATCCATCTTCCTTCCCATGGAGACAAACACACATTTGCCGAGTTGCTAACAACTAATCAGAACACGGTTCCGACAATAAGTCAGGGTACAAAAACACATTAAAATTCCTCCACTCACTTCCCCTCCCCCAAATAACACATTTTTTAAAAAGTTCCTCAATAAGGAAAATACTAATGCAAGTGAAATCACATTTCTATTTACATTGTACTAAGAGACATTTCTATATTTTAGTAATATTTTTTCTCTTTATACAACCAGCCATTTTTCACAACAACCAGCACCAAGGAATCTCAGCTCTCAGATTCATGTGTAGCAAGTTCACTGGTTTTCTTTCCATATTGGCACATAGGTTTACATATGAATGTAATGCATGCTCTGTGGCATCCATTGGAACAGACAGTGAAGATGATTGACTAATTTAGGACTAAGCTGTGGCTTTGCCTCAAGCCCTGAGCATGAGGCAGCATGTGGCTGCACTGCCCCATGAGTAGACCACTGTAGTATCACTCATTCGGTCACAATAGAGTCCCCGGTTTCCTCCTTGCTACAGGGGGAAGTAATCTGTGTTATTCTTATATCTCCCATGTGCTGGCTCATCTGTGTTGGCTGGCCCTGCGGGAGGGATGAAGCCAACACTCTGAACACTCCCATCCACTGCATGCTCACCTACGTAAGGTGCACATTCACAACCCTGCAGAGAATGCTCCCTTCTCACACATACTGGAGTCGCCCAGGCAGGAGAGTAAAGGCGATGCCTTCCACCTGCTCCTCCCCTGGGTGAGCATGTAGAGTGAATCCCAACCTCGCCTTTAAAGTTTGTACAGCCCCATGCCATATCACAAAATGTCAGACGGTTGAGAAAAAGGAGCAAAGCCTATATAACATGAAAGCCATATTATCCGTGTTTAATTTAGCAAATTTACCCAAGAAGGCTAACTTTTCTCCTGGTAAAATATTATTAATGACATTGGGTGTTTTTCATGCATACATCTACTTCTTCCCCACACAAAAAATCCATGAAATATTAAAACATAAGGGCTGCTCTATTATGGGCAACATAGCATCGATGTGAATCACTACCAAACATATTCTATTCAGTCAGATAGGTTAAAATAGCTTTAACCTAATAACCCCTCTTAAATAACTCGACAGAAAATTGCGATTAAATAAATACCACTTGAGAGTTTATGTTTTGCTCAGAGGCCAACATGTGTGTGGAGAAGGAGTAAGTAAAACTTTAATTATAAAATGAAGGGTGTTTCTAAATATTATCCTGAAGGTACATTTATAAAACCCTGCAAATTAGCCAAAGCCACTATGGAGGGAAAAAAAGGAGGAAAGAACTTAACTAAAAATAAATGTAAAAAACTAAGCTATGCATATGAAGAGTAGTACATTAAAACTGCTTCACTGTGATTTCCATTTAGGCTTGGAATATACTTTCTACCATCAAATAAAAGTAAGCAATGTACACTCGTGGAAAATGAGACAATCAAATGTAGAAAGTCTATGGGTGAAACCCTGGCTTCATTGAAGTCAATGGCAAAATTCCCACTGCTTTCAGTTCACTCTGTATGTGCAAAACTCCCATTGACTTTGATGGGTACAGAGGCAAGCCTGTAATCTCTGTTTTAGCTTTCATGTTTTTCATTTATTATGTTTGTGTCATCGTTCTCAAAACTATATATTAATGTTACTGAGCACATAGTAACTTATTAGACAAAGCACATAAAAAAATCAGTAAGAAAGGATGAGGTCATTCAGATGTTCCCTTTTATGCATTGCGTTCATACAACTAACTGGTAAGATATTTTCAAGATGTTTTATGAGAGGTCTGCCACTAACTGCAACAGAACTACTCTGGATTTACACTGGTATATGTGAAGCAGAGTATGGCCAATAACCTCAAAGATCTTCAAGAGAAGAAGGCTGGTCCAGTGGTTAGGATGCTTGCCAGAGATGAGGAGTCAATTCCCATCTCTTTCTGACCATGGACAAGTCACTTAATCTCTCTGTGTCTCAGTTCCCCATCTGTAAAATGGGGATAAGAGCACTACCCTGCATCCTAGGGGTGTCATGAGGATAAAAACATTAAAGACCTTGAGGTGCTCAGGTCCTCTGCTAATGGGGGACATAAAAGTTCCTTAGATAGATTTAAGAAATCAAGTTTTTGTTTCAATCTATACATCACTGAGAAATTTAGGGTATAAGGTTGTCTTTAGAACACCCAAGAATGCTGGGAATTATTTTTATATTTTGTTTAAAGTACGCTATAACTCAAGTAAAATGAAGATTCCTTTTCTTACCAGTGAATAGCAGTGCAAATTTACAATAGGTACAAAAGTGTACTATAGTGGCTATTATTTAACCTTCTTTATTTCTTGTTACTGACTGTTCACAAAAATCACCTCTCAAATAAATGACTTTAGCAGGGCTGAACTCTAAATCAAAAGATGCTACAAAGACCTACGGTATAGCATGGAATTTTCCAAGCATTTTTTTAGGGCCCACTTGTCAAGTATTGTCTCTAACAGACTTCAAGCTTAAATATCTTTTATTTATTTCTTGTCAAATAACTACACTCCCAGTAGACTTTACAGGTCAGAAGTATCCAATATATCTTTGTTCAATGTGAAGGTATCTTAAGTGTTGTTTGATCACATTATAGATAGTACTGGAGAAATTTCTTGAATTGTTTCATTGTAATCTGATAAAATAGAGCAATATATTTTACTTTAGGTCGGCAGCAGGAAGGGCTGCTGCAGGTCAGGCCTAGGTGACTGGTACTTTACAAGGATTGGAGACTACAGGTTATACAGTCCACGTTCAATAGGAAGGCAGAGGGAAAAGACAATATGAAGCTAGAGTCAAAGGGATAGAGAGCAGTGTTCCCCAACGACCAGTCCATGGACCAGTACCAGCCTCTGAGATCTCTCTACTACAGTTTAGGAAGGCAGCAAGCCTATCCCTGGTATCAAAAAGGTTAAGAAACACTGAGCTAGAGGGTTCAGAAAACAGCCTTTTCTTTCTGAAGATCTGGGTTCAAAACTTGCATAGGGTCACAAGTTAAAGTGGATTTTGTTGTTCTTGATGTGATTCCATAACAGACATCTGTCCCATTAAACCAGCACACATGCACAATCCCGCATAACTGTCAGTCTTCACTCAGAAGACACTCAGAGCTGTACTCGCAGGAGTGTTAATACTCAGAACTCTGGCACATTGACATATAAGAATGGAGAAAGTGATGTGATGCTTGCCCTCTGTGTACATCTGCTGATGCTAAACAAGGAGATCTCTGCAGGGACATCACTTGCAGGAAATGTTTGGTTGCCTTGCTCATCCTTGCAATGATCTAACCTATCTGCACAGCAGCTCTGTTTTCCAATACTCTGTTTACATACATTTACCCAAAGCACACCTAGCAAGCATAGTTGCCCCTGCACATTCCAGGCCTCCTAAAGTACAGGATATATAGTGCAGTGATACTCAGACTGAGGCTCATGAGCCACAAGAGACTCTTTAATGTGTCTTCTGTGCCTCTTTGAAGCACATTATATTAAAACACTGTGATTTAATTATTAACCAGTCTAAGTTATTAACCAAACAGGATGCTTTTACTATGTTATTAACCAACTGTAGTTGATAAAATAATAATAATAGTAAATAAAACAATGACTTCACACTACTGTGGCTCTTTTGGATAATGGAGATTGCTAATTTGGCTCCTGAACCATGAGGTCTGAGTATCGCTGCTTAACTTTCTTGCAGGGAGCAGGGCTCTAGGCTAATTTCTCTGTGTGAGCTGAGGGGAAAGGAGTAGACTGCAGGTGTAAAATGCTTCTATTTTCACAAAATATCACCATGCAATTGGCAAAAACTCACAAATCATTAATCTAGAGTTTTGCCCAACTCTAGTAGCTGGTTCTTGTGCCAACTAGGAGTAAGTGGATATAAAAGGCCTCTCCAGACACAGATTCTGATTTTATTCCATGGATCTTCTCCTTCCCAGGTTGTTAGTGATTGTGCATCAAGCAGCTATTACCAATTTCCCAGAAGCCCTGGGAGAGCCACTTCCCTACCACAACCAGAGTAGCAAAGCTCACTTTCAGTGACCCGGAAGTTTAACTCTTTGAGATCCTTCTTAGACCTACAATTTAGCAAACAGCTTCCAGCACTCTTGCTGCTCCACTGTGCTGGCCTCTCATGTTTTATTTTAATCCCCCAGCTGTGAATTAAACTGAAAGATTGTATCAGTTCAGTTCTGCATAGTCTTATCCCTCACAGTTATAGGTGAATTCATTGGAACCACAAATGTTTTCCATGAGTTGCCAGGTTTCCACTGCAGTTTCACAAAGAAAATACAAACATCATTACAGCAAAGCATTATCTCCAGAATTGTTTACGCAAGATCCCCAAGGTCCTTTCCAAGACACGCAGGCCAATCTATGCTTCAAAGACCAAACACGTGGATTCTGAGCTCAGCACTGAAGTGCCACAATAGGCCTGTTGCTTCTTGTAAGAATAATATTTCTGACGAAAAAGAGTTTGTTTAGCCTTTTAAATGGATGTAATGCTTGTTAAAAAGTCAAGTAGAATTGATTGCTGATTTATATATTTTTTGTCTGTGTGACATTAAGTTATAATTAATGATTATGCCTTAGATGTTTAAGTACTGATTTATTATGTTGCGACCTTTTATGAATCTTGGGGTAGAGGACATACTTTACATCGAAAAAAACACAAGTTAAAAGAACTTGCAAATGTCATTATTACAGACTTTGCTTAAACATTGGTCTCCTTTTCAATTCTAAGAGAATATATAGCAATGAGCCCTCAGGCTGAGCCTATGGGTATTGCAGAACAGTGCTCGTGGTGGGGCAAGAGAGGCAAAAGTGATTACAGACCACCTTTACAATCACCCTATCTTGGAGCTGGCTGGGGGTCAGTTTGGTCACTAGCTTAAATAAGAGCAGAGTTGGGGCTCCTCTGAGTTTTACCCAGCTGCAACTGTGAATCTGTTTCAGCAGTAGCACGAGGATCGTGCCCCATACCCTTCCGCCAGGTCCCCGAACAGCTGCAAGGAGGTGAAGGGCCTGGGATAGTGAAAGATGGCTGGCTACACTGGATCTATGCCAGTGGAGGAATCCCCTCACTACATAGGCCAGCATGAAGTCTGTTTTGCATTACCAGAGCAATGCAAAGCAGATTTAAAGGGGTCAAGATCTAGCCCCCCAGTATCAAACAATACTCATTTTAATACATACATACACCGGGAGATAACAATAGTACAGCTAAGTGCAAGAATAACATCCCCTTAAACATCAGCTAATGACTGCACTGATAAGGAGAAAAGGAAAACGTATTTAGAGTCATAACACCTAAATTTAATGCCAGTATTGTTTACACTTTTTTAATATTCATGTATTATTTTAATTGAATATTGATTATTTAATAATTTACTATTATTGCTTTAGGGGTGTTTTTAGTTCTTGTGAAAGGTGCTGCATTGATAATCCTGGCAAGTGAAGTCCTCAATAGAAACGTTCTGAATTTCAATTTTTTGATTATTTTTTGTTAAAACTGAAAATTTTAATTTAAAAAATGAATTTCTTTGCAATTTATCTTCTGAATTTAAATATTTTAATGCCTTCTTTGTGGACATTTCAAATATTGGGATTTATTTTTGGCAGAAGTTTTCACAAAATGCTAATTCTGCTTTTTGACCAGCGAGAGAGCTAGTCCAAATATTCCAAACTGTGAAATTTTAACAAAAAATTACTTTTTTGCAAATATTTCCCCCCAAATGTTCCTATTTTCAACCAGTTGTAATCCTAAACTTTCTGGGGCAGGGACCATCTTTTTTTCCGTATTTGTACAGTGCCTAGCACAATGAGGCCTTGGTCCAGGACTTAAGGCTCCCAGGTTCTACCACAATACAGAATATTATTTATTTATTAATTAATTATAATTATTATTATAAAGCACATGTGCAGCATTCACACCACAATAGAAGCTTCCCCCTTCTCCCATGCCAATATGCTTCAATCCTGACCTGGAGCAGGGGTCAGTTCTGTGTGGCACAATAGTATTCCAGTCTGCATGTGCATTCTGTCATCTAGTAGGCTTACCAATAAGAGCTGGTCAAACCATTTTTTTGCAAATACTGTAGTGTATTCAGTGGCTTTGGTCCTTTGTTCTGTTCTCAAAATATTTGTGACGCAATCTTTTTCTTTTAATTGTAATCATAACTTTTCTACAAATCCTTTTAATGACTCCATGTGGGCTGATGGCTTGCTTGTATAACCCTTGCAAGGTTCAGTTTTTCATGATAATCTCTCAGTTGTGTGTACGTGTGAACAATGCGTGTTTTAAACTGTCTGAATGGCATCTAACCCCAGGTCAGGGAAAGAACCAGAAATGCTGACACACAGCAGCCATTTTGGAGGGCTGTTGTAGGAGGCTGAGGGCTATATGTGTAGAAAGGCATCATGGTTTATAAGGATTTGAAAGTGTATTATTTTTATTTTTATATGTGCGTGCATGTTAGGTTAATACAAATGTTAATTAAGGAGAGATGATGGTTCACTGGTTATGGAGTTCACCTTGCTCTGTAGATACCTAGGTTCAAGTCTTAGCTCTACCGCAGGCTTCCTTTGGGCAAGTCACTTAGTGCTGGTCTACACAGAGTTATTGTGCTGGTACAACTATTTTCATGGATATAGTTATATCATTTCAACCCCTAGTGTGGGCATACCAGTATGAGTGCATTTCTGCCAGTAAGGTTACCCACCCATTCCATATAGGAATATGCAATACCGGTGTAAGCATTTTTAGACAGGTATAACTGAGTCCACCATGGGTGGTGGGTGAAGCTTCCCCTTGTGGAAGCTAGCCCACTGCCCCGCCTCTTCTGGCCGAGGCCCCTCCCCTTCCACCTGTGGCCACGCCCATAGTCCCGCCCCATTCCACCCCCACTCCTCCTCTTTCCCCTGAGGCCTTGCCCCCACTTGCTCCTTTCTGTGTCCCCTCCCCCCACTGCGGTCCCAAGACTGGAAAAGCTCTGTGCTCCCGCCACGGCCCCGGTGGGGAGCGAGAGTTCCTCCAGCCTGGGGCCATGGCAGGGAGAGATTTTTCCAGAGGCCCCAAATTGGCCAGGCCCCATGCAGTAATCTGCTACTTCCCCGCCCCCTGCGGCGTGAGGTTTGGAGAGGCTTGGCCTCTTCCAGCCTCCATTATGCGCCACCCATGGTGTCCACACTAAGCAGGGTTACCTCTATACCCGTATAGCTAAAGTGGCACAACTTGTGTGTGTAGACAAGGCCAAAGTCTCTGTGTCTCAGTTCAGCACCTGTGAAAGGGGAAGGCACAGTGTTTGTGAGTTGAGTGGAATGGGAACTTGGTTTACTGTTCCTGCAAGTTCTAAAAATGTTTCCATTCTAAAATGGAATAAAACCAAAACATTTTAAATTACTGTGAAGCACAATCCTTTGGGGGGTGGGGGTGAGAGAAACACACACACACGTTTTGGATTGATTTAAATGTTTTAGTTTGATAAAATCACTATGTTTTGTTCAAATTTTGAAATTTTTTTACATTTCAATTCTCTAAAAATAAGTAGATGCAAAACAAAAAATCAAAATGGTCCTTTCAGGAAATAGCAAAATGGAACATTTTCATCATCTCAAACTGCTTTTTATTTCCCCATTTTCCCCCAAAAGACATTCCCACAAAACATTTAGCTTACGATATCAGTATTTTCTAATAGAAAAATATTGCATTAGAAAATTTCTGACCAAGTCTAGTTTTGAGTATTAAAGACTTTGAGGAGCTCAGATTTTACAGTAATAAGGGAACATATAATACATAAAATAGGTATAATTTTAAAATATTTGTACTTTAACTGGGAGTGTGAAAATGAGGGGGGAAAGGATATTTGAATATTTTGTTTCATGTCCCTTTGTATTTGTTTTCCACTAATATTTCTACAGGCTTTTTTCTTTAATCAAAACTTTTCACAGAAAAACAGTGGGATGAGGAATCATGCAAATATGTATTTTCAAAAACATTTGTGATGGAAATGTTCACTCTGCCTTTTTGAAGGCTCATTATGGGTTTGGGAGTCATCCTGGGACTGACTTTTTGTTCTGTGAGTGTATGGCCCCTTGCACAACAGGATCCTGCTCCTGGACTAGGGCTCCCAGGTGCTATGATACTACAAATAAATCATCATCATCACCATCCATTTAGACACAGTGGGATATGGCTTAGGTGGCCATATCACAAAGCACAATACAAAAGAGCCCATAATCAGAATAATAGCTGTAATAAATAGATCATGAGACAATCCACAGGCTGAAATATATGTGTATAAACCGCTTGTTCAATAATGAACACGTCTGTAAAACACAAAGTCTGTTCACAGATAATTTGCTAACACCAAAAGAGACTAGCTGCATTAAACAACTTGTGCTCTACAAATAATTCACCCCGCTGTAACTGGGACCCCCCCACACTCATTTCACACAGGCCACTGCACATACATCACAGGGTAGCAACTTCGGAGCACCACTACACTAGGTGGATCTGCACTGGCTCGCTCCCACATAAGCAATCCCATGAGCTCCTTAGTGCCTTTATGCTTCCCATTTGATAAATCTTTTAAACATAAAAGTAGAAACAAAGGAACCCACTTAAAGATGTGTGGAGAGCATGGGGGCGGCGGCGGGAAAGCCTTAACAACTTTTTGAGCCAGACACATGTTAGCACATGGTTCACATTACAACCCAGTGTGTTAAGACTAGACCACCACAACACACAGGTGGAAGTGTGAGTCTGGGAGCCACTAAAGTTTGAACAGAGACTTTTTTCCCAGTGTATCACAATTACAGAAACATCTGTGCTAAATAACTTTGTGCTGATCTGCTGTGAAAATTTAGCGCTCAAGAGCCCTTTATATTTCTAATGTCTTGCTTGTTGTTGGGTGATCTTGTATCAGGTATTGTGGGCAATGGTTTCGGGGCCCTGAAATGGTTTCTTTTAAGACCCTGCCAAGTACACCTTTATTTTTTTATTTATGCTTATCAATCAAGGGTTTTCTAATGCTGCATGTTTACACTAATGTATGTGTAAAAGAGCTAGACAATGCATTTTATCCCCCACCAATGTATTCAGGAAGTGGGATGATCTCCCGTGGTTGAAGCATCAGAGAGGGCCATGGCTGAAGATGGATAGCACTGGACAGGGTGGGCCCAGGCCCTGAGTATTTTTTTTCTCAGGTGCTTGGTTATCTGGTTCTTGCTCACATGCTCAGGGTCTAACTGATCACCATATGTGGAGTAGGGAGGGAATTTTTTCATCTTCTGCAGCTTGTTGGTGCGGGTCACTTGCCAGGAGTATCTGGGTATATCTCACTGACTTATTTCCCTGCCACTGCAGGGGCAATGGGCACTGGTGCATCTCAGTCCCTCCTATTCTCTGCCATGGCACGTAATAGTTTAGTCTCTTGTGGGTGGTAATACATTGATTTAAATGTGGTTGTTGGGTTGAATGTGCAGGTGCTGGCTGATGTTGGTGGCCTGTGCTGTACAGGAAGTCAGACTAGATGATCTTGTGGTCCCTTCTGGTCTTAAGCTCTATGATTTTGTGAGCTTGTTCTAAACATAGTCACCCACCACACAAAATCCACTTAAGGACCAGATCCCTAACTGGTATAAATGGGAGGAGCTACACCATCTAAAAAGAATTACTCCCAAGTCACTGGACAAAATATATAGTCCTTCCCTGGTCCAGTGCTAAATGAGGGAATGAACTTAGGACAAAAAGTACATATAGGGGACTTGGAAAAAAAAAATAGGGCAGGCAATGTAAATTGAGGTGTGGTGATTTCACTTTTATAGCTGTGGGCGTATTTTAAAGTGATAGCATCAGCCAGGAATAGCACAGAACAGCACTGTGCCATGTGGGCCTGCGCCGGTTTCCACACACATTACTGCCAGTGCACTTCAGCTTTCACCAGCAGCAAGTTATTATTCCACCAGAGGAAGTACGAAGCAAGGAAGAAATTGTACCTCAGAGGGGTGTTCAGCACCACCTGGAGCTACTCCTGGGAAGGTACCATTCATGCACCGTCCCTGCTAAGGGCTGTGCCTCACGATCTAATCTAGCCCACTATTATTTTTTGTTGTCAGTGCAAGATAGTGGGGCTTCAGAATTTGCATTTGGACATCAGGGGCATGGAGTTTTATTTGACTGCCAACAAAAACACTCTTACTGACTTTGATGGCAGTTGGATCAGGGTTAATAGCATAAGCAGGTTCCTTTGAGGCATCTCTTCATCCATAAACTATTAAACTAATTTCCTCCTGTCCTTCCCGTTGTGCTACTCTTTTCCTGACAAGTGAGGTGTAAAGTCTGCTGTCTACATTAATGACAGGTTTCAGAGTAACAGCCGTGTTAGTCTGTATTCTCAAAAAGAAAAGGAGTACTTGTGGCACCTTAGAAACTAACCAATTTATTTGAGCATATGCTCAAATAAATTGGTTAGTTTCTAAGGTGCCACAAGTACTCCTTTTCTTTTTGTCTACATTAAGAGGCACCACTGTCCTTTCACTGTGCAGATTCTCAGTGCCATCTTGCCACGAGCACAAGCATAGTAAGAGATTTTACCGGTGATGTGAGGAAATCTGAGAGCATATCTGGGGGCAGGCTCAAACCATGAGCTTTATGCTCAAAAGGGGGATTTGTTCTACATATTTGCAAGGTACACACAACTACATGGTCAGCCAAATGCAACCCAGACGTCAATAAAGGCGTGGGTGCCGAACATAGCAGAAATAGGCACTTTGTGTTTGGAATATTAACAAAAAAAATAAAATACGTTATAGCCTAGCTCAAAGGAGTGCCAGCCTGTCCTGGGGAATGTTAGGAATTCCAGGTACATCTCAAATCACAGGCTGCTTGTGTATTAGGCTATGTACCAAACAACAGTTGTCACAGTTTACATCTATTACATAAAAACTAAAAACATTTCTTTAAAACAAGTTTTAGGGTAAAAGTGTGCCCTGAACATAGAGCCAGCACAAGCTTTATGAAGCACATAAACCCTCACACTAGGGTTTAAATGGGACCCAGGTGGTGCATGGGTGCTGACTCTCGAGGTTTAATTTTATCCAGAATGCACAGCAATCCTATCTAACCCTTTTGCACCTTCTGAGGTCAGGGCGGTGTGGGGGGGGGGGCATAGCCCTTGGCTTGGCTTTTGCATATTTGCACTACACTTTTCACTATACAGCAAAGTCACCCATTGCCTCAGCATAGATTTCATTAGCTTTGTGATCTATGAACTAGGTGGGAATGTATGTGCCATCTATCTCATATTTATGCATGTAAAATCTACTGCATAGGAAGAACAGCACTGGACAGTCTCTATGCAAAAGAATAAATGGACACAAATCTGACATCAGGAATCTTAACATTCAAAAACCGGTAGGAGAACACTTCAACCTCTCTGGCCGCTCAGTAAAAGACTTAAGGGTGGCAATTTTGCAACAGAAAAGCTTCAAAAACAGACTCCAACGAGAAACTGCTGAGCTTGAATTAATATGCAAACTAGATACCATTAACTTGGGTTTGAATAGAGACTGGGTGTGGCTGGGTCATTACACATATTGAATCTATTTCCCTAAGTTAAGTATCCTCACACCTTCTCATCAACTGTCTAAATGGGCCATCTTGATTATCACTACAAAAGTTTTTTTCTCCTGCTGATAATAGCTCATCTATGCATCCGATGAAGTGAGCTGTAGCTCACGAAAGCTCATGCTCAAATAAATTGGTTAGTCTCTAAGGTGCCACAAGTACTCCTTTTCTTTTTGCTTAATTAATTAGCCTCTTACAGTTTGTATGACAACTTCCACCTTCTCTGTATGTATATATATATATATATCTTCTTACTATATGTTCCATTCTGTGCACCCAATATAGTGGGCTGTAGCCCACGAAAGTTTATGCTCTAAAAAATTTGTTAGTCTATGGTGCCACAAGTACTCCTGTTCTATTTCCAAAGTCTCATAACTTGGTCAGAGCAAAGCCAATTTTCACCAGGTCTTGAATTCTCAATGAAGGCTATTTCCAGGCCAAATTATAGGCCAGGTGTAAATGGGCACAACTCCAATGGAATTTCACCCATTTATCCCAGCAAAGAATCTGACCCTTCCTCCTTCCACTCCAGTTGTTCTGGGGAGAGAGCTGTTCAAAGAAAGATACAAGTATTTTTTTTATAATGGTAAAAATGTACTCTTTTTTAAAAATTTGATTTGAAGCTGCCCAGTCTCATGAATGGCTGGATCATACTTGCATAAACTTTCCCACAAAACTCACCTTCAGGCAGAAAATGAACGTGTGAACTTTTAGAATGAATGGTGAAAATTTGAGACAATTATGGGCAATTGAAAGCAGAGAGTTGGAATGGAAACAGTTATGCAACTTTAACTAGAGTTGTCATTGCTCCTCTAGCGACCATCACAGTTTATGAGCAGTAAATTACAAAAACTGTAACATTCTTGTTTTAACGTCACTCCCCATTTATCCTGTTTTGTTCAATGAATGAAAGTAAATACATAAGAAGCAATATTTGTGTTTGCAGTTTTAGTTAGTCGACATTTTATATGTCAACTCGAGGATATTTGTCAAAGAGAAAAATTCATTTGATATTCACAGAGTTAATAACACCACACTATTCATTCATATTGGTAAAGTGAACCTTTTTTGGGGGGAATCAGAAAAATGTGCAGGAATACAGTGACGTAAGAAACCATTGAAGCAGTGTAGATTGACTGAGAGCTTGTCTACGCTATGACGTGCTTCAGAATAACTTATGTCACTTGGGGATGTGAATAATGCACAGCCCTGACGAATGTAAGTTACACCGACCTGAGTGCCGGTGTAGACAGTGCTATGTTGGCCAGAAAGCTTCTCCCGCCAACATAGCTACCAACAGCTGCCAACAGCTGGTCATCCCAGTGGGTGCTGAGCACCCCCTGTTTTTTTTCCGTGGGTGCTCCATCCGGCGCCAATGCTTGTCTACATGAACAATTAGTTCATAGCAACCTGGGGTGGTGAATCTACCCCACATTAGCTTGCCACAGACTAACTGTCCTCATGGACTCTGCTGATGCACATTGGCACTTTGTTAATGCACTTTAATTAGTCCTGTTTCAAAGAGGACTAGATCAAAGCACACTAATGAAATACTGATGCACATCAGCAGGCTCCACAGGGACAGGTAGCCCATGGCAAGCTAGCGTGGGGTAGATTCACACCCCATTTTTGGCACAAATTAAACGTTCATGTAGACAAGCCCTTAGTTTCATAGCACCTAAGGTCAGTGCTACACTACAGACCTATATGGGTATAACTACGTCACTCAGGGGTGTGAAAAATCCACATCCCTGAGCAACATAGTTATACTGACCTAATCCCCCATGTAGACAGCATTATATTGATGTGAGAGCTTAACTACACCTACCCCTATACGACAACTACAATGTGGATTAACTACACCACCGAGAGAATCTCTCCCATAGGGACGTCTTCACTAAAGCGCTACTGTGGCACAGATTCACCGCTGAAGCGCTGTACATGAAGACAAGCCCTAAGCCAAGAAAGGATCATTAGATCATCTAGCCTGACCTCCTGTATATCACAGGCCAGACAACAGGCGAGAGCAACGTGCCACCAATGCCTGGGCCCCTGCAATGGCAGGGAACGAATTAGGTCAGATATTACAGCAGTGTAAGGCCTTGTCTATACTTCACGGTTTTGTCAGCAAAAGGCAGCTTTTGCCGACAAGGCCGTAGAGGTGTACGCTTTACAATGCTACTTTGGTCGGCAAAAGTCTCCTGCTTTGCCGCCAAAAGAAACCCATCTTGGCGAAGGGCATAAAGCTTTTTGTGGCAAAGTTAAATCGACGAAGCATCAGTGTAGATGCTGCCAATATGTCGCCATAACTGGCCTTCCCCCAGTATCCCACCGTTTTGAGCTTGGCTGCCCCACTCCGCTTTCAAAGCTCTGAAAAGGTCTGAGCATGCTGCTCCACTCTGGCGGCAAAGAGCACATCGTTAATGTGGAATCCTGCTCTCTCCTGCACTAGGAACACAGTGGCAGACGGCTGCTGCTGCGGTGGGTGGGCGGGGCGGCGGGGGGACTGCTGTGCAGTGCAGATCCAGGGCGGGAGGCAGAGGCTGATGCTGTGAGGGAGGGTGTCCTCCACTCCCTGTCTCAGGACTGGTTGCTTCCCGCTGCTGTCTGAACTTAAAGAGACGGCATGCCAACACACTCACTCTCCCCCAACACACACACTTCCCCAACACACACTCTGTCTCTCTCACATACACATTCCCCCAACACACACTCTGTCGCTGTCTTTCCCACAAACACACATACACTCCCTGTCACACAGTCTCTCTCCACACACACACACAAACACACACACACTTCAGTTGAAAAGCGGCTGGCAATCCTTTAGGATGTCCCTGGAACGAGGGGATTGAGAAACCTGCATCATGTGATGCTGTATCTGCCCCATGACACATTGCAAACCCTCCCCAAAGCACCGTGCAGCCAGTTGTACAGTGGGATAGCTACCCACAGTGCACTGCTCTCTGTGTCAATGCAAGAGCTGCTAGTGTGGATGCGCTCTGCCAACACAAGGAGCATAGTGTGGACATGCAACAGCGGTTTAATTAAAGCAATGGCTGTATGTCAGCATAACCTTTGTTGACAAAACTCTGTCTTGTAAGCCCTGAGTTACAGCAGTGTGTCAGGAGTTAATGGAGTTACACTTGTGTAAGGCTCCAGTCCTGCTCAGATATTCCTGCTGGTGGAGTCCCAAGAACTCACCCATGTAGACCTCAGGGTCAGAGCCAGAGGGCACATCTACAAAACCTGCAGCACTGAGTCTCAGACCGTAGATCAATTGACTCAAGCTTTCAGGGCTGTGGGGCTAAAAATAGCAGTGTAGGCATCAGAAGCCTGGGCTGTGAGACCCACCTCCTTGTGAGGTTTCAGATCCCAGCCTCCAGCCCAAGCCTGAACGTTTGCCCTGGCATTTTTAACCCAACTGACTGAGCCCTACAAACCCGAGTCAGCTGCCCTGGGCCAGCTGCCGCCCTGCCATGGGTTTTTATTGCAGTGTATATGTGCCCCAAGTGAGAGCTGAATCAGGCCTACCATCTCTAGAAATGTTCTGGGGAAGAATGGACATTGTTATTTCAAACAGGTTCCAAACGTTTACTGGAAGTTACTGATCCTTTGAAGGGGGAAAGCTGGTAGGGAGGAATTGGCACAAACAAAAACAAGATCATGAAACTAGTGGGAATTTCAGTCTTGTTCTGTAGCTAAATGGTGGGCACTGATGGCAAGTTGTACAGATTTCAGTAGAAGATCAAGTCACACCGAGGGTTGCCTGTGTTCTTGCTGTCCAAAATTCTCAGCAAACAGTCAGCAGATTTATATTGTAGTAAAAACAATCAGGAGTAAAAATTCTTTAATTATATATATATATATAGTCCATTCATCTGACTACAAAGTGTATTGCAATAAATTCAGTACTGAGAAACAAAATGACTTAGTGGTTTTTTAAGTAGTCTCTGCGTTCTCACTGCCTCTTTACCCCTGCTCCCACACACACACACACACACACACACACACGCTGTTACATACTCTCCACCATGCTGCTTAAAGCAAACACTGGGTATGATGGACAAACACTGCAAGCACAGATGTGTCCATTATAACCAGCATGAGCCATGCTGCTTTTTTTCAACCGATTTTGCTCATGAGGGGTGCTGTCACTTCTGAAAGTCCAAGCTGCGAGAAAGCAGTAGGGTGTGAGAACAAAAGAAAGAGATGTTGTGATTAGGGCAGGGCTAATGGTTCATTAACAATACCTAAGACCCTGGCTCTGCAGTTTAGAAGTTAAGGATTTATTTCAGAATTACCTTTGGCTTCCCTCCTCCTTCCCCCATTACTTTTCTTCCATCTTTTGAAAAGGACATCAGCTTCCTGTCTTGGCTTTCTGTCTGATGGCTCCCATAATACGGGGCAAATGAAAACAAACTCTTGGAAACCCTTTCATCTGGCTCTGAAGTGAGTGTGAATCACAGGAGGAGACATGGGTGGGAGAGACAAGCATCCCTCACTTTAAGGACGGCAAAGTTCTAGATTACAGGAGATGTTAGACTTAGGAGCCAGTCCCAGGCAATTTTACTGAAAGTGAGAGTTTTCCCCAGGAGCATTTAAATCTGGGATATTTGGTTGCCCAGGGGTTCCCCTGTCTATGCTGCCTATTCCCATTGCAACATGGCATGTGCTTCACAAAGCAGCACATTGAGCGGCTGCCTCTCTTCTGCTTCCTTTGCTACCTGGATGCCTCAGTGCCTTTTAGCTGAACTGTATGGTAATGGACATCATGTCTGCTCACAGGCACAGCTGAGACATGTGAGCTGCAGCAGCTCCCAGCCCTGAGCTCATGTCCAGGCTCTGGTGGGACTGGATAAAGGAGAGGAATGAGGAGACCAGGAAATAGGAAGGAGTATATAGGGAGGACTGAGGAGATTTGCAAAGAGGAAAGGGAAAAAGGAAATGAAAAACAAACTGCAGGAGGAGGAGAGAGAATGCTGAAAGAAGGATAAGGTAAGGACCAATGGAGGGCACTTTTTGGCAGGGAGCAGGAGAAAATAGCCGGGGCAGACTCAACAGCAGGTGGTCAGGCATGGAAGAAAGACAGAAATATGTCCAGGTTCACATCACGTGTCCTTGGAGACGAAAGCTGAGAAACCATGAGTGATTACAATGAGTCCTGGCATTCTAGAAGATTTGCCCATGAATGGTTTCCATTGACAGAGGGTTTTTGACTATAAAATCAGTGAAGAAGAAAATGGAAGATACGATAACAACACTTTGCATATCTGCAGTACCATCCAGGACTCAAAATGCTTACAAAACCTCTGTGAAATAAATTACTGTCACTCTTGCCATCTCATACATTGGAAAGAGGGACCCTGAGACATTAAATGACTCACCCAAGAAAGACTAGCAAGTTAAAAACAGATTCCATATCTCCTGACTCCCAGTCCACTGCTTACACTGCCAGAATCTCTTTCCACTCCTTTAGGAATTCCTTTGTCCATGACACTGGCTAGCTTAGGTGGCTCCCACTCAGCGTGTTAGCATCAGTGAATCCCATTTTTAAGTGCCTAAGTCTCCCAATGCACCTGAGAATCCTAGTAGGTGGCAAGGCACCTAAAAGCCCCCTTGAGGATCTAATGTTTTAGTGCTCTGCTTCAGTTTCCTCATCAGTAACACTAAGACAATAGTGTTTATCCGCCTCACAGGTGAAATGCATGGTTTAATAAATAAATGATAAAAAATGTTTTGAAATTGGCTAGATGCCACATATGTTGTTTTCAGTATAAGGTATTATTTAGGGTTATGCATTGCTAGCCCCTCAAGGAGAGGTTTTGTCCCACCTGAGCTGGAGTTTTGGCCTAATTATGTTATCGGCACCTAGGCCTAGTCACAATGAAGACTCTTCTAAATGTAGAGCCAGACTGTGGCCAACCCCTGCATGAGTGCGCAATGGGGAAGGGCATGAGGCGCCTTCCTCACCTTGTGCTTCATATGCAGGACCATCCATAATCACGGACAGTGCTCCTGAGTGCAGGGGCCATTCTGTGCAAACATTCCCACCCCACAAGTTGCTCCAAATGAGTCAGGGAGGAGGCAAGGCCAACAACCCATCTCCTGCCACATCACAGAGGGGTTAGCAGCAGGTCACTCCCCCTGCATGCTGGGGAATTGCAGGAGGCATAATGCTCCACTGAAGTGGGGATAGGCAGCTCTTCAGTTCCACAAACACAATATGATGGTTGATACCACGTTAGAGCACTTAGGATATGCCCACAATGCAATAAAACACCCACAGCTGGCCTGTGTCGGCTAACTCAGTCTCACAGGTCTTGGGCTGCGGGGCTATGAAATTGCAGTGTAGACATTCAGGCTCAGGCTGGAGTCTGGGGTATGGGACCCCACGAGAAGGGAAGGTCCCAGAGCCCTGGCTCCAGCCCACGCCTAAATGTCTACAATGCAATTCCATAGCCCCACAGCCCAAGGCCCACAAGCCCAAGACAGCTGACACAGGCCAGCCACCAGAGTTTTATTGCAGTGTAGACATCCCTGTAGGGTGAAATTCACCACTGTGCAGAAAGGCTGCACAAGACCCAGGCCCTACTGTTTTCCCCCTCAGGTCTTAGTGGGATCTAAATAGTGCACAGACCTTGTGCACAGGAATGAATTTCACCCTTAATGTTTATTTTCACTAGGCCTGGGTAGACAGTGCTGAACAAAGCTGGGAAGAATATAATCCATTCATGACCACCAAACTTTAGTTTATTAAAGCTGTTTTATCTTCCTAGGAACTAAATGACCTTCCTGTACTAGTTTTATGACTAGAGATTAATATGCTGCTGGGATCATTGCCCAGTCTTTTCTGCCAACACAGGAGCCATTCCAGGAGACATGTTCCTCTGACTCCCTGGTATGATTTCAATATATTTCAATTTTCCATTTGTAGGTTATAATGCTTCCAGTCCATGGCTATCTGGTAACATACTGGGCCTACTGGAAAGTAGTATCTGCAGCAGTTTCTGCTGCAATGGCAGCATCTAAATGTCCCCTTTTGAATCTCAGTGGATAAATAAAGCATCCCCTGTTGCAGCGAGGTATGTAGGTAGTTGATGAATCTGCTTTTTGCATCATTCAAGTGAAGGTTTTTAGCACTAAAGTAGACTTACTAGAGAAAATGTCAAGAGCGAAATTTTGCACAGTGCAATATATAAACTAAACATCACAAGTGGGGCAGTACCGCATTAGCCAGTGATTCTTCGAGGTTCTCCATTCAGGCAGACCTCTGTGCCTGTATGTAACGCCGGTATGTTCTCCGGGGCTCCTCAAAGGTGCACGGTTCTGTTAGCAAGCATTGAGAACCTTGCAAGTTTAGGACATTAGTGTCATTTGACCAATCTTTTCCTTTGTAGCTACTCTTTCCTCACAAACTAATCCCTGCAGGAGCAGTAGTAGTAATAATTAATTGTTTATATAGACCCTTCAGTCTAGGGGATCCCAAAGTTCTGTACAAACTAGAGTATCAGTCCTGCAAACACTTTCTCACATGCTTCACTTTAAACCTGTGAGGAGCTTCACTGATTTCAATGGACTGTTCACAGGTTAATCACAGGTTAATCCTGTACATACATTTTGGATGCTACTGTGAAATACATAAATAAATAGGTGTAAAAACAGACCTACTTTCGAGTAACCGTATCTGATTTACTTTTGTGGATCCACAGTCCTAAATGCTATACATATAAAACTGAAATTTTCCAATATGTATTGAATGTAGATACTCCAGTATGCTCATAAAGACACTGAAAAATGTGAGTTGATTACATAAGCAGCATTTTAATGAACAAGGTCTATAGGTTTTACAATATTTCTCTCTCTAGAATCTTATAAAATACATGGAAGTCTTAATTATAGCTCAAGTTATCTGAACTATTTTGGCCTTTGATTTTTATAATACAATCTGTAATTCCTGTTGGCGTAATAAACCAATAAGTTTCGTATTTCTTATAAATGAGTGAAATTTATAAGTCTATCAAAATACCTTCTGGTTCCTGTTAATGTTTAGGAAACATTTCTGAAATGTTTCAGGTCTCAGGGCGAAAGAATTGCCTCACTTAGTGCTTCTGTTGGTCCAGTGTCATAAAACAATCAACCGTCCAGTTGTCCAAACTGTCCCAGTAAGACTGACGGAAAGATCATATTTTCAGATAGAATAGCTATAAAGGGAACTGAGGGAAGCAAGACCAGAATTTCTTCAGGTTATGGCCTTGAGCTTGTTCTGATCTACTGTGGAAAGGCATTCCAGAGCAGGGTGTCTCATTGCTAAGAATCATCTCTGCACCTGACAGCCTGGGCCAGTTATTCTGTAGTATCTTTGTGGAACGTAATTTGTCTTGGGGGGTTGGAGGGATGGGGGCCTTTGAGATAGCCCACTGCAGGCCTTGTACATGAAGGCTAGAGACTTCTCTCTTTGAAAAGGGACAGACTGCTAGTGGAATTCATAAAGTACATGCTCAGGCCTGCCTGTGTATCATGTTGTATCATGCTGCTGCTTGTGTGTAGCTTTGGGGTGATGGTCATAACACATGTAAAAGGGAGTTGCATTAGTCTAACCTAGAGGTGATCAATACATGGATCACAGTAAAGAAGCGCCCAGAGCCCATCTCCCAGCCAGCTGATGATGGTAAAAATTTGCTTTTTGCCATTAATGCAATGTGTGTCTCCAGCAATGCATCTTGCAAACCTCTGAAGCTATTCTTTGTGAATAAACAGCCAAAGGAAAACAAACCCATGGTAGGAAGGATGGTAGAAGGCATCAAGTCTCATTCACTAATATTTTCTAAATAACTGAAATGAAGAATCATCTGATTCTACTTTTAAAATGAATATACAGATGCATCCGATGAAGTGAGCTGTAGCTCACGAAAGCTCATGCTCAAATAAATTGGTTAGTCTCTAAGGTGCCACAAGTACTCCTTTTCTTTTTGCGAAGACAGACTAACACAGCTGTTACTCTGAAACCATACAGAGAAATGGTAACCAAAAGTTAGAGCATGTTGTAGAACATTCTGGTATTGTTATTACAACAGAAAAACAGTAAAATATTCCTGTCATAATACTAAACATCATATAAAGGAGTGACAGATGCTATATTTGGGTAGATTAGCCAAAGCATGGCATAAACTCTGTTTTCTCACAACTCTATCCCTGAGGCAAAATAAAATGGTCTATGGTATTCCTGCCTCCCCTCACTCATTACTGAACAAAAACAGTTTTTAAATGTGATGTATATAAAGTGTTATATTTTCCAAACTAAATTGGCTTTTGGCTAGGTATGTGTTTTCTATTGACATTCACATCATAATCTGAGATGTGTTAATTTAGGATAGGCGTCTATTGCAGGCAGCTGTTCAGTAGGACATACATACATATCAATTCAAGGGCGTTTCATTCCCTGTAAGCCCGAGGAACACTGTGGATATTGGCTATTCAGCACTAAAGTTTGTCAGCTTAGGGAAGCCTTTTTTCATTTCTGTTTCTACAGGTCCAAACCACAATCATCCACAAGGGGATTAGGGCATATATTAATGAGCTCTTGTGCCCCTGTGGATTTCTCCTTCTAATTTGGCAGAGTTTTACATACCCCCTCCATGACCTCAGAAGTGATATTTTCTTCCATCTGGTATGGTTGTTATATGTTAATACACAGGATTGAATATAAAACATAAGAACACTGGCTAATGCAAGACCTAATGAAGGTTTTGCTTTTTCGCTTAAAGAAACACTTTACTCATTTAGTCCAATCCAGAAATCTGACATTGTTTATGTTAGGCATACATACTTTTCATGCTTTAAAAGTTGGGGGCTCTAAGTTATGCAAATAAATTCATAGTTGGACACCTAAATATGTGGCCTGATTTTTCAGCGATCTTGAGTGTAAGAAAAGTTTGACACAAAAGAGTGTTGGTAAAAGACAGAACTTTATTTCCTGACCTCAGTCACCTGACATGAGCCAGAGTTACCAATGGTTGATAGCCTTGTCACCTGACAGGAGTCAGTATCCATTGTCTGTGTGGCCACTGGTACGCGGAGCAGAGTTCCCATGGTCGGCACTTCAGAAAAAGCAGCTGATTTATCAAAGTCTTCATTCTGGACAGCAATTTCAATTCAAAATTGCTGCTTATAGAGGGAATCACATACACACTGGATGAAATTCTCACCTAGTGCAGTTACCCAGGTGGAATTCCCATTAGGGGCAATGGAAGCTGAGTATTCTTTGGAGGGCAGAATTTGGCCTACTGTGCTCTCTTGCTGAGAATTTACATTTGTTTTTTCTTTCTTTCACAGTCTCCTGAATCTGAAAGAAAAGCTATTCAAACTAAAAGTGCACATTTGTTCTTGTGAGAATTAAAAACCCAACAATGGGTTATGCCCACTAAAGTAATTAGGAAGCCCTGCTAGACTGACAAGCAGAAAGTAGGCTCCTGAAAGATGCAAAAATGCTTAAGTGGATATGGTAATATGTATGGGGCTAAATATTGAACATATATGGCAGAAATGTATGTCAGGAATCCCTGGCCAGAGCCAGAGCCTCACACACAAAGGGCAGAGTCTAGTATACATTTCCCTATTTCTGCTGCACACAACATAGAGGTTTTTTGGATGCATCTGCACCACCGTCATACTGCATTCATCACTACACTCATCTCATCTGAGTTTATTTCATCTGCCTTTGTGATACCCACCTTATTCATCTTGCTATCGTATAATAATAAAACTTATTGCTGAGTACTAAATCATGTTACTACATGTGGTATGCATCTGTAGCATGTTGACAATGCAATTGACGCTCATGCAGGAAAGCTGCAAAATCTCTTTCGTCCCTCTTTAAAATAGGTTTCATTTCAGAAATTCCGAGGCAAAGGAACAAACCTCTATGAACACTGAGCACGGTGTTTCAAAGAGAATTCATTCCACTGCATTTTTCTTAGACCAGCCATTGGAAAGAGCATATGGGAGAATCAATTCTCCCTGGGTCAGTTCCAGGTCCTTACATATTTTTTACCCAGTCCTTTTCAGAGAAAACTTTTATTACATTTCAAAACTCCCATTGGGTAAGAACTCAGTAAAAACTCTATGTGTGAGCTAGCCTTAGCTTTTGGGAGGTTCCCTATTTCCCTATAAATATACAGGGAATGACAGTTGTTCTATATTTATTTTTCATTCTGCTTCACTATCTCCCTTTCCTATTCGTCACTGGAATTCTCTACTCTACTCCTTTTGCCACAGTCCTCTAGTCAGAAACCAGCACAGAAACACTTATGTTTTATCTGACCATAGTTTAGTGGATTCGAAATTAGGCAAAATGAGTTCACTTCTTCCCCAAGCACCCCTGTTTACTTGGGCCATGCACCAAGACACTGTGTGACTAGATCTAAACAAAAATAATTTGATGCTGTCATAAATATAAAGGGAAGGGTAAACCCCTTTGAAATCCCTCCTGGCCAGGGGAAAGCTCCTCTCACCTGTAAAGGGTTAAGAAGCTAAAGGTAACCTCGCTGGCACCTGATCAAAATGACCAATGAGGAGACAAGATACTTTCAAAAGCTGGGAGGAGGGAGAGAAACAAAGGGTCTGTGTCTGTCTGTAGTTGTCTTGGCCGGGGATAGACCAGGAATGGAGTCTTAGAACTTTTAGTAAGTAATCTAGCTAGGTATGTGTTAGATTATGATTTCTTTAAATGGCTGAGAAAAGAATTGTGCTGAATAGAATAACTATTTCTGTCTGTGTATCTTTTTTGTAACTTAAGGTTTTGCCTAGAGGGGTTCTCTATGTTTTTGAATCTAATTACCCTGTAAGATATCTACCATCCTGATTTTACAGGGGGGATTTCTTTATTTCTATTTACTTCTATTTTTTATTAAAAGTCTTCTTGTAAAAAACTGAATGCTTTTTCATTGTTCTCAGATCCAAGGGTTTGGGTCTGTGGTCACCTATGCAAATTGGTGAGGCTTTTTTATCCAACATTTCCCAGGAAAGGGGGGGTGCAAGTGTTGGGAGGATTGTGCATTGTACTTAAGATCCAAGGGTCTGGGTCTGTAGTCACCTAGGCAAATTGGTGAGGCTTTTTACCAAACCTTGTCCAGGAAGTGGGGTGCAGGGTTTTGGGAAGTATTTTGGGGGGAAAGACGCGTCCAAACAGCTCTTCCCCAGTAACCAGTATTAGTTTGGTGGTGGTAGCGGCCAATCCAAGGACAACGGGTGGAATATTTTGTACCTTGGGGAAGTTTTGACCTAAGCTGGTAAAGATAAGCTTAGGAGGTTTTTCATGCAGGTCCCCACATCTGTACCCTAGAGTTCAGAGTGGGGGAGGAACCTTGACAGATGCATATGTTCTTTATGCCCACAGAGTATAATGCTAAACAGCAGTGATAAAACTCTGAAAAGAGCCTTAGTGTAGATAAGAATCAGGCACCACACCAGTGATGGAACGTACACTTGTTTTGTAATTTCACAGTCAACTACACAAGGTGCAAGGCACTGGAGAAACAGGCCCACTTTCTGCAGGACTGGAACCATTTTCTTATGTTGCTATAGTATGCAGTGTTGCACCATAAATATTTTTCCTGGTCAGATATTGTGATACATGTATTAAAAGGTATTTGTAATTTATTGATCATGCACGGAGATGAAAATGGCATCATGAGAGAAATTCAAAACAGGCTAAGGGAGTTTGGAACTAGTCCTGGAGGGGAAAAAAATACAGATTACCAGAAGCAGGCAACTGATCATTCCCATTCGCCATCTGCAGTGGATAACTTACAGAGCTGACTGCTCGGTTGTCAGTGATACCTGCAGCTGTAGATCTGTCACCTTAGTATAACCAGATGTAACCTCTATTACTGCGAGGGACGGCTATACAAAGACGCTTTACAAACAAAAATAGGGGCGAGTTAAGGGAGAATTCTTTGCTACCAGCTCCAATTCAGTCCCAAGACACATGTGCACACACATATGCTTTGAAATACAACCAGTTAATGGGAGAGTTTCTAGTATGCACCACACTGGAACTGTAATCAATGTGAAAAGGAGTTCCAGGTATGAAGCACTTTCCCAGAATCAGTTCACAGGATTGGCATTACTTAACACTGATCTACTGCAGCAATTTAAAGTAATTTTGAAGGCCCTTTTTTGAGGGTCCAATTTACATTAAGGGCCCTTTATATCATTCTAACAGTGTAAAAGGGCTTTAATATGGGTGTAATTTACTACCAAGTTGAGGTCGCTTTATGCTACCTTTGCGGACATGAAAATTCAGGCCATTGGGGATTCCATGTATGATAGAATCATAGAATATCAGGGTTGGAAGGTACCTCAGGAGGTCATCTAGTCCAACCCCCTGCTCAAAGCAGGATCAATCCCAACTAAATCATCCCAGCCAGGGCTTTGTCAAGCCTGATCTTAAAACTTCAAAGGAAGGAGATTCCACCACCTCCCTAGGTAACGCATTCCAGTGCTTCACCACCCTCCTAGTGAAAAAGTTTTTCCTAATATCCAACCTAAACCTCCCCCACTGCAACTTGAGACCATTACTCCTCGTTCTGTCATCTGCTACACTAAGAACGGTCTAGATCCATGTACAAGGCACTCACAGTATTGGGGGCATCATTATTTCTTTTCTGATAGCACTTAAGGGCCCCAAATAGGAATTAGGGCCTCGTTGTACCAGGCACTGTACAAATAAGCATGTAAAAACATTAGAGCTTAATTAAAAATGACATCTTGGCTCACACTCCAGATAAGGGACTGTAGAGGTGCCCTAAAGGCATCATGTAAGCATGAGGACCAGGAAGAGAAAGTGATTCAAAAAAGTGGAATAAAAGTGAAATTGACCAATCTAATCTAGTTTCATAGTCCATGCTGAAGAGTAACACATGCCCGCTAGACTAATCTCAGAAGTTGTTGGTACCAGAGGTAAAGATTCTATTCAAATTAATTGACTTTTAGCTAAATAGAGGGTTTTTTTATTCATTTGTTTTTGCATTTCACCTCTCTATGCCTCTGTTTCCTCTCCCGTCCCATGTCTGGCCTATTTAAATTACAAGCTCTTCAGGGCAGGGACTGGCTCTGACTTTGTTTCCATTCAAGGCCTAGCACAATGGGGCCTAATCTCAGTGGGGCCCTGTACTTGCTACTGTAATACAGATAATGGATGATTTAACTCTGAATTCATTTGCATATCCACAGTAAAATCCTACTTCCAAAAACGCAAGCAAGAACCGGGGTGCTTTCTGAAAGAGGAAGGTTGGCCCAGTCATTAGGGCACTAGCCTATATAGGGTGATCAGATAGCAAGTGTGAAAAATTGGGATGGGGTGAGGGGTGACAGGTGCCTATATAAGACAAAGCCCCAAATAAAATCAGGACATCTGGCCATTTTATCTGAGAGTGAGTCCCTGTTCTGCTACAGACTTCCTGTGTGACCTTGGGGGAATGATAGTCTCTCTGTGCCATAGTTCTCCATCTGTGAAAAGCTAGCTAACTGTACTTCCTGCCTCACATGGCTGTTGTGCGGCCAAACACATGAAAGATGGGGTGAGTCCTCGGATACCGTGTTGGCCATGCAAATATCTACACTAAATTGTGACGTGCTTCATTCAGAAAGCTCAACTTCATGTGAACAATTACAATAATAAATCTTCCCTGACACTTTTATTTTCTAAGCACAGCACACTTAATTTAATCTGTGTCAAAATTGCAGACAAAGAGCCTGATTTTGATGTCGCTTACACCAATGTGAACGAAGAGTAGCTTCACTGAAGACATCAGAAACAGTATAAGTGAGATGTGAATGAGTCTCAAAATTTCAGTCCCATTCATTTTCCCCCTGTTCTTAGTAAGCTGTACAGAGACAATGAAATGTTCCTTGGCTGCTAACCAAGATGGAGAATACTGAAAAGATCAAAGGAGTACCAGCACATTGCTGTACTTCACAGAATATTGTGTATTTGGCACAGAGACACCTCTGATAAGCATGGAAAATATCTTTTTAATGGATATTTTATTCTCTTGACAAACTGTTTGAGATTTGAAAGTGACACAAAACTAATTTATCCCAGTGGGTAAAAATGTGCTCATCAGATAGAAAAATAGCATTAATTTTACTCCTTTGTGTTATACTCTCAAGACTAATCTTGGGATCCTCCTTGGATGTTGTACAAAAACAAAAAGTAATTGACTTAGAGGGAGGCAGGAAAGGAATGAGCATGCAGATGTTTTACTACTAGGCAGCTGCTTTTTCAGGCTAGGTCACTTTTTTCATCTCAAAACTGCATTTTTGATTTCTATTAAGTGTGCCACCTCATAACTTGTTTAAAATGTTAACAAATTTTCTGTTTAATACATTCTGATCCATCATACTAATGATTTTCATGTAAAAAAAATCATCAAACACATTGTACACAGTATAGTCATAGTATCATGATAATGATCTTGTATTTATATGGGGCCTTTCAACCAGAAAAATCCCAGGGCAGATTTTTAAACTATAGGCTACTAATAGATTTATAAACTACGGTGAAGGGCAAATTTAACTATGGAGCTGTTTTGCATTTGTACAGATATTTCAAATTATTCCTCTTTTACACTAAACAGGAAATTTGCCATAGGTGGCCATTCTATCTTTGTGTTTCTTGAAAATCAAGAGATCTGTTCAGTTTCTTTGAGGTCTTTGTTGTTTTTTCTGCCACACCATCAGGATTCTTGTGAATAGAAAAATATTACAAAGAATTATAAAACAAGTAAGTACAGAAGTAAAGACTTTAAGAGTCTTGTGATGCCCAGCGCAGCAGTCTGGGAGCTGTTCACTAACAAGGACAGCTCCCAGACTGCTGCGCTGGGCATCACAACATGGGGAGTAGATGGCCAGCCCTCTGTGGAGAAAGAGGTGGTTAGGAACTATTTAGAAAAGCTGGACGTGCACAAGTCCATGGGGCCGGACAAGTTGCATCCAGGAGTGCTAAAGGAATTGGCGGCTGTGATTGCAGAGCCATTGGCCATTATCTTTGAAAACTCGTGACGAACAGGGGAAGTCCCACATGACTGGAAAAAGGCTAATGTAGTGCCAATCTTTAAAAAAGGGAAGAAGGAGGATCCTGGGAACTACAGGCCAGTCAGCCTCACCTCAGTCCCTGGAAAAATCATGGAGCAGGTCCTCAAAGAATCAATCCTGAAGCACTTACATGAGAGGAAAGTGATCAGGAACAGTCAGCATGGATTCACCAAGGGAAGGTCATGCCTGACTAATCTAATCGCCTTCTATGATGAGATTACTGGTTCTGTGGATGAAGGGAAAGCAGTGGATGTATTGTTTCTTGACTTTAGCAAAGCTTTTGACACGGTCTCCCACAGTATTCTTGTCAGCAAGTTAAAGAAGTATGGGCTGGATGAATGCACTATAAGGTGGGTAGAAAGTTGGCTAGATTGTCGGGCTCAACGGGTAGTGATCAATGGCTCCATGTCTAGTTGGCAGCCGGTGTCAAGTGGAGTGCCCCAGGGGTCGGTCCTGGGGCCGGTTTTGTTCAATATCTTCATAAATGATCTGGAGGATGGTGTGGATTGAACTCTCAGCAAATTTGCGGATGATACTAAACTGGGAGGAGTGGTAGATATGCTGGAGGGCAGGGATAGGATACAGAGGGATCTAGACAAATTGGAGGATTGGGCCAAAAGAAATCTGATGAGGTTCAATAAGGATAACTGCAGGTTCCTGCACTTAGGACAGAAGAACCCAATGCACAGCTACAGACTAGGGACCGAATGGCTAGGCAGCAGTTCTGCGGAAAAGGACCTAGGGGGGACAGAGGACGAGAAGCTGGATATGAGTCAGCAGTGTGCCCTTGTTGCCAAGAAGGCCAATGGCATTTTGGGATGTATAATTAGGGGCATAGCAAGCAGAAATCGAGGGACGTGATCGTCCCCCTCTATTGGACATTGGTGAGGCCTCATCTGGAGTACTGTGTCCAGTTTTGGGCCCCACACTACAAGAAGGATGTGGATAAATTGGAGAGAGTCCAGCGAAGGGCAACAAAAATGATTAGGGGTCTGGAACACATGACTTATGAGGAGAGGCTGAGGGAACTGGGATTGTTTAGTCTGCAGAAGAGAAGAATGAGGGGGGATTTGATAGCTGCTTTCAACTACCTGAGAGGTGGTTCCAGAGAGGATGGTTCTAGACTATTCTCAGTGGTAGAAGAGGACAGGACAAGGAGTAATGGTCTCAAGTTGCAGTGGGGGAGGTTTAGGTTGGATATTAGGAAAAACTTTTTCACTAGGAGGTTGGTGAAACACTGGAATGCGTTACCTAGGGAGGTGGTAGAATCTCCTTCCTTAGAAGTTTTTAAGGTCAGGCTTGACAAAGCCCTGGCTGGGATGATTTAATTGGGGATTGGTCCTGCTTTGAGCAGGGGGTTGGACTAGATGACCTCCTGAGGTCCCTTCCAACCCTGATATTCTATGATTCTATGAGTACACTGTGTGCCTTCTTCATAAGTCTGCATGAAACCACAAATAAAATGGAAGTCCATCTCTGTAAACAGCAGAATGCCTTAGTGGGTTAAAGGTGAAGTTCACAGAAAACGAAGGCAGAACAGTTATGTAACTAAATACCTCATGTGGATCAAACATTTTGATATTTTTGTTTTGAAATTAATTTTTGTTTCAAAATCTCCTTTAATTTTATTTTAAAAATACAAAAAAAAAATGTTAAAATGATCAAAATTGAAATGGAACATTCCAATTCTGTCCAAAACAAAACTTTTTATTTGACCAGAAACAAATTTTTGGGACTTTTTCAAATTGCCAATAAACCAGATATCCATTATTCTCCCAGCTCTATATAATGACATCCAAACAATCCCTTTCAGCTCTGTTCTAATAAGACAAATTAAGAAAATTATCCTAGGAGTGCTTGATGGATTTCAGGCCACAATTTATCATTTTCACAAAGAGACTAGATGATGGTGTGTGTATGTTACCAATTTTATTGGCATGAGTCTGTGATTTATGCAGGTCAGTCCAAACACATGTTGATAAGACCCGCAACATGACTGTATTTGCCATGTAGGAACAGGAAAATGTTTAGAAAGGTTAATGTTTCAAAAAATATTATTGGTGCTATTCTTCAAATGCCTACACCTGTAAAGCCATGGACCTTACTTACTATTAGTCCAACTGAAGAGACTTCTGTGGAAGAAAAATTAAAAACGGAACATTTTAGAAACATCTGCAAATTACCTAAATATAGCTCTTACGTACATAATAATGTCATGATTTTATGCAACCCACTGCTGAGCGTGTGCTACAGATTCCACTCTGTGCCAGTCCAGAGCAACTCTGATATTATAGCTCTGGACAGAAAACCTTGCCATTTTAGCTCATGCCTGTTGCTCTGGAGGGCCATAGTTTCATCCCCAGTGTGTCAGCCAGGATAATAGCTGAAATATTAACATCCCATAGTCTTCAGGTGCTGAGGTCAAGGTCTTATATCATTATTAGTGTGATGGGTTCAGGTGTCATGGCTTTCTAATCTTATAAAGATCTGCTTTCTAGTCCGGGTGGATCATGAGACAGTGTACCTCAAACCTGTCACCGGTCCAAAAATGAATATTTCACTTCAGATCATTCATACACATTTTATCACAAACTATTAAGCACCTTTACTTGCTTCAGTGTAATTCAGCAATTCAGAATGAAATCAGTCTTATCTATAGCTAATCTTGTTGAAAATGTCCCAACCATCCTAACCTGAAAATGCCCTGATTCTGCAGAGCTTCATGTCTAATGAAAGGCTATGACTACACTTGGAGCAAGGAGTGTGATTCCCAGCTCAAGTAGACATACTCATGCTAGCTCTCATCGAGAGCTACTAAAATAACCATGGTAGTATGCTACTGGTGAGCGGTAGCATGGTCTAGCCACCCCAAGTAAAAACCCACCTGGATCCCATGCTACATATTTGGGTCAGTTAGCTCATGCCACCACTCACCAATGCCTATACTTCCGTGGCTACACTGCTGTTTTTTTAGTATTTTTAGCATGCTAGCAGATGTCTACTGGACCTGGGAATCACATCATTCACTTCAGGTATAGGTATACGCTAAGTGTGTGTAAGGCCTATCATCCATGGACTTAACTTCATCCTTATTCAGCAAAGCACAGGTCTAAGTCTTACTGACTTCCATGGCAAGTCAATAGAATTTAGGCAAATTATTATTACTATGAAGCATGTTTATTACGGTAGTTCCAAAGGAACAACTAAGAATGGGACCTCATGGCACTAGGCACCATACACAAATAGAAGAATAGACGGTTCCTGCCCCGAAGAGCTTACTGGCTCAATAGACAAGACGGGCAGAGCGTGGGGGGGAAATGCTTAAAGTTGAGCACACACCTATATGGTTTTCTGAACAGGGATGGACTTATACACAACTTTCAATGCTTTCCTGAATCAGGGCTTCTAACTCTAATTAATATCAATATTAAACCCCCCACTAAGCCACTATGCTCTGTAATTCACTGAAGCCTGGATAAAATTGCAGCATGCATTGTTTAAATATTTATACAGTACATCAGAACAAATGAAACTGCAGATTCCAATTCCAGCATGAGCGGCGATGTTACAGAATGGGGCCTAGTATGTCATGCCACTTATTTTCATTTCTTTGATTTTTCTTTTATAAAGACATTTACATTGAATTAGTAATCGGGGACAAGGGACAGAGTCATACTGTTTTAAATCTCCAGAACCCCTAAGAGTAAACAGATATCCAGCGCAACTCTTTAGTTGTATGGATTATTGTTGAAAGCATCAAAGACTGAGCAGTCACTTTCATGACAAGTTTAGCAATGTTGAAAATACTTAGGTTTTTATGTAATTGTGTTAAACTTTGTGTACTCCAAGGGAAAACAGAGAAAAAACCTCACTTTAATATAAATGTCATCATGTTTTCTTACATTGTGAAGGAACCCTAGACTGTTTATTTAGCTGTGTATCTTCTATTAGTACGTATGTGCATCTTCGTGGCCTGTGCAATAAGACTATACTTCAACGTGTGCAGTCTGTATATGGGATGGCTTAGGCCAGGTCTGCATTAGAAAAGGTTTGCCAGTGTAACTATACCGGTATAGCTATACCGGCAAACCCTCCTAGTACAGATACAGCTCATACTGGCAAAAAAAGTGCTTATACTGGTTCCACAAAAGAAATAAGCTAGACTGGCAATTTTTCCCCTGGATATAACTGCATCTACAAAGGAATTTTGCTGGTATAGAAATGTAAAAAATTGCCTTCCTTTCCAACATTAGTATACCAGCCAAGGTTTCTCGTGTAGACCTGGCCTCAGTGGTCTAATCAGCAAGCTCAAAATATCTAAACCTCCTTATCCAAATTCATCGCTGCCATAAGTCTCCTGACTTCAGTGGGAATATGTCAGAAGTGCATTTGTCCTCTTGTACAACAGCTGCGCGGCTGGACCCGTGCTCTCGGTTGATACAGGAGTTTCACTGATTTTCAGGATTCAAGAAACCCAAAAACTTGAAACAAAATTGAGCCCAAACACTTGAGTTTTGTTTGACGTGGGGGCTGGAAACCAGCTGAAATCCTTTGCCTGGTTGTGGGTTTTGCTATAAATCTTTTGGTTCGGTCAGGTTCCCTGAAGGGATCACTAAGGTTCATAGTCCTTTCAGTGAGCCTTTGTCAAATAATTGTGCCAATGGCCAATGAACTTTTATTTCCTTTCCAGTTTTAACACCCTGGCCTTGTTACAGTGAATTGTATTAAGTCTCTCTGTGCCCATGCTCTGCAGACAGTCATGAAGCACCTTTCTGTTCTCAAATCCCTAAATAAAATTCTAATTTGGCACAGCCACAAATTCTAGTCTTAAACACAAACACCATCTCCCTTGCTATGGCACCCTCCTTGTTTTCTCTGTGCTCCTTTTCCCCCTCCCTTCTTCTACCTTCTCTGCCTCACTTCTTCAGTGAAGGAAATTAACTCTTCTCAAAAATTAACATTTGAATGGTGAGAGAGCTTCAGCTTCATTTATAGTGATGCTACTGGGCAACATTATACATAAAATACCTATTTTGGGACATCGCTAGCTAATCTCACATATACATGTTCCAAAGCTTTGAAACTCTTTGCACTGTTGGACTGGAAATTGCTTTTTCTTTTACTGACTGTCAATGCTTCCTTTCTGTTCCTGTATTTCTAAGTTAATATATATGCTGCTTGAAGGATTTGCTTCCAGCTTGCATTTTTGGCTTGATGCAAAATAGTTAAGGCATCCTAGGCACAACCCTGAGTAAGGGATGGCTCAGAGTTGCATGGCCATGCGGGTGAACACTGGCAGGCATTGTGCTTTAAGGTGACACACATCCTCCTGCAGCAACCACATGCTCGGAAGCAGCATGCCTGCTACTACACTCCTCGAGGAAGCATGGCACAGTCCCCACTATCAATCCAACCAGGTCTACTCATTGGTGGGTGGAGGGCGGGGAGGGCTATGGACCCGTCTGTCCATAGAAGTTGAGTGAATTAAGGAATTGCACTTTGTCCAGCTGCCACACAGGTACCACAAGAGAAGGCAGCTTTTTTGCACTGTCCTCACCCATCCCTTGCACACCTGTGCCCAGGCCAGCCACCATCTCTGGCTATTAGGTAATAAGAAGCAAAACCCTGTAGTCTTTACTCAAGCAAAATGTCCATTGATGTAACTAACTTCAGATAAAGACCTGGCCCAACTGATATCAATGAGAGTTTTGTCATTGCCTTTTAACAGGGTCAGGATTTCACTCTTTGACTTCAATGGGAGTTTTGTTTGAGTCAGAACCGAAGAATATTTCCCCAAGTTAAGCAATTTTCTCTTAAAATGACTACCTATGTTCTATAGACAAAATGTACGTTTTATAGCAAATTTAGATTTTTCTAGTCTGCATAGTCTCCTACTATCTTCAAAAGGTGTTGACTAAAATGATCCTATTACATAAATATAGCTATTCAATTTTTGGACATAATTTACCATTAATTATATATAATTGTAAAAAGCAAAATAGTCTTTATTTTATAATCAACTTTAGGAGCTAAATCAACTGCATGGGATGGTTTCTTTAGAGCACTCAGCCTGTTGTCTACATTTAGATTTAGTGACTTTCCTACACACTGTTGGTTGCTCCATTCATGATGATTTATATGGAAAGGGAAGCATATTCATATTAAGCATATAATGAGGGCCATGGAACATTATTTTACATTTTGCTGGCAGTCACTGAGGCTTTGGCAACTGATTTTAAAATGACCTTAATATTCATGTCTAAAACATATGTGATAACTGGCCTCAGCCCTCGTCCTGCCATTGATCTTTTGAAACAGTGAACATAAGGTAAAGATCTCTGATGGTTCTTTTCTCAGCTTTCTGTAACATTTCAGAAATCAGTCAGTTTTAGCATGTTCATATAAATTGATTCCCCTTCTGGGAATTCTGGGCTGTGGTAAACAGTTCTTTCCAATTAGTTTGGGTTTTTTAAATTGACGATTAAATTTGAAGTTGAGGATTACTATTACAGCTAACAATATTTTAAATAGAAGTATCTTTTAAGTCAAGAAAATATTTTCGATTGTTACTGACAGATGAACTGTAAGTGCCCAATCCTGTTCCCAGTGAAGTCAATAACTTTCTTTTAGATTCTATACAGCAAAATACGGATCCAATCCTGCAAACACTTCTTGAGCATAGTGCCTAATACCATAAGTAGGTCCAATGGCTTCTGGGATAAACACCTCTTTCCAATTAATAACAGGCAATGTGACTATTTGGGATAGTAATTATCACACTTAGCAGGAAGTGTTTACTGGATTAGACCTTATTTTGTTTTATTTACTTTAGAAGTAAAAATGTTGCCTTATGGTTTTTCATATATTATTTTTGGCGCAAGTTGTCTTTTCTTAATTATTTTTTATAAACAGTCCATTTTATTTTATGTAGTTTTCAGGCATATTCCCTGAAACATAGGAGTTTACATACCAGATCAGACAGTGATCCATTTGTCCTGTATTCCTGTTTCAGCAGTGGCCAGCACTAGATGCTTCAGAGGAAGGCAGAAGAAATCCCAGAGGAGGCAGTTATGAGGGAGGGAAATGTGCTTGTGGTTCTCAATTATCCTTAAACACAAGCTACAAATTCTCTGGGTGTCTGTATCTCATTTCCCTTCTCTTCTCAGAATACACAGAATCATTGTGATCGAATAATAGTCTCACTATTACAGCAAGTAGCAAGAGTTCTAAGACTGACCATATTGGGTCAGAGCAATGGCCCATCTAACTGTCTTCCAACTGTCTTCCATCTAACTGTCTTCCAACAGTGTCAAATGCTGCAGAGGAAATGAACAGAACAGGGCAGTTTCAAGTGATCTATCCTGTTGTCCAGACTCAGCTTCACAATTGGAGGTTTAGGGACACCAGAACATGAGGCTGCATCCCTGATGATCTTGGCTAATAACCATTTATGGACCTATCCTCCATGAACTTATCTAATTATTTTTTTAACCCAGTTATACTTTTGGCCTTCACAACATCCCATGGCAATATCTTTATTAACAGTATCAGAAGAGAGGCAGAGAGCTGAATGGGCTGAGGATCTACATTCACTTCTTACCTCGATAACAACAGGAATTGTCAAGTTGCTTTGACCCCTATTAATCTGGTTATCAGCCTGCACATGGTATAGGAATTTTGCCAGTTTCAGAAGCTGATCATTTATGTCTAGTGGCAAATAATGATCTCTATCAGGAGGTGACATTCATGTTTACCCCATGGGAGAGAGAAAGTAGGCAGTCCATGAGTTCAACAAATTGATTAATCAGGTGTTATTAAACCTGAGCCCAATCATGCCCTAGTGATCTGCATGTGAACGGATCTTCATTTAAGAATTTCCTTCTTTCTCTGTAGGGAAAAAAAAAAAGTTGTGTGTGTGCAGGGGGAAATCAGCTACCTTCACAGCCACTTACAACTTCCAAGGAGTGGGGCAGGTCTGCAAGGATACAGCTTGTGGGGGATCTATTGGGTTTTTGATTGGTATAGGGTAAGCTGTCACTGTGCAATAAGGGAAGTGTTGTGGAAGAACACATCGGTGCTTGAAAACAAGCTAGATTCATTTCCATCTTCTTTGTTTGTTAAGACCCCAAGATTCGAATTCTGGGAGAAAGGTGACTCAGAGGACCATTTCCTCTGTGCTAGAAGACTGGAGACACCAAGAAGCAGGCCCTGAAAAAGGTACTCCTCTTAGAAGATGGGTAGATTCAGGGCATGGTGCAGAACAGACTAGCTCTGCAGTAGCGATGAAGAAAGACTAACCCGTGTGAAGTATAGGGGGAGGATGACCAGCATATTCCCTTTTTATTAGCAAAGTAGCAAAGCATTCTGGGAAAGGCAAAGAGTCCATGCCCCTTGTCAAGGTTCCTCCCCCACTCTGAACTCTAGGGTACAGATGTGGGGACCTGCATGAAAACCTCCTAAGCTTACTTTTACCAGCTTAGGTTAAAACTTCCTCAAGGTACAAATTAATTTTATCCTTTGTCCTTGGAATAACCACTGCCACCACCAAACTCTAACTGGGTTTACTGGGAAACGTAGTTTGGACACGTCTTTCCCCCCAAAATCCTCCCAACCCTTGCACCCCAATTCCTGGGAAAGGTTTGGTAAAAATCCTCACCAATTTGCATAGGTGACCACAGACCCAAACCCTTGGATCTGAGAACAATGAAAAAGCATTCAGTTTTCTTACAAGAAGACTTTTAATAGAAATAGAAGTAAATAGGAGTAAAGGAATCCCCCCTGTAAAATCAGGATGGTAGGTACCTTACAGGGTAATTAGATTCAAAACATAGAGAATCCCTCTAGGCAAAACCTTAAGTTACAAAAAAGACACACAGACAGAAATAGTCATTCTATTCAGCACAATTCTTTTCTCAGCCATTTAAAGAAATCATAATCTAACACATACCTAGCTAGATTACTTACTAAAAGTTCTAAGACTCCATTCCTGGTCTATCCCTGGCAAAAGCAACATACCGACAGACACAGACCCTTTGTTTCTCTCCCTTCTCCCAGCTTTTGAAAGTATCTTGTCTCCTCATTGGTCATTTTGGTCAGGTGCCAGCAAGGTTACCTTTAGCTTCTTAACCCTTTACAGGTGAGAGGATTTTCCTCTGGCCAGGAGGGATTTCAAAGGGGTTTACCCTTCCCTTTATATTTATGACACCCCTATAATACAGACTCATCTGCCTCAGAGTAGATAGAAGAAAAGCAACACTGAGGCAGTTGTTTGAATGAGAGCGACCCCAAGAAGCAGAACATGTAACTCTAAGGCACTGACCTGTAGGTTACACATGCACTGTGACTAGAAAACACAGAAAACAGTTAAAAATAAAAAAAAATAATAAATTAAATGTGTAAAAGCTGCTATTGACAGTTACATCCTGTACTAAGTTATGGTGTTTCTTATTTATAAATTATTCATTGGATTATTAGAGGATGCCTTTGACCCAAACCCAAAATCTGTAACTTTCAGAATTGAATTGAAAACCTCAGACATGACAATGACTTTTGCTATTTGGGCAGTATTCCCATGAGTATTTGTTTGACCCTTGTAAAATACTGACTGCTCTACATCTGGGGTGAGCTGCTTGTCTCCTGATTGTCTGCCGTGAAATGACCTTATAGAGCCACCAAGCAATTATATGCGTTTGGTAGGCTAGTCAGTCTCTGAGTGTACTGATCTAAGCTCCACTAAGTCTGTCTGATCTTAGGTAGAACTAATCACCTAATAGTGCATTTTCCTCTGCCCATAAGACACAATGGCATTTGAGTCCCCAGTTTCACAAGAACATGGGTAAGGTATGAGCTACAATCACATCCAACTTGTATGTGGCCAGATTGGAGTAGAAGCAGAGAATGAGTGGCCAGCCACACACACAGCATGTATGAGAGAAATAGAATGTTCTATTTATGTATATTTATTTCTGTAGAAATACCTAGTATGTATCCCACCAGAGCATCCATTGTCTGTTTGAGCTAGGAAAATACACAATAAAAAGATCTGAAAATATCTGTTTGAATTTGTTTATTCATGTGTTAGAGCTATTTTTCCACCAGTTTTACTATAGTAAATATTCACAGAACCCAAATGCCAAAGTCACATGTACGAGTGTTCATGGATCACAGAGTTCAAATTTCCACAGAAAAAATATTCATGTTGAAAGTGCTTATTCACTCACCCACTCAGGAATCAGAAATAGCACCATATACCCCATGTGGACAATAGCAGCTGATACAGCTTGAAAAGAAAATATTGGATATTCAAGAACTCTTCACAAACAATATATGGAGTTTAAACAATCCATACAATGTAAAATATTTAATACTTTCAAATAAATATTGTCACTTATTTTGTAATACAATTTGAAAAAGTTTTATCTATATGTTATAATTATTTGCTAAACTCTGGTCCCATATTGGCATATCTGAGTAAGATTTAATGACAAAAGGCCAGATTCTGCAAGGCTTGTTATATCTGAGATGTAGAAACACCAGTTTTAGGCCAAATCTGAGTAGTCAAAGGTCTAGATTTATGTGCCCTCATTCATACTAGATCCCCAGCTTTCACTGATTGCAATGATCATTAATGGGTCAGTATACGGCCTACATGTATCAGTCCTTCTTCAATCAGGCAGATATGTGACAGCTGAACTGTAGTCATATTAATTTTTCCCATGAAAAAGTATACAGAAAAAACAAATACATGAAAGGGTGACTATCTGAAATACTGCAAGGTGACTCGGATTTTCATATATGGGATCTGGGCAAGCCCACAGTTCAAGCAACTATCTTAGGGTTCTCATTTTGAAAGATTTTCTCTTCTGCAATTTCTCCTTCAGCCACTTCTCTACCCCCACATTATAGTAAGAGGCAACTCATCCAATTTCTCACCCCATCCGATCAGCAGGAGGAGGAGACAATTCCCAGCTTGATTTTCCTCCCCTCCAATTCCTCTAGCAGTTTGAGGGACCATTCTTTCTCAGGATCCTTCGAATCATAAGGCTGTCCCTGAGAAAGTTGTGATTCTTGGTCAATCATGACATCCAGAGAGCAACATGACTCACATATGAAAAAAAAACCCACCTTTTAGAAAACAAAGACCCTGATCCAGCAGGGTACTTAGCACATGTGTAACTTTCAACATGTGAAACTTTCAAAGAGTCTCCTCACGAGCTCAAAGTTATGCATATGCTTAACTGCTTTGCTGAATCGAAGCCCAAAGCAGCACTTTGTTTAGACAGAACTAAGATAACACAGTAATTTCTTGGATCCATGTGTAATATTTCTCCATGTCCAAATTCAGATTGTTCAGATTTTTCTTTTTACTTGCATCTAAAAGGCATTTGAGCATTCCCTTCTGACATTGCAGAGCTCTGTTCTGCAGGCAAAGTGCACGGTCATCCTGCATTGTGCTCCCATGAAGTTCAAGAAGATAATGTAAGGATGTAGGCCTAGATCCTCAAAGATATTTAAGCTCCATTGATTTTATTGCAAGTTAGGGGCCAAAATATCTTTGAGGATCTGGACCAGAATGATTATCAACCTCTGGAAGGGACAAAGGGTAGGTAACCAGATTTTAGAAGAAAACTAAAACTTTTTTTTAAATCCATGTTACATTGAGCCAGTTTAAAAATTCAGTTTGAGCGGATTTTAAAAGTCCTTCTTACACTTATGGTGTAGAAAACATACCGCAGTATTTTACATAATGGTCCAAAACATTATAGCTGCTAATTTTAGATGGTGAATCCTTAACAGCAAATAGGTTCTCATACATTTAGCCCTTTTTTGTTCATGTGTTGCTCCTGATTTATATAAAGCATTTGTTATTAACAAACATTCAACCAGTGATCATGGCAAATCCCAAAGGGAAGTCACCTCCTTGCAAATCAAGCACCACCCATATTGATCTGTGCCTAGGTCATTCAGCCAATAGTTCATGCAAATAAATTGCAGCATATGAGTTGTTTGCAAACAGTTTATTATCTGTGATGGGTAATTGGGCCCCTGAGTCAGAAGGGCTTGTTTCTGCTCCATGATTTGGGCCCTGATTCAGGAAAGCATCCCTATTTAGGACAGCATTTAAGCATGTACTTAATTTTAAGACTATGGGGTTTAAACACATGCTTAAGTGCTTTCATGAACTAGAGCTTGGATAAATGAAATCTTTTAAATAGAAAATAATAAATTGTAAGTAGTAAGCAATGTATTTCCAGTGTGGATATGCAGAAAAAATCAGCATTTGGACTAAAATCCATGATCTTTTAACATTCAAAACATTTTCATGAATAAATTGGCAGTTACCTGAATATGTGCTGGTGGCGAATAGTATTCCCTCCACAAATAATAGCAGAGCAGAAAACACCCTTTTGCAAAAATATTCAGTGAAAACCATGTCATTCATTTCTTTTTAACCAGACTCTGCATTTGACCTAATTTACACATTAAAATAATGGAAGTTGGAGAACCTAAAAAGAAAACCCTAGAGGAGTTTCGTTTCTGTGCCTACTTGATTGCATCCATTACTCTTTCTCTTTGCTTTTATCCTGGCTGCATTAACTCAGTGAATTTGCTTTAGATTATTTTCGTATTAACTAAAAGTTCCCAGAGGCTGCTGGTATTTGCATTCAGTAACTTCAGTAGCAGATATAACATTGCACTAAATGTGCCGTCCACTGATTCTATGAAGTTGTTAGGAAACTGAACACATGTTCCTTACAGATGTTTGACCTGAGGCAGATCAGAGCCGTTCAATCCACCTATGGGTCACTTTCCTCTCCATCTGGAGATCTGTACACACAGGACCAAATTCAACACTGATTTATAGGCTGGGCAGCCCCTTAAAATCAATCATCAATCCTGAGTGCCGGAAATTCAGCACCAAAATCAATGTGGCCTGTTTTTTAAAGGTTCTTGGTACAGGCAGCTCTCAGGGACTTCAGTGGGACTTTTGGGTGTTCAGTGTCTTTGAAAATCAGAGCACTTATATTTTGGCACCTAAATAAGGATTATGGGGCCCAACTTTGGATGTCAAGACTGTTAAATCTATAATTAGCCAGGCCCAGATCCTCAAAGGAAGTCAGTAGCCTAAATACCTTTGAGAATCTAGGCCCCAGACTCTACATGTCCCCATTTAGTTCTTTCATCTTACAGCTTCTCCACTGTGGTAGAAATGGGGCCTGGATATGCTCCTAGGTAGCCCCACTGGCTGTACGTAAACACAGCACCTTTATGAGGCTGGCTGGGGGCTTGCTTGTGGATGGGAACCCCTTTCATACACACTTGTTTTCTCATTCACCATTCTCTTCCCTATGCTGAGTCACATTTTGATGATGCAACATAATATAAATGAGAGCTTTCCTCTCAACCTATTTTAACCAGGTTCCTCCTCTTCTGGCAGGATCTCCAGCACAGGAAAACCTCCCAGTGTATCCCAGCAGCATAGCAAGGCATTTTTAGCTGTAACAGGAATTGGATTCAACACCACCATTTACAAAAGCCATTACTGATTTCCATGAAAGTTGTGTCAGTTCTGTAACTTTTTCAAACAGGCTGATAGTGGTCCAGTGGAAAAGCTCACAGTTCTTATGATCAGGAATATTAAAGACTCCATCTGCTTGCTTGTTGCCTTTCTCCAATTATAAAACACACCGGAGTAATTGTTTTTGATTATGTTTAAGTAGGCATTGAAAGTTTAAAACTTGAGGAAATTCCCAGCAGTTCATTTTAAATGCCTGCCTCCCAGTTTTGTAAATGAATATCCTACGGCCTTTGCTGCATTGCTGAACCTCTTCCCCCCTCGTCTTGAAAATCTGATTTTTCCTCTTTGCAGCCCTTCAAAATAGCATTATTAATCCACTGAGGGAAATAAACAGCTGGACGTAAACATTTCCCAACTGCTGGAGAAACACTAATGGTTTCCTAAACCAGATCCAAGTAGTCGCCATACTAATGCAGAAGGGAAAACCATCTCGTGGCCTGGACACGTGCCTGTGCTAATGAAATAATCAACGGTATAAGGTTGGCTGAGTCACTCTGCTTTGCGGATCATCAAATGTGCAGCTTCTTAATTATTATTTAATAGTTAGTGAGCCCAGCCAACAATGTGCTCAGTGCTGTAAATGAGAGTGCTTGCCCCCAGTTGCTTACAATCTACATTTGGCATAGGCCCAGCAGTCAGTGATTGGTCGGACAGCAGACATCCAGCAGTACACTTGCTGGGCGGTGCAAGTTGAAAAGCAGTGGCAAAAGCGTGGAATGGTCATGAGGGGAAGTGGTTTAAGGAGAAATCAGGAGTGTGGTTTAAGGAGAAATCTAAAAGGCAGCGCCCAATGAACACTTGAGAAGTAAGGAACAGTGCCAAAGCAAGCAGGGGCAAAGATTGTTGTAGATCTGTAAATTCTGAATCATACTTCAAGTCAGCCACATACGAGCCCACTTTGTCATTTGCTTTTCATGATCATTCACGTGAGCCAAGTTGTGTGTGTCTGTGTGTGTGTGTGTGTGTATGTGTGTGTGTGTGAATGGTTGCGGAAAGCTACTTTGGAGCCCATAACCAAGACTGGTTTAATCATAAAACAAAATGTGTTTTGTCAAGGTGCAAAATTCATACTGGATGCAAAAGGAAGTAGTTTATAAAGATAAGGTCATACAATCAGGAAGCAGAAACAATACCATGCGATTTAGGCATCCAGTTCCAGCTCAGACAGGGTAAAATTCACCTGTATGCAGAAAGCCATCACAAGGGCCTACATGCCACTTGAACCTTTTCTGATGTGCAGCATATACCCACTTCTTCATGCATGTGTCCAACTCGCTCCATGGCTCCACATGCTCCCCCTCATTCCCACGCACTTGCTCTCTGAGAACAGCATCTAGTACACAGACCCTGTGCTCCCTCCACTACATGGAGCTAAGATCTTATGACTATCTGCCCTCTTAGCTGACAGACAGGGGATCGAACCAGGGACCTCCTGAGCTAAAAGTATGAGCTGCTAAGGCTATTTTTAAGCTGGGGGCTGGAACAACTCAAAACATCTGTGAAGGCCCATGGGATGGGGGTGGCGGTCATAATACTGCATACTCACCAATAGGTTACACTGTCTAGACCTATCCTGAACACTTGTGTATGGGGAGGGGAGTTTTACTCTCCCTTATCCAGAAGGCTTAACTGAGACTTACCCAGCGCACAGGCCTTGTGCTGGTTTTCTGGACAGGGCTAAATTCCACCCCTACTGAATCCAGACTTCTGAATGAATAAATAAATACTCCCTACAAAGCATTATGAACAACCTATAGGCTGAAATTTGTTCACCTCCTAATTATAGAATAAAACCGTGGTCTGCTTAGACAATTTGTGAATGGAGAAAAAAATGCTAAATTGATAAATAAATCACTCACAGCCAGTAATTGGACCAGTTCTCCAACCAAGCATAAAGGACATCATGGGACAAAGTACCAAGATATGAGAGGGTTAAGGCTATGAAGGAAGAGAGGTTTGGAGGAAGTACAGGGAGCAAGAGAACAAGTAGGTAGAATAGGGCACAAGCAGGTTTGTTTAGAGCTTGGAAATTGAGGACAAAAAGTTTTAACTTAATGTAGATGGCAAGAGGAAGCGAAGGGGAGGCTTGGAGGAAGGGGCTGACATGGTCTGTGAAGTGACAAATGTCCTTGCTATTGCAGCTTTCTCTAGGTAAACTGAAGTGGAACCAGATAACAAGCAGGGAGGGCTACAAAAGTGGAAGCTGTGCTAAGCATCAGACGGCCAAAGCACAGACCAGGGCTCTAGCGGTAGGCGGGGAGCAGAAAGGACAGGTTTGCCAAAGGACAGAAGTGACAGATGTAAGCATGAATAGGTAAGAAGAGAGGGGAGTTGGAATTGGCGTAGGAAAATAGGAAGGATTGAAAAGGGGAGTGAAACGATGAGGGGCCAGATCCTCAGTCGGTGGAAATCAGCATAGCTCCACTGAAGATCTAGCCTGAGAAGTTGATGCTTCATCACGCTCACTGTCAGAGAGTAGCATGACATACAGGTGGCAGCACAGATGGGAGAAGGAGTTCAGGAGCAGGAACTGAGATATGAAAATAAAGAACACAACTATAACAACACAAGAAGTTTTTAACAATATAGTGTACGTTGCTCTCACATAAATAACACTGGGCCCAATTTTCCTCTCACTAACACTTGTGTAAACCAAAAGTAGCTCCACTTCAGTCAACTGAGTTCAATTGGTGTAAAGGAGATGAAGAACAGGCTCATAGTTTATAAACTCAGTTTTCATGAATCAGCATAACAGGTGTCAAAAACATTGACAAATTAAAGTGAGATGTGGTCCCACAAGAACTCAAGCAGGGGAGGCAAATGGGAATCCAAAATGAGGGGTGTGGCATTTGTCCTCATGAAAGACAGTTGAGAGATACAACCTCATATTTAAAAAGTCAGTTAGCAACTGTTGGGCTGTATGGGTCAATGCAATGCATTTGGTTTCATTTTTGCTGTTAATCTCGTTCAAAGTTGTATTAAGAATGTGACTGTTAAATTTGAACTTATCTTTAAAAATAAATTAATGGGAGTTTGCATCATCGATGGAAACTGAAATTGATGTGTCTGTTTAGTGACAAAGGCTATTTTGGATTGGTGGTGTGACTGAAAGTTTACGAAGAGAAATAGTAAATGCATTGTCACTTAGAACTTTTAAATCAAGATTAGATATATTTTTAAACACTTGCTATAGTTCAGCCACAAGTTACAGGGCTCTGTTGTGTTCATTTACCTGGTAGGGAAATTTAATTCCCTCCCCTACATGAGTTACTGCATGAAATTCTCTGGTTTGTGTTAGACAGGAAATCAGAGCAGATTATAGTGGTCCCTTTTGTCTTTTATATATGAATAAATAAATAATCAGCAATGCCATTATCTTAATCATTCTTCTTCTTCTCCCTTTCCTTACTCTCCCTTTGCCTGCAATGATTATTTCTGGTGTTCTGACTAAGCTTAGCCTGTAAGCTCTTTCAAACAGGAACAGTCAGTAAAATTTTCCCTAAATCCTTTTGACATTTAATAGGATTTAAGAGCCTAAGTCATTTTGGTGCTTTTGAAAATGTTCCTGGTGTCTTGTCTACGTTATGTGAGGTGCCTCAAATATAATAGATGTTGTATAAATGAAATACAGAAGGGAATGTTTTAGTTCCCCACCACCATCCTCAAAAAAAATTCAACTAAAAAAAAGCAGAGAAAGCCACTTAAAAAACAAAACAAAACAAAAACCTAGCAATCCAAGCAGACAGGGCACATGCAGTAAACAGACATGTGGCCAAATTCATCCCTGGTATAACCCAATTAATTTCAGTTCCAAACTCCTAAAAAGATTACAGACTTCAATAGAGTTCTACCCAGGATGAATTTAGCCCATGTTTATTCTGTTTAGTCACAGTATAGGAATGTATGAAAGAAATGCATGCTGGGCATTAGTTTCAATAGAACTCCATCTCTCAACAAACCTCCCAAAGCTGGAAAAAAATACATATGAATCTAACTTTCCAGACTCCATTACATCTACTGGACCAGATGCTGCTCTCAGCTGCACGAGTCTGAGTCTGAATCTCAATCTGAAGCAACTCCTTTCACTTCAGTGCAACTGAATTGAACCCACTGTGCCCAGCAATAACACACAACATTTTCCAAATCAGGCCTCAAAATATGTCTGTGAGGTAGGTAAGTATCATTATTTCCATTTTACAGATGGAGAAACTGAGGCAGATAGGTTAAGTGATTTGTTTGAGGTCATGCAGAGCAGCGATTAGAACTCAGGCATTTCTGGCTCACTGCACCCTGTTAAGCGAAAACCATACAGCTTCAAGATGCAGCGCTGTTACAAAGTAGCATGGACTCTTCAGCATGGTCACTCCCAGAGGAAGCTGGAATTAATATGCAAATCAAGCAGAATTTTAGAAAGAGTGAACTCTGGTACCTTCTGTGAAGGCCAATGCAACATTGATCTAGCAAAGTATTTGCTGCCCCTATATATAACTTCAGTGAGGCTTTCACTCTTCAAAGTTGATCCTGCAGGCCTCACCGGTGGGAATCTGGCCTTAGTGAACTCTGCAGAATCAGTCCTTTAATATAGTGTAACTACATTTTATGAGCAGGAAAAGTTTTAATGGAATGTGAAAAAAATGTGACAAGACATCTTTACATTTTAGTCAAACTGGAAATGGGAAAATGTCATTTTCTTCGTAAATCTTGTATAAAAGAGGCAACTAGAGCCAGAAGCTGTAGTACTTAGGCAGTCAAAATTCCCACTGAAGGATATTTTTATGGTGAAAATTGAAACCTGTGAAAATGCTGTATATGGAGATTTGATTCTAAGAAGCCTGAATTACTTATATGGTAAATATCAACTGTGAAGAGCATTTAAACAAAAAACACATTTAAATCATATGACTGATGCTAAAATGCCCATCTCCAATCTAGTTCCCCTCACTTCTTTTGGGGGTTCCTATTATTTGTCTGCTAAATGTAACAATTGCATCTCTTCTTTGCTATCATATACATGAATGAAACTGCTGCATTTACAGTGCAGAACATAAACCTGGATTTAAACTGATAGAGGAAACTGACAGAATGCGATTTTGCATGGCATGCTGGCCCAGTGAGGAATGAGACCAGGAGAAGATGTTTTGACTAATCCAGACTTCTGTTATAGAAAATATTTACCCTGTATAAATTCTCAATAAATCAGCAATTCTGATTATATCAATTTGGGGGGGAGGGGGCGTTTCCCACATAGAATCATAGAATCATAGAATATCAGGGTTGGAAGGGACCTCAGGAGGTCATCTAGTCCAACCCCCTGCTCAAAGCAGGACCAATCCCCAATTAAATGAAGTTGCACATGAAGTTGAACAGGGAAATTCTTGACAGCAGTATGTGTTTGTGGTCAAAACACCAAGCTGCTGCCTTATAAATGAAATGCTTCCCATGCCCAATATAAGTACAAAAGGAGCAGCTTCTTCATTCCCCACCTATGCTATCCCACAATGAAATGCTTAATAAACAATAGCTCAGATTTCCTACCTCTCATTGTTTTTTCCCCCCCTACAGAATTCAGGGGTCCTAATCAGAGAGGATAAGAACGTGGTGCAGCCAGCGTGGGAACGATTCATCTGAGTAATCGCCCCCTTGGAAGTGAATCAGAAAACTCCCTTTTATTTATTACTTAGATAAAAGATGACTGGCTCCATGAGAGTCGTTCACCTCACCCCCCACAAATAAATTCCAGGGAACATTCCTGCTCATTTGTTCCCTGTAATGAATTACAAGTGGCTAGCACAGAAAGAGAGATGTCTGCTGATCCCTTTCTTTCTGCATCCCCCATGATATTTGCCATACTTTCCTTAAAAACAGGGGTGAAGGGCGGGAGAACACCACCGAACAAATGGTCTAGCAGAAGTTCGAGCAGGGATTCAAATATCAGGTCTGTCTGGAGCTTTTGGTACCATCTTAACAAAGGCCGTGCTCAGAAGTAATGCTCCCCCCGGGGGGGCAGGGGAGGAGGTAGGGTAATGCTTCAGTAACAGCAGCACCGTCATCCCCTCCTGTGGCTGGGAGATGTCATTTCAGTTCCTAGTAGCTGGTGAGGGAAGACCTGTCTCATTTTCCAAAGCAAGCACCTGACTGAGACCATAGAACCCTAGGGTGTTGTCAGTACAGGGCAGAAAGCAAACTCTTTGGGTAGGGCACTGGTCTGAGAACCAGGTGATCTGAGTCCTAATCCCAGCTCTCCCACTGGCCACAGGAAAGTCTCTTCACCTGTCTCCTAGTCTGTTTTATGTAGGTAGATTGTAAGCTGTTCGAGGCAAGGAAGGTCACTTCTTTTGGGTGCCATGAGGCTATTATATAAATAATAAAGAGTTTATAAAGCTACTTTGGTACATCTGCCTACTAAGGAAACAAGGTACTAAATACCCAGTGATACCGTTTTTAATTCACCCTCTAATGCATCATGATTTTCCTCTCAACATATCTATTTCCCATACAAAACAGATAAGTTTATTCTCTTTTAGAGACTCTAAAATTGAAAACAAAATACTTTGTATTGTTTGTCGCTTAATACAATCGTTGATTTTTCCAATACAACTACATATCTTTACTAAAGACACTTCTGCACAACTTAATTTATATTGGCCCACTGGAAATGTGTCAATTTCCACTGTATTTATTGCTATATTTAGTCAGCAATCATTATCTGACTAAACTAAACTCTGCAAAGGTTTTCATAACAGGGACACTGGAATTGATCAGATGTATTGAATTAGTCATGTAGTCGTATCTATATAAACAAACGAGGGAAAATCCGTATTGTTCCCAAATAAAAAGCAAGGCAATAGTGTTCTTTTATCATTCATAAGATTCTTTGCCCATATAAATAGTATCTTTGTAAAATGAAGAGGGAAAATGGAAAAGAAGGGAAATATTTTTTTTTTGTTTTGATTTCAGTGCTTTATAGGTTTAAGCCTTATACGTTTTGAAAATAATAAAACCCCAAAATAAAAGTTACTATTTTGATCTGTAATAAGGAAAAGAATTGTTTGATTTCAGCTTTTTGATTTCAGAGGTGACTTGTGGATAATCAGGGAAGAAGCTGTTCTTTCTATGAAATTACAAAAGAAGCAATACATGTTTTAAAAGCTCAGATGGAACCCACGCTCAAAACTCCCTCTCCATGTCTCAATCCAAAGTGGTTTTGCAGTGGAATAAACATCTCTGATCTAAGACAGCTGCCTGTAATCAAAGGCCGCCCATCAACACTAGACTGGGCCAAGATGCAATTGATAAATATACACTATTGACAATGAAAGGGGAGAGAGAGTGTAAAGGAGTGTTTCCCCCATGGCCTCAGGCTGTGTGAATGGTAACAGTTTGCCCATTATTCATTTGATTTGTTTTTTAACACTTTTGACATCTAATCTTATCTGCTAATACCCAAGATTTAGTTACCAAGGTGAATTTTTCACACTAGGAGCACAGTGACTTGACTCCCTCCCTCCCTCAGGTCTATTGACTTTTCCGTTGTAGGTAAAAACAGTGACTAACCCATATCAAAAAAAAAAAAAAAAAAAAGTATACTTTTAACATTCGCCACTCCACCAGGACAACATTTGTGAAAAAGAATTAAAAATATTACACCACCTGAAAAGGAAAGTTCTGACAATTGGGTGAGGGAGTTCGATTGAGGATAGACCTGAAAGCAAATAGTTAAAGACTGTTCAGAACATATGTGAATAGTACATCCAGCCAGGCTTGCCTGTAAAATAACAATTTATTTTAATACTTAAAAAACACAATCCAGTGATAAATGTCAATTACCAATAATCAGCATAAAGTGCCAAATAGCCATACAACCTTTTTAATAAACAAAACATATTGGAATGTCTCTTAGTTTTAACTTTTTTAATACACTGTTCAGAAAGCTAGCCTTTAAAATTCTCTGATTGAGATTTATCCTGCCCACTCTCTCATTGGGACACACACAGACTTTAAAGTACCACTAAAACCATGTTGTGCATAGCATCAGTTTGATTTATTGCCATTATTCTTTCCTTTGGGTGTTTTTAAATAAGTCCACAAATTACAAACCACCTCCAAGGCACTAGACCACAAAACAAAAACAAGATCTCCACGGAGTGTTGATACTGCAGCTCTAAGCTCTATATGAGGCTTTTAGTGCATAGCAGACTTCATCACTTGAGATTTAGGTCACTTTGGAACATTTTTTTTTTAAAAGAAAACAACAACAGAAACAAACAAACAAGTCCGCAAGTTGTTCTCCTGGTCTCAATGGTGCTGTAATGAGAAGCCAAAGTTTCAGTTCTTAATTGTCTTCTGGAATTTTTTGTTTCCTGAAGTGTTTAAGTAAGAAGCTTTATACAGTCAAAAAAAGTATAAAAAAATGTAAAAAGTAATACCTTTGGAAGCTACGTTTTTGCTTTAAAAAAAGAAGAAGATTCCTGTCCAATACGTGAGCACCACCTTTTGGCATAAAGTTTATCAAAGCCACACAAGACAGCCAGTTCTCTTGCACTCTCCATATTATTAATATGTGTTTCAAAGGCAAAACAATATTTTAAACCAGGATTTGGGAACCTTTTATTTTTAATTAAAACGAAAGTTCAGTGCTCCCATCCTGGGGTTTTTTTGTTTTTCGTTTTTTGGTTTTGTTTTGGTTTTTTTGTTCGGGTTTTTTTTTGTTTTTTGTTTTTTGTTTTTTTTTTGTCTGTGTCTGTTCTGAATTTGGTATAAAGTCTGGAGGGGAAGTCAGTTCATGGGTGCTGGAGAGTTCAGCATTTAAGTTTGGAAGGTTTAAGCTCCTTTACTTGCGTATGCAGTGTCTTGTGGACAGCTAGAGTTCTGGACTGGCAAAAGCCTTTCCCACATTCTTGACACTTAAAAGGCTTTTCTTTAGAATGAATATACCTGGGGAGAGAGAATATAGATTTACAAATAGTGACAATTCAATCAGGTGACCTCTCAAAAACCACCCCTTGTTTGTGGCCTACTTTCCAAACTACTGCTGAGGCCCAAATATGAGATGCCCAGAAGCCAGAATGGGGGACGGGGGATCACATTCATTCAGGAAGCACACAGTGTTATGGGAATCATTCTTTTACTGTAAATACCTGGCTCTAATGGCCACTCTGTATTTCTGATTAAAATTACTTTCAAAAATAAAAAGAAAGGGCCATCCCAAATTGCCTGCAGGGAAAGCGTATGGTCCTCAGTGGTGTACAGGAAGTCAAGTAAACTTCTATAAGGGATTCACCTGCCAGATCAAGATGCCTCAATCACTTGGGGCATTACTAAACGGTACAAAGCAGCAGGAAGCCTAATGTGACAATCTTGCACTTACAGGGGGAAATGGACTAGCTCACCTTTCTATTTGTGGTACAGGAGAGGGACAGAGCCAAGCAAAGCCTGTGGTTATAACCCCCACCCCACCCCCATTAAAATGCTGGAGTTACCTGTGATCCCGCAGGTGATCTTGCCTTCGGAACGCTTTGTGGCAAATGTCACACGTGTAGGGCCTTTCATCGGTGTGGGTTCTTTCGTGAATCAAAAGGTTATAGGACTTGGTGAAGTGTCTGCCACAGAATTTGCAGACGAATTCCTTCTTGGTTTTGGAAGGTAACCTCCCCCGGGTGGGTTTCTTCTCTGGGGAGAGCTTAGTTACCTCGAGCAAGGAGCCGAGCCCCGGAGGCGAGCTCTGGCTGTCCGCCTGGCCCAGTTTAGAGTGATCCTCTTGGGTGGCGGCCACAGCGAGGTTGGCAAAATCAAACCGGGGTTTGGCTTTGAGGGGCAGGCTGGTGGCTTCTTGCTTGGGCTGGATGACGTGTGGGAACAAAGGGAAGGCAGGCAGCTGGAACCTGGCGTCCACCAAGCTGGACACCCCGGGCACCTTGGAGAAGGAAGAGCGAGGCAAATGCATGGCTGGGTAACCCAATGTCCACTGGTGCAGGTGAACGGCGTGCAGGGCGCTGAAGCCGTACAGGTTGGGCAGGTGGTCCGAGGGCACCGCGGGCAGCCCGTTGAACGCTTGGAGGAAGGAGTAGTTAGTGAGCTGCAGGGAGGGGTGAATGGGCACGGGGGCCGGCAGAGTCTTACTTCCCATGGTGTCCACCGGGGAGGAGGATCTGGGAGCAGGGAAGGCGAGTGTCTGGAAGAGAAAGAGAGACAAAGACCTGTAACAGGGAGACCACAGAGACAGGTCCGCCACGCCGCCTGCTGCTCTCCTTTGCCTAGGGCCGGCTGCGGAGCCCCGGGCTGCTGGGCGTATCCCAGAGCCCAGGGCAGGTCAGTGGAAAGGTGCCCATTGCTTGCAGTGGCTCTGGCGCGGTGCGCCTCGGCCCCTTCCCACGGCAGCCGTGCAAGCCTCAGGCTGGCTGCACAGATCTGCAGGTCGTTAGGAGCCCTTTCATCTGCCCCCTCCCCGCCGCCAAGCCTGCTCCTAACACAAACCATCCCTCGGTAGCCCTGGCTCGTTGCAGCGCGGCCTCCTCCGCTTTGCGCACCGCTAGCTGGGGAGGACCCTCCAGGTAGGCTGTGTGTAACTTCAGGGTACTCGGCTGCACACCCCCAGGCTTCACCCCCAAGCCACCCAGATTTCTCCCCTGCAGCTCCCGCTGGAGTCAATGGAAGATCCCCTCGTGAGCCCCAGGGGACACCGTTTTTCCTGGCAACTCGCGCGGTAAAGAGTTAAAACTCAAGCGCATCGCCGCCGTATCCTGCCCGTACGAAGCAAGGGCTCGCCCTCTGCCGCCCAGAGGAGTGACAGGGCTCCCCGCCGAGCCCACCAAACTTTGACCTCCAATTTGCTTTGGAAAGTAGAGCGCGAGGGTTTTACCCTCGCCAGCTTCCAGCCCCTGCGTCTGGATAGCGGCGTCCCACAGCGCTCCCCCTTAGCCCCTTCCCAGTCCAGCCACATCCACTCAGCTGCCTCCTCCTGGCTTCTGCATGGGAACAAGGGCAAAGCCGGGGCCAGAGGTGCTGGAATTATTTGTATAGTGGGGGTGCTGAGAGCCATTAAACCAAACTGTAAACCCTATAAGTGATGGAAACCACTTCAAACCCCTAGGGCCAGCACCTATGGCTGGAGGAAGAGGGTGTGGGGGGGGGAGGATGTTTATTTGAAGCTAGTAGTCCCCTCCTCCCTTTAAGGCTGATAATAGTAAATATTAAAGCCCTGCGTCCCGGTGGCAAGTCTGATTTTTCTTTCTTGTTTCCTTTGGAAGGGGACGAGCTTGGCCGAGACCTTCTCTAATCAGGCTAAACAATGTCTTAATAAAACCCCATTTGAAAATTCGGAGCTAGCAAGAGCCTTTCCACAGCCACTTTGCAGGGTGTGTAATTGACTCCCCAGAGCAGTCAAGCCGGGGGATCTTCACACAGCAAGTGTTGCCCAGATAGAACTGCGCTGCCCCCTGGCACGCCCGCGATTTTCAGTCAGATCTCCGCGCTGAACTCACAGGCCGATCGGCTCAATCGCTGCCACTCTGCGGGCTCCCGCACCCTCCCGTTTGCGGGTTTGCACTGAGGCCGGGGGAGACTCAGACTCGCCCGAGGTAGTACAAGCAAAGCCCGCTCCTCTGCTAAAGTCTGATTTAAAAAAAAAAAAACATTTGAAGTCAAGGGGAACTTGGGATGGGACCGGAGTATTTTCAAATCAGGGTCCCTCATGCAGTCCCAGCCAGACCGCTGCACGGCACCTCGGAAGGCAAAGGAGATACTGACGAAGAGAAAAACGTAGGTAACTGGGACTATCTGACCCTTCCCTCAATCACAGTAATTAACGCGCGCACATCTCCTGCCAACCGTTTGGCAAGGGGTGCAGCTCTCTAGGGGGAACAGCGGCAGATATTTGAAAGCTCGCCCCTCTTAAGTGACACATTTGGTTTTTGGGGGGAGGGGGGTGCTCGCTCTTCTATGATTTGGTTCTCCACGTTTATTTCCCCAGCAACCAGTGATTGCCCAGAGAGTGTCTTCTGGTATTGCTATTTTGGGGCCCTGGGGACAGATAGTAATGTGCGACCGTATTTCTAATGCCAAACTGCTAGTTTCTCTAAGCATTTATCAAAAGCGATTCTCCCCCCGACCCATGGCTGAAAGATTATGGATTTCTGATCAAGATGAAGGGACTTCCTGACATATTAAGGCCCCGTTTGGAGAAGAGTTTACAAACGCGCACCAGATTGCTAGCTCTCTCTCTAGACCCAGGCGCAAAGGAAACCTGATGGCGGAAGAGTTCTAGATTCCAGACAAACAAAAGGTTTATATATGGATGCGATTAAAAGGAAACTCGCAGTTGCAGAAGCTATGTTGGGGGTGGAGGGCTAAGGCGGGAGATTATGAGAGGGGGATTTTTTTTCCCTCAGAATAGCCCCATCCTCTACCCCAAGGCCACCTTTCATGCCGCTTTACATAAATCAGCCGCAGGAAAGGAGACCCAAATCCGATAGGAATTCCATCGCAATGACCCAGAATAAAAGCGTGGGGCATTTTTTCCAAGATTTGCCTTTTGCTAATTGGATACATTTTGTATAGCGGCTGATTAAAAAACCATACACATTACTTCCCCCGTCCCATAACTGTTCAAGGGCCAGTGGTCCAACCTGCGTTTGAGATTTGTTCTTCGACCGGAGAAACAAACATTGCTTAGTTTTAATATAGTGCCAGGTGTCTTCTTTTTGCGACACAAGTGTCTTGATCCCTTATTTCAGGAGCAAACTAAACTAAACACAGAGCTGCCCACTCCGCCTAGATGCCCGAACTGTCTGGCTGCCACATCGGTTACAATTCTAAAACAATTACACTGGCTCATTCTGATCTCTGAAACGTGTCAAGCGACAGCAAACCTCAACGAATTTCGAGCCCAGAATTCTGGGCCCCTCCCCTCTTTTCATATCATATGTTGTATTTAAAAAACAAACAAACCCGAAATATAAAACACAACACCCCCCCGGACAGATTTAGGTAAAATCCTGTTTTACAGGGGCGTCCCATTTTTACAGAAAATCGGTTTCCGTTTTCCAGACGAATACATGGGCAACGATTCTTTCAAGCAAAAGGAAGTGCAAAAATGATTCATAATAGCACCCATTGTCCTAATTATGTTGTTTGCTAGAAGCAGTATTATCCCTTTTTTAAAAGGAAGGGGCTCAGAGGGCGGGGCGTTCAGGTTGATACAAGTTTGTTGGCATCCTTCCAGAAATGAAAGCTACACTTTTGCTCGGTACAGCTGGGGTAGTCAAAAATATAGATAAAGAGCAGCTTATTTTCGTAGAGAAGTCTCTCTTAGGGACATCAAAGGGAATGTGTATTTCTCTCCGCAGTACTTTTCTACTCTTTCCCTTCCCCACAGAGAGATCAATGTTTCTTTGATTTCGGTGTCACCTCTACCTTTAATTCTGCTTCATGTAAACAGATCGTTATCTCTTTTTTTAAAGGAGCCTGTGAGTTATTTGCTTGAATCGCCCCCACCCCCATCGCAATAAAACTGTACAGTTTTTAAACACAAGATTTGCTTGCTGAGTAATTGAGAGCAAGCCACTTGTGTACTGACACAGGACTGAAACAAAACCCACTCTTGCCAAGATAAATTTACCCTGCAAAATAAGATCATAAACTTGAAAGACAACATCTGTCCCCAGCTTTCTTACCCTTTGTCCTATTTTGGAGATTTGGTCATGCTATTGTCTAATTGCCATTGTTTTACAATCATAGGAATCTTTACATTCCAGATAAATTCAATCTAAATATTCATCTCTATTTATAAATAAGAAAAATTTGGGGAAAAACTTGTTATTGGTAGCCTCTCATGAATCGAAATTAAATTAATCTCACGGTAATCTTGTGGTTAGTCAGTCTTTCTACTTTTCACTTTGAATTATCTATTTCTGATGTGTCTTTTGAGAGGGATATTTGTTATATTAAATACTTGACTCATAAATAATGAGTTTTACTGATTAGTTCCACATGGGGGAATAGATGAAGTAAATTAGCCTGAAATGTTGCTTATTTTTACAAACATGATAAATTGGTGGTTATAAAACTTCAGATTCTTGGGGCCTTAGAGGGTGGGGGAATATCTAGAACTCCTGCCACGAGGCTCATCTGTCAAAAAACCACCCTGTTTCGAATGAACTATTTAAAATTTGTTAGCCAAATCCCTTCGATTAAACTGGAACGGTCTGCAGAATTTTATCAGAGTGCCAGGTAGCCAATATTTCCTTCAAGGAGACAGAATTTGTATCAGCTTAAACGAGGAAATTATCGTTTACCTGTGTTTAGGAAACTAGCTGCAAAGGGAATTGGGGCTGTAAGTTGTTCTTTCGCTCTGCATTTGAGAGCGTGATGCTCTGGAGAATACAACGAGAGAATTCCGCGCCGATTCATTCAGATTATTAATGGAGTGTGCAGAATCTATTAAGGAAGGTTTATTCGGGTCTAATCGAGCGTGGAGGAGTTAATTGCTTACATTGATGAGGACTGGAAGGACTAAGGCAGCATATCTCTGCTAAATCCTTATAAAATCATCATTCACATTTTATCATGAAATCAGCGCTGACACGCTTTACGGACCACCGTTGCGAATGCTGATTAATACAGGCATATGTTAGACTCAGGGAAAAAAAATCCAGTTCACTACAGCTTGCTCAATTTAAGTATTCAGTGCAGCCTTTTCAACCACTCAGTCCGGATCCTCACGAGACAGCAATTATGATGTTCTTACAGTGGAATTAAACATGCCAATTTAACGTCTTTTGCCCCCTTCCAAGCGCAGCAGTGCTTTGGGAATGCCCTCCGCTCGAAAGCATGCATGTGGGCTTCCTAGGGGTGTCATTTCATACACAAACCAGCTGAGCAATTAGAAAAATACCTGCGCGCGTAAAAGTTTCATTTATGATCGGATTACTTTTTTTTTTTTTTTTAAATAATGGTTGTACCCTCTTCACACCAGAGTCCGGAAGTCCTGGCCTTCCTCCCACGTTATGGAGCAAATGGTGCTCCGTAAATAACCGGTAATAGCATTTTTTTCTTCCCTCCGCAACCCCCTTTTCCCTTAGCTCCCCGAAACCAAGTAATGGCAAGAAGACAACGACAGTGACCTCTCCAATGTCTCTAGCTCTCGCAGGCCACCGAGAGCGGAGTTCGCTCCCCTAGGCCTCAGGCAATCAAACCACGCAGGTTTTCAGCTAATCTCCTGCCACCACCGATCTTTAGATCTATGTATCCTGCGGTGTCACTCTGCTGTCGGAAGGTGACCGCATTAAGCTGCCCCAGCATCTTGATCTGGTCCCTATTTATGTTTTTTACTGGGCTGGGTACGTTTTTAATTGGACCAACAGTGCACCTGCTGGGGGGGTCAACAACTCCAAGCACATTTCTTGAGTTTACCAACTTCAACAGCAATCTACAAAAGGTCCAGTTTTTATAGCGTTCTCTCCGGACAGCCAGAAATAACAACAACAATGAATAATCCTCGGTTTTGCACTAACATTTGACGGAATGGCCTGGAAAGAAGCGAGCTTCTCTCTGCACAGAACTTCCTCCGAACGGACGTAACACATCAGCCTCCTGTCAGGTCTGCTCTGGCGGAAAGAGGCGAGTGGTGCCTGGGAACTAAAACGCGCGGCACTGCGTACACAATGATACAAGTCTAAACGCTCAAGTCTACACGGTGCTGGCACTCGAGACTAACCCCGGGGTTCGCAGACTGCAGGTCAGTTTCATCTCCGTTTAAAAGCATAGCTTGGCCGCACTGGGGGAGGAGCAGCTCCATATGGGATAGGCATGCTTTTAAATAGCAGCAAAATATCCAAACACCCTTTAAAGACTTTCAAACCGGTTCCCCTCACCCCGCGCCCCCAAAGAAATAAAAAGTCCTTCTAACGACAGCAGATCTGTCCCTTCACCTTCACTGTCCCAGGCACGGGGGGGGGGGCACTTTGGACTGAGGTAGCCAACCGCAGAGACTTGGGAAAAAAATAAAAGGAGTCGTTGGTTTTTTATTTACCTAATCCCGATCTGTGCTCCACCGCTGGCAGAAGTGACAAGATCCGGGGCTAAATTGGAGCTGGTAAAAAAGTTGGGCTAAGTTAGTGGCTCTCGTGGCCTCTCTGTGCACTGCTCTTCCCCGCCCCCCCTCCCGCCCCCACTGCTCCTCCAGCTGGGTACAGACAGATCCTAGAGAGCAGAGGGAGCCAGGTGCTCCTGCGGATGGAGATGGTGAGAGTCTCTCTCCCTCCTCCTCCTGCTGCTGCTGCCTGTGGGTCTGAGGGCAAGCGCGCCTTAGAGAAGCTGAGCTCAGACTGGAGTGATCCCTTCCCTCCAGCCTCCTCCTTATTTCAACCCCCAACCGGACGCTGGGCATGCGCACTACGGGGGGAAAGTGTCTCGCTGGGAAGATCCAACTTTTCAACTCTCCAGCTTGTTACGGGGCAGCCAGATTCCAGCCCGCACGGCTCCCAGGGCATCTCCCTGCGGGCACCCGCGAGCAAGCCGGGCTCCGAAGCCACGCCTGGCAGCCTCAGAGCCCCAGCCAGGGAGTCAGCTGTCCCCTCCGCCCCGAGGAGCCCGGAGCTGCCCCGTTCTGGCAGTCCCCTTCCCCTGCTCCCCCGCGCAGCCCCTAAGCCGCGCTCACTTCACTCCCCTGGGCCCGGGGTAGAGCCGCTCACGGCCCAGCGGCAGGGTCCTCTCCGGGTCAGAACTCACAGATTGCCCCTGGGCCAGGATTTGGCCCCACTGGGATCTACTTCCCTGGCAGATTGCAGTGGATCCACGCTGCCCGGAGACCAGATTCCCTCTCCATACCCCCAGCTGGATCCATTCTCCAAACCCCGCACAAGATCCACCCTCCATCTCCCGCACCACATACCGGTGAAGAATCCACTCGCGGATAAGACCCATTTAACCCGGGCTCAGCCTTCTCCCAGCATCCTTGGCAGGATCCACTCCCCAGTCTAGATTCACAGATCCAGCCCGCCTGACCTCGATCCACTCGCTCCATTCTCCTCCATTGGAGAGCTACTCCCTGGAACGAGTTTCCACACGGTGTGAAAACAGCCAGGTCCCTAACCCTCTCCTGCGGTTTTAGCCCTCTCCTTTGAATCCGGGGTCAGACAATTTAGGCAAAGCAAAGTAGCCCTTGAAAGAAAGAGGTTAAACGGGCTTTATAATTAATCCCGGGGCCATAACCCCCTTGCTTATTTGTTGTTCTATTCATCCATCCGTTCACACTCTTGAGGTCTGTGAAGGAGAACATTGCCGGAGTATATTATATGATCCCGAAGAACAACGAGAGTAATATAATACGTGGGCGAAGACAGATTTGTCAGGCGAACATCGTTTTGTGCTCAGGGATTAGCGTGTTATTTGCATGGCTACCTTGTCACGGTCACACTGTTACAATTACTTTGCAAGCCTCAGCAGAAACCCGGGTTATCCTATTGGGCGATAAAATAAGTGATGAAAATGAAAATTTCGCGGATGAATATTCAACATCATGAACGCCTTTGCGTGCCCATTTTCTCCAAAGAACAGCGCAATTTAGAGGCGCACAAGGTGATCAGCTAGCCCTCAGAGGACAAATATGTTTCAGGTTTTCTTCCACTTCTGTGGAAAATGAATGGCACTTCTAATGTTCAGGGGCAATGATGACACAGACAAGATCCCATGCCATCTCTCTCTCAAAGCCAGCATTTTTATTAATATTCCTCGGAACAAAAATGTCTGAAGGGTAATAATTTGGAAAAGTGCTTTTAAATAAGGAACAACTACCGTTGGATAGTGTTGTTATGTAAAACAAATAAGATGCTTATCTCACCCCCGGTACAACAGAATAAAATATATCACCAAAATGCACCTCCTTACTAGAGAGTTCTCTATTCCCAGATAAGAGGGACGCTTCTTTGTGTGTGTGTGTGTTGTTTGTATGTATTTTTAAAACAGAATCAAGCAAGCCTTCAATTTAGAAATAAACCACTTAAGCATCAAACGCTAATAATAAACAAGCAAACAAATAGTACCTGCAGCTGCTCAGATGGAAATAAAACTAACCTCCAGCTTCACCGACCTCCCTCCCTCCCAACAAATAAATCAATGAACCGCGCCGGAGCAACAAAGTCAAGTTTTGTCTTAGACAAGCTATCGCCTTTATTAGAGCACGGGGCACCTTTTTTTGGAGGAGGAGGGAAATGGGTAATTAGTTATCCAAATCTAGTTTAAAATTAAAGTGGGCAGTGGGAATACAATTCAAGCGTTTAAGATAACTGAGCTGTGTGGGACGTGGACGACGCCTGGATTGTATTGTATCATATTTATGCATGTGTTAAACATAAATATGTTTCGAATTGTCAAGCAACTGGCGTTTTACCTGAAGTTTCGGGTTAACTGCCTCGTTAAGTGTATTTGTCTTAAATATCTGGTGTTTGGATTGCAGGGGGAGAGCTGGCCCAAAACTTTTACCCTCCGATGATTTCTTTTATGGTGTCCCTGGTTAATTTGCATTATGTCAACTCGCAACAGCGGGGAACATAATACCCGTGCGGGGATTCACAGTCACCATTAACACTGACACGCAGGGAATCTACTTTCCTTTCCTCGGGAGTATCTGCTGTCGAGGAGGAATGTTAGACTTTAAAGACAGGTTTCAGAGTAGCAGCCCCGTTAGTCTGCATCCGCAAAAAGAAAAGGAGGACTTGTGGCACCCGAGAGACTAAGAGACTCGTAAAAAGAAAAGGCATCTGCTTCCAAAGTTAGCCACGTTGTTGGGAATGAGACGCTATTGTGACCGGTTCAAGAAGCTGAATTTTCCTTTATCCCTGGTACCTCCCGGCTGGAGCGCAGGGCGCGGAACCTGCCCATGACTCCGACTCCCAAAGACCGCGGGAAGCCAAAGATACAGTACCAATTTCTGTTCCCAGTTACACCCCTGTAAACCCGGAGTAATAATTGACCTGACTTGACTTCGGATTCACTCCTGGGTAATTGAGAGCAGAAGCTGGCTCGACGAAACAATTTTCTGAGGCTTTTTTATCTTTTTTCAAAAAAATCACAGCAGACTATGGTTTGGCTTTCTATCACACCTGGATTTTTGATTCAGGTGGAAGTCTCAGAGAGACAATCCCGATGTTTGTTTTACTCACACACACAACAACACCCGCCCACGAATATACCGAATATACACTTCAAAGCAAATCAGCTCCCCTTAGATGGCTGAAACTGGCCAGCGTAGGTAGGTATTAAAAAGCATTCTTTGTCTGATAAAGGACCCTCTGTATGCATTCGAGGGAACTAGAGCAGGGAGGTTTATTTTTTAAAATTTTTACATTTTTAAGTGCTATTTATGCTCGTGCAGGCATTTCCCTGTTTCCTTCGTTTAGCTAGGGGTATTCTGTACTCACCCGTAGGAAAAATGACGATTTCGGGCCCGATCCTGCAGTCATTTGCCGGCAAAACGACGAGGGGCTTCTCTGAGAGTTTTCCCTGGCAAAGGACGGCAGGATGAAACCGCGCTTAACAATTGTACCTATTTTGTTTAGGAGAAACATTCAGACCATTTCTTAGCGCCGGCTCCAGGCGCCTTGAAGGGGTCCCAATGGGCAGGGAGGCTTTTAAAGGACTGTTTTACAGGCTAGTGCTTGAGAGCGTCTTGTCCCCGCAAAGAGCAATAGGTGCCTTGCTCCTCAAGGCTGCTTCTGCTGGTTAGATCGCGGGACATGGCAGTCCCGAGCCCTGCGGGGGAAAGGAGACTGTGTTGGATGACCAGGACCTGTGCTTGTACAGTGGGTTCGCTCGGCAGCTTTACGAATTTCCCTGCCCCTGGAACTCTCTGCAAACTGCAAGAGGTGCGGGGGATCCGCTCTGGATTCATTCATGGAAAAGATACAGGGGAACCGGGAGAAAAGGAGAGGCTCCAGCGCGCTAGAGCGTTGAAACCCACCATTCAGTGTGCCCCCGCCCCGAACAGGAGCAGAAACAGACGAGGCATTAGCTCACGCTGGCTTGAATTCGTCTTTTCATGTTGCGCGGAACACCGCGATTGTTCGCAGTTAAGCTGGCTGCACCTGGGACGATCCTGTCCCGGAAAGCGGTGGAAGACCCAGACTGCCTCGGAAAAGATCATCGACACTAAACACTAAACGATGCTGAAAAAGCAAGAGGCGTCATTACACAAGCAAAGAAGGTCTGGGATATGGCTGTCACGATACCTTTCATTCTTGGCACCGGCGCAGACATGCAAAACTCCCAATGACTGCAGGATCGGGTCCATTTTACTCTCAAAACAGATTCTCACAACAAGCTATGTGCCACCAGAAACAGAGTAAGGCAGGCTCGTCTTTTATTTACACCTTTGTAAACCCGGACTCGCTCCATTTCAGTAAATGGAGTGACTCCGGATTTACACGGGTGTAACTGAAAGCAGAATCTGGCTGAAACTACAGAGAATCCAGAACCCTTTTTTGGCGTTTACTCATTCAAAATTCTGAATATTCGTTTTAAAGTAAATCCTAAACCCCCAAATCTATCAAACACTCAGTCTAATTTCACTTCATAATTGTTATTCTACTCATTCTAATTGCTACAAATGACAATAACCACAAACCAACAAGGAGCTATGCTTAGTCAAACGACGGTGAAAAATATTCAAGAAAACATTTGAAAAAATGTGGGGGGAAATCATCAAGGTTTCAAAATTTGGGGGGAAATCAAGAAAATAATTTAATTGTTGGTGCAAAACTTTGTCAACATTTTGAAATTTTCGAATGTGCAACCAACCACCTCTTGGGTTCACTACAAACCACAGCAAAGCTTTGAAGCATCATATTCTTGTTAGCAAGTCTAAGACTTTGGGAAACTTGTTTGTTAAATTTTTTTTAGTCCATTTTTTAAAAAATATTGTTGTCCTTTGACTAATGAACTAACATTGTTGCTTAGGTTGCCATGGGGGTCATAAGTAGACTCCTTATTAAAGTCAAGCGGGTGTCTGCTTAAAATCTGATATGGCATGATATGACCCTCACTTTACCCTTCCACACTGCCTACTAATCACCACCCTAAAGAGAGGTATCTCTGCCATCTGCCTCTGAAAGTTTTAATCTCACTAAGAATACGAATCCAGATAATTCAATAGATTTATAATTTTTCATCCAAGCATCTCCAGAAACTTTACAAGCAATTAATTAAATGCAAGCTTCCCCCCCCCCCTTTGCAGTGATGTGAAGCCAGTTGTGTAAATGATTCCATTTTTAACATCCAGCCTCTGCAGATCAGTGTTAATGCTACAGTGATACCTCTCACCCTGCTACAGTTAGAGTCAGCAGTTCCATTATAATTTCCTATTTTCAGGAGTTTTTACAGTGGTCATAAAAATTCAGTCCAGGCTCAAACTTGGCATCCTAGGCTCCTCCCAGGAGTCATTTCTTTTTGTTGCATTTGAAAGAGGAAACCATTTATCTGTTTTTACATTACAATGGTGCAACCAAAGGAAGCGAATGCAGGGTTTGCAGAACAGTTTTGTATTCAGCTGTACGGTATCTGCCATGGATGTGAAGAGAAAAGAATTAATAACATATGAATATAATCAGATTACAGAGAATCCAGAATCCATATTCAGGACCAGTAATATAAAAATAATGTTTATCATTCTAAAATGCCTTCTTTTCTAAGCTAATTAATTAGTAATTGATCCACAATGTGAACTGATGCTTTGGGATGCTTGGAATAAATAGATCAAGTCATTATATTGAGGAAGTTACTCTATGTATAATCTATGCAGAGGTTGAGAACCTAGAGTTTGGGGTGGGGGTCTATCCTCTGCCTTTCCTCCCCCCAGTACACATTGTAAGTAGGGCAGTCAAATGAGCTGTGGATTTAGGTGTCCCTAAGTATTCATTTACATGATGGATTGTAATGGTTCAGTAGTTCCTTTGGAACCATTATATTTTATCAGGTCAAAAACCAGCTTTCAAAAAAGAATTCCCTAAATACAAGGGTGGCTGAACTGAATCATATACATTACTTATACATCTATGTAATTTCCATAGCTATGGAAACTACACAGTGTTGCAAGTAACATGGTACAGCATGAAGGTTTTAGTGGCATGAGTTAGGGATGGGCAAAGACCTGAGTGAGTTGTACAACTCAGTGGAATGCCAATGAAGCATTGATCTCACATATCACACTGTCATGGATTCTGCAAATGCCACATATTTCACAGAAAACTGGGAATCTCTCTAGTGGTATAAAGCATCCATTTCTTCTAACCATGACAGGTCATGAGGTACCATTTCACAGCAGTTTATGGCATAGATACACCTACCACACCTATATGGATATACAAATAGCTGCAGTTATACAATTCTATAACATGTTATAGAATTTTGTGTGGATGTGTTTTTGTGTGGGTGTGTGCACACACACATGAATACAAAGTCCTCTGTTAACTCTACTCTTTCAGGGAAGAGAAAGTATCTTTTTCTGGGTTTGTAAAGTGGAGTGGAAATTGGAAAGACTATATACATATCTGGTAATATCAATCATTATCCTGAGTAATAATGAATGGAGGGCTTTGGAATGCTTTGGAAAGAAAGGCACCTTTTGGCTGTTGTGAACCGTGACCTAGTGATTAAAAAAAGGAATGGGAATCTGGATTCTGATGTTAATTTTCCCACTATGGCATTGATTCAGTGTGACCTTGGACCTATGATTTAGAGTGATACAGTGCCCATTAGAGTCAGTGGAAACTCACCCACTGATTTCACGGGGAGTTGGATTTAGCTGTCAACCTGTTTGTATCATGATTTACCTGTCTTTAACAAATGTGTATATCAACCTATATCAGAAGAGTGCTGTGAAGGCTGATAATTCGAAAAGGCTAAACCTCTACAAGGTAGTCTGGTCGGAACAACATGTGTGTGGATGAGTTTATATTAAGCCTTGTCCACGCCAGCAACAGTCAAAGCTGTAACTCACCATCTGTGTAGCTTCAATGGAGTTAGCAATGGTAGAACCAGTAGTGCAGCCAGGACCCAAGTGTATTCACTCAAGTGTTTACACTGCCCTCATCACTGTAGTATCTGAATGCCTGCCAGTAGTGGATGTGACTAACATCTGTCATGTGTAGGTCATTCTCTCTCACACCCTCTCCCCAAGGGGAGAATTGTGGAACTGAGAGTTTTGATAGGTCTTTGTTTTTGTTTTTAATGTACACACTGCTCAGTGTTTATGTTAGAGAAGCTAGCTTCAAAAAGCATGCCTTGCACTTGGAGCAGAAGGTGATGGGGTTTGCGATGGTCCTTAGTTCCTGGAGGAGTTCATTCCACAGGCTCAGAGCAACCCTTGAGAAAGCTCTGTCTCCTGCACAGATGAGATTTACCCTTATGGTAAAATGTTTCACTGTGCCTGAAGAGTGGAGTTGTTGACCACAGTCCTCATCCCAGAGCTTTAGGTGACTGTCTAGATATGCTGGACCCAGGCCACTGAGTGGTTTGAAGATATGGACTGAGACATTGAACTTGACTCAGTATTCAGTGGCAAGGCAGTCTAGAGAGTGGAGGATGAGTGTGATGTACCCATTTATTTACCACTGTGTCATCTAACTGCAATGGCTGCCCACTAGACAGTTAGCTGCGATATCATTACATGTGTTCCACCACAGGACGAAAAGGCACACACACTAGGCACTATATTTTTCAGCCAGGCACAAAGTAATTGTCAGTCATTAATCACCAGGCCAGAGAGTAGTACCACACCGCATAAAGCAGCTGCATCTACACAGTCAGCTCCACTGGTGGTAGCAGTGGGCAAGTCTATAGTGTGGAGACAGTTTTTATGAAAGTCTCCAGCCCTCTGATCTCAGCCATGATCCCTTTCCTCCATAGCACAATGACCATAGCAGAAGGGATCTGGTTTTGGACTGTTCTCTCATTTAAGCAGACCATTGCGGCACCTGCATGACTCTACGCCAGCTCTGTGGTTTGACCCTGCTCCCCCAGGAGTCTATGTGAGTTTTGCCGTTGATCTCAGTGGCAGCAGTATCTAGCCAGTGGCGCACAACTTCACTGCACCTATTTTTGCATAGCCCATAAGTGAGTGGAGATTCAGTTCCTTTGTTTGTACCTTGCAGGAAAGGTTTTATATTAGCACAAAGTTTTATTATAATTAATACATATAATGTATGACTCTTGGTCAGATGTATTCAGTTCACTCCACTGGCTCAAGGAAATAGTTATGGCTAACTGGGCAAATACTTTATTGTTCGAATCTTCCCTAAATAAAGACTTATGGAGAATGCAGGTAAGGCCTATGCATTTTAATTGTACATATAATCATCCACAATATCTTTCCTGTTTTCAGAAGATTCTAAATATATACCTGCACAGTAGACAAAAAAGGAATGTCTATGATTTTTAATTTTTTTAAGCTTTAATTTTATAAAAAGAAATGCACTCACACTGAAAACTACATGGGAATAAAGCCAAGGGATCAGCTGAAACTCAAAGGAAAAAGAGGAAGGGAAGTGGTGAGTCAGAAAGACCATTATACCCTGTTATTCTGAAGTGTTGCAAATAAAAGTCATCTATCAGGGAATATCTCCTGCCATCGGGTGCTCTTCAATTCCAAATAAACTATAATATCTATGCCCAAGGGAGAGGTTAAGTATAGACAGAGTTTCAGCCCTAACTGAGAATTCCTTGCTATTTGTGCTTTAAGGTCAGACCCTCAAAGTTATTTTTAGATAGGTTTTGTGTACAAATCTGTAAGAGTATTACAGCTAGGGCATTACTGTACAGAATGGGATCATAAAATCATTTTTGCAGCCACAATACTGAAGAAAACTCGCCACCTGCTGGTCACAGGGTTACTAGTTCTGTACATTTCCAGACAATATTTGATAAATTAATTTTACCATTCACATAATTCATATTTCACATTTCTGCTCCATTTAAAACATTTGCTCCATTCTTATTTTAAAAGTCAACATTTCCTATTAAAAATCACAAAGTGACTATATTCTGTCCTGGGATTTTTTAAAAAAATCTATTTTTCAGCATGAATAATTGTCTCCTGAGTTTTATTTTTTGTCTGGGTGAGTTTTTCTGCATATTTCACTATTATTAATCATTACTATTATTATTTCATGTTTTAGTGTCTCATCCCAGAAGCCATCTCCTGTTGTTGCTACTTTGTGAGAAAATGCACCATGAGTTTTTGTGATTTCTATAGTGATGGTGGGTTTTCTACAGACCAAATATTAAGTAATGACTGGAGGCACTATGGTTTGATTAGAAATATTTTTCATTCCTGAAATGAAAAGGAAAGTGCCTAATATATTTAATGTAACCATGTTTTGGCTAACTTTTCGTTGTGTAGATTGGTGAGTGAGCCACACTAAGTGACATTAGACAGTCAGAACATAGATATTACAGATTTTTAAAAAATCAAACAAGAGAGTCAGGTAAATAAGTTATTATGCTACTTTTCTTTCCTAGGGTTGTATCCAGATCCTATTGAAGTTCAATGGGCTTTAGCTCAGTCCTTTAATCAATAATCCCTCCCCACAAATGTATACAATCTTCTTCATTAACCTTGGGTTTAAAATTTATTGGGATTGATCAAGACTAAATGTGCCATTGAGGGAAAAAGATTTCAGGGACACCATAAAATAATATTTTACCCTTCACAGAAGAGAATTTATTCTGATAAAAGATAGAGGAAACAAAAAGGATTGACATAATCTTTAATTTGATATTAATCATCAAAGCAGAGATCTGAAATTGGGAAGAAATTTGCAGGGTACTGGCCACAAATCTGGGGTACAAAGAAAGGTTGTAGCCACACAAGGCCATTATTATTTCAGAAAGCAAATGATAGAAAGAAGAAAATGGTAGGCACTCCAAAATGGGCTACAGTACTTGCTGGAAAGGAGATAAAGGAAAGACAGGAGTTTTCAAAAACACAGTGGGCCAAATTTTCATTTATACTAAGTCCACTTTGTACTTGCATTGGCCCCTTACACTGGCCCGACTTGTCTTGATTGGTGAAATGCAAGAAAAGTGATGTAGGAAACAGAAAATAAAAGGAAAATAAAAAAGATTAGGTAAATCTATCACACGCTTTAGACATGATCGATGGGAAGTCAAACCAGTTAATATTAGTTCCGAGAGTCAGAGGAAATAAGGCACGTCCTCTAAGTTCTTTCAGAAAAAGAGAGAGATTGATGGGAAAAATAGGACTACTAGAAAATAAAATGGGTGCTGAAGCAAGAGAACCCCAGTATAGCTATTTCTGTTCAGTTCTCAGTCAAAAGGATAATCAGAGAACCTTGTGCAGGAAGCAGCAAAAATGCAACTGGGTAAGCTATCAACAAGGGGTAACGAAAGAGATGGTAAATATATGTGACAAAAAATTCATTACCCTGCCTAAAAGAGATGTGGCATAAGGCTGTGGATCAGGAGTCCTGGGTTTTATTCCCTGGGCTGCCACTGAAATTCTCAGTGGCCTTGAGCAAGTCACTTAATCCATCTGCATTGGCTTCCCCATCTGTCAAGGTTCCTCCCCCACTCTGAACTCTAGGGTACAGATGTGGGGACCTGCATGAAAAACCTCCTAAGCTTATCTTTACCAGCTTAGGTCAAAAACTTCCCCAAGGTACAAAATATTCCCCCTGTTGTCCTTGGACTGGCCGCTACCACCACCAAACTAATACTGGTTACTGGGGAAGAGCTGTTTGGACGCGTCCTTCCCCCCAAAATACTTCCCAAAACCTTGCACCCCACTTCCTGGACAAGGTTTGGTAAAAAGCCTCACCAATTTGCCTAGGTGACTACAGACCCAAACCCTTGGTTCTGAGAACAATGAAAAAGCATTCAGTTTCTTACAAGAAGACTTTTAATAAAAATAGAAGTAAATAGAAATAAAGAAATCCCCCCTGTAAAATCAGGATGGTAGATATCTTACAGGGTAATTAAATTCAAAAACATAGAGAACCCCTCTAGGCAAAACCTTAAGTTACAAAAAAGATACACAGACAGAAATAGTTATTCTATTCAGCACAATTCTTTTCTCAGCCATTTAAAGAAATCATAATCTAACACATACCTAGCTAGATTACTTACTAAAAGTTCTAAGACTCCATTCCTGGTCTATCCCTGGCAAAGGCCCAGCATATAGACAGCCACAGACCCTTTGTTTCTCTCCCTCCTCCCAGCTTTTGAAAGTATCTTGTCTCCTCATTGGTCATTTTGGTCAGGTGCCAGCGAGGTTACCTTTAGCTTCTTAACCCTTTACAGGTGGGAGGAGCTTTCCCCTGGCCAGGAGGGATTTCAAAGGGGTTTACCCTTCCCTTTATATTTATGACACCATCTATCAAATAAAATAAATAAATAATAAAATAATAAATAATAATAAATAATAATAATAATAATATCCAGCTCTTAACTAGCACTTTTCAGTTGTCTAACTCAAAGCTCTTTACAGAGGAGGTCAGTATGAGGCGAATAATACCCATTCACTTAACTGACAGGGGATATGTGAAGATTAACATTCAATAATACATTTCATTCAGCCGGAAAGAACTTCTAGCAATACTGCCTTTTCCAGCAACTTAAGGCAGCAGTTCCTGTGGGTTGGCACTGTATTCAGGCCTTCTGTAGAAATAAAGTTAATTTAGCTTTCCATCTCAGTTATTCACATGACAGGAAGTGGGAGCTCTGGCAGACACATTTGTTCAAGTGGCCAGCAGAGAGGCTGAGGCCATTGTACAGTAGATATGTGTTTCAGGAAACACAGCGGCCGCATCTTTATGGGCAGAACTGGTAGCTAAGTTACGTGTCTTCTGTAGGACGTGCGTTACGGGGATACTTCTGCTTATACCAAAGACAGCTCATCACAGGGATGACAGAAAGAGGGAACCAAGCAATATAACAAGTGTTTCTATGTTCATAAACCATTGTGCTATCCATAGGGCAGACTGTGGCCAGCTCCCGTGTGAATGCACAAATTGGTGAGTGTGTAAGGGGCTTTACTCTTTCACACCCATGGGCTATGCCTGGCCACAGTTGTTCTTCCTGACTAGTGTAGCTTAGCAGCATTGCCTACCCCAGAATAGGTGCAATGAAGAGGAGCAGGGATAAGATGGGGCTACGCTCCTCTCCCTGCCCAGAGAGCTGGCCAGACAGGGGTCTGTGATGTACACACTTAGCTGGTGTAGGTTGCCTGGGAGATTGATGAGGCATTGCCACGATGCCTGCCAGAGCTCCCACTGCGGTGATAAAGCTCAGTACAGCACTCAGTGCAGGCTAAGACCTGAAAGCGCCAAATAAGTATAGGAGGGGGCAATATAGGGCCAAAACAGCAGCCACTGGGGAATTGTGAAAGTGCAAAGATAGTTGTTCAAGAGTTGGGGGACACAACATTTGCATTTAGACTGCCTTCCCTCCCTGCTGTTCACTTATATAGGTAGGCCTGACTAGCAAAAGACATAGTGAAACACAATTCCGTTCTGAGATGAGCTGTGCTACTCATAAACCTATGTGGTTAAGATCCAAGACCTCAGGCTTTGTTATTTTCTTCTTCATTTTAATTTATTATTAGCAATTTTGTTACTGCTGAAGCAACCCAAAATAGACACATTGCGTCATTGAGCACCACGGCACATACAGTCTGGCTGTGACCAGACCACCTGGGTCTATTCCCTCTTGAATGAGGCCTTCTTAAATCTTTCAACTCCCTCTGCTCAGCTGGTATGATTGGGCCTATTGAGGTTGAGGTGAGGATGAAATAAAAAGCGTTGTGACCTTCACAATTGATATCCCTTTTGGTGATCGCTGCTCTTAAGATTCCAACTCTTTTTCTGAAATCAAGACAAAGACCACAAGAGTCTCCAGGCCAGTGTTTCTGGACTGGTCGTATTCCCCTTTGGGATTCTGTAGCATCTTTCAGTAATGTAAAAATCTTCTTTAATGTTCATGTGGAGCAGCAGAGGGATAGTTCTAACTACATGGCCATTTGCAACTGGATCCTCCCAGCCAATGAGAAACCCAAGGTCCAGATGATTTTAACTGTGGCTTAATTTTAAATGTTTTCCATTTGCTTTTCCAAGAAAGAAACACCTTGAGTTCCCGTGACCATAAAACCTGACTTCCCTTGGTCACGGTATCATGGGATTCTCTTCTCCATCCCACCTCTCTATCTTTGTCTCAGTCCTTTCAATATTCTTTTTTTTCCACTGAAAAGTTTCCTAACTTATGGTCTGATTCTGCAGCATCTGCTCTTTCTCACTTCCATTATACTCTTGTAAATGATTGTAGTCAGCTATGACCAGAAATAGGTAAACTATTCATAGGGAACAATTTATTTAATCTTTTAGCCTTTGGTAAGTTATCTAGAGAAGGATAATTTTCTAATTTGATTCCCAGATTTTAGATTTGAAGACTAGAGGGGACCATTAGATCATTGTGTCTGATCTCCTATATAACACAAACCATAGAATTTCACTCAGTTATTCCTGTCTTGAACCTCTTTCTAATTAATATTTATTCTAAATTATTTGATAAATGGCTTATGCAAACATATTTCAGCTAATAAGTTGCTCGCAAACTATTTACAGTGATGATTGCTTTGAGTATTCATTTATTCATAATTTGCTGTCCATGTTGTTCTTGCTCATCTAGCTCCCATGGAATTGTCTTGTGCTCTGCCTGGATAAATTCCACCTACATTCAGGATGGCCATGTAAGCTCTTCTGGGCAAACATATTTGTGTGCAGATTCACAGCACTTTCCCTTCCACAAATTTTCTTGCAAACAAAATTTCACTCCCCAAAATGCTTGGGGGAAAAAATGAATAAGAGGGAGGTTTCCAATACGATCAATGCGAATTAAACATCTTGGTTAGAAGATATATTCACAAATGCTATTTTGCATTATTCAGCCATCCTTGTGTGCCAACAGAGTCTTTCAAGAAAGAATTTTCCCTGAATCTCAAAGGCTTGATGAAGATGCTCGCTTTTGATTCAGATTGGACTGGAACTCTACACATGCGAAGGATCTGCAGACAGATGCCCTCATATTTTGAGCCTTCTATGCACAGAGGGCTTATCTGGTCCAAAGAAAACAGATGGAACACAGAAATTAGCCAGTAGGGTATTAATTATTATTAGTTGTATTGTTTTTTTTATTTAATTTTCACTGCCAAGAGGGCAATTGCTGGTGACTTAATATGTCTTCCTGATGAAGTAGTGTGGAAACCAGCAGGTGACTGCTCTTATTCTCTTCCTTATCACCTGCCCACAACACTCCTCTTGTGTTATTCACTTTGCTCTTGGGTTATTTGTCCACTTCCTCACTGCCAGTGGTCTGCAAGCCTGACCTGGAGGAGGGGGAAAGGATAGCTTTCTCCTTGGCCCATTCAGCTCTTGGCCTTTGCTGAGGCTGCCCCCAAGCTTGCCAGGTAGTATCAGTAATGCCAGGTGTAATTTTTGCCATGCAGAACCCTGCCAAGTAAGAACTGGCTTGACACCCCCAAATCCATCGATTAAATGAATAGTTAATTGAAGGTGAGGTTATGACTCAGTGATTTCTGTTTGTCACAGTTCAGGACGACTGTACCTCTATTTCCCCTTAGTGGCCCAGCAAGTGCACTTACTCTTGGCTTTCAGCTCCCCAGCCATGGCCTTTCTTTGTGGAAACCTGAATCTCTCTCTCCCTTCTGACTGTGGTATTCCCAGGTTGCACAGTTCTCACAGGGCTGGAGCACCCATGGAAAAAAAAATAGTGGGTGCTGAGCACCCACTGGCTGGCCCTGCTAATCAGCTCCTACCCTCTCCCCCAGCACTTCTCTCCCGCCACTGATCAGCTGTTCAGCAATGGGCAGGAGGGGAGGAGCGGGAGCAGGAAGAGCTGGAGTGAGGGCGGGGCACGCTCAGGGGAAGGGGCAGAGCAAGGCGGGGCAGAGCGAGGGCAGGAAGAGGCGGGGCAGGGGCAGGAAGAGGCGGGGCGGGGCCTTGGGGGAAGGGGTGGAGAGGGCGGGGCCTGGGGCAGAGCAGGGTTCAAACACCCCCGGGGAAATCAGAAAGTTGTCGCCTGTGCCCTTCACTGTGTATTTCCCAGCTCAGACAGGTTGCCCGAGGACACCTGCTTGCTTTCTCTTCAGAGACTGATACAGCATGATTGTCAACAACTATGGGTTACCCCGCAGCACTTCCTATCCAAGCCTACTTTATTCTTAAGATAAAAAAGCACTACAGAGTAAACATATTAAAAACAACACAAGAACCTATACATATGCTAATAAAGTACACCCTAACATGGATTCTGTCAGATCCAGTCCTTCCAAACCTACCCTAAGGATTTGAGCCCTCTGTGGACCAGTGGTCCTGTCCATTTATTGGATCAGGAAGAAAGCCCTAAACCAGTTTAAAACCAGGATATTTATCCAAAAGTCTTTTCTTTGTCTCTTGGTTGCTGGAGAATTTTGAACTTTGACAGTTTGAACTTGTATATGTGTACCCCTCCAGGGGATAGCTTCAAAGGCTGATAATGGAGGAAGTTAATTACCATCCCCATCCCTACTAGAGAAGGTAGATACAGTATCCCTACACTAAATATACAATTACATTTGTAATACAATGTACCCCAAAAATATTAATCCAAATTCAATAAGATTTAACTTAATTGAAAAAATTTTATCTTTATCCGTAAGGTTTGCTCAGGACATCACAGAATATTATCAGTTTGTTACACTGTTGACCATATTTTTCCAAATAGCTTGTGAACTTGTTAGTCCATTTTGAGTTTTATTGAAGATGAATCACTTAAAGAGGTTTCCTTTTTGGTGAGTATTGCCACTGTTATTAATTCAGCACAAAACCTAAGCTCATCAGTATAGGTACAGTGTTTACATGCAGGATTCATTCTTCAAATGTCTCTCTGGCTTGAGGAGTCTAGGCACACACTCCAGGTGAAGAACCCATGTCTGATATCCCTCTTCACAGTAGGAACCATGCAGTCTAATTGCCTAGTTCTAGTTATTACTTAGTCCTGCCTTGAGTGCTGGGGACTGGACTAGATGACCTACTGAGGCCCCTTCCAGTCCTATGCTTCTATGATTCTAGGTCCTGAAGCGGGCCTATGCATCTCCCAAGTCTCCCCAGTAGCTGTTCCATGCTTTCAAAGTTCCACTAAAGCTATGAATCCAGACCTGCTGGTTTACTGGTTCCCTCTCCAGGTGCACATGACAGAGTAAGCAAGTGTTACACAGACTCTGCAGAGGGATTTCTAAACACGCACACTTTACTCATAGAGAAAGCACAAGAGATATACAGATCTACAGGAAAGTATCAAAACCTGTATGCAAATCCCTTCATTCAGTGTCTAAGAGTCCCGTGGATGTCCTTTCAGGGTCCCAAGACCCTCCTCTCCTCCTGCTGCCCAGCCTTGCCTTCTTGTTCAGGTTGCCAAGAGAGAGCTACTCAAAGCAGACCTTGTCCTTTTATAACTTCCAGGCCCTTCTGTTATGCAACACACCTGGTCAGTCTCAAAGCCTCCTCTGGTGATCTAGACCCCTGTCACTTGATCCATTGCTTGATTACTGTCCACCTAAAAACCAGACTGGAAAAACTGGTTTCTTGTAGCTTGGCCACCCTCTTTAGCATACCCATTGTATTGCCATGGCAAAATCTTTCAAGTGTTGTTACCACCGATCAGACTACATTGTTCACCCTCTGTCAACATCCTTTGGAATTCCAGTCCAAGATCAAGGCAAAAAGACAACAGAGAAGGCACAGGACAGTCTCACAACCCAAATGGCACTCACAAAACAAAACTAAGTTTATAGTTTGACACAGATACACTCAGATATACACTAAACTGTCACACCAGCACAGGCTTCATCTGGCACAGAAATGGGGGGAGGCATCTTATTCTTCCCAATGATTTGGGCAGATTGGGAGCTGGTTCAACCCTGAGGGCTACCCTTACTTCTGCTCCTATTGTAATGGCCTCTGTAGGCCATTGCAGGGATGCAGAATCTCTGGGACACAGTATCATCATAGCTATTCTCTCTCCCTTCTCTAGACTGCCTATTCCAGAATGCCCCCTGCATTGGGGACTTCTGCTGAGGTGAAGCAGAGCTGGAGGAACTGTATCTCTGCCAAGGAGAATTCATGAAGAGGGTTATGTAGCTCCTTTGTAACCACTGTGTGCCAGATGAAGTGACTGCATTACCAGGTGAATTTTCTCCATAGTATATATCTGAAGGGGCAGATTCTTCCTGGGTGTGAATGTGGATGGGAACAGAGAAGAGCATAAGCAACATTCCCCAGACAATTGCATACATACCCAGGATGGTGGCAAGAATCCTGGTGCTTGTGCTCCCTAAGTACATGTATCAAAAGAATCATTAGGCTGTTAGTGGTGTGAAACACCCAGAGGTGATGATGAGGGAGCAGAGCAATGGTTCCTCCCTCTTTTACAACAGCTAGCAGCCCCTGGATTGAGGAAGAACTGCATCCACTGAATGGAGGTGTAGAGCTGCTGCTCAGTATACTCCCCACAGGATCCTTGGAGGCATTCAGCCTGCCTTTCTCCTCAACAGGCAGAATACCCTGGGAACTGCAGCTGGTGCGTTACCTCTTCAAACTCACTGTGATGTAGCTGTGTCTGTACAAGTCACAGTGTAGTCAACAACTGTAAATTAGAAGCAAAGGTATACTGGAAATCTTTTTACTTGACAAGGCTTGAGTTTAGGTTTCTATGTTTCTCTTGCTTGCGTTGATAGCATCATTAAGACTTAATCAAAGCAGTGCATATATTCTTTACACATCTTTGGCTGCTAAGGATGTCTTTGTTTGTGACAAGATATGACTTTTCCATTATTAACAATCATTTCTTTGTAATTCTATTTGATATTTCTTGTCAGATCAGGAATTCTCAGGTAAACTGGGGAAAAAAGAGGAAAGCCCTAAGGAACCACAGGTTAGCATGTTGCTTATGAGCCCCTAAAACAAAAGTGAAGTAATAAAGGGCTCTTCCAGTGTTTGAGGTGCTGAACAGACTGAGGAACAATGCACTTATTTACATTATTATTATTTAGTATTTATTATTATAGTCCCAATGGTGTTAATGAATATTAACAGATATACATAAGATCCAAAGTGGAAGCTGGAACAATTCAGACTTGAAGTAAGGTGTATATTTTGAAAAGTGAGCGTAATTAATCACTGGAACAACTTACCAAGAGTCATGATGAATTTTCCATCACTGACCATTTTAAAATCAAGATTGTATATTTTCCTAAAAGATCTGCTCTAGGAATTATTTTGGGGAGGTTTTATGGCCTGTGTTATACAGGAGGTCAGGCTAGGTAATCACAGTGGTCCCTTCTGGGCTTAAACTTTATAATCTAAGGGCAGGTCTACACTAGGGGGTTAAGTCGACCTAAATTACTCAAGTCTACCTATGCTATTCAATGTACCTTAGGTCAAATTTTTGCAGTGCCTACACCATGCTGGGTTGACGGGAGAAACTCTCCTGTCTACTTACCTTATGCTTCTCGTTCCAGTGCAGTACCAGAATCGATGGGAGAGTGATCGGCAGTCAATTTAGCCGGTCTTCACTAGACCTGCTAAATCGACCCCCCATGGATCGATTGCCGCAACGTTGATCCATGGTAAGCGTAGACAAGCCCCAAGAAAACCTTGAGGAATTTAAGGCTTCAATCCTTATATGTGCCTTATCGTGAAGCCTCAAAGACTCCATCTATTCAGTTTATTGAAGAGAAAGTTCAGGGGTGACTCGATCACAATCTATAGGCACCTACATGGGGAACAAAAAATTGATAATAGAGGGATGTTCAATCTAGCAGACAAAGATATAACAAAATGCAGTGGGTGGAAGTTGAAGTTAAACAAATTTGGACGGCAAGTAAGGTGTAAATTTGTAAAAGTGAATATGATTAATTCTTAGAACAATTTACCAAAAGGTTTAGTGGATTCTCAATCACTGGCAATTTTTAAATCAAGGTTGGATGTTCTTCTAAAATATATGCTGTAGTTCAAATAGGAATTAATTCAGGGAAGTCCTATGGTCTGTATTATACAGGGGAGCCAGCCTGGTCCACTGGACTGGGAGTCAGGAGACCTGGGGTGAAATTCTGGTCCCACTGATGTTCATGACCACAGGCGGCGGCTTCCCACCCCAGGCCCCAACCCTTCCTGAACCTTTCCCCAAAATCCCCACCCCTGCCCTGCCTCTTCCCATCCCTGCTCCACCCAGGCCCTGCCCCCACCCTCCTTCCCCCAAGCCTGCACCCCTTCCCCGCCTCTTCCTCACCCTCTCTGCCCCAGGGCCTGCCCCCACCCCACCTCTTCCCCCAAACCCCCATTCCCACCCAGCCTCTTCCTGCCCCCTCTCCACCCCCACCATGCCTCTTCCCACCCAGTTCTTCCCCCTCCCCTGAGTGTGCCCCCTCTCTGCTCCTTCCCCTCTCCCCCAAGCACCTCCTGCATGCAACGGAACAGCTGATCTGTGGTGGGTGGGAGGGGCTGGGAGGGAGGGGAAGGAGTAGATCGGTGTGGCCACCAGGGGGCAGGAGGTGCTGGAGGGGAGGGAGGGAGCTGGCTGCCGGTGGGTGCTAAGCACCCACTAATTTTTTTTCATGGGTACTCCAGCCCTAAGCACCCACAGAGTCGGCACCTATGTCAATGACAACTCCCATTGACTCTAATGGGGCCAGGATTTCACTCCTGGTTTCTTTTCCAGCTCTGCCCACTGACCCGCTGTATGATCTTGAGCAAGTCACTTCCTCTCCCATCCTTTGTCTGTCTATTCTAGACTGTAAACTCTTTGAGACAGTGACTGTCTCTTATCATGTGTTTGAGCAGTGCCTAGGAGAACGGGGCCCTGATTTTAACTGGGGCATCTAAGCTCTACAGTAATACAAAATAATAATTAAAAAAGTTAATACATACAATTAAACAATTGCAAACACCACAATACCCAAATGAATGAAATGCACTGTCATTAAGATCACTTTCCTAGTCACATGAAATACTCAGGTGTTATTATTTATTCCCGGGTTATTAATATGCAGTTTTCAAAATAAATTCTGTGTAAGGTTTCAGCTGCAGTCTTCATTCCAGATGTTTTCAGGAATAGGCAGCTGCAGCTGCAAGTAAAGATTGCAGGTTTGACAAAGCAAGAAACTCTGTTTTATCTTCAATCTTTTGCAGAGACATTATCATGATGTTAAAAAACTTTACCTGGCCTTCCAGAGTAACTCTAGAAACCAGTTATCAGAACTATCCAACATGTATTTAAAACACTTCAGTCTGGGTGATGTTGGCAGCGGAAAAAGTCAAGAAGATTATTTAGATTCTGTGAACAGCTGAATAGTTAAGAACCACACTCCAAATACTCGCTTAACTCCTTTTCAAACGTGTTTTTTTTTAATAGTCTCCTGTCTTGCTCTCCTGGAGAATCTATTCCATATATTGATTCTTCTCTGTTTAAAGGAAGTGAGCCAAATCCTGATCCCATCAGTGATCAGAGGATAAGAATTTAACTGAGCACTTCCTGTGCTGTGCTCTGCACATTTAACTCCTAGCGAAATTAGCTGGAGTTGAGTGTACCCAGCACACTGCAGGAGGTGCTTGACACTTACTAGGAGCAGGACAATTGTATTCAGGTTTCCACAGCACTCAGGACTTCCAGGTCTCAAGTTGTAGAATTTGTCTTTGCTGTTTGTACTTTGCATTATTTCCTTGGGGACTTGGAATGCCTCAGGGTGGCCCCACCTTCATCTCTTCTTTATCTAAGAAAACTAATCAAAGTTTCCCTGTCTTCATTTGTTAATTCGTGGTGCTCACTTTAGTCTAGGGCTTGCGATTCTGACCCTGTGGCAAGTGAGCCTATGAACCAGGAAGGGCATTCTGCTGCAGAAGTGCTAATAAAACTGAAAAAGCAAAACCATAAATATTTGCACTTATCCAGCCTCTTAGCTGCTACTCCTGCTTCAGCCCCTTCTTCTGTCTCTGGCACGTGAACTACACTCATTTTGTTCTCATCCTAGGTCAGATTCCCTAGTGTCCCCTGCATTGTGACATTTTTTGTTTTAACCTTTCTGGGTCTTAGTTTACTTATCTGTGAAACAAAAATAATAAATTTCTCTCTCTCTCAAAGAGTGTTTTGAGGCTCTCACTCAACCCACCCAACAAGGCTAGCTCCCTGTGCATTACTGGTATTTTGTCCAAAAGGGACTAGGAATTTTCAGAGGTGGTTGCTTTTCAGCACTTTCTGAAACTCAAGTCCCTTCAGGATGTCTGCAGTTGAGCATCTGAAAATGGAAACCTCAGGAGCCATTAGTCACTTGTGAAAATCTTTGCACTTGTCATTCTTGCTAGAAAAACAGATTTTTTTAAAAAAATGCAGGCATTTAAAATATTAAAATGAATGAACTTCTCAATAACCATCTGATCTAATATCAAGGCTCCACTGTTATTGCTGACTCTCCCACAAAATAACGATCCTCCTGACATACAGTAAGCATTGCATCCTTCGGCATAGGGTGCAGAAATTATTTTTACTGTCCATTATTCTGCAACAAAGCCTGTAATGGTGGATATTGCTTGACCTAATGTGAGGCAGAAGCATTCATTTAGAGAAAGAAAATGTGAATCACTAACAAATGAAATAGTTACAGAGGCAGAAGTGCAGTAAAACAGAGCTGGAGAATGTACATAATCCCAGCTTGCTACAATTACTTTAACATGAATTTAAAACAAAATTAAAGTTAACAGTTTAAACTGATGTTTGAGGATTTAAAAAGATTTTGTTTCCTTTGTAACCACTGTGTTATTTGATCCAGTATAATCTCAGTGTGCACTGCTCATAACTTCTTTTCCCAAGTGCTGTTACTACTAGATTATGCCTACAGGTTAAGTTACAAATGTCTAAAAACCTTAAAATTATTCAAGCTAGATTAAAGCGTTCAGAGAATTTGGTGTTATTTTAGTCCCCTGCCATATCCTGCATTTACTATAAAACTCTTATATTGGCATTCTAATAAAATGTCATAAAGCAAGTATGTAAGGAGGTGTTTTGGGTTTGTTGCAGTGTTATGGAAGCCAAGTTAACATAGCAACCAAAATGTGTAACAGAAACACTTAAATGTTTTTCATAAACTGCAAACCTTGTAAGAGCATAAGAGCACGCTGACTACTGGGCAGTTGTTACCGGAGATTATATCCGTACATTATACTATTTCATCTCAGATCATTTATATAAATATCCAAGATTCATTATCTGGAGTGAAATAGCATAGTTTCCTAGGGCCAGGCTCTGATACTCTTAATCACAAGATTCCTACTGTCTTCAGTTGGAGTACTCAAGGAATAAGAAACTACTTGTGGTAAGGGAATCAGAATTTGACCCATAGATTTTGAAGATTTTAAGGTCAGAAGAGATCAATATGACCATCTAGTCTGACTTCATTAATGTCTGAACACTTTGGAGTATAGTCTTCTCTTGAAGCATGTGCCTAAGATGTATTTGATAAGGCTAATAGGGGATGAGATATATTTATGCTCCAAGAGGTGAATATGCTTGCATACCTGACACAATATTTGTCCTGACTGTAATGCCTTTCATCTTTGTTATTGTGCACAGATGTTTTTAAATGCTTTATTTAACTAGATGAATAAAGCTTCATTATTAGCACCCAGTAGTTTGTAGTGACCAAAGACAGAAGAGTCTCATGATGTATGGACTATATCTTAGAATTTGACTTCACATAAACTAAAAGCATGTTTCCAAAGAGTGTAAACATTCTACAACCTCAAACAGCAGATTCTCCTAGCTCATTTCTGAGAAGAAGAGAGAAACTTCTCTATGAAGTTTCTTTTGGCCTAATGAAATCCAGATGAATGATTCAGCAGCAATTACCCACACTACGGCGGTTTTTTTCAATAGTGCATGGCACTGCAGCTCATAGAAACCTCCACTGATGGTATATGTAGCCAAAACAATAAGTAAGCATACAATAAAGCAATCTTACAGTAGGAAACTATATAGAAGTAGCAGGGAGAGGGGAAGAGAAACACAAAAATGTCTATGATGGAGGGAAGTTAATACACTTTGGGGTTTTATGTCTGTTGGTTAGTTGGGGAGGAAAGAAGCAACAAGTTACTGGACTACAAGAGGCAGTGGGATTATATATAGATCCCATTAAAGGTGTGCATGGCAATTAAAAAATGGCATGTCCCTGTCCTTAGGAGCTGATAACGTACACTCTGAATATACAAAGGCCCAGGTAGCCTGAAGAAACACTGCATCACAAAGGTCAACTACTCTACGGCCTGCGCCATATAAATACCCTGAGGTACAACAGGGAAAAAGAAGGAGAAATAGCATTGGGAATAAATGCAGCTTCAGCAAAACTAACTGGGGCTGTGCAGGAAGGGTGAAATCCACGCTAATGCAAACCCTTAAACAGGGCCTAAGCAGCATGTAGGGCTTTGTGTGGGCTGCTTCACCAGGGTGAGTTTCATTCAGAGGGAACACAGTGCAAGCTGGAAAAAGCACAAAGAGCAGCATCTGTGAGCTGATCACATCACCAAAACAGAGGTAGTCACGGCAATAGGACTGGAGGAAACACACTATAAAGGCCAGGATGTGTCTTCCTTCTTCCAATCCTCCTGTATTTTTGTTGCATGTGACTGGTGATGAGGATTGTGCAGGGGATGATGACACAAAGGTCCATAGGCAGCTGAACTTGGGAAGACCTCCACAAATACACTAACTCACAGGAATGGCCTTGTAGAAGTTAGCTATACTGTGGAGAGTATCTAAAGAGCTTGTAAGTCCGAGAGAAAAATCAAGCTCTGATAGCTCAACTGATGTACTTGCATTCCCTATGACAAATAGCTATGGATCATTAATGAGTAAAATATATTGCACTTGAATGTCCCATAAGAGATATAGCTATAGTCCATTGTGCTTACAGTCTCTGTCGGTTTAGCTGCTCCTCATGGTCTAAATATCTCATTTTCATCATCCATAAAGGCTTTGCTGGTACAGCTGGTGGAACTTACAAATCCCACATGATACATTAATATGGTCATGGTGTTTACAAGCTCTCTTGGCACAGGCATTGGACCTTGTGATTCCCAAGTGGGAAACAGTTATGGTTCATAGTACGTGCAACTTTTGCTGGCTGAGGGGGCAGAGAATATTAATGCCATGGTAGAAAGATCTATGGCTCAAGACACTTTGAAGATTACAGCTACAGATGATAGTGCTTACAAAGTCTAATGGCATGGCTAGCAGAGTCACATGACGGAAAGAGCTACAGCTTGCAGCAGTTCCATGCAGAGGGAGTAGGTAACCTGCTGGTCAGTGTGTGTTATTTGGGTACGTCCACACATTACATGCATCTGATCCAGAGAGCCCCAGTTTGAGAGCCTGATGATCTCGCTGTAGGAATTCATGCTTTTAGCTTTGGAGGTCCCTGGTTCAATCTCCAATGGAGGCTGTCACCATAATGGTTAATATGGATTCAACTTTGTTCTATGTGATTCTAATATTGCCCTTAACATCATAGCATCTAAGTGCAGCAATGCATTAAGCAACGTGGCTAACATCTGTTGTGTTTTTCATTCTCTCTCTCACCCACTCACTCCGGGAATTGTATATGCAGTGTTTTATTTTGCTAGGGTTCTGGGGATTCTTTACACTGTTATGTGTTTATTGGAGAATTTAAGGAAATGTGCTTGACACTTAGAGAGGAAGGTGGTGACGTTTGTGATGGTCCTTATTTTCTGTGGGAATTCATTCCATCGTCTCAGATCAGGATGAGATCCCAAGAAAGCTCGGTCTCCTGCATAGGTGGGCTTTACTCTTATGATACCATTATGCCTGAGGGATGAGGTGTTGATCTGTCTTCATTCCAGAGCTTGAGCAATCTTTCATGTGATAATATGATCCCATTCCTATTTTGATGTAATATACATGCACTTGATAAAATTATGATGAGTGCATGGAGGCACTGTGTGTTATATCTATCTATCTACCCACCCACACACATTGGCACAACATTTTCAGTATATTTAATTTCATTCCATGTTATTTTTTGATATGATACCAGGTGAATTACATGTATGTTTAATGTATATTGTTGGTGATCCCTTGGAATTCATGGATGATTGTCTTCCATAAAATGACAGCCAGTTATCACTAGTGGATCTGCAAGTGGCTAGTGAGACCAATCTGGAATCCACAGATCTTGTCACTATTGGGGCAGACATTTCCCAATGGAAGGGGCATATCTGGATTGCTGAGTCAGGCTGCAGTGTGTTCTTTCCTCCTTTCCCGTTTCTCTGTTTCCTGTTGTCTCCATTGGACCTCAAAATACTGGGGATCCTTGCCACAAGGTCCTTTTTCATTTTGGTCAGTTGAGGGCTTGGGTTTCCCATGAGTTTATGTCAATATTGCACTTCTTCATGTTGGCTTTGAGGGTGTCTTTTAAGTGCTTTTTTTTGCCCACCTCTTGTCCATTGACCATGACTCTGTTGTGAGAACATGACCTGCTTTGGAGTCAATTTTCTGACATTTGAATAACATGACCAGCCCAACAGAGTTGATGGTGGATGACCATAGCTTCAATGCTGGATGTTTTGGCTTGGGACAGAACACTGATGTTGATGTATTGGTCATTCCATCTGATTAGGAAGATCTTGTGGATGCACCTTTGATGGTATTATTCAAGATTCTTGAGGTGTCTACTGTATGTGACCCAGGTTTCGGCACCGTACAAGAGAGCAGGGATAACAATAGCCTGGTAGATGAGAAGCTTTGTTTGATTCTTGATGTCACAATCTTCAAAGACACATTTTCTCAAGTGTTCTTCATTTCACAGGTTTTCCTTTGAACCTCATCTTTGAGTTGATGGTGGATGTATTGCTTCTGCTTGGGACTGAAGACATTTTGCCAAGCACAGAAGGCCTTCCACTTATGGTCGATCAGGTCTTGGATTTCCTGATTGTTCTTGTCAAATCAGTCTTAGTGCTTCCTGGCTGAGAAGCCCAGAGTTCCCTCACACCCAGCATGGGCAGCCAATTTGGGTGATTTCCAGTGATCTTCGGGGCTCTTCATCTTAGTTTTGATATTCATCAGTTTCTTGGTGAGACAGTGCTGGAAAAAGTTATGTTTAGTGGGTCCTTAAGACTCTCAACACTGATCTTCCATCTGTCTGATTTCTTTCACTTTTGTCATTTTGGTGCGAGTTTGATGGAAGTGATGGAGCAGATAAGGCGATGGCACATCCAAAAATTGTCAGCATCAGTCATCACTTTGGTGATGTAAATGTCTTCATGATTACGATCACAGACAATTATGTAGTCAAGTAGATGCCAATGCTTAGATCATGGGTGTTCCCATGATGTCTTGTAGTTATTCTTTTGGCGGAACATAGTGTTTGTGATAATCATGCCCTGTTCTGCACATTTGGTTGATGTAAAATCCTTCTTTGGTTTCATCATCATTGTCAAGAGTTGGAGCATATGCACTGATGAATGTTTCATGCTGATTCTTGGCAAATTTAAGGCAGAGGGTCATGAGTTGTTCCTTGATGCTTACTGGTAATTATGAGAGTTGGTTGACAGTCACCAATGCCATAGATTCCTCATTCATCATCACCTGCTCCTTTCCAGAAAAAAGTGTAACCACCAGCTTGTTCCTTGAGTAGTCTTTCTGCATGTTGGGTCTCAATGCAGCATTGTTGAAGTTATGTCTCCTGAGTTCTCTCACCACAATTGCTGTTCTTTGTTCTGGCTAGTTACTTTTCAGGTTGTCCATCAGGGTTCAAATGTTCCATGTTTCAAATTTTATTGTTTAGTTTCAACCACAGTAAGGTGATCCCTTTGGATCATAGAATCATAGAATATCAGGGTTGGAAGGGACCTCAGGAGGTCATCTAGTCCAATCCCCTGCTCAAAGCAGGACCAATCCCCAACTAAATCATCCCAGCTAGGGCTTTGTCAAGCCTGACCTTAAAAACTTCTAAGGAAGGAGATTCTACCACCTCCCGAGGTAACGCATTCCAGTGCTTCACCACCCTCCTAGTGAAAAAGTTTTTCCTAATATCCAACCTAAACCTCCCCCACTGCAACTTGAGACCATTACTCCTTGTCCTATCCTCTTCTACCACTGAGAATAGTCTAGAAGCATCCTCTCTGGAACGACCTCTGAGGTAGTTGAAAGCAGCTATCAAACCCCCCCCCCCATTCTTCTCTTCCGCTGACTAAATAATCCCAGTTCCCTCAGCCTCTCCTCATAAGTCATGTGTTCCAGTCCCCTAATAACTTTTGTTCCCCTCCACTGGATGCCTTCCAATTTTTCCACATCCTTCAAGTTGTGTGGGGCCCAAAACTGGACACAGTACTCCAGATGAGGCCTCACCAATGTCAAATAGAGGGAATGATCAAGTCCCTCGATCTGCTGGCAATGCCCCTACTTATACAGCCCAAAATGCTGTTAGCCTTCTTGGCAACAAGGGCACAGTGTTGACTCATATCCAGCTTCTTGTCCACTGTAACCCCAGGTCCTTTTCTGCAGAACTGCTGCCTCGCCATTCGGTCCCTAGTCTGTAGCGGTGCATGGGATTCTTCCGTCCTAAGTGCAGGACTCTGCACTTGTCCTTGTTGAACCTCATAAGATTTCTTTTGGCCCAATCCTCTAATTTGTCTAGGTCCCTCTGTATCCTATCCCTACCCTCCAGTGTATCTACCACTCCTCCCAGTTTAGTGTCATCTGCAAACTTGCTGAGGGTGCAGTCCACACAATCCTCCAGATCCAGATCATTTATGAAGATATTGAACAAAACTGGCCCCAGGACCGACCCTTGGGGCACTCCACTTGATACCGGCTGCCAACTAGACATGGAGCCATTGATCACTACCCGTTGAGCCCGACAATCTAGCCAACTTTCTATCCACCTTATAGTCCATTCATCCAGCCCATATGTCTTTAACTTGCTGGCAAGAATACTGTGGGAGACCGTGTCAAAAGCTTTGCTAAAGTCAAGGAACAACACGTCCACTGCTTTCCCCTCATCCACAGAGACAGTTATCTCGTCATAGATGGCAATTAGATTAGTCAGGCATGACTTTCCCTTGGTGAATCCATGCTGACTGTTCCTGATCACTTTCCTCTTCTCTAAGTGCTTCAGAATTGATTCCTTGAGGACCTGCTCCATGTTTTTTCCAGGGACTGAGGTAAGGCTGACTGGCCTGTAGTTCCCAGGATCCTCCTTCCCTTTTTTAAAGATTGGCACTACATTAGCCTTTTTCCAGTCATCTGGGACCTCCGCCGATCGCTATGAGTTTTCAAAGATAATGGCCAATGGCTCTGCAATCACATCCACCAACTCCTTTAGCACTCTCGGATGCAGCGCATCCGGCCGACTTGTGCTCATCCAGCTTTTCTAAATAGTCCCGAACCACTTCTTTCTCCACAGAGGGCTGGTCACCTCCTCCCCATGCTGTGCAGCCCAGTGCAGTAGTCTGGAAGCTGACCTTGTTCAAGAAGACAGAGGCAAAAAAATCATTGAGTACATTAGTTTTTTCCACATCCTCTGTCACTAGGTTGCCTCCCTCATTCAGTAAGGGGCCTACACTTTCCTTGACTTTCTTCTTGTTGCTAAGATATCTGAAGAAACCCTTCTTGTTACTCTTAACATCTTTTGCTAGCTGCAACTCCAGGTGTGATTTGGCCTTCCTGATTTCACTCCTGCATGCCCAAGCAATATTTTTATACTCTTCCCTGGTCATTTGTCCAATCTTCCACTTCCTGTAAGCTTCTTTTTTGTGTTTAAGATCAGCAAGGATTTCACTGTTAAGCCAAGGTGGTTGCCTGCCAGATTTACTATTCTTTCTACACATCGGAATGGTTTGTCCCTGTAACCTCAATAAGGATTATTTAAAATACAGCAAAAAGAAAAGGAGTACTTGTGGCACCTTAGAGACTAACCAATTTATTTGAGCATAAGATTTCGTGAGCTACAGTTCACTTCATCGGATGCATAAAGTGGAAAATACAGTGAGGAGATTTATATACACACAGACCATGAAAAAATGGGTGCTTATCATATACATTGTAAGAAGAGTGATCACTTAAGATGAGCTATTACTAGCAGGAGAGTGAGTTGGGGGGAGAGAGAAAACCTTTTGAAGTGATAATCAAAGTGGGCCATTTCCAGCACATTTCCAGGAGTTAACAAGAACGTCTGAGGAACAGTGGGATGGGGGAGGAATAAACAAGGGGAAATAGTTTTACTTTATATAATGACTTAACCACTCCCAGTCTTTATTCAAGCCTAAGTTAATTGTATCCAATTTGCAAATTAATTCCAACTCAGCAGTCTCTCGTTGGAGTCTGTTTTCGAAGTTTTTTTGTTGAAGAATAGTCACATTGAGATCAGAAATCGAGTGACCAGAGAGATTGAAGTGTTCTCCGACTGGTTTATGAATGTTATAATTCTTGACATCTGATTTGTGTCCATTTATTCTTTTACGTAGAGACTGTCCAGTTTGACCAATGTATATGGCAGAGGGGCATTGCTGGCACATGATGGCATATATCACATTGGTAGATGTGCAGGTGAACGAGCCTCTGATAGTGTGGCTGATGTGATTAGGCCCTATGATGGTGTCCCCTGAATAGATATGTGGGCACAGTTGTATAATGACTTAACCACTCCCAGTCTTTATTCAAGCCTAAGTTAATTGTATCCAATTTGCAAATTAATTCCAACTCAGCAGTCTCTCGTTGGAGTCTGTTTTCGAAGTTTTTTTGTTGAAGAATAGTCACATTGAGATCAGAAATCGAGTGACCAGAGAGATTGAAGTGTTCTCCGACTGGTTTATGAATGTTATAATTCTTGACATCTGATTTGTGTCCATTTATTCTTTTACGTAGAGACTGTCCAGTTTGACCAATGTATATGGCAGAGGGGCATTGCTGGCACATGATGGCATATATCACATTGGTAGATGTGCAGGTGAACGAGCCTCTGATAGTGTGGCTGATGTGATTAGGCCCTATGATGGTGTCCCCTGAATAGATATGTGGGCACAGTTGGCAACGGGCTTTGTTGCAAGGATAGGTTCCTGGGTTAGTGGTTCTGTTGTGTGGTGTGGGGTTGCTGGTGAGTATTTGCTTCAGGTTGGGGGGCTGTCTGTAGGCAAGGACTGGCAAGGCAAGGACTGCTGTTCCTCCAGCACTTGCACCAGGAAATTGTCCCCTACACTTTCCAAAAACTTCCTGGATTGTCTGTGCACCGCTGTATTGCTCTCCCAGCAGATATCAAGGTGATTGAAGTCTCCCATGAGAACCAGGCTTGCGATCTAGTAACTTCCGTGAGTTGCTGGAAGAAAGCCTCGTCCACCTCATCCCCCTGGTCCGGTGGTCTATAGCAGACTCCCACCACGACATCACCCTTGTTGCTCACACTTCTAAACTTAATCCAGAGACTCTCAGGTTTTTCTGAAGTTTCATACTTGAGTATGAGCAGTCATACTGCTCCCTTACATACAATGCAATTCCCCCACCTTTTCTGCCCTGCCTGTCCTTCCTGAACAGTTTCTATCCATCCATGACAGTACTCCAGTCATGTGAGTTATCCCACCAAGTCTCTGTTATTCCAATCACATCATAATTCTTTGACTGTGCCAGGACTTCCAGTTCTCCCTGCTTGTTTCCCAGGCTTCTTGCATTTGTGTATAGGCACTTGAGATAACTCACCAATTGTCCCTCTTTCTCATTATGAGGCAGGAGCCCTTCCCTCTCGCGTTCTCCTGCTCGTGCTTCCTCCCGGTATCCCACTTCCCCACTTACCTCAGGGCCTTGGTCTCCTTCCCCCAGTGAACCTAGTTTAAAGCCCTCCTCACTAGGTTAGCCAGCCTGCTTGTGAAGATGCTCTTCCCTCTCTTCGTTAGGTGGAGCCCGTCTCTGCCTAGCACTCCTCCTTCTTGGAACACCATCCCATGGTCAAAGAATCCAAAGCCTTCTCTCCGATGCCACCTGCTTAGCCATTCATTGACTTCCACGATTCGACAGTCTCTACCCAGGCCTTTTCCTTCCACGGGGAGAATGGACGAGAAGACCACTTGCACCGCAAACTCCTTTATCCTTCTTCCCAGAGCCACGTAGTCTGCCGTGATCCACTCCAGGTCATTCTTGGCAGTATCATTGGTGCCCATGTGGAGAAGCAGGAAGGGGTAGCAATCCAAGGGCTTGATGAGTCTCGGCAGTCTCTCCATCACATCGTGGATCCTAGCTCCTGGCAAGCAGCAGACTTCTCGGTTTTCCCGGTTGGGGCGGCAGATAGATGACTCAGTCCACCTGAGGAGAGAGTCCCTGACCACTACCACGCGCCTCCTTTTCTTGGGAATGGTGGTCGTGGAACCCCCAACCCTAGGACTGTCCTTCCAATCTGCGGAGTCTCCTTCTGTTCCCTTCCCTCAAATATATCATCTAGTCTACTCTCCGCATTAGTACCTGTGGAGAGAACATGAAAACGGTTAGTTACCTGTATCTGCGTTGCTGGTACATGGACGGTCCCCTTTCTTCTTCTGGAGGTCACATGCTGCCAAATTTCTTCACCGTCCTCCTGTCCCCACAGTGCAGACTGCTCTGAATCTTCAGAACATTGTGTCCATAGAAGCATATCCTGACATCTGCAGTTATCCGGTCCAGGGGAGGCAAGACAGACTGTTTAGGGCACCTTTTCTAGCCCTCTCGCCATGTGGGGTGAGCATAGTGGATCCTAAGAAAGGCTGCTTAGTCACGGTTGCAGCTGCCAAGTTGCACTCCTGTCTTTGTCCAAATGCAAAATGACCATCTGATAGCTGCTGCCTATGTGCTGGTCCATGATTAGAAGCTTCCAGACATCACTGTCCTGCTCCCATCACCAGTTGCCAATCACCACAGGACTTGGACATGAATATGTGGTGAATTACATGTATATTTAATGTATATTACAAGTATGTTTACAGTATTTGTTGGAAAAGATATGTGAAATACATGTTTTGTCCTGAAGGCTAGCAGCTGAAAGAGACAATAATTCTGATCCTCATTCTCATCTCACATACATGGATGTTAATCCATTAAATTCAATAGAGCTATAATAGCATAAAATGGGTGTGAGTGAGATCAGACACAGGCCCAGGGTATGGCATCAGAAAGAAAGCTGGTGATAGAAAGGGAATGGATCCATATAGCTACCGTAAGCAAAATAGAACAGTCTCAATATCTTTCAGCGTAACAGACCACCCTGCAGCAATTTGGCTTTGGAAGATCCATCTAGTCAAATGCTTTGTGCCTAGAATTTTTATTATAAATATTTTTATACCCTAACGTGAAGACAATCTGCTTAGTAGAATTGCAGGGAATTAAGTGTCCTTATGGCAAGTTCTTTGACAATCCTCTTAAAGTTGGTGAGATTGAGTTATAAAGCTTACAGCCATTCACCTTGTAATTTTAAAAAGGCAGAATACAGCCTATGAAGAGATAAGTCTCAAAACAAGTTACAAAATGTATGACTCTCTTTTCAGCCAACCTTAGGTGAGTGACCATGTCAGTAAGAAAAAGAGCGCCCACTCTGTAAGATTTCTAGAGGTAGTCCCTGATTACACTCAGTAGAGTCCTCTGATATCTCAAGTTAGCACTCACAATAACTAGATACCATGGAGGCATACTGAATCAGAATCAGATTCCTCACAATCAGAGTCAAGGAAGCTTGAAAACTCCCAGAACAGAGAGCTTTTGTTTGCATGAACTTATCTGACACTTCTATTAGGTGGGCACCATCTTTAATAATCTACATTAACATACACAGACAATATGGTAGTTATTTAGGGCCTCAGAGGCACTGCTCTCACATTGAAGTTACACACATTCCCCCCACCTTGTTAAATCTAGGCCTTGAACTGCACATCTCTAGCCGTGGAGTATAGAACTAGCAGCTTCTGTTCCAAAAACCACAGCCTTCTCCTGCTTGAGCTAAAGAAGATACCATTAGCTGGCACTACTAGCTGGGATTACATTTTCTCTATAGGATGGCCATCACTGGACAGAAACAATCAGATGTGAGCAAATCTAATTCAATCCTGCAGAGAGAAGCATTCAACAAGTATGCCTGTCAGGCAAATACTGCAGCCATTGCTTGCTATTGCTTTGTACCCCTAATTTCCCATGTGTAGAAGATAACAGATACATGCTCACTCTTCCAACACAGAGGTCTCTCTCTCTCTCACACACACACCTCAAATTTAATTGGCTGTTGAACAATCTGAATACACACTTTCAGAAAAGGGGCCGAGATCCAGATTTCTGGTTCTCTTAAAGCAGCCATATTCAATTAGGCTACAGAATTGTTATATAATGTATTAAAAAGGCAAATATACTTCTTATCTTTATATAGTCTACATCAGGGTTGCCAACCTGAGCCTGAGAAGGAGCCAGAATTTACCAATGTACATTGCCAAAGAGCCACAGTAATACGTCAGCATCCCCGCATCAGCTCTCCCCCCTCCCAGCACCTCCCGCCCACCGGCAGCCCTGCCAATCAGCACCTCCCGATCACCTGTTTTGTGGAATGCAGGAGGCTCTGGGTGGAGGGGGAGGAGTGAGGGCACGGGGCAGGAAGGGGTGGAGTGGGGACAGGGCCTGTGGCAGAACCAGGAGTTGAGCAGTGAGCACCTCCCAGCACATTGGAAAGTTGGTGTCTGTAACTCCAGCCCCGGAGCCAATGCCTATACAAGGAGCCACATGTTAACTTCTGAAGAGCCGCCTGTGGCTCCGGAGTCACAGGTTGGCCACCCCTGGTCTACATTGTTTAGGAAGGATGGTATAGTAAATAAGACACTGGGCTGGGAATTATGGGACCTGGCTTCAGTTCCTGGCTCAGCCACACACTCCCTGTGTAAACTTGGGCAAGTCACTTAACCTACTTGATGACTCAGTAGTTCCCCATCTGTAAAATGAGGGGTGTGTGATGGGTTAGACCCCGCTTCTGGGATGCCACCTGATGTGCTGGGGTTTAACTGAGCCTCTCCTGCTCAATCAGTCTGGACTCCATCTCCCTGCTTTGCTGAATTAAGCTCTCCTGCCTTTTGCAGCACACACACAGGTAGGGCCACACCCCACTGCAGACACAGACTGAAGTCAGCTCTGTGCAAGGGGACTCCCCCAGCACTGTGCGAGGGGACTCCCCCAGCACACCCCTTTTTGGGAGATAAACCCCGTGTCCATGAGTCAGTGGCAGTATGGAGTGTCTGCAGGAAGGCCAAGCTTTTTCACAGTCCATTGTCCTCGCTAATGGGCCATTCACCCTGTCTAGCTTTTCCATTGTTGTACCTGAAGTGTTAGCAGTCAGCGTCGCCCAAAGTAGCATAGTTGAAATACAGATACATAGTCAATATTCCTAACTTCAGATACAGAAATGATACAGTCATACAAATTGGATAATCAGATTCAGTAAATTATAACCTTTCCAATGATACCTTACAAGACACATCTTGCATAACGTACTTCTCAGTTATGTCATATTCATATCATAAGCATATTTTCATACCACATGGAATGAAACTTCACAGGGTATTTTAAGGATAAAAATGCATTAATGATTGTGAGATGCTCAGATATTAGCATAATGAGGGCCATCAAAATGCTTAGACAGTTAAAAAATCCACAAAGCAAAAACAAGAGGAGTAAGGGGGAGGAGAGGTTATTAATGACGAGAAGTAGAAAGGAGGGGTTCCTGTATTGCTAGACTAAATGGATTTTCACTTGATTCCCATTTCCTGTTCACCAAGTCTCCTCCTTCAGTTCCATCCTTTAAATCCTCTCCTCCCCCTCTTGTTTTTGCTTTGTGGGTTTTTTTAATTTGCCCAGAAAGTTAACAAATCCAGTTTCTGGTCACCCAAGAAAGAGGGAGTTCTGAAGGCAAGGTTATTATAAGAGCTGATCAGAAAAAATTGCCAGTTCAATTAATGGAGTTTTGTGGGGATGATCCAATTTCTCCGCAGTGCTGATGGGTCCCTACCCATCAGGCAGGCATCCATCGAAAGCCTGCCTGGTTTCCTGCCACCTGACCTCTTTGGCTGCCCACCTGGTAGCTTGTTGTGAAGCCTGGGTTTCCAGGGTTCACAGCTGCAGAGCACCCAGCCATGTGGACTGCCTCAAGGGCCCAAAAGACTTCCAGGGTCCACAGCTCTGAGGCAGCTCACCAGGTAGACTTCCCTGGAGCTGGGACTCCGTTTGATTTTCTGAGAATTTCAAAATTTGGGGGTTTTGTTCTTAATCAGAATGAAACCAAATTTCAAAATATCAAAACCCTTGTGAAACAGATTTATCTTTTTCTGCCCAGGTCTAGTTGTTATGTTTCAGGATACCCAAAATGTCCCCAGTAAAGCCCTTCAGTAAACTCAATAACTTTAATTAGGATAAGGGGAAAACAAGACAAGCACAAATAGGTCTCAAAGTGAGCACAGGAAAAGGGTCTTTGTAAACAGTTCCAACCAGCTCATGCTAAGCTTCAGATCCAGACTTCAGCTTACCACTCCTGAACACTTCCCCATGCAGAGTTCATGATAGATAATGTTTTCACTGCACACACACCGCAGAGGGACCTTCATGGAGAAGGTCCTGCCAGCAGCCCACACCCTATTAAACCCAGGGGCTACCAGCTCAGACTCCTCCATTAATTAATGGAGCACTATTGCATGGGGAGAGAGCCAGTCTCTCAGGCAACCAGATCCCAAACCGCTTTGGTCTTTACACGTTAAAACCAACACCTTGAACTCAACCCAGAAATATTATTGGCAGCCATTGCAGATTTTGGAACACTGGTTTTATGTGCTCTCTGCGTGATGCTCTGCTTGATAAACAGGTGGCTGAATGTTACACTAGCTTCAGTTTCCAAATGGTCTCAAGATGTAGCTTCACACAGAGCACATTATAGCAATCTAACCTTTGGGAAACAAATGTATGGCTAAGTGTAGCATGGACCACATGTGATAGGAAAAGTTGCACTCTTCTTGCTAGACACAGATGGAAAAACTCTAGACCAGCCACAACTGCTATCACAGCCTCTACAAGCTGCCCAGGACCTAATATATGCCCAAGAACCTGTGTACTCTGTGGCAAGGTGGTCTTAAATTGTGAAGCCAGGTCCCTCGATTCTGAAACACTGTGGAACAGCAGACTAGAAATTCTGTGACAGAATGATTTAAATTGAAAGATTGAGATTTTTAACAAACAACATACCAAATTAATAATACAACATTAATAATAATGCTGCCCCACATTTTCAGTTTTGGATATGCCACAATTTTTTTGAAATCAGAAAGCACAACTGCATAAGAGAAGTTGGAGCCACAGGTTTGGGATGCTGGGAATGGGACAGCTGAGGCTTTTGGGGAGGCAGTCTGGGATTGTGGGGTAAGTACATTAACTAGATGTTTCTGCTAAAATGATCAGCATTGCAATAGCTAAGAACATTGATGTTTAAATGGTCATCATCAAGTTTCAGAAGAAAGACGTGATTAAGATGAATGAGGAAGTTCAGTGATTATTTCAGATTGCCTACTCACTCAGGAAACAAGAATTGCATCAGTTCACTTTTTCCAAAGATATCTTCACAGCCTTGAGAGCTGGAAAGGTAATTTGCTTAAAAAACAAAAGCTTGACTTATGGGTCACAAACATGTGGCAAAGGGTGGAAAAAGTGGGGATTCTTCAGCAAACCCTACAGCTGCATAACCATGACATGGGGATCAAAAATATCTGAAGTTAACAGTGGCTGCATTCCCTCAATCAGGGGTATCAATGTAGGGTAAAATCCTAGCCCTACTGAAGTCAACACAAGTTTTGCTGTTTGACTTTATGGGTAGATTCCTGGCCTCAATAGTCTTCAACTCTTCAGTCATTTCTTTCAGCATACTAACTCTTCTCAGTCTTGCCTAGGCTGTTCCCCAGTAATCTGTACCTCATCCGAGTCCCAAGCTCCTCTCGGAACTGCTATGCTGAGGAACATGAGGAACGGTGCTGGTGTTTTTTCTGTGCATGTAAAACATACTTGTGCACATATTTACACTAAATACAAGTTTCAAAGAACCTCAGACAAACTACGGCTACAACTTTCAGGTGTAGTGATTTTTTCCCCAAGAATATCATTAGTCATCCAAATGCTTATGAATGACAAAAAGTGTATGACTCACCTACATCTGTAGATCTGGGTAAAGCTTTCAAAAGCACCCAAGTGATTTAGGAGCCTACATTCCATTTTCAAAAGTGGCATTTAGGCCAAAGGTGTTTGGGTGCTAACTCACTGGGAGTTGGCTCTGTGATGAGACATTCCCCCATCCCCGTCAGAAGAAGGCTAATGAGCTCCTCTGGGCTCAATTCCTACCAAATAGACACACCTGCAGAGACTGATCCAGCTGGAGGAAGCAAGCTTAAAAAGGAGAGCTGGTCACAGGAAGCAGTGGCAACCAGGAGGAAAGCTGTCATGCCTCAGAAGGAGCTGACTCTTGTTACAGAGCAGCTGAGAGGGAGACAGCTGACAAGCTTCCGCCACCTGCAAAGACCTAGACAGACCTTTGAAAGAGAGTAAGGGATCTGAAACTATCTGAGTGTGACCCCTATGATGGGCACTACCTATCACAAATTTCTAAGTACCTTTGAAGATCTGGGCCGTAGGAGCCTAAATCTTATTGACTTTCAATGAGATTTAGGCCAGGTCTACACTACATAGTTAGGTCGACACACAGCAGCTGACATTGACCTAATTATGAAAGCATCTACACTAAAATTTCACTCCTGCTAATGTAATGTCCCGCTATGCTCACTCAGTAACTCCACTTCCACGAGAGGCATAGAGTCATTGTTAATGTAGTTAAGTCAATGCAACATGAGTGCAGACACAGTGTTGCTTACATTGACTGTTACTGGCTTTCAGAAGCCATCCCACTGACAGTACAATCGATACAAGCTCTTCAGGTGAGGACACACACCACCGACACAAGGAGCAAAGTGTAGACACGCACAAGGAATGCAATTACTGCGGCGGGTGTATGCCGACATAAGTTAGGTCCACTTAATTTTGTAATATAGACATGCCCTTAGGCTCCTTCATGCTTAAGTCTCATGAAAATGGGATTTAGGTTCCCAAGTCACTTAGGGCTTGTCTACACTTACAGTGCTGTAGCAACACAGCATAGGTACTCCACATCCCCAAGAGGCAGTAGTTAGGTCAATGGGAGAAGCCCTCCCATCAACATAGCGCCATATACACAGGAAGTTCAGTTGGTACAACTCATCTCTCAGGAATGTAGGGCTGTCTGGATTTTCCACACCCCTGACAGATGTAGTTATACCAACATAAGTTTGTAGTGTTGACCAGGGCTTAGATACAGTGCCTAGTGCAATGGGGTTCTGGTCCATGACTAGGGCTCCTAGGCAGTAAAGTAATATAAATAAAATACTAAATAATAACAACAACAACTAGATGCTTCAAAAATTTTACCCTCGGCCTTCTTTCCAAGCAGTTCTATTAGGAATAAAGCCTTTACAAATACCGTGTTACTCAAGAAATTTCTCATTTTTTCTGTAGTTAATGTAAAGTATTTTTTTAAAAGGACAATTATCAAAATTTAAAAAATAACATATTTTCAATTAATTGTTTTCAGTCACATGAAAGATGGTGGATTGGCAGATCTGAAGTTCTCGGCTTTATCTGGGGAACAGGTGCTGGAGGGTTAACAGTGCAACATTTGCCTTACCATTCCAGTAGAAGGACTTCACCACTAGTTTAGAGAAATCTCTCCTAGGGATGAAATAATGGTGCAGTCTCCATACCCATTCTTGGCTTCTCTGCTGAGGTTGCTGACAAGGGTGAAGTGCAATGCCAGTTGTGGGTGGTTTTGTAACCTCAGTTTAGTGTTTTACTTATTAAGCAAAGTAGTGAAAACCATGATTTGTATGTCATTTTTACAATATTTTGGTTTCCTGTTTAGGCTAAAACAGCTTTTGGAATTATAGTTAATCCACTTGTGAACTAGACTAACATCTTTTAAAACAGCACAGGGCTTACACTAATATCACTTATTTCAAACAGATGCAAAAGCTAATTGTTGTGATAGTGTATTATTATATGTGAACATTAATAATCTCATCCTTCTAAACCCTGGTCCAACCCTGCTATTACTACACAGTAAGAATTCCTGTTGTCTTCATAGAGAGTTTCACCCATGGACAATTACAGGTGTCTAGCATTGTGTATAGGCAATTAAATAATTCCTTCTCTTCTGGAGTCTTGATTAGTTTTGTTCTCAACATCATGATTTAGTTCTGCTTTGTCAGGAGTAAAAGCCCTCAGCTAGGCTGCTCACCTGCTAGCATATCAGTCTGACAAGCCCAGCTGGGCCCCTGACTGGCCCAACTGCCTGATTGAAGGGATCAGCAGATCTACTCTTAAGACCACCAGCATCAGGGCATTGGCTGCGATAGCTCTTGTACCTGCTTGTTCCTATTCTTGCCCTTGCCCTGTTCCTGCCCTGGCCCTAGCCTTGTCCTGCATTGCCTCACTCCAACTAACCTGGCTATGATCTGCAGTTTCGATTCTTAACTTCAACTCTGACCCTTGGCTCAGATTCCTGGGTACTGACTCCAGCTCCAACCACTAGGCACAACTGCCTTTGTCCCAGTCCCTGACACTCCTTTTTACCCTCCCCTTTTGTTGCTAATTTAATGCCCTCCTGACTACTCTAGCCAGCCTGTCCCCTAAAATATTGGTTCCCCTTCTGAGACGGAGGCCATTCAAGCTACAATCAGGCCATTGTTGCTAAAATATGGATTTAGATGCCTACATTTATGTATTCAAGTTTGAAATCATACCAGTGAATCACATCACATCAATTGAATTACACCAATTCCCTCCCCCATTGCTTGGCCTACCCATCTTGTTCTACCATTAAGACCCTATATATATAATTATTATAATTTAAAAACAAATAAAGGTAAATAAAGATCCCCTGGTGAATTCAGAAAGTATAGAAGTGTTCACTCAAAAGGGCGGGGCAAATTCTGGCTCAGATAATTACATTCTGCCTGCCATCCATTCTCCCAGTGTCTCCACTTGGAGCAAAAATCAGGCCACTGATTTACACAATAATAATTTTTAATTTTTTTTAATTGAAATGGATAAGCCAGATCAGGCAACAAGCTATCCAGGTTATTCACAACCCGTAACCTTTTGCATGTGCTTATAGGCACCCCATGTAATCTAAATCTTGCACACTTTAAGAATGATCTAATTAGACAGGTATTATTCAGGTCATTATTAACTGACAAAACAGTTTCATTCCCTGTGCAAAGAAATGGATTTTTCCCCCTTCTGCAGAGAAATGCCAAAACCTAGCTCTGTGAGTAATAATATATCATATTACACATACTGGGTTCCCAGGTCCCAAATCCCAATGGCCTGTTCTGGCTCCCAATTGGTGGTTAATATGATTATCATTTATTTTGTTTGAATATCTGCATTAAGAGGTGTGGGCTTTTTTCTTCATGATTTTATTTTACAACAGCTTTGTGTATGTTCTGCATTAACATTCCAGTTCTACCCAGTAAAAAATAGTTGGATGTCAGCCCGCTTTTTAAAGTAAATTTTTAGTTTACTATTTTTTAAATTTGGATTTCTAATTATACCTCTTCATAAATAGTTTAGCAGAGCTGGAGAGAGTGTTAAGTACTGCTTTTCTGAACCTTTCTTCCTTAATAAGTAGCTATAACCTGGCTCTGACATACCTCAGTTATCCAAATCCCTCCCAAATCCAATATATTTTTTGTAATTTCCCCTTCTTTGTTCTGGAGGCCTTAGATTCTCCTCATAAGGGAAAACATCCCTTTTACCTCTTGATCTCAGATGCAAATCTGCATCCCCTTCCTCCTCTCATCTCCCCAGAAACCAGCCCCTGGCTTTAACTGAACCTATGGTGCCTCACGTAGAGAGCTGTAGGTCTCTCAGATGTACTATGTCATCTGAGAGATATTCTTTGATGATGTGGTCAGCTTTTCTAGAGTTCCTAATAAGCCAGTCAGCTCATGCAGCTGTAATTATCATTGAATTCACAAAGTTAGACTTAGTCATCCAACCCCATATATTAGTTTTAGTTACTATAGTTTTCGACTATTTAAGCACCTTCGATTTACAAAGTACTGTGCACATTATATTTCTAGTGACTTTTGGGGGTATGTAGAAGGGAATGTGTGAGGGGCATATGAATATAGACACATTTATAAAAATAAATACGTAGTGGATAGTGTGTGATGGTTTAAAGGATTTATTGGCGTATGTTTAAGTTGGTCACCTTACTATACACAAGGGACAAATGAAAAAAGAAGCTACTTAGGTGATGCCTATCAATGCTACATACCATGAGCCTGATTCCCCAGTGTTACTCCAGATTTATGACAATGTTATTCTACAGAGCTCAATATAGTCAGAAAGGTGTGAAACTGGCATAACACAGTGATGAATCAGACCCCCATACTTTCCTTTCCTTTGTGTGGCACTTGTGTGGTACATATAGCTCCTTGCTGAGCTCATCTGGGAGTTCTGCAAAAACACCAGCGGCACGATGGAGGACTTTGCCAGCAGAAGTTCCCTTAGAGTTACAGGACAGAAGGCAAGCATGTTTTCACTCACACCCAATCAGCTTTCAATAGGTCACAAAAGCAGACATACTGCACTTCCCCTGGACCAGGCCTTTTCTATGGAAGCCAGATGAGTTATCACCAGGATCAAGCCTTTCCTGGAAGTTCAACAGTATTTGATGGTGCCAAAAATATTTGATGACTGCTTATTAGCCCCATTTTAGGGCTATGGATATTTCTCTGTTCTTTAGGTTTTATAATCACTGCCTGAAATGTACAACTTCTATTCAAGCCATTTGAAATTGCCTATTGTTCCCTTTTACCCAGTGTAAAGGGGATGCAGCAGGGCTGAGGATCTCATTCTCATTCAAGTTCACACAGGAAGTCTGTGGCAGAGTTGAACCCAGATAGCCTGGATCCTGGGCCAGTGTCTTCACAAGACCATCCTTCCTCTCTACATATTAGCACCAACTCATTAAAATGGGCAAATGTTCTTCTTGGTCAAGCCATATTTTATAACTTTTCTCTATCATTTTTATGGACAGTATGATTCTATATTGCTCTAATTTTGTCCATATTTATATTGTACATTGGCGATCACTGTAAATTTGCAATTTCAGCGCAGAAATGAACAAATTTCAAGTTGTAGAAGGTTTTCATCTCTGCTGTCTTAAACTCCTATTCAGCCATGTCAGACATCAAACTGTTGTTCTGAAGTTGGGGGAGGGGTGTTTTTGTTTTTTGTTAACATCTGCCTTACACAAGTTTTGTAAAAGATAAAGTGCACTTATAAACCTTGGTACCTGTGCAACTGTAATGTCTTAGCAATTTCATAATGAAATTCATATGGAATTTAGCAACCCAAGCCAGATTTGTGTCAGAATCTTTAACATGTTCCAGTTGCATGAAATACTAATTAAAGGCACTCATTGTTAACTGATATAAATAGTCCCCACTTAGCCCATTATAGGTATGGGTTGTAAAGCAAACAATTATGTGACAGATGATACATGTTAACACAGAGAAATTCTGTAATGACATTTCTGTAACACTGTAACCTCTTCAACCGCCATGTGTTCTATATTATAAGCTAAAGGGGGTGCTGATTGCAAGGGTGACGTACTTTCTAGTTGTGAATTTTCTTCTAAGAATAGACATGCCTTAGAGCACCTCTGAATGATTTACATTACAAATTTATTTCAGGTAATGAAACCATTTTGATATTAACTGCTATATGTGTTTGTCATTCCATGCACTAGTGCCCAACTGCAGAATATGCCTACCTACCAAACTGCACCCCACCTAGAAAGTGGGTAATCCCAGAGAACAGTTGTCTCCTATTTAACATTTATTTTTTTCCAATATCCATTTTCCTGTCCCTCTGAACTTAGAATAAAATAATTTGGCCCAAACAGGAAATTGACTTTGAAATGTATGGTTTTTGCAAAATGTGTCATCTAAACTTCAAGATAATCACAGAACAAAAGTAATCTCCTGGCATCTGGACAAAATACACAGATTATTCAATTAGAGAAATACCAGTGTCTGCCTTAACACTATCCAGCATGTTCCTGTATCATTAGGAGCAGGTGTCTTCCTTACTAAAAACACAAACATGCACATTTCTCTAGCCAAAACGATGTGTGCTTGCATCTGTAAGTGTGTAATTCTGTGTTTAACCCTTACAGATACAGAAATTAGACAGCAATCCAGGAGGCCTTTTGGAGAGTAGGAGAAAAAAATGGCAAGGGTGAGTTTTTAAACATAGGCAACCAATGGGAAAAAATAGCAGTTGATCATACCAAATAAGCAAAACCACAAGATATTTCAGCCAAGACTGGGTGTTTAAAGTGGGTGTTTAAAGAAATTCCTCTAGGTCTATATGCACCTAAAGATATGATCTGAGCATTGACTTCTCCTCGGTGCTTGGTATTTTTGAAAATCAGTCTGGACTCTGCTGCTTTTAAAAATCTCGGTCTTCATGGCATTCTGCAAACATCATACTGCCTGATTTGTCTGAGAAAGTAAATCAATAAAATGATGAAGAAGAATGAATTAATGATGCAAAGCTACACATTAAGGGAAATATCCTTTCCTCATGTGACAGCTACTGCTGGGCCTGAACCAAAACCCTGGATCTGATCACCCTGACTTTTGGAAATTTGGATCTAGATCTGGATCCAAGCTTTGTGGTTTGTGTCATTCGTCACTAGAAAAGTGTGGAAGGCCCTCTCTCCAACCCCACCCAAAAATATGTTGCTCCAGATCTTTCCCAGGCCCACTGTGTCATCCCATCTGGGAGGCAGATAGAGAAGGCCTGTTCATCAGGCAGTGGGGCTAGTGTGGGAAAGACACAGTAGAACAGATGACAAAGATACAAATCCTAGGCCATCTTCACTCAGAGTCTCTGGCCCTGGGTTACTACTGACCCTTGCTCCCAGCACTGGTAACACGGCTGTCAAAGTGTCTGTGCCCCCAGTATTAGATGCCTCAACTGCCCACCTCCCTCCAAATCCACCACCTGAAACTTCACTGACCAGCAGTGATCTTATGCCAGAATAGATTTTGTTCCCTCTAGAAGGTTGGAAGCCATTTGGACAGGGAATTTGAGTGATATTATTGTCCCAAATTGTAGGGATTCTCATTTCTTGGACATTTTCCTAATCCTTTTTGGTTTTCAGAACTCAGAACTGATTTCCCCTAGAAATGTCAAATTTGAATCAATGTGTGCTTGGTGCGGAGATGTGTCTCTGGATACTTTTAGAGTGGGTAGGTGGGTAATTCTTAAGTTTTTAACCCGTTCTTTCCACATACACAGTATATAGTGCATGACCAATTATGTTAATAAATATCTGTTGGGTAGATGTGTGTTTTATAAAGGCTTGGCCCAAAGCCCACTGAAGTCAGTGAAAACACTTCCAGTGACATTAATGGGCTCTGGGTCAGGCCCTGAAAGTCCTAAAAGGATATGTTAGAGCTCTATAAAATCATGAATGGTATGGAGAAAGTGAATAAGGAAGTGTTATTCACCCCTTCACATAACACAGGAACCAGGGGTCACCAGATGAAATTAATAGGCAACAGGTTTAAAACAAACATAAGGAAGCACTTCTTCACGCAATGCACAGTCAACCTGTGGAACTCATTGCCATGAGATGTTGGGAAAGCCAAAAGTATACCTGGGTTAAAAAAAATAATTAGATAAGTTAATGTAGGATAGATCCATTAATGGCTATTAGCCAAGATGGTCTGGGATGCAACCTCATGCTCTGGGTGCCCCAACCCTCTAACTGCCAGAAGCCGGGACTTGAAATTTTCCTGTTCTATCCATTCCCTCTGAAACATCTGGCACTGGCTGTGATGGGTTTCTCCCAGGATGCCACCTGGAACTGGGGTACCACTGAACCTGCCTGACCCACCAGCCTGGGGTTCCTTTACACTGTACTGCTGTGACAGCCCCTCAAGCCCCCTCCAGCACACATAAAGGTAGGGACACACCCAGCTGCAGCTACATACAGATGCTGAGATCAGCTCTGCATGGGAAGGCTCAGCTACGGCACCCACCTCCCAGAGTATAAACCCAAAATTATAGCGTTTTGCACTGCACAGAGATTTGTACAGTGTAAGCTTATGAAATGTGCTCCCTCCCTTAATGTGGAGAAGGATATGCAACAGCTTTCTGCCCTAAGTTATGATTTTCACACACTGGTTTTGGACAAAACAGAAACAAGTTTATTAACTACAAAGATGGACTTTAAATGATTAAAGGCACTGCAAACAGATCAAAGCAGATTACCTAACAAACAAAACATGCAACCTAAGCTTAATATACTAAAGAGATTAGATATTAGTAGCAAATTCCCACCCTAAAAGATTATTTAAGACGGCTCTAGGCTCTAAAGGAGCAAGCTTCACTTGCTTGCAGCTTAAAAAACCCAGGTATTCACTTCACAGGATAGAAATCCCTATAGCCTGGGTCCAACACTTCTCCGTCAGTTCAGTCCGTGTTCCTCAGGTGTTTTTAAGAGTCTCCTTTGGGCGGGGAAGCATGATGATATTACTCTCCTGCCTTAAACAGCTTTTGCATACAGCGGGAACGAACCTTGTCTCCAAGCTTGGTTCCCATGCCTGGTCATTGGAAAAACACTGGTATTCCAAGACGGAGTCCAGTCCAAGGTGACTTGGTCACATGTCCCTGTAGGGTCACAGCAGCCATGAGTTGGAGGCTGTTTGCAGCATTTTCAGGAAGGTTTCGTGGTGGGAGATTAGCTTCTTCTAAGACTTATTGTTCTCCCTAATGGCACTTCCCAGCCAGACATTTAGACTGGTAGTCTTTTGCCTAGTGGGCATTTTCCAGGTGTAGACACATTTGTAATAGATACACAGACAACATTCCTAACTTCAGATACAAAAATGATACATGCATACAAGTAAGATAATCATATTCAATAAATCATAACTTTTTCAATGATATCTCACATGCCTTATCTTGCACAAAATACATCATTATTACTATGGAGAATATGGGGCATAGTGCCACCCTGGCCACCTCCAAAAGCAAGGATACTGGACTAGAAGGACCATTGGTCTGACCCAGTATGGCCATTCTTATATTCTTGGACATGTCTCCAGAGCTCTGCAGATACAATAGAGTGTATGGGGAACAGAGGGTGGAAAAAGTCTGTGTTTTGTGGAGAGAGGAGGATAGAAGGGAATCAGTTTCTTGTGGACCTGAAGTGTTCTCTAGAGGGAGGGAGGGTGGAATTAATGGAAAAAAAGATCTATGTGGGATTAGAGGGGGTGAGAAGAGAAGCAATGTCTTGGGTTATGGAACCTACTATGGTCCCAGTGGGAACAGGGAAGGATCTTGGTTCAGTTCATGAATTTGTTTGTTGGAACAATAATAATTAATATTAATAATGACTGTGCCACTTATTGTGGATGCCAAGAAAGAGGCAAATCTTAGGGGTAGTGGTCTCATGGAAGGTAGGGCATCCTATGAATAGTGGGCAGAATAGAAAAGGCACTGAATTGCTTGGACACAGCCATCTCTGACTGGCACAAATATGAGTGAAAAGTGAATCAATCAGAATCATACATTTTTACTTTTCAAAAGGAAGTTGTGGGAATGTCTTCCTTGTTACCTGGGCAAATCTAACAAAAACTCAGCTCCATATTTCAAATGAGAAAATTGGCTACATATTTTTCACACATATGAGTATGACTTATATGAGTACATCTTCCTGCTTACGTACATATAACATCTCTCTCTCCCTGCTTACCTGCACGGATATACATGCTTACTCATGCACGTATTATATAATATGGACAACATAGCTGGATATACTGTACACACACAAACAGAAAAATACACATATAGTGTATAGATTATATAACAAGCTGATGTTTTCATTTGTCTGATTTGCTGTAGATTCATGAGCATGGCAGATGTCCATACAATTATCCTTTGAAAAACACCAATGCTGGACAAAGATCATAGTCACTCTCATTCTCCCTCACTCCTTATTTGTGTAATTCAGAAATGATTTTAGACTCAGCAGAAGCAGAAGCATGGAATCTAGACCTCTGGACACCTAACTGCAAATGGTTATGCTTGCTTACTTCCTGTCACACACATATAGGCTGCAATATTTTGCATATTCTAGCCTAAATCTAGGATTTTCTCTGTTTGTTCTGTTTTAATAGTAGTTCATTTTGGAAGCAAGCCCTAGAGAGAAGAAAGTTTTGCAGAGAGGATTTTTGGATTATGGAAGTGTGCAAAGTCCAGTGGTAGCTGGTTGGTAATTAGCCATTCAAAGTTGAAAGTTCAGCAGCCACCTGTGTCAAGTCTATACCTTTTTGGATACAATGAGTACTATAGGAAAGGCGTGTTTAGCTTATTTTTTTGGTTAGACTAAAAATGGAATGGAGTCTTGTCGGTGAGACATTTGTTTCCTAGCGCAATTAGTAGCCAGCTGGTATCTGGCCATTGAAAGGTGAAAGGCCCTTGGACAACTGTGTGGGATTTGTCCCTCACTTGATGTGTTTGGTTACGAAATAGTTTATTTCTGGAGTAGGTAATAGAAATGGAAAAGGTTTTACCTATGTGACATTTGTTTCCTCTTCCACTATGAATATCAAACTGACAGAAAGCTGGTCGTTGGCCATTCAGAAGTGAAAGAGCAAAGGGAAATTGTCCCCTATTTATCTCTTACTGGGTTAAAATTCAAAAGCTGTTCATAAATATTTCACTGATCCAGTCAACAAATGAGATGGGAGGAGTTTGCATGTCAAGAAACTTGTTGACTATGGCAAAGCAAATAGCCAACTGGCCTCCAGTTTGCTATTGTCCTGACTAAAAGTTGAAAGGCCAGTGACTAACTGTGCCAGCTTTGTTCCAGGGTTAGCAAGAATAATACCGGAATTGTATTTATGTTTTGCTTTTGCTATGAACTTCCCTAAAATCCAAGTACTGATCCTCCTTTGCCCATGTGATCTTGACCCAGGGCATATGGAAAGTGGGATCTGAACTTTCCAGAGAGCAAACTGGCTGAGTGAAGTTTTACTCTTCCATTTAATTTACACTTCCTATTCATCTCACATACTCTAACCTCTCTTGTATCTGCAAGTAGCTTTGGCAGCCACTAGCAGGAGCTTTCTATGTAGCTATCCAATCTCCACCCAATCCTGGAGACTGTGGCCAAATTCTCTGCTAGTGTAAATGAGCAAAACTCCATTGAAGTCTGCAACGAGGCCAATTCACACCAGCTAAGGATCAGGCCTTGAGAAGTCATAGACGTGTAGGACTGGAAGCAACCTCAATAGGTCATCTAGTCCAGTCCCCTGCACTCAAGACAGGACTAAGAAATAACTGGACCATCCCTGACAGGTTTTTGTCTAACTTGTTATTAAAAGCCTCCAATGACAGAGATTCCACAACCTCCCTAGGCAATTTGTTCCAGTGCTTAACTACCCTGACAGTTAGGAATTTTTTCCTAATATCCAACCTAAACCTCCTTTGCTGCAATTTAAGCCTATTGCTTCTTGTTCTATCCTCAGAGAGTAACAAGAACAATTTTTCACCCTCTTCCTTGTAACATCCTTTTAGGTACTTGAAAACTGTTATTGTGTCCCCTCTCAGTCTTCTCTTCTCCAGACTAAACAAACCCAGTTTTTTCAATTTTTCCTCATAGGTCATGTTTTCTAGACCTTTAATCATTTTTGTTACTCTTCTCAGGACTTTCTCCAATTTGTCCACATCTTTCCTGAAATGTGGCACCCAGCACTGGACACAATGCTCCAGCTGAGGCCTAATCAGTGCAGAGTGGAGTGGAATCCTGACATGTCTCCCATACTAAAGCCTCTCACTTGCACTGAAGCCGTGGGACAGCTATACTTGGGTGAGCTGGCCACCTATTGTTTTTAATTTATAATTTAATCTATGTGCAAGCATTAGAACTGGAAAGCTATACTATGTACACCCTTGTTTGGTATCCTGGAGTAAAAAGCCCTGTAACCACCAGTATATATTTCCATTCAAGAAGCCAATAGACAGCCTTTTGGCTCATGGTCCTCTGCATGGCCTAACATTTTTACTGATCCAGAAACAGAACAATTTCAATGGCTCTCTAGCAGTACATTTACTTACTTAAATTTAGACAAGAAATTAGCCCCTGTGCAGTCTGACAGGCTGCCCAAATAGGAACTAAGGGTTAGAGGTCTGCCAGCTTTTATTCTATCTGCTACTGCTCTCAAACAATAGGTAACTGCTCACTGTTTCCTTGTACTCTGCTGCCTGTCTCCAGCTGTTGTCTTTTATCTTGCACATTACTTTGATTGCAAGCTGTCTGGGGCAGGAGCCGTCCTTTTGTTCTGTGTTTGTACAGCATCTAGCACAGACAAGTCTTGGCCCATGACTAGAGGGCATCCTAGGCATTGTGGTAAGGCGAATAATAAATAACAACAACTAGGATTTTATTTTTAAATTATAAACCTGCTTCTAGAAAAGCAGAAATCCTTTGTGGCAATGATAGAAACTCACAGTGGGACAGTTTTGTATCGTCCTTACTCAGCCATGCACAAGAGTAATGCAGCATAAAATCTGCCCACACATACCATCACCACATACATACTTTACTGCCCTACTTAGCCCCACTTAGATTGTGGACTCCAGCTATGGGGGAAAAGAGCAGGAGTTATTTGCCTGATTCAACCTACCGTGAGCAAATGGGCAGGGAGCAGAAGGAGCCCTAGCTACACCCACCCCTACTTGCAGACCAGAGTAATTGGCTAGGCTCATAAATGGCAATAAGCTGATTCCCAAAAAGGGTGAAGTAAATTATTCTGGACCGGGAGTAAGGGGGATTAAGGGAATTCTGACAGTTTATGTCACATTTCAGTCTTTAGTCTGCGAATGGGATAGTGCAGCTCTGTGCTGACTCTCACTCAGGGCAGACTGTAAGGTTATCCCATTCTAATTAAACATTTTTTTCTAGTAAAAAATCCTGTTGCTGCTTGTGAAAGTGAGGCACCAATGTCAGCAGCTTGGAATGGTGCAAAGAAATGATCACCGATCTCAATCATGCAAGGCCCCCACTGATCCAGTGTTGTGTTTCTCTTGAACAAAAAATGAAGGTAAGTTTTCAATCTTTAAAATTTTAGTGATAAAAAATGGTACATGATCAAATTCCATTGCCAGGATCAAGAGATATGTCATGTTCTAAAGAAGATTACTAATGATTTACTAATCCTGTAATCCTGATTTATTTGTTTTGAAAATTACAATTTAAATAAATAAATATAGAAAAAGTTCCCAACTAATAATGCTCTACTATGAATATAGACCATAAATTCTTCTCATGCAAAAATAGAGCCAGACCCACATCAAAAAACAGGCTCTGAACAGCTTTGGACTTCAGGGAAATTGGGAATCAGATCCAACTGTGGCTTGTGCCATGCATCAACACAAATATGTTGAAGTGATTAATTTATTCCCCCTCCCCAGTTCACTCACCCCAAAATCTATAACTTCTGAGCTTCTGCTCTGGGAGGTAGGTATTGAGGTTCTATGCACCCGGGATAATATAGTTTCTGAAGGACAGTAAGGGCAATCATAGAAAACTGTTTGATGTAAGGGCTTTGTGGGGGAATAGGGAGCAGTAGTGGCAGAGAGAAAATGTCCACTCGGGTGGGCTTAAAATGATGCCACCAACGACACATTCATTGGTGACCATGTATGGGCCAGAACCAAAACCCTGGACAAAAAATTTCCCTGAACTTTGAGAATGTTCAAATTTGGATTTCATTCCACATAAGAATTTTGGGCCCATTGCTATTTGCAACCAATACAGGATTTTAACCCAGTATATCCATATGTGAGTCGTGCTTGCATACTCTTTGTCTAAGCATCTCCCTCATTCTCCACCCTGTAGTATCTTGGCATTAACCCACAGAAGCATTTAGCTCTCATGTCACATACTTGAGCACAACCCAATATAACCTTTTTAATAAAGCATCGTATGAAGGGGGAACTGCTGTTTTACAGAAATGTATTGACTGCAAACCTCAATTTCAGGCAAAATCGTCTACAGTACATGGAGATTGGTTAATATTCAGTTACAAATCCATATCTGTACTTGTTGCACTTTACTAATGCTTTCTCTGTGTCTGCTAAAGTTTATTGGTGGGATCATATCTGCTTTTTCACAGTCATTTTGAGCTGGCTGTTTTCCAAAAATGTTAAACTACATTCTTGCTCTTCAAACTGCTAAGTAGGGTTGATTCCTGATCTACGGCTAGGCTAAACATGTCATATGCCAGCTTTCCCACAAAGCAAAAATAAAAATTTAGTTTTACTGCTGTGTTTTTCCAGATCCTAGGCCATATTCCATTAAGAACACAGGCCAAATTCTCAGCCGATTTAAATCAGCATTAAAGTCAATGGCACTACGTTGATTTACACCAGCTGAGAATCTGGTACTATAGATGTGGCGCTTGCACCTGACTGGTGTTATATTAAAGTCCCCTGACCCCCTTACTTGATTGCTTTGCTTCAGTGTGTGGTGGCAGCAAATTACACCTCTGCTCGCCACAAAGCCTGCTGCCCTAGCAGTACTAATAACCTTAGGGTTTCTAATATTCCTACCAATGCTTACTAGACCCCCCCTATGTAGTCCTCTGGGGCTGCTCTGACAATAATCCCAATATATTTTGTTTTGAATGAAAATAAACTTAATTGCAACTTTGGTCGGAGGAAGACCCATGAGTCTACATTACAGAGTGCCTAGTGGGCAGCTGTGTAATCATTAGCAATCCTGTGGGGACTAGTACTAGGATCAGTTCAGATCCAACTGGGACTATAATTTACTATGCCACCATCACTAAAATAACAAAGGAGCATAGGAAAAACATGTCTGAAGGAGTGACAGTGAAACTAAACTGGCACTAGGTGTGGTCTTTGGGGCAAGCTTTTAATTAGCAAAATGGTGACTAACTGTTCTGGTAGCAAAGTGTTTCACCTATCATAAAGGCCAATTTGCAGCCAAAATGTGCATCTAAGACATTTCCATAGAAGATCCTTGCCTATATTGTAAGTCATATTTCTAGACAGCACACTTGAGCTTAATTTATGAGGATTTGGCCTCATGCAGACTAATATCTCTCTTTGGGACATTTTGCCAGTGATACTCTTTGCAAAGAATAAGTTTTCAGCCACTTAAATACCCTAAAACATGAATCTAAAGAGTACACATTTTGGGGGTGTTTGAAATCTGATTGGCTAGCTCTGATTGCACATATAGGTCACATGGTATTGTTTCTGTTCTCTGACTGGATGAGGGCAACTCATTTGTTTAAGGAATATTCTCTAATATTTGTTTCAAATTCTTTGTTACTATTCACACTCCTACTGGTAAACTCATTTGTTGGAACATCCAGGGAAAGCAAACAAAAAAGGGGCTAGGAACACCAGCATAATGAAATCAGTTGTTTTATGCTAGTGACTATTTTGTGCACCCAACTGCACCTTCTTGATTGCTTTACTCAGCCGTCTAACTTGAGCCATTTCTAGGCATTATAAATTGTCTCCCTAAGTCAGCACTATTGTCAAGGTTCCTCCCCCACTCTGAACTCTAGAGTACAGATGTGGGGACCTGCATGAAAAACCTCCTAAGCTTATCTTTACCAGCTTAGGTCAAAACTTCCCCAAGGTACAAAATATTCCACCCGTTGTCCTTGGACTGGCCGCTACCACCACCAAACTAATACTGGTTACTGGGGAAGAGCTGTTTGGACGCGTCCTTCCCCCCAAAATACTTCCCAAAACCTTGCACCCCACTTCCTGGACAAGGTTTGGTAAAAAGCCTCACCAATTTGCCTAGGTGACTACAGACCCAGACCCTTGGATCTTAAGAACAATGAACAATCCTCCCAACACTTGCACCCCCCCCTTTCCTGAGAAATGTTGGATAAAAAGCCTCACCAATTTGCATAGGTGACCACAGACCCAAACCCTTGGATCTGAGAACAATGAAAAAGCATTCAGTTTTTTACAAGAAGACTTTTAATAAAAAATAGAAGTAAATAGAAATAAAGAAATCCCCCCTGTAAAATCAGGATGGTAGATATCTTACAGGGTAATTAGATTCAAAAACATAGTGAACCCCTCTAGGCAAAACCTTAAGTTACAAAAAAGATACACAGACAGAAATAGTTATTCTATTCAGCACAATTCTTTTCTCAGCCATTTAAAGAAATCATAATCTAACACATACCTAGCTAGATTACTTACTAAAAGTTCTAAGACTCCATTCCTGGTCTATCCCCGGCCAAGACCCAGCATACAGACCGACGCAGACCCTTTGTTTCTCTCCCTCCTCCCAGCTTTTGAAAGTATCTTGTCTCCTCATTGGTCATTTTGGTCAGGTGCCAGCGAGGTTACCTTTAGCTTCTTAACCCTTTACAGGTGAGAGGAGCTTTCCCCTGGCCAGGAGGGATTTCAAAGGGGTTTACCCTTCCCTTTATATTTATGACAACTATACTATAAATTGTACAATTGCTGATCCATGATGCTACATCAAGCTACTCCAAAACAGTTCCTCTGCTAAAGCTGCTGAGTGAAAAATCACACTTGCTTCGTAAGCACCGTATTAATGATCTATTTCAAGGGCAAAACGATTCCCCACTTTCAGTAGTGATCATAAAGTTCTAGGTAGAAATCTCTCCATGCTACCCAATAAAGACATAAAGGAGAATTTACTGTGATTGAATAAAAGAAAAGTTTTCAATAAGAAGATCTGTAATGTGGAATAAGTGACCCAACAACGCAGGTATAGCCATTAGTAGTAGAGATTTAAATCTGGGATGTCTATCAACAAGGTTTCTGACGGTGCTTGCTGAAAGGTAGATATTGCTGTCACAAGCACTGGCATGGACTAGGCTGACTTACAGATTCCCAAGCTAACCAAGCTTTTCCATGTTTCTGTGTAGCAAATCAAGATCTCTGTAGCAGTCTGGCCAAATTCATATGAAAAACACTTTTCCTTAATGAACATTAATCACTGTAACAAAATTGGCAATTAATAATTTGTGTTACTCAGGCCTGATCCAAAAGTTGGAGACACTACATCATAGTCAATAGCTTGACAAAGAACCTTAGAGCAGTGCCACCAGAGGCAATAATACTTGGCACATTTGATTTCAGTGGTTGAGCCAGTGAGGAGACAAACTTGGCTAACAATACCACTCTCTTGCCAACTTACCCACTCTGAGCATGGGGAGAGTCCAGTCCAACCCTCCTGTGTGGCTTGCAGGAGGTTGAGTATAGTTGCTACAGTGATGAGAATTGCTCAGGTGGAAGTTATATCATAATCCTTATTCAATAACTTAGAACCTCAAGGAAATACATGTTCCCAGCTTTTCCTCTATTGCCAGAAATGTGTCCCTTCAGAATGGGAAAAAAAGCCCATTCTAACAGAAAACCTTTCATTAGACAGCACATGGTTTCCAGCAGAACATTAAATATAGCAAGATCTATCGTCACACCTCTTACAGTTTAGTTCAATTGTCGAAGCTTTTTTTTTACCGTCTGCTTCAGTACTTTCAGTACTGAAATTAAGAAAGATATCTGTTCGATGGCCTTGGGCAAGTCGCATCACTTACCCGTGCCTCAGTTTCTCTGTTAAATGAGGATGATATTTTCCTCCTGTGTAAAACACTTTGAGATCTATAGCTGAAAAGTGTTATGTAAAGGCAAGTTATTATTTATTGTTCATTATGGTTATTTTAGTAGTTAGAGCACAGCACTCAGATTCAGGACTGTTGGGTCCATCCCTTGCTTTGCCAGTTACTTGCATTTGGCCCTGAGTAAGTCACTTAACTGCTGTGTGCTTCATTTTATCCACCGGTAAAATGGGGATAATAGTATCTCACAAACATGTGAAATCTTAGTTATTTGATATTAGTGAAATGCTTTGGTATTAGTGAATGAAAGAGCAAAGAACTATTATTAGAATGCATCAGCTAACTATCCATTAGTTAAATGGACTATCATCAGTTTCTTTTTCTTTTTCTTCTTATTGTCATGACAAAAGATAGGCTTTAGTCAATCAGAAGTTAGGGACTTGAAGCAGGATCCCTGGGTGTAATTCTATGGTCCATGTTAGGCAGAAGGTCAGACTAGATCATCCTAATGTCCCCTTCTGGCCTTAACTGGGTCTATGAATCAAAAGGCAGATTTAGCTTATGCGGATAATATTTATTTTTATATTAATAGTATTACATAGCACTTATAGTGTTAAAATGTGTTACATTATTCAAAGCACTTAAAAAACATTAACTAATATCTTGCAAAAGTACCATGGCCAGTCATTCTTATGGGAGATGATTGGAATTTTCCCAGACATATGCACACAGAAGTTACCATGTTAATTACAAGATGTTTTGCAAAGTCTTTATGAACACAAAAATTGTTGCCATATGCGTCTTCCCATCATATTTTGGAGATTGGTTGCCGTATGCAGTATATTGTAGAAAGGATACATACAGACCATGGGCAGAATTTAAAGTTAAGACTAAGTCAGTCTGATAAGCCCAGAGGGAGTCTAAGGACTGCCTGTGTTAGAGAGGTGGGGAAAGGACATCTCCAGGAAGTTTGGTTTCTACAGAGCCTGAACATTCAAGTCCCTGTCTACACTACAAAATGTTATCATGTTTGAATTTGACTGTGACTCGTTCATGAAATCCACATGTACTAAATCCAGCAGAGTTTATTCATCTCATTTTTTCCAAGTTGAGCCTTATTTGTTTTTCTGATCACACTTCTAATCTCTGTGCTCCTTTGCATTATATCTGTGACTTCACTGGTATCTGAGATACTCCTCAAATAGGTTACCATTGAACTTGATTGGATTACTCATGTGTAGAATGACCACAGGTCAACTTTTAGTATCATCTGTGCTTTTTAAAAAAGTGTTGTTTAATCCCATTTCCAGATTATTAATGAAGACCCCTTGTCTAGCAAAGCACCAAAGAATGTGACTTCACTGGAGCTACTCATGTGCTGAAACTTAAGTCTGGATTTAGTGTTTTGCTGGGTTGGGACCAAAGATTAGACTTAACTCTGAGACCATTTATTGTGAAATGAACTTTCTGCCTCACAGTATGTCTTCATTGTAGGGTTAACTTGGGCAATTCGCACACAGGAATGAGCATGCAGGGTAACCTATCTTGGGTGTAAGCGGTCACACTGCAAAGCCACACTCAAGCCAATGGGGCCACAGTGGTGCCACACTCACTCCTGCACATTGGTAGGATTTCAGGGGGCACATTCCATGGTTCTTAGCACTGTAGCCAGCTGAGCTGCTCTATGAGACTTTCCCGGTGAATTGTGGGAGAACTTGTCTGTCTTTCTGAGCACTCAGGGGAGCTGCGGGAGGGCACTGGAGGACAATGTAAACTCAAGCGTTTTAACCTGTGTAGTCACTGCAAAGTGGGTGGGTTATTACCCTGAGTAAAAGTAGCACTCAGGCCTTAGCCTATAGCCCCAAATAGGGTAGCTAGTTTGACGTGAAAGCACTACCAAACGTGGGTCAGAGGTTTGTGGGTGTGCGGGGCAGCCAGGTTCGGAGGCGACACCCAAGGAAGAGCCTGGGTTAACTCCACAGTGAGGACATTCTCTTACTAAATGAGATTCCTTGCACCAAAAGCCACATTCCACTTTTTATTTTTTGGTGTCTAGTGCCATTTCTATCATCATCTGTCTTGAATCAGCCCCCTGTGGGGAACTTCAGCTACCAATGCTAATTACATTACACACAAGTGCTGCCATTGATGCCAACATGAAATGGAACAACATCTTTTTTTTGTTAAGACATAAAAACTTCCAGATTTAATTGAGCAGGGCCACATTTATCTTACTCACTTTATAATGAGAATGCCTTAGTGCGTGTGTTCACATTATAAAGAAAAGCTAAAATTAACACATTGGAGACCACCTCTGAACCCTGGGCAAGGGGGCCAAGGGAGAAAAGATGAAAATTAATCCAAGCACCAAGCCAAATACTAATACAAAAGACTGTCTAATACTGCTTACTCATTTTAACATCTGGAAAGATTTGGGAGGCAGGTTTTAAATGTTTTTATTTGACTTTTTTAATGTCTGATTTGCACTGCACTTTGCTTATACCCATGTGTTTAGGTGTTTGCACCCTTCCTGTACACCCAGATGGCTCATGCCTATTTCGTAGGCACAGGCCCACAGTGGGGTGTTGCAGTTGGAACTCCCTAAGGCATCATTCCTCCCAGAATTCCCTAGCACTCAAGGGGAGCATGATCACTGTTACACCTCTTAAAGTTGTATATGGAATGTGCACTCTCCATGATGGCCCACCTCTCCTGGCCAGTCAGGATGGGGTAGGGCTGGAGAGAGGTGAAGGAAGAGAAGGAATGGGGAGCATGAGAATGAAGATAAAGAGGAATTTGTTTCTCCCCTTTCATCCCCATAAGTCTCATCTATACAAATGTCCTGGGGTTTTTAAATAACTAAGGCCACATTGGTGAGCAGTTACTCAGATGAGTAGTCTCATTGACATCAATGGGATTAGTCATGTGAGTAACTTCTTACTAACATGAGTAAGGGGGAAAGGGGAGGGTGATACTCTGGCTTTTCATAGTGTAGAAGCAGCTACTGCTACATGTCACTGACCGTGAAGGGCTGGGTTGAACTTTCTCTTGCAGAGAAAGCTCTTCCTCTTGAACTTCATTTCAAAGGCAATAATGTCTAGTGGTTACAACCTGGGGCTATGATTAAGTACTCCTGTGGTTTATTCTTTCCTCTGTCACTGGCTCATAGGGCCACCTTGGACAAGTAATTTAGGCCCAGAGTTTTAAAGGTATTTAGTCAATGCGGCACTCAACGTTGCAACTCCTGATTTAGGAGCCTATATATCTTTTTCAAAAGGGATTTAGGCACTTAGGACCCAAAATCCTATTGATAGTTGATAGAATTTAGACTTAAGTGCCTAAATCCCATCTGATAATATTTAGGCTCCTAAATCAGTTAGCATTGCAATACTGAGTGCAGCTACACCTAAATACCTCTAAAAATCTGGGCCTTAAGCTTTCTGAGCCTCAGTATAACCAGTAAATGTAGTTATCCCTACATCACAGGTGTTGTGAGGCTTAGTTATGTATATAATGTGGTCTGAGAGCCTAAAATGACAAGAGCTGTGCAGAGGCAAAATATTTTAAACATTTTACATACAGACAATACACATCAATGAACCCCAAAATATACAACTATTTCTCATGAGATTTTACTGACTATTAACAGGTAACAAAATATGCGATATTCATGCTTTGTGAAATGGCCCTTTTCACACCAATGTGCAACTATTTTTAGCATCTGACAGATCTTGAGCATATCTCCTTAATCATGTATTGTTTACCACACATGGAAAATTCTATTGTCAAAACTGTGACTTCTGACTTAGAAGGTTTCAGTGACACATGAGGCCAGCAAAATGTCCTCGAGGAATAGGACAAGCGTACATGCTAATATTGCTTTGTTTTACTTTAAGTACTGTCTGTCCAGTTTCACTTGTACAGCATTTATCTTTCTAGCCTTTTTAATATTGAGGAGTTGCAAGCACAACATTGGAGCACTAAAGGCTTCTCAGAGGTCTGTGTGAACTTAGTTAGTAGTCTTAGTCCAAATCATAGTAGAAAGATAGATCACCAAAAACATCTCCATAAGGGACAATACAATGGCACCCTTTGGACAATTACAGGAAAGAGGACAAAAGATCTGATCCAAAGCCCGTTGAAATCAGTAGAAAGCTTCCCATTGATTTTAAAGGGAAATTAGACCCAACATTTCCATGGATGTGGAAACCCTATATCCTTATGCTGTAAATTCTCTGGATTTGAAGTAGAACAGTGAACCAGCTTTGTGAAAGGCTAAGACCTTTGGAGTCATGCTTGAAAAATATATTCCTTTCATTGGTCAGTGTGTCTGTCACCATCTCTGGAGCTTTACTAGACTTTTTCCCTACCTGGGCCTTGTCTCAGCTGAAATCCCTATTAATGACTTATTCTCTAACCATTTCAGTTCCTTCTTTTGTGATCTTCTAGACTATCCACTCACTAATCTTCATGTCTGTGAGAATACAGTAGCCAAGCTATTCTCTTGCTCCTAGAGTCAGGGCCACATCACCCTCCTTCTCCATTATCTTCATTGGCTTCCACCATCAAAATTGCCAGCCTGGTTTTCCAAACTCACTTTGTTATCGTAACCTTACTATATGCAGCAAATTCACTCATTTTGCTTCAGGTTTGGTCTCCTCTCTCCTTACAGGTCACTCTTTCATGTGTGTTGTCCCAGCAATCCTGAATCTTCTGTCTATCCTTCTAGGTTTTCATCAGGTTGTCCATCACCGTGGTGTCTGGTGCCAGTACCATTGAATTATTCCCTCAGTACTTCAGAACTACGCAAAACTCCATGGTTTCATTGTATGGAGGGGCTGTTTTCTTTTATTTGTATCTGGGTGGGTTTGCAGACTGTGAGTTTTGCTTTGAGTTTTAGGTCTAAAAAAATCCTCAAAATCTCAAAGTGAACCACAGTCAAAACTGCCAAGTTGTATCTGGTTTCATATCAAAACCATGTGAAAATTAAAAGCATAAATCAGCCAGGGTTTACTCAAAACTGGACCCATATTTCCCTCAGAAAGTCCAAGAGTTTCAGTGAATCTTTTGCTCAACTTGGTCTGAGTTTGTAACGAAACACAAAAACAAGCAAAATCAATTAGGAGTCCGGTGGCACTTTAAAGACTAACAGATTAATTTGGGCATAAGCTTTCATGGGTAAAAAACCTAACTTCTTCAGATGCATGGAGTGAAAATTACAGATACAGGCATAGATATATATTGGCACATGAAGAGAAGGGAGTTACCTTACAAGTGGAGAACCAATGTGACACCATCATAGGATCCAACCACACCAGCCACACCATCAGGGGCTCATTTACCTGCACACCTACTAATGTGATATATGCTATCTTGTGCCAGCAATGCCCCACTGCCATGTACATTGGCCAAACAGGACAGTCTCTATGTAAAAGAATGAATGGACACAAATCAGACATCAGGAATGGTAACATACAAAAGCCAGTAGGAGAACATTTCAATCTCCCTAAAAAGAAAAGGAGGACTTGTGGCACCTTAGAGACTAGCAAATTTATTCGAGCATAAGCTTTTGTGAAAGCTTATGCTCGAATAAATTTGCTAGTCTCTAAGGTGCCACAAGTCCTCCTTTTCTTTTTGCGGATACAGACTAACACGGCTGCTACTCTGAAACCCTTCAATCTCCCTAGACATTCAATAACAGATTTAAAAGTAGCCATCCTTCAACAAAAAACTTCAAAAACAGACTTCAAATAGAAACTGCAGAGCTACAATCCATTTGAAAATTTAACACCATCAATTTGGGCTTGAATAGGGACTGGGAGTGGCTGGCTCACTACAAAAGTAATTTTCCCTCTCTTGGTATTGACACCTCCTCCTCAATTATTGGGAATGGACCACATCCACCCTGACTGAATTGGCCTTCAACATTGGTTTTCCACTTGTAAGGTAACTCCCATCTCTTCAAGTGCCAATATATATTTATGCCTGTATCTGTAATTTTCACTAACACAGCTACCCCTCTGATACTGAAAAACAAGGAAGTTTTGCATGATTTGGAATTCTACAAATCTCATCTTTGCACCATCCTGTTTGCTCTAGTCTATGACTGGGCCTACTTCTGTTTTCCATTCCGAGCCCAAACTTCCATTTCTCAGTGAGAATTTTGGCTAAGGTCTGAGAAACAACTCCAGGTTTGGGTCCACTGGGCCAAATTCTGATTTCTGTTATACTGATGTCATTGAAAGCAAAATCTGTTCTACTGATTCTAAATCCTGCTAGAAACAGCATTGTTCTATTTCCCCTTCAGTACGACTGGGCTATAAGAATACTTATTTCTATCTTTACTGCTTTAAATTCTCAGTCCAGAGGTGCACAGTCAAAGAAAGCAATCCTATGTTCTTACCCTCCCTTCCACAAACCAAACCATTGTTGTTCTCCACCTTAAACAATAAGCTCCTCAAAGGCATCTTTTATTTGTCTCTGAAGCATCTAGCACACTATTCTTGGTGCATGTTATGTATGACGCTCACTCGATCTATCATGCCCATCATTTTACTGTTAAGTCTTCAGGCAGGAATTTGTTTTCCATGTGTCTTCTATGAAGTGCCTAGCACACTTGCAGGCACTATAAAACAATAGAAAATAGGAAGCAGATGCTGTTTTCTGCTTTTAATTTCAGTGCTGGAAATCCATGTTATTGTCTCATATACTTTTCTCTCATTCAGAGCACCTTAGATTGGTACCCAACATGCTCTCCTTGCCAATTTTGGAGCTCTGATGATAATCCTGGGCAAAGGCTTTTTCAAAGTCTGGATTTTCTATTCCTAGCCAATTTATACATCTCTATAAATCCACTAGAATAAAATATTAGAGTGTATTGAAGGTTGTGTTGAGGTAGCCTTTGGGGTTGAAATGGTTATCTTTATTATTGTTGTGTATCTTTTTTCTTGTGTAAGAAGTAGCGCTCATGCAGAAACACTGGAGACACTGAGAACATTTTGTATGATGACTGGTTATTTAAAATATGCTGTGAAACACTTTGGGTTTAGAAATACTTATGCCCTGAAGAATATAATGAAGAATGACTACATTCCACAGCAAGTACAGTGTTTGGAAAGCTTTCCTCAGTGCAGCCTACAGACAGTGATGATACACTGAGTACATGGTAGTGTGTTTGTGTGTGTGTGTGTGTGTAGTTTTTATGCAGGTGTTTTTGTTTGGTTCCTTTACACCAAAAAGGCCTCATTTTTTTCCTCACTAGGAACACTAAGATTGATCCCTTAGCCATTACATCCTCTAGAATGCCAAGCACAGCATTCAAACAGTTTACATTAGCTTTGCATAGCAGTGAAATTCCTACAGATTCTCTGGCCTACTCCATCCCTAAAGTCTTCTGCTGGAGTTACCCCCACTAGGGAGGAGTCCCAACTGGGCACAGAGATACCATAGCTAGTTCTATGCCACCCTCCCCAAATCGCCAAGTACAGATGTTAAGGTAAGAAAGGGCAGGAAGGAGGAATGGCTGGATCACAGTGTGTGCCTGCTATGCTTTACTGGCAGATGGTCTCTTAGAGACTGCTGTCATCTGTGACATATTACAGCATCCTGTAGGCTGCTCTAACCTACACAGGAGCCAGGAATGGGGAAGAAAATCAGGAAGCAATAATCAGCTCCCTGATGATCCCTTTTTCTGTTGGGAACAATTACAGGTAGCAAGGCCAAAGTCTTCTATAACAAGGTTCTCAAATTAGCAACTCCCGGGCTTGAACGGAAGTAAATAAATTATTGGTGTACTTCCCCCTCAAACACCTTTTCTTTTTTTCACCTGGGGGCATTGCACTGTCACCTACCCTCACCCTCCTCCCAAGTCCAACATTAACCATTGCTCTGGAACCACGTTAGCATCTTCCTTAAGAATCACGTTTAAACATAGTTCATACTAATAAGCTGTTTACATGTTTTCCCTTGCTAACGTAGACAGAGCCTCACCGTGTTTAAAGGGGATTTGGAGAGCTCTGTGATAGTGTAAACAAAACAAACAAAAACATTTTAAATGGTCAACACTGAGACAAAATATTTAGATTTTGCTGAAACCAAATGTGTTGTCCAACCTAAAATGATTTTTTTAAATTATCAGCGGCTCGAAAAATCCATTATTTGCACAACTGCCACGGTAAACGAACTGTTTAAAAAGCCTTCAGGTGCTGAGACTATAATGCAGGGACAATCCAATAAAGTGTATGTGGCAAGGCTTTGTCCACACTGATATTTAAAGCCAGTTTAAAATGGCTTTCGAACAAGATCTTAGCATGGTTGACATCTCAGTGCAGAAAGATCCTTTGTTAGATGATTCCTGCACTGTGTTCTCATGTAAATCCTTTTATCATGGACAAGGTTTGGTGTGTGGGGGTGTGTGTGTGTGTGTGTGTGTGGATGGGGGGGGCGAAGGTAATGGAATGGTCTGAAAATGTATTAAATGTCTGACTATTTTTTTTCCATTGGGCAGCATTGTGAGATTTAAAGTGGTATGAATTAGGTGTTGTAAAATTAAAAATGATACAACTATACCACTCACAGAGTTCCTGCTGCCTGCTAAATGTTTGGCATATTTAAAGTTGAGCACGTTCCCCCCGACCCCAATCTGGACATCAGTAGAAATGTCAAAGCATTGGGTTTTGTTTGTTTGTTTTTTAGTACTGAGCTGTGTTTGTTGGATTTAACATCGGACTGTAACCACATAATATTTCTTCAGGTTCCCTGAATGCATGTGCTTAAACTACATGCTCAAGAGCCCCAGGATAAATAATTTTGAATGGTTTTCCTGGGACTGAGAGGGTGCAAATAAGGGCAAAAACACACAATCCAAAGAAGTGGGCTTGCCCTCAGTCAGACACACCGATCAGGGATAATGGGCATTGCCACAAGAAACCACCACCAGCAGGGGGAGGGTGGGAAGGAAGGACTGATGCACAGATGGTAGGGGGTGGAGGCCATGTGGGGATGGGGAATGATGGTCTCTGTAAACTTGAATAGTCCTGATTAACAGCCAGATTAGTTAAATTCATTTTAACTGAATTCTAAACCTTTTCAGGTTTCCAAATAAGTAATTTTGACCATGATCCTGCAGATACTTAAGCACCTGAGTTGTCCTGTTGACTTTGTAAAGCTCCATTGACCTCAGTGGGACTACTCAGGTGCCTAAATTTAAGCATGTGCTGAAGTGTTGCCAGGATCTGGTCCTCTTCATGCATTTTTCATAACTGTAGCTGTACATTCCAGGTGAATAATTTTATATGAAGTGGGGGAGTCCTTTACTGTACACGTAACCCACTGGTGTGTGTGCATTACACGGCCTCCTCTGTGTCTGATCTGCAGAGGTTCCGAGTCAGTTTCATGCCCAGCCATAGAGTTTTAGCTCAAGCTGTACTAGCTCAAGTTCTCAGTTCTGGAGGTCTTCAGTTTAATCCCCACTGTGTCAGCCAAGATGCTCCAAGATGCTCCATATGTAGCTTTGAGTAATTATAGGATGGCATGCTATATATGTGTGTGTGTGTGTGTGATTGCCTTTGTACTATAGTCCTAGAAGCAGGACAAGAACTATTTAAAGGGCAAAAAAAAGAGTATTCAGTTTGGGAATTACAGCTGATCACAGGAAATGTGGAGAGTATACATTCCATATTCCTCTGGTCTGTGAATATGAAACTCATTTCCCTCCCATCTTTGACTCAGAGTAGTATTTGGCTGTTTCTTAAGAATTGTCAGGCCAGATCCTAGCTCCCACTGTGGCTTCTTTTTACCACTTTGCCAGTGCAAGCAGCCACAAAGTCATCTTAACCAGCTACCCGAGGATTCCTTTGGCATAGAGGAATCCGTGGGTAGCATAAGCTTGGATGTAAATTTAAAAAAGCCTGTTTGTGATTTCATCTACACCAATGAGGCTTCAATGGAATCACTCCTGATTTATACCAGTGCAAGAATCAAGCTCTATGTTTCTCACTTGGTCCCTCTTACTTTCTCTTTGTAGAAAGAAAAACTTCAAATATGTCTTTTTGTACTCCTGCCTGGTTTGATATGCAAAATATGCACCACCACAAAATTTCACAGTAAAACAAAAATGTCCAAGGTATGAAATCACCCAAAGCCAAATAGAGAAATGGTTCATAAGAAATTTTGATTAAAAACACCAATGTCCTTACTTCTGCACATCATAACGAGCAATCTTCTCTTGATATCAGCTGTATTTCCGTAGACTCTGCTTTCTTAATACAACCAATGGTGCATCAAACACTATGGGTAAATTGTGATGCATTATTATGGTTTAATAGCAATTTACCCCACAAGTAATTGGCCTTGGTAAGACTTGAATGGGACTACTTGTGAAGTAAGATACTATTCATTGAGAGTTAGAGTATCACAGTCTAGCCCTATATAGACCCACTCATTAATGTAGCAACTATAATAATAATAAATAAACAAGTGGGTTTTGAATGATTGGGTTTTAAATCCATGATGGGATTCTGCTCATTATGATACACAAACCATCTGGCGCTTCAGTCTTGTGGTTTATAAATTTAACCAGAAACCATATATGGAATTATAGCCCTATAATTCAAATGTGTCTTATTTATTCTCTGTAGACTGCCTCATACCATACTACAGTGGAACATACAAAAAAAGGCCCTTTTTTAGACAGAATGTATACTGGATCCACTACTTCTGCTGCTGATGCCAAAGATAAAATTCATATTGATTTTGGTAGGAACAGAATAAAACCTATAATGTTGCCATATACATTTTAGCAGGGACAGTTTAAATGCTAAATCAAGTATAGCATGTCTATGAAGCTGACCTAATAAATGTGTATTCACTCATTTTAAGTATATGAAGATTATTTGGTTCATCTTTAGGCCACTTAGTCTTCTTCACAATTTGTCCAGAAATTCCAGATGTCAAATTATATTTGATGTACCTTGGGAATAATACCAGCAAAAACCAAACACACATACAAAAATCACAACTACTGCTAAAAATCCTGAAAAACAAACACTCCAGATAAAATGAAGAATTCTGCACTATGCACTGATGTTTATTTGTTCTGTTTAGATTTATTGGTGTGCATAAAAAGAATCATAAATAAGGTGATTACAACCCAGAAGTCGCAGCCAAAGGCTTATGCTAAATCACTAATCTCCCACTCCCCACTTTCTTCAAGGTCAGAATCATTCACAAGCCAAACTCCATAAAAAGGATATACTGCTGGAAACCAGAACTTCAAGAAGAGGATCACCAGAGACCAAGATTCTGGCAATCAAGGTCCAGTAAATTCTCTTGAAAAACAGAGCAAACTAGAAGCTGAGACAGGCCTCCTTGAGCTTTAAAGGAAGCCTAGAGCAGGAACATATTTTGTACCTTTCAAACACTCAGCAGCACGTAGCTAATTATACTTTTTTCCCCGTTAGTGTTTTGTGACAACTCATACCCCATTCTGTTTACTCGTGTTAGTGAAAACTTACTCAGACACGTAGTTTCATTGCTACTCCCATCAGTAATGCTCTCTGACATGAGTAAGGATGCCAGAAGTAGGATCTTCAATAGCCCATAAAACTATACTCTGAACAGAAAATATACGTTAGAAGTACAGAAATACCATACTTCTCTTCTTATTCTATTGTGTTCACCTGTTCAAGGTTTGTAAATAGAACTGAGTGTACTATTCATTGAAAACAGTTATTCTATACACAGTGTTTTTGTCTACTTGGGAGTTACTCACAAACAGGCTTTGTTTTATTACAAATGTGCTCACTATTCAAAGGGTTTGACAAACTTTTTATGTCAACATCTTTCAGTCTATGGACTGTTCATCTCAACTACATCTTTAATTATTTGCTGTCCATTACTAGCATGGTGTGACTATCATCCATGTCATTATTTCGGCTCTCAGAAAGGACAACAAATTTTATAGACACAAGGAGGGAAATCAAAAAGAATTCCAGATGGCCACTGGAACTATTCCAGCACAAACCTTCAAACAAACACAAATTTGCATGAGTAGTCATAAGAGTTGCTCTTGCTGCAAACATTCATGTGAAAAAAATATATAGCGTTGGCAATCCCAAGCACCTGAAGATCATGAGTCATGTCCCAAACATCATGAGACTAGCTTACAAAGATAAAATAAATAAAAACAAGTATTCACGAACACTTTTGTGCAGTCAAGTATCAGGGGGTAGCCATGTTAGTCTGTATCCACAAAAACAACCAGTCTGGTGGCACCTTAAAGACTAACAGATGTATTTGGGTATAAGCTTTTGTGGGTAAAAAACCTACTTCTTCAGATGCATGGAGTGAAGATTACAGATGCAGGCATTATTATACTGACACATGAAGAGAAGGGAGTTACCTCACAAGTGGAGAACCAGTGCTGACAGGGCCAATTTGATCAGGGTGGATGTAGTACACACCCAATAATTGATGAGGAGGTGTCAATTCCAGGAGAGGCAAAACTGCTTTTGTAATGAGCCAGCTACTCCCAGTCCCTATTCAAGCCCAAATTGATGGTGTTAAATTTGCAAATGAATTTTAGTTCTGCAGTTTCTCTTTGAAGTCTGTTTCTGAAGTTTTTTTGTTCAAGTATTGCTACTTTTAAATCTGTTATAGACTATCCAGGAAGATTGAAGTGTTCTCCTACTGGCTTTTGTATGTTACCATTCCTTATGTCCTATTTGTGTCCATTTATTCTTTTACGTAGAGACTAGAGACTGTCTGGTTTGGCCAATGTACATGGCGGGGGGGCATTGCTGGCACACGGTGGCACATATCACATTAGTAGATGTGCCGGTGAATGAGTCCCTGATGGTGTGGCTGTTGTGGTTGGGTCCTCTGATGGTGTTGCTAGAGTAGATATGGGGACAGAGAAGGCAACGAGGTTTGTTACAGGGATTGGTTCCTGGGTTAGTGTTTCTGTGGTGTGGTGTGTAGTTGCTGGTGAGTATTTGCTTCAGGTTGGGGGGCTGTCTGTAAGCGGGGACTGGCCTGCCTCCCAAGGTCTGTGAGAGTGAGGGATCATTTTCCAGGATAGGTTGTAGATCGTTGATGATGTGCTGGAGAGGTTATAGCTGGTGGCTGTATGTGATGGCCAGAGGTGTTCTGTTATTTTCTTTGTTGGGCCTGTCCTGTAGTAGGTGACTTCTGGGTACCTATCTCACTCTATCCATCTGTTTCCTCACTTCCCCAGGTGGGTATTGTAGTTTTAAGAACGCTTGATAAAGATCTTGTAAGTGTTTGTCTGTCTGAGGGATTGGAGCAAATTCGGTTGTATCTTAGGGCTTGGCTGTAGACAATGGATCGTGTGATGTGTCCTGGATGGAAGCTGGAGTCATGTAGGTAAGTATAGCGGTCAGTAGGTTTCTAGTATAGGGTGGTGTTTATGTGACCATCACTTATTTGCACTGTAGTGTCCAGGAAGTGGATCTCTTGTGTGGACCGGTCCAGGCTGAGGTTGATGGTGGGGTGGAAATTGTTGAAATCCAGGTGGAATTCTTCAAGGGCCTCCTTCCATGGTTCCATATGATGAAGATGTCATCAATGTAGTGCAAGTAGAACTAGGGAACGAGAGCTGAGGAAGCGTTGTTCTAAGTCAGCCATAAAAATGTTGACATACTGTGGGGCCATGCGGGTACCCATAGCAGTGCCACTGAGTTGAAGGTATAAGGGTGTCCCCAAATCTGAAATGGTTGTGAGTGAGGACAAAATCACAAAGCTCAGCCACCAGGTGTGCCATGACATTATTGGGGATACTGTTCCTGACAGCTTGTACTCCATCCTCGTGTGGAATATTGGTGTAAAGAGCCTCTACATCCATGGTGGCCAGGATGGTGTTTTCAGGAAGATCACCAATGCATTGTAGTTTCCTCAGGAAGTTGGTGGTGTCTCAAAGATAGCTAGGAATGCTGGTAGCGTAGGGTGTGAGGAGAGAGTCCAAATAGCCAGATAATCCTGCTGTAAGAGTGACGATGCCTGAGATGATGGGGCGTCCAGGGTTTCCAGGTTTATGAATCTTGGATAGCAGATGGAATACCCCTGGTCGGGGCTCTAGGGGTGTGTCCGTGTAGATTTGTTCCCGTGCTATAGCAGGGAGTTTCTTGAGCAGATGGTGTAGTTTCTTTTGGGACTTCTCAGTGGGATCAGAGGATAGTGGTCTGTAGAATGTGGTGTTGGAGAGTTGCCTGGCAGCCTCCTGTTCATAATCCGACCTGTTCAGTATGTCTACAGCACCTCCTTTGTCAGCCCCTTTGATTATAATGTCAGTGTTATTTCTAAGGCTGTGGATGGGGTTGCATTCTGTACAGCTGAGGTTATGGGGAAAGTGATGCTGTTTGTTCACAATTTCAGCCTGTGCACATCTGCAGAAGCACTCTGTGTAGAAGTCCAGTCTGTCATTTTGACCATCAGGAGGAGTCCATACAGAATTTTTCTTCTTGTAGTGTTGGTAGGAGGGTTCCTGTGGGCCAGTGCACTGTTCAGTGGTGTGTTGAAAATATTCCTTGAGTTGAAGACAATGAAAGTAGGCTTCCAGATCACCGCAGAACTGCATCATGTTTGTGGGGGTGGTGGGGAAGAAAGAGAGTCCCCGAGATAGGACAGATTCTTCCACCGGGCTAAGTGTGTGGTTGGATAGATTAACAATATTGTTGGGTGAGTTAAGAGTACCACTGTTGTAGCCCCCTGTGGCATGTAGGAGTTAAGATAGTTTACTGTCCTTTTTCCTCTGTAGAGAAGTGAAGTGTGCATTGTAAATGGCTTGTCTAGTTTTTGTAAAGTCCAGCCACGTGGAAGTTTGTGCGGAAGGTTGGTTTTGTATGAAAGTCTCCAGTTTTGAGAGCTCATTCTTGATCTTCTCCTGTCTGCTGTACAGGATGCTGATCAGGTGGTTCCTCAGTTTCTTTGAGAGTGTGTGGCACAGTCTCTCACGATAGTCAGTGTAGTATGTCAATTGCAATGGATTTTTTACCTTCCATCAATTTGGTATGATGTCCATCTGTTTGCACTTGGAAAGGAAGATGATGTCTGTCTGTATCTGTGTGAGTTTTTTGATGAGGTTGCAGTATTTTCTGCAGTATTCTCCCAGCTATAGTTGTAAGGTGTGAGCACTCGTAATACTGATTGGTTCTCTCTCTTTCACACATGTACACATGCCTGCGAACAGTCAACATCAGCAAAATGTCTTGCGGCCCGCCGGCGGATTATCCTGATGGGCCGCGTGCCGAAGGTTGCCAACCCTTGGTGTAAATATACAATACACCATAATGGAATTAACGTTGCACTCCCCAAGTCAGGTGCCGTGAATGATCTAAAGTTCAGCATCAATAGTTATACATGTATCATCTGCCTCTTTCTAAAGGACACATCCAAGCTACACAACAGCCTTTTCTTAGATGACTTATATTGAACTTACTCTCCTTCCAATTCTTTGAAAAAGTATAGTCTTTTGTTGTCATATGCCACCTTTTCCAGTCCTCATTCTCAGGCTAAAACTTCTCCCAGTCTATAAACATTTGCATCCCCCTCCATTGTGAAAGAGGTTTTGGCCCACATCTGGGGCGATCACACAAGTGCCTCTCTTACTGCTGCTAAGAGTACACTCCTAACTTTACATCCAGGTCTCCTTAAGTCCCCTTCTTCCCTTTGCTGGAGCATTACCCAAACATGTAGTTGTGTTTAGTGGTTTCAACCCATGGGGCTCAGGGAAAGGTGTGGAGACCAATTATTCACTTCAGGTCAGTCACCTACAAAATGTTTGTTTCACTTGAGTCACATCTTTCAGTAGAATTTCTCCAGACTGGATTCACGGGAGCCCTGTACCATCATTTAATATACACTAGATCAGCGAGTCTTAATCTCTTCCACATTGTGATCCTGTATTATAATAGAAAAAATATGCATGACACCCCTCCCATATGTCTTGGACCATCCCTTTCATCTGGCCAAAAGGAAAGGGAGGGTGTTTGTGCCCCCCAAATCTCTGCAGTGAATTAAACTCTTCTCATCTCACTGCTAAAAATGCTGGTGAAATTCTTAATAAAAGTTGTAAACAAAAAAGCACAGTAGCCATTTTTCCACTTAAAAAAAATCAGTCAGATTATTTCAGCACCTAAGGGCACTAAACCACTTAATGGCCTTAAATAACTTGTACAATTTCATTGTGGAAAGAAATATTCCTTCCATTATAGGCATGTAAAGCAAGCTCCTGAAAACTCTTTATTTCTAATTATCTAATTTTCTTTTGCCCTCTAGTAACTTACAAAATGGAGCTGAAGTTGCTTTTTTTGTGCTCTTGAGTTTAGACATCATTTGCCATGTCTAAGGCTAAAGTACGTTTTTACAGCTGGGTCATAAACCAAATCAATGGAAATGTTGACGCAGCTTTAATTATATCAGTCCTAACAGGTGTGTCTATAATCACCCTTGTAAAAGAAACACCTCTGTACAGCACTCAAACAGGTTTTAAGGACTGTGTTATAAGGAGGGAGCAGGGTATAATAATTAATTTGAATTTTTTTATTTCACTAAATCGGAAGACAGGTTATTCCAATTCCTCTTGATTAAATTTACACATGTGAGCCTTATAACATGCTTAAATCCCGCACCATGCATCTCACCTACACACTTCTGTTAGACCTCAGGATAAAGGGGAAAAAAAAGTTAATCCAAAAAAGGAATTGCCAATTTTCTGATTATTTTATTCAGACCCGGATTGAGGGATGGGCGACGCAGATGACTGCCTGGGGTGCTGGGCTTGTGGGGTGCTGGGCTTGAGGTGCTCTTTTTGTTGTTCTCAACAAAAGGGAAAATAACATGTCTGAAGTAAAATGTTTCAGGTATTCTGTATGTGGATTCATTTTTCACTAACCTCCTAGAATGTTCTGGACCTTTGTAGAATTTCATGGAATTTAAAGTCACACTGTAAAAGAGTGCTCGAGAATGGTGAGAAACTGAACCAGTGTTGGCTAGTTTACTCAAAATCAACTGATTAAGTGTTCTGGTATTGTTGCAAAATATTTGACAAAATGCCAAATCATTGCTTTTGCTCTCCAGATACAATTACTGGCATAATTTAGCCGATGCTTTGAAACAATCTGAAAAGTCACTGGCCATTTTATGGCCTACTCCAAATGGATGGAGGTTGAGTCCAGGCTTAAGCTGAATAAATGCATAGGTGTAGAAAACCTGCACATTATTAATGTAGAAATTCAGCTTTGGAGGAATATGCTCTAGTGTCTGATCTCAATTACACTCTTCCTTGCAAAGAAAAATTTAGTTTTTCTGGGGCTCATCAGATAAGTTGTTCACTGAACATAATAGTAATTTCCTTGGTTTGGTAGAGCTCCTTGAGAAATACGACAGTGTCATGCATAAGCACCTATGTCAAGTAGTTCATAAAGAAGCTATGGACCATTATTGCAGCAAAACAATTCAAAACAAATTGATTAACCTTATGGCAAGGAGGGTGTTTGAGAACGTATTGATGGGGCTTGGCAAAGCAAAGTACTATGCCGTACTTATAATGAACTTCACTCCCGACATTAGTCACAGTGAAAAGAGGTCATTTACAGTAAGGTTTATTGATGAGGAGGATGGCTGTATCCATGTAAAAGAACACTTTATCTGTTTCTGGTCTGTGGACAACTCTACTGGAAAAGGCCTAACAGAAGTGATTCTGAATGTTTTGAATGAGAAAAAAGTAAAATTTCAGGACTGCCATGACCAAGGATATGACAACGGCGTGAATATGAAGGGAAGAAACAGTGGCATCCAGGCAAGGATTCTTGCACTGACTCCAAGAGCTTTCTTCATGCCCTGTGTCTGCCATTCCCTCAACCTGGTTGTGTCAGATGCAGTGTCATCTTCTTTAGATTCAGTATCTCTCTTTGGAGTACTGCAAAGGATGTACCTCCTGTTTTCAGCATCAGCTATCAGATGGAAGATCCTCATGGACAATATTACAAATCTGACCATGAAGCCGCTAAGTGACACATGCTGGGAAAGCATTGATTGCATAAGGCCAAGTGAGGTACCAAATGACTGAGGTTTACAATGCCCTGATGGAACTGGCACAGTTGGGTGAAGCCGAGGCTGGAATCTGACGCAAGGCACAAAGCCTGGGAAACTGGATCACTGACTTCAAATTTCTGGTCTCAGTTGTGGTTTGGCACAATATCCTTTTCCAAGTAAACATTGTAAGCAAGGCATTACAAACTCAGTCGATGGACATCGCAACCGCTACTACTTTGATGAGAAGCTACTTTGATTTCATTGTGGCCTACAGAGACAACACATTTGAAGATGCCATCACTGCTGCCAAAGAAATGGTGGAAAACTTAGGAGTTGAGTCTGTCTTCAAGGAAACTTATATTCATCAGAAGAGACAGTTTGGTTACAAGGGCAGAGATGAAGTAATAGGAAACTCGGAAGAAAAATTCAAGAGGGAGGGGTTTTTTGCTCACTCGTTGACACTGCTCAAGTGACTATCGAAGAAAGGTTTGGATAATGAAGCATCACAGAAATATCTTGGGGATTTTGTATGACCTTAGTAAGCTGCCAGTGGATGGGAAAACATTCTTGAACAATTGTACAGACCTTCACTGCATGCTGACACATGGGGACTGTTTGGACATCAATGATAAAGATCTATGTCAAATTGGACAACATCCATCATATTTTGCAACACAGGAAGCACTCTCCATTCCAAGTTTTCCAATTCATTCATGATGCAGAGTTGAAGGATACTTTTCCTAATGTGTGGATAGCTTTGAGGATTCTGCTCACGTTGCTGCTCACAATCACAACTGGTGAGTGCAGCTTTTCAAAGCTCAGGTTCATTAAAACATATCTTCTATCGACAATGGCTGACAAGAGACTGACATCCCTTGCTATTTTATCATTTGAAAATGCCATTGGCCAGTCTTTGTATCTCTCTGATGCTGTGCTTCAGTTCATGAGGGCAAAGGTGAGAAAAGCGACCTTTAGTTCCAAAGGACTAGGGTTAACATACTAAGGCTGTCGCCAGTTATAACACTATTTAATAGTGGTTCATGCAATGTGGGTGCACAGTTCAATTTCTTGAAGTTAGTACATTTCAATTATTCTTAAAATTAAAAAGGTTTTATAGGCTTATAGGAAACAATTTTTATTTGCTTATATATGGCATGAATAAACATAGATTTACAGCCCCTAGCATGCAAATGTATCATCTTATATGACAGGGATAAATCATGCATGCAAATCGTGCATCGAAGTCATGAAATGTGCTACACATGCAATAAAAAATACGGTATTCAAAAGTTTAACAAATGGAGGGAGTCGCCAAAGATGCTCCTTGCCTGGGGCACCATTTGGTCTAGGTCCAGCCCTGCGTATGTGCCTCTTTGCGCACACACACGCGTGCACACACACACACAATATTTTTAGCAAACTCAGATATCAAACTGTGTAATCTCTGAGATAAATATGATGTCATGTGGGCCCTATTCAATATCTGAGCCAAATTTTAAAAATGGCCTTTAATTTTACATCATCATTCAGCTTTAAACACAAAATTAGAGGCTGAGTTTGGTCTTCTTTGAAAATTTGGCCCTTAGTGTGTAAAATATTCTTATGTCAGAGTTTTTTCCAACTTTTCAATAATGGAACTTCCTTTTCCATACTGTTCCCGTTAGGGCAAGAACCTATGGCTTGTTCATGGGGAGTCATGACAATGAAAATTAATGTAATTTAATCAGAGTTGGAAAATGCTACTTGGTATCAAGTTGATCCCTCTGCCACTGTGGGAGGGTTGAGGGTATCAAAGTGCTATTTAAAGTCTAGTTTGAAATGAAGCAAAGAGAGCAGGTTCCAAAGCTCCCTTTGGAAGATATCCTATAGACACACAGAGATCTCTGTAAGCTAAGAAATGCTGAGACTACATTGGACGCTGTGTCCTTGTGTAGTCAATTACAGCCATGCAAAGTGAATGCAGAATGGGTGTAAAATGCTCACAAATCTGAATTCTTCACTCACACCATGGAAACATTTTATACGCATTTTGCACAGTTGTACATTTCTATATTAGGTGCAAGAATGTGTAAAATCAGACCCCTTTATCCTGCAGTGAAAAGTTGGACCAGATCTTGTAAGTCCTGCGACATTAACTCTTGTAGGAGCTGTGATGGCATAAGTACTGTTAGACTTAGCCCATTTCGAACAGCTACTTTATTCAGTTGCAAAAAAACAGTATGGTTATTTCCTTGAAATGTATGCAACCAGATTCAGGTGAAGAACACAAACCTCCCAGGGACAGGACATGTTCTAATGGGACAAGATTTTTTCACTTTATTGGAGTTTGCTTTGACAAACTCCAGGTGCCTCTGGACAAGGGAATGTTCAGTTGCGGGCACATTAGGTACTTTTGCCTCTTTTGATATTCCCATCCAGCCACGAATGCTGTACTTTGTTTTGACATGCCAGGAAGTAGTTTCTCCTCTCAAGTGTTACACAAATGATGTATGAAGCATTGAATATTCAAGTGTATTGACACTCTGACACCATTTCTGAGAAGCCTACTCCAGCTTCCAATCCCACACTTACAGTTCGATTGTCCCTTGTCTCTAGAAACCTATATTGGGGATGGTACAGAAGTGTGCTTCTCCAAAGGGAGCACTGCAAATGCCTCCCAAAGCTTTCAGATATGCAATGGAATTTGTCCCCCAACCCCTGAAATCCTCTCTGCCCTGCACATTGGTCCCACTCTGCAAGCCAGTACACAGGGGCTCAGAGCCATGGCACCACCTCCTACTTGTATCTTCTCTGCTGAGGCATCATTTGTCCCCAGGAGAGCAGGGATGGAACAACACCTGTGCTCTGCCAAGCCAATGGCTGCAATTCTGTCTGGCCCATATATAGGCCACTTGCTCTCACTCTTATACTGTGCACCTGTATGTAAGGACCAGGCAGAATTTGGCCCTTATTTTGGGAACCTTTCCAATACTGATCTTGCAAAAAATGTCCCCAGTTCTGGACTGTGTCCTGGCCCCTTTAGACATCATATACCAAGTTTCAGGCTAAGGTGAGTTTGGATAGTTGGATTATAAACTGAACCAATGGAAATGCTGACTTGTAAAAGAACTGGAAACCAGCTAGTTCTCCCCATCAAGGACTCCTGGTGTAAAGGACATTCTCTGAGAGCATAAGGCTGGCACGATGACCTATGCCACCCCCTTGCAGTTCCCAGAGGAGAGGTGTGATGAGGCCATGCCCAGGGTAGGGAAGGATAGTGTTGGGGGAGAGAGGAGGTATGGCCAAACCACTCTCTACTCTTGCTTAACCTAGGCTGCTGGTTGGTCTGTGGGACTATGAAAACCAGAGTGGACGCATGAGCAAAAGTAAGGGGGCAGCAGGAGCGACCACAGCTTCTCCTCCTCTACTAGAAGCAGAGGGGAGCTCCCCTTTCTCTCTCCCTCCTCTTTGACTAGTATGGCAACATAGACTCATAGAAGAATCATGGACTCATAGAATATCAGGGTTGGAAGAGACCTCAGGAGGTCATCTAGTCCAACCCCCTGCTCAAAGCAGGACCAACACCAACTAAATCATCCCAGGGCAGGGCTTTGTCAACCTGGGCCTTAAAAACCTCTAAGGATGGAGATTCTACCTCCTCTCTAGGTAACCCATTCCATTGCTTCACAACCCTCCTAGTGAAATAGTTTTTCCTAATATCCAACCTAGACCTCCCCCACTGCGACTTAAGACCATTTCTCCTTTTTCTGTCATCTGCCACGACTGAGAACAGCTGAGCTCCATCCTCTTTGTTACCCCCTTCAGGTAGTTGAAGGCTGCTATCAAATCCCCCCTCACTCTTCTCTTCTGCAGACTAAACAAGCCCTGTTCCCTCAGCCTCTCCTCATAAGTCATGTGCCCCAGCCCCCTGAACATTTTTGTTGCCCTCCACTGGACTCTCTCCAATTTGTCCACATCCTTTCTGTAGTGGGGGACCAAAACTTGATGCAATACTCCATATGTGGCCTCACCAGTGCCGAATAAAGGAGAATAATCACTTCCCTCAATCTGCTGGCAATGCTCCTACTAACGCAGGTCGATATGCCATTACCCTTCTCGGCAACAAGGGCACACTGCTGACTCATATCCAGCTTCTCGTCCACTGTAATCCCCAAGTCCTTTTCTGCAGAACTGCTGCTTAGCCAGTCAGTCCCCAGCCTATAGTAGAGCATGGGATTCTTCCATCCTAAGTGCAGGACTCTGCACTTGTCCTTGTTGAACCTCATCAGATTTATTTTGGCCCAATCCTCCAATTTGTCTAGGTCACTCTGGACCCTATCCCTACCCTCCAGCATGTCTACCTCTCCCCACAGCTTAGTGTCATCTGTGAACTTGCTGAGGGTGCAATTCATCCCATCATCTGGATCATTAATAAAGATGTTGAACAAAACCAGCCCCAGGACCAACCCCTGGGGCACTCCACTTGATACCATCTGTCAACTAGACATCGAGCAGTTGATCACTACCCTTTAAGCCCGACACTCTAGCCAGCTTTCTATCCACCTTATAGTCCATTCAACCAATCCACGCTTTTTTAACTTGATGGCAAGAATACTGAGGGACACCATATCAAAAGCTTTGCTAAAGTCAAGACATATCATGTCCACTGCTTTCCCCATATCCACAGAGCAAGTTATCTCATCATAAAAGGCAATCAGGGTGGTCAGGGATGACTTGCCCTTTGTGAATACATGTTGAATGCTCCTGATCATCTTCCTCTCCTCCAAGTGCTTCAAAATGGTTTCCTTGAGGACCTGCTCCATGATTTTTCCAGGGACTGAGGTGAGGCTGACCAGTCTGTAGTTCCCCGGGTTCTCCTTCTTCCTTTTTTTTAAAGATGGGCACTATATTTGCCTCCAGGTTCAATCACCTTCCAGATTAAGATTTTTGCCCCAGTATTCAGGATGAACAAAGATGGCACAAACCTACCTTTACACTCTGTGTCTCCCAGGCAGGACTGAGCCCAGATTGCCTGGAGCCCAGAATATGGTGTCTCCACTCTCAAACTGTAATTATCTGTATCCTAGCTGTCGGTGCTAGACTGTAATTGAGAAGGGTATAAATTCCCTGGCTGCAGAATCCAGAATTACACATAAGGAATTCAATGCAGGGCCTTCCTTTGGTACATTTGCAAAGCACCATGTGCACTGATGGCATTGTAGAAATAAGGGGAAAAGAATCACCTGCAGAGGGAGAACAATATTTAAAGTACCTATGCATGGGATTAGTATTTTAGCAATGTGCCTCTGGGTGATAGATATGTCCTGGCTGACTCTTTTCTCAACATTGTGCCACTTGGGTACTCCCTGGGAACTATAACAGCTAGACATAGAGATGTGTGTGAGGCTGTCCTCCTTCCCCTGCCCCCAAGTAAGATCCCACACAAATTCCAAAATTCCAGAATAGAATATGTTGGCAGCCTCTCATGGCTAAAAATATTCATATTATTTTACTGCAGATATATAGATCTAGATTAAACACCACTTGACAGTCGTACTTTCTATTATCTTAACATTATAAAACTCAAAGGAAAAACAGTAATATTTCCCTTTTAGTGCTGCCAACATTGATCTGTCTTTGATTTCCCAATCCCATCACTGCATCTGAAATGTGTGAGCATTCTTCAGAGTGACTAGATAGCAGGGTTTTGGAGCATCTGTTCTGTTCCTTCTACTTGCATGTTAGAAGCAAAACGGGTGAGGTAATATCTTTTATTAAAATATCTCTGTTGGGGAGAAGTTGGTCCAATAAAAGATATTTTATTACCTCACCCACCTTGTCTCTCTAATATCCTGGGACCAACACAGCTACAACACTGCATAGAAGCAAAATGAGCAGTTTAATGCTTTTTAATTTAACTCCCCATTTTCATAGAATCATAGAATATCAGGGTTGGAAGGGACCTCAGGAGGTCATCTAGCCCAACCCCCTGCTCAAAGCAGGACCAATCCCCAATTAAATCATCCCAGCCAGGGCTTTCTCAAGCCTGACCTTAAAAACTTCTAAGGAAGGAGATTCTACCACCTGCCTAGATAACGCATTCCAGTGTTTCACCACCCTCTTAGTGAAAAAGTTTTTCCTAATATCCAACCTAAACCTCCCCCACTGCAACTTGAGACCATTACTCCTTGTCCTGTCCTCTTCTACCACTGAGAATAGTCTAGAACCATCCTCTCTGGAACCACCTCTCAGGTAGTTGAAAGCAGCTATCAAATCCCCCCTCATTCTTCTCTTCTGTAGACTAAACAATCCCAGTTCCCTCAGCCTCTCCTCATAAGTCATAGTCACCCCTAATCATTTTTGTTGCCCTTCGCTGGACTCTCTCCAATTTATCCACATCCTTCTTGTAGTGTGGGGCCCAAAACTGGACACAGTACTCCAGATGAGGCCTCACCAATGTCGAATAGAGGGGAACGATCACGTCCCTCGATCTGCTCGCTATGCCCCTACTTATACATCCCAAAATGCCATTGGCCTTCTTGGCAACAAGGGCACACTGCTGACTCATATCCAGCTTCTCGTCCACTGTCACCTCTAGGTCCTTTTCCGCAGAACTGCTGCTTAGCCATTCGGTCCCTAGTCTGTAGCTGTGCATTGGGTTCTTCCGTCCTAAGTGCAGGATCTTGCACTTATCCTTATTGAACCTCATCAGATTTCTTTTGGCCCAATCCTCCAATTTGTCTAGGTCCCTCTGTATCCTATCCCTGCCCTCCAGCATATCTACCACTCCTCCCAGTTTAGTATCATCCGCAAATTTGCTGAGAGTGCAATCCACACCATCCTCCAGATCATTTATAAAGATATTGAACAAAACCGGCCCCAGGACCGACCCCTGGGGCACTCCACTTGACACCGGCTGCCAACTAGACATGGAGCCATTGATCACTACCCGTTGAGCCCGACAATCTAGCCAACTTTCTACCCACCTCATAGTGCATTCATCCAGCCCATACTTCTTTAACTTGCTGACAAGAATACTGTGAGAGACCGTGTCAAAAGCTTTGCTAAAGTCAAGAAACAATACATCCACTGCTTTCCCTTCATCCACAGAACCAGTAATCTCATCATAGAAGGCGATTAGATTAGTCAGGCATGACCTTCCCTTGGTGAATCCATGCTGACTGTTCCTGATCACTTTCCTCTCATGTAAGTGCTTCAGGATTGATTCTTTGAGGACCTGCTCCATGATTTTTCCGGGGACTGAGGTGAGGCTGACTGGCCTGTAGTTCCCAGGATCCTCCTTCTTCCCTTTTTTAAAGATGGGCACTACATTAGCCTTTTTCCAGTCATCTGGGACTTCCCCCGTTCGCCACGAGTTTTCAAAGATAATGGCCAATGACTCTGCAATCACAGCCGCCAATTCCTTTAGCACTCTTGGATGCAATTCGTCCGGCCCCATGGACTTGTGCACGTCCATCTTTTCTAAATAGTCCCTAACCACCTCTTTCTCCACAGAGGGCTGGCCATCTACTCCCCATGTTGTGATGCCCCAAGGAGCATGCCTGCTCGTGCTCGGGGCTTCAGCAGGAGCGGGGCTGAAGCCCTGAGCTCAGGCAGGCACCTCAGCACAGCTGAAGCCCCAAGCCCCAAGAGGTGCCTCCTGCTGGGCAGAAGTCCCAAGCCCCACCTCCCGGCAGGACTGAACCCCGGAGCTCCAGCAGGCACCTCCGCTGGGGCTGAATCCCCAAGCCCTGGCAGGCAAGCCTCAGCTCTTGAATTTCTAAAGATTGTCATATGCGGCTTGGAGAGTCAGTAAGTTTGGCCACCGCTGGTATATCTGCTGAGTTAGCATGGTCTCTTTAAAACAAAAAAAAAAAATAAGGGGGAGAGATTTTAATCCCAAATTCAATCCTTTTTAACACACCACTTGAAATAAAGCCAACTGTCACATGTGTGTGTAGTGTTCTGTATATACAGAATATGAATGAAGTCAGCAAAACTTATACAGTTGCTGGTCTTCTACTGTTTACTCTGATCTTTTGATAGAGTAAACATTGCTTCTAGCCCAAATACATCAAACTGGCTTTATATTCCATCATGCATTTCACTTACTTAAAAACAAATCACTTGACATTCACCATTTAATTTTTTCCTGGTAATCTAAAACCCAAAGGAAAAATTGTAATAATAAAAGAACAACAACAATAACAACAACTCTTCCCCTGCAATCACTCTCCTCCGCTTTTTTACATGTGTTGGCAACACTGATCACTGTTGATTCACTGAATGGAATAGAATCTGCAAACTCTTCAGTAACACTATATAAGCTGCTACTACAAGCAGCTGCAGTTGCAGTTTGCATCTCACTAGGGGTTTCTTGAAAACCCACCCACAACACTCACGGGGAATTCTCCAGGACAAGCTGCAGGTGCTATGGATATTTTCATTTAATATTTATTCTTGCAATTCAGCACATTTGTAATCCATGTGGTAAGCTGTTACTTACGTTTCCCCAGTGGGCCACAACCAGATGTTGAAAATAAGAAGTCCAATGGTGCTATCGCTTTTTCTCCTCTTCACAATGTGTGCATTAAGATGGTCTTAAAACAAATCTGCCTTCTCAGGCCAAAAAAATATGCTTTCTTATTTAAAGATATTTTGTTGACATTAAATAATAATAAATATTTCCAGAAATTACGGGCCCCACATCTATTATGAGATTCTGTAATTGGTTAAGTATCCTCTGTTATATTAAAAAAAAACATACATTTTTCTTGGCATCATCATCATCATTATTAACTAAGAGGCAAAAAAAATCACACTAGGACATTACATGTATTCATAGATGTGTAATTATTTGCTTTTTTTATTTATAGGCATTTCTATGGCATTCATCTCCATAGTATCTGTGTCCAGTGCTTGCAATCCTACTGCATTCTGTAAATATGTCAAAGTTGACTCTGAAAAGAACTGAATATAGAGTTATATGCAAAAAACTGCAGTTAAATATAAACCGGAGACCTTGTTGGTTTTCAAAGAAAGAGAAAGGGAGAAACAACTCTTTTCACTAATGCAGTTCTTTACAGTTGCATAAGAAAATCCCTAAACAATGCATCATTAAGAGCTGAGAGTCTATTTTATTCTGTTCTGTATATGTTCTTTTAGAGCCTCATGTCTAGAGTGTCTGAGCACTGTCCAGCAGTGCATTAAGTAACACCAAAGCATAGATCACACTTGCTAAGACACATTGTCTCATGTCTACTCTATCACTCTCACCAAGGAGAACTTGGAGATGGTTGAAAGTCACATAAGCTACAGGTGCAAAATGATTTGGCATTTACATATTTAATATTTGTATAGAAATTTTAAGACTAAAAAACCTAATCCTACAAACACATATGCACAGGAGTACCTTTACTCATGTGAGTAGCCCCACTGAAGCCAGGAACTGGCTCAAATTCATAGTGATAGGAGTATATCAAAGGGGTTGAAGAAGCACATCAGAATTGGAATGCTCCTTGGGATCCACAAAACTGGGTTGGAAATCTCAAGAAACCAGCCTCCCTTTCCTTGATGTTAGTATTCTTTATATCATGATTCCTATTATGATTATTATCCTTGTTCCTGATGCTTCTACTGAAACTGGAGCCCCATTGTGTGAGGTGCTGTACAAACATATATTAAGAGACTGACCCTAATCTCTTTGGGGGCAAGGGACATTCTCCTTCCAGTAGAAATTAGACTGAAAAGTATTTTTATATGTTTTACAGTTGTGATGAGGTATCCACCCCACACAAGGCTAAGCAGGTGAAGGTAGGTCAATGAACCTCATATGCATCTGGCAGGGAGCCGGGGATCTATAAAGCTTAATGGAAGATGAAGTTCAGGTGGGAAGAAGCAGGTTGGGCCTGTATAAAGGGATGAAGTTGGGAACAAAAAGGGGCTATAGAAAAAGTAGTCTGCAGTCACTCCCTAGGAAGAGGAAATTTGGGCTGCAAAACCCAGAGGAGGGACCCAGAAGAGAGAGAAGGGAATAGGAAGGGGCCCAGGGAAATAGCAACAGGATCTGGGAAGCAAGCAGACCATAGCTGCTGGACATAGGGTCCCTTGGCTGGAACATGAAGTAGTGGGTGGGCCTGGGTTCCCCCACTAGCTTCTGGGAAAGTGGCACAGGACCTGGCCTTGGACTGGAAGACTGTCTGGACAACTGATCCAGTGGGACTTTGATACCCCACAAGGGGAGGACTATACAGCGGTCTGTCCAGAAGGCTGAGTCACGAATAAGGAGTACTGCTAGTCCTGAAGAGTGAGGAGAGACATGTGAGCAACTTTCAGAAGGGGGGCGACTGACCTGAAAGGAGCCAATCACAGAATATCAGGGTTGTACAGGACCTCAGGAGGTCATCTAGTCTAACCCCCTGCTCAAAGCAGGACCAATCCCCAACTAAGTCATCCCAGCTAGGGCTTTGTCAAGCCTGATCTTAAAAACCTCAAACGAAGGAGATTCCACCACCTCCCTAGGTAATGCATTTCAGTGCTTCACCACCCTCCTAGTGAAAAAGTTTTTCCAAATATCCAACCTAAACCTCTCCCACTGCAACTTGAGACCATTACTCCTTGTTCTGTCATCAGCTACCACTGAGAACAGTCTTTGGAACCCCCTTTCAGGTAGTTGAAAGCAGCTAGCAAACCCCCCCTCATTCTTCTCTTCTGCAGACTAAACAATCCCAGTTCCCTCAGTCTCTCCTCATAAGTCATGTCTTCCAGTCCCCTAATCATTTTTGTTGCCCTCCACTGGATGCCTTCTAATTTTTCCACATCCTTCTTGTAGTGTGGGGCCCAAAACTGGACACAGTACTCCAGATGAGGCCTCACCAATGTCGAATAGAGGGGAACGATCACGTCCCTCGATCTGCTGGCAATGCCCGTACTTATACAGCGCAAAATGCTGTTAGCCTTCTTGGCAACAAGGGCACAGTGTTGACTCATATCCAGCTTCTTGTCCACTATAACCCCTAGGTCCTTTTCTGCAGAACTGCTGCCTTGCCATTCGGTCCCTAGTCTGTAGCAGTGCATGGGATTCTTCCATCCTAAGTGCAGGACTCTGCACTTTTCCTTGTTGAACTTCATCAGATTTCTTTTGGCCCAGTCCTCTAATTTGTCTAGGTCCCTCTGTATCGTTTCCCTACACTCCAGCATATCTACCACTCCTCCCAGTTTAGTGTCATCTGCAAACTTCTTGAGGGTGCAGTCCACGCCATCCTCCAGATCCAGATCATTAATGAAGATATTGAACAAAACTGGCCCCAGGACAGACCCTTGGAGCACTCCACTTGATACTGGCTGCCAACTAGACATGGAGCCATTGATCACTACCTGTTGAGCCCGACGATCTAGCCAGCTTTCTGTCCACCTTATATTCCATTCATCCAGCCCATACTTCTTTAACTTGCTGGCAAGAATACTATGGGAGACCGTATCAAAAGCTTTGCTAAAGTCAAGGAATAACATGTTCACTGCTTTCCCCTCATCCGCAGAGACAGTTATCTCATCATAGAAGGCAATTAGATTAGTCCGGTATGACTTGCCCTTGGTGAATCTATGCTGACTGTTCCTGATCACTTTCCTCTCCTCTAAGTGCTTCAGAATTGATTCCTTGAGGACCTGCTCCTCTGCCACAAGGAGATGCCCCAATGATGAGTGAATCCCATTGCAATAGTAAAAAGAAAAGGAGTACTTGTGGCACCATAGAGACTAACCAATTTATTTGAGCATAAGCTTTCGTGAGCTACAGCTCATTTCATCGGATGCATCCGATGAAGTGAGCTGTAGCTCACGAAAGCTTATGCTCAAATAAATTGGTTAGTCTCTAAGGTGCCACAAGTACTCCTTTTCTTTTTGCGAATACAGACTAACACGGCTGTTACTCTGAAACCTGTCATTGCAATAGTATAGTCTGTTGTATCTTTACTACATCAATATGGAAATGGAAATGAAAGTCTGAGTAAACCGGGAAGCTACTGTGACACATGAAATTCATTCATTAGCTCCTGAAAGTTGGGCTTAAGTATCTGTTACTTCTGAACACATGAATTCCCAAATACGCTCAGGTAACAATTAAAAGTAAGCTTGGCCGTCTCATCCTGATCTCATATTGTTGACTTTGAGCATGATTTGCAGTCACTGAGCAATCCTGTCAATGATGAAGTCAGTGGGAGTTTTTCTATGGCTGATTCTACCATACACAGCCCTATCCCAGCTACCCTTCCCCTATCCCCAAATGGCATAGAATTCCCAACTAGTAATGTGATTGTGGCTGTGGAATCAGGTATATATATTCTGGGCCCTATCTGACCAGATAGGTAGTATAGGCTTAAAATATAACTGCCAGTACTATTGGTCCCTCAATTTGATGAGAACTAAATATACTCACACACTGAAAAAAGCTTGAGGGCATTGACCATTGAATTTCTCAAGTATATCACCATTACTGAAACACCTGAACTAAATAACTTTGTGTTAAGCCCCTGTAAAAATTGAATAGTGTTCATTATACCTCAAAATTTCTCATTTCCTATTTGTGGTAAGTGCCGGTTGCACACTGGGTTGCAGTCTGGAACATGTAATGACAATGGTTCAAGGCCTGTTAAAGGGTTATTCTGGTGTTCTTTTTTACAGTGCCAGCAAGGTAGTGGCAGTAAAAGAAAAACCTGAATGCATAATAAGATTGTTGAATGAGAAGCATATGTGCTGACAGAGAAGTGAGTTCTATTTGAATCACTGAGACTTTAAATCTGTTTACAGAACAGGGAAATCAAGGCAGGAGAAGGGTGACAGGAAACAGCACTAAGAATGAATGTTTTATGAGCAGAAAGGTATATTAGTGTTTTTGGCTAATACAGCAAGGACTATTTTGGGTTCAAATTCAGGGTAAAAAGGGGGAACAGGGGTGGGGAGAGAGGATGCTTGTTGCTCTGGAGTTCTTGGACTCTACATATACTAGACTAGGGGTAATATTTTCAAAAGAGCCTAAGTGATTTAGAAACCTACATCCTATTTTCAAAAGTGACTTAAACAATGAAGAGCCTGACCCTACTGAGTTTCAATGAGACTTAGGCTCCTAAGTACTTTAGAAAATTTGACTATATAATTTAAAAAAAAAAATAAAAATTAAAGCATGCCTGTGAAAAGCCCAGTACAATTGTTACCCAGATACCAGTTACAAAAGCTAAAGGGAAAGGGGTTTGTCTTCATGGAAATAGTATGGAGTGGTTTACTTAGACCAGTGGTTCTCAACCAGTGGTCCGGGGCTGCAAGCAAGTTTCAGGAGGGTCCACCAAACAGGGCCAGTGTTACACTCGCTATGGCCAGGACAGAAAGCCAAAGCCCCACTGCATGGGGCTGAAGCCCAGGGCCCTGAGCCCCGCCACCTGGGGCTGAAGCTGAAGCTGGAGCAATGTAGTTTTTCAGGGGCCCCTGTGGCATGGGGCCCTGGGAAATTGTCCCGCTTGCTACCCCCTTTAATGCCTACCCTGGCTTTTATATGCAGAAAAACAGTTATTCTGACACAGGTGGGCCATCGAGTTTTTATAGCATTTTGGAGGGGCCTCAGAAAGAAAAAAGTTGAGAACCCCTGACTTAGACAACATACTGAACAACCAAAGAATTCTGTGAGTGCTTGAAATAAGACAGGTGTGGTATATGGGGATCAAGTTAGAAATTATCAGGGGGACTATTGATTCCTCATGCCAACTTTTAGAAAACATCCTGGAGTAGCCATAATGAAAAATGTAAAAGTTATGAAAATACTATAAACCACCAAAGTCAGAACTCACAGGTATTGTTTGTATGTAAAATAACCTCACTTTTCCATCTTTGAGCAGAGATACAAAAAATGATGGATGAGAACAGATTAGAAAGATTTGAAAAAATATTTGATTAGCTAGCAAAGAGTAGATATGATAGATTACATTACATTTAATATGTTAGGTTAGACTAAACCAGATTAGATAGGTATGATTAAATTTGTTTTTTATGGAAATCACATGAATAATCCTTACACCATCAACCATTCCCACCATTCTGCTCATGTTTCCCTCCTACAATTCTTTAACTTTTGCATTAGTCTCCAACCTTCACTTGAGTACCGTCCCCTTCCTTTCAGAACTTAACTTTTGCTTATATTTCTCCCCTTGTTTCCTTTCTCCTCTTCCCTGTTCCATGCAAATTTTATTCCTTCAGTTCAGTTCCCATCCCTGACTTCCCAATTCCTTTTCACTCTACATGATAATCTCAGAGCAACACTGTGGGCAATATATGCTAAATTTTCCCCTTTTCAGTTTCTCTTTTTCAAAAGACTTCTAAAAATACACCTGCTCCAGAAAACAGTCACATGATGCAATACCCATTCACACCACTGGACTGTAAATTCTTCAGGCCATGGAGCTTTCTTTGAGATTTTGCTGCGCATAATCTACCTGTTATAAAATCCATGTACAACTGTGACACTATTTGTCTGTCTAGCCATATAGATCAAATTCATCCCCATGGTATCTAAGGGTTTTACTTCATAACACAAATCCAACAGGTAGTCTAAACATAGTGTATCTTAGGCACTCACTTTGATTCTCTCCCCCACTTTCACATTTCTTGTTAGATGTCTGCACAGTGCAAACAGCTATTCTTGTTTGAAAATAGTTACTTCTCTGTTACTAGGCCTATCAAAAGACTACTCATTTTGCTTTTGTGAAACAGGACTTAAAACAAGACTTTCAAGATCTATTCTCAATCTAGATCCTTTGATTTTTTGTGGGTTCCAAACTGACCAAACCCTTCAAACTCTTAAAACAGTATTTGTTTCTAAGCCCTGGTCTACACTACGAGTTTAGGTCAAATTTAGCGGTGTTAGATCAATTTAACCCTGCACCCGTCCACATGACTCAGCCATTTTTGTCGACTTAAAGGGCTCTTAAAATCGATTTCTGTACTCCTCCGCAACGAGGGGATTAGCGCTGAAATCGACATCGCTAGGTAGAATTTGGGGTAGTGTGGACTCAATTCAATGGTATTGGCCTCCGGGAGCTATCCCAGAGCGCTCCATTGTGACTGCTCTGGACAGCACTTTCAATTCAGATGCACTAGCCAGGAAAAGCACCAGGAACTTTTGAATTTCATTTCCTGTTTGGTCAGTGTGGTGAGCTCAGCAGCAGAGGTGATCATGCAGAACTCATCAGCACAGGTGACTATGCAATCCCAGAATCGCAAAAGAGCTCCAGCATGGACCAAACGGGAAGTACTGGATCTGATCGCTGTATGGGGAGATGAATCCGTGCTATCAGAACTCTGTTCCAAAAGACGAAATGCCAATATATTTGAAAAAATCTCCGAGGACATGATGGATAGAGGCTATAACAGGAACCCGCAGCAGTGCCACATGAAAATTAAGGAGCTCAGGCAACCCTACCAAAAAACCAAAGAGGCAAATGGCCACTCCAGGTCAGAGCCCCAGATGTGCCGCTTCTATGAAGGCTACATGCAATTTTAGGGGGTGCCCCTACCACTACCCCACCCCTGTCCATGGACACCTGCAATGGTGGAGTCTCATGCAACAGGGATGAGGATTTTGGGGACAAGGAAGATGATAAGGAGGAGGAGAGTGCACAACAGGCAAGCGGAAAAACCGTTCTCCCCGACAGCCAGGAGCTGTTTATCACCCTGGAGCCAATACCCTCCCAACGCGGGCTCTCAGACCATGAAGCCAGAGAAGGCACCTCTGGTGAGAGTGCTTTTGTAAATATAATACATGTTTTAAAAGCAAGCATGTTTAATGATTAATTTGCCCTGAAGACTTGGGATGCATTCACGGCCAGTACAGCTACTGGAAAAGTCTGTTAACATGTCTGGAGATGGAGTGGAATCCTCCAGGGACATTATTAAGGGGACATTCAGAGGTGGCCATTCCTGCTGAAGTTCCATAGCCTCCTCACCCAGACGCCCAAGAACGCGGGTTGGGGGCTGCCCAAGGAACAGATGCTGGCATTCAATAAGTTTTGAAGTGCAGTGTGGCCTTGTCCTTCCCTCTTCTCCTCATCCACCACCCCACCTGGTGCTTCCCTCCTTCACCACCCCTCCCAGGCTACCTTGGCAGTTTTTCCCCTATTTGTGTGATGAATTAATAAAGAATGCATGATTTTGAAACAATGACTTTATTGCCTCTGCAAGCAGTGATCAAAGGGGGGAAGGTGGTTGGCTTACAGGGAACCAAGGGGGCGGGTTTTCATCAAGGAAAAAAAAAACAGAACTTTCACACCCTAGCCTGGCCAGTCATGAAACTGGTTTTCAAAGCTTCTCTGATGCACAGCGCACCCTGCTGTGCTCTTCTAATCGCCCTGGTGTCTGGCTGTGTGTAATCAGAGGCCAGGCGATTTGCCTCAACCTCCCACCCCCCCATAAACGTCTCCCCCTTACTCTCACAGATATTGTGGAGCCCGCAGCAAGCGGCGATAACAATGGGAATATTGGTTTTGCTGAGGTCTAACCGAGTCAGTAAACTGAGCCAGCGCGCTTTTAAACATCCAAATGCACATTCTACCACCATTCTGGACTTGCTCAGCCTGTAGTTGAACAGCTCCTGACTACTGTCCAGGCTGCCTGAGTACGGCTTCATGAGCATTAAGGGGTAGGCTGGGTCCCCAAGGATAACTATAGGCATTTCAACATCCCCAACAGTTATTTTCTGGTCTGGAAGTAAGTCCCTTCCTGTAGCTGTTCAAACAGACCAGAGTTCCTGAAGATGCGAGCGTCATGTACCTTTCCCAGCCATCCTACGCTGATGTTGGTGAAACGTCCCTTGTGATCCACCTGTGCTTGAAGCACTATTGAAAAGTACCCCTTGCGATACTGGCTGCCAAGGTGGTCCAGTCCCAAGATAGGGATATGATTCCGTCTATGGCCCCACCACAGTTAGGGAATCCCATTGCAGCAAAGCCATCCACTATGACCTGCACATTTCCCAGGGTCACTACCCTTGATGGCAGCAGATCTTTGATTGCGTTGGCTACTTGCATCACAGCAGCCCCCACAGTAGATTTGCCCACTCCAAATTGATTCCCGACTGACCGGTAGCTGTCTGGCGTTGCAAGCTTCCACAGGGCTATTGCCACTTGCTTCTCAACTGTGAGGGCTGCTCTCATCTTGGTATTCTTGTGCCTCAGGGCAGGGGAAAGCAAGTCACAAAGTTCCATGAAAGTGCCCTTACGCATGCGAAAGTTTCGCAGCCACTGGGAATCATCCCAGACCTGCAACACTATGCGGTCCCACCAGTCTGTGCTTGTTTTCCGGGCCCAGAATCAGCGTTCCACTGCATGAGCCTGCCCCATTACCACCAGGATGTCCAAATTGTCGGGGCCCATACTTTGAGAGAAGTCTGTGTCCATTTCCTCATCACTCTCGTCACCACGCTGCCGTCGCCTCCTTGCCTGCTTTTGCAGGTTCTGGTTCTGCACATAGTGCAGGATAATGCACGAGGTGTTTACATTGCTCATAACTGCCGCAGTAATCTGAGTGGGCTCCATACTTGCCGTGATATGGTGTCTGCAGGAGAGCAGAGTTGCAGCGGAAATGGTGCCTGATGACAGATACCATGAGAATAGATATTTACAGAGAACAACGAGAGGACCTGCAAAGTGGATTCATGAGAGCAGGAGAGCAGAGTTGCAGCGGAAGCGGTGGAGGACGACGGTTAGCACCGCGCACATTTCCCGAGGAAGAACATACTTACCCGGGAGCCCATGACAGACAACATGGAGAAATTTGCTATTGAGACAATAGCAGCAGAGCAGAGTTGCAGAGGAATCAGTGGATGATGATGGTTAGCAGTCCTACTGCACTGTCTGCTGAAAGTAGTGTGGCGTCCGCACAGAAAAAAGGCATGAAACGATTGTCTGACGTTGCTTTCATGGAGGGAGGGGCAACTGACAACATGTACCCCAAACCACCTGCAACAATGTTTTTGCCCCATCAGGCACTGGGAGCTTAACCCAAAATTCCAATGGGCGGCGGAGACTGTGGGATAGCTACCCACAGTGCACCACTCCATAAATCAATGCTAGCCATGATAGCAAGGACACACTCCGCCGACTTAATGCACTTAGTGGGGACATATGCAATCGACTGTATAAAATCGATTTCTAAAAATTGACTTCTATAATGTCGACCTAATTTCATAGTGTAGACATACCCTTAGATTGTCCTTGCTTAAAAATGCTAGCATATAAGTGGCTTGCAAGTGTTGCCTAACTCTTTCCTTTCCCCCAACTGATTCTAAAATCATAGAACTATAGCATCAGTAAAAAAAAACCCCAAACCTATCCCAGCTTAGACCCTGTGAACCCACCACTGCAGTCAATGGGGGTGACATGGAATGAAAGTCAGGGCAAAATTTGGGTCTAAGTTTAACTCCTTTCCATATTCTCCAGAACATGTCTTGGTCCCAGATAGCTGTAGGTATCATGCTGCTGATATATGTCATAGAAAAGATATCTTTTGAACTGGCACACTTAGAGCTTGCGTTCAGAGGTGCTGAGCATCTACACATCCAGTTGTAGTCAATAGGACCTACTTTTAATGGAAAATGGGGGTTTTGATGAAACAAATGTTCATAGAAAGTGTCCACTTTCCTTGAAAATTCCCAGGTTTCAGTTGAAATTTTGGCTGCTAACAAAAAAAAATTATTTTGATGAAAAGTCAAAATTCTGTTAAAAATTAAACAAATATAATTTTTGGTTTTAACAAAATATTCTGTGGGGTGGGTGGGAAGAAACGTTTTCCAAACAGCTCTAGAGGATACTCTTTACAATGAATTAGAGGCTCAAAGGAGCTAGAGAGATGGTGGAGAAGCCAAAAATCATAGAATCATAGAATATCAGGGTTAGAAGGGACCCCTGAAGGTCATCTAGTCCAACCCCCTGCTCGAAGCAGGACCAATTCCCAGTTAAATCATCCCAGCCAGGGCTTTGTCAAGTCTGACCTTAAAAACCTCTAAGGAAGGAGATTCTACCACCTCCCTAGGTAACGCATTCCAGTGTTTCACCACCCTCTTAGTGAAAAAGTTTTTCCTAATATCCAATCTAAACCTCCCCCACTGCAACTTGAGACCATTACTCCTCGTTCTGTCATCTGCTACCATTGAGAACAGTCTAGAGCCATCCTCTTTGGAACCCCCTTTCAGGTAGTTGAAAGCAGCTATCAAATCCCCCCTCATTCTTCTCTTCTGCAGGCTAAACAATCCCAGTTCCCTCAGCCTCTCCTCATAAGTCATGTGTTCTAGACCCCTAATCATTTTTGTTGCCCTTCGCTGGACTCTCTCCAATTTATCCACATCCTTCTTGTAGTGTGGGGCCCAAAACTGGACACAGTACTCCAGATGAGGCCTCACCAATGTCGAATAGAGGGGAACGATCACGTCCCTTGATCACGTCCCTTGATCACGTCCCTCAGATAGCTCGGTGGGTTGAGCACTGGCCTGCTAAACCCAGGGTTTTGAGTTCCATCCTTGAGGGGGCCATTCTGTGTGACAGTTGTTTTTGTTTCTCCTTGATGTAAAGCCACCCCCTTTGTTGATTTTAATTCCCTGTAAGCCAACCCTGTAAGCCATGTCATCATTCGCCCCTCCCTCCTTCAGAGCAATGTCAGAGCAATCATTCTGTGCCTTTTTTCTGTGCAGACACCATACCATGGCAAGCATGGAGCCTGCTCAGATCACTTTGGCAATTAGGAGCACATTAAACACCACGCACATTATCCAGCAGTATATTCAGCACCAGAACCTGGCAAAGCAAAACTGGGCGAGTAGACAACATCAGCGCGGTGACGAGAGTGATGAGGACATGGACACAGACTTCTCTCAAAGCACGGGCCCTGGCAATGTGGGCATCATGGTGCTAATGGGGCAGGTTCATGCTGTGGAATGCCGATTCTGGGCCTGGGAAACAAGCACAGACTGGTGGGACCACATAGTGTTGCAGGTCTGGGATGATTCCCAGTGGCTGTGAAACTTTCGCATGCGTAAGGGCACTTTCATGGAACTTTGTGACTTGCTTTCCCCTGCCCTGAAGCACAAGAATGCCAAGATGAGAGCAGCCCTCACAGTTGAGAAGCGAGTGGCAATAGCTCTGTGGAAGCTGGCAATGCCAGACAGCTACCGGTCAGTCGGGAATCAATTTGGAGTGGGCAAATCTACTGTGGGGGCTGCTGTGATGCAAGTAGCCAACGCAATCAAAGATCTGCTGATATCAAGGGTAGTGACCCTGGGAAATGTGCAGGTCATAGTGGATGATTTTGCCGCAATGGGATTCCCTAACTGTGGTGGGGCCATAGATGGAAGCCATATCCTTATCTTGGCACCGGAGCACCAAGCTGGCGAGTACATAAACTGCAAGGGGTACTTTTCAATAGTGCTTCAAGCACTGGTGGATCACAAGGGACGTTTCACCAACATCAACGTGGGATGGCCGGGAAAGGTACATGATGCTCGCATCTTCAGGAACTCTGGTCTGTTTCAAAAGCTGCAGGAAGGGACATTATTCCCAGACCAGAAAATAACCGTTGGAGGTGTTGAAATGCCTATAATTATCCTTGGGGACCCAGCCTACCCCTTAATGCCATGGCTCATGAAGCCATACTCAGGCACCCTGGACAGTAGTAAGGAGCTGTTCAACTACAGGCTGAGCAAGTGCAGAATGGTGGTAGAATGTGCATTTGGCCTTTTAAAAGCGCGCTGGCGCAGTTTACTGACTCACTTAGACCTCAGCGAAACCAATATTCCCACTGTTATTACTGCTTGCTGTGTGCTCCACAATATCTGTGAGAGTAGGGGGAGATGCTTATGGTGGGGTGGGAGGTTGAGGCAAATCGCCTGGCCGCTGGTTACGCACAGCCAGATACCAGGGCAATTAGAAGAGCACAGGAGGCCGCAGTGTGCATCAGAGAAGCTTTGAAAACCAGTTTCATGACTGGCCAGGCTACGGTGTCAACGTTCTGTTTGTTTCTCCTTGATGAAACCCCCCGCCCCTTGGTTCACTCTACTTCCCTGTAAGCTAACCACCCTCCCCTCCTCCCTTCTCACTGCTTGCAGAGGCAATAAAGTCATTGTTGCTTCACATTCATGCATTCTTTATTAATTCATCACACAAATAGGGGGATAACTGCCAAGGTAGCCCGGGAGGGGTGGTGGAGGAGAGAAGCACCAGGAGGGGTGGTGGAGGAGGGAAGGACAAGGCCACACAGCACTTTAAAAGTTTAAAACTTTAAAACTTATTGAATGCCAGCCTTCTGTTGCTTGGGCAATCCTCTGGGGTGGAGTGGCTGGGTGGCCAAAGGCCCCCCCACCACGTTCTTGGGCATCTGGGTGAGGAGGCTATGGAACTTGGGGAGGAGGGCGGTTGGTTACACAGGGGCTGTAGCGGCAGTCTGTGCTCCTGCTGCCTTTCCTGCAGCTCAACCATATGCTGGAGCATATTAGTTTGATCCTCCAGCAGCCTCAGCATTGAATCCTGCCTCCTCTCATCATGCTGCCGCCACCTTTCAGCTTCAGCCCTCTTTTCAGCCAGCCACTTACTCTCTTCAGCCCGCCACCTCTCCTCCCGGTCATTTTGTTCTTTCCTGCACTCTGACATTGTCTGCCTCCACGCATTCATCTATTCTCTGTCAGTGTAGGAGGACAGAATGAGCTCAGAGAACATTTCATCACGAGTGCGGTTTTTTTGCCTTCTAATCTTCACTAGCCTCTGGGAAGGAGAAGATCCTGTGATCTTTGAAATATATGCAGCTGGTGGAGGGAAAAAAAGGGACAGTGGTATTTAAAAAGACACATTTTATAGAACAGTGGGTACACTTTTCATGGTAAACCTTGCTGTTAACATTACATACATAGCACATGTGCTTTCTTTCCAAGGTCGCATTTTGCATCCCCACACCGCATGGCTAGCCCCTCACCCTTCCCTGTGGCTAACAGCAGGGAACATTTCTGTTCAGCCACAGGCAAACAACCCAGCAGGAACGGGCACCTCTGAATGACTCCTTAAGAAAAGCACCCTATTTCAACCAGGTGACCATGAATGATATCACTCTCCTGAGGATAACACAGAGAGATAAAGAACGGATGTTGTTTGAATGCCAGCAAACATACACTGCAATGCTTTGTTCTACAATGATTCCTGAGTACGTGCTACTGGCCTGCAGTGGTAAAGTGTCCTACCATGGTGGACGGAATAAGGCTGCCCTCCCCAGAAACCTTTTGCAAAGGCTTTGGGAGTACATCCAGGAGAGCCGTGAATGCCAGGGCAAATTAATCATTAAACATGCTTGCTTTTAAACCATGTATACTATTTTAAAAGGTACAATCACCAGAGGTCCCTTCTCCGCCTGGCGGGTGAGGGAGGCAGCCTTGGGTGGGTTCTGGGGGTACTGGCTCCACGTCCAGGGTGAGAAACAGTTCCTGGATGTCAGGAAAACCGTTTTTTCCGCTTGCTTGCTGTGAGCTATCTACAACCTCATCATCATCATCTTCCTCATCCCCAAAACCTACTTCCGTGTTGCCTCCATCTCCACCGAAGGAGTCAAACAACACGGCTGGGGTAGTGGTAGCTGAACACCCAAAAATGGCGTGCAGCTCATCATAGAAGCGGCATGTTTTGGGCTCTGATCCAGAGCAGCCGTTTGCCTTTCTGGTTTTCTGGTAGGCTTGCCTCAACTCCTTAAGTTTCACATGGCACTGCTTTGAGTCCCTGTTATGGCCTCTGTCCTTTATGCCCTGGGAGATTTTGACAAATGTTTTGGCATTTCGAAAACTGGAAAACTGCTAGTTCTGATAGCACGGATTCCTCTCCCCACACAGTGATCAGATCCCGTACCTCCCGTTCGGTCCATGCTGGAGATCTTTTGCGATTCTGGGACTCCATCATGGTCACCTCTGCTGATGAGCTCTGTACTCACCTGCAGCTTGCCACGCTGGCCAAACAGGAAATTGAAATTCAAAAGTTCATGGTCCGTTTTCTGTCTACCTGGCCAGTGCATCTGAGTTGAGAGTGCTGTCCAGAGCAGTCACAATGGAGCACTCTGAGATAGCTCCCGGAGCCCAATACCATCTAATTGCGTCCACAGTACCGCAAATTTGACCCAGCAAGGCCAATTTCAGCGCTAATCCCCTTGTCAGGGGTGGAGTAAGGAAATCCATTTTAAGAGCCCTTTAAGTCGAAAAAAAGGGCTTCATCGTGTGGACGACAGCAGGGTTAAATCGATTTAACGCTGCTAAATTTTACCTCAACTCCTAGTGTAGACCAGGGCTCAGATGCTTACAGTTGAACACAGGCTTAATGCTTAAGTGTTTTGCTGAATCAGGTCCATGGGTAGCCCCTGGTTCTCTCACTAAGGAGATTAAGGAGAAAGGAGAACACAACTGTCATTGTTCTAGCATCTCTGAACCCCTGTCCTTACCAGTTATGGTTAGCTCATAATTTTTATATCAAACTCATGGTTTTTTGGTCTGTCTTCCTAGTTCTATGGCAATGCTGGGAATGCTTAGATCCCACAGAGAATAGCAAAGTCTATGGGAACTGCCTTTTTTTTCCCCAGCAACATTTTTCCAGTGTGTAAATGGAGCTTTTATTTGGAGCACCAGGGAATAAGAGCTGTTAAACAGTCATTTTTCCTTTGTCTTAGAGGAAGAAGATGGGGTGAAGCTCTGACTAAGCTATGGATCAATTTTCCAGAGACAAAGGGAAGCCAGATAGTATATAGTTAAAACCAGAATTTATTAAAAATGTTTTCATGAGCTTTAATAAATGTCATGACACTAACATGACATTCTTAGAAAGGAGGGGGAGATGCCTGATGATTAGAAAGTGGCAAATACAACTCCATTATCTTAAAAAGGGTCAAGAGATGAAAGGCCAAGAAACTAGAGACCAGTGAGTTTAACATCTGTTGTAGGGAATGCCTTGGAAACTTTAAAGTATGTGGTGGGAAGAACACCTGGGAAAGCAGTTTGGTTAAGTGTCAGCAGCATGAAATCAGACAGGTTATGTTTAACTATAAAGTCCTATATTAAATAAATGATAGACCTGATATGTTGGAGATCCTTGAAGGTATCACAAGCATGGTAGGAAAAGGGAAACGTAGTTAACGTTCACAGCAAAATGAATGAAACAGAAGGCAAAATAGGATACTGTACAAAAAATTGGCTTATGAATATGAAAAAGGGGTGTAGGCTGCAAAGGGTCTACAAGTAGAGAAGCTCAGGGGTCTGTTTTAGGTCTTCCATTCACAGTATAGCTATTATATATTATTAGAATGAGGTTATTTAAAATGAAGGTCCCAATGTTAACTGAATCTAAGTGGAGTGTAAGCTGGTATTACTAGTACCTTCCCATACATTACACCAACCTATCTCATTTCATTTATTTTTCAAATATAAGTTGACCTGGAACCATCAAGCAGAGCAAGAACAAACATACGTGAGCAAATGTTCTTACTTCCACAACCCTCAGGCACCCTTCCCGCTTCCCTGCTTCTGAGTTTTATCTCAGTATAGGCTGTAAGCTTTTTGGACCAGGGACCATATCGAGCTATGTGTTTGCACAGAGCACATTGGGCCTATTCAGGAGTGCGGCCTCTATTAACTATTATAGTACAAATAATAAAACTCAGACACCCTCTAGAGTTCCTTGGACTTCCACAATTAGACTCACTTTCACTTTCAATGTTTAACTCACACCCTCACACACACCCTTAGAATCATAGAATCATAGAATCATAGAATATCAGGGTTGGAAGGGACCCCTGAAGGTCATCTAGTCCAACCCCCTGCTTGAAGCAGGACCAATTCCCAGTTAAATCATCCCAGCCAGGGCTTTGTCAAGCCTGACCTTAAAAACTTCCAAGGAAGGAGATTCCACCACCTCCCTAGGCAACGCATTCCAGTGTTTCACCACCCTCTTAGTGAAAAAGTTTTTCCTAATATCCAATCTAAACCTCCCCCACTGCAACTTGAGGCCATTACTCCTCGTTCTGTCATCTGCTACCATTGAGAACAGTCTAGAGCCATCCTCTTTGGAACCCCCTTTCAGGTAGTTGAAAGCAGCTATCAAATCCCCCCTCATTCTTCTCTTCTGCAGGCTAAACAATCCCAGCTCCCTCAGCCTCTCCTCATAAGTCATGTGTTCTAGACCCCTAATCATTTTTGTTGCCCTTCGCTGGACTCTCTCCAATTTATCCACATCCTTCTTGTAGTGTGGGGCCCAAAACTGGACACAGTACTCCAGATGAGGCCTCACCAATGTCGAATAGAGGGGGACGATCACGTCCCTCGATCTGCTCGCTATGCCCCTACGTATACATCCCAAAATGCCATTGGCCTTCTTGGCAACAAGGGCACACTGCTGACTCATATCCAGCTTCTCGTCCACTGTCACCCCTAGGTCCTTTTCCGCAGAACTGCTGCCTAGCCATTCGGTCCCTAGTCTGTAGCGGTGCATTGGATTCTTCCGTCCTAAGTGCAGGACCCTGCACTTATCCTTATTGAACCTCATCAGATTTCTTTTGGCCCAATCCTCCAATTTGTCTAGGTCCTTCTGTATCCTATCCCTCCCCTTCAGCGTATCTACCACTCCTCCCAGTTTAGTATCGTCCGCAAATTTGCTGAGAGTGCAATCCACACCATCCTCCAGATCATTTATGAAGATATTGAACAAAACCGGCCCCAGGACCGACCCCTGGGGCACTCCACTTGACACCGGCTGCCAACTAGACATGGAGCCATTGATCACTACCCGTTGAGCCCGACAATCTAGCCAGCTTTCTACCCACCCTATAGTGCATTCATCCAGCCCATACTTCCTTAACTTGCTGACAAGAATACTGTGGGAGACCGTGTCAAAAGCTTTGCTAAAGTCAAGAAACAATACATCCACTGCTTTCCCTTCATCCACAGAACCAGTAATCTCATCATAACAGGTGATTAGATTAGTCAGGCATGACCTTCCCTTGGTGAATCCATGCTGGCTGTTCCTGATCACTTTCCTCTCATGCAAGTACTTCAAGATTGATTCTTTGAGGACCTGCTCCATGATTTTTCCAGGGACTGAGGGACCCTTATACCTCACAACCTGAATGTGGCCCATAGCTACCTGACCAAGGGAGTCTAAGATGGTGTATCTCACACAGACTTCCATTGGTTTTAACAAGCTTTAGATGAGGCAGTAAATGGTCAAATCTAAGGGAACGTATCTTATGCCACATAACATATTGTGGTCCACATTCTTAGCTCCACTGAAGTCAACGGAACCATGTTAATTGACACCAGCTGATGATCTGACCCCAGATCTGAATTTTGCCTCCGATTTCTTTGGAAGATCTGATCCTGTAAGTGCTCCAGGAACAGATCTCCAATGAATTAATGGGAGTTCTTCATACAGAGCACTAACCAAATTGAGGCCTTAGTTTTCAGAACATATTGGAAACAGAGGCAGAAAACACAATGAGGAGAAAAAAAATCAGCCATATTCAGAAGACTGTGAATTATTTAGGTAAGAGGCCATTAGATAAACACAGTTCCATGATGACAAATATAAATGTATTGTTCTGGGAGTGAGTAACCAGTCTAGGGAGTTTGTGCTTACTGTAATAGTCCCTCAACACTGCTAATCAGAGGAAAAAAATCAGAGGATTATGTGGAAAATGTACTGAAAAAAATCAACACAGTAAACAGCTGTGGATTTTTAACAAAGCTTGCAGTGAACAGATACAAAAAATACATAGGGGTTGAACTGAAAGACTGAAAACTGAATAGGTCATACTGGAGGCATTTCACAATAATATAAAGATAATCTTCCTTCTTTGGCAACCAAAATATGCTTCTCTGGAAATTCCATAACATTCTTTCTTTAGAACAGACTTGCTGGGCCTGATTCACCTTTCAAACTGGTGTAATGCCTGATTTAAATGTTGATCTAACTCTTATTGAAGTCCATGGAAAGACTTACCTTTCACTGTTAGAAGGACTAGGGTTTTACACGAGTGAGACACTTGGGCCCTTGGACTGTCAGGTCCAATTTCCAGGTATGGCAGTTGCAGTGCTTGAGCATAATGGTGAGGGAACCTAATGAGCCACTGGGCTTTCCTTAACTGGCTTGACATTGTGGCCAATGGGACCGCAATATGCCAACTAGACCTGGTTGGGAAAAAGCGGACAAAACCCTTTTCCATCTAAATGTATCAGTGTTGACAGCAATTTTGTTGAAGTTTTCTCAGGTGCAAGTGTAATCCACACACCTTCTGCGTGTGGTGTTGTGTCCCATCTAGTGGCACCGAGACCACTTAGAGAGAGATAAAATGAGTCTGCTCTACAGCCTGAGCTAACAACCAGCTGGCTTTTAGCTCATGCGGTAGAGGCTCATGCACTAAGCTCCAGAGGTGTCCCTGGTTCGATCCCAACCAACAATGACCGGGGTCTGTCAATGTTACACAAGCAAGAAGAGTGTATCTACAAGCTGCTGGTTAGGACTCTGCTCAAGGAGGTGTCAGACTCTGGTTAAAGCCACTACTCCAAATCAGACAGAGCAGGGCATGCAACCAGTGCTGGTTGGAAAAGTGTTGATGAAAATGAAAAAAAATCCCTTGTCTACATTTTCCATGAAAAAAGTGGTTTCTTTTTCAACAAAAATTTGAAAATTCTACTATTCTGACCCAAAAAGCAGGGCTGCTCTGCCTGATTTGGAACAGGCACTTAAACCTGGGTCTCTTACATCCCTAGCCAGTGCCCGAACTGCCAGGCTATAGGGAGTCTCTTTTGCTTTGTAATCCCTTCTGGAAGATCCCTTTTTGTTCTGCAATTAAACAAAAACAAATTTCAAAACTTCGTCTTAATTGGTTCTCATTTGCTGATTTCAATAATGTTCCTATTAACAATCATAAAAACATGAAGGATTCAAACATGATCCAAAAACAGATTCCTTCCTGACTCTTATCATAAATTGGCATATGCCCTGAAGCGTGAGCAGCCTCATTATCCATGTATAGATGGTCAGAAATTCTGAACAAAAATTGTTTTTAATTAAAACCAGCTCTAAATATAACTATGAATGCACTGATGGTCACAGCCATTGATATTTCCCTCTGTAGCCCAGTAGGCTAGAAATATTTCCTTCTGGACAATACTTTACTCTTCTCTAGTACCTTACAGCCTCAGCTTTCAAAGCACTTCACAAATCTTAATTAGCCTCACAAAAAAACCCACTGTTTAATTATACCCATGTTATAGAGCAAGGAATGGAAGCAAAGGGATTAAGAACCTTGCTCATAATCACACACCACTGGGAACAGAACCCAGCTCCTTTGGGTCCCAAGTCATTCACAAGATAATCCTTCTCACCAGGTTTGCTAGGAGGAAATGTTAATAGATTAGTCTCATTGGAGAAAAGGAGAATTACTCTGACAAGATGAGTGATGATTGGGAAATAGAGTGTATGTTTTGTTTTTTTCCCTACAAACAAAAGAATTTCCACTGAAAATTTTAATTTTTTTTCAGCCAAAAATGTAGAACATTTGAGAATTTGACAAATTAAGAAATTGTCTGAAAACCAAAATATTTTGATTTAGAAATACTTCTGCAGTGCCTCATGGAAGTTGTAGTTCTGATGCCTCATGCTCCCATTCTCTTATATAGACTGTGTTTTCTGGTTGGACTCCATGACTCACCATGGCCGTTGACACCCATAATGTATGTGGGTCCCCCCGTTGGAGAAGGGGAAGCAGTGCATCAAGGGAGATGTAGTCCAGCTGTGAAGCTCAGCCCATAAAGGAAAATGGGGACCTGAGACAAAAGAATTACAGCTCCCATGAGACGTTGCAGCAGCATAGCCAAATAAAAATATTATGGCTTTTTCACTTTTTTAAATAAAAATTTTGATGCAAAATGGAAAAAATTATACAGGCGTAAACCCAATTTTTTGCTCAAAAAACACTTTAGACATAAACATTTTGACCAGCTCTAGGAAAAACCCAACAGAAAATTTTAAAATGATGTGAGTGACTGATAAAGCTGATGGACAAAGGTTAAGTGCTCAGAAAGGGCTGAATTCTGCACTCACTTACTGTTATGCACTGGTGTAAGTCAAATGTTTTCAATGGCTTTACACCTGATTTGCAACAGTGTAAGAAGAGAATCAGGCCCAAAGAGTGCAGACAGTATGGACTGGCTGTTGACCTTGTAGTTGCTACTCTGCACTACTGTAAAAGAGACCCACATTTTATTTCTACATCTGGTTATTTGATCTCTGGGTCTCTGGAGGAGGCAGCGACAAGGAGCAGGAGCAGGGGGAGTAAGTGGGTAACTGTGAGGTGACTCTCCTTCTTTCAGCAGGATTTGCATGAGGATTGTGCTGTTTTTAAAACACCCTACATCTACTAACAAAAAGAAGACACGGCAAAGTAAACGTCAGGGAGTTCTTAAACTTATTGGACAAGATCCTCCCCTGTGGTAGCATATCTCCATTGGCTGATTTACAGTAGCTAAGAATCTGGTCCATTATACAGAAAGTAAAACTTGTGACAGTATTAGCACAAGATTAGAAGCCAGGAACTCCTGAGTTGGGCAAATCATGGACTCTCCGTGCCTCAGTTTCCCAACCTGTGAAATGTGGAGGATAACACCTATTAATCTCACAATAGTCTTGTAAGGATTTTAAGTCAGTATCTAGAGACAAACTAATCAGCATGTCTGCTGAGAAATATTTTACATTTCATGTTAAAGAAAGCAGTGAAATAACACGCAGAAGCTTCCAGTGGTTCAGTATTTCTTAGGAACAACCACAGGGGAAAAAAAGGAGGGGTTTGAAGGGCTAGACTGCTAAATTTCCTGAAGACATTACGCCACTTACCCAGTGAAATAATCACCCAGAATAAGCATTACTTTACCAATCTGCATGTTATTATATAGCCAAATAATGAAAATTTGATAAAACGCAATTTAAAAAAAAATCTAATTTACATTCCAGATGTCAAAATCTGAGAAAATGGGCAATGAAATGGTAGAACAGGGGTGAGACCAGCCAAAGCCTTACTTGTTCTTCCAAGACTGAGCTAGAGTTTTTTTTAAAAAGTGTGGTTCAAACATTTGTAGACACAGAAATACTCAAACAGAATTAATCCTTCTCAAATTTGGCAAGCCAAAGAAGCAGAGGGTTAGTGTGTAAATAACAGCCAGACTTTTTATTAGTTGTCTCCAAATTTTCTAGTTTTCAGGAATTGAGATTTGTTGTTTTGTTTTTAGGTGTTAGTGAAAATAAGATCCTGCTCCTGATTATTTCTAAGGGGAAATTTAAAAGCACTCAAAACAATTATATCCTTTCAATATATAATATATCCAAAGTTTGTCCTGATTTACATACCCTTTGATTCCTCTGGGGAGTGTAAATCAGGACAGAATTAGATTCCTTTTATTCATAATGCTCAAGGAAAGATTGTGTGGGAAGGGGAGCTAGTTGACATTCTTAAAGTTTGAAGAATCATTAGCTGTCTTAACAGTGTCTGTTGTGAGCTGTTCCAGACAGTATTTATTGCATGGCATTTCCATATGGTTGTGGGAAAAACCAGAATTGCATTACAGTGACTGCAAGTAACACAACACTTGATCTAACAGCACATGGCAAATATAGTAGAGAACAAATACAGTTCAGTGTAGACAAATGGCACCTAGTTTGTATGTGAGTAAGGAACCAGATAACAGAATATGTGCTAACAGCCATCCACAGGGGAAAGACATGGGGATTAGACCTGCATGCTTAAGATCATAAGGGAAATGAATATCACACTTGGGTTTACTGCATTCTGTGTACAGGGAAGTGAGATGGGACCTGCATGACCTGTGTGCAACCAATCAATATTAGACCTGTATGCAAGTCTCCAAGGAAAGACAAGCGAGCCACGCCAGAGGATTCAGAAGGGAAGCTGCTGTCTATGGACAAGCAACTATCTATCTGTAAGAGATCATTAGCATCTGTGTTTCTCTAAGTATGTAGTGTTAGTTCATCTATGTGCACATTTGATTGCAAGACACAGGCACATATATTCAAATAATCTGAACAGGACTCTTAACCCACTACACAAAAAAACCTCAAGATGGTGAATATACTACAGCTCCATTCCTTTTTGACAGTTCTGCAAATCTAGCAGCAAATTTTAGATTGATTTTTTATTTGATCTTCATATCCAATGATAAATTCGTGCCAGCACAGACTCCAAAGTAAGGATTATTTGCTTCCTTTTCAGATCAAGAGACATTAAATTCCACATATATCACACATTTAGAGCAGATGTTCCTGAAGACAAACCAGGTGCTAAACATATTTTATTCTGATGGGCAATTTTTGAAATTATTGCAATCAATGAGCTAATAATAATGATGGTAATGATGAAGCCAAGTTATTATTACCCATTACATTTAATCATCGACAGCAAGTTAATTGGACCTAATTAGAGAAATCATCGTAAATAACAGAGCAGATGGCAGACGTTTGTTTTTCCACTTCTAAATCTATGTAACAGAGTGATAGATAAAAATGGAGTGTACCAATGTGGAAATATGACTATCCAATACACTCATCCATATATAGCAGTTTAAGTTCACACTTGGGATTTTCTAAATCTACTACTCACAGACAACAATGATATGGATGGAGTGAGCAAACTCATCTTGCTAACCTTAAAGCACAGGTCTCAGTCCTTTTATTCACTGTGCATGGCCTTGAGTCACCTCACTCACAGCCAGTGCAGGTTCAGGCATTACTGGTGTAAGACAGGTGTAAATGGAAGAAGGTTTGATGCATACCAATGAATGCAAAGCCTGGTTTCTATAGGAGCAAACTGTACATCTCTTTTCTTGCTTATCCTTCATAACATATCTTTTAATTCATGAAGGTCAACTCCATGTTTATCATGTCACTTCAGCTCCTCTTCCTTTCCATCAACCGTTCCCTGCTTGTGGTCTTTAAATAGGAACATTCTTTCCTACTTACGATTTCTAAAGTTACAATTAAAACATAAATATAACCGTGTGGGATGACTGCACTATGAACTAAGACCCATTACTGTACCTCTTACAACAGCAATGTTATTTTTTCTACTTAGCCTGGTGCTGTTGCCAATGCACATGGCTGTTGTGTAAGATACCTCCATGTAAAAACTACCTTGTAGAGGGCCATGTGCTATCTTCAGTCCACATTCAGAACTGCCATTAAAGTCAACAGTAAGTTATGCTGAAGCTGCTGACAGGATACACGCTTCTGCTTCTATAATTTAATCAGATGCAACTTGAAAACTTATTTTCCACCGGTAAAATCTGCCAAATATAAATGCCATAAAACGAACATGGTGTCTTCTTGGACAAATATTTCATGCAATGCATGGATTACTTACACTGATAAGAATACATACAGGCCAGTATCTTGCTTCCAACAGTGGACAGTACCACTTTAGAAAAAAGGGTAAGAACCCCTGTAATAGGCACTTATGGGAAAACTTTCCTTTTTACCCCAAATAGCTGGAGGGTTATGCAACAGTTTAATGTCCAATCAATAGACTATACTTAGAAGGTGAGATATTTTGAAGACTATTGAACACGGACATTTTCTTAGTAACTCAGTCCAAGACTATTTGGCACATCAAACTGTGAGTTTATTTTTTAAAAAGGTATCCAAATAACTCATGAAATTTTAAAATTTAGAATGGTTAATATAAAAAATAGGAACAAATACAATAAATTAAGTTATTTTTTCCATTCCCCTACAAGCGTATGTCAAACTATATTCTCCTTTCCCCAGACAACTGCCTCCAGCTTGATTCTTCTCCAGTTCTCTAACCCAAATATCCTTTTGATCCAAACGTAATATCTTATCTTTAATCTAGCTCTCCCAGTTCAATCTCCACTGTGTTCTACTCTTTAGCCTGTGGTCAGGCATCCTCAACTCCTCCCCACTGCAAAATGTACTCCACTTTTTCATGATGTCTCCTGTTCCTTATGATCAGTCTTAATCAGAATCCAGATGTATGTGGGTTTACTTACACATTTACTTAGCTTCAAGTTCTACTGAGGGGTTAACAGCCCCTCATTGTATTTAGAACAAGTGCCATTGTAATGGATTGGAAAATCTTGAAGCCTCAGACATGCAAACTCTGCTTGTTTTTTCCAGTTTGTGTGGGTTTGGTATTTGCATTTACACATGGCATATTTTATAAAGAGAATACTAGTTTTTACAAACTTGAGTTTTGAACTTGCAAATCTTTCACATCATAACGAAAAGGATTGGAATCCCCACCCTTGGACATATTTCATCCAAGATGAAATTCACCTATCAGAGAAGATAGTTAGACTCGGAAGCATACTAGAGGACGCATTCATCCTAATGTACTCTGGATGTATTTGGTTGCTAACATGTCAGTCAAAGGTACACTATAAAAGCCAGGCACTAAAATGTGAATGCAAGAGCTGCAAACACAGCTCAACATCCACAACGGAGTCATCCAACAGTGCACATAGGCACCTGCTACATATTTAAGAATGTTTTATTGTAGTGTCAATATAGGGGTATTTTATTTAATCCATCCCAAGTCCCAATCTTCACCTGCTCTTACAGCCAAGTGCAAATCAAAACCTTTTTTGAAATTTTTGGATACCTGTTTTTCCACTTCCAAGTTCCCGTCAGGAAGAGAACTGAGGAACCTGAGTTCCCACAACAGCAGATGCTCTCATGGCATTTCCAGTTGGGACCAGAAACAGAAGTGCTGGAAAATTCATTAGAAATCTTGTTCTCACAAGATTGCTATCCAAAACTTGTATACTCTAGAGGCTCAGATAGTTTGGATGGTTGCCCCACAGACCCCAAGCTCTACCTTTTGAGGTTCAACCATCCACACTTTAAGAATATGTTTTTAAAAATGAGTATTTTTCTCTCTTGAAGGCAATAAAACAGGCTTGAATAAGACAGGTTTGAAATAGGCTTTAATCAAGACATGAAGTACACTCCAGAAGTACAAATTATAAAAAGTATATAACTAGAACTGAAACCAGTTCATTTTACATAGAATATAGGCTAAACAACTGCCATATGGTAGTAAACTTTGATCATGAAGACAGACCAATAGATGACCTAGAAGTGAGAGTTCATATCTAATTATAAGTTCTCTAAGCCAACCAGAGACTACAGTTTAATTTATTTAACAGACGGGGGGGGGGGGGTTTAAAACTCAGTAGCATTTGCCTAGGTGGAGCTTTCAGTAATGCTTCAGCTGCACTTTCAGACATTTTTACTTTCTCTTTTTTACAAGGAACACTAAATGGAAAGCTTTAATGAGCTGCCAATTTATTTATTTTAATATTAATAAAAACTTAAGTGAAGTGTGAACGGGCACTGGTAAAGTGCTATTAGTCAATATTAAGGAAAGAAACCAGAGACTGGATGAGTTTTGGAGGCAAAAGACAGCTGGGAATCCTAGAGTAATAGAAATCAGATATGGAAAAGATCTATTAAGTCATCCAATCAATGCCCCAGCCAATAAAAAAATTGTTCCCTGCAGTACATTTTGTAGTGCTCTGTCCAGTCTAGTTTTAAATGTCACAAGCAATGGGGCTCCTTCCACTTCCCTACAGTCCTGTATATCTCACTGCCAGGATATTTTTCCATGATATTCAGCCTATGTTTGCCTTTTCTTGCTGTTCTGTGTACGTTAACATTTCCCAAGTATTCCCTTGCTTCCTTTTTATCGGTAGCTATTTTAACAAGCTTTTCATTAGTCTTAATTGTCCAAGCTGCTTCTCTTTATTTTTCCTGTTAAAACAGATTTAAAAGGAAAAATAGAGGTAGGGCTATATACTCCTCAATTCAGGACAGCTTGGAATCTAAATCCAACTCTGGATCTAAATTTCACAACCAGTCTGTAATGGGTCAAACCAATCCCCCTGGAGCCAAACCTTTGTGGGTGTTTAATTCTTTAGCTGGCATGAATTTTTCAGTGTTTGATCTTCTAGTGGACATTAATCACATCCCCTATTTTGTTTGCTTTCTTCACAGTTCCTGATTTTCTCTGATAGTATTGGTGAAATATTCTTGGTGAACATTTCTGTTACATTTAACCCCTTTGGCTAGTGTTAACTTAATATGCTTCTTTGCTGTTCTTTATCCCTTTCCCAGCAAGGCTTAGCCAAATCTTAATATTCTTATTCGGTTCCCTCCCTACTACTCTTTTCCAGAAAAATATATTTTGGGGGCAAAGGATGAGACCCCATCTTTCTTTGAATAGTCCCTTATTAGGCCACCTTGGCAATTTCCTGGGCCTTTGCTTTCTTCTTTTCCACAGGAACTGTGATCTGTTTCACTTTAATTAGAATGTCTCTTAGATTCTTCCATGCCATAGATCTACTTCCTCCCATTGCCCCAATACTGCAATCAGAGCTGTGCAGGTGGACACACGCACATGAATAAAGTCCACTGAAGTCAATGGGCCTAAGGGTCCTGTTACACATACAGTTGCAGGATCAGGTCAAGCTTTTTAAAAGTGAGGGCCTAAAGTAAGGTTCCTATATCAAACTTTCACACATATACAAGAACCTGATGTTCAAAGATGCTAGGCACTTGGCACTCACATGGACTTCAACCCTGCAAGGTGCTGTCCCTTTGCAAGCAAAGAAGACCCAATCATGTACTATTTTGTTTAATGCCCTCGAAATCTGGTCTGTGGGATCGAAAACCTTCGAGTTTTAAAGTCTCCTATTATCCAATGCACTGATTCCTGACTGAGAGGGAGTCCCGACTATATAGTCTGATAATAGATGTCTTGTTAATCCAACAGAATAAGGAATAATGAAAACCAATAAGTGGAAGATGAAGCTAGACAAAATTCAAACTAGAAATAAAGTGCCAATTTTTAACAGTGAAGGTAATTAACTGTTGGAACAACTTACCTCGGGATGTGGTGAGGTTTTTTAATATGAAGATTGGATGTCTTTCAAGACAAGATGATATAACTCAACCAGAAATCATAGGCTTGTTGCAGAGTACACTAGGTGACATTTTATGGTCTGTATTATGCATGTTTTGACATGGAATGTTGACAATTAGTATTTGAATGGTTACAACGCTTTAACTGTTTGAATCTCAACATCTACTGTCATTAAAAAAGAATGGTCTAACACTCCTATAATTTCCTTCAACTGTGAAAATATAAACATATAAAAATGAGAAAATGCTTAAAACCCATAATTTTGCACAACAGTGAACATTTAAATTGATGATTTAAAAAATACTTAAACTGATATCTGTCAAAATTATATTTAAAAAGTTACATTCTTCCAAGTCCAATTGTGCAGGAGGTCAGACTAGATGATCAGAATGGTCCCTTCTGGCCTTAAGATCTATTAAGCTATGAATAAATGATTATCTGTATCAAAGCTGGACTAGCTAGCAAAACAAACAAAATGCAGGAAGAATAAGTAGGCCTATCCAATTTCCATAATGTCTAAGCAGATGGCAGCCTTCATACTTAAGAAAGGTAGAAGACTCTGGTTACTCTAACCATGTACACTAAAATTTTACCTTGACTTTACATGACCAATGCATGATAAATCCATCTGTTTCCACTAGGTAAGCCTGAAGCAGTTGTACAGCTTGTTCCAATGAAAAGTCATCTTGGCCTGGTGGCAAATTACCATTGCAAATCATCTGCCAGGTGCAAGACACAGGAAAGGTGGGTTCAAAGTTCCATGTGTCTCAGAATACAACAATATAACATTTCAGCAAAGATAAACACTGGCACTTTCCAGCAGCCTAGAGTGGAAATATACTCTGATTTAATAACATTTTGCCTTGAAATAAACTAATCGTTTCTTTATATACATAAAGAGTAATACAATTTACCTTACCCTTCTGAAAATTAATTTTTGATCACCTCATGCCAAACGAAAACAACAGAGTTAAGGGACCACTGCAGCCTGTGGGAAGAATGCTGTACACTTAAGACAATTTATTGACTTCTGACAGTCCCCTCTAGTGTTGGAACAATTGTGTGTATGGCTTAAACAGACAATGTCAGATTTTATATCTATTAAAACAACACACACAGCACCCCTGGACCTAGCGCTGAGTAGGGGAGAACCCTGCACACACCTTGCTAATCCGGGGGCACTGGGAGCCAGGTGGTGCCTCCTTTCCCTCCCTCCCTCCCAAGTACCCAATGTGGCTTTGGGGGAGAACTGCAGAGAAGAGCCAGCCAGAGATGTCAATGGAGTCCAGAAGCAGCAGAACAGGGAGAGCTGGACATTTGGAGAATTGTCTACAGTTTTTGAGTGGACTTTCTCTGCCCCTTGCTGATTGGCTGCTTGCTCCAAACCTCCCCCTCCCTCAGTCTCTTCACCTCAGCTTCACTCCACACCTGCCCCTCTTCTTTCCCTGTCCCCTCCCCTTTCTTTCCATTTACCTTATCTCCTCCTAACTACCCTGCCCCAACCAAAACAATAATTGTGGAAATAGCATAATAGTTGCTGCCTTCACATTGTTCATTCTGCTTTTGTATTATAGCCCTTCCCCCGCACCCAGTGCCTCTCTTGTCTACTTAGAGTGTCAGTTCTTTGGGATTGGGTCATCTACTACTCTGGTTGTGCAGTGCCTAGCACAATGGAGCCCTATTCTTGTTTGGTCTATAGGCACTACCATAATAAATATGATGACTATTATTACTAATCAACACGGATTGCCTTACTAGTGCTACACTAGATTAATACTGAAATAATTTTAAAGTTATTTTGAGATTAGATCATTTCCCCCAACAGAAATGCATCACAATTATCTTTTTCTGAGACCTCAAGATGGGTATTTGGGTACTACTAAGTGTTATGAAGCAAAGGTGTCTATTTCGCGGCCAGGGACTGGAAAACATTTATTAGATGATTATAGCCAGTTGTGAGTTTTGTCAAGTAACCCAACATAAGTGACCATTAATAACCACCCAGATCCTTAAGAAAGTAGAGACTGATGTCTGTGAGATAAAGGAAGAAGGTACTTGGTTGCAGTTGGCTACTTGGCCAACTATTAAGAAATCACACACTTACAGCTCAAGTGTCATAACACAGCCAAAGAATACGTTGATCAAGTGAAACAGTCCAGATGAAAATATCACAGTTGGAGGCCCACTATTTGACAGGGAAGAAAACATTTAATTTATGGACAAGTATACGTTTTTGACACATTGGAATTGGGCTATGCTATCCTCAGACTAATGGGGAGGCTCAGAGGAATGTACAGTCTGAAAAATTTTCTGAAACAAGCTAGCTTTGCTTATTTATAGCACCACTCCAAAAATATACCCTAATGTGCAACCCCCGATCAGTTGCAGTGGATGTTGAAACAACTGGAGATGTGCTCAAATGCTGCTTGGGAACGTAAATTATTTCCTAGATAGCCAGACCTAAAAAAAAAAAAAAAAAAAAAAAATCAAATAGGCTGACAAAGATGCATTAAAAATTTCTCTTTGATAAAAGGAATGTGGCCAGGGAACTGTCTATGCTGTGTGAGAGTAGCCAAATGAGTTAGTGGACACTTACCCCTGTTGTGGGACACATGTATATGCAACTGCCATTGGCTTTAATCAGATAGTTTAATCAGGTTAGTTTAATTTATAACTAATGAGATAATTGGCCCCCACTACACTAGAACTAAAAGACAGAACCAGCCATACAGACAGTTTTGCAAATGTCTCATAATCATAGAGGACTGACAGTAACTGATTATTCTTCAAGTCCTGTGACCAAAACCAGAAAAGTGGTCAGGAAAACCAGACCATCATAGAGACATACAAGTGTGGGGAGACCAGAATAATCTCATTTAACATAGAGAATCACAGTCTACCTGAATCCTCAATTCAGATAGGTCAGTTGTTCTCAACAGGGATACACGTTCCCCTGGGGGTACACAGAGGTCTTCCAGGGGGTACAGCAACTCATCTAGATATTTGCTTAATTTTACAACTGCCTACATAAAAAGCATTAGCAAAGTCAGTACAAACTAAAATTTCATACAGACAATGACTTGTTTATACTGCTCTATACACTGAAAACGTAAGTACAATATTTATATTCCAATTGATTTATTTTTATAATTATATGGTAAAAATGAGAAAGTCAGCAATTCAGTAATAGTGTTCTATGACACTTTTGGATTGTTATGTCTGATTTTGTAAGCAAGTAGTTTTAAAGTGAGGTGTAACTTGGTGATACACAGGACAAATCAGACTCCTGGAAGGGGTACAGTAGTCTGGAAAGGTTGAGAGCCACTGAGATAAGTTATTGTGTTTTCTCTCTTTGTTTAAAGTGCTTTGGATACTTTGTTTAATAGTGCATTAAGTCAATATTTGGTAACATTATCCCAGTTAGAGAAGGTTAAATGTTTGAACAATGGAGAGAGAATGAGAAGTGCTTATGAGAGTCATAATGGGGAATGTTTACAGTACATACTTGAAGACCCGTTGGAAAGAACTGAAAGTTCGTGTTCCCTTGTTAGCAGTTACTGGATTTCTATAGAATTTTACTCTATCCTAAAGCAATTAATAGAATTCTGGGGGTTGGTTTAATACTTCTACTGAAATTGCTTACTTTATATTAAATTCAATAGGCTTTTGCCATAGGAGTTCTAGATAAGAGTTAGATCAAAGTGCAGAAAGAAGGAAAGGTTTATATAAGTGGTCCCATTGCCACAGCTAGATTTGCAACTAAAATGTTGCAGAGTTTTGCTAGTGTATAAGGAAACTGAAACTACTTACAAAATGTGCAACTGTATTCATTGTTCAAGCTGAGTAAAGTATAAAAAGTAAGTCTAGTGAAATGTTTATTATTGTTACTATTGCCTACAATGCCCACCCCAGACAGAGGCCCCATTGCACTAGGTACTATACAAACATGTGGCAGCAGATGGCCTCTGCTTCAAGCCTGCAATGTAAACAGACAAGACAGACAAAGGTTTGGAGAAAGGGAGCATTTCTATCATAGGAACTGAGGCATTGGACGTTTAAGTGACTAGCATGAGGTTACCCAGGAAGTCTGTGCCAGAGCCAGGAACTGAACCCAGGCTTTCCCAAGTCTGTTTAGTGCCTTCACCAAAACCCTTCTTTTCCTATAACACTTATTTCTAAGAAGTTCTTGTGTACATTTTAACATATTTAGGCCAGGACTTTTCCATGTATTATGACACTCTCTGGACAGCTAATCAGTCGTCTGTCTGACAGCGTAACAATACGTCGGCATTGCCTTCGTGGTTTGCACAGCTCTTTCAAGGCTCTATTTCCTCAGTCACTGGCAAATTTCATGGTATCAGCCAGACCTTACCAAGCACACAGTCTGACCTCAGATTGTACCACACCATGCACAGCAGTAGTTTTGACATCTTACTGGCATATGAGTCTCTGCTATTTATCAGGTGTACAAACATTTAGTGGTTAGTGAAAAGTTTAAAGTTTGGGGTTTTTTTTCATATGCTCAGACAGCAATATAAGGAGGCATAGCATTACTATATATCCTGGAATGATATGCAATGGATTTCAGCTGACCATCATCATAATACTCTCTTTACTGGCATAGAAGTATTGGGGCTTTGGAGAAGAGTTTGTTCTTTCTGTTGTCTGCCTATTTTTGTGTCTTGCTTCCACACCAGGAGCTGTCACTTTTCAGACTGCAGTATTTCTGGAAGGATTGGTATATATTTGCTTAGGTGCTGAATGAAACCTACAATTCTCTTCTAATTCTGGAATGGATTTAGGACCCTGTACTTCCTAATGTCTTAACTTTCTCAAATCTAGGCACGGGGCTTATCTATTTATAATGTGTCCAAGTAGTCTATCCACCTCTGACACGGCAAGCACTTCTCTTAACATTGAACTTTATCTGCAGACTTGATTACTGGAATAATGGATTGTTATGTTCCTCTGAGTGGACACTATTTTTATTATTTGTCAAGAGCTGATATTGTGATCAATGCTGTGCAAGACAGTCACTGCCCCACACAGGCTACCATTTAGAAGACAGACACAGAACAACAAGATGCACTGGGAGATCCAGAGGAAGGAGTCACCTTAGATATATTTTCCCCCTCTTCATCTGCTAATTATTCATTCATTACTTCTATGGACATTGAGGAGGGATTTGAATCAGGAGAGAATGGAGGCCAGATGTTAAAATGTCATTTGTGTCCAGGTCTACCCTTTGCATTTTCTGCACTATGATCATCATTTTCCTCTGGAAAGTTTTGTTTATCTAGTATTCCTTCAATTCAACTAGAATGTAAATTCCCCTGAATGAACACCAAAAGGTTTTTGGCACCTTAATTAGAAATCCCTGCAGTAGCTTTGTTCCCTCGAACATCGGTATCCTTTTCTTTTTAGTTTTTCAATTATATAAAGCATTACTAATACCGGCTGCTAAAATAATGGTAGAGCTGAAGTGGCAAAGGGGAAAAGTAGGACAGTAATCAGAATGACCTGATTTTACTGAGATACGTCTTCAGTGCAGATTTTGCTCAACTAATCTACAGTTGAGTTAACTCCTCTTGAATTAGCCTAGCTTGAGTGAGTGTAGCCACACTGTACAATAATACTTGAGCAGCACAGAGAGATGGGATGTAGCTACTCTGTGGCGCTAATTCACACTGCATTACTAGCTTGAGCATCAGCAGCATTCCCCCTTCTCTCTCACATCAAACATAAGCTATTTGCATTCACTTTCAAGGCCCTTCATGGCCAATTCCCGCCCTACCTATCATTTCTTAATCATTGCTGAGCTGTCAGCCCTCGCCTCCAGTCAGCCCATGATGCCAGCCTCCATTGTCCACTTGTTAAATTTTCAAACAAGCACCTTTGTCCCTTCTCCCAGGCTGCCCCATGCACTTGGGATGCTCTCCCTGTAAACAACCGCAACTTGTTCATTATCCTACTGCAAAGCTCCCCTCAAAACTCTCCTTTGCCGTGATGCCTGCAAAAAAACAACTGTTCAGCTGCTGGTGTCCAGAGATCACAAGCTACCCCCATGCTGACCCATATTATATCAGCATTTTCCCTGTACATCCCTTCTGGCCGGCTGTATCCATCTGAGATCACTTGTCTTATACTTGGATTGTAAGCTCGTTGGGGCAGGAGCTGTCTTTTTACTCTGTGTTTGTACAGCACCTCACACAATGGGGTCCTGGTCCATGACTGGGGCTCATAGGCATTGTGGTAATACACATAATAAATAATAGTAACCCATGAACCCTGACAGGACATATAGGCGGTGTATTAAGCTTGAGCTGGAGAGCTGTGTGTATGCACAGGTGTTGGGTTGGAGCAACATTCGAGTTATACCTCAAGCTAACACTGCAGTGAAGACAAGCCCCAATTTATCTGGTTTTACTCCAGGACTACCTTTTGGGATCATGCAGCTTGGTGCCATGGGCCACAGTTTACATCTGGGGCCCTTGAAATTCTCATTTACATTTTCAGCTTTCATTGTTTAAAAAAAAAAAAAAAGTCTCAAGCCGTTTCCTTGGGCGGATACACTTTCCATGGGAACAAACGCATCAACCGTAGACTAATCTCTATAGGTATGTGTGTTCTGCAATCAGGCTGTGTGATTGCAGCACTCATAGACATGCCCAGTCTAGCTTTGATCTATCCTGAGTAACAATAGCAGTGAAACTGTGGCAGCATGGGGGGCTAGCCCCACCTGCCCAGGAACCTAGATACATGCTCAAGCAGCCCCTACTTGTGCTGCCACAGCTTTACTACTATCATTACTCAAGCTAGCAATGATCAAGCTAGATGAAAGCTAGCTCGGGTATATTTACACGTGCAGCCATCACCCGACTGCAGCATAGAGATAGTCTAAACAGCGTGTAACTGATTTTTCTCTAAAGGTCACTGGTTGTTCAGAGCTGCCATCACATTCCCGCACCCCACCCCAGGACAGGCATTGGGATCAACAAAAAGCAGGTCTAAAAGTCTCTCTGTTTGTGGGAGGACCTCAGCTAAGTTCGTGAAGTGTTTAGGGGTGAAGAGTTCCACCTAATTTTGAACCCGAAATATACCACTACTACATGTTTTTGTTGCATTTCTCTCAAAAGTCTTGCTGGGCTCTGAATATTTTTATTTATTTATATTTTTGCTGAAGTAATCGTGGTATGGTATTGCTACTACTGATCTAGTCTTCATGTATTTGATAGGGTGGCAATGAAAAACTCATATCACACATGCAAACAAATTACATCCATGAAAATTACTTTGGTATGGCTTAGCCAGGAGACAACAATGTTTAAATGGTTGTGTCCTGGCTTGGCTCAAAGAAATCCTGAAATGGATTTGCAGCCATCCTTTTTCGCCACCTAATAGAGGTGTGAGAAGTCTGGGGAAAGGATGAAGATTAATTAAGTATTAGAAAAGGTGGGGGGAATAAAATTTTGATTTATCAATGCCATTTTTCATGTTTTCTGGCTGAAGCAGAATTCATGGAATATGTAATCAGGTTGACAAATATATCATGAAGCAGAGGTTAAATAAACAACCTCTGGTGAAAACGATCTAGACTAACTTAACATAATAAAATGTTGCATGAAGCAGAAAATTCTATGACAGTTTGGTATACGGGGTATTCATTCTCTTTCAGTAAGAGGACATTTATTACCCACTAACTGTGTCTTGGTGCTCAAGCAAGACAGATGATGTGGTGACAGATATTCAAGATTGTGAGCTAATATTCAGTCTTTTATAGAAAGCAGCGTCTCTTTATTATTTGCTAACAACTTGCTGCTTTTATTACTCTCTGGGAATGGAGTTGTGCAGTTGTTGCTGAAGTGTCAGAATGGAGGAGGGGAAGCTAGAGACTTTACCCCCCGACCTTGAATTTTTATTTCATGCCTGACATGGCTCAAATCTATGAGAATGCCAAAGCAATTTTTCCTGCCTTCCTATTATCCCAACATATATGTAGACTTTTCAAAGACCTATCCAGTGACCATATCATTCTATCTGAGTTCAATGCAGAACAAGAAGCATGTTGTACTTATTTGAAATGTTGGTGTTTGTGAGATGTTACCTTATATTTTAATAGAATGTAGTCATCCTAAATGCACAAACTCCTCCTAGACTATTAGGAGCTGAAGAATGTGGCTATACAATATTGCACTCCAAAAGGATGGTTATGGATGCACAATAAAGTGACAGAGAGGAACTTAGATGATACAAGATATTAGTGACCTCTATACAGACAGGCAAAGAGAATCTGACTTTATAGAATACTTGCCTGAATTTTGTACATTTACATGGAAAAGCTCAGTTAGAGGAATGATTCATTTCTCAAATGAGACTTGTTTTGGATACATATGTTTTTTCAGACAGGTAGCTTACCTAGGAGCTGGATCCATTGAAGTTAATGAGATTCTACCCAAGGACTTAAAGAGGCATTGGATAAGTCTCCTAATTACTCTATTTATGCATAGACCCTCTCCATATTTTAACTATCAGCAAAGCGGCATAGTCTGTGGATGCTCCAGAAACTTTCCAAGTTTCACAACAATCAAGGCTGGTCTATTTAAGCCTCTTGAGATTTCACCTTATATGACAGCTTAATTTATTGGTTGTGACATTCAGGGTATAGAAAATATCAGGGGTACATGTTCAGTGTATGCTGCCCTGGCTGACTGATAGTCAGATCAGAAGAGCAGATACTTAAAGTGGCTTATAACAGAAAGATAGCATCACCTTTGCTAATAGTTCTGTTATGATGGCTCCACTGGGTGGAAGATTTCTTCCCCAAATCACTGGAGAATTTAAAGAGGAGAGAAGGAAGGGTCAGATAAGCCCCTCTGATATGACAGTGGATGGGAGATGCCCACTACCATGATCAGGTGATTGGGGGATTTGAGCAACTCACAGCAAGAAGCTGGGGAGGGAAGAGATCACATAAATTCAAAACCATTGTTATTATGGATACTGAATAACACCTGTTAAGAATCATCCCCATTATAAGCACTTCACTCAGACAATATGCCCATATAAGGATGAGGATGTACTGAGAACTGGAAGAAGTTATGTAAACAAGTAGACACATGCTCTATGGAAGCAGCATAACTTTTCAGAGGACCACGGCCAATTGTTACCACACTTCATTTCTTTAACTGATTAAAGCAATATTAACAGCAAACATTTACAGCTGCCTCACACAGGTAGCATTCAGAAAAACAAAAATAGCCCGCTCAGTGTAAGGGAATACAGATGGGGCTTAAACAAGTAGGTGAACAAACTGAACAACAATGTTTTAGCCCCATTGCAGCTGTGGGTGAGATTGGAACAAGAGCACAAGGCATGAGAGGGAGGGAAAGGATACAATTAGCCTTCACCCCACTTTTTGCATGGGTCAGACATCGTTTTGGTCCTTGCACACCATAAGTGCAAAGGGCAACGCCAGTCCTTCTGCATTAGCCTCTGCATGGCCAGTGAGAAGAGCACGTGCACCACTTGCATAAGGTTCTAACAAGAGCCTCTCTGCATCTTGCTCCCTGAAAATCCCCATAGGAATTGTGCCTCCCGGTGCCACAATTTTTCCAGCAGATCCCCTCTTCACTGGATACCACCTAGAGTGAACAGTGTTCCCAAAACACAGCTGCTAGGAATTGTGTTGCCAAGGTGGAGGTATCCCAGGATCCTTTCATTCCTTAGGCTACCAGAGACCACAGTAAGCAGAATGATGACCATATTCTGCTCCAGAAGGTGCTGATATTTGAGCTGGGGAGGGGAAATTCACCCATTTAGTACACTTCTGCCAAAAGCTTGTGGTTTACTGTCTGGCCTGTAGTAGGAATCCTAAATCAAGTTTCCACCCCTCGTTGTGCCAGGTGAGGAATATATTCTACCAACTCACGTCCTTAAAGAAATTTGCAGTTGGTGGGAAGATGTACATTGCACAGAGGAAGGACTGCATACAGCGTTCAGAGTAGCAGCCGTGTTAGTCTGTATTCGCAAAAAGAAAAGGAGTACTTGTGGCACCTTAGAGACTAACAAATTTATTTGAACATAAGCTTTCATGAGCTATGCATCCGATGGAGTGAGCTGTAGCTCACGAAAGCTTATGCTCAAATAAATTTGTTAGTCTCTAAGGTGCCACAAGTACTCCTTTTCTTTTTGCACACAGTGTGTTTATGTGTCTCATAACTTGGCACTGGTGTGATTCCTCTCTTGGGAATTGTGTTATGTGGTGGCCTCTCTCAAGCTGTACAGAAGTCTATGTATAAGAAAGGTGGAGTATAAGAAGGAGCAGAATCATATGCAGCAATTTCAGAGCTTCATGGTTAGTTCCTATGTCAGTTAAAGAGAAAAGCAAGCATAGCAGATGGTATTTAGCAAGCTGCAGTTAGAGGTGGCCCCAAACCCATACTCTGGATCCCATCAACACAAACTTTGGAGCACTTGAAATCTGGAACTGGATCAGAATTTTTGCACCCACAGAAAATGCACAACTGCAGCTCCTGGCCCACGGGGCTGGGCCTGGTTCCCTGCTCTGGGCATTGTAACCGGGAGGGAACAAACATTATAGCAGCACCCTCAGCCCACGTCCCATAACGCTAATACAGCCTGGGTGAAGAGGGGAGACTCTCTGGGGACGGGGGCAGGACTGGAGAGTGAGCCTACCTGGAGAGCAAGCCCACCCTGTACTCACCCCACAGTGAGGAACTGGCTACCCCTCATGGGCCAGGAGCTGTTGCTGCTGCGTGAATAGGGACAGGTTTACTCTCCATCTCTACCCACAGGCTGGGATTAGGGGTGCAGTGTTAGGGATGCTGTTGTTGTGCCCCCTCAGCAGAGGAAGGAGAACAAGGTAGTGAAGGGGAAGGAGTGCACCCACAGAATTGGGAGGCTCCATACAATACTGTTTGGGGCCCATCTCTAATTTAAATTTAATAAATCATTTATTAAACCCATTTTGGAATCTGCAGTGGAAAACATGAACACTCATATTAAGAAGAAATGTATCCTCTTCCATCATAACCTCTTTATCTAGAATACACTAGTGGTAGCGTTGGGATCCCTGGCTAAAGGAGAAAAATTCTCAAGGCACAGGCCAGGATTTAGATGACTCTCTCCTCTGACTGTTGCCCCATCACATACTGTATCATCCTTACTTCTAACTTCACCAGCCGTGAGGAAAACAGCTCATTATGTCACTTCCAGCAGTGCACACAAGGAAAAGAAATCTTGTAGTTATGGCACACAGTGAGTTCAATTGGGTCTTTCAAGCCCAGCCCCACTTTGAGGGCAAGGAAGAGCTCTATCATCCTAGTGGGAGTCCCAGGAAGAATTCTTCCTCAGGAGCATGAGTTTCACAGTGCACAAATGAAGTATTTTTTACTCCTTCTCATAATACAAGAACTAGGGGGGTCACCAAATGAAATTAATAGGCAGCAGGTTTAAAACAAACAAAAGGAAGTATTTCTTCACAGAACCCACAGTCAACCTCTGAAACTCTTTGCCAGAGGATGTTGTGAAGGCCAAGACTATAACAGGGTTCAAAAAAGAACTAGATAACTTCATGTAGGATAGGTCCATGAATGGCTATTAGCCAGGATGGGCAGGGATGGTGTCCCTAGCCTCTGTTTGCCAAGAGCTGGGAATGGGCGACAGGGAATGGGTCACTTGATGATTACCTGTTCTGTTCTTTCCCTCTGGGACACCTGGCATTGTCAACTGTTCGAAGACAGGATACTGGGCTATATGGACCTTTGGTCTGACCCAGTAGGGACATTCTTATGTTTCTCCCCTCCTGCCCAGCCACATCCTGTCGGTGGGTGAAACCTACCTAATGACCACAGCAGAGCTAGCCAAGGCCCCACTTCCCACTTGGGGAAAAATTAGAAACTGAGACAACCTAGTGACATTGGAATTGTGCTTGTCCAGTCCTCACACTGAGACATCTCCTAGAGCAGACTATAGCAGAGGGCCTACAGCAGACCTGGGCATAAGAAGAGACTGTGCAGTGGGACTTCAGCTTTCTGCCCTGGGCCCCAGCGAGTGTAATGCTGGCCCTGCTTGATGGACCCCCTGAAACCTGTTTGCAGCCCCTAAGGGGGCCCTGGACCCCTCGTTGAGAACCACTGACTTACACCAAAAAAATCTAACTATTCACATTGCTTCCAGTCCCAAGAGACCAGTCACTTACCCCAAATCAATTGATACCTTAGATATTACACCACAGATAATGCCTATAGCCAACCCTGTAATAAATTACCTACATTCTATTAACTAGGAAAAAGAAATAGAGACATTTACAGGTTAAAGCAAGCAAATATACACACAAATGCAATCTAAATCCACAGAGCAACAGAGTTGTAGTGGTCTGGCAATTAAAAGTATTTTTCGGAGTGGACCCAGAAGTAATCCCTGGAGAGCTCTGCCTTAATTTAATGTCTCTGGCCCCATGAGAGTTCAAACAGCAAAGAGATGAAAAATCTTCATGTCAGCTATTTTGTTTCCCTCTTCCAGCATTCAGACTGGTGGGTCTTCTGCATGTTCTTCACCATGGGTGAATGGGACAATTAATAAGACTTATGTTTTATAATGGCCCACTTGATTTTTGAGAGACCTCCTGGATGGGTGGGGCTAGGGGTGATTCCTATGCCTGGGTTCACAAGTTCAGAGCAAACTTTTTCAAAGTTATAAAGCAAAACTTACATATTTCCTTATAGCCTGGAATACAAGTGCAATTAATGCAGGCTACAACTTACAAGCATTTCATAGAGTCTAAACACTAAATACATTCTTATGAGACTAATACCTATTTTGAACAAAACTAACATACAGATGAGCAGGTTTGGTTTCCAGCTATGAGTCTGTCAGTTCTTAGCTAATGCCTACGGCCTTGGCCAGAGCTGGCACTTAGTTTATCAGCATCACACCTGTCTCTGATTACAGGTTGAGAACCTCTGAAATAACAAATGTTATAGAAAAGGCAAGCCAGCACACCTGCTCACCCTCTTGTAATGCAAGACCAAAGGAAGTTTTCATGAAATATAAAGGGAATACATTAGAAATATGAACTTTTTAAAAAATTTAACACCGTGCATAAATAACCCGTGGGACTTATTGCCCTGAAATATCACTGAAACCAAGACCTTGGTAGAAGTCTAAGGGTTATATAAATTAATATAGAGAATGAGAACACCTACACTTACATTTAATTTAAGTAAAATAAATCCTCATCCATCAGGGCACAAAGCTCCCACTAACTGACAGACATCAGGACAAAGCTGGCTTTATGAGCAGGTTATTCCATAATTGTCCATTACATGGTTTCTTGAACCTTCATCTAAACCATCGGACACTGGCCTGTATAGGAAACAGAATACCAAACTAGTTGGATCACTGGTCTAATCCAGCATGGCAGATCATATGTTCTCAATACTTTTAAGGCCAGTATTTCCACAATTGGTCGAAGGTTCATGATCAATCCAAAGGCATCTGCTAGTTTGGCTATCCAAACTAACAAAGAGTCTCAGAACAGCCCTGCAATCAGCTGTAGCCAAAGTTCATGAATTGCAATGATTTACAGTTGATCCAACTCCAAAGAATATTAAAACAGACGTTTGAGATGGAAAAGCCTATTTGTTCATCCTGTCTGCCCCTCTGCCCCCTGGTGTAAATTCTCCAGTGTTGTGTTTTTGAAATGCCTCAGCCGTTTTGGATTACAATAATTCAGTAATAATCAGAATACTAAGGAGGAGTCTATCTTTTTACTACATATTCCATTCTGAAAGCTTTTTTATTTTTAAAGAGAAATACAAACATGCACTTATGAAGGCATTTTTTGCCGTCACTTTTGCTATGCTACATCTTTAACCACTTTGCTGCCCCACTTGTTTCTGTGTAGCCGAAGGATGGATTCTGACGAACAGTGGTAAATGTTCATCTGAGAAATTCTTCCGCCAATCCTAAATTGCAAAGGGTCGGTCCCCCTCGCAGTCTAAAAAGCCACACACACACACACACACACAGACCAAAACAAAGAAAGTAAAAGCATATGGATGGCTTGGGCCTCCTGTTCCATTCTGAAAGATCTAAATAACTGATATGTTACTTGTGAAGGAACAGAATGTTTTGACACCTGTGCCAGCCGAGTACCAGTCCAAGAAGTTTCATAATCATACCTATTTATGGAATCAGAATCAGATGCCAAGTCAGGTGGGAAAATAAGAATTGGAGCTTAAGTCATAAATACTACTGGAGAGGGGAAAGTAATGCTGTTGTCAAGTTGTGAGTAGGGCAGGTGGGGAGTGGGAGAAGGAAATTAGGGAGGGAGATTAGATCCCACAAATAGCCAGAGGAGTCAGCAGGGAGATGGCTGTGGTAGAAGAAAAATGGAAGGTTTGCTAAAAGCCAGGGGTAAAGGAAATAAACTGTACACCAGAAAAACAGCCGGCGTAGTCACAACTTTTCAAAGCTGCACCAGCAGTAAGTAAAAACAATCAGTGTTCACCTCCCCAAGCATGGATGGGTGCCACAAGAGTGAATGCAAAAGAAAACACCAACCTGGCCTGTAGGAAAATGATGAGGTATCCTATCTGCTTTCTGGATTTCATGTGAATGTTGTTCAAAGGTGGTAGAGGGGAAGCACCTGGACACCTGGCTGACTTAAGTCTTGGAATGTCATTTACTAGGGAAAGAGTCACTGGAGAGAGGGAAACCAACAGAGTAATAAATTATTAGTAAATGAAAGGCTGAAACAGGAGAGGAAGAACCTAGAAATGGTTGATAGGGATGCTTTCAAACACAACCTTTCACCTCATATATTGTCCATAAGATTCTTCCAAATTCCCCTGAGTCCTGACCATTCAGTATTCCTTCGACACCTCTACCAATCTATGTTTCCTAACAGCTTCCATTCCCTTTCTTGACATCCTGGCCAAATTCAGGCACTATCTATCTTTCACTGCTCCCTTCCCCACATGACATACCAGTGCATCATTTTCACAGCCTTGGGGTGCCAGTTCTGTGCTGTGCATTAAAATTACATCAAAGATTATATGGATCAACAGAAGCTAGATTTTTTATTGGGTTTTGCACATAGTTCCTCAGTGAATATCTTATAAAAAAGAACCATATGATATTGTAATCATGGAGGGTATTTGACTGATTCTAGCCAACTTTTTCTCATTGGTGACATATCCCAGCCTTACACTGCACTTTCCTGAGATAGATGGAGTATACAGGAAGCAAGGGGAACACAAAAAGCAAGAAACAGAAATGCTACATTTGGGAGTGACCCCTTCACATTGTCTTCCTCACACAGCTCCTCAGTGAGGTCCCTGAGTTGGCTAACGTTTAAACCAAAGCTCCCTGAATTCCAACAAATTTCATAAAATGTATTTCCAGTCCTGCTGAGGTTCAGACATTTAATCAAATACTGTACATATAGCAGCTGATAATATAATAGATAGCATATGGTATCATTTCATGTGTTTAAGTGACTTGAGTGTGGAAAATGGAGGGGGGAAGCCTTACATTTAAGAGTGAAAATTAAATAGAAAAAAACCCAATGTGAGTCACATCACAGTGTTTATGATTAACATTAGACATTGTAGGGGAACTGTAGCTTGTAGATATAATGCAGAAAAAAGGGGGATGGAGGGAGGCGAAGGGGGATAGGTTGGAAAGTTGTGCAAGTGGCTGCAAATTCATAGATACTGGTCAGAAGTCAGAAGGGACCATTATGATCATCTAGTCCAACCTCCTGCACAACACAGGCCACAGAATCTCACCCACCCACTCCTGCGAAAAACCTCTCACCTAAGTCTGAGCTATTGAAGTCCTCAAATCATGGTATAAAGACTTCAAGGAGCAGAGAATCCTCCGGCAAGTGACCAGTACCCCATGCTACAAAGGAAGGTGAAAAACCTCCAGGGCCTCTTCCAATCTGCCCTGGAGGAAAATTCCTTCCCGACCCCAAATATGGCGATCAGCTAAACCCTGGGCATATGGGCAAGATTCACCAGCCAGATACTACAGAAAATTCTTTCCTGGGTAACTCAGATCCCACCCCATCTAATATCCCATCACAGGCCATTAGGCCTATTTACCATGAATATTTAAAGATCAATTAATTACCAAAATCATGTTATCCCATCATACCATCTCCTCCATAAACTTATCGAGTTTAATCTTAAAGCCAGATAGGTCTTTTGCTCCCACTGCTTCCCTTGGAAGGCTTTTCCAAAACTTCACTCCTCTGATGGTTAGAAACCTTCATCTAATTTCAAGTCTAAACTTCCCAATGATCAGTTTATATCCATTTGTTCTTGTGTCCACATTGGTACTGAGCTTAAATAATTCCTCTCCCTCTCCAGTATTTATCCCTCTGATATATTTATAGAGAGCAATCATATCTCTCCTCAACCTTCTTTTGGTTAGGCTAAATAAGCCAAGCTCCTTGGAACAAAGAGTCGGGAAGGAGGAGCCCTTTAAAAGATGAAACAATAAAAAATGATTACTACAGCTGGTTGAAAAATTTCTGATAATTTTTTGTTACAATTGCTCATTTTCTGACATTTTCCTAAATGAAAAAAAAAATTTTAAAAAGAAAATTTGGGGAAATTTTCACTTAAAAAAATAAATTGTGGGTTTCTTTTCCTAATTTTCTTTCTATTTTCTGGCTTTTGTCAAATGGACAAGTTTTGTCATCTGCCCACTTGCTCTCATTATTGTTGATGTTCCCAAGCTGGAAAAGTTTGGGAAGCAAAAAGTGTGGTAAATTAGGATAAAAATATTCACAAATTTTGGAATTTCTCTCAGGAACACCAGCATTTCCCAATGGGAAAATTTCAAAAGATTTTTTCCTGTGAAAACTATTAATGGGAAAATCCAGTTTTCTGGCTAGCTCTGCCAGTTACATTTTGTCTAAACCTATCACAGTTTGTAGCAAAGGAAAGGTCTAACATGACTATTTTTTACAGCTCTGATGGTACAGTGAATTCCATGAAGACTGACTAAGGAGTCCCATTATATGGAACTCATTGGAGGATCAGGGTCTCACGTTGTCTCAATCCATAACCCCTGCTAAGAAAAGCTACACTTAAATCCCGTGACTCTGCTTTATAAAAAAAAAAAAACTTCACCTTGTTTAACCACTTTACTTTATTGGCCCTACGTAACATATCAGTTTTAAATTTGGACCCCAAAATGCCAGAAGAGAAAGAGACCATTTGAAATGTTACTGTGTTTGTTTAACATTCCAGAATGAATACATGTTATGTGGACAAAGGCTATGTTTTACAAGTTTTCACATCACATTCCGAAATAAGTATTTTCTTTATAATCTATGTATCTTTATATAGGCTGTAGGCCAGATTAAGCCGTGTGGTGCAAATGCTGGGCATAGGGCCTCTGTTCACAAAGGAACACTTATTTCACAACGTCTTAGATTGCTATCTGTAAGGCTAAGCTCCCTCTCTAGGTATGTTTTCTATACATCACCCAATATAATGTGGTGCTGCAGCATCCATCCAGTCTCTTTACCACACGTGTGTAAACTCATAGCAATTAAAAGTGCCTACAGCAGCAGCCATGGAGCACAAGGCAACGTTTGGAGAAGAGCCTGCTCTTTTGCCCACCTGGCATACCATCATCCAGTTGGTTTCATCACTGCATTGGATGATTTCATTCTCAGAATTTTGTGCCCTAAAAGAAGGACTTCTGAGAATGGCAGCAGAGCTGGCAGCACTGAGAGGCTGATACAGTGATGTTGCTGAAGTGGCAACACAATGGCATGTCACCTCTCTCTATAGTTACAATTATCTTGATGAAAGGTTTAATGAGAAATTGCCCATTCCTCAGTGGCTGAATATAACTGCTGAGAAGTGAACCTCGTAAAGTGCAGAAGTTCAACATTGCTATCTGAACCAACATCGATTAGAATTATGTTAGATATTTAGCAAAAACACTGTCAATTGCAAGTTTCTGATATTCCTTGGTTTATGACATATCTGGTATGTCTATACCTCAAAATCCTCCCTTGTGGTGCTTCAGTATTTTAACTTCCAATCCTGGACAGATAGGAGAGGAAATATGGACCTGTTGTTATGGTTCTAGTTGATTACTTGGAAGCCCCAAGCTCAACATCCTCTCTACCGCAGGCATCCTGCATGACCTTGGATAAATTGCTTAATCTCCTGGTGCCTCAATTCCTGGTCTGTAAAATGGTGATACCAGCGCTTCCCTGCCTCACACAGATGTGTGGTTGTCAGGAGCTCAGACCCTAAGTAATGGAAGCACATCAATACCTGAGGCAGACAGATATGAATGGGGGGGTGGGGGAAAGGAAGGGATACAATTAATGGAACTTCTTTGCACCTGAAACAAGTTTGGCTCAGGTTTGGATTAACCAGTTCTCCTGTCCGTAACAATATGGGGAAGGATGCTATAGAAAGGGAAGCATAGTCCAGTGGTTGGAACTCAGGACTAAGAGAGTCAGTAGACCTGTTCTGTCACAAACTTCCTATAAGACCTCAGAAAAAACAACCTAATATATTTGTGCCCCAATTTCCCCATCTCTCACAGGTGTTGCAATCCTTAATTTATGTTTTTTAAATCCTTTAAAATCTCAGATTAAAGATATTATTTGAAGGGCCAAGTCTTTTATTTCAAGAAAGTCCATTCCCTCTTAAGAACGGTAGATCATAGAAAAAAATATTTGCTTTGTTCCATTCCAGAGAGGTAGCTATTCTGTCGGGTCAGATTCTCATTCCTGTAAACTGTGTGTAGTGTGAACAAAGTAGACACAGTACTTCTCAAAGTTTGGTTAAATAAGAATTAGGTTACTACTTTTTGCGACCAAGTTCTGCTTCTACTGAAGTCAATGGGAGATTTGTTGTTGACTTCAATAGAAGCAGGATTTGGTCTTTGTTGAATAAATTGTATTTTTATTATTCTTAGATGAAAAATCATATAGAATTCAATAGGGATTAAATATTTTTCTCTATTTAATGTTATAAGTTTTCCAGGGTAATTTCTAGAGAATGAGACTTTTTCTAGAGAATGTTCCTGAACTCTGTTAGAAAATAACCCTTTTATACAATTCTATTAAATTATAAAGAATGGTTCAAAAACCCAGTGGAGAGAATTTTGTTCTACATTCATTTCTATAGAGCTTTTCCAACAGAGTCTACAATAATTAATTCATACTCATTTTAGAAAGTGTTAGAGAGTACAGCATTCTACATTCTCACAGAATCACTCTCAGAATTATCACCTTTGTACCATCAGAACATCCAAGAACGATGTAAGGATCATTGGCTTAGAGCATTTGCCAATAAGGTGGGACTTTGGAGAATGCATCCATACACCTAGGCAACTAACTAAGCAGACTCATTCATTGATACCAAGGCCAGAGGGAACAATTGTGATCATCTAGGCTGACCTTCTTGAATCTCTCTGCTTTATAAAGATCATCTCTGCTTCTAACCAAAAATAAATAATATGAGCTCTATGTAGGTCTCTCCAAATTGAATTACATTATACAATGCCACTCATTTTCATAAATTATATCTTGATATACAATTATCCTGTTTTCTAGTTGATATATTTCATGGAATGCACAGGATTTTTCAAAAGAGAAAACTAATTTAATAAAATTAATGTGAAAAATGTTCCTCTGCTAGCCAACGTATTTATTTTTACATGTTAGACTTACACATACAAGTCAGATTTCAGGACGGTTAAGGAATAGACCATTGCTGACAAGTAGAATTGTAACATTACATGGGACTCAAGCAATCAAAAGCCAAGAAAAAAAGAAATATATTTAAGAATTAAACATAGACAAATTAGCGTGGAATAAGCTGGAATCCCCCTGATCTTTTGGCCATTACTAAGATTGAACCTGAAGCAAAGAATTATTATTCTATTTATTACAAAAACCCCAACCAGAATTGGGATTTACAGTGCTAGGAGCTGTACATACACATAATAAAAGACAATCACATCCCCAAATTGCTTAAAGACTAAATATATAACACCACCTAGCTCATACGTAGGTTCTCAGAGTACTTTACATCCATAGTTCTCGGAGCACTTTACAAAGAGGCCGATATCATTATCCCTATTTTATAGATGGGAAACCGAGGGACAGAGCAAGGATGTGACTTGTCAAAGGTCACCTAGCAGCCGAGGAGTATAACCCAAGTCTCCAGCTAGTGGTCCATCCTCTATGCCACATGGTATAGACAGACACTGGATGGGAGAAAGTGTATTATATTATTGTCCCCAGGTGACTTCAGTGGGAACAGTTAGGGCAATGCTGAGTGCTCTTTGAATATCTCACCTGTATAGTACACTGTGCGGCTAGAGATATAGGCAAAAATCTAACAGTTATGAGGGTGGGTGCAAACTATATTTCACTGCTGTGGTCATATTTTATTTACTTCATAAAGACTGTACAATGCACACATCAATTCAGTGCAAAGACTTAGAAATGCAAATGTTAAATAATGGCCCTAACTGAAATTTGGAAAAAAAATAGAAATTAAAATAGGCACAATCCCTACATCTTATATAAAGACTCATGTGTCACAGTGGCAGCTATTACAGTGAGTAACTCTTAATTTATCCCAAGCACTGATTTTTTGTAATGTATATGTACAGGATGATATTGAAGTCAGTACGTGGGCCAATGATGAACACTATTATAAAGCAGTTCGACAATTTTGATAAATTGAGAGAGAAGGAGAAGGAAAAAGGTCTTGATGAAAGCTGATCAGAGCAGATGAATACATATTTGTACAGACTTTTGAAGGTGAAAATTGCCAGATTAAGTTTAGCCAGGGTTCAAATTCAATGCTGAATGAGGGCTAAGTGAATGCTGAAATCTCACAACCTCTTGTCATGACAGTTTCTCCATTTGGGGCTGAAATCTAATGAGACCAGTTCTAACTAGAATGCTAGGAGAGCTGCTGTTCCCATAAGATTGGAGTCTCATTATCCGGGAGCCTGAAAATCAGCCCTTCCACTATTAGATCCAATTCAGAATTGAAACGGCAAGTCTGAATCAGGGAATTCATACCTCCCCTCCTTGAATCTGGAAGATATGTGAATCTGCCATCTCTCAAAATATTATTTGCCCCTCTCTCAGCAATGCTGAGAGATTTAATTTTTGTAATATGCTTTGAGATCCCTGGCTGAAAGGTACACTCTATAAGTCACTATAATTACAAAGAGTTTTTAAATCATAAATAATTATTACACTTAAATATAAATTTGCTACATTCACATTTACATAGCTGAAACGAAGGAAGCTTACCGAATATGCATCCTACCATGTATTTTCTCCATTCCATCCCTGTGAGGGTTAATTGTATGCACAGGAGTTCTGCTAAATGTCACGGTAGTTACTATGTTCTAATCCTGATCCCCAACCTACTGTAGCTGCTGTAAAATATATAGTAATAATTTCCTGAGGCAGGGTAATGTATAAGGAATGTCAGTCCAGACTCTGGGCATATTTGCCTTAGCTCTGTTTTATTAAAGTGAAACTTTTATTAAGGCATGTGGTGAATTGAGCAATCTGCATGATTCATGCAGTTATAAACCTATTGCTACACTCGCAATAAATCAATGATCCATTGTCATATGTTCACCGTAAAGTAGATTAAAAATAAGGAAAAAAATCAGTGTGGAAATATTTAGGCCATATGAAAGTATTAAATGCATTCAAGGTGTCTTAAATGAACCAAATTGTATTTCAGATAGACTTTTTTCAGTAAATGTATTTTCTTGTAAATAAGGTATTTATTTACTCATGGCCTATATACAAGTCAATATAGTTAAATAATTTAAATTAAAGATTTCAAGGTCACTACATTGTTTCTGATGGGAACATATACTGTTAATGATTCATACAGTAAACTATGGGCCCAGAGTCTGACTTAACCTGTACATACCCTAAAATCCATTGCTGTGGAGAAACATAAGAGGGAACTATTCCCCTCCTGATTGTGGCTCTCACAAAGCTCATGAAGATGCTGATTTATAGCTCCTTGGATGTCAGAGCTGCAAAGAGACATTATGGTTTGCGGCTCGGAGCAATGGGTGTTGTTCATACATTAATATCCAGACACCCCTATCTGCTCTCAACCCTATTTATATTCTTGTCTGCCATGGTCAAAATGAATCTGTGCAAAGAATGGGTGGCTTTTACCTAGATGATCAGAATACAATAGCATAATAATATTGTTCATTTCTTTTCACAAAGGATTGGGAAACGGGGGTAGGGAAGAGGAAAGAATTTAACTAATTGCTGGCTGGATCCAGAATATGTCTTGTACTGATTCAAAGCAATAAAGAGAACTGTGTAGCAATGTTTCACTGATAGCGATGCAAAATAAAGTAAGAAATAATCATCCAAAATGTAGCACATAATTTTAAAATCGGCATGCAACAGATTTCATCCCCATAGCATGCAAAAGCAGAATAATATGATTCAGCAATACAGGGCGGTAACAAATTAAATGTATCTTCTCTTTTAGTCTGATTTATCCAATTGATCAGTTATTTGCTTGATATTTGAAAATAATATATATTTTAATTGCAGCCATATCCAGCAGAACCATTATGGTTTAGGCCCCATTCCCATTATAATCCCATCACTGACATTAACAAGAGTTTTGATATCCATTTATTTCAAAGTGAAATTTAAGAAGTTTTCTGTTGAATCATTTCACACCCCACCCCCTCAAAAAAAACCTAGATAAGATTCAGTTAACACAATACAACTTCATTTTCTCTATTGTTTTATGTGCAAATTGTCTGCTAAAATGCTGTTAAGCTGTTTTGTAAATTGAGCCTGAGCCTGATCTGAGATACCTGCTCATCATCAAAGAATGGAATGATGTGTGTGTTCCGGAAGCTAGCAGCAGCCTATGCACTAACCACAGTTCTCCAGAATCATAGCATACACCAAAATATGCCTGAGGAGTCTTTAGCCTCTGTACTGGATAATCCGCTCAAGGCAGAGTGGTTTGGAAGCAAAAGCGGGAGGTTTTAGCCCTCGACTCTACTTATTCATATCCTATACTCTTAAACAGCCATCCTAAGAACACATTTCTTGAGTGTAAGTTATTCCATACACACAAAATCCTTCGATGTGCGGTCAACAGGGAGCTGTCTGGCTGGATGTCATTTTGCCCATCTTTCAGCAAACACAGAAATCCAAATGCAAAATCCAGCATTCGGGGACATCATGTGGATTTGTGACTCTCTTTGGGGGACTCAGGGTCCATAAATCAATGAATGGATTACACTCAGCCCCATCTATGCAGTTTTCTCATCTGTGGCTGCTAGAATAGGGATAATATTTTTCATTTATGAAGTAATGCAGGTAACTCTCCAAACAAATTACTAATAGGAGCCTCTGACAGTCGGTTTTACTTAACTGTTGCAGACCACCATACGTGAAGGAACCCAATACTATGGAGATTGCTGATACAGAATGTAGACAATTTTCTGGTATGTGACATGCCTGTCTCAGTGATTGCCCACTAACCCCAGCCACAAGCATCCTACCAGTCCCTCTTGTCCACAGCAATCTTCAGACCCAAGAGGGTTCCCTGGCTACATAGCATTCAAGTCTATAAGGATCTGAGCAAGAATAAAAATACTTGTAAGGCATTTGCCCGCCCATGGAGAGTTCAGCATCCACATTTCCAACCCAACACAGCCTAATCTCTTCTTGAGTTTGTTCAGCTGGAGCACAACCGGACTCTCTGGCCAGATCCTCAAAGCTATTTAGGTGCCTAAACCCCACTGACTTCAAATAGGAACTAGGCACCTAAATATCTTTGAGGATCTGGGCCTCCATGACTTGATTATGGCCATAGGATGGGCCAGCAGCAGAACCAGGAGTAGAACTCTGAAGGATTTCAAATCTGTGCTGCCTCCTTAATCCATTCTTCTTTCCCAAGATATACACCCAGCTCTGCGGCGTACCTGAGATATATTACCTGGGGCAGAGTGTCTAACATATCCTTATATCTTGGGTCTGCTCCCAAGCCACTAGACTCGTTACATTTCTAAATCCATATTTCCCATTTTTCAAGATACACATAATGAAGCTTGACCATGGAATTTGTCATCTAAATTGTTTAAAGCTGAAAAGAGTAATCCCAAAATGCACAGTATTTTGGATATGTAGACAATACTGTAGATTTGTGTTCATCCAAAAACTGAATGCTGACAGACTTGTGAGCATTTGGATGTTGTCTTTCTCCATCTCTTAAATAATCTTTGCAGAAGGAAATGAAAAATAGTTCCTTTTTTCCTAAATGCATTAGTTACTAGAGAGACAAGAATCTGAAACTGCACTGATACTCTAATCCTCCAGCCCCTAGCATAGACACAATAGTTAGTTTATTAAAACGAATGATTGGCCTGAACCAAAACTCAGGATCGCAGTACATTAAACTTTATAAACTTCAGATAGACCCAAACACCTCAAACTTTGACTTGGAGTACAATTTTGTAAAGTGCCTAAGTGATTTAGGTACTTAACTCCCATTGACTTTCCGTAAGATTTAGACTCACTAAGCATCTAAGTCACTTTTTAAAATGGATTTAGGTGACTAAGGTACTTATGTGCTTTAAAAACTTTTACCTTTAGGCCTATCTCTAATGAGTTTTCATAGAAAGAAAGTAGAAGTAGTAAAATGCAACTGCTCAAACAATGTACAAGTTGTTCCCTCCTATGAATTATATGGGAATGATGCTAAAAAAAAGTTTACCTCCCTTGAATAACCTCTATGACAACCTACTAGATTTAATGGAATTTGAAGGGTTAAGACGTATGAAACAAAAATAGACTTAAATAACAGCAGCACTGTACCTAATAACAGCAGCACTGAGAGAGCACCTTTCTTCCTTATATGATTCCACTTGCATAGCACCACACAGAGCTTTTACCTACAGAAGGTGGAAGTTAAAAAGCAGACTCATGAAAAACTTGGCTGCATCAGTTCCCAACAGTTTGATTTTTCCTCCAGTTTCTCTTTACAAGGGCTTGCACCCTCTTTGCCCAAACCACCAAGTTTTATCTGGTTTGGGGGCAATCACTGTATTGTACATGGCTTACACTTGAAAGAATAACTCAGTGCAGGCTCACTTGCAACTCAGCCCAGCCTAGCTCAAACAGACTTGTGAGCTGTGATGAACCTTTCAGCAAACTTGACATGAGGTTCAGGTTTGTAACATGAGGTTCAGGTTTGTAACGAAACCCAAACCCGGGCAAGTTTTGTGTTTCATTACAAAAGATTTGCATAGCTTTACTAAAAACTCAAACTAGATTTCCTAAAAGCACCTGTTGTATGTTTGCTGGGGAATCACACTGGGAACTATATTTAATAAGAAATTAAGTAGGAGAGCTGATGTAACTTTATAAAAATTGTTTTCAAAACTTAGGAGATTTTACAAAGAAGCATCTTTAAAAAGCAAGATGGAAATTAAAGGTACACGGGCCAACCTTTACTTGTGAGAATTGTCCCACTAAAGCCCATGGGATTGTTTGCATTAAGTGCTACCCAGTGACAATTAGAAGTGCTAAAATCAGGGAAAGTGGGATCCAGAAATAATTCTGTGCTTGACCATCACAGAACAAAAGGAGTAACTTATTTTTAGCAAATATGGTGGACATACTCCTTCTCTCCCTGACTTCAAAAGGAGCAGGAACAGAGCCTTTTTCTGGCCTATTGTAGCATTAAGTTTCACTCTTCATAGCTACTCTATTCCATCTTAGACTTGAAATTAGACGAAGGTTTCTAACCATCAGAGGAGTGAAGTTTTAGAATAGCCTTCCAAGGGAAGCAGTGGGGGCAAAAGATCTATCTGGCTTTAAGATTAAACTCGATAAGTTTATGGAGGAGATGGTATGATGGGATAACATGATTTTGGTAATTAATTGATCTTTAAATATTCATGGTAAATAGGCCTAATGGCCTGTGATGGGATGTTAGATGGGGTGGGATCTGAGTTACCCAGGAAAGAATTTTCCATAGTATCTAGCTGGTGAATCTTGCCCATATGCTCAGGGTTTAGCTGATCGCCATATTTGGGGTCAGGAAGGAATTTTCCTCCAGGGCAGATTGGAAGAGGCCCTGGAGGTTTTTCGCCTTCCTCTGTAGCATGGGGTATGGGTCACTTGCTGGAGGATTCTCTGCTCCTTGAAGTCTTTAAAACACGATTTGAGGACTTCAGTAGCTCAGACATAGGTGAGGTTTTTCACAGGAGAAGGTGGGTGAAATTCTGTGGCCTGCGTTGTGCAGGAGGTCAGACTAGATGATCATAATGGACCCTTCTTACCTTAGTATCTATGAATCTATCTCTATAACACAGACCAGTTTTCATTTATAAGCAAATGCACAGAAATCCAAGCACAGCCAAAAGTATCCTTCATTCTTGTAGGAAACAGCTTCCAAAACATACAGACTTACAGAAATTCTCTTTATTTCCCAGGTTGTGGCCCAGTAATGCTGAGCATCTCCTGGAAGGTGTTGAAAGCGCTGCAATCCCACTGAAGAGATTGGGAGTTTTGTTTAAGAAAAAGCAGCACTAAATCTCTCCATTCTCTGTATGGCATATAGCAAAATGAGGTCCAGGTCCATGACTAAGGCTTCTAGGTGCTATGGTAATGCAACTAATAATTTAATTTAAGAGGCTGTTCCAAACATATGGGAGAGTGGTATGAAAGAAGTTAACCAGCAAGGAACTAAAGCACATATTTAGCTGCTAACATGTGGAAGGGACTACTTACATGTTTAAAATTTGGCATGTGCTTAAATAATTTGATGAATCAGGCCCAAAGCAGAAAATAGGATGTGACCAAGAAAGAAGTTCTGGTGGGGTGTAGGAAATAGGAGAGGAGGTGTATGGCAAGATCAAGGCAGAGGCAGAGTTTTGAACGCACTTTGAAACCAGGTGAAAGAGCTTGAACTTCATGCAAAAGGAGAGGGTAGTCAGATCTGAGTATGGGGAGACAGTCAGAGAGGCAGGGAAGGAAGTGGGTGTTAGCAGTGGCATTTTGGATGGAGGAAGGAAGAGGCCAGAAATCAGAAGGATCCAGCAATAGTTAAGAATGGAAATTACTAGAGAATGATTAACATGATGCAGCTGCTTCCAATGCACTAAACATACAAAAAAATGAACATTGGTAAGTAAAGAAGCTCAAAACTGGCCTGGACAGTTTTGTTTTGTTTTCAAGAAATAACTTTATGCATCTTCAACCAGCTGTCCTGTGTTTTACACTGCAGTCCAAATTGCAACACATTGACTTTGTATCTACAGAACAGGCCATTTCACTGTCCCTTTTCTCAGAGGATCATTTAGCACATTTAGCACAACTGTTTCTGCAATTGTGTGACATTGAGAAATTTCAGTATTTAATGACCCTTCAATGGATACATACACCTCTGAAGTGGTATGGTGATGTATTTGTCTAAAGGCATTATATTGGACAAAAATATACAATACGTAGGAATATTGGCTGGGTCAACACTTGCTAAAGTTTTGCTTCTTCTGACACTATCTGTAAATATTAATCCGGATGGGGGTTTTTAATTATACATTTATTTTAAAAACACAGTTTTATTTTTATTTTATTTAAGTAAAGTCCACCAGCAAAGTGTCAGCGTACCATGAGGTTAAATCGCACTATTTAACTATCTATAAGAAAATCATTGAGCATACACAATATTTGCACACCATCACTTAGCTCACATGTTATAGCCCTTTCCGCTACCCTCAGTCTGTCTTGTCTATTTGGATTATAAAGTCTTCAGGGCAGAGACTGTATTATTGTATGTTGTACCTAGGCCCTTCATTTTTGGTTTTTATTTAATTTTTCCAAGGAATTTATCAGTGCTTATTACTACTACCACAAAAACAGGTGAAAATCAATGCAAAAACTATTAATAATTTTTCTGGGTAAATATCGGGGTTTATTTTGGTGGATGGAAGGACGGGGGAAAAAGTATTCAGTCGATTAATGCTTTGATGAATGGAATTCAATGTGGCTGTCTGCAGAACTAAAACAAAACTCAAAACAATGCCACTCTGAATTTAAGAAAACAATATATCTCTAATCCCCCAGTAAAAAATTTTTCATTTGAATAAACAGCTTACTGTTGTAGACTTAGAACTATTAGCCTATATTTACATTTAATAATTGGGCCACACCATTTGAAGTGCACACACTCAACTTCATCCTTTTCTCCTATTTTTTTTTTAACTTTTGAATACTTCCTTGTGTTCTGAAACGTATTCTGATACAAATTTTTTGTTTTCTTCCCATTTAAGTGTGCCAAATCTTTAAACCGTTATCTACTAACAGTTTGAAATGTGCGTGGTGAGCCTGAGATTCATCAGTATGTTCAGATGCATATGCACTTCAAAGCTTGCATGTGTGCCTGTTTGTTTATTGTTTGTATCTTCTCGACTAATACATTGCCTTACTTCAACAGGCAGCTTTGCATATACACACAGAGCAATGTATTATTGTAATACATATATCTCATGCAATGTATTGTATTTTCCTCATAAAATACATTTTTTATATATTTGAATGATACAAAAATAGGGTGGAAATCGGGAAAAAAACCCCAAATCATATTTTTTAAAAAGCCGGTGGGGGGTTGTAAAAATCGGTTTAAACTGAAAATGAAGGGGCTTAATTGTACGGTACCTAGCACAACTGGATGGACCCTAGGCACTACTTTATTACAAACAATAAATAAAAATAAGCAGACAGAGAGCTGGGTGAGAATCCACCTCCATTCATTGGTAGTATAATTTACTGCAATCCAAACGGCTATCAGTCATCACATTTGTAAATTAAATAAGTAGCCTACACATATTATGCAAAAATACTAGAAACGTTTTTACAGTAGCAGAAGTGGCTATTGATTTTCCACATCAGACCCAAAATACTAGAAATTTTTTTACACAGGAAATATGAATTACCCTCTGGGCCAAAATGTTCTGGGCCTAATTTTGTGCTGAGATATACCTTATGCAATTCCACTGTGTCTCAGTACAGAATTTGGCCCCATACTCACAGAGCTGCTATACTCTTACAGAAGTTAGACTTTATTACATTGATTTAAATCTCTCCAGATTATGAGACTGTCAACTGCCAAAAGTGTCAGGAATTAAATCATTCATTGATTTAGGCCAGGGTACATTAGGGCTTTGAGGCAAGACCCCTGAATTAGTGTAACCGACTTTTTTAGTCTTGAAGTGTGGTCTGTGTGATGAAAAGTCAGAGTTGTACCTGCTAAGATAGAGTACTCTATTTACTTTTCACCACTCTTGCAGAGAGGTGGCATTAGTAGACACATGGGCTTTTTCACTTAAGATCTTGTGACTCCCTTTTCCTTTGTGTAGGTTAATTAGCAATGGAGGAGGGTGAGGAGGAGGAGGAGGAGACAAGAAACACCAGTTTCCATCTGTTCTGCAGCTGCCACAACCACAGCTGAGGTTGAGATTGCTGGAGTTTTTTCCAATGTCATGCTAAACAGTAGGTGTGCTGGTTGGGAAGCACTATGTGGCTACTAGAATGAGCCCCTTGCTCTCTTAAAAATGCTTTCGAAGAAGCCTGAGACGTCTATTCAGCTCTAGAAACGTCTATTCATTCTCTTCTGTATATTAGGCTTATCCATTTTAACCATTTAGTTTAATGTCTTATTAAATAGTTCTAGTTATTCAGCTAATTAGGCACATACGTTTTAAAATTCTAAGGAACCTTCCAGCCCCCGCAAAGGTACAGATTAATGCATACATTAACTTATTATTTATTATTCATTGTTATTATTATTTAGCATTGCAATAGCACCTAGAGGCCAGGGTCTAATTGTGATAGGCCCTACACAAACCAAAGGGCCTCTTCTTTCTCTGAATCACTTACTAAGTGCTAATATAAGACAGCACGTAGTAAGCTGGGCAGACAGGGGAAGCACAAAGAAACAGTGAGATGATACTGGTGAGCACGGTAAGAAGTAGATAAATAAACTCTTCATCTTGTGATAGGAGGAATGTATCTAATGTAGCAGTTTTCCTTTGCAGTACATTGCAGCATGACCACAGTCAGTGTGCACACGAACTACTCACATTGATGTGGATGGAGATGCATGCACAGATCAAGGGCACTGTGAATCTCTAAGTCAGGGTACACTACAAAAAATAAGTGTCTCTTTTCAAATAGCATATAAACCACAAGGTATGGAGTTTGACCTCTCAATCATTAAAGATCACATGGCATTTTTCATAACAGTAAAGGTGTCAAATCCAGAATCATAGCCAAATTTGAAAATTTCCATGTTGGATAATTTTTAAGATATAGAACTCTCTCCCTGCCTTTTTGTTTGTTTGTTTGTTTTTGTTTTTAATAGGGTGATCAGACAGCAAGTGTGAAAAATCGGGACGGGGTGGGGGGTAATAGGAGCCTATATAAGAAAAAGCCCCAAATATCAGGACTGTCCCTATAAAATCAGGACATCTGGTCACCCTAGTTTTTAACCATTCTTATAGAGCAGCAGCCTTAGCAGATATTTCAGAATTTACAGAAATGTTCTTCTTTGTGCTCAGAGGAAATTTGAAAATTTTCAGGCCAAACTACTTTTTCAAGCCAAAGTTATAAAGTGGCAAAAGTAAAGCCTTATAATAGAAGCTGGTGGCAATCATAATTGTGTAGAGATTATTACTTCTTAATAATCAGTTTGTAAAACAATCAGCATCTTTCAGAATAAAATCTAAGTTTTTGTTACTAATTATGGTATGCAGAAAAACACACACAGAGAGGTATTATAACACTGGTTGAGTGCAGAAACATTATTTGGCCTAACAAATAAGCTCATGCTTCCTATTAAGAAGGTCAGACCTATGCTTTAATTTTGAAACTAGACCATTTTTAAAATTAAACTATCGTAAATGTCTTCACTTTCTATTATTTCTATAATGGGACGGGGAAATAATCTGCTTCTTAGAAGTCAATTATTTCCTAACACCAATGCTGGGATTGAAGTCAGTCCTGAGTGTTGGCCAAGCAGAAGCTTTTCTCCACATTGCCTACAGAAGACAGATAAACTGAGAAATACATTGTGGCCAGTGGTTTGTTCAACAGGCCAGTTGAAGCAGGAAAAAAATTCTGTACGTCCCAGAGGAGTTTAAAACATCACCATGGAATAATTTTATTGTGAAAAAGAATCTATAAATGTAAAGAATATCTGGCCATTTAAGGAATAAACAAATATACAGCCAAATATAATGTATGGGGCACTCTGAAGAGAAGAAGATACAGAGGGAAAGGTAGAAACAGGAACCTTTTCCCCATTCCTTCCCTCCCCCAAGTTCTTCTCGCAACAACCTTATTCCTAGGCCCTGTCTGAACTCTGAGGGCTTGCAGTTGTGTAGCTAAAGCAAAGTAGCTCCACCGGTCCAACCCCCCGCCCCCCAAACACACACACTGTAGATATGCTACCCTGGTGTAAGGGAATCCTTCTGCTAGCAAAAAGGGCTGGATTCAATTTTCTAAGGTTTCTTCTAAAGAGTTAAATAAGCTTCATCTCCCACCCAGAAACCTGTGACACTATACTTACCACCCTGGCAATACCTCCCCACTTGTAAGCACTGAGTCCAGGAGTTTTAAAACAAAAAGAACTGTATTAAGGGGTAAAGGGGACAGCAGAATGAATTTGGAAAAGGCAGCAATTAAATTCTAAGAGATAAGACTCCCCTCCCCCAGGTATCTTAATAGCCGTCCCAACCTCAGTCCTCATCTTGCAGTTGTGAGTGGCTAATGCATTCTAGCCACTTCCCTCCTCCCCAGCTCCCCACAGTTTGCTGTCCTAGGCTGCTTAAGTCCAAGGCTTCCCACAGCTCCCTGCTGGCTAGGCTGTACTGGGGGCTCTACCATATGACACAGCTGAAGTGATTTCAGATTTAATTGTTGAAAAAGAAGCCCTGCACCAAGTCCTTTAAGTAAGCTACTCCTCTCTTTATGACTTGAGCCCAAGTTGCCTCATTTAGAGCCCTCCATTGCCACAGAGCCACCTCAGCTCTACACTACCCATTGCTGTATAGCCACAGCAAATTAATTTTTTAAAAAGAAATTACTCATATCTAGATCTCTTAACAGAGTCCTTACTGTGAACACACAGCACTCCAGGCCCCCATATCGCACTGTAGTCTCAGTCAGGGTGACCCCCGGCACATACAGTGTAGATCTCTTGTCCCTTCATTTCTCAGCAGGTTCAATAGCACTTTATTACCCCCAGACTCAAAACGTAACTGTATTTTAACCACAATGACCCAAACTGTCATTAAACTGAAATGCAAATGAGGCCTGGCTCATTCAGTCATTTCCCCTTGCTCACCAACAGATGCCAGCAGAGAACTCTCTCCCCTAGAGAGCTGTGTCAAACTGGCATTCTCAAGCAGCTCTGGCCTGCTCTTCTTTGTGTTCGCCAACAGGTGTCAACAGTGAGCTCCCTATGCTATGGGGCTTCAGGCCACAGGGCTTATAGTAAGATGCTATTTGCACTGGTGTACCTTACCCTGGTAAGATACCATGGTAAGGTCCACTAGTATAGAGCGTCTACACTAAGGATTTGGCTGTGCAAATTCTACAAGTCTAAACAAGCGCTTAGAGAATTTTCCTATCCCCATGGTCATTTCTGATCTCAGAACACTTTATAGTGCTCTGGGGAAAATTCATTCATTCGTTCCCCACAGCTTTCCCATCTAGCCACAGAGACCGAGCAGATTTAGAGATTTAACTCCTTCCCTGCCATGCTATGTTGACAGGTTCTTCACACCCCTAAACAGTACTACATTCATCTTCTTTTATCAAGCAATATTTCAGCCATCTTCTCTGGTTTTTTATGATCAGTTACCCAGTTGTCCCTAATTTAAAGGTAAACGTACAGTAACTGCCGACTGTAGTAGTGCAACACAGCCTGTCTTTCATCTGTACTATGCAGTTGGTAGAAGCACTACATGTTCTTGGCAGGAAAAATAGCTAGAAACCTCAGGAATGTGCGATTTCTAATTTCAACAGAGTGGTAGTTGATTATATGTATTAGCATATAACTTAACTTTATCCATTATCCAAACTTAATATTATCCTTTGTTTAATACACTGATCGAAAAAAATGTACTCTCCTCTGTATGACTGTACTGTTTTCATTTGCTGAGGCCAAATTCAGGGCTGACATAAGCAGGCACAACTCAGTTGAACTGGATGAAGTAACACCCCTTTATGCCAGCAGTGAAATCTGGCCTACACAGCCATGCTAATTACATTTTGGTTTTTGTCAATTATTCAATCTAAGTTTAACTTTCTGTAGGCATGTAAAAAATCAACACAGAGTAAAATGGAAAACATGGGTAAGTTCCCTTACATCACCATGAGAGGGCTAGATGACTTGTCAGAGGTAATGTATGACTGGAACTTTTGCTCACAAATATTAAGAGCCAGTTTCCACAAGGGTGCAAATGATAACCTAGGACCCAGAGGTTGCACAGAGGAGATTTTAACAGCATACAACACAAAACTGGCCTCTGAAGATACCAGTAGATACTGAAAAGAAATTACCATTAGTTTACCAGACATTTCCCTTTGTTGTCTGCCCATTATCTCCATTAGCAGAAGACTCCGCTAAGAGCTGTGGTTTCCTTACTTCTATGACCAAATGCCAATGTTCAAGATAAAGGAGACTTCGCTCTGAATAACATTCACGTACCCAAAGGTACTTTAAAATAGTTTAATAAATGGGTATAGTTCCTGATAAAAGGCACAAATATGGTCCCAGTCAAGGACTCTCACACATGCATTGCATGGTTGTGGTGTAAAGAAGCCATCAAGTTAAGAAAGTTGTTTCTGCTCCCTATAGCTGAGAACTGAGCTTTAACTCAAACAAACTGATTAGAGAAATCAAAAGCTGTAGTTAATACCCCGATGCTCTGAAAAGTGTCTTGAGATCTTTAATGACCACAGAGTGGTCAGGCTCTTGGTTTTATATTTCAGTCAGTCAGGAGCTCCTAGGAGTTCAGCTCAAGTACATCAAATCCAGGGAGGGCCAGTTCAATCCATCAAGTGTGCACAAAGAACGATCAGAACCTAAAGGGAATTTAGAGGATAAAGTGAATTTAGTTTCAGGGAAAACAAAGGGGCAAACTGCCAATACGAGTTCTGGTTTTGAAGGAGTGGTCAAAAGAACATCTGGCCTTTAGATTGTAGGGAGAAGTTGGGCAGGTGGGTCCCTTCATTCTCCCCCCAACTATGTCTTAACTGCTCCCAAGAAAGAGAAGAATGGCAAGCAGTTTTTAAGAGAGTGTAAGCTAGAAACATTCACCAAGCGAGCACTTCGATTTTGGCCATTCTGAGGAAGCAGGTTTGGCAGTTGTATAGTAGAAACTAGAGAGGAGGTTCTGGCTGCCCTTCCACGTATTTTGCAACAGGATATGGGGAGGACACGAATTAGGTGATGCATGGATATTTGGATGCAGTTACAGTATGAATGCCAACCTCCCTTCAATGGAGAGCAATCTGCTTTGCAAGTGGGTCAGCTCTCTTCATGCCCTGTAGTTAAAGTTATGGATTCTTAGTTCAGGATTCATGAATCTTCACAGGTGATAGAACTGCCAATAAAAGTGAGAATGATAGAAGTATCAACTGTGTGACCAGCTTTAAAAAATGGGCAATGGGACGCCGCTCCCCATTAAAAAGGCAGCAGTGGCACCTGGAAACAATTAGGGGGAAAGGTAGAGATGGTTCCATACAGTTTTTAAAGGAGTCCCTTTACTGGAGAAACGAGATCATAGTGAAATGGTGTTTTCCAGTGAGACCTAAATTATGTTTCCTGTAATGGCATATGAGGGTGAGCCATAGGTTTGGTGTGGGGGATTTTTTTTTTGGGGGGGGGGGGGGGCGGGGAGAAAACAGGTTGGGTTTCCTTCCCTGTTAAGAGACAGGCTTTTTATCAGCTCCTGGAAAATTGCAAAAGTTTTTGCTTTAACATCTGAAACAATATATCCTTGAACTAAATTTGCATATGAAGTGTCCTGATTAAAATCTTGTAAAATGTAACTCTCTAGAAGCAATGTAATTCAGTCAGCACTGGCCAGCAACCAACATTTTAAGGCAAAAATTACAAAGTTAGCAAGGAAGATTAGGGAAATTAGAAAAGAAAACAGAATGAGGAGTAAAAGATCTTAAGTGAAATCTACCAACCAGAAAAACTATGGAAAAGAGTTTATAATATAGTAATTTACAAGCCTTCTGGTAGTACTGGATCACCAAAGGACATCTGTGTAACATTTTCATCAGCCTGACAACAGAGCCAATATCAACATTTGTCCACAGGAACCAACCTAAATATTTAAAGGTGAACTGCACAGCTAAAATGAAAATAGAGTTAATCCCAGAAATATGCACTGAATGGCCCCACTAACCAGGTTGTTAGAGGGAATTCATCACAGAAATAAGTTGTAGCTAATATTTATCATGACTTTTTTTTTCCTTCTGTGAAATCTTCCTCAGATTTCCTATTTCACTGAAGATATCAAAGAAAGCAGGATTCTGTGATGCAAAGGTATCAAGTCTTGAATCATAGAATCATAGAATATCAGGGTTGGAAGGGACCTCAGGAGGTCATCTACTCCAAACCCCTGCTCAAAGCAGGACTGATCCCCAATTAAATCATCCCAGCCAGGGCTTTGTCAAGCCTGACCTTAAAAACTTCTAAGGAAGGAGATTCCACCACCTCCCTAGGTAATGCATTCCAGTGTTTCACCACCCTCCTAGTAAAAAAGTTTTTCCTAATATCCAACCTAAATCTCCCCCAGTGCAACTTGAGACCATTACTCCTTGTCCTGTCATCCGCTACCACTGAGAATAGTCTAGATCCATCCTCTTTGGAACCACCTTTCAGGTAGTTGAAAGCAGCTATCAAATCCCCCCTCATTCTTCTCTTCTGTAGACTAAACAATCCCAGTTCCCTCAGCCTCTCCTCATAAGTCTCGTGTTTTCCAGTCCCCTAATCATTTTTGTTGCCCTCCGCTGGACTCTCTCCAATTTTTCCACATCCTTCTTGTAGTGTGGTGCCCAAAACTGGACACAGTACTCCAGATGAGGCCTCACCAATGTCGAATAGAGGGGAACGATCACGTCCCTCGATCTGCTGGCAATGCCCCTACTTATACATCCCAAAATGCCATTGGCCTTTTTGGCAACAAGGGCACACTGTTGCCTCATATCCAGCTTCTCATCCACTGTAACCCCTAGGTCCTTTTCTGCAGAACTGCTGCCTAGCCATTCGGTCCCTAGTCTGTAGCGGTGCATTGGATTCTTCCGTCCTAAGTGCAGGACTCTGCACTTGTCCTTGTTGAACCTCATCAGATTTCTTTTGGCCCAATCCTCCAATTTGTCTAGGGCCCTCTGTATCCTATCCCTACCCTCCAGCGTATCTACCTCTCCTCCCAGTTTAGTGTCATCTGCAAACTTGCTGAGTGTGCAATCCACACCATCCTCCAGATCATTTATGAAGATATTGAACAAAACCGGCCCCAGGACCGACCCTTGGGGCACTCCACTTGATACCGGCTGCCAGCTAGACATGGAGCCATTGATCACTACCCGTTGAGCCCGACAATCTAGCCAACTTTCTATCCACCTTATAGTCCATTCATCCAGGCCATACTTCTTTAACTTGCTGACAAGAATACTGTGGGAGACAGTGTCAAAAGCTTTGCTAAAGTCAAGGAACAACACATCCACTGCTTTCCCTTCATCCACAGAACCAGTTATCTCATCATAGAAGGCAATTAGATTAGTCAGGCATGACTTGCCCTTGGTGAATCCATGCTGACTGTTCCTGATCACTTTCCTCTCCTCTAAGTGCTTCAGAATTGATTCCTTGAGGACCTGCTCCATGATTTTCTCACTAACATTTACAAATGCTGTTAAACTATTTCTCTCTGGGCTCAAATGAAAAGCAAGTGATCTCTATTAAGTGCATTTAGTGGTTTTGACTGTTAAACAATTAGGGCACATGAGCATAACTACCCTAAACGTCATGTGCTGTGTTGATTTATTATTTAATACCCACATTTATTGGTATTGATAGCATTGATGGTCAAAGACTAGCAAAACTGAACAAAGTCTTGGCCCTAAAAATCAAGTAGACTCCAAATAGCATTAGAATAAGGGAACTCCAAGGCTCATCTTCAGATTGGATCTTATCCACCTTTTTTTCCTGGAGCACAATCATATTTAGCTCTACTGCTATGTTACTTTTTGGAGGGTGTGAAAGAAAGAAAGAAAGAAAGAAAGAAAGAAAGAAAGAAAGAAAGAAAGAAAGAAAGAAAGAAAGAAAGAAAGAAAGAAACTCCTACTTAGTTTTATGAAGCCTAACACATAATAGTGTGCATGGTCAAAATGTGGTGTGTGTATGTTTGTGTTTATAACCATGTATACATCCCCAGTGATATGTGGGAGTGAACTGCAGTGAGTCACAGTAATGAATCTCAGGCACATCAGGTAGGGTTGCAATCCAATACCCCTCTCCAAAGCCTGCTAGTTATGTTCCATTATGCAACTTTATCCACTATAAAAGTGTTGTTCAAAGAAACTCTGTGGCCAAGCAGGTGTAGCAATTACACCACCACTTGCCTTGTGAGTTCTCAAATCTAAGCCTTCAATTCACTGTATCTGACAATTATGCCAATATGAAAACTGTTCACTGCAGACTACCTGCTGTGTGTTTTGTTTAAACTTGCTTAAGTAATCAGTAACTTCTTTGATGATAAATACAATAAAAGAAAGCATTAAAGGTGGCTAAGGAGAAAAATATCATCTTCAAACAATTTTTCCATTCTTTGACAGCTAGAAAGTTCCTCACCCAATTTGGTGGGTGGGAAGAGGGGGAAACATGCTCAAAACTGTCAAGTTTCAATACTTTGGAACACAGTGTTGCTTATGCTTGGGAAGGTGGTGGAACAGCACCATGCTATGAAAACAAACATTGGCCCAATCAGGACTGGTAACTCAAGAAGCCAGATATTGCTTTCAGAGCGACACACATTTTATTTTCAGAGTAGCAGCCATGTTAGTCTGTATTCGCAAAAAGAAAAGGAGTACTTGTGGCACCTTAGACTAAATTTGTTAGTCTCTAAGGTGCCACAAGTACTCCTTTTCTTTTTACACATTTTAGTGACAATTTGCCAACTCTCTTGAACAAGCTATTGCAGAAGCCAGTGGTGACAATGCATGTATAAAGTTCTGCACTGCTTCTTACCAAGTAGATGAACTTTTGGCTGGAAAAATAATGATTTGTGAATTGAAAGGAAAGGAGGCAATAGGACATTCTGGAGAAATGAACAGAAGTACTATAGAGAAAAAAGGGTTCCTCAGGAAAATCCTTCCCTAGTGACAAGTTCTCGAACAGGAATTACCCTACTTGAGACGAAAGATCTTCAAATGATGGTATTTTACCATCAACAATCCCATGGAAATTTTCTACAGGACACTCCCTGTGGTATTTCTCAATGGCTCCCTCTTCCTAAAAAAAAACAAATGATAGAGCATCAGCAAATTCTGAATAATTCAACCCAGCACTCCCATTAAAGGAGGCATTAGAGTGTTTGAAAAGCAATAATTTCCTCTTTAGATTTTTTTTTCATTCTCTCTCTCTCTTTTTCTCTCTCTTTTTCTTTTTTCAAAACGCAGCACTGAAAGATGAGACATTCTGCAGCAGATAGCTGATTGAAAGTAGAGTTCTCAGCTTTTTGGAAACCAAATGGAAAATTATAGAAATAAAAAGAGAGGGGAAAATGCAGCCTAAGCTTTGCATGAGGCCTTGTGTGGGCTTCTTTGTGAATTTTACCCTAAGTAGAAAAAAACAGTAACATAGCACCAAAAAACCTCTTGCTGTTCTCCTCCTTCGCTGTCCAGCTAATCAACATGCAAACTCTTTAAAGAAAGAATTGCTCTTGATAGAATTATGAGGGAGATATTTGCAGTTGTGTGCGCTTGGTCTTATTTTAAAATGCACAGCTTGTAAGAAAAGACCCAAGTTCAGAGGGCCCACAGAGACCCTAGGCACAATTTAAATCGTATATAAGCTCTTAGAGTGAAATTCACCTTCTTGCAGATAACCAATACAAGACTCATGCACCAGTAATTTCCCACTTAAAGCCTCAGCATATCAGTAGCATTATTTGTGCTTCCCCATCTGTCTGTTGTCTCTTGTCTGATACTTAGATTGCAAACTCGTTGGGCCACAGATCATCTTTTTGTTCTCTGTTTGTACAGCAACTAGCACAATGGGGTCCTGGTGTATGATCAGGGCTCCTAGGCACTATGATAATACAAATAATAAATAAGTGATGCATCGGTCTTGTGCTGGTCTACTGCACAGAGGTGAATATCTCCCTGAATCCAGGTTTTAGGTGTCACTTATTTTATTACTTGCATTGCGATAGCACTCAGTCATGGACCAGGACCCCACTGTGTTTGATATAATGGGTCAAATCTTGATCACTTTAACTCATGGCAGTAATTCCAATAATTACTAATTTACTGAAGAGAGGAAGGACAGCAGAGTTTGGCCCATTCTGATGTGTGTTTTCTTTAGGGCCAGTACTATAGTTCTGATGAGGTGTTTTTGTATTATTTACAATTAATATATTGTGAATGCAGCACCACAAACAGTCTTGGCACTACAGACATACAAAAGACAATGGACATGCCTTAAACAGCTTACAGATAAGTTAATACCTTAATAAATAATTAGAGTGCAAAGAGAGGTCATGACCAGCCTATTACAGGGAATTGCGTGCTATACATAACTGAATGGAGACTATGGGTGGGATTTTCAAAAGCACACAGAATTTGCCTAACTGTCCCACTAATGTCAGCATAAGTCTTTCATTGACTTTAGTTGAAGCAGAGTTAGATCACTACTGAGTGCTTCCAAAAATCCCATCTTCCATATCCAGAGATGAACAATAATTCAAGAACGTCATCCCGGGGTCAAAATGATGGTGCTATCACATAGAAGTAATATACTATGTGTAGGATCTGGAAATATAGTGCATTTCTATAACTGCTAAAGCCATAACATCTGGAATGCCATCTTGGAGAGGCTCCAAGTGATTTCCACGAGGAACACTTTGTAAAAGTTGTTACTTTTCTAGGCATTTCAAAATTTTGTAAGTAGAATATGTTCCCAGGCCCTCATAGGAGCAAAGATTGGATTATAAAGTGCTAAATGTTTTTTACAACTGTATAAGCAATGATACTAGATGGATAACTATTCAGGGGAAATTATTTTTACAGACAATTTGAATGGATTTGTTCCAGCCCTCAATTAGTTTCATATTTCAAGAATCCAGAAATGTAGAACAATTTCTCCTGTGTTCATCCCTTTCATGGAAGTCAGGGAACCCAACCTGGGGAAGCCTCTGTTCATTCTTCCTATTTCTTACTGCATTAGGCCCAAATTTTCAAAAGCTTGGAGCCGCAGCAAATAGCCATTTGGATGCCCACCTGGGGCAGCAAGCGGAAGTCAAGCCCCAAGGAGATTTTCAAAGCTGCTGTTCAGTCATTCATTCCCAAATGTTCTGAGAGCCCAGTAGCTTGAGCACTTCCAGAGAGCGAGGCAGGAACATGGCCCAGCAAATGGACACCTAAAAAGCACTTTCAAAAGTGGAGGCTTCAAGGTGCTCAGACGTTACACAGATCAGAGGGGTGCCTCCTGGCTTAGTCATAACTTAAGGTACTCAGGCATCAGTCCCTTGTTGGTTGCTCTGCTGTCAGTGAACCCCGAAAACAGGCAGCACGCTGGGAAAAAAACTTGTCTCTGGGAGGGGGCAGATGTATAGAATTAGTACAGTGAAGGAGAAGAGTCAGGACAGGAACTGGGAGAGCAAATGAGAGCAGGTGGAAAGGGTTGGGGCTGGGTATCTAGGACAAGCCACAATAACAGTGAGAATTTTAGTGATTGCACTTGACTATGTTGCATCTGTAGTGTATATCACGAAACAACTTAGGGAATGATAACAGAAAAGGAGGCTGAGGCTCATAAAAGAAGGTCCTTTTTACTTTCTTTACAAGGTCTGTGTGCTTCAGATGAACTTCTTGTGAGGCACAGGACAGAGAAGTGCCAGTTTACCTGGAAGCATTAATAACCATATCCATACAATTCAGGGTACCACTGCACTGAACATCCTTGCCACTGGATCCTTTCACAAGCTCATGAGGGACAGAACTTGCACCAGCTAGTCTTTTTTCTTTGAGTGCCTAGGGGACTTCATAAAATATGACCCACAAGGACACAAAAAACGTTAGCTTCCTAGGGATAGGCAGATCCCACACAAAATTAAATGGGCATTGTGGATTGCACACACATCCCTCTCAGGGGACCAAGGCAAGATAATGAAGCTTACTGATGCTATAGAGACAGTATGTTACCCGAAAGTAGTGTTCACAGCTATGAAGGTTAGATATCCAGAATAAGGGAGCAAGGGGAAACCTAACGTCACATGAATTGATGCCATAATTACAGAAATGACACCCTCCAAGGAGAGCAGTTGGGCAAGTGTTTATGAACTCTCTCTGCCAGCACAAAGCAGAGACTGTTGCTACTTTTGTCAACTGGGTAAATGATGCCTTTGGAAATGCCATGATGTAGGAGTCAAATAGAAAGAATTGTTCCACTGGACAATATGTTCACTTACACAAATTATAATACTGGAAGCATGAAATATAGAAGTAGTAAAGAAAATATAAGCATTCCTTTTCCACATTAAAGATGTCAAAAATGTTCTATTTTACTATGCTATATTGTAAATGCACTGTTAAAATAGGTCTTCCTTAAAGCAACAGTACTTTTGACTCATCAGTAAAATCTAGAAATCATCTGGATTGTAGGCCCTACCCCATGTAGATAGCATTTAAAATTCTGTAGGTAACAAAAAAATGTTGCTTTAATTATTTTTTCCCCATTGTTTTTGAGAAATGTATACAAAATAAAATTTCCTGACCATAAAGTCAACAAGGGAGTCTTGTGTTTTTCACATTTGCTTGTCTTGTCTAGTAGCATCAAATCCATGCTAGAACCTCACTGCTAGAATATTGCTAGAACCTCAGAAAATAAAAAATGTGATGAATTTTTTTTTCAATTGGCTTCAACTCAGCTTTAAAAAATGAATGATTTTTGTGTCTGTAATTTTAGAAGTGCAACAATTTTTGTGCAAATAGTACTAGTTAGCCATCAAACTGCTTGTTTCTGAGAAACTGTGAATGAAGTTCTAGAAGCTGTTTAATAAAACATGAAGACTTTGTGCCTTCTGAGTATGAAAGACTGAAGGAGTGGTTTCCCCAAGCCCACATAGTAGAGTTTTATCAGGCTCCAGTGGGAAAGAGGACCTCGTGTTCTCAAAAGGATGTTCGGCAATGTTTATTTTTCATTTAAAAATGGCAAGGCAGCTCAATAAAGGGGATTACAATTGAATACTATAAGAGAAACAACATCAAAAATGAAAACTGCTCCTCTGAGTTGAGCCAAGTTATTGAGTGGTTACTCACAAGTGTTTCAAAAATGACTACATTGAAAGGCTGCCCTATGGTAGTGTGTGCCAGATGCCTCCTGTAAGATGCTGAGCACCCACAACTCCTATGGAATTCACAGGAATTTAAGTCACTTAGCATCTCAACCAGATCAGGCAAATGGTATCCCACATCTAATTTCTATGTGAATTTTCTATACTAAAAATTCTATGTTAAGCACAACAATCATTTTATCTACATTGTCATTCTTGCGCCAGAAAAAAAGGGCTTTAACTTTGAGTTGGGTGTCTTACCCTCATTCCTATACATTAATGCTCACTGTGCTATGTCAGTCTGCTCGACAGACAAAGGGAAAGAAATGGGGCAAAGATAAAGGAAGACGGAAATATTTCAAGACTAGCCCATGTAGTGTAAATCAGCTTGTGTAACTTCTCTGGGTCACACAAAAACCTCACGCTCACATTTAATTTGCCCATCCTGAAGTATTTTTCCTAGTAATGCCAAATACCATAATGCTCTCTGTCAGTGATTTGAAATTATTGTATAAGCTACATATCGGGTACACTATTGTTAATGAAATGCACACAAGATGATGAACAACTTCCTTTTCCTGCTGGAGCCCAGCTGCAACCAGGCCCTGTATCCTTGATGCTGTAAATCAGGCCTTTGTACTCCGGGAGGATTCAATCAGCTGCAGGTGTGGGCCCGCCAAGGCCCGTCTGGGATTAGGTAGCAGCATTTGATATGAGATCCCAAACAGCACCAGCAATCCACACACCACATGTGGCCAGTCTTTGGAGAAAGCAAAGGAAAAACGCTGATGAAATGTGGCACAGGACCATGGAATGCAATTTCAAACTTCCACATCTGCAGGAAAGAGAGAATGAAAGTTCCTAATTTTACAATGATGATGTCATTGAGAATACATGATGGTGGAAATGATGTGCCAAGGTTTTCATAGATTTAACCATTTAGGATGCTGCTAACTGAGGGTTGAGTTTGTTTGTGACATTGCAGTTCTAAATGGAACACAAGAGCAGTTGCCATCCCTCAAATGTTGTGTGTATGTATACACATGGCCACACAAAACTTACACCAATTAAGCTGACGTTTTGTACAAATTCACTAACTGAAAACATTGCTACATCCATTTCAGTGCATATTCCTTTAAAAAAAGAGATGTAATCTGGACAAAGCAGTACCTCACACTCAATGAGGAAAAAGCATTTACACTCAGCAAGAAAAGAACACTAAGAGTTGTTCTGCTTTTGCCTTCCGCCTCCCCCACTCCCAGTGTTAAGAGCTGTGAAGAATTTGCTTCTTTACATTTGTCCATGGTATTTACGGATGAAGAAATATTAAAACAGTCTGGTTTTGTTATTACTGTAAATATAAAATACATTGAAAAGAGCATGCACTTGATTTTTGTAAAATCTGTTTTCCATTAGCTTATCTTGATAGCTGAAGTTAATCATTATTTTTGACCATATATGATTTAGATATGTCATTAATTCATGTACAATCCATCTGAATAATGATTGTGGTTTTCTGCTTTACAAATTCATCTACTTCACTGCGAAACCAAGAGAGTCAAATTCCATGGAACATCTGGTTTCCATTTTATGTAATTGCTATTTTTAGAGTTATAATCATGTGTTATTGTAAGGACCATGGTGTCAATCACTCAGCTAATGGGGAAAATTCAATGCCTAAATACCTGGGAGAACAAGAAGCTGACTGAAACAGGTGCATTTAGACACTTGGTTTTAAGTATAATTCTAGTCTCCCAATTTAAATAAATCATTTTAAGGAGAAACTATATTCTTTCCATTCCTTCTAGGAACCAAAAGTTTAATACAAGGGTGTCACACTATGTACCTGGACTTGTGCCCATTGGTTTCAGTAGGAGCAGGATCAGATCTTATATATAAGCTCCAGTACCATTAACTTAATGCATCTGCTAATCTTGAAGGTTAGCTTGTAGGAGCTATTGTATGAAGTAGCCCCCATTCATGAAGACTAGTTGCAGATTTTAGTAAAAGGAAAAGAGTAAACTTTAGCTTCTTCTTAAACAATAAGATGTGCACACATGGCTAATTCTCCACACCTATAAAGAAGGCACAGACCAAAACAGGATAGCTGTTCATGGGAAGAACTGCAACAATTCATATGTCCCAGAGAAATGTACAAAAATAATTCAAACAAAACTGTACGGGAAACATCTCGAGTAATGAACAGCTTTAACTTGCACTTTAAATAGATGTGGACTATTGTAAAGTATTCAGCAAGTACTATGAGCACTTAGTCACAGGATGCACGGGCATACAGAATTTCACCCAGAGGGCTCAACCAATAAACAAATGTGTTCTTCTCTGCCCACTTTCATTTTTAAACTATATTCATACAAACTTTCAGGGCAACCAAATGATGATGAGCAATATGATGTTGAGCACTATGCTAACAAGTTCTGGACAACATAATCTCAAAACAAATTATACATATCACGCATCTCTACCTTCTTAGAAATAGAGAGCTAATGATCCTTAGGAAGCTCACAAGGACTAATATGAGGTCCTTGTTAACAGAGCCCTTAAAAGGTGAAACTCAGATTTTTCTTTAAAAGTAGACATTTCTACCCCATCTCCTGGCGAGTATAGCCTTGAAAACAAACCAGCGTAAACCAGTTTCTTGGAATGAAAAGAACAAGCCACTGGTTTTCACTACTGCAGTAGAAGACTGGGAGGGAAATTCCTAAAGATACACACAGACATACACACTTAATGTCAGTTAAGTGCACCTCAAATTTCAGTTTCCTTACCCTCCCCAAACTCCTCAAGCTGGCCTTAAGCATAGTGGTGTGATGATGTGGATAGGAATAAATTACAGTTAGGGAAGCGGGGTTAGGAATTGGAATTCTTTTCACGACAGGACCTAAAATGCTAAGGCTGGCTCTGCTCATTAACATTTTTCATCCCCCACTGAAGATGGGACTGAGATGGCTGTTGCTCACTCAAGCAGCTGCCAAGCCAAAAGTTGTGTCTCGTTTTGCCATGGTTGCAACAGGCACATCCCCTCTTGTATCTCCCGCCAGTGCAGAGTTTAAGTATTACATTTTCTCTGGTGACATTCCCACAAAGTAATTGTGTGTGCATGTGCAGTCTTAGCTAAGTAGGGTGTGATCAGATCCTTTTCCAGCGTGGATAACTGCCTTTGTGCCAGGATAAGTGCATAGCTGCCTTTACTCCTCTGTCATTTTATGTCATTGACACAAAGTAACTGTGTGTGTGAGTACATGTTTGTGTGTGGGTCCTACAATAGCTGTGCAGGGTGCCTCCACTGGGAATTAAATGAGCTAAACAAGGCTGTCTGCCAAAGCTGTGTCATGGGAAGGCGATTGAGAACCTTGTGCTGCTGCTGTGTCAAGCACATCAAATGCCATGTATCATTTCGAATGCGCACAGTCAAACCGGTGAGTTTACTCTAGTCAGAATATATTGAGGTGAAAGTCAAGCACGTGAATGTCTGTAGACAATGGAAATGGCCAAAAAGGAACTAGTTTTAAATTTGAGGACTGGACTCTTTTTTGGTGTATTTGTCCATTTCTTTTATTTAGTCAGAAAAGCTAACAAGTAAATAGAAATATAACACTGTTATTAAAGTGAACATTGCATAGGAAAGAGCCCATCCAAAAGCCATGTTGCCAACTCTCACAATTTTCTCAAAAGCTTAATGATATTTGGTGGTTTTTAAAGTTTCCATCCCTGGAGTCAGGTGAAAATGTGAAAATCTCAGATTTCATTTTTTTTTTTAAACACGGTTCTTGCTCTCATAGTTGCAGAGAAAAGCCTGAAAACATGAGCTGAAAAGGCTCAAAAGCCAGAAGGCAATTCAGAAGAACCCCAGATTTATTATTTTTTTTAAATTTCATTATGGGAAGAGGGAGCCTGACTCATAATTTTTGAATGGTTGGGGTTGGCAACACTGCGGACATTACCTGAAGAAGCTCTAGATATAGTATAATATATATTTCATTTGAAGTATTGTTTCCTACCCTCTTGAATGGATAAATAAAATACCCAGGGCCATCATTTCAAAGGGGCCTCATCAAGACCTGAACATTTGTGCCTTTAATGTGCAATTACCTGCAACTGCAAATCACATTAAGCTATCTAATTGCAGTACCATAACTGGAGTGTGCAAAACTAGATGGGAATGATGGACATAACTTTATTCTTCAAGTTTGCTAAATATATTTTGAAGGTGAACAAACTTCCCCTTGTAGAACCTAGACAGACAGATCCATCCTCATTCCTAAATGAATTGTGTAAACCAACCCCTTATTCAGGAAGGGAATTAAGCTACTCAACTAGTCTCACCTATTCACTTACTTAAAATTTAGGCAGGCGCTTAATTCCTTTCCTGAGTCGGGGTTGATTTTCTCAGTTCATTTAGGAATGAGGATGGGTCTGTCTCTCTCCTCTGTGTATTTGGAGGCTCAATATTCAAGAGTAAGCCACAGAAGATCACCTTCCGCTCACATGAACAGATAATTTCTACTCCTACATTATGCAAATTCTAATGCAGCTTTTTGAGATCTATAGGCTTTTTAACTGACACGATTTTCATTTGTATAATAAAACAAATATCAAAGTAAAGCAGGTAACATTGATCGGATAAAAGTAAGCAAAGGAAAATTTAGTCTGTATAGAGTTGGGGGGGCGGGATTCCTAATGGTGAGACTTATTAGCCTGTGGAATAGCTTCCCAAGGGAAGTGGTGGAAGCCCCACTGAGGAAACCACTGACAACAAGACAAAACAAACCTCTTAAGAACGAATACACTGTAGGGAGTGATTCTAGATGGGCAGTGGAATTGATATGATGACCTCTTAGGTCATTTCCATATTCATTTTCTATGAAGTTATGTCAGGTAATGAATGAATAGACTCAGTGTAAAAAATAGCTAGCTTAGGAGGATTTTAAAAGTAAACGAGTGGAACACAGTTTGAAATAGTCATGTTTTCCTCTCAGAGCAGGCCAACGTAAATATTATTTCACATGTTATCAAGTAATTCTAAAACTAAACATACTCACCCTAACAATGGTTATGATCAAAATTTAACAATGTCCTTTTGAAAGTTCTCAGTACATAAAACTTAAAAGTAGCCTAAAGGTATAGATGACTAAAAGTTTGGAGTTGGGTGCTTCTTGCTCATTGGGGCGAAGGAGCTTGTTTGTTTTTAATATTGCATTCAATTTATTTTATGCTTTCCCCTCAGTTCAGTTCTCAATGTGTTACAAATGGTCATCGTTAGGTTTCAGGGTTAGAAAATGTCCCCAGTATAGGCAGTTCCAAGAAGCCACTATGTAAGCAGGTATAACTCCAGTTAAGTCTGTAGCATTATAACTACTTACACCAGGGCTGAATTTCGTTTAATAACTTATGTGTAAGATGCTGCCCATCCAATAGCAGTCCCTATCCCTTATTCCCACTTAAGTATCTTTAACCACCAGGCTACAAACATATTCTGCCAGTTTCCAGTTTAGGGATCTATTTCTAGAGTAACATTATCTGTTTCACGGTATCTTTACCATTTTTGTTTCAATATTTACATTGTGGTGATATTTATCTTGTTCTGTTCCAACAGGGGAAGAGAATTTGCTAATAAAGGAATCATCACTTGAAGAGATATTGAAATGTATGAGCGCCTCTTCTGACAAGCTGCATGCCCATTGACTTCAGTGCTGAGGGTGATCAGCACCTTGCAGCAGCAGACCCTACATTCCAAAGTAGGAGAACACATGGCTCTGGTGTTGTGATTCTTCCTCTTTCTTCTACTTTTGGTATTTGCTGGTTTTCCTCACTTCCCAGCTTTTGGAGTCATATCAGTAGGTGAGGATCTCAGCTTTTGTTTATGAAAATAAAAATGCTTTTAGTTCTGTTGAGAAAACCTTGAAAACGCAAACTCTAATGGCTCAAAAACCAGAAGGCAAATCAGAACTCCAAATTATTGTTGTTGCTTTTTTCAAGTCCTTGGTTTTTAAACCAACGTCATGATTTTTTTCAGCCCTGATACAATTTTTCAATGCTTGTAGTTGACAATACCATGGTTCGTTCCGGTGAGTTAAAAGGCTGCAGTCTCTAGGGATGCAGAAAGATAGGTTTAATAGGAAGATTAAAATCTTGCCTTATTTCACAACATGTCAAAATGCAAGGAGAGCAATCAACAACCTAGGCCTGTTGAATGGAGGTTATCTAAGGGCTGCCTAGCAGATCATGGCAACAAGCCTCTAAAGCATTGCTGAGTGTGATGATTTTTGCACTTATTTGCCTTCCATGGCTTTTACTCCACTGCAAGCTTAACATATGCACCTGCATAATTGAAAACAATCCAACTGTAAGTGCTACTCATGCAAAAAAAAAGACACAAAACAAAACAAAAAAATGACAGAGAATTTCATAGGGTCGGCACTAGACCAGTAAAAATAGCTGATGAACTTTGCCAGCTGTTGAAAACTGTCTGTGGGATCAGTTCCTTTGTTCTTCTCTAATAATAGTTTTAGTTTATGTTTCTTTTTTTCCTTCTTTTTCTTTTACTTTTACTGTTTTCATTTTGCTTTGATGTTGAAAACAGCCACAGCTGCATTACAAAAATAATTGCTCCCACTTTCATATACAAGTTCATGCACTGGGAGGCAACATTCTGAATACACACATGCACACACACACAAATTTTGTGCATAATCTGATGGTGACCATCTATGACCAAACAAGAAAAATAGGACCTCTCTCTCTCTCTCAAAACAAAACAAAACAAAAAGACAAAGAATCATCTGGCCCGTTTATAGTGGGATCTTTTAATAACAACCAACAATAACCTCTTGACATTTATATAGTTAGTGCAATTCCCCTCGAAGGCTTTCAATTCCCTGCACAAATATGAATTAATTATTGTATTTATTTATTCAAATTTTTCTTTTGCTACCAGTGCTCTGGACACCCTTAACAATCTTCTAAAATTATACTAATAAATAAACAGACCCATGAATTACCTCAGATCAAATCAACCGGCAGCGAAATAAATACAACAGAAATTAATCAACCTTCCTGCACATATCCTACTATGTCCCACAACCACCACTACCCAGCTCAACTCCTCACGTGCAAAGGAGAAAGGGTAGACCTCCCAGTGTGTTCTGAAGACTAACAAACGTGGGCAATTAAGACCATGAAAGCAGACAATATCTTCCAAAGGCCTGGAAGCCCTAACAAAGAACACCCTCCCAGCTAGCCCTCATCCCTTGTTTAATTTAGCCTCACATATATAGACGAGTGATATAGGTAAGTATTATGCCTATTCTAAAAATGAGGAAAGTGAAGCACAGTGACAGGTTAAATGACTTGTTCAAGGTGACACAGGAAGCCTGTTGCAGAGCTGGGAATTGAACCCAGGTCTTCTAAATCCCAGCTCTGCATTTAACCACATGACCTTCCTTCCCTTGGACATGAAAAACAAGGATATTTTTTTATGAAAAAATATTTTCTTCCTTTGTGTGTCTTTTCATAGGATGCCTAAAATGGAGCATTCCTGTTGATTTTGACTTGACTTCCTGAATAGCCCCCATTATTATAATGTTGCTTAAAATAACAGAATAATTAGATCACAATTCGTAACCCCTGGAGTATAGATCAGCAAAATTAGCCGCAAAATAGCAGGCCAGATTGTAGAACCCTTACTCTTGTTGGTCAGGATTTACCTAGACAAGTAGTTCCACTGACTTGGTTGGGACTACTCAGGTAAGTAAAAGCTCACCAGTGTATATATTTCACAACCAAGCCCAGAGACTGGAGTAGGGAACTGTAGTCAAGACTCCTGAGTTCTATTCCTAGTGATATATTATTATTTAATATCAATTTTACAGACTGAGACCTCTGGGCACTACAGATTAGTGTCCTGTTGTGATAGGCACTATACAAACATTATATGAAGACTGTCCCTATGCTCAAGTGTTTACATTCGAAGCCCTGATCTTATAGTCTGCCAGACTGAGGGTATATCTACACTGCTGACTCGGGCTCACGGGCTCAGGCAAAGGGACTGTTTAATTGCAGTCTAAATGTTCAGGCTCTGGTTGAAGTCCAGGCTCTATGAACCTGCAAGGTAAAAGGATCCCAGAGCTCAGACTACAGACCGAACCCAAATGTCTACGCTGCAATTAAACAGCCCCTTAGCCCGAGTCAGCTGGCCCGGGCCGGCCATGAGTTTTTAATTGAAGTATAGACATACTCTGAAAGCTATATGATCTCTGACCAATCATTTCTGCTCTTTGAGCATCGTTTTCCCCATTGAAAATATTTCCCTACCTTGCAGGCACACTGCAAGTCTTAATTAATTAGGGCCGATTCTGCTCCTGTTACATTGAATCAATTAGGCTGTTCACAAGAGTAAGGATTGAAACACTGAAGCTCAAGGTAACTAAGATGCTACAGATCAGAATTTGATTTTCTGGCTCCACTCATGATCTCATGCTCTCACTTCATGAAGAAGGCAAATCACCCAATCTAAAAAGAAATAGATTTATCGCCTTGCCTATGGTAAAGTATTCTTCTTCAAAGTTCAGTTCAGCTCTGAGTTGAGTCTTAAATTAAAATCAATATTTTGTTATGCAGGCAAGTGTATATTTCCTATAGGACAGAACTACTTTTTTAACGCTTTGAAAATCATAGTTTTTCAATTATCCAGAAACCCCAACCAGCTCTACAACTGGTAGAAAACTCTAAAAAAAAATTGCATTAAAATCTACAGGGTTCCACCTGCTCTTTAAATCAAAAAATCTAATTCTGGGCAATTTTTTTTCCCATTAGAAACCTGAATTTCAAGAAATTTCAAGCAGCTCTATTCTAAATGCTTCAATGAAATATTTTTAAAACCCCTTTGTCCCTAGGAATTAAACTGTCATCATTACAAAGCAGGAAGAATTGGTTAGTGGCAGTGGACAATAAAAAAAAAAACTGAGAAAAATGCGGTAGCCTCAAAATATCCCAAACTCTTTTAAAGTGATGGAAATTATTAGAGTTAGCTCATCGTACTAGGAATATACAAACAAATAATTTCAGATATATGGATCAAAGAAATGCAGTCAATGAAGGTAACTCTGGAACACAGAGTGCAAGAAGCAGCAATGTCTTATTTTGGGCCTGCAAGCCGTATGCATTTTTTTTTTTTTTGTAATTATTGCCAGTTAGCTTTAAAGACTTTGCCAGTAGAATGAAATGTTCTTCCTGCTGTTGAGTCTGCTTCCATCTGTACCTTCCCACCCATGACAGAAACATTTAGTAATGATTAGTGATGGCTACATCTACTCCAGGAAGCAGCTGGGCCACTGACTGGTCTTATGTGTCATAGAAATTCCAGGGTGTTCTGCAGCTTCAGGTTATTATATGATAAACTCTATTTAAAAGCAGTTGTCACGGCAATCAGTGGATACTGATCCCTGTCATGTGACAGAAATATTGAGCTTTGTCATCCTGGCATGGACCACGTGATTAGAGGAGGAAAAAAATATCCAATTACTTGCCTGAGCACTTGTGTGTCAGACCCTTGCTATAGAGATGGATGTTTAGGGGTACAATTTAGCAATGGTTCAGTTGCCATGTAGTGGAAGTTGTGCTCATTAGTTGCTATACAAAGTGTTGCCAATCCTCAAGATTTTTTTGAGTGTCATGGGACTTCAGTTAGGGCTGGAGTCAGGTGAAAGGTGACCTGGAAAGCTCCAGCCCTCTTTAAAATTTAAGCCCTGCCTAGGAACAGCCCCCCTCTGATTGGCTTCCTTCTCCACCTCCTGGGAAAGAGCAGCCAATCAGGGCAAACAGGACCTTTCCCCCTTCCCCTCAAGAACTGACATCATTCTCACAGGAGGGGGTCAGGAAAGAGGGAGCAAACAGAGCCAAGCAGCTCAGGGCAGGCCAGCTCCCTCCTTCCCCTCCTGTGGCTCCTCCGCTTCTCCCCTTCTTTCTCCCTCCCTGCACCACCTGGCAGGGTAAGGGAGAGAGGGAGGTGAAGAATCCCTCAAGCTGCCCCCGTCAGCCTGGAATGGGGATAAGGAGACCTCAGTGCAGTCCCCCCCCCCCAAGCCTGGGAAAGAGGGGTGACAAACCCCAGGACTTGCAGGAGGAGCTGGGGTGAAGCTGTGGAGGGGGACAACTGATTTGGGGTTTGGGGGAGAGTGTTGATTTGGGGCCTTGGAAAGGTGGATGTGGGGTAAGATCTCCTGCCAAAACCCACCTTACTCTGTACATTTGGGAGCGCTGGCAACCCAGTACCTGCCACACACACACACACTGGGGAGGGTGTCAGAATGAGTGCATAAACCAAAAGGCAGACCAAATGTAATACAATATAATTTTTTAAGAAAAAGTTCTCGTGATTTTTGAGACAGTCTCATGATTGTTTGGGGTCTGACGCATAATTTTTGAGCCTTCAGGGTTGGCAATACTATACTCGATACAGTATATAACACTCACAGATACAATGCACGTGAAATGGTCCTTTCCCCTCCCACAAACTAGATTAATAACATTCATTAATTTATAAATAATTACCTGAAAGAAAAGCCCACCACCACAGGAATGAAAACCCAGAAGATTTGGCACCTGAAACAAAGAGATTTGCTGTTATGCATTGTATGAGAGTCTAGCCAATAAAACAAGAAAGACCTGGTTTGCTACATTCTATTTTCTCTTCTTCACTTCCTTGGTAATGCAGGGTAGGGCCTATGGTCCTAACCGCAGGCATTTGAGGTGAGGTTAGAGCCAAGTTGCTCCTCCCTCTCAGGCAACAGCACAGTCCCCACCATTGCATTAGGGTCTGGTCCAGTGCTGCTTGGTGTTTCAGAGCATTGAGCTATGATTCCCCTGCTCCGCACAAGAGCTAGAGAACTCTGTGTAGTTGCTCCAGTGATGGAATGGAAGAGCCACCCACAATAAAAGTAGAAAATCTGTTGAAGGCAAACCTTAGTGGAAAGGTGATAGGTCAGCCTTTCCTTCCAACGGGAGAGGTTGAATGATAGGCCACAATAGCCAATCTCCTGAGAGCTGGGAGGCCCAGGTTGGAGTCCTTGCTCTTGGCCTGATTCCCAATCTCTCCTATTGGAACTGTTCCACTTTGTATAGATAATAAAATATTCACTGGGCAAGAGCTCAAGGATATACTACTCAATTAGGATGTGGGAATCAGCCAGAGAAGGGACTTGAAGCTGGTTTTCCACCTCCCAGGTGAGTGCCCTAACCAGGGATTCCATCCTGGGCATGAGAAACCTTCTCAACAAAATCTGTGCTGAAACATTAGTTCCTGTGAAAAGCTTCAGTTCTGATTAATTAGCTTATTCCAAATAAAAAAAACATTTCATCCAAAAATTCCTAACCAATTCTAGAAGGCTTCATAGTTAAACACTATTAGACACTTATTTCCCTCAAGCTGGCTGTGCTCTATCTCCAAGGCTAGATTTTAATGTTAAGTATTATCTTCCTTTCTTATTGCCCCTGCCTAACTCTAACCCTTCCACCATTAATCCAGCTGTTCTGCCACAGTACTTCCCTAAACAAATGTATAAGCCTCCTTGACAATCTGAGAGGAAGAAATGTCTATTTCAGAGTGGATTTAAAACTGCATGATTGTGGGACAGGCCAAAAGCCAGAACCAATCAAATATCCAAAAGTATTAAAATTTAATAAAATGTAAATTAAGTGGAGGCCATAAAGATGCTTGTCTCCATAGCTAAAGTAAGCAGCCAAACCCGCATGTCCTTGGTCCCAATCTCCAGCAAAATAGTCTCCTGCTGATAAGACATTGTCCCTCTTCGATTTCACCTGAGTACAGTCATGTAGCATTACCACTGTATGTGATATGTTTCCAAGTCAATACATGGGGCTTAGCTTTTCAACTTCCATTTAGGAGATAGTATAAATTTGTGGTGGTGGTGGTGGGGAACAAACAAATAAAGAGAAACCCAATAGCCAGGAAGGAACTGGATTATAATTTGGCCTAAGACATTGGCTAACATCACCAGGTGACCTTCTGCAAGTCATTTGACTTCTTCCATCAGCCCAGCTGGAAATGAAAGCAAGACCTCACTGGAAACCAGACATTGCATGTAAACTGCGGTTTTCTAGATAAATAAATTACAAAAGAACGTTTTATAGCGGTCACACAGCCAATGTTCCGCACATTGAACAGACAATGGTAACATAAAACTTGTGTGAATCCTGTGTGGCAAAACTGCTGTGCTACAGAGTACTCTACTGAAGTTACAAATGAGCCAAACAGTTCCTCATCCTAGGACACTGAAATCACAGCATGCCAAATTCTGATATCCTTGCTCATTTTTGGCAGGACATTATTCCACCTGCAATCCCATCAATTTCAGTGGGACTATTCAGAGAGCAAAGTACAACTCACTGGCAGTGAGCCTGGCAGAATCTGCCCCCTCTATGCCATCAACAAGCACAAAACCATAGCAAGGGCTCAGTTGTGCACACTGGGGAGCATTTATTCATGTGAATAATCCCATTCATTTCAATGGGATTATTCACATGAGGATCAACAGGATTAATACCCATAGAGATGACCCCTAAACCATTATATTTACAGTGTGAGCCTACTCCTACTAAACTCAAGGGAGTTACGCCATTGACTTCAATGGGAGCAGAATCAGGGCCTCTATAAGGTCAGCGTTTGTTTCAAATGTTCATACATCTAAGGTGTTCTCTTCCTGGGCTCAATCTTGCAAGATATTGAGTGAGCTCAACTGCATTTGAAGTCAACAAGTGTTGGGGGCTCGCTGCACCTTACAAACTCAGGCCCTCTCTGAGATATTGGCTTTGTTAATTAAAGGGGCACATTGCTGGGAAGCTAGTTACATGCATTATGCCAACATGTAAAATTAATATTTCAAATGGACTTTACATTTTCCAGTTCTTAAATGTTGCATCAGGTAACACAGGAGCAATAAGAGCTCTTGTTTACTCCCGAATTACGGCAGATTCTCAAGATAACACATTCCACACTTGGGTCTCTAGGAGACAGAGTTTGTACAAATTTACACAGTCCTGGGTAGGAGGCAATGCAGAGCTACACTGACCCTAGAGGAGCAATGGAAGAACTTGTGCTTGAGGAGATACAGTCCATCTTGAGGTTGCTTGGTGCAACACACAGTGAACATTTTGCAATATCCATTAAAATGATGCAGATTGGTCCCCCTGGTGGGTTGATGCTATAATCCTGCCCTGCCTTCAGGAGCCTCCTTACCTTTATTTCAGGCCACTTGTTTGCTGGGGGGAAGAAAATGAAATCAGTCCTTGCCTGAAGAAACTGTTGTGAGTGGTCCTAGCACAGATGGCACAAGGAGCAGTGGGAGGAGAGAAAGGTTTATTGTACATGCCCTGCCCTTTCCATAGGGACCCACACAATGGTTCATCACACTGCAACCCTCTGAGCATATCTGAGTGAATTAAACTCCAAGACTGCTTGGCTAGCTGTTGTTTTTTTACTCCTTGCTATGTGAAACTAGCAATATTGTACATAAAAAGCCTGTTGGGAGAAACGTGTTTTTCCTCCATCAGCGAGCAGATGGCACGCAGATTTTGTGCATCATTTATAAATTATTTCAAAGTCTATTTCTCTATTCCAAAGAGATTACAGGAATCTACATCTGCATTTTAATGTAATTGTTTCCATGTCACATGAATGAGGCATAGGAGGGTTACAAAAAAATGAAGAACACCATAGTTGGCTGACAGCTGCAAGAATTTGGGGAAACCCGCCTACCAAATCCCTCCTCACACCTTGTTTTATTTATTTATTTTTATTTATTTATTTTTGACACTACGACTTTAGAAGAAAGTCTGCTAGCCTACATGGGCAGCTAGAATTCAGTTTCACTGAAAAATTTGCAATAATAATAAATGAAATAGCAAAAGCTGCATCTGTTATAATAAACCAAAACTGAAGTGCAAGTGAGAGTGCTTTTATATATGATGCTTCATACTTATTTCTCTTCTCAAAAAGGGTCAAAGCATGCCTTCTGTGGGATGCCAAAACTGGGAAGAATTTCCTAAATTATCCTGGTCAGGATAAACTGACCCTCTATTCACTGTGAAATATGGTTCCTTGCCAAGTAACATACCAGGAATCAGGATGATGGATTGAGAAATAACACTTCCTCTAGGAGGATAAAATTCACCTTTCTATAGAGTCCAAGGCCCTCTGCAACACCTAAGCTTGACACTGGGTCTTCAGATGAATGGGAATAGGCAGAGCAGTGCAGAGGCAGGAAACATTCATGGAGGGGATCTTCTGCACAGGGCCTGAATAAGCATGTGTGGAGATCCTGGTTTGCAAGAGGGACAGGAGAGCCTTGAAGGAGGAAAGGTGTGGATAAAAGCTGCTTGGAGGATAAGAGACTGCACAAGTATCCTCTGAACCATCCCATTGTACGCACAGAGTTTTACTATCTCCAATCTGTCCCACCATGGATTAAGTAGAGTATTCAGTTCAGTCCCATGGATGTCCCATCCAGGGAGATCGCAAGATCTACATGGCTCTGGACACACACAGTATCTGTTGCTTCCCAGCTCCATCAACCCCATGCTTTCATGGCTGAACAGCTCCTATATAAATCTAATTTAAAGCTAGGCTGGACAACATGTTATATAATTCCATGTAAATAAAGCTATCATTATTGCAACATTAATATGAAGTCACAAGCACTCAAAACCCAGGAAATTCCCAAAGTTAGGTGGCCTCCACCTGTCCAGAAATGCCAGCTTGAATTTTATTATTTTTCCAAACATGCAGGATAATGGAAAAGACCATGTCTTAAAGGCTTATGCAGAAGGGTGGCACAGTGAAGCATCAGTGGTCAACCTTAACTTTGGGAGCTACCTGATTTTTGAGTGACTTCTCACAGCTATTTTTATGGAATTTCCTTGTTTTGAGCTAAGAAATAAATAAATAAAAATAACAGAGTTGAGAAGGACTAAGATAATAATAAATAAGAAAATAATAAAGAGAACAACTCTGAGCTATTCATCTTGCAGAGAGAAGATAGATTCCTTGATCAAAAGGCTGCCTTACTGGCCCTGCCACCATTAAGTCTGAGGGGATCCCTATTATTACCAATAACAATAAATGTGTGTAGTGCAATATATTTTGCAAACACTGACTTAGATGGGAAGCTCTTTGGAACAGTAAATGTCTTTCTGTTTTATGTGTACACAGTGCTTAATGAGGCCCAGATCACAAATTGGGATTGTTAGTAATTTGTATTGCAGTAATGCCTAAGTAATAAATTCCATTCAGCATCTTGGTGATTGCCTACACCACTGGATTTGTGCCACAAGAAGGTGCAGAACCAGATCATCCTCCCATTGCTCCATGTCTTTCACCCAGTTTTCCAGGGAATAACAGTGAAATGCTATGAACTTGATTAAAGGGACAGATAGATTTGGGACCAGAGTTAACAGCCCTTTGGAAGAAGTGACACATAACTGTGAGACCGTCCCAAACTCTGGAATGTCCTGATTTTTTCCAAATGGTATCAGTATCTGTTGTCCTAATTTGAGGAAATATTTACTGATTTTAAGCATTCAGAACTTTAAAACTACTGAACGAGTTTATTTAAAATTTGGCTTGAATCATAGCTCTCAGTGGGATGTACGTAAGCCAGGGTTTAAGTACAAATTGTATGACTCTAGCAGCTGTGAAGAGTGTACTGTTTCACACTTGCATAACTCAAAAAAATATATTTGTAATCAAATTTTCCAAAAATATTTGCCATCAGAAAGATACCAGGCATGGACATTTTCAAATGAAAAGGAATTAATTTGCTAAGAACAACAAAGATGGTGGGTGCTGTTTATGAACCTAGACAGATAGAAAGCATGCTCAGGACAAATGAAAAAAAGTGGTTTATATAATAAAACCTAGAACACAAGGTTAATATAATCATGAGCATTATAATGTACTGTAGGGAACAATCCTACATTTGCTATGGACTAAATTGGTTGACTTAATAGTTCTTTTTCCTTTCCAGCTTCCACAGACTTTCCCTTCAACTCTGCCGCTAGGAGCCTGTGTTTTTGAAGAAGGTCCTCAGTGCTATATCTCTAGTTGCATTACAGGCACTCTAGCTGCTAACAGTTGTGTGCATTTAGGCCCTGAATTTCTATTTATGGGACATCACAAAATGACGCACCCAAGTGCCCAAAAGTATGAAGTCAACAGTTCATCACTCTCATGTTATTTTTCTTTTACTATTGAATATTAGTTAACACTAATAGTAAAAAACCTCGAGATCCATAGCTCATAATCAAAGTCTGTTCCAGGATGGGGCAGGAGGGAGTGACAAAGTCAATTAGTATGGCCACTAATGCTGCAGTTAAAATGACAATTCTCCACCTAAAATGCACTTAGACAAAGTTCAAATGAAATTTGACCCTCTTGAGAATCTGTAATGAATGGGGAAAGCATAGAGTTGGATGGGCTTTTTCTTTAATGGTATACATTTTCCATGTGCTTGTATTTAAAAAGTAAAAAAAAATCACACTAGAACTGTGGAAAATTTCTAGGATTTTAACATTTTATGGTTTTAATTCAAAAAGTTTGAATTTTAATGGAAAAAATGGAAAATGAGATAAAATGGGCACCATTTTTTTCTCTGCTATTTTTCAGCCAAGTTTATAGCTCTGGCTACACTTATGCACATACCCAAGTAGTGAAGCATGTGATTCTCCTGTGTGCTTTCCACACCCATGCCTGAGAGTCCACATGTGTTGTGCTGGACATGGGTCTAACACTGTATACACGTGCATACCTGCATCCACATACCTGCTATTGTTACATAACATTAGCACTACCACTTCATGGCGGTATCTTAGGTTCTCTGCATCATAGAGAGACACTCTAAGCCCTGGTCTACACTACGAGTTTAGGTCGAATTTAGCAGCATTAGGTCAATTTAATCCTGCCCCCGTCCACTTGACGAAGCTATTTTTGTCAACTTAAAGGGCTCTTAAAATCGATTTTGGTACTCCTCCCCAATAAGGGGATTAGCGCTAAAATCGACATCACTGGGTCGAATTTGGGGTAGTGTGGATGCAATTCAATGGTATTAGCCTCCGGGAGCTATCCCAGAGTGTTCCATTGTGACCACTCTGGACAGCACTTTCAACTCAGATGCACTAGTCAGGTACACAGGAAAAGCCGCAGGAGCTTTTGAATTTCATTTCCTGTTTGGCCAGCATGGCGAGCTCATCAGCACAGGTGACCATGCAGTCCCCCGAAAGCGGGGGGAACTGGATCTGATCCCTGTATGGGGAGATGAATCCGTGCTATCAGAACTCCATTCCAAAAGACGTAATGCCAATATATATGCCAAAATCTCCAAGGGCAAATGTGAGGTGTTTACAATGCTCACACCTGCAGCGGTGAGTGGAGCGGGCTCCCGTTTGCAGTGCTATGGCATATGCGCAGGCAATCCAGGAAAAAAGGCGAGAAATGATTGTCTGCCATTGCTTTCATGGAGGGAGGGAGCAAGGGAATGGTCACTGACGACACGTACCCAAAACCACTGGCGGTTTCCTTGTCCGTTATCTCAATTTTTTTAATTAATAAAGAATGCATGGTTTCAAAACAATAGTTACTTGATTTTGAAGGGGGAGGGTGGCTGGCTTACAGGGAATTAAAATCAACAAAGGGGGTGGATTTGCATCAAGGAGAAACACGCACAACTGTCACACCGTAGCCTGGCCAGTCATGAAACTAGTTTTCAAAGTCTCTTGTGATACGCAGTGTGTCTTGCTGTGCTCTTCTAATCAGTGTCTGGCTGCTCAAAATCGGACGCCAGGCAATTTGCCTCAACCTCCCACTCTTCCATAAACTTCCCCCCCTTACTCTCACAGATATTATGGAGCACACAGCAAGCAGCAATAACAATAGGAATGTTGGTTGTGCTGGGGTCTGACCAACAATGCCAGCGAGCTTTTAAACGTCCAAAGGCACATTTTACCACCATTCTGCACTTGCTCAGCCTATAGTTGAACTGCTCCTTACTACTGTCCAGGCTTCATGAGCCATGGGAGTAAGGGGTAGGCTGGGATAGGTGAAACTGCACGGTGCTGCTGGCTGGGAGAGCAGCCTGAGGCAGAAGCCTCTAGCTCGCAGGAGATCAGGATAACAGAGTTGCAGCGGAAGCGGTGGAGCGAGCAAAATACCATTGATGAGGACGGCTCGCAGCCCTACTGCACCGTCTGCTGCAGAGTTGCAGCAGAAGCAGTGGAGCCGTTCACCATTGATGCGAAGGCACCCAGGAGCTGCTGCTGTGTGGCCAAGGCAAAAGAGCAGGAACCCTGGAGCTGTTTCATGTGGAATGTGCGCCTGCAAGACTTCTTCACCAGTGACAAAGGACAGGAATATGATGCACCTAAGATCTAAAAAGGCCTGCACATTTCCCAGAGTCACTACCCTTGATAACAGAATGTCAATGATTGCATTGGCTACTTGGATCACAGCAGCCTTCACAGTAGACTTGCCCACAACAGCAGTGGTGACGGTGAGCTGAGTGGGCTCCCGCTTGCAGTGCTATGGCGTCTGTGTGGTTAACCCAGGAAAAAAGCCGCGAAACAATTGTCTGCCGTTGCTTTCATGGAGGGCGAGAGAGAGGGAGGGGCGACTGACAACATGTACCCAAAATCACCCATGACAATGTTTTTGCCCCATCAGGTATTGGGAGCTCAACCCAGAAATCCAATGGGCAATGGAAACTGCGGGAATTGTGGGATAGCTATGCACAGTGCACCGCTTCGAAAGTCTACACTAGCCACGGTACTGCTGTGGACGCAATCCGCCGACTTAATGCACTTAGTGGGGACGCACACAATCGACTGTATAAAACCACTTCCGAAAAATCAACTTCTATAAAATCGACCTAATTTCATAGTGTAGACCTGCCCTCCTGTGTTTTGTTGGTACTGTCACCTGCCTTTACACATTGGCCAATGGCACTTTCTGATTACGTCACATCTCACTGTTATTCTTGCAAAACTGGGTGGAAGACATGGAGTAACGGGCTGATGACCCAGTTCTGCTCCTGCTCCTTATTGAGGGACAAATGGTTAGGCAATCACCAAGATGCTGAATGGAATTTCGACAGCATTGGGTGATCTGTCAATGGCAGCTGACCTTGAGGTTTCAATGACGTGTCTTTCAGGTCACACTGTACAGATATGGTGAATGTCAGTATGCATCTGATGCAGGAGCACCAGCACTGTCTGGTGGGATCATATAGTTTTGGAAACCTGGAATGACTAGCAGGTGGCTTCAGAACATCTCAGTGGGGAAACAAACTTTCATGGAAGTGTGTGAAGATCTTGCAGCAACCCTCCAGCACCTGAACACTTGCTTCATGGAAGCTATATGAATGTAGAATTAAGTGGCTATTGCCCTGTGGAATCTGGCAAGTTATAGATTCAGTGCAAACCACTTCGGGGTTGGAACATCCATGGTTGGGGGTTGTGATTTTGCAGGTCTGTGAGGCAGTTAACACTGTTGTTTACCCACAGGTGGTTGCCATAAGAAAAGTTCTAGCAATAATAACTGGGTTTCCAAGGATGGGCTTTCCAAACTGTGCAGGGGCCAGCAATGGTACCCATATCCCAGTACTTTGCCCACCACAAGGGTCAAGTGAGTATGTGCATGGAAAATGTTACTATTTGATCGTCCTGCAAGATTTAGTGGATCACAGAGGCAAATTCCTGAATACAAATGTGGGAAACTCTGGAAAGGTCATGACACCGGGATGTTGAGAAGATCAGGATTGTATGTGAAGGGGAAGAAGGGATTTTATTTCTCAGAAATGATATGGTTCTGTATGGCATGTCTGTGCCAATTGTTATACACACTCCAAACTTGGCTCCTGAAAGTGTACCCAACATCAATAACCCCAGAGAAAGGGAACTCAGCTCCAGAATGGTCATGGAGTGCACATTTGATAGGCTGAAAGTTTGTTAGAGCAGCCATTGCACCCAGCTGGATGCCAATGTGGCAAATTCTGTCTGTATAATCCTTGCCTGCTTCTGGGTAAAGGGAATTGGTTCCATCCCAAGTGGATGCAGGACAACTCTGGTTTACAAACTCCGTACAGGAAGCTGGATCCCAACTACAGGTAAACTGGCCCTGGTTCCCAATGGGCAAGGGAAATCAGAGATGCCGTATGGGCACACATCTTGGTACAACAGGGACACAGAAGATGTAAAGCTGCTGGAAAAATATGAGGGAACATTGGTACATATTTATGGCTATATAGCTTTGAGAGGGGTTTTTTCACCTGTAGACGAAGGTCATTAGTCATTCGTTCAAGTGACATGGCACACATTAAAGACAGTGATAGAGCACCTCCGCTGGGCTGGCATGTTGGGGCTGGATTTGTGCCATGGTGTGTGGCAGCTGAGTTATGTGGTCACTGTGCCATATTTTTGGCTTTACTATATACACTTTGTTAGCTCTCTTATTGGGAGCTTTTTTAACAAGTTTATGAGGGTTTGCTGCTTTGGTTGGAGAGTATTGCATCCATTGTGTTTTCTGATCTTCTATTGTCAGCAGTGCTAAGTACAATTAATGGCTGTTAGAGAGCACTACTCCCTGGCATGTTTGCAACTGCTTAAAGTTTGTTTGTTTTCGCGGGGAGGAGTATACTAGCAGATGCTGTTATTGCCGACATGTTCCCTCTTTCTTTATTACTGGATTTAGATTTTCAACATGTGTAATAAAGCCCGTAAGATATTAATTGACCCATTTTTGTTTGTTTTAAACATCTGCTGTATAGAAAATTAGTAGTGCTTTTTAAAGCACATAATGCCATACATTGCACCATACAACTTAACAGATTTCTGAATCTTGCGGAGAAGTGGAGACTCAAAAATATTTGCATGATAGTGGCACCAGATTTTTTATGCACCATTTGATTATGTGAGGTGGGAAGCTTGTGGCCACGGATGGAGGGTGGACCCCACCACTTCGGGAAGGCTAGCCCCCGGCCCCGACCCTTCCGCATGAGACCTCACCTCCCAAGGCTAGAGCCATGAGCCTCCGGCAATGCCCAGAGAAGCCCTGGGCTGGTCGGAAGCCCGAACCCCCATAGCCCTCCCCACTCCCATGGCTGGAGAAGCCCTGAGCTGGCCGTAACCCTAAACCCCCGCCCCCGCTGCCGGAGTAGCCCTGGGCCTCCCCCAGCCACGCTGGCTGGCTAGCCGACCCGAGCAACCCCAGCCACCCAAACCGGTCCCAGTTGCATGGGCGTGCTGGTCAGCTGGCCAACCCGAGCAAGCAGCCCCAGCTGCCCAAGCCACCCCAGTCCCGGTCTGGGCCGAGCAACCCCGTCTGGAGAATGAGAAATGTGGCGTGCCTCCCCTCCCAAGACCCACAGCTGCTCAGTGGAAGAACACTGCGCTTTTTATGAACCATGCCATGCAGGTTCCCAGGCAGCTGAGGAGGCTGTATCTGCTACTCAGCTTCCCGGGTTCATCAGTCATCCCCCTGGGCTGCAGAGAGCCCCACACAGTGAAAGCAAATCATTGATTAGAAGTTGGAAGCAGAAGGTTTAATGGGAGGATTCTGACATCAGAACTACAACATATGTAGTTCACTGTTCACAACTGAGAATATCGCCCACAGCTTAGCATATTTGCACCCAACTCCTTCCCCTCCTTATCAGAAGGCGTGAACAACAGGGGACACTGACTCTTGGTGAGAACCAGGGACGTCTCCAGCAAGGCAGGTAGAGGGTGATCCATGGTGGTGTTCCTGGACTCCTGCCAGCTCATCATTCTCCGTCTGCTCAGTTAGGGGTGGGTCATTGCAACAGGATCCTCCAGCTTGGTAGCACCCTGGGCAGCAGTTGGAGGAGGTGGGCTGGCTCTGGGGCCTCAGCAGCAGGTGGATACCACACTTTTTCAGCCACCAGTTCGATTAGCCTCTCCATTAAGGGATGCTTTTGTTCCCTATGGCAAATCTCCATTTCCATGAACCAGTTCATAAGTGTCTCCTTCTGCTGAAGAGCCTGCTCCTTCCTTGCCCCATGGAATTCAAATTGCTCTGGGTTTTTCCTGTCCATCCCTATGAGCAGCTTTTCCAGAGTCCTTCTCCATCTACTTCTGCGGTCTTTGGGGTGCTGCTCCTGCCCTCTTGGCAGCATAGTTTTACTCTCAGGAGCTGTAGATCCTGCCAATTCAAAGGGAAGGAAAGCATTATATTTTTGGCCTTTGGGACAAGCCTGGAAATACTCCCACTTAACATAACTTTGCTGTAGAAGGCCACGATATTGATACATTTCAACATTTCAAGAATGTAACTGTCTCACTATCCTTTCATCTAATACAACTTTTACAGCCCATGAGGAAGGAACAGCAGTTAATAATGATAAAAAAACTGCTTTTAACCATTTAAAATGTTCAAACTGTCTTAACAGGAGGTGGGGTAATTCCTTCCTGGGCTATTTTACTAGTTTACAATTTCCTCACTTAAGGCTGCCCAACATGTGGAGAACATAGCAGTTTTCAAGTACCAGCATGGAAAAGAGAAGTGGCTTTCCAGACTATGGAGGAGACCCAGCAATCTACCCTGGAGAGATGTTTCTGCTAATGGTCACCTCTCTACATTTTGCTAAATGGATGGGTTCAGTCAGCTGAAAAATGGTGGACCAAGCAGATTTGCATTGCTGGGGACCCTGAAGAACCACCTGGAGATTTTGCTGCAACAGAAATGTGCTGGAATATGCTTATAGGATTGGAAGGCACTTTGACTGCCGATTTACAACATTCTCAGCTAGCACATGGAGACTTCATGCAAAAGGATATCTGAACCAGCACAACAACTACCTTGGTTGTAAAATGTTTACATTTATATTTTACACATATCCAAAGGGCCAGCCATGGCATTGCAATGTGTCTTGAGCAAGGACAGTGCATTATTGTGCTGCCTGTTAAGCGGACCAAAAAAGACAGATAATGGCTGAATCATATCATCAGCTGGGCAGCTGTACCTAGTGGGATCCCACAGGGGTCTATCCTGCAGTATGCAATATTTTCATAAGGGAAAATGAATAGCGGAATGGAGAGCATGCTTCTAGAATTTGTGGATGACACCATGTTGGAGAAAGGGGTTACAAGCACTTTGAAGGACAGGCTTATAATTCAAAATGACCTTGATAAATTGGAGAATGGGTTTGAACTCAACAAGACAAAATTCAATAAAGACAAGAACAAAGTATATTTAGGAAGAAAAAAATCAAATGCACAAATATAAAATGGGAAATAACCAGTTAGGAAGTAATATTGCAGAAAAGGATCCTGGTACAGGGAAGGGAGTGTACAGAGGATCACAAGTAGAATATAAACCAACAGTGTGATGCAGCTGCAAAAAGACTAATATTATTCTGGGGTGTATAAACAAGAGCCTCATATGTAAGACATGGGAGGTAACTTGTCCCACGCTACTCAGCACTGGTGGGGCCCCTGTGCTGGTGGCCATACAAACTCTGGCAGACTTCATAACTGCCCCCTGCTGAATCCTAGAGTATTGTGTGCAGTTTTGGGGGCCACACTTTAGGAAAGATGTGAACAAATGGGAGAGTCCAGAGGAGAGCTACAAAAGCGATGATAGGTTTATAAAAGCCTGAGCTAGGAGGAAAAGTTAAAAAAAAACCTGGGGCATGTTTAGTTTTGCGAAAAGAAGATTGAAAGGGGACTTGATAATAGTTTTCAAAGATGTTAAGCGCTGTTCTAAAGAAAACAATGATCAATTGTTCTCCATGTCCACTGAAGGTAAGATGCAAAGTAACTGGCTTAATCAGCAGCAAGGCAAATTTAAGTTAGATATTGGGGAAACTTTCTAACTATGAGGAGAGTTAAGCACTGGAATAAGTTACCAAAAGGGGTTGTGGAATTCTCATCACTGGAAATTTTTAAGCACAGGTTAGACAAACAGCTGTCAGGAATGGTCTAGTATCCTTGGTCCTGCCTCAATGCAGGGGGGTGGATTAGATGACCTCCTGAGGACCCTTCCAGCCCTACAACTCTATGATTCTATGATCGACTGTCACAGGGTAGCTGGGCTCTGTGGATAGACTGAACCCAGCTCCACTGGACCAGAGCAGACGAGCCCAAATCCAGCCAATTAAACAGGGCAAGGCTACTCGTGGACCTATAAAAGTTGCTGGAGAGCAGCTGGAGGAAGGACTGAGAAAGGCTGTGCCCTGGGGAGAAAAGGCCCACACTGGAGTGGAGTTAGCTGCTGAGCTGGGTTCCTGCAGCAAGGAGCCAGGGACTCAGAAAAGCAGCCCTGGGGCTGTTGCTCCAAGAAAGGAGCAAAGCTGACTGAGACTAGGAAGCTTCCAGGAGCTAGAGTGCCAGAGACCCCAGGGAGGAGTGGTCCTGAAAGCTGGGGCCAAAGATTGAGTTAAAAGACTTTCTCTTTGTTTGCTAACCTCTGTTAAAGAAATAGACCTCTGTGCAAAAGACTGGGTGTGGCAGCCCATGCTTTGGAGCTGGGGAAAAAACATGACTGTTTGACATCAACTATACCTTTCAAAAGAGTGTTCCAGTCTGATCCTTTAGCCATTACTCAGGCAAAGCTCTCATTGAGGTTACTACCTGAGTAAGGACGGATGACGCAATCCTTTTCTTTGTAGAAAGGTTAAAGTTCTATAACTACTATTGCCAAAATGGACAGCATCCTTTCTAGACTCTTAGAATCATAGAATCTCAGGGTTGCAAGGGACCTCAGGAGGTCATCTAGTCCAACCCCCTGCTCAAAGCAGGACCAATCCCCAATTTTTGCCCCAGATCCCTAAATGGCCCCCTCAAGGATTGAACTCACAACCCTGGGTTTAGCAGGCCGATGCTCAAACCACTGAGCTATCCCATATATTCTTCTCACTAACATTTACAAATGCTGTTAGACCGTTTCTCTCTGGGCTCAAATGAAAAGCAAGTGATCTCTATTAAGTGCATGTAGTGGTTTTGACTGTTAAACAATTAGGGCACACGAGCATAACTACCCTAAACGTCATGTGCTGTGCTGATTTATTATTTAATACACACATTTATTGGAAGTCACAAGTTCTATTTTTCAACTATACAATCGTTTTTCTCCTAATAAAATAATTTACACTGTCTGGAATAAAAAAAAAAAAAACGCTGTCAAAATGTTTAATACAGTGTTGTTGTAGCTGTATTGGTCCCAAGATAGTAGAGAGACAGGTTAGGTGAGGTAATATATTTTATTGAACCAACTTCTGTTGGTGAGAGCTCTGTGTAAGCTCAAGAAAGCTTGTCTTTCTCACCAACAGAAGCTGGTCCAATAAAAGATATTACCTCATCCACCTTGTCTCTCTAAAATGTTTTATATGCAGGTAGCTTAATGTTTCCTTTCCTTCCATCATTACCAGGAGTAATGATGGTTTCCAAGGCCTATTATATCTAATATATTTAAGGACAAGTATCCTCAAGTCAATCCTAGGGCATCTTCTGTATTGCATAGTCTTTTCAGTTTCCCTGAAACATGTTTGAATGCATACAACTTAAAGAGGGTGGAGGGTTTTGTGGAACACTGGTCCATTTTCTATGGGGAGAGGGGGCTATATAGTTTGGATGGTCTCCACCTCAGAAGAAGGAGAATCAATCTTCCCATGGATAGGCTGGCTAGCATAGTCAGCAGGGTAAACTAGTTACAAAAGGGGAGGGTAAATAAAGGGAAGTGATGAGCATTCAGCACAAAATCGAGATGTTGAGAACAAAATTAATCAAGGAACCAAAGGGCATAAAGGGCATATATACCAATGTTGGAGCCTGGGTAACAAACAAGAGGAAATGGCATTGCATATTTATGAGCACAAATTTGATCTAATAGGTAAACACTGAAACCCGGTGGGATGATTCCCATGACTGGAATGGTTATAACCTATTTAGGAAGGACCGAGTGGGCAAAAGGGGAAGAAGAGTAGCACTCTATGTTAAAAATGTCATTACCTGTTTCCGAGTCACTGATAAGTCAGAAGGAAATGATATTGAGTGCTTATGGATAAATATCCTAACAAATGAAGCACAAGATGGGGTATTAGTTGGTGTCTTCTCAGGCCACCAAATCACACTAGGGAACAGGATGACAGACTCCTTATACACCTACCTGTAATATGTAGGGGGAAGAGTTGTGTAGTCCTGGGGACATGTTTGAGTGACATATGCTGGAGGTCTCATGCTGCCAGTATTGGGATTTCTAAACACTATAGATGAAAATTTCCTAATTAAAAATGTTCCATCCAACACAGGAGAGTTCCATATTAGACCTCATTTTGACAAACAGAGAGGAACTGATCACAGAACTAAAAGTTAATGGTAGCTTAGGCACAACTGATCATGATCTGATCATATTTATAATATGCAAACAGAATAAACTGCCGACCAGCGATAAATGTACTTGATGCTTTAAAAAGGCCAATTTCATAAAGCTGAAAACAATTATGATCCAAGTCATCTGGGAGGAAGAATTTAATCAGAAAAACGTGAATGATAGTTGGGAATTGTGTAAAAACAAATTACAAGATGCCCCAAAAACCACAATTCCACAATTGAGGAAGAAGGCCATATTGGTTAAAAAGCAACCTGGTTTACAGGGGAAGTGAAGGCAGATATAAAAAATTTAAAAATAATATATAACAAATGGAAGAAAGGGGAAGTTGATAGTAATGAATATAAATCAGAAGCTAGGAATTGTAGAAAATGATAAGGGAAGCAAAGGGACACAAGTAGAAATCTAAGGACAATAAGAAGGAATTTAAATATATTATAAATAAAAATAATCCTAACAATGGTATTGGTCCACTACTAGATGTAAGTAGTAGAATTTTCAATAATAATGCAAAGAAGTTCAATAAATATTTCTATTCTGTAAAATAAAAAAGATGCAGTAGTCATATCACAGAATAACACTCTTTCCACTCCACAAGTACCTCAGGAGGATGTTAAACAACAGCTACTAACGTGAGACATTTTCAAATCAGCAGATAACTTGCATCCAAGAGTTTTAAAAGAGCTGGATGAGATGTTCACAGGACTATTAATGTTGATTTTCAATAAGTTTTGGAACAGTAGGGAAATTCCCAAAGACTAGAAAAAAGATAATGTTGTGCCAATATTTAAAAAGGGTAAACTGGATGACCAGAGTAATTAGGACCGTCAGTCTGACATCAATACCTGGCAAGATAATGGAATGGTTGATACAGGCCTCGAGTAATAAAAAAGAGTTATATAATTAATGGCAAACCACATGGGTTTATGGAAAACAGATTCTGTCAAACTACCTGTATATCTTTTTTTTTTTTTATGAGATTGCAAGTTTGGTTGATAAAGGTAATAGTGTGGATGAAATACATATTTAGACTTCTGTAAAGCATTTGACTTGGTACTACATGACATTTTGATTAAAAACTAGAAAGATTACAAAATTAACATGGTACACATTAAATGGATTAAAAGCTGACTGATAAATCTCAATATATATTTGTAAATGGGGAATCATCATCAAATGGGTGTGTTTCTAATGGGGTTTCATAGGGTTTTTGTCTCTACACTATTTAACATTTTTATTTGTGACCTAAAAGAAAACAAAATCATCACTAATAAAGTTTACAGATGACACAAAAATTGAGAGAGTGGCAAATAATCAAGAGGACAAGTCACTGATGCGACTAAATGTAAATATATACATTTGGAACAAAGAATGTAGACCATACTTACATGCTGGGGGATTCTATTCTGGGAAGCAGTAACTCTGAAAAAGATTTGGAGGAAGTGGTGGATAATCACCTGAACATGAGCGTCCAGTATGATGCTGTAGCCAAAAGAACTAATGCAATCCTTGGATGCATAACTGGAATCTAAAGTAGGAGGAGAGAAATTATTTTATCTCTATATTTGGCACTGGTGTGACCACTGCTGGATGGATGTTGATAAACTGAAGAGGTTCAGAGAAGAGCCACAGAATAATTAAAGGATTAGAAAACATGCCTTACAGCAACTGAGCTCTTTTAGTCTATCTATTTAGTTTAACAACAAGAAGTTAAAGGGGTAGTTTGATCACAGTCTATAAACACCCACATGGGGGACAAATATTTAATAATGATCTCTTCAATCTAGCAGTGAAAGGAATAAAATTATCTAACAGCTGGAAGTTGAAGCTAAGAGTGAGAGTAATTAATCATTGGAACAATTTATCAAGGGTTATGGTGAATTCTCTCAATGGCCATGTTTAAATCAAGTTTGGATGTTTGTCTATAAGATATGGTCTAGGAATTATTTTGGGCAAGTTCTATGGCCTGTGTTATATAAGGATATCAGACTAGATGATCACAAAGATCCCTTTTTGCCTTGGAATCTATGAGGAGCACCTTTTTTCTTCATTTACAGTTTATTTTCTGATACAATTCATTTGTTCACCAAAAGCACTCACTTAGGCTATGTCTTCACTAGAAGTTCTGAAGCAGTAGAACACTCTAGACACTCACTTCGGTGACAGGAAGGGTTCTTCCATCAATGTAGTTAATACACCTCCTCTTCTGTCAACCTACTGCTGTGTAGGTCAGCTTAACATTGTTGCTCAAGGTTGTGGATTTTTCACACCCTTACGCGATGTAGCTTGGTCAACCTCATTGTTAGTGTAGATCTGGCCTTAGTTGAGCAAGCCATAAATTCCTGACCCTTTGCTGTTTGTTTATGTCATGGAATTAATCTAGAAATTAACCATATGTTAATGTTGAGGAAATCATGAAAAATGTGAACGCTGACAGTGATATTGGATCATTCTATAACTGCAAGCCAACCACCTACATTACACATTTATGAGCAGCTATTAAATATAAATAAACACACATGTGCACATTCCCACTATAGAATGCATTTAAGAAAAAAGTGTACCAAAAAAAACCCCAACTTTATATAGATCCATTTGACTCACCTCCTCACTTGAATTATTCCTCAAGGCCAAATTCTGTTCCCGTTTCAGTCAATGGAAAAAATTCCATCAACTTAAAAGGATATTGGAATTTGTCCTTTATTGTGGACTAAACTGTGCAACCCCTCCTCACGTTGGTGAGCGTTTCCCCACACAGCAGTCCTGTCGAACTCTGAGAGATCTAATTGTCCTTTCGAGGCACAATGCGCAGGTTCAAGTAAGACATGTTGGAAATCCATAAAGTAAATGTCTCCTCATTCTAGAAGCAGTGTTTTTTTACATAAAAAGGTTTCTAAAAGCCAGTGTGTTTACTAGTTATTTCTTCCTCTACTTGTTTGATGTGAAATGCACACATCTGTCCATTTATTGTCTGTTCCCAGGGATATTTTCAGACATTTATTCTGCCCTTTTTGATCTCGCAGCTCCTGGAGCCACATGACCATTACTAATGGGAGAACTGTTTCTGTGGGTAATTTAACTTCTTGTGTTCACTGGTGAGATAAAAATAGAACATGTGGCTGCTACATAAGGAAGCAGACATTTTAGCAAGTTAGTGTTATGTTAAAGTATATGGAATACTTGATGTACTATACGCAAAGCTGAGGCAGAGCTGAAAAACTCTGATCTGGGTCTGAACTTTACCAAAGATCAGGGGAGTTCAAAGCTAGTCTTTTGTTTGGGACCTCTCTCTATTTTTTGGCACAATTAATATTTGGTAAGAAAGAAACCGGTAGCCCATTAGAAGCTTAAGGACCAAGTGACATTATTTCACAGACCAGGAACAAAGCAATCAATTACTAGCAAACAGCAGCAAAAACAGCTGGCAGAGAATGCTGTATAATAGCAGTGCTGAATAAGGCTAGGGTAAACGAAATGTGCATTTGATAGAAATCGAATGTCAGGCCTGAATAGATGAAGCTGCGACGTTTCCCATGGTTCATGTTAATAAAAAACATTCCTTGTGTCCTCCAGGAGAAAAAGTTGTTCTTTTGCAGCAAAGCATTTTTGTTTTAATTTTGTTGTTTCTACAGATGTTTTCTGAAAAAAAATCATTGTTATTTATCTTCTCTTCGTCAGATGTTTTTTCACAGCTATTTATTTTTGCTAGGGTTATTCTCCATGGTGCAGAAAGGATTTTCAATTTGCTAGCCTTCAACTCACTGTTTAACAAAACTTGCAAGAAAACAATGCATATTTTCAAACTCGGGTACCTAAAGTTATATAACAATGTACAACAGAGGCACTTAGCACCTCTTAAAATTATGGGAGTTTTATTCAACTATTATGTCAATTTTAGTTAAATGCCTAAACACGGCTTTAGACGCCTAAATTTCTGGCACCCATTTTTCAAAATATTGGCCTTAGTTTATAGTAAGACAAAACTGTCTATTTGACAAACTACCTTGGTTCACAATAAGTTCAGACAGCCACAATTGTACTCGATCGATTGGTATAATCAACAAATAAATAATAGAGCCTACAAACAACAGGCAACACTTACAGGGTTTGGAGACAGCCAATTGACGCTCTGCAGATTTATTCATTTACAGAGCACACGTGTGCTTGGTGCTGTATCAAGAGAGGAAGAACATGATCCTTCCCCAAGGAATTTGCAATATCAGATTCCAAACCCACAAAACACTTATGGCATGTGTATAAATTTACTCAAGTGATTAATCTAATGTAACCAATCGAATTACTCACACGAATGAAATTATACACATGCTTAATTGTTTGCACCTTAATCAGATACCACATTTCAGACAAAATGCTCCAGAAGTAGGATTTCAGGGCTTGTGTACACAGGAAAACTGACAATAGCTATTCAAAAAACATATGAAATAAAAGTGTCCACATGGGAAATTATTCCAGAATAGCTATTGCATTTTAAATTCACACTCTACCTTATTCCAGAATAACTTCTGTCCTGTGCAGACAAGTCCTTAGCAAGCTCATGGTAGAATGGATTTTTCACAAATGTTGATACCGGAACATTTTAGAATAAATTATTAATCCAGTCAAACCGTTAGATTCTGCACTATCTTGGCAAACGGAGGCACATGCTTTCAATGAAAGGGAGAGGTTAGTATCTTGACGTGTTCTCAAAACACAAGAATCACTGCAGTCATGGATAGAAGGATATCTGGATGGTACAGTGGATTAAATGGTAAGAAAATTGAGAGTGTTTCAACTCTGGATCACCAATGCTAATCTGGGCCAAGTCACAAGTGATGGAAAGCCACTGTGATCCAGTAGCTGTTTAGTGATTCATGTGAAATGAGCAGGAGCTCTTGGGCCAGCTTGCAGCAGACAGGAATCCACCACATAGAACTCGGCTGAGTGGTACAGTGTGAGAGAAGGTGATCGCCCATGTTACACCTGTACTAAATAATACCTGTTATGGAGGCAGCAGTTGCAAATTCATAGTTAAAGCTTTTTCTTCTGCATTGAAAACTTTGATTTAAAAATACAGGGCATCCTCCCCAAATTACAGCACTAATTCTTTGAGTACAGAATGAATTTTATCTCAAACTAATTAGCCCGCTAATTAAATGGTAGGTTCATTAATTAAATTCAAAGCTAAAGTTATTCTTAACACTAATCATTTCTTAAATCATATGCATATGGTTTTTGCATTATGTTAAGATGGAGTTAAGGTTGTTTGGGTGACTCTGTTATACAGCATACCTTAACATGTTTGGATTTCTTTTAGGTATAACTTTAATTCTAAATTGTCTGTGTTCCTGATGCTTGGTTTGTGGATAATTACAAAATCCATTAAATTGGCATTACAATTGAGAGTAGCAGTAAGTCTTTGATTTGTAAAATACAATTAATGTGTTTTGCTCCCCCCTCGGAATAAATAAAAGACTAGCTCCATAAGGGAAGCAGCTGTAGAACGAAACATTAGATGGATGGAAGATTCTGGATAAAGGCTTCAGAGGACCAGATAGAGGAAAGAATCTGGTTAGACAGCCATCTCCATGGCTGATAATCAAATGCCTTTTATAATGCATGAGCAATCCCTTAAATTCAATTTGATTTTTAAGTTAATGATTAAAGAGAAGTTAGGAAAAAAATGCATAACAGCCCATGATGGGGGACACCCCCATCCCACTGACCAAAAGGCTAATGAGCCTTTATGCACTGAGGCAATGCCAATAAGGTGCACCTGCAGAACACGCTCCACCTGGGAGCTTAAAAAGTTGAAACTCACCACAGGAAAGGGGGAAATTTGCCCAGGAGGAGAGGCTGCTAGAGACTTCCAGTGAGCTTCACTGGCAAGGAGAGCCCAGCCTAGGGTAGTGGCCAGTTTCCCCTTTTCCTTTCCCCTTGTTTGGGGAAAGATGAACATTGCAAGCCTGATATGGGTGAGAGGCCTTGTAAGGCTGCTCCCAGCCCATAACCTGTGGCGAAATCTGGGAAGCACCACCCCAGATTAGAGATAATTGGACTTGAAAGGGATTCCAGGAGTGAGCTGAATTTCTGCTGGGAACAGTGAGATTTCCCAGGAGTGGGGGCTCCCATAGGGGACCAGAGCAGGCTCAATACCACAGCTGGGTGAAGGCCGCTATTTTAGATTATCTGGATATAGGCAAGGAGACACAGTGGCAGCACTTCAGAGCAGAGACATACCCCAAGGGGACATGTTCCCAGGTGCTGGCGGTGGCTTCAGTTGGAGGAGCGCGCTGGGGCCCAACTTGCAGAGTTAGACCTAATGGAGCAGTTTGTCTCCATACTTCCAGTTAGGGGCTGGGAGTGGGTACTCCAGCATTTCCCCAAGTTATTGTCAGAGATGATGCAGCTGATGGAGAATTTTCTGACACCCAAAGAGTCATTAGAGATGCAACAGGCCTGGCCTCTGCCCATTTGCCAACTAGGGCCATTGACTGCACCGGATGCCCGCCAGCAGATGCCACACTCTGGGAGTGACAGAGAACATGTACAAACCCCACCCCCATGACCTAAGCTACATGCCCAGAGCGGGGAAGACCTCGGCGAGACACAGGGATGAGCTCAGATGAGGTGTCACCCAGATAATCACCTTGTGACACAAACACCCAAGCTGGAGCCCTTGAAATCAGGCACAGGATGCACTCATAGTTTAAACCCAGCCCCTGCCAAGAAGGAGCCCATGGTGGTGGGGCTGAGCTTAGTAACCTGCTTCTCCTATGTGCAACGGAGAAAAGAGTGTCTATTGAAGGAATGTGAATACACAGAGGGTTGGATGGCAGAAGAGCTTACCCATAGGAAGACTTCCTCCAACATGACCATCCCTGTATTGGTCCAAGGGAAGAAGGTACTAGGGCTTGTGGACTCAGAGTATAGCCAAACAGTGATGCAAGCCACCCTAACAGGTGAGATGATTACCCCAGAGGTGATTTGCTTACAGTGTATACAGGGAGATGTAAAGCCTTATCCCAGTACGCAACTGGAACTAGGGTGACCAGATGGCAAGTGTGAAAAATCAGGACAGGGTGGGGGGTAATAGATGCCTACATAAGACAAAGCCCCAAATATCCTGACTCTCCCTAAAAAATCAGGACATCTGGTCACCCTAACTGGACCTGGCAGTGGGGACCCATACCAATTCAATGACAGTAGCACAAGCAAGGGGGAAGTTTCATCCAAAACCAGCATGACAGTGCAATTCTTAGCTGCACCTATGAACAAGTGGCATCCATGAATGGGGAGGAAGTGGACCTCCAGCACCTGAGACAACACCCCAGTTTTGTGCTGGAGAAAGAGTGGCTGTAGAGGGTGGAGCAGAACCCACAGTCGGGAGCCAGTGAGAACTCGGGTTCCTGATACCCTGTAAGTATCACTGGGCCATAATGCACCTAGCTCATGATATTCCCTGACCAAGGGCATCTGGAACAGGAGAAGATCCTGGAGCAGCTGATGACCAACTTTATCTAGTCTGGGGTGTATCACAAGTTCAGGGAGTATTGCTCTTCCTGCCCAGAGTGTCAGTATTTGGCAGATAAGAATGTTCTGAAGTCCCCCTGAGTCCCAGAGCCATTAGTGGAAACCCAATTTAAGAGAAAAGGGATTGACATGATGGGGCATTTAGAGAAAAGCTCCAAAAGAAACCAATACTCATAATGGTGGACTATGCCACAGGCTACCCTGAAGCCATCCCCTTGTATTTGGCTAATATGACAGCAATCACTCCTGAGCTCATGTGATTCTTTGCCCGAGTAGGTTTCCTGCAGGAAATATTGACTGATCGGGGCTCCAGGTTCACATCTCAGTTGTTACAAGTACTATACTCCCACCTTAAAATCAAGGGTCTGAGAACATCAAAGCACCATCTGCAGACAGATTGCATCATGGAAAGATTTAACATAACATTGAAGGAGATGTTGAAGTGGCTTGTCAGGACTGAGCCTAGGCACTGGAACCAACTCCTCCTGCCTCTGCTATTTGCCATACAAGAGGTACCCCAAGCCTAAACAGTGTACTCACCTTTGCACTGCTCTATGGACACCAGCCCTGGGGAATCTTGGGTGCAAGAAGCTTTGGGAAGAGCAAGATGCAAATACACTCGACACAACCCAGTACATTATACACCTTAAGACATTGAGCATGTTTGCAAAAGAGACCCTCATCTGGGCTCAACAGAGGCAAGAAAAAGGATATAGCCAAAAGGCATGCTTATGAATTTTCCATCCAAGAGCCAGGGTTCCATTGCTATTACCATCCTCAGAGTCCAAACTGATGGCTCCCTGGCAGGGCCCATTCAAGTTGCTTAGACAAAAGGGCCTGGCAGATAATAAGATCCACCTACCAGACAGGAGGAAGAAGACTAAGGTCTTCCATGTAAATTTCCCCAAGCCATGAAAGATCTGCAAAGCTATCCTTATAAACCCTTGGCCAGTGAGCCCTGAACTAGGGCCCGAGGTAGCTGGTTGCCCAAAACCTGGACTCATATTGCTGAACAAGGCCCTTTCACCAGATCAGAAGATCCAACTGGTGCAAATGATCCAAGCCTTTGCTGAGTGTTCAGGGAGAACAAACACAATACAACATCATCTGGAAACAGCACCAGGGCAACTGGTTAGGGAGAATCCATTACCTAAAGGGATGTGGGACACAGTAAGAGGAGAAGTGCAGGCAGTGCTGAGAATAGAATCTAATAACGATTGGAGGAGCCCTAGTCCTCTAGGCTGCACAGTCCAATTTTGTATAGACTTTTTCAAGGTCAATGGGAGGAGACCTTGTGAAACCTGTGTTAGACAAAGTCCATGCATTAAATTCATACCCCATGTCCTGGATGAGGTGATGGATACACTGCGTCCTGGGTCTGCTGGGATATTACTACCACTTCACCCCCAACTTTGCATCAATCACAGGTCCCCTGACTGATCTGTTAAAAGGCAAAGACTCCAAAAAGGTCTGGTGGAGGATTACTGGTGCAATGAATCTTTTAATACCCTGAAGGCATGACCGAGCCAGCTGCCACTCCTTGCCAACCTAGACTTCACCTGGGAGTTTATCTTCTATACAGATGCTTCCGACATCAGCCTGGGGCTGGTGTTCTCTCAGAAATCTGAGGGAGAAGAGCACCCCATCCTATATTTAAGCAGGAAGTTGTTCCCTGGGGACAGAACATATTCAGTTATTGAGAAGGAAGCTCTGGCTATCAAGTGGGTTGTGGACTCCCTCAGGTATTATCTGCTGGGTAGCCCCTTTTCCCTAGTCACAGACCACAAGCCCTTGCAATCGCTATGCTCCATGAAGGACTCAAACCGCCAAATTATGCCCTGTAGATCGTGCTCCAGCCCTATAGATTCCAGGTGAAGCAACAAGTAGAGAGAGAGCATGGAAATATGGATTTTTTTTTCCCAAGGAGCTTTGGACTGGGGAGATGTTACATCACAAAACCTTTCTGGTATGGGGGGAAGGGTGGGTATGTGCTGGAACATGCCCCCCATCTCACTGACAGAAAGGCTAATTGCATTCATGCATTCAGGAAGCACCAATTAGGTTCACCTGCAGAACATGCTCAACCCAGAGAAGGGGAACTTAAAAAGATGAAGCTCTCCACAGGAAAAGGGGGAAGTTTGCCCAGGAGGAAAAGCTGTTAGGGACTGCCAATGAGCTCCACTAAAAGGGGAGCCTAACCTGGGGTAGAGGCCAACATCCCATTTTCTTTCCCCCTTGTTTTGGGGCAGATGGACATTGCAAGACCCCCCTCCACCCCCGCTCTCCTGCTGGTAATAGCTCACCTTAAGTGATCACTCTCGTTACAGTGTGTATGGTAGCACCCATTGTTTCATGTTCTCTGTGTATATAAATCTCCCCACTGTATTTTCCACTGAATGCATCCGATGAAGTGAGCTGTAGCTCACAAAATCTTATGCGCAAATAAATTTGTTAGTCTCTAAGGTGCCACAAGTCCTCCTTTTCTTTTTGCGGATACAGACTAACACGGCTGCTACTCTGAAACATTGCAAGCCCTGTAAGGCTGTTTCCAGCCAATATCCTGTGGCGGGTCTGGGGAGCATAGCCATGAACTAGAGGTAATTGAACTCCAAAGGGACCCTGGGAGTGATCTGAATTCTGCCATGTCATAAATATAAAGGGAAGGCTAACCACCTTTAAATCCCTCCTGGCCAGAGGAAAACACTCTTTCACCTGTAAAGGGTTAAGATAACCTCGCTGGCACCTGTCCAAAATGACCAATGAGGAGACAAGATACTTTCAAAGCGGGGGACGGGGTGGGGGGGACGACGGGACACAAAGGGTCCTTCCTCTCTGTCTGTGTGATGCTTTTGCCGGGACCAGAGCAGGAATGCAGGTCAGAACTCCTGTAAAGGGTTAATAAGCAATCTAGTTAGATATGCGTTAGATTCTGTTTTGTTTAAATGGCTGATAAAATAAGTTGTGCTGAATGGAATATGTATTCCTGTTTTTGAGTCTTTTTGTAACTTAAGGGTTTGCCTAGAGGGATTCTCTATGTTTTGAATCTGATTACCCTGTAAGGTATTTACCATCCTGATTTTACAGAGGTGATTCTTTTACTTTTTCTTTAATTAAAATTCTTCTTTTAAGAACTTGATTGCTTTTTCATTGTTCTTAAGATCCAAGGGTTTGGGTCTGTGTTCACCTATGCAAATTGGTGAGGACTTTTATCAAGCCTTTCCCAGGAAAGGGGGTGTAGTGCTTGGGGGGGATATTGGAGGTGGGGGGAGACATTTCCAAGTGGGCGCTTCCCCTGTTATTATTTTGTTAGACACTTTGGTGGTGGCAGCATAAAGGTTCAAGGACAAAAGGTAAAACAGTTTGTAGCTTGGAGAAGTTTTAACCTAAGCTGGTAAAAATAAGCTTAGGGGGTCTTTCATGCAGGTCCCCACATCTGTACCCTAGAGTTCAGAGTGGAGAAGGAACCTTGACATGCCAGGAACAGTGAGATTGCCTAGAGGTGGGCAAGAGACTGTTGGAGAGCTCAGGCTGAGAGTCAGCTGACTATAAAGCCATAGAAAAATCTGTGCTAAGTTAAACTAAATAAATAAAAATCAAAAATATGAGTGATCTAATAGTTGTGATGAGAATATTTTTACTTCATTGTTTGCTCTATTCTCCCCAGTTAACTTTTTGAATTCTTAGGAGGAGACAGAAAAACTAAATCCATCAAGCCCTGATCAGCTTCTGTACACCTTATAGCTAAAGAGCAACTATGTGGAATATACAGTGCATTTCACTGAACTGCTGGACTCACATATTAAGAGATTTGTCATTGTTCTACCAATTAAAAATCTATTAATAAATCTGCAGCATTTCAGTCCTGTAGATGTATGGATGGCAGCAAGTGTTACATCCCCAGAAGTGTTATGAAGCTGAAATCCCTCTGCACTTTTTTATTTCGTAAATCTGTGATTCTTGTGCAAGCATCTCCTGTTATTGGAAAGAAAGCCAGATTCCGAATGGCAGCCAGCAGGAGACTTTTGCAGCTTTAATGACTTGCAAATCAAAAGCATGAAAACCAAACTGCACCTTTTGAACTGTTTTCCCATTCAGCCTAGATGGTCCAAATAATTTTCTCCTCTACCATTCCTGTTATTTTCGCTACTTGAGTGTCAGCCTTTTTGGTGTATTTTTAAAACATGAGGGTGGTGGGGAGACCTGTCCAATGATCTCAAAGCATATGTTTTTCATTCTAATAGGATTATGGATACCAAAGGAATAAAAATGGAAATCACTGCTGCCAAGATATGAAAGAAAGTTTGCATACTAAAATAATTTAAACCCTAACATTTGGACCCAATAAGGCTAGCAGAATGTTTATTCCATAGTTTTGGAAAGTGTGCTTTTTCTGCACATTAAGTGGTACAATAAAAAATAATGATTCTCACTCAGTTTATTTCTATAAATTATATTGTTTTATAGTTTTCCAGGGTATGGTTATGTGTCAGATCCTACAGCAAGCACCTGGGTGTAAAATGCAATAAGCTAGTTACTTCCAGTGAGACAAAAAAAAAGTCCTATTTCCCTTTTTGAGAAAACTACATTGAGGCTTATCTAAAAACAGCCAAATACTTTTTCACACTTAAGAAATTATCAGTTGCACCTAATTTTGACTAGCTAGTGATATAAAACTAAAACCTGGATTCAGATGTAGTAATGGTCAGAGACCTGATCACAACGGGTAGTGATCAATGGCTCCATGTCTAGTTGGCAGCCGGTATCAAGTGGAATGCCCCAAGGGTCGGTCCTTGGGCCGGTTTTGTTCAATATCTTCATAAATGATCTGGAGGATGGTGTGGATTGAACCCTCAGCAAGTTTGCAGACGACACTAAACTGAGAGGAGAGGTAGATACGCTGGAGGGTAGAGATAGGATACAAATTAGACAAATTAGAGGATTGGGCCAAAAGAAATCTGATATGGTTCAACAAGGACAAGTGCAGAGTCCTGCACTTAGGATGGAAGAATCCCGTGCACCGCTACAGACTAGGGACCGAATGGCTAGGCAGCAGTTCTGCAGAAAAGGACCTAGGGGTTACAGTGGACGAGAAGCTGGATATGAGTCAACAGTGTGCCCTTGTTGCCAAGAAGGCCAATGGCATTTTGGGATGTATAAGTAGGGGCATTGCCAGCAGATCGAGGGACGTGATCATTCCCCTCTATTCAACATTGGTGAGGCCTCATCTGGAGTACTGTGTCCAGTTTTGGGCCCCACACTATAAGAAGGATGTGGAAAAATTGGAAAACATCCAGTGGAGGGCAACAAAAATGATTAGGGGACTGGAACACATGACTTATGAGGAGAGGCTGAGGAAACTGGGATTGTTTAGTCTGCGGAAGAGAAGAATGAGGGGGGATTTGATAGCTGCTTTCAATTACCTGAAAGGGGGTTCCAAAGAGGATGGATCTAGACTGTTCTCAGTGGTAGCAGATGACAGAACAAGGAGTAATGGTCTCAAGTTGCAGTGGGGGAGGTTTAGGTTGGATATTAGGAAAAACTTTTTCACTAAGAGGGTGGTGAAACACTGGAATGCATTACCTAGTGAGGTGGTGGAATCTCCTTCCTTAGAAGTTTTTAAGGTCAGGCTTGACAAAGCCTTGGCTGGGATGATTTAGTTGGGGATTGGTCCTGCTTTGAACAGGGGGTTGGACTAAATGACCCTCTGAGGTCTCTTCCAACCCTGATATTCTATGATTCTATAAATTTGGTGGTCTCTGTCCAACGGGTGATTGCCCAGCTCTTGAGTTTAGAATTTAATGTAGCACAGCCTATCAATTAAACACCAAAGAAACTACTCCAAAAATGGTATTTCGGTTGCAAAGTCAAGAGCTCTGAAGTTAGGAAGAGCCAGATTTAAGGATGCTCTTGCAATGCTAATTTGGCCCTTTTTTGTTTATGCATTATAATTAGAGCTAATTGGGGGTATTCTATCTAAAAAAAATTGTTTCAGCAAACATCAAAACTTTTCAGTGGGAAACATAAATTTTCCAGAAATTTTTCAATTTTCCATCAGGAAAATTTAAACAAAATATGTAGTTTTGGATCAGGTCAACTGATTCAGGCTGTCAAACTGAATCAAAATATTTTATTCCAGATCCGTTCAAAATTAAATGTGTGCCCATCTTAGTTGCCACAGTTCATTGTGGTTGGTGTAGTTTGGGAGCTTTGTGCCCCCATGTTCTTCTATAGGTCAGCTTCCTCAGCTGAACAATATCTCCTTTGATGCACTACACTATCCCCTCTGGCTGAGTAACCATGTGACTCATGGGAGTCGTCATCCAGCAATGGAGAATTGGAGCATGAAGCACTCAAACTACAACTCTCATCAGACACCATGGGAGTTCAGGAGGACTCTGTATAATGTTGAACCAGTGCTTAATTTGTGACAGGGCTTGCCAGGGCTGAGACCCGGCACCTTTGGGCTTGCTAAATCAGTTCTTAATGTAAAAACATTGCTTGAGCCCCATCACCTAATTGACTGAGCCATGGCAAGTATTTCATTACAAATTAAGTACTGTGTTGAATAACGTTGAAACTAAACATTTCAATGCTTCCGAATTTTCACATTTTTTTAATTTGAAAAGGAAATGCAAGAGTTAAGATTGTATATGTAACCTTAATTATGTCCCTTATGTGCATGTATTATGATACAGTCTTTATAACATACCATTTCAGTAATATGTGATGAATGCTAAATATTTAAGGTTGTAGATCATTTTTTTCAGTTGGCAATACACTGTGTGTGCCAGCCACTGAATGAAGGAAACATATGAAAAGTTCACCATAAGTGGCACTTAAACAATATCCTATAGACTAACTAAAACACACAGACTAATAGTAAAATATGCTGCCATATAGAAACCAACAAAGTGTACAGCTGAATTAATTTCAGTTAACTACCTCAATACCATAAAAACACTAAAAAGGGCTGTGCTAAAAGCTAGTCAAAAATGGAAATTTCTGTCCCACAGTAAATTTCAATATATCCAGATTTGTTTTCATCCCAAATAGAGATAAAGTTGAAATACTGAAATTTTTCATGGAACCAACAGTTCAGAAAAATTTAAATTCTAAAATGTTCAAATATTTCATATTGTCTTGGTTGTACTTTGGGTGCCACTTGTCCCCATTCTGGTCTATGGGATGAATGCCATAGCTGGACTACACCTTTCATGATACTCCATGGCTGTGTGAGACCCATGATGTATTGTTATGGTTCACCATTCCATTGTGCATCATGGGATATGTAGTCTAGCCAGGGTACTTACTCCATAGAGGAAAATGGAAGCATGAGGCGTGTAAAGTACAAAAACTGCATTTTTTTCCATGGAAAATTTTGATTTTGCAGAAGTCATGTTCTCTGTTGAAAAACATGTCTACAAAAAACATCCAGCCAGCTCTAGCTGTGCTCCCAGTTGTAATGCATAGCTGCTAATTCAGGCCGTGATCCTGCAAGGTAGAACATATGCACAGATCGATGCGCCTGCATAAAAAAGCCCATTGACTTAAATGATGTTCGTGTGGGCTCAGGGGTCTTCCCATATGTTCTAACTTACAGAATCAGGGTGTAACTAATTAAAATAAATACCTAGAGAGAAGACTTTATAAAAATGTAAGTAAAATAAGATGTCCCATTATGGACTATTATCAATAAAAAATAATTTATGGATACCAGAAAAAAAATATTGCACGGTCCTACATACGTGTATCTTATCTTGTATCATACGACATAGTTTAGAGAAACAGTATGTAATTGTTTAACTAACAACAGTATCATAATGCATGCACAGAACATATTATTGATCATGTTTATTACAACTGGTGCCCAGGGATCAACCAGGAAGAGAACCCCATTGTGCTAGGCACTGTACAAACACAGAATACAAGACAATCCCTGCCGTGAAAAGTATACCATCTAATTAGACAGGACAAACGACAGGTAGGGGAAAGGGATGTAGCACACAAGCAGGGTGATCAGTGTGATAGCAGCAAATCATAGAATAATAGAAGGGCAGCAAGTGTCTGGTTAGGTCCACAAAATAGTCTATTTTTAATGTTGGGAGGGGTTTCATTGAGATGAGATTAGCTAAACAGAAAGGCAAGGCTGGGAGAGGGAACATTAAAGGGGGAACCTGGGGTAGGTGCAGAGCAGTGGAGGAAAGAAGAGGACATAAGGGGCAGATGTAGAGTGACGCTGAAAGCAGGGAGGGTGGGGGGGGGGGTGGGAAGGGGTTGGAGCAAACAGTCAGCACAGGGGACAGAATGTGCAGGATGCACCCAATCCTGACTTCTTCATTTTCTGAATTTACAATACTTACCTATGCAACCTTAAGGTGGCTTAATGCTATTTTATAGTACAGAACACAAATCCTGGATGCTTGTTTCCATCTACTTATAATATGCACATCATGGGCATTGTGTTTTGCAAATTTAGCGAGCACAGTTCCACACTGTGGGCCCAGTTCTGCTCTCATCAGCATATGTGTAACCACAGTGAAGTTAATGGGGTTGCCTGTGCACCGCAGTTCAGAATACGTCCCACCCATTTAAACTATTTTCCTCACTGCCATAATTCAAGAAAGACATCTTGCACTGAACCAAAGAACCAAGATAAATAAATAAAAGAAACAGCTGCTACCGTTTGCTTACTAACCCTCTTAGAGATTTTTTTTAAGTCGCTCTGGCAGGCTACAATACAAAATATCTTGATATCTCTGTCTAAGCTCTCTCTCTCATACACACAAACACACAGTTTCTCAGAGCCTGTCAAGTGTCTATTTGCAAATGAGGTTGAATGGCATAGAGCCTGCTCACTGTCCCATCATCATCTTCTTGTTTTAATTTAGCTAGAGTTCCCCCCTTCCTTCCCTTGGAAGCAAGGTAAAAAACATTTTGAAACCGACAACATTATGGTGCGCTGAAAAAACTTCTAATTTTTCTGCCATGAACCAAAGCAGCTGTCAAAGTACAGTATTCCTTTAAAGAGTAGCAGATATGCTGGAAAGGCACCAAAGAAATTTCTATAGTTCTAAACAGCATCTTTAAACCAACAGTGCTAGAGCAGAAGAGGAGCTCAGGGGAATCTACAGAGCCACTTACTCTCCAAAAATAAAGTGAGCAATGCCTGACTTTGTTGAAGTTACCAGTGGTCAGTCATTGTTGGTTGAAAACTAAAAATGTATACTTTTACATTCTTAGCACAAGCCCACAATTCCAGCTGGCTTGGTGGCTTAGCATTGCTACCTAGGGGGCTAACGGGATCTCAACATCTGCAAAATTATGCTTTGATTTTTGGCACCTTCACACCCCAAGGGATGAAAACCCAAGCAATCGACAGCCAGAACTCACATTTTGACATGTTAAGCAGGGGACTGTTCCTTAGAGAGTTTGCCATTTGGAGAAGAGGAGTAAGCTATATCCTTGAAGGAAGGGGGAGAGGAAAAAGTAGCCGACAGACATCAGTGTTACAGTATTTCTGCTACCAGGGAGAGTGGCTGTTGGAACAACATAAAGGAACAAATTATGAGTGAGATGGGAATGGAAGGAAATTGGCAAGCTCTGTACTCTAATGCTTATTTTTCACTTTCACCATGTTCATTATGATCACTGCAAAAGAAAAAATATGTAATTATTTAATGTGAAAAGATGAAGAAAATATGATGAATTCTACAGTGAGAAATACTGCCATATATTATTTCCTTTACAAAACGTTTTCACTCTAGCAATCTGGCATCCTATTTAAAGTTTGTATAGCTGTGCAAACAAACAAAAATGTTCTAGCTCAATATTAAAAAAACGAGTATGTAAGGAGTACAGCAGATCATGAAAAGGCAGGGACTGTACCTAGGTGCTTTGCTACCCATCAGACATTTCAAACAGAAAAGCTGTATTCTGTAGGCATAAACCCATTTTTCTCTATGCTCCTTCCAAATTAGCACTTCAAGGGATGGCACTTTAACACTGGAAACTTTGCCTGATGCCCATATTCACAGCACAACTGTTTGCTGCTCTGGGAGTTTTTACAATATGTAGCTGGTATTTGAATGTCCACATTAGTAGGAAGACTAACTAGATCTTGCCATCCTTACTCTGGACACAGCAATTGGACACTAAAAAGGAGGTGGAATACTCCTACTTCTGTAGCCTAATCAGGAAGAACTATCATTCCAAATATTCCAACTATAAAATGTGCATTGATAGGTTTTAAGGCTAGAAGAGACCATTATGATCATCTAGTCCAACCTCCTATATATTGCAGGCCACAAAATTTCACTCGGTAGAGGGTATATAAATGAATGTTACTGAATCCTGTAACTTGTATAAGACCAGAACACCTTTTAGAAAGCCATTCAGATCTGAATATAAAGGTTTAAAGTCCTCTGCCATTGCCACTGAATTCAGGTGGATTAGACAAAAAACAGACAAACCAGGCTTTGAAAACCACAGCTCTGATTGTGGGAGGGAGTGACAAGAAGAGGGTTTAATATTTTCAATAAGAGATTCTTAAACTTTGGTCCACAGTTCACCTATGACCCTCACAGCCCTTTCTGCTGATCCTCAGAATGAAAAGTTTTGAGACCCACATTATGGAGGGATTGGGGATTGTTAGGAGGGAGTTGTGCCCATGAAAGGATCATAGAATCATAGAATATCTGGGTTGGAAGGGACCTCTGGAGGTCATCTAGTCCAACCCCCTGTTCAAAGCAGTACCAATCCCCAACTAAATCATCCCAGCCAGGGCTTTGTCAAGCCTGACCTTAAAAACTTCTAAGGAAGGAGATTCCACCACCTCCCTTGGTAACCCATCCCAGTGCTTCACCACCCTCCTAGTGAAAAAGTTTTTCCTAATATCCAACCTAAACCTCCCCCACTGCAACTTGAGACCATTGCTCCTTGTTCTGTCATAAGGTGGGTAGAAAGCTGGCTAGATTGTCGGGCTCAACGGGTAGTGATCAATGGCTCCATGTCTAGTTGGCAGCCGGTGTCAAGTGGAGTGCCCCAGGGGTCGGTCCTGGGGCCGGTTTTGTTCAATATCTTCATAAATGATCTGGAGGATGGTGTGGATTGCACTCTCAGCAAATTTGCGGACGATACTAAACTGGGAGGAGTGGTAGATACGCTGGAGGGGAGGGATAGGATACAGAAGGACCTAGACAAATTGGAGGATTGGGCCAAAAGAAATCTGATGAGGTTAAATAAGGATAAGTGCAGGGTCCTGCACTTAGGACGGAAGAATCCAATGCACCGCTACAGACTAGGGACCGAATGGCTAGGCAGCAGTTCTGCGGAAAAGGACCTAGGGGTGACAGTGGACGAGAAGCTGGATATGAGTCAGCAGTGTGCCCTTGTTGCCAAGAAGGCCAATGGCATTTTGGGATGTATAAGTAGGGGCATAGCGAGCAGATCGAGGGAGGTGATTGTCCCCCTCTATTCGACATTGGTGAGGCCTCATCTGGAGTACTGTGTCCAGTTTTGGGCCCCACACTACAAGAAGGATGTGAATAAATTGGAGAGAGTCCAGCGAAGGGCAACAAAAATGATTAGGGGTCTAGAACACATGACTTATGAGGAGAGGCTGAGGGAGCTGGGATTGTTTAGCCTGCAGAAGAGAAGAATGAGGGGGGATTGATAACTGCTTTCAACTACCTGAAAGGGGGTTCCAAAGAGGATGGCTCTAGACTGTTCTCAATGGTAGCAGATGACAGAACGAGGAGTAATGGTCTCAAGTTGCAGTGGGGGAGGTTTAGATTGGATATTAGGAAAAACTTTTTCACTAAAAGGGTGGTGAAACACTGGAATGCGTTGCCTAGGGAGGTGGTGGAATCTCCTTCCTTGGAAGTTTTTAAGGTCAGGCTTGACAAAGCCCTGGCTGGGATGATTTAACTGGGAATTGGTCCTGCTTCGAGCAGGGGGTTGGACTAGATGACCTTCAGGGGTCCCTTCCAACCCTGATATTCTATGATTCTATGATTCTATGATTCATCTGCTACCACTGAGAACAATCTTTGGAACCCCTTTCAGGTAATTGAAAGCAGCTATCAAATACCCCCTCATTCTTCTCTTCTGCAGACCTCATGGTCTAGCCAGCTTTCTATCCACCTTATAGTCCATTCATCCAGCCCATACTTCTTTAACTTGCTGGCAAGAATATTGTGGGAGATTGTATCAAAAGCTCTGCTAAAGTCAAGGAATAATACATCCACTGCTTCCCCTCATCCACAGAGCCAATAGAAGGCAATTAGGTTAGTCAGGCATGATTTGCCCTTGGTGAATCCATGCTGACTGTTCCTGATCACTTTCCTCTCCTCTAAGTGCTTCAGAATTGATTCCTTGAGGACCTGCTCCAGGATCTCCCTCTTGCAAAGAAGGCTGCAGAATCAAAAGAGCTGAAGGACACCTGTTCTGGGTAAAATCTTATGTCTTCACAATGCCTTTCATCCTGAAGGACCCAAAAGCACTTTGCAAATCACAACCTGATTCTGCTTTCACTTACAGCAGTTTTACACCACGATAATTCCATTGACTTCAGTGGAGTTACTCCTGATTTGAACCAGTGCAAGAGGAGATTCCGGCCCTGCCACTCTGGCAGGACAGACAATAGTAGTGATTTTGCACCAGCAATATTGTGCAATAATCAGGTGAATAGTAACTTCTCTAGTTGAAATTATAGTGGAAAGGTTTATTGGACGAAATATGACCACTCAGGATGGTTAAGGCCACGGTACCAGGATTCATATCTTTCACTACAGGGGAAAGTTACATGGGATCTTTCAATCATCTAATGTGATCAGAGGCTCTTTTCTGATTGATAAGACTTGTAGTGCTCCCTAGAAAAAGGCATTTACTGTATACTCAATATGCCAAGAGTTCCATCCAAACCACAAGCTGGCTCAAAACTGCTTAATTTATGACATAGCTGCAAGGCTGCCTTATAATGGGATCTTATGCTCCATTGATTGCCCTACGCTTTTTATTAGCTATTGTTTTGGACGTGGTGATAGCAAGATCATTTGAAATTAAAGAGAGGAGCAAAATCTGCTGCTCTGCTCTTGACCCTATAAGTGTTGTCAATTATTCCATTAGTGGGAGGACTTGTTCACATCCTTCCTCCAGGAATCTCAATGTTTCTTCAACAGTTGAAAGACTACTTCAAATTTGTCTACAGGGAGCAGTAATGTGGACTACAAGAGTGTAATTTCTAAATCGCACTAGCATGTTGTGCATTAATTGGTCCATGTAGCTCCTGTTGGTGCAAATTGAAATTCCCTAAATGTACTTTTGCTTAGTTCTGTTTCAAACAACTATGTTAAAGAGCACCAGGGAACTTTCAGTTTGCACCAGTAGGGCCTACACTGACCAATTAATGTGCAACATGTTAGTGCTCTTTAGAAATTACGTCTCTGTAGTCCGCACTACTGCTCCATGTAGACAAGCCCTTAACCACTTCACCATGCAGCCCAAAAAGTCTCTATAGCAACTATGTCAAATATCAGGGGTCAGATCAATCAATGAGATTGCTGTTTTGCCATTACCTGAGAGGTAGTGGGGAAGTAGAGGAGATGAATTTTTTTTAATAACTGATTATTTCTTTAATTTATACAAAAGCCCTGATCATGTTCTCCGGAGCTGTGCAAAAATCTAACACACATATTCAACAATTGAACTAATGCCAATTAACAAGAACTAGCCCATCACCCTCCCTTCACTGCTCTCCTCCAAAATAATAAAAAGAGAAAGACTGTGACTTTTAAAACACTTTTAATAAAATCAATACAGAGACAAGAAAATAAATTTCAAATTCAAAAACAGCTGCCTATCCCAAACAGTACAAAGTGCATTTCCAATAACCCACCACTGAATATATTGATCCAAATTGCTTATAAAAGTATAATATCTAAACTTCACACGAAGGCGTAAAACCACTAAAAATCTAAAAGAACTGAAGAGCATCAGCAACCTCTTCCAAATAATTTACATTGTCTACTTTTTTAAATAGCCATCTGTGCTTGATCCAAAATAAAGTTTGCTGGGCATCCCACAGATTTATTTGTATCCCTATACTTAACAGTAAAAATAAATACAGCAGGATAAAAATCAAGGGGCAATAACCAAAATATAGTGTGAAGTAAAATAAATAATGCTTATAACCCAGAACAAGTAAGAAACACATGAAAAACAGCCTTCTCCATGTCACAAAAAGGACATGACATGGAAACCTCCAGATTCAAATGATGCACAGACACACTCATGGCAGTAGCCCTGTGAAGAATTCTCCATTGGAAATTACCCATCCTCTTCACAACCAGAGGCTTGTCTACAGTTTACCAGGCTGGATAGATAGAGTTTGCCACCAAAAGCTGTCTTCTCCGTGCCATATTGGGATAATCAAAAAGCATTCAAAAATGATGAATCTTTACCACAAGTATATACAATAACTTGTGGCCTAAGCTATTAAAAGTAAATTCAGAAGATCCATTACGTATGGTCCTGCCTTGAATGCAGGGGACTCGACTAGATGACCTCTCAAGGTCCCTTCCAGTCCTACACTTTTATGACTGAAGGCAAGCAAGATGCCAGGTTTGTCAACATCCCAATCTACAGCAGGAGCAACAGGCAAGAAAATAGAAACATTAGTATAATAAGGAATAGCTCATTCAAGAAGGCAACTGCCCAGACTGGCAATTCTGCCCCTATTAGATTCCACCTCTAATAAAAACTGAGAAACCCAGAAAAATGTTGAAAACCAAGCTTAACAGCTAAGATATCTGCTGAGACCTATATAAAATTGGTAAAATAAATTAAATGAACCAGTTTAGTCATACTTGCTGCAATACAGGAAGAGGGGACTTCTAGGAACAAGACTACCAATCCTCATGACTCTGCTCAAAAGAACAATGAGACCTTGACACCCCTTTCTAAGCAGGGAGATACAAAATACTCTGCATCTCAGTCAATGATAGCCATCCCAGCAAAGGTTAAAAAAAATAACCTTCTGAACTTTTTCTAGAAAGAGTGGAGTGAGATCCTAAAGAAGACATTATGCCACAACATAGTGGCAATTAAATCAACAATTACTAACACCTGCCCTGAGAAAAAGAGTCAAGGCAAAGACCACTACCAGCTTTACAACTTCCCCTCCAACTTTTCCATAACTCCCTCCCAATTCTGACCCAAAATATCATCTGATTTCAGCACAATTCCCAAGCCTCTCTGTCAAAGTCAGGGGGTGGGAAATCATCCAAGGCCCCAGCAGGAATGCATCACTCTTCCTCCAATTTAAGTAAGCTGAGGAACTCTGCTCAAAAGATTGTTGACATTCATTCAAAACCTGGATATCAGAATCATTAGAAATAAACAAAGTCACATTGTCAGCACATGCAGAGACTTTCACAAGAGTACAAACTGGAGCAGGGATTGGAAAGCTAGAAAGGCCAATAGAAAGAGCATATAATAATCCACACAGGGAACAATCCTGTCTGATTTCCCTGCAGAGTTGGAAAGAGGGTGATCAAAACACCATTCACTATAAGTAGATCAGTGGTTCTCAACCAGGGGTCCGTGGCCCCCTGGAGGGTTTGCGAGCCCTTTCAGGAGGGCCACAGAGCCCTGGCTCTGAAACCCCGTGCCCCGAGACTCAACGCTCCCACCCCCACGGGGCTCATGCCGGGAGCAGTGCGGGGCTGAAACCCTGAGCTCTCTTCCCCATCCCCCTGAAGCCCTGCCACCATGGGCAGAACCCTTGAGCCCATGGGCAGAGTTGAAGGGGCACAAGGGTGTTGTCCCCCAAATCTGCAGTGCCTTACCTAGAGTGGGATAGTCCTGGGGGCAGCTCCCACACACCCCCACCTCCTCCTCTCCCTCAGCCCCTATCCTCCGGCCAGATCCTAGGCAGGATGACAGAGCCAGACAGTCAGGGGCAGCTGCTCCTCCGGCTGGTGGTGCCATGGGGTGGGCAGCCGTGGCATTTCCCCATCTGCTGCTGGGGGGGGAGGTGGCGCAACAAGTCAGAATCTTCAGCCTAGGCCGTGGGTTCCATAGCAATGGGCTCAGCCTTCCATTTCGCAACCAGGCTCAGGCTGACATGCCACTGAGTCAGGAGCTACAGAATGAGTGATACCATCTCCCCCAGGTTGTAAAGAGGTCACTACCTGCCCAGAACCAGCATCCCCAGAGCCATCTGGGGCCTGTTGGGACCCAGTCTCTGCCACAGCCACCCTTTTCTGTGCTTTACTCTCAGAAACCACACACACACACACACACATTCCCAGGTACAAGAGTCACCATTCCCAGGGGCAGCCTGCCTCTTCTTAGGACACCGATTAACTAAATATGTCAGACTCCTACAATGAAAATAGGCCATGTTGGGGTGACCAGATATCCCGATTTTATAGGAACAGTCCTGATATTCAGGGCTTTGTTTTATATAGGCGTCTATTGCCCCCCCCCAACCCCTGTCCCGATATTTCACACTTGCTATCTGATCACCCTAGGCCACGTCCTCAGTGGCAACAAACACAATGTAATCCCACTCCCCTATCCTATACTTAGGGACACTTTTACAACTTTGAAAGCATTGTTTAATATCTGATAAACCTGGGTATGAAAAGACAAGACATGCTAAACCTCTGGGGCTATACAGCTGAGAGGAATCATCCTAACAGGACAAGTGATCTTACCATAACTCACTAGGTCTCTGGCCAGCTGCTCATTTCCTAAAGAATGAGAAACATTAAAGATAGCAGGTATTTAATAGCAGGTGTTGAGAGGGACACTACAGGGACAAAAATACCTGCAAAACAATCCCCTCCACAAACCTCTGCTCAGCAAAGCCAAGCATGACAACAAACACAACAATAACCTTGCTCATGGGGCAGGCATACTTCATATTTTTAAATCCAAACACATTCCCCCACAGAGGCAGAGTTTGGAGGTGAAATCCGCAACCCATAATCAAGGGTTAAACTTCAGAATCCACAACAAACGGAGTTCTTTGTCCCCCTGGAGCTAGCCATGCCAGCCCAGAGGACAAACAAAAGCCTGCTAAAACAAAAGAAAAGCTGAAATTAACCACAGAACCTCATAGGGTCACCAACCTTCCAGGATCGTCCCCAGGAATTAAAGATTAATCTTGAATAGGGCTGTCGACTAATCACAGTTAACTCACATGATTAACTCACAAACATTAATCGCAATTAAAAAAATGAATCACAATTAATCACATTGTTAAACAATAGAATTCCAATTGAAATTTATTAAATATTTTGGATGTTTTTCTTCATTTTCAAATATATTGATTTCAGTTACAACACAGAATACGAAGTGTACAATGGTCACTTTATATTATTATTATTACAAATATTTGAACTGTAAAAATGATAAACAAAAGCAACAGTATTTTTCAATTCACCTCATACAAGTATTGTAGTGCAATCTCTTTATTGTGAAAGTTCAATTTACAAATGTAGATTTTTTTTATTACATAACTGCACTCAAAAACAAAACAATGCAAACCTTTAGCGTCTACAAGTCCACTCAGTCCTACTTCTCATTCAGCCAATCACTAAGACAAACAAGTTTGTGTACATTTATGGGATATAATGCTGCCCACTTCTTATTTATGATATCACCTGAAAGTGAGAACAGGCATTCGCATGGGACTTTTGTAGACAGCATTGCAAGGTCTTTACATGCCAGATATGCTAAATATTTGTATGCCCCTTCATGATTCAGCCACCATTCCAGAGGACATGCATTGATGCCGATGATGCTCATTAAAAAAATAATGTGTTAATTACATTTGTAACTGAACTCTTTGGGGGAGAATTGTAGGTCTCCAGCTCTATTTTACCCGCATTCCACCATATATTTCATGTTACAGCAGACTCAGATGATGACTCAGCATATGTTCATTTTAAGAACACTTTTGCTGCAGATTTGACAAAACGCAAAGAAGGTACCAGTGTGAGATTTCTAAAGATAGCTACAGCACTCGACCCAAGATTTAAGAATCTGAAGTGCCTTCCAAAATCTGAGAGGGATGAGGTATGGCGCATGCTTTCAGAAGTCTTAAAAGAACAACACTCTAATGTGGAAGCTACAGAACCCAAACCACCAAAAAGGAAAATCAGCCTTCTGCTGGTGGCATCTGACTCAGATGATGAAAATGAACATGCGTCGGTCCTCACTGCTTTGGATTGTTATCGAGCAGAACCCGTCATCAGCATGGAAGCATGTCCTCTGGAATGGTGGTGGAAGCATGAAGGGACATGTGAATCTTTAGCGCATCTGGCACGTAAATATCTTGTGACGCCAGCTAGAACAGTGCCATGCGAATGCCTGTTCTCACTTTCAGGTGACACTGTGAACAAGAAGCAGGCAGCATTATCTCCTGCAAATGTAAACTAACTTGTTTGTCTGAGCGATTGGCTGAACAAGAAATAGGAGTAAGTGGACTTGTGGGCTCTAAAGTTTTACATTGTTTCATTTTTGAATGCAGTTATTTTTTTAACATAATTCTACATTTTTTAGTTCAACTTTCATGAGAAAGAGCTAGTACTTATATTAGGTGAATTAAAAAATACAATTTCTTTTGTTTTTATAGTGCAAATATTTGTAATCAAAAATAAATATAAAGTGAGCACTGTACACTTTGTATTCTGTGTTATAATTGAAATCAATATATTTAAAAATGTTGAAAACATACAAAAATGTTTAAATAAATGGTACTCTATTATTGTTTAGCTGTACGATTAATCGCATGATTAATCTTTTTAATCGCTTGACAGCCCTAATATTTAATAAAAGATCATATCATATGATAAAACCTCCAGGAATACGTTAACCAAAACTGGCAACCCTACAACCACCACAAAACTAAACAAACACAAAAAAAACAAAACCCCATTTTCCCACAGAAAGAAACACAGGGAGAACAGCAGAGCACACAAACTCTGAGCATCCCTCCCAAACACTCCCACAATCCTTTGAGAGAGAAGAAAAACCCTTCAACTGTCCTCTCAGAAAAAAGCCTAGGAAAATAGAGAAGACTAGCAGTGTGCCCTGCAGGTCAATAAACCTGGGATCACAGGGTTGGAAAGGACCTCAGGAGGTCATCTAGTCCAATCCCCTGCTCAGAGCAGGACCAATTCACAATTTTTGCCCCAGATCCCTAAATGGCCCCTCAAGGATTGGACTCACAACCCTGGGTTTAGCAGGCCAATGCTCAAACCACTGAGCTATCCCTTCCCCCCAGTCTATCAGAATGACAGGGGGGAAGAGAATTCCAGGGTCAAAGACCAGCTCCTCAGAACCCCCTTAGCCTGAAACTTTACATGAATAAACCTAGCTCATATATCCCAGAAAATTTCAACTTCTGGGTTGGAGCACAAAATAAGAGGCAGCCTCAAAGATGCACAGGACCATACCGGGCCTCTTCCATATCAGGCCTCCTCACTCTTATATACGGACGTAAGATTTCTCACCTGGAATTCAACTTGAGACAGTCCTTTCTTTCCCCATCCTATCTGGAAAAAACATAAACAGAGTTACGGCTCCACCACTCAGGAAGGCAAAAGGTTAACATTTTTCAATCATAGGTAGCATATGAACCCCAGTCCAGTCACTTCCTCTCAGGGAGGAAACTTCAAAGCAGGAACATAGAATGTTATGCTCAAAATGACACTCCCCGAGGGGCCGTGGGAGGGATGCAGGATGGGAGAAGAGAGGACTATGACAAACAGGATTACCGGTGCTCAATCTTTTTTCGCTGTCCGTCTTTCCTCACCCACCCTACGCAGCAATACTCTGTAAAATCTATGGATATAACAAGCAGTATTATGCCAAAATTGGGCTAACCTATAGGATAGCCTAAGGTACTACCTGGCCAAACTCGGTATGCAGCAAAAGACAGAACCAGCTAGCAGTGGCAATCATGACTAGCTGGTCAGCTCACAAATAGAAAAGACAAAGCCTGAAAGGAAGTGGGCAGAGTGGGGTTTATATGCCACCAGTGATTGACAGATCTTTGACTCCTGCTTCCTGACTGGTAGAGCCATAATACTGTCTGGAAGGGCTGCTCCCAGGCAGGATGGGAGAACAGGAACATATGACAAATGGGCTTTTCTATATAGCTATTTTACCATGACAGTAACCACACTTAGAAATGTTTCCCTTAGTTCACATTACCTCAGGCTTTGCTGTATTCCTATACTTCCTTACAGTGCTTGCTGGAGAGGTGTGAAGCCCCACTGTGGCGCTGTGAATTCTCACTCCACAAACCAGCAGCAGTGCTGTGGAAGGTGGGCCTGCCCCCAAAGCTGTGAATGGCGAGGCAATGAGCAAACAGGAGTTGGGCAGAGAGATGGCAAGAAATCCCACCCAGTTTCTCGTGGTGAACACTCTTGGAAAGAAGGAACGGCTAGGGCAGAAGCGGTGCAGGAACACCTGAGAGCTAGACCTGGGTGGGGGAACAGAGCCAGAGAGCAGCCTGAGCGTTCAGCCCCAGTGAGCCTGCACCATGTGGCACATGAGAACCAACCAGAGCCCAAAACGAAGGAAGCTGTGATCCGTGTCTGAGGGACGGAGCATGGCAGTGCAAATGCACTGCATCCTTTATATCCCTCGCAGTGAGGTGGTATGGAACTCGATGGTGCTGTGGCTACGAGAGAGACAACTCTGTGGCAGAACCCACAGCTGAGGGACTGCCTTGGGGACCAGATCCAGGGAGCAGCAGAGATCCAGCAAGGAAGCCCAGGCCAGCATCAGGATACAGCAAATACAGCAAATACTGTTGTGATAATTGGACCTATAAATTAATCCAAATTATGAGCTCAACTGTGGAAAGTGAGTGAAAGTTCATAAAGTGTCACAATAACATATAACAACAAAGGTTGATGGGAAAAGTTGCCAAAGGGACACAGAAAAACAATTCAAACAAAAAGACCTACTGATAACATTCAAGGACTGTGTTAAAATATGCATGGCAAACAAGACAGTGTGAGACCGAAAAATCAATTAACCAAAATTAGTATCAGAAATTAGGCCTAATTGGTGGACAAAATAATGAGAGGAAGGGCTATTCCACCCATCGCTCCATTTTGGGTCCTTAAAGAAAGATACTCCGGGGAGAAAAATTAGCTACAGGAGTCAGCTTCACCGTCAGAGCTGCCACCATCTCCTGGGATCCTGCCAGGACATTGTTATCCTAATTCTGAGAGCTGTCCTGACCAGACCAGGCCAGAGAGAGACCCAGGTGACATGGCCACCTCAACCAGCTCCAGCTGAATCCCAGCCACACCCTGGGATATGAGACGTGGTTCTCTCTCTCCATCCCCACCCCCAAAATGTATCCTTTTCCTTCCCTGCCTTATCTCTTCTCTTTCCCGTCTCTCTCCTTTTTCCTTTTGTCTAATAAGAGTCTGGCTTAACTGTCCAAGATTGCGTATCCTGAAACACTGCTGTAAGCCTGTGACCCAGAAAAAGGCAGAGAAAACCAAAGCCCGTAGCTGCCCAATGCTGGTAGGAGTTTGCCAGGTCTCTGAGTGGCTAATAAGACCAGGTGCCATGCCTGTGTTTTTCCAGCAGTGAGGTTGCAATGAAAGTCAGAGAGAGAAGCTGCATTTTCTCTTTGCTGTTCTTTTCCCTCCCATTTTGTGTCTGTGTGTGTGTGTCTTGTTTTTTTCTTTTTAGGACTTTAACAACTACAGCACTAACAACAGCTTCAGCCCATCTCAACTAACAACTTCTCTTTTCCCCCAAAAAGGACAATTGTTACCATCTTTGATACCATTTGAGAGATTGTATTCTCTTAGGGAACAAGAGATGATGTAAAATTAAAATCTTATTTAGTCCTTCACATTTCAAATGCTTTACCTGTTTTTTTCTTCTTTTTCTGTATCTTTAATCAAATGTTAAAAGGTTTTTTAATAACGTGCTTGCCATAGTACTAAGCAGGCTGAGATCACTGTCTGCCAAACCCCGAACCGTGTTTAAAACCGTTTAATGTTGGACAGTGACTGGGTTATGTTAACACCTTTGAAGCTGTGGGCCCATATATTTCATCTAAATAAACACAACACCCCCAGACTTGGCACTGTCAACTCATGCTATAGAGAGGCTGGGGCTGGAATTGGTCTGTTGCTGATAAAATAGACTATTTGTACTGATAATAGCACTGGAGCGATTCCTGGTGAATTCCTGCCTCCCCGACAGCAGGAGGAAGGGTCTCCGCCCAACAGCGAGGTGTGGGAGTCTGGGCCCCACTGCTAGCAAGGAGAGCCCCCACCTGGCAGTACCCATTTTTGAGTCTGTGATGCTAATACTGTGAACCCCGGGGTAACAGCAGCTCAGCCAATTGTCAGGACTGACAAAGTTCCTTCCCAAACATGAAAGCCGCATCTACACATAACTAAATGCACCTCTTCATGAGTGGTAGAGAAGTTTTTGTTCACTTACTCAGAGATTTGCAGACAATTTTCAGGCACATAGGGTCAGGACTAGTGATTTGAACACAGAACGAATAGGCAGGGATTCCTGCATTCTAATCTTGTTTCTAACACAGATTCCCTCTGTGGCATTGAGCAAGCCACTTGACCAGTCTGCCTCAGTTTCCCCATCTGTACAATGGGGATAAGAATACTTTCCTGCGTCCACTATGCTGTTCTGGAGATTAGTGTGTGTAACTCATTCTAAAGAGTAAAAAAACCTGCTAAATATTTGTCTTAAAACTACAGAAAGCACAAGGAGCTCTGAGTATTATGCTTGGATACTGTGGGACCCACTTGCACCAAAGTATTTTTTCTCCCTGCAGAACAACTACAAAATAAACAGCAGGTCACTGAAACCAAAACTTTGTCCATTGAGCTGCATGGAAACAATTCAGGACTTCCATACTATATCACTATAAATGGGGCTTCATTATACTGGAGTTCACTATGGGCCAGTTCAGTGCCCTTCCCTTCTGCCACAGAGGGCTCCTTGCCATTGGAACCAGTGCAGTTCTATTGTGCAAGGGAGAAGAGCGTGAATGCAAAGCAGCAAGGCGGTGGGTGCAGAGCTCTGTGTGTCCTGTGTAATAGTCCCTGAGGGGCCGCATGAAGGGAATGGGAGGTGGAAACTGTTTGGGTGTGCCAGGGGAGACATGAAGGCAGGGACAGAGACAGGCAGGGACAGATTTCTATGCACATCTCACATAAAGGATTACAGAGGCTACACAAGACACTGGGCCGAAATAGACTCTGTGGCACAATTCCAAAGCTTCCAGGGCAGAAGAGGGAATTCTTCATGTGCCCACTGTGATACAGCATGGCCAGAGGGCAGCAGGAGAGTGTTAGAAGGAAGCCTTATTCCCTGTAGAGGGAAGAAAGTTTGCAATGGATTAATTAAAGCACCTGAAGCCAGTCACATGATAAAACTCCCCTGCTTCAATCAGACAAGAGGAGGAGTTGAAGCCGCGTGGATTGGTGTTGGATCAGAGAGCAGTTTGGAGGGAAGCAGAGGAGAGTTTGGAGAAGTGCTGCGGTGGGCTAAGAAGACCAAGACCCTAGGTAAAGGGACACCTGGTTTGTGCAGAGGGAGGGCAGGAAGCCCCACAAGCTGAAGGGCAGGAGAGGGAAGTAGCCCAGGGGAAGGAACCGCTAGTTCAAGTGGTTTACCACTATCCCTAGGGCCCCTGGGCTGGGACCCGGAGTAGAGGGCGGGCCCGGGTCCCTCCCTCTCCACTCCCCTCCTCTAGGACACTGATGGGGCAGTTAATACCCCAGTTCAGGGGGAAGAAATGGTGCCCTGAACCCCCCCCCAAAGAAGAGTAAGAGCGAGACCCATCATAGTAGTGCTGGCAGTTTGCCACACATGGTGTCAGTAGTGGGATCTACGTGATGGGGACTTAAACCAGGGTTAGCCAAAACCTTCCTGTCCCTAAGATGGATGACGTGTCAAGACCCTAATACAAGCCACTGCAGCCCAGCAGGAGGCTACGTGGGTCCAAGCAACCGCCCAACAGGAGGCGACTTGGATGCAGCAGGAGACTAATTGTCTGTTGATGAGTCAGGCTGCCCAGGACAGAGCCCTGCTGCAAGAGCTGGTGAACCAGATGAAGGCCCTTATGGAGCTGAACTGCAACTGTGACGGGACCCGGACCATACACGACAGCCACTGCCAACAGAAAATGACACGGGAGGATGACGTGGAGGCATACCTCCTGGCTTTTGAAAGAGCAGCCCAGCGGGAGGCCTGGCCCGAGATCAGTGGTCTGGCATCCTCGCCCCGTTCCTGTGTGGGGAGGCCCAGAAGGTCTACTACAATATGGCTGCGGAGACTGCAGCAGATTACCCCCAGCTGAAGGCAGAGATCCTGGCCAGATCCAGAGTAACGACAGCATTGCGATCCCACAGGCTCCATGAGTGGCAGTATACAGAGGACAAGACACCCCAATCGCAATTGTTTGACCTGATCCACCTGACCCGGAAATGGCTGTGCCCTGAGGCCCTCAGCTCTGAGAAGATGACGGAGGTCCTGGTACTGGACCGGTATGTGAGGGAGCTACCACCAGGCCTCCGGGCTTGGGTTGGGCAGAATGACCCCTCCACCTATGATGAGTTGGTCTCCCTCGTGGAAAGACAGCTGGCAGCCCGCAAACTGCTCCAGAGCCCAGGAGGTGAGATACGGCAAACCAGGAAGCCAGTCCCAAACCCAAGGCCCAGGACTGTCGAGAACTCCAAGAGAACCATAACTGGGAGGAAAGACACCGAGGAATGGCCTGAGGCAAAGAAGGGACCTGGGGGTTTGGGTAGAGAGGACTGGGGGGGGGCCAGCCAAATAGCCCCAGGGAGAGGGCGGCAACCAGAATAAGGGGGCAGTGTTATGAGTGTGGGGAATTGGGGCATATAGCAGCCCAATGCCCCAACAGGGAAGAGCCTATGCAATGTAATCTGGGGGATCCCAGGGAGCAATGTGGCCTAATCAGCCTGGTAGGAGTCGCAATGACCTCCATGGGTATACAAGATCAGTAAAAATGAATGGTATTGAGACCATAGCATTAATAGATTCCGGGAGTGCTGTCACGCTGGTCTGGGGAAGTTGGTGGGGCAAGACCAGGGGTAACATGCATATGGCACCGTAAATTTCTACCCCACAATCCCAGTACGGATTGAGATCCAGGGGAATACTACTACGGTGACTGATGGGGTAGTCCCCAGGCTCCCCTACCCTGTCTTAATTGGTAGGGACTTCCCCAGGTTTGAGAGCTTACTCCCCACAATAGAGTCAGGGGAGGGTGGCAACCCCTGGGTTGAGATGGAGGCACCTACAGATAGCCTCACCCCAATGTTTGCCGAATTTGCCCCAGAGTTATTCTTATCCCCCAGAAAACCCCAAAAGTCTAGGCAGGAAAGGAGGGCAGTTAAAAGATTAGGGACCAGGATTCTAGCAGAGAACCAGGAAACTTCCCTTGTTGGTAGGCGAACCCGTTCAGGAGGCCAGGAGATAATTCAGGCCAGTGAGGACTCGGAGACGGTTCTTAGCCCAAGTAGGGCAACCCAGGGGGTGGAGTAGAAACAGGCCCCCTGGAATTAGGTCAGATAGATACCGCACATGAGAATTTCCGGCAGGACCAAGCCAATGCAAATGTAAGGGAGGGGGTAGTGGAAGTAAATGGCATACCCATGGAAGTAAAGACCAAAGGCCCAAGGCCATATTATGTGCTCAAACGCGATCTGTTGTACAGGATAGCGCAAATATGAGGGGAAGAAGTAGAGCAACTCTTAGTCCCATGGAAACACACAAGGGCAGTACTAGAGTTAGCTCAGTCATCTATTTGGGGGACATCTAGGAGCAGACAAGACACTGGATAGAGTCCTAAGAAGGTTTTATTGGCCAGGAATATGTGCAGAGGTCCAGCACTATTGTGCCTCCTGCCCTGAATGCCAGTTGCATAGCCCCCGACCTCGCTTGTGGGCCCCATTAGTACCTTTGCCTATTGTTGAAGTCCCTTTCGAGAGGATAGCCATGGACATAGTGGGCCCACTGGAAAGATCAGCATAGGGCCACCAAAACGTACTAGTCATCCTTGACTAAGCCACGTGGTATCCAGAAGCCATTCCTTTAAGAAACCCCACATCCAAGGCAATAGCAAAAGAACTACTCCAGGTTTTTGCCAGAGTGGGCATCCCTAAGGAGATCCTGACAGACCAAGGAACCCCTTTTATGTCAAAATTAAAGAAAGATTTATGTACCCTACTCCGCATCCAGGTCACACGGACCTCAGTCTACCATCCACAAACAGATGGACTGGTTGAGCAGTTTAACCGTGCCCTTAAAAGTATGATCCGGAAGGTGGTAGCACAGGACTGAAAAGACTGGGATACCCTTCTACCGTATCTAATGTTTGCAAAACAGGAATTCCCCCAGGCGTCCACTGGTTTCTCTCCCTGTGAACTACTATACGGACACCACTCATGCGGAATATTAGATATTCCCAAGGAAGATTGGGAAGAACAACCCAACCCAGGAAAGAATGTCATTGAGCACGTCACACAGATGAGAGAGCGAATAACTCGAGTAACCCCTATAGTACGAGAACATCTGGAAAAAGCACAAGAGGCCCAGCGGACATATTACAACCGTCGGGCGAAAGTATGGAGATTTCAGCCGGGGGAACGGATGATGGTGCTAGTGCCGACAGCAGAAAGCAAATTCCTAGCCAGCTGGCATGGACCACATGAGATAGTGGAAGCCATTGGGGAGGTGGACTATAAGGTCAGACAACCAGACCGCCGAAGGCCAGAGCAAATCTACCACATCAACTTACTGAAGCCCTGGCGTGACCGAGAGACATGCCTGGTCATTCGGGGAGCTCCACCCCAGACAGATGACCCACAGGAGCAGGTGGAGATATCTCCTGAGTTAATTCCAGAACAAAGAACAGTGGTCATTGATATGAGCCAACGGAACCAGGACGTGTTCTGTACACAGCTGGGCCGTACGACATTGGTCCAACATCATATTGTCACCAGGCCCAGAGTAAGGGTGACAATAAGACCATACCGAATACCGGAAGGTAAAAGGGAAGAAATTAGGACAGAAGTGAAGAAGATGCTGGAATTTGGGGTTATTGAAGAATCCCACAGCCAGTGGTACAGCCCTATCATCCTAGTCCCCAACCCTGACTGCACCCTGAGGTTTTGCAACAACTTTCGGAAGTTGAATTAAGTATCCCAATTCGATGCCTTTCAGATACCACACATTGACGAGCTAGTTGATCAGTTAGTCAAGGCCCGATACCTAACCACTCTGGACCTGACCAAAGGATATTGGCAAATTCCCCTGGCCGAGAATGCCAAGGAAAAGACTGCCTTCTCTACACCCGATGGCCTGTTCGAATACACTATCCTCTCTTACGGACTCCATGGGGCCCCTGCAACATTCCAAAGACTTATGGACAAATTGCTGCGACCCCATGACAAGTATGCCGCCGCCTATCTAGATGACATAGTCATCCATAGCCCTGACTGGGAAACGCACCTAGGAAAAATAGAAGCAGTGCTAGACGCCCTGCTGAAGGCTGGCCTCACTGCCAACCCTCTCAAGTGCGTGATAGGACTAGCTGAGGCCAGATACCTCGGGAATGTAGTAGGGAGAGGTTTGGTGAAACAAACCTCAAAGGAATAAAGTGGAGGCAATACAAGGTTGGCCTCGACCAGTCCACAAAAAGCAGGTCAGAGCATTTCTAGGGATATTAGGATACTATCAGAGATTCATCCCTCATTTCGCCACAAGAGCAGGGCCATTGATGGATTTGATAAAGGCTCGGGGCCCCAAGATAGTAAAGTGGACTGATGTGGCAGAAGGAGCATTTGCAGATTTAAGGACAGCCCTTTGCTGCCATCCAGTACTCATAGCCCCAGAGTTCGAGAAGGAAGTCACCCTTCAAACAGATGCCTCGGAGGTAGGGCTAGGAGCCGTCCTTTCGCAGATGGTAGGGGAGGAGGAACACCCCATCTTGTACCTCAGCTGGAAACTCCTCCCCAGGAACAACAGTACGCCGTCATTGAAAAGGAATGTCTGGTGGTAAAATGGGCTATGGAGACTCTCCACTACTACCTACTGGGGCGGCGGTTTACCCTTGTGACAGACGACGCCCCACTCCAGTGGATGCACAGAAACAAGGAGAAGAACGCAAGAGTGACTAGGTGGTTCCCATCCCTGCAGCCCTTCCATTTCCGGGTACAGCATAGGGCCGGAAGCCAACATGGCAACGCTGATGGCCTATCACGACAGCACTGCCTCTCATCCCAAGTAGCCCAACCCCATGCTGCCCTGAACCCCCCAAGAAGAGAGAGCACGAGACCCATCATAGTAGTGCCGGCAATTTGTCACACGACATATCTGACCAGCACATGGTCTGGCCACTCAGGCAAGGCACTGTACAGAGGAGTTGGCCCTGTAAGCAGGTTCCACTCAATACATTATTGAAGGGATACACAGCCAAGAAAATCAAAAGCAGAATCCAGCATACAGTCGTAAATATTTCCTGTTAGTATCTTAGGTGAAAAGTTCCAGAGTCTGGAGAATCAAACAAAGAAAGCTCTAGCCACAGAGAGACCGATATAAAGCTGTCATGCCCTGATATTAAAACCTGCACTGTTTTTATATCAAAGAAGTCTCGCCATAACTATTTTGTCTGAGACCAGAACTAACTTTTAACATGCATCGTAATCAGATGACAAATGATGCCCAAACTCTCCAAACTCCTGTAATAAGACTGACTCCCGTCTCCCCTTTGCATGACTTCTCAGATAACAAAGATGTCAGCTTGTGACTCACTGAATCCACAGTATCAGTTCATATATAACTAACAGTGTATAAACCACTGCCTCGGCTTAAATTGACAGAGATTTTTTAAACATAACATTACAAAGAAAAAATATCTGACCTGGTAAGATATTTGAGGAAATTAATCTGACCCCCATACAACATCCAATAATAGCACATCTGACAAAATAAACAATTCCAACCAGCTTCAGGTGGCCCATTAAAAAGGTAAGTATGAATGCAGCAGCAATAAATCTTAAATCCGACCATCTCTCCCACTCTGTCTCAAAATGATCCTTTTTCCATAGCATCTGAGTGATCACTTTGCATCCATCATACTTTGCATTTATGACATAGTCCTGGGGAGGTACAGATTGATGGCCACGGTTATGAGGAAGAGGATGGCTAACATTTCAGGTTGTTCTGCAACCTGAAATGTTCGCCATCCTATTCCTCATCACCATCACCATCCCCCTCATCACCAGTGCCCATCACTCTGGACCCTCCCAATGATTACAATATTGCCTTTTTCATTCAAAGATCTCACAGTATGTTACAGACTGTCCTTATCTCCATTTTACAGATAGTGAAAATGAAAGAGAGAGGTTAAGCAACTAGCCCTAAGTCACACAGCAAGCCAGAAACAAAGCTGAAAATAGAACTTAGGTCTCCCACTCCTTATTAACTGCTTTTGTTAGATAACTGCTTCTGATAGAAAATATATTATTGCCTCTGTATAAATCCATGGTATGCCCACATCTTCAATACTGCATGCAGCTGTGGTTGCCCCATCTCAAAAAAGATATATTGGAATTGGAAAAGTTCAAAAATGGGCAACAAAAATGATTATGGTATGGAACGTCTGCCATATAAGGAGAAATTAATAGGACTGGGACTTTTCAACTTGGAAAAGAGGCGACTGGGGGGGATATGATACAGGTGTATAAAATTATGACTGGTGTGGAGAAAGTAATAAGGAAGTGTTATTTATTTCTTCTCATAACACAAGAACTAGGGATCAGCAAATCAAATTAATAGGCAGCTGGTTTAAAACAAACTAAAGGAAGTATTTTTCATACAATGTACAGTCAACCTATGGAACTCCATGCCAGAGGATATTGTGAAGGCCAAGACTATAACAGGGTTAAAAAAAGAATTAGATAAGTTCATGGAGGATAGGTCCATCAACAGCTATTAGCCAGGATAGGCAGGAATGGTGTCCCTGGCCTCTGTTTGCCAGAAGTTGGGAATGGGTGTCAGGGGATGGATCACTTACTTGGTGATTACCTGTTCTGTTCATTCCCTCTGGGCAGCTGGCATTGGCCACTGTTGGAAGATAGGAGAATGGGCTAGATCAGTGGTTCCCAAACTTGGTTTGTGGCTCGTTCAGGTAAGCCCCTGGCAGGCCGCGAGATGCTATGTTTACATGAGCGTCCGCAGGCACAGCCGCTCGCAGCTCCCAGTGGCCGTGGTTCGCCGTTCCCGGCCAATGGGAGCTGCGGGAAGCGGCATGGGCTGGGCCACCACTTCCCGCAGCTCCCATTGGCAGGGAGCAGCGAACCGCGGCCACTGGGAGCTGCAAGCGGCTGTACCTGTGGACGCTTCAGGTAAACAAAGCGTCTCAGGAACCACCAGGGACTTACCCCGAACAAGTCGTGAACCAAGTCTGGGAACCCCTGAGATAGATGGACCTTTGGTCTGACCCAGTATGGCCATTCTTATGTTCTCATGTTAAAATAGCGCCTAGAGGCCCCTACTGTGGTAAGCACTTAACATATATATAATGATAATCCCTGTCCCAGTCTTACAGTGTGGCAGGTTGGAGAAAGGAAGTATTATGATCCTCATTTTACAGATAAGAAACTAAGGCAATGAGAGATTAAATGACTGGCCCAGGATCACACATTCAGTCTGTAACAGAGGTGAGACTTGAAACTAGAGCTTGAGTAACCGATCCCATTTTTTAACCATAGGGCCATGCTTCCTCTTCCTTCCTATCCTTTTACTACTATACCACACTGCCTCCATTTACTCACATTGAATTTATAGCGCAAAAGGTTACTCTTACATTCCCTGCTACTGGCACCTAAACAAATGAGCTGCTTTCATATGTGTTCTCCTCAGACTGATGACAAGTTAGTGTCTAAGCTACTTGCATAGAGGAAAGAATCAAAGAATATAGGCATTGTGAATTCATGATCATGCATCAAGAATCCTGGAGTGACCACTATTTATAGGCCTTGAGCTGTTTCACGTACAAGTAGTGAATAAACAAACAAACTCCCATGATCAATTTTCACTGCAGCAGAGTTTATAGGTCAAATGTTCTCTAATCCTATAGTTTATCCCTAGATTCTTTCCTTGTCAGAGCCAAAAAGACTGTCTCTCAAAGTAAATGTACCTGACAGATGGAAGAGGAAAACACTGACACTGATAATTCCAAAATTCATTTTAAAAATGCTGCAATTGGTCTATTGTAATAGCAAGGTGAGTCGGAAAAGGCTTAAAAGGACATGGACATGGAAATGTAATTCAACAGCAAGGCCATCTGCTTGTCTAACATACTGGACTTCCAGAGCAAGAAAGAGAAAATGCCAAATTAAAAATGCAGTTCTATATTAATTAATTATAATTAATTATTAATTATATTATATTAGGCTTCCAAATAATAGGCTGCACCCCCCATGCTGTAGAATCCTAAAGAGCCAGTCTGAAATATTCCAACTCATGCTGAGTGACACTTTATGAGTGGTCCCACTGACTTGAGTGAGACCACTGACCGAGTAAAAATATATGTAACGTGATAAGGTTGTCAGAAACTGATCCATTGTGGCAGATGCCTTTGTAATACCTAGAGAGAAACTCAGAGCTGGTTTGAGCAGAAATCAATAGAAATGCACTTACGCCAGACCTGAATTTGGGTTCTTCCGAATGGTGCGTGTGGAGGTGGTCAGATCAGAGGTGATGTTGATTTGGAAATAGAGGGCCAGGGGAAGGTAGCCGACTGCATTTGCACTCCTTCTATCCTGAGGCTATATAAGGGCCTTACTCAACACCATTATAAGTTAGTATGCCCTCGAGACTGCTCTAACTTACATTCAATTTCTCATGGCTGCCTATCAGCCCTGGGAAGCAGAAAATAGTGAACTTCAGTCATGCCTCCAAAATACCCCTTCACATTACTCAAGGGACCAGCTGAAACTTGGAATGCTAAGGGATCACAGTCTCAAAGCAAATTCTTCACCAGCCTCAAAAACAAAAAGTTGGTTTAGCTATTTTAAAATTAAACAAAAAAATTGATCCTGTCTGACTTTTTTCCCATACTCATAGCTCAAAGATAGCATCATGCTAGCAAATGAATTTCGCAAATCAATTACAAGACCAACCTCAAGATTCCAAAAATAAGGAAGCTCTTGATACTTTAAAAGGACACTGTTCGTTATGTTATTCATATGTCTCACTGATCAAAGTTTTTAGGATCACCAGGGACTTTAAAAGGCTGGGATTGAAATGGTAGCAATGTGAGCAAATCTCTGCATCTTGTTATAAATCTCCTTGAAATTACCTATGTAAGTATGTGGAATGCCGCCATTTTGAATCTAACAATTTTATGTCTTTGCTGACAAATTTATGTAATGTTTCTTATCTAAGATGGTATTTAGTGTCAGAGACAGGAAACATGTAACTAATTACATCTTTGACATCCAAGAGAAGACGGGACAAAAGAGAAACTTTTAGAAGACTCTAAGTATCATACAACATGTGCATTTGCCCTCAGAGTAGGAAACTTTTAGTTTTATTTATTAATTATATACTGTCAAGCAATAAAAAAAATTAACCATGATGAATCAAGCAATTAAAACAATTAATCATGATTAATAGCGCTGTTAAATAATAATAGAATACTATTTATATAACTATTTTGGATGTTTTCCACATTTTCAAATATATTCATTTCAATTACAAAGTGTACAAAGTGTACAGTGCTCACTTTATATTTATTTTTATTATAAATATTTTCACTGTAAAAATAAAAGAAATAGTATTTTTCAATTCACTTAATACAAGTACTGTAGTGCAATCTCTTTATCGTGAAAGTTGAACTTACAAATGTAGAACTATGTACAAAAAAAATGCATTTAAAAATAAAACAATGTAAAACTTTAAAGCCTACAAGTCCACTCAGTCCTACTTCTTGTTCAGCCAATTGCTCAGACAAACAAGTTTGTTTACATTTGCAGGAGATAATGCTGCCCACTTCTTGTTTACAATGTCACCTGAAAGTGAGAACAGGTGTTCATATGGCACTGCAGACCAACGCATGTTCATTTTCATCATCTGAGTCAGATGCCACCAGCCAAAGGCTGATATTCTTTTCTGGTTGTTCGGGTTCTGTAGTTTCCACATCGGAGTTTTGCTCTTTTAGACTTTTGAAAGAATGCTCCACACCCTATCCCGATCAGATTTTGGAAGGCATTGCAGATTCTTAAACCTTGGGTTGATTGCTGTAGCTATCTTTAGAAATCTCACATTGGTACCTTCTTTGCATTTTGTGAAATCTACAGTGAAAGTGTTCTTAAAACGAGCAACATGCTGGGTCATCATCCGAAACTGCTATAACATGAAATATATGCAGAATGTGGGTAAAACACAGAGCAGGAGTTCAGTCGCAAATTTAATTCAAGCATTATATTTTTAAAGAGCATCATCAGCATGGAAGTATTTCCTCTGGAATGGTGGCCAAAGCATGAAGGGACAAACAAATGTTTAGCATATCTGGCACGTAAATAACTTGCAATGCCAGCTACAAAAGTTCCATGCAGACGTCTGTTCTCACTTTCAGGTTACATTGTAAATAAGAAGTGAGCAGCATTACCTCCCGTAAACGTAAACAAACTTGTTTCTCCTAACAATTCACTGAACAAGAAGTAGGACTAAGAGGACTTGTAGGCTCTAAAGTTTTCCATTGATTTGTTTTTGAGTGCAGTTATGTAAAAAAAAAAATCTACATTTGTAAGTTGCGCCGTCACAATAAAGAGATTGCACTACAGTATTTGTGTGAGGTGAATTGAAAAATACTATTTCTTTTATCATTTTTACAGTGCAAATATTTTTAATAAAAATATAAAGTGAGTACTGTACACTTTGTATTCTGTTGTAATTGAAATCAAACATATTTGAAAATGTAGAAAAACATCCAAAATAGTTAATACATTTCAATCGGTATTCTATTGTTTAACAGTGTGATTAAAACTCCGATTAATCGTGATTAATTTTTTTTAGTTAATCGTGTGAGTTAATTGTGATTAATTGACAACCCTATTAATTATCATCATTATTTCTGCTTGTCGCTAGCATGCATAGTAAGTGACTGAGGGATTAAATGACCAAAGTCACACCAGAAGTCCTGGTTAGAGCCAGGAATAGAATCCACATCTTCTGAATCCCAGTCCAGTGCCTTAACTGCAAGACCATGCTTCCTGCTATGCAAAAGGCACTAGACTGGTAGTGCTGGTCACAGAGGCAGTGCTCTCTTTCCTGCATCAGACTGTCAATGTCCTCAACCTTTTTTCTAAAAGTACTGATCTGTGGGGTGAGAGGCCCATTTGTCCTCAATGCCCATTCACTCTTTGGTCTCTCTGCCAAGACTGTCAGCAGCACCAATTGTTTGCAACTTTATTCATGAGCACTTTACATTCTTGCTTAGCAGCAAGTCACCTTAGCTCAGGAAATGCATGACCTTTTACAAAGTAGGAAATCCAATCAAAAACAGATCTGCAAGGGAGTGTGTTTGAAATTGCAATGGCAGAGCAAGTCTCAATATTAAATCATCATCATCAATCTTTGGCATTTCTGTAGCACCATTGTCCAAGGAAGCATTACAAATATTAATCAACTACCCCAGTGAAGTGCAATAGGTGGTATTATCCCCATTTTATAGCTAACAAAATCGAGGCACATAGAGATAAAAGTGGCCTGCTTTTCAGAAATGTTGAACATCTACAATGTCTAATTGCTTGAATGCAAGCTTCAGGAGCTCAGCACATTTCACTATCAGGCCACTTTTATTTAAGACTCTAACTTCAGTCATCTAGATATGAAAATTTTGGCTTATGTGACATGCCCAAGAATATATGGGAAACAAAACTCAGATCTCATCCCAGTTCCCTGGTTCCCATTCCTGTGACTTTTCTGTTCTATATGGGTTATTATACCATTCTCATCACCAGTGCCTTCCAGTAGTGCATTAAACAATGTAACCAACATTTGTCTCATGTTTGTTCTCTCAGCCTCTCCCCAGGAGGAGAAGAGTGTGTAGTGAAGTTTATGTTAGAGAAGGCAGGGTTGAAGAAATATGCCTTGCACTTAAAACAGGAGGTAATGAGATCGGTGATGGTCCTGAATTCCAGTGAGAGTTCGTTCCATAATCGTTTGCCCCCTGACAAAGCTCTTTAACCTATAGAGACGAGCTGTTATCCTTGATGTAGAAAGTTCCATTGTGCTAAAGGAGTGCAGTTGTCAACCACAGTCTTCACAAAGTCATTCATTCTCTCCTCATGTCACTAAGTACTTGGGGAGGTTGTAATAGTCTCACCTCTCTGGTGGCTAGATGTTAGAAAGAGGAGGTCAGTGCTGATGCTAATATTACTGACAGCTAGCAAAGATTCTTCTTTAGCACATGTTGAGACCTGAAGGATCCCAGTTGTGACGAATAACCACAATGGAACCAAGTGAAGAAACATCAAAATGAGGAAATTCCTTCAATGGATCTTTGCCCACTTAATTGCTTCTCTCAATCCTGAACAGCAACAACTCCTTCCATTCTAATTCACCCAACATACCATGATTGAATGCATCTCTTATGTAGTTATTTTAGGGATTTTTTGGGAAAATATTTGTTTTAAACATTTATACAGTGGTGTGAAAATATAAGGCTGAACAATTAAGGATGATAGTGCTCACTTGCCAGCAAAAACTAAGAACTAGAAGCTCAGTTGTGTAATAACCAGACAATTTTTCAGACTCATGTCCCTCTTGTACTTTTTTTCTTTTCTTTTCTTTAGTTGTTTTTATTGCCAGTTTTCCTTTTTTTTCTACATAAACTAAACAAAAAACTTCAAGAAAATTCAATGACAATTAGAGATGGGCTGCAATCAAAACCCCAGATCCAAACACCCCCTTTTATCTTATCCAGATAGGAAGTATGCAGCATGCCCTCATGGACCTGATTATATAAACATTTAGGGTACCCAAGTAACTTTATGTATAATGAATACCCCACTGAAGCCAGTGGGACTACTCATTGTGCATAAAGTTAATAATCAATAGATTCACAGAGTTTAAGGCCAGAAGAGACCTTGGGTCGGTTGTATGCGTCCTCACCAGGAGCACTTTCACTGACCTAAGAGGGAAAGTGTGGGGAGAGAGCCTGGTCTCTCAGCTTCGCTGACAGCTCCCTGCTGGGAGCCTGGCTGCCCCATAGGCTTCCAGGCTCCCGGCGGGCTGTCCCCCACACCTCAGCTCTCCATTCCCCGCTGGGAGTTAGGGAAGCCGCCCAGGGCTTCTTGCTCCCCATTCCTGGCTGGGAGTGGAGCGGAACTGCCTGGGGCTTCTCACCCCATGGGAAGCGGGGTCCAGGTGCCCCAGCTTCTCCCCCAGCCCCACGCATTCCCCCTCAGGAGCCTGGCAGCCTTGTCAATTTCACAGCTCCAACAAGGAGCCGTGAAATTGGCAAGACAGCCTACATTTCTAGTGTGGGGGGAGGAACAACCTGGGGCTTCTTGTCTTTGGGGAAGGGTCAGGGCTGATTGTGGGTTGCCCTTAGATTCAAAAAGTGATCTTGGGCATAAAAAGGTTGGAGACCACTGGTCTACACAGACACAGCATCGCCTTAACTACACTGACATTGGCAAGACAAGGCTGTAGTGTAGATACTGACATAATTAGGTTAACCTAAGCTGCCTTATGTCAACCTAATTCTGCAGTGTAGACCAGGCCTGAGATGGGAGGGTTTCCCACTTCAGGATCTGCAGGATCATCTGTGGCTGTGGAGGTTTGACTGCACAACTCTGGCCAGACTCATTGGTAATTAAGAATTTGCTCAGAATTTGCATTCATTTTTCCACCCAAGATACACATTGCAGATGCAAATCTGAGTATTTGCATCTTTGCAATCAGCTAGTTTGAGGCATATGTTCTCAGATATGTGTCCCCATTTGAACTATGGGTGCAAAAAGTAGACACAAAAATTGCCTCAGCTAAAGGGAGTACATCTTTCTGAAAATGTACCCTTATACTCAGACTTTGGTAACATTCAGACTTTAAGCAATAAATGATATTAAGTAGATCTGGTTGAAATTTTTGAACTTAATTTTGTTGTTGAAAGTATCCTATTTTTTAAACAGAAAGTTTCACAAATGTTTTGCCATTTTTTTTTTCAAAATAAAGTTATGCTCCATAAAGTAAAAATGTAAATCCTTCTACAGTTTGATATAATTTATATAATCTCTATAGAGATAAACAAGGAATGCAATAATACAGAACATACCCAAAGCCAAATCTGGAAGTCTTTCCTCAGGTAAAACTCCCCTTAATGCCTGAGAAAAGCCTGAGTAGAAACTCAGTATTTATTTGATTGCATGAACAATAATTAATAGAAAAACATTTACATATTCATGTGTGTTTGTGACATTTCTTTCAATAACAACAATTCTGTGAAAATAGCAGTTAGTAAACATTTTTAGAAGACAAAATGAGAAATACCTTGTCATGCTGACATTTCGTTAACCTCTATAACAAACCACACACTTATTCAGCATCACTTATAGCATGTCACATTGCTCCACTGTTATGTGATCATGTACTGAAAGATCCTATCATAAAATGTAATATGCACAATGGGGACATAATTAAGGTTAACATGGGAGTCTTAATTCTGAATTTCCTGACGCTTGTGGGTTTAAATCTCAAATTTGACATTGTATTAACATATTTTAATTGAGTGAGAGAGGGTAAGAAAGTGTATATTAAAAGCCTTTATTAGTTAAAGATGAGTATTTCCATTGAGCACATTTTACCCATTCATTTTTCATTCCAAGTTTTCTTTGTAATTGAAAACTAACTTCTCCAGTCGCTCTGCGCTGAGTTTCCTTAAGATTAGGAATTAGCATGACAGTATTCATGTTTATATTCAGTGCAGCAATGGACTTCATCTTACTGAGACAGAACCTATGCCCATTAAAGTCAATTGCAAAACTCCTATTGGCTAGACGGGAGCAGGATATGGCCCTTGTAATTTAGATTTGTATTAAATATTTGGAACTTTTTAAGTAAGTACAGCAAATGATTTCTGGCAACAAAAGGTATAAAACTGATTGGGGCTGCAGAAAAGGAGTTTATTTCCTTTATTTCATTTAATTCATAGAAGTGTAGAATTTCAAGAATAGAAAGAAAATATCCAGTAACATTGTTGCTTCTCCCCGCTCACCTCCATACCAGTCAGACTTCACATTGTATAAGATTTTAACTCCTCTGTAGCAATTTTAATCATCACCAGAATATTGGGGTCTTTTAAAATTATTATTTGATCATATTGTCCCATTTTACCTTCCCTTATGGAAAAATATCTTATGATTTTTAACTACTGTTTAAAGATTCACTAGTGTCCCTTGGAAAACATGGTAAAGCAGGTGTTTTTGGAGACTATTCTACTGAATTGCCTAATTTTTTAAATCTTTTTTAGCAAGTGGCAGGAATCATCAGTACAGGCCTGATTCAAAGCTCACTTAAGTCATTGATCTCATAGGGCTTTGGATCAGACCCTATATATTGCAGCTGTACAATACACTGGCGTTTCACCAGAGATGCTCATTTTAAAGAAATAAACCAACCCCAAAAATATGATACCATGACGTAAATTTCTAAAGTTGTCATTTTTATGGCATTAACTTCCAGATTTTGGTTGTCTTCATAAAAATGTTGGAGGTGAAGTTCTCTGGAGGCAGCTCTCCCTTCTAGTATGGCTTTTTTAGTAAGCAATAATTGAAAACCCTGGTTGATAAGAGCAATATTTTGGATCTAGTTTCCAAAAGGAAGTCACTTTTATTTTGGAGCTAGAAACCAGTGTAGCACTGTCAATTGTCCTCTTAGAACCCCACTGGGAAATCAACAGAATTTTATGATGTTAGCTGGAGCTTTGTGTAAACACTATAACATTTTATGATGGGAAACAGTACTTCGCTTTTTATGTAAAAATGGCATTGATTAAGGGGGTCTAAGGATTGTGTGGCTGAATTGTTGGGGACAGTTAAAAGGGCATGTATTGTGGTTTGAAAACCATGTAACCCAAGAAGAGATCATTCATTATTTTCTTGTTCATTCAAAACAATGCACATTTTGGGGCTTTGTAGCAACCAAGGTCATAAAATGGATTTTGATTTCTAAGAATATACTCTTAGCAGATTATTTATATTAAAAATAATTAGTTGTACATTCATTTTACTATATTCTGAAGATGTATCAGAAAGTACATTTATCAAGCTACTTCATGGCCAACATTTGGGGTGTTTTTTCTCTCTCAAGGCTCACATTGATTTTCTCTTTTCTGCTGCTTATTTCTCATAGCATAAATCTACGGATAATACAGATTACAAGGCAACACATATTCTAGAGATGAGCCAGAGCCTCAAACCTCAGCAGGTAGGAATCACTAGTAATTCTCAGATCAGGAGTTTGGATTTCTTATCAAAAGCAGTGCAAAGAAATGTCCATTACTGAGTTCTCAGCCTTTGCCCACACAAAAATTCAAACTCCCACATGTTTCTTTCTTTCCCATAAAGCACCCACTTTTATCTCCCATATCCCAAAATCCATTGCACTATTTCAGTCAAAGACACCATAAATGTGTTAATTTTTAAGTCCATTCAGTGCATACACATTTTATAATTTCACATTTTAAAAGAATAGCAAAAAGCTGCAGGTGGGATTTTCAAAAGTGCTCAGCACTACCTTAACTGTCCTCCCATCTAAATCAACTGGAGTTTATCATTGATTTCAGTGAGTACAAAGTTGCCCAGTGCTGGGTGCTTTTGAAAATCTCACCCTACATCTGTGCACAAGATGAAGAGTTTAAGAGTTGCATATTCCCCAGTGCCCTGGGCTAGATTGTGCCTTTAAGGCACAGCCCTGAGTAAGGGGTGGTACCAAGCCACTCTGCCCCAGGAGTAGCTCGAGGAGAGATTGTGCCTGAAGGAGGCACAACCCTACTCCAAGCCTCCTGATCTGCAAGAAAGAGTATGCTGGGTCACTATTCTTTAGGCTGCTTCCCCAACACAGAGGTGGGGTGGGGCTATAGCATCCCTGTAAATGCCCATCCTCTGTAGGGCAAAATGCATCCCTGGAATCCATGAAGGGAGCAGTCCCTGTGCTCTGCACAAGCTTAGAGATTGCAATTGTGACTGGTATTTGCATGGGGTACACAAGGTTTGCTAAGGGGCCTTGAGCCCTCTGTTAATTCCAGCCACTAACACACCCAATAAACTTAATAAGTGTGGTTCTTGATGTTCAGAAGGTTAAATGCTAGTTTCACAACCAGAAACAATTGGAAGAAAAATATTAAAAGGTCAGATTCTGTAAGATATTTCAGGACATGCCCCCTCCCCCCCAAAACAATAATTTTTGACCTAGTTTATGGTTGCAACTTGCTACACCAGAAAAAAGTAAAAACAAAAACAAAATAAACCCCCAACAACACTGGTTTTCATACACTTTGCCCATCCAGCCCAAAATAAAGCTAGCACTGTCAGGCCGATACAGCTCAGATGTGTAACATTTTATGTACTGTAAACATAAATCAGTGAAATACTCATACTTGCACAGACATACCCACATATTTCTCACCACATAAAGCCTATTAAGAAGATCTCAAGGTTCAACGTTCATTAAACATTTGTGTGTAACTCTTCCACTTGGAATCAAAGTAGCTTTTTAACTACACTTCAGTGCACTGAGAAAGACAAGTCTAAAAGTCTTTAGATAATTTTTTTTTAAAGAATACTTTCAGTGTAAGTCAGTCTATTTTCTTTCACATTTTTATCTGATTATTTGGTTAAAAGATTAGAAACTAAACCTTTTATTTATCCAGGGCACAGAACTTGCAGCTGCAAGACAAGCAAGCTTCCTCACACTGCCCTTCCGAGGACCTCAGCTCTGACCTGCAGGGACCACCCTTATTAGAGGTGAGAGGTAACTCAGGCTCCACTCTTGCTTAGTCTGGGCCTCCCCTAAGCAGAAACGTTGGTGTTTTATGGGCTGATCACATGTCAGTGAGGGACAGAGCTGAGGGCTTCACGTAACATTTGAGTCGAGGAGGAAAGCCAGCATTTTATCACTAAGCCACCCAAGTCCTAACTGTGATTCCCATTTATTTAATAACAGACATAAAAATCCATGGGCCAAATTCTGTCTTCATTTGCACCCTGGGCAATGGCTGCCTTGACTCACATCCTCTCAGTGGAGTTAAATGCGGCATAATTCAATGCAGAATCTGACCCACTTTATTTGATTTGATTTCTTAATTTGCCTCACTGAGTTTTAATTTACCCAGGAGATCAATTTCTTTTTGGATGTTAAAAAAATCCACTTACATGTCAAAAAGTCTCCCTATTGTACAACAGAAGTGAAATAACATTTTAAAAACTTCAGGCTCCCTAAGATTTTGTCCTTTTGAAAAATCTAGGCCTTTTGGAAGCTGATTAATTTTTAAGATCTTAAGAAGCCCAGTGCAGTTGCTTTAAATAGCAATAAAGGCTGATTCAAGTTGTTAAATTTTATGTTGTGTGTAATGTTGTAATTGATGTCAAGCCTTCCCCATATTCTTCACACTGACATTGGGCAGTCTCCTGAATTCAAGGAGCTCAATTATAAGAATCCAGACCAAGTAATAGAGCCATGAAATGGATGGTAGAATGAGCATTTATTGCTAAGAACTGAGAAGTTAAAACGCAAAATAATTAAGCCTTAGCCAAATTTAGCCAGTTTCTTCCCCATCCACTTATTTTGGTGGATAATTGGGTGTATTAGGTATTTCATTGCACACTGTTTCTCCTGTAAATGCATATAAAACTTTATTACCCTTGTAAAATACCTGCTGTGAATTCTGATGCTTCTGTGTGTTTGGGAGAACTTAATTGTTCCCTTTGCAGGAAAGCATACTTACCTAGGTCTTTAACGGAACAAGCACTTCCAAAACAACTGCTGCTTAAAAGCAGTGCACCAGACTTGCAATAGAGCACTATCTTGGAAAAGGCAAATCCAACTCATAGCTCAAAAAGACAGTGTCTTCCCCTCTCTCAGAGGATTTATTAAGTTAGTGCTTTGTCTACCTCTTGTTGTTATTTTTGTGATTTCCTTTCTTAACAAGCCTAAGAGAACTATAACCATTTATGATGTCAATTCTGGAAGCATGTAAATACCTGAGTAACTTCATTTGGGAAAAAGAAAAGGAGTACTTGTGGCACCTTAGAGACTAACCAATTTATTTGAGCATGAGCTTTCGTGAGCTACAGCTCACTTCATCAGATGTGAAAGCTCATGCTCAAATAAATTGGTTAGTCTCTAAGGTGCCACAAGTACTCCTTTTCTTTTTGCGAATACAGACTAACACGGCTGTTACTCTGAAACCTTTCATTTGGGAAAGTCTTACTGTTGAGTTCAATGGGACTAGTCAAGTGGGTGAAGTTACGCACGCGCCAGTGCTAAATTGACTTTTAAAAAAGGAGGGGGAAAAGGAGTAGAGACAAAAGAAAAAGTCACAGAGAGAGAAGTATAATGGATAGGTACCAAGAATATGCAAGTAAAATATTTACAAAGGTCTCACCTTCCACTGTCACTGTGCCAGCCTTCATTCCATTGTAAGTGACTGCCCACCCTCTGACATATAAAACTGCACTGTAGCATTGTCTTGTATCTGTAGTCCAGAATCCACATGCCCAGTCCTACAAACCCACAGGGATGCACAGGAATAAGCTCACGAAAGCTTATGCTCAAATAAATTGGTTAGTCTCTAAGGTGCCACAAGTCCGCCTGTTTTTTTTGCGAATACAGACTAACACGGCTGCTACTCTGAATCCCATGAGTAAGTCATTGAGTTAGGGTTTGCAGGATTGGGCCCCAGATAGATCTATGGAGGCTGCGCTCAAGCATTTGCCTTAGGCACATAGCTGTCCATTTTAAATCAGTGTGTATCCTGATTTTTTAACCTTGGCACTAAAATATCTGTTCCAGGCACTCCTGCCCACTGCTTGAAGTTAGAGGCTAATTATTTCTCATCCTGTTAGCTGCCAGATTTCACAAGAAATGTAGTGTATATTTCCCAGAATATACCCTTCTTTAGTTGTGATGCCAAGGTAATGCACTTCTGATTCCATAAATCCTTTGGACAGTTAATAAATATCTATATGTAGAAAAGGGCAGCTGTTTCTTGCCTGATCCTAAAATCTTAAAATGTCAAAACCAGCAGGACAGTCACCCCTTCAGACCTTTAATTTCACCCTTAGCAGATCTGATTTGTTGGAGGAAGTAACAGTTTACACATTGCAAAAATAAATGGTGCAGCAGGCGATCGTACACAGTAGGAGGTGTGAAAAATGGGGAGGGGGGAGTGACACTGATGGAAACAATCAACTAATGCAGAATGAAAGCACTTTTCCTGCTCCAAGTGGAACTAAAAGGAGCCTCAAACACATTAAACTAAAACAGAAACACTAACAACCAAATTGTTTTATTTTTTGCAAAGCCGTTTGCAAGAGCAGTTAAAATCACACACATTTATCCAGCCAAAACTAGAATGTCTGCATCCAGAACATACAATCAGTTTCAAATTCCTGTATATTTAAAAGGGTAACATTTATTTGTCTGCCTAACCAGTGTATCTCCAGAAACCACAAATTCACAACCTGGGACCTTACTAACTGAATAGAGGATGGAGTTTATACCTACCTTGTATCACACTGTGCACGTGAAATGTGGGGTGCATCAGCTGTGTGTCTAAAACAAAGCAGTATTGTAGTAATATTATTTCAGCACAACATGACTCATATCTTATGAATATCCGGCAAAAATATGACTGTGTAGAACGCCATTATAAGGCAGAGATGGGGGGTCCAAATCCTTATGTCATTTGGATTCATCCTTTGAATTTCATTCTGGTCTTGATGACACCAGGGTAAACAAGATCAGAATTTGGCCCAATGAGACAATTATATGTTACAGGAACACTTCCAAAGGTGGTAGGCCCACAATGTGACACCCAATTCTGTTGGAGAAATTAACTTTGGTACCATGCATGCCCAGGCCATTGAACTCAAATACATAGGCCAGTGATAGATTTTCCTTAAAAAAAATAAACAATGTAACATCAGTAGCCTTGTCCTCAATAGCAGTCCTTGGAACCAATGTGTGTTCATGCCTGGGAAGAGCAAATTTATTAAGGAAGGACATCAGTCGCAAAGATCTAATGGATTAATATAAATAATAGCATTGTTTTAAAAAAGCATTCTGTGAATTACACATTAGCAATGTTCTGTTAAATAAGCCCCAAGTTAATGTTAAAACATAGAGTTAAAAGATGCCTATCTCTGCGCACGTTTTGGAAACATCCTATAAATATATATAAAATCTTTCAAAAGGTGTTGCCTTTAAACCAGGCCATAACAGAGAATTAGATCCCTGCAATCGAACTCTGTGGACTGTTTTAAAAACCCATAGAAAACATCTAATTCTCTAACAAATTATAAGGCTTTTTTTAAGAGTCATTCCCAAGGAATACTCTTAAATGTCTGTAGAAACCTATTGGTTTCAACCCTATGCATTTCTATAGGCCTTCTCCATTAGGATTTAGGACACTCAAGAAAAGAAAAGACATGGGGAACCTTGCCATCTGTGCACCCATGCAGCAGATGGCCGTGCTTTTAAGCTCCCAGTCTTCATGAACACAACAGGAAAAAGGACTAATAGTGCCTTCTAGGCAGGGTAGTGGAATAATCATTGCCTCACCCCTCCACATACGAGCATGATTCTCCTGCCACGAGCACAGGCTACATCTTGGCAGTGCAAAGATGCGAACTCTCATTATGCTTCCTCTGCACCCTGCCTTTGCTTTGGAGTCCTTATATCATATATAAGCATAATGGACCACATCCCAAGCTGGTGTAGACAATCTGGGCCCATTAACATCTGATGTGAATGTGTCCCTGATGCCTCCAATCATCATGATTTCTGGTGGTGCATTACCCCCACTCCTCAGTAAGGTATAATATGGTACTGAACCAGTTAATTATTGTATATAATCAATATTTGAGAGAGTGAGGTATGACAATTACGCAAACAATATGTGCTACATATGGATTAAACCTCAATAAATGTTTTAAACTTTGTAGTAATTAAATGATACTTAATTTTCCCACATTAACTTACACTTTCCATTGAAGTCATGGGCTTAAATTTAGGCATGTGCTTAAATACCTTCCTGAATCAGAGGCTATATGTACATTTTGGAAACTTAAAGTATAACGATGCCAGAAAATATACTAAAATAAAGTCGTTATTGAGCTGGGTGACTATCAGCATTGTATATTTTCACATGCTGGCTGTGTTCAAAAGTAAATAGCCCATGAAAATAAGTCTAAAAAATTCATATAAATAAATATGATTGCAGTTAAGATTATAATTAAACCAAGGATGTGGTTAGAGTTATAATGCTCATGGAGAGAACACTTTTTAATTCTGGAGGGCTTTTTCAAAAATACATTAATATTATATTTTTAGCACAAAACAAAGTTAATGAGAGAACTGAAAATGGATGAAATACCATTTTTATATATATTTGGCAGAGCGTATTCTTGGTACCGATCCTTTATACTGGTCTAATTACTTTAGTTTTCTTGTGAACTCCTTCAGTGTAAACAAACTCTGTTAGTGTCCTTTAGCTGTGGGCTTCAAAAGACCTACAATTACAAATTTTATTGCTCAGTGTTACAAGATGATGGTATCTCAGGAGAAGGTGACAGTGAGTTAACAGATAGGTCCCCAAGGGCAACTGGCCCAGACCTACAGACTCCCTTCTCCAAACAGAGAAACAGGCACAATTAGCAACTTTCAAAATGATAAATCTCTTTACTTCACTAACCCAGCCTAATGGACTCCCTTTCATTCACATTTTGGTACTAATTAACTCATAACATTTGGCTTTGTCTCTTAAGACTCTGTAGTTTTTTAGATGGCATCTCTGACAACAGCACGCAATGGCAAACACAAATAATGTCAGAACAAACCAATTACAAAGTGAATGAGTTTGCAACTCTCTCCTGGTAAACCATCAGGAAGCACAAGTATATTGACTCCTGGTATCTATCTATTTTAGGGTTTTCTGTAGTGACCATCATCATAGTATCTAAACACTGGTAGTAGGTAGAGATAAGGGTGAAGATTAGATTGCCAAAAGTCATCAAACTGTCCTCATATCTGTCTATTTCTAAAGTGCCCATCACCATAGTATCTAGTCATTAGAACTTTGTTATAAAAGGGTTGTCCAATAATATAGACCACTTAAGTATTTTTTTTAAATAGAGAAGGGCTGAGATTCTGAAGTTGGATCTAGATCTGATTAAGGTTTAGTTTGACACTAGATTAGAGCTAGCACTTTTAATGAAGCTAATCACTTTAGGTATATTCAAGGAAACATGAGGTTTCAGTTTTCATCCATCTCTCCTTTTGACATCTGTCATCTGGAGAAAATATGTGTCAAGCACGGATACTTAATGATCCATTTCTATTATTGTGCCATGGACGTCTGCTTAGGAATGGGTGCACCAGTTTGGATAAAATAAGAATCAGCTTGCACCTTTACCTGAAACCTGAACCAAACCTTTTTGGAGGCTTGAAAGAATCTGGATATACAAGTCATTTGTCTCTTCACTTCATAACAAGCAGAAGCACCAACATACCATTAGAGAAGCTTTTCTCCTTGAGCTGTGAGGAAGGCATGATATAGAAGAGCCTACAGGAGAAGCAGTGTTGCCTGGGAAGTACCATGGCAACATTTACACAGCTACTGACATGTCCTATGACAAGGGCAGGGGACACATCACTCCAAGTGTGCAGATATCCCACAGTCCCTTGGGAAATTCCACACAATTCAGCGCATCCCCTGAGCGTTACACGTACAGTCCTTAGATCTTTCATCCTTCTCTGCAGCACAAATTCTGAGGCAGCTAAGATTCCATGGCCCCATTGTCCCTTTCTAGTCCACCTTCCCCACACACTCTGCAGACTGTGACACTGTAATAATTCTGACTATGTCAGAATTAACCTCAGCAGAAAATTTGCCACAAGTTTACCAGGGAAGGTATTGCATAGAGTAGACATACGCTCTACATCCCAGAACCCTGGCCACACTGTGTTCATACATAGGGGTTTTCATGGCTTTAGAAGGGAATAATGGCACTTGTCCCCCCTCCCCTTTACAATCATACAGTTGTTTGACTGGTATTTGGACACTTATCATGCCCTTCACGCTCTAAGCGGAGGGGATGATGCGTCCTCCAGGTTGTATCAGAAGTTTCATGAAAAAGTGTTCTCATCTGATTTCTAGAAATGAATCAGAATAAAATCCCTAGATCTGAATCCCACAAAATTTTGTTTACGGTGATCGTTGGTAAATTGTTTTAATGGTTAATTACTTTAACAATGAAAAATGTCTGCCTTATTTCCCGTCTGAATTTGTCTAGCTTCAACATCCTGTCATTGGATGTTATACTTTTCCCTGCTAGATTGAAGAGACTGTTATTAAATATGTGTTCCTTGTGTAGGTACTCACACACTGCAATCAAGTCATCCCTTAACCTTCTCTTTGTTAAGCTAAATAGATTGAATGCCTTGTGTCTATCACTATAAGGCAGGTTTTTTAATTCTTTAATCATTCTCTTGGCTCTTCTCTGAACCTTCTCCAATATGTCAGCATCCTTCCTGAATTGTGGACACCAAAACTGGGCATAGTGTTCCAGCAGCAGTCTCACCAATGCACAATACAGAGGTAAAATAATCTCTCTACTCTATTTGAGATTCCCCTGTTTATGCATCCTAGGACTGCATTAGCCCTTTTAGCCACAGCAAATGGAAGCTCATGTTCAGTGGATTATCCAACCAAATCTTTTTCAGAGTCACTGCCCCCCAGGATAGTGTAAGTATGACCTACATTCTTTGTTCCTAGCCGTATACATTTACATTTAGCCATATTAAAGCACATATTGTATGCTTGCACCCAGATTACCAAGCGATCCAATTCGCTGTTTCAGTGACCTGTCCTCTTCATTATTTACCACTCCCCCAATTTTTGTGTCATCTGCAAACTTCATCACTAATGATTTTATGTTTTCTTGTTCCGGGTCATTAATAAAAATGTTCAAGAGCGTAGAGCCACTCGTCATTACTTTGTCTAGCACTGAACACTTACTATGGGCCACCTTAATCGGTGGCATGGAAGGCAAAAGAAGCTGTGAATCTTGGCTTCCCAACAGACTAATCTGTTCAGCAGAAAGTTTAGCCAGCCAATGGAATTCATGTTTCTCTTCTATAAAAGCCACTGCTTTAGTAAACTGAAGGGGAAGAAGAGGTCTCCTCCCTCAGTATCTCTTTGCATTTGATTCAGCAGGTGGTTTAAATCATAATCTAAGTCTTCAACACAGTCTTCAAAATTTAGAGTCCATGAGGTCAAAGAGTGAATGGGCACAGAGAGTGAATTACTTTTTCTCTCTGAGGAGGGGCCATCCCTGCTGCAGGGTTCACTAATAACAGTGGAGTGGGAGTGGGGAAGCTAGAGACATCTTAACAAATAGGAAAGAGAGGAATACACAATTAATGACTAGTCACATCAGATAAGCAAGAGATGGGAATTGGAGTGTAACAATGAGAGACTAGAGGCCAGAGCAAGGACATCAGCAAAGATGAGGAGTAGAAGATTTGGGAGCCTCTCCAGGACTTACTGGATCTGGATCATGTTTGTTATAAGACAGGAATGTTCAGCAACACCCCGGTGTGGTCTTCATCCAGGAGTAAATCAAATGTGATGCCACTTATCTACCCTCTAATCTTAAACAGAGAAATAGGTACAACTTGGATGAAGGACCCAAGCCTGCAAACCCAATAAACACATAACACTCAGTGACCGCTCCACATGTGAAGATTTTGTAGGATCAACTTATTAGATTTTAAGCGTCTGCAGCCAGGGGGAGTCAATTCTCCACTGTTGCATTCCTGCACATAGCTCAGAAAAAGAGCAGGGATGGTGGCTTTAAACTACCCTTGAACTCCCCGTATTTTTCAAGCTGCTTGGCCCTCAGCATAAATTAAAGTAGCCTCAGGACTGCTCTAACTTATATTCTTGCTGCAACGATCAACTACAGGCCAGTTATAGTCTGCCAGTCCAGAGTTCACCGAAAGCAGTGGGCTTGGACACACCCCTCCACATTCCCTTGGTATACCCCATACGTCAGGGCTGCATGTATAGGACCATCACAGTAGCTTGATGCCAGGATTATTCCACAAGGACCACTTACAGCCCCTTTCCACAGTTCCCCACCTAAGCAGTTAAAATAAATGAGGGTGTGATGAAGTTCCATGTCTTGTACAACACTGAGCATGTCATGGGCATTCTATAACTGGCAAAGAATAGGTAGCTAAGTAAATGATGATAGCTAGTGAGCACCTCCTGTGTTAAGTGAGAGAGTGAAGGTTTCCTGTGAGGTAACAGAAACACTCTCTCATACTCACACCCACCACAAAAACTTTAACTTCAAGACATACAATCTAGTAAGAATGACTTTAAATAAAAATATCTATATTTCCATGTTTGTGAGTGAACCTCTAAAAGTGGCGTTACAGGGGCAAGACACAGAGTACTGGGAAAACAGTATATTTAATTACTGATGTATGTAATAGATGCCCTCATTCAGAGACATTATGCCTGTACAATACCTGCAGATGGAGAGAATTTAATCCTTTTCTGACAATCTATTACACTGACCTTTCTCAAAGGCTCTGTAAGAAAATTTAGAAAAGCCTGTCACTGCATAAGGGCATCAGGGATATTTCCTGAGCACATTTAATCAGTTTCCCATCTTTAAAATGCAACTATAACCCAGTAGTGTGTGTGTTACAAGTCCTCCTCTGTGCCAATCCACAGAAGATATCCCCTAGCTCCAAAGCCTCAAGCTTTTAGCTCTGGAGGTCTCCAGCTCAATCCCTGATGCGTTGGCCATGAGTGTGAACATCACACAAATAATAATATTCAACTGACATCCTTCAAAACAGCATCTATGTAAGGTACAGAACTGATGGAAAAATCTTCAATCTCCTAAGGCCTAATGCAAAGACAAAAGTCCTTGAGGAACTCCTATATGAAGCACTTTTTGTGGATGATCGTGCTCTACTTAGTCGTAGTGAAAGTGACCTATAGCTTATCCTTGACAGATTCTCAGAGGGAACTAAACAGTTTGAAAACACCATCAGTCTGGAAAAAATTGAAGTCCTCTTCTAACCAACTCAAGCAACTACCACTAAGCCAAACATCACCATCGATGGAGCAAAACTAAGGAACATCAATCACTTTGCACACATTGGCAGTACCATCTCAATTGACAGTTCTCTGGATCAAGAAATATCAAACAGAATACATAAGGCAAGCCAGGCTTTCAGAAGACTTTGTCATAGGATATTCAACCAGAACACCATCAAACTATCAATAAAAGCGATGATATACAATGCAGCAGTGATAATATCCTTTTTATACAGGTGTGAAACATGGACAGTTTTCCAGAGACACATCAAGCAATTTGAAAATTTTCACATGCTCTGTCTTTTTGCTGTTGTGAAGGTTTGTTGGCAAGGCAAAGTGCCAAACATTAACATCCTTGAAAGAGTAAAAACTACCAACACTGAGGCAATGATTATCAAAGTTCATCTTAAATGGATGGGTCATGTTATCAGAATGGGTGATGACAGACGCCCAGAAAAAGTCCTCCTTCATAAGCTGAAATTTGGAAAGCACAGGAAGGTAAACACTTAAAAGACACTTTTAAGCAGATATGTGGCGTAAATATTGATAACTTCAAAGACACAGACAAGGTAAGACCTCAGTGGAGAGCTACTATCAATAAAGGTTGTAATTACTTTGAGAAAGACCCAAAAAACAAATTGAAAAAGGGCCAAGCATCATTCCACGTCCTCAGTGGGACCCTTCACATTCCTACGTGACATCTGTTCACAACCTTGCTCCTTGCAGATTGGACTATATACAGCCACAAAAGAATACACAAGATGCTGTGACATCATCATTATCTACAATGGACAGCCATAATAATAATATTCACAGGAGGGCTGGCTAGATTAATTACATATTGTTTGTAACCAGTAACAACCAGTGTAATTGAGGAAAACACAGAAGTAAGGAAAGCTGTTTCCCACCAACAAAGATATGTGCAAGTTTTTATAGACCTACCTTACATCTAACCCTTCTTTTCACAATTAGCTAAACTATAAGGTAAGAATGAATACATTTGAAGAATGAAAACATGCTTTTTAGTAAGCAGGGTATTGTTCTATTGATATAAAACTGTTTTGTTAATTGCACTTACATAACACTTGATCACAACCAAGATCTGACAGTGACATGTTATCTCCAGCACATTTCTAAATTACTCTTTGTTGGGTGGCTGGAGATACTTTCATTATTTTGACATCTGTTCAAGCTCCCCAGAAAAAATTCTGTCCCTGCTAAGTTTTCTTTCCTTCTGTCTTGCAGAGGCAGCACCTTGAATATTAGAGACAATTCATGTCAGTAAATGAATCACAAAGCAGATTCACAATTTTAGCAGTTCTTTGTATTTTCCTCCTGATGTGGAAAACCCTTCTTAAGCTACCCGTCTTTACTGTTATGCTTTGTTACTATTTTCAAAGTGTAATTGTGCACCAGGCATTGAACAGATCAGTAAAGAAGAAAAGTCCCTGCCTTGTGGAAACTGCAATCTAAAGGCTAGATGCTGCGTGGACGTTCAAGGGTTTGGAAGAACAAGCAAGAAGTTACCCCATCCCTTGCAAGGCTGCACATAGGCTGCACACAATAGGAATCCATGCACTCTGGAGAGGGAAGAGATTACTTGCTCTGAAAAGGGAGCAGGAAGAAGGCAGAGCTATAGCTCTGTCCTGCCCCCACATCCCTGCAACCTGCTCCATCCTAATGGATGGAAACGATTACATTCTCCATGCATTGTGCCTCACTGGTACTCTTCTTAGAATACTGAGATTTCAGATTGCCAACTATGCAAGGATGTAGCATCTTGTTGAGTCCTCTGTGTGCATGTGTGAGAGTTCAGGGGAAAGGACTGTATAGAGGATATGTATTTTCATAACTGATCATTATAATCACAGTATGAGGCAGGAATGCCTTAAAGAGAGGAGTAATAGAGCAGGGGTCAGTCCTGGAATGTTAACCAATAGAAATTAGCTTTTGGGAGGCATTTGAAGGTGAATAGCAGACAGTAAAATTGTTTCTGCACTGTGACAGCATCATCCAAAATACATTATGGAGGACTTGATTATTTTGTGCTGGAATGCATACTGAGAAGCAAATACAACTTCTTGTCTCTTGTGACTAGCTTTCATGAACAGCTATTTCATTATTCCTACATTTATTTCAGATGTATCGTCCTGCTTACACCTCACATGATGGTTTCATGAGGGTCACAGGATTGCAGAAATCAAATTATCTTATTTCAGCAAACTTCAGCCCAGTCCAGGGCAGTCTGAAAGAGCAGTCAGAATTGAAAAGCCACCACTTCAGACCAGATGATATAAAGGATAGAAAGTTTCTTAAAGCAAAATAAAGTAGATTATTTTTACTGATGGTGCAGTAGTTTATTTCAGAAATTTAGGACAGCAGCCCCAAAAATCTAGCTGGATAGAAATCCTGGCTCTATAGCAAAACTCCCATTGACTTCAGTGGAGCCAGGATTTTGCCTAGGTTTTTATACCATGTGTCAAACTGTCTGGAGTGGCTCACGAACATGGATGCCAATCTCAGGGAAGACTGTTACAAACTAGGGCACAACCCCAAACCAGTTCTATGTTCTATAACTAGATTTCACCAACCAGGTATCAAGTGTGAACTCCTCAAATACTATAACAGCCTCAACATGGAGTCACAGATCATCCCCTCGGGTACTGCGGTCTATCTTGCCTCCCAGGCAAGCTTGCCTTTGTGATAGATGCTCCCTTACACCAATAATCACAACAATATTCAGGGTACTCCCAGTCCCAAAGGACCATCACTTGCCCCAGATGTTGTACCTTAGATTTGTAACCAAAGACAACACTTGTAGCCAATCCTGTAATAAACTAAAGATTTATTAACTAGGAAAAAGAAATGAGAGTTATTTATAAGGTTAAAGCAAGTAAACATACACACACAAGTAAGAGAAGCAGCTATAATGTGCAAGCTCCATATGTCCTTTAGGGCTAATGCAGGCTAAGCAGCTTGGGGATTCCTTGCTTATGCTTAGAAATATTGCCCTCTCCAAATTCCAGGCAGCATAGTGACAGTTCCTTCTGGTGAGGGATTTTTATTCCATTCCCCCAATGTTCAAATTGTGATGGGACATGTCCACCTGCACATCTCTCTTCATGGGTGTGGGGGAGAGAAATCAACAAAGTCTTTTGTCCCCTGATGTTCCAGAGTGGCTTGTCTGATGTCTATAGATCTTCTTTTCCTGAGCAGGAGATGACACCTCTTGTGGTACACTAGTATTTCACACTTGGTAATGCTTCTCTCCTGAATGTGGAGGTGTCCACTTTCAGAGCAAACACTTTCATAGTTACAAAGCAAACATTTAAATATTACCTTATTACATGGGATACAGAGATTGTAAGTGAGATTAATGCACGCAGCAACTCACAAGCATTTCATAAAGTCCAAACACTAAACACACTCTTATCAACCTAAAATCTATCTTAACAATGCTAACACCCAGGCGAGCCCAACTGGTTTCCAGCTATGTATTTGTTAGTGTTCAGTGAGGCCTAGGAGCCTTGGCATAAGCTGGCACCTGGTCTGCAGCATCACATCATGTCTATCAAATCTGTGTGTCTAAGCCTGGCTCCCATGCTTTCATTTAGACCTAGTCAGTGTTAGAGGAAAGGACAGAAAGACAAAGAAATATATGTGGGCCTATGCTTCCTGTTTCCTTAGATTCAACCCTCCCTGTCCAGCATCTGTCAATTGGTAGGTTTGATTTTCCCATAAAGGGTCCCTCCCACCTTGAATAACGAGGAGTCAGTTGGGATGAGGTGAAAAACAGATACAGTGTGTTGAAGAATTGGTGTACAATGAATAGGACAAAGAAAAGGAGGGAGTAAACAGTTAAATTATGCAATACAGTGATTCCCCAAAATAAACCCCATAAACAAGTAAACAAACCCCTCAGTAGAAACCTTCTTCTATAGATTAAGCTTCCATTGCCTGGGACTTCAATCCTCCAGCTAGTTGAAAGCCATCAGAGAGGAGCTCCAGGGAGTCCCTTGATGTTCCTCCGGGTCTGAAGAAGAGTAGATGGTACATTAGGGGACAGCAGCTGAAGATGGATGATGGTAAGTGGGATGTGGCTGGCTGTCCTTCTCGACTCCTTGCAGGTGATGGCAAATGCATGTCCAAGTGGAAGCAGAGCTGTGAAAAGAAAACCCTAGCCCCCTCTACCACTAGAATGGGTAGGTAAGTGAAAGTCAGACCTGCAACAGTCCCTTGCTGTCACTCGGATGGACAGACCCTGAGCAGTGCTTGGGACAGACCTATCTAACCTTGCCCGCGAAACTTCCATAGAAGAAGCAGAAAACCCCTTCTGGGAAACCCCATGGAAAAGGTGATAAAACCCAGTTCTATCCAGAAGTTGTTTACCACTTTTGAGGAGAAATAAAAGGTGGGAAAACTGTGATCAGCTGCGTCACATGGGCACAAACGTCATATGGGTTCCTGAAATTATACAGAATAGACATAACCTAACTGACATAGCTCCATTGACTTCAACTGATCTACACCCATTTATATCAGCTGCGGATTTGGTCCATTAAACAGTTACCAAATGGTTACTTCTTGAGTAGTCCACTTGAAGCAAATGCAAATACTTGAAGAATAAGCTATTACTTAACATGAGCAAAGAGTACAGGAAACCAGCCTTTTAAAATTTGCAGACTGGTATTTGCTATCAGCACAGACAAAATAGCATATATAAGCCCTCACGACTGCTGACCAAAGTGCCTCATACATGGGAGCACCTAGATCCAAAGCATAGCATTTGTTATGGAAAATGAACAATGAAAGCAGGTTTTTTCACAGATGTATTAAAGACAAACACAAGTTTGTAGCTACAGACCTTTCCATTTATGGTTGTCATGGTTTGTCAAATATAAAACCTGGAGGTTGGCAAGAGTTGAAAAGAAGAGTTGCCCCTTTTCTGTATTCCTTACTCATCCATGTGCCTATCTCTTCCACAGCCTTACCCTTTCTTCTCTTTTTTCACCCTTTTTCCCATTCTTTATCATCTATATACTTTCTTCATTCATCTTTTCCTTATGCTGCCTTTTTCTGGGACGAGAGGTGGAAGAAAAATCAGCCAAGTGCATGGTTTTCTTTTGTTAGTCTGCTCCTGCACTGCTAACACGGAGACTTGTTCTGGCACTTTCAATCCAGCATGGCTTCTAGAACGGTCTGTGTATCAGGAGTCAGCACATGCAGTGCCATTTGGCTAAGAAACAGACAAAAGTCAGGAAGGCTGGACAGCTGACATTTAATTTACGTTTAAAATAAAAATAACAGGACAAGCTGCACAAAAATGACTTGGCGGCTTGAAAAACTGTCTGGGTGGCAACCCTAACTCTGTTTGATCTCATTTTATTTTTTCGCCTTATTAAATAACAGTTCCAGAACATTCTTAAGGAGACTGAAGCTCATTTTTAAAGCAGATCCACATATCAATGAAAGACAAACTTATGGTATAACATGGCAGTTTGTCACAATTTGTCCAAGATATTGGCAATTAGGAAAAGGTGTCCTTTAATCTTTAAGGCCAACAGGATTTTTAAGCTAAAAATATGAGGCACACAGAATATTCTGGATCATGGCCATTCACATGAGGTAGAAGGTCTACACAGGTAAGATGCAGCTCAACCAAGATTCTATATATTTTAAACCAAGACGAAAGACAAGAAGCAGTTAAGCATGTTCTGACAAGGATGCCTGAAATGAAGATGACTTGAGTTCTATTCCCAGCTCTGTCATTGACATATTGTGTGACCTGGTGAAGTCATTTCATGTCTCTGAGCCTTGGCTTACCCCTAGTGCAAATTAAGGCTAATACTTACTCACTTTGGTAAAGTGCTTTGAGATCTACAGATCAAATCCTGGTTCCACTGAATTCAATGGCAAAACTTCTGTAAGCAGGGTCTGAATGAATTCTCCCCTGACGGCTGGGAGAGGGAGAGACTTCAGGAGCAAACTGTATTTACTGAACACACCTACTCTGCCTAGATATCCAGAAGATAGAGTGGTGTTGCTCAAAGTGATCAACTTTGGCTGGTGTTGGGTTACAAATCACTTTAATACTGAATGCAGGGGCAATGAAATGTTATCAATGTTGTTGTTTTTAATGTATGAATAAAGGGGAGCAGAACTGTGCTTAAACTATCCCAAATGAGGGGGGTCACGCTTATAAGAACAGCCATACTGGGTCAGACCAAAGGTCCATCTAGCCCAGTATCCTGTCTTCTGACAGTGGCCAGTGCCAGGTGCCCCAAAGGGAATGAACAGAACAGGTAATCATCAAGTGATCTATCCCCTGTCGCCCATTCCCAGCTTCTGGCAAACAGAAGCTAGGCACACCGTCCCTGCCCATTCTGGCAAATAGCCATTGATGAACCTATCCTCCATGAACTTATCTAGTTCTTTTTTGAACCTTGTTATAGTCTTGGCCTTCACAACAACCTCTGGCAAGGTGTTCTGCAAGTTGACTGCAGGTTGTGTGAAAAAACACTTCCTTTTGTTTGTTTTAAACCTGCTGCCTATTAAGCTGAAAGCACCTCATTAAGCCAGGGGCTCAAATGCCGGACCCCTGTGAAAGTAAGAGGGTGGGGATAGGTATCCCAGCAAGAAGGAGTGGACTCTCCCTAAGGATCTCCGGTCTGGTTTAGCCTGTTCCTCCGCACTATTCAAAGATTGAGCTAAATAGGCGCCATAAGGAGCCTTTTGTTATTTTAAGTGCTCAGAAGACCTGACGATCACTTGTGGTGGGGCAGTGTTTCTGACCAGCCTAAGAGCTGAAAATCACTGAGAGCTAGGCAAAACCTCAAGAGACTGACCCACAAAGGTCACAGCAGAGGTGCCAGAATGTGACCAGTGAGTGGAACGGTGGCTGGTGAGACGGCAAGCAGAGAGGAACCATGGCTGGTGGGGCGGCCAGCGGAGAGGAACCATGACTGGTAAGGACGGCCAGCCAGAGCAAGTGCTCAGACGATGGAGCAAGCACTTCTGAACCCTGGGTCCTCACTGACCAAGGCCAACCACTGTGAGTGGGTATGGTGAGGGAGCAGCGAGGGGCACAGAAAAGGAACTTTTGGTTGTAGAATTCAAGAACATGAGGCAGAAGGCACTGCCCCACACACTCTGAGGTGGGTGTCCTGCTCACAGTTTTATGATTGTGAATCCTGCTTGTGGCACTTTCCCTAATTAATGGCAGGTGACTTCCCTCCTTTCATTAAAAGTTTCGTTTCTACACTCAGTCTCTGCACTTGTCAGTGGGGAAGTATTGCCTTTCAGAGGCACGCAGGGGTGGTGTGTAATTTTCCCAGGTTACTGGGTGGGGGGTTGAGCTGGTTTTGTGTTGTATTGTTGAAAAAGAACTCCTAGATATTGAACCTGGCCCTGGTTGCTGCCGGCTCCACCTGGCAGAAGAGTTACATTTCCATTGGCCTTCCTGGGACCAGGCTTTGGCACGTCAGTTTTAATATGTTGTATGTTTAACAGTGTCTCTGTAACCCACACACCTCCTGGGTGTGGTGTCATGTGTCATGTAGTGGCACCGAGACCACTTAGAGAGAGAGATTAATGAGTTTGCTCTACAGCCTTAGTTAATAGCTAGTTGCCTTTTAGCTCATGCACTAAGCTCCAGAGGTCCCTGGTTCGATCCCACCCGACGACGACCGGGGTCTGTTGGTGTTACAAGTAGGGGCTCACTCCATGCATCTGAAGAAGTGGGTTTTTTACCCACAAAAACTTATGCCCAACTAAATCTGTTAGTCTTTAGGGTGCCACTGGACTCCTCATTGTTTTTGTGGATACAGACTAACACGGCTACCCCTCTGATACTATTTACCATATCTTTAACTGTTGGCATATTTTGAGAAGCCCTATAGAATCCTTAGCAAAGAACTAGTAGTAGGTGCCCAATTTTAATTTAGCCTGACCTCCCATTGTGAAGACTACTGTGCAGGGTCTCCATTTTGAATTCCCCGTATAAGCTCGGATCTCATTCTGAAACTGCCTTCACTTGACGTTGTTAACATTCTGCAAGTTCTGCCTTTGTCAATCGTGCTGTTCACACTGGTGGAAAAGCACAAAGGTAAAACCGGAACAAACTTCAGCAGAAAAAGATGGGCAAAAAAACATTGAAATGTAAAGTGCTAAATTCTTCAGGCAATGCAGGTTTTTAAACTCCATCACCCACTGGGTGCAAGCAAAATACTCTAATCCCTGAGCTACCAGAATCAGCTGGCAACTTACAAAAGCTGACAACAGCAAGCAAATTATTGCATGACTTCTTTTTAAACAACAGACGTGTCAGGGTGGAGGGAGGATCAGAGAAAGGGGCTGGGGGAAACTTTGACATCTAATCTATCATTTTTATTAGGCTGGCTCTGCAGACATTTGAATTGTTTTCCTCACTTTTTTAAATGAAATCGAGAGCAGTAACACTAATATTGTAGCTCCTCATGAGTGATAGGGTAATTCAAACTTCATAGAGCCTCTTGTTTCACATATTGTTAATTTATATGTGAAAGAATTTGGAAGTGTGGTGTTTTTATTTTAAAAAAACTACAAAGTACCTTTGCATGTCTGCCTGGGGGCATGTGCAAAATCTCAGCCGAGAAGTCTGAAAAAACTATGATCCCCCAAACACATGTGTACACAGAATGAAGGGAGGGTGGAGGCTGGGTGCATTGTGGAAACTGTTTTCTTAACCTCTGTAACATAGTCTCGGTTAGACTCTGCTCCACTCCACCCAACTACCCTCTCACTGTGTGCTGCATGTCAGCCAAAACACCAACAACAGCTTGAGCAAAAAACAGCTTTCACTGCTGGTGAAAAAGACAGGAAAGAACTTAGTGCCTTTTATATACAAATAGTGTCTGTTAAAGCCAAAGACAAATTTGGGGTGATTAGGGCTTATGTCCATTAGCTAAACTCTGAACCCTGGTCAGCAGAGACCCAGGGTGAAATTCAGCCCCATTGAAGTCATTGGCAACAATCCTATTGACTTCAAAGTGATCAGGATTTCACCCCAAAAGTTATTACCTGAAGCTGTTCCCTGGCTGTTCATGACACAATTTGATGGTCTTCATCTAGATCCTAGTGGACTAATTCTACAGCACAAACTACCACCACATTTGGCATTAATTAACTGTCTCAGCAGAGAGGCTAAGTATGAATAGTCACAAAGACTAAACTTCCATTTCAACCTTCAGGGGTGTTTCCTCCAGCTACGGTTTGGACTTATTGCATGGTGCAGTGCAGGGAACCTTGTCCAGTAGCAATTACATGGTTGAATAGATGATTTCACCTGGCAGGGCTGTGAATCCAGCACCTTTCACCAGCACTAAATATAACTGTTATTGCTTACAGAGTATTTTTAATCTTAGTGCAATGTTCACAATGTTTTCTCTTCAGGCACATTAAATGCAGTTAAGAAGAGAGGAGGACCACCACATGAGAGAAACCTGCCCTGGAAAAAAAAATAACAAAAACTGAAGCACAAAATTAATGGTATATTAAATGTTTGTTTAGAAACTGAACAAACATAATTTGCTCTTTCATTTGTATTGAATTTCTTGGAGTTCTCACAGATAAATTGATTCTGGAAAAAAGCTTAGAATCAATCTTCATTCAAAGGCTCTATCTGGGTTGACTGCTCCTACAGTGGCAGCAAAGGGATAAATGTTCCACTAAAGCATTCTTACTGTAGATACAATACAGTCCAAATAAAACCAAGTCAATGAGCGCTGAGCTTGCATCCTGAATAACCTGCAATGAGACAGATTTAGTGTTTTAAACCATCATTTGTCACTGCCAGCGAGAAAGAAAAATTACATTTCACTTCGGATAAGTGGTGGCTCATTTCAACAAACTGAAAAGTCTCTCAACTTCTGCTTTTGTTCTGACCTTATAAGTTGTTCCTCTGAGTTAGGAAATGCAAAGCAGGGAAATATCAGGAACTTTGGGGGGGAAGGGGGAGGGTTCAACGATGCAGACAATTGGAATTGCTTGCTGATAGCCATGAGTTATCTGGGTTTGAATATCCTTCGCACAAGATTTCTTTGGAGGCCCATGGTTCGAATGACTATCTAGACCATCTTTTCAAGGTAAATTTTGTGGTTGTGCTAGATGGAGAGGCCCAGAGCCTGAGGTGCACCCTTTACGTACAGCAGTGTTTCACAGGGAATGTCTACACAGCAGCTGGGAGGTGTAATTCCCAGTTTGAGCAGATGTACACAAGCTAGTTTTGCTCAAGCTAGCATGCTAAAAATATCAGGGTGGACATGGCTGAATGGGTGGTGGCTTGAGCTAGCTGATCAAATATGTACCCAGTGGGTCAAGTGGGACTGTACTTGGATGGCTAATGTGAGCCCCACCCATGCTGGGGCAGCCATACTGCTATTTTTAGGTTCTAGGTCAAGCAGAACTAGCATACCTCCATTTACTCAAACTGGAAATTACACCTCCTAGCTACTGTACAGATGTATCCGCAAATGATTCGCTACCAAACAGTGCAGGATTGAGAAGCTAGGATGGGAGGTGTTTCGGACATTATCTCACTTGCAGACTGGTATTCAGAATAATAAAGATGGAGAACAACTGATGTACAGAATAGATGCAAGCATGGGCAGTCCCAAAGGGACAACCTCTAGGGGAGAAAGCTTAATTCTCCTCTGTGCCCATCCAATCCTTGCATTTGCACCTGAGTCAAACTGATCAAAAATTCTACACTGACAGGTATTTAAATATTGACTTTAAAGTTGAAGTACGTGCTCAAGAGAATTGCTGGATCAAGACCTGATGGATCACTTTGCAGGATTTTTTTAAAAAGTGAGTAATACTTGTTTTTGTTTATTTATCTCATCTCAAAGGCTATTTCTTCAATGCAGAAAATGTGTATTTTAAAATCAAGCTAGTTATCTCAATGTAAAATCCTAGTGGAGACAAGACATTGTCATCTTGATGTAGCTAGTTGAGGTCAGCCCCAGGTATGTGGGGAGTAATCCAATAACCAAGTCATTCAGCTTCTGGGTAGAGTTGAGGTTCAGCCCTATATAGATTTATGTAACATAGAATCCTATTTTACATAAACCTTCCCATAATAAGAATTGTTCTATTATCTTTAGAAATGGGAACATATATATTATATGCACTGTTCACATTTTGCTCCTGTAACAGGTTGCTTGGAGAGCTGGACGGCCTAGTGGTTGGCGCACCTGACCTCCAGCCCCTTGTTTCCCTGGGTGAGGTGCCTCGGTCTTTTAAGCAATGGGGTAGGGGAACCTGGACCCTCCCTCTCCACCACATTCCAGCCCAGGTCCCTGTGTGCATCAACCCCTGAACAGGAGATGGTCTGAACCCCTGAACAGCAGGTAGTCTAAATCCACTGACCTGGGCTACTTTCTACCACTGTCCCTTAAATTTGGAGCATAGCCCCTATAGTCCAATTCACTGAGTTGCCTGGCTCCTGTAGTGCCCCCTTGTGGATCTTGGGTGGTGCCCTGCTGTGGTCCCGGGCTCCTTCAGGCAGGGCAGCCATAAGTTTGGTGAGACCAAACCCCAGAATGTCTCTTGGCTTCAGTCACCCAGTTACCTCAGTTGCCAGAGTCTCCTAGATCTCCTCTGTAGTCCCCCTGGTTGGGGAGACAGCACTTACTCCACAGTGGCTGCTTCAGTTGGCAGGCTAGTGACCCTTCCTCTCAGGTAGGGAGGCAGCTAGTTCCTGCCACTTTGCCAGTCAGCCCTCAATTGAGCCAGGATCTGTCCTCTTCTCTCCTCTCCAGGCCAGGCATTGGCTTCAGTTATAACATGGCAGGGCTAACTGTGCCCATAGGCATTCCTTTAACCACTGCTGGCAGACTGTTTCTCCCCTTCATCCCAGCTCCCATTTCAGTATGGGCAGTGAAACTAGCTTAGTCAGTGTAACTGCTTATACACAATCTCATAATCCAAATCACTTAGTAAACTGGGTGCAAGCAAATGATATGCATTTTAATATAGCTTAATGAAAATGTATACATCTAGTAACAAAAAATGTAGGTCATATACATGATGGGGGACTCTATCCTGGGAAGCAGTGATTCTGAAAATCTTTTGGGCGTTATGGTAGATGATCAGCTGAACATGAGTTCCCAGGGTGACACGGTGCCTTATAGTGATAGACTGAAAGAGTTCTATCTATTTAAGCTTAACAAAGAGAAGGTTATGGGGTGACTTGATTGCAGCTTATAAGTATCTATATGCATAGCTGCTGACACCGTGGGTGCTCCGGGGCTGGAGCACCCACGGGGAAAAATTAGTGAGTGCTCCGCATCCACCGGCAGCCAAGCTCCCTTCCCCCTCCACCCCACCTCCTCCTCCGCCTCCTCCCCTGAGCATGCCGCGTCCCCGCTCCTCCACCTATCTCCCAGCACTTCCCATTTCCTGCCAATGGGAGCTGTGGGGGGCCATGCCTGTGGACGGTCAACATCAGCAAAATGTCTCGCGGCCCACAATCAGATTACCCTGAAGGGCCACATGGGGCCCACGGGCCGCAGGTTGCCCACCACTGGATTAGAGGATCACAGTGGTCCCTTCTGGCCTTGGAATCTATGAATCTACCCTAGAATGATGCTGTTGCATTTGGTTTCCAATAGTGAAGGGAAATGTTTAAAGATTAAAAATTAAAAAAAAAAAAAAAACAAAACCCAGCACCACCACCATTCATTGGAATTTAAGTTGAGGAAAAAAAATTGACACTTCCATTTCCATTAGGTTTGGTATCACCTCATTTACTCCTTACACATAAGAATGGCCATACTGAGTCAGACTAATGATCCCCCTAACCCAGTATCCTAGTGGCTAATGACAGGTGCTTCGGAGGAAATGAACAAATCAGGCAATCATCGAGTGATCCATCCCCTGTAATGCACTCCTAGATTCCGGCAGTTAGAGGCTAGGGTCACCCAGATCATGGGGTTGCATTCTGAATCATCTTGGTGAATAGCCATTGATGGGCCTATCCTCCATAAACTTATCTAATTCTTTTTTGACACCCGTATAGTTTTGGCCTTCACAATATCCCCTGCCAACAGGTTCCACAGGTTGACTGTGTGTTGTGTGAAGAAGTACTTCCTTTTGTTTGTTTTAAATCTGCTTTCTATTAATTTCATTGGGTGTCACCTGGTTCTGGTACACATTCTTGGGATAGCTCAGTGGTTTGAGCATTGGCCTGCTAAACCCAGAGTTGTGAGTTCAATCCTTGAGGGGGCCATTTAGGGATCTGGGGCAAAAATTGGGGATTGGTCCTGCTTTGAGCAGGGGGTTGGACTAGATGATCTCCTGAGGTCCCCTCCAACCCTGATATTCTATGATTAGAGACTGCATCCTACTTCCATTCAATGAGAACTGGACTGACCCCTAAATGAATAGTTGTCCTTTACCAGATTAAGACACATGCACATACAAGTAGGCTAGTTTCTGCTGTGTGATGGGGCAAGGCCAGATGGCTATAGAAAAGTAGTGGGAGATAGATATATTAGCTCCAGGTTTCAGAGTAACAGCTGTGTTAGTCTGTATTCGCAAAAAGAAAAGGAGTACTTGTGGCACCTTAGAGACTAGAATCATAGAATATCAGGCTTGGAAGGGACCTCAGGAGGTCATCCCGATGTGTCGAAAGAATAGTAAATATGGCAGGCGACCAGCTTGGCTTAACGGTGAAATCCTAGCGGATCTTAAACATAAAAAAGAAGCTTACAAGAAGTGGAAGGTTGGACATATGACCAGGGAAGAGTATAAAAATATTGCTCGGGCATGTAGGAATGAAATCAGGAGGGCCAAATCGCACCTGGAGCTGCAGCTAGCGAGTGATGTCAAGAGTAACAAGAAGGGCTTCTTCAGGTATGTTGGCAACAAGAAGAAAGCCAAGGAAAGTGTGGGCCCCTTAATGAATGAGGGAGGCAACCTAGTGACAGAGGATGTGGAAAAAGCTAATGTACTCAATGCTTTTTTTGCCTCTGTCTTCACGAACAAGGTCAGCTCCCAGCCTGCTGCGCTGGGCATCACAACATGGGGAATAGATGGCCAGCCCTCTGTGGAGAAAGAGGTGGTTAGGGACTATTTAGAAAAGCTGGACGTGCACAAGTCCATGGGACCGGACGAGTTGCATCCAAGAGTGCTAAAGGAATTGGCGGCTGTGATTGCAGAGCCATTGGCCATTATCTTTGAAAACTCGTGGCGAACGGGGGAAGTCCCAGATGACTGGAAAAAGGCTAATGTAGTGCCAATCTTTAAAAAAGGGAAGAAGGAGGATCCTGGGAACTACAGGCCAGTCAGCCTCATCTCAGTCCCCGGAAAAATCATGGAGCAGGTCCTCAAAGAATCAAACCTGAAGCACTTACATGAGAGGAAAGTGATCAGGAACAGTCAGCATGGATTCACCAAGGGCAAGTCATGCCTGACTAATCTAATCGCCTTCTGTGATGAGATTACTGGTTCTGTGGATGAAGGGAAAGCAGTGGATGTATTGTTTCTTGACTTTAGCAAAGCTTTTGACATGGTCTCCCACAGTATTCTTGTCAGCAAGTTAAAGAAGTGTGGGCTGGATGAATGCACTATAAGGTGGGTAGAAAGTTGGCTAGATTGTCGGGCTCAACGGGTAGTGATCAATGGCTCCATGTCTAGTTGGCAGCCGGTGTCAAGTGGAGTGCCCCAGGGGTCGGTCCTGGGGCTGGTTTTGTTCAATATCTTCATAAATGATCTGGAGGATGGTGTGGATTGCACTCTCAGCAAATTTGCGGATGATACTAAACTGGGAGGAGTGGTAGATACGCTGGAGGGGAGGGATAGGATAAAGAAGGACCTAGACAAATTGGAGGATTGGGCCAAAAGAAATCTGATGAGGTTCAATAAGGATAAGTGCAGAGTCCTGCACTTAGGATGGAAGAACCCAATGCACAGCTACAGACTAGGGACCGAATGGCTAGGCAGCAGTTCTGCGGAAAAGGACCTAGGGGTGACAGTGGACGAGAAGCTGGATATGAGTCAGCAGTGTGCCCTTGTTGCCAAGAAGGCCAATGGCATTTTGGGATGTATAAGTAGGGGCATAGCGAGCAGATCGAGGGACGTGATCGTGCCCCTCTATTCGACATTGGTGAGGCCTCATCTGGAGTACTGTGTCCAGTTTTGGGCCCCACACTACAAGAAGGATGTGGATAAATTGGAGAGAGTCCAGCGAAGGGCAACAAAAATGATTAGGGGTCTGGAACACATGACTTATGAGGAGAGGCTGAGGGAACTGCGATTGTTTAGTCTGCAGAAGAGAAGAATGAGGGGGGATTTGATAGCTGCTTTCAACTACCTGAGAGGTGGTTCCAGAGAGGATGGTTCTAGACTATTCTCAGTGGTAGAAGAGGACAGGACAAGGAGCAATGGTCTCAAGTTGCAGTGGGGGAGGTTTAGGTTGGATATTAGGAAAAACTTTTTCACTAGGAGGGTGCTGAAACACTGGAATGCGTTACCTAGGGAGGTGGTAGAATCTCCTTCCTTAGAAGTTTTTAAGGTCAGACTTGACAAAGCCCTGGCTGGGATGATTTAATTGGGGATTGGTCCTGCTTTGAGCAGGGGGTTGGACTAGATGACCTCCTGAGGTCCCTTCCAACCCTGATATTCTATGATTCTATCTAGTCCAACCTCCTGCTAAAGCAGGACCAATCCCCAATTTTTGCCCCAGATCCCTAAATGGCCCCCTCAAGGATTGAACTCACAACCCTGGGTTTAGCAGGCCAATGCTCAAACCACTGAGCTATCCTTCCCCCCAAACTAACCAATTTATCTGAGCATAAGCTTTCATGAGCTACAGCTCACTTCATCGGATGCATACTGTGGAAACTGCGGAAGACATTATATACACAGAGACCATGAAACAATACCTCTTCCCACCCCACTCTCCTGCTGCTAATAGCTTATCTAAAGTGATCACTCTCCTTACAATGTGTATGATAATCAAGTTGGGCCGTTTCCAGCACAAATCCAGGTTTTCTCACCCTCCGCCCCCCTCCACACACACAAACTCACTCTCCTGCTGGTAATAGCCCATCCAAAGTGACCACTCTCTTTACAATGTGTATGATAATCAAGGTGGGCCATTTCCAGCACAAATCCAGGTTTTCTCACCCCCCACCCCCAAAAACACACACACACAAACTCACTCTCCTGCTGTTAATAGCTTATGCAAAGTGACCCCTCTCCCTACAGTGTGCAAGAAAATCAAGGTGGGCCATTTCCAGCACAAATCCAGGACATTGTAGGGAGAGTGGTCACTTTGGATAAGCTATTACCAGCAGGAGAGTGAGTTTGTGTGTGTGTGTTTTTGGGGGTGGGGAGTAGAGGGCTCCCCCTTTTGTCCCCTCCCTCCCCCCAATTAATCACTGAGACTGGGAGACAACAGAGACTGTGCAAGGGAGGATAGCTCTCCTCACCTCCCTTGCTGGCTTATGATGAAAATGGCTCAGTAGACTGTGACCCTTGTCTCTAGAGAGAGAAGGGTTACGTGGAGGGTCACAGTGAGCCTCTGAGGCTAGCGAAATCCGCCAGGAAATGTGGGACCCATGGAGACAAGGAGAGAGCTTTGTCACAGCTGCTAAATATTTAAAAATTTTCAGATCATTCCTCTTGCAAGACATGTAGATTTCAATTTAAGCCCAACAAGAGAATCAATTGAATTGAAAGTCATAGTGATTACATCTAAAAATTAACTTCAATCTGTTCTAAATGAAGAAGCCCAAATGTACCATTACGTCTCTTTATACAGCCTAATTTAAAACAATTCAAACCAACAGTAACACTTCATTCTTTCCCTAACCTCCCATAATTTTGATAAATACAAATAAGCATGAATTTTCAATTCACTTCCCCCACCAATAGGTAGCACTAGCCATGTAAGAATTTTCTATAATGTTATGCCTGCAGTTCTCAAATTCCTATACACAAAACATTCTGGAAACACGAAACCCAGATTCAAGAAGACATATCTCGAGCTGCATTAGTATAATCTCCTGCAGAATTAAGAAAGCATCTGATAAGAAGCACTACTCCAAGGGAGTTCACTTTCTGGCATATACACTGCATAGGCATTGCCAAACTAGCAGGTCTGAGTCAGCACCATACTAAACATGTTATCCACAGCCTGACTGTCCATGTGCTTTATAACATTGGACTTTATTCAAAATAAATAATGGTAGTAACAGGCCACAAAACTGAACTTTCCTCTGAAAAAGCTCTAATACAGCATCTTCGTGTATTAGACATCAACGTTCTCTGTAGCAAATGAGAAGAAACGTATTTTAGTAGTTAGGGCAGAAGACTGGGAGAAAAGAGACCAGGGTGAAATCCTGGCCCTGGAGAAGTCAATGGGAGCTTTGCTGTTGATTTCAAGCAGGCTAGGGTTTCACTCCTGAGCATTACTAAGCTCTGCCAGTGACTTTGTGAGGTGGGGAAGTATTCTAACCTTTCTGCGGCTAAGCTTCCCCACATGAAAATTGATAATATTTCCTATGTCACCGAAATGTTAAGTAAAATGCCTGGACATCTTCTGATGGAAAGAACTGTGGGTGCAGTCATGCAAGATGTTAAGTGCAATTAATTTCAATTTACTTCTTCAGGATTTGAAGGAAGCCAGCACTTCACAAGAGCAATAGACAAGTACAAATATTATTGGTCCTAATCCTGTGGTCCTCGGTGAGGCAAAATTCCCATTAGATTTGGTGGAAGTTTAGCTTGTACATGGACTTCAGGATTTGGCCCCTTAATTACAACCTCATACTTCCCCCACAAACACAACACAGCTCAGACTTAACTTGTACTCATATGTCAAGCCTGATTATTTGCTTATCCTGCTGAAATTGAGATTAAGGTTTTTGTGTTACACCATTATGGAGATTAGTGTTTTTTTATTTCATTACCTGTGTATTTCATTACCTGTTGGAGGCAGAAGGAAATTCTCGGCAATGAGGGCAAGTCTGTCATTCTCAGTGGAAATGTGCTCTGTGGTATCATACTGTTAAGAGGTGTCCCATAACTTGGAATTTCTTTGCTTTTTAGAGTTTGCACTGGGAGATGTCACAGTTAATCATCCTTAATCTCTTTCAAACTAAGTTTTTGTTCATAGAATTGTAACAAGTATAGTGACACAGAACAGTTATTCAACTGAGAGTGAATCAGTGACACGATTCAGCGCAATTCAAACTCACCTGATTTATTTCTTTCCAGTAAGGAATGTCTGTTAGAGCCAGGAAAAATTTTTATCACCAGGCTAAATTCATATCAACAATTAAATAATCATTTACAGAAAATGGAATTTCACTTAGCAAAGAACTTCAGCACAATAAATCCCTACAACATTTTTGTTTTTTGAATCCCTAAACTCTTTTTTCCCTTGATTTTGGTTTATTTTCATTGTATGTTCCTACTTCTAAGTGGCAAACTTTTGTTTTTCTGGGATTATAGCTATCAACATTTTTTAAAAAATAGCAATTTGTGTTTGAGATTGGAGAAGCATTTTTTATTCAATTTGATGAGCTGTCATCTATAAAATAAAATCCAAATAACTCACATAAGAAAGGTCCAGAGGACACCATTCCATCCAGCTTCTGGTATCAGAGCTGTAGAAGACAGGAAAAAAATAATAAAATCACTAGTTATTGCCCTTGAACAGGGCTGGAGACCTTTTTCATCTTTCATAACTTGCGGGTATCATCTTGAGATCTATATGGAAAAGACATGGGATATTGGGACAGAAGTAAGAGGAAAATGTTTCCTAAAAAGAGCACAGGCTCCATAAGACCTTAAACCAAAGACCTCATATGGGCCTTGATTAAGCAAAGCATTTAAATTCATGTTTGTTTTAAGCATATGCTTAAGGCCATTCTTATTCAGCAAAGCACTTAAACGCATGATTAAGTCCCACTGAAGTCAATGGGGTACAAGCATGTGTACTAGCATGTCACTAAGTGTATTGTTAAATCTGGACCTAAAACTTCAGCCCCACGGCATTACCTAGATTGTGAGCTTTTCAATGCCATGGCTTCGTTTGGTTGTGAAGCACCAGGCACATTTATGGCAGCATTTCAACAATAATCTCTGTCGGGGCACCTTGGATAGAAAAAACTGAACCAGGACAACAGTTCCGGTACCCAGTTTCAAAAGCATACCTTGCAATCTTCTGCCCCAAACCGTACCCCAAGGAAGATGGCAAGGGCCAGTGTGAGCACAAAGACAGTCAAATAATCCAAAGGGTGAGAGACATTATTAATTATTATTATTTATTTGTATTATGGTAGCCCCAGCCATGGATCAGAACCTCAATGTGCTAGACTCTCTGATCCTGAAAGGTCTTCTGTGCAGGCCCCAGCCTCTGCCTCTAACCCTGCACAGGGCCTCACTGAAGCTATGGGGGTACCACACAGCTGCAGAAGGTCTCTCCCTGAGGATGAACTTGCAGGATTGGACCTAAAGATGGAAGCCATTTTATACGTGATTAAATATAGTAATCCCCATACCCAGATCATTAGGGGGTCTTTTAATGTGTCAAAGGGCAAAATATACAATACTGTATCACAGCATCATCACTACTGCTCTAGTTTAGAGTGCTTTGCCATATTTACATACACCAAAAGAAACTGCAGTAATGTAGAAATATTCAATGTGCATTCTTATCTGGCATTTCTTAGACCATAGAATTTCCCCCAGAGCAACCAGTTTCTGGAAACTATTGGAAAATAGCATAAATCCTTTGATTTCTGGGTACAACTTTCCAACTGCCCTTTTGAATCCTGCAAATTAAAAGTGCAATCTTGTCGATTACAATAAGAAATGCCAAGGCAATTACATGAGATAGTTATGTATTAAATGCAGACCACCCCAGAATTTCTTGAAATAAAAGCTGAAAAGAGATTACCATCCAGTGTGCTGGGACCTGCCAATCACAGGACGACTGAATGCCTGTCAGGATCTCTTATATTTGACTTGGAAGCAGCTCGTATCAATATGTAGTCAGGAAATGGCTCTTTAATCACTGCAAAGTCTCTCCTGATTTTAAAGATTAAATCAACCACAGGCAGCTAGGATTTTTTTTTCCTCCTCCAAGATAACTGATGATAGCATTTGAGAATGATTAGCCATGCTGCATGGCATGAGCACACAGCTTGGTCCGATTTCATGCATCACAGGCCAAGCTGCACAACACTGATATCAGGTAACAGACTGTCCAACGAGATCTTCGAACCTCATCTATAAACGATAGATGAGGAAGAGGCAAAAATGAAATACGGAAAGAAAAAAAAAAGTTACGCAATATGTTAACAGTGATTTTATTAGAAACACTGCAGGGCGGCAAAGATCTGGTTATCTCCACACAACAACCCCTCAAAGGAGTGGCAGTTCGGATGGTGACTCCTTGTACGTCATAGTAGCAGTTTATCATTACTGGAAGTACCGCTTCTTTGGAAGGAATATCAAGCCAGACAGATATAAAGGAGTCAATATAAAGCTTGGGAAAAGTTTAACTAGTTCTCAGGAAAAACTTTATAACCACATATGCAGACGGGCCATTTGACAAGCTGCCAAGAGCAGCTGTAGAATCAGAGATACCAAAGGCTGCAGATGGCACCCACCTTTCAAAGGTAGCTTAGAACTAACTAAATCCTCATTAGGCATTTGGCATGCATGAAGCAGGGGGTGCAGTAGACACATCACTCATGGTCTTTTACAGTCTGAACAACCCTAAAAACGTCACACACGCACACACACACACACACACACAAACAGAAAACACTCGGGGTGCGATTGTAACTTGATGATGTCCTCTCAGTAAGGGGCAGCGTGTAGCTGCACTGCCCCAGAAGTAGATCTGATAACAAACTGAGATTTACAGTTCCTCCCATGCTCTCTACTTGCTGTAGGGGAGGAGTCAAAAAGTTACTTCAGGCCCTTTTACAGATCAACTTGCTAACTCATGGGTGCCCAGCTCATTATTCTACTTGGTGATTGTAGGAGGGAGAATCTAGAATTCCTCCCACTCCCTGCTCCTCTCTATTCATTTACTTGCAGCAGGAATATTAGGCAAGCAACCCTTGCTCTCCCCTCCACAACCACAGTCACAGTCTGACAGGGAAATACCCCCCTTTACTGTTTTGTGCAGTCGAGTAAGGCTAAGACAAGCTAGCTCTATGGAAGTACATTTTTTCTGTACTTTGTGTGTCTCTTGTACCGCAAGTGGCCATATTTAGTCTCAGGCAAACACCCACCTCTCTCACTTGCATTAGATTTACAAGTAATTGCTGGGAGTATATTGACACACACTATCCTATCGACTGACTCACACTGGCAAGCTTTTATCCTCTCCTTTACATTTAAAGGGCATAGTCTGAATTTTCAGATAAAATGATGTTTTCTATTAAAATCTCTGCCTTGTGTTACAAGGTTGGACAGAAAAAAGCTTCTCTTGAAGGTTGTTGGCATTTTTGAGGATCTAAAAGTGTGCTAGGCACTTTAAGTTGAAAAGGAGTGTGGTCACATGGACTATAATTTCACACTTCTGCCATTCAGCTTCTAGGTCAGTATGGAAAGACCATATGAGGGAAAAGAGGCAGCAATAAGTTGTTCTCTCAAAGTCTGATCCAAACTCCATTGACGTCAATGGCATGATTCCTATTGATTCCAGAAGGCTTTGGATCGGCTCATACAACTTGGAAGGGGCCATGTAAGTGGTTGCACTGGTGGGGGGAGAAGGGCAATGACTAGATACATATAAGTATACTAGAGAAAGGCTTGTACAAAACCCCTGGAACTGAACACCCCAAAACTTGAAGGAAATACAGACTTGGATCTGAAATTTGCCATGCAGGAGTATCTAAATGTTTATTTAAATGCCTCATGCCAGCCTAACTTGGACATAGCACAAGTATGTAGGGACAAAATCAGAAAAGGTATAAAATGAGTTACACTTAGCAAAGGACATAAAAGTCAATAAGGAGAGGTTCTATAAATACACTGGCAGCAAGCGAAAGACAAAGGAAAGTGTAGGTCTACTACTTACCGGGGAAGGGGAGCTCATAACAGATGACTTCAAGAAGCCTGAAATATTCAAAGCCTATTTTGCTTCTGTCTTCACTTAAAAGGTTCATTGACTGGATGCTTAACATAATTAATATTAATAAGGGGAAAGAATACAAACCGGAATAGGAAAATAAGAGGTTAAAGAATATTTAGATAAGTTAGATATGTTCAAGTCAGAAGGACATGATGAAATTCACTCGAGGGTACTTAAGGAACTAGCCAAAGCAATCTCAGAACTGGTAGTGATTATCTTCAAGAAATCATGGAAGATGGATGAGGTCCTAGAGGACAGGAGAAGGGCAAACACAGTGCCTATCTTTTAAAAGGGTGAACAAAGGGTATGTCTACACTGCAGTAAAACACCCTCAGCTGGTCCATGTCAGCTGACTCAGGGCTCATGGAGCTCGGGCTGCAGGGCTACAAAACTGCAGTGTAGACATTCAGGCTCAGGCTGGAAGCCCAAGCTCTCATGATATAGATGTGATCTATCTAGATTATAGTGAGGCTTTTGACACAATCCCATATGACGTTTCCATAAGCAAACTAGGGAAATGTGGTCTAGATGAAATTCCTATAAGGTGGGTGCATAACAGATGTTTACATGGTTTTTCATTTCACCCATTTTCAGTTCCAGTGATACTTCCATTCGGCAGCAGCAGTATTGTGATACGCTGTGATTTCAGCCATCAGTAGTTCGCTGCCAGATGGTGTAGTTGCACCAGTGCAAACCCACAGTTCTGGCAGGCAAAATCACTGTAAGCCACAAAATGCACCAGATAGGGTTGCCAACTTTCTAATTGCACCAAACCGAACACCCTTGCCCCATCCCCTGCTCTGCCCCTTCCCTGGGGCCATACCCCTGCCCTGCCTCTTCTCTGAGGCCCCACCCCCACTCATGGTTTCCAGCCAATGGGAGCTGCGGAGGTGGCATTTGGGACTGGGAAGCATGCAGAGCTTCCCTGATCACACCTGCGCCTAGGAACCACATGGTCATGCCAGTCGCTTTTAGGAGAAGCATAGAGCCAAGGCAGGCAGGGAGCCTGCCTCAGCCCCACCGCGCCACCAACTGGACTTTTAACAGCCCAGTCAGTGGTGCTGACCAGAGCCACCAGGGTCCCTTTTCAACTGGGCATTCCAGTTGAAAACCAGATGCCTGGCAACCCTAGTACCACAGCAGCTTATCCTTGCTTGAAACTGGGTTCGGAGGCACCAGTACTAACTGTGGCTTGTTGCAGCTTTGTCTGTCAACGCTAGGATTTTGCACCAAAGCAGCTACACAACTAATGATGACCATAAGCAGGGCAAATCCCCAGTGTAGACAAAGCCCAGATCTGAAAGGCCTGACCGTTTCCCCAGAACATAATACATGAAGATGACCAACCACCAGAAGACACTCAACAGCAATTCCGTCTGTGACTGCTCCTTCCCACACATAGTGGGACTTTGAGCATCATATCTCCAGCACATTAGCCTTCATTGACTAGAAGTAAAGGGATCTTAGGGTTGTATGGCTCAAGGAGCTGCTTTTTGAATACCTCCATACTTTCAGCTTTAGGTTACCCATTCCATTTAGCCAGTGTAGCAATAAAGCAGGTCCTATTTATATTGGAAAAATGCATCATGTTAGAAAGCATGTTAACTCACATATTTTTGCCTTTACAGTAGCCAAGGACAGTCCTGTTTAAAAACGTGTTAGCTGGTTCTGATTAACCCAAGAGGGAAGTTGGGTGGTCCAGCTGATCAAGATTGGATAACAAATTCTTCCCTTGTCCACAGTAAGGTCAAAATCATGTTTAACATTGCCTTAGTCAATTCATTTTCCCAATGCAGACAAAACCTCAAAGTTACTGGCATTGTACAGTTCTTCAGTAGCCAGTGTGAAAAGAACTGTTGTCCTTGTTCCTAGATAGTAAGCATCCACACCTTACAAAAGCCACACCAGAGTGAACACTACATGGGGAAAAAACAGTAAAAATGTGAAAGAGCCAAAACTTTTCAGGACTTCTTTAAGGAAGCAAAAGAAAAGCACTAACCCAATTTTATTCCCCTTGCAGATCACCTTTAAGGATCATGTTTGCCTCTGGAAAAAAAAGTAAACACTTTTCTATAGAAACAAATCCTGCATCCCATAGTTGACTGTGAACTACCAATCACCAGAAGCTTTTTTCCAAAACCCTTGAAAACTAGTTTAAAAAACAAGAAATATTTTGTTGCAAGGTGAAACTCTATACTGGGCAACAACATATAAACTGCTGCAGTTACAGGGGTCCTTGTCTCTGAAGTTTAAAAAGAATGGTTCCTAAGAACAAATGCTAAAATAGTAAACAGATAAAGTACTTTAGCTCATTTCCAGTGTGCACCCCAGTTGCTGCCAACCTGGGCTTACTGAAAGCCTTTGGAGTTGTTCTAATGGCAAATTCGCAGCTCATAATATCTGCAATAGATTCAGCTGTCCTATTGAAATAATGCCATGCTTTCTTTAGTATTACAACCAATACTATAAACTGAGAACTAGTTAGGCCCTACACAATAAATCTGGATTATGTTTTTCTGTTAGTTACCAAGGAGAATTTTGCTGAGTCTCTACCATTACTATATAGGTACATATTCAAGTAGAATAATTACCGTTTACCTTCCTTTCAAATGCTCTCTGCAGAAGCTGAAACAAGATCTCTGAGGACTCGTCGGAGTTCAAGGGAAGGAATAAAGAGAAGTTCTAAGCTGCTGGGTTCTTTGGAATCTCACATGGCTATATCATGCAATGTCTAACTTCCCTAAAGGTTTCACAACACTCCAGAAGTTCAAAGTGATAAATATTAAGAAGTCAGACTATTCTAAGGCTGTCGGCACAATGTAGTATCAAAGTCCTGTAATAATATGAATAAACATCAGGATAGTGGAATGAATTTTCAGTCGCAGCCCACAGGAATTTCTGCATCCAGGCCCCATTAATCATCCAAGCTCTGCATGTTTCTCCTTATGCAAAACCCTTAATATTCAGATAGCACTGTAAAATATGATAAGCTGGAATTGGGGCCAAATTCTGCCCTCAGTTATATCTCAGCAATGCCACTAATTTCATATAGCTGTAAGCATAGTCTGATTTAACCCTTTGTCTTTTATATCACACGTACTTCAAACCAAATTCAATGGGGCTACGCAAGTGCTTAAAGTGAGGCACATGCGTAAGTGCTTTACTAAACTGGGAGCTAAGTGAAGTCAATAAAAGTTAAAAGCTCAACCAATGAATCTTCTAATGTTGCTGCTTCTGTAAATTATGTAGCTGAAAGCAGCTTGCACATTTTGGGCACCAAATTTCTGATCAAAAATCATGGAGGCCCAAACCCAGTAGGGATGGATCCTCTGCAGTGCTTAGTACCTCCAGTGAGTTCAAAGAGAGGTAAGATTGTCTATTGTCTTTCAAGCTAATGTACTGGAGCAAAGACTTGAAATTTAGCAGGTGGGTGGCCTTTGTGTCAGCGATGTGCCTTTTGCCACCCTGCAAAAATTCATCCAATTTGGCCAATTTATTAAGCCTTTGAAAAATATCAATTTGCAGGAGGCACTGAACACACAAAGTTGGTATCTATGAGGAAGTCAGAAACACAAAGGCATTGTTCCTTGGAAGGCTTCCAAATAAAGTTATCATATTTATAAGTAGGGAGAGGAGCCTAACAAAAGTCAAGTAGAGGCCAATCAGCTTAGCGATACACAGAAAAGAAGAAAAAACTCTGTATTTTCCTATATCCCAGCAGTGTTCGACCCTACAATGAGTCTCCTTACTGATCAGCATAGGGAAATAGGTTTATCCTGTGAAGGTAGCAGAAATTTTTTGGAAAATTTCAGCCAAAATAGTTCAGCCATTTCCAAGAATGAGGCTAATGGAAAATACGTGGTTTTGCACACGTCCAAATATTCTTGGGACCTTTTTTTAGATCAGCTTTAACACAAAAGGAGCAGGGACTTGAAACTTGGCAGGGGGCTGGCCTTTTTCTCAGGGATGTACTTTTTGCCCTCTGAAAATCCACCCAAATTTGGCCAAGTTATAAACCTTTGAAAACATCTCTTCAAACATGCTCAGTAGAGACTTCTTCAATTTCAGTCACTAACATCTCTAAAGATTCCATACTCACTAAGCATGCTCAAGCCTCTCAGAGCTCCTAGCATTGACTGGACTGTGCTTGCATTATCCCCACAGGGTGATTGGCTTTGCCCTGTGGTGGAGCATGCTCAGACTTCCCCTGTAATGGTTGCTCTGGGCCAAGGTGAACCCAGGCACTGGAACTGAGAGCAGGGAGCCTGTCTCTCCTGCGCTGACAGTGACATACCTGCTGGTTCCCAGGCAGCATGGAGAAGGAAACTAAGGGTCTGATTCAAATGCAGAGGAGAGAAAACATGGGGTGGGGGGAAGGAAAGAAGTAGATTGGAACAAGCAGGCTGGTGAAACTTAATCTCAAGGACTGTGGAGGTTGGGGAGACTGTGTCTGGACCAGGAGACTGGGAGCTGGATGGGATGTGAGGAGGCTGGAACTGGTTGGGCAAGAAGACTGGGATTTGAAGCTAGGGTTGTGGGAGAGAATGGAATCTAGTTAAGAAAATTGAGTTGGAGGGAACTGGGGTACAGTTGGTTAAGGAAGGGGAGACACTGAGATCAGATGGGGAGCTAAGGGGAGGGAGGAAATCTGGCATGGCCTGGGCAAAGAGACGGGACAAGAAGCCAGGGAAGCGTGGTGCAGAAACAGAATGAGACTCCCACAGAGACTAGGACTGGGAGCCAGTGGATGGTGATTCATGTACCATGTGCTGGGTAATGATATGAGACAACTCCGTGTTTCTAAAACTAAACTGGATCTTTTTTAAGAGAACTATTTACAGGGATGCTGCAACTACAGCTACTATTCCAAGCTGTGTGCTCATGGACTGGCTTTCTGGTGCCTCCTCCAAATTATTCTCTTCTGCAACTTGTGCTCCTCCCTCCAAGTTCCATGCAAGTTGCAACAGGGGGAAGGGAGAAACATATCAGATAAGGAGCCAAAAGAAGGAAACTGGGACTGACTGGGGCTAGTTGTGGGGAGAGGGAGTAGAAGTGAGATTCAGTCTCGGACGGCGAGCCTGGAGAGGGAATCTAGAACTGACTGAACAAAGAGACTGGGAGCCAATACGAAAAATGGAGGAACTTGGTGCCAGTTGGCTAGTAGAGAAACTGTGAGAAGAGACAAGGAGCTGTGGGGAGCAGAGAGACTGGGACTAGGAACTAGTGTGGGCTGAATTGGACACAGGAGGAGGGAAGACAGATTTAATGAGCTGTGGTCCAGGGGGAAGACTGACTGGCTGGGCAAAGAGAGGAGACTGGTGCAAGGAGCTGGAGAGGAAGTGTGGGTGAGACTGAGGCTATGTCTATCCCGGCAATTGAATGACAAAACTTTTGAATTTCTGAGGTGTTAACACCCCCACCCCCCGAAAGACAAAATTTTTCCACTACAAGCGCCAGTGTGAACAGCTCATTGTCGGCAGGAGCACTCTCCTGTCGACAACGCAAACGCCACTTGTGGGGGATGGATGTTTTCTGTCGGCAGGGAAGCCAACAAACAGTGGCTACCCTACGCAACTTCCAGCGGTACGACTGAAGCGACACAGCCATGTCGCTAAAAGATGTGTAGTGTAGATATAGCCTGAGACTGGATGAGGAGCCTGGAGAGGGAGACTAGGCCTGGGAGCCAGTGGGATGGGGAGGGAGAGACAGATGGTATGGGGAGCTGGAAGGGGGAACTGGAACAGGTTGGGTAAAGAGACTGGGATGAGAAGCCTAAGGAATGGAAATTGGGACTGGGTAGGCAAGGAGAATAGAACTGGGACAACGATCCAGAGGTGGAAAGGGGACAGGTGTGGAACTGGGACAGATTAGAGGGGACAGGGCAGAAGTGCTCAAGCTGAGGGGGAACAGGAAGAAGGATCTACACTTCACTCCAGAGCAGGAAAGATTGCTGATGTGCCAGATGTGGAGGTGCTTTGTAATAGTCTAAGAATACCGAGATGTAACCTAGTTATTGAGGTAGCCCGTGTAACTTATATTGCAGGTAGTAGAATGTTTATTATTTGACTAACCTGCTTGAATTCAATGGGGACTGTGCATGAGGGTTACAGAATGGCTCCCCAGATAAGAAAATCACAGCACACACATGAAAGACAACGGAGAAAGCTATTGACTCCGGTAATCCTATATCCTGTTCCAAGGAAGATGCTAGCCTTTTTGTGTCAAGATGGGTACCTAGAGATCAAAAGGATACTAAATAGTTACAGGCCCTCTGAAAAGAGGAAGGATAGTTGTCATTTGCCAGGGGCTGTCCAGGGAGTTGTCAGTGAACTCTGACACAGACAGGCTCTGTAGAAGAATCTAAAGAAGCTTGTGCCTTCCCCAGCTCCAGGGACTGGTGAGCCTTAGGAAAAGGCAGGCATGATACCTCAGTGGGGATTGCATCCAAAGAGGCTAGGAGGGGTCAAAGATGCATATAGCCTTGGAACTGTGACACCTGAGTCTCACCTTTCCTCTGCTGTCACAAAATATCTGGGAAACCCAAGGTGTATGTCTGACCACGCTCTAGTAGTGCTGGTCCACACAGAGAATGACAACCTACTACTGCTATCAGTTACTCCATTATCTCAAGTGGTCAGAAGTCTGCATGGTGGATATAAAGGTTTCAGCACTGTGGAAGACCCATGCAGAAGTCAATATGTTGCCACATGATAGAATGTTTTCAATTTGTTGTTTTAGAAACCTAGGAAATTTCATGCACACAAAATCCACACTAAAAGCACATTATTATGCTTGCTAAGTCAACTACTCAAAAGTTAGAAAATGCCCAAATTAAGGTTGCTAGTGCAACATTCATCTACCCCCCTTGTGCATATGCATTCTGATACACTTTTAATTACATGATCACATGCTATTTTTCCCCCACAGGATCCTTGCCTCAATCAGTACACAGGATATATAAATCCCCACATACACACTTATTCCACTGTAAGAGTACTTTTTTTTTTGGTTAGCTTATATTGCTTGGGAAAGGGTTTAAACCAAAAAAGGCACTCTTTTAGCAGAATAAGAGTGTCCACACAGGAAAAGCAGAGGGGAGTGATAGTTATACTGGTATAACTGGTAAACCTTTCCCATGTTGAGAAGACCTTAGTCTCAAGAAGTCGAACAATGCAGGGGAATCTGAGTGCAAGAGGGACTAAATCACTGTAAGAGCGTCTAAGTTTACAGCACCTCTGAATTTGATCCAAGTGCTTTAACCACAGGCAGCATTATGGCTATGCTTACCTAGGACTGTTTTTGTCAGTGCCAAAGTCACATTAGTGAGGGATCTTACTGACCGTGAAGATATGCAGGAGAGAGCCAAGTAGGCTGTAAAGTTAGAAGTGGCAAAGAAAAATTACCCTTGCAGTGGGGGGAGGACATTGTGGATCCACCGCTGCATCTCTGGACCTCCAGAAAACTCACTGCAATCCTGGACCTCCCTATACTTGCTGCTTCCGCTGCAGACCTTCACATTGCTCACTAGAGCGGGGCAAGTGGGTATCACATTTGCCTAAATAAGAACATTCTCCCTCACAACTTGATTTCTCCTTTTGCACTATCTCACAGTGAACTCAAAATCCTGGATTTAGGACACCATAGTCTGCTGTCATGGAAATAATGGAGATATCAGAGATTTAGCATTATCACTTCATTGCCTGACTAGGTAGGGGGGAGAAGATTAACTGAGAGTGAGAAAACCCTACTTGTAAATAAGACTACCTGCTCATTTGCAAACAGACCAAAGAAATGTGTGACAATATTCTCTAGGCCTGAGCCAAAGCCCATGAAAGTGAATGGAAAGACTCCTGATGATTCCAATTGGCTTTGGATCAGGCTCTCTGAGAGACACAGGGGGGTATTTGTTAAAGTTTTCCAAAGTGTTACAAGTTCCTTTTCCACTCCAAACCAGCTACATTAGTGCTTCAGAGCAAGTTAAATTCCAGAGACTTTTCTAAAGCCAAGTCATCATTCTTCCATTTTCCTTGCCGGAATCTGGTGTTTAAGGCTGGCTTAAGTCCTTATTGATTGTTTTGAGTTGCAGAAGTGACATCTGTAAATCCCTATCTTGTTTGTTAATTTTTACACTAAATCTTAGCTGAAATCATCTCATGATAAGTCTCCTTTTCCTCATCATTCTCACCCCATCTGCTCTCTCTGGGGGGACATTTGTTTTCCATCTTCCAAGCTCATCTCTTCAAACAGTAAGGAAACTGTCAGCTCCTGTGAAGATTTGTAGGGTACTAAATCTTAAACTTTAAACCTTTAAACATGTTTATCCAGGTAAAACATTTTGAAGCAAATCTACAAATGCTCTGGGTTCAATAGCATATGGGGCAATGATTAAACTGCTCAGATTATGTTGACCAGTGGTTCACTGCATCCTCATTTTCTTTTTTTAAACATTATATGACTATTCTACTGTAAATCAGTTCACCTAAACAAATATATTCTGATTGGATTATCCTTTGTAAAGCTTATGCCACTGCAATTATTGAAGAGATGGGCAACCTCAGAAGGCAGAGTTTTAGTAGGATTAAATACCCCAAAACGTAGATTCTTACCTGAACCTTTTAGGACTACAAGAATAAGTTCTCAAATGAGGTTTCTGGTGCTTACCATTTCCATTCATAGTGGATGTAACATCGGAACAGTCTGTCATGGTATTACAACACTGCCGGCCCCACTAGGTATCCAAAAAGTACAGACCATGCAACAAAGAAAAGTTAGCCATAGCCCTGTTCTGGGTCTTTATTTTTCCAAATCTCCCAAGTTTCGGTTCAAGGAATTAATGAGGGGATGGGCTTCTCCATTATTTATCCTGTTTCCTACTTAGAATATGAATTATTCACAGAATTCAAGCACCAGTATCACTGTCTATCAGAAGCTTTAATTACCTGACATTTTATCCAGATGTGACAGATGCTTTGTCCAAGTAGACCTGCCTTTTATTTTTTCTTTCATTAATGAGTGTTGGGAAAGTCTTTGAGGTCTCAGGATAGGGGCTATAGAAGTGCAAAGTCAATATTATTATTCATTTCATTAACTGCTGTTATTGTAACATGCTATAGCGGGTACTGACAGTGTTTACAACAGAAATGACAGAGCGTAAAAAAGAGATATACAGAAAGCAGGAGAAGTCACAGAAATTAGACATGGAAGAGATCTATGAAGTCATCTAGTCCACACTCTGCCAAAGCAGGCTTGTTCCCTACAGTATAATACTGTATCTGGTGCTTTCTGAAGTCTTGTTTTCAAATGAGGAGGCAGCATCCAAAGCAACAGCAGCAGGTGTGACCCAGCTGAAGGAATAGGTGGATAGTAGAGATGGTCCCAAGAGTAGACTGCTGCAGCAGACTTGCCGAAAGTCAAGCCACAGAGCCTCACAGAGACCAGTTAATTATAAGTGGATTACTATGTACTGAAACTGATACACTTTTACAGTGTATTTGTTTTGTCAGTCTTTTCCCCCTTTGGGAGGAGCACTGTGGTGTCAGTTTATTCTAGTTTCTGAAATACATTGTGGTTTTGAGTGTGTGCCTTCTCTCCAGCTGTCAGATTGTGCTGCTGATCACAAGATGCTTCTTCAGCATTCTGTGCTTTTGGGGGCCCAACTCAGCAACCCTTACACTGAACAATACTGGCTGTATGCATGTGAAGAAACCTCTTGACTTCAGTGGGACTATTTATATAACCAGGTGCTCCACAGTACAAGGAAGGGTTTCCAAATCAGGCACTGAAGTGGTAACACATACCAAATTTAACTGTATAACACATCTGACGTGCAGTGAAATAAACTGTGGTAAACCACCAATGATTCACCATCTACTTATTGTAGGAAACAAATAGACAGTCTTTTTCTGAGTCAGGTTCATGCTAACAATTTTTTCCCCTCTTAGCAAAATAAAAAACATTGTTACTTGTATCAAGATTACTTGTTACATCAGATGTCATTAAAAGTGGACAAAGCATTGTGTTGATGGCATTTGCTACACTTATCATAGAATATCAGAGTTGGAAGGGACCTCAGGAGGTCATCTAGTCCAACCCCCTGCTCAAAGCAGTCCCCAATGTTTGCCCCAGATGCCTAAATGGCCCCCTCAAGGATTGAACTCACAACCCTGGGTTTAGCAGGCCAATGCTCAAACCACTGAGCTATCCCTCCCCCTCACACTTCTAAAGTGGCAACCACCACAACTAAATGCAGGGGTAGAATGTCATGGAAGCCTCATTATGTGAATAACATTATCTGGAACCTTGGTTCATAATTCAGCATTTGTGATATAAAATGATTGCAGGCTTGTGTAAGAGGGAGCAATCACTTACTAGCAGTCATAGTTCGGTGACCATTGACTCTAGCAGATCCAGCTCCCTGAGGTACTATACACACTCAGCTCACACTGACGTCAGTAGAAATTTGAAGGTACTTAACACCTTTCAGGATTGGGCCACTAGAACTACTTCCAAAAGGAAATAATCTTTAAGAGATAGATCATTTGCTGTTAAACGCAGCATATATGCAAAAGGGCAGAAAAAGGCATTTTGCAAAATGTATCTTCTTTAGTGTGATATTCCCAAGCTACAAACTTATTCACTCTTGGCTCTCTCTTTCCACTGTCTTATCTGTTATGATGTTGGCACAGAGCTGAGTTCAATGGGATTTCAGAACTGGAACACAACAGTGAATGTTCTCCAGGTTTTCTTGTCTTACAGAATTCCCTAACTCCCAACATACTTAAGGGGGAGCCGTGAGCTAAAGCAAAATTATAGTTTTGTCTTTTTCTAAAGCCAGAACTCTCTAGAGGGAATTACTCTTACTGGGTATTTTTCCCCCAGAACCTCTACCACCATCTCAGCACCTTCCTTGGAAAACATATTCTGACTGTTCCCTGACAAGAGTCTGAATTTATGAAGATAGATTAAACAAATTAGTTCTAATCAATTCAATAGGATTTTTGTTGTTCTTCTATGAACAGTTGCTTCTATGAACTGGAATTTAATATTTAATCTTGTATAGCCAGCCAGGACATTTATATAAAGTTATGAAGTCTGCCAGATTTCATATAACAGCTGCAAAGGACAGAATATGTTTGCAAAAAAAAAAAAAAAAAAAGTCTAGCTTCTAGGCCTTCTTTGGAAAATTAAAACTGCAGGGTTTGTAGTTAAAAGAAAGTAAAATTTTGCAACAATCAAATAAAACTTGTTTTTAAATGATGCAGCTTAAAACAGTTTAAATGTTAGTCTTTTGTGTCTTGCTTTCAAATTACTTTAAAGAGGATTTTCAAAGTTATTTTGAACAGAAAAATTACAGAAGTATTGCTTTATGCAGTCAATACCCGAAACATTAAAGAGACTCAGCAAAAAAGTGGTGTTTAATATTTTTCTCTCTTTTCTCTGCCCTATTGTGATGCCCCATAATGCATCACTCTTCAATGTTACAACCACCATGGGTCCAATCTACAGGGTCAGGTAAGAGGAATATTTTAAATTAGAGGATATGATTTCCAGTAGGACTCAGACCTATCTCTGATGTTAAAGAAGAATGATGATTATGGAGCACCAGAGCAGACCAGCCCTTTGAAAGGGGCCTGATATTTTTGTTTCAAGTGTTAGGATTAAATCCACTTCAGGTCCTTGCTGTCTGGGGCCTTCCATACATACAAAAACACTTCATTCTTGTTTGTTCAAACATTCACTTTTTAATGTACTGAAAATCCCAGTGAGGCTTTTATGATGGAAATAATGCCTATAAGAAAAATTACAGCTTTTGTTTTCTTCTGAAATGTTTCTCAACAAGGGCCTGGGTCACACAAGATGCTAAGTACCCTCAACTCCCTGTGACTTTAAGAAGGTTTGCGGGCACTCAGCACCATGCAGGTTTGCGCCCATCTTGCACGTGTGTGGAAATCCTATTAACAATATATGCCCAGATCCCTGGATCCAGCTCAGCTGTGCTTAGGACAGGGCCTATGATGGAAGAGAAGGTGAATAAAGGCCACCTTTCTGCTTCTCTGAACCTGGAGCTAAACAGAATCCAGTTTAGCTCCTAGCAAGACTAAGACCAGCCTAAGAGCTGCTCTAAATTATGCCAGCAGGAATTCACCACCAGCAGCGCACCAGGAATGGTCTACCAGCTAGAGATCACAGCAGGAGAAGACACAGCATGCCCCCTACTGGACCATGTATGATATAGATGCTGTGTGAAGGGGCGAGGGCTGGAAGCAGGTGGATTCTATAATGACAGCTATGGCAGTGTTTTATAAAATAAAGGGATTGTCTTATATTAAGGGGATCAATAGATTCCTTTTAGGGCAACTCTGTCCCCTTGGTACCACTGGAACAGTGCAAAAAAGGATGTAGGAAGGGGCTACAGCCATAAAATCCAGAATGATCTAGAGATACAATTTTCAGCAGGGCCAAAAATTATCTAATGTACATGTCAGAAATCCAGGTACAGCTTCCTTGTGGGTATTTATTTGTTCACAACCAAGATTCGCAGGAGTGGCCAGCAGAAGGGAGAGAATATTTAAACTGGAGCCGTGGGGTTTTTGTTACTCCTGATTTTTTCATGGGATTGCAGGGCAAGTGGGTGGGGTGATGGGGCATGATGAAGGATTATATGGCACTGGGGAGCAGGCTGGATCCCTTAACTGCCTAGTGCCACATTTTTTTAACAGATGGATTTGTTTGTAAAAGTATAGAATTTTTGTAAGGAAAGTGTCATTTTGTAAGCTAAAGTCTCTTGAAAGCTGCATTCAACCTGAGCTCCATTTTTTTTTTTAAAAAAAAAGCAACATTTATATGTTTAGAAACGTTGAACTAAATATGACTTTCACTCTGACACAGATTCAAAGTTAAGTGGGAGGCTCTCGTTTTGTAATGTAGTGTCCTGGGACAGACTATTGTTGCTCCATGCTGTGCAGATGTAGCCATGGCTGATTATCCCGGCTCCCAAACCGTTTCCTCAAGAATCGTTCTCTGGTGACGGATTTATTTCTGCAGAAACGTGCACATAAAACAAACTTATTTTATAACTGTTCTATGCTCAGCGGTGCGCGTCCCCTGCCTTTAACAATAGAAAAAACTTTCATGAAGGGATACAGTGTTCTACTGAAATGCTCAGAAGGAAAAAAAATGAGTACTACATAACACTTGGAAAGTTTGGATTTTTTTAAATAATAAACCAATGGAAAACAACAGGACTTGAGGATATAATGGAGGCCAGGGGAGGGGAAATCAGCAATGGAACCTCCTATCTGAAAGGAAAATATAAACATATGTTTTATAATTAGGACCCTACCAAATTTGCAGTCCATATTGGTCAATTTCACAGTCATAGGATTTTAAAAGTCGTAAATTTCAAGGTTTCAGATATTTAAATCTGAAACTTCCCTGTTGTAATTGTAGGGGCCTGACCCAAAAAGCAGTTGTGGGGGAGTTGCAAGGTTATTGTAGGGGGGTCTACTCTTACTTCTGTGCTGCTGCTGGCAGCAGCGCTGCCGTCAGAGCTGGGCAGCCAGAAAGTGGCAGCTGCTGGCCGGGAGCTCAGTTCTGAAGGCAAAACCAACACCAGCGGTAGCACAGAGGTAAGGATGGCATGGTTTGGTATCGCCACTCTTACTTCTGCGCTGCTCGCTTCAGAGCTGGGCCCTTGGTCAGCATCCACCACTCTCTGAACATCCGGCTCTGACAGCAGCAAGGCAGAAGTAAGGGTGGCATGGTATGGTATTGCCACCCTTACTTCTGCACTGCTGCTGGCTCCAACAGCCACTGCTCTCCGGTCATCCGGCTCTGAAGGCAGCGCAGAAGGAAGGTTGGCAATACCATGGCCTCCCCTTAAAATAACCTTGTGACCCCTCTGCAACTTCCTTTTGGGTCAGGACCCCCGATTTGAGAAACGCTGGTCTCCCCCGTGAAATCTGTACAGTATAGGGTAAAAGCACACAAAAGAACAGATTTCATGGGGAGAAGACCAGATTTCACAGTCTGTGACACGTTTTTCATGGCCATGAATTTGGTAGGGCCCTATTTATAATAAAATAGACCTGCCTTTATGTAGCACTTTTAAAATTCTACATTCAAATATATTCTTTAATTCCTGCTGTAGGCATACAGCATCACGGACATACAAGTAGGTCGCGTGTAGAGCGTAGTAACCAGCTGGTACCCAGAGCACACTACATATAGTAGGGTAGGACATTTAGGCTAAGGGTAGCTGGGAAAATTCCTACTCTTACAAAAAGAACCATGGCTTCCGTAATGTCTGCATAAAGCAGGCAGGTCTATGTTATGGTATACAGTGAACTGTGTAGTGTCCAAATGAACTACGGCTGCCTACAGATGTTTGCAGTGCATATCATGTATGCCTTGAGGAGAATATATTTTAAAAGAGGCCTCTCATAGGCTTTCCTCACAGAAAACAGCACAGAACATGTCCTCTATATTTGTTAATCACATGATAAAACACTACTGAAAACGTCCAATGTTCTGATATTCAAGGGTTTTTTATATCTAGCCTATAAAACCAGTGTTTGCAGTGTCCAAACCAACTGTCAGGGAGCAATTTTGGCCTGTCCATAACAAAGAAACTCCCTCAAGGAGCTAAGCAGTTTTCAGGGGGTAACTATCTTCTCAGCTCCAGAGGTGATTCCTCAAGATCAGGATACATATAGATGCTGCAGATTGGAATGGGCTCTGATTAAAGAGTTTTACATATACAGGTTTGTCTGATTAAGGAGCCAAGGGCTAGGCTCAGAGAGAGGTTATCATTCTCCAGGACTATTAATCCAGCACCTTTCAGCAGGATGGCATTCACACCAAGTCTATTTTAAAAAATAATTAAACCAGACTGAGAACTGTATTAGTAGAGAAAGAATTATGTCAATGCTCAGTGGGACACCAAAATGCGCTCACTGTTACATAATGGAGTGTGTTGCAAGTAGTAGCCGAGCAGGTTCAGCCTAAGGACAGGAATATGGTTGGGTTTTTTCCCACAACTCTCTATTCATCCTGCTGTGAAATAGGCTATATTTACACTTACAACAGTCTGTAGCTATGTACTACAGTGAAAAACTCCAGCAATGGGGAGGCAGAGGGGAACGATGCTGGCAACAGGGAGATGCCGAGCCTTTCCCCACTGTCTCCACTCTTTCCCAGCTGCCGGAGCCTTTCACTGCAGCAGGGAAAGGGTCCAGCAGCCAAACACTACACTGCTAAAAATAGCCGTATAGACAGGGCAAGGCACTGCTCCGGCATGTAGGAAGCCATGTAGGGTAGGCACCTGGGGATTCAGGCATGTAAGGCACTCTACCCACCTAAGCTGTGTCTCACCCTCTATAGCTATTTATACCTGTGCTCGCTGTGGGTATGGTGGCTTTACTCCAGAACACTCTAAGCAAGGCAAGGTATTTACTATCTCAATAAGAACTAAATATACACAGCGTCAAAATATTAGTTTCACTGAAAAAGTGAGAGAGAACAGCAATGGTGTGTGAGTGAACACTGAACTATCATCTTGAAAAACTGGTGATGGGAACATTAATTGTATTGCCCCTGAAGACCCATGAAAGCTTTCAAATCTGAAACACTAGAACCAGGCAGAAGCCAGACCCTACAGTTTTCCCAAGGAGCGTCTCGACATTTTGCAGTCAGAATAAAGAGGCCTAAAAACTTCTAGCTGCTAACGCGGCCATGGAAATCATTCCTTCAGTGAGGAACAAACAGCATACAATGCACTGTGATTTTCAATTACTCACCCAATTATTCCCTGAAAACTTCAGAGAAAATACACTGTGCCAGATCATCAGCTGATGTAACTCAGCATACCTCCATTGACATCAATATACAGCTGAGGATCCAGCCCCTTCAAAACACAGTCTGTCCTTAACCAAAACTTTTTCAGTCAGGATGTTTTTACAAAGCCAAGATACATGCTGAGTGAAATGTGTGTGTTACATAAAGAAATATGCTATGTCCTCTGACTTCTTAGTTACTCCCCAAAAGGCATATAATACTCCTTCAGAAGAGGCTGGGGATCACAGGCTGAGGACAAGCTTCCTTCTCCATGAGCAGGGCAATTAGAGTTTTCCCTGCATGTAAAGCACAGGATTGCCCCTCCTTTCCCCCCAAGGACACAAGACTGGTAGGTCTCAGAGTTGGATCCATCTTTTTATCTCAGATGTGAGTGTGATGCTGCAAGGCACTGAGATTCTCCCTCTCTCATCGTCCATTGACTTTCTTGAGCATTAAGGATGCTCAGTATCTCAAATGAGGAGTTCAGCACCTTGAAGAGTCAGGCCCTCTCTTTGTATTCTCTGGACAGATTGCTCTCCCACACCTACAAATATTTCAGTGCATTTTTTCCCATAAAAAAATTGCCAGTATCTCACCATTCCTTAAAGACCCTACAGTAATAAATTGGTCTGTATATGTGAAGGAAGAAAAAATAATTTAGGCTCTGATTCAGCAGGGCATGTAAGCACATGCCTAACTTTAAGCACAGGAGTGAGCCCAGTGAAGTCAAATGGGACAACTTGTGTGTTTGGATGTAAGTATCAGAGTAACAGCCGTGTTAGTCTGTATTCGCAAAAAGAAAAGGAGTACTTGTGGCACCTTAGAGACTAACCAATTTATTTGAGCATGAGCTTTCGTGAGCTACAGCTCACTTCATCAGATGCATACCATGGAAACTGCAGCAGACTTTATATATACACAGAGAATATGAAACAATACCTCCTCCCACCCCACTCTCCTGCTGGTAATAGCTTATCTAAAGTAATCTTCAGGTTAGGCCATTTCCAGCACAAATCCAGGTTTTCTCACCCTCCACCCCCCCACACAAATTCACTCTCCTGCTGGTGATAGCCCATCCAAAGTGACAACTCTTTACACAATGTGCATGATAATCAAGTTAGGCCATTTCCTGCACAAATCCAGGTTCTCTCACTCCCTCACCCCCCTCCAAAAACCCACCCCCATACACACACAAACTCACTCTCCTGCTGGTAATAGCTCATCCAAACTGACCACTCTCCAAGTTTAAATCCAAGTTAAACCAGAACATCTGGGGGGGGGGGGGTAGGAAAAAACAAGAGGAAATAGGCTACCTTGCATAATGCACCTTGCTGAAATGGGGCCTCAGGAAAGAAGTGCTGCAACTAAAAGCTTCAACATCTTATCATCAAATATGGACCAAATCTCAGTGTAAATCTAGAGTCATTTCACTGATTTAAAGTGAATTACTTCATTTTACACCATTGGAGCTGAATTTAACACAATAAGTAATTGGCCAGATCCTTAGTTGATGTAAAACAATATCTCCATTGCCATCAACAGAAGTATGCTAATTTACACCATTGGAGGATATGCCCCCACGCAATTCAATATATATCTAAGGACAGTTTCCAATATAAATATATAATTTCCAATACAACAAATGTCAGAAAGACAGGAGCATTAGTAACAGCTGCTCTTAAGCAGCTGTAGTTTCAGTGCTGGGTTCTACATGCTTAAACTAAACTTCTAATCATTGGCAAAAAAAATAATAATCCCAACCTTGTCATCAGCACAGACATATACTTCACACATTTCCATTTTTTAAGGGAGAGTTTTCAGCACAAAAGTCTTTTGAGTAATGGCTTATTAAAAATAGAAATTTTGGTACACATTAGACACAGAGCGTTCAGTGATATCACGTACTGCAAACCAAGGGAAGGTGAATTATTTAGATGACATGTAAGAATATTTTAGGAATATGTGCCATGTAGCAGATCAGCATGTTTGGGGACACTATGAACCCAGTTTAAATGGTGGCAGATTCAACTCCCATTTTCTTTCCATGTTATTATTTTCCCAACACACACCTTTCTCTCCCTTGGGCACATAAGTCATGCTTGTTTTGCACAGCTACTGAATGCCATGTCAGTGGAAGTTACACTACTTTGCCAACCATATTCACAACTTCATTACTCCAGTTTCACAAATGTGTAACCAATGGAGCAGTGGGGAATCTGACTAGGTATCAGTTGGTCAAAGATGGGTGTAAATGGGTTGTTGTGAATTACAGCCCTGATGTATGAGTTACAGGAGCACAGGGCCTGATTCTGATTTTGTTAACATCATCACGTTGATAAAAATGTCATCTGGAAAAATGACCACCCTGTTCATTTTATTTTCTTTCAAGACATCCCCCTGAGTTCATACATCAGAAATTGCATCTGCCCATTTAAACTGTGCAATATATGGGCCAGATACCAAAGCTAGGTTTGAAGGCTCAAGCCTTATTTCTTTTAGTGCTAAACAAATCCTGAAACAGATTTTTAAAAATACTAGTTTACCACAACACTATGTCAAGTATTTAGAAGAACAAGAGTCAGGAATGTAACATTTATGATTCTGTCACAGTCCCTTAATTTGACTCTTTTGCACATATGCAGGGTGAGAATCTAATTTCTGTTACACTTGTATAAATCCAGAGTAAGGTCCATTGGCTTCGATGATGTTTTTCTACATTTAAATGCATATAGTCAAGATCATTTTATTTGATATTACTGTATAATCAATCAATGTCAACTTTATTTATTCTACTTTCATGTACGCAAGTCCAAATCCAGAGTATCTCCATTACAATCAATGGAGTATTTGCCGGTAGTGCACATGTGGGCAAAAATTGGCCACACACATCATGTATCCGAGTTGTGTGGAAAAGGCTACTTTTAGATTCCCTCATTTCTGTGCCTTCACACTCTCATACACTGCATTGCACGAACATCAGTCCTCCATTGAATTTCTTTGACTTTAACAAAAAAAACCCCAAAACACAGGATAATTGCACATCAAAATAAATGCACTCTGTGTCTAATCCCAGTATCTCCTTTGCAAAAGATGGAGGGCCCCATTGCAGGAGCAAGGCTGTAGTTCCATTACATGTGGAAGAGGACAGGATACAGAGAGGCTAAATGGGAGGTCTGTCTCCTCATTGCACCATGAAATGCAGCTCCATGCAGGCTCCCAAGACAGCACCTCTTACAAGCCGGATCAAGACAAGTAGAGGGCAGGGTCAGAGGATCCAAGACTGCACAGATCTTCTGGTTCTTTCCCCACAACCACAACGGGGCCAGAGGAAAGGCACTGTGGCTTCTAAAACTACTCCAGCCTTTAATCTAGAGTGCCAGCCGTGGAGCAGCTCTGTTCTCAGAGCTAGTGCATAGGAAGATTCCTGACCACCTTGCCCCCAGAGATCCTCAGCCTTTACTCAGGCTGGCGCCGGGATTTGGGCTGAGTGTGTTTGTAGCATATTTTTAATGTATTGTGAAATTCATATTAGGGCAAAATATAAAGGAATATACAAAAGGAAAATGCACCTTAGTGATCCCATTTATTTCAATGTTCACTAATTGAAATGATTACAGGTCTGAAGCTCAGATATTCATAGATCCATATAGTTTAATGCTAGAAAGGGCCATCGACCATTTAGTCTGACTGCCAGTATAACCCAGGCCACAGAATTTCATCCCTGTATTATTATTATTATTTGCATTATCACGGCACCTAGAAGCCTTAGTCATGGACCAGGACCCATTGTGCTTTGTGTTGTACAGACATAGAAGACAGCCCCTCCCCGAAAGAGGTTACAATCTAAGTATAAGACAAGAGACAACACATGGCTACAGACAGACCAACAAGGGTGTACAAAGAAAAAAATGAGATAATACTTGAACCCAACATCTGCGGTTGACTAAAGCATATCTTCTAGAAAGGAGACCATCAAGAGTTGGAGAATCCACCACTTCCCTTGGTAACTTATTCCAAAATATATAGCTGAAGTCCATGAAGCTACACTGATTTATACCAATTGAGGATGTGACTCACAATCTTTAACTTTATAGGGCCCACTTTTCAACTTCTTACCTGACCTGTAATTTCACATACACAGCCATGGTCGAATGACAAAGTTGACACATCCTGCCTCAACAACAGGGTGTGCACGTATAAAGAGAGATCACATACTGAAGATTGGGGCCATTATATTTTAGAGTAGTAAATTCATTCTGCGAAGGAGAATAAAGTTCAAGAGCCTTAGAAACATTAGTAAATATTTCCCCACCCTTCCCATCATGCTCATTACTGAAAATCCATGAGAACTGTCAGACTGGAATGTTTTGGTTTGAAGCCTGATTGAATCTTGGACAAGATGCTGTGCAAAAAAGTATTTTATTCCAGCAGTCTACCAATCATACTAACAGTTGTTGATTTCACCACTCTTCAGAAGTGAAAATCTCTATTGTTATAGCCTCCAAGCCAGAGAAAATCTGCCAGAGGTAAAAGAAGCAGTGAGCATAATTAGACTTGGAGGAATTTCATTTTATTTGTTATGAATTTTGATGGATAATATTGATGTTTGTTTCTATGTACTCCCTCCTGCCCCCCCATTTTAATGACCTAATTATTTTCACCCCCAGGATACTGAAACTTCTGATACTAATTGTTCTTTATTCCTAATGTAATGGCCATAGAAGTCAAGATTAATAACATATTCATAAATAAAATCGTATTTCATGAGATTCTATTCTGATAAATTGCCAAATAAAACAGCAGGAAAGCACACCAGCTGTCCAGAAGTACAATATTTCATGTTTTCCACTATCCCCTTCTGTAAATTTCACTTACTAATGATGGAATTTTTTTAAACTGGTTTTCAGCAGAAGGAACAAAGATAACAATTATGTACAATTACTGATTCAAATCTAATCTTTCCAAGCCTATTTATAAGTGAGAGGCTAATAAAACTGCTTACTGCCTTGCTGATTTTGTAAGTCTAAATTAGAGAAGTATAAACTTAAAAGCACAGAAGTTGATTAGGTTTGATAAAACACTAACTAGAACAACATATTAAGAAGTCAGATTTCCAAAGCTCTACCTTCATTTTTTTCCCCAAGATTCCAGCTCCAGTTAAATTTGGTATGTAAAAATAGATAACAGTTTCTTATTGTGATTTGTTTGTTAATTTGATAGGTATACATCCACTAGGAACTGAGCTGAGAAACATTTCACACATACCATCAAAGAGCCATCAGATATTAAATACTTTCAGACACTACTGAGTATGGCTCATTTCATACTAGTGATCTAGAAGTGTAAGGCTCTGGCTAACTTTTTCAAAAACAGGTGGCTAAAAGTTAGGCTCCTAAATACTTATTTAGGCACCCAAATAAGTGCCCTGTTATTCAAAAGTGTTGTGCACTCAGGCGCTTCCCATGTTTTAACTGACTACAATTAACAATTATTTTTGTTTGGTAAAATGCTAATGAAAAAACTCACAGTTGAAAAGAAAAAATGTTAAACACAACGAATGAGGAAGAAAAATATTTTCAGGTATTTTCTTTTACAGCTTTCTCATTCTAGCATCTACATGAGGAAGAACTCGTTTGTTTTTGACCCTGAAAAAGGAGAAAAGCCAGAGACTCCATAAAGTCCACTAGGAACTTTGCTATTGCTATTGGTTTTACATGGAAGGTGCACAGACACTGTGGTGATAAGTAGCAGTATAAAATCCTAAAGTAGTCACGTTATGTCTAATATGATGAAACAAAGTTCTTCATGTGACCTGAACCCAAGATAACAAATTTTCAAAGGTGCAATTTGGTTTATTTTATTTTGTTTATAGATGGTAGCATTTCAGCAACATTTTCCAAAAGAAAATGAGCTATTTTAACATGCAAAGGGTCTTGGGCTGGGTTTGTGATTACATCATCCTCCAGAGATATAGAAGCAACTAGAATGAAAAGTTTTGGAATGTTTCTTGCACACAAATACTTCTTTTTTTAAAGCTCTTGTAACCTGCCTGCTTTCTGAATCATTTTTAAACACAGCCATTAGCTTAGAAGGAATCTTTGCTCTTTTATCTATGTTTGTTATGCCCTATCTCTTCCACAGTTATTCTCATTCTCAGTTATACTTAAATGGAAAAAGAAAAGGAGTACTTGTGGCATCTTAGAGACTAACCAATTTATTTGAGCATAAGCTTTCCTGAGCTACAGCTCACTTCATGGGATGCATCCGATGAAGTGAGCTGTAGCTCACAAAAGCTTATGCTCAAATAAATTGGTTACTCTCTAAGGTGCCACAAGTACTCCTTTTCTTTTTGCGAATACAGACTAACACAGCTGTCACTCTGAAACTTAAATGGAATTGTCTCAACCAGCCAGTCAATTGGGACAACTAGTTAGTGATCCACAACAGACTAGCTCTGAATAATTTTATCATGGTCAAATCATTGCTCCCTGATTGGCTATTGAAGACCCTTGAGTAATCAAAGCACAAAGATTTGAATATTGAATGCATCCATGTGCAGTACAGATCTCATAACCTCCCCTCTTCACCATGAGAAAATGGGTGTTGATCATAACGATTCATCCCCACACTCAAATTATGAGCATCTGCTGTAGATTTCTCTCTCCAAATACATAGATATGAACATGCTCAGAACTTAGATACCTAGTGCTACCTAACGAGGAACGGAAGGAATTGCCCCCACTAAGAAATGATGTAATGCATATGGAGTTCATGATGTATAGTTGGGGACTTGCTACACCTGAAAAGAGGTGTAGTCTGCTAAATCTTGTGGTTTTCTGTCAAAGTGCTAGGCAGAAGGACTATGATCCTCAGCCTGCTGGGGCACTGGAACAATTTGTATAGTGGGGGTGCTGAGAGCCACGGAACCAAACTGTAAACCCTGCGTATGATGGAAACCACTTCAAGCAAGGGGGTGCAGCATCACCCCCAGCACCTCTACTTCCAGCACCTATGCACCCTATCAAGGCACATCTCCTTTTGGTCCATGGTAGCACTAGCAGCTCACATACTCCACATCTGTAGACAAATTATGATTGTCCATGTAGGGTCGCTCTGAGGGGCAAAAGGGCTCCTTGTGCCCTCTCCACCACCAGGGCACCCAATAATTGGGCCCTAAACTTTTATGGGTGACCAATCCGACTGAAGGATCCTTTCCAATAGACTCCAGATTTGTGCTTAAAAAAGAGCGCCAATGTTTTCTAAGCACTTTCAGCAACTTAAAAATGAAGATCATTATAAACACCAATCTTAGCAGCATATTAATATCCTTCCCCCTCCAATATATTTAATCCTGGAGGGCCGATGCACTGGCTTCTATTTTAGGAGGTGAAAGCAGGTAGTCACCAAAGTTTTATTAGGAACAGAATTTCTTCAAGATTTTGCATCACTTAAATAAGTCATAAACAAAGAGTGGTGCAGTATTTACTGTGCCATTAAGGTAAACAAAAATATCAACCCACAGGTAATTATGAAACAGATTGACTCTGGCGGGTGGGTTTCAGCAATCTGGTTCTGATTTTCAAACAAGGGATTAGAGCCAAAATATAGCCTTGCTATAATAAATTAACTATATTCTAATACTTATGTGGCTCATTTCTTTGCACTTCTACTTTCATTTTACATCAGTAAAGGTTGGAATTTTTGATTTAAAAACTGGCCTTTTCAGCTCTTAATCTGCATTGCACCAAGTGTTCTTTTTATTGTAGAGCTCTTGGATTTTGCACGGTGCACCCTGAGATGAAAAGTGAACCAACTAGGATACCTGTTCAGTGCAGACCCCAAGAAAGAAATATACATAGTCTATTTATTAGGCCAGGGGAAACTCAGACATTGAATGGGTAGTCAGTGAAGTGGAGAGATACAAGGATCCAGAGGACAGGAGCTGCAGAAGAGAACTCTCTTGCACCAACAACAGTGATCCCAAAAGACAAGACACAGAGGACAGCATTAGTCAAGTGGAAGGAGCAAGGACAGCACTAGCAGAAGATTGCTGCAAGTTTTTAAATCATTTTAAAAACTGAGGGAAATGGTTGATTTTATTTGTACTAAGATCTTTAATACAAACTAGTTAATTACTTTGGGTAACATTTTCAAAAGTTCCCAAGTGACTTAAGAGCCCCCCTGCTTCCTGCAGCTCCAATTGGCCGGGAATGGCGAATTGCGGCCACTGGGAGCTATGTGGGGCTGTGCCTGCAGACAGTTAATGTGAGCAAAATGTCTCGCGGCCCACAATCAGATTACCCTGATGGGCTGCATGTGGCCCGCAGGCCACAGGTTGCCCACCACTGGACTAGATGATCACAATGATCCCTTCTGGCCTTGTAATCTGTGGATCTATGAAACTTTGCCCACTTCTCATATCCATTCAGAAGGCTTCCGTAAAGATAATTCTCCAAGCCCATCATTTTGACAAAATCACCCCTCTCTTTACATCCCTTCTCTGCCCCCAACTTCTCTATCCCATCAAACATAAGCTGCTTGTCTCCACTTTCAAAGCTTTTCATAGCTAATCCCCTATTATCTCACTGACTACTAGATGTCAACTCCCACCTCTCATAAGCCCATGATCCCATCCGCCACTGCCCACTTGTTACATTTTCAAACAAAAACTTTTGTGCCTTTTTCCATGCTGCCCCTCAAACTTGGGAGGAGCTTCCAGTGCACATCTGCAAAACTACCTCATATCCTTCTTCAAATCGCTCCTCTTTTGTGTTGACACTTACAAAATAGCTGACAATGGCTAGGCCTGTCTTGGCCTGTCATGCTGACCAATATTGTGTCATTGTTACTTCCCCTCTGTCTGTCTGTATCCATTTCTTGTCTTGTGTTATACCTAGACTGTAAACTCTTTGGGGCAGAGACTGTATTTATTCTGTGTTTGTGAAGCACTGAGGCTGCTTGACATTTATTAAAATAAATAAATAGATAATAAAGCCATTGCATATATACTAAAAAACAAAAGTCGACATGCTATCACTGCATATGAAAAATTAGTGATGATACATGTCAAACTAAAGACTACAAAATACAAGATCACTATAACTTAAAAGCAACTTACTTTGAAAGAAGAACAGGAGTACTTGTGGCACCTTAGAGACCAATAAATTTATTTGAGCATAAGCTTTTGTGGGCAAATAAATTTGTTAGTCTCTAAGGTGCCACAAATACTCCTGTTCTTTTTATGGGTATAGACTAACATGGCTGCTACTCTGAAACCTTACTTTGAAAGGTTCTTTACCGTTTTTTTCCCCTGTAACAGCAAGTAGCATGGTCCACTGAATACCACAAAGGATAGGAAAGAAACAATTGGACCAGATCCTCAGCTGGTGTACACGGATATAGCTCCAATGAGTCTCAGTCGACTTTGCCCATGACTGATGTGTGACCTCAAACCAGTCACATGTCCTCTTTGTGCCTCAATTTCCTTATCTTTAAGTAAGAAAATGTGGGTAATACTTGCCTTTGTAAAGTCCTTTGGATGCAAATCACTATATCCATGACATTTTTTGTAATATCTAGCAATATAGTAAATTGAAAAGGGCAGCATTTTGACAGAGAAACATTCTCTTCTCCAGTTCACTCTGTGAAACTCTGCTATCGCATAATCTGTAGACATGTGGAATGAGTGAAAAATAGACATTAGGAATCTGCAAAGCCCATCAGAGAGAATTTTATCCAGACTGCCATTCAAATAGAATTGTTCAAAAATCGTAACAATTCCACCGTAATCCAGAAAGGCCAAAAGGACTAAATTTTGCCTTTGGAGCAGGGAAAGGTGGCAAATTCAAAATTAATAAAAAGCAATACTTTTTCCCAGAATACATAATTTGACTGTAGACCTCATTGTTACATGATGTCACTGAGGCCAAGAACATAGCAAGAGTCAAAGGTGGATTGGATGCTTGTGTGTTTAGCAAAATTACAGTGTTTAAATCAATCTTTAACTATTAGGGATTAGGATGAGACTTTCATGTGGGACAGATTATCCAACATGTGCTTACTCTGAGGTTTTTTGCACTTTTCTCTGAAGCATTTGGTGCCAGACATTATCAGAGACAGAATACTGGACTAAATAGACCAGGGGTTGGCAACCTTCAGCATGCGGCCCATCAGGGTAATCTGCTGGCGGGCCACAAGACATTTTGTTTATATTGACTGCCCACAGGCGCAGCCCCCCACAGCTTCCAATGGCCATGGTTCACCGTTTACAGCCAATGGGAGCTGTGGGAAGTGGAGGCCAGCACATCCCTGTGGCTCCCATTGGCCAGGAACAGCAAACCGCGGCCACTGGGAGCTGTGGGGGGCCATGCCTGCAGATGGTCAACAAAATGTCTTGCGGCCCACCAGCGGATTACCCCATGGGCCTCATGCCAAAGATTGCCGACCCCTGAAATAGACTATGAGTCTGAACCAGTATGGCAATTCCTACATTTCTGCCTTTTTGGAGAAAAGTCTATTATAGATTCAAATGCCAACCAAAAATGCAAGCCACAACAATTACATGCATCTGCATGCACACATTGGATACTTTGGTTCCCAGATGGCTAATTTCTTCACATAAAACGTGAGCATGCTTGAAAGGATGGCTGTAAACACAATTATGAGAATGCAAAACTCAGAGGCTGAGTTGAGGCAAGCTGAATTATCGGTCTCTAGAAACACTTTAAAAACACAAATATTTGGATCTATTATTATTTATTTGTGTCATGCATCAAGTATCCAGTTCCCACTGTGCTAAGCACTATACACACACATAGTGAAGACAGACTTCAAGTTCTTACAGGGAGAGACTTAGTGCAAGGATGCTTATTTTTCATTCTTGTGCCAATCTCCAGCTACACATGTCAGTTAGGTAGGTTGACAATCACCTCTTCTATTCATCAATAGCCAGGAACCTCTTGTGTAGATGTAAGTGATTTTTTTGTTAGAACTGTTTAGCCCTTGTCTAGAGAATATCCCAACAAGATGAAAACAATACAACAATATCACATATTAGGAAATTAGTGCACAATAAATGCATGTACATATAGCTAAGGACTGTGTGTGTGGAGTTGAATCCAATATGAGACTCTATATCTCAATAGCTGCTGTGCAGTAGAAGTAAACGGACAACATCCAATTTTAACAGGAGCTGGCGGGTGAGTAGATGGAAACAGATTTGAGCTCTTGCACAAACACTGTCATGATTTCCCAGATCTTCAGTAGACCACATAAGAAGGAAAGGAACCTTTATTCCCTTGGGTAATCATAGAATCATAGAATATCAGGGTTGGAAGGGACCTCAGGAGGTCATCTAGTCCAACCCCCTGCTCAAAGCAGGACGAATCCCCAACTAAATCATCCCAGCCAGGGCTTTGTCAAGCTAGACCTTAAAAACCTCTAAGGAAGGAGATTCCACCAACTCCCTAGGTAACCCGTTCCAGTGCTTCACCACTCTCCTGGTGATAAACAGCCTGCATGCCCTCCAGCCAAAACTGCCATTTTAGGATGACTAATGACAGGCAGCTTCAAATCTTAACAACTCTGACAAACATGAGGTACAACTCTATCTACAGAACAAATACCGTTAAAAACAACCACCAACATATGGACTCTAATCCTAGAGAAAGACAGATTTTGGCTTACTGCATAATGTAGGTACCCAACAGCCTACAGTTAAAAGCTATTTTAGGCCCATTACTAGAGATGAGTTTTCTTCTCCCTGCAAAAACAGTTTGCTGCACAATATATACAAGGTTAAATATATGCTCCACCCTTGTCTGCCAGGTCTATTGCATCTACTCTGCTAAATGTTCCTCACAAAACACACAAACAATCACTCCAGATTCTCCCATGTGTAACCCTTCTGTCAGGTGGAGCCAGCAGCAACCAGGGACGGATTCAATATCTAGGGGTTCCTTTCCATTGATACAACACAGAACCAGCTTGAGCCCCGACCCAGTAACCTGGGAAAATTACACACCACCCCTAGTGGCCTCTGAGAGTCAATACTTTCACTTGCAAGCACAGAGTCCGTGTGTAGAAAAGAAACTTTTAATAAAAGGAGGGAAGTAACTTGGCGTTAATTTGGGAAAACACCGCAAACAGGGTTCACAAACATAAACCATGACAAAAGACTGACCCCCAAGTAAGTTGGGCAATGTCCTTTTCCCCTCAGGGTCGTAAGTCCAGCAAATGTGAATGCATCAGACAAGCTGGCATGATCCTTTTATTGGGCTAAGAAAAAATACATATTATTACTCTACAAGTTTCATGACTTCCAAAACCCAGCTATAGAGGAAGAAATTAATTGAAAATAAATTCCCTTTTTGAGACTAAAAACCAACTTTTTTATTTTTATTCATGTTCAATGAATTTTCTAGGAGTCAGTCCTGGTAAATATATTATTACTGGGCCAGCTGGTGTAGATTAGCATAACTCCACTGATGTGCAGCTAAGGATCTGGAGAATAAAATGATGCCAGTTGCCAATCTGGTCTGCTATTTTCTTTACAGCCATTGATATTTTTTAAGCTTTGATTTTTTTTTAAACTTTAAATGTAGAGAAAAGATAGAGTTAACAGGCTTCAATAGCTCTATTATATGTTCCTCTCTTTCTGTGGAGACAGCGAACTCAGTTCACCTGCAATTTGACCAACAAAAAAAAAAAAGGTAATGGTTGAAATTTAAGTTCTGATTACAGCCTGGGAAGTTTACTTTACAGGGCAGCACGAGTGTGTGCTTATTGTACATTTCCTGAAGACGCCCCTTCGAGCAAATGCTGCTGAATTTGTATCCATAAAATAAGCCTTAAGGGAGTTCAGTTGAAGTTGTTATCTCCATGGAGATGTTTGACTTTAAATGATGCGGAACAGGCTGAAACAGCACCAATCAGATCTGACACCTGAAAAGAAAAAAAAAAAAAAGAGACTCAGACAATGATTACAGCTCTCCACAATGCTATTGATTTAAAAGTCAAGGGTGGGACAGGAGAGGTGGGATTTGTATTGTGCTGTCTTTTCAATACAAAAGTATAACCAACCAGAGAGGACAAATGCATTAAAGGGACCACAGAAAAGTTAATTGAATAATCAATTAATAGTAACTTCAACTCAATGAGTAAATTATCACTATCAAATATCCTCACGCTAAATTAGGATATAAACCACCACAGTGCATCACTACCTAAGATTGAACCTATACATTAAACAGAACAAAAATCTTTGCTCCTCTTCAGACTCCACACAAAAATCACAAGTGCCCATAGGATCCACAAGATAAGAGAAGGGGCTCCAGCTAGGGTCTCCACCTGGGAATTCTAAACGAGTAGCCTTATTGACTTCAATGGACTATCTGTGTAAGTACTAACAACATGAGTAAGAGTTGCAGGATTAGATCCTGGATGCCCAATCAGATTAGAGACCCTGTATTGACTCCTATGTGACATCATAGCACTCCGGTTCACCCTACCTAGCACAGGGAGTCTTAAAATTCACCGATATGGATCAAAGATCATAGAATGGAAGCATTTTTTTCAGGGTTTATTTTGTTTTGTGACAGAATATTAGCTAATATTAAAAGCTCTCTTTTGTACTAGTGGAAATGGCTTGCACCTTAAGAGCACATGATAAATTAACTAATTTTTCAAATGCCCAATTTAAACTCAAAAATATATAGCTAAATCCGACTATATTTTAAGCCATCACCCCCTCATGCAACCCTCCCACCTCTTGACCTTATCTTTTTCAGTTTCCCGCTCAGATGCGTGTTTCATGAAACAAAAACCTGACTGATTTTCAAACTCAAAGCAAGTTCTTTCCCTATCGCAACCATCAGCTAATTTCCTTAAAACATCATCACATAATCAAAGGGCTCCAGGGACCATCATCCTAACTCTGTCCTGTATGACAGATGGAAGATTCCTTTCTTATAGGTCTAGAGCTCAAGGTTGACAGGAGTCCTTCAGGGAACAATACTCATTTTTTCCAAGTCAGTACCAGCTACAGGTCAACTATAGCACTAACTATTAAAAAACCAAAGACTTTTCCTGTTGATCTGTCAGTGCTCTTTAATGTTAGCCTGACGGGCGTACCCATTCTTAGTACAATTGTACAAAGCATCAACAAAAGAGCATACATGCATATTATTTTCTGAACTGAACATTTGACCTCACATATTATTGCCCAGTTTTCATTGGACAAAAATATCCAAGTTATTTGTGTTTGGCCCATTCCCTCCTCTTAGCTCCCTCAATGCTCTTAACCGTGCATTAAAGAACAAAATTGGTAACCTTCACTGGTGTAGCTACTTACCTCTAAACCTCAATAATTAATCCCAAGTGGATGACAAATACTATGCAATTTATTCTCTGTTTGGCTGCAGCTTGAAGGAGCATGGACTCTGAATTAGTGAGCTCTTTGGGTTCAATCTGGAAAGCATATGTTTCCCTTCCATCATTCAATCCATCAAAATGGAAAAAGGTCTGGGAAAGGCACATGGCGCATTTTGATATTACTCATTAACATTAATGTCCTTGTTATAAAGGTATGTTTTATTTGCAGGTAACAAACAGCCCCATGGGCATCTGGGAACACTTTGAATGATTGCCAGAAAAAAAGAAATTTGGGTCATAACTAATGATCAACATCCTCTTTTACTCAAATGAAGCCGTCATAATGTGTCAATCCTCTGGGGGAGCAAGGACCTTTCACCTTATTGAGACCTGCAGTAGCATTAACCTATGCAAGTGAATAGTCCCTTTCCTTTAGAGAGTAGAAAATGGGATCTATACATCAATGTGCTCACATATGACACTGTAAGTATAAAAGAAACTGAGGCTGATTAATTAAGAGAGCAGGAGACACAAAAGATGCAGTAGCCTAGAGCATAATACTATACCTTAACTGAAATTGCCTTATTCATCTATGGAACTCCTGCTGGCAGCTTCTCACTGGCATCAATGGTACAGAAGACCAATATTTTATTGCCCTATCATCATCTTGTAACAGATCCATGAAGATGTTACATATGAAATTTAAGCCACAACTCCAGAGATTTTGGGGAAATCTGGAGTTCATGCTGCTGCCCTGGGATTCTATCAAGTCAGTCTTCTACAGAGTTATTTCTCTCACACAATGGAAAAATGTTCAGTGTGGCTGGCCAAAAATTTTCCATCAAAACCAGTTTTTCCAACAGAAAATCGGATTTTTGATCAAACAAATTTTTTTGCGAGATGTGTCTCCTTTTCGTGGAAAATTTTTACTTATCAAAAAAATAGAGTTTTCATTTTTCAGACAAAGACTGAAAACTTTGAGTCAAAACCAGAACATATAAATTCAGAAATACGGCGGCAGTGCCTCGTGTTTGGCTGCCTCATACCTCTATTCTCTTCTATGGGTTGGGCTGCCCAGCCAGACTACATCTCCCATGAATGCACCTTGGCCATGGGAGTCCCCCGATGCACTGTGGCTACTCTGCAAGAGGGGAGACTGTAGTGCATTAAGAGAAATGTAGTCCAGCCAGGGAGACAATCCCACAGAGGAGAATGGAGGCATGAGACACCAGAATGAAAACTCCCAGGATGCACTGTGGTGGCATTTCCAACCAGAATATTCCGTTTTTGATTTTGTGCTGAAAAGCCAAAACTTGTCATGGAAAATTTCAACAATTCTTTTTTCAAAATTTTCTACAGATATTTTTTTTAACCAGGTCTACTGTTCTTTACTGCAGTGTTCTTAGTTAATAAGCACAATGGGCTCTGTGCTGTACAAGATACGAATAAAGACAATTTGCTCTCCTTTGCACTTGATTGTTCCATGAGAGAGAGGGACTAAGGCCATGCTCTCTTTGCAGTGGTTCCAGTGCTCTGGACACTTCCTGGCCCGCAAGTGCTACTATGGCCACTGTGCTCAGAAATGGGCAAAAATGTTCAACCAAAACTATTTGTGGCAAAAATGCAGTTATCAGTGACACCAACACATTTTATGAATTTGTGTTGGTTTCAATGAATTGTTCATGGGGGGCGGGGGAGAATCTAAAAACTTGAAATGGTTCATATGGATATTTTCTAAAAGAAATGTGATATTTTAGTTCAAATTGACTTTATTTAAAAAAAAACGTTTTAAAATGCTCAAAATCTAAACAAAACAAATAATTTTTCAATTTTTTGGACTTAACAGCAAACTGAATCCCTCCACATTACCATAAACATATATCCCTAAGTGTCTCAATGTATAGTACTCACCAAAGGAAGGAACAATTATTCCATGGCTAACCCATAGAATACAGATCATAAGAACATAAGAACAGCCATATTGGGTCAGGCCAAAGGTCCATCTAGCCCAGTATCCTGTCTTCCAACAGTGGCCAATGCCAGGTGCTTCAGATCAGAACAGGTAATCATCAAGTGATCCATCCCCTGTCGCCCATTCTCAGCTTCTGGCAAACAGAAGCTAGGGACACCATCTCTGCCCATCCTGGCTAATAGCCACTAAGGGACCTATCAACCATGAATTAATCTAGTTCTTTTTTGAACTCTGTTATAGTCTTGGCCTTCACACCATCTCCAGCAAAGAGTTCCACATGCTGACCGTGCATTATGTGAAGAAATACTTCCTTTTGTCTGTTTTAAACCTGCTGTCTATTAATTTTATTTGGTGACCCGGGGTTCTTGTGTTATGAGAAGGAGTAAATAACACTTCCTTATTCACTTTCTCCACACTAGTCATGATTTTATAGACCTTTATCATATCCTCCCTTAATCATTTCTTTTACAAGATGAAAAGTCCCAATCTTATTAATCTCTCTTCATACGGAAGCTGTTCCAAAGCCCTAATCATTTTTGTTGCCCTTTTCTGAACCTTTTCCAATTTCAATATATCTTTTGTGAGATGGGAAACTATATCTGCCCACAATATTCAAGATGTAGGCATATGATGGATTTACATAGAGGCAATACGATATTTTCAGTCTTATTATCTATCCCTTTCTTAATGATTCCCAACATTCGGTTCGCTTTTTCGATTGCCACTGCACAGTGAGTGGATGTTTTCTGAGAACTATCCACAATGACTCCAAGATCTCTCTTGAGTGGTAACAGCTAATTTATTCCCCATCATTTTATATGTATAGTTGGAATTATGTTTTCTAATGTGCATTACTTTGCATTTATCGACATTGAATTTCATCTGCCATTTTGTTGCCCAGTCACCCAGTTTGGAGGTCCCTTTGTAACTTTTCCCAGTCTGCTTTGGACTTAACTTTTGAGTAGTTTTGTATCATCTGCAAAATCTTAGTCAATCATATTCTAACATTTGTCATTGTAATTCAAGATTCCTTCATTGAACTATAGTTTAAAACTCTTCTGTAAAACTCTTTAAAACTCTACTGTTGCTGTAACTGAAATGACATCCCAGATTTGTGTTTGTATAATGTATATCTCAGATTTCTCCCTAGATGGTCCTTTATATATCAAAGAAAGGAACCTCCTGTTGAAATGTTTTCCTATTCACTTACCCTGGAAAGTCACATATATGTTTTTAAAAAGAACACATGCCTGAGCAGGAGTTAACACTGACTGGAGTTTGGAACTTACCTGCTGGAACAGGATACCCTCTTCGTATATGCCCTGACAGAACAAGGGCTATATAGTGCCATAGATCCATTCACAAAACTCCCATTATTGACTGCAATAGAAGCTCTGTGCATATAAAGACAGAATTTGGCCCAGATTAAGTTGTGCACATAGATAAAGCATATATGCCAGATCTTCAGCTGGTGTAAACTGATATAATGCAGCTACGGTGATTTACACCAGCTGAGGACCTGGTCCTACAGCTCAGAGGGAATGTCTCCATTGGAGCTGGAAGATGTAAATTCCAGCTAAAGTAGCTATACCCACCCTAGCTCTAATCGACTGAGCTAGTGTGCTGGGTGTAAACTGGTATAATTGAGCTATGGTAATTTACACCAGCTGAGGACCTGGTCCTTCAGCTCAGTGGGAGGATGTTGAGAAATTGGAGAGGGTTCAGAGAAGAGGCCACAAGAATGATTAAAGGATTAGAAAACATGCCTTATAGTGATTGAGCTCCTTTAATCTATCTAGTTAGCTTAACAAAGAGATGGTTCAGGGATGACTTGATTAGTCTATAAGTACCTATCAGGGGAACAAATATTTAATAATGAGCTCTTCAATCTACGGGAAAGGTATAACAGGATCCAATGGCAGGAAGCTGAAGCTAGACATATTCAGACTGAAAACAAGGTGTAATTTCTTAATGGTGAAAGTAACTAACCTTTCGAACAATTTACAGAGTCATGATGGATTCTCCATCAATGACAATTTTTAAAATCAAGATTTTATGTTTTCAAAGAGATATGCTCCAGGAATGACTTTGGGGTAAGCTCTGACCTGTATAACACAGGCCATAGGCTAAACGATCACAGTGTCCCTTCTGACCTTGGAATCTAAGGATCTCTGAAACTATAATTACTCTAATCACTCAATTAGGCTTCCTACCTGAATAAACTTTATATCTTTAAACCCGAAGAACTCTTCCTATGCTATTCTATTTTCAGAGTGTAATTTTAACCATCCTGTCAACATGATGTAAACTCACCACTTTTCCCATCAGGACTCATAGCACTGTAAAAGTAGTGCACTCTGTGAGTTTAATACTTAGAGGAAGGGATGAAGGGGCAAGTGCTGATTTTGATAGCTTCGAACTTGGCATCTTTTCTCCATAGAGGTGCTTTCCACCAACCCCCCAAAACCACTGGTCTGGAGTGAAGTATACAAGACTGACCTTATGCCCAAGACACTGCAGCCAGCTGGCAGCCTGTTTGCAAAACGATTAGTGTCCTTGCATACTAGAAATCTCCTGTTCAGGATATTGCTGGTACTCACATCACCTTTCCAGGCTGAAAATGTTTTCAAGCTGTTGCCTGTGCCTAGTTTGTGTTTCATTTGGAAACTCAGGTGAATACACTGAAATAAAAAGAAATGGTTTGAGTTTGCTACACTCCCAGAGACCTAAGGCATGACCGAAGAAGGGCAAAGTACTCCCTTCATTGGTGATGAATATAATCTATTAATTAAATTCTCTCAGTGATACTTCCCATCCCTTGTCTTTGGAATGTGGTGCCTGACTGCTAATTAGGCATCTGCACCAAGACAATATTCTCTCCTCCTCTCCCCCTGAAATAACATGTGTTGAATAGTTGATCTAAATTGAGACAGATATCCAATTTCCACCTGTTGAGCATGAAAAAAAAATCAATAATCCTCTAAAGCATTATATATAGTTACAGAACAATGATTTTTTTAAACAGCTCATGTTTTTTTGGAAGTCATATAAGAATTGTTTTTGCAAATGTTGCGTGCAAAAATGAAAACTGCACCCATGAGTTATTGCATCAACAGAGATGATGGATGGGAATACGAATTAGTGATCAGTGTTTTCTTCCAGTAGGACCGAGTGCATTAATCACATGTTCCTTAACAATCCTACTTACAAGGAAATCAGAGAGCCTTTTCTAGCCCTGAAATCAAACTCCTCTGGTTTTCCAAAGACATTTCCATTGGGGTTGCTACAGAACCGCACATGCCATGAAGCCTACAAAAAACTTGTCAATTATTAGGCTGTAAAGTGTTGAGACCACAGCCTATCATGCTGGCCAATATTGCCTCATTGTTTCCTTGTGCTCCCCCATCTATCTGATTCATCTTTTGTCTCTTGTCTTAGATTGTAAGCTCTTTGGGGCATAGACCTTCTGTTTGTTCTATGCTTGTGCAATGCCTAGCACAATGAGTTTTGGTCCCGGACCAGGTCTCTTAGAAGCTACGATAACACAAACAATAATAATAGTAAGATGTCCCTGAACCTGACTACAGAGGGCAAAAATATGTGTAGTGGAGAGGATTACAGGATGTGGAAACAGGCAGTCTGGAGTGCAAGGATAAAGAATGGTTTTGAGCAGTAATATATTTGAGCATTTTGAAGGTCTACATTAATGACTATGGTCTTCCTGCTGTGGCAATTGAGTGGAGGAAATAATAATGGAGATTGAAAGGCATTCGGCATTTGACCTCTTGTGACCCAGCCATTTTTAGTAGAATACGATAGGGAGTGGGCACATCTGCTCTCAATAGTAAATATAAAGAATGACCTGCAGCTCTAAGGTCTGAGAAACATAAACTTGTGTTAAAGGAGCAACATAAAGAACCCCTGTAGATTCAATAGGACTTTATGGCGCAAGAATAATTCTATACTCTGCACAATTTTTTTTCTCATGGAAATTTTTAAAAAAATGTTGTGTCAACTACTGATGTTGACATCACAACTACAGCTTGCATCTACGAGTAGTTGACCAGCTAGCTATGGACACCATGCAGGTGCATAGGCTTCAGTACGCAAAGCTGACCGCTATCATGCCTTGTTCAAAACAAATGCAAAGCACAGTTCAATTCAACCTCCTGAGCACCCACCTGTTCTGCTCCCAACGCTAGGAAACAAACATTGCTCTCAAACAGAGCTGGAAACACATCCTGGGCTATATTGGGACATGCCATTAGGTGAGTGAGAAGTGAGATGATATGTGCAAGGAACTCTCCCCACCTTGCATGGCCCATGGAAGGGCCTATCAGTTGCAGTTCCTGCAATTAACTTGGCATCACTGGCATAACCTGGCTCCACCAGGGCACAGCAGTGTATTTGCACACAAACAACTGCAAGACCAGGGCTCTAATGATAGATGTGGTCCCTGCCCCAAAGAGGTTACAATCTAAGAAGACAAGCAACAGACAAAGTGGGGAAGGAAGGAGACAACGGAGTTTATATGATTTTTAGTAAGAACATAAAAATGGCAACACTCAGTCAGACCAATGGTCCATCTAGCTCAACATCCTGTCTTCTGACAGTGGCTGGTGCCAGGTGATTCAGAGGGAATGAACAGAAGAGGGCAATTATCAAGTGATCCATCCCCTGTCATCCAGTCCCAGCTTCTAGCAGTCAAAGGCTTAGGGACACCCAGACCATGTGGTTGTATCCCTGACCATCTTGGCTAATAGCTATTGATGGATCTATCCTCTAGGAGCTTATCTAATTCTTTTTTAACCCAGTTATACTTTTGGCCTTCACAACATCCCATGGCAATGAGTTCCACAGGTTGACGATGCGTTATGTGAAGTAGTACTTCCTTATGTTTGTTTTAAACCAGCAGCCTATTCCTTTCACCAGGTGATCTCTTGTGTTATGTCAAGGGGTAAATAACACTTCCTTATTCACTTTTTTCACACCACTGATGATTTTATAGTCCTCTATCAGATCACTCCTTAGTCATCTCCTTTCTAAGCTGAATAGTCCCAGTCTTTTAAATCTCTACTCGTAGGGAAACTGTTCCAAACCCCTGATCATTTTTGTTGCCCTTCTCTGTACTTCTTCCAATACTAATACATCTTTTTTGAGAGAAGGCGATCGGAACTGAATGCAATATTCAAGGTGTGGGCATGACATGAATTTATATGGTGACATTATATTTTCTGTCTTATCTATCTCTGTCCTAATGGTTCCTAATACAGCGTTTGCTTTTTTGACTGCCACTGCATATTGAGCAGATGTTTTCAGAGAACTATCCACAGAGACTCTAAGATCTCTTCCTCTTTCTTTATATCCACATATGTATTTGGACCACAGAAACAATACAAAAAAACAGGTCTTTGTAGCCCACCATTTTCCTGGCATGTTTGTAACGAGCATATGACGTATGGCAATATTGTCTCTGGATTGTGAAGTGATCAGCTCTTTCAAAACGTAAGATCAAAACAAACCTTTAAAAACTAAACACTCCCTTTTCCTGTTGTCTTATGTGCAAGGAAAGCAGTCTGCAGAAAGAATTTCTCCCCCCCTTTTATGAAGCAGGGGGTGGGGGAGAATAGAAGGCCTAGCCATGTTGTTCTTCACATTGATTAAAGCAACAGGAGCTGTAAGTTTTTTAGGGCAGGGCCTGTCTATTGCTCAGTGTCTGTACAGTGTCTATCACAATGCGGCCTCCATTTTGTTGGCTTCTAATTGCTACCGCAATAAACATAATAATCATAATTAAACAACTATGTTATTTTTCTGTAAAGACCACATGACAGAAACCAGAATCCGATTTTCACTGCAGCCTGCAGCTCACGCTCTACCCTTGCAGCTCAGGGCCCCACCTTTCAATATGGAGAGCAGCCTTTTATCTCTACACAGCCATAGCCCACAAGATGGAGGGCTACCATTTTGGTCTCTACACCCCACACAAGGCACAAGAAGATGAGAATACAGAGAGTGGCATGAACATACATATTTCTGCCAGAGCAACATCGAAGAAAACAGGCCCTGTACATAAGACCTATGTCGGGTCTGGGGGGAAGGGTAGAATCCACATGTATCTCATGAAAGGGGTAGAGACAACCCTACACAACTTCCATAGCTGGTACTTCTACCTTAGACTGGAAAAGAGGCCACAATTTCTGTGAACCCTTTCTTCATTCCACTAGATCCACATGATCTCCCTTGGCTCATCCTACAAAACCTGTCCATATCAGCCAGTGCCACTGGTGCAAATACAGCCCTGTCTCCTCAAGGCCCTTTCCACAAATGATCTCAAGCCCCCATTCCCAACATAATGATGTCTTCATTGACAGCCTTCCATTGCTGGGATGCTGCTGACTGGCCGGATTTCCCCTACAAGGCATAGACAAATATTTGTATCAATACAAACCAAACTTCCCCATAACAACTGACAAAAGATAGTTGTAGAAAAGACACACAGCTTGGGTTTATGCTTTACAGTAGATCTGACCATTTGTTTGTTGTTGTTAATCATTTAATATGGTATTTTTCTTCTTCTGCCTATGAAGAACAGCAGACCGGTAACAAGCTTAAAAGGGTGCAACTTGGAGAAAAAATATTATTTCGGAAGCATTTCCTGTGTCCTTCCTTATCTGACCAGCATCTTTCACTTTTCTTTACATTTTATCTTCTTTAAGAACACTTGTGTTACCGACTGAGTCATCCGTAAGGGCACACATGAAAGGAGGGATGAAAAATAAGCTGTCTAAAGAGCACTACTCTTCAGGAAACTTATTAGCATTTATTGCGTGGTCTCAGGTTACATGGGTTGCATGGAAAGAACAGAGTTTATTTAAATGGCACAAAACACAACTCTCTAGAAGTCAAATGAAACATTCAGGAACTGTATATTGAGTATGTAAATATGAGAAATCTCTTAGATTTGGGTCAAAGATAGAAGCTGATAACAGATGCAAGTTATTTTTTTAAAAAAGTAAGTCAGCGGGAATGACAGAACTTTTTAAACCTCTTAGATGTAGGGAAATGCCATAGAATTTGGGAATGGCGTGTAATTTACAATGGGAGAAATCCCAGGGCTATCACATTCATGACCTACAGACATCCTATGTCTTACTTCCTCCTACCCCCACAAAAAAAGAGACTTACTTAAGGAATAGTTCCACAGATTTCCAAAGCTGATTTCTGCATCTGGAAGACTTCTGAGCTTTTTCAATGGCCAAGTCACAATCGTCACTCCCACATTCATAGAATCTGATTGCTACTGATGTGGATGATAGAAAAACCCTGGAAGTCTCTCCCTTGCAGTAAAGCAGGATATATATTTACAGATGATGTGCATGTGCTGCCATATGCACAGCATACAATTAAAACCAAGGCTAGATCTACAGATTTCATCTCTCCTTGGCTTGAAGAATGATAAAGAGTGCAGAGCTGAGATTATTCTAGGAAAGCAAAAATGCAAGTGTAGAGAGGGCATTACCTTGTTGTAGGAGGAACTTTTATTCCTCCCTGGCTTTGTTCTCTCCAAGCAGAGGGTCATGATCTGAACTTCCATTATGACTGTTTATAAATGCATCAAAGGGTCGATGGATAAAAGAATGTTATTTTCCAAAACCACTGGGACACTTCCTGTCAGTTCACATAATTGAGTATTACAGTATTTAAATTACAAATTGAGGATTATTTTTACAGGTGTCATTTTAAATATAATATGAAATTTTTTGACATTACATCAGCCGCACCACACAAACCAGCTGCAGTTGGCCTTGCATGTGTGATGCACATGGCTGAAATTTTGTAATATGACATCATGGGCTACAAAAACACACAGTATAAATAGACAATGTAATATCTGAGTGAGAAAAATATATATATATAGCACTGGACTCTCCTTCTAGAGCCCCAGATCTAGCAGGGACATGGAAATGTAAACTCTTATTAGAGTTCAGACCAAGAACGCTAAGAAAGGTCATGCAGAAGATGAGTAGAGGTCAGATAGACAGTGCTACAGTGCCCTCGCGTGGACACTAATTGTTTGTGCATCTGCATGCAATTACTTATGAGCAAAGAAAACTAACCCATGCTACATAATGAATCTAAACAAATGAGACAGACTTAGCCCATAAGAAAGACACAGGTTATGCACACTGGCAAATCTGCAAACCAACACCAAAATGTTAGATCAATTAAAAACAGATCTTTAAAAATCCTGTTGGCTTTTTATCCACAAATTGGTGTTAGTGGCGACAAAGAATCTGCTTTCAACTGTTAACATTTTTAAAAGCCACACTAAATGAGATTATCTTTGTAATTTGTCAGGTTATTTTTATGGTTTTCATCAAATGCTGTGTCTGGAAAGCAAAATTCTGCCTTTGCTCATTTATTGAAGTAGCTTGCAACTTCCTTGAGAAGTTATTGCATTGATTCTGAATGAAGTGCTCTGTTGCCATCAAACAATTCTGAGATCAATTGAAAAAAAAAATGTAAGTGTCAACAGCTTTATAATATCTTAATAAAAGGAATGTGAACAACAGATCTTAACAGAAAAATGAAAAATCTCCAGAACTTTCACTATTAGTCTGTACAAAAGTGAGAATTAGTTTTACTTAAATGAAACGTTGGGTTCAATCTAGCCACATTTACTCAGGCAAAAATCCTGTTGAACATTATTCATAAAGAAGGTCTACAAGACTGGAATCTCAGAGGGATACATTTCCAAAACACAGAACTATTACAGGGACAGCATTTTAATCATGTGCATATCCATGATCCTAGATTTTAAGTTTACCCAGCAATTGTTTGTTGCAGAGCTAGTTGGCAGAAAAGAATATTATTTCAGGGATCTGGAGAACGAATGTGCAATTAGATATATTGTTAGGTGTTCTAAGTAGAGTTTTGGGTTTCTCCATTTAAAATGCAGAGGGGTCAATTCAGATATAGATTATAACTTGCTGTATCTTTGCATAGTGTAATGGTAACATGGCTTAGTGTGCTAAACAGCTAGGTTGTACTAACTAGACTCCCTAGAGGGCACAATTTCAAAACATGATAAATCTGTTCAGATCCCCAAAAGCATAGGAGTTAGGTACCCACATACTCTTGACAATCTGTGCCCTCAGCCCTTCATGTGCCTAAATTAATACATTGACGTTTAATGCCCAGAGGTGTAGAGCTGGTTGGAAAATGAAGAAATGTTCTGTAGAAAATTATGAAATAATTTTCATTCCACAGATTTTAAAAGGAAAACAATGTTTATTTGAAAATTTGTGGGGTATTGTTCCCTCTTCCTTCTCCCCTTTTACCTTTTTTCTTTCTTTTCCCCTTTTCCCTGCAAAAAGTGAAGGAAGAGGAAGAAAACTTATTATGAACATTTCAATTTAAACATAAAAGCCATTTTCTCACAACAACAAAATCATTTTAAAAATGTTGACTAACTTTGTGTGGTTTTTTTCTTTTTCTTTTTGTATAAGGCCTTAAAAACTCAGTACTCATTTGCTGTAAACAATTTTCCTAATTTTAAGCTAAAAGAAAAGGGCCAATCTAGAGTCAAAGACAAGGAAAAGAAGAAGGAAAAGGTAATGACTAAAGTTGAAGAGTAGCAGAAGCATGAAGAACAAAGGACAGGAAGATGCTGAGTTTAAGTACATTTTTGCAGGATTTGAATATTATCTTGAACTGTTTTTTTTTCCCCCTATCCTTAGTGGGGGTTTAGAATTCCAAAGACACATATGAATTAAGTTTAAAGCATAGAACCATAGTTCCTGTAATTCCTGGATGTGCTACATGAGGCCTTTCTGGATTATCTTCAAGAGCAGTCTTATACCTGTTGTAGATCATATGCCTCTGTGTGTTCCTTGTTTCTGCCACTCCCTCACCAACAGAATGGACAGTGAAAAGGGAGGCCAGAATTCCAGTCACTGAGCAGGAGGTCAGGCCCGTAGGTGGTTTATTCTTTAAATACTAATGGAGATGAAAACTGTGCACAAAAGCAGAGGGGGATCACGCTTCATGTTAATTAAGGAAGGTGCAATCCCACACTAATGCTAGGCTACTCTGGATCTAACCCTAGAAAAAGAGCAATGTGATAGAACTTTCATTTGGGAACATGAAGCCATCCAGAAACTAGTGATTAGAACTTGGGCCAGTGGTCAAAGTAGATTGAAACAGAAGCAGGAGTGCCAAAGGGAGAGAGAACTCCCCTGAACTTGAATTCCTGGTTGAAGCTGGGTGAGATGTACCCCCTTAAACTACTTTAAAGTCACCTCATTTTGTTACAAACTCAAATTGCAGACCACTTAAATGTTTACTTGTCTTCAGTGAAGCGAACGCAGGTCGTATTTCAAAAATCAAGTGAAGTTTGTTGTTTTGTTTCAAAACTAGGTGAAACCAAGTGGTTTGGGCTCAGTTTCGCTTCAATGATGTTGGGTTCATTCACATCTGAAATTCAAAGCAAACAATATCAAGAGGATGTGAGCCCACGTGGACCAAAACCAAAGCAAATGTTTGCAGGAACCCCTGAGAAATGGAAGTGCTGAGTTCACACTGTTTTAATTATAACATTAAATTTGAAAGATTCATATGGGTAAGAACCCATGGAAGTGAAGCACAAAGGTCTTTGCCTTGAGGAAAGCTGACTTAGAGGGGATGTAAAATGCCCTAAGGAATTTCATTTGGAATCTTATAATGTATAGGAAAACTACTGCAGAAAAGTGGGAACTACTTAAAAACCAGCTGGAGAGACCACATTTGAAATTCATCCTGGTTAAATCTAAACATCTAAAAGGGCAACAGAGATCAGTGTGGTTAAGCAAGGATGTAAAGAGTCATATACTGTACACAAAGAACCTAACACAGGGCCTTTAAAATATAACTAGGACTGGGAACTATATAAAAAATAGGCAGAAGCTAGTTAAAATGAATAATTAGAGGAGTAAAGGGATTTAATGAATGTTAAACTGCAGAGAATGCTTCAGCTAACCATAAAGGCTTCTTTAAAAATATTCATGGAAGACACGAGGCTATTCAGAAGACTGGCCCATAAGCAGGGCTTGGAGCTAGGGACACGGATTTGACAGCGAATCGGATCTCAGTTCTGACTTTAAAGGCCTTCCTCCTGATTTACACCAGCATAAGGAGATCAGACCCAGAGCATTCAGCTTTTTTAACCTTTCCTCATAAATAAATCGCTCCCTCGGGTTCCCCAGTGACTATGGTGCTGACTCTAGTCCATTTATGAATTTCAGGGAAATAAGGACTGAAAGAGCTAATGACTTGATGTCAGAGACACACTGATTTACACCACTGAAGGCTCTGGTCTCAGTTTTTTACTTTGCACATCATTGCATATTTAACCCTGGGTGAAAATTCACTATTTCTGTCCAGGAAATGGATCCTTTTACAGCAAAAGGACAGAACTTCATCTGGGAACCAATTCTCCTATATTAATGAAAGCCTGGGGGCAAAATAGCTGGTTAGATTGGAGGCAAGCTCAGTCAGAATAGCTGGGAGGGAGCTGCAAGTGTAGCACGCCATTGGTTGCTTTTGGAACCCTCCTTTATTATTAGTTTGAATTGTTAATGTTATGCTTTGCCAGGACAACCAGTTACATCCATTTCAAAAGTAAGAGTGACCCTGCAGGACAAGGACCAACTTCCAAGTTTTCCTCCCTCCCTTATGTATGTAAACTGTTTCCTAATGGATAGTTAAATCAAATTAGTTCACCAGGAGCGCCTTGCAATGACCAACCCACAAGAAGGCTGTTCAGAAGCATCTGACACAATGGAAAGTATAACAATGCACTCTGAAGACTGGGCCTCAGCCTGATGTCTGGTGGAAGCGAGATCTTTGGGGGTTCTTCCATTTCGATAGCACAAAGTAAATTGTGAAAATCAAACTGCAACATTTTATGGCTTTTGCTTGAAAACAGGGCTGTTCTGGGTGAAATGATCTCAAAGTATTCCTGTTTTCAAGGGATAAACCTTCAGATTTTTGAATTTTGAAATAAAGAATTTTGACTTGAAGATTTTTTCTTCATGAAAACACAGATACTCCACCACTTTGCAAATATCAGTGTAGAAAATGCCACTGTGTGAAACTTGTGTAGGAAATCAACAGTCAGGGGACTCAAAATTACAAGGAGGCACATCTCATCACAAAGATCATTGTTTATGAGTCCCATGTCAAAGCACTCAGAGCTCTTTACAATAAGAGGTTATAAAAACACCCGCAATTAAAATAGAAATGTAACAAAACTGCCACCATAAGGTTCCCAATCTTGTTAGATGCCCAAAGACGCCTGATAGGTGCTGAATGCTATTAATTGTCACTGAAGCCAATGAGAATTGAGAGTGCTCAGCACTTTTCAGAAGATGCTCTGCACCTTATAGCATCAGACTCATAATTACTATGGGAATCTTACCTTTGACTTCATTAAGAACAGGATTAGGCCCAAAGACAACAGGGTCCTGATTCAAACGCCATCAAAGCCAATGGGAGACTTCACTCTGACATCAGTGTGCTTTAGGATCAGTGTTCCAGGGTCCTCTGGGGGGACGTGAGTAGGTTTCAGGGGGTCCGCCAAAATAAACCAGAGAGCAGGGCCAGCATTATACTCACTGGGGCCCAGAGCAGAAAGCTGAATCCCGAGCCCTGCTGCTCACGGCTGAAGCCCAAACCCAAGCCCACGCCCCTCCTCCCCGGGCTGAAGCCAAAGTCTGAGCAACTGAGCTTCACAGGGTCCCCTGTGGCATGAGGGCCGTGGGCAATTGCTCTGCTTGCTACCTGTTAACACCAGCCCTGTCTTTTAATCTACTGAAAAGCAGTTGTGGCATGGATGGGACGTGGAATTGTTATAGCATGTTGGAGGTGGACCCCCAAAGGACAAAAGGTTAAGAACTCTTGCTTTAGACCAGGCCTCAAAAGAAAAGGAGTAGCAGAAATAAATAAAAGGGGAATACTCTAAATACAGGGCTGACACTGGCTATGAGACTAATCACTTTAATGCAAAACAAGGTTTGTTGTTAAATAGATGAGAAGAAGGAATGTCCAGGCGAAACGAGTTCCAGACCCCAAAGGCCAGAACTGCAGAGACAATGATGGTGGCACTCCTCTAAAAGCTGGGCGCCCTCAGAGTGAAGCTATTCACCAGGGCAAGTCTCACGTGTGAGAACAGCATGGTGGCACTCCTGTCCACTTGTATTACAGGCCAAATACGGAGTTTGCATCAGAAAAGTTAGTAGAAGGTCTTTTGTGTGCAAAGTAAAATATTTTTAAATACTCCACAAAGGAATTTTTTTAGGTTGTTTTAAACAGTCATTAATCAGAGCATGGAAAAAAAACAGAAATGGAATATCATTTAACGAGCCAGCAATTAGCAGATTAACAGGTCTGTTATTTTTGTATCTTTTCCCACCATATGATCTAATGAAATACCAGCGAGTTTTAAACACCCCAGTGCACTAGTACAAGTATCATGGCAAACACAAGCCCACTGGAAATCCCTGTGAATTTAGCTGTTGTAGAGCTAAAATACACTTGATGTCCTGTCCTTATCAATTTATCAGGAATGCTCTGTCAAGAGCTTGATATTAATGAAGACAGCTTATGAAAAGGCATATGCCTGGATAAGTTCCAGTGTTTAGGCATAGTAGGGATCTTAAGTAATTTAGCCCTATCTGTATATTCCAGAACAATGTAAAACAGTATCAGACTTCAGGGCCATGTAAAACATTTAACATAGAGCCAAATCAGAGGAATGTACAGGTGTCTTTTCTTGATCGTTTCCAAACCACCCCATCCCCTATACATTTTTATTTTTTTACCCATCGGAGAAAACCAAGGAGGGAAAATGCTTTCTGATTAGTAAAACTAAAAAGTTGTGCAACAATGCAAAGGGAGGGTCAGAGTTCAAATTCAACATGCTGGATCACTTGTCTCCCTCAATCTGAATCACTAAATCAGCAGCACTCAATTGCCATGATGACAGGAAGAATTTGGAAGGGGAGGAAGGTTGCACTAGTATTGAAGAAAAAATAAATCTATAAAACTATTGTCTTCATCTCTTTCCAAAGTCAGTGAAATTTTTCCATTTCAAAATATATATATATACACACCATATATAAAAATAAAAAATATATTTCTACTTTCTCCCAGAGAAGATGAGTTCATGCTCTAAGCATCAGGTCCAGCTAGACATGGTTAGGTTCAGTTTTAGCCCAAATTTAGGTTTTTTTGGGGGGGAGGGGGAAGGGGGAAGGGGGACACTTTTACAGAACTTACCAACAATAAAAATATTTTACATATTTAAAAAAAATTCAAACACTCCCCCCTCCCAATAAATATTCTCCCTGCAGTGTTTGCCATCCAAAGAGTGCAGCATGTTAAGATCCTGAATGTGAAATTGACTAGAAATTGACTGGTAATAAACTAAACTGAAGAGTCTATTTTGACTGAGAAATGCAACTAAGAGCAAAGAGAAAAGTACATTCTACTTGAAAAATTCTCTCCATTTCAATCCTCTCAGGAGCCATGCGAGCTCTGTGAATGATTCTGTTTTGCCTGGGCAAAAGAAAATATTGAGGAAAATTTTCAAACGCACCTAAGTGATTTAGAAAGCTAAACTCCATTTGCGAAAGAAATAGGCAGCTGGGGCAAGATTCTAAAGGTATTTAGGCACATCAAGTTCAAGATAGATGCCTAGTGGGATTTTGAAAAGCTTCTAGGCACTGAACTCCTCCCACCAGGCACCTATCTCCATCGTTAAGAGCCTCAGTACCTTTTAAAATATAGCCCCCCCAAGGACTTACATCTCATTGACAATCACTGGGACTTAGGCTGTCAAGTCCCTAAATCACTTCTGAAAAGACAAACTAAGTAATTGCTGATTTTAAGTAAAAAATTCATGAAGTTTTTTAGATGCTCATTTTAGCAACTAAAATGCCTCCAGGGGGTTAAACCAGAAGTATCTGGAGGATATTAGTCCACAACAGCAAATGTATATACATGTAAAGCATTTTTTTTTTCTGATCAAACATAGGAAGAAAGTTTAGGCACAGTGCCAACAAACATACCATACTGGCCCTCTAAAAGGGACTTTGACGAGGCAAATACACAGGAGCCATAACTTAGCAATAATAGTAAAATTGACAACACTTAGATCCTTTTTTGCTTTTTATTTTGAAAAGCAATCATTTACAGATTCATTTCTGTGAAGAACTGGGCCCTGCTGCTGCAAACTCTTACGCCATGGGAAGCACATGCAGATATCTTTGCAGGACGGGATCCCTAGTTACCAGCGCAGCAATCCTAACACAGCTGCAATTCCCATTGACTTCAATAAGTGCTATAGCAACTATGTTTTCAGATATTAAATTTTACTTCCATCAAAGTTTCACATGAGTCCAGGCTGCAGGATTTTGCTCACTGTCAGTTATTCTTTAGCTGTACAGTTCCATATTTTATTACACTATCATACATCAAAAGAATGCACGCATACATTATTAAAACTGTCAATTTTCTACCAGTCCAAAAGTTATAGATATCCCGCATTTTCAGGTTTCCATTTTCAATGGAAAAAGCCATTCCATGAAAAGGAAAAAGCATTGCCTTAAAAAAAAGTGTTCTTATTTACTTTTGTCCACATCAAACAAGAAAAAAATTTCAAAAATTAAAGATGCTCCTATCCTCGAGATTACTTAAAAGCAAATCAGCAGTGGTTATCACAGAGCACACGTGAAACATGGATTCTAAACAAAACTAAACTGAAATGTGGACACAAGGGAGAATCCAATGGGTTTTTTTTTTCATATAAATCTTTGACAATACTATGTTGTGACAGAACACATTGCATTTCTTAAACTTGCAACTGACATGCAATTCAAAATGTCATTTTGTTGGATAAGATAGCAAAAATTCCAAGAATCATTCAGCCAGAGGTAACTGTTAGTAAAGTATCATTTGAGAGTATAAAAAACTGAAACCAATATTTTGTTGGTTTCACAGTAGATTGTTAATATCCAGATTTCATTAGAGACAAATTCTGCCCTTAGAGGTACATTAGGGGCTCCTATTAGAGTCAATAGGAGCAAGAAGTATGTATTCCACAGCAGACCTCGACCCATTTTGGTATTTATCTTTGCAGAGTAGCTCTACTGAAGCCTTGATTAGCCAAACTGAACGGGGCCATGGGCGATATGCAAATAGTTTTTCGAGTAACAGGTTTTGGATAAGTAGGGAACTTTTCAGAGTTTTGTTTTAGGGAATAAGCTCTTAGGCTGCAAATCAGCAAAATTCGTAAGCACAGGTATGACATTAAAGGTGGCAGTAGTCCAAGTGAAGAGAATGGGACTATTCATATGCTTAAAGTGAGGCATGTGCTCAAGCACCTGGCTGAATCGGGGCCTTATTTTGGATCAAAAGAGGATGGTGATAAATAAGATTCAGATAATCAAAGTTTTATTGTAACTCCAAATAAAAGTGCAAAGTAAACACCACTAGAGAGAGGAATTGTTTACCTGTGTAAGGACTGAAGTCCAAATGTATCCCTGTGTCAGTCCAACAAAGTCACTGGAATTTAGCCAGAGGTGAACTGGGTGCAGGGCAAGTAACAGCTTAGAGATGAACAACTAACAAGATATCCTCACACTGCTTTGAAAAGAAACCACGTTTCTTTTGTGCACAGATGTACATCGATACAAGAGGCTTTTGCCAATGGCTTTGCTTCCCATTACCCAACTGCTACTACCTCTGAAAATGAAGCAATGAAGTTTTCCATATGCCATTACATGACATACGTTATCTGGGCAAATGATTTTCCCATGCACTTTTGAAAATTTAGCCCACAGGGTTCATTCCGTTCACCATTTTACACTATTAGCAACTATTATTTCTTCAAATGCTCCCTTCTCCAGTCTCACATCAAGTTCACGTTCCTTGTCATGAAACTCAAGGCTGTGCACAGCTTCTACCCTTTTTTTTTTTTTTTGGCTTCCCCTCTCATAAAGGCCAGCACAGAAGATGACTGAGATGTTTTCTCCCTGTTCTCTTGGCTATCTGTGAAGAGAAAATAATGCCTGGTACTAGAGCACATTTTGGGAATTAGACAATTTATGGAAGGACTGTCTAGTGGTTAGGATAGTAGTCTAGCACTTGGAAGACCCAAGTTCTATTCCCTGTTCTGCCATATGACCTTGGGCAAGTCACTTTGTTTGTGCCTCAGTTCCCCATTAGTAAAATGAGAACAATGGTACTTCCCTACCTCAAAGGAGTATTGTGAGAATAGATACATTAAAGGTTGTGTGGCACTCAAATATTGTAGTATTGGGGGCCATAAAGCACCTGAGATAGATAGGACTGTCATCTATTATAAGTCTGCACCAGTAGCATATGGGTCCCTCTCCTGGTTGGCTTCTAGGTGCTACTATAACATACAATGTTAAATAATATTCCTCTCTGTTTCTGAGATCAGACATTTATTAGCCTTAAGTAGAACATAAAAATGAAAAAAGTCATAATTCAGAACCGACGATGATCCAAAATGAGTTTTCTCCAACCCTACCTAAAGAGTCTTCACACCCGCTGGTTAATAATAATTGTTTTGTCTGCAATTACTGTGATCACTCATTTGCATTTAAACACATTTGATATGTAAGGGTACATCTACACAGTAAAAAACCATGGCAGTGAGTCTAAGTCTGGTCAATTGACTCAAGCTCGCACTACAGGGCCAAAAATAGCCATGTAGATGTTCCAGCTCAGGCTGGAGCCTGTGCTGCACATGGGTCTCCAGAGTTAACCCGGGCTCTGAGACTCATGGCCACAGGGATTTGTGGTTGTGGTTGTGTAGATGTACCTGAAGCCATATGAACGCTATGTGTTGCCATGATTAGTTGAACACTATGATTAGTTACCATCTCTCTTCCCCATCACACCAGGCTGTGTGACAACCCCCTCCCTGGCACTAGCATTGTTAGAACTCCACTCCCAGCCAGGGGAGGCTATAACATTGGCATAATGTTTGGTGCATTGCAAGCTAAATAATCTTGATCTAGAATGCTGCAACTTTCACTGATTAGTAATTGGGAAAGTGTTGAAAGTAAAAAATAGAGTTCCATTTGAAGGTGAAATATTGCTTGTGAACATTTCTCTTAGTTAACAAAGGATTTCTACACTACCATCTTATCCTAAACTTGGAAGACATGGATTTTTTTTCTGTTCATTGTTGCTTTGTTATTAACAGTTTAAATAAAACCTCTGATAAAATAAATCTAATACTGATCTATTGTGTAAGAATAAACAGCTGGGCCTGTGAGCTCTGATGGGACATCCACACTGAGCCTGGTTTAGCAGAGCATTCAAGCTGTGTTTTTATCTTAATTCTCACCTCTGGGACAGAGCTGGCACTGACAGGGAACTGGGGAGAAAGGCTATTCCCCTTGTTTAATGAAAGCAATACTGTACGTTTTAACACATATGGGGAGATGACAGAAAGAAAAGGAAATTCTTACATTAAATGTTTCTGAATAGAATCCTGTACAAGGATCTTTCCTTGAAGCAAAAGCATGTCAAGGGCATCAGGAGCTTAAGGGTTTACAGAGAAAGCAAGTCAGTTCAGGGGTCTACCCAAGTGGTGTTGATTACAACAGAATCAAAACAGGGAGAGACTGACTAATTCCTTCGATTTGTAGGCAGGCAATGTCCCCACTGACTTCAGTAGGAATAGTGTACACGTGAGGACTGAAGGTCTGGGCTAAGATGAACGTCTTAAAACCTCCAGTGAGAGTAAAGGTCCGTAAGGGAACAGTGAAAAGAGAAAATGGCTGTAAGTGGGCAGCACTAGTAGTGATGACAAAGAGGAGGACAATGCCTGCAAACACATGATCTTATGCGCCAGGGCCAAGGAAGCAACCTGAAAAGCAATGATACATCACTGGTGTAGTAGTGCTTTATCCCTTTCCTAGGTTCCTTTCATTCTAATCTGCTCTCATAGAGGTCATAGTGTTGTTGGAACATAAGGAACAGCTTGGTTCCTGAATTAAGTTCTCCTTTGGTCTGGAAGAAAGTTAATGAATGATTGGTCCATATACACTTCTGGCAGCATGGAGACTACAGACACTATACCTGTAACTATGCAACTCAGTGAAAGGCTCTGGGGGCTGGAAGGCAGTTTCCCTATCTGGAAATAGGGATAATGATATTGACCACTTTGTAAAGTGCTTTGAGATCAGCTAATGAAAAGTGCTCTGTAAGACCTAGGTACACATTATTAATTTATTATTTACTCATTACTCTTTCTTGTCCCAGTTCAGAAACTCAGCTAGCTGTAACTTAACTTCCAGCTTCCAAAACCTGTCCCATTACACTGATCACGAACCGTGAGAGCAGCTACATCCCCTGCTCCTTTCAAATCCCTCCTTAAATCCCACTCCCAAGATTTTTTTCCTTCACTGGGCTCCTTTTCCTCTGATCTATCCACAACATCTTTTAGCTGAACTGCTGTCCTGTCTTTTGACTTGTCTTTATTCAACTGTAAGCTCTTTACAGAATATAAAGAAATGTTTTCTACCCTAAAGCACCATATATGTTCACAGGACTACACAGCTGTTTATTAATAACATGTTACTTATAACCATGCGTCACCGGACTGGGCTTCTCCCCAGCTCCGAAGTATGCGCTGCCACGCCCGGTCTCTTTCAAGAAGGTTTATTTTCCGAGTAAAAGCAAGCAAATAAACAGAAAAACAAACAAACAGTCTTAACTCAGTCCTTACTTTCATGTTTCATCTCTACCCCTCTCAGGCACCTCTGGTAGATTCCCAGTTCTGCTCTCTCTCTGGGGCAGCAGCCTTGGGGCTGTCTTCCTGAGCATCTATCCCTCTTTATTCCAAGGGACCCACCACGCACAGCTAGTTCCATTCCATTGCGGCTTTCCCTCCCCCAGCACAGCCGGTCTCAATCAATCCCTCCTTTCTCACTGTCCTCTAGCAGCCCTTCATAGACCTACGTGTAGCCCAGTCCCCTTTAATTGTCTGGATTGGACTCACCTGCTCTGGTCCCAGGGAACTGGGCCTAGTCTATCCACAAGGACCAGCTATCTTGTAACACCATAACAGAAATTTTAAATATGCTCATCCATCTATTTATGAGTCCTATGATTGTAGTAAATGTGGACCTCACAGTGATGAATATGTTTATCCTTACAACACCCTTGCAAGGAAGTGGTATCTCCATTTTATGGAAGAGGAAACTGAGGTCCAAAGAGATGAAGAGTAAAATTTGCAAAAAGCATGGAAGTGATTAAGGAGCTTAAGTTCTGTTTTCCAAAGTGATTTAGGCACTTTGTATCTAAGTCTCACTGGGCCTCTCATGGGAACTCCAAAGAGCCTAAGACACTTTTGAAAAGGACTTTCACACTGGAAAAATCACTGAGGTCACCAAAGCAACTGACCCAGGATCACACAGGCAGTCTGTGGCAGACTTGAGAACTGAACCCAAATCTTCCAAGGCCAAATTCCCAGCCTTAACCATCCTTCCCTCTGCCTCATGTACCAAGAGTTATTTTAAAAGGAAACAGGTTGTCAAGCGATGTTTGTAAAAGTAGGTTACGCTGACAATACAGAGCTTTCCATTTCTTGGGATCCATACACATCACCCGACCTACAGCTCTGCATGGCGAGGCTCACTGCCAGCTTCTGTGAACGAAATGTCATTGTGGACAATAGGGTCCTTCATGTCGCAAGTGCTAGAGTCAAACTACTGTAGATAGAATCACCTCCAAAGTGAAGTCCCATCCGGCCACGTCTCATCCATCATGCCCAAGAGCACACAAACCCTATTTGTTATCCTCCTTCACAGCTTGCGAGGCTGTGTTTTTTCTGGCCCATCTCCACAAAAAGAAAATATAACAAAGGAGAGAGTCAAGGATGGATTAGAGCTATGAAAGAGATTTAATGACAAACACATTTGCATTTTCCCTTTTATTTTTACATTTTGATTTTACCCCTTTCGTCGCAACATTCTGTTAGGAGACATGTTAGATTTCGTATGGTACGATAGCCAAAACCAATGACGTGTTCCTATAATGCTGCCTCTCACATTTTTAGGGAATTACCCCAGGGGACTTTCGTAACTGTTCTTAAATAGAATTGTTCAAACTTTAAAAACGACTTTTCAACTAATTATGAAAAGACCTGTAAAAAATGTTCATCTATATCACCAACCAATCTCACATGCATGTTGCACTAGGATTCCTACAAACATTAGCAGTTTAAATCAAAGCAACAAAAACTTATTTATGGGTATTTTCTGGTAGTTTGGGGAGAGTGGAGAGGCATGGGATGGCTGGGTTTCTAAAGAAGGTAGGGGTATTCTTTTTGTAGTTGGAGGGTGTTGATTTTGCCATGGGAACTGGGGTGGTTACACACTGGGTTCTTTATTTTGTATTGATTGTGTATTTTAAATATGATTAAAAGTACCTAGAGGATGGGCTATGTAGTTCTCACCGAAAATTGTAAGTCTCCTAGGGCAATACTGTGGCTAAGAAGGCTAACATGATCCTTAGATGTATAAGCAAGGAAATATTGAGTAGGGAGATGGAGCTCCCTCAAAAATACAACACTGGTGAGACCATTCCTGGAATAACGTGTCCAGGTGTGGTGAAAAACTGGAAAATGGTTAAGCAAAGAGCTGCAGGAATGACTGAAGGCCTGGAAAATCTGCCTTATAATGAAAGACTTAAGAAGCTTAACCCTATATTTTATGCAAAACAAGTTGAAGAGGTGACTTGAGCACAGTCTATAAGTGCCTACACAAGGAGAAGATTTCTGATAATAGAGGGCTGTTTAATCTAGAAGGCAAAGGCATAACGAGATCCAACAGCTGGAAGTTGAATCTAGATAAATTCAGACTAGAAATAAGGTGCAAGTTTGTAGCAGTTAAGAAAGGTGAATTCAAACTGGAACAGGTGCAGAGAAGGGCTACTAGGATGATCAGGAGAATGGAGAGCCTATCTTACAAGAGGAGACTAAAAGCGGTTGGCTTGTTTAGCCTAGCAAAACAAGGCTGGAGGGGAGAAGTTTGCTCTCTATAAATATATCAGACAGAGTAAACACCAAGGAGGGAGAAGAGTTATTTAAGTAAAGGACAATGTTGGCACAAGACAAATGGCATGAATAAATTTAGGCTGAAAATTAAAGGTTTCTAACCTACAGAGGAGTGAGGTTCTGGAACAGCCTCCCAGTAGGAGCAGTGGCAGGAAGCCATCTAACTTGTCATAAGATGGAGCTTGATAAGTTTATGAACAGGATTATATGACAGTGTTGCTTGTGATAGCAGAGGACTGGACTCACTGACCTGTGAGGTCCCCTCCGGTTATGTCCCTATTTTCCTAACAGCAAGATTAATTAACCTTTGGAGCAATTTACCAAGGGATGTGATGGATTCTCCATCTCTTCAAGTTTTTAAATCAAGATTGCTGTTGTTCTGAAAGATACGCTCTAGCTCCAACAAGAAGTCATGCGCTTGATACCGAAATCCCTTGGTGAAATTCTTTGGCCACTGTTATGCAGCAGGTCAGACAAGATGATCATAATGGTCCCTTCTGGCCTTAAAATATACAAATCTATGAAAACTCAGCTTCTTTCATCCCAAATCTCTCTCTTACACATACAACTGTATGTACGGTTTTAATTTAACCAAGCGGGTATCTTTCGATACATATACATATCAAACAGACAGCAGTTAGGTACTAATCACTCTCTATCCCCACTGTTATGACACACAAACAATTGTAGTGAATGGGATAATTATATCTTTTATTTAACATTTGCAGTATAATAGTGCCTAATGCTCATCAGTTATCCAGGATTCTGCTAGGCACTGTACATGCACATAGAGAAAAGAAGACTGATGCCCCCAAAATCTTACAATCTCTGTAATAAGTGATCATTCAACCCCTACGACTAGTCAGTCACTAGTTTCCTTTGAAGAGCTTAAAGTTGAACGCAACTATGATGACATACCCTCCAGAAAAATGACAACAAAATAAGAGATGAGAAAATCACTGGCCAGTGTCAGCCCATGATAGAGATATAAACCTGAACTGTGAAGTTTGGATCCCCCTTTAAATTTTATAAAACTTGATGAGCAATGGTTGGACCCCAGTGCATTAGTGCCCATCTCTAATAAAAAATATGGATAATTATAACACTGACAGCTGTTAGTTCTTTCTGAAGACTAAGGTGTAATACAATGAAGCCAATCTCATTAAACAAGGTTTATGTGGACTAAATGACATTTTTTTAAAAATACTTTAGACAGACTAGACTACCCTAAATGTTCCAACCATCAGTCATCTTTCTCAGTCATAACATTCATGCTCCAAGTGTTTCTCTTACTCTGTACCATTTTGCTGCTTCCTACTCATGGGCTATGTCTTCACTAACAAATACAGTGCTGGTTTTCAAGGAACGGCATATCTATCTATCTGGTAACCATGTCAGCACGAGTGTAGGGAGCGCTCTGGTGTTTTTACCACCAGGTCATGAAAACGCACACAATGGAAAATGTTTGACCCATAGCCACCCACTGAGTCTGGATCTCTTGTATCATTTCCTTACCGGAAGATAACACGTAATTGTTGGACTAGCATTTTTCTATAGCATGTTTATATTTGTGTTGAATGGGTAGGTTCCATGGATGGGTAGGTTCCATGGATACACTGAATGATTACTCCATTAGACATGATTCTGGACAGCATTTCATAAAAGTGCCCCATATCACAAATTTGGGCCCGATAGTACCTAATGAGAAGGGTGCACACGGCAATATATCAGCTGCACAATATTGCATAGCCCTAAGGATGCACATAGTCTGCATAGATGTCACACATTCACCACTCATAGTCCCTTTTCAGTGTCTGCAGCATTAACTAATGAGGATGCTGCCAAACACTGCATTGTGTAACAGCCCTCAGTTAAAATTTCTTAGGCTCCACCAACTTACCTACCTGAGAGACCACCTCTCTCCTGTGCCATACCACCACGGTTTAGATCAACAGATGCATTGTAAATGCAGCCCCACTGGTGTAAATGGGAAGGGGCTATGAAGGAACCATGGCTTTGGAATTCCTTCTCCCCCTGGTCCAAAATAGCCCAAATCTGATCAGAGCATGCTATAAAGTTTAGCTACCCCCCGCCCCCTGCATTTTAAAAAAGGGGTGGAGGAGACTTACACAGGTGAAGAATTGTTTGGGGAGGGTGATTTGAGCTTGGAGTTGCTTAATTTGTTGGATATTGAATTGTACTGCTGCAGTGTAGTTATGTTAGGTATTTGTTTTGCTGAATTTTTGGTTATGCCATGGGCACTCAGAACATAGGAATAGACAATCTTTTTAGTGGATGCACAAATCTAACTAAATATAAATAAAATAAATCATACTTAAGTTCTTTGATTCTTCTGAGTTTTCAGAATGTCAAGGTAAGGGAAATGGGTTCTGTTTGCCTTTATATTTCAAGAATATTTGAGCAGGATTATAACTGCCCCAGATGAAAATTTCATATTTATATGTCTGAAATTTTTCAGTCGGTTTAAGGACCAAAGTTCTTCCAGAGAATGCCACAAACAGACATAATTCTTCAGGATATTGGGTTTTGCATTTGGATCTATGATGAAACTGACAGATTTGAAAGACACATGGAACCAAGCAACTCACGAGTGGCTATACAGCTGCTGAAGATGACAAGTCATTCTAGATAAGGTCGGCATTAGTTTATGCTCAGAATTGCCCCTCCACCATTAGCCTTCTGATACTACTTTTGTTTTGAGCTGATTCTATCCAACTGTGGTCAGACTATGCACATAATAGATTCTCTTTCAACATCAAGGCATGGTAATGGAGATACACTGCGTTAGGAGAATGGACTCACAGAATATGTCAAGGGTTCAAATCAACATGGAGACAGTTTTCAGACCCTTGACTATGTAAACAAAAGCTCATTTCAAAGGCCAAAGGTAGAGCTGTAGTAGCATCGCATGCCTTTCTGAGCTTTGTTACTTAAAAAAAGCTACTGGGGGAATCCTGGGAATTGCAGACCAGTGAGCTTTATTCAGTACCAGAGAAACTGGTTGAAGATATAATTAAAAATAGAACTGTAAAACTTCAAAATGGATCTAATATAAGAGAGACAAATGAGAATGGCTTCTGTAAAGGACATGTGTGCCTTTATAAACTATTACAATTCTTTAACCGTGCCTGTAAATTAGTGAATAAAAAAGAACCAGTTGACATTTATTTGGACATTCAAATAATGGCAAAGTCCCTCACAACAGGCTATTAAATAAATTAAGGCTATGTCTACACTACTACAGTAACTTGACCTAAGCTACACAACTCCAGCTAAATGAATAACGTGGCTGGAGTCAACATAGCTTAGGTCGACCTACCGCAGGGTCCACACTACATTGGGTCAATGGGAGACACTCTCCCATTGACTTACCTTACTCTTCTCATTCGGGGTAGAGTGGAGAGCGAGCTGCGGTCGATTTGGCGGGTCTTCATTAGATCTGCTAAATTGATCCCGGTGCATCAATTCCCCGAGCGTCGATCCGGGGGGTAGTGTAGACATAGCCTAAATAGGCATGGGATAAAAGGTAAAGTACTGTCATGGCTAAAAGAAACAGAAAATAAAGAGTAGAAACAAATGGACAATTTTCATCATGGCAAAAGAGTAGCCATGGGATGTACCAAGATTACATACTAGAGCTAGTGTTTACCATATTTATTAATGAACTACAACGGTGGAGTATGGGAAGGGATAAAAATTTGAAGATTAAAGAAAATGATTTAGATTAGCCAAGAGTAGAGAATGGAACCTCACAAAGTTGGTTGGTCAGGCTGTATGTTGTCTGGAATAATTTTAATTACTCAGACAAATTCACTGTAACGACTCAGGAAAAAACACAAGGGTGTCATTGTGGATAGCTCAATGAAAACTCTTGCTCAAAATGGTGCAGAAGGAGCAGCTAAAAGACTCAAACATAATGTGAGGATACATAAAAATGAGATAGAAAATAATACTGAAAATACAGTAATGCCATTATAGAAATTAATGATATGCTCTCATCTGGAATAGTGTTGAGTTCTTGTCAACAGATCTCAAAAAGGATATAGCAGAAATGAAGACAGTCCAGAGGTGGGTAACAAAAATGATCAGAAGCATGGGAAAAAAACTCCATAAGAAGAGATATTGAAAAGAGTGAGGCTGGGTCTTCTAGAGAAGAGATGAGAGAGAGGAGACATGGGAAGTACACAAAAATAATAAATAATACAGAGAAGGAATGTTGTATGCTCCTGTTTATTATTACTATTACATCCTTTCTGCACCAAGGTTGGCATACAGGTCCTTCCATTCTTCTCTGTCACTTGCTGCTGCTTCCATCTGCTCTTTGGTGTTGAAATCAACTGTTCTGCCCTACCTGCTAAAGGTGCTTCATAAGGTTTCTGTTGGATGCCTTTGTGTCCTCACACCAGTTGATTTCCACTTCATGACTTCACATGGGAGTCTCTGTGTAGCCACACTTGTCTGTTCCAGTAATCTATCTAAGTCCAGTATCCTATCTCAGACCATGGCCAACACCAGATGCTTTAGAGGCAGAAGTGAAAGTTTTTAAATGGACAATTATGGAATAACTTTCCCTTTGGGGAAATTTCTTCTTCCCTCTAGTCAGAGTTTGGTGTCTTTTCCGAAGTCTGAGGGTTTGTATACTGATGTTCTCATTATTGATACAAAAGCACGTAACTACATATGCTAAACAATCTGTTCCACCTTGTATTTAGCTGTGACATTCTGAGTATCTTTCCCAGACCTGAAGAAGAGCTCTGTATAACTTGAAAGCTAGTCTCTCTCACCAAAAGAAGTTGGTCCAATAAAAGATATTGCCTGACCCACCTTGTCTCTCTATATTTTAAAAGTCTATGCAGCTCAGATGTATCATCTAACTTGCAGTTTGGTCTTGCATTCTTTGTGTTTCCATGTTGGAATTTTTCTGATACAAACCCCAGCAAAAAGAGCCTACATGGTTTCAACACTAGCCGATTACAAAGTAAACCATTTTTTACATACCATGTCTGGTAACACTTAAAAATAATAGCCCGGTTAATTAATGATGAACTACAGTGAATATTCTTACACAAGTACATATGACGTTCCCCTTAGTGCCAAGTGAGTTCATCATGATTAATGTTATTACAATAAATACCAGCGAAATTCATAAAGGCCAATCTTCTGCAATGTTATCCAGTATCAAAAAAACAAATCCCTCAAGCTCAGCAGCCCCGTGCACTCAACAAAGAACAAAGTTCTGTTCCGAGTACGTGTCCCATTATTCTATACGATCCAACAATGAGATACAGGCTTCTAGAGGTGATCTGTGAAAAGAAAGTCTTTAATCTTAGAAAGCCATAAGCCACCTATCACTGTGGTATCAAGGCACAGAGGCCAAATTTTTCAAATGTGTGTGACTGAAATTAGGTACCTAATGGTTTGATTTGCAGCAGTTTTGAGTAACTGCACCTCCCATCTCAGTGAACTCCCAAGGAGAGGAGGACACTCAGCATCTAAAAGAATCAGCCCACTTTTATTAAGATTCAGAACTATAGGCACCCAAATTTGAAAAAGTTGGGTATTGTGTATGCCTGCAAATGACCAGCCTATAGAAGTGTAAAGTCCTAGCATTAATAGCTATAGAAAATACTCCTTAAGCTCAAGTGGTAGAAAACAGTTTTGTTAACCAAACGGTCCGGTTTTAGATCCTATGAGATTCGTGTGTGCAGAAGAGCACAGAATCCTGGTATCTATATTTATGTAGCCATGGGATATAAAAAGAGTGGAAGATTTTTCAGGATACATACAATCAAATAGGGGCATGCAAACATCTGGCATTAGAATTGAACCCAGCATGTTTAAATGACGTTTAAAAATCAATGATTCATCCATTCCCCCAAAAGTTCCAAAGAATGGAAGAAATGGCTGGGACCAGGCTTTTAACTCAACTTGCTTTGTCATCCAGATTTAAAGTCATTAAGTCAATGAATTGCAAATGAAGAAGGGAGAGGCTTAGACATTAGGATATTTACTTTTGAAATAGCTATAAAATCACTAAGAGCTGACATTAAAACTGAGATACTAACTGGAAATGTTGCCAGTGCTGGTAATTGTCCCCATTATTTACACTGAAATGCAATTAAAATTATGATGTGGATTTTTTCCTCAATAAAACAAACTAAAAAAAAAAAACATTTTAAAAAACCTATCTTGCCGGACTAAAAGTAGTCACTTTAAGAAACTTTGAGTGCAGAAGCAAAATAAAACCCATGGAAACCACCCCATTTTGCATTAAAATAACAAACATCCGCATTAAATAACTGCCCATTAGTGCTGACTATTTTTATCCCCTTTTCTACATCCTAGAATAGCTGCACTTTATACTTTAAATAAGAAAATCACTGGCACGTTCCAATTTTTTTTTCTAAATTACCCTACTTTTGGGTTGTAAGGTCCCAATTCAGCAAAAACACCTAAACACGTGCTTGACTTTAAACATGTGAGTAGTCCCATTGACTTTCGTAGGGCTACTCTCATGCTTAAAGTTGAGTACGTGCTTAAGTACGTTGCAGAATCAGGGCCTAAGGGCATAATTTTCAGCCCACTGAGTGACTCGGTTTTGTATGTGCACATTCTAGCTCTTTTATATCCGCACACAATCTCAAAGTGGATCCTTTTCATATTGGGGCCTAAACCAATAAGAAATTATAAAATTTTTCATTTTCCAGTTAATCCAGTAGGTCTATCTAGCATGCAGGCTATCAATAACTAATCCTATAAATCCACATACACACATACCCCAGCCCTACTTCATCCTCAAAAGGCTGGGGAACTTTGACATTCAGGAACCTCAGGATCTGCTAGGCCAGGAAAGTTAAAGACTCCCTCACTAAAAATGTCCTGCAAGCGAACAGCCCCCTCCTAGTTAGCTCTAGCACCTCTGTTGATCCCCAGTACTGTGCCACCACAGAATGAGAGAGCTAGCGTCTCAGATAACCAGAACCCAAATCACTTAGAACTTTATAAGTCAAAGTCAACAGTTTGAACTGCAACCAGAAATGAATTAGGAAGCCAAACTCATCTACATAATGGTGCTGTGGACCATATATGTACCAACTGGGTTTCTGGAGCTTAGGTGTGACTCATGAGGTGTTGCTAAACAAGTGGCTAACACATTCTGTACTATTTGAAATTTCGTAAAGAGGTAGCAGTGTTTTCCAGGGAGCAGGATGCTAGAATGGGAACCCAACCTAAGCTCTATTCCTGAGTCTACTGTTGACTTCTACTGTGACCTTGGGGCATGGCACACAATGTGTTTTAGTTGCCCATGGGCATAATGATGAATGCCCAGCATGGGCAACCTTAATTCTGGCATTTCCTAGCTTTTGATTGCTTTACCTTGCAGCCTAATTCATGTTATTTAACATAATTTTTGTTTGTAATTTGCCTATAAAGGCTCTAGATCATGAGGTAACATTGTTTGGCAAAAAAAAGATGGACTTAAACATTGGTCTGGCCTTCACATTGATAGGTGGGATGTATTTCATTGTTGTATTACAAAGAGTTTTAGTACCATGACTGTATTTATCCCCTAATTTTTCCATACTTACAACTTTATTTCAGACAGTTTATAAATTCACTTCCAAAAGAAAATAGCCCAAAGTTCAACTGGAGTGAGTTTTACAAAAAGATTGTGGAAAGCAGAAATTAATTCTGACATATCCTATCAGCAATTTGTGCCATCATTCATCTCACATTCCCTGGACAATTGAAAGCAACAAAAGAAGATCATCACTTTTTAAGTACAATCTTCAACTGGAAAGAATTTTCTATTCTTTTTTTCTACCCTATTAAACCCCCCCCCCCCAAAAAAAAAGAAAATGAAAGCTTTTTACAAAGCGATATCTTTATCTTTTCATTTGCATTCATAGTATGTAATACAGATGAGCCACGACAAGAAAACCTGGCAAGAATCCACATCTAAACGAAAGAATGAGAAAACAAAAGAATGACTGAAAATAACCCAACCTGTTAAATGTGCAAGTTTTAAAAGAAAGAATACAAAATGTGAGACTTTTTATTTCTTGGCAGTTTGTGTGTGGGTAGTTAATAGTTTAACTATCTGTATTGTGATCTGGCCTAGCGGCCACAATGGAAACCAGGGTTCTGTTGTGCTAGGCATTGTACAAACACATAGCTGCAACAGAGAGCAGGATGACATTGTGCAAGGCACTGTATATATGTATTCCACTAGTGAATGTCTGTTAGCCCAGATATGTAGCAGAAGACTGTGCTTGGCCCCACTCCACAGAAGTTACAATCTAAAATAGACAAGACCAAAAAGGAAATCTTATTATCCCCACTTTACGGGTGGGGTACTGAGGCAGAGATATTAACTGACTTGCCCAAATTCCTGCAAGAGATGTGTGAAACAGAGCAGAACCTAAACCCAGATCTCTGGTGTTCCAGTCCAATGTCTTAATCACAAGACCACATTTTCTCTCTACTTATAATTCCTCCTTTTAAATGTATGTCAATAGTAGGCCCCTAAATTAGTGAAACTACCTCCTGATTGGATGCATCCTGTCTTCAAATCCTATTTTGGGTCAAAAATGAGATGACGCTAACACTCTTAGACATCCACCAAAAAATTAGTTCCTACATTAAAAATAAGAGTTAAATTGAGAGATGTTCTGAACATGGTGGTAGAAGTGAGAGCTCACATCAGTAAAGCAGATTGTTTTTCCTGCTACTCCCTACACTTCTGTCCTTTCAGCAAATTGTCACATACTAATCTGAGAGTGAGCGGGTCTGTTGTTTCAGCACAGAGGACTCCAAATAGCCAGGGATGTTTCTGTAGCATCTGATCTGCTGGTGGAAACTTTACCTGTAAGGACTATAAAGAAAAGTGGACTGTATAGATGTGACTTTTGTAATTGCTAAAACTAGTACATGAAGGGTAGAATAACCTGTGAAGTTGCTATCAAAACTCATGGCAGTCTTCCCAACATTCTCAGTTAGTTTAAACTCAAGAAAGGTTTATTTTCAGTAAATTATTCAGCCACCAGATGTTTCTGTGGGCTGTAAGTATGTCGGAGAGGGTGTGGTCCCTGGTAAACAAGGAAGACAAAGCTGGAAGTCAAGCTTTGTGGAAATTGTGTATATAGTTCACACTAATTTTCATTAATAAATCCCTCTTATTTATAATGACTGATTCTATATATCATGACAGACAGCATGGTGATAAACATGCTAGATTTACCTATGGATAAATTAGATTAATCAAAGATGTACTGTAAATCCCATAAGGAATCAGCCAGCTGTATGTTCTGCTGAATGCAGTGATAACACCCCTTGCTTCCTTGACCATGGGTTCTAACTTTAAGGAGTGATACTTAATTACGTCACCGAAGCATCAGGCATTTCTGACACTACTGCATATGTTTAAAATTCAAACCCAGTTCTGTAGCCCTATTTGGCAGAAAGCCTTCGTCTTTACAGTGTTGACCTGAAGAAGAGCTCTGTGCAGCTCGAAAGATTGTTTCTTTCTCTGACAGAAATTGGTCTAATAAAAGATTTTACCTCATCAACCTTGTCTGTCTTTATAGTGAACCAAACCAAGCTCTGGGATGTTCAGAATTAGGGATAAAATTTTGTGGCTTGAGCTAATGACTATTTCTTATTACCATGCAATCTGCTTTTGAGATTGGTCAATAAAAGATCATTTGTTATGTAGCTAATCAGTGCATCGGGTTTGTAAAATGAATCAATCAAAATGAAACAGGGTAATGACATCATACTATGTTGCAACCCATCACCAGACCAGGAATGGACAGTAAAGATCAATGGACACAAGAGATCCAGCCACACACACTCTGCATAGCCCTATCCTAGGCAGACCATGCCCATCACTGACCTGAGGGATCTGTCTTTCTCTTACACTTTGGCAGCCGGTGTATAATTTGTGGTGATAATAAAGTCTGAAAGAATTGAACTGAAGTGATAAAAGTCTCATTTTTTTCATAACCTGAGTCCTCTAGAGAGCAATTAGAATAGCAGTCCACAAATAAAATCTCTCTGTGTTTAAACTACCTGCTTTTATGGCCTCCATCACCATAGTATCAGAGTGCCTCACAAATTTAGAATCATAGAAGATTAGGGTTGGAAGAGACCTCAGGAGGTCATCTAGTCCAACCCCCTACTCAAAGCAGGACTAACCCCAGCTAAATCATCCCAGCCAGGGCTTTGTCAAGCCAAGCCTTAAAAACCTCTGAGGATGGAGATTCCACCACCTCCCTAGGTAACCCATTCCAGTGCTTCACCACGCTCCCCCACTGCAACTTGAGACCATTGCTCCTTGTTCTGTCATCTGCCACCACTGAAAAGAGCTGAGCTCCATCCTCTTTGGAACCCCCCTTCAGGTAATTGAAGGCTGCTATCAAATCCCCACTCACTCTTCTGTTCTGCAGACTAAATAACCCCAGTTTCCTCAGCTTCTCCTTGTAAGTCATGTACCCCAGCCCCCTAATGATTTTCTTTGCCCTTCGCTGGACTTTCTCCAATTTGTCCACATCCTTTCTGTAGTGGGGGTCCCAAAACTGGACGCAATACTCCAGATGTGGTCTCACCAGTGCTGAAGAGAGAGGAATAATCACTTCCCTCAATCTGCTAGCAGTGCTCCTACTAATGCAGCCCAATATGCCGTTTGCCTTCTTGTCAACAACTTAGGGTACACAGTTGACTCATATCCAGCTTCTCATCCACTGTAATCCCCAGGTCCTTTTCTGCAGAACTGCTGCTTAGCCAGTCTGTCCCCAGCCTGTAGTAGTGCATGGGATTCTTTCACCTTAAGTGCAGTACTCTGCACTTGTCCTTCTTGCACCTCATCAGATTTCTTTTGGCTCAATCCTCCAATTTATCTAGGTCACTCTGGACCCTATCCCTACCCTCCAGCTTATCTACCTCTCCCCACAGGTTAGCGTCATCCGCAAACTTGCTGAGGCTGCAATCCATCCCATTATCCAGATCATTAATGAAAATGTTGAACACTACCTGCTGAGCCCAACGATTTAGCTAGCTTTCTATCCACCTAATAGTCCATTCATCCAATCCATACTTCTTTAATTTGCTGGCAAGAATACTGTGGAAGACTATCAAAAGCTTTGCTAAAGTCAAGGTATATCACATTCACTGCTTTCCCCATATCCACAGAGCCAGTTATCTCATCATAGAAGGCAATCAGGTTGGTCAGGATTGACTTGGTGAATCCATGTTGATTGTTTCTGATCACCTTCCTCTCCTCCAAATGCTTCCAAATGGATTCCTTGAGGGCCTGCTCCATGATTGTTCTGGGGACTGAGGTAAGGCTGACTGATCTGTAGTTCCCCTGATTCTCCTTCTTCCCTTTTTTAAACATGGGCATTATATTTGCCTTTTTTCAATCATCCAGGACCTCCCCTGATTGCCACGAGTTTTCAAAGATAATGGCCAATGGCTCTTCAATTACATCAGCCAACTCCCTTAGCATCCTCGGATGCATTGCATCCGGCCCCATGGATCTGTGCATGTCCAGCTTTTCTAAATAGTCCTTAGTCTGTTCTTTCACCACTGAGGGCTGCTCACCTCCTCCCCATACTGTGTTGCCCAGTGCAGCAGTCTGGCAGCTGCCCTTATCTGTGAAGACTGAGATAAAAAAAGCATTAAGTATTTCAGCTTTTTCAACATCATCTGTCACTAGGTTGCCTCCCCCATTCAGTAAGGGTCCCACACTTTCCCTGACCTTCTTCTTGTTGCTAACAAACCTGTAGAAACCCTTCTTGTTACCCTTCACATCCCTTGCTAGCTGCAACTCCAATTGTTCTTTGGCCTTCCTGAATACACCCCTGCATGCTCGAGCAATATTTTATTCTCCTCCCTAGTCATCTGTCCAAGTTTTCATTTCTTGTAAGCTTCCTTTTTGTGTTTAAGCTCACCAAAGATTTCTTTATTAAGCCAAGCTGGTCACCTGTCATATTTGCTATTCTTTCTGCACATTAGGATGGTTTGTTCCTATGCCCTCAATAAGGCTTCTTTAAAATACAACCAGCTCTCCTGGACTCCTTTCCCCCTCATATTAGCCTCCCTGGGGATCCTGCCCATCAGTTCCCTGAGGGAGTCAAAGTCTGCTTTTCTGAAGTCCAGGGTCCATATTCTGCTGCTCTCCTTTCTTCCTTTTGTCAGGATCCTGAACTCGGCCACCTCATGGTCACTGCTGCCCAGGCTGCCACCCACTTCTACTTGAATTAATTTATCCTCAAAATATCCACGTGGATTACTGAGACCCAGTTACTATACACCACCTCCAAGTTCTAACGTTGCTGGTGCAGTGTAGCCCAGTTATACAAACAAGCAAGATTTAAAACATACTCTATTTTGAATAGCACCGTTTCCTTAAGGGCAGTTTAGAGCAACATATTTTTTAGATTTCCTGTGTGCTGCATGCCACTGTGATGTAATCCAGCGAGATGCTTCACAACGTGACAGGCATTTGAAAATGTGAAAAACATGTTTCCAAACACTAAGGTTCATGTCACAACAGACTTCAAAGCTAAGAAACTTGGGGTGATAGATCTGGGTTGGATATTTAGTACCATTTTGAATCTTAATAGGCATTTAGATGCTCTGATACCCACGTGATGAATGCAGTATAAAGAACCTGAGTAGAATACAACAGAAATAAGAGTAAACTAATAAACAGGCAATCAGTGGACAGATCACACTGTACTTTTAGGGGATTAGAGTCTGATGACCTTTAAGAATAGAGGCAATGTTACCATCATTTGCAAATTTATGAATCTCCGATTTAGGTTTTTAAATTTACGTTTTTAGCCAGCAACTTGAATTGTCCATGTCAATCAGCCATAGTCCAGTGTGTCAATTCCCAAATTTAAAAATAAACAATTTTAAAAAGTATTTATTGCAACTAAATTACCAAACGAATGTAGTTCTTTCTCCTGCTCACAAATTGTTTGTGATCTCAACAGGAGTTCTACTAATCTGCATGTAAGTATTATTAACAACTTCTGCTAATAAACTTCAGCCTATTGGTTAGTTCTGAGCTGTTCACTTTCACTCCTGGCTTTTCCTGGTGTATGACCTGATTAAGACGTGACTTGATTACAGAATATAAGTATCCTCATAAGGAGAAAATACTGGATTCTAAAGGGCTCTTTAATCTAGTAGAGAAAGGTACAACAAGAACCAATGGCTGAAAGCTGAAGCCAGACAAATTCAAATTCAAAGATTTAAGGCACCATTTGTTTGTTTAACAGTGAAGTTGATTAACCACTGGAACAAACTACTAAGGGAAGTCACGGATTCTCCATCTCTTGAAGTCTTTATTTCAAGACTGGATGACTTTTAAAAGATATGCTTTAATCAAGGAGATTATTGGGCTCGATCCAGGGATAACTGGATGAAATGTTATGGCCTGTGATATACAAGAGGTCAGACTAGATGATCTAATGGTATTGCTCATTTGGGACAACTGAAATATTTTAAACAGAAGATTGATGAATAAACAGGATTGTGAATGGTGTGAATCTATGTAATTTTAAGATTCACGACAATTTTTACAAAGAAAACCAGCATTGTACAACACTAATGACCAGCAAGGATGACCTGATTCATAGAGTTTAAGGTGAGAAGGGGCCAGTAGATCATCTAGTCTGATCTCTAAGTAAACTAATGAGAAAGTCAGGAAATGCAAGTCACTTTTCCAGTGTGGCCAAGTTGCATGATTTTATCATAAGCCTCATGATATTCAACCTTCTTAAAACTCAAGGAACAGATCTGTAATTGCATGGGAATCCCAGCTTACATTTTTTAAAGTAAATTTCTAGCTCTCATAGTGTGGAGAAAAGCTTTAAACCATGGCCAGTGTACACCATAAAGACTCAGAAACCAGAACGCTCCATTTTTTAATCTCATGATTTTGGGGGACTTGACTCATGATTTCTGAACACTCGGGGTTGACAGTATTGTCTTTCCTACAGTAACTTAGCTACATAAACAGATTCAGGATATTTTATAGTACATAGGAAAAAAGAGTAATGGAACGGAGAAATAATACATACGGGGGGAACCTTTTGTAATGATAATCAAGGTGGGCCATTTCCAGCAGTTGACAAGAATGTGTGAGGAATAGTAGGGGAGGAAATAAACATGGGGAAATAGTTCCACACAACATTCCGCACAAAGATGGACTACAAACAGTCGGGAACAGTATCCCCGATAATGTCATGGCAAACCTGAACTTTGTGACTTTGTCCTCACCCATAACTATTTCACATTTGGGGACAATGTATACCTTCAAATCAGCGGCACTGCTATGGGTACCTGCATGGCCCCACAGTATGCCAACAGTTTTATGGCTGACTTAGAACAACGCTTCCTCAGCTCTCATCCCCTAATGCCCCTACTCTACTTGCACTACATTGGTGACATCTTCATCATCTGGACCCATGGCAAAGAAGCCCTTGAGGAATTCCACCATGATTTCAACAATTTCCATCCCACCATCAACCTCAGCCTGGACCAGTCCACACAAGAGATCCACTTCCTGGACACTACGGTGCTAATAAACGATGGTCACATAAACATCACCCTATACCGGAAACCTACTGACCCCTATGCTTACCTACATGCCTCCAGCTTTCATCCAGACCATACCACACGATCCATTCTCTACAGCCAAGCTCTATGATACAACCATATTTGCTCCAACCCCTCAGACAGAGACAAACACCTACAAGATCTCTATCAAGCATTCTTACAACTACAATACCCACTTGCTGAAGTGAAGAAACAGATTGACAGAGCCAGAAGAGTGCCAAAAGTCACCTACTACAGGACACGCTCAACAAAGAAAATAACAGAACGCCACTAGCCATCACCTTCAGCCCCCAACTAAAACCTCTCCAACGCATCATCAAGGATCTACAACCTATCCTGAAGGACGATGCATCACTCTCACAGATCTTGGGAGACAGACCAGTCCTTGCTTACAGACAGCTCCTCAACCTGAAGCAAATACTCACCAGCAACCACACACCACACAACAGAACCACTAACCCAGGAACCTATCCTTGCAACAAAGCCCGTTGCCAACTGTGTCCACATATCTATTCAGGGGACACCATCACAGGGCCTAATCATATCAGCCACACTATCAGAGGCTCGTTCACCTGCACATCTACCAATGTGATATATGCCATCATGTGCCAGCAATGCCCCTCTGCCCTGTACATTGGCCAAACTGGACAGTCTCCACGTAAAAGAATAAATGGACACAAATCATGCGTCAAGAATTATAACATTCAAAAACCAGTCGGAGAACACTTCAATCTCTTTGGTCACTCGATTACAGACCTAAAAGTAGCAATTCTTCAACAAAAAAACCTTCAAAAACAGACTCCAACGAGAGACTGCTGAATTGGAATTAATTTGCAAACTGCATACAATTAACTTAGGCTTGAATAAAGACTGGGAGTGGATGTGTCATTACACAAAGTAAAACTATTTCTCCATGTTTATTTCCCCCCATACTGTTCCTCACACGTTCTTGTCAACTGCTGGAAATGGCTCACCTTGAACATCACTACAAAAGTTCTCCACCCCGCCCCCCGCTCTCCTGCTGGTAATAGCTCACCATACCTGATCACTCTGGTTACAGTGTGTATGGTAACACCCATTGTTTCATGTTCTCTGTGTATATAAAAATCTCCCCACTGTATTTTCCACTACATGCATCCGATGAAGTGAGCTGTAGCTCACGAAAGCTTATGCTCAAATAAGTTTGTTAGTCTCTAAGGTGCCACAAGTACTCCTTTTCTCAAAGCTAATTTGTGGCCTTGTAAATCATACAGAAACATCTTAACAGTTTGATTGTTTGCAAAGAGCATTGTAATCCTTTAATCTCCTGGCATGAACACCATAAATACTAGTAGTGTTATCAGGCAGGATTTAGATTCCCAACTGGGTACATGTCATGGTAGGAGAAATTAAATTTAACCTGGAACTTTTCAAAGGTTCAGACATATTACTCAATAAAATTGGTTGGATCGTGTTAACACATTTGATGGAAATATTGCAGAAAATTGCAGATACCAGGCTGAACAACTGGTAGAAAATAAATAGGAAATTTGGTTGGATAAATAATTTCCTATTCATGAATCATTTACAAATACTTCAGGTTTCATTACTTTGCTCATTACTGCCCCCTACCATCACAAACCCCATCAGACACTCCCACTCAAATATGTCCATCTCTATCTCAAAACTAATTAAGTTGTTTGTCCCCACAACTCCTATTGGTAAGCTGTACCAGAACCTCATTCGGCTGATGGTTAGAAACCTTCTAATTTCCAGCCTGAATTGTTCATGGCCAGTTTATACCCATTTGTTCTTGTGTAGACATTGACCTTTAGCTTAAATAGCTCGTCACCCTCCCTGGTGTTTACACCTTTAATGTATTTATAGAAAGTCACTCTAAAGGAAAGGAGCATGATCTTGTTATTAAAACACTGGCTTAGAACTCAGAAGACCTGGGTACATTCCCTTACTGGGCCAGATACTTCCCACATGATTCTGTGTCATGACACATAGGTCTTGAACCCTGACCCACAAAACTTCTAAAAGCAGCCATGCCCCAGCACTCCAGCTGGCAGCCTGCTGGTAACAGCTTATCTGAGATGCATGAAGCCCAATCCCAGTGTGAGGCTGTGCCCTGAGGTCTGATGGGCAGAGTCCCAGAACATCTGATTGGCCTGCAGGCCCAACTTAAGTCAGCAGCAGGAACAGGAAACCATCAAAACAACTGGGCTCTACCTCATTCTGGACTGCGTGCCTCATGCTTCCTGCAACCCACTTCTGCTACCTACTCCTGGCACTGACCCAGCTTGACTCCTGGCACCTGACTTGTGGTTCCTGACTTCCAGTTTGTCTCCTGCTTCTGACCTCCCAGTATCCTGACTTAGCTGACACTCGACTCCTGTCTCATGACTGCGGACTCTGGCTCCAACTGCTGGGTCTGGCCACCCAGGACCCAGCCACAACAGCTTGTTCAAACAACAACAATCCTTCAGGACTGAACTCGTGACAGAAGGATGGACCCAGCAGCACAACTGTGGCCACCAGAAACCCCCAACCTGCCCAAGCAGGCCTCCTGCCTCCAGGTGGATAATCAAGCACTGCAGGTAAAAGTTGTGCAGCTGACCTGAGAAAACCAGGAGTAAATGAGACAGCTCAGCACTGAGAATATCATGCTGCAAACACAGCCTGCAGCACACCTTGCCTCTTGCCTGAACAGTTCAACAGGAACCTCCAGGGTTTCCTGGAATCAGTGCATCCCCAAATCTATGCCTCTGACCCAGCCAAGGTACCCTTGGTAATCAGCCTGCTTGCAGGAGACACATTAGACTGGGGCTCCCTTCTCCTGGAAGGCCATAACCTGGTACTGTCGAACTGGGATGCCTTTCTCCAATCAATGTCAACGATCTTCCAGACCCACACCAAGCTTGAATAGCCAAAGTCACCCTGAGAGGACTCCAGCACGGGCTAGGCACAGTAGGCCTTTGTGACAAATTGGGATTTTTCTGTAATATTTTGTATAACTACTGTGTGTGCCTCAGTTTTCTAGTTTTGCTGCGTGGTTAACTAGGTGATGGGAAAAGGCTGTTTACTCTCTGGCAGGCTCCAACAAAGGTGTGAATGGTGCCTAGCTATCTCAGGTTTGGGACCTATGTCAATGGAGGGTCAATGAAGACAATGGCAAATCCAAATCATTGGGGACATTTGGTACCTAGTAACTAAGGGCCATGAATGGCCGACCCCACCACAGGAAGCCAGTCATGTTTGACCAGCTGGAGAACAAAAGACTGAGAAGGGGCCAGGTGGGACTGACCCAGGAACTTGAACAAAGAGGACACCGAGGGACAGAGTGGGAGCCAAGTGTGGGGGGACACCACTTGGCTGGGACTCTGGGCTTACCAGAATGGACTATGCTGTAGCTTTCTTTTCTCTATGCTAACCAAGGACATTCTACTTTATGTTCTAGACATCTAATAAACCCTACTGCTTTTACAATGCTGGCTGAGAGTCACTGCAGATGCTGAAGGTGGGGATATATTGGGGTACAAGTCTCCCTCAGGTGCACATTTCAGATGGACTCACTGAAGGGAGCATGGTGAGAAGCAGGGGTGCTGAAGGCTTAGAAGTTCACTACAAGGAGGCGGTGAAGCCAAGTGGCTTACCTTAGTGAAGAGTGAGACCTTAATGGGGTCTGGCACACTGAAGGGGATGCTCTGGGAGACCTGTGACAGGGAGTAGCAGAGGATGATTGTTGAATGCATCCAGAGAATGATTGGATGCTGAATGCACCAGAATTATTTTGCAATAAGTGTCTGGCAGCAGTAAAGCTAGGATAGTTAAAGGAAGTAGCAAGAACATAGCATATAATCAATTCCCAAAGAAGCACATCACAAACTTGTGCAGAAAAAGAGGGCTAGGCATTGGGAAGCTCAACAAGGAGCAGCTGATTGCCCAGCTGGAAAGAGAGAGAGAGATGACCATTCCAAAAAGCAGATTCCACCCCAAATGGGGGTTCAAGAGAGTCCAGAAACAGAAGAGGCAGCAGCCAGAGCAACAGCAGGGTGTCCTCAAGACCTGGATCCCCATCCAGTAGGGTGTCTTCATGATCGGGCTCCTGATTGAAGTCGTGGGAGCTGGAGCAGAGAATAAAGGAGCTGCGGCTGGAACTACAAAGGCTAGCTGACCATGAGAAGCAGCAAAAGCAGGAGAAGGAGGAGTAGTGAAAGAATGAACTGGAGATGAAGAAGCAGAGGGACAAGAGAACCAACAGAGGGGTAAGTGGGGAAAGGCCCAAGGATGTCAACTCCATAGGGAGCCTATATACCAAATTGTTGCCCAGTTTAAGGAGGAGGGGGATATAGATGCCTACTTTACTGCCTTTGAAACGGCTTGCTGTTTGAATCAGGTCAACCCTGTGGACCAGCTTGGCTGTCTCACCCCCTTCCTTGATTCCAAAGCTAAAAAGGCATACAGCCAGATGGATGGAGTTGATACTGGGGACTACAAACAATTCTGAAAAGCTTTACTGCTTAAGTTTGAATTGACCCCTGAAGATTATATGAAAAAGTTCCCGGATGTCCAAAAGATCCAGGTTGTGACCTATATGGAAGCCACCACCCTAATGGGAGAATACCTCCACAAATGAGGTAAGGGTGCAGGTGTCACTAAACTGGAGGATTTGTATTACCTGGTTTGGTTGGAACAATTCTACGAAATCTAACCTCATGAGCTTAAAATGTGGTTAGTGGACAGGAAGCTCAAGGATATGTGTAGTGCAAGTCGGTTGGTAGATGAGTTTATGGACAGCCATTCCAGGTATGAAAAGAGACCCAAAGGGGACTTGCCTTAGCATGGGTCCAGGGAAAGGGACCCCATGGAGGCATCTCAGAACTGGGATTCACAGAAACCCAAAGCTGAGGGAGTGCCAATGGGGCAGACTTCTTCCACGGGACGTCAGAGACCTGAGATGCAATATGTGCAGGCAGACAGGGCATTAGTGGGCAAAATCATAGAATCACAGGACTGGAAGGGACCTCAAGAGATCATCTAGTCCACACCCCTGCACTCATGGCAAGAAAAAGGATTATCTAGACCAGTGGTTCCCAAACTTTAACAACCTGAGAATCCCTTTCACTAAATTGTGAAATCTCGTGAGCCCCCTCCTAAAAATGAATATTTCCAGGGATTTAAGTTTAAATTTCCTCAGTGTGATGGATGCGCTTGCTTTGCTCTGCATAGCTCTTGGAAGTCCGGAACCACTGAACAAAGATAAAGTCTCAGGTCTGGTTCGGCATCAAGTCTGTTTCTGTATTTGATTTTCAGATGTGCATTTGAGGAAAATGCTTTCTCACATAAGTATGTTATTGAAAATGGTAACAAAACTGTAGTAGCTTTTTCTGCCAGAAGAGGGTACTTGTTTCTTAAACTCAGCCAAAAGTTGATCAATGACAGATTTCTGAAACTCCTTTTCAGTTCATAATCACAGGAGATCTCAATCAATTTCTCTTTTTCTTCAGTGTTCAATATCTGTGTGGAGAAAGTGGTATCATCAGAAGGGTTGCAAATCCAGTCATTATTGCCTGACATAGCTGTAAAGTATTACCTGAAAGTTGTTCAAAGTCCTTTTAGGTGTGCAGTTATATTGGTTTTAGTGCATTGATCCAACTGAAGTTTATGTTCTGCCAGGAAGTCATGAAGATTACTGAAACATTCAGTTTGATTGTTTTCCAACAACTTTCCCAGAACTGCAACTTCTTTATCATAGATTCAGCTCACTCCTGCACATTGAAAACTGTTATATTGAGGCCTTGAAGAGACACATTTAGGTCATAAATTCTTGAGAAAATATCTGCTAAATAAGCTAGGCTCTGGAGCCAGATATTATTTTCCATACAGATGGCAAGGTGGAAAGGGTGGCTTCTGAAAAAAACTAGGATTTCCATTCTAAGCTCAAACAAGCGCACAAGGATTTTGCCCTGTGAGAGCCATCTAACTTTGATATGGGTCAACAGAAGCCCCCTGATTCATACTGAGAAAGTAGGGCAATTGGCTAGTTTTCTTAGGTGCATGTACACGAACGCAAGAAGCCTGGGAAACAAGCAGGAAGAATTGGAAGTCCTCGCACAATCAAGGAACTATGATGTGATTAGAACAACAGAAACTTGGTGGGGCAGTTCACGTGATTGAAGCACTGTCATGGATGGGTATAAACTATTCATGAAGGACAGGTATAGGAGGAAAGGCGGAGGAGTTGCATTGTATGTAAGAGAGCGGTATGATTGCTGAGAGCTCCAGTTTGAAACTGGAGAAAAGCCTGTAGAGAGTCTTTGGGTTAAGTTTAGAGGCGAGAGCAACAAGGGTGATGTCCTGGTGGGCGTGTGCTATAGACCACCGGATCAGAAGGGCGAGGTAGACGAGGTTTTCTTCAGACAACTAACTGAAATCTCCAGATCACAGGCCCTGGTTCTAATGGGGGACTTCAGTCACCCTGACATCTGCTGGGAGAGCAATACAGCAGTGCACAGACAAGCCAGGAAGTTTTTGGAGAGTGCTGGGGACAACTTGCTGGTACAAGTGCTGGAAGAACCGATTAGGGGCCGTGCTCCTCTTGACCTGCTTCTTACAAACAGGGTAGAATTGGTAGGGGAAGTAGAAGTGGGTGGCAAACTAGGCAGCAGTGACCAATGGGATGGTTGAGTTCAGGATCCTGACAAAAGGAAGAAAGAAGAGTAGCAAAATATGGACCCTCGACTTCAGAAAAGCAGACTCCCTTAGGAACTGATGGGCAGCATTCCCTGGGAGGCTAATATGAGGGGGCAAGGAGTTCAGGAGAGCTCGCTGTATTTTAAAGAAGCCTTATTGGGCGAAGGAACAAACCATCCCAAAGTGCAGAAAGAATAGCAAATATGACAGGCGACCAGCTTGGCTTAACAGTGAAATCTTCGGTGAGCTTAAACACAAAAAGGAGTTTACAAGAAGTGGAAATTTGGACAGATGACTAAGGAGGAGTATAATAATATTGCTAGAGCACGCAGGGATGTAATCAGGAAGGCCAAAGAACAATTGGAGTTGCAGCTAGCAAGGGATGTGAAGGGTAACAAGAAGGGTTTCTACAGGTATGTTAGCAACAAGAAGGTGGTCAGGGAAAGTGTGAGACCCTTACTGAATGGGGGAGGCAACATAGTGGCAGATGGTGTGGAAAAAGCTTAAGTACTTAATGCTTTTTTTGCCTCAGTCTTCACAGACAAGGGCAGCTCCCAGTCTGCTGTACTGGGCAACACTGCATTGGGAGTAGGCGAGCAGCCCTCAGTGGTGAAAGAACAGGTTAAGGACTATTTAGAAAAGCTGGACATGCATAAGTCCATGGGTCCAGATCTAATACATCCAAGGGTGCTGAGGGAGTTGGCTGATGTGATTGCAGAGCCATTGGTCATTATCTTTGAAAATTTATGGTGATCTGGTCAGATCCTACACAATTGGAAAAAGACAAATATAGTGCCCATATTTGAAAAACGGACAAAAGAGAACCCGGGAAACTACAGACCAGTCAGTCTCACTTCAATCCCCGGCAAAATCATGGAGCAGGTCCTCAAGGAATCCATTTTGAAGTACTTGGAGGAGAGGAAGGTGATCAGGAACAGTCAACATGGATTCACCAAGGACAAGTTGTCATAAATATAAAGGGAAGGGTAAACACCTTTAAATCTCTCCTGGCCAGAGGAAAAACCCTTTCACCTGTAAAGGGTTAAGAAGCTAAGACAACCTCGCTGGCACCTGACCAAAATGACCAATGAGGAGACAAGATACTTTCAAAGCTGGAGGGGGGGGAAACAAAGGGTCCTGTCTGTCTGTGTGATTCTTTTGCCGGGACCAGAGCAGGAATGCAGGTCCGAACTCCTGTAAAGAGTTAGCAAGCAATCTAGTTAGATATGCTTTAGATTCTGTTTTGTTTAAATAGCTGATAAAATAAGTTGTGCTGAATGGGATGTATATTCCTGTTTTTGTGTCTTTTTGTAACTTAAGGTTTTGCCTAGAGGGATTCTCTCTGTTTTGAATCTGACTACTCTGTAAGGTATTTCCCATCCTGATTTTACAGAGGTTTTTCTTTTACTTTTTCTTTAATTAAAATTCTCTTTTAAGAACCTGATTGCTTTTTCATTGTTCTTAAGATCCAAGGGTTTGGGTATGTGTTCACCTATGCAAATTGGTGAGGATTTTTATCAAGGCTTCCCCAGGAAAGGGGGTGTAGAGACGTTTCCAAGTGGGCACTTCCCCTGTTATTCTTTGTGTAACACTTTGGTGGTGGCAGCTTTTAACCTAAGCTGGTAAGAATAAGTTTAGGGGGTCTTTCATGCAGGTCCCCACATCTGTACCCTAGAGTTCAGAGTGAGGAACGAACCTTGACACAAGTCATACCTGACTAACCTGATAGCCAGTTATCTCGTCATAGACGGCACTGTGGATATAGGGAAAGCGGTGGATGTGATATATCTTGACTTTAGCAAAGCTTTTGATACGGTCTCCCACAGTATCCTTGCCAGCAAGTTAAAAAAGGATGGACTGGATGAATGGACTATAAAGTGGATAAAAAGCTGGCTAGATCGTCAGGCTCAACAAATAATGATCAACGCCTTGATGACAGCCAGTATCAAGTGGAGTGCCCCAGGGAATGCCCCGGTTCTGGGGCTGGTTTTCTTCAACATCTTTATTAATTATCTGGATGATGGGACTAATTGCACCCTCAGCAAGTTTGCAGATGACACTAAGATCAGGGGAGAGGTAGATATGATGGAAGGTAGGGATAGGGTCCAGAGTGACCTAGACAAATTGGAGGATTGGGCCAAAATAAATCCGATGAGGTTCAACAAGGACAAGTGCAGAGTTCTGCAGTTAGGATGGAAGAATCCCATGCGCCGCTACAGGCTGGGGACCGACTGGCTAAGCAGCAGTTCTGCAGAAAAGGACCTGGGGATTATAGTGGACGAGAAGCTGGATATGAGTCAGCAGTGTGCCCTTGTTACCAAGAAGGCCAATGGCATATCGAGCTTCATTAGTAGGAGCATTGTCAAACTCTGTAAGTGTACTCTCTATGCCATTTTCTAAAACATTGAAGATATGGAACAGAAATGGACCCAGAACTGATCCCTGTGGGACCCCAGTCGATATGCCCTTTCAGATTGACTGTGAACCACTGATGATTACTCTCTGGGAACGCAAAAAGAAAAGGAGTACTTGTGGCACCTTAGAGACTAACAAATTTATTTGAACATAAGCTTTTGTGAGCTACAGCTCACTTCATCAGATGAACAGTTTTCCCAACAGTTATGCACCCACCTTATAGTAGCTCCATGTAGGCTGTATTTCCCGAGTTTGTTTAGGAGAAGGTCATGGAAGACAATATAAAACGCTTTGCTAAAGTCAAGATACACTGCTGCTTCCCCCCATCCACAAGACTTGTTACCCTGTCAAAGAAAGCTATTTGGTTGATTTGACACAATTTGTTCTTGCCAACTTATCTTGTTACTTATCACCTTTTTATCTTGTAGGTGTTTGCAAATTGATGGCTTAATTATTTGCTCCATTAACTTTCCGGGTACTGACGTTAAGGTGACTTGCCTGTAATTCCACGGGTTGTCCTTATTTCCCTTTTTATAGATGGTGTGATGGGGCAAGGCCAGATGGCTATAGAAAAGTAGTGGGAGATAGATATATTAGCTCCAGGCTAAACAAATCCCTAGTACCAGGATAAGTGAAATGGCATCTGCTCCAGGTCAATTAAGACACCTGGGGCCAATTAAGAACTTTCCAGAAGGCAGGGAGAAAACTAGGTTGATTGGGACACCTGAAGCCAATCAGGGACTGGCTGAAACTAATTAAAAGCCTCCCAGTCAGTCAGGTGAGTGTGCATGACAGGAGCTGTGGGAGGAAGTTGTGCTGGTAGAGAGGCTGAGTAGTACACACCATATCAGGCACAAGGAAGGAGGCTCTGAGGTAAGGGTGAAGTGGAGCTTGAGGAAGTGAGGGCTGCTGTGGGGGAAGTAGCCCAGGGAATTGTACATGTCATGTTTCTAAAAGGTCAGCTACCATAGCTGATACTATTAGGGTCCCTGGGCTGGAGCCTGGAATAGAGGGTTGGCCTATCCCCCCCCCTTTGCCCCCTGATTAATCACTGAGACTGGGAGACAACAGAGACTGTGCAAGGAAGGATAACTTCTCCTCACCTCCCTCGCTGGCTTATGATGAAAATGGCTCAGTAGACTGACCCTTGTCTCTAGAGAGAGAGAAGGGTTACGTGGAGGGTCACAGTGAACCTCTAAGGCCAGCGAAATCTGCCAGGAAATGTGGGACCCATGGAGGCAAGGACAGAGCTTTGTCACAATGGACACTATATTTTCCCCTTTTCTAGTCCTCTGGAATCTCTCTAGTCTTCCATGACTTTTCGAAGATAATTGCTAATGGCTCAAATATCTCCTCAGTCAGCTCCTTGAGCATTCTCAGATGTATTTCATTAGGCCCTAGTGACATGAAGACATCTAACTTGTCTAAGTAATTTTTAACTTGTTCTTTCCCTATTTTAGCTTCTGATCCTCTCTCATTTTAACTGGCATTCGATATGTTAGACATCCAATCACTTCTGACCTGTTTGGTGAAAACCAAAACAAAAAAGTCATTTCGCACTTCTGGTATTTCCACATTTTCTGTTATTGATTTTTTTCCCCCTTACTGAGTAACCCAATTTCCCCTTTCCTCAATGCCCAATGCTTGATGAAATCAGATACGCCCAGGACAGAGAGGCTGTCTCTCATAGACTTTAATGATTAACTATGCGAGTGAGTGTCATCCCTCTACTTCAGCGATTCAGTGCCTAGAGTTGAAAATCACTTTCTGCCATAGATCCGAATCAGAACTGAATTTTAACCACTTCCACGTTATCCTTGTTCCTTGCAGTTTAATGTTTGGACTTGAGCATATTTGCAAATAAATCAAGGCAGCACTGAAGTTTTTTTCTCTAATAGGTTTAAGCTGCAGTTCGGTGGAAAAGAAAAATGTGTAAAGCCACAAAGCTGGTTCAAAGACTGGTCAGCAGTTTTGGTGAGGATTTTCTGCAGCACAGATTTTCTTTTTACACAGAAAATAAAGCTCAGTTGGACTGCTGTAGAGTGTAATTGTACATGACAGTCCATATTAACTCTCAGTAGTGAAAATGGAGGAAATACATTTTTTTAAACTGGACCCAAACATCAGCCTAATATGTAACAGTTTTTTTGATTGGTAAGGAAAACTTATTCTGTTTTTATATTCTCACCATTTCACATTAGCTTAGGTCACAGGATTCCAGCATCACATTTACCACAGTAAAAAGTAACTCAGCTGAAAAACCAAATGGATTTTTAAAATAACTGTCCAAATACTAGCTTTGTGAAATATTCCACTTCTGGTAGAAAAGTGTGTTTCCTTTAAATCATCTGCTGGAGTACTGGTAATTGCAGGCAGCTCTACACCTCGCTAACTGGAACTTGTTGCCAATATGAGGTTTCACCTGCTATTAAGCATAATTACTAGCAGTTTGCTCACAAATACTGAATCCTGCAGCACTGTGAATACAGAGTAGGCGAAATGATGTTTTCTTCAAGAGAAAACCTAGCATAGCACAGAGTATTTACTCCATGAAGGAAATCAATATTAATGCTGAACATTCAGTATAAATTTGATCTAGTATAACAGTCAGTTTTATTTTTTCAATATATTCTATTTCATGCACAATATGATAGATTCAGTGTACAGAAGAAATGAAGAAGAAGAAATGAAGAAATAACTTGTGTGCCAGAGTATATATAAATCAGTGTTACATTCATTGCGAGTGAGACACAACACTGGGGTCCTCACTACTAATGATTTCATGGCAGTTTTTGCAAGAGTAGGGATTTAACCAGGCCTAAATAAAGCTTTGTTGATTTACATTCTCTGCCTATATTCCTCCTTCAATTTCAAGTGGCTATCATAATCCTCTTCATTTCTTGTTCCATATTATTATGTAGTGTTGCTATGAGTTGTTAAGGTAGATTAATCATTTTGAAATGCACATTGGGATGAAAGTGCTATATAAATATTATGATGATATAGTCATTAGTTACCATCCCGGAGTAAGGTTGCAATATTTGATTTTTCTGTTTGTTTTGTTGTTGGGTTTTTTGACAGGGCTGACGATGAGAGTGGCTGTAAGACGCTTTTCCAAAATTTTAGCAGAAAACCAGGTTGTGATTATGATCTTAAAGGTGAGGGGAGTGCATTCTTGGAAGCACTGGCAGGCTGCATGGTGTCTAGATTCAAAGCATTTAAATCATCTTGTAATCAAGAGGCTTGACATTTTAGACATGTAGCATGATAACTTATCCTATATATATAAACATACATATACACTTTGAGCCAACGTGTATAAACTGTTGAGTTGGCATGTGCAGTGTTGTTTGTATTTCTGGGATGGGTGTAAAGTTATCAATGGACCAATCAAGTACTTAAAGGAAAACAGTGTAACTTCACAGGAGAAAACACCCTAAACCCGAGAAAGTAAAAATATCCACTGTTTATAACAATTATCTAGTAAAAGCCCTGTTCTTGGTCTCATCTTCAACAAATCACCTTAGCCTTATCTCTAGCCCATTGAAAATAATGATTTGCACATATCACCAAACCTTTTGTATTTTGCCACTAATCTTTCTAGCAAAAAAGCATCATGGTATTGGTCTGCTAACAGGAAATGTGTCTGCTAATGTGGCATATTACGTTTGAAGGCAGCCTTTGCAATCCTTAATGCCAGGGCAAGAATATGACCCATATGCCCAACATGTGAAGTATAATAACACCATTACGAAGTGATGATATGTATACATACCCTTTGTAACAGGCTTAAAGTTTTCTTAATTGTCCCCTGCTTGAACCTAATGTAATATTTTTGGTGTGTCCTATAGAATAATATTGAAAGAATGAACAAATCAGTGGCGGAACCTTCTGAGATTTGCCTAATTACAACTCAAATTGTTCCCATATTGGAAATTATATGCATATAATGCCTTTTGGGGCACAGAATAGAAGCAGCATACAAAGGTCAGCCAATAGTGCATTGCAATGAGTTTGGTCTTCATGAACTTTTTAAAAGTCATTTTCATGCAATGAGACACACATTGATTTACTAGAAACAGATTTCAGAATTGCTTTATCCAACTTTTGAGGGCTTAATTCTGCAATCCATACAAATCTACTCTAGTAAACAAATTGTGATTACGTTGAATCTAGTTTGAGCACCATAAACAAAAATCGGTCTGCTTGGTCATGCATGGAATTAGACTGATAATGTCATTTTTAGCTATCTAATCCCATTCATTCAGAAAGATCCCAAAGACTTTTACAGAATTTAGATCAGAACCTGCATCTTTAAGTGTCCAAAACTCCCAGTGAAATTAATGCGAAACTTTGGTGGACAAAGAATGCAAGATGGATATACGAGTGCATTTCCATAACACAGCTCACGTGGTGTGTGTTTAAGATATGCCAACATGGTATAGTTTTATCTAATCCCTACACTAATCCTTTAAGGACACACATTTATGTATACAAACACTGCAATGGTAATTGATGGCTAAAGGAAATTAAACCCTGAAGAATGGAATTACACATTGAATGCAGTGAGACACGTGTTTGAACTACCCCTGCATAAGCAGCTGCTGCGGACACATAAAAGATTAATTAGATCATATTGAAGCCAATGTTAAAGGCCAATGTTTGAAAAGAGTCTGTTTTCTATTGCCTCTATCTCCTCACATGATAAAGTTATCAAGAGACCTATCTTTAAAGCTATTATTTTGACCATATACATCAGAAACAATGTATCCAAATAATAAAAATACACCTCAGTTCAGGAAAATATGGCTATATTTTGAAAAGCCGAACACCATGTCAAAGGCAGCTGTTCTCTGGACATCTTAAAATTGGTTAATAAATTGTTTGGATAAGATTTTTAAAACCAATTTCTTGCTAATTTCACCTGTATATTAAAATTGTTAATCATATTTTAAAATCCCACCGCACCCATACTTGCATATTTCAAAGTGTCTCATAACACTATCCTGCTGTCCCCCAACCTGCACAGGGGACCTAGTTGTTGGAAATGGGCTCTTCACTTTCCCACCAGCATAAAAATAAAACCCACTAGATACCATCAGGATGCTCCCTCAAAATGGCTGCCCATCCCAAAAATAAAGGGTTTCCAAGGAAGGGAGTAGATTTGACGTGTGGTGTATATATAGGGGTCTTGGGAACATACAGCAAGGCTCAGAGTCACAAGGGTACTTTGGTGTTCCTCCACTCATCATTGCAATGCCTAACCCCTAGGAACCCTGCTGCCCAATGGAATCCTCAGTCTTGAGCTAGACACCCAGGATCCCCATGCACGGTATGGGGAGAGTTAGGCACCTAAGATAAGAGATTCTGTGAAGCCAGCAAGCTGAGTAGGGAGCCTCCTAAACCAGCAAAGAGTGACATGCAGAGCAAGAGGGAAGTCTTAGGCGCCTAATCTAGTGCCCCTTGGATAGGGGTCTTCCTCCATCTGGAGTACTCCAGAAGTTTGCCATGGCTTAGGTAGCCTATACCTGGTTTTCCCTAAACCCAAGAATTTCTGTAATAAACTGGGGGCTCACAATTTGGAAATGATAGAAGAGGAGAAAGTCATCCTGTGATCAGCTAATACACACAAAGGTCTATGAGTCACTAGTGTGATGTGGTTGTGGAAAAGGCAAATGCAATCCTTGGATGTATCAGGCAAGGTATTTCCAGTAGAGATAGGGAAGTATTAATTCTATTGTACAGGGCACTGGTGAGACTTCATCTAGAATACTATGTAGAATTCTGGTCACTCATGCTCAAGAAAGATGAATTCAAACTGGAAAAGTGCAGAGAAGGGCTACTGGGATTATCAGCGGAGTGGAGAACCTATTATATGCAAGAAGACTAAAGGTGCTTGGCTTGCGTAGCCTAGCAAAATGAAGGCCAAGAATGGATATGATTGCATTCGATAAACACACCAGGGAGGGAGAAGAGCTATTGAAAGCTAAGGACAATGCTGACACACAAATAAATGGGCATGAGTAACAACAAGGAACTGGACTCAGTGACCCAGGAAAGCCCTTCCAGTCCTGTGTCATGTGCATTGCACGCAGTTCAGCTGGACTGCAGGATTTGGTCCCTGTTGCGTACATTGTCTGTATGGGCAGGCAGCAGTGATTTCCAATGGAAAAAATAAATATGAATAGTACCAGTCATTTCTGGACATCATCTACTGTTGATTCATTTAGGGAAAGAACAACAATGACTCACTGCTCTTGCTAATTTTGGCACTTTGGTGGGCGTTATCTCAGATAATCAGCGTTAGTAGCAAAAACATTCTCACAGCTCCCTTTGGCCTGGTTCACTGCAAAGGAACCCTAGCAATTTAAGTGGAGTCTGAACCAGCTGCTCAGATGGGGACTGCCAAGTCTAAATGCATGCTTCTGTGCAATTTTAAAAAATTCTCTCTAACTTGTGAAATGATGGCGTCTTGCAGGCTTTTATAATTAAGACGCTGTCAGAAATGTATGCAGATCCAGTACATACAGCCATACTGTTTTAAAAATAAAATCAATAAAAAAAAACCAAAAAAAAACTATTAACTGAAGGACTGGAGATTCTGTTTATGTCATTATCTTGACTTTTAAAGTTGCAATGGTCTTCAAAGCAGTTACACTGAGGTGGAAGTAATAGGGATTCTGATTATGCAAATTTAGAACCATATCCTGGTTAGAGCAGGGCAAATATTGCCAAAAAAATATTAATGAATATTTGTTTGATGAAAAACGGCTAATTTGCTTTGATGGTAACTATTGATCTAAATATGTCTATGGCTCCCACCATTATAGTATCTGAATGCCTCGCACACAATTACTTTATCCTCACAATATCCCCGTCAGGTAATTCATATTAACCACATTTTACAGATGGGGAGCTGAGGCAATTACATTACTTCTTTGGGTACCATGGCTGAGTCAAGGGCGGCCAGACCTAGTAGTCAGAGCCAGAGTCCACAGTCCTGAGACAGGAGTCAAGAGTTGGCTGGGTCGGAATGGTCAGAAACATGAGTTACTGTATGGACAGAAGCATGAGACAAACTGGAGATCAGAACCATGAGTCAGGCTGGATTAGGATACCAAGGATTCAGACGTAGGAGTCAAACCGGAGGTTAGGACCCACAAGTCAGATGCCAGGAGTCAAGTTGGGTCAGAATGCCAATAGATCAAGCTGAGGAAGCAGAAGAGACACATTCAGAGTGGAGTAGAGCCCAGTTGCTCAGGTGGCTTCCTGTTCTTGCTCATGGCTTAAGTAGCGCGAGCAGGCCAATCAGTTGCTCTGGGACTCTGTCAGTTGGTGGAGGGGTGGAGCCTCACACGGGGACTGGGCTTTGAGGGTCTCAGGTAACCTATTGCTAGCAGGCTGCCAGGTGAAGGGTTGGAGCATGGCTGCTCCCATAAAATTTGCAGGCCCGTGTTCCACACCTGTGGGTCATGACATCACCCTCTTCCCTGGGGGCATCCTGCAGACAACATGTGTCTAGGTTTCTTGGGATGGCTCCTATGCAAGGCCTTAATCAAGGCATTAATGGATGTTTTCAGCTGGCTCCCAAGTACCTTCCTCCAAACAGTAACCTTCCCAATCAAATCAGCTACCATAATTTGTCTCACTTGATCTTAGAGTCAAAGACTTCACAAACAATGTATTCCTCCTGAGCCTGTACTTGCACTGCTAGGGATGATGATGGGGTTCTGCAGGGAAATGCATTTTGGTATATGGTTTTAGAAGTGAGACATGGAATACAGGGTGAACTCTAAGGGATTAAGAGAGCTAGAGCTTGAAGGTGATCAGGTTGATTTGTTGCTAAATCTGGTACAGGCCAAGGAACAGATCATTTAGTTTCTGTCTGTCCATGCAGAGGTGTTCTGTTGAAAGCCATAACTTTTGTCCTACACAGAATAGGTGGGTCTCTGTTGTCTACATACCTTTTGCAGTCCTCTTTGCCTTTTCAAGGTGTCTCTTCACCTCCTCTTGGGTGTGATGGGTGTGCGGTACTAGTCCAAGGCAGATGGATTGAAGGGGGACGTAGTTGTGGGTGAAATCGGAGGTGGCACCCATAACTGATAAAGAAAGGGCTGAGGCCTGTGAATGTGTGGTCCATGATAGAGCCTGACAAGGATTCTCTCGGTCCCAGAATCTGGCCACCCCATGCATGTCTTCCGATTAACCACCACCTTCCACTCCCACTGGGGATGAGATGTGTCTCAGCCCAGGAAAGTACAACAGGACGGGAGCCCATCAGTCACCATTCCTGGTGTCCCTGAGGAGCTGGCTGAGTGACCGCTTTCCTCTAAAAGTCGTCACATAGTTCACGCACAGAGCCTGAGCTTGCCTTCCTGGTCAGAGTAGGACAGTGCTATTTTCTTTGTAACTTGAAGTCTTTAAACCATGAACTGAGAACTTCAGTAAGTCAGCCAGAGGTTAGGGGTCAATTACAGGAGTGGGTGAGTGAGGTTCTGTGGTCTGCAATGTGCAGGTGGTCAGATTAGATCAGCGGTTCTCAAACTGTGGGTCACAATCCCATTTTAATGGGGTCGCCAGGGCCAGCGTTAGACATGCTGGGACCCAGGGTTGAAGCTGAAATCTAAGCCTGAGACCTGCTGCCTGGGACTGAAGCTGAAGCCCAAGGGCTTCCGCCTGGGATGGCATGGATCAGGATCAGGCTTGGCATGGATCAGGATCAGAAGGGGCTCACAATGCAATGAAGTTTGAGAACCACTTATAGAGGATTTGATCACAGTGATAGAACCATATCAATGCATTTCTTTGTACCATATCAGGAGCAATATACCACAATCCCTACATTATACAATGATAGCCTATTTCAGCACAATAGTAGCTCCACCCTTATTTGTTGGCCTTTCCAAAAGCATAACTTATTATGTCACAATAATGAAGGCACCCTGTGAATGGGATACTGTATGTCATATTTATATACTAGTTGTAGTATACAAAACATATATCCAAAACAGATCTTAGTTGTGATCAAACTGGCACCAAGGATAATGAATTTGCACCTATGCAGAGGACTTAACATGCAAATGTCTTATGGTGACACACTAAAGTGGGGTGAATTTCACTCAAAAATAAATTCACAATTAAATGGACCATGAAACGCAGCATGAGAACGGTCCATTTCTAACTACTTATAGTCCTTTATCACTTATGGGGCCTGATTCTGCACTGCATTGCACCTGTTTATACCCATGTAACTCTGTTAAACTCAATGGAATTACTAGGATAAAATAGAGCATGTACAATCAAGCCAACAGTGAATAGTTGTAACACCTTTAAATATGTTCGTTTATAGGTCAGTAACATTTTAATATGAAATAATTATGAAATTTTTTAGCAATGCTGGATTTTTCCTCCCAATTCTAAATTTGCTTTTCTCCAGCAATCCATCAGTTTCATCATCTAACATATTAGGTTAAAATTCTTTCTGCCACTCTCTCTGAGATTTAAGTTTCTCAGCTTAGAGTTAATCAGAATCTAAGTCACGAATTGCTGAACTTTTAAAAAAAGATTACAAATAAATTTAAAAACATCTCAAGGATTAGGAAGTGTCAAGGCTGAATCCCCCCTCTGTCACTCCAAGTGCGGAAGTGGGGGCCAACAAGGATTTTAAAAATTAAAACTTGCCACTCCAGGCTTGTACTAAACTCCCAAGGTTATAGCTTCTCTCTGACCTTGGCTTAGTAAAACGCTGCCACCACCCAAATGCAAAACAAACAAACAAACAAAAAACCAAAAAAACATGCTTTTGAACCCAAGAAGGAACACTTGAGAATTCCTCCCTTTGGGGCACCCTCAAGCCCTTTCACCCCCACTCTGGGGAAGAGCTGAGAAAGAAAACAAAGGAAAGTAGCTGGGGCTATCAGCTAATAAAACAACATGCACAAACCTCTTAGGACACCAAAAATCCAATCCTGTTCCTAAAAAAAAGTAAATTTTATTAAAAACAAAAAGGAAAAAATACATCTGGAACTTAGGCTTTTTGCTAGATCTTAAAAGAAACAATTACAAAAATTAAGCACCCAAAACAGCTTTCTTGGGGGTTCAGCTTAAAGGTGACAAGCAACAAAAGCATCTGGGGTTAGCACAGAGGAGATCCACAAGCCAAATAAGAAATAAACCTGATAGAGTCTAGCTAAACATTCTGATCTACTTACACATTTGAAGTTCAGATAAGTAGTTCTAGGCATGATCTGATGATTTATGATCATACCTGGCTTAAGCCTTACACAGCATTCCTGCTGCCCTCTGTTCCCCTCTTTCCCAGAGAGCAACAGACAAAGGGAAAGTTTCTTTCCCCATTTTAAAAAGTTCTAGCCTTCCCATTGGCTTTTTTGGTCAGGTGCCCACTTTTTTTCCTTTACCTGGGGGACTTTTTAACCCTTTACAGGTAAAGCAAGTAGAGAACAGCTACCAAGAGGGGCTTTATAGCTAGCTAACTGGCTGGCTGGGTGTCCATAAAAGGAAGCTACCCCACACTACATTTATCACAGGAAGAAATGTATCTCTGAGTGACCAGACAGAATTTGGACGAAGCTAAAAGTAAGGGTTCTACTGTTGCAGTAACAGTCACTTGGATAATGGCTGCTAGTCGAAGAGAGAGATTTAAACCAGTTCCTCGTCAATTTTACACCAAAGTCCCATTGAATATAATGGAAGTCCCCCTGGGAATATTGTGCTGACTAGTGTGCACATGTACTGTTGTCCTCTGCTGGACAGAATGTCAGATTGCCACAAATATGTGTTATGTATCCCCTTAATGGCTGGCCCACAAGGGATAAGCCTTATTATGAATTAAAACTAATGGAGACATTGCACAGTACATCAATCAAAAGTAAATTCACTGAATTAAGTGTGCATCTCCCACTGAAATCCATGGGAATTGCACACAAACATTTGAGGAAAGAACTTGGGCCATTCTGTTTAGTTAATTTTGGATCCGGAATATACATACTACTGTAATGTAACATAATTATGACTCTGCCAATGCTCCAAATATCTGCTAGCAAAATTTAGCATCTTGTTATCAGCAAGTGCCATTTGTTTACTTGGCAACATTGTGGTAAAACCTGACTACCACGTGGCTAGAAGCTTCATGTTCTATAAGGACTACCCTTTGTGCAATGGGTTTATGATGTGTGTATGTAAGCAACTGGTGCAAGTGACAAGCAGGCAGCCGGCGGGAGCAGCAAGCAGGTGGCTGGCGGGAAGCAGGTGGCTTCCCTCCCCTCCACCCCCATGGTGGGAGAAGAATTCACACAGATGCACCTCTGAACTCTGGGTCTTCACTGATCAAGGACAACTGTGAGTGGGGTGTGAAGAGGCGGGGGCACATTACAGGAACTTTGGTGCTGGATTCAAGAACCTGAGGCAAAAGACACTGCCCAGCGTACTCTGGGGTGGATGTCTTGCTCATCCTTTTCTGTTTATGAATCCTGCTTGCACTGTTTTTCTAAATTAAGCCTAGGTTACTTCTATTAAAAAAAATCTCTTTCTACATTCAGACTCTGTGCTTGAGGGAAGGAAAATATTGCCTCTTAGAGGTGCCCAGGGGGTGGCATGTAATTTTCCCAAATTACTGGGTGGGAGCTCAAGATGGTTCTGTGTTATATTGTTGAAAAGGAACCCCTAGATATTGAAACTGGCCCTTCTTGCTGCCCACTCCAACTGGTATATGGGTTACATGTAAATGGGGACTACGATACTTTCAACATTAACCAGATCAGAGTTTATTTCTCCAGAAGTGTAATGCTCATGCATGAATGCAAGAAGTCACACAGTTTGTCATACTCCTGCTTCTACTTCTACATTCTCAATCTTCTTTCTTATTCTTAACTCCCCCATCTCTTTGCCAGTGACCCCTGTCATTCATCAGTTTGCCCAGGCACTCAGTCTAGACTAGTTGAAGGCAGGTGAAATTTCTCCCACTGCATGTGGTGTTTTCAGAGTTCTTGCCCATGCAAAAAGTTACTCATAGGTCATGCAGCTCCCTTATGCTAATTCCCTATGCACATGAATCTCTCAGTTGTGCTAACACAGGGCCTGACCCAACATCTGTTGAAGTCACCTGAATTCTTTTTGTAGAATTTAATGGGAATTGGTTTGGGCCCTTAGTGCTAAACTTTCATAAGGCAAGACTTCACACTTGCTTGACTTCAGATAATACTCAGGTGTCTATTTATTTTGTTAATTAAATCTTTCATTAATTTCATTAATTTAAATCTTTCAAATTAATCTTTGAAGAAGTCTATTAATACTGCAATGAGAACATTAATCTCAGTTTCACCCAGATTTTCCCCTTCATCAGAGGAAATGGGCCAGATCCTCAGTGGCTGTAAATCAGTCAATGTAGCTCCATTGATTTACATCAACTAAGGATCTGGCTCTATAATTTTTATCCAGCCACTGACAGGACAGTTCCTTTTCAACCTTTTGATTTGCCATTTGCTTGTAGACAACTTAATCTTTCAATATTGGTGCAAAACTCTTTAGCATCATAAAACACAAAATCCAAAACCCTGGCCCAATTCTGAACACTGAAAACCAAATAAATGTAACAAACCTTCCCTAAAGAAAACAAAACAAAAAACTAACTGTTTTCTTCCTGTCTTTCTTCTGAGACTGTCCATGCTGGGTTTGGGGTTTTTTGGGGGGAGAGGGGTTGAGAAACACCAATAATCCCATAATCATCATTAAATTATTGCGTTTGGAGTAATAATAGAGAATTCAGAAGTCTATTAGAACAGTAATGTTTTTTCAGAAGCTTATCTCAGCAGCAGGAAAGCTAGAATCACCATTTTGGATCCACACTCATGGACCACCATGTTCTAAGGCCTGAGCAAAAGCCCAACAACATCACTACAAAGACTTCAGTGGGTTTTGGATCAAGACCAAGAGCTCCTACAGCAAAGTATTAAGAGGTGACACACGCAACCAGTTAGACCAGACAGAAGCATTAAAAGTCTCTCTCACTGACTGAAGACAAGGACACTGGTGCCTAGCAATTTCCTTTCACACCCACCAGCAAGCTAGCAGTGACGACGGAAAGCGGTGGAATAGAAAACATTCTTATCCGCAACAAACCAGGATTACCTAATCCCGAAAAACCCTACATTTTTGGTTACATTTGCCAGATCAGATATTTTCTCGTGTATCTAGTTGGCCACATCTCAGAATTAAGTTCTGATTGTTATTCTTTGCCACAGCACAGCTCTATGTTACATGCAATTTCATGGTTCTTTTCCAGTAATTAACACAATACCAAGGGCAGCAAGAGTTGAGATGAAAATTAATGCTATAGCAAAGGCCCATTAATCACTGCTTTCTACAAGCCAAACTAACTACAGAAGGTAGGGCTGATAACATGACCGATATTAAATAGACAAAGCTGCTTAAAGTATGTAAATACAGTCTGCGCCTTTGGAACTTTTGCCTTAAAAAGAACAAAATAGTGTCCGTTATAGAAAACAACTTGTCAGCTTTTGTTGCATGCAGCGTTAGAAACAGAAGATCAAGACAACAAATAATGAATGTAATTAAGAACTGACTGGATTTTGTTTTCTATTTATCAATTTCTAATCAGGATATCTGAAGAAAAATGCTTTAATTTCTTATGTAATCCTGATGACTGTGGATGTGAATTTATTAAACCATTGTTTCCTGTTAGTTATACAAGATTTTGGGGACAGGAGAACAATCATTCTCAGTATAATTAATTGCATGAATTTTTATCTAAAAATCATACCACATGCAACACTGGATGATAGCTAACATCTTCCAAATAATAGAGATATTCGTTCAGAGGAGGGTACATTAAAAATAGCCAAATCATTCTTTGACCCAACAAACCCTTAATGCCAACTTGCAAGGAATATCTTCATTCTAGTGTGTACATTTTGGTTCAAAGAACATTATGTGAGGTCTTAAATGAAAGCTGGGGTCACACTGGTCTTCAATATAACTGTGGAATGTATTTACAGATACTATGCAGAGAAGGTATTTTAACACACACACAGAGAAAATATGTGTTTAAAGTCTGTATAAAAGCATTAGTCACCAGCAGAGGTGAAAAACAGGTTTTCTTCTAGACAGGAGGTAAGAAATGTTTCTCTCTTCGTCGAGATCTAAATTAAGCATCGTAAACTAACACAATGGATGCCCATTTATATACAAAGTCAAATGATAACTAAGAGATATGAAGTCAGCAGGGAAAAACAAGTCATGGGAGCTTATCCTGTCTCAGAGTACCGACAATGAACTTTGGGGGTATATGTAGAAGGCAAAGAAGACACCCCTTCATCCTGCACCTAGGAACTAAATGGACAGAGCATTTGCATTCATGAAAACAGGATGACAACCAGCCTTGGTTGAAAACGTGGCAGAAGTCTTTGGGTGAGATAAAGCTTCGTTGGACAGGAAGCTAACTTTCTAGTTAAGTTTAGTCTCTAGAAAAGTATGCTATGATTTTGTTTCCAAAATCCTTTACTCATTATCACTTCAATCTTGAATCTTTGATAATATACTTATTCTTGTTTTTACTATAAATATATCTAAGTGCTGTGATGCTAAGAAAAATGCTGGTCCTAAACTGAATCTTGCAATTTGGAGTATACACTGTTCCTCTTGGCACAGTAGACCTTGTATTTCTGAGAGTGTTGAGTGGATAAGGAGCTGGCCCATACCAGAAAATGCTTCAAAAGGGACTTGGGTACTGGGGTGCACCTATTTTTAACCTGCAGGGCAAAGTAAGGGCTAGCACAGCCGAAAGGAGAGTGCTTGAGTGGCTAACAGACTTGTGGTGTTAGGGAGCTGACACCCAGCTAACGACAAGATAACAAGATGACTCACAGTCCTGGTTACCCTGAGAATAGTCACACATTCTGAGCCTGATCCAAAGCCCATTGAAGCCAATGAAAGGACTTCTGTTGACCTAAGCAGACGTTGGATCAGGTCCTTTAATAGCATTCATAGGCCAAATACAAAAGACTTTATTTCAAGCCTAAGGAACATTTACTTTCTAGGCGTATGCACTATAATGCAACTTTCAACACCGAACAGCGTGGAAGAGGTTATGGCTTAGCATTCATCTGGTCATGCAAACATTTAGCATCACCATAAAAATGTGCTATGCATACATTACCTTCAAGATCAAAACATTTCACAACCAGCCTACATATAACAGGCCCTGAAATACAGCCATTTCTGGAGTGGGACCACAGTAGCCAAATCATTGTGGCGTACACTACTCTAGAGGGAAAGGGGAAGGTTTAGTGTGCTTACGAAAGGTGCCAATGGAATCTTTACTGTCCATGGTTTGTAATGTGACGTTGAAAAGACCTTCCACATATTAAACAGAATGGAACAAAATTACTTCATAAGATGAAGGTCTGCATTGATCATGCCAGAATTGCAACCAGAGGTTCCAGAGATTTGAGGTGTTTCAAATCTCACTATGCCAGCATTCTAAAACTATATTACAAGACATCAGATTGCAAGAATAAGGTTCCAGGCTGTTCATCAATGTGTGAAATGGGCAAGCAAAATATGGATTAGCTCAATAAAGAGGACAATCATGATACCCACAACATCCATGGAGCATTACAGGTAGAGCTGATTAGAAATGGTGGGGAGGTTTCCAGGGAAAGTTTTGATGAAAATGGGGGGGAAGGAGAAAATTTAAATTTTTCTGTGGAAAATTTTGACTTTGACTGAAAAGATCTCAACAAAAATATACCACTTTGCATGGAAAGCAAACACTTTTCTTAACAACAACAAAAAAAAGTTTAAATAGAAACCCAATATTCCATCAAAAACAGTTTCAATGGAAAAATTTCAAGCAGCCTTAAGCATGGGGCATATATTGGCTTTGTTAAAACAACTCGGTCCATTCCTAGTCCTGAGTCCTATTCCTATTTGTTCATGACCTCAGAGCTTATCTACATGGTGCCTTAGTCCGAAATAGAGGGATGTAAACCATAGTGCGCACGACCTGGTCCATGTGACCCACAAAGCCCATGCCAGCTGACTTGGGCTCACAGGGCTCAGGTTAAAGGACTGTTTAACTGCAGTGTAGACATTTAGGCTTGGGCTGAAGCCTGGCCTCTAGGACATTGTGAGGTGAGCTCAGGCTGCAATCTCAGCCCAAATATCTACACCACAGTTAAACATGCCAGCCCAAGTCAGCTGACACAGGCCAGCCGTGGGTCTCTAATTACAGAGCAGATATACCCTAAAAGTTCCTTAGTGCGCATTAATGTAATACTATTTGAAAGGGGACTACATTAACACACAATAGGGAGCCAGTTAGTGCACAACACGTTAACAACCCTCTAATGTGGACTAATGCACCATGTGGACAAGCCCTCAGAGAAGTCACTTTATTTCTGAATGCCTCCATTCCCCATCTAAAATATGATGGCTACGCACCCCATAGGGGTGTTGTGAGACTTAAATTCTCCATACTTGTAACGCACTTTGAGATGCTTGGATGGAAGGTGCATAATCATAAATGACATCACCCTGCACCAGTGGGTTCTAATGCCCATATGCATGCAGAGTAGCACCTTCCTCTATGAACAGCCCCATGAAACATGGCAGAATCTGACCCTTTTAAAATACTAATTAATCTGAAAGGGAATGACAAATGGTGAGTGCCCCATCTGGTCTCCCCTGTGCCAAGAAAAGGTAACAACATCTACGAACAAGGAGGAATGCATCAGAACCCCGGAAGGCAAACCAATGGCCTGATTTATAGGTGCCGAGCACCCGCATCTTGCACTGAAGACAGCATGAGGGGGCTGAGCAGAGCCATGGTGAGGCAGGGAGAGGTTGAGAAAGGATGTGTGAGGGTGCTGGGGAAGAGAAAATTGTGGCTCTGTGGGGAGCCTGGGGCAGGATGGAGCCCAGCGTTGCCTCTGTGCTGAAGCATCAGTGTTTAAAGGATTCTCCCGGAACTGCTGTCTTGGCTCCCTGGTGCACCCTGGCAACAGCAGCATGCGGAGAACTGTATGCGTCAGTACCTCAGGGCAGACACAGTGGGTTGTAGAACACCATGCTCAACTCCTCCTCTTGCCCCCCTGCACCGCCCTGCACTTTTCTAAACCACACTGAAATGCACAACCTTAACTGATCGCATACTGTTTCTCATGTGTAAATAAAGCATGTTACATACTTTGACAGTGCACATCTATCTACAGAAAGCACATCTTAGTCTAGCTCTGACCAAAGAGAGGATTGTGCTTTTCAGCATGATTTGGAGAAACTGGGTGTGTGTGCATTGCAATCAGTTGCATGCTGGAAATGCAAGGCAGTCTGTTGTAGAGGTGGGAAGTCTGAGTGTGTTTTGGTGTTAAGACATGCGAACGAAGCTTGTCTTCCTTCACTGGTGAGTTCTTTGATTTTTACTGATTGCATCAGTGAGGTGTACACTTCAGCGCCTTTAATTAACCTAATCACTGGAGATTGTCAGTGATGTCAGAACATTTTTGATGAAATGTATTTTTGTTGAAGTTGAAACATTTAGCTGAGATGTATCAATTTCTACCAAGTTTTCAACAGGAAGGTTTCTGAGATCCAGGGCAGGCTCTCTGGTCACTTCTAATGAGACAGAGAGAGAAATTAATCGAAAACCTGACTCTTTCCATTCGAAACCAGACGTTTTGAAACAATTCAATTTCATGAAAACATTCCAAGATTTTTATTTTGTTCCAACGTGGAACCAAAACAAAATTTCAAAACCTCAATATCAGCCACAAAGTGAAATTGTCATCTTGTGGTCAGTTCTACTTATTATACTTCTTGTTTGGGGGTATGAGAAGGCATTGGGTTTGGGGGGAGGGGGTGCAAATTCTGCTCTTGTTAACACTGGGGTAGATTCAGAGTAACTGCTGCCTTCAGTGAAGTCACTCTGAATTTACACTGGTGCAACTGGGAGCAGAATTTGGCTCAACATGTTTTAGAAAAACAATTTAAAACTGCAACGGTGGAGGTTAAAAGTATAAAGGGAATATCTAGGCACCTTTTCTACATTACTAATGTTTTGAAACTTTAATCAGAATCAATCTCAGCATTTTTTTTAAAAATATAGGTCAGAATCAGAACCAGGTTTCAGTTATAACCTGCCCAACCCTCTTTTGTGCTTTTCCGCCGCAAAGAGCAAGTATAAGTTTATTAAAATCAAGGTCCATAGGACTGGAATATATAAATCAAAATTTACATTTCCAGATCATTGTTCAGTGTTGATTTGTTCTTGTAATGATTCAAAATTAACCACACAATGCAAAACAGTATTATAATAGGAACATGAATAAGAGAGGTTGCCAACAGATCTGAATACTTTGTGAAAAGAAATGTATAGAAACTTTGCTAATTCAGAGCAGACTTATTTTTCAAAGAAGGAAAAGCATGAATGCAATATCCCTGTAAATGCTGGTGTGGACTGAATATCCTTATGTTGCAGTAAACTGAACAGCCTCACTCTGGGCCCAATCCAAAGCCCACTGAAGTCACTGGGAGCCTTTCTATTGACTACAGTAGGATTTGGATCAGGCTTATTTTCCTTTTGAGGCAAGGCAACACAATCTAAGGTGAAATCCTAGCCCCACTGAAATCCATGGGAATTTTTCAATTGACTTCAGTTGGATCATGCTACCACTCCTACTCTTTTATCAGGGTAGAAAGTCTGTTATGGGGAGGAGGGGGTCTGTTCTACCAGTCTCAGTGGGGAAAGGGGAAAAAAGACTGACAACACCTTAAACAGAGCATATATCATGGAATGTCTTCATGTCAAATGAGATTCCCTCAATAAATTGACAATAGAACATGAAGCAATGTGAATGTACTACAAACTGTCTCTCAAATTGGCATTAAGTATAGTATATTGTGTAAATTGTGCACACAATAGATTTATGGCATCTGAATACCAAGAATTAACATTTCCAAAAGAATTGGCTTGACTAGGTCATCTTGCTTACATTGTTGTAGTATGTCACATAGCTAGATATGCAGACAGACAAGACACACATGCACATCACAAAAACTATAGTTAAGGAGGAGGTCCACCATTCATTACAGCCCTTTTCAGTTACTCATACCCTTCGGAAACAAACTGCTTTGACTATAATTCTCCACGCTTGATCCTAGTCCAGAAAGTTCAAGTAAAAATCCCCCTAATTGAATATTTTCTCCATAAGCTGCAGTCAAATATTCTGTAGACACCTAACTAGAAAAACTGAATTCATTTTCTTTAAACTGTCTCTTGTTTGTTAGCTGTCACTGAGATCTAAGGAACAAGCCAAGCTTGAAGAAACTATTTTAAAGGTATAAACATATTTAAATTGCTCATTATAGCATGCAAATGTAAAACTGAAACTTGCTACTTTGGAATAGACAAAAATAATATACTATATTGTTACTGTGCAGTCTGGTAATTGTACGGGTGAAACAAGCTTTGCAGCAATAGTGAGTATACCCGGGGCCTCATCCTGAGCTCTTGAATATAAGCACACAGAATGATGTATTCAGAAATACTAATATAAACATGGCACAAAATGCTGCAACTGTCCTCATTTTATATAAGTAATGTCCATTCTGTCAGATGGGGCAACACAAGTAAGAGAGTTAACAAAAGTCATGAGAAGAGCCAGGAGAAGAGCCAAAATGAAATATAAAACATGCAGGAATGGGAGGATATGAAGTCAGAGATGTGGATTGGAATAATTCCATGGAGTGCTCTGAAACATTTTGAATTGGTTTCAGAGGTGAAAAGCCAGCCACTTAAGGATACTGGAGGATGCCAATGGTGTAGTCCTATTTTCCAGAGTGAGAGTGATTTTGCTGTAGAATTCTGGACCTCGGGAGGGTTAGAGAGAATGTAAACCAAATCAGAAACATGCAAAGGGGAACACATTCTACTTTCTCAAACTGGGATTGTAACAGTTGATGGATATGCCAGTGGTGGGCAACCTGCAGCCCGTCAGGGTAATCTGCTGGTGGGCCACGAGACCGTTTGTTTTCACTGACCATCCGCAGGCACAGTCGCCCGCAGCTCCCAGTGGCCGCGGCTTGCCGTTCCTGGCCAATGGGAACTGGGGGAACAGGAGATGGATATATATTGTTTTTAGGGGATAACTATTGCATCTATATGGAAAAGCAGCTAGCTTCTAATAGATTATCCCTCTGAAGGGATAGACCTTCAGAGACTGACCTCCAGTTTTGTGAGTGCAAATAATTATGGACACAGATTTGCAACCACTTTTATTTGTACCTGGAATTTAAGTTATTTGAGATGCCTATGTGCAGGTGCAATCAGAGACTTAGGCATCTAAGTGACCTAAATTGTTGCACAAAAATATGGGGACATCTGTGCATACACTACTGTATCTGTAATTTTGGATTGACAAATATGGAGGCCAGGTTGCAAATCTGATTCTATTTCTCATCTAGATAGGCCTTTACCCATTAGCTCACTGGTAATCAGAGCTCTTCGCCATGGTCTGTTACCATTAAGCCAATGTTATTCCATGCTATAATTGCTCTCCACATGTGAAGTTGTTCCTAATAACTGTATATTGTGATTACTTTTTCCTCAGCATATCAGGCAATCATTAAAGACCCAGGCACAAGTGAAACAATGGAATGTTACCATTTCTTTCTGATACATTCACATGGATGCAGTCCAGTTGGCTATTCCCATTATTTTCAAGACAGTGTATATTTACATGCTCAGTTCTGCTCCAATGTAAGCACCTCTACTCATTGGTAGAGTAGCGAGAAGCTTTATTTACTTTTGCTGGATGAAGTGAATTCTGCCATGAAGTGACCTTCATTAACTGCAGTGATTTGTACAGCCAGAAGATTGACACAGCAACAATAGGCTGGAGATCACAGGAAACTGCTATATCAATCACTTCCCAGGACTGGTACAGAGGCAAAAAAGCAGGAGTAGCCATTTAAAAATAACTCCATGTTATAAACAGTGATGATACGAGTTAATTACAATGTTATAATGCACCCATAATTTCATATTAAAGAGTTTTCCAAGAAAGAACCATGATCTTATGGAAAGGAAACTCAGTTTGGGAAAGTACTCCCCTTCGTTTATTTTGTTCCTAATATTTAACAATCATCTCTCTGTATGGAATGTCTTTCTTTGTTTTTTTCAGGTGATCCTGATCATAATCTTGGGACTGTTCTGATACCCTTCAAATATTTCCAAGTTCTACCAATAATTACTGTTCATTGTAAGCAATGTTCATAGTTCTCCATTGGGTTTATTTTTTTAGTTATTTCATGAGGTGAAGGAGTTCGCTCACCGCAAGTGCTCTTGGGGCTGGATGTGGACATAGCAGGCTATCTTCTTTCCTGGTAACAGCCACTCTAGCCCTGAGATGGTCCGCACCCTCTCATGACTCAGCCCTCCAGTCAGATCACATATTCATTTTCACCCCTTTCAAGGACATATAAAGAGTCTGGCAAAGAATAGCACTATAGTCAGGCAGGAGGCTCCAGCCCTGTGCAAGGACGAGGTCTCAGGATCTTGAGCCTCACGGCTTCAGGGCCATTTCTTGTCTACATTCCCGCATTTCTGGGATAGCCTTTCCACCTTCTGCCCCGCATAGGGGTTAGTAGGGGAACCCAGGCCCACCCTCTCCAATGGGTTCCAGTCCAGAACCCCATGGTAAGCAGCGAAAGTCCACACCTCAAAAGATGCTGTACTGCTGCTTCCCTGTATTGCTTCCTACCAGTCCCCTCCTATCAGAGAGCAAAATGACAACATTAAACAAAATAAATCAAAGCTAAGTCTCAGACCTTCTAATTGTCCACAGTCCTTTTCTCTTCAGCGGGTCTGGTAGAGTCCCAATAGCAGAGACCCCAGGCAGCTGGACTTGCTCCGTCTGAGGGAGTATAGGTCTACTCACCTCCACTGGCTGCCTGGTACTGGACTGTTCTGTTCTCTTTTTAAGCTCCTTCTCCAGCCCATACATGCTTGCAGGTGTGGTGGGGTGGGGCTGTCTGAGTCTGTCAAGGTTCCTCCCCCACTCTGAACTCTAGGGTACAGATGTGGGGACCTGCATGAAAAACCTCCTAAGCTTATCTTTACCAGCTTAGGTCAAAACTTCCCCAAGGTACAAAATATTCCACCCTTTGTCCTTGGATTGGCCGCTACCACCACCAAACTAATACTGGTTACTGGGGAAGAGCTGTTTGGACGCGTCTTTCCCCCCAAAATACTTCCCAAAACCTTGCACCCCACTTCCTAGACAAGGTTTGGTAAAAAGCCTCACCAATTTGCCTAGGTGACTACAGACCCAGACCCTTGGATCTTAAGAACAATGAACAATCCTCCCAACACTTGCACCCCCCCTTTCCTGGGAAATGTTGGATAAAAAGCCTCACCAATTTGCATAGGTGACCACAGACCCAAACCCTTGGACCTGAGAACAATGAAAAAGCATTCAGTTTTCTTACAAGAAGACTTTTAATAAAAATAGAAGTAAATAGAAATAAAGAAATCCCCCCTGTAAAATCAGGATGGTAGATACCTTACAGGGTAATTAGATCCAAAAACATAGAGAACCCCTCTAGGCAAAACCTTAAGTTACAAAAAAGATACACAGACAGAAATAGTTATTCTATTCAGCACAGTTCTTTTCTCAGCCATTTAAAGAAATCATAATCTAACACGTACCTAGCTAGATTACTTACTAAAAGTTCTAAGACTCCATTCCTGGTCTATCCCCGGCCAAGACAGAATATAGACAGACACACAGACCCTTTGTTTCTCTCCCTCCTCCCAGCTTTTGAAAGTATCTTGTCTCCTCATTGGTCATTTTGGTCAGGTGCCAGCGAGGTTACCTTTAGCTTCTTAACCCTTTACAGGTGAGAGGAGCTTTCCCCTGGCCAGGAGGGATTTCAAAGAGGTTTACCCTTCCCTTTATATTTATGACAGAGTCCAAAGTAGCTCTTTAACACTCTACCTTTCTGGCGCAGGGTTTGTGCGCCCTGCCATATATGACCATTGGCTTTCCTTCACATTTGTCCAATATGGCTAATATGCGGAAAGGAAATAACAGTTCAACAATGTACTAACTGAACCAGGGTCATTTAGGTCACTTATTTCTGAAAGGCTGTTTAAATGTGATATCTCTTTATAGGACTTCTATAAGACCACTACTGCAGTAACATGTCCATCACTAATGTCCAAATTTTAAAATGGATGTTGAAAAATTGGAAAGGGACTGAAAAAAAACCCCATACCTTGCGATGAGAAACTTAAGAAGTTCAGTGTATTTAGTCAGAGGCAATAATCATAGTGTGTAAAGTATCTACAAAATGGCTAATACTAGTGGACTATCTTGGCTGAAAGTTGAAGGTAGAAAAACTTAGGCTGGAAATAAAAATACCAGTTCCTAACAGAGAGAGAGCGAAATTAATATTGAACAAATTACCAAGGAAAGTGGTAAATTCATCATCACGTGACGTTTTTAAACAGAGATTGGATATCTTTCTAAGAGAGACATGCTTTAGTAATTCAACTACAAGTCATTGGGCTTGGGAGTGTCTACGTATAGGATAGAAAAGAAGAATTCCCTCAACTACAGAATAATAGGTGGAATTGTATTATGCAGGAGGTCAGTGAAACTATTACAGTACCCCTTTTTGGCCCTAAAATCTATTAACCTATTTTCCATAATCCTCTGAGCATTCAGGTGGTTTCTTATTTAAGCATTAGCTTGGCTATGTTACATATCCTGTATTTTGACTATAAACTAATAGCGCTTACATTTCACAGAGAAAACAAAAACAGAAAATACTATGTATGTACAAGCAGCAGAATTACTGTGGCAGCAGCAACCTTAGCTTTGGGAATTTTCTAACTTCCAAGGCAATGAAATTTCAACCTTGGTATTGCACTAATTAATGATAGGATTTCTTGCATTTAAATTGTGGCAGTTCTTAATCAAAATAGAATTATAAAGTTATTTTTCTTGGGGCACTTATAAGTTCCAGCGTTCTAGCTGGTAGACGTTATAATTTTCCTGTACGTGCTTCTTTGAAAAAGGCCCATTAGCCCTAACAGAGCTATTTGTAATTTAGCTATCCCTAGCTGACTTTGCACATTTTTTGATATGGAGATATTCAGCCTGTGGAGCTTGCAGTCTCCGTTGGCCTTACCAGAAAAAATGTCTATGTTCTTTGAAATGGAGGGGATACTTGTTGACCTTATTAGTTCAGATGAAATTGGACATCCTTAACTAAGTCATCCCAATACATCTGTATTCCCCCGCCTCACATAGGAATATTCTAATGTGCATGTCTGAAGCTGCTACATTTAAACCTTCATAACTTCAAAACCACATTACTAATTTCTCTAAAATTTGCCAGTGTGTATTGTAAGCCCTTTGGAACAGGAATTATTTCTTGCCTGCCTACAAAATACTTCGCACAAGAACTAATGAGAATTTTCTTTTCCCCCCATGGAAAATGTAAACTGTTTGCCAAAAAACCTGACAAATGAAAATTTTCAGTTTTCAGCTAAAAAGTTTTGTTTTTCAATGAAAATTTGCAATTTTTAATGGAAAACACACACTTTTCACAATTTTTTGTCAAAAACCCAATTGTTCTTCAAAAAAGTTGATAGAAAAATTTCAACCAGCCCTACCTACCACATTAGGGGTACTATAAAAGTAATATATAAATAAGTAGATAGAAGAAAAAAAAAACAGCCCTACTGATCAGTCAAATGCCAGATAAAAATGAGTAAACCTTTCATCTTTCTCCGAAGCACGGCACACTCAGGTTGTGGCTGGTCTGCCAAGAGAAGGGGCGTCTTTGGTATATGTACTGTAGTTTTGAAAAACTGATGTCTTTTTTTCTTCCCTCTGTGTACTGCATCTTTAAAACTTCTAAGAACTCTGCTGGGATGTAGGTACATCAGCTCTTGTGTTCAGAGTTGCTGCTGTCCATACACAGAAGCCACACACACACACTTCTCTCATGGTGACTTTATATTTGCTCTTCACCTTAATCTAAAATCAGAGAGACAAGGTGGGTTGAAGAACTCTCTTTTGTTAGACCAACTTCTGTTGGTGAGAAACACAAGCTTTTGAGCTTACACAGAAGAGCTTGAAAGCTTGTCTCTCTCACCAAAAGAAGTTGGTCCAATAGAAGATAGTACTTCACTCACCTTGTCTCTCTAATATCCAGGGATCAGCACAGCTACAACACCACTGCATATCTAAAATTAAAATCAGAAGTGTGCCATTGCTCCTTGTTTCAGAGTAGCAGCCGTGTTAATCTGTATTCGCAAAAAGAAAAGGAGTACTTGTGGCTCTTTAGAGACCTTAGAGACAAATAAATTTGTTAGTCTCTAAGGTGCCACAAGTACTCCTTTTCTTATTGCTCCTTGTGTGTGGAAAAACACAAGAATTCCAAATGGGTAGGTAGTTTCAGTTGTGAAAGTTTTGCCACAGTTGTTCCAGGAGCTGGAACATCTACCTGGTCCAATTTTTATTAAATGTGCTGCAGGACCAAAATACAACCTACAACCTAAGAGTAACCCACAGTATGGACACAGTTAAAGTAAGTCCCTCCATGCCAATTTCCAACCTCTATTTCTAATTATCTTGCTTTGGTTAATTTGTGTCAGAATTAGTGTTGTTTATTTTGTGGTCGGTTTTCCATTTCAATCAACATTGCATGAATACCTTCTTTATTCAGCAAATTATCTGGTGATGGTGCATTATATTTTCAGACCAAAGTATTTATAATCATAATTTTACTCCTATTAAACCCGATACAGGTTGCTACACGATCTTTTCCTCCATATAACAAAAGCCCTAGTAACTGAACAGGGTTAGGAAGTTTCTCTGACAGCAGTTCATTGTGATACTTCACACATTTTACCTACCTATGTAAGTAATACCATACACACACAGATTAAGTGTACCCTAAGTAAAAGCATGTAAATGTCACCTGCTAGAAATGTCTCTATATTCACATTTGTGGGCCCGTGTGGTTACTACTTCTGAAACAAGGCAAAAGTAGGTGCCAATATCGACTGATAAATTATTCCAGTCTCCAGCTGTCCTATCTGAAAAAGAATGAGAAACATATGTAGTGATCCCTGAAACTACATACAGTAAAGGGAAGCACTGTTAGATCGCATTTGATAAGACAAGCTGTGTTGCAGTTGGCTAAAAGAAAGGGGGGGAGATTAGGCTGTGCCACTCATTTAATTAAAAGTAAATAACAATGCCAATGAAAACCCAGCTCTCTTTCTAAGGTTAATCACAGAGCACAATTTATCCTGCAGTGATGTGTGAAATCTGGCATCTACTGTGCCAAGAGAGAGCAAGCCTTGCCCCATGTTTTTCATGTGACATAAAAGCAGAGCTCCCCATCCCTACCTGAACCTAAGGCCCACCTGTAGCTGTCAGTCAGTCCTGCAAAGTTGAAGCTGTTGCTGCTGGGATGGGTAGGAATATGCAGGGCTCTTAGTAGAGATGATTCCTCTGCCTCAGTGGCATATAGGACCTAAATCTTGGCCTCTTTCATGACTCTGTCTTCAGGCTCCTGTCCTACTTCTATGATCACTCGCTAACTGTCTCCTTCAGATTTCGTTCCCACTTTCCATGAGTGTCCACTACAGGACTTGCTCCTTACCCCACACTTTGATCTCTCTACACAGCCCTATTGGCCTCTTTCAGCCAACATCTCTCTCTCTGCCAATTGTCTCACAAATCTCTTTCCACTACTGATTGTCCTTCAGACAATAAAGTCCCAGTCCCTACTAACAAATTAATAACTGCAACAGACTTGATTTTCAAAAGGTTGTTTGTCTCCTCCATACCTTTCAGGATGGCAAAGCCATCAGCACCACCCTGATCTTTCTTTGTTGCTGGGCCAGCAGGATTCTTACTTTGCTGCCTCCCCTGCCTCAGGAAGGGCACTGAGAGGTAGAACATTCTGTTAAGTAAATCAGCTGATCAGCAATGGAAAATTCCAGCCACCCCGTGTGATTGATGGGGAGAAGATGTCCGATTGCATGGAGCTCTTTAGTCTAGCAGACAAAGGCATAGCAAGATCCAATGCTGGAAATTCAAGATAGCCAAATTTAGACAAAAAATGCAAGCACCAATTTGTAATGGTGAGCATAATTAATTATTGGGACAACTTAGCTAGGGAGATGGTGGATGCCTCATCACTGGAAGTCTTCACCTGAGTTAGATGGCTTTTTAAAAAATATGCTTGAGCTCAAGCAGATGCCATGGGCTTGACAGGAAACACTTGATGTTCTCGGACCTGTGTTATGCAGTAGGTCAGACTGAAAGATCAGAATGGTTCCTTCTGGCCTTCGAATCTGGGAATTGAAGAGTGGGAGCCTGTTATGCAATGTGAAAATGAGAGATAGGGGACAGGGCCTGAGGGGAGGATGGAAAGAGACAGAGGGGTCCAGAGGATGAGGAAAAACTAAGAAAAGGAGGGGAAATGGTGGGCTGGAATAGAGCAATAGAAGCCCCAAGGACAGATGAGATTTAATCATGAAGGGAAAAGAGGGATTCCCTCCCTCTCCTGTGGCCCCAGTATGCCAATACCTTGTTGTGCAGGAGACATAAAAGCCACTTATAACTGGCTGGGAGAGGATTCCCGCAGCATAAGCGCTGCATAGGATAGCTGTAGACTGCCCTAACCCATCCCTTCACAAGCCTTAGGCTAGCAGGAGTGCTGGGAGGGAGGGGAAAGCAGGACAGGGCAGGGCCTGTAGGCAGGCCACACAGGGCTGCAGTAACTTCAGGCAGGCCAAGGAGCTGCTCTAAGTTACACCGGAGGAGCTATTTCAGCCCCACACCAGAAGCCTCTGAGCAAAGGTGGTTTAAAGGCGCCATCTGCCTGAGCTGCACCTGTGCATGCCACACTTCCTGGCGGCATAATGCACAACCTCACCTGTCGGCATGGGGAGGTCCAAAATGGAAGGAAGAGAGGCACACAGAACCACAAAAGGAGAAGATACAATTTGGGACAGTTTTTCCCTCAACCTTTTTTGAATCACGCCCCATTTTTAGATTCCTGGTTTCTTTGTGTTTTGTTTTAGGTTTATTTATTTGGTTTACTTGGAGCCCTCCCAAGTCCTGATGGAGAGCAAAGATGCCATTTCTGATTCGAATTGGGTGAGGTAACTTTCAGTGGAGGCTCAGGGGCTGCTTAGGCCTGGAAGCTCTTGGATTTTTTGAAGGTTAAAATGTAAAAAAATAAGTCTATTTAGGGAGCATTTGTTGTGATCATTTCCTATACCACCCAGCAGTGTCCCCCAAGTCCATTCACCTGGAAGTACCTTCCACCCAGCAATGCCCCAACCACCATGCTCACCCCCATATCACTTGTCAGTGCCCTCCCCCATGCTTGTCCAAGCCACTTGACAGCACCCCCCACACACATTGTATTGCCCCCAAATCAAATAATAGTGTCCTAGGTTTCAATGAACACACAGTGCCTCCTCCAATCAATCATACATCCATGGCCCCTGCCTGTAGGGAGAGTGGAAGGTTCAGAGAGAGCAGAGAGCGGGGTGCTGAGGGGAGGGATGGGATGGTCATGTGTATGGAATTCCCTTGGGGGGAGTTCCCCATTCCGTGCCCCTTTCCTTCCAGCGGGCCCTCTCTCTGCTCACCTAGGTTGGCGCTCTCTGCCACAACCACACAGGATTCAGCAGGGGGAGCCCCCTGCTCCCTAGAGCTGCAGTGACTGACAGCACAACAGGCCAGTCACAGCTCTCCGGGGGGGGGTGCTCTGTGAAACAACCGGGGGTGCACCAGGTGCAACCCATCCTTCATGCTAAGGTCAGCTGTCTAATTTGGCCTGGCTTGCCATACTCCCCTAGAAAGTTTGATGTTCCCACCCCATCGAGAACCCATGATCTGGTCCTTTAAGTGAGAATAAGGCCAATTCACCTATGCCTGGTCAGCTGACCTCAGTTAGGCTTAAAAGAGAGGCCTGGGGAAAACAGGGAGCCAGTGAGAGTCAGTCAGGAAAAATCAGGAGACTGGAGGAGGGCTCTGGGAACAGCTGCAGAGAGCTGGAAAGAAGGAGGTATTATCAGGAAGCCAGTGGAGGTGTGCCCTGGGGCAAGGAGAGCAGCAAGAGGAGGTTGCTGGCTGACTTCCCCAAGCCAGAGAGCTAGGGATGGACAGGACAGAAGGCAGGAGCAGCAACATAGGGAGGTACCTGCTGTCAGAGAGCTGAAGCCAATGGCTGGGGAGGGCTGAAGGCAGGATAGCAGTGGAGGAGCTTACCCGCGGATGTCTCCATACCAGACAGCTGCCCCCAGGGGAACAGCAAGAGGGCCAGGTGAAGTGAGAGATGCTCACTTGGTCAAGATGCTCCCAGCAGAGAGGCTGTGGGGGATTCCTGTTGGGAAGAGTGGGGTTACCCTCCAGCTGGAAAGGCTGGGGTGGCTAGCCTGGAAGAGGGACAGAAGAGGACCAACAAGGAACCCAGATGTGGCAGAAGACACCTAAGTGTGATAGGGAAGGACTCCCACCAGCCTCTCTGCTGGGAGTCCCCGCTGGGAAGAGTAGGGTTCTAAGGACTATAGACCCCGCGTGTGGGAAATGTTTGGGACTTTTGCTGGGGACTATTTGAATGATGTTTTGGCAATAAACCATGCTGATGCACGAGAGGATAACTTGCATGGAGTTACTGGGGTTACCTGAGAGGGGAACCTGGGTCACGTGCCATGCTGTGGCTGTCTGAGGAGGCATTGTCAGGCAGGGCCGCCTTCTTGCACACCCTCTGTCTTTTTCTATGTAAGCTATTCCAAAGGCGAGACAGCGCGAGTATGAACATCAGTATCCAAGACTTCAAATGAAAGAGCAAGCCAGCAACAAGTTATGAAGGAGAAAGAACATTCTGTAGTAGTAAATAACTGAAGTGTTTATAACACAGAATGATAAGGCAAAAGGCACAGCTCATCGCAATGCACCCAGGCAGTATAGCTCTTTCGCTATTACTTGGCCAACACTATTTGATTCCAGGCCAGCATCCTCCCCCGAAATTCAAACTGTCAGTGTAAATTAAATAAGAAAGAAATCTCAGTCGCCAGCTACAGAGTTCAAGAGTTAGAATATAAGCCCTAGCCTTACCACAGCTGTCAATGCAAAGGTGTTTTCAAGCTAATCCACATCTGTCCTTCATAGAGAAGTTTCACTTCGAAGGCCCAACTCCGTGCTCCTCACTCAAGCAAAACTCCCATTTGCTTCTTTTGGGGATTTGTCTGCCTACAGAAGTCAGGACAAAGCCCACGAACCTTTCTCTGTACTCAGTGAATCAACTGCCTCAATTTGCTCAACAAAGAGAAGGTTAAGGTGTGACATGATCACAGTCTATAAGTACCTAGATGGGAAACAAATATTTAATAATAGGCTCTTTAATCTAGCAGAGAAAAGTATAACATGAGCCAATGGCTGGAAGTTAAAGCTAGACAAATTCATATTGGAAATAAGGTGTAAATTTTTAAAACGGTAAGAAGAATTAAGCATTGGAACAACTTACCCACAGTCATGGCAGATTCTGCATCACAGACAATGTTTAAATCAAGATTGAATGTCTTTCTAAAAAGATATATGTTTTAGGATTATTCTGGGGAAGTTCTGCGGCCCGTGTTATATAAGAGGTCAGACTAGGGGATCACAATCTATGAATGTTCAGTACAAATTGCAGCCCTTAAAATTCTGGATGGATCCAAAAGATACAAAGTCAAAATAAGAAAAAAAAATAATGTTCCAAAGATTTTTCTGGAGAATAGCCAGTCACCAATGGAACTGGAGGAAACCCTATCATATGAATCATTTAATAAACAGGACCAGTCTGGACAAAGCACTGGAAAATATACCATAAGGAACAATTTTGTATTGGCAGGGGAACAAACAAGTCTTATTTTGTTCGTCTTTTTCATCTCCATTTTCTATGGGCCTGATCTGCAAGGGATCTCACAGGTCAGGCCTATGGCCTGTAAGATTGCTTTAAAGCAAAATTAATAAAAGTTTTATCTAGAGCTGCAGTAGGTTAGATACACTATTTGATTTCATTCAATAAGCCTCAGAACGTCTCAAAGTTAATAAGATCTCGTCTGAAAGGCCTAAGAGAATGCATTATATGCACTTAATACAGGGCAAATGAGCAACCATCTCTGCTTTGGACTCCATATGGGCTCAAGCCTCAATATCCATATCTAATATTCAAAGATTAAAGCTGTTTGGATCCAGGGGTTGGGTTCAAGTTATCAGAGAGACAAGGTCCAGCTGCGAAACTCTGATCTGGATTCAGACTACCACAGACTCTGTTTGCCACCAGGAATTTGGTTTGTAAGATTATCTAGTCAGAAAATACTGGCAATGTGTGTGTTCAATAGTAAAGTCATTCCATAACTATGGGACACTCTCAGCAACCCAGTACAGAAGCAAAACAAATACATCAAAGGATGCTTGCTACAAACAGCGATAAGAGGTTTTGGCAAAGGAGAAAGGTGAGAGCAAGAGATACTGAGTTTTCTTCCTAATCACCATCTTATAAAGAGAACTAAGCACAGTTCTAAACTCTTCCCTCTCTTCATGACTCATACTCAACTCTGTAACATGTAACCTTGACTGGAAAGGCAAGTTTGGGCCTTTTAACATAAGCATACTTAAGTTAGCGTTATGCCAAATGGCTAGAAAAGGGGGACAAGGAGACAGGAGATCTGGGATCTATTCCTTGTTCTCATCATCACTCACTGTATATATTTCAGCAGAGCTCCTTAACCTCAGTGTGCCAGGTTCCTCTTGCATAGAATGAGTGTAACAGCATTCACCTTTGCAAAGCTCTTTTAGATTCTCAGCTAGAATCACAAAGTACTATTACAAACAAAAGGAAAGGAAAGGAGTTGCTGAGATGGTGCAAGTGGGTATAAACTAGAAGCAATGGAATGAAAGTAACCAAAGGGACATTTTAGGCTAAATAGCAGGAAGCACTAAACAATGAAGCCCATTAGACTGTGGAATAGACTCCCAGAGGGAAGTGCTGGCAGCCCCCTCACTTGCGTAATTTCAAATAAGACTAGACAAAGCACAAGAAAATATACTGTAGGGAATAGTCGCGGGCTATGCTTTGGGGAGCCGGGGGGGAATGGGCTGGATGACTTAACAGGTCTTTTCCATCCCCAAATTCTGTTAATTTATTATTGGCTGTTGCAGATTATGATGTAACGGCAGCCTGCAGTGACTGGCAAACCAAAGGGAGGTCAGAAGTAATTTTTTGGATGCCTTCAGCCTGGTGCACGTCCCAAGCGCTGACCGCACTCATTCGGCATGTTTAGCCACCTGGCAGCCCCACTGTAGCCAACCTAAATATTTCATATAAAGTTGAAATGAAATAGCAAACAACCATCACTCTCAGATATGTTAATTTTTTCTAGGATTTCTTTTTGCAGACAAATCTAAAAACAAGAGATTGAGCCGAGGCACTTACTAAGCGAGCTCCAGACCCAGCAGATTCCATTGGAACTGGTGGAACTGCTGTTGGAAACAGTTAAGCATTAACAAGAGTGGGGGGAAATACACCTGTTGTAGTCGGCTACCAGCTCAGGCTTCACCTAGGGTGACAGATTGCACCTGATCCAATGGAGCGAGATACATTATAAACATAGGCTAGAAAAAAAGTCAGGCAATTTCCCTCTTTATGGCCATATGTCGGCCCAAGCTGCTCAGGTCTCTCTCACACTCCCACCTCTGTGCCTTTCTTTTTTCATGGAACCCTCTGAAATAAAACCAACAGACAAGAGCAGATGAATCTCACACACACACACCCCTCCTTGGAAACCTCAGGCTAGAATTTACACCCGCATCAGCTCCCACATAGGTTTCAATGGCTATTTACAGTACTAGGGCCCTTTTTCACCCACTGTGGGCCAACCAATAGGTGGCAATGTAATTTACTCACATACTTTTTACTGGCTTTATATATTTCACCCCTATGCCGGGAACACTTTTCTAGACTTCCTGCGGGGAAGAGGTAAGATGAGCTATTGCTGAAGAGGAGTCTAACAGGAAAAATAGACTCCGAAGGTACTGGAGGAAGGGAGAGTGAACGGCTGAGGAGAGAGGTTGAATCAACTGATTGGGGGAAAGTGGCAAAATTGATCAACCAAGGGAAGCGATAGGACGAATGGATGGACTGGGATGGAGGGAGAAGAGGTGTATTAACAGAAAATTGATGAAGCAAGGAGGAAACTGCAGAGATAAAATTGATGTCACATAGTCAGAAACGTGTGGGATACAATTGATGAAGTCTGCTGGATTACATAGGAAGGCATCTACTTTGGAGTCTTAAGCAAATGTTATGCAAGTTTTATTACAAATTTTAGTCCATGTGGCCAAAATTGAGCCCATGTGGCCAAAAGCTGATGAATTGGAAAACATTCTGTCCCCAACTGTCTGAACTACACTTTGCACCTCCCCATATTCTGGGGCAGCCCAGGGGCCTCCTAGGCCCCTGACATATTTTAGAGCAGCCATGAAGCTGCTCTAACTTACAGCTAGCTGCAATAGCCCCCAGAGGCCTTTGCATCAGCTGAGAATCATCAGGAGTGCAACAGTTCTCCAGCTATGCTGCCTCCCTCAGCCATGCCCACACCAGAGGGCATAGAGCTAGCAAAGCTGGCTCTACATCATCTAAAAAAGTTGAGATCCATTGTGTTTATGTCCCCTTTACACTCTGCAAGCAACAAGGAGCTGTAGGGCAATGGAGAACCACCCATTCTGTGAACCTTGCCTAGCCCCTACTAAATTCCAGATTTCTATCTTTCTTCTTCAAGTCAAGAAAGATGGAGGCAGCGAAGAGGATAGCTGTTTCCCCCCTTTCCAATGTTAGCTCCGTACCTGGCAAAGTGGCCGTATCTTTATTTTCTTTACCTGTGGTTTTATTTGTCAGCCCAAGCATGCAACATCAAACATAGGCTTTGGAAAAGCCTGTTTTCAAGGAGCAAACGATACTTTAGCTCAATATTTTTATCGCTGAAGAAATTAAACAATGGATGTGATTTCAGTGCCACATGCAGCAAGTGATGTGGGTTGAGGGATCAAATGGTGACTGGTACAGACAAAATTAATTATGTGCTCTGAGACCACTGAATCAGTAGGAACAGCAGCTACAGGCTGGAAAGAGCTGATCTGCACTTAAACATACATGAAGCAGGAAACACAGTGCAACACTGGCAATGAATAAAAAGAAAAGTTTCATTTTTTAGATGTGGGATCTTAATAAACACATGGCAGAACCACATGTATCAGGATTAGCCTGCACGTGCTGATTTAAAAAAAAATTACTACTTGCTTATTAGAGAAGTGCCCCTTCTCTAGAAGTAAAATTCACATGAAGTTATGACCTTGACTAAAGTACAGAGAGAGGTTGGATCCAGGCTTTTAGTTCTGTTCATTATACAGAAAGGCCCACTCCAATGTTGGATCCAGATCCAAACACCCCAAAATCCTGGATCCAGATGCTCCAAGATTATGATTTGGGCCCATCTCTAATATGTCTTGCCAGTGTGGAATCAGGTAACTATGAGCAGGATACATTACAAAAGACAGAAAAACTGAGCTTGAATGTGAGCTGTACAAGCCCTCCCAGAACTCTGGGTAATTACTTGCAGGGCTAAGCCTGTGCTGAAAGCAACTTCATTGAGCCAGTACCTGAGCTAGCTAGGATTTGCCGGGTCATGCAGCAGCCACACCCAGTGATTACAGTCTAGACATAGCCATTGCCATTAACCACCATGGAACATCTTGCAAGATATTTGCTCGATCCTGCTCCCACTGAAGTCCCATGGAAGTCTCTGATTTTTGTTCTATTGGAAGTCCCCTCCCTTTAACAGAAAGCTTCTGTATAGCCAACAATGGTTTTCATTGCATTACAAAAGCAAACCTGAAGCATTCAACATTCTATAATAGATCACTGCTCTGTAAGATGGCATGCCAGTTAGAATCCTCTGTTCTATACATTACATAGTCTTAATGTGTGGGATCTAGTGGCTAGAGCACTGGACTAAGACTGGAGAACTGATCTATTCCCTGCTCTGCCACTGGTTTGCTGGGTAACCTTGGGCATGTTGCTTTGCCTCTCTGTGCCTTAGTTTCTCCATCTGTAAATGGGGAGAAGGACAATTGCCTCTTTTGTAAAGCACTTTGAGATCTACTGGTAAAAAGAGTAAGGTATTATTGGATGTCTCCTGCTAATGGCTATCCCCCAGCAACTGTAATAGTCTGCTACTTACAGTTAGCAGAATTCTTCCTTAGCTCAGGCTGTAGCAGTCTAGGTTTTTAGAGCTGAAGATCCTGCGTTCCTATCCCCACAGACAGGCATGCTGTTTGGATGCACATACATGCAGTTTGTTATGCTTAAACAGAGCTTCCAAAGAGGAATGAGAAGCTTTTTATTGCAGGACAGTCCTGGGATAGGAGACTGAATGTGAATCCCTGTTTGTTCAAGAGTTCACAGCTAATTCGGTTTTAAATTTTATTGACCATATAAGGGACAGAGGAAGAAGTGCTAAGAAGTTTGTATTCTCATTCTTTCCATATCTGAGCACACGTCCCATAGACATTCGGACTCCCATTCCTCTTTTTCAATGTAATTCTCTCATTCATCAGCGCACTGTGCTGAAGTCTGTTTTACATTTGATAATTACTTACATACCATCTTTGGATATAAATCTCTCTGGTTCTTGTTTTTGGTGCATCAGGGGAGATAGACTCTCCCCCCGCTGTTATGCCCCATGCGAACAGCATACCCACTGTGAGCCAGTTACTAGTGTCATGTGATCAGAGCCTGCCACCTAGTGCACCCAGATGTGTACTGGATCTAGAGTGTTAACCAAACCGATCAGGATTTACTAACCATGGAAAATCTGATTTTTCTACCAAGTGTTTTCTTGGTGTGGCTGGGAAAGGAACACTCGGCCACCACCAGTATTTAGCCTAGAAGAAAACACTGTATGAGCAAAAGAATGGAAGGAAATGGGAGAAGTAATAAAACATCAGATACATTAATTAACCTCATAGACCCTATTTTGCTTTACAGAAGAGTTAAACTGCATGCATACCATTCTCTGGCCATGATAAATCAGTCAGGGAGATTCTGCAACTGAGTCAGGAAACTGAGCCTACTGTGTTTCTTGGGTCATCTGCCATAGCCCCAACAGTCAGGTGCAGTATCTGGCAATCAATAACAGAATGTCTAAGGGCTCTTGTAAACTTCTGAGCTTCCCTTTCCATTATTCAGTAGGGGCTTGATTTTGGTCTGGGTCAGGAAGGAAACACTATTTCACACAGCGTGCAGGGAACCCTGGTGTATTAATTTACTTGGAGTAAGTGGGCCAAAAGGTGTTAACAGAACCCAATTATTGTCTAGCATTAAACAGTGTTAAACAAGGTTTGGTATATAGAGAGCTCAGCCTGTTTGGCACCATGGCAATCACACCATTAAAATGATTCTATTTATTAAAAATACAGAAAAGGGAAAAAACAATTAAAACATTTGAAATGTAAAGTATTAAGTAAGGCTTTCATTTTAACAACGTTACTTCCTCCCTTTCCCTTTAGCTGGAGAGAGTTTTTAGAAGGAAAACCCCACCCCCTTGTTTGACAGTCTCTTAAATGGTATCAAAGATGGTAATAACTGTCCTTTTGGGGCAAAGAAAAGAAGCTAGTTGAGATAGGCTGGAGTTGTGGTTGTTGCTGCTACTGTTAAAGTCAGATCTCATTTTATCTAACACGGTGTTTGGGATTCAGCTGGAGCTAGTCAAGGTGGCGATGTTATCTGAGTCCCTCCCTTTGGCCCATCTGGTCAGGACATCCCTCCAGATTAGGACAAAGAAGGTCGTGGGTTTCCAGGAGGCATGAGGGTGGCAGCCTTGATGGGGAAGCTCACTTCAGTAGCCTCTGTCTGTTCTTCCATCTTTTCCTCCCAAAGGGAGTGATGGGTGGAATAGTCCTTCCCTTTATTATTTGTCCACCAATTAGGCTTAATATTCAAACACCAATTTGGGTTCATTAATTTCTAGTTCCACCTCTGTTTTTATCAAGCATGATTTCAACACAGTCCATGAGTAGGGCCCTACCAAATTCATGGCCACAGAAAACGCATCACGGACTGTGAAATCTGGTCTCCCCGGTGAAATCTGATCTTTTGTTTGCTTTTACCCTACACAATACAGATTTCACGGGGAAGACCAGCATTTCTCAAATTGGGGGTCCTGACCCAAAAGGGAGTTGCAGGGGGGTTACAAGGTTATTTTATGAGGGTCGTGGTATTGCCACCCTTCCTTCTGCACTGCCTTCAGAGCTGGCTGACTGGAGAGCGGCGGCTGATGGCCAGGTGCCCAGCTCTGAAGGCAGCGCCCTGCCGGCAGCAGCAGAGAACTAAGGGTGGCGATACCCTGCCATTCTTACTTCTGCACTGCTGCTGGCAACGGCTCTGCCTTCAAAGCTGGGCTCCCGGCCACCAGTCACTGCTCTCCAGCTGCCCAGCTCTGAAGGCAGCGCCACCGCCAGCAACATTGAAAAAAGGATAGCAGTACTGCAACCCCCCTACAATACCCTAGCGACCCCTCCCCCCACCCACAACTCCTTTTTGGGTCAAGCCTCCTAAAATTACAACACTGTGAAATTTCAGATATAAAATCGCTGAAATCAAGACATTTACAATGTTTTTAATCCCAGGACTGTGAAATTGACCAAAATGGACTGTGAATTTGGTAGGGCCCCCTATCCATGAGTTATATCAGCAGGCCTTTTTGTTTACAGTAATCCAGTTTGTCTCCCTTTCAAACCTTTTGCCCCCCACCAGCATTTGTTATTATAGGTTATTGTGTCATTTTATGACCTTTCACATACTTTTTACAATTGAGCTCACAATTAGAGTAAATTTGTAGGTCCATTTATCACAACAGTCCATTGAGTTCTCTGCTCAAAGGCAGTCAATAAGTCAAATATAGTTGCTTGATTGTAAAAAGGGCAGGATAATTACATGACCTATATCTGTTCTTGAAGTACTGGCAGCTCCCATAAATAAAATGACACTTCATGCTCCAGGGTATGAACCAGCAGTCCAGGGTAGACTCTGGTTAACTGAGTTTACTCACTTCTAAACTAAACTCCATATTCCCCAAATTTGGTCAGTTTGCCCACTTTTTTTTTTAAACCATTTCACCACTGGTTAGCACTGGTTCCTGATATACAGCACTGTGCAGTTGGCTAGGTGCAATATATCAGGGATGCTCTTTGCCTTCCTCTGAAGCCTGAGGTAAATGGATCATTACAGGTGCAGCATCTGCTATTTCACTTCTCTGCATTCCTCAAACACCAGAATGCTTTGTAGCCTCAGTCCCTGCCCCTCAGCACCGGGCTGTAGAGACTTCTTTCACTCCATATCAATGATTGCAACATCTTAGCACCGGTCCCTAATTAGCTCCCTGATTCTTTTCAAGTCCCATCTCAGCACCCATCTCTTCTTCCCTGCCATATAGCTCCTAAACCCTTCATCTAGAGAAGAACATATTTTATACCCTTTGCTTCCCAGTTTTTGTATGGTCAACCATTTTTTCCCAGAACTTGTGCCTTGTACCCCACCCTTACACTATGCTCTTACACATCTGAAACATAGAATCACAGAAGATTAGAGCTGGAAGAGACCTCAGGACGTCATCTAGTCCATCTGAAGGTCCATCGAGGTCATCTGAAGTTAGATACATTCCAATTAGAAATCAGGGGCACATTTTTTTTTAAACATTGAGTTAATTAACCATTGGATCAATTTACTTTACCAAGAGATGTGGTGGATTCACCAGCACTTGAAGTATTTACATCAAGACTGAAGGTCTAAAAATGTACTCTAACTGAACCAGAAGGGTGGATGCAGGAAATCCCTGGGTGAAAATTTATGTCCTGTGTTATGCAGGAGGTCAGACTAAATCTCCTGCATGATTAAAATAAGGCCTGGCCTTATAATCTGTGATTCTACAGATGCTAATAGTACAGTATATTGCAATCTATTTGTGTATGTATCAATCTGTGCTTTCCCAGGGAACTGCACATTGACTTGGTAAGAAGGTTTGTGTGTTTCGATGACCCTGAGAGATATGCCAGCAGGATTTTAACTCCTGGTAGGACAACCCATGGTGGACATATCAAAGTGCAGGGACCAATCAAAGAGCAGCCCGCTGGTCTTCCAGGTTGGGGGTTAGCCAATAGGCCAACAACACCCTATCATCATCAAAAAGTTATAGAAACACAACAAGGTAGATATTCCAGCAAACAGCACAATGGATTGTGGATGGAGGAGCCTTGTTAGTGCCCTAAGTGATGTCCAACTGCAATGGAAGGATTCAGACATATGTCTTGATTAGTCATCTGTGATACTCTTAAGACACCAGCACTAGACCAAAATAATTGGGTTTGTACCAGACAAGTTTCATACCCATGAACTCTCTTCCCAGTATGAACTAGAAAAAGGCTAGTGCACAAGGAAAAATCCCTGTGAAAGCTTATTTTTGTAAGAATTACGCAGTGACATTTTCAGCAATATACACTGTGTTGTCAAGTTACGGTTAGACAAGCCAAATATTTGTGTAATTTCTGAAATAAAAATATGAAAGCAGCAAAATTTAGACAGACTGGCTTTTGTTAAAGCTGCACTCCAAGAATAATAGAAGTTTATGTGAATTACCAACAAAATTGTTTTGGGGAAGAAAGTTGCTTGATATTCTAGGCAAATTCATTAAGCCAAAGTTTACATGAAAAATATTCCTGTAGAGGCGGCCCTATAGATTTATGCATCTGGTATGTACCATATGATGCTGATCACTGGACCTGTCTCAAGCACTCTGACAGAGTAGCCTACAATTTCTGGGGCACTTGTGCATTTTCCAACAGTTGTTATGATGATTTATGACTTACATTTATTCTATACACTGTAGCACACTTACAACTAATTTGAGGTATATACTTGCAAGAGTCATTTCACCCACCTAGATCATGGCTGAAATGCAACTACTTCTAGGGCAAAATATGGCAACTGTTATCATGTGCTGTTCAAACAGAATACAGGTGTTTAGAACAAGAAATGAATACCATCATCTCTCCAGGTATTCCTACGGCCCCAGCAGGGTAGAATCCAGGCACCTCACAACACCCCTGCGAGGTACAGCTCTGCAGCAAGCCTGGAAGTCCAGGTACAAGCTCTCAGGGTCAGGTTCTGAAGCAGCCCTGCCATGTGGAATGCCCTGGGCAGGGGACTCCAGGGTTTCCACACTCCTGAGCCAGCTGGCTCCCCACATTGGTGAGCCGGCTGCCCCTAGAGTCGGACAGCTTGATGAACCAGCTGGCCAGGGAGCCCTGGGGACCATTGCCCCAGAGCTGCAGACTCTGGAAGACCTGGCAGCTGTTGAGTGAACCTGACATGATTCTTGTCATTTTCACTGCTGCCTACCACTGAAGAGCAGTAGTGAAATGTTTCACAGCTTCTCTTAAGTGGTGGGCAGCAGTGGAACTGATAAGAATCATGTGTAACCCCCAGATTTTGTCCCTGGCTTACTTGGGAGCAGGCAACACTCACCTGTGTGCCTGGGCGCCTGATGTTGTTGATATTAAAGGAAATCCTGAGTATCCCAGTGGTGAGGTTGGGTAGGTGGGAATCCTCTATCCACCCCTCTGCTGCAATCCCTTTACTCCTAAAGGAATTTAAAATTGATGGTGCCTCCCCCTGGCTGGCCCCTGTATACACTCAGTGGTATGCCTTGGGAACCTCGAGGAATAAACCTATTCTAATAATAACCAATCATCTGTGGCATGGATCTAATTCAAAAATACCAATTATAAATAATATACATCCAATATACTTAATTAGAATTCACATATTTTACTTAAAAAAACTTAAAGAAACAGGATATAACAGACTACGATTAAATGTCACTACTAATTTAAATCCACAGGGGTCAGCTGAATGAAAATCAATTAACAAATACAGTATACAGTGATAAATGAAACTTATCTCACTGGCATTTACACTGCCACCATTTACCCCACCCTGGAGCGTACACTCCCCTGGATTTTAGAGTCCCAGACACTTGATTGCGTGGGTGCGCTTGAAGATCTGAAGCTGGAGACAGCGCTCTGTTGGTTCTGTGTATCAGTCCAGCCAAGGCAACAAGCTGCACAACCCCTCTGACGATTGGAGCTCTGGGTCCTGGTTCAGTGGGAAGACCACTCTGCCTCTCTTCAGACTCAGACTTTCTGCTCTGCCCCTTCCCTTGCAAGTACTTTCCCAAACCAGAGTGGGGGTTACTCACGGTTCCTTCACTGCAGCCCACCTCAGTCAGTCTAGGCACAGCAATAGTCTCTCCTCAGCTCCAGGGAAGTCATCAACCTCCTCCCTAGGTTACCAATTCCAGCACTTCACCACCCTACTAGTGAAATAGTGTTTCCTAATATCCAACCTAGACCTCCCCCCTGCAACTTGAGACCATTGCTCCTTCTTCTGTCATCTGCCACCACTGAGAACAGCCGAGCTCCATCCTCTTTAAACCCCCCCTTCAGGTAGTTGAAGGCTGCTATCAAATCCCCCCTCACTCTTCTCTTCTGCAGCCTCTCCTCATAAAATCATGTGCCTGAGCCCCCTAATCATTTTTGTTGCCCTCCGCTGGACTCTCTCCAATTTGTCCACATCCTTTCTGAGGTGGGGGGCCCAAAACTGGACACAGTACTCCAGATGTGGCCTCACCAGTGCCGAATAGAGGGGAATAATCACTTCCCTCGATCGGTTGGCAATGCTCCTACTAATGCAGCCCGTACGCCATTAGACACACTGTTGAGTCATATCCAGCTTCTCATCCACTGTAATCCCCAGGTCCTTTTCTGCAGAACTGCTGCTTAGCCAGACGGTCTCCAGCCTATAGCAGTGCATGGGATTCTTCCATCCTAAATGCAATACTTTGCACTTGTCCTTGTTGAACCTCATCAAATTTCTTTTGGCCCAATCCTCCAATTAATCTAGGTCACTCTGGACTCTATCCCTACCGTCCAGCATATCTACCTCTCCCCGCAGCTTAGTGTCATCCATAAACTTGCTGAGGGTGCAATCCATCCCAACATCCAGATCATTAATGCAGCATTCAGTCAGGTCCATAGGCATTAAAATTGGTGGTGATCTCTCATTCTCAGACTTTGACTATGCACATGAGATTCTTCTAGTACAGAGCGCTGACAGGTTTTGCGAGGCACTGCAGCAAATAGGAGAAGGAGTTTGTGATGTTACACTCCATATTCTTTATGGAAATATGCTTAGGATATGGATAGGACATAACTAAGGTATGTTTTATGCAAGATGGGTCATGTGAGATATCGTTGAAAAGGTTATGATTTACTGAATGAGATTATCCAATTTGTATGCCTGTGTCATTTCTGTATCTAAAGTTAGGAATATGGAGTATATAACTATTACAACTGAGTGTGCATTTGGAAGACACCGACCAGACAACAGGCCATCGGATTTGATGGGCCATTAGGAAGAAACAACAAGACTATGAAGATGCTAATCTCTCTCCTTCCTGGGCGGTAGCTAGCACTACTAGGTCAGGTGGTCTTGTCACCTGATACTAAACATTATCTTGGACTTCTGTAACTTTCCACTAAAAGGAGGGGAGGGGGGTCAAGTTTGGGAAACAAAAGATTCCCACCTTATGTAAATCTTATTTAAGGGTGGGGAGGAGGGAAAATGGGACTCTCCTCCATTCTTCTTTGGTTGGCAAAGACTGCTGAAAGTACCTGAAGGGACAAAGAAACCAACCTGAAGGGAAAGGCAGAGGTCCAGTCTGTAAGAAAATAACGAACTCTGAGCTACAGAAACCCTGCATCCTGCCTAAATTCAACATTTAGGGGGAGAAATTACATTTTGTAACCTGTTTCTTTAGTGAATCAAGCTTAGTTGGCGTGTTTCGTTTTATTTGCTTAGTAATCTGCTTTGTTCTGTTTGCTCTCTCTCTAACTACTTAAAATCTGCCTTTTATAGTTAATAAAATTTTGTTTTGTTTATTATTAAACCCAGTTTATGTAATTTCTAACTGGGGGGGGCAAGAAGTTGTGCATATCTTTCTTCACATTGAGGAAAAGGGCAAAATGTTATAAGCTTGCACTGTGCAGATTTTTCTATACAGCACAAGACAACATACCTTTGGGTCTGCTCTTCAAGGGAGGTGAACACTGGAGTGCTGGGGCAAGACCCTTAAGCTGAGTCTTCCCAGAGCTGATCTCAGTGTCTGTGTCTTTTTGAAGAGTGGTGTGGCCCTGTCTGTGTGTGTGCTAGAGGAGGCTTAAGAGCCTGGCTCAGCAAGACAGGGTAAAAGGGGGCCCAGGCTGGCAGAACAGGCAGGCTCAGCGGTATCCCAGTACATCAGATGGCACAATAAAGGGGCCAACCCGTCACAGAGTTGTGTTTTGTGATCAAAGACAAAGCTGCAAAATCTAGGAGCAGGTCCATCTGCAACTCCAATCTCTGAATAATGCAACCGTCGAAGCGGTCTCCTTTTGCTATTTGGGTTCTGTACACACCAGTTCCTCCAGTTTTCATACAGAGGTTCTTCACCGGATTGGCATTGCAGCATCTGACATGGATCATTTACAACTAATATGAAATCAACAGCATCTTGCCACAACAACCAAATTCAGGATCTAGTTGACCGGTATCTTCTCCCTACGGCTGTACAATTGAGAAATACCGACACTATGCCGCTCAGACTGGGCAATGCTGGAGGCTTTCCACACAAAATGCCAACATCACATATTGGGCATAAAGTGGAATGAATTTGTAACACAGACGTTTACAGTTGCTCCAGTCTACAAACTAATGGTGGGAGGGATAGCTCAGTGGTTTGAGCATTGGCCTGCTAAACCCAGGGTTGTGAGTTCAATCCTTGAGAGGGCCATTTAGGGATCTGGGGCAAAAATTGGGGATTGGTCCTGCTTTGAGCAGGGGGTTGGACTAGATGATCTCCTGAGGTCCCTTGCAACCATGATATTCTATATTTCTATGATTGTCCACAGCCGGTGTGTTACGCTTTTCGGACATGTAGCCAGAATGCCACAAGACATTCCAGTGAACGCCATTCTCTGGGTGGCCCGTAACATCCAAGATAAAATTGCATCAACCGAGAGGTGGACGCAGCCCAGAACCAACCCCCAATTACATGGGTGCATCAAGTCTGTTCCAATGTTGGACTTTCAGCCCATCAAGCCCTTGTGGCCACACAGGAAAGGACCAAATGGTCACCGATCGCTACAGCCAACCATTCAGCTAGCATGGAAGAAGACCTTACCACCGGTCCATATACACTTTATATTTAGTGGAACCAACTTTGTGACAAAGAGGAGACTCCACAGATAAGTGTGAATAACTACAGTAATCCAGTATCCTAACAAGGATACATTTAAGGAGTATCATCATATCAAAATGAATATTTCATCTCTGCTGTAGTTTATGGTGGGGGAGGGAATCAAGCTTGGAGTAACAGATATGCTTAAACAAAAAAACAAAACAAAACAAAACCCCTCAAGGTTTACTATAACCCCCAGGTTCTTGGCGGAATCAGCTGCCAAAAATCTGTCCTATCTGCAGAGAAAGCCAAGGAAGCTTACTCCTACCTGTCACTGTCTTTGCCTTAATCCAGCCAAAATATAACTACTCTTGATTGGTAAAGCTGCATACAAACCACTGGAGACAGACTATCAAACAAACCTTTAGACAGCATGGAGACTGCCATGGCAGGATCGGATACAAAAGACAGATCCATATATTGTATTTGTAACAATTCGTGCAACCTAATTTTATTTAGCATGTGCCTAGCCGTCTAGCCAAGCGATGGCATCTTCAGTGTGTGATGCAGTTCTTCTAGGCCACCGCTGACCCTCGTCAGCAGGCATTCCTCGACAACGTGCGTCATTGTCTGTGTTGCGCCACAGCTACACAAAGGGCTGTCACGAAGGCCCCAGTGATACTAGTTGGCTGCACAGAGACCTTGCCCGGTCTGGAACCTGTTCAACAGGGACCATTGGCGACGGGGCAGGTCAAAACCAGGTGGGCAAATTGTGGGGTCAGCGACAAGGGACTGGTTGGGGATTATAACAGATATCCATTCCTCTCACCAGAGCGTTTCCGCTCTAACATCCTGGCGTGGCAGATGAAACCATAATGGGCGACATGACAGCAAACGTGCAGCCGGTGGTTTAAAAAGGTCACTGTGCAGCAGCAGGCTTGGGTTGGCGTGTACTTTCTCCAGTAACTTGCCAGTGGCAACCTCTCGTCTGATATGAGGAGGAGCAATACTACTCAGAACTGGAAGCCACGGGAGTGGAGTCAGAAGCAGCGTGCCGGAAATGATGCACATGGCAGCATGTAACTGCGTATCCACCAGTTTGGTGCGCGATGATAGACTCCAAACTGGTGCGCAGTACTCCACCACCGAATACGCCACTTAGTAATAGTTTGAATCAGCAGCAAATCATAATGATAATTTTTTCCCTTCTGGGAACAGGTGTCCGGATATATCCAAACCGACCTCTCCTCCGGAGCTTTCATCCACTGAGTGATCAACTGGTTTCTCATATTGCACTGGTTATTGCCAGTGCTTCCTAACCCACCTGTTTCTCCTTATCTATGATAACATTGTGGTGGGTTGGACCCCCCTTCTGGGATGCCACCTGATGTACTGGGATTTCACTGAGCCTCTCCTGCTCCATTGGCCTGGGTTCCCACTCCCTGTTTTGCTGAATTAGGCTCTCAGGTCTCTTGCAGCGCACACACACACACACACACAAACACACACACACACACACACACACACAGAGACAGGGCCACACCCAGCTGCAGCCACAGACTGAAGTCAGCTCTGTGGGAGAGGACTCCCACAGCATTCACATGCACACCCCTTTTGGGAGATAAACCCAAAATAATACAGTCTTCCACTGTATAGAAAAATCTGCACAGCACAAGCTCATAAAAATCTGCCCCCTTCCTCAATGTGAAGAGAGATGTGCATGACTTCTTGCCCCCCTCCCCAGTTAGAAATTACATAAACTGGGTTTAATAATAAAAAAAATAAGTTTATTAACTACAAAAGGCAGATTTTAAGTGATTAAAGGCATAGCAAACAGAACAAAGCAGATTACCTTAGTAAATAAACAAAAGCCACACACTGAGCTTAACACACTAGATAGGTAGGATACAAATCACCAAATTCTCACCCTGAGTGATAAACAGGCTGGCAGATTCTTAAGGCGCAAGTTGCCTTGGCTTTCCCAGGTTTTCTTACACAGGCTGAAAATCCTTCCAGTTCCCACAGTTCAGTCTTTGTTCCTTAGGTGTTTTCAGGTGTGTTGCTGTAGGGAGAGTGAAGACCCTTCATGTTGTCATTGTCCCTCTTTTATATCTTCCCCCCACTTGCTGGAAAGCTTTTTTGGTGTGGCCTGGGTCAAACAGTTCCCATTGTGTAGAGCTATCTCTGAAAGGTTTCAATTGTATAGAGTTCCTAAGGTAATCCATATGCTTGTATGCATTTCTTCAATAAGCCACTAACATTATTTGGCCTCATCCAATGTAGAACATTTGAAATATGGAGACATGGTCAATATTCCCAGCTTCAGATACGATACATGCATACAAACTGGATAAACACATTCAGTAAATCATGACTCATGTAAGGTATCATTGGAAAGATTATCTTGCATAAAGTACATCTCAGTGAAGTCATATCCATATCATAAGCATATTTCCATAAAGAATACTGAGAGTAATATCACAGATATCTACTCTCCCAATGTCTCATTGTGATATTTCCACACTTATAACTGCTGTTTGTTGCAGGGAGAATTGGGTGGCTCAGGGGATTAGTAGTGGGATATGGAGCTCTTCACCTTCATGTTGCCGTGTCAAACCTGGCCAAGGTCATTGCTGTTTGACGAAGTGCCAATGACCTCTGTCCAACTGCTAGGGGAAAGGCCTAGACATCACAAGCCAGAGCCACAATTCGCACCCTTGCTGTCATCCCCAAGAGAGATATCATGGATTGAATGAGTCCAGAGACCAAACTACAATGGTCATCATTAAAAGCCATAATTTACCAACAGTCACCACAACATGGTATCTGAGAAAAAGAAACAGACTGTGGCCACTATTGGTAAATTATGACATTTTAATGGTGACCATTGTACCAGGTCAGGCACACTGGTACGGCAGCATGAGGAAGTACGCACAACCACTACGCTTGCTGCATTTGTTCTGTGGATAACAAAGGAATTCAACCCCCAGGGCTTTCAATCGGTCATATTTCATTAGCACTAAATGCACTAAAAAATAACCATATGAATTACAGTCATAGTTCAAAGTTAAGTTATACTGTTCGTAGAGTCAGTATATCTTGTAGTGAATGGATCAGTGCTCATGCTCTGGAATTTGTTGAAGGGCTATAACCTGTCATTTGTCTCTAGAATAATCTAGGAAACTTCTGCTACAAGGAAACGAAGGAATAATCTTGGGTTGCAGAAATCCCTCTCTATTGAATCCCTCCATTTACCCACTCTCTCTGCCTCTGCTTCCATGTGAGAGAGTTGAGTTCTGGCACCTTCATTCCATCTTCAGATCACATCATGGGAATGCCAACCCCTTAGTTCTGGCATCAGCAATTATAACATTTCCAGACAGTCATAAATACACAAATTAGCCTTTTCTGCATTTTAACACATAAAAACAACAGCAGCTTCGAAGCCCACTGGCATTAGCACTAAGATTAACTACTGCAACCTGCCATTGCTGGCAGAGCCAGACTGGCCTCTCTGTTTTCCCCCGCCTTCTTGTAATTCTCTGTCTTCCTGGAGCAGAGCTAACTGCTGCATCCATTCGTGTCACCACAGAACAGTCTTGGCAGATGCATGCCCTTAGTCTGGGATGATTTTTACAAGCATCATTTTCATATTTTCATTGTTTGCCTGGCTGGATATTTATCTGTTCTAGCAGTTAAACATACTGAACACTCTGTCAAATAGTTACATATTCCATGCTGAATTGCAGGCCATCAATATACTTCCAAACACCGCCCTGATCTAACTCTGCCAACTTCTAACTTCAGCGCAAGACCAGGAACGAAGCCGGTGCATAACCTTCTAAACACCAGTTTTTGAAACAAGCATAACAGCAAAATCACAGGTAATCTCTCTTGCACTTCGTACACCTATGCTCTTTTACACAAATAGGGTATGCTGTTGTGACCACCACTCAGTGGTTTGCATCTCAAAGCTACAGAGTCACCGGTGCTCACATGACAGGCCCATCTTTGCATGTGGTTCATATTTTAAAGGCTGAGAGTATTTAGATTTAGCTGGAACAGCTCTCAGGCTCTTGATGGCATGGGAACCAGTGCTGTTTACAGTGCTCTCAATCCCTTTCCCTCATTTCAGCCACAGATCTAGGCTAAGGTTAAAGTTCAGTTGAACAAAGATAGGGGTCCTAGAACCAGAGTTCATTTATTTTCTTCTCGACTCGGAAGCAGCCCTTCCTTGGTGCTCACCCTCCTCCTTGCCTGACGCAGCGAGTCCCCCTTCCTGTTTAGAACTGGTTGAAAAACAAACAAACAGTCATTTGACTTTTGTGGGAAATTTTGAAAAAATAAATAAATAAATTTTTCCTCAAATTTTCCCTGAAGATTTAGGAGAAACACAAATTTACTCAGATATATTCATTAAAAAAGGCCATTTCCTTTAGAAAAACATGGCAAAATTTTGCCCAGTTCTACTCCAGTTTCAGCCATCTATAACCACTGGAGCTAGGCATGCCACTGACAGTCTTAAGAAGCCAGTTTTTGCAGGGTCATGGCTGAAGCTAAGGAGGGAATAGATGCAACTAGATTTTAGGAAAGGATTCCCTTTTCAAATGAATACAAAAATTCAGAATAATGGGTTAAAGGAAGTAATAGAAGGAGGCACCACTGGTGTTTTTAAGGAAACACTAAAAACATGTTTTGCACTTATTTAGCTTGGGTTTCAAAGTACTTAATAAACATTAATGTAAGCCTCACAACCTTCCTACCAATGAACACAAATTCATAAAACAGGCCAAACCAGTGGAAGATGGCAGCAGAACTTGTGGAATGAAAAGTTTTCAGCAGAAAAAAAAAAAAAAAGGTTAAATCTACACAAAAGAGAAATCTTCTGCTCTGTCCAATCCTTCAGTCATCCCTACCTCTCCTGACCCTGATAATAATTTGCTGAGACTCACTTGTGAAAAGTAATGAACTAGGTCCTAATGGTGGTAGATGCCTAGCTGGGTTAAAGTGCAGTTGTCATTAGAAAGTTGACAAAGATTGACAAGGCCTTTGTTGTTTCTCATCAGTGATTCCATTTCAAATCGCTTCAGTTAACAAGTCAAAAATATGATTTTTCTAACTTCTAGCTTTTCAAACTCCACCAGGGAGTTGATCATCAAACTGTCTTCTTTCTGCCACTTACCTCATTCTCAGTAACAAGATATTATATTCAGAACCAAGCTGGCAATGTTGTTGGTGATGCATTTGGAGGAATAAGGTCCAGGTCACACTTCTGGAAACATACTAGTACTGATATTCCTGCACGAGGGAAAAAATAGAGCTGGTTGGCAAATATTCCTCACCCCCTTGGAAAATGTCAACTTTTTGATGAAAAACTGGAAACCAAAATATTGTGGCTGAAAACTGAAACCTTTTGAATCTGACATGCCACTACAATCCTTCATAGCAGTTGTTGTTCATTATAGACTGGGCTTCCTGGTTGAACTACATCTCCCATGATGCACCATGGTCTCCCTTCTTGGTGAGAGGGAAGCAGTGCATCATGGGAGGTGAAGTTCAGCTAGAAGAGAACGGGGACATGCAGCAAGTGAACTAAAACTGACATAAAAGCACTGCAGCAGCAACCTTTCTTAATCAAAATATTTGGGTTTTAGTCAAAACATTTCAGTTTTCGGGCATGCAGGTTTTTTGGATGGCACCATCTGAAGTGGGAATAGCATAGCCAGAACTGCCCCATCTCCACTCCCAAAACCTAGACACCAGTAGGTAGGAAAACCTTTCCACGCAGAAGCACAAGGCACCCAACATCTGCATGTGGACTGAGGGAAAAGGGAACTACTTCCTAGAGTGGGGACATCATCTGGGAGCCAGACACCGCACCATTAGCCCCGGCCATTAGAAATCATCTCTTTATCTGTATTTTGTTTGGAAGGCCATGAAGATACGACGAACATAAGCTCCATGAGTTCAGTTCCACCGCTGCTTTTCAGGATAAATCTTCATTTTCAAGCCACACTATGACTAGTTTTAATGTAAGCAGCTCTTACTTTTCTGCTGGTTCTCTTTTCACAAAAGCATAAACAGCAGCAAGTTGCTCATTTCATCATGTGACAGCTGGTTATACCTAGACAGGTCCTGCCCTCTGTACAGAGTACCTGTCACTGCTTGGATGGAAAGGCTGAAGTTACAGAAACCCTCCCCTTGTCCATCTCCTCTTCTGTATCCCCATCCACACTCGGTTAAGTTTTGCACAGTCCAGCTCCTAGAGGCACTATTCCCATGCACCTCCCCATCCCCCACACAGGCCACCCCTGCCTGCCTTTCGGGCAGAGCTCCTTGAGAGTTAAAGGGTTTGTAAAAATAGCTCTCTCTGTCTGCCCCACTTCTGATTCATGGTCCACTTAGGTAATGTCTCTTTCAGTTACATGGAACAACTGGGCCCCCATTGACCCCAGAGACATTACATCTTCATAAATAAGGGGAGTTATATTCAGAAATAAATCAAGACAACATTTAAAACATGTTACAGGGAAACAGTAAAATGCAAGGAGACAAAAAAGCATAATCAAAATTCAAGGATTCAGGCCAAATTCTTCATAAAAATAGCTCTTCCAAAGACAGAGTCTCAAACGCACACTGGATTTCTCTACAGCATCTTGGCTGACTCATTTTACGCAGGCTGGGGAGTAACAGTTTCCTTTCCTAGCCACTGACTGACAAACATGGCTAAGACTAAGCAGATATAGCTCAACCCACTTTGATCGATTGGGCTACTCTTCAGGGAAACAATGCATTTCCGAAAATGCTACTGTACATCAAAGTTTCATGGTCAAGAAAACAGTCAGGTTTTTGTTTTTTTTAAAGCACTTTGTTCCATAGTCAGTTCAGCACCTGCCGGTGTAACATATACACTCAAGCAATTACAAAACAGACATCTGCTCAGAATGTTGCTCATTGGATTGATATCTTCCCTTTGAGATGTATCTGCAAGTCTTTTTAAAGCTTCCACATGCTAGTCCTGTTCCGTCTGCAAATCTGGGACTAGCCAATGGTTTGTCTGTACAGATCCCTCATGCTGACATGGATTTGGGGGATTAGACTAGATTCCACACTTGGGGCAGGTGGGCTCATCAGCCTTGGCAGCCAGCTCAGCAAGGAGAAGGAAAAGTCCAATTTCAAACCAAAGGTGTTGGGTTTGTACAGCTGACCTGTAAAGCTTGTTCTACAGCTAAGTTCATGTGAACTGAGGTCCATGTCAAGTGTACCCCAGAAGGCTAGGATGTTCCCTACAAGTGACATACAACAGCGCTTCCTGACTGTTATAACTGGGCAAGGGTAGCTAAAGTTAAAGAGTGTAATGCAGGTTTCTCCAACTGAAGACAAAAAGTTGAGGGAGGCTAGGCTACATTGATGGTGGATATATATGGAAGACGACCAGGATGGAGACCAAGGACTTGGTACATGGACCTGATATCAGTGGATCTCCGAGAGACCAATCTGTAGAACAGCCTGGAGTATAATCATGAGTTTTGGAAGAAGGCTATAAATGTCGCCAACTCTGAATAAGGAAGTGGCAAGCAAGATAACGACGACTGTAGATTCTGCACTGAATCAACTGTTCTAGCGGGAAAATTCATCTCCTAGGCAGAAGGCTCAAAATAGATTTGATGTTTTAAGATTAAGGCTAAGTGGGACATAAGTCCTGCAATGGTCCTTTGCACAGGAGTGAGTTTTACCCATAGAGATTGGAAATCCAAAAATTGGTCAACAAACAATAGATGAGCTGTATAGACCATGGCCAGAGTTTCAGGGATAGCAAACTAATGTTTCTGCATAAACCAAGCCCTCGTAAGGAATAGGGTCTCATCTAAATTACACCAGTCAGAGAAACATGCCACAGAACTGATGCCAAACCACAGCATTTAGTATTCATTATGAATCTCAAATATAGGCTGACCTAACTCCCATTAAAGTCAATGGTAGCTTCTAGAGATTGGCCCAAGATGCAATGAAAAAAATTGAAACATACAACAGTTGCCAACAACTGGTAGAGATCCAAGTCAAACCCCACCTCTATTGTCCCTGTTATGTTCACGGCATGCACACAGAGAAATATTTTATGTTTTTAATCTTTCCAGAATGTTGGAATATAATGCTACTTCTCAGAAGTCCGAACCTGAACCATCCAAGAACCCAAAATGAGAGAGACACAAAACAGCTGCTCCCTAAAACAGAGAGGCACCACTCACCCTAGGCTGGCTTTCTGCAGACTGACTACTGAGGACAGTTCACATGCTTCCCTACAGAGCCTCCTGCCCTGCAAGCAGGACCAGGAAACCTCTTAGAATTTCAAAGTTACAGCTTGTAACTGTCCAACACAACACGATCCTCACCCACTTATATGTGTCCATTCCCCCTGTGAAGAAAAAGCCATTTTGAACAAGTGTGAGCTGTACATTACCCTTTAAAAAACAAAAAGCCAACAAGCTTGACCTGTGGTGACCATGAAGAGATGGACATCATAGAGCCAACGACTCTCTGCACTGAGTACCCTTCCACTCAGCCCAGTAGCTCGGCCTCGTGCATGTATTTTATTTTAAAACTGAGGCAGCTGCACACAAAAGGAGTATGGCCTTCAAGCTCTTGGCAAGTTGCTGGTATGGCCCCTGCTGTAGAAAGACATGAGCACCCCGGCTGCTTTTCCATGTTGGTTGCCCAGGCTATATGTTTAGCCTGTGTGGATGTGTAATGACCCGTGAGACAGCCTGGTCTCTAAGCCATTGCCATTAAGCTGTGGTGGCTGTGGGTTGCGGCTTCGCTGCACTGACGCTAACAGGATGGCTGACACTCTTGCTCGATGGATGTAGGCTTCTTCCAAACCTCAGACTTTGAAACAAGACATTGGCAAGCCCGTTTAGAAAAATGATTTCATGCGTGTACACATTAAGCCAAAGAACACAATACTTGTCCCTTTGGTGTTTATTTTAAAATAAATTATTCCATGTTCTCTTTTCTATCAGAACATTAAACACGACGCTGTGCAGGATTGTGCTCAGAAGGCTACAGACAGCTGTACTGACGAAAAGTCAGAGGCATAATACTGACACATTATGCACCATGGCACATACTCAAGAATGGATTCCCCTGTCTCTTCAATACTAAATACTATGAAGCTCAGTGCTGCTCCCTGGGAAACAAAGATCCTCAATTGCTAGCTGATTTACAGCATTGCTGAGTTTCTCTTAATGTACACAGTTTTCCTACAATTCTGTTGTATTTCTGCTCTATTCACTGTATGGTTATTTACAATAACATGCCAGCTCTGGGTAGAAAGGGGTATGTCACTCAAGGAGCTTCTTCTAGGAAGCATGACGTGATTTGAAAAATGTGCTTATTCAACACGGATGATGTGCACAGTAGTTATTAATGTTCACAAGAAACTGTGAAACTTCAGCTCCGTTGCGGTCACACTGTGATTGGTTCTGCATGCTGAACCAATGTTTTCACCCTCAGATTAAAATCTAGATATTTGCAACACTCCTGCTGAGGTACAGGTAGTTCTCAGAATATCCTTTCCAGTTATAAGAAGAACATACATGGGCATTGGAAAAAGAATTTCTTTTATCTGAGTTGAACTTGGACACAGACTGTGGAAGGAATTTTAAACAAGGCTTTATTTTTCGGTCAGATATTTCATATGGACCACGTCTCAGTCAAAAGGGGATCAAAAAAAGACAAACTGTCCAGAAAAACAAAGCAGCCCAGCCAGTTTCACAGACATTTGACCACGAGACAGTCCCACTTTTGGAAAAACTTATTCCGGAGCTTGTCAGCCATGCCCCAAAGCTGCAAAGTATGCCCATATGGGACCAGGGCTGTTGGTTCTACCAAGAGAGAAAATGAATGGAAAAAAAGATAAAAGAATACCAGGAAATGGAGCAGCAAGGAGTATCATTAGGCCAATGCTGAAGTTATTGCAAGTGCCAAATTTCTGATTAAATGACTGTGATCTTTATAAAGTCCAAGCTGTGCAAGGAATGCTTAGTATACATGCCTGGGTGGAAATTTACCAGCCCAATGGGTAACATGCAAGGTCAATTTTAATAAAACATTGCTGTTTAAATATGAACACCAAAGTTGCCAGACAGTCACAGACATACAGCATTGGAAACAGAATGTGTGACCTTCAGCTTCAAATAAAAGAATCTCTACTTGGCAAGTTACCATGAAGGAGCAATTCGAAGAGTTCAGACAATAGAGGGATTTGCTAAGCACCTGAACAAGTCTGATATACATTCCATCTCTAATAGAGGTCAGCGACACACATAGGCAGGCAAGCAAGCAAATCACGTGATCTCCCTAGTTAAAGCAGAGTTGCACTTGGTTCAAGGACAAAGTATCAGGAGTTCACAGAAATTCAGTCCAACAGTTAGTCCATGACCAATGGCTGTAGATGTGACTAGGGCCAGATTAATTTACCGCGGGCCGGATGCGCCTGCTGCTTCTTTTCATCCGGCCCACAGCAAGTCTCCATGCTGCAGGCCAGACACTGGTCCCTGAGCCTCAGTGCCCCCCCCCCCCCGGGGCTGGAGCCATGAGCTCCAGCTCGCCGATGTGCCCCTGCAGCCCCTAGGCGAGGGGCGTTCAGGAATCTCTGCGCACTGCCCCCACCCCTGGCTCCACAGCTCCCATTGGCCGGGTACTGTGGCCAACGGGAGCTGCGGAGGTGGCACCTGCAGGCACGGGCAGCGTGTACTGCACAGAGTGGCCTGGCCCCTCTGCCAAGGGGCTGGACATGCCAGCCACCTTGGGGAGCAGAGCAGCATGGAGCCAGGGCAGGCAGGGATCCTGCCTTAGCCTGGTGCGCCACCAACCAGGAGCTGCCCAAGATAAGTGCCTCTCAGCCAGAGCCTGCACCCCGAACCTCCTGCTGCACCCCAACCCCCTGTCTTATCCCTGGCCCCACCCCAGAGCCCAGCCCACCCTCAGCGGGAGCTGCACCCCCTTCTGCACCCCAATCCTATGCCCCAGCCTTGAGCCCACTCCAATCCCCCAGGGCCCCACAAAATCTAATAGCCCTGAGCCCACAGGAGAGTTAATCCGGCCCTGGATGGGACAACCCCATAACAGCATACATACAGGCACGACAGTTGTCAGCAGGAATCAAAGATGAGAGCTTCAGCACCAAAAGCATAATCCCCTACTGCTTGAACAAAAGGAGTGTCTCCACTCTCCAGCACGCCCAACCAAAAGAGTTCAAAAGCTATGAGTCAGACCCCCAAATCATGAGATTTACAAAAAATAATCTCATTATTTTTATGTCAGTTGGGTTCCTTTCTATTTACCTTCTGGATTTTTACCCTCCAGGGGACATTTCCAAAGGCTTTCTACATGAAAAAAAGAGGGCGAGAAGTTTATTATTTTTTAATTAAAAGCTGAGATGTTCATATATTCACCTGACTCCAGGAGCTGGGGGTTTAAGAAACATACCAAAAATCAAGAGACTCACAATAAAATCACAAGCATTTCCAACACTGTGTCCATTGGCTATGAGTAGTTACCAGGTTGTTAGAGTCGCTGGGGCTAAACATTAGAGACACATGTGATCACACATACACGCGCACACACTAAGCCAGAGAATCATGCACATAGATACCATGAACATACAGCACCAAGAACAGAATGCCCAGTATTCCAAGGCCACTGAAGGAGTACCCCCACTGGCCTAACAAAGGAACCATCAACGTAAGGAAGTCAGCACTAGGTTTGGCCATTTTACAAACAGAGTATTTTTGTTAGTCTGTAAAAATACATAACAGGCAAAAGAAAACCACACAATCTATGAGTTACACTGACAAAAAGGAGATAAAGTACAATGCGCTGGAAAATAAGTGTGTTTGTGCACACACACACCCACACACGATTATTTGAAAATTCTTAGGCAATCTCTCAACATCACTCATAGCCTGCATTTTATTTGGCGTTCAACTCACTATGAACCATTTTTTACATCAGTTTTTAAAGCAGAATACCGCATTAAAAACATCAATGATGCAATACGGCCCTATCTATTTTTCATCTGGTAAAAATATTGAAAAAAATGAATCTGGGGACAGGAACTTAATTACTTCTTCCAGCAAAGGAAATATGTTTACATATACACATATCTCAGTTTGGGCCTAAGCCAACTCCACTGAATTCAATGGGAGTCTTTCCATTGACTTCAGTGCGCTTTAGATCAGGATCTCATTTCTCTTGTAAATATAACAAAGGTGCTAGACACCAAACACGATGGGCACAAAATACCAGAAAAGACCAGAGAGCGATCTGGTCTCTTTGTGCATTTTCACCATTAATATCAAAGGCAGTTTAGGTGCATGTATCAAGTGAAATAGTGACATCAGAACTACTTATGCAGCAGAATGGGAAGTACAGTAAAGTGTCTAATGCAGGGGTGGCCAACCTGAGCCTGAGAAGGAGCCAGAATTTACCAATGTACACTGCCAAAGAGCCACAGTAATACACCAGCATCCCTCTATCAGCTCCCAGCACGTCCCAGCCACAGGCAGCCCTGCCAGTCAGCACCTCCCACTTCCTTCTCTGCACCTCCTGATCAGCTGTTTTGTGGAGTGCAGGAGGCTGGGGGAGGAACAAGGGCATGGCAGGCTCAGGGGAGGGGACGGTGTTGGATCATATTAAAGAAGTTCTGTATTAAAATCACAAATGAGTTTGATTCCCCAGAGTTTAAATTCCAGGGTATTACTAATTAAGAGGTCTCTTGGTTTTTGGTACTGTTTCTCTCCCTCCATGTGTGAAACTTGCAAGCCGCTAATTGCGTTAGTACATTCTAAGACAGAGTCTATTCTCAAAGCAATTCACAGAGAGAGAGACTCAAAGCAATACTCTAACAACAGAAACAGCACCCAGAGACTCCGCACCCTTTTGTTGTATTAACAATTGTGATTAAAATAGAGATAGAGGATGTATGTGGATGGATGCTTGGTGTGGATAATAACTGAATGATCAGGGAGGTGCCAGCCTAAGAATCCAGTGTCCATCGGCTGAAGAAGGCGTCAAGTGGAAATAACCAGAGGACCCCCCCGGACGGCAGACTGGAATCCACCCAACAGCCTCAAGAATGGGAGAACCAAAGAACAAGATAACATCTTGGAGCCGTCAGGAATGTGCTATCTGCTGATTGATTCAGCAACAGCATGATGAAGCAATTCCCATAGACTGGCATAGGAAGAAATTCCTATAAAAATAGACTCTAAAAAGTGAGAACTTTGGGGGTCTGATTCTGCAAACCAACTTCCAGGAGCATCAGATGAGCATCTGACAAGGCCCTGCTCCCTCCTCATGTCCAGGCCACCTTGCCAGTGGCTTGGCATGAGCAACTCTAAGGCTGGTAACTATGATAACAACCTTGCAGAACCTGTGTGTTTGTGTATGAATGTGTGAATAAATATGAAATTGAATGGAATGTTATAACTATAACTAACTGCTTACTATGATTCTTTCTGTATTCACAATAAATGTGGTATTTTGCCTTTTTCCCTTTAATAAGATCCTGCTGGTTTTTATTTTATTGGTACAACAACGGGAAGGGGTGGAGTGGGGGCAGGGCCTATGGCAGAACCAAGGGTTGAGCAGTGAGCACTCCCCGGCACATTAGAAAGTTGGCGCTGGGGCTAGAGCTACAGGAGTTGGTGCCTATATAAGGAGCCACATATTAACTTCTGAAGAGCCGCACATGGCTCTGGAGCCACAGGTTGGCCACCCCTGTTCTAATGGTTAGGACTTCTGGGTACTTATTGTACATTTGCCAGTCTCTTGCTGTATGGCTTTGGACAAATCATGTCACTCAGTTTTTCCCCTCTATATAATGGCCATAGTGTCGTAATGGAACAGCTCACTGGGATTTTGTAAGGATTAGTTTACATTTGTCACAAGCTTGGTCATCCCCAAACAAAAGCCACAATATAAACAATGGTGTTACACTGGTCTTTAGCAATGGGGCGATACATTTATTCTCACACAACGGCATGATCGCCTTTACTCCAAGACCTGGCCTTCCAGAGAGAAACAAATGTACAGCACTTTGTTTCTCTACTGCACTATCCATGTCACCTTTAATTACAAAAACATATATTGCAAATAAACTGATGTGACCAAGTAAATCTGTATCTGATTTATGGGCAATTTTAAGGGAAATAGACCCTATAAGAATGTATACAAAATGTGTAGTCTTGCACACAGGGTCAGATAGACAGTTTAACAAGGAAATAATTAACGTGAAGTGTGTCTCACGAACTGCCAGGTAGATATTTTGATTGCCCAGATTTTCACTAAATTCAAAGCTGAAAAAGGTTATAGTTTTCCAAACATTCTTTAACTCTATCAAGTGTGTCAGTGCACTGCTGCCGATGACAATATATTTCATCAGGGTTGCCAAAAAACTGTTTAATTTTAAATGATCCCTGTATTGCATTACTTTACATGAGTGGAGCCAACTTGCGGGCATGATCAATTTTGTCGGGAAGGGAGTCTATTGCCAATGCTTTTAACCCATCCAAGAAACAAATTTCACACTGTGTTTCTTTAAAATAAATTTTAAGAACCCACAAACAATAAAACAACCCCTATTCTAACCCTCTGGTTGGAGGCCCTTAAATCAGTGTTGCTTTTCCCAGCCTCACCATTCAGCTCAAGCAGATTGAAGCCTTACAGGGAATGTCTGTGTTGCCAAGAGCTATTTCCAGTGGACTTTGATCAAGTGATGCTGTAATCCCTGATGGGAAGCATACTTCATTTATAAGGTATTCTTTGGTGTCATTCCCAAGGAGTATGCAGGCATACGTGTTTTGTGAGCAGAAGAGATCTCTCTCTCTCTCTACTAAGCAACAGGACAGCACTACCATGCTCAACCAAAGTGCACAAGGTTGGCTAGATGTGTGCACTTTCAACATTACTCATTTATATGGTCTGAACATGCTTGTATGGTCTAATCAGATAGACAGAAGGCCAAGTCTCAGTCCTAGGATTTCTTCAGACATTCCCCTCAATCCAAGAGTGATGATTAACACATCATAAAAGTCTTATTCTCTGCCTTTTCCAGGGATGAGCGCAACAATAAGTCATTCTGGAAAACATTGGGATTCACATTAGAGTGCGATTTCACTGATCATTGAGATGCTGGTTATCACAGGAAAAAATTATTTCTGAGTTTTATGACATGATTAAGGTCAATTACCTCCTTTTCAACAGAGAAGCATTTGAAGAGTGTAAGGGGCTGTAGAATGATTTAATGCTTTTGGGAGAGGATGTAAGTCAAAGTTCACATTTCCAAAGAGAGATTTAAAAAAAAAAACCCAACAATTACGTTCAAGTTCAGTTTGCATCCCGATACTTCTTCCTCTTAAAAACTCGTTCACTTTTCCCTACAATGCTGCTGGGCAACTTACAGTGATATAGCTAAAAGGAGTACTTGTGGCACCTTAGAGACTAACCAATTTATTTGAACATAAGCTTTTGTGAGCTACAGCTCACTTCATCGGATCTCACAAAAGCTTATGCTCAAATAAATTGGTTAGTCTCTAAGGTGCCACAAGTACTCCTTTTCTTTTTGCGAATACAGACTAACACAGCTGCTACTCTGAAACCAGTGATATAGCTGGCTCTTTTGAAACCTCATCAACTTCACCCTAATTTACTGGTCACTGAGGTCTAACATACTTTCCTGATCAGCTTAATAAATTCCACTAAAATCAGGCTAAGCCTTCAAAGTAATGGGAGTGCATATGAAGAACCAGGTGCGCAGATGGGAAACAATGACAGAATGCTCTTTTTGAAAGCAAGATGTCCTGGCCTCACACCCTGAACCTCTCCTGTTCTGCATTTGTACAATTTTCTAAGTGTAATCAGTTTCTAAAAATACTGTTTATAGCACTTAATCTTTATCACTCCCCTCTTTTTTAAAGAATGAATCTATATGTATCGATATACAGGCACACGCATGCAGCACATTCTCAGTTTAGGTAACAACATGCATTATAACATCAATGCAGAAAAACTTAATAGGATCCTATGTACATCTGTTTTCTAGAAAGTAGGGGTTTTTTTGTTTTTAAAGGAAAGTTTGTTTCAATTTCCTTAGTAAACGATTCTTACTGATTTGAAGGAAAATATTAAATGCACTGCTTCAAGGGTATTTTCAATTAATAGATATTTTCAGTTAATTTCCTTGATTGAGCTGCCTGTCAAAATTATATGGATTGTTCCTTCAATCTACATTTACAAACTGATTCAAGAAGGTTTAAAAGACACCAGATGAAAGTTAAAGGATTCTGATGTAAATCAACAATAAGATTAGTGTTCCGATCCCCTTTTGACAGGCAGGCTGTGCCACAGCTGAATGGATTAATGTTTCAATTTCTCTTCTGTTTTGCTTTAATATCCCCATCGCAGTATGAGTGGCAGGTCTTGTGGTTCTGTAAAAGGGCACTCTTAAGGAGATAATGAGATATTTCCAGATCTTAAGGTACCATAACTCCGCAACTTGCATTTAGAAAACGAGAAGCTAAGTTTTATACATTGGGAAAGCGTTAAATGTATTTAAATATCTGTAACAGAGGATAAAGCTTGAGGGAGTTTCTCGAAAGTTGTTTATATATGATAGAATAGAAATCTAAACAGAAATCAGCTTGGAGTACAGAAATGTTATTGATTTTGTTATGAATCCTCGTTTCAGACCCAGCAAATTATTCTTTTTAGAGTTGTTCTATCATCCTGTTTAAAATGTTCCTGGCTTCCTTTTAGTAGCTGTGCTGAGTTTTTTCTAATTTTTGTGTCAGAGTGTTATAGAGGGCTCTGTTGGATTTTGTTTTCAGCAGACACGTTTCAGTTTTTTAATATCTCCCTATACTTTAAAATCAATTCTCAAGGAAAAAAAAGACAATAGTAATAGTTCTGAAATAAATTATGTTAATCTGTAGTATTCTTGTTCGGAGGGGGAATATTAATCTTGAAACATGTTGATCTACTGCACTATGTTTCTTTCATAGCTTTGTTTTAGATATCAGTATATTCTTTAAAGCTGATTGGAATATTCAATAAAATGCAGTTTTTGTTGTTTTTCTGTCAGATTTTCTATCTTTTCCAATTTATTATAAATCATATTTCTATATGTTACAAAAATTTGCATTAATGAGATAGCATTTATTCCAAGTTAGTCAATAGCTATTTTAAGAAAAATATAACAAATTATGTTGCAACCAGTTTTTCATGTACTGTACCTGGAAAAACAATTTATTCCACCTAAAAACATTTTATCTTTTTTAAAATTGTGCTAGATATTTCAGAAAGTATGCTGAAACTCCTGAAGTTTGTATTTTGTAAATGTCTTACATTAATTTATATTGAACCGCACAGCTCAAGATATTGTACGTGGAGATACGCAGTATCTGATTTTTCAGTAGGTAGAAATGATAAGTTAAAAATAATTTTGTGGCCCCTCAGCAAATAACATATCTAATGATTATATGACTCTTTACTGGGGGGAAAAAAAATCTCATATTGAAGGCACATTCTTCTACATGGAGACTTTGAATATTAAGGCTCTGACTCTACAGCTGACAGCAGACTGGCTGACTGCTATGGGCACACAGAGCCTGACTCAAGCCTAAGATCCTGATCCTTCACTGAGCTCAGTGCAGGATGGGACTTAGGGGCCTGAACCTGTCCTGCTGGTACCCTGCGGAGCTTTGGGTGCAAAGGAATGTAGGAACAAGCGCTTTGGGAATTTGTATTATTTAATTAACAAATCTCTATAAGTTACTCCCCCAGCTGCTTTTTTTTTTTTTTTAAACAATTGTTGGGACTTTGTTTGTGAAAAGATTTCACAGAAGACATTCTATTTTCTTTTAACCTCCTAGAAGATTTTAGGACCCTATTTTCCATCATTGCTTATGTATAACAGCCGCCACAAACTGCGTTATCCAGTTCAGCATGGCACTTAAGCATGTGCATAGGCTTATTGAAGTCCATTCAACTACTCAGGTGCTTCAAATTAGGCACATGCTTAAGTGCTATGCCAGATCAGGGCCTGAGAACACAATTAAGTGTAACGCTGACAGACCCCGGTAGTCGGCATCAAACGTAGGAACTCTGGAGTTTAGTGTGTGAGCCTCTACTGCATGAGCTAAAGGCCAACTGGCTCTTAGCTAAGGCTGTAGAGCAGACTCATTAATCTCCAAGTGGTCTCAGTGCCACTAGAGGGGACAGAACACCACATTCAGGAGGTGTGGGGGTTACAGAAGTAAAAACCAAAATCAAGCAAGCTACAATAACCATTTGTGCAAGAGCAAAGGGTAGCCATTTCAAGAAACTTAGGGCCAAATTTGGAGGTGCATGTAGGGAAACCTAAGACTAGAGAGAGTTTAGAAGAGAACCAAAGCCTTGCCTACAGGGGGAATAGCCTCAGTGCAGCTGCACCAAATGCTGCATCGAGCCTGATGCCAAAGTGCAGAGACGGGCATGATGGTCGGCGCCGACTGAGCTGATCTTAATTCTTGCTTCAAGTGAGGGCAAACCCTGTTTCATTCATTTTTAACAAGACACAGCATGGAATGTTAAACGGATACCAGAGAAATTGTGTCTGTGTTTGTACAGCACCAAGGACAATGGGGTCCTGGTCTACGACTAAGGTCCGGTCCCTGTGCCAATCCAGTATCCCTGGGGCCAGTCCCCCTACTGCAATAACGCTTTGATTATTTATTCACAGTGGAACAACTTCAACAGGAGAGACTGAGGGAGCCCACATCCAAATCTCTTATAGCTCAGCTGTTAGAGCGCTCTCCTGAGAGGTGGAAGACCCCTATTCAAATCCCTTCTCCCCCTCAGGCAGAGAGGGGAACTGAACATGGGGCTCCCACATCCCACTGGGCTAAAAGTTATAAAGTGGGTGCCTCCTCCTCTGGCTGGATTTTGAATGGGACCCAATCCGGTAGGTGTACTCAGAGGCCACCTACTGGGTTGGGCCCTGCACATGACTTAGCAGGCCCAATGCCTATCTTCTCCTGGTTAGTGAATTGCTCTGGGATTAAGGTAGGAGAGAGGCATCTAGACACCTAAAGTGGAGCAGCCATGTGCATGCCCCAGGGCCTAAAACATAGGCCTGTAGGGAATTTTTACAGCAGAAAATTAGGTGCCGAGTGAGTTTAGGCAGCAGTTAAGGGGAGTTTTGTGGATCACAGTGGTACCGTATACAGGGATTTAGGTGTCTAACTCTGGAGTTTTAGGCACCTACGTTTCTTCATGGCTCACACCCATAGTCCAATCATAGCTGTGCCGTTCAGTGGTCTGGTGAAAATTAGTACCAAGATGTGAAGATTGTAAAAGGGTTTTTTTAACGTGCGCGTGCACTGGGTTTTGTAACACAATCTGCTAATGGTCTGCAAATATTCTCCTGATTCTGCATAAGGGCATATAGCTTAGGAAAATTTGTAGGCTCTGCTGTGTCTTTCCTAAAGTTAGTGAAAGCGCTCGGGAAGAAGGCAGGACCTGCAACAAAAGAGAGAGGAGTGTTCTGCAGCCTAGACGAATCCACTACACAACCCCTTCTCCATCCAGCATCAGCAGAGTATGCTTGTTCAAGACAGTACTCCAGTGTGTGCATAAGTGCTCTGAAAAGGGATAGATTTAGGGAGGTGCTTAGGTGCTTTCTTGATTTGGGCCTGGAAGAAAAACAGCCCATGCATTATAATTCATAGCCATGCGGAAGCAGAGTTAAGGTTGCACAGATCCTTATTTTGTCAAGACCTGACTTTTGATTTCTTCATTTTGCAACCTTAACATTCTTGTAACACAGAAGCTTTTTAAATGTGGAATATAGAATTAAACTGGATGAAACACTAGAGTTTACTGTAGGAGACCATGCTACTTTGTCGAGATAATATAACAGTCTTCTTTCTCTCTAATTCCTATGGGTCAGATTCTCCACTTACACAGTTTTCACACCAGGGTAAAGCCAGTGACAACAATGACTTTACATGCATCTGAGAGTAGAATTAGGTCCAGTGATTTCAAAAGAAATCTGATGAGATTCAACAAGGACAAGTGCAGAGTCCTGCACTTAGGAGAGAAGAATCCCATGCTCTGCTACAGACTAGGGACCGAATGGCGAGGCAGCAGTTCTGCGGAAAAGGACCTAGGGGGGGACAGTGGACGAGAAGCTCGATATGAGTGAACAGTGTGCCCTTGTTGCCAAGAAGGCTAACGGCATTTTGGGCTGTATAAGTCGGGGCATTGCCAGCAGATCGAGGCACGTGATCGGTCCCCTCTTTTCGACATTGGTGAGGCCTCATCTGGAGTAACTGTGTTCAGTTTTGAGCCCCACACTACAAGAAGGATGTGGAAAAATTGGAAAGTGTCCAGCGGAGGGCAACAAAAATGATTAGGGGACTGGAACACATGACTTGTGAGGAGAGGCTGAGGGAACTGGGATTGTTTAGTCTGCGGAAGAGAAGAATGAGGCGGGGTTTGATAGCTGCTTTCAACTACCTGAAAGGGGGTTCCAAAGAGGATGGACCTAGACTGTTCTCAGTGGTAGCAGATGACAGAACAAGGAGTAATGGTCTCAAGTTGCAGTGGGGGAAGTTTAGGTTGGATATTAGGAAAAACTTGTTCACTAGGAGGGTGGTGAAGCACTGGAATGCGTTACCTAGGGAGGTGGTAGAATCTCCTTCCTTAGACGTTTTTAAGGTCAGGCTTGACAAAGCCCTGGCTGGGATGATTTAGTTGGGGATTGGTCCTGCTTTGAGCAGGGGGTTGGACTAGATGACCTCCTGAGGTCCCTTCCAACCCTGATATTCTATAATTCTAGAACATAAAACTGAAGGGCTCCAAATTCTATTATCAGTGCTTAAATACCAGCCACCTAACACAGAGAGATAGCGCACACCCTAAGCTAGCTTGTCTCTCTAGGGTACGTTATACACAATACAGATCGCTCCGTTCTTTGACTTTGCTGATGCCAGGAACAGAATACATTTGCCAGTCATTTGCAACTTACTGATATTTACAAATTTTCAGTGGGATGTTAGAGAGAAATATCTGAAGAGACACATTTAATTCCAGGGATACCACCACCTTTTCAGCCATTAAGCTTCTCCAACACCACCCGTCATGCTAAAAGGAAAAAGACCACCTTGGCAAGTGTGATCCCTGAGCAATCACAGGGATGCTTTTTAAGCAACAAAATATACATCTTTGTTTGGGGGCTTGCGTAGAAAAATAATTTTCCCCTTTACAAGCCAGTCCAAGACCCTTACATTAGGTCTGCATTTTATGTGTAATCATGGCAGAGGATGGAGGGTACAGTAGTTTAAATGAGTCAGGGCTTGCAACATAGTCCAAGACTCTACATCTTGAGACTCTACTGTCATGCTGAAACACAGACGAATCACAGGAGATTGTGCTAACAGAATGCCGCAGACTGTTTGCCCTCACACTTAACCACTTTGTGCTTCCTTTCATGCAGCAACCAGCAAGCTTATAACAATGGAGTTTTTGCCTCTGCTCTTACGTATTATTTTACTTCAGTTTTTCCTTGCAGGGTTTGGGTTTTTTTTCCACCCTTTTGTAATGAACGTGGTAGTTATGAAAGGTGAGCACTTGAAAACAATACAGACTGGAGCCTTCAGTTCAGCCTCCCAATGGCTACTTCAGGGAAACGCAGTGACCTACACCTATGCTATGTGAGGCTCACTCTATTACGGCCTTCCAGCTCGAGAGGAAACACAGGCTGCTTGTGCAAGCACAGGAGTGAGAGTTAGGAGATCTGGGTTCTGTTTCCCAGCTGTGTCACGGACTTGCTGTGTGGCCTTGGTTCAGTGACTAGAGACAGCTAAATCAGGCACCTATCCTACAGAGCCTCGCCTGAAGGTTCCAGGGCAGTGGTGTCCGTGGCAAGTCTCTGCTAGCTTGACTCCCCTGGAACCGTGGTACCACCAAGACACAGGAGGTGCCACCCAGGACCTGAGCCAGCGCCCAGACAAAAGACAGTAATGTAGCTGGCCCTGGCGTCCTGCAGAAGCACCCAAGTCTGAAAACGCTGGCCTTTGTTCTCTCTGGGCCTCCTGCCATGTAAAATGGTGACCGCGTGCTGTGTAACCCTTCTGCCAGGGTCTCAGCAGCAATAAGGGACGGGTTCAATATCTAGGGGCTCCTCTTAACAGTACAAGACAGAACCACCCCCACCTAGAAACCTGGGAAAACTAATCACCTCTGGGTTCCTATAAGCGTATGTCTACACTGCAAAAAGAACCCACAGCAGTAAACGTTCTCGTTTAGCTGGACCAAAGGCTCTGAAACCCAGCAAGGAGGGGGTAGGTCTCAGAGCCTGCACTCCACCCCAGGTGGGAACATCTACACTGCTATTTTTACCTCCTTAGTGCAAGCCCTGCAAGTCTGAATCAGTTGACCCAGGCTCCAAGGGTATGTCTACACTGCAACATAAACCTGTGCTTGAGCCCAGACTCAAGCCTAACCCCTCCCCTTGTGTCTACACTGCAATTGTGCTAACCCAGAGTTCAGACCCAGGATCTCAGGGCCCTGCAGGTTTGGAGGGTCTGCATTTCAGTTATGCCCTATTGCTTTGCAGTATAAATGCAGCCCCACTTGACTGAGGTCCCGTGAGTCAGATGGAAGTATCCCACAATTCCATGGGACAACTTTCTTAGTCCTCTCTATCCCAACAATCTGCAATCCACTCTACTGAAAACAGAATCCCCCACCCCATCCCTTTATGAATGGCAGCAGCTCAGATCAGTGTTAACCCCTTCTTTTCTGATCACCAATCTGCAAACACACTATCAGAGAGCCTCCTAGGTTTGCAAAGGAGAGCGAACCAATCGAGCCTTTTGCAACGTGAGCTGCTTCCTGGTAATGTGCTGGCTAGGCAGTAAAGTTTTCCCACAGTACCCTATGGTCTTAGGGCTAGAACGGCCACATTTCAAAAAGAGTGGGTGCTGGGGACTCTGGGATATGGCTACTTTGACTCAGGTCTGCACACTGCAGTTTGGACACCACAGCTCTAGCTTCAAGCATTGGTTAGAAAAATCTTAATGTAGGGTTAAGATACAATGTAGACACTCAAGCCTTCCATGACTTTTCAAAGATAATTGCTAATGGCTCATATCTCCTCAGTCAGCTCCTGGGGCATTCTAGGATGCATTTCATCCGGCCCTGGGGACTTGAAGACATCTAAGTAATTTTAACTTGTTCTTTCCCTCTTTTAGCCTCTGATCCTACCTCATTTTCACTGGCATTCACTATGTTAGACGTCCAATCACCATCAACCAAAGGAGGTGCTGTTGTCATCATGAATAGGTCGGAATATGAACAAGAGGCTGCTCGGCAGCTCTCCAACACCACTTTCTACAAGCCATTACCCTATGATCCCACTGAGAGTTACCAAAAGCAACTACAGCATTTGCTCAAGAAACTTCCTGAAAAAGCACAAGATCAAATCCGCACAGACACACCCCTGGAACCCTGACCTGGGATATTCTATCTACTACCCAAGATCCATAAACCTGGAAATCCTGGGCGCCCCATCATCTCAGGCATTGGCACCCTGACAGCAAGATTGTCTGGCTATGTAGATTCCCTCCTCAGGCCCTACGCTACCAGCACTCCCAGCTACCTTCGAGACACCACTGACTTCCTGAGGAAACTTCAATCCATCGGTGATCTTCCTGATAACACCATCCTGGCCACTCTGGATGTAGAAGCCCTCTACACCAACATTCCACACAAAGATGGACTACAAGCCGTCAAGAACACTATCCCCGATAATGTCACGGCTAACCTGGTGGCTGAACTTTGTGACTTTGTCCTTACCCATAACTATTTTACATTTGGGGACAATGTATACCTTCAGATCAGCGGCACTGCTATGGGTACCCGCATGGCCCCACAGTATGCCAACATTTTTATGGCTGATTTACAACAACGCTTCCTCACCTCTCGTCCCCTAAAGCCCCTACTCTACTTGCGCTATATTGATGACATCTTCATCATCTGGACCCATGGAAAAGAAGCTCTTGAGGAATTCCACCATGATTTCAACAATTTCCATCCCACCATCAACCTCAGCCTGGTCCAGTCCACACAAGAGATCCACTTCCTGGACACTACAGTGCTAATAAACAATGGTCACATAAACACCACCCTATACCGGAAACCTACTGACCGCTATTCCTCCCTACATGCCTCCAGCTTTCACCCTGACCACACCACACGATCCATCGTCTACAGCCAAGCTCTGCGATACAACCGCATTTGCTCCAACCCCTCAGAGAGAGACAAACACCTATAAGATCTCTATCAAGCTTTCTTACAACTACAATACCCACCTGCGGAAGTGAAGAAACAGATTGATAGAGCCAAAAGAGTTCCCAGAAGTCACCTACTACAGGACAGGCCTAACAAAGAAAATAACAGAACGCCACTAGCCATCACCTTCAGCCCCCAACTAAAACCCCTCCAATGCATTATTAAGGATCTACAACCTATCCTGAAGGATGACCCAACACTCTCACAAATCTTGGGAGACAGGCCAGTCCTTGCCTACAGACAGCCCCGCAATACTGAAGCAAATACTCACCAACAACCACATACCACACAACAGAACCACTAGCCCAGGAACCTATCCTTGCAACAAAGCCTGTTGCCAACTGTGCCCACATATCTATTCAGGGGACACCATCACAGGGCCTAATAACATCAGCCACACTATCAGAGGCTCGTTCACCTGCACATCCACCAATGTGATATAAGAAAAGGAGTACTTGTGGCACCTTAGAGACTAACCAATTTATTTGAGCATGAGCTTTCGTGATGCATCTGATGAAGTGAGCTGTAGCTCACGAAAGCTCATGCTCAAATAAATTGGTTAGTCTCTAAGGTGCCACAAGTACTCCTTTTCTTTTTGCGAATACAGACTAACACGGCTGTTACTCTGAAACCTGTCAATGTGATATATGCCATCATGTGCCAGCAATGCCCCTCTGCCATTTACATTGGTCAAACTGGACAATCTCTACGTAAAAGAATAAATGGACACAAATCAGATGTCAAGAATTATAACATTCATAAACCAGTTGGAGAACACTTCAATCTCTCTGGTCATGCAATTACAGACATGAAGGTCGCTATCTTAAAACAAAAAAACTTCAAATCCAGACTCCAGCGAGAAACTGCTGAATTGGAATTCATTTGCAAATTGGATACTATTAATTTAGGCTTAAATAGAGACTGGGAGTGGCTAAGTCATTATGCAAGGTAGCCTATTTCCCCTTGCTTTTTCCTACCCCTCCCCCCCAGACGTTCTGGTTAAACTTGGATTTAAACTTGGAGAGTGGTCAGTTTGGATGAGCTATTGCCAGCAGGAGAGTGAGTTTATGTGTGTGTGTGTGTGTGTTCCCGGGGGGCGGGGGGGTGAGAAAGCCTGGATCTGTGCTGGAAATGACCCACCTTGATTACCATGCACATTGTAGGGAGAGTGGTCACTTTGGATAAGCTATTACCAGCAGGAGATTGAGTTTGTGTGTATGGTTTTTGGAGGGGGGTGAGAGAACCTGGATTTGTGCAGGAAATGGCCCACCTTGATAATCAGGAACATTGTAGGGAGAGTGGTCACTTTTGATAAGCTATTACCAGCAGGAGAGTGAGTTTGTGCGTGTGGTTTTTTGGAGGGGGGTGAGGGAGTGACAGAACCTGGATTTGTGCTGGAAATGACCCACCTTGATTATCATACACATTGTGAAGAGAGTGGTCACTTTGGATGGGCTATTACTAGCAGGAGAGTGAGTTTGTGTGGGGGGGGGCGGAGGGTGAGAAAACCTGGATTTGTGCTGGAAATGGCCCAACTTGATGATCACTTTAGATAAGCTATTACCAGCAGGACAGTGGGGTGGGAGGGGGTATTGTTTCATGGTCTCTGTGTGTATATAATGTCTACTGCAGTTTCCACGGTATGCATCCGATGAAGTGAGCTGTAGCTCACGAAAGCTCATGCTCAAATAAATTGGTTAGTCTCTAAGGTGCCACAAGTACTCCTTTTCTTTTTGCAAAACAAAGAAGTTATTAAGCACCTCTGCTATTTGCGCATTTTCTGTTATTGTTTTCCCCCTAAGATGTACCCTACATGGATGCCAAGACGCAATACTTTCCCACTCGCAAGCACTGAGTCTGTGCATAACAAAGGAAAACTTGTTAAAAGGGAGAGGGAATGCAGCATTAATTTGGGAAAACACCCCAACAATTATTCAAAAGCATGCAAATAGAAAGTAAACACCCACTCCACAGCACCCGAGGCAACAGAGCTTCCACGGTGAAAGTCTGACAGACTAATGTCCCTTTAACTCACCACTGCCTTTTTCCATCTGCTGCATCCCATTCACCACCAGTTATCCGAGGTCAGCCAAGTCCCAGAAACCAGGGGTGCATTCAGGTGGGTTCACATCCTGCTCCTGGGAGGTGGGGAGTGTCGAGAGATGTCCCTGCTTCTGCTGGTGTCACCTCTGCTTGCTGCCTCTGCCTCCTAGTATCACGGCCATCTCTGCACCTACTTAGCCCTGCCTTTAGCTGCAACACCATGTACAGAGACTCCACCGCTTAGCCCACTTTTTAGTGATTGCAGTAAGCAGCGGGGGACCTCACTGCAGCTACATTCTCTAGATTGCTTTTCACCAGAACATGGTCCAGGTCTAAGTCTTAGCCCCCTAGACTAGCTTATCAGTGGTTTCAGCTATATTTTACACACTGGAAAGGAACAAGGACTCTCAATTGAGAGTGATCAGCTCTCCTTTTAACACTGGAGGAGAAGGATCAAAAAGGACTCTTTAAACAGAGTCCACACATTCCCTTCACTCATCCTGCACCACACCCTATCACTACCCCCTGCTTAACAAATGAGGTGAGTTTGGGTGACCCCCCCCCTCCATTAAGTACAGTTCTGCTGCCTTTTAGTCATACAAAAAGGATAACAATGTTGCATTATTCCTGCATCCGAGGCTTAAGTGAATTTCAACCCAAAACTGATCGCTTTGGCAAAGCAGGTATGTCTGCAAATCACCTAGGGCAAAGTAGGTGTGATTATGCAAATAGAGTCTGCTCCTGAGGACTTTTCCCCCAGTTTATCTCTAGGTGGCAGAGGAGAGCTCATTCCAACCCTGTCTTATGTAGTGTAAGCACTAAGAGTAAAATAACGCTGTTTGTTACAGATGGTATAGTGTCATTTCAATTCCCATGCAGCCTACCTTGCAAACCATGGTAGGGATTCCACCACTGTAAATGACTCACAATGACATGCACAGTCCAAGTTGAAATATGCTACTATTAGCTTTCAGAAACTGCCATTTTATGTGCCAAATTTGCCAGCTCTAGTAAGATCCTGAATGCAACACAATCAATCAGTATGGTTCTACTGCCGGGTGCAGAGCAGGTGTGGAGACACCATGAAAGATGGTTCCAATCAGTTACAGTGGAGAGGGTTTCTGAAGGTGCAGAAATCAGTAATGGAGTGGAGAGGCAAGGGCTACCAGGGAAAGGAGAGGAGAGGTCTCTGCGGTTGGCATGAGTAGCAGTGGATCATATGGTGTCTATGCAGCCCCATCACCACTTAGGGCCTGGAGAATCAGGGTTGGTCATTCTCCCTTCATATTAGAGTTTGGAAGCACGATTTCATGTTCCGATTGTCTGGTGGACCCAGCAGCTTCCACGCTTGGCCTGTCACATGGACTGCCCTCGTATGGTTTGCTGCTTCACAAGTTGGAATTTAACATGCCACCCTATAATACATTGTGGGGTGCCTCACAGCATGCCTTAAAAATACACAACACGGTGCTGACTTTTGAATGTGCTACAAAGGGCGGCAGAGGGCAGCCAGGGCAAGGTACCACCTCCATACAAACACCCATCTCTTAATCCTCCCGTTGGGCCTCCCTCAGTTTCATGGAGGTTTGGGATCCCTTCCAGGCAGGGCTCAGATGAACCAACTAGTGGAATCTGTGTTTAATCTTTCACTACCTGGATGGATCTTGTGAGGCCTCCAAAATAACCCCAGTGGCCTCTCAGAAGATCTCCCTGGCAAGGGTTGTCAATCACCATCATACCCTTCTGTGGGTGACAGAGCTTCCTCAGGTAGGCCTGATATAAATTTTCTGAGGCTATAGAGAACCCAAGAGGAACACTTTGAAAGAGGCCTCACTGGGAGCAGGATAGGCATTAGTACTCCATATGGGGATGGGGTATGCTGCAGCAAAGCCTTTAAAATGCATGGAGTGGATCTCTTTAAAATTAAAAGGCCACCGGCCCTCAAAGCTGAGGCTTCAAGGGCAAAGTTTCCATGCAGTTTACTGATTTCAGCATGAACGTCTCCTGAATGAAAACCAGTTTCACTCTCCCATTTACTTACCAGCACCTGAGAGGATTCAGAAATTCAGCCCCAGCATGAAAGAGGGGGTCGAGCCACAAAGTTCTCATCTGAATCCCTAAAGTGCAGGGTGGTTTGGGCCAGAGTAGCAGTTGGAGTAAGCTGCATATTTCAAGGGATCATCGGACAATGGCTTTTCTCAAAAGAGAAGAGAGACACCCGATGGAAAAAAACAAAAGTGCACCCAGAGAATAAGTGAACCACAGGAACAGAAAACAAAGTTCATGGACAAAGAAGCCATGCACCCAACCTCACCTCCAGTGGCCCAGAGAAATGAAAGCCGCTTGAGAAGAGGTAACTCTGCGTGACCTTCTCTGCTGCTGGAAGCCTTGCAGCCGTGTGAGACTTCTGCAGCCTGCCTTGAGCTGCACCAGAGCCTGGCTGGACACAGTCAATCCCACAAGGAGCCACTGCAGTTGGGACAGTACAAGTTTGCTGAATTATCAAGGCAGACCTACATTGTGGCTGCCTTCCCAGGAAGCAGACAGGGGCAAGAGGCCCCAGAACAGGTATAGAAATCCAGGGCCTCCATGTGGATTTGACTGACCTTCACATTCTTGCATGGCCCTGTGAACATTTCTCAACCTCTCTCCCCACATTCCCTTCACTGATCAGAGCACTGTGCACAGGGCTGGCCTGGGGAGGATGGGAGGGTCAGCAAGAGGATTCTTTGGGTTCACTCAAACATAACTAACTCATTTTCTACAAAAGAGGGCATTATAAAGAAGCAGGGCCCAACTCTATTGTGCTGGGGCCCATGATGTCAACAATTTAAAAAAAATCCACAGGCCAGCTTTCCACATAAACTGGCCCACGGGGTCTGTGAGGTTGCTAAGCCTCCAGTCACTGGAAAATCATGCTTATGTGCTAGTGAATCTTAGCACTTTTATAGTAGCATTTTGCAAACTTCAGCTAATAATTCACCACAACCCTCCTCGGAGGCAAGTACTACTGTCCCCATTTTACAGATGGAGGAACAACCAACATCTCTCCACTCTGCTTCTTGAGACATTCCAGAAGGCTAGGATAGTGCCAGGCATTGACAGAGCTAGCACATGCCCACCCAGGTGTACGGGGACTGTTGCCCCCTTACTGACACTCACTGGGGCTGTTTTAGTGGCTAGTTCCCAGTACTAAAAGGGGGAAGGGTCGATGGGCAATCAGGACCCTGAGACTGACAGTCCCCAGGAACAATGGGGAGAGGCCAGTGCTCCAGGTCAGCCTGAATGACAGGGCGGGCAGGCTAATCAGGGAGTCAGGAGGCTCCCGTGCTCTGTGTGAGCTGGAATTGCCTTGGTCAGACAGAGTGGGGCCGGGCTAAGGAGAAAACAGGGGCCGAAGCTGAGCTGGGGAGCAGAGCTGTGCCAGGGCCAGAGGGACCAGAAAAGCAGCCCAGAGAGAGCAGATCCTGTCCTGGGAGCAGAGCTGTAGCAACCAGAGCCAGAGGGACCAGAGAAGCAGCCCACGAAGCAGGTCAGTGCTGGGAGCAGAGTCACAGAAGCAGCCTGCAGAGCAGACCCTGTCCTGGGAGCAGAGCTGCAGCAACCAGAGCCAGAGAGGCCAGAGAAGCAGCCCAGGGAGCTGGAGGGAGAGCAGCAGCCGTGCTGAGGCAGAGTGGAGCTGGAGCTGGAGCAGTCCGGGGCCGGGTGTCATGAACAGCTGGGGAGAGCGAGGGGGGACCCTGGGCAGCGGGCCCAGCACAGGGAGACGCCTCAGCCAGGAGGCTCTGCAGGCCAGACTCGGAGGGAGATTGGTAACCCTGACAGGGCAGGGCAACGCTGGGAAGAAGGGCCCTGCCACCTAGAGCCTGAGAGCGTGTGGCCACCACCAGAGCGAGTGTCCAGCCCACAGCATCCCTGCAGCACAGCCAGGGCCGGAGAAGGAGGCCTGGGACTTAGGAGGAACAGACTGTGAACTGCCCTGACATTCCAGAGACACTGTTTGTGATGTTCCCTGCCACAGAGCGGGGTGATGTGTTTCCTTTAACCTTTCCCACTTTTCCTTATTCTTTTTAAAATTAATTGTTGATTAAATAACTTGCATTTGCTTTAAATGGTATGTAATGATCCGTGGGTCACAGAAGTGCCTAGTGCAGAGAGAGTACCCCAGAGTGGGGACACCCTAGCCCCTGTCCTAGGTGACCACAGCAGGGTTGGGGCTGGAGCCCCCCAGGAATCCTGGGCCCAGCCTTGTTGGGGTTACGAGGACTCTGCCAGACAGGAGAGAGGAAGGAGAGTCCTCGAGGGCAGGGAGGCCTCTGGGTAAAGGAAGTGGGAGCGAGGTCTCAGATCCTTTCTGAGCCCACTTCACTGGGGTATTGCAGAAGCCAGGAAAGTTCCCCACAATAGCGGGACTGTTCCCCCGCTTATACAGGCACTTACTCTGTAGAATAGAAGAGCAGCAAACACAGGCTCCAAGTGGCTGATTCACCTCAGCAGCCAAACAAGCCTCTGCAGAAGGAACTATTTTGAGAACAAGCAGCAGCCACGTGATCAGAAAGTCATTGAGGGTCAGAGTTCAGAACCAGTGACAAATGCCACGTAAAAACCAGAATAATCCTCATTGGTCTCCGGGGGTCCAGGTTGTCTACCTTGACCTCCATCTTAGCGCTCTCTCTCTCTATACTTTGTTAACTGAAAATATTAGTTTGTCCGGAGTTTAAACATTCTGTAATCCAGACTCATGTCAGGGACCTGGGGACAGGAAATATAGAGCAGTCTTCTACCAGCACTTCTGAATGCTCTTCAGAGTAAAGACTACATATTTCTCTATGTCCATACAGGGCCCAAAATGTTTTGGGCACCACTATAATACAAATAAATAATAGAGAGAATTGTGCTCTCACTCAGGCACTGGACTGGGAATTGGATCAGGGTTAGATTTTACACAAGACGTTTCAGGGCCCAGTTCAGGAAAGCTCTTACTCACATGCTTAAATCCCGTTGAAATCAATAGGATTTAATTACATGCTTAATTTTTGCACTGAATAGGGATGCTTTCTTGACTAGGGGCCCATATCACTTTGTGCCTGTAATAAGGGGTTAATAGTATCTCCCTACCTCACAGGGGTAATGTTCATTAATGTTTGTGAGGTGCTCGGATACTAGGGGTCATATAAATACCGAGATACGTTCTGATTATTATTGACCTTTGGGACCAGATGCTGCCACTCTTGCTCCCAAGTAGTAAGTTACTCCAAAATAGCCTAAACAAAACAATTGGGGTCTATTTGCAAGTCAGGTAGTACTCAGTATGAGGAAGGAGGACAGAACCTGATCCATAGATTGCAACCTCCTTTTCACAAGGACTTCACAGACAAGCATGAAGACAAACTATCTAGCATCCTGTTGGCACTATGAGACACCTCCCCACCACCACCTGCCTGAAAAAACTCCACCCAACTAAATACCAGAGCAGAAGGATTGTGGGGCGGAAAGACTACAGATTAAATAGATGCATCATATTCCAACATACCCTGCAGGTCATGAATTCAGGCTCCGATGGACGGAGGGAGGAACAGAGCTGCTGTTCCTGCAGTAAGAATGCCAGGATACTAGCATCTTGGAGAGTAATAGCAAAACACTTGAGCCAATCACAAATGCTCTGATGGGGCATAGAGGGCATATATAAGGGCTATTAGTCATCCAGAAGAATTTTGTTTTTCTAACCTCTGTTTCTGCCTGTCACTGTTAGGAATAAATTTGTGCTCCTGCCAGTTATTTGACATTACACTTGCTTTGGATGATTGCCTTTCCCAAATATTAATAGTAACTCATTATGGACACAGCATTGGTATTTAGTTAGATCAGACCAGCTTATTTTTAAAAAACAACTATTTCATATAAGAGAACAGATGTTTTTAATTTACACCAAGAACAAAAACAAAGTCCTATTGTTCAGCTACAAGGAATACAAACATTGATGGCTCTTTAGAAATTAACACCAACAGAAACTTTTTTTTTAAGCCCCTTGTTACATAGGTCCCTTTGTGCCTAATCCCCTATATTAATGGCACATAATTGTTATGTTTTGTAATACAGATCAACATGAGTGCATCATTTACAAAGACAATAGAAAATTGCATAAGCATAATGATTTAAGTACATGGTAGACAGACAAGGATTTTTTTACAAATAATTAAGTAGGGATATAAACACTAGCAATTAGGAGCATAAACCACTCACTGGCTCATGGGATCCATAACAGGATGTCTTATACCTTTCTCTGAAGCATCTGAAACTGACCCTTGTCCATTGACCATTGTCACAGAGAGCAGACTGGAGTAGATGGACCACTGCTCCGATGCAGAATAGCCATTAGAATCATAGAATATTAGGGTTGGAGGAGACCTTATGAGGTCATCTAGCCCAATCCGCTGCTCAAAGCAGGACCGACACCAATTAAATCATCCCAGCCAGGGCTTTGTCAAGCCGGGCATTAAAAACCTCCAAGGATGGAGATTCCACCACCTCCGTAGGTGACCCATTCCAATGCTTTACCACCCTCCTAGTGAAATAGTGTTTCCTAATATCCAACCTAGACCGCCCCACTTCAACTTGAGACCATTACTGCTTGTTCTGTCATCTGCCACTACTGGGAACAGCCGAGCTCCATCCTCTTTGGAACCCCCCTTCAGGTAGTTGAAGGCTGCTATCAAATCTCCCCTCATCCTTTTCTTCTGTAGACTAAATAACCCCAGTTCCATCAGCCTCCCCTCTTACTGTTCTACTATCATTCCAGTTCCACTGTATTTTCTTGTGTCTACACCCACTCTTGAAATGGCACACAGCTATGGCAATTACCTGCCCACGACTGGATTTCATGCCACCTGCCCTCCTTTGTTGTCTGTCCAGCGCAAGTGTCATGTAATGGTGGGTGCATTTAGGCCTCTGAGAAAGGAAACCCTTTTGTGCATGTACGAGAGAGAATTTTATCCAGCACAATGAAGTTACCTTGTACTAGCATAGGAAGTTAAATAATTATTATACTTTTATAGCACCTTTCCTCTGGGGATCTAAAAACTCTTTGAAAAAACTCCCCTGAGAGGTAGGTGTTATCATTCTCCCCATTTCACAGATGGGGAAACTGAAAATTGAAGTGATTTGCCCAATATCACACAACCAGAGCTGGGAACAGAACCCAGATCTCCCAATTTCCTGCTTTGTGAGTTAGCCACTACACCCTACCCCCCCCCAACTCCCATCACTTATTATGCCACCACTTCATACTAAGACACTATTCTATACAAGAACAAGTACATTTAATATAGCCAAAATCTTTACCTTGTAAACAGAAAAAGAAACTAAGGTTAGTCACTCTGTTATATCAGCATACGGAATCTTCCTGATGGTGACGAGGATACTTCTAAATTCACTCCATATTGAGAATGCGCAAGGAATATAGAAGCACGTTTTATACCTCAGGGTGGATTACAACTATCTCCCAGTAGCACCACAATTGCCAGATATCGTGCTCTCTGCTGCCACCTTAGGGCTACATTTATTTTAACATGGCCTAACAAAAGCTGAGAGAGAGAAAGCATACAAACAAACATGCAGTATTAGTAATAAAGGGCCCAAAAGCCTACCCCTTTGTTACTCCTCTTCTTGCTTCTTCACTGGCTGCAGATTAATGCTATGAATGTGCGGTGCATGTGTTGGCCAGCTCGCAAATGCGTGCTGCACAGACACCCAATGGGAAGGGCTATGTGCTAGAACTCATGGGTCATGCCTCGTAACTCAGCAGTATCACTATACTCATGCCCCACAATTCCCTTCCTGCCCCTGGCTTTTCCAGCATACATAGCAAAGAGTGTGAATTTGGCTTATTAAATCAAATTTCAGAGACCCCTATCTTGTTACTGCCAACTAGCTCATCCCAGGATGAGCACTGTTCTACTCCATATTTGTCTCTCCCAGCCTCTATGGTGTTGTAGTATACCAGAGCACCAGGCTGACTTAAAATGATGCTGAGGGACGTAGTGAAAACTACTCAGTGCCTTCATTTTAACCTCTCCTATAGCAGGAGCACAAGGAGGGACAATTCTCTAGGGCCAAAAAATATTTACTTAGGCAATCTGTGCGATTCATTGTTGCAGAAGGAAAGAAAGTTAAACACTGGTTGAAAGGATTGGACTTTTTTTTAATATTTTTAAATCACTAAGAGCAAGTCTGGTTGAGAGAGTTACCGAGTATTTCCAGCTCCCGTTAAAGTCAGCGGTCAGTGTTAATTTTCCAGCTGTATTATACAATGTGAAACTCAGTTCCAGCCCCACATGGAAACAGAGTTCTAGGTACACCGTCCCTTTCAACTCAAAGGACTCCAAAGCACTGTACACATGAATCAGCTCATTGACCACTGAAATGCAGCCTTTTCCATCATTGTTCCCCCATGGATCAATGGTAAGTTCGCTTTCTCCACCCTGGTTTCCTCAGACTTAGATTAACAACATGACAGGAAGCCTCTCCGAAGCTGCTTATTGCAACGTGAACAATTTGCTCTCCCATCACACCGACATTTTCACTCAAAGTTAAAAAGCTGCAGGCTCTTATGTCATACTCACTGCTGTGAGTATCTGAGCACATTCATCTCCAGCACAATTCCACATACAATTGCTTCGGTGAAGAGGCACTGAGGTGAATCACAGTGCAGGCAGAATTAGAATAGACCCTGCTTAGGCCCAGAGCCTGCAGTGAGCTCGATGTGGGCAGACCCCTCTGCTTGGGTGGAGCTCATTAAATTATTAGGGCCTCAGGCACTACTGAAGGGAAAAGGGTCCTGTGGCCAAAGCACAATACCGGGAGACAGGTAGGTCCCCACTGTGCCCAAGGATTCTTGTATCTCTTTATAGAAATCGTTGAATGACAGTGTGTGTCAGTTTCTCACCTACATAAAGGGAGTACACCTACCTCACAGGACAGTTGTGTGAATTAATCCATTATTTTGGAAGTGCTTGGAGATGGAAGGGGAGGCAGACATGCAAAATGCCATGTCCTGGATGCAAATGGCCTTCCTTTTCTCCAGCATAAAAAGAAACAATTATAAAACTGACCTCCTTGTTTAAAAAAAAAAAAATCTAGTCAAACGAGTGAATTTAATGCTCAAGGATGAGGCCCCAGCTGCATTAAGGGGGGTTCTGTTCCCCCAAAATGAGGGGGAGACCACCACTATTATTCAGATTTTACACTCTAGTTCAAAAGAAAAAGAACATTAACCTTATTGTACTACCTCAACCCCCCTTACCTGCCTATATATATTTTGTCCCCCACACACATACACCTGGGGAAACCACAGGTGAAACTCATTCAGGCCACTGCAAAAGTCCTGGTTTTGCCTTATCAGATTGACCCCACATACACACTTCCTGAATTCCCCTCCCCAGGTAGTAATCCCATTTCCACAGGGGGATGTTGTTGTACCCAATAATCCAACTTCTAATAAACCATCCTCTGTCTTCTCTATAACATATTGAGTTTGGCTGATCACTGACCAGATCCACACCTGTCTGACTGCCTTGATTACAGCAGAGCATTTCAGGAGGGAGTGAAAAGTTTTCATCGGCTGTGATCAAACAAATCAAAGGGCAAGCATGACTGGACTCAAAAGCCAAGGGCAGCCATCACAGAGCTGCTGTTATCTCTGGCATTGCTGGGTCACCAGGGAATTTAGCAGTAACATGAAAAACCCCTGGGGAAATGCTACATAACTACTCCAGACCGAATGGCAAAACAATAGGATTTGCAAGAATTGCTTCTAATGGCCTGCTCCGGGTGTCAGTGCCTCCTAGCACACTAACCTTGCAAACACCTAGTTGTGGGCAGTTTCTCTTCTGCTGCCCCAGGTAAGGTTAAAGGCTCATAAACAACTCATACAAGAGGATTCAACACCCCTCCAGCCCCCAGTACAAATGCCTGTTCCCGGAGTCACAGTGTGGGTCCAGGAGAGAGAGCGCCCCACACTCTAGAACAGGGCCCAGCAGCAGTTCCCCCCGTGCCATTCCTAGGGTGGCTCTGCCCAGAGAGAGGAGGAGCTTTTGCAATCCAGCCTCACTGCCACATTTATCAGGGCCGTGGGAAAGCATGGAGGCTGCAGGCAGATTGTTCTGCAGGTAAAGGGACTCTGATCCCATACCCCTACCTGCCTGCTCTTTCTGGTCTGTTTGCTCTATTCACCCCTGCACCGGTCTGTATTGCAGAGTCTCGCTGCTCCTTCTGTGGCTCCAGCCCGGGCTAGGGAGGACTCGAGTGGTGCAGGCTGCTCCCCCAGGTTGGTGAAATGAGACAAGAGATTGTCAGAAACATTTCCTTTTTCTCTGCGGGGGAGGCCTGGGCCTTGGTGTGCCTGCTCTGCAATCTAGCCCCCGTTGCTTCTCTGTTCCTCTGCCCGCACCCCAGGTTTTATAGAGAGCAGCTGCCCTTCCAGGATCTTTTGGGTGAAACTGGACAAACGCTTCCTGCAGGGAAAGTTCTTCAGTCTGGAACTCGTGGGTGAGTAGCAAAGTGACAGATCTCAAACCAGGGGTGGACTGGGGAAGTTCTCAAATTGCCTCTAGATTCAGAACCTGTGTGTTAGCTGCTGAGGGACTTTCCCTTTAAATGTTCGCTGGTGACTTATTTTAAAAAACTGTCAGGATGGTGGGACCAGAGTGATGTGACTTACCAAGGGTCTAATAGCTGTGGCCTTGGCCAATATCTGTACAGATGGGTGTAACTAACAGCTCCAGGAACCTTCTCCTTTGTGCCTTACATCTAATGTAACTAAGAAACAGGTGGAAGGATGGTCCAGTGGTATAGGTACTTGTGCAAGGCTTTGGAGACCTGGGTTCAATCCCCTACTCTGGTGCAGAACTTGGGTAAGTCACTTAGTTTCTCATCTACAGCTAGGGACAATACTACTTCCCTACATGACAGGGGTGTGTGAGTTTGACGTGCTCAAACTCTCCAGTAGTGGGGGCTGTAGAAGAACCAGGCATGGCAGCTAGTTAAACAGTGTCTGCTAGAACCATCATTTCTCAAATGTGGTGCATGTGGCCACCAGGGGCTTTTCTTGCAGCCACACCATCCTGGGCTGTGATGGGGGGGAGTAGTGGCCACTCCCCCTCCCAGGTGCTCCTGGATACACCACCTTGGTGTTGGTTTCTAGGGCCACCAGCAGGGGTTGGGCCCAGCCCCCGTCTGGAGACACCTGGGGCACAACACTAGAGGAGTACTGGTGAGTTCCCTACCTTCCCAGGGGCAGTGGGACTCAGATTTGGCCTTCAGTCCTGGAGTGGTGGGGCGGCAGGCTCCAGCTCTATCCTCCAGCCACGGGACTTTGGGCTCCACCCCCACTCCCACCCTGCTGCCTCCCTGACCCCCCATCCAGGGCTTAATTTGTCCCCAAACTTGCCAGAGATTAGTAAGTCTGCTGTGAAAAGTGATACTTGTATGTTTGTTAATCACTTTTCACAGCAGACTTACTAGCTCCCAATAAACAAATTACAATGCTTTGGATGTGTATATGTGCATATTTATTTTTTTCCTAACGTTAATTAAGTATTTTAGGAAATATTATCAGAGCGGCCACCAGCAAAAACTGTCCTGAATGGCTCCTCAAGGCATCTGAGCTACAGGCTGCTATGTACAGAGAACTAGGTTCTAAGATAATGTAATAGGTGAGTCTTGTGAAAGTACAGGGCTGTCACATTCACCCTAATGGTGTGGTCTTACTGGCTTCTTTAAGGAACATGCTGGCTTGACCAATTTAGACCTACCTTCTGAATGGGGGTGAGGATTGTAACTCCATCTAAATATCATGTGGAAAGTGTGACCTTGATGTACCTGAGTCAGATGAGTTACTTAAGCTTTTTCCACCTATATTATGTTTCTTGTCAATAACTAGATGTGTCCTTTCCTTGTCATTAGACCCCTCTGGTGGCACAGTCCTGCTTGATGAGAAATTGGCTGCTCGCTGTGGCTATGTTCTGTCAGTAGATGTGTGGGGCAATCCTATCTTCCGGGCTTCTGTGCTTGGCTGTCATGTGGCAAACAAGGTGAGGCCCAAAGCCTACCTGGGAGGCTTGGTCTCCAAACAGTTGCTGTAGGAAATACGGACTGATCACATAAGACTGTGATGCTATATGACTTCTCAATGGGGTATGATGGGAACATGAGAAGTTGTGCTGACTGCATGGAGGAGGGAAGATTGATGCCTCTGCACACCACGGGGTGGACGGGTCAGTTTGCCTGGCATGGGACTTCCTCTGCTCCAATAAAATGACACTCCAGATTGTTGTTGCTAACTGGCTGCCAGTTCAAACTTGTCTTTGCTGCTGCTGGGGAGTCTTGAAAGTCTCACTGGAAAGCAGTAGACTTGTAGGCATCTGCTGAAAAGGCCACCAGGAGTAGGTCAGTCACAGGCTTGTGTGATTTAGAACCATAGTAATAATGAGGGGATGAGGTACTTGCCATACTTGGGATACAGTACATCACCTGCTTAAGTGCTTGGCCTAGAGCTGGGAAGTCACAGAAGCCCTGGGCTCAAGTAAAGTAAAATGTTCTGGTTCAATCCCACTCTGCTATAAAACAGGGTGAAATGGTGTGAAGAATAATGGGCCAGCTTTGCATTCTACTAAGGTCTTTGCTTAATTGTACTGTAAGTACTGATTTCTGACAAAAAGACCTTTCCCTAGATGGGAAAGGATTTCTTCCATTGGGATAGCTCTCTCTGTGTACTATCCAAGCGGAGATGAGGCACCAGTAGTAGTCATCTTGGTGAAGCCAGTTGAGGTAAATGCCAGGTGGGGGTTACAGGGTTTACCCTGACTGGCTACATCCAGATAAATACTACTAGTGACTCATCTCCACTTGGACAGTGCAGTGGGATAGTGATCCTGATGTAAACACCCCACTCTTGTAAGTGAAGACAGCCTATGACTGACCCCAATTTTTTAACTGTAACTTGCTGTAATACTCTGAGTCTTGTGGCAAGAATACTAGTTACTGCTGAAGTGGTTTCTTGAATTACCAGAAGTCGTTTCTTAAATTTCTAGAAAACTTACCTTGTACACTCTGTTTCTTCTAGGCAGATGAATTGTTTTCTCTTACTATAAACGTAAAGGTGTCCTCCTCTCCAGACATGAGGCAAGCTGCAACCTACACCTATCCTATGTACTGTACATACTCTCCATGGGCTCCAAGAGAAATTGTATGTGAAGAAAATTATATGGAGGTAACTTATCCATCAAAAGCTAAAACATCGAGGCTCTCTGCAAATCAATGCAGTCTCTAAGTTAAGACACGTGTGAGCAGTTTACTCTACCCTAACAATATCCTGGGATAAGGGAAAGCTCTCAACTTGAGCAATAGGGACATCTGCCAGTTTCACATATGTACTAAAGACGAAGTGCGTCCGCCAGAATGCTTACTAATAGATTAAAATATGTAAGGTTCTGTATCTTGGGTATTCCTGATCTGTGACCGGTAACACTCAATTCCTGCTGGGAATGCCATATTTTGTGCCACTGCAGTGGGAATCGAAAGCCTCAAAAGCATCTCTGTTAACTCTCCAGTTATACAGGGCAGGGAGCCTTAATGCAAAAGTGCTGCAACATCTAGTAAAAACCTGTTACCCTTCTTGGTTCAGGAAGGGTAACGTTTGGGGGTAGACCCCTTTATTTTACAAGACTGAAATTCTGGTGCATCTCAGGGATTTTATCAGCAAGGAGGCCAGCCTCCTGCTGGATATGTTAGATGCTATGTTACAAGCATCCAACTGCCACAGTAGAACCTTGCACCAGTCCCAAACATGAGCCAACTTCGTATACTTCTTTTTATATACTGGTTACATAATTATCTCAGGGGCAAGGCTGCAGTGATATAGTAAGTCTTCTTGGACTTGAGATTGTCCAGCCTCATGCTAAAATGTCTGGTGCCAATGGTGAGCACTGCACCACACTTACGGAGTGGCAGCAGTTTACTACTAGTGAATCCAAACCTTGACTTCCTGTCTGGTAAGTGATGGCTAGCATTGCACCCTGAATGTTTAACAGCAAAAGCATCACATGCACTTTGGTTTAACTGGCTGGATCCTGAGTTCCAAACTCATGCAGTCTTCTACAAACCCTCGCTGTACTCTTTAAAACACTATAGAGTTAGCCAATTGTTAATTACTATGAACTGTGTGTTCTTAAGGGGAAGGCTATGAAGATTGTCACTAACGTCCTGTAAATGTAGCCTGATCAAATGTTCCATATGTAACTGAGATGCTAATAACATTCCTCCAAAGCTCCCTGCCTTCTCAGTACATATAAAAGCATGCTGCAGCTCATGTTTGCCCATCTCTGCTCCACTTCCAGGTGTCGGTGAAGAGTGATGTTCCTGCAATTTCAGACGACGACACTGCAATATGGATGTCAGCTCTGCCAGAGGTATGGAGGAGCATGTTTTCTAGTGGCTTCTCTTTGCTCTGCATCATCATAAATCAGTGGTTTGGGTGACGATGCTGTCATTCTTGGAATCTGGCTCAATCTGTGTCCGCCTACAAGCTCGACTAGAAATGCATATAAGGCAGAGGTTCTATCAAACATAGATGCAAGTCAGCCTTCCAGGAGAGGAAAACTTTCCTAGATGATAAGGGATACTGATCAAATCACAGCAAGCTCACTAGAGTGCGGAGGAGAAAAGTGGATGCAGTAACAAAACCTGGCCACTTATATTCTAAATGTTACTCCTTAAAGTAGTCTGGCATTTGATCTCTAGGCTGCTTCAGCAATAAAAGCACACTAAAGTAGTCCAGTTACCCAAAGCAGTGTTTCCCAGTGACCCGTCTATGGACTGGGGCCGGTCCCTGAGATCTCCCTGACACAGTTTAGGAAGGCAGCAAGCTGGTCCCTGGTATCAAAAAGGTTGAATCACAGTGTCCTAAAGCACTAAGGGCTTCTTAATTGTGGGGACCCTTTCAGGGCCACAAACATAAGCTTCCTCCAAAGGTAAAGACCATATGACTTCTCTAGGAGATGCCTGCAATAGCTGCATGCTGCCTTGCCTTCATGTAAGGCATGTACATTTCTGTCCTAGGATAGGCTAGCAGTGTCCTCAAGTCTAAATCAGGGGTCGGCAACCTTTCAGAAGTGGTGTGCCGAGTCTTCATTTATTCACTTTAATTTAAGGTTTCGCGTGCCAGTAATACATTTTAACGTTTTTTAGAAGGTCTCTCTCTATAAGTCTATACATTATATAACTAAACTATTGTTGGATGTAAAGTAAACAGGGTTTTCAAAATGTTTAAGCAGCTTCATTTAAAATTAAATTAAAATGCTGATCTTACGCCACCGGCCCGTTCAGCCTGCTGCCTGCCTGGGGTTCCGTTCACCTAGGTCGGCAGTGGGCTGAGCGGGGCCGGCGGCCGGGACCCCAGACCTGCAGTGGGCTGAGCGGCTCAGCCCGCTGCCACTCTGAGGCTCCGTCCGCCGGCTCCCGCCCACCAGGGTCCCGGCTGTTGGCCCCGCTCAGCCCGCTGCCAGTCTGGGATCCTGGCCCTGCCCACGTAGAGTGGGTACCTACCTTCTCCCTGGTTCTAGCCCATTCTCTTCCTCTCTCTCTCTGCACTGAGCTGAGGGTGGGAGTGCACTGAGCACAGCGCTGGGGGTGAAGGAGCAGGCTGGGGGTTGGGGTGTAGGGTCTGGCCAGGAGCTAGAATGAGGGAGGGAGCTCAGTTGGGGCAGGAAGTTTGGGTGTGGAGTGCTTAGCAGGGCAGCTCCCATTTGGTGCGAGGGGTGCAGGTGGGAATGTGGGGGGGGAGGTGCAGGAGCTCCCATTTGGTGCTCAGGGTAGGGGTGGGAATGTGCGGGGGTGTGAGGAGGGTGCAGGAGTCAGGGAAGAGGGCTGGGGGCAGGTGAGGGGGGTGCAGGAGTCAGGGCATGGGGAGGGGGGCTGGGTATGTGTGCGGGGTGCTGGAGTCAGGGCTGGGGTCGTGAGGGGGTGCAGGGGTCAGGATAGAGGGCTGGGTGTGCATGAGGGGGGTGCAGGGGTCAGGGTAGAAGGCTGGGTGTGCGTGAGGATGGTGCAGGGGTCAGGGCAGAGGACGGGGAGTGTTTTGGGGGGTGCAGGGGTCAGGGCAGGGGGCTGAGGTGTGTGTAGGGGGGTGTAGGGGTCAGGGAAGAGGGCTGGAGGTGTGGGCTAGGGTTGTGGGGGTGCTCCCAGCCCCCTGCCCAGAGTGGCTCATGGCACCCCCTTCCCCATGGCCCCTTCCCCACCTCTTCTCTGCCTCCTCTGCGGCTCCGCTTCTCCCCCTCCCTCGCAAGGGTCATCAGCTGATGGCAGCAGGGAGGGAGAGGAGGTGGGGCAGGAACCCAGCACGCTGGGGGAAGAGGCAAGCGGAGGGGGGGGGCCTTGCCTGCCCTGCAGCAGTTGCCGGCAGGATCAAGCTTCTTCACTCTGCCCCCACTCGGCCCGCTGCCAGGGCCGGTGGGTGGGACCCGGCAGGCAGGCAGCAGCGTGCCATTAAAAATCGGATCGCGTGCTGCCTTTGGCATACGTGCCATAGGTTGCCGACCCCTGGTCTAAATCTTAATGGCAGAATAATTGGGTCACATGTCCACCTATATCTCATCTCATCCAACCATGTTTCTCTTTCAGGTTCAAAAAGTGGAATACCAGGTATGGCAACTGATCTTTCTTTCTCCTTCAGGGAGAAAGAAAATAATGGTAAGCGACGCAGCCAACCTGGGTTACAGCTTCAATAATACACTGGCTCGAGTGTTCCTGCGTGCTCCATATTCCAGTAATGAATCTAAACTTGCAGTGGTGAGTGGTATGTTTTGTGGTGGGACTGAAAGGCACTGTTTCCAGTTTCTGTCCAGCAACAGTATTTCTTAACTTTCCATAGGTTAATGGTGTGAATATGAACTCAGTCAGTTCCACTTCCATGTACAAGCAGAGGTGGCTGCTTCTCTTGATTGACACAACTGTCTCATGTCCTATCGGTAGGTATCACTTCACAATTTACCAAGCCTACCAAAAAATAGTCACTTGCGCAAGCTAGTAGAAAACTCTTCCTTCAGGCCAAGCTGCAGCTGGCTCTTCAAGAGAAGCAATGTAAAAACAAACCTCTCATAGATGCTTTCCAAAGTACGATTTGCTTAATTCATTTTTTCATTTCTCCCTCATTCCTATATACACCTTTACACAAAGGCAATAAGCCATCAAAAAAGCTACATCAGACTGTCCTTCAACTGAGTATCAAGACCAGAAAAACCCTATTTCTACCACCGGGCCAGGAGTCCTATTTAGATAATGCATATGCAGAGTTATAACACCCGCAAAAGGTGGGATTTCTTGCATAACATAAGGGGTTATATTTTGTGCCACTACAGTGGGAATCGAAAGCCTCAAAAGCATCTCTGTTAACTCTCCAGTTATACAGGGCAGGGAGCCTTAATGCAAAAGTGCTGCAACATCTAGTAAAAACCTGTTACCCTTCTTGGTTCAGCAAGAGTAACATTTGGGGGTAGACCCCTTTATTTTACAAGACTGAAATTCTGGTGCATCTCAGGGATTGGGGGGTGCGGGATATAGAGTGGGTTTAAGAGGGAGAGTGGGTTTAAGAGATAGGTAAGTAACACAGCTAAGGGGTATCTTTGTAAGAGGGGTAGTAACTCATCTGAAATGATCAGACTACTTTGAATGCCATGCTTCTAGGGCAGGCTATAGAAGTTCTTGGTGGAATGGGCTGGGGGATAAAGAGGAGGAGGAGGTGGTGGTGGCAGCAGCCATTGTAGAATGAAGCTCAGTCCTGTTTCTTTGGAAACACAAACTCTTGCACTGAAGAATGGTTTGATCTTCTGATTATCTGAATCAACAGATGGCACCAGATTCACTGATACTGCTATAACTTGGACTGTGCCAAGCATTATCCCTACACTAGTGCCTCAAGAACCCACCTTCGTGTCCAAAAACATTTCAGTGGGAGTCGATGGCCAAAGAATAATGCACCCTGAACAGAATTATATTCTGGAACACAACAAGACACACATTCGAATGACTGTCCCCATTGGAGCAGCTGGGGGCAGATTAAAGGTTAGTGAGAACCTATCATAATTTAACACCCTCTGGAGACTAATAATGGAGATCAGAGACTTCCGAACAGGGGTCCATCGAGCAGTTGCTGGTGGAGATGTGTTGCATGATGCAAGCTTCTTCAAGATATTAAACTGGATTAAAAGACTATTAAAAATCTACTAAGGGCTCAATAGCTCTCTCAGCTTGAGCAAAGCTGGGGTGCACTGGAGAAAGGTATCAGGAAGCCAGTCCCTCAATCTTGATTGCCTGCCCAAATATAAGTTTATGCCGAAGCTGCGCTCTGCTCCAAGTGCAATGCATATGATGCAGCAAAGAATTTGCCATAGCTGGTCCTCACTCTTCCATTCCCCCAACTGCCTTCCCCATTATGCTGGGCGGTGCAGCTCTTGCACAGGGATGGAGCTGATGTAGAAGGCAACAGAGCCAGCTTTTAACTAGCAGAGGTTCCCCTACACAGGATTAGAAAACAATCCTAAATATTTTTAATACTGCTGTGGATCCACAGAGTTGATATAAAGAGTTGACTCAAAAAGGAATCCTACAAAAAGAAGAAACATGGACTAATTGCTTAGGAGGAGTACCAAAGAATAGCACAAATATGTAGAGACCAAATTACAAAGACTAAGGTACAAACTGAGTTACGCTAATCAAGGGACATAAAAGGCAAGAAGGAGAGGTTCTTTAAATATGTTAGAGAAAGTGAAAGATGAAGGAAAGTGTAGGTCCTGTAGTTAGCAAGGAAGGACAGCTACTAACTGATGACATCAAGAAGGTTGAGGTGTTTAATGCCTATTTTGGTTCAGACTTCACTTAAAAGGTTAACAGTGACCAGATACTCAGCACTATTCATAATAACAAAAAGGGGGAAAGGGATGCAAGCCAAATAGGGAAAGAACACGTTAAAGAATATTTAGATAAATTGGATTACTCAAGTCATCAGGGACTGATGAAATTCATAGGGCATTTAAGGAACTAACTGAAGTAGTCTTGGAACTGTTAGCAATTATCTTCAAGAACTTATCTAGATGGGTGAGGTCCCAGAGGACTGGAGAAAGGAAAACATAGTACTTATCTTCAAAAATGAGACAAAGTTTAGAAAACCTGACCTGTAAGGAAAGTTAAAAACACTGGGCATGTTTAGTCTTGAGAAAAGAAGACACGGTGGGAGGGGAACCTGATAATAATCTTCAAATATGCTAAGGACTGTTGCATAGAGAATGGTGATCAATTGTTCTCCATGTCCACTGAAGGTAAAACCAGAAGTAATGAGCTTAATCTGCAGTAAGGGAGATTTAGGTTAGATATTAGGAAAAACTTACTAACTGTAAGGGTAGTTAAACTCTGGAATAGGCTCCAAGAGAGGTTGTAGAATCCCCAGAATAGCAGGTTTTTAAGAACAGGTTGGACAAACACCAATCGGGGATGGTCTAGGTTACATGGACCTGCGTCAATGCAGGGGGCTGGACTTGACGATTTCTCCAGGTTCCTTCCAGGCCTACATTTCTATGATTGTTTGAGGAATGGGAGAGGAGGTGGGCCCATGAGCCCATTCATTTAAAATATGGTCCATGCTGAAGTATGGACCCTTGGAGTAATAGTTCCTTCCTTCAGAACACTTTCCTCTCAAGCTTTCTGTTAGCAAAAGATCTGGATCTAAAAATTAATTAAAAAGAATTATCTTGTTAACAGTCTCTTAATGATGTATTCTTACCCTGAAAGGGCCTAACCAGGAAGCAAGGGTGAGTGCAGCATTACAAAGCAAGAGGGAAGCAAGAATGTCTCCTTTGGATAATCTGCCAATTTACTGTTCTGTCTCCGTAGTTTAAAAGACCTTGCTAACCCTCCCTCGATGGCCTAAGCAGCTGTTAGAAGTACAGCCTGACACAGCTTCACACCTTAGATGCAAGCTTGACTCTACACATGCCATGCGTACAATCTATGTGTTTTAGGCATCTGTCTTGACTTGCACTGGATTCTGAAACGCATCACTAGAATGACAAATTGACTGGTGAGGGGGTTATTATCAAAAAAAAATGCACATGCAAAGAATGGTTCTAGATGGCTGCAGAAGGGCCCTAACAGCCTTTCTACAAGACACTGTCTAAAACTCTTAATGGCTGTTATAAATTTGATATTGATGAAACTGCTAATCACCTGCAGCAACCTAACTTTGCAGTGTGTCTGCAGGATACAAACTGTCTTGGTGCAAGGTGTAGCAAGCCAGCTCTACTCTGAAAATGATGGCCCACCCTAGCAAATTACCAGGGTTAAAGGACAAAATGGGAGACATCCCTCCAATCATAATGTAGGGTTGGGTCAGACACTGTGACCTAGAGCACCCAGAATGGGGAGCGGGACCCAGCCCTGTGGGGCAGGAGCCACCACTGTGGGGGTGTCAAACACAGAAAAGTCATGGACAAATGGGAAAATCAGGCTGTCTGTGACATTTTTCCCCCACTGTGACAAACCTGCAGCCGTATCCATGCTCAGTACTACTTGGTATGTCTAAAATCTTGTCTCCTAGAGCACTGTAGCCAATGGAGTCCATGGAGCAATCTACAGTATCAACTTATTCTTGGAGCACACTTGGACAGATGTAGATTGGCACATGACTAAGTATACTGTGATCAAGCCCATCACTACACCTTTCATGCCTCGAATACCAACAGTCATCAACAGTAAGCCACTCCTCTGGCTAGATCAATAATAAGATGGTGCTCTTTTTTTTTTTTCTTTGTCTCTGAGTTATTAGTGTGGCCTCTGCTGTGAAGTTGTATCAACCAAAATACTTCACTTAACTGGGAAGTTTAATTTAGTTAGCTAGCTAGCTCTCAGGTGAAATGAATGTCTAGATCTAAATCTTGATAAAACTAAACAATTCTGTTACACACAGATATTCCCTTATGGTTAAGATCTGCAAATAAGGGGCAAAATGGAGAATAATCACTAGGGATTTGATGTGAGTTGCTGATATGAACACCAGATTCTGCTACTCTAAGGCCTTGTCTATCTACACTAACGTGATAAGTTGATCTAAATTACTCTATTTAAGCTATGTAAGTTACGTAACTTAAGTCGATGTAGCTTAGATCTGCTTACAGCTGTAACTACACCGCGCTATGTCGACAGGAGAGTGGCTCCCATCAACATACCTTCTGCCTTTTGTTGAGGTGGAGTACTGAAGTCGACCAGAGAGCACTCTCCCATCGACTTATCGTGTCTTCACCAGACCCATTAAATTGACGCTGCTGCATCAATCACAGCCGCACCGATTTAGCCTGTAGCGAGGACAAGCCCTAATTCCATCAGTGTCTTCCATTGAGCAAAGTGTGACTAACCTACTGCAGGGAAAGAATGTCTGCGGGGTGCATCAAATGAGGAGGGATGTCTCATCGTCCCACTCCCAACCTCAAGCCTACACTCATTAGTTTGGGAATAGAGTGCTTGCCACTCAGTTTTCAAAAGCTCCTCTCTTGTTACATCTGTAGACAAGCTATGACTCAACATCTTCATAGTTACCTGGATAATTTATTTTTAAATCAAAATGGTGCTTTAATATAGTAGCACTACCTTATTATCTGTTTAGTCTAGATTCCCTGCCTGTCGCTGGACTCTTATAATAGATCTCTACAAAGTAATTACACTCGCATTCCTTCAAGCGTGTTGTATATATTTAATCTTCTATAGCTTGGGGTGAAAATTCCTGTGTAATCAGAGTATCTCAGATCTGACTAAACGTTAATAATAGAGCCATTAAGAGCTAACCTCTAGATAATCTTGCTTGAGCACAGCAAAATGGGAGGCTTCTAACTGTCCTACAGTACTAGATAAGCATTTGCAGTAACTATATGCTATCAACCTAACAGATACTCTTCCAGAGAAGAGAATATTTGATGTTGCATTTGGATCTTTTCTTCCTGACGTCTCTCTGGTGACAATCACAATAGGAAATGTGCCACTTTCCCCAAGAGAGGCAGAGCATCATGGGTACAAAGTTTATGAAATTACTTTCCCCAATGGAACAAAGGGATTTAACTTAGAAGTGCCTTTTGATGATCCTACTGTTCTGAAGGAGGTAAGATAAGGTGGCTATGATGTTGTGCTCAGTAGGAAACTCTTCTTCCCATCCCACAAATTTAAGATCTTGAAACTTTCAGGACAAAAATTAAAAATCTCAAATACTCATGAACCCCAAATGCCTCACTTTCATTTCAGCCATTTTAGATGTACCGTAATTTAACGTAATGCTACATCTATACTATGAGCTAGGCGTGTGATTACCAGCTCATATACGTATGCTTACGCTAGCTCAATGAGAGCTACCACAAGTATAAATAGTAGTGTAGCTGCACTAGTGCATGGCTTGGCTGTACCACTTATGTACCCATGAGATTCAGGTGGGTTTGCACTCGGCATGGTGAAGCCATGCTGCTGCCCATCCTTCTGCGGCTTCACTACTATTTATACCCTCGCTAGCGCAAGTATGTGTATGCTAATTGGGAATCACACCCCTAGGTCATAGGGTAGACATAACCGACATTTAAAAACAAAACGTTTTGACACTTCAAAACACTTTAGAGTCAAAATTCATTGAAACCAACCCTTTCCTGCGAACAGCTCTGGGATTGGTGAATCATCATTTTAACTTCCAGCAAAAACCACCTTGTTGGATAATTCCCAACCAGCTCTGCTATGATGTGGAAGATCATGACACGTTATGACTGTCATGTGAACGTGTTAGGGCAGCCATTGTTCAAAACCTAGATCTGGCACCACTAACCACCAACCATGCAATGTCAATGAAGGTATCACTCTCCTGACCTGAGTTAATATTTTGTTTAGAAAGTCTTGAGCAGCTGCCCTGCCCCGTATAGGACTATGGGCAAAATGCAACTTCAGGTGTGATTAAATGACCTACAAACTATGGCGGCTTCTGATGCTTCTGTTAACAGGGATAGGACTCATGCATACATTGTTCAGCAGCAGGATCTTATTCAATCAATTAAATAACTGCCTGTTGGGATAAGACTGCTTAACTTAGAAAAACAGAGTGATCAGTTTTTGCAATACTGCAGTAAACCTTGTCCAACAAACATCCAGCCATTCATGAACCAGCTTTTTATGTAATGCAGTTCAAACTGTGACTTGAGCAGATGCTAGACAGATTACAAGAAGACATGGAAGCCTGGAGCTGGGCACGTTTGCAGCACAAGTTTGTAAAATAGCATGAGTTTAGATGGGTGATCTAACCTCCTTGTGTTTGAAAAGGGTGGTAAAGTGCAAACACTTCAACACAATCTTGGACCAGCTCATACAGAGCTGTTATATGAAGCAGTAAGATCAATGACATTTTCTGTTGTGGGGAACAAATGCACAGCAAATACATTCTTGTTTATGCTGGAAGCAAATGCTGCTGAAACCTCACTCTCTCTTCTGACTTTCTTTTCAGTATGTGAATCGAAATGAAACAAAATATACCCTCCGTGTTAACTATACGTTACATGTGGGTCCTGAAATGAAACCATATAATCATCCAGCAGAAGTAGAATGTGTGGTTGCTGATATTGGTAAGCTTCCTCTCGTACTGACTGATTGAGACTGGTATAGTATGGGTAGGATTTTCATTGATGCCAATGGAAACTAAATTAGGCCAATGATGAGAGCTTTTTGGAAAAATCCCACTCAATAATTGCTCATTATTGGCAATATGGCTAGCTCACTGCTTTTCAGATGGCAGCTCTTCTTCATTCTGTCAAGGCTAATTATCTGCCCTGGAGACCCCATAAGCAGTAAAAGCTAGTCATGGGTCAGGCAACATGTTTAAAAGAAATGGCTAGCCAAATCCAGCGAAGACCTGAAACTAGCCAAACCCAGACAACTTTAGTATCACTGCATCTACCGGTAACACTTTTCAGATATTTACATTAGGACAAGCTGAAATCGCCCAGCTTTTACGTTCAGGGTAAAGTTCAATTGGCCCAAACACAGCTCTGTAAACTCTAGAAATGGCAAAATTGCACAAAGTAGATCAGATAGTCAACTACTAAGACCTACTACTTGACATTCTCTCCAACTTCTGGGTTTTACAATGTGCCCGGCTACAGATCCTTCTGACTGTAGTGCCTTTATCTTAGAAAACATGTCTTGAGTTGAAGTGAAAGGAGGCTGAGATAAAATAAAGCCCAATTAGTCTTACCAAAGTTGGAGTTTAGCCGGAAGTCAGTCGGGCAGTTGCTAATCAACTGGGACTTTTGGCCATATCTTGGATGCAATACCTTGAAGGCTAAAATGATACTAGGTATCTAATACAATCTATAGTTTCAATACAAATAATTTCTCCATGGTAAGAATTAATGCCGTAACTAAAACTGTGTGTCCAGTCTACATCCTGGCTTCTTTCACAGAACTACCAGAAGCAGTTGGTTACTGTGATAAAGACAACCTGTATCTAGCAGTTCCCGTTTCAGCTCTGTATCAGTACTGGAACCTGTACATTGGTAACGAACTTCTGAATCAGCAAACTGTGCTCTCAAATAGGTATCTCCTGACTACCAATTCTACCCATCTGGTGTTGCAAGTACCTCTGTTTACTATGGGGATTATCTATGAGGTATGTAGACTATATTGTAAGGCTTTGGTGTCTAAAAGGTTTCTTATCAGGAAGGAAAGGCATTTCACTCCCAAGCTTGTCTTGTAATGTTACAGTAACCATTTCTAATGTGGAAAATATCAAGGGGAAATGACTTTCCAATAAGTAAAGTAAACACAACCACAACAAGAGATCTGACTCCTGACCTATGATTCCACTGCATTCATATACCCAGTGCAATGGCTCAAGTGGTCCCCATACATGTGAAGCAAACACAAAATTGTCAGGTGTTAAGGCAGATGACCTGTCCATATTGGGTCAGGCACCATGTTTAAACATGATTCTTGCTAAAGAATTCCTTCTAACAGAGTGACTAGGCTAAAGTTGCATTTAGCCCCTGTAAAACTCTAGATTATAATACACATCTAGGCTACTCTACAATAGCCAGTCAAAACGTATGCAGCTGGTACCATGCCTAACTAGTCTGCACTCGTAAACTTGACTTATGACCCAGGTTGGACCAGGCTTAAGTCTTCACACTTGTCTCAAATGTTATATCTTTGCTAGTGTTTAAAGTAGCATCAAACTAAAGAGAGCAGTCTCTCTCTGATCAGTAAACTATTTTCACTGGAGAAATATTGTCACTTTCTTTACAGGAAGTGTCCTTTCAAAGTCTCAAAACTAGGTTTGATCTTGCACTCAGGAAAGCAAATACTCTGGAGACCATAAAAACATTCTCTGTGAGCTGCAATTTTAATTCTTCAGAATTTATAGGTAAGCTATTTAGGTCTTGATCTACGAAATGGAACTCCATGGCGTTCCTGAATCTAACGGCCTCTCTGACTTTCTTAGTGTGCTACCCTAATGGAACTGTAACAGTATCTGCCCCAATGAAGACAATTCCTTCCATTGATATGGGCAAAACAAAACTGAAAGACAGTACCTGCAAGCCCAAAGACTTTAATGACGAACAAGCCTTCTTCCAGTTCCATGTCTCCACTTGTGGCACTTTACTAAAGGTAAGCAACTGTGAAGAGTGTTTTTTCACTCTCTGAGTAAACTCAAATTCTAATCAGTTTTTGGTTTGCACAGTTTGAAGGTGATCACATTATTTATGAAAATGAAATATCTTATGAGAAAAAGATTCTCCCAGCATGGGGACCACCTAGAATCACAAGAGATCCAGATTATAGGTAGGACTCCTACTCACTGACTCCACTCAGCATAGTGATGGTGCCTGGAAAGTGTCAATAATAATAATTCTGTTATTGTAGATTGACAGTCTTGTGCTACTACCCAACAAAAGAGAGACTGATGCATACTGCTATGGTTAGCAATCTACCTACAAATGGATCCCCTCCTTTTGGCTATGGTACAATGATGGTGAGATCAAATGTTGCAGGTAATGACTCTTTTTTTTTTTCCTCCAGTTTATAACATTTGTGTGACTCTAGTGGTGGTAAGCACTCTTATCTCAGTGCTTTAATTCCTTCTTGTAAAAGACCATCCTAACTTTATCTTCTGTAGGACACAGAAGGACCAGACAAGTTCTGAATATAATCGCAAGGGTATCCAAAGGTAAGTTTCCTTCTTTGAAAACTAGGATAGTATCAAATGAGTCTTAAATTGATTAACAAAATCCCCAAACCCATTCTTTTCAAGATGAATCTTTCATGGAACTTTATGAACCAAATTTGACAATAGTTAAACCTTCCTTGGAGCCCATATTTTTTGAGGTAGAGCTAAAAGATGAGGAACCCAATGTTGAATTACACTTGAATAACTGCTGGATGACTGGGTCTTCAGACTTCAAAAGCACGTCACAATGGAACATTACTGTGGATGGGCAAGTAGAACTAGCTTAAATGACAAAATTGTTCATCAGAAGCATCTTGATCACTTCTAACTGTGGTGTTGCTCTGATCTCTCAAATAGCTGTGGGAACGAAAACAACAAATCTGTTACAGAGTTCTATCCAGTATCTGCCAGTAGAAGAGTGAAACATCCCGCTCACTTTAAAAGATTGGCAGTAAGGATGCTGATACCTCTGCTGGGACAGGTAAGATTAAGAGAAGTTAGAGAATCTAGGCTATGAAATGATACCCTAACACTTTTGTGCTCTAAACTGAGGAAATTTATACTGAGGAATAAACTTAAAAGTGCTATCCTAACTTCCTCTCTTGAAAGAGGCCCAATTTATGCACCTCAAGGGTAACGCTGAGCTTATGACTTAGCCAGCTGAGGAACTGCTGACAGACCAATAAGCTGACTGGTGTGCACTTCAGTTTTGCTGGTTCCTCAGAAGCCAAAATTTGCTTTGCACAGCTTTAGTGACTTAAAGGAGTTGGCGGATGTGATTGCAGAACCATTGGCCATTATCTTTGAAAACTCATGGCAATCGGGGGAGGTCCCGGACGACTGGAAAAAGGCTAATGTAGCGCTTATCTTTAAAAAAGAGGAGGAGGAGGATCTGGGGAAGTATAGGCCAGTCAGCCTCACCTCAGTCCCTGGAAAAATCATGGAGCAGGTCCTCAAGGAATCAATTCTGAAGCACTTAAAGGAGAAGAAAGTGATCAGGAACAGTCAGTATGGATTCACCAAGGGCAAGTCATGCCTGACTAATCTAATTGCCATCTATGACGAGATAACTGGCTCTGTGGATGAGGGGAAAGCAGTGGACGTGTTGTTCCTTGACTTTAGCAAAGCTTTTGACACGGTCTCCCACAGTATTCTTGCCAGTAAGCTAAAGAAGTATGGGCTGGATGAATGGACGATAAGGTGGATAGAAAGCTGGCTAGATTGTCGGGCTCAACGGGTAGTGATCAATGGCTCCATGTCTAGTTGGCAGCCAGTATCAAGTGGAATGCCCAGGGGTCGGTCCTGGGGCCGGTTTTGTTCAATATCTTCATAAATGATCTGGAGGATGGCATGGACTGCACCCTCAGCAAGCTTGCAGATGACACTAAACTGGGAGGAGAGGTAGATACGCTGGAGGGTAGGGATAGTTTCAACAAGGACAAGTGTAGAGTCCTGCACTTAGGACGGAAGAATCCCGTGCACCGCTACAGACTAGGGACTGAATGGCTAGGCAGCAGTTCCGCAGAAAAGGACCTAAGGGTTACAGTGGACGAGAAGCTGGATATGAGTCAACAGTGTGCCCTTGTTGCCAAGAAGGCTAACAGCATTTTGGGCTGTATAAGTAGGGGCATTGCCAGCAGATCAAGGGACGTGATCGGTCCCCTCTATTCGACATTGGTGTGGCCTGGAGTACTGTGTCCAGTTATGGTCCCACACTACAAGAAGGATGAGGAAAAAAATTGGAAAATGTCCAGCGGAGGGCAACAAAAATGATTAGGGGACTGGAACACATGACTTATGAGGAGAGGCAGAGGAAACTGGGATTGTTTAGTCTGCGGAAGAGAAGAATGAGGGGGGATTTGATAGATGCTTTCAACTACCTGAAAGGGGGTTCCAAAGAGGATGAATCTAGACTGTTCTCAGTGGTAGCAGATGACAGAACAAGGAGTAATGGTCTCAAGTTGCAGTGGGGGAGGTTTAGGTTGGATATTAGGAAAAACTTTTTCAGTAGGAGGATGGTGAAGCTCTGGAATGTGTTACCTAGGGAGGTGGTGGAACCTTTGAGGTTTTTAAGGTCAGGCTTGACAAAGCCTTGGCTGGGATGATTTAGTTGGGGATTGGTCCTGCCTTGAGCAGGGGGTTGGACTAGATGACCTCCTGAGGTCCCTTCCAACCCTGATATTCTATGATAGTGGCACTTGCTGAAGTAAACTAAAGGGCTGGTATGGAAATATAACTCATAAAGTTTCTGACTTTTCTTTTTTTTAATAGGATCAGACTCTTGGTGCTTCAACTCAAATATCTGGCACAAAGTCAACCAGGCAAACCAGCATGTGCCATAACTGCCATATGAAATATCACTCAGCTCACTTGCATCTATTCCATCCCCTCCAACTGTCCACTTAAATGCCTGGCTAGTGGGGAAGGCAGAGGAAAAGGTAGATTGGCAGGATGCCTAGAATGCTAACCTGTGTCTCTGGCAAGCCTGGTGAGAGAAGGAAACGGGTGACAGTCAAGGGTTGTTCACCTTAGGATGCCTTGCCAGTAGCTCTTCCCAGTCTAATCTGAGTGGATTCTAGCACTGCTAGTAGCTGCCTCAAGTAACCAGGCCAAAGAACAACCTGGCCATTTCAACCTCTGGTAACATCTCCTGCGCTCAGTGGAAACCAATATGAGACAGTTTTGGCATGAGCTTCTTAATAAGCAGGCAGCCACACCTGGCACTGTAGATTCAGTTTCTGTACAGCCTCTGCATGGCTAGTGGGTTAAAACCTCCTGTCTCAACCTCTCTCGTACAAAAAGATCCTTAACACAGAACTACAAATCCAATGCCAGCTCCAATAGACGTTTCCCTTTACAAGCATAAGTTTGGTAAGTGGTAGGTGAAAAGCAAACAGATCCCTTACTAACAAGAAGTTCTCTCTTCTCAGGTGCACTTGCACTGCACGGTCACAGTCTGCTCTCCTCCTAAGGTGTCGTCTGGCAACATTTGGACCTGTGGAGGCCGGTGTGACCCTACCAGGAAGAGGATAGGTATGTTTACACTGGGGGCATTTGGCCATGCTTAAAATACTCTGGCCTAGATTTTTAAAGGTAGCAAGGTGCCTAAATACCTTTAAAACTCTGATCCTCTATGCTAACTGGCTCCTGTGACCTTGAGCTGATGATTTAAAACACTGATACTTGACAACTTCAGAATCTCAGTAGATTTAAAGCCAGTCAGAGTACAGTATCTATGGTCCTTTATTCTGTCAATAACAATCTTGTAAAACTTTCTAGATCAACACTCTGAACCATATTCTGGTCTCCATGGTTATGTATTGGCTGGGCCAGTCTGGATTGTTGATCCTGAACCAACCGAGGAGAAAAACATATAGACCAAACTAGGTGAGAACATTAGGCCTTATTGCCTGTATTCATCTATACAATTTACAACTGGCTTGTAGCCAAACAAACATGGGGCCTCAACACTTTTAACTAAGCTTCAGGCCAAATTTACACAATATCTCCATTTAACTGGAGCAGAAAATGCCACTAAAGAAAATCAAGACATGTACATTTAGACAGACCTCTCATTTTAATGGAAGAGATATCTTAATCCCCCAGACTGAATTGAAAATTTCAACCTACAGTTTCTTCTGTCTCGGTGAAGGACTGGCTTCATACAATCATTCTCTGGAGCAGCCAGACTTCATTGACCAGTTGATCTACATGTGTTTACAATAGGGTTTAGAGACCCTGAATTTAGTCGGAGCTCTGCTGGGCTAGGTTACGTACAAACACTTAGGCCCTGCATCAGATAGTGAGACAGGGCTAGCTTACTATCTGTTCTTGAAGGTGATCAGAACTATAGCTTTCTAGAAGTGAGACCAGACTCTCGGACCCATGACAGCACTGCAAGGCTGATGAACTGCAAATTACTAGTATATCAAGTGCCATGTTTCCTCTACTGGAGAACTCTACAAAAATCAAGCAACAAAATAACATTTTTCCTCTCTTCCAGATGCTGACACGTAACTTGCTGGCCCCTGGACTCCTCCTGTGTGTGATCATGGCTGCTTTATTATTATTTCATAAACTGATTTTCATGAAGGGTAAAGAGCAAATGTGAAACATCAGCTAAAAGTATTGCTTCAATACACACAAGCTATTGTAAATGAGTAATTACACAGAACATGTGCCTAACAGGATCCCCACGTTTATGGTTTGTTCCCTGTAAAATTTAACTGGCTGTGCTCTCCTCTCTCAATACAAACTCTAAGCCTGGATACTGAAGCATCTAGTGCTGGCACAGGCTTAATACAAACTAGATACTCAAAGGAAGGGATCTCCCTTTCCTGTACCTGTCAGTGTACAATAACAGCAACTGTGCAAAAGGGAGAATGGATTCCTATCCTCACTAAAACACCAACTCATCCACTATCGAGTTCTCTAGAGACTGTGTGTGTGTGAGAATAGACTTGGATATACCTTTAAACTGGCTGTCCAGAAAATAAATCAGATTCAGTACAGGCTACAACTACACCAAGGGCTGGGGCTGGTATTTCCAGCTCATTTTCACATACTCGCACTAACTCCCATCAAGCTAGTGAGAGTGTAAATGGCAATGTAGTTAAGAAGCTGGACCCAGTACATACCCATCAGTTTTAGGCTGTTTTGTACTTGACAGGACTAAGTCATGCCACTCCTGTTTATGCTATTTATACTCACGCTAGCTCACTGTGTATACAAGCTGGGAATCATAGCTCATAGTGTAGATGTAGCATCTGACTAGTTATCCTATAGCCTTTATAGCTGACCACTCTGACTCCCCCTTGAGGGGCTGGGGGGAGGCTATGCATTAGATGTACAGTAATGGGCACATAAGCAATTCCATGAAAGTCTGCTCCTCATGAAGCAATTAACTGGACTTTGAATCATCCTAGTATCTGATCAGACTCCTTCACTCCAGTGAGAATGGGAAGTAGCCCACCTCCATAACTTGCAGAGGGGGAGCAAACTCTGCCTAAAGTCAGGCAAGGACAAGGGTCCTGTAGGGAAAACCCTAATAGTTAAACTTGGGGAGGGAGTTCAGACCAGCTACACAATGCCCGTGCTGTAAGGAGCAATGTGAGAACTCCCTCTGACCTGCCATATTGGAGGGTTTTCCCCATATACTATAGGCACTCTTCAATCTCCAGTAGGAGTGGGAGTCTTGGCCTAATTCTGAGTCAAGTCTCCTTTCTCATAGTCTCACTGTAGTAAAAAGATCTGGGTGGTATTGAGTGAAGTGTTGTTTTCCTCTGAAGGTCGGCAGCTCCTGCTGCTGCAAGTAGTAGGCATCCTTCAGCCTCAAGAGACCATGGGTCTGTGCCCCTGAGAGGTAAGGGATTTATTTAGTTGGTTTTATGACAGCTGTGAACGTGGCTGAAGAGACGTGCTTGAGAGAGACAATCTCTCCCGCATCTGTCACATTTAAAGGTGATGTTTCAACCCTTTGGGCTCTGCCTTCTGCGATCTCTTTTCTCCTCTGATAAGCTGGATGGCTTCCTCACAACGCCGGAGACCTTTGTTAAGCTCTTGTTTCCAAAGGCTGCGGTCTTGAGTGTGATCTTCCCTTTGTTCAAATCCATATCCATTTCTTTGAGGTCTTGCTTGCACATATCCTTGAAATGCAATTTTAGGCATCCTTTGGGTCTTTTTCCAGATGCCAATTCGCCATAGAGGATGTCCTTGGGGATGTGCCCATCATTCATTCAGGACAGTAGAGGCATCTCTGTTTGAGGAGTGTTGGTATGCTGGCCCGTTTGAGCACCTGAGTGTTCGTGACTCTGTCCCTCCAGGAGATTCCAAAGATTCGACGAAGGCAACACATATGAAGGCTGTTGAGCCTTGTTTTCTGATGAGAGTATAAGGTCTATGTCTCGCTCCCATACAACAGTATACTGATAACACATGTATGATACAGATCTTTGTGTGTTCTGTCAACTTGTTGTTTTGCCATACCCTCTTCTTCAGTCTAGACATTGTTGTAGTGGCTTTTCCCATGCGGATGTTGAGTTCTGAAAGGTTGACTGCGATAGTGGACCCCAGCACAAGAGTGCTATCCTAATGAAAGAACAGTGTGTGATAAAAGCACTCATGTTTAGAAAGAGAAGAATTGCCAAACTATGTCAAACCAGGGTCCACCTAGTATGATCACCAACAATGGCCAGCACTAACTGCTTCTGGAGAAGGTACAGGAAATCTCCTAGCAGACAGATGTGGAATAAGCTGCCTTCTGAAAAGGTCTCATCCTAATAGGTTAGGCCTTTTCTGACCCTCCCCATTTTTGAGACTCAGGACCAGTATTGCACACATTATTCCAGAGCAGACTCAACTAGTAAGTAATGGTATTATTCGCCATCCTATTCCATATGCATCCTAACATCTGGTTTTGTATTCTTTAATGATAGCTGCACACTAAACAAGAGGTCTCTGAGGTATCCATAGTCCTGTTAATTTATCACTCTGCAAGGCTTTGGTTAAAAATCTTTCCCTCCAAGATCCACCAACTCTGAAGTTCTTTGTCACTTTCTGAGTTTAAAAAAGCAGTTGGGAGAGAAAAACATGCACCACTCCCTTCTGGGAAAAGTTAACAGCACATCAAAAATGAGTGTAGTAGGGTACTACAGAGGTCCATGATATTACTCTTTTCCATGTCTCTGACCAAACAAGAGAATAGAAAGAGATGATTATTCCAGATACTGGAAGAAACAAAACATTTTGTAATGCACTGAAGGGACCAAACACTAAGTTTATAGGTAGAGAATCATTGGGTGAGAAGATTGTTATTCATTGCTGAGATAATCCCAGCCCTGGGGAACAGACTTAAATAGAGGTCGGCTAGTAAAGTAACCTGGCCAATGTGACACCTGCCTGAGGAAAACAGGCTTTTTGGGGCTTGTAGAAAACCTTGGAGAAGAGGTTGTGGATTATTAATGTCTGAAATGTTCCTACCCAAGAGAGACTGTGCCAATCCAGGCATGTTAGCAGCAACTGCGTGTTGGATTTACTGGTGCAGCACCATGACCATGAAAGGGGAACACCTAGCCAGGGCTCTAAAGGGAGCAGCCAGGATCGCTTCAGACATTCTACAATAACTTACAATTTTCAGGCAGACACATCTAAATCTGGTGAAGGTGTAAACCCCACAGTACCATATACCTCTCTATAGTGTATTGTCTAAAGATTACATTGTGTTCATTTTACAAGTTGGGAGAGATTTTGAGTTATATCTGGAAACACTAAAAATAAAATTTTATTGTCCTCTGCTATTGTTATGATTCATAAAAGATGAAGAGTAGCAAATATTTCAAACCCAAGGAGGGTTTCAATGTGTATCCCTCTACTTCAGTTTACGGACAGGGAGAAGGGTGGCTTCCTAACACCATTTCTACAGGCCCAAATGGCTGAAAATGCCACACAGCAAGGTTTAATAACTTCAGATTGAAAAAGCAGACTGGGTTAGATTGACTGGCAGCCAAAGACATCTGGATATCTTATAGGCTAGAGATGCCTGAAGAATTAAAAAAACAAAAACACACAAATATAAAAATACATTGACCAGGACATCTCTATGTCTTGTTGAGAAAAGGAAATACTGTGGAAAAACTGCTGCGTAAGGTTGTTCCCAATTCAGTGAAACATTCCTATGACGATGACGCAGACAGTATAAAAACCAAATAGCAGCATCTATAAAACGAAATGGTTGTGGGAGAATGAGCAGGTCTATCAGAAAGGTCCTTGTGTTTTTGTTTCCCAAAACATACATGATAGGACTCTTCAGTTTTTTTTTTTTTTCAGTGCTTGTATGTTGTGTTTAGAAAGGACAGTGTCATGGTTCGGGGTGAGATGCACCTGTGATCTCTTTGCCTGCTCTCTCTATAGACACTGTTTCCCACTGATAGAGTGTCTTTCCAACTCTATCTACACTTCTCCCACAGAGCAACTCTACAGTTCACCCTATTTTAGACTGGAGCACCAGCCTACGACACCCTGTTCCCACCCTACTCATGATTGCAAAGCAAGTGGTGCCTTGTACTCCTTTGCAGGCCCTCACAAGTGCACCCTTCACCTGACACATTTTGCTACCTTTACCTCTGAGTGGAATTCTGCAGTTCTACCAATTTTGGACTGGATCCCAAGGTGGCAGCCACCCTGCTTCCAACCGCCTTAACACAAGGCAGTTGCAAGACCCTTCCCTGGGGAAGCCTGTGATCACCAGCTGGTTAATGTGACTCAAAACAGCTCCTTCCAAACAGCCACTGCCTATTCACCCATAGGCCCACAACAAGCATTGAAAAAGGTTACAACACAAAAGGTCTGCATTCCTATCTTGCCTAAACTTACCCCTTTTCCCTCAGACCAACTACCTCTCTTGCATTCTCTTTCTTCCACCCCCTCCAGTAGCTGCTGACCATTCACCCCTTCCTTTCTCCAGAGCGTGCTTGATACTTTGGATTTGCAGGCTCTGGTCTTAGCAAAACAGCTGTGCAACTTTTGGCTCATGCCTGGGAAGAGCATCTTCCTTATTTACTGGCCTAGTCGCTGGTTACTTGAAATTGTTTGCCCAGAGCTGTCTTGTCTGACCACTGTTTTGTTTTCTGCTTGCTCTTCCTAATAACCCTCTTTCATTCAATCCACATAGACAGGCACAATAGCAAGCACCTAAACAGAGGTACATATATTATTTTTATGAATAGTCTATCACCCTCATTTGCCACAGCCTTTTTGTCCCCGTTATGAAATGTGAGTCTGCCGTAGGTAGAAAGCATTCCTCCCCAACACATGCTTTTCATGGGGAAATGAACACAACTAATGGCTACAGGGATCTTCATTTGAAAACCAAAACTGAGACTCTTGAAAATTTGGACCCTACTGCCACAGTATGTCTGTTTCTCCACCTGTAAAAAAGGTCTGGTGGCATTGTTAGCCTAACAGGTGTGTCATAAGGCTAAAACGATTGTCTGGGAAGCACTATGGGATTGTATGAAATTGTGTGTAAGGGGTGTTTCACCCCACATCTGGAAGCAAATTCCGTAATGAAAGTGGTAATTGTAGATAGAACACAAAGCAATTTAAGGGCTAAACCCCAGTCCCTTTACTTACCCAAGTAGTGCTGTAGAACTTCCCACTGACTCTCACAAGTCATTCCAGTGATGTGGCCTTGCACTTGTAAGGAGCTGTGAGATCTTCCATGAAGCAATATACAGTATAAAAAGAACCTTAAAGTGGTCTTATTTATTCAGAATACATTTGAAGTTGATGCCATGCTTGCAATTAAAAACTTTTTTTTTAAACCAGAATTTTATTCCTGTGCACAACACAATGGCGTAATAGACCCAGAGTTCTTGACTTGAGCTGCCGCTTCTATAGTCTAATCTGACAGAAAAGATGCACCAGTTTGCACTTACCCTTATAGCTAGTTAGATCATGCTTGGTTTTTTTATGTAATAAATTAATTGTTTTTTTTCAATAAACAGGAAAAAAAGCCAAAAAGATAATTGCTATGAACAACTCAAACAATTACAATCCTTGTGGTTTCCTGCAGATGATACAGAAATCAATACAATATATTCATTTAGTATCCACTCAGCCATTACAATAAAATATAAACTTTATCCTATACTCTCCCTCCAGAGCCCACTGCCTTTGTGATGGACATATTGGAAACCTATAGGCAGATGTTATACTCCAACCTACTAACATACTGTAAGACAGTTTTAACAATGTTAAAGAAATTATTTCAACTAAACAGCTAATTTCAAGTACTGAAACTTGCTATAATTTGTCTATTTCCTCCACAAAAGACTTATTAAATAAATCTGTGCAAGAGTATATATAAACATTTCTTTAACAATCAGACTTTAGTAGTAGTTACTGAACTTCCACCAGCTTTGTATATATTATAAAATATTTCAACACAGAATGACCAACATCATAGACAGGTTTAACATTGTGCTTTTGTTCAACACTGCAATTACAGAGCTGTTCAAAAACTATAGTTTACTTGGCAATTATAGTACATACCTACTTTGATTATTTATCTAAAACTAAGAAAATTTCGTTTCCCCAGAGCAAGATAAAATGTAAACAATCTTGTGTTTTATTCATCAAAGACTAAAATCTCAAGTCGACTAAGTGTTCAAGAAAACATTTTTTATGGAGCTAGTGGGATTTTTAATATGTCCTTCTTTGTTTTTCTTCTTTGTCAAGAATAGTCTGTTTTAGACTCAAGGAAGCATCTTCAAACTCAGGGTTCAATGCTAAAACTTTCTTGAAATCTTTCAAAGCCTCATCATAGTATCCTGTGACAAAAAGAGAAGAAAATGTGTATTACTTGTTTCTGCATCTAAGCTATTTGACAAACAAAAACTGAAGAATGATTCCTGATGGTTTTACCAAACAAAACTCTCAACTTGAAAACAACAGGAGCTGAAGGTGTTTAGTACTTCACAGGAGGCTCTCTGTCTTCTCAAGATCAGGCTCTGTATTCTAATTATTCATATTAAAGCATAATGGTTCTGATAATGCCATTTCATTATAAAACATGCAATAGTAATACCACTATGCACATCCGCAGAATCACTGTTAGTAGTTTTGTCTCCTTTCAGCAACATACATGAGTATTTTAGATTGTTTTCAAAGCCAAAAAACTTACAGAAGCTATAGAACTCATGAAACTATAGAATGATGGTGAGACTTACTGGGAGATGACTGAATTTTGCAAATTGCTGAGCAAATTGAACAAAACAACAAGGATAATACATAAAAGCGTACTTTGATCTTTCACATTAATGGTAGTTTAATTTAAATATAATACCTTTAATGTCTTTATTGGTTTTTCACACTTAATATTACTCAAGTGTGGTTTTATATCTGATAGACAACCATGGTATACTATCAGGAATACATCCATTGAAAGCAATGGATTTCCCCAGTGCAAAAAATGTTGTTTGAGCAGAATCAGGGCCAACAACTCTATCCCCAAAACTTTATCCAGCAGAAATAAACTAAATGACAGAAACAAATTAGTCTGGAGGTCTTTTTACACAGATTAAGTTACATTATGAAAGGCTAACACTTATTTGGTGGGTCACTTGGTTTGTTCAGCATCCCAATATCATATAAACAAACCTGCTAAAAAACAAGTTTCTTGTTTATTTTTAAAGCAATTACTTTGGACAGTGATTTAAGGGGGCTGATTTCCCACTATTTTACAATGGTATAATTCCACTGGCATGAAATTGGAGTAATGCACGTTAAAGTTCGCAGCACATTAATAGTATTATGTTTATCATGTTAGTGCTTAAGGGCCAACCAAGAATGGGGCACCATAAGCAGTCTGCAAATGCAATATACTAAATTAGAAAATGAACAATGTTTTTTCCATACCTAGCCTGTACAATATTAATCCTCGGTTATAATATGGGACTTCAAAATCAGGTTGGGTTTGTATGGCTGATGTGTAGTCATCCATTGCTTCATAAAAGTCAACCCGCATGTACTTGATTTGTCCCCTGTTGTTGAATGCAGTGGCGAGATCATGGGTGAGGCATTTCCTTGATTTAAAAGAGAGAGCAGGCACTGAATACCTAAAGAATCAAAAGTCTGGTCTACATCACATACCTTTATCAGTATAACTATGTCGGTGAGCGGTGTGATAAATCCACACCCCTGAACAATGTAGTTAACCAACTTAACCCCTCATGCAGACAATGCTATGTTGGTGGGAGAGCTTCCCATGCCAAATAACTACTGCCTCTCGGGGAGGTGGATTAACTACACTGACAGGAGAACTCTCTCCCATCAACATAGAGCAGGGGTTCTCAAACTGGGGGTTGGGACCCCTCAGGGGGTCAGGAGGTTATTACATGGAAGGTCACAAGCTGTCAACCTCGCCCCCAAACCCTGCTTCACCTCCAGCATTTATGATGGGGTTAAATATAAAAAAAGTGTTTTTAATTTATAAGGGGGGGGTCACACTCAGAGGCTTGCTGTATGAAAGGGGTGACCAGTACGAAAGTTTGAGGACCACTGGCACAGAACATCTTCTTTCAAGCACTGCAGCTACGACAGTGCAACGTTTTAAGTGTAGACATGCCCACAGATACCCAGGCCAGAGGGCCGACGATGACATAGGCGCCGAATCCACGGGTGCTTCAGGGCTGGAACAATGGGGAAAAAATGAATGGGTGCTGAGCACCCACCAGAAGCCAGCTTCCCCTCAGCACCTGTCTGCCGGCAGCCCTGCTAAGCAACTCCTCGCCCTCCCTCCTAGTGCCTCCCTCACTGTGATCAGCTGTTTCCTGGCAAGGGGGAGGTGCTGGGGGAGGAGCAGGAACAAGGCAGGGCGGGGGCATGGGGTGGAGCAGGGGGAGGAAAGCGGGGGGGGGGGTGTCTGGGGGGTTGAGCACCCCCAGGCTGGGGGAAGGCGGTGCCTGTAGACTGTGATCATCTAGTCCGGCCTCCTGTGTAACACAGGCCACAGACCCTCCCCCAAACAAACCCTTTCAGGGAAACACCCGCTCTGGATTCCCGCCCCGCCCCTTGGCCTGCCCGCCTCAGGTCCCTCCCGGTTTGCGCCTTGTTCCGCGCAGAACACGCCTCCCCTGGCCCGCGGGCGCGCAGCCCCCAGCCGGCGGGCTCCTGGCAGCCCCCCACTGGCTCTGCCCTGCTGGGGGAGGGGGAGGGGCGGACCCGCACAGCTGGGAACGGGCAGGACTCGGGGGGGGGGGGGGCCGACGGCGCCACGGCGTGGGGGCGCTCCCACGCCCCGCCCGCTGCAGCCTCGCGGCCCATCCCATTGGCTGCTGGGCGCGTGGCGAGCCAGAGCTTCCCCCCGCTCCGCCGTCGAGGGGCGGAGCTGCGCCCCCTGGTGCGTGCCCCGGTTAAGAACCTGCCCGCCCGCCTCCCTCCGCAGAAACGCCAGCCCCGCCCCCGGGCTACTCCAGACACACCTGGTGGGGGCGGGGCCGGCCGACGAGCGGACGCACCGCGCGATGAAGCGGCTGTATAGCTCCTCCGCCGGGCCGAATCGCTGCTCCCGGAAGTGCGCGTGCGCGGCCGACAGCAGGTCCGGGGGCTCGCGAGCTGGCTCCTGCTCCATGACGGCGTTACATCCCCATAGCAACCGCCCAGCTCGCCGCAGGGTTCGGGGGCGGCCGCGCCGCGGGTGTCGCTCGCGCTACAGGGGCCGCACTCCACGTCCGGCTTTTGGGGGCCGGAGACGTGACGTCACGGCACCACCCGTCGTTGCGCTGTCGGGCGCCTGCGCAGCAAAGGAGCTACCCATAATCCACTGGGCTCCCGAGCCGCCCCTTACCTGTGGCCTCGAGCGGGCCGGGCGCCTGACGCTTGTCCCCGACCTTCCCACAGTCTGCGCGCCCCCGCCTGCCCGCTCCTTCGCCCCGGGCCCGCTGGGCGCTTCCCGGCCTGGGCCTGGCCCACAGCGCCGCTCTCTGCCGCCCTCCCCGCTGGGTGCACCCAGGCTCGGGCCTTTCAGCTCCGAAATACCTGTCCCGCTTGTGGGGGAGGCTGAACGCCTCGACCCCCCGTCACGGGGTGGGCTCCCCTTGGGGCGTCCCACATCCCCTCCAGCCCGCGGCCGCGCTGGGGCCCGCTCTGTCGTTCCCGGACTCTCCCCGCCCTGCTCATCCCCACCCCAGCCAGGGCAATAGCAGTGCCAACTTTCTACTCCCCGGGGTGGCCAACCTGAGCCTGAGAAGGAGCCAGAACTTACCAATGTACCTTGCCAAAGAGCCTCAGTGATCCGTCAGCAGCCCCCACCCCTGCTCCCAGTGCCTCGCGCCCACCACCGGCAGCCTGGCCCATCAGCACTGCCCCCTCCCTCCCTGCAGCTCCCGGTCAGCTGTTTCTTGGCGTGCAGGAGGCTGGGGGGGAGGGGGGAGAGGAGGAGCGAGGGCAGGGCTGGCTCAAGGGAGGGGGCAGGAAGGGGTGGAGTGGGGGCAGGGCCTGTGGCAGAGCCATGGGTTGAGCAGCGAGCTCCTCCTGGCCCATTGGAAAGTTGGCGCCTGGTGCTTCAGCCCCAGAGTCGGTGCCTATATAGGGAACCGCATATTAACTTCCGAAGAGCCGCATGTGGCTCCAGAGCTAGAGGCTGGCCACCCCTGTTCTACTCGCACAAAACCGAACACCCTTGCCCCACCCCTCCTTTGAGGCCCTGCCTTTGTCCTGCTCCTTCTCCAAGACCTCCCTCCATCCTCCCTCCCTCGCTTACTCACTCTCCCCACCCCCAGGCACTTGCTCATTTTCCCCCGGCTGACTCAGGGTGTTGGGGTTCAGGAGAGGGTGAGGGCTCCAGCTAGGGGTGTGGGCACAGGCGTGGTACCAGAAATGAGGCATTCAGGGTGTGGGAGGGGGCTCCGGGCTGAGGCAGTGGGTTGGGATGCAGGAGGGGGTGAGGGCTCCAGCTGGAGGTGCAGGTTCTGGGGTGGAGCTGGGGATGAGGGTTTTGGGGTGCAGGAGCGGGTTTTGGGGGGAACTTAGGGCTGGTGTGCGGGCTTACCTTGGGCGGCTCCCAGTCAGCAGGGCTAAGGCAGGCTCCCTGCATGTCCTGGGTCCGCGTTGTGCCGTAGTTCTCGGCTAATGGGAGTGGGGAGCCAGTGCTAGGGGTGGGGCAGTGTGTGGAGTCCCGTGGCCCCCCTACCTAGGAGCCGGACCTGCTGGCCACTTCTGGGGCATAGCATGGTGTCAGGACAGGTAGGGACTAGCCTGCCTTAGCCCTGCAGCACCACCAACTGGACTTTTAATAGGCCCAGTCAGCAGTGCTGACCGGACCCGCCAGGGTCCCTTTTCAACCAGGCATTCGGGTCGAAAACCAGACACCTGGCAACCCTATAGGGCAAACTCATGCACTGTGCTACATCAGATGTGTTTTCCCATAGATTACAAAAAGGAAAGAGAAATAAGTGCAGTAGGACCCCGTTTATCCAACCCTCCCTTATGTGGCTCACTGTATTAACCAAACAACCAGCCTTCTCTTTGGCTATCCCTTGATGCGAGTAGTCTTCCAGAGTATGCACTGGCACAGCGGATCCTGTATTCAATTTCTTTGTCAATGCTGGCTGTTTGGGAGAGGTGGCTGCCCAGGTGTGGAAAATAGTCCACATTTTCCAGGGGGTCTCTGCCAGTGGTGATTTGTGGAGTACGAAGAGTAGTTTGTGCAGGTGAGGGCTGGTAGAGTACCTTGGTTTTCCCAGTGTTGAGAGAGAGACCCAGGCTCTGATAGGCATCTGCAAAAAGATTTAGGGTACTTTGCAGGTCAGCCTCTGGGTGTGCGAGAATGACAAAGTCATCTGCATGCTGAAGGTCAGTGATGCCAATTCTAGTGATCTTAGATTTTGTTTGGAGACGTCGGAGATTGAGGAGTTGACCATCCATATGCTACTCAATCCTGATTCCATCAGGAAGGTGGTCACGGATGAGAATCAGAATCACGGCAAGGTAAATGGAGAAGAGTGTTGAAGCAATGACACAGCTGTGCTTGACACCAGTGCGAATGATGAATGGTTCAATCCCTGAGCTGTTGCACAGAATGGTGGTAGTCATCCGATCATGGAGTAGTCTGATGATGGAAATGAATTTCTGTGGAAAGCCAAACCTACACAGCACCTTCCATCATGATTTATAGAGTCAGAGGCCTTGGTTAGATCGATGAATGCCATGAACAGTTCCTGGTGTTGCTCTCTGCACTTTTCCTGAATCTGTTGTGCCACAAAGACCATGTCAGTTGTGCCTTGGGATGGCCTGAAGCCACACTGTTATTCGGGGAGGAGTTCCTTGGCAAGGGGGAGAAGGCAGTTTAGTAGGATCCGGGCAAGGATCTTCCTTGTGTTGGAGAGGAGGGCAATACCTCTGTAGTTCCCACACAAAAATTTGTCCCTTTCTTGAATATTGTAACAATGTTGGCGTTCTTAAAGTCATGTGGAATTTCTTTGCAGGTCCAGATTTTGTCTAGGAGTTGGCAAAGTCTGTGCTGGAGTGTTGTTCCACCAGCTTTAAAAGCCTCAGCTGGGATGCCATCTGGGCCTGCTGCCCTGTGATTTTTTTGTCTGGATGATATCCTCAGAAGATGCGGGATCAGCAGGGTGTTCCATTGCTGAGTGTTGTGGAATAGGTTCAATGGTGTCTTCAGAGACCGTGGATTTGGGGTTTAGTAGGCTCTCAAAGTGCTCCTTCCAGCGTTGTTTAATGGCCACATTGTCCTTGAGGAGAGTGGAACCATCCTGGGAATGTGGAGGTTGGGCCTTTGGAGCTTGGCCCATATATAGCTTTTGTTGCTTGAAAGATGCTTCTCATGTCATCCTGGTCTATGAAATCCTGGATCTCAGAGGCCTTCTCTTGCCACAGCTTATTTTTGATGTCTCACAGCCTCCTTTGGACTTCGGCTTTGAGCAGGTGATAAGCCTTATGTTTTCATTGGTTAGAGGAATCATTTTCCAGCTACAGAATGCAGTTTTTTTCTGTTGAATTAATGCTAGGATTTAATGTGGGGAAACCGGTGCACAGGAGACTTGACAGGAGGAAAACGCCAGTGGCAAGGAGATCCAAGACAACCAGGGGCAGCCCTCGTCCGCCTTCACGGCCACAGAGTACTAAAAGGTCCTCTATATGTGCCTGATCCACCATTGGGGTCTTGTGAAGTTTGGACAGTGGTTAGTCAGGAGCTTCACCTCAGACCTGCTCACCAAGGACCCTAACAGAAGTATGAAAGCTCCAGACAATGTAGCTCTGAGGTCTTTAGGCCACGCAAGCCTCTCCACCATGACAAGGGTGTGGTCCACCAGAGAGGAAACAAAAAAACAACTAGCACACGCAGGTCCAGAAGAAGGCAAGCTCTCCTGTGGCTGCTAGATGGCGCTGCAGCTTCGCACTTTCCTACCCCCTAGGTTATCTGAATGTTTGATTATCCAATTTGGTCTTGGTCCTAGTTAGATTGGATAAATTGGGATCTGCTGTACTAAGTTTTATTCTATAGTAATTGACTAAAATGAATTTAACTAGCCTTCAGCTTCTGCCTGAGGAAGACCATCCTTCACACATACCATTCAATCATTTATGAAATTGATCTGCATTATCCTCCACCATTCCCTTTGAAAAATAACTAAGGAATCATGATTTAAAATCCAAGTATAATTTATGCAATAAAACATAATGAACAGTAGATGGCAATGGTATGCAGATGTTCAACTGGCTATTTAAATAATCCTGTGTTGTGATATGAGCAAAATGCAGCTACGTAATAGGAAATTGAACTCTCTGAAGGGATTAGGCGGCCACCACCACCACTATGCTACCATATGCAATGGTCGGAGTGTGGGATAAGAGGTGGGAAGAGGAGTGCTTGAGTGTTAAATGCCAAATCCTTGTGAATTAAAACCAGTGAGCTGTGGTGGCAGTGTAACAGCGGGAGATTATTTAGATTATTAGTATTACAGTAGTGCCTAGAGCAGTGGTTCTCAAACTTTTTTTTTTTGTGGACCACTTGAAAATTACTGAGGGTCTCGGCAGACCACTTAATGATCTTTCCAAATGTTGTTTGTACCGTTAACTAACTATTGTAAAGCGCTTTGGATAAAAGCGCTGTATAAAAAAAAACCTTAATAATAATTTTTTTGCAAAAAGAAAAGGAGTACTTGTGGCACTTAGAGACTAACCAATTTATTTGAGCATAAGCTTTTGTGAGCTACAGCTCACTTCATCGGATGCATACTGTGGAAAGTGCATCAGATGAAGTGAGCTGTAGCTCACGAAAGCTTATGCTCAAATAAATTGGTTAGTCTCTAAGGTGCCACAAGTACTCCTTTTCTTTTTGCGAATACAGACTAACACGGCTGTTACTCTGAAACCAATAATTTTTTTGTTCTACAAATAAAAGCACACAACTCATATTTTAATAGCAGTAATCTTACCTTTCTAATGTGATGGATATGCCCTCTCTCCCCTGCCGCGCAGCCCCCGAGCTGCGGCTGGGAAGGAGGGGGGTTTCTCCCTCTCTCCCCCACCGCAGCAGTCCCCGAGCTGGGTCTGGGACGGAGGGGGGAGGTGTCTCTTCTTCTCTTCCCTGCTGCGGCAGCCTCCAAGCCCTGGAGCTGGGGAAAGTTGCTTCTTTCTCTGGCCACCGCAGCTCTGCATGTCCCAAATTTCCCCCACCCCCTCTTCTCACCCCAGTTCCCCCTCCCAGCTACCCCATACTCCCCCCAAGGCCACCACCTCACCTTACATGTGCGTCTTTTCCAGGGTCCAGGCACCTAATTAAGTGGGTGGCCCTTCATTCTCTCGTGTGCGGCTGCCCAGATGCGCACCTTAGAGGGAACTACCCACGGACCACCTGAATGGCGGTCGTGGACCACTGGCAGTCCACGGACCACAGTTTAAGAACCTCTAGTCTAGAGCAGTGATGCTCAGCCTGAGGCTCATGAACCACAATTGCCTCTTTTAAAGTGTCTCCTCTGGCTCTTTGCAGCCAGTGGCGGATTAGCCACTGGGCCAACGGCCCATGCCCATACCCTGCCTGCTCGGCGCTCCCATTGGGGAGTGGGGTTGGGGTGTGGGGGCTTGCCCCTCTCTGCTTGACCGGCACTTCTGCCAGGAAGTAGGGGAAACCTCCCCACCCCAACCCCGCTGCCCGGCAGGAATGCCAGGCAGGTGGGGGAAGACCCCGCACCCTGACACCATTTCCCTATCAGGAGTGCCGGGTGGGGGATGGGGCGACTGCAAACAGAAAGGGTGGGGAGGGGGCCCTACTAACCCCTAATCCACCTCTGTTTGCAGCACATAATATTAAAACACTATGAGATTTAATTATTGATGAATCTAAGTTACTAACCAATCAGGATGCTTTTACAATTTAATTGTAGTTGATAAAATAATAATACCTGGGCAGTCATTTTGCTGTGAGAATTATATAAAATAAATATTTCCCGTCATACTGTTTAAATCTGAATATATAGTACTATAGGAAATGAAACAATGAATTCACACCACTGTGGCTTTTTTAGGTACTGCTGATCGCTAATTTGGCTCCTGAACCACTGAGGTCTGAGTATCACTGGCCTACAGATTACCCCAGAAGACTCACAGTCTAATTTGAGACAAGGCACAAGTAAGTATGACAAAAGGAGGGAAAGGGGGATAGAGTACTAAGCATAGGCACTGCCCCTGTGGGTGCTCCAGGGCAAAAATGGTGGATGCTGAGCACCCACCGGCAGCTCCCCTATCAGTGCCTTCCTCTTCCCCCTGGGCCTCCTGCCCGGCAGTGGCCCTGCTGATCAGTGCCTCCCTCTGCCCCCCCACCCCAGCACCTAAACTCCTGTCACAATCAGTTGTTCCGAGCGGCGTGCAGGAGGTGCTGGGGGAAGGGAGGAGCAAGGCCAGGGCACGCTCGGGGGAGGGAAGAGGTGGAGTAGGGGCAGAGCAGAGGCAGGAAGAAGCAGGGCAGGGTGGGGCCGTGGAGGAAGGGGTGGAGTGGGGGCGGAGCCAGGGGGAGCACCCCCTGGCACATTAGAAAGTTGCACCTATGGTACTAAGGAAATGAAAATGAGATAATGCAGTTGTTACACACATGGTAACTATTGCACAACATGATGATTCCTGAAGGAACCAAATCTTTTATTTAAAATATATATATTTTTTAGAGTCATTGAGTTTAAGGTCAGAAAGAATCACCAGATTATCTGATCTGACCTCCTGTATATCACAGGCCACCAGCACCACCTAGCACCCACATACTAAACCCAACCACCAAAATTAGATCAAAGCGTTACAGCCCAAAGGAAACTAGACCAGGGGTGGCTAAATTGCAGCGCTTTTAAAGTTAAAGTGCGGCCTGCAGAGCTCCCCACGCTTCCCTCCCCATTCTCCACCTACCAGACTTGGGAGCAGGGAAGCTCAGGGCTTCTGTCCTGCTGTGGGGTTTGGGGGTTAGGGGCTTCTGCCTAGCAGGAAGGAGGGATCTTGGGGCTTTCAGTCCCATGAGGCATGCCTTCTGAGGTTTGGGGCATCGGTCCTGCTCCTGCTGAAGCTCCAAGCCCTGGTAAGCACCTCCTGTGGGGCTGAAGCCCTGAGACCGCCCTCCCCACAGGGCAGAAGCCCTTATCCCCACTACCACACTGTGGGGCTGACACCCTGGCAGGCGCCTCCCATGGAGCTGAAGCCCCATCACCCTCTTCCCACAGCACTGAAGTCTCAAGCCCCAGCAGGGCAGCTGGCTGGCCCCACAAGCTCTGGGGTCTGAGGCAGCCACACGGTGGAAGTCTGGGATGGATGCCAGCAGAGGTGGTAGGTTTGTATAATTTTTGGTGATGCCCAGAACAGGTCCAAGTCCTGCCCCTCCCCCCATCTACCTGAGGCTCTGGGAAGGAGTTTGGGTGCGGGAGGGGTGCAGGCTCTGGGCTGGAGTTTGGGTGCTGGGTCCAGGCTCTGGGCTGGGATAGGGGTGCAGGAAGGGATGTGGGCTCCGGGAGGGAGTTTGGGTGCAGCAGGGGGTTTGGGGTTCAGGCTCTGGGAGAGAGTTTGGGTGCAAGAGGGGTGTGGGCTCTGGGAGGGAGTTTGGGTGCTGGCTCTGGGCTGGGGCAGGGGAGTTGGGTGCTGGATGTGGGCTCTGGGCTGGGGCAGGAGGGGATGTTTACCTCGGGGGGGCTCCCCAGAAGCGGCTGGAATGTCCCCGCAGCTCCTAGACAGATGGGCCAGGGTTCCCGGCCAATGGGAGCTGTGGAGCTAGCACTAGTGGCAGGGGCAGTGCACAGAGCCCCCCGACCTTCCCTCCCCAGGAGCTGCAGGGATATGCCAGCTGCTTCCTGGGAGCCACACAGAGCCGGGTAGAGAGCCTGCCAGCCATGCCAACCCTCCCTCCCTGCCAGCACCAGCAGGGGGCCTGAGCTGTGTGCTGCCTCCTGTCCCCGACCCACACCCCCAGCACCAGGGGGGGTCCCAAGCCACCCCCTAGTACCCTCATGGGTCACCCCTCCAGAGCACCCGCGGCCCCCCAGCCCAAGTTTTAGTTGAGAGTATATAGTACAAGTCATGAACAGGTCATGGGCCATGAATTTTTGTTTACTGCCCACGACCTGCCCGTGACTTCTACTGAAATTACCTGGGACTAAAACATAGCCTTAATCATTACGGTCACATGCTCCAAGTTTAAGAAAACGAGGCCCAAACCAGTTTCTTAGAAAGAAAGGACAGACCAGCACCCAGGCAGGTGTTAAAAGAGTATCGCCTGCTTAAGCAGCCATTTTCTGTCAGAGTGAAGGTGTGAATAAGAAATTTACATACCATCACAGGGATGGTTCAGACCTCATGTCCCTAAGAGACTACTTGTCACCTGCAGCCCAGCTGGGGGTAATCTTCAAAGAGGGGAGAGTGTCACACTCCAAGGCCCCCCCCCCTCCTCAGGGGGTCCCGTGAGGGAGGCAGATCAGCATTGTACATTGCTAACGCTGTTGCAAGCATCGCAGGGCAATTTGGGAAGGGTCAAAGGTGTGAGTGGAAGATTTTTTTTGCAGGCTCTGAGGGGGGAAGAAGAAAGAGTAGAGAACGGGTTACCTCAACACTGCAGCTAGCAAGCTCAGTCCGACGATAAGACACTGGCCCCAGTCCAAGGTCACGGCGCTAGAGGAAAAGTCTGAAGCTGCCTTTCTCTCTCACCCAGCCACAGCCAGCCATGAAAAAAGAAAAAGTACACTGAACCAGGGCTGCAGAAATGGAAAACACCAGCGAGATGACGAGGCGGGGGAGCAGAGATTTGTGTCCCTCGAGCCGTTGTGTTTTGGGAATGCGGAGAAGACCACAGAAACCCAGTTTGTACTGGCACAGAGAGCACCAGGAACAGAGGTCGTGGAATGGAACACCCCCAAAGGAGCCCAGGACTTAAAATCCTCCTGAGAGCTGGAGCAATTCGGAGATTGGCAGCGGATCCTGGACGATCTGTGCACACAGGACAGAACTCCCGACCACCCCTCCCACCCTCTTCTTCTTACGTTACACCCAGGCTTGGCCAGCCTTGGGTAGTGCATGAGTGAGTATGAAAGTGGGTTATGGCTTGGAACACTAATGCTTTCTTCCTTCCTCTGAGTGATGTGGGGAACCCCTCTTCCCCCAGCACTCTCCACTATTATTTTATCAATAAAGCTTTAAAACTCAGTTACGTAGCGTGCTCACTCATCTCCTTCCTAAAGATCCTGCGGCCTCAGCCTGATCACCTGACACCCCAGGCAGATTAGTAACAGAAATCTGTCACAAGGCTAGTGTGAGAATGAGAGGCAGTGGCCTCCAAATCACCTCTTTCCCCCTCCATCTCTACTCTGGCAGCTACAATGCTCGAAAGACAAAGAAAGCATCATTGAACGGGGGTGGTTCCTGGCTGGAAGACTTTTCAGCCAGTACAGATTGCTGTAAACAAATGGTGAGACAAAACCTTTTTGCTTTTAAGTTCACTTAGCTTGTTAAGTTAGGCATTAGCTTGCATTTTACTCCTTTTGTAACCAGTCCTGACTTTTATGCATCATTACTTGTAATCATTTAAAATCTATCTTTCTGTAGTTAATAAACGTATCGTATTGTTTTATCTTACCAGTGTGTTTGGATTAATGTGTGTGGGAAACTCCATTTGCGATAACAAGGCTGGTGCATATCATTTTTCATTGATGAAATGATGGTCTTTATGAGCGCCTCCTGCATTGTTCAGTACTGTGCTTGACAGTACAAGATGAACATTTCTGGAGGAAAGTCTGGGAATAGAGAATCTGCTCGTGTTCTTCTGCAGTGTAATTCATGAGTGGCTAACTAGTAGCACTCAGTGCAGTGTAGTGGGAGCAAGTTACATGCTGGAGGCAGTGTGTTAACTGGCCAGGAGTGGCTGTTCACCAGTAAAGCAGTGTAAAAGGCATCTCAGGTTGGAGAACGGAGGAGACACAGCTATTCAGCAGTCCAGGTTGTACCCTGGGTAATATCAGACCCTCCCTGTCCTATGTCCCATCTCCAGCTGTGGCCATCCCTGATACTTCAGAGGAAGATTTAAAAACAAAAAACAAAACCAAAAAACCACCAGATACATGGGAAAAGGGGAAATTCCCTTCCTGACCTCTGCAGATCTCTGGCTGAAACCCTGAAATGCTAGTGCAGAAAACACCTTTGAGCAAACATCCAGGGGCACAAATAGTACAACTTCCCCACCATCACTGGCCAAAATTTCCTTTTCCTTCCCACCGTTGATCTGAGTGCTGGCTGGCTGCTGCTCTCCTCAGAGGGGACAGCATTTCAGTGGTGCTACTTGGGAAGATCTGTAGGATAGCTCATTTTGACAGGCCCTCTAGAGAAACAAACCAAAAAAAAAAGGCATTTATAAGTTTGTCCACTTTGATGCTACTTCTTGTGTCATTTTTGTTGTATCTTCACAGAATGACATGGCCTTATATAACTCTGAATTACACTGTTAAAGAAACAAATTAAATCAGTATCTATAGCTCGAAAACCAAAGAAGAGAGAGCTCATCCAAGTATCAGTGTAGAAAATCAGATTTTTATTTCATGGTATATTTTTCATATATAAAGTTTTTCCATACAGGAGGAATAAACTACTCAAAAGAACCAAAGATTTAACTTATGGATATTACAAAGGTAATTATTCACCCAGAAAGACAAACCAAGAGAAAACAAGACTCCTGACAAGCTTTCCTCAAAAATATAATCCTCCTTAAAGTGAATTTAGTGCTTGTGAAAGATACCAGACTGACAAGACTGAACACTGAAGTGCTCTATCTATTTGAAGAACATGTACAGCTGCAGTGCAAGCTTCCCCACACTCTGCCTGCAGTGTGGCTCAATTCTACAAAGTAGGAAGGATGACAGACTAATTCAATCTCCATATCCCTTCAATCGCCATTCATACTGCCAAACAAGGATGACAGTTATGACAGTGTGATATGAACACATTATCTGCCTACCAGTTGATTGAGGCTGCTAATTTGTATCACATAGTTCACTAAGAGCTGTCAGCTGGTAGCTGGTTTCTGTTATTACTAACCATGGGTGATTCAGCCTGGTTATATAAGTGTGAAACAAACAGTTAACAGATCCAAAAGAGAGAGAGCCCAAGAATTCAGATTATAAACCCTAGTTTCTTGACAGATCACCTCTTAGAGGTCCTTTGTCGATACTGTACTTGTAAATATGTGTTTAGAAAAAAGACTGCAGCATAAATATTTGGTTCTAACTATAACTAGACTAGAATATTTTCATTGTAGTAAAAAAAAAAAAGTTATAGGAAAATGTACAAAAGAATGATATCAAGGTTATAAAGGCTGCTCCTTCAATATTGGTCCCATCTGGAAATTCTTTACTCCAAGAGTCCATTTGTGTATTTTGGGAAAACCAGTGTTTTTTCTACTGAATGTATATTATAAAAATGAAGCTCCCATAACTAAGAGCTTGTCTACATGGAGCAGTTAATTAACAGCAAGCTAGGGTGTTACAATGCATTTGTTGTTCTGCACTAACTCCACATGTAGACAAGCTTACTGTACACTAAAAGTGCCTTTGTGCACTTTAGCTTAATACATTTTAAAGCGCATTAAGCTTAAACACCCCATCGTGGCGAGATTTTTGCCTCTGTTGCCCAAAATGCTTTATCAAGCTGTAAATGGGAAAATCTGCAGAAAAACCTCAGAAGGGGGTTAAATTCAGAAAAATTATAAAATTGTTTAATTGGACATAAAATGAGTGGGGTAGTGTCCGGAACCTTTGACATGCTTAGAACAGTGATTAGATTTAAAAATAAAGCTTTCATTAAATAAAAATTAATAATAGCTTAAATTAGAAAATAAAGTAATGGTGGCCATAGGGTTATGTAATGTAGTGGGAAATCCCATAGGAAGACATGGGAGCCCACAGAAATGAATAGGGATGATGCAATCAGGGCAAGGTATTACATCACTTCTGATGGGGAATGACTCAGCAAAACCCCATAGGAATACACTGTTGCCCACAGAAACCAATGGGACTTCCAGACAGGAAGTAGCTAGGGTTCCACCAAAGGTCAGCTGAAAAACCCCATAGGGATGCATTGAGCCCATAGAAGTCTATGTAACAGGGAAAGAGCTTTCGGTACATGTGACTAATTAGCATATGCTAATCTCTGGAAACTGGCTGAGCTTGAGGGTCATGTGTCGATTCACATGCCACGCATTAGCATATGCAAATCCCTGAAAGCTGATTGGCTGAATTACGATAATAAATTAATAGCTAACAAGCTGAAATCATATATAAAGGCAGCAGCCAGCAGGCTACAGCTCTGCAGGGGACTAGGACCAGCAAGAGAGCAGAGGTCTACCAAACACCTCCAAGGAAGAAAAGCGCTTACAGGACAGCGGCTGCAGCATCAGCAAAACCCAGCAAAGAAGAGGCTGCTTGAAAGGCAGGTATAGCAGCAACAGCAGCAGCCCACCCAGGAGTCCAGGGTCGCCCCCTGGCAACGGCCATTTCTGCCACCCAGCCAGCAGGAAGCCTCCGCAGCAGCCCAGCAGCAGTGACCAACAGGCTTCTGTCTCTCCTGCCTGAGGGGAGACACTACCTCAGGAGAAGGCAGCAGCTCAGAGCCCGCTACCAGACCACACTCCCGAGGCACCGCACCCTAGCCTCAGACAGAGCAGAAGGACCTTTGTAAGATGATTCAGAAGGATTTTTAAGAAGGCTTCTGTACATTTAATTGTCTTTTAGCATCCTAGAGCGTGTGGGTTTAAAGTGTAAATAAAGCTTGATGCCTCTGCTCAGAGTGAGATCTCCCTACCCATCTAATGATTGTCTAATCAGCACTTGGTGCATGTTTAGTTTTTAAGTATTTAATGTTAATTCATATACTGTTATATGTTTGTTATACGATATAGAGTATTAAGCGTGTGATTATATTGTTATACTATATGTGATTGTAGTGCTGTCTTTATTTGCCATGCCGCTTCATGTTTATATTGTAACTTTATTACCTCTCTCTCTACTTTTACTGTAACTAATCACTTCTAAACAAATATTATTCTTGTTTTCAAAGAATTTATTGCTTGTTGCCTATTCTTGATCGGAGGGCTGTATCCATGTCCTTCAAGGGAAAGTTGGCTAACTGTGGCTTTCCCTGAAAAATCCCTTAGGGAGGGCCACAACCTTTAATACCCGAATAGATAAATTGGAAATAAAGGGTTTCAAATTAAAAGCAGTGTTTCTAAGCAACATCCCGGGCTTATTATAATTGAATCAAAATCTTCCGGCAACACCATGGGCACTCTCAGTGCTCAATAAGAATATCCACATGGGGAGTTAATGCAGAGTAGCTACTGAATTTTAAATTTATACCGTAGCTTGCTGCCTACTAACTTACCTGGCAGACAAGCCCCTAGAGTGTCTCAAAGGAAACACAGATAGGGATAAGCATGCATTCATTTTGTTTGTTTTTAGTCTTAGAAAAGACCCTGTTAACTCATTTTTATAAAGGAGGGTTCACAATTACATCTTTTTTGGGACTCTTGTCATTCTAGTTTCTTTCTAAGAAAGATTTTTCTCTATAATCTTAGTAGCATCTTGTAACAGTATAGTGCCTGTATTACATTTCATAACACACTTTGAAATCTTGAAGTCTTTTTTATGTTTGTAATGGTACATATACAAGGACACACTCACAATTCTTTTTCTTTTACTATGTCACTGAACTATGGCACAAAGGACAGAAGTTGTAATTGCTTATTTCTTGGGCCTGCACACAGTGCTTGCACACATTGCACATCCAGAATTGATACTCTGTGATAGATCTTCCTGTTGCAACACACGTTGGAAGTTTCCCTTCTCCACTAAAAAAACAAAAGAGAAAAAAAACACAGAGCTTTAGATGAAACCTGCTTGAGTAGTTTAATAATTTGCAAAACTTTCTTTGGCCATCTGTAACAAATTTAAGCTTTTCTCTACTTAGGTCTGCATCATTTTATTAGTACGGCATAATTAAATCACGTGTTAGTGTATATTATTAATAGGGCCAGGTATGGTAATCTTCCTGGTATGACACAGTATATACATTAGTCTAGCATCAGCACTTAGAGCCAGCCGCTCCCAATATCAAATGAAAGGAAGAAAACTTCTATCATCATACTAACAAAACCAAAATGTAGTCAGCCTACCCCTCCAGAAGACCATCCAGATCAGATTTTTTGGTATGTTTAGGACAGTGTTTAGTGAATATCTCCAGTGCAAGATCTTCATATTGCTGTCTCTGTTCAGGGCTAAGGGTTTCTAAGGATTCCAGTTTAACGAAGGCTTTTGAACAAGTACCAAATGCTCTATTGGCACATGCACAGAGAGCCAAAAGGGAATAGGTCTCAACTGCAGGGATAATGTCTTCATAATCTCGCAGGTGAAGAGCTAGCAAATGAAAAGAATGAGAAAGTTACAACATGTCCCCTTGAACACAAAAACAACTTAATTGTACTAGTAAATTGTCGTCTTAATATCAATTACCTGATTAAATAAAACAAACAAAATAAAGCCAATGAAAATAGTAGAGAGCATAGATAGTCCTCCCTATTTTTAAAGAAGAAACTTTGTATTTAATTGTGAATTGAAAATGAAGTGTTTGAATTAGACCCTTCAATACGGAGAGAAGGTAGAAGGCACAACTTACCCAACTAACATCTATTGATTCCTCTGCAGCCCCAGGGCTCTGATGTGAGCTTCATGGAAGCATCATTCAATGCACATAAGTGTGTGGTCAATAACAACCCTATGGGATTTGTTATCTAAACTTGTCAGATAGTGACAAGTTAAACTTCAGACATCTCCTGGTAACCAGCCCCTAGATGTTTCGGTAAAATTGGTAGTTATTCTGTAGAACTACCTGATGCTCAAACTGGCAACTAACTTGGCACCTGCTGATGATTGTTCCAACACTGTTAATTATATTTTTCATGTTCTACATTACATGGATCAGGTAATGGATGGAACAAACATGACAAATGTAAATGGAATTAATTTGTTTACAGATTTGTGTGGCTTAGACTGATTTCAGTTTTCATGCCATCTGTACTGTAATAAATCCTACCTGTTTTCATTGCCGTGTCTACATAACCTTCATAGAGCTGTCTTTGTGCAAGTATAAAAAAATGATAAGCCTCAGCTCCTCGCCAGGCATTATCTGTGAGGCGATTAGCTGAAGAAAGAACATCTTCCTCTAGCAAACCAGCTAAAGCTGAAGTAGCCTAAAATCAAAGGAATATCACAGGTAAAAATTTTGGTTTAAAACACACAGCAAGATGAGGGAAAAGAGATTTTTCTAGTCACTATACCTATTTTCTATGTTAACTTAGGAAAATGTATATATATATTGTCCTAAAATGAATTTCACTATTTATACTATATAGTACAAATTTTCAGCCATGCAAAATCATTCGTATCTGTGTAAATTACAGAGTTTCAGTACATGTCTGAAAAGCTGGCCCACAATTTGTGCTTGAAATAATGTTTTAGTGACAGAGTTACAAAACTCAAATTAAATTGCTCCAGTTGCTTCAGGTCACCTGAAGAAGAGCTCCGTCTAAGCTCAAAAGCTTCATTCTTTCACCAACAGAAGTTGGTCCAATAAAAGATATTATCTCCCTGACCTTGTCTCTCTGATATCCTAGGACTGACATGGCTACAACACCATAGAAAGCATTTGAGACACTTTACCTCTGAACTCTTTCCTTTAACTTTCCCCCTCTGTGCATTTTTCACTTGTTCATGGTACTGTTCTACAAGTAAAGCTGACAATACATACAGCTTTTTGACTCGTAAAGGTTTAGTCCTTTTCTTTGCCTCTTCATCTGCAATCTTAAAGAAATAAAGAACATGAAAAATTATGTCTCTAAAAATGAAAATGCTATTTCTTTTTTTACAACGATATGCTAAAATTATATTAAAGATCTTTTATGTACCATAGGAAGCTATGTCAAAAGTCCATTTTTACTTGAATATTAGAATTTAATTTACAAACAAACCAATATAGCTGAACTTCATTCTCAAGATTTTAAGTGCAGAATTTATATATTCTAGGTCTGTGGCTAGCAGGTGCATAAAGCCAGTCCTCAGCTGGTGTAAATCAGTATAGTTTTATTGAAGTCCATGAAACTACACCTATATACACCAGCTGAGAATCTTCCCCAAGATGGCAACCTGAACTCTCTATAATAGTAGACTCCTTTCAGCAACAATTCAGGTATAAAGACCTGACCGTGCAACTATCTTCATGCAGAAGGACCCCTGAAGTCAGTGGTACTCTATGCAGGGGCAGAAACATGTTGTACAATTGGGGCCTAAACAAAAAATGGAACTGTATGAACAGGTTAAGACAAAAATATTGAGTTTAGGAATCCAATAATGTTTCTAAACATGACAAGAATGTGTATTATTCTTCTATTCCTTTGAAGGGGAACAAACTTGAAAGAAAACATTTATTTGGTCAGTTATTCTCGAATTCTCTTTGCTATTATTTCTGAGTGAATAAGAGCTCATTCCCTTTAGTCTAGCTAGTCCTTTAGCTTGATCCTGTATTGAAGTCATCACTGCAGTAGATACGCTTGGCTACAGTTGAAGAGGTACTTCTATTAAACATTCTTATACGAACGTACTTAGAACTTTCTAAAAACATTACATTTTGAATTGAAATTTCTCATATTTGTTCTAAGTCAAGAGGTAAATTTAGAAAGTTTGATAAAAAATAATATAGCCATTTTTCTATTACCTTGCTGGAAGGAAAAAACAAAACTAAAAATATATCTGCCTTTTATAAAAAATACGTTTTGTAGACTTTTTTTGCATTCATGCAACTAAAAGTGGCTGGATTTTTAAAAGTCAAATTTGACAAATGGATAGCTATCAGTGAGGACTAGGGTTTTTGCCATGAGAGGAGAAACAGTTTTAGAAATAATATATTTGTAAACATTTGTTGTAACAATTATATTTATATAGTGCCTGTCACCAAAAAAATGTCAAAAGCACTTTATAAACTTCAACTTGGTTACAAACTGATTCAGACTATACACAGGGATCATTGCACCCACCTCGGAAGCTTACCAGCACAGAGCAAGAGTTTTTGACAGGAAGTGAAGAAAAGATATCTAACTGGGATTACTTGTTAATATGATAGTTCTGTAGTTACGGTGGCTTCCGTATAATGATAACTATTTCCAGGGAACAAATAGCTAACACTGGAAAATTTGAACACTACACAAAAGCAACTGATGCTCGCTAATTATAATGTTATTTCTGACTGGTCCATATCACATAAAATAAAAAACCATAATACCTTGAACATGAGTTTAGCAGCATCAAAAAAATAGTTGGCTTTACGATAGAGTTCTATGGCATCAAGGATTTTATTCTTTTCCAGTAAATGAGATGCATATCTAGCTAGCAAGGATCCAATCTCTTTCATATTGTGATTTTTAGCCAACTCAACGGCTTTATTCCACTGGAAATAAGAATAGTCAGAATTATTCAATTTCATGTGTTTTCAAATATACACTAAGAGCCCACTTTTCATGTGTAACAGCTAAAACATCATTTTAGAACATTACTACAATAATGTCAAAGGAACGGGTAAATACAATACAACTACAAATATTTATGCCATCGACAACCTTGTGTTCATTTTTGTAGCCATTTGGAATGACTATTTCCTTATAGTCAAAATATCCTATCGTGTTTTACGCAGGGAAACAGAAGTTATGATTTTAATAAGCAAAGTACATAGCAAGCAACATTTTTTTTATTGTCAGAATTGGCACTGACTGTTGGAAGCCTCTGAAAAAGCCTCAACGTGTAGCCGTCAGAAGCACACTGGTTTTTGTGGATCATATTTGTAGGCATCTCTCTCTCCCCATGTTTTGTATAGGGAGCCTAGGCATTAACTCAGGCTTTGTGGTTCGCAATGTTGTTCTTGTGATTTTCTGGGCACCTAAAAGTTAGTCATTGTGTCACAATACTGAAGTCCCTTTGTGGATCTGGTTCTCCATGTCTATTCAGTCCCTGGCTTCTCTCCTGAGATAGCTAATGATGATCCTAATTGGTAAACGGATAATGCAGCCGTGCCGCTGTAGCATAGATTCTTAAAACAGCGACAGAAGGGGTTCTTCATTGCTAGAGTAAATCCCCCTCTCCATGAGGCAATAGCTAGGCTGATGGAGGAATTCTTCCATCAACCTAGTGCTGTCTACACTGAGGCTTAGGTCAGCTTAACTTACATCCCTGAGCAATGTAGCTAGGTTAACCTAACTTTCTAGTGTAGACCAGCATGTAGTATGATCTGCCTCTCACAAAGGTCTCATACCCTAACAGTTGGTATTGGTTTAAGCACTAAGGCATGAAGTTTTGAAGGGTACTGAAGAGCCATCAGATGACCAATATGAAATGAAATCTTACTGGGGACTAAGAGGTAAAAATCCCATTGTTAATCCTTTTTTTCATTCCAAGACCACATTCTGCCAGCTGCCAAATTTCTCACCTGGTTGAGATGTACACAGGTATCTACTGCATCCTTTGGTCGATTACATTTCAGAAAGGCAGTCACAGCTTGTTCACACATGCCCACTCTGACAAACATATGAGCTATGTCCTGCAAAAGACATCACAATCTTGTTACCATTTCCTTCCAAATCTTCGGGACAGTCCTTTAGTAACTGTAATCCTATTACAAGCTTCTGAATTTTTATTACTGATGCTGTTTACAGATTATAAAGAGAGAAAACACACTGCAGTAATCTAAAGAAATATATTCTGCTCTTACACCCTGTTTCTCAGATCTACATTGGTTTTCAATGAAAAGTGATTCAAGGCAGAACACCATCTTTTAATTATGGGGAGTAGGGATTCTTCCTCCTAGGATTTAGTGCATATATTGGAAAATTTAGCAGAACAGAATAGGGTTGGGAAAGAAGGGGGTTATGGCTGTGTTTGTCCAAAACAGTGTAATAAGCCTAAAGGACATTCAAGTAACATGATTTGCCTTTACCATCTACTCTGGAATAACATACAAATCAAACTAATTTTTAATTAGCTGTTACTCAGTGGATCACTTCAGTTCATACTGATAGGGTCTTTCCCTCTTTCAGGATCAGGAATAACCCCAATCTTCACCTTTCACTAACATTCCCGCTGTTGCTATTGCCAGGGGAGCTGAACCAGTGGTAGCAACCATGAGAAATTTGGGGCAAAAAAAAAAAAGTCTAGTGCAGACAAGGTCACATGTTGAAAACCAAAATAACCATAATAATTTTCTTATACTTACAGGAAGTAACTTGTTATTTTCTGGAAGTGAGTTAGCCAGATTCTCTAGTCCTTGGTAGTCTTCTAGCATGTAATAACATTCAGCTAAACGTTCCTGGTTTCTTCCTTGTACATAATATTGTACAGCATTTATCCTAAGGAGGAAAAAAAAAAGCCTACTAAGACAAACAAACTTAAATGTTAATATAGTGCCATCTGACTAAACACTAAGAAATAACTTGTTCACTAAGCATAGATTTGTAAATAAAAAATTAATATTTTCACCAGTTGGCTACGTTTTCTGGCATTATATAAACAACGGAAATACAGCTATTATAGAATGCTCAAGAAATTTAGCTTCATTATGTTGCAGCAGTAACAGGATCCAATGGCTAGAGCAGAGGTGGAAAGTCAGAAAACCTGATGTATATTACTCCATCTACAATGAGTGGACAAATTATTTATGCCATTTTCAGAAATTGACTGTTTGGGTGCCTCAATTTAGTTGCCCATAGTCTGATCTTCATTCCAGCTGAAGTCAATGGGAGATGCAAGTGCTCAATATTTCTGAAAAATGAGGCCCCATGATGTGTGATAAATGAAGGGGGGGATAAGCTCCTTTTTATGGACCCCCAGCCAGCCAGTTAGCTATAAAACCCCTGTTAGTAGCTTTTCTCTACTTGATTTACCTGTAAAGAGTTAAAAAGTCCATAGGTAAAAGGAAGGGAGTGGGCACCTGACCAAAAGAGGCAATGGGAAGGGTAGAACTTTTTAAAATTGGGAAAAAACTTCCCTTTGTCTGTCTGTGTTGTTCTCTCAGAGAAGAGACAGGGCTGGAACTATGCTGTAAAAAGCTTTGGGCCAGGTATGAAAATCATCAGATCATACTTAGACACTACTCATTTGAAACCCCAGATATGTAAGTAAATCAGGAAATGTCTAGGAAGACGCGATTAGGTTTATCTCTTATTTCTTTATGGTTTGTGGACTCCTCTGTGCTAACCACAGGTTCTTTTGTTTTGCTTGTAAACTTTAAGAGAGCTACCTTGATGCTTAATCCTTGTAATTGTTTTTTTTAAATCTAGCAAAAAGCCTAAATTCTAAATGTATTTTCTTTCTTTTTGTTTTTAATAAAATGAACCTTTTATTTTTTAAGAACAGGATTGGATTTTTGTGTCCTAAGAGATTTGTTTAATTAGCTGGTGGCAACAGCTGATTTCCTTTGTTTTCTTTCTCAGCTGTTCCCCAGAGGGGGGGCTGAAAGGGCTTGAGGGTACCCCACAGGAACGAACTCCCAAGTGTGTCCTCCTCGGTTCTTAAAAGGTTTTTTTTACACTTGAGTGGTGGCAGCATCTACCCATCCAAGGTCAGAAAAAAGCTGTAACCTGGGGAGCTTGACAAAGCCCTGGCTGGGATGACTTAGTTGGGGATTGGTCCTGCTTTGAGCAGGGGGTTGGACTAGATGACCTCCTGAGGTCCCTTCCAACCCTGACATTCTATGATTCTATGAGTTTAATACAAGCGTGGAGTGGCCAGTATTAATTTTTACAATCCTTGCAGGCCTCCACCTTCTGCACTCAAAGTGCCAGAGTGGGGCAACAGCCTTCACATCTAAAGTTGGACACCCAAAAGTGTGGCCTTTAAATTCTCTGGGAGCTGACTCCTTTACAGTGGCAGAGTTAATGTAGTTTTGGTGGCCTTAAGCGTGCAGTTATATACTGTGAGAAGTTTGGGTTTAAGATTAACCTTAGCTCTGAAATTCCTCAGTCTTCTCTCTCTTTTTTGTTTTGTTTGTTTGTTTCACTACAACATACTTGTAAGGTTTTTGGCCATTCTGTAACTAATATTTACTCGTAACTTTTAACTGTAGTGTAACAAAATTGTTTGCCTAGGTTGTTTTTTTCCCCAAAGTTGAAGAAATTGTTTAGTGATTGGATTCCTGGCAGAGCTGGGATTATTGCTTTTCTGTTCTCCCCACTCTAAACAACAGTTCTCTGTGGAATTTCAAAGCTGCAAGTAGTGGTGGGACACATGCCCTCTGAAACTTACTAGCTCTTCAGGGTGATAGGGCTGGATCATGCCAGTTCATTCCACATTCACACACACTGCACTCCAGCTCCCAAATGTGCCCCTCATACTCTGTGCTGAGCTTTACGAGGAGAGTCTGAATTCTGAGACAGCTACCACCACTTCATTATTTCCTGCTATAACACATACCATTTTTGTCTGTCTGCAAAATAGTCTCCAATAGCGTTATGTGCTTGTTCAAGAAGAGTATCATCTGCATCGCCTGAGCCTGTTTTCAATAGCTGCAATACTCGAAACCAGTCTCCCAGTTTTATCCGTAGACCAATAGCAAGATCTCTATAAATATCAGAACATATTTGAGGACGATTAAAAAAAAGGAAAATAAAATAGCTGCAGAAATTCTTGACAAAAGTGTTCAGAAATACTACCCCTGCAGGTGAACATAAATGAAAGACTTATGGCCTGGAGACCGCATAAAACTTAAAGGAAATCAACCATGATTAGTTATTATGCCTTAGACAGCTCAATAAATAAGAATATATGTTTAAAAAGACTTTTAAGTATATTTGAAAGAGAAAATTACTTACTTTGAGCTAGATTGTGATGGTCTTTATGCAGCTTTCATAGTGGTGGGGAAGGGAATAATGGACTGCCCAGAATTCCAGCCCCCTGTGTAGTGGCTGCTACTGAAATGCTCTTCCCCAGAAGCGGTCAGGAAATAAGCAGAATCATGGTCGTCCACCACTGGTTAGTTCCACTGTACAGCCATAAGGAAGGGTATACATTGTATCCCTTAAAGGGGTGTCACATACTGTGCAAACAAACAGCTCTGGGAGGCATTCTGCCTCACTGACACAGAATGCCCTCTACAGGTTAATCACGTATTGTGTAAAATGTTATTTTCTTTATCAGCTTTAAATTTGTTCCCCTTCAGTTTTATTGGATGTCTCCTTGTTCTTCTAGTATGAGAAAAGCTAATGGAAGCTTCCCACTGACATACCTTATACTATTTGTTATTTTAGATACCTCTTTCATGTCCCTTTTTATCTAAGCTTGAAGTCCCAGTCTATATATAGAAGACTTTCATTCCTCCACTCATGAGAGGCTCATGCCTCACATGAGAGGAAAGTGATCAGGAACAGTTAGCATGGATTCACCAAGGGAAGGTCATGCCTGACTAATCTAATTGCCTTCTATGATGAGATTACTGGTTCTGTGGATGAAGGGAAAGCAGTGGATGTATTGTTTCTTGACTTTAGCAAAACTTTTGACACGGTCTCCCACAGTATTCTTGTCAGCAAGTTAAAGAAGTATGGGCTGGATGAATGCACTATAAGGTGGGTAGAAAGTTGGCTAGATTGTCGTGCTCAACAGGTAGTGATCAATGGCTCCATGTCTAGTTGGCAGCCGGTATCAAGTGGAGTGCCCCAGGGGTCGGTCCTGGGGCTGGTTTTGTTCAATATCTTCATAAATGTTCTGGAGGATGGTGTGGATTGCACTCTCAGCAAATTTGCGGATGATACTAAACTAGGAGGAGTGGTAGATACGCTGGAGGGCAGGGATAGGATACAGAAGGACCTAGACATATTGGAGGATTGGGCCAAAAGAAATCTGATGAGGTTCAATAAGGATAAGTGCAGGGTCCTGCACTTAGGACGGAAGAACCCCATGCACCGCTACAGACTAGGGACCGAATGGCTAGGCAGCGTTCTGCGGAAAAGGACCTAGGGGTGACAGTGGACGAGAAGCTGGATATGAGTCAGCAGTGTGCCCTTGTTGCCAAGAAGGCCAATGGCATTTTGGGATGTATAAGTAGGGGCATAGCGAGCAGATCGAGGGACGTGATCGTTCCCCTCTATTCGACATTGGTGAGGCCTCATCTGGAGTACTATGTCCAGTTTTGGACCCCACACTACAAGAAGGATGTGGATAAATTGGAGAGAGTCCAGCGAAGGGCAACAAAAATGATTAGGGGTCTGGAACACATGACTTATGAGGAGAGGCTGAGGGAACTGGGATTGTTTAGTCTGCAGAAGAGAAGAATGAGGGGGGATTTGATAGCTGCTTTCAACTACCTGAGAGGTGGTTCCAGAGAGGATGGTTCTAGACTATACTCAGTGGTAGAAGAGGAGTAATGGTCTCAAGTTGCAGTGGGGCAGGTTTAGGTTGGATATTAGGAAAAACTTTTTCACTAGGAGGGTGGTGAAACAATGGAATGCGTTACCTAGGGAGGTGGTAAAATCTCCTTCCTTAGAAGTTTTTAAGGTCAGGCTTGACAAAGCCCTGGCTGGGATGATTTAGTTGGGGATTGGTCCTGCTTTGAGCAGGGGGTTGGACTAGATGACCTCCTGATGTCCCTTCCAACCCTGATATTCTATGATTCTATGATTCATTTGTCCTCCATCTCTGAACCCCTATTTCAGCTACATCTTCTTGAGATGGGATGACCAGACCTAAACAGTATTCCAGCTCAGGGTGCGCCCCTGGTTTATAATATTTTCAATATTATTTTCTACCTCATTCCTTTAAATTCTAAAAATTTGTTAGTCCAAAACAAAAGCAAACAATAACCCTTAAGCAGAAGTTTTCATTGAGCTGTCCAAATGTCATCCATGGTGTGCTCCCATGTGATTACTGCTAATTTAAAAACCCAGCAACATGTATGTGTAATTCAAAGAATGTAGGATTTAACTAACTAACAGCAACTAGTTAACTGGTGTGAAAGTAGAATGAATTATATTTAAATTATAATTCATTAAAGAAATGCTGCTTGAAGGGTTTGTTGAAATATAGTTGTCAGGAAGAGAAACATTAACAAGTGTGAGACAATGGGTCCTCAAACTAATTAACTTCAAGCTCCTACTGAGCTAGGAGATTGGCAAACGTTAGTATGCAAATAAGATAAGATATGTATGTATATTTGTCAGTTTCTCTTCCTTTTGTCTCTTATGTTAAATTGGCTTTGGCTTATCTGTATAAATAACAGGTTTCAGAGTAACAGCCGTGTTAGTCTGTATTCGCAAAAAGAAAAGGAGTCCTTGTGGCACCTTAGAGACTAACCAATTTATTTGAGCATGAGCTTTTGTGAGCTACAGCTCACTTCATCAGATGCATACCGTGGAAACTGCAGCAGACTTTATATATACACAGAGAATATGAAACAATACCTCCTCCCACCCCACTGTCCTGCTGGTAATAGCTTATCTAAAGTAATCTTCAGGTTAGGCCATTTCCAGCACAAATCCAGGTTTTCTCACCCTCCACCCCCCCACACAAATTCACTCTCCTGCTGGTGATAGCCCATCCAAAGTGACAACTCTTTACACAATGTGCATGATAATCAAGTTAGGCCATTTCCTGCACAAATCCAGGTTCTCTCACTCCCTCACCCCCCTCCAAAAACCCACCCCCATACACACACAAACTCACTCTCCTGCTGGTAATAGCTCATCCAAACTGACCACTCTCCAAGTTTAAATCCAAGTTAAACCAGAACATCTGCGGGGAGGGGGGTAGGAAAAAACAAGAGGAAATAGGCTACCTTGCATAATGACTTAGCCACTCCCAGTCTCTATTTAAGCCTAAATTAATAGTATCCAATTTGCAAATGAATTCCAATTCAGCAGTTTCTCGCTGGAGTCTGGATTTGAAGTTTTTTTGTTTTAAGATAGCGACCTTCATGTCTGTGATTCATTTGCAAATTGGATACTATTAATTTAGGCTTAAATAGAGACTGGGAGTGGCTAAGTCATTATGCAAGGTAGCCTATTTCCTCTTGTTTTTTCCTACCCCCCTCCCCCCAGATGTTCTGGTTTAACTTGGATTTAAACTTGGAGAGTGGTCAGTTTGGATGAGCTATTACCAGCAGGAGAGTGAGTTTGTGTGTGTATGGGGGTGGGTTTTTGGAGGGGGGTGAGGGAGTGAGAGAACCTGGATTTGTGCAGGAAATGGCCTAACTTGATTATCATGCACATTGTGTAAAGACAGGTTTCAGAGTAACAGCCGTGTTAGTCTGTATTCGCAAAAAGAAAAGGAGTACTTGTGGCACCTTAGAGACTAACCAATTTATTTTAGCATGAGCTTTCGTGAGCTACAGCTCACTTCATCAGATACATACCGTGGAAACTGCAGCAGACTTTATATATACACAGAGAATATGAAACAATACCTCCTCCCACCCCACTGTCCTGCTGGTAATAGCTTATCTAAAGTAATCGTCAGGTTAGGCCATTTCCAGCACAAATCCAGGTTTCCTCACCCTCCACCCCCCCACACAAATTCACTCTCCTGCTGGTGATAGCCCATCCAAAGTGACAACTCTTTACACAATGTGCATGATAATGAAGTTAGGCCATTTCCTGCACAAATCCAGGTTCTCTCACTCCCTCACCCCCCTCCAAAAACCCACCCCCATACACACACAGACTCACTCTCCTGCTGGTAATAGCTCGTCCAAACTGACCACTCTCCAAGTTTAAATCCAAGTTAAACCAGAACATCTGGGGTGGGGGGGGGGGAGGAAAAAACAAGAGGAAATAGGCTACCTTGCATAATGACTTAGCCACTCCCAGTCTCTATTTAAGCCTAAATTAATAGTATCCAATTTGCAAATGAATTCCAATTCAGCAGTTTCTCGCTGGAGTCTGGATTTGAAGTTTTTTTGTTTTAAGATAGCGACCTTCATGTCTGTGATTGCGTGACCAGAGAGATTGAAGTGTTCTCCGACTGGTTTATGAATGTTATAATTCTTGACATCTGATTTGTGTCCATTTATTCTTTTACGTAGAGACTGTCCAGTTTGACCAATGTACATGGCAGAGGGGCATTGCTGGCACATGATGGCATAAATCACATTGGTGGATGTGCAGGTGAACGAGCCTCTGATAGTGTGGCTGATGTTATTAGGCCCTGTGATGGTGTCCCCTGAAAGAGTTGTCACTTTGGATGGGCTATCACCAGCAGGAGAGTGAATTTGTGTGGGGGGGTGGAGGGTGAGAAAACCTGGATTTGTGCTGGAAATGGCCTAACCTGAAGATTACTTTAGATAAGCTATTACCAGCAGGACAGTGGGGTGGGAGGAGGTATTGTTTCATATTCTCTGTGTATATATAAAGTCTGCTGCAGTTTCCACGGTATGCATCTGATGAAGTGAGCTGTAGCTCATGAAAGCTCATGCTCAAATAAATTGGTTAGTCTCTAAGGTGCCACAAGTACTCCTTTTCTTTCTGTATAAATAAGTTAGCTTGAGCTTTTGCAGAGGGCTTACATATCTGGGTGCACTGGCAAAGCGCTTTGCTAATAAACAGAGTGGTCTGACAAATTCTGTGAGCCTTGAATCTGACTTTGATACTGGCTAACTAAGTTTAAACTGTTCTTTATATTTTGGAATCTTAACTAAAACATCTACAGACTAACATTCAAAAGTCTATGAAGATTTAAATTGGGTACGGATTACTATATAGATCAATTAGAGAAAAGTGGAAGTAACACTGTTTGGAATGTGTTAACATAAATAATAAAGGTTTCAGAGTAACAGCCGTGTTAGTCTGTCTATGCAAAAAGAAAAGGAGTACTTGTGGCACCTTAGAGACTAACCAATTTATTTGAGCATGAGCTTTCGTGAGCTACAGCTCACTTCATCGGATGCAGTTTCCGGTATGTAGCTCACGAAAGCTCATGCTCAAATAAATTGGTTAGTCTCTAAGGTACCACAAGTACTCCTTTTCTTTTTGCATAAATAATAAAGGGATTTGTAATCTACCAGTACAGCAGTTTTCTCTATCTAACCTTGTTCTCTTTTTCAGAACTTGAAAAAGCCCTCACTGCTTAAACATTCTCATTTTTTTTAGTGCAAGCATTTATTTTATCTGTATTTTCTTTAGTTGTTGCTGGGGTTACTGCATGCAATTACCTTCTGTCCATATCCAAATACATTCTTTCAGCTTCTTCAAACCGGCTAAAGTAAGCTGCCACTTCAGCTTGCTTCATTGATTCGCTCTGCAGATTGCCTAGGCACTTCACAAATTTAATGCCTTGATAGTCTTTGCAGCGCACAAATGCTTGTTCAGCAGTTTGTAGGTCTAGCTTCTGAAGAGCGGCTTCGGCCAGGAGACGCCTATATGATAAGTACAGATAGAGTCACAGAGTTTAAGGAAGGAAGGGACCATCAGATCGAATCTGATGGCCTGTATATCACATGCCACCAGCACCACCCAGCACCTGCACATGAAATCCAACAACCAAAATGAGTTCAAAGCATACAACCCACAGGAGACTAGACTTATGTGTCACAGGCAAAGAACAGGAGTTATAGCTAGAAAAGCAGCCGTAGTAGGAAGTCATATAAGGAATCATTTACTTAGTCAAGTTAAAAAAAAGACACCTAAATTAGGGCTAATTCAGCACCCACTTCTAGAACCACTAATCTCAATATGGGTGTATGCCACCTGCATTTAGGATGGAAGAATCCCATGCACTGCGACAGCCTTGGGGGCTGACTGGCTAAGTGGCAGTTCTGCAGAAAAGGACCTGAGGATTACAGTGGACAAGAAGAGGGATATGAATCAACAGTGTGCCCTTGTTGCCAAGAAGGCCAATGGCATATTGGGCTGTATTACTAGGAGCATTGCCAGCAGATTGAGGGAAGTGATTATTCCCCTCTATTCGGCACTGGTGAGGCCACATCTGGAGTACTGCATCCAGTTTTGGGCCCCCCGCTACAGAAAGGATGTGGCCTATGTGAAATGCACTGATGGTCTTTGTTCAGATTCACGTTGACATCTCTCCCACACACAAACCACAGCTGACAGCCTTGATGGCAGTCTCAGCCAGGGGTAACGGAAGCTCCCTTAAGTGTGGGTGGGCCACCAGTGCCTGAACCCTGGCCCTGCCCCATGCACCATCCCTTCCCCCTGAAATCCTACACTCATACCACCTCTTCCCCCTGAGGCCCTCGCCCTTCCGCCGCCTCTTCCCCATAAGACCCTGCCCCCTGCTCACTCCGCTCTGCCTCCTCCCCACATCGTTTGCCCTTACAGCCGGAAAAAGTGATGGGGCCATGGCTCCTGGCCGCGCCTGTTCCGGTGCCTGGTCTCATCTTGTAGGCCCAGAAGTAAATGCACCATGGAGAGTAAATTATCCCTCTCCATCCTTATGGGTAGTAGCTGCAGGTTAGCACTGAGGTACAGTGACAGGGCAGTGTGGGGAGGCAGTCACTGCCACTGCCCATGCTGTTCTGTTCTGAAGATAAAGAAAGGATTTCTACCTCCTTGTCAATCTGGCATTTGAATGAGCTCTAAAATGTACTACAAAAACAAAACTAAGCAGGTCTGGCTTAGACCCTCAACATATTGAATGAGTCAGTACAACTAGAGCACTAACTGCATAGTAACTAACCTGCAAAAACAGGACTACTACTGTTCCTGTCACTGGACACCCGTAACAGATGCATCAAGCATGATCAACATGAGGGGTTCTCAACCTTTTTCTTTCTGAGCCCTCCCCGCCCGCAAACGTGCTATAAAAACTCCACGGCTCACTTGTGCCACAACAACTGTTTTCCTTCATATAAAAACCAGGACCAGCGTTAGTAGAAAGCAGGGCAAGTGCCTGGGGCCCCAAGCCACAGGGGGCCCTTTGAAGCTAACATGCTCAGGCTTCAGCCCCAGGTAGTGGGGCTTGGGGCCCCAGGCTTCAGTCCCATGCAATGGGGCTTTGACTTTCTGCTTTGTGCCGCATAAAGTCTAATGCCAGCCCTGCTTGGCGGAGCCCCAGGGGCCCCAGACCCCTGGTTGAGAACCAGTGGTCTACATCAACCCAATATTTGCTGCATCAAATTAAGAAGGATAGCATCAATTCAATTCTTGTGCTAGTCCCCAGATCTTGGGACAACCAACACAGAAGGGTTATCTGGCAAGTGAAGTGGATCTGCTACACACTCATCTCATTTCTCAAGTTGCAGCAATAAGTGCATTATCCTACCTTTATCTATAATGTATTTGCTCTATATCCAGTATTTCTATTTTCAAATTGTCAATCTGTTCTATATAAACTTGTATCCAGATCCTGCATTTATTTGCATATTTAAAATTCCCATTGAAGTCAATGGCAGTTTTTGCCCCAGTAAGATCAGGAGGATTTGCTCATTCTTTATGAGCCTACTATATGAAACTTACTGGGGCATGGAGAGTTATAAAATAATTGGTCCCTTTTCTACTGAAATAAATACTGGGTACTAGCCAAAAATAGCTTAGCTACTTCAGTAAGATAAAAATTTAGCAAAAATTTGGATAATTGTATTTAAGTTTTGGGTATCAATCCTATTTATGAATATACAGACTTTGAAAAAAAACACGCACACACATAAGCCCACGGTAAAGAGTGTTTCGTAAAACTTCATCTTTTACAGCAAGTCTGCTTCAGCCAGTAGTTTAATGGACCCAAATTCTACTTTGAACTGTTAGAAGTAGCAGAGAATGATCAAATTTACTTTGGGCTAGTTAGGTCTGCTATGCGGACACAAATCATTTTAATAGTTTCAAAACAAAACCATAAATAACTCCGGAAACAGATAAATGTAGTAAATCTCTGGATCCTTAAAATGGGCTGGCATAATTCCATAGTATCTTATTAAGGAAATTCTAGTCTTAGCTACTGACATTTCATTTTTCCTTTAAATTGTTTACTATGGCAATTACACATTCAACCTCTGAGACATGGGCTTTCACAGGTTTCTTTCTTTGTTCACTATTATTGCTTTTATACAGCATACTGCGTAGGATTTTGAAATTCAGTTTTAACCTTTGGGTCTGTGTTTAATTATAGTGTATAGAAATCTCCTTTCCATCCTTTCCTCACACCATACACTGTGCAAAATCCTGTTCCATGTTAGAGTCATCTCAAAACTTAACCCCGCTACCCTGCTTTCTCTTCTTGCCTCCTTCCAGGCTATTCAAAATCTACACAAGGCCCTTGTCTTCTCATTTGTTTCCCAAAGTGCTATGTACGCTTACAGTACTTGATAAAAATGCAATGTTGTTTAAAAACAACTTTAAATATTCACACCTGTCATAAGGTTTGATTTCCATTGTTCCTACTAGCTATTTTATTTATATTATATTGTAAGCTCCTTGAGGCAATGACTGTGTCTTTATATATGTTTATACAGCACTGAGCACAAAGGGTGTTCTAGTCACTAATGCAATAAAAATATTAGTATAACGTTGCTCTTTTTATCTATGTCTTTATAGTTATTCATTTTATAGATTAAATGGTCACTGCTTGGTTAGGAGACTTCAAAGGAACTCTTAGATGCTGCATAGGAAGTGGTGGTAATTCAGCAGATGGCATTCCTTTTCTACACAGAACTGAAAAAATGCCTCAAATCCGGTCTACACTACAGACCTATATTGGTATAACTACATTGCTCAGGGGTGTGAAAAATCCAACCCCCTGAGTGATGTAGTTAACCGACCTAACCCCTCGTGTAGACAGCACGATGCCTGCGGGAAAGCTTCACCTGCCAACCCAGCTACTGCCTCTGGGGGAAGTGGATTAACTATGCCAATGGGAGAGCTCTCTCACATTGGCTTAGAGCGTCTTCATTAAAGTGCTGCAGCTGTGCTGATGCAGTGTTTTAAGTGTAGATTTGCCCCGAGTGTGACATTATAGGACACCTTGCTGTAGGCAGCACAGTCTTTCAAATGAGAATGTAAAGAGGAGGTTCTGATCATGTTAAATCAACAAACAGGCTCTTGTTGTGGATTGGGCAAAATGTCATTGAAGCTAGTGAGCGTAACCACCACCTTAATTTGAGATAGCTGCAAGAAATAGTTAAAACTCGTTCATAGCAGCAGCACCTAAAACAAAGGCATACCTGAGGCTTTGTCTACGTTAATTAGCACTTTTGTCAGCAAAACTTTTGTCCGTGTGAAAAAACACCCCTCTGACTGACATAAGTTTCACTGACAAAAGTGCCAGTGTGGACAGTGCTATGCCGGCGGGAGAGCATCTCCCCCCAACACTGTCAATCAGTCAGAAGAGACAAGACTAGTTTAGCCTCTACCTGTAAGTTTGTCTTCTTATAAGAGGGAATCCATCAGTCCAGAAACTATTGTAAAGCTGCACCAAATGAAAGTTAAGACACTCCCTTTTCCCTTTATGCCAAGAATGAATCTTGGCGGGAAAGCAAGCAATACGTGAGCAGCTAAAGTACATTCCCAAAAAGGAGGTACTTTAGCAAGTTTTGTACTCTGCAGGATTGCAAACAAACAAACAAAAAAATACAGGGTCTCTGGATATCACCTGTATGCTCAACCTGGGGGGGGGGGGGGGGGGGCAGGGCGGGAATGAAGCAGGGGGTGTGTACAGAGAGGACACAAACAAGCTTCTTGCCTGACTGGGTCTGATTGTGCTTCAAAGATATCAAAAGAAGAGAAATCCCATTGTTTGGAATGGCAAGATAGTATGTATAAAACAGTGGTCCCCAAACTGTGGGACGTGCCCCCATAAAGGGGTGTGGAGGAACTTTGGGGAATGTGGGGAGGCCCAGGCCAGCCCTCCCCTCATGGGGGCTGGGGGGGGGGGGTGCAGAAAAGGAGCGCCACCCAGCCCTTCTCTGCCCCCAGCTCTGCTCCTGGCCCCGGCCCTGACCACAGCCCCACTCCCAGCCCCAGCTGCAGCTCTGGCCCTAGCCCCAACCGTGGCCCCACTCCCAGCCCTTAGCTCTGACTGCAGCCCCCAGCTCCTGGCCCCCATCGCGGCCACGCTCCCGGCCCTGGCTTCTAACTGCAACCCTGGCCTCGGCTCCCCACTGCGTCTCTGGCCCCAGCCCTGGCTCCCAGTTGTGGCTCTGGCCCCAGCTGCTGATCACGGCTCTGGCCCCGCTCCCGGCCCCAGCTCCTGGGGGTCGTGAACCAGATAAGCGGGGAAGGGGCACAAATGAAAAAGTTTAGGGACCACTGGGTATAGAAGATGTGCTAGGATGCTTGTCCGCCTACCCACTCTCTGCTCTTATGACCGGTGACATAGAAACATGCAGGCCTGTTACCTGTGTGTATTTTGATGGCAGATGGACTGGCAAGACGGTAAGCTTTCCAAACCATTTTGTTTATTCTGGAGTGTGCTAATGCGACTAAAACAGTAGGTAGCTGGAGCAGTTCTCTAATCTGTATCATGATATTGTTTCACAGCAAGTGCTGTGTAAGCAACTTGACCGGCAATCTCCCTGTCAAAGGCCAGTTCTGCAGTACAAACTTTGGTTGATGCAAGTTATGTTGGCACAAAGCCACTCCAGTTCGTATATCATTCGTGCGCACGCATATTTGGTTCCTTGTGTCAGCACTGAACATACCCACCAGTAGTGCTTGTGTTGATGCACAGTGCAGTGCACCATGGGTAGGTATTCCAGTGTGCAACTCACCATCATCCGGTGCACTGGCTTTTGGGAAAATTTGGCAATACATGGCAGGACAGAAAAGTCATGCTGGGGCGACTAGGAGCAAAGGGTAACATTCCCACCATGCAACTTTCTCCATCCCATAATGCCATCTATATCCATACCCATAATTTTCATGCTTTTTAAAAAAAAAGCCACAAAACTGCACAGCACTTCTCACTGTCTGCCATCTCTGACAGAAGCATGGAGTTCACACAGTCTACCCTATTGTTGTTGCAAACACAAGATGCATGATCCTCCAAATTTTGGAGTGCCACAAGAAGAACCACAGCATCAGGGAACATGACGATTTTGTGGATGACAAACTGTTGTGGGACATGGCAAAAACCAATTCAAAGTTGTTGGTGACATTCATGGAGCAGCTGCACATGGTGGAGTGCTGCTTCTGGGACTGAGAAACAGCTACTGACTGGCGGAATTGCACTGCAATGCAGATTTGGGATGTTGAGCAGTGGCTGCAGATCTTTTGGATATGAAAGGCCATATTCATGGATCTGTGTGCTGAGCTCGCCCCAGCCCTCCAATACAGAAACAACTGAATGAGCTGCACTGACAGTTGAGAAGCGAGTGGTGAATGCACTATCGAAGTCTGAAACGTCAAATTGCTACCGGCCAATGGGAAATCATTTTGGACTTGGAAAATACACTGGAGGGGCCTTTGTCATGCAAGTGTGCAGGGTCGTTAATCGTCTTCTACTATTATGGACTGTGACTCTCGGTAATGTGTAGGACATAGTGGATGGATTTTCAGCAATAGAGTTTCCAAACTGTGGTAGGGTGATAGACAGCATGCATATCCCTATTTTGGCACCAGTCCGCTCTGCCACGGAGTACAGCAACAGAAAGGGCTACTTTTTTATGGTTATGCAAGCACTGGTGGATCCCTGGGACATTTTATTGATACCAGTACGGGCTGGTCACGGAAGGTGCAAGACATTCGTATCTTTAAGAATACAGGACTGTTCAGGCTGCAAGAAGGGGCATTCTCTCCCAACTGGTGGTACCATTGGTGATGTTGAAATGCCAATAGTGATCCTGGGGGATTCAGCCTACCCCTTGCTCCCCTGGCTCATGAAGCTCTACACCACCCACTTTGACACCACCAAAGAAAGATTCAACTACCAGCTCAGCAGGTGCAGAACAACAGTTCAGTGTGCTTTTGGTAGATTGAAAGGGAACTGGCATTGTTTACTCACAAGATTGGATCTCTGTGAGAAAAATATCCCAGTGGTTATAGCTGTCCGTAGTGTCCTGCATAATATCCATGAGGCAAATGTGGAAAAGTTGCCACAGGGGTGGAGAGCGCAGGTGGAGCAGCTGTCTGCCAAGTTTGATCAAACAGACACAAGGGCTATTAGATGAGCTTAATATGGAGCTATGTGGCTAAGGGAGGCCCACGATGTCTTTTTACAGTAAACTAGGAGACTTGATTAAGAAGGAAAAGCAGATGAAAAGACAGGTTTGTAATCAATAGAAGCAGAAGAAGAAAGGATTTTGAAAAGGGATTTTACCAAAGTCTTGGATGTGGATTATCTTCTATGAATTGGGAAGACTCTTCAATCCCGACCTCCTCAATCAATGCTCGACTGTCTCGTAGTGATCGGATCTCAAAGTTAATTATATATTCTTTGTTAGGATGTTCAGGATTCTAAAAGAATGAAGTAAAAGACCAAATTTTAATCAATGCCATTACCACCCCTTAGAAACTGCTATTGTGCAAATCATGTTACATAGACACTAAGTTTTCGTAAAACAGAAATTAAATTACACTTACTTTCAATATTTCATCCAAAAGAACAGATTTAATTTCTAAATCTTCAAAGTTGCAAATATATCCAGAAGTCTGAATGGGTTCCTTAAAATAAATATGGTTAAAAGATAATGAACAACTTTACATAAATCTGATAAAAGTTTCATATTTGTTTGCAGTGTTGTTGTAGCTGCATTGGTCCAAGGATATTAGAGAGACAAAGTGAGTGAGATAATATCTTTTACAGGACCAACTTCTGTTTGTGAAAGAGACAAGCTTTCCAACTTCTGCAGAGCTCTTCTTCGGGTCTGGGAATGATACTCAGGCTATGTCTACTCTAGTATTACAGCAGAACAGCTGCAGCACTGCAGTTGTTCTGCTGTAGCACTTCAGTGTAGACTCTTATTACAGCAACAAAACGTGTTCTTCCAACACTGTATTAAATCCACCTCCCTGAGAGGCAATAACTAGGTTGATGGAAGAATTCCTCCATTGACCTAGTGCTGTCTACACTGTGACTTAGGTTGGCTTAACTACGTTTCTCAGGGGTACGGATGTTTTGCGTCTGTCAGCGACATAGTGTAGACCCACCCCAAGAGTCACAGCTAAATACAAGGTGGAACCAATTGTTTAGCATAACAAGTTAACATGTTGTAAGGTACTGCTCCAGGTGAAGTTAGCAGTTAACACCTCTACAGTCATAGGACAAGAAGGGTTAGTGGCCAAAAATCCAGTGTCTTTATTGAGTTCCTGATTTTTTGTGTCTAAGGGCTGATCTACACAGAAAACTTACAATGGCAGAGCTTCATCTCTCAGGAGTGTGAAAAATCCACACCTCTAAGAGACGTAGCTATGCTGACGTAACCCCCTGGTGTGGACAGTGCTAGGTCAACAGAAGAATCCTCTCTCGGGGAGGTGGAGTTACTACAGTGACGTAAGAACCCTTTCTGTCGCTGTAGTGTCTACACTAGAAATGCTAAAGCAGCACAGCTGTAGCGCTCAAGCTGTTCTGCTATAGCATTTCTAGCGTAAAACATAGCCTAACAAGGTTTCCTTTGGAAGGTTTCCTTTGAGGATAAGGACTGAGACGTGGGCGAACACTTTTCAGAAAATCATCACTTCATAACTGACCTCTCAGTCCTCACCCTTAAAGGAAACCTACACAACACCTTCAAAAGATGAGCCTGGCAGCTTAAATTCATAACTTTGCTACACACTAGAAATCATGGACTTGGTAAAGACACTGGATGAATGGCTCTTTACAACATTCTATAACCCACCAACCCTCCTTTGTCCTAGTGATACTCTGAGTATCTTGCCAGACCCGAAGAAGAGCTCTGTGTAAGCTCAAAAGCTTGTCTCTTTCACCAATTGAAGTTGGTCCAATAAAAGATATTACCTCATCCACATTGGCTCTCTCATAGTTTAATATATGTAAACAGACTTCCTTCTTCCCCAAATTAAATTTTAATGACATTTCTTATGAGAAACAGATGCACAATAGAATAACCAGTCTTACATATAGATGTACAGCAATGGTCACCAACCGGTCGATTGTAATCTCCGGTGGCGCAGCAGGGCTGCTGCTAAGTCAGGCTCCCTGCCTGCCCCAGCCCTACACCGCTCCTGGAAGTGGCCAGCACATCCCCGTGTCCCCAGGGGAGAGCGGGTAGGCAGGGGTCTCCGTGCGCTGCTCCTGCCTGCAAGCACTGCCCACGCAGCTCCCATTGGCTGGGAATGGGAGCTGCGGGGGCAGTGCCTGAAGAGAGGGGCAGCACGCAGACTCGGACTCACATGCTTCCCCGCCTCCCCCAGGGGCTGCAGGGTGTGTTGGCCCCTTCCGGGAGCAGCTTGGGGCCCGGGCAAGCAGGGAGCCTGCCTTAGTCTTGCTGCGCTGCCCGAGGTAAGTGCTGCCTGGCGGGAGACCGCACCCTAACCCCTAGCCCTGAACTGCCTCCCAAAGCCAGCATCCCAAATCCCCTCCTGCACCCCAAGTCCCTGCCCCAACCCTAAGCTCCCTCCCAGAGCCAGCACCCCATACCCCCTCCTGCACCCCAACACTCTGCCCCAGCCTAGAGCCCCCTCCTGAACCCAAACTCCCTCCCAGAGCTTGCACCCCTCACCGCCTCCTGTACCCCAACCACCTACCCCAGGCTCAGCCTGAGCCCCCCCCCAAACTGCGAACCCCTTGGCGCCAGCCGAGAGCCTGCACCCCCCCCAAACCCCTGCCCAGCCTGGTAAAAGTGAGTAAGGATGGGGGAGAGAGAGCAATGGAGAGAGGGGGGATGGAGTGAGCAGCGTGGGGCTTTGGGGAAGGGGTGGGGTTGCCCTTAAATTCAAAAAGTGATCTTGGGCATAAAGAGGTTGGAGACCACTGATGTACAGACAATTAAAATCTATATATTATTTAGGACAAACATGTTTTTCTATATCTAGATTATAACAAAAAAAGTCAGATGTGGATTTAACTTTCCATGTTTTATCATTAACTTCCAATAAAATCCTAGCCATGATGATATCTAAAATAAATATTGATAAGCACTATTTTTTGTAATCTCATAAAAGCAGAATATAAGTAAAATCAGATGTTCCTTTTTATTTTTCTAATATATCTGGAATTTGGTCATTTATTTTTTGTAAGCAGCATTTACACAATAGAGCTAGCTGGTTTTTGAGACTTCCAGATATAGGCCCTGAGATTCAGCAAGGTATTTAAATACCTGCTTAACTTTAAGTTTGTAAGAAGTCCTACTAGTCACAGAATTCCAAATGTACAATATGGAATACACTGTAATTGACGCATTTTCTTATGCGGATTGTTTTACCTCAGGATCCAAGTTTCTGAAAACATACATTCTTGTTTTCTCCATCATAGCAAATAAATCTGGATTATCTTTGGCCCATTTCATATCCCAGACATCTTTGCGCTCCAACTTCAGCTGCTCGCCTACGACTTGCTGTCCTGTACTATCTGTTACCCGTGTATCCAAGTCAAAGAAAGTCAGAACTCCAGAAAGGTCTATGATAGCAAGACGACTAACAGAAAATGGTGGGGGGGGGAGGTGAAATGAAACAGCTGATTAGTACTATTCAAATCTGTAAATTTACAATAATTCTGCAACAGACAGACTAAACTAGATGCTGGAGGCCTGATTCTGCTCTCTCAGTAATTTTACACCAGTGTAATTCCACTGATTTCAATGCAGCTACACCTGATTTATACCAGTGTGAGAAAAGAGTAAGGCCACAGGGTGGAAAGAATGAAATAAAGACATACACAGTTCCAAATGGCAGACATTCATCTACACATCTAGGGCCTACTCCTGCAAGGCACCGAATGCATTCAAATCCCATTCAATGTGTATGGGGGCACTCAGTACTTTACAGGAGCTCAGCAAATTGTTAAATCTGACCCTACACAGTTGACTTTGTAATTGCCATACCAGTAAGATGCATCATGTATTACACCCAAAACCAAATGTCATACATCTTACAATAAACATTAACTAGCAAATATAATGAAATATTCCATTGCAGTAAAAAAGGTTCACACATCTCTGCATAACTGGAAATCATCAACATTTCTTAAAGTTTTTGACAAAAACTTTAAGAAATTATATTTTAACTGTATTTTAAACAATTGCAGAGATTAACTGGATTATCCTTCAAGATATTAGCTTGACAATCCTAAAGAATTTCCTGTATAAGAAAAAAGAGGAGGTCCCATGTGTGGTGAAGTTTCACACTAGAAGATTAAAACAACCAGTTTTGAAAAGCATAGCTTCCGACTATAACTTCTGCATCTTTAACATAAAAAGAGTAAAATGAGAAAATCACCACATATCATCTGTCAATCATGTGCTAATAATTCCTATTAATCGGAATGGGAAGTATGTATGTGTATCAGTGGGAGAGGAGAGCCAATCAGGATACAAGAACACCAGTGTTAATGAACAATAACATTGTTAGTGAAATAAAAACATTTGGCACATAAATAGCACTTTTCATCCATGTATCTTCAAGTGCTTTACAAAGGGGAGTTAGAATTATTATTCCCATTTTGGAGATGGGGAGAAAGAAGTACAGAGAAATTAAGTAGTAGCACAAGGTCACATTGGAAGCCAATGAGAAGCAAGTAATAGAAGCCAGGTTTCAAATCCAATCCAGTGTCCTACCCATTGGACTATACTGCCTCCTAGATTAAATAATATATTTTAAACCCATGAAATAAGTCCCAAATAAACCATTCCAATCAATTAGAATATTATTTTAAAATCAAGTGGCTATGTTAGAACCAGATCTATGACTTACCTGGAGTTGCAATTCAAAGACATTTGATAGGCCCGACAGTTCAGGACATACTTCTGAACTAATCCAACGTTAGGAAGACTGTATCTCTGAATGGTGCCAGATTCACGCCCCTAGAAAAAAGGAGATTTTGCATATTGAGGCAGCCTATATAATTTGCCTAATATTAAACTGTTTAACAAACATTGCCTAATATTAAACTATTTAACTTTCTTTATAAGCTGTCCTAAGACTAAGATTTGTTGGATGAAGAACAAACCAGAAGGAACACAGAGAGGGAACAGCAACACAACATTAAACAAAAAGACAGTTACCCTTTTTCATAACTGGTATTCTTTGAAATGCGTTGCTCAGGTCCATTCCATTCTAGGTGTGTGTGTTCGCCACATGCACCAGTGCCAGAAGTTTTCCCCTCAGTGGTATCTGTAGGGAACTGGCTCTGGCGCCCTCTAGAGTGGCGCACATATGCCACGGTATAAGGGGCACTGCCGGCTCCCCTCACCCTCAGTTCGTTCTTGCCGGGAATCTGACAGTGGGGAAGGAGGGCAGGTCATGGAATGGACATGAGCAACATATCTCGAAGAACACCAGTTATGGAAAAGGTAACTGTCTTTTCTTCTTCGAGTGCTTGCTCATGTCCATTCCATTCTAGGTGACTCCCAAGCAGTACCTCGAGAAGCAGGTAGTTCATGGACAGGTAGACTGTATCACAGCCCTGCCGAACCCAGCGTCATCTCTGGCCTGCTGGATGATGGCATAATGTGTGGTAAACGTGTACACTGAAGACCACGTTGTAGCCCTGCAGATGTCCTGGAGAGAGACATGGGCTAGGAAGGCTGCCAAGGACGCTTGGGCTCTGGTTGAGAGGGTTTTCACAATTGATGGCAGCTGGGCCTGAGTCAGCTCATAGTAGGTACAAATGCAAGAGGTAATCCAGTCTGAGATCCTCTGAGAGCACACAGGAAGGCCTTTCATTCTTTCTGCTGTTGCTATAAAAAGCTGAGTCGATCTGCCGAACGGTTTGGTGTGCTCCAGATAGAAAGCCAGCGCATATCAAATATCCAACACGTGTAGCTGCCTCTCCTCGCTAGAGAAGTGTGGCTTGGGATAGAACACTGGGAGGAAAATGTCCTGGTTGACATGGAAGAAGGACACCACCTGGGGCAGAAAGGCTGGATGGGGCAACATTGGTACCTTGTTTTTGTAAAGGACAATATATGGTGGCTCCGATGTGAAGGCCCTCAGTTCAGAGACTCTCCTCGCTGAGGTAATGGCCACCAGAAAAGCCACCTTCCACGAGAGATGAGAAAGGAAGCAGAAGGCCAAATGCTCAAAGGGAGGGCCAGTGAGCCTCGAGAGGACCAGGCTGAGATCCCATTGAGGAATTGGGTCTCTGATTGGTGGGATGAGCCTTTCCAGGTCCTTCAGAAACCTGATCGTCATGTCATGTGAAAACATCGACCGACCTTGAACATGCAGGTGGAACGCCGATATGGCCTACAAGTGGACTTTGATGGAGAAGAAAGTGAGGCCCTGATTCTTCAACTGGCAGGTAATCCAGGATGGATTGGAGAAACAACTGGGTTGGACAGATACCCCGCTCCGCCGCCCAGCAGAAGAATTGCTTCCATTTAGCCAGTTACGTAGCTCTAGTGAGGGCTTCCTACTTTCCAAGAGAATTTGCTGCACCTGACTGGAGCAGGCCCGCTCCTCTGGGTTTAGCCATGCAGCAGACAAGCTGTAAGGTGAAGCGGAGTGAGGTTCGGATGCAGGAGCTGACCGTGATCCTGGAACAGGAGATCCGGGCAGTGGCCACGGCTAGATCCATGAGCGTGCCGTACCAGTGTTGATGAGGCCACGCCAGGGCGACCATGATGATATGAGCCTTGTCCCTCTTGATCTTTGACAGAACTCAACCATCCCAGAGTCGGTTACCCCAGGGATCGGTGGGAAAGCATACAGCAGATCCCTCGCCCATGACAGGAGAAACACGTCTGAAAGGGTGCTCTCACCTAGACCCTGCAGTGAGCAGAAATGAAGACATTTCTTGTTCTGTTTGGTGGCAAACAGGTCCACTCGGGGAGCTCACCACCTGTGGAAAATCATCCGGGCAACCTTGGGATGGAGCTCCCACTTGTGATGAGAGCAAAAGGACCTGCTGAGGTGGTCCACCAGTGTGTTAACACTAGGGAGATACGCTGTCTCCATGTGGATTCTGTGCTGGATACGGAAATCCCACAGACGGATGACTTCCTGACAAAGAGCCAATGATCACCCTCCCCCCTGTCTGTTCACATAGAACATGGAGGCCATGTTGTTTGTCAGGACTCGCACCACTTGACCTGACAACTGGGGAAGGAAGTCCCTGCAAGCTAGGCGGATGGCCTCAAGCTCTTTGACGTTTATGTGCACCGCACGCTCCTGCAGGGACCAAGTTCCCTGGGTCCACATTGTCTTGAGATGTACCCACCATCCGAGGTCTGAGGCATCCGATATCAGCGAGACCTCGGGCCGAGGATTCACAAATAGCACTCCGGCCATTACCCCCTTTCGGTTGGACCACCACTTTAGGGAGGTGAGTACACTGCACGGGATCATGACAACCTTGTGCAGGTGATCTCTGGATGGGGAGTAGGCCGTTGCCAGCCACACCTGGAGGGGACACATTTTGAGCCTTGGGTGGCGGATCACATAGGTGCATGCTGCCTTGTGGCCTAGAAGCCTGAGACAGACTCTGGCTGTTGCGATTGGGTGCACGAAGAGGTTGGCAGTTAGCTTTGACATTGAGTCGAACCTGTCCTGTGGTAGAAACTCCCTGGAGTCAGTAGTCTAGCACCACACTGATTAATTCTATCCTATGGACTGGGACTAATGTTGACTTTTGCTCATTTATCAACAGGCCCAGAACTCAGCACGAGTCCTGCAGCACTTTGACATGGTGTAGGACTTGAGATCTGGAGCAGCCATTGACGAGCAAGTCATCGAGGTACAGGTAGATCTGGATACCCCAACGTCTGAGGTAAGCGGCCACCACCGACATGAATTTGGTGAACACCCTTGCACTGTTGTAAGGCCAAAGGGAAGCACCGTAAACTGGTAGCTAGCAGTCCCCACCAGGAAACACAGAAAACATGTGTTTACTTGGAATACTGATATATGAAAATAGACATCCTTCAAATTGAGGGCGGCATACCAGTCTCCCGGATCCAGGGAAAGGATGATGGAGGGCAGGGAGACCATGCGCAACTTCAATTTGTTGAGATATCTTTTGAGGTCCCGCAGGTCCAGAATGGGGTGGAGACCACCTTTGACCTTTGGAATGAGAAAATACCAGGAATAGAACCCTTTTTCCCTTCGATGCGCAGGGACTTCCTCCACAACCCCGACTTGCAGAAGGGCCTGTACCTCCTGTCTGAGCAGCTGCTCGTGAGAAGTGTCCCTAAAGAGGGATGGGGAAGAGGGGTAGGATGGGGAAAAGGGGTGCGAGGGAGGGGTAGAAATAAACTGCAGGGTGTACCCTATTGCACAGTGCTGAGGATCCACCGGTCCATAGTTATTGCAGCCCAAGCGGGGAGGAAAAAAGAACCACTTAAGCAACTATTTATACACTACGCAGAAGAAAACCACTAGGTGACACAACGCTTGCCGAGGCAAGGAGCAGTGATTATTATGAGACAGACCTCTTGGAAAGCAATATAATACTTCATTTTCCTTTGCCAATGCTCATGTACTACTTTTGTAAATAGACGATAAAAGATCTAGGGCATCATATGAATAGCGACTTATGACAAAGGCTGATTGTCAAAAGTGAAAACTATCCTAGCAAGAATGAGCCCATACTCAGAGGTCTTGGATCCAATACAGAGGACACTAAAAAGGTCAAAACGAGACAGATTAATCCACCATGAGATTTTTTCCAGTGTCCAGTGACACTTCAGTTTTGAAAAGTTTAAAGACAAAAATATAGGACCACATTTTCAGCCAGACTCAACCCAGCCTTCAGTCTTGCACATGCAGTGAAGTATTTGCACGTACAAATGCAAAATTACAAGGACAACATGAGATGCTACTTTCTGAAAATGTGTCCATTTATTTTAAAAAAATTTCTAGGTGAAAACTGTCCAAAAACAAAGTTTTCAAAAGATGACGTGAGCCTCTGCATTCCAGCATAGTTTATATAGAATATTGTTTTATTTACGTTATATCTTGTGAGGCTGAACAAAATGGTAAATTTGAGCTCAGAGCCTTTTAAAAAAAAAAAAGCCACAACATCACCATTTTGCCAGTCTGGCAATGTATAAATACATCATAATATTTCATACACAATTCTATTGGAGCGCATAGGCTCATTTGCCTTTGGCAATGAATCAGCATGTTTTTTCAACTCTGTGCATACATGCTTGAAGCATAGCTGGTGGGCAAAGTGAGAAGACGTGTTCTTTACATGGTATAGAACACATGCATGTGAGAAACTGTGTGTTCAGTGTCTCTTCAATTTTACTTACATTGTGTCAGTGATGTCAAATTCACTCTACAGTGAGGCCAAAAGACACTTTTCATTTCTGGTTCACAAGCCAGGTTTACGAAGTTGGAGCTAAACTTGCTGTCTTTCTTCATATGCGTAGCCTCAATATAAATCAATGGCACTACAGTATTCATGTGAGTAATGCAAGAAGGATTTGATCATGGGATAGTAACTCAGTTCAGAAAAAGTTTCAGTTGTTTGAATACTTATTCAAATCCTTGTGAAGGTTTCTTCCAACTTTACTTGTGACTGCCCAAGGTCAGCTTATTTAAACTATGCCACTTACCACAATTAGTGTCTTATCAGATGCGGTTATTGCACAGATTGGATCCCTTGTTCCCTGAAAGCATATAAATGCCACCAGAACACCAGTTTTAATCACCTCGGTAAGAATTCATTGTCAAAGAACAGTAGCAGAGCAACAAAACAATTAACTGCAAACTAGAAGACCAAAAGCTGGGAATGGATTTGTGTTTTTGCCACTGAGGAAAGGCAAAATGCATCAGAGATACTCCCTAAAAAGGGCTTGGTACAGATCAATAATTTAAACTTATTTGAAACTACCAGGAAGATTTTCAGTTTACCTGGAATTAATTTACTGACTTTATGAAAGACTGTTCTTACTCCAAACATCCCTTAAATAGTATAATAAAAAAATTATGAAGGAGGTTCTCCCATGTGTAGTCCTATTTGAAGGATTCATACAAAAATCTTGGTAGGAGGCAATACGGCTGGAAGTAGTATTATCTCCCTGTGATACTGACTATTTCCTGCAACATCCTGAATGAACTTTATTGAATTAAGTTTAACATCTTTGAAGTTCACTGTATTAAAAATGCAAACATTTATGTGCTATTGTGAGACTGTACGGAACTTCTTTACAGGAAGACAAGATTAATGCAATCTCTGGAAGGAAACTCTTGACCAAAGATCCTTGAAACGTATAAAGGGTGAACTAAACATTTTATGAGCGTGCTTGTTCTAAGCTGAAGCTGCGATGAACTTTTGATCACTAAGGAATCACACTGGGCGGGGGATGGAAGGACTGCATCCTGACAGAACCGTGTTAGGGTTGAGGTTAATTCTAATAAGCTTATTAGTATGCATGTTGGTTCTTTATTGTTTTTAATATGTTTTCGCTGTAATGTTTTTTACCTTAAGAGTAAAGTAGGCTTGCAGAGGAAGTGCTGTGTGATAGCTTATATCTGTAGTAATTACACTTGTTAACCACCTCTGAAGAGAAAGCAAGCAGGCATCCCTGGGCAACCCGCCTGTGCTGGGAAACACAGTGAAAGCAGGGAACTGTGCAGCCTGGAAATATCCCAGTCAGAAGGGAGAGAGATGTGTGTTTCCACCCAGAAAAGCAATGGCTGGGGAGATGGAAGCCGAGAGTGGGTGCCCTTGCTGGGCCACTGAGGGGACATACAGGTGCAGATACACTGAACTGTGACACTCTCCCTGGGTTCCCTCCACTGCTACTGAGCAATTGAAGGAAGACCAAGCCAATGGCAGTGAGACTCCCTTCCCCTGTGTTTTGGTATGTCTAAACTGGACACACTTCTTACGTTCATCAACGCTGCATAGATTATAGCCTATGTTTAAATATATGTGGGGTAAGAGGGGAGGCAGGGGATAAGCAGGGCAGCATCCATTTCCACAGAGGAGATCTGAGATTCATAGAGGTGGAAAAGGGCATGTCCTCTAAACTCCATGGCCCCAAGTCCCTCCCACCAAAATCATAATTCCAGGAAGTTCTACAAGGTTTGTTTCTCTGAAATTTTCTTTACACCTTCCCCTTCTCGAGTTTTTCCCCATAGGAGGCAATGACTTGGTCCTTTTATCCTTTGTTTTGGTCACAGAATGCCTAGTTATGAAACTAGTATGAGCTGTTGCTCTAGCTTAACAGTTAGACTGCTCTATTTTCATGCCACACTGAGGTACAGAAAACACACTTAGTTTTAATAACAAAATGTAATGCATTACTTCAGTAGTCAGTATTTGGTTGTGTCACATTACACTGTTTTGTAATATTATTTATGGTGCCCTGAAGGTGCCTTTATTTGTATTTCAGAGTGTCTCATTTACTGTTCATTCAGGATAGTAGTATTGAGCTTCACTACTTACTCCTCTGCCCTGGAAGTAGAGCTTTCCATTCAATGTGCCATGGCAGAAAGGCTCTCAGTGTACCATATTCATTTAATAAATAAAACTATTTCCACAAATCAGATTCTCCAGTCTACTTTAAATTCTCATTAGTGGCTGAACTGTAAGTGATATCTCTATGAAGAGAACACTCTCACCGTTTTACAAAATCCAGTGATTTTCCCTATGAGAAAATAGCAGCATTTCTGTGTTTTATTTGCAAGTCAATAAATAATATTTCTCTTTTATTTAAAACACAGCTACTTTCAATTTAAAATGTTTTAAAATGTGTGTTGCTTTGCTTTAGTAAGAGACAAATCTCAGCTATTTTATTTGTTCATGTCAATTCAAAATTTCATCTGTATTCTATATTTGGTCTACTAAGTAACTTCACCTGTCTTCCTTTATAACTTCTTTTCCCTGCAGTCTAAGAAGCCACAGGTGAACTGCTCTGGCAGTTGGGGATCAACAGTAGGAAAGTGCAGCTTGCCTACTGTAAATCTACAAGAAAGCAGCTCAGAGGGGATTACCAAGCAGCCACAGGGTTCAGCTGATCTGGGAAGAAACTATCAAGCATCACTCGTAAACAGTGATGCTTATTATGACCCTGAACTATGGGAAATGTAGTAGTAATAGTACTAATAATAACTCCCAAATTTACTGAAGAAATAAGATGACACAGTCCCTGATCTGAACAGCCTACAACTGTAGTTTTAGACATGATGAAACAAGTAAGCGTAATAAAAGGTGAAGGAGGGAGAACAGGGACGAGGAAGAACACAAGCACTATACAAAGATCTCAAGGTTATTCAGCGTAAGCATGTGTACATCTGGATAGCGCAGTTAAAAGAGCAGCTGGCAAATTTTTGAATTCTTGAGGTCTCATGGGCATCGTGTTTGTTTTCTTTCTTTCTAACTCTCTAGGGCAAGGACCATGCCTTTTCTATGTTCTGTAAAATTCATGGTACTGTATTAACATATGATGATAATAAGCAGTAGAAAGAGAGGAAAAACACATGTGCAGGAGATGGGAATACAAGAAAGTTCAAATAAAATGGCTACACACATTTTAAAATGTATTAATCTGAACAGAGTAATGCTCACAATTATTAAGTAAGCAATGACAGTATAATATACTGGTTAAAAGGGTCACTTACTTGAATGGCCTTGCTGTAATCAAGCACTCCATCTGCAGCTCCAGAAGGGATATCATCAATGTGATAAATCCTATACAAAAGAGTAGGGTTTCAAAGGAGAAGAGATCAGTTTAGGTGAAAAACAAGTATCTGCAATCTTGAAAAAAAGTGCATCAATTTGGGGAAAGATTAAAAGTAAGCCAGTTTTTAAGCTCTGGCAGTGTCCCTTTAAAAAAGACAAGGTGGGTGAGGTAATATCTTTTAGTCCCTTTAAGTCAATTCAAAGCAGAGTTATTATTATTGTTCTACATACAGTACCAAAGATTAACATGGAAATGTGGGAATAGAGGATGCTGTGGAGACAATGATAGTATTTATGTGGAAGGAGGATGGAGTGCAGTGAAGAAAAAAAAAATCACACCAAGGTTGGGAGGAAGAATAGTGAAGCTATTGCCAATGATGGAGACAGAAGCAGGAAGGAAACAGTTTGGAAGAAAGATGAGGAGTGTAGCTTTTGACATGTTGAGTTTGAGATGACAGCAGGCCAGACAGGAGTAAAGGTGAAAGATACAGTCTGAGATGTGAGTTTGTTTACAGTGAGACAGGTCAGGGAAGAGGCGAAACGTAACTGTTGATGGGGGGGGGGGGCACAATTTAAAGGTTCGGAGGGTGGCATGTAACCGCCTCATGCGTCACCTCTGGATCTAGAACAGAGATTTTCAAAGTGTGGGGCTTGCACCCCTGGAGGGGACACAGAGGAACATTCGGGGGTGGGGCAAACAGCAATGCCAAGCAGCTTGGGCCGGGGGCACCAGGCTGTTGTTAATGAAAGGTAGGGCAAGTCCCACTGCTGTGAGAGGGGAGCAGTTTCCCACGGGGCAGAACCCCTGCTATAGGAGTGGGAGAGCAACCTCTGCCTTGGAAACACGCCCGAGGCATGGTGGTCTGCAAAGCAGGCAGCAGGAAATGCTGGGACTCCAGCAGCAGGGAAGGAGAAGCAGCCCCATGTAGCAGGGTTGGGGGACGGGAGAAAGACTCAGCCCACATCCAGTCACCCCACTGCTTCCTCCCTCCCCATGCTGCACAGATCCATGGTGAGTGCCGCTGCCAGGGGGAGCCGCTGCTTCCTCACTGCTGGGCATCCCGAGGCCTTGCCCACTCTCACTGCTCTGTGGAGCAGAGTCTGCAGTGGCCCCTCCGGATGGGTCCCCTCAGAACATTTAGCTGTTGGCAGAAATTTGGGGGGGAGGGGTGTCACATGACCCTCCCCCATGCGTTGCCTCTGGGTCAGGGGTAGAGAAGTAGCTGTGGATGTCATCAACAGGGAAACAGTCATGGGAGCGGATAAGCTTACCTAGGCATAGTGTGTATAAAGAAGAAAAGAAGCCAAAGACAGTGCTCAGAGTGGGAGAGGACAAAGGAGCCACCAAAGGAGACATTGAACAGGAGGAGGTCACAGAGGCAGGAGGAGACTGTGAAAATGCTCTAACCAAAAGTAGTTCTGGATAATGACTATGCATTTGTTTAAAAACTATTCTTGTTCATTTACTTAGATAGGTTTATGAGTCAGCAAACTGAAGTCATAAAAATGATGAGAGGAGAGGAGTTGATATTTCCAGGAAGGCTCTCTTAACAATCATGTTGTGCTAAAGCAAAAAAATACAAAAACTGAGACAAACCTCTCTCTGCCTTCTTTTCTAGTCCGTGCTACCTGATTAATTTCCATTGCTGTGAGCTTCTTGGCAACACGGTATTGCCAGATATAAAATGCTTCTTTTGAAGCTGCTATCACATGGGTTTTGGTCATTGTAACAAATAATGGTCCTGTAATACAACCCAAACAGTAATACAATTAGAATGGCAAATTAAAACATGGACCAAATTCATCAAATGGAAACAAGTGAAATTTTGCTCAAGTGGACAGAATTGCATCTCTAGTCCTATGGAAAAAATAGCTAAAGAATATATTTCATTCATTACTGAGTTACTTCACTGTAGCTGTACATACACAGGCAAAAGAAGTGTGTTTTTCAATCACGTGAGCTCAATCAAGTTAGCTTAAATCAACTCAATCTCCCCTACCACTTCTTAATACCTGTGCACACACAGTTTAACACATAAAATCTTGCACTCAGGGACACTCAGGAAAGCTAATCCAAATGAATTTTTAAAGTGGATTAGGTAAACCTCATTAAACCTCTGTGAGGACACACTTATTGTGTGTCTTTAATTCAGTTTAGTTTAGTTTAATTCACTTTGGAAATGTATTAAATTGTATTACAGTCACTTTAATTCTGAAAAAGAGTGTCCACGGAGGAGTTTAATGTGGTTCGACTAACTGAATAGATGAACTATCAAGCTACAGATCAGTAAGGAGATTCTAGGGACATCAAGCAAAGCTCTAATGATGTGTATGCAATAAAATCAATATTCTCATCTTGATTTAGGATTAACTATTTGTATTATATATTCAACCCTACCTATTTTTATATATATAAGTCAAGAAAACATTTGAAGTCGCAAATAGCATTGCCCAAAGAAGATAAAGCACTATGCAGGATTCCTTGACTGCAACTAGGTGAAAACAATTAGAATTTTGAGCAAAACACATAAACTTGAAAGTGCTGTACGTATGACAGTCTTGTCTTAATTAATTTTGAAAGGGCCTGAAATCCTGAAATCCTCCTTCATTAATGTGGACTTTATGATTTGACCTGAGGAAAATATACATTTTGCCTTACTTTAAAATTTACAACCAACAGGACTTTAAATGGAAATTAAAAGGAACAGCCACAAGGGTGAAATGCTTGCAAACTGCATGGAGACTATTTAAAAATACCATAACAGAGGCTCAAACTAAATGTATACCCCAAATTAAAAACAAATAAACAGTAAGAGGACCAAAAAAGCCACCCTGGATAAGCAGCAGAGTAAGAGAGGTGGTTAGAGGCAAAAAGGCATCCTTTAAAAACTGGAAGTCAAGTCCTAGTGAGGAAAATAGAAAGGAGCATAAACACTGGCAAATCAAGTGTAAAAATATAATAAGGCAGGCCAAGAAAGAATTTGAACAGCATCTAGCTAAATACACAACAATTAACAGCAAAATTGTTTTTAAGTAAATCATAAACAGGAAGCCAGCCAAACAGTCAGAGGGGCCGCAGGACAATTGACTGCTAAAAGGAAAACTCATGGAAGATAAGACCACTGCGAAGAAGGCAAATGAATTCTTTGTATCGGTCTTCACTGCAGAGGATATAGGAGAGATCCCCATAGCCAAGCCAAATGAGAAATCAAATTCAAGAAATTCCACATCTCAGGCTAGAAACGAAAGGTTCATTCACACAGGTAACATGGTGAGAACTCAAAATCTGATTCTTTGGCATTACATTATTCCAAATTCTTCTACTGCATAACACTCGTGCATAACTCTGGAGGGAGCTACAAGCCTTTCACAAGCAGAAACAATATTAAAGCAGACAGATGGGTAAAGAATGGCTGAATGAGTTTTCACCTTTCTGAGTCTGAGGGGGATTAGACAAGGTAGCTCCTGGCTGTACAGTATTGTAGAAGCGTAAATGTAGGCTGAGGAAGCCAGCTGCTAATACTTAGGGGTATCTGAACAATATTTTTAAAATATACTGTTTAAATATATTTTATGTAACTGTTTATATTTTATGTATTCATTTACATGTCTATTTCTCTACCTACATCTGAAGGTCCAGCTTCACCAGATTCACTCATACTATTCACTGAACTCTAATCACAGGGGATTGAGTTCATTCTATTCTTCTAATTAGTGCACAGCTATAAATCTCACAACGATCTGAATGCTTTCATCCTTTACAAATAAAATAGTGACCAAATTTTTCTGACTTCTGAGGAAGTAAAAGTATCTTTCATTGCAAATCAGAAGTTTTAAATTTAGAACAACAGACTAAATAGTGTCAAACACATCATCCCACAAATTCAGATAACTGCATTTGTTGCCCCATTAATTTCAGGACCCGGCTCAAAATTGCCCTCCATGAACTTCCTCCAGTCTCTCTCTCTTCTCTCCCTCAGCATCTTAATCACTGCACCTTCACCTACTCATCTCATCACTATTCACATGAGGACCTTATCTTCCAAACATTGTGCAATCTTAAAGCAGCCTTCTGTTATTCCTCCACCTCATCAACTCTTCCTCTCATTTCAAAACACAAGTAAAAACACAGTCTTCTCTTACCTACCCTTCTTCAACAACAAATAATTTCTTCTTCAGCCACTAACTCCCTAATTGTATTACTTAGCTCTGTGAAAAAATCTGGGATACAGTTTATGTGAAACATGCTATATAAAAAACAAACAAACGAAAAGGCAGTTGTTCAGTGCAGTATTGAATATCAGTGAGATTGAGATGGGCAGGGATTGAACTGGGCCAGGATATTGCCACATGGCACACGGGCACGCCTCCTATGCCATCATGTTCTTCAGAGTCAAACCCTTGAAAATGTGAACTGTTGCAGTAATGCTTGCCTGAGTTTGCACAAAGCCTGAAATAATATCTTTGAGAGACTGGAGCTACCCCACTCATCTCAATGGATGTTAACACTGATGCCAGTGATGATGAGGGGTCTACTTAAATAGAGAAATCACACAATTTTTGAAGGTTGGTCACGGTATAAATAGCAAATTTCGCAGATCTGTTACATAGGGAATTCAAAGAAGCCTTTTCCAAATTACTTTAACTTTCTTTTATAATTCAGGCCTGACTGGACCCATGGCAGTATACTCAGTTCAGTGGAGTTCCTTCTTTTTTTAATGACTGAGAATTTAAGAATGGGATTTTGTCTTTCCTTTCTTATGTGCAATTGTAAAGAGGTCTGTAAAAGACAGACTGAGGACAGAAACACTGAAACCCAATCTTCAGCTTTTGTCTATCTGAATTTTAAACTGTGACTTAAATTGAAACAGAGAGTCCATACAAAACAACTTCTATATTAAACAGAAGGTTACAGTTGCATGGATAGGCACTCAAAAGTCAGAAAATGCAAACTGAAAGGTTGCAGGAAGAGATGAAGATATACATGCAAATTTAACTTTGGTTCCTTGCGACTCAAGTGCTTAACTGCGTAACCTCCATGTCCATCAGTGTAGGTATGTGGTATGGAATTTCTTAGCCCTTTTAAAAAAAGGACGGAAAAGATAAAAAACACAAAAGGGGGATTCACTCTCCTGGATTCTGAAGCACTGCTGCTTGCAATAACTGTGAATAGTGCATCAAAATTACATAATCAGGAACTAATTGGCTGGACGGATGTTGGAGTTGGCGGATGTGATTGCAGAGCCATTGGCCATTATCTTTGAAAACTCATGGCAATCGGGAGAAGTCCCGGACGACTGGAAAAAGGCTAATGTAGTGCCCATCTTTAAAAAAGGGAAGAAGGATCCTGGGAACTACAGGCCAGTCAGCCTCACCTCAGTCCCTGGAAAAATCATGGAGCAGGTCCTCTAGGAATCAATTCTGAAGCACTTAGAGGAGAGGAAAGTGATCAGGAACAATCACCATGGATTCACCAAGGGCAAGTAATGCCTGACTAATCTAATTGCCATCTATGACGAAATAACTGGCTCTATGGATGAGGGGAAAGCAGTGGACATGTTGTTCCTTGACTTTAGCAAAGCTTTTGACACGGTCTCCCACAGTATTCTTGCCAGCAAGTTAAAGAAGTATGGGCTGGATGAATGGAATATAAGGTGGATAGAAAGATGGCTAGATTGTCGGGCTCAACAGGTAGTGATCAATGGCTCCATGTCTAGTTGGCAGCCGGTATCACGTGGAGTGCCCCAAAGGTTGGTCCTCGGGCCGGTTTTGTTCAATATCTTCATAAATGATCTGGAGGATGGTGTGGATTGCACCTTCAGCAAGTTTGCAGATGACACTAAACTGGGAGGAGAGGTACATACGCTGGAGGGTAGGGATAGGATAGAGAGGGACCTAGACAAATTAGAGGATTGGACCAAAAGAAATCTGATGAGGTTCAACAAGGACAAGTGCAGAGTTCTGCACTTAGGACGGAAGAATCCCATGCACCACTACAGACTAGGGACCGAATGGTTAGGCAGCAGTTCTGCAGAAAAGGATGTAGGGGTTACAGTGGACGAGAAGATCGATATGAATCAACAGTGTGCCCTTGTTGCCAAGAAGGCCAATGGCATTCTGGGCTGTATAAGTAGGGGCATTGCCAGCAGATCGAGGGACGTGGTCATTCCCCTCTATTCGACATTGGTGAGGCCTCATCTGGAGTACTGTGTCCAGTTTTGGGCCCCACACTACAAGAAGGATGTGGAAAAATTGGAAAGAGTCCAGCGGAGGGCAACAAAAATGATTAGGAGACAGGAACACATGACTTATGAGGAGAGGCTGAGGGAACTGGGATTGTTTAGTCTGCGGAAGAGAAGAATGCGGGGGAATTTGATAGCTGCTTTCAACTACCTGAAAGGGGGTTCCAAAGACTGTTCTCAGTGGTAGCAGATGACAGAACAAGGAGTAATGGTCTCAAGTTGCAGTGGGGGAGGTTTAGGTTGGATATTAGTAAAAATTTGTTCACTAGGAGGGTGGTGAAACAATGGAATGCATTACCCAGGGAGGTGGTGGAATCTCCTTCCTTAGGAGTTTTTAAGGTCAGGCTTGACAAAGCTCTGGCTGGGATGATTTAGTTGGGGATTGGTCCTGCTTTGAGAAGGGGGTTGGACAAGATGACCTCCTGAGGTCCCTTCCAACCCTGATATTCTATGATTCTATGACAATATCAGAATATTCTACTTCATTTATTTGGGAGTCAAACACCCTTTAAAGAGGGATGAATTTCATTTTAATTATGATCTATGGACTTGGGCATAAATTTAGGAATACGTTCTCAATCCACAGCTAATCTCTTAGTGCCATCAATGTGAAGTTCACAAAATAGTAGAATAGGACCTTTATGTAGTAACTGAACTTTTAGGTATCAGTATTACATGTTAAGTTATGTTCAGCAGCATTAAGTGAGAAAATAAGCTTGCCTTTAGGATCACAACTATTTCTGGACCTTGCTTTTCTTCCTTTCCCATCTTCTTTTCTCTCTATTCTTCCTCCTTCCCTGTCTTTGTGTTCCTCCTATGGACTTAACTACCACCCCTACCCCTATTTCACCTAATAAAATAGTGCACTATTAAATATTTAGTTTTGGAATTGATACCTCAAATAAGATTAATGGGGGCAACGTTCATGATTCTTAAAGTCATTGTTTCAGACTCTCTGAAGACAACAATGCACTGATTTACAATCACAAAGTTCTTTTCACAACCAGGAGGGCTAGAAGTTAAGTTTTTGTTTAAAAATTAAGCCTAGATTCTGCAGAATCTATACAACAAGCAGACTGGAAATCTGACACCAGAGTCTCAAGAGGTGCACAGGAAAGACCCCTACTCTCCTGAGAATCTTATTAGTAAGGCTGCAAGTCCGTCACGGAGGTCACAAATTCCGTGACTTTCCGTGACTGGCCCAGGCTGCCTGACCCAGGCAGCCCTTGGGCCAGCAGAAGCAGTTTGGGTGTGTGGGAGGGGGCTCAGGGCTAAGAGCAGGAGGCTGGGAGGTGTAGGGAGGCACTTACCTCGGGATGTGGGGGCTCCCCAGCTCCCAGGCTGCAGCTCCTAGGCGGAGGAGGAGCCAGGGGGCTCCGCATGCTGCCCGCGCCCACAGGCCCTGCCGTGGCAGCTCCCAATGTCTGCAGTTCCCGGGCAACGGGAGCTGCGCAGCCGGTGCTTGTGGCAGAAGCAGTGCATGGAACCCCCTTCGCCCCTCCGCCACCTAGGACACATGGAGCCGGGTAGGGAACCCCTGCCAGCCCCGCCAACCCTCAGCACCAGTGGGGAGTCCCAGGCCGTGTGTCATGGCCCGGCCCCACCCCCAGCACCAGCGGGAGTCCTGGACCACACACCGCTGCCCGGCCTGCCCCCAGCACCAGTGGCGGTCCCAGGCCATGTGCCGCTGCCTGCTCCCACAGCACCAGCGGGAGTCCCGGGCCAGAGCGCCCACAGCCCCCCCGCCCAAGTTTTAGTTAGGGGTATATAGTAAAAGTCATGGACAGGTTATGGGCCGTGAATTTGTATTGACTTTTACTAAAAATACCTGTGACTAAAACGTAGCCTTACTATGAGCAACTCAAACTCATTAACCCCTCCCAGTTTTAGGGCAATCTGTTTCAATATGCTTTCACTGTCTAACTAAATTAGCTATGTGCGCCTAAAGAGCAAATCCTTCTTTAACTCTGCACTTAATGAGCTCATAAAAAGTAAAGTGCCACACATGCTCAGTAAGCTATTTTAAAAACTTCATAACATGGTGAAATTACAACCAATGTTCCCGTGAATAAATAAGGCACTTTGCCTTTACTTTACTACTGCCAAATTTCAACTTCCAGCCATTGTGGCTGCAGAGCTGCTAAAGAGTTACAATATATATATTTTTAATACAGAGATATATTTTGTACTCTCATATTCAAAAATTACTGAATATTTTTGCTCAAACTTTTTTTGAACAATCATTTTGGGGCAAAGAGCAAGCATGGGAAAACATCTCCTGAAAAATGAAAGTTCCTCAAGATACGAACAACTGAAAACAGGGATTTAGAATGTCACTGCCACATTTCAGTAACAACGATTGAATGCTGAATTGGACAACAGGGCCTTACTAACTGAAAAACTGTGAAGTTTGTCAGTTTATTTTTCTCTTTTATCTGTCCCAAAGCTTCCCTCTGATTGTTAGAGTGCAATTGACAGTCCTTACTGAGGCAAAACACCTCACTGGCTTCACTCGGAGTTTTGCCTAAGTAAAGACTGCAGGATTAATAGCATTTGCCAACCATTTGGAATATTTTTTTAATGCAACTCAACCAACTAACCAGCAGGGAAAGTTCACATCTGTCAGATGAACCTGACTTTCTAATGTTTAATTACGTTTAAATATTTAATGTTACAAAGAGGCACATATATTATCCTTAGATGACCCTGCAGATGTAGTTGACATTAAAGTAATGAGAGAAGTTGTTTTTAAAAGTAAAGGTTATTTGGGAAGCTGCAACATGTTTTAGTGAAAGTGGGAGTCAAACTATTTTAACAGATCTGAGCAAGGATTCACTCTTTAGAAATGTGCATTTGTTAATAATAGAAACATTACTGTAGCTGTAACGGAAAAAGTTTAAGTCATTAAAAATGTCTACTGAAAAACAGAGAAATGGTACCAGTTAAAAAAAGATCCCATTGTTAATAGGTTGCATTAATCAGCAAAGTCAGGGTAGGTTCAGCCTTTTTTATGAGCAATAGAAGTGTGTTTATAGAAATGAAGTATTTACAACTACTTTATTAATAACAAATAGTGGTTTAATACCCAGTTCTTAATACATATCTCAGTTAACTCCACAGTGACCTTGAATTTCTATTGATTACTCTCCCATTATATTTAAAATCTAAGAGGAAGGCACAGTGGCTGATATAATAGAATCATAGTAGATATGACACAGAACAGAAGAACACAAAAATGGCCATACTGGATCAGACCAAAGGTCCATCCAGCCCAGTATCCTGTCTGCTGACAGTGGCCAATGCCAGGTGCCCCAGAGGGAGTGAACCTAAAGGTAATGATCAAGTGATCTCTCTCCTGCCGTTCATCTCCACCCTCTGACAAACTGAGGCTAAGGACACCATTCCTTACCCATCCTGGCTAAATTGAAGGATTTGTAAAAACAAGATATTGTTGTCCTATTGAACAGTTTTACAGTTTAAACAGTAGTTTAAATGACCATTATAAGATATTTGGTATAAGAAGTGGGAAAAGCAACAGAACAGCATTGTTAGTATTTGCTTACCAATGTCAATATATTTTGGATCGAGGGGTGTACCAATAGAATTGCAAAGAACCAGCACGTACTGTATGGAAATAAGAGCAAATATCAGTGCTACTATGTTTGTTTAGTTCGGAAAGTTAACATACTGTACAAGGTATTCCTTTTGTGAAATGCTGCTCATAACCTGTACATCTCACAGGATCACAATCCTGTTCAGCAGCATGGAGAGCTAAAGTACCAAAGCCATCAAACATAATGCAGTGCAAAAATGAGAATAATGCTACTCTTACTTCCTACCTCTATATGAGACTCAAACTACGAAACGGGGCTTGAAATAATGATTAACCACACACTATCAAAGGATTGCATCTACTAGTCAAAAGATGGCATGAAAGAACAAGAGTCTGCACCAGCAAGGGGTAATATGCTGGTGACAAGGCCAGACTCCCATCCCAGTGTCTGAGAAGGTGTACTGTGCTGTGATTCCTTATAAGAGTCCTGTCCTGTCAGACATTTCTCAAGCTATGTTTACACTGCAACTAGACACCCCAGGCTCGTGGAGCTCAGGCTGTGGGGCTGTTTCATTGCAATGTAGACTTCTGGGTTTGGACTGGAGCCTGGGCTCTAGGACGCTGCGCTGTGGGAGGGTCCCAGAGCTTGGACTGCAGTTCGAGCCTGGAAGTCTACACTGAAATGAAACAGCCCCCCAACCTGTGCCCTGGCAGCCGCAGTCAGCTAGCATGGGCCAGCCGCAGGTCTTCCTTTGAAGCGTAGAAATACAAAAGATGGAGTCACTGAGGGTATCAGCATCAGGTTAACAGGTATATGACAAATTTGCAATCTGACATCTCTGTAGCTGCAAGAAGGCAGAGTTCTTGCTTTGGCCTTACCCACCTGACTTCCCAATACCACAGGATTCTAAGCAGCTACAGAAAAACTGACTAGAATCTTGCCGCTTTTACTCTGCTGCTGCTGCTTGGAAAAGCTATGAACATTAATAGATCGTCTGGATCAGTCTGCCAAGAGACTGAGGAAGATGTGACTCATAAACAAAATGGCAGCTTGGACCCCATTATCCAGAAATGCTACCTATTTGCCATTGGGATGTTTATTTTTCAAACCCTGGAATGGAAACATTTACATCAAATAGTTTTACCATGATTGAATAGGAAAGTGATGGCCTATTAAATGAGACACATGAAAACTGACAGCAACATGTGCTGCAGGAGCTCCAGGTTCAAAAGCAGGATTTCTATGCCCGAGATCATCAAGGAGCTGGTATACTTGCTCTCCAAGATATGGAAAAGAATTAGCTCTCCACAGTTCTTTCATTTTGCTGACTGAGTCACGTGACTGCAGAGGCTATGGAAAAAACTGTATCACCTGCCCCTTTAAACTGCTGCACAGATAGCTTGCACATAAGAAGGCAAAAATATATAGCACTTAAAATGCATGTGGTGTACGAAAAGTCTGTTGCTCAGAAAAAGATAAAACATCTGAGCATCGAAAAAGAAAAGATCTTTTCAGCAGGTGATCCACCCCCCTCATTCTCTCAGTAAGTGGAGAGCAGGAGCTAATAACTTATGATTTATTTTTCTCTGATTTTCTCATAATTGTTCTTTGTTAGTTTAAGCCAAAATTTTAGATTGCAGATTAAATACAATGATATTCCTTGACTTCACTATCAAAAATTGAGACTCCACACCTGTTATTTATAATTGATTTTCATCCCCTTTTTTTTTGGCAAATTATCCCCAAATTTTATCTACTTTCAGTTTCTCCACCATGTCCTTGTTGCTGCACTTCTAAGATTCTATGCTATGACATCAGAAGAAGGCTGATGGGACAAGAGTAAAGGCAGCATCGGAGATACAGACCTACCAGTAATAAGAGAAGTGGAGAAGAAACTGAAAGATAAGAGACATTTGTAATCCTGAACAGTTAAAAATAAAAGGGTTTTGCTTATTTATTTCCAAGAAAGAAGATCAAATGTCTTCACCCACACCAGTAGAGCTGCAGATTTTAAACGATGCAGGAAAATCTCTCAGTTAATTGCACTTAAATATAGTGGGATGTTTCTGGCCATTATCATAGCACCATATTTTCAGCACACACCACAGCACACTATTACTATACAATCAGTTGAATTAGCACTAAAATGATTCTTTTACCGTTGCACCAACTGACACCGTCTCATGCTCCTCCTTTGTAAGCAACATAAATATGATATAGAAAATAACTGAATTAATTCAGAAATGAATGCAGTAACCATTAAATAATGTAAATCTGGTAGTAAAATGTACATTTATCCTAGACACTTTTACAGCATCTATCGTCGTAGTATCTAGGTGCTAAAAAGAAAGTGGAATGTGAAATGTAAACGTATAGATAATAGGACCAGTTCATTGTACTAACCTTTAGCAACATCTACAGACCTTTTATATAGATATGAAAGATCATACTATGATAGAAAGAACAAACAATACAAGCATGATTTATTGTTATAATTCTGTTTTAAAAAGTTAAAAGAAGAAATGGCGCCTGCATCCCCACCTCACTCTCATTTTCTCTCTTTATATTCTTTAATTTTCCAGTGTAAACCAGTCTTTGGACTTGAAGTTGGACACTACATTTGGAAATGTACGTTTTATTCCATCTTTCCCCTCCTATTATTTTAATCATATTAGCTCAAATTCTTTTATTGTTTTTATAATTGAGAGGGACATATCTTGCACATTTTAGTATGCTCCCTATAAAGGTCTGATCCAAAGCCCATTGAACACAATAGAAAATCTCCCATTAAGTGCCCCAATTCAGCATGGTTTCAGAGTAGCAGCCGTATCCGTAAAAAGAAAAAGGAGTACTTGTGGCACCTTAGAGACTAACAAATTTATTAGAGCATAAGCTTTCGTGAGCTACAGCTCACATTCCGCATGTACTTAAATCCATGCATAACTTTAGGCAACTGAGTAGTCCCATTGACTTCAATGGGACTGTACACGTGCTTTCATACCCTGCTGAATAGAGGCCTAAATTAATGGGTTTTCATTTATTTTAAAACAAAAGATGTCTAACATGTAGATTATCAGCTTAAGGTTGACTCAATAGATCAGTGACTTTTTTATTATTATTATGAAAGGATTGCTGTCAGATATGTCTAGAAAGACAAGTTGGTGAGGTAACATTTTATTGGACCAACTTTTTTTGGTGAGAGAGACAAGCTTTTGAACTTACACAGAACTCTTTTTTCAGGTCTGGGTTTATAATAGTTATTTCATTTTCTGCTTTCCATTGACCAAAACAATCTTTAAAGTCTTGATTTTTTTCTAAATACTGATTTTGTATTTCTTTGAAAATTGTTTTCAGTATTTCTAAAGCAGTAAAAGTTAACATTGCTCTTCTCCTTACACACCCATTAGCTGTTTGTAAGAACAGCGAGGATAGAGTTTGTTAGTTAGCTGCTGCTGCAATTTTTCTCTCGTTAAAGTGTGGTCCCATTCAAATGGTGGCGAGATTTAACTGAAGGTGATAGAATGGTGCAGATTCAGAAACTGAGGTACATTTTCCTACCACCTGACTGTAATTTTATGGTTGGCCACATTTGTGCCTGACAACATCCATTTAAAATTTGAGATTGTTTCAAGTGAGATTTAAAAAAAAAATAAAAAGATTTTACCTGAGGTTGGTTTTCATCGGCTTTAGTTGCCAAAATGCAGAAGTCTCCACAAGTGGTTATGGAAATCAGACTCTTGACATATTTCACATACTTTTCATTGTTTTTTGTATCCCAAAAAACCACACAGTATTCAGGACGATCCGGTCGGGTATATGCATAAACCACTGTGTTGGAGCAGTAACCCCACTGACAAGAAAAACAACATTGTTAATTTTGACCAGAAATTATGCAAATTGAGTGACAAGTAGTACATTGTTACTGTATAAAAAGTGTGGTTCATATACACTACCAACATCTATCAATATTTCCCCCTTCCTCTCAAGTGAAATGCTGTATCAAAAATTGTAAATTTATTGCTGTTCTAAATTGTTGGATTGACAATCCAGGAGACCGAAGCCTTCTGTTAATTAACAAAATGGGTAGGAATTAGCTTTCCCACACTGCTACACCAACCCATCTCAACCCTGAACTGGAGTAGTCCCCCAGGGATGACAGAAGAGTTCACTTTCCACAATCTATTCTCTTTTGAGTTTGTTACAAGTACCAATTGCTGTGTTTATTTTTGTGATGTGAACACTTCCCTTCTGGGAATTGGACTTGGAATCTTAGAAATCATAGAAATATTGGACTGGAAGGGACCTCAACAGATCATTTAGCCCAGTGCCCTGCACTGAGGCAGGACTAAGAATTATCTGTACCATCACTGACACATGTTCTTAAAAACCTTCAATGACAGAGATTCTACAACTTCCCTAGCACTTTGTTCCAGTGCTTAACTACCCTTATTAGGAAGCTTTTTCGTAATGTCTAACCTAAATCTCTCTTCCTGCAATTTAAGCCCATTACTTTTTGTCCTGTCCTCAGTGGATAAGGAGAACAATTTATCTTCCTCCTTTTTATAACAACATTTTACGTACTTGAAGATTTATGTCCCCCCTCAGTCTTCTCTTCTCCAGATTAAACAAACCCAGTTTTTTCAATCTTTCCTCGTAGGCCATGTTTTCTAGACCTTTAATCATTGTTGTTGCTCCCCTCTAGATTTTCTCTAACGTATCCACATCTTTCCTGAAGTCTGGTACTCAAAACTGAACACAGTACTCCAGCTGAGGCCTTACCAGTAAGGCTACGTTTTAGTCATGGGTATTTTTAGTAAAAGTCATGGACAGTCATGGGCTGTAAACAAAAATTCACAGCCCATGACCTGTCCATGACTTTTACTAAAAATACTAGTGAATAAAACTTGGGGGAGTGGGTGCTGGGAGAGGGTGGCCTGGCTGCTTTCGGGGGGTGGCACACTGCCTGGGACCCCTGCTGGTGCTGGCTCCCTCCATGGCTCTGCACCTGGGGGGCTCCCCGGAAGCGACGACATCTCCCTCGCTCAGCTGCTGGGTGGAGGCATGGCCAGGTAGCTCTGTGCTCTGCCTCTGCCTGCAGGGACTGCCCCTGCAGCTCCCATTGGCCACAGTTCTCAGCCAATGGGAGCTGTGAAGCCAGCGCTCTGGGCGGAAGCAGCATGCAGAGCTGCCTGGCCATGCCTCCACCTAGCAGCTGAGCAAGAAGGATGTCACCACTTCCGGGGAACCCCCTAGGTAAGCACCGCCACAGCCCACCTCATCCCATCAGGTGCCTCAACCCCGTGCCCCTCTCACACCCAAACTCTGCTACTGGCGGGGGTAAGTTGGGGTACTTTGGCCTGAGACTGCTTTAGCAGTAGTCAGCATGCCTGGCGCAGGGGCTGCCCGAGCTGCCCGAGCCAGGAGCACCGGCCACTGCAAAAGTTACGGAGGTCATGGAAAATCATGGAATCCATGACCTTCCTTGACCTCTGTGACAAACTCACAGCCTTACTTATCAGTGCTGAGTCGAGTGAAAGAACTACTTCTCATGTCTTACTTACAAAACTCCTGCTAATATATCCTGCTAATATATGTTCTTTTGTTTTTTTTGCAGCGATATTACACTGTTGACTCATATTTAATTTGTGATCAACTATAACCCCCAGATCCTTTTTTGCAGTGTTCACTCCTAAGAAGTCATTTCATCCAGGGCAACTGATTATTCCTTCCTAGGTGTAGTACTTTGCATTTGTCCTTATTGAATTTCATCCCACTTATTTCAGACCATTTCTACGGTTTGTAAAGATCATTTTGAACTCTAATCATGTCCTCCAGAACACTTGCAATCCCTCCCAGCTTGGTATAGTCCAACACTGTATAAACGTACTCTCTCTGCCATTATCCAAATCATTTATGAAAATATTGAATAGAACCATCCAGACCCAAGCCAGATCCCTTTCAGCTTGACTATGAGCCACTGATAATTACTCTCTGGGAATGGTTTGCCAACCAGCAGTGCACCCACCTTATAGTAGGTAAGTCTAGGCTATATTTCCCTAGTTTGCTTATGAGAAGGTCATGAGACACAGTATCAAAAGCCTTACTAAAATCGAGATATACCACATCTATGCTTTCCCCCTATCCACAATGCTTGTTAACCTGTCAAAGAAGGCTATTAGGTCAGTTTGATATGATTTATTCTTGACAAATTCACGGTCAGTGTTACTTATGACCTTATCTTCTAGGTGCTTACAAACTGATTGCTTAATTATTTGCTCCATTATCTTCCTGGGTACCGAAGTTAAGATGACTGGTCTATAAGATCATGTCTACAGTACAATCTTAAATCGACCTATATTAGGTCAACTTACAGCCACTGCAGAAATTACTGCAGTAGCTGATGTCCGCACTACCTTCCTTTTGTCGGTGGTGTGCGTCCTCAACAAGAGCGCTTCCACTGACTGAAGAGGGGTGCTCCACATTCCCAGCCAGGAGCAGGGAAGCAGTTGCCCGGGGCTTCTTGCCTCCAGCAGGTAGATCTGCACCCTGAGTCCAGTTGGCTGCTGTGCTCCGAGTGGGGAGCCAGGACCCTAAAGGGACCCTGGGTGGCAGTGTGGCTTGGAGCAGAGACCTAGCAGCAGCCCAGCTGGGGAGCCAGGATCCAGCTTTCTTGTCAATTTCACAGCTCAGGCAGAGCCAGAAAAATGACAAGAATGACAGCCAACAGCCAATGTAAAGAACACAGTGTCTACAAAGTCACTGTGTCACCCTGACTTACACCGACATAAGCCCTTTGCCTCATGTGGAGGTGGAATTATTATGTTGCTGTAGTTACATCAGCAGGAGCAAGGCAGTACTGTAGACACAGACATAGTAAGGTCGACAAACTGCCTTACATGGACTTAACTCTGTAGTGTAGACCAAGCCTTAATCACAAATTGTCCTTATTCTGCATTTTATAGCTAGGTGTTGTATTTGCCCTTGTCCGGTCCTCTGAGATCTCTCCCATCTCCCACAAGTTCTCATTTCTTCAGCCAGTTCCTGAACTTGAAAACATCTAACTTGTCTAAGAGCTTGTCTACACTTAAAACGCTACTATAGTGCAGCTGCATGGCTGCAGCTACGCCACTGCAGTGCTTCAGTGAAGATGCTACCTAAACCAACAGGAGAGATTCTCCCGTCGACATAGGCACTCCACCTCCCTGAGAGGTGGTAGCTAGGTAGACAGGAAAATTCTTCCGTGGACATAGCAATGTCTACACTGGGAGTTAGGTCAGTTTAACTATGTTGCTCAGGTGTGTGGATTTTTCACACCCCTGAGCAATGTAGTTATATCGACCTAATTTCCTAGTGCAGACCAAGCCTACGTAATTCTTAACTTGTTCTTTTTTTTAGCCTCCGATTATACCCCATTTACACTAATGTTCACTATGTTGTCCCACCACTGCTAACCTTTTTGGTGAAAACTGAAACAAAAAAAGGGCATTTAAAACATTTTCTGTTATTGTCTTTCCCTCCAAATTTGAGTAATGGGCCTGCCTGGTCCTTGGTCTTCCTCTTGTTTCTAATGTAGTTGTAAAATGTTTTCTTGTTACTCTTTATGTCCCTAGCTAGTTTAATGTAATATTGTGCTTTAGCCTTTCTAATTTTGTCCCTATATAGTTGTGTTGCTTTTTTTATATTCATCCTTTGTAATCTGACTTAGTTTCCACTTTTTGTATGACTCTTGAGTTTCAGGTCATTGAAGATCTCCTGGTTAAAACAGGGTGGTTTCTTACCATACTTCCTATTTTTCCTACGCACTGGGATAGTTTGCTCTTGTGCCTTAATAATGCCTCTTTTAAAAACTGCCAACTCTCCTGAAATCTTTTTTCCTTTGGATTTGCTTCCCAAACACATAGCAAACATAATAAATCAAACAAATATCCCAAACCCTGCAATCTTACAAGACTGGGACAGGCCAAAATAACCAAGTGATTATTAAAGCATTAAAAATAACTCTCCCCACAATAATCACATAATTTCTTACAAAAATAAGACGACTAACTTCTTCATCCCTCCCAAAAATAAAGAATCAGTAGACGTCTGGGAATATGGAATCAGAGAGAAGACAAAAAGGCAAGGCCAGCAATGAAAAGGCCAACCATTGCAACTTAAAATCAACCAATGATTTTATATTAGCTAAATGGCCACTTACTTTCAATTTGTTTTCATCATTTCTTAGGGATTATCTGAAGCGAAAAGATAGATATACCCCACCAGAGAAGGGAAAGAGTGCTCTTTAAGAGTGAGGCATGATGGGAAACCTCTCTCTGATATAAAGAAAAAAAGGAGTTCAGCCTGAGGAAGTTTTGATAGAGGCAGGACCTATAGGAATTGAAGATGTAGGGCCCATCTGAGAAAACACCTTCGCTGGTGGTTTTTCTTCCTTTGTTAAATATTTTTTTCATTATGTGCTAAGAAATAACAACTGTTTGGAAAGTGCACTTGGCTGGTTAGTGCATTCTATGCCAGGAATTCTGAGGATCCTCTTCACACTAGATTTCAAACAGCAACTGTCATATAATTAAATAATACCATCAAGGGAACTTGAATTGTTACATAAATAGTATTGTAAATTTTCAAGTCTATGCAATATTATTTTACTGTGTGTCACCATATATAGCAATGGTCTCAGTGAGTTAAGGGGTAAATTGTGAAAGTCCAGGAACCACCAAAATTGTAAATACTGCTACTTCTACTTATAACAATGGTGAGATTACCAATGACTGACAGTGCCCAACGCATCTGAGTAAAATATTCCAGAAATTTTTTAAAGGAAAATTATGCAAATATCAATCTGATATTTGGTAGATACAATCTCCAGATTAGGTAATCACTACTATCCAAATAACTGACAAATCATTCTAAACAGCATCAAAAACTCTGAAAATGAAGCAATAATTCAAGGTTTTAACACTAAAAGAAATAATTAAATCTAGCTATTCTTAGAGAAATTCCATTCAATTTATGCTAAATAATAGTAGATACAAGACCTCCCACATTCATTACTTTTACTAGTGGCAAGGAATATTAACTGCGTGTCATACAATTCTCAGCCTTGTGGCCACTTGTTATTGTTGTTAATAGTACTTAAAAGGAAAGATATTGGGGACTGGATGCTTTAGTAGACTGATAATGGGATACTAAGCCTTTCAACTCTAGGTCACGGGTTCAAATATGGCCCAAGTCAATAATGACTTTCAATCACTACCATCTGATGGTTGTTCAGCAGCCAGTGTGAATAGCTACTTCCCATTAGGAAGGCACTGATATAATCAGAAGGGCACACCAAAGTCATGAAAAGAAGTAATAAAATGTGCTACATATTAAAGGAAGAAATGTAGCTTTGAACTAGCAATCTTTAACATTGCCACTAAATATATTGTCAATAGATTCCATATGTTTGCTGGATTAATAAAGTAGAAAATAATTGTGAAAGAGTAATTAAATCCAAATGAGCAGCTAAGAATCTATATCTTTATGCAAGGACAGCTGTTCCCACAAAGCCTCAGTTTTGCAAGGGAAAGAAATGCAGCTTACACACAGAGGTCTTAGAACTCAGATTTAAAAAAATCCCTTTTTCCTTCATCTGCCATCTCTAACCCAGGTCTGGAAATATGTACATCCTGGGATGCAACCCGAAAATGTTTTTTCAGTGTTTCATACATACCAATGGTAGTTCTAAGAAAAACAAATACATATAAAAAGCCATAGGCATGTGTTCCAGTTGTTACAAATTTCCCACAGAACACACCAGGCAGCACTTCCTCTGAGGCAGGTTAGAATTTCCAGAGCTTCTTCCAGCAAATTTACAATGAACTATCTGGAGTCTTTTCTGAGGAGACACAAATCATTCTCCAGTGGCTTTTTACAACAGAGTGAAACACTGTCTTTAATTATAGTTGCAATATGTTCGTCTGAAAGTTTCATGTTATGCTCTTTCATCCTTGCAGCTTTATTTTACAGTCTATTTAAATGCTAGTTAACAAAAACTTGAATGGTTAACATAAACAAGCAATCTTTTCAATTCATTACTTCAATCATCCCTCTCCACTATTATGTTATCTTTAAAATTGAACAGCAAGGAATATTCTTTGTTTGGATCACAGTTTTTTCAGCATGCTGACAGCATACATTTGCTACGAGATAACATCAGATAGAACAGGCAAGCAATGCCTTGCTAAATTCTTAACCAGGAGCCCACTTTGTACTGCTGTGTTTGTCATCTTAAAAAGTCATATACAACAACATAGTGTAAAGATTTTATAAGTACTGTTTAACTGTACCTAAACATAAATGTCAGTCTACTTGCCTTTTAATAAGTGTACTACCGGTTTTATAATAATATGATTTTTTAACTTTACACAGGAAAACAAATGTAATATAATTGTACCGAATAAAGTTATTCATAATGTCAGATTTTCCCCAGAAGGTGAAATGGTTGAAGCAAATCTTTACAAATGAACCAACAGTCACTTACAATAAAACTTATACTATTCTAATGTGCTAGAAGCCTACACAGACTTCAGTGAGAGTGGGTTCTTTCAAGTCTCCCAGACGTATAGGTTTAAGCTATATAGCACATAGAGGAATAAAGCTAAGGCCCTTTTCACACTACTACTTTTAAAATGTAATTTTGTGACCAGTTACAAATAGGACAGTTCAGTTTGTGTTCGTATAGCAGTATTTCTGCCATCAAAACGACATTTACACTCACTGCCCAATGGTATTGTATAAGTGCATTCTGGGAAAACCTAGGCAGCTCTCTCATCATGTCTCCAGCACAGGACAGGAAGCCAAAGGAAACAGCCACTGTGATGCTGGCAGACTAGGTACCAGCTCATGCCAAGGCCCCTAGGCCTCACTGAACACTGACAAACGCGTAACTGGAAACCAGTCTGGCTCACCTGTCTGTTAGCCTGGTTAAAATACATGTTAAGTTGATAATAATGTATCATGTAATAATGTATGGAGGATACGAATAAAAATGCTTGACGAGAAGGAAACAGAAGTGGAATTTGTACAGGGCAAAATTTCTAAGCATAAGAAAGGGATCCCCAAGCTGCTTAGATTAGCCCTAAAGGACATATAGAGCTCGCATATTACAGCAGTTTCTGTTACCTTTTCGAAATCTAAAACTATAACTCATTTGTGTTGTAAGTTTACCTGCTTTAACCTTGTAAATAACTCATTTCTTTTTCTTAGTTAATAAATCTTTAGTTAGTTTATTATAGAATTGGCAACAAGCGTGGTCTTTGGTGTGTGATCTGAGGTACAATTGACCTGGAGTAAGTGACTAGTCCTTTGGGACTGGGAGTAACCTGAATATTGTTGTAACTTGAATATTGTTTTGGTGTAAGGGACCATCTATATAATAAAGGCAAGCCTCCCAAGGTAACAAGATAGAGCAGAATACCCAAGGAGACTGTGATTCTACATGAAGGCTGTTGTAGTACTTGGTTGGTTAAATCTACACGCAACCAGTTTGGGGTTTGTGCCCTGTTTCTTAACAGTCTACCCTGAGGTTGGCACTCCCCGCTGTGAGACACTCTAGACAGCTTGACAGACATAAAACAGCATCATCAACATGTGATCTAATTACTCTCTGGGATGTTCTACCACAGAGACTTGGTAAGAAGGAGAACCAACCAAACTGGTTACACAAACATGGTTGGAGAGCCCTGTCTGAGCTGTTTAAAAAAAAAGTACAGAACTGATTACTGGGTTCCGGCCATGGTTTTTGAGAAGGGTAAAATACTCTTAGCTGCAATGATTACTGATGGAGTTTTAACTATGTGATGGGACCCAGCCAGGGTCTCCCACAGTCAGCCGCCTGGCTAACAAAATTGCGGTGAAAGTCTAATATTGTGGGATCTGCAATTTCTGCACTATCGCGAATTAAGCAGGGACTTTGTGATGGGCAGATACAAACCATGTTTTCAATCAACTATCCTGGTGACTGGTTACAAACTTTAGGTTAGGTCTTCACTACAGACTTATATTGGTACAACTACATTACTCAAGGATGTAAAGAATCCACACCCCTGAGTGACATAGCCAGAGACATCCCTAGGGTATGGCAAATCAGGGCGGCGGCCCCGGGCCCCGCACTTTGGAGGGCCCCGCGGTGGCTGCCCTGAATCACTGTACCCTAAGGATGGCTCTGTGTGCATGTCATGCCAGGGGCACTAAGCCAGCCGCAGGGGGCGCTAGGCCGGCCCAGGGGGGTAGGGTTAGGGAGACGGAGGGGTTAACTTTGCAGTCATATGATGCACCTACACAGGAAAAAATTCAGATCCATAATTTACCACCAGTGCTGCTTCACCAGTGGTAGCAGTGGTGGAAATGGAAGGGCAGAAAGGTTAGGGTAACTATCAATGAAAGCTAGCCCCATCAGGTAAAGTTTAACTAAACCACAATAGACACACCTGAGCCCTGTCTCAACTGTAACTTCCACCCTTGCTACAACTAGTGGTGCTTTACTGGTGATGAAATTGTTCAGTGTAAATAAAGTCAAATATGCTAAGGGTGGGTTACATTTTTAAAATAAAAACATGGATTGTTCAGAAACTGATGGATAAGTTCTTTCCCTCCCCCACCCCTGCCTCCAAAAAAGGAAGTTTCCTGCTCCCCTGCTAGCCCTGACAGAAGCGCTAATCACAAACATGAGCACATTCTCATCTAAGTAGTCATGAAAAATTTAACAAACTCGTTCAGAAACAGATTTGTCGAAGTGTCTTAAAGTGCAGTAATGATTAGAAAAAGAGTGCCTGTGGAAATGACACTGCCATGGTGTGTATTTATTTCCCATTAATACCTTCCTGATTATATTTGGTCAGTTTAGAAATCAAAACATTTTTAGACTGTCAGAACTCCAAGTTTAATCTGGCATGCAAAAATTAAGCTGCATTCTTTTCACTTAGCACAAAATCAGATACTCAAAACTTAGTTATTTTGTTGATGACATATAAGACAGAACAGAAAATAGCTTCCTCTACTAGCTGCGCATTAATGACTGTAATCAAAGGTATGTTTGGTGAGAAACCTGTGTGGTGAATACATACACAAAGGGAGTGGATATATGCAATAACAAGTTACCATTTTTTCAGGTATATTTTCTGATAATAACCATGTTTTAAGATTTTCCAGTAAATCAAGTACTACGTTACTACCTACCTTGTAATCTGGCCGAATGTTTGCAAAATATATAAAAGAATCAACAGCTAACCCAATCTTCAGTCCACCTCCCTCCCAGGACAATGCTGACATCTGCTTGCCAGGAACTTTCAATGTACGCAAATGCTAAAAAAGAGAATATTTAAAATATACCACAGAGTTACCAGCATTACCAGATCATTAGAGACAAATGGTTAGACAGCTGAGGCTAAATCCCACTCTCCGTTACGCCAGCAATACTCTAAAGTTACAGTGATCACAGAATTTGGCTTTTGTACTTTTAAACAGATCAAAAGCAGAAATAAATTTAATTTGCATTACCATAAACTATTATTTTGCCTTCACTGCACTGTTATTTTTGTCAGAGAGAGAAACCCACAAAATTGGCAATATATGACTAACTCATAACTCAAACTCACAAAACTAAATATTAAAACGAGAACGAAAGCACACGTGTCTTCTTTCAGTCCACAAGTATATGTTATTTGAGCCACTTTTTAAATAAATAACTTCCCATTAATAATTCAGTACTGACATTTGACATTTCTCAAGAATTTGGTTTATCCTGACATTGTAATCCTGTTTATCACAGCAGCAGATTGAGATGTTACTTCCAAGCACAATTGCTAGGACAAAGATGACAAATTTAGTCATTTGTCTTGATTTTTATAATATCCCCATCATGGGTATACGTACAATCAATTTTGTAAAAAAATTCTAACATACACACACAATTATACTAACATCAACAATAAATCCTTTCCAACCTTGTTAACTCTTTCCCTTCCCTTACCCCTATCCCATCATAAAAGCCAGAGGGCGAAAAAAAGAAAGTTAAATGTCCAGTTATGTCTTTTAATTGTTACATAGAAATAAATCATACAATTTATAACAGATGGTAAATTAATTCCCATTTTGAAACACTGTTTGAAGTTATAACCAGTAAACCTCTTGACATTCACAAGATGCCACGTTTGATATCCATATGTTTCTACAGATTGACTATGGCCCTAGTCCTGCAGATACGTATGCAGGTAAAAAAAATTACACCCAAGTAGCTCTATTCTGTATATAAAGTTACTCATATCTGTACGTCTACTCCTGTTGGTAAGTTTTTGAATAATCAAGGCTTTAGTATGCTTTGATTTTATGTTATGGCTTCTGTTTATCTTGCCCATATGCTCAGGGTTTAGCTGATCGCCATATTTGGGGTCGGGAAGGAATTTTCCTCCAGGGCAGATTGGAAGAGGCCCTGGAGGTTTTTCATCTTCCTCTGTAGCATGGGGCACGGGTCACTTGCTGGAGGATTCTCTGCTCCTTGAAGTCTTTAAACTACGATTTGAGGATTTCAATAGCACAGATATAGGTGTGAGGTTTTTTGCAGGAGTGGTGGGTGAAATTCTGTGGCCTGCGTTGTGCAGGAGGTCAGACTAGATGATCATAATGGTCCCTTCTTACCTAAATATCTATGAATCTATGTTGAACAGATTGCCAATGCATCTGAGCCTGATTTTCATGCCTCAGACTGGCTTACTTTTCGAGGGCATAACTCTTTGCCCAAATTAACAGAAGGTGCAAATTTTACTATTTATATGACTAAGTGTCCGACGGAGGGTATAATACAAGTACTTAGCTATCTAAATCCAAAATAATTGTGGACATAAATTACACTCACAAAAAGAGAGGACATTTCCTGAAAACTTGAGCCATTATCTGTGAGTGTTTGAATTAGTCCAACAAAATTTTCCATAGACCTCAAAATTGAAATGTTACTTAAGAATATTTCTGTATTAATCTGGAATGCTTGATTCAGTCACCCATGTAATGAGACTAGCAGGCAGACTAGTTAAACTGTCCCAAAGATTTGGGCACTAAATATTCTAAGTTGTGGAACAATCCTTCTCCAGAAATCAGGATGACACTGGATCTTATGTCTTCATTTTGTTCTGAAAGCGATATCTCTCATTGTTATAAACTTATCACAGCTATCTTCAGAACTGGTCTGACCTTCCTTCCCTATAAGAAATAGAAATTTCCTCATAGGCAAATTACCTCTACTTTACATAATTTTGCTGATGCCCAAATATCACAATGGCTAATATATCTATGTCTAACCTATTATGAGAGCAGCATCACCAACAAAAAATGTAAAAAAACCCATCACTTAGAAGGAGGAGACTGGGTGGGTGGCCTGGCCTTAAGCTCTAGCTATATAAAAGACTTTTGGGCCAGATTTCTAAAAGTATCAGTTAAGCACCTACATACCTTTAAAAATCTGTCTCTTTGACAAAACTATGTCCCCAACAGACATATGAATGTTAAATACAATTTATTACTGCTTCCAGAAGTTTCTGGGCCTATGGGCTTCATTGATGTCAGGTACCATGTACTGAGTTTTACTGAATTTGGCCCATAAAAATATAGTTACAGCATAGTATACTAATGCTGTGCAGTAATAAATTCACACTTCTTGAATCATGATGATCAATACTGTTTTATAAGTACATAACCCATGCAATTAGTAGACTAATTCCCTACAAAAATAATATTTAGTTTACTTCAATATAATTTTAATATATTCAAACTACAATGCACTTCTGACACACTGATCATAGTTTGGGCAATTACCATACAAACAAAATGTATACCAAGGTTGGTTGTTGCGGTTTTTTAAACAGTGTGCATTTTACATCTAAAGTAGGATATTAAATATATTAAATATTTTTACCTCACCAAATGGAGTGTAGAATTGCACAAGATTTACATCTTTATCCTGAGTGGTTGCTTTTTGGAAGCCTGCCACAGCCAACACACTTCCACAGTGGTTCCATTGGATACTCACTACATTCATACCAGTGTCAATCAAAACAGGGTCTAGTTTTTAGAAATAAAAAAGAAGTGTAAGAAGTGTCAAAAAATTTTTGGACAAAAATGGCTCAGTGTTCAGTATCCCATACCTGAGCAAAAAGGCCATCAGTTCAAGTTTTAAGTTATTCTAATTTTAAGTTATTCTAGATGTTATTACTAAAGGGTCACACACTGTTACTTCTGTAGGCCAAGCGCATTGTATACACCAAGGTACTCCTTGCATTTGTCCATTCCCCCCCACGAGCTCCTTGTGTGGCACCTTCCCAGTCTCCTCTATTTCAGGGACTCCCTACCACCCCTATCCTTGTACCAGGAGCTCTGTGTGCAACTCCATTACCCCGTCCACCACATAAGAGGGGCACTGTGTGCCCCCTCATTGCAGACACCCTGGCATATGTTCCCCCATCCCACCACATGCCAGTTGTGCTGTGTCCCCGCATGTTCTCCTCACTGCATATCATGGTCTCCATTTCCCCCCATGGCAAGGGCACTGTTTGATCCTTTGTTCCCCCAATACTCCCTTCCTTACCATGGCCAGAGGTCTGTGTGCCCCCCATAGCAAGGTCTCCTATTTTCTCACTATGCCAGGAGTTCTGTGGGAGCCTCCCATTCCCCCTACCATTTCTTTTCTTTCTGTCTGGGGCTGCCAACTGTTTTTTTTTTTTTTTATCTCTAGACAATCACAGAGGTAGTTGAAGTTGCTGGGTCAGCCAAGCAGATGCCAGGGTCTCCATGTGTTCCCCATTTCCCCCTTACGATTTTTACCAAAAATCAGTATGGTTCTGGCTGTTGATGCCTTGAACATTCTCTGGAATTTTGGAATTGATGAGATGCAGCATTCAAAAGCTATGGCATTAGAGACAAACAGAGAAATTTCTTCAAGTTGAGAATAAGACCTCACTTTGCTCGGCTAAAAAGCAAATTGTACTTACTTTGGTCATTCTCATGTCTCATTATCTGGCATCTTCCATTGTCAAAACAGATAGCAAGGCAAGGGCAATCTGGCTCAGTATAGCCTTCTGTACCAGGGTACCAGTGTATTCCGGCAATACTGAATGCTCCAGTTATGTTCACCAAACAATTCAGTTTCATTTTCATCTAGAGACGGAATAGTTTAATCATTTAACAGCTCTATCACATATTTGACTAAGCTGGCCATAAATGCAATGTATATTTATACCAACATCTTACAAATTACTAGAGCTGGGTGGAAATGGTTCTCATATCCCAGGAAAATTTTCAAGATTTCAAGAAGATTTCCCCATTTTGATTCAGTACAAAAACTCAAAATCTTGAAAATCTGAAAAGAATTGGTTCGGTCAACTGATACTTTGATAATTGCAAAATGTTTAATTTAGATTGCAATCTTTTAAAATTATTATTAATTTTTAACTATAACTTAAACTTCAAACAAAGTCATTTTGAACCAAATAAAGGAACTTTTCATTTTGAAAAGGTCAATGGGGACATTTTTACAATTTAAAAAACATCTTCCCCCCCAAATTTACTTCTACATTGGAAATTTGTCAAAACCCACCCTGACCCTTTCCTGATGAAAGCTTTGGTTTAGATGAATCAGCATTTTTCAACAGAAAGTTTTCCAACCAGCTCTACAAAAGGCCCCCCTTTGTTTAAAGTTTGCAGATGTTAAGTTTTATAAAATAGAAATGTACTTACAAAGTAATTCAAGAGAGAACTGGAAAAAGCTAAGATTTTTATATATTTGTAATCCACTATGACAGCATGTTTTCAAGTGTCACCCAGGCTCACCCTTCCCCCACACTCTCAACAACATGAACTTTCAGTAATAAAGTACTGTACAAAAAAAAAAAACTCAAAACATCTGGAATTGTTTAATGCCTTTTCTACACTATCAAAAAGCTACACTGATTTTGAAAATGGTTTAGTGCATACTCCACATTACTGCTCCATAAACAAGATAGGAGGCCTTGTTTGAGTAACATATGCTAAACAATGCTAAGCCAGAACCACGTTTGAGACTAGATCCTAGCTGGATTTGAACACAGTTCTCCAAAATAGTTATCAGAGAGTTTTAAAATTGCATAGTGAGGACACAAAGAATGTTACCAACTTTTAAACACTCAAAAATGATAATAGGGCTAGAGACTGATAAAGGGGTAGTAGATATTTACCAAACCCTTCTTTCAAAGCTACTGCTTTTTCATCTATTTGCATCTGACCTCTTGTAGTTATCAATTTTTTTAAAAGAAAATTGAAATAAAAGGAATATATATTTTGTCTACAGAAGAATTATTTTAAGTCTTTTGGAACTTTTTTTAAAATGACCTCTTCTCTTAATTGATACACCCACTTAATTATGGCAATAGGTTGTCCATCAGGATGGACAATTAGAGGATTTTTCTGTACTGTGTTGTTGCCTAAAATGTAATGGTACACAGTCCAATCGTATCAAAAAATTAAGTCTATGTTTTTGTAAAGTTGGCACTTTACTACTGTTAAGTATTTTCGAACAGTTATTCCTGTACTCCACATAACTGGAAGATCAAACTAAACAATGGCAAGTAAAATACACACTGACAGAAACATAAACCAATAGTATACACACATATTTTCCCTCAAGGACTTGCTGATGAGATGTAATTCTTTTAAGAGCTCTAATTTAATATACTAAAATTCCGTCTCACTGTTAGACAGCCATGGTGGAAAAATGAAGGCCTGATTGATGCCTAAGATATGTTAGTATTAGTACTAATGATGCATTAGCTTCATTTCATTTACCTAGCATGTACATAAATGTTTTCAAATTTCTCTTTTAAATATGGATTGCAAGGCAAAGAATGTTTTAATTGATGTTATGTTCATTTAGCTGCTCGGAATGATGGTGTATTTAAATGTTATCAGAATATTTACATTAGAAAACTTGATAATGTAAAAACCTGCATAAAATCAGAATAAGAAGTCTTCACATAGGACCTTGCGTAATTCTGAAGATTCAAAACCCTCAAATTAATAAAAGATTATAGCTACTACTTGTAAAGTATGTCTGTTTTAAACTTGTGATCTACAGTTTTACATTAAAAAATTAGATAGTTGACACATATACTGTACAGTACATAACTCTGAACTTACAATAAAATTCCCTTGGTTGTCATAAATATGAATTTCTCCATTTGCCATTCCAAAGAGTAGAATTTTGCTATCGGAGGACCATGCTACATGGCACAGTTGTGAACCTTTCAAATCTTTCCCCCAAATACGATTACCTATAAAAGAAAATTATTAAACTTAAGAAACATACCAGAGAATTGGAAAGATTACTCAGACACAAGAAACTACATAAACAGATAAAGAAATTCAAAGTTACAGTTTCCACGGTAACTAATTCAGTAGTGATGTATATATTGAGGCAGAAAGTTTTGTAGTCAGTTACTGGGGGAAACATAACCTTGTATTTCTCAAGTTTTGCAAAAGTAAAATCTCAGACATAATGACACACCAAGCAGAGTTTGGCTGTGGGATTTTTTTTAAATAAAGAAAAATAAACAGTGAGCAATATGCATGTCATGCCTTTAATTTCAATTACATGGGATTGTGCATTCACATAACCTACTTTTTGTTTATTTCAATATATGAATATCCATATATGATACATGCATATGGAAAACTACTCACAGTACAGGTTTGAATTAGTAAGGAAAATGAAGAGTTTGGCACATGCTATTTTCACACTTTATCAATTCTTTACTTCTCAACCAATTTTTCCAAAACTTAGCAAAACATTCATTTCTCAGTTACTATAACTGTGCAAAATTTGAACCTTTCAAATTAAACATTCAGGTTATCCTTATGCAAAAAAAAATGGTGTGTAAAAAGTATGAAAAAAATATAATTTTTCCATATTCGGGTAACTTAAGATGAATGGAATGTTATCAGACTTCAAAAAGAAAAGTCACCACTGGCTTGAGAACAAGGAACAGACATTTTTGCATGAAGGGTAATCTTTTTCTTGGAAAAAGTTACAAGTGCCTGAAAATAAGTTCTTAGAATAAATATGCTTTAAGAACCACAGCTATATCATCACTCTTGCCATACATGGAAAACCAGACATTCACTCCAATTGGAGTATCTTAATTTGGCTTACACAAGTTTTCTAAACAGAATTACTGAGAGTGAAAGCTACCCAAATCTCCAGAACACCACATTAGTTAACAAAACAGATAATCCAGCCTGTGATAAACCCACGATGACAGCCTCCATAACCTACTTCTTAAATTTTCAAACAATCACCTTAGTGCTTTCTTCTATGCTGCCCCTTAGCTTGGGAAGAGCACCACATAGACATGTGCAAAACTAATGCATTATCCTTCTTCAAATCCCTCCTTTAAAGCCTCCTTTGCTCTGACGACCACAAAAAACCTGGAAACAGTTAGGCAGCTGGTGTGCTGAGACTACCAAGGTGACCAATATTGTCTCATCTGTCTGTAACTATCTGTTGTCTCTTGTCTTATACTTAGCTTATAAACTCATTGGGGCAGGGTCCATATTTTTTGTTCTGTGGTTGTACAGCATGTAGCACATTGGGGTCCTGCTTCACAATTAAGAATCATAGGTGCTATGGTAATACAAATAACAAATAATAATAGGAACAACTTTACCATCCACTGAACCAACAATCACAGCCCCATCTTCGTACACAATACAAATCTTTTGTCCATCAGCATTCCAGCTCATACTTCGAACAACAGATTTATTTCTATTGTTGATCATCTCCTCATACCAAGCACCTGTGATCAGAGAATGGATTTCAGTTGTACCTTTCACTTTGCAATCCTTTAAGTGAAATGTGGTTATTAGAAGTAACCCAAGATATACTCAGATGCGGCTAATCATTAAATGTCACATTACAAAAAACGGCAAATAGCATGATAATGACATTCACAAACGATAGTAACTTTGAGAAGTGTTACAAACACAAGAAAGAAGAACAAAGGAATACAAAGGAATACAGAGAGGTTATAAATATAATCAGGAAATAAAATTAGATTCTGTTTATCTGAAATACAGATATTCAGCAAAAGGGAGAAACTTGTGAAACAGTAATGAAGAACAAGGCCTGAGCTGAGACTTGACAGAAAATTAGGTACGACTTTGCTATGTGATGTGGCAACAAAAAAAGACTAATGTAGCATTGGGCTGCATGCACAGAAGTGATGTAAAACAGAAAGGAGAGGCTATGGTTCCCTTTCTGTAAAACACTGGTGAGGCAGCTCTTGGAAACTATATAGGCACATATAAGCCACCAATCACTGCAGCGTCCACTGTGTTGAGGCGTAAGCAGCTCAGTTCCAAAAAGATATTGACACATAGAATGAAATTCAGGGAACAGGTGTTGGAGGGCTTGACTTGTTAAGATGTACAGGTCAGCCAAATGACAACAACAGGAAGCATAAAGGCATCATTACAAAACAACAAATATTAGAAAGTGCAGACACCAAGGATGGAGAATTAGTAAGGGTGGTCCAAAGAAGTAAAGTGATCAAGTTAAGAAAAGAGAAAATGTAGGATGTCTTTTTAAAATAACTGTGAGATTTACCTAGAGTCAGAGCTATTAGATCATGGAATAGGTTTTCCAAGGGAAGTAGTGAAAACTCTACTGCTTAAGACATTTAATAGACAATACATAAACAACACACTCTAGGAAACAATTTTCTTTGATAGGGTAATGAACTAAATGACCTAATGAGTATTTTCTGGCACTGATATACATGATTCTGCTATGACAGTAAAATTAATCCTAGGCAAAGTAAACCACCTGATTTGACGCATCCAAGATGGAGAACTGAAATGTCTCTCTATTTCTCTAGTAATTTGACAAAGGACTCTGTTCTTTAACAAAGATTTTTTTCTCTCTTTCTCTCCCACTATATATGTGTTCATTGGTTTGTTTTGATATGGTTGCTTGTGATAATTGGTGGACTCCTACAATTGATGTATTTTTAAATTGTGCTGATGCATATGTTTTTAACAGCTCAAATATTAAAACACAGAAGATGAATACTATAAACTATACACTACTTAGTTATGACAATGCAATAAATTCATGGAATAATTCTAGATTCTGTAGAAAAATTTACTCTATAATCTCTTGCTCTAGGCAAGGTCTCTAAGGCCTAACACCTCCACTAGAGTGTATCTTTTCTGCATTTACTGTTATAGCACAAAGGATTATTCAATATTAACATCTAAGACTAAACCTAAACCATTCTATTGTATATTCTTTGTATAGTTCAACAGGTTTTCTGCAAATATGAAAATGTTTGTTTGGCTATTGAGAAAAGTGAATAATAAGGTTTCAATTCTTTGCTGTTGAACAAAAACACTTGAAAACTGAGATCTTTTCTTAAGGCAGTTCTGGAAAGATGACTTCATTCTTTATACGGGATTACACGATGGAAAATGCGTACAATTAAGCCCGGTTATTAAACGCTTGTAAACTAAGAACTTCAAACATACCTTACACCTACTTTGAGCTTTGTAACCTGCAATTAAAGTCTACAGACACACATTATTCAATCTCAAAATCACTCACTATGGTATATTACCCAATCTCAGACTTGTCCCAGACAATACCTTTATACAACATCCACACAATGATGAGCCCATTTTGATCACTGGTAGTTAGCTTTTGATACTGTTCATTCCAGGTCACCACTTGCACAGAACCTGGAAAATTATATAAAATTCACTTTTTATATTAATCAGGAAATGGTCTAAGATAATAAAGATTATTACATCCTTTTTAAATTTTCAATCACACTTTTATGGAATCTCCTTGCTCTGCTGATTTTGATTCTGCTTTTTCAGCCACTCTTTTTTGTGACTGGCAATAAACGCTCTTCTTTCCATAGACCTCTACTGCATTGCCCCCACCTCTTCATCTATTTTACTCCCTGCAGTCACAGTCTCTCCAAATGCAACCTTAGATATTACTTCTATGAGATAAAGCCGAAATCTGTATTCATTCCTGGCTTCTGTCCTCTTCTCTGTTTCTGCCTGCCTTACCCTCATTAACTCCTGGGTCATTATACCTTTCTTCAGGTCAACAGATCTAATAATTGGCATTCTACTAGGGGGAGATTTTCAAAAGTATAAGTGGCAGTTAAGAGCCTAATTTCCATTTGTGCCTTTGAAAATCTCCCTCCTTATTACAAAGGACATCCTGCACACCACTACTCCATCTGAGACACAAATCTCACAATTACTCCTACTCTCAGAAATACAGGTGCTTGATTGACCTCAAAATTTTATTTACTTCCCAAATTTCCTAGTCTATGAAGCAGACTATTATATTGAATCCATATTAGAAATTAACGAGGCCACTTTTCAGTCAAAAATTTGTCATGCCTTCATTTCCTCTTACCTTGACTAACAAAATTCCCTAACTTGCAAATTTCGAATTTAACAAACAGTGGCTGCTTATCTCCTCACCTGGACCCAGGTCACGCTCATCCTCAAAAATATCTGCTGATATCTAATATCCTGGGACCAAGACGGCTACAACACTGCATATCAACTTCCTGTCTGTTTCAGAATCAAAGATATCACCCTTCTAATCTTCCACAGCATACTGGGATTTCCACCTATCTTTCTCAGAACTGATCTTTTCCATCACATTCAAATATGGCCCTCAAATACCAAACATCTAACAGGCCTCACTTCCAAATATTCACAGTGAGCAAAAGTCTATTCTCCTATGTTATCTTAATAACCTAAAACAGCCTCTCTTTCTCTTAAGCGTACCTAGTAGACCCCATGACTCTTCAAATTCCACCTTCCATGGTCCATGACCCTTTCTAATGGAACAGTTCAAAGAGTACTCTCTTGTGCTTCCAATTTCCTTATGATCATTCTCTTGGCACTGAAATTTTGCCATTCCACCCTTCTTCACCCCTGCCCTACAGCAACTACAAACCCTATTTGTATGATGTACATGTATGTAAACTGAAAACTGCCATGCCAGGTGATAGGAACCCATTTAAATACTTATTTCCTTGGATTAATTAATAATAGTAGATGGCCAAGCCATTACATGACTGATATTTATGTTGGTAATCTCTATTCCAGTCTTATAGTAGGAAAAGACACAACAATAAAATTATTTTATCAATTTTATAACAGAATATTAACAGCTTGTATTTTTACTCCAACCTTTAGCTTTTTTAGTATTAAACAGAAGATGACAGAGTAGCATAATGTAACTCTTACCACTGTGACCTTCAAGGGTCTGATTCATTGAAAGATTGCTAGGAGCTGCAAGTCCCTTTAATTTAGCTTCATCTAAACAAAAATAAAATAATATTATAAAAACTGTTTGTAATAAATGAAATACATCAACTTGTACATTTGGAATCAGATCTTGTAATCCTAACTCATGTGGTCAATCCCATTGACTTCAATAAAACTACTCTCAGAAGAAAATATTGCAAGATGTGGACCATTCTCTATCTACATCTCAGTTTGTTAGCTGCATCTGAACTCGCCCCAACTGCTCCCCAAGCTCAGACTCTCATCAGGATCCAGAGACTTGAAGAGAAACCAAAGCCAACTCCCTTTGTTTATTTTCCATTTGAAAAAGCACAAGAACTTGAAAAAGCCTTATTATTTCCCTTTCCTAAAATTTACTTATCTTAACTTGTAAAATGCACTGAGCCTTCTCTCTAGGCTCCACTGTATAACAGAAGAATGATTAACAATAATCAGAGCAACATAAATTGCATACATGACTTACAAATATATATGCATAACCTTTACTCCTCACGCTACAGTTCATATTTAAATAGCAACATGCTGGCCAGCAGTCAATATTCATTCAGTTTAAAAAGAGTGAGCTACCTGGATTGAGTTCATATCTGAGAGAAATCAACCTAACAGTTTGAGAATTCATTTAAAAATAAATGTCATATTATTAATTATTTGTTAAGCACCAACCATGTGCTCAGAACTGCACTGGTACAGAACATAAACAGACATAGGGTAGGACTTTTAAAAGTAAATCCTAAATGGATTAGGAGCAAAATCTCATTGACAAGGGTTGGGAATTGGCGCTTAACAAATAAATAAAAATTTGACTAACATATTTATTTTAAAATGAACTCTCAAACTGTTTAACAGATTTCTCTGACATTACTTAGGCCTGGACAGTAGTGCTGGAACAAATTTTTATAGTAGGGCTGCTGAGAGCCATTGAACCAAATTGTAAATACTGTATATAATGGAAACTACCTCAAATCAGGGGGTGTGGTAGCAGCCCCATCACCCTTAGTTCCAGCATAGATAGGCCTGGATCCACAAAGAGGCTTAGACATTGCAAGGCTGAGTGTCCCAATGCCTAACTTTTAGGGACCTAGAAAAATCACTGGAACAACAATGGGATCCACAAAGCCTGAGTTAGGTGCCTAGACTCCCTATATAATGAATGGATAGAGACAGGTACCTTAGAATACAATCCACAAAATCCAGCACACTGGGGAGGGAGGGGCACCTAAGTTAGTCAATCAATCATCAATCATCATCATCATCATGTTCCCATTATGCCTCTGACGTTTAGGGAAGCAACGAAGCTCATCCACTCCTGTCTGTTTTTGGCAAGTCTTTCAGGGGGTTCCCCAGCCATGCCCCAGGTTTTGCAGCTCGGCTTTCACAGCTCTTTATCATGTTGTTTTCGGATGGCCTCGTTTTCGCTTGCCTTCAGGTGTCCATCTTATTGCTATTCTGGTGATGGAATCAGTTTCCATCCGAAGCACATGGCCGATCCATCTCCACCGCCTTCTGGCAATGATGGTGCTCATATCCTCTTGGCTGCACTGTGTCAATAGATCTTGGTTTGACATTGTTCTGGGCTAAAAGATACGGAGGATTTTTCTGAGGCAGGCTGTATGGAATGAAGACAGTTTGGACATGTCTTACTTTCTCATTCTGCACTATAAAGTAATGCTGAAAGTATGCAGCCCTGATAAATCTTGAGTTTGTTTTTGGTGTTGCATTTTGATGATTTCCAGGCTGTATTTAAGCTCCTAAAGGTGTTCCTGGCTTTATTGATTTTGTTTCGGATGTCCTGGCTTGTTCCACCATCCTGGCTAATGGTGCTGCCCAAGTATGTGAATGTTTCTACATTGGTGGGAACATAATCCTCTATCCGTAATGGTGATGGTGAGAAAATATTAAAGGTCATGATATATGTCTTATTGCAGCTGATTTTCAGTCCAATTTGCTGGCTGAATGCATTGAGTCGAGTTGTTTTTTCTCGTATATGGTGTTGGATATGTGATAGGAGAGCAACATCATCTGCAAAGTCCAGGTCTTCAAGGGATGAGAAGGGTGTCCATTTAATGCCTGTTGGCATGTCTTCTGTTGTACGCTGCATTACCCAGTCAACGGCAATGCTGAAGAGGATTGCAGACATGACACACCCCTGACGTACTCCTGTTTTGACTTCAAAACTGAGCACCCTGTGATCAACACTGCGTATAAAGTTGAAATAAAAGCTTTTAATAATGTTGATTATATGGAGAGGGACTCCATATGCTCGCAGAATGTGCCATAGGCTGGTCCTGCGAATGCTATCAAAAGCCTTCTCAAAATCTATGAAGTTTATGTAGAGTTGCCGTTGCCATTCTAAGCACTGTTCTATTATGTTTCATAGCCTTTCCGAAAAATGGCTTGCTGTTTTCCGAGAATGTTATCAACTGCCTCTGATATATGATGGACTATGATTTTACACAATACTTTGCTTGGCACAGATAAAAGTGTGATACCACGCTAGTTATTACAATCACTGAGAGTTCCTTTCTTTGGTATCTTCACTATAACCCCATTGGTCCACTCATCTGTCACTTTTTCCCTTTCCCAGACTGATGTAAACAGAGGGGCCAGGTTAGATGCTGCTAACTCAGGGATGACACATTGAACAATTCTGTATTAAAGTTATCCTTGCCAGGAGCTTTTCCATTTTTTAAGGATTTGATGGCTTGAATGATCTCTTCCTTAGTTGGAGTGTCTCTGTTCATATCAAGATCTTCTTCTGCCTCCGGGATGTTTGCTTCCTCTTTAGGTGGCTCCCTGTTCAGCAATTCTTTTAAATACGCTATCCAGTGCATTTCTTGTTCCGTTTCTGTTGTTAGTAGGTGGCCTTGTTTGTCCCTGCTGAGAGTGTTTGTTGGTGTCTGCTGTTTACCACTAATAAGCCACGTCATTTTGTAGCTAGTTCCTTGTTCACCACGAGCAGCTGCATCCTCTGCTTGTGTTGCCAGATTATCCATGTAATGTTGTTTGTTCACTCTCACAAGGCATTTGACCTCCCGGTGTGCCTTGCTATACTGCTCGTGGTATTTGTCCTTTAACTTCTGGGATTTTGTATCTAAAACTTTTTTCTTCAGGGCTCGTCTGGTTTCTATTGTATTCCATGCGCTGGGTGTAATCCAATCCTTTCTTCTCAACTGCCTGTAGCCTAGACAGGCTTCACTGCTCTGTTTATAAATTGCTATTACTATTGTCCCACTTCTTGTTGATATCCTCATCTGCATTCCCCTCCTCTTCATCAAGGTCTGTAAGTGCCTGAAACCTGCTCTTTAACTGCAGAACGAAGGCTTTCGGTATTTCAAGGGACTTTAACTTGTCAATGTTACATCTATGTCACTTGTTTGGTAGACCCACACTTGTCAGTTTTGGCTTGATGGAGGCTATCACAAGGTGGTGGTCGCTGCCAACATCTGCACTTCTTCTCACTTTCACGTTGGTCAGGGAGCGTCTTCATTTGCCATTGATCATCATATGGTCAATCTGGTTCTTATCTCTGCCATTTGGAGAACACAATATAGCTTGTGAATTTCACAATGTTGAAATAGGGTTCCACCAATGACTAGGTCATTCATATTGCAGAAATCAACAAGCTCTCTCCATTTTCATTCATGGTGCCACACCCACGTCTTCCCATTGCTCTGTCATTGTTTGTGTTGTCCTTACCGACCTTGGCATTCAGGTCTCCCATGATGATAGTTAGGTCATGGCATGGTACTCTCTCTAACTCCTCCTGCAATGTAAGGTAGAATTTGTCCTTTACTTCTTCATCACTGTCATTTGTTGCAGCGTAGCACTGAATCGGGGGATATTATCGTGTTTCCCTTTCAGTGTGGCTCTCATTAGTCTGCTGCTAATGGACTTCCATTCAGGCAGGGAATGCTCCACTCTCTTCAAAAGGATGTTGTTCATCATCCCGTCCAGAATACAGCAAAATTTCTCCCGAGGCTGTTAATCTTCCTGATTCCATCCGTCTGCTCTCGCAGATACCCAGGATGTGTAAGCTGTAGCATCTCATCTCTGCTGTGACCTGAGCTAGCTTCCCTGTTTCGTACATTGTTCGTACATTCCAAAAACCAAGTTTGGTTTTTGTCTTGGTGTTGAGCACTTCAGCCTTCATGCGAGTGGCTTCTTTCAGCTTTCACCACTGGCAGTCATGTGGGTCATTGACTCCTGAAGACCATCACACACAGTAATGGTTGATTTATCCATTGCTGTTTCCATAACATATTTTGTTTTTTATGGGACAGGGTTGTTAGCCTAACCCCCAACCTGGAGAACCAGGATGTCTGTTTTGTTTGGCCCCTTCCCCACAGACCAATCCGGCATGGTTGAACCTACTAGGAGCAAAAATCCCCCACAGACACAGACTCTGGGGATGGTTGGAGCATGCAAGCTGTCCCGCCACGAGAAGGCACGGACACCAGAGGACAGAAGTTAGTCAATGGGAGATGCCAATGAGATGGGTGAGTTCCAAGCCCCATCCCTCTTTTGGATGTTGGTGCCTCAATCAGAGCTGAAGGAGGCACCTGTCTCCTCTTGTGATTTGTGACTGGGAAACCCTCTCCTAGAATCAGATAGTTTAGGTACCTAAGTCACTTCTGGCAAGACAGAGTTAGGCAGGTATTAAAATCCACACAAAACAGCTGGGGGCAGGGGCGAGAGGAGAGCCTTCTTTACAACCGTTAGCCCAAACCACTGGACTATATACAGTGGCTGTCACCCTCTCTGGCCTAATTAATATTTAATTATTCAATTATTTAATTAAAGTGGAACAACTTCATCTGGAGAGATATTCAACAGAATATCCCATACTCCAGTGGCTAGGGCACTCATCTGAGAGGTGGGAGATCCTTGTTCAAATCTTTTCTAATCAGAGAGGTGAACTGAACTGGAGATCTCCTATATCTTAGGGAAATACAGTAACCACTGGGCTAAAGGTATAAGGGAAGGACTCCTTCTCCCTACTGGCTGCTTCGCAGAGCGAGGGAGCCTATGAGTATACTTACTGGGTCAGGCCCGAAAGGCACTCCTCCATCTATCTTCCCCCAGTTAGTAGATCATACTCGGGCCTAGGTGGGACATAGGGGGCAGACACCAAGAGTGAGGGTGCAGTGCCCATGCTCAGAGGCTGAAACTTGGGGCTTGTCTTCACTACTGGGGTAAGTCTACCTAAGTTACACTACTCCAGCTACATAAATAACGTAGCTGAAGTCGACGTAGCTTAGGTCGACTTATCCCGGTGTCTTCTCTGCACTGCATCAACGGGAGGCACTCTCCGGTCAACTTCCCTTCCCTTACTCCATCAGAGAGAGCTCTGCCGTTGATTTAGCAGGTCTTCACTAGACCCACTAAATTGACCTCTGCTGCATCGACTGCAGAAGTGTTGATCTCCCCGTAGTGAAGACCAGCGCTTAGGTGCCTAGCGAACTTTTACAAGAGATATTTAGGTGCCAAGTGAGGTTATCCCTAAAAGGTTAGGTGGAGGTTTGGTGGATCACAGTGATGCCTAATAATGGGCCTTAGGCACCTAATTACCTTTGTGGATCTGAGGCTTAAGCATTTTTGAAAATTCTACCCACAGTCTCTGTTCCAAGGAATTTAGATCTAGATGACAGATACTAATCAGACAAAAATGCACTGAGATAGGCATATGATTGAAATAAATTAGATTGCATTTTTTAAAGTATGATTTTAAGCGACAATGACATTAACTAATATGACTGTAAAAACGGCATCCTTTTACTCTATACATCTGATGTGTGTGTGTGTGTGTTTTCAGAGTCTTTATGGAAACCCACAATTAGGGCTGTCAATTAATTGCAGTTAACTATTAACTCAAAAAAATTAATCACGATTAATTGTAGTTTTAATTGAACTGTTAAACAATAATAGAAAACCATTTGAAATGTATTAAATATTTATGGATGATTGTCTATATTTTCAAATATATTGATTTCCATTACAACACAAAATATAAAGTGTACAGTGCTCACTTTATATTTGTATTACAAGTATTTGCACCATAAAAATGATACACAAAGGAAACAGTATCTCAATTCACCTCATACAAGTACTGCAGTGCAATCTGTTTATCATGAAACTGCAACTTACAAATATAGGTTTTTTTTGTTACATAACTGCATTCAAAAACAAAACAATGTAAAAATTTAGAGCCAACAAGTCCACTCAGTTCTACTTTTTTTTTCAGCCAATTGCTAAGACAAACAAATCTGTTTACATTTATGGGAGATAATGTTGCCCACTTCTTATTTACAATCTCACCTGAAAGTGAGAACAGGCATTCGCATAGCACTTTTGTAGCTGTCGTTGCAAAATATTTATGTGCCAGATATGCTAAACATTCATATATCCCTTCATGCTTCGACCACCATTCCAGAAGACATGCTTCCTGCTGATGATGCTCGTTTAAAAAATAACGTGTTAATTAAATTTGTGACTGAACTCCTTGGGGGAGAATTGTATGTCTCCTGCTCTGTGTTTTACCCACATTCTACCATATTTGACACTGTCTCCCACAGTATTCTTGCCAGCAAGTTAAAGAAGTATGGCCTGGATGAATGGACTATAAGGTGGATAGAAAGTTGGCTAGATTGTCGGGCTCAACGGGTAGTGATCAATGGCTCCATGTCTAGCTGGCAGCCGGTATCAAGTGGAGTGCCCCAAGGGTCGGTCCTCGGGCCGGTTTTGTTCAATATCTTCATAAATGATCTGGAGGATGGTGTGGATTGCACCCTCATCAAGTTTGCAGATGACACTAAACTGGGAGGAGAGGTAGATACGCTGGAGGGTAGGGATAGGATACAGAGGACCCTAGACAAATTAGAGGATTGGGCCAAAAGAAATCTGATGAGGTTCAACAAGGACAAGTGCAGAGTCCTGCACTTAGGACGGAAGAATCCCATGCACCGCTACAGACTAGGGACCGAATGGCTTAGCAGCAGTTCTGCAGAAAAGGACCTACGGGTTACAGTGAACGAGAAGCTGGATATGAGCCAGCAGCGTGCCCTTGTTGCCAAGAAGACCAATGGTATTTTGGGCTGTATAAGTAGGGGCATTGCCAGCAGATCGAGGGACGTGATCGTTCCCCTCTATTCAACATTGGTGAGGCCTCATCTGGAGTACTGTGTCCAGTTTTGGGCCCCACACTACAAGAAGGATGTGGAAAAATTGGAAAGAGTCCAGCAGAGGGCAATAAAAACGATTAGGGGACTGGAACACATGACTTATGAGGAGAGGCTGAGGGAACTGGGACTGTTTAGTCTGCGGAAGAGAAGAATGAGGGGGGATTTGATAGCTGCTTTCAACTACCTGAAAGGGGGTTCCAAAGAGGATGGATCTAGACTGTTCTCAGTGGTAGCTGATGACAGAACAAGGAATAATGGTCTCAATTTGCAGTGGGGGAGATTTAGGTTGGATATTAGGAAAAACTGTTTCACTAGGAGGGTGGTGAAACACTGGAATGCGTTACCTAGGGAGGTGGTGGAATCTCCTTCCTTAGATATTTTTAAGGTCAAGCTTGACAAAGCCCTGGCTGGGATGATTTAGTTGGGGATTGGTCCTGCTTTGAGCAGGGGGTTGGACTAGATGACCTCCTGAGGTCCCTTCCAACCCTGATATTCTATGATTCTATTCTATGATTCTATGAACACTTTCACTGCAGATTTGACAAAACGCAAAGAAGGTACCAATGTGAAATTTCTAAAGGCAGCTACAGCACTCAACCCAAGGTTAAAGAATCTGAAGTGCCTTCCAAAAATCTGAGAGGAATGAGGTGTGAGGCACGCTTTCAGAAGTCTTAAAAGAGCAACACTCTGATGTGGAAACTACAGAACATGAACCACCAAAAAAGAAAATCAACCTTCTGCTGATGGCATCTAACTCAGATGATGAAAATGAATATTACTACTGGGCAGGGCTGGCTCTAAGATCTTTGCCACCCCAAGCAAAAAAATTTTTGACTGCCCCTGCTTTTTTTTTGTGCCCCCTCCACCCCCGCCTCAACTCCGCCCCTTCCAAACCCTTCCCCAAATCCCTGGCCCCATCTCCTCCCCCGGGCGTGCCACATTCCCCCCCCCCCACTGCTTCCTGCAGCTCCCGCCCTTGCAACCCTCTGCCCTAGCTCACCTCCACTCCGCCTGCCCCCCTGAACAAGCTGCAGCTCCGCTTCTCCCCCCTCCCTCTCAGGCGAGGAAGAGGGAGCGCGTTCAGGGGAGCAGGCAGAGCGGAGGTGAGTGAGGGCGGGGGGAGCACAGGAAGCAACGGGGGGAATAGAGAAACCGCTCTCCGTCCCAGCTCATCTCCACTCCACCACCGCCGCATCCCCCAAGCGCGCTGCTGCTCAGCTTCTCCTCCCTCCCTCCCAGGCTTGCAATGCAAAACAGCTGTTTCGCGCGCAGCAAGCCTGGGAGGGAGAGGGGAGAAGCAGAGCCGCAGCAGCGTGCTCAGGGGAGGAGGTGAAGGCGGAGCGGAGGCGAGCTGGGGCACATTTCTAGGGGCGGCATAGCCAGTGCCAGAATGCCACCCTAGAAATGTGCCGCCCCAAGCACCTGCTTGCTTTGCTGGTGCTTAGAGCCAGCCCTGCTCCTGGGGGAATTCTGCGCTACTGCGCACGTGCATAATTGATGACCCACGCATATTTTAAAATTTTTGTGCAGAAAAAAGCTTTTGCCGAAATGTTGCTGCAGTTCCACCTTTTGCCCACCAGACTGTGCTGTGGTGCAAGAACAGCAGCAGCTCCCAGACAGCCAGGGGAGAGAAAGAGCCTGCCTTCTTTGCAGCACCTGTCAAGCCAGGTCAGGACACAGAGGCTATTGGGATACAGACAGCGTGGGGTGCTGGGGGGGTCAGACAGGGGATCATAAGGGCTAGTGGGGGAGGACAGACTGGAGCAGCAGCTAAATGGGAGTGGAGGCACAGGGCCACAGGGAGAAGGAGGTGCAGGGCCACATAGTGATGGGGGAAGGGTACAGAGCTACATAGGGACAAGGAAGTGGCTGGATGGGGACATAGAGACACGTGGAGACAGGGGGAGAAGATACAGGGACACACAGAGACAGGGATGTGCTGGGTGGGGGCACAGAGACACATGGGGATGGGGGAGGAGGTATAGAGCCACATGGGGACAGGAGGAAGGGTACAGGGCCACATGGGGATGAGGGGAGTGGGTGTCTGAGTGGGGGTGGGGGGACATATGGACGGGGGTGCAAGGACACAAGCGGGTGCAAGGAGACACAGGGACATGGGCAGATGTGCCTGACTGAATGGGAGAGGCTAGGGGTCAGCCAGGGTCTGCATAGCGGAAGCTCCCTAACAATCCCTCCCCACCCCCCCCCCAAAAATCAGTTCCACACTTTTCCCACCCATACCCAACAACCCTCCAAGTTCACACCTAGGCTCCTTCCCAGCAATTTACTTCCCTCTCCCTCAGCTCCTCCTGCTTCTGAGGGGTGCGGGAAATACAGTTCTTTATTGTAGTTTAAATGAATTATTACTCAGAGTTCTGTATTAATATGCCTAGTAAGGAATCTATTTGCCAAAAAGCATTTCCTGAATCTTTTTTGTTGTCTGTATTCTTACAGACATACTTGCTGACAGATATTTTGAAATAAATGACTAAAAATAATTGAAACTGGTGTGATTATATTGTGTTATTTTGACAAATAAAATATGCAGAATTTTAAAATACTGTGCACAGAATTTTTAATTTTGTGGAGCAGAATTCCCCCAGGGGTAGAATATGCGTCGTTCCGCACTGCTTTGGATTGTTATCTAGCAGAATCCATCATCAGCATGGACGCATGTTCTCTGGAATGGTGGCTTAAGCATGAAGGGACATACGAATCTTTAGTGCATCTGGCATGTAAATATCTTGCAACGCTAGCTACAACAGTGTCACGTGAATGCCTGTTCTCACTTTCAGGTGACATTGTAAACAAGAAGCAAGCAACATTATCTCCCGCAAATATAAACAAACTTGTTCATCTGAGCAATTGGCTGAACAAGAAGTAGAACTAAGTGAACTTGTAGGCTCTAAAGTTTTATATTGTTTTATTTTTTTACATAATTCTACATTTGTAAGTTCAACTTTCATGATAAAGAGATTGCATTACAGTAATTGTATTAGGTATTTCTTTTGTTTCTTTTTTACAGTGCAAATATTTGTAATAAAAAATAAATATAAACTGAGCACTGTATACTTTAAGGACAGGTTTCAGAGTAACAGCCATGTTAGTCTGTATTCGCAAAAAGAAAAGGAGTACTTGTGGCACCTTAGAGACTAACCAATTTATTTGAGCATAAGCTTTCATGAGCTACAGCTCACTTCATCGGATGCATACCGTGGAAACTGCAGAAGACATTATATACACAGAGACCATGAAACAATACCTCCTCCCACCCCACTCTCCTGCTGGTAATAGCTTATCTAAAGTGATCACTCTCCTTACAATGTGTATGATAATCAAGTTGGGCCATTTCCAGCACAAATCCAGGTTTTCTCACCACCACCACCCCCCCCAAAACACACACACACAAACTCACTCTCCTGCTGGTAATAGCTTATCCAAAGTGATCACTCTCTTTACAATGTGTATGAAAATCAAGTTGGGCCATTTCCAGCACAAATCCAGGTTTTCTTACCCCCCCCCCCAAAAAAAAAAAAAAACACACACAAACTCACTCTCCTGCTAATAATAGTTCATCCAAAGTGACCACTCTCCCTACAATGTGCATGATAATCAAGGTGGGCCATTTCCAGCACAAATCCACGTTTAACCAGAACATCGGGGGGGGGGGCGGGGTAGGAAAAAATAAGGGGAAATAGGCTACCTTGCATAATGACTTAGCCACTCCCAGTCTCTATTTAAGCCTAAATTAATAGTATCCAATTTGCAAATGAATTCCAATTCAGCAGTTTCTCGCTGGAGTCTGGATTTGAAGTTTTTTTGTTTTAAGATAGCGACCTTCATGTCTGTAATTGCGTGACCAGAGAGATTGAAGTGTTCTCCGACTGGTTTATGAATGTTATAATTCTTGACATCTGATTTGTGTCCATTTATTCTTTTACGTAGAGACTGTCCAGTTTGACCAATGTACATGGCAGAAGGGCATTGCTGGCACATGATGACATATATCACATTGGTGAATGTGCAGGTGAACGAGCCTCTGATAGTGTGGCTGATGTTATTAGGCCCTGTGATGGTGTGTGTGTGTGGGGGGGGGGGGGGGGGGGGGGGGTGACAAAACCTGGATTTGTGCTGGAAATGGCCCACCTTGATTATCATACACATTGTAAGGAGAGTGATCACTTTGGATGGGCTATTACCAGCAGGAGAGTGAGTTTGTGTGAGGGGGGGCGGAGGGTGAGAAAACTTGGATTTGTGCTGGAAATGGCCCAACTTGATTATCATACACATTGTAAGGAGAGTGATCACTTTAAATAAGCTATTACCAGCAGGAGAGTGGGGTGGGAGGAGGTATTGTTTCATGGTCTCTGTGTATATAATGTCTTCTGCAGTTTCCACAGTATGCATCCGATGAAGTGAGCTGTAGCTCACGAAAGCTTATGCTCAAAACAAATTGGTTAGTCTCTAAGGTGCCACAAGTACTCCTTTTCTTTTTGTGTATACTTTAGGAACATAAGAATGGCCCCAAGGGGTCAGACAAAAGGTCCATCTAGCCCCAGTATCCTGTCTTCTGACAGTGGCCAATGCCAGGTGCCCCTGAGGGAATTAACAGAACAGGTAATCATCAAGTGATCCATGCCCTGTTGCCTATTCCCAGTTTCTAACAAACAGGTTAGGGACACCATCCTGGCTAATAGCCATTGATGGACCTAACCTCCATGAATTTATCTAGTTCTTTTTTGAACCCTGTTATAGTCTTGGCTTTGTATTCTGTGTTGTAACTGAAATCAATATATTTGAAAATGTAGAAAACATCCAAAAATATTTAAATAATTGGTATTCTATTATTAACAGTGGAATTAATCACAATTAATTTTTAATTGCTTGACAGCCCTACCCACGATATCATATTCAAAGTCACTTTCAAAGAAGAGTACCACTTTAAGTGCTCAGAGACCTGGTGGATTTTGCTCCAAATTTCATTTACCTGTCTGTGTTTCTAATTTTAAAACTTTCAACAATCCATCTTCTCCACCACATGCTATGAAACCTTGGTCCTTGTTCCAAGATATACATCTTAGCCGAATGTTACCAGGAATTGCAATCTTTAAGAAAGAAATATTTTTCAATTTAATTGATCAATAACAACAATGTCTTATTTTGAAAATATCCCAACCACAAACACTAAGCAAATACACTTGGGTTACTGTGCATCATAATATAAATTCCTCCAGCAACTTATCAGAATTGTAAGCACATGACTACAATTAAAAGTTGATAGAATACAGTAATGGCCATTCACGTAAAATTATACGACGATAAACAAACCAAGGGAATCAAATATAGAGAAGGGGAAGTGTAACAGTAATAATCAATAAAAATAGGACATTTCTTAAAAACATCTAACGTAGGGGTCCACTTATTTATCTTTCGCACCAACTGCTCTGATTGTGAGGGAAACACTAGGGGAGAAATGGATAAGGACACTGGGGATTTGCTCATCTTGGACTTACAGGGATCTCTCTAGGGTGCCTAAGGAAGGCAATATAGGGGCTCCAGTCTCCACATCTCTTCAGTGCTCAGCGCCATGCACTAACTCTAACAGATTGCAGGCTTGATGCAGAAATTACGGGTCTCTGCCTCAGGTCAGCCTGGAAGCCAGACTCGGCCAGTCTCATGGCCCTTCTGGCCTTAAAATCGGTCCGAGTCTGCCCAGCATCCTGGCACCGCTGCTCGACAGGGCTCAGCTCCGAGGGGGGGACTGCCGGGAAGAGGCTCCGCACCCCGGGGAGGCGGGCAGGTCAGGAGCTTCAGCCGCACTCTGCAGCTGGGGGCCCGGAGGGAAGAGATCGGACCCAGGGCAGCGCTAGAGCGGATCAGATCCCAGCTCTCCCGGGCCCTTGCGGCTTTTGGGAGGAGGGGGCGGCGGCGCTGGGGAGAGGCCCCTGCCCGCGCGTAGCGGAGAGGGCCCGGCGTCTCCGCGGAGGCGGCTCCCACTAGGCCTGTGACCCCGGCCGCAGGGCGGGCTCGGTGCTCTGCCCCCCGGCTGAGACAGGCCGCCGGGACACTCACCTTTTTGCTCAGATAGATGAACATCCTGCGGAGACCAGGGGCGGGGAAATGGGGGGGCAGCGGAGGCCTGGGGGTGCCTGAAAGGGGAGCGTGTTACCGCTGCCTCCCTAGCAACCCGGCTTCCCTGGCAACCACCGCCGGAGCCCGCCCCCGGAAGTAAACACGTTCACTTCCGGGGCGGTGGCGCGACTCACAAGTTCTGCCCTCCCGGCTAGCCTGACGCCCCTCCCCGCCGGCGTGGTGAGCGGGGACGGGGCTCGTCCAGCCCCATCGCTCCCGGTTTGTGGCCGGGGCCGCCCAGAGCAGCCGGTGGGGGACGCTCCCTTGGGTGCTGCTGGCCCTGATCGCGGCTCCTTCCTGTCGGACCCCGAGAGCGGTGGGATGTGGGGGGCACCTCCCTCCCCAGGTCTGTGCTGAGCTGGCTCCGACTCAGGCCCCCGCAGCTCACACACCCATCCGTGTGGCTGGGGTCCGCAGGACCCCGCTGGGGGGGCGGGTCCGAGTCTGGACTGGGTCCAAGCCCTGCCGTGTTGCAGTGTGGACGCAGGTCAAGCCGCAGATCTGAGTCAGAAGCCTGTGTAGTGCGGCGTGGGCGTGTGCGCCCGGCTGTGAGAGCGGGATCTGGCCACTCGGAACCTGGGTTCACCATCCAGCGTGGCGCCTCTAGAACAGCCTTGGATACACCCGTCCACAAGCCCCGTGCTTAATGTGCAGCGAAGACAAACCTTAGGGAGGCCCACGTGGCTGTAGGTGATCACCCCTCTGTTGTTCACATCAGGGCGATAGGAAGACAGCAGTGGCAGTATCGTAGCCAATGAGGTTAATCCGAGGCAAGATTATTGCTAATTGAAACTTTTCCCCAACTCCCATATGCTGCTAAAACTGCACTTTCCATCTCATCCTCACCCAGGCTGTCCCTGGCCCTGATCTCAAGTGGTTGGTGCCCAAGGAGCCCTGTATGACAACCAGCTGCCTCAGAAACCAGGCATGTAAACCTGAGGCAATATTGATCGGGAGGACCCGTTTTTGAGGCTCTAATGAAGCATAGCCCCCCTGAGTCATGCTGTGTCCTCTCACCAGTTGAAGATGGTGGGATTCTCTGGTTCAAGCCTCCTCACCAACCTCCCCTGACCACACCCTATATTTCCCATGGGTGCTGGTGTTGTATAGGCGTAGGTTAACATTTTTGCACCCACCTGAGACTTAGGGCCAGGTTTCTAGATATCTTTACAAATCCAACCTACAGGACAAGATTTTTAAAGGTATTTAAGCATAGGCGCTGAAGCACCGACAGAAAAAAATTAATGGGTGCTTAGCACCCACCAGCAGCCAGCTCCTCCCAGCGCCTCCCATCCATCGGCAGCCCTACTGCAGCCCTACTGATCCATGCCTCCCACCCATCGCGATCAGCTGTTTTGTGGCCTGCAGGAGTGCTGTGGGGAGGGTGCAGAACTGGATGGGGAGGGAAGAGGCGGGGTGGGGTGCAGAAGTGGGGGGTTGAGCCGACCTGGGGACTGGAGGAATCTGGCACCTGTGTATTTAAGCATCTGAAGATGCAAATAGGTGCCTTGTGGGATTTTCAACCGTGTTTAATTCCATGTGTAGGAATAAGATAAACTAGTATTTATAATTTGTAAGAAGTCCTGTATAAAAAAACTAAAAACAACTGAGAATTTAAAACTTGGACAACAACAGACCACAGATCTCAGTGGTGATTGAGCCTGGAGGTATTCTAAACAAAAATAGGTCTCAGCGGTGCATGTAGTGTTTTCTCTCCCTTCGCACTGACTCAATGTGCATTGGAGGCTTCAGGGTGATGTTTGTGGTCATTGTGTGTGTGGGTCATGTGGTTGTGCTGATTTTTGTCTGTGTGCTGGCAGCAGTGTGTTGATTTGTGTGTGTGTGTGTGTGTCCCGGTGTGGTGAGCAGCTCTGTGTTCAGGATTATTGTGTATACTGGGTGGGTGGCTGGTTGTGTTGTGTGTCTAGAGTGGTTGTGGTGGGAGATTTGTGCAAGTGATAGTTGGTCCAAATTATCCACCATCTGAGCAGTCTCCCTTATAAAACCAATGAAATTGTAGCACAGAAATTAGTTGCAGAGCAAGAGTTATGGCTGAGTTATCTTTGATATCACAATGCTCTTGGATTCTTGACATGACAAAAATACATGCCTTACACCCATATGACGTACCACTAGAGTAATTCATAAAGTCAGAATGGCTGAGAACTTAAAAATCAGATAACAGACTGAAAAACTCAGTGATAATTGAGCCTGGTGATATTTTGAACAAAAAGAGCTCTCGGCTGTTCTTGTAGCTTGCTTCACAGCATGACAGTCCTGGAAACTTATTACATAGATAACTGCATTCACACTGGGGGGGAGGGGGGGGTATGTGGTACTGCTTTAACTATACTAGTCTGTATTTTTAATAAAAGGTTCAACTTTTAACACAGACGGGACTTAAATCACTTTTGAAAATGGAATGTAGACTGTCAAGTCACTTAGATGTGTTTGCAAATTCCCCCCATTGCCGAACAGTCCTGTTTCAGCAATCATTGGCTAGCACTCACTGTACTGACCCTTAATTGTAGACAAAAATAACACACCAGTTGAGCTTGAGTTGGGTTTAACTCAGTTACAAGTAGTGGTAAATCCTGATTGACTTATCAGTGCAACCCCCCAGATGTCAATCTACACTTTTTTTCTCAATTGTAATGTATATTACTCCCAGGGGAATTCTGTGCCGCTGTATGTGTGCAGAATTCATGTCCCCTGCAGATTTGCTTCCCTGCAGAAAAATGACTTTCTGATGGGGAAGTAAAGATAAGCCGCAAGAGCAGTCATGCGCTGCTCCTGAGCAGTGTGGGTGCATCATTTCAGGCCCCAGGAGCAGAGAGAAATCACTGGGCAGAAGCAGTGGGGTAGGGATGCCCCAGGCCGTGGCTTCCACCCTTTGACAGGCTCAGCTGCTAGTCCTGGCTAGCCTGGGGAGGATGGGACTTCCTCTTCCCCTGCAAGGAGCAGCCAGGGCTTTGTCAGATCTACCCCGAGAAACCTCTCCAGCTGCAGGAAGCTCCGCACCTCTCCACTTCCTGCCTCCATTGCTCCTCAGCTCTGTGTGTCTGGGGGCAGGGGGCACTGTACCGGGAGCTGCTCCTGTCTGCCCAACCCCCTTGCATCTGGACCTGCACCATACCCAGATAGTCCTGTCAAAGCTCACCCCCTGCACCCAGAACCCTCCCCGCCAAACCTCACTCCCTGCACCCAGAACCCTCCCCACCAAGCCCCCTACATCCAAACCCATACCTCAACAAGCCTCACCGTCTGCATCCAGAGCCCCCTACACCTAGATTCCACTCTAAGCCCCACCTCCCTGCATCTGGGCCCCACCCCTGTACCTGAATCCTCACCGCAACAAACCCCACCCTACCTGTACCTACACCATTCCAACAAGCCCCAAGCACCCAGCCCCTCCACCCCACTGAGCCACACCAAGCCAGCACCCAGAATGCCCCAACAAGCCCGTTCATCCAGATCCCACCACATCAAGCCGCCTGCACCCATATTGCTCCACACAGAACCCTATCATCCCACATGTAGATCTCCCCACACTAAGCCCCTCCACACTTGGATCCTGCTGGGCTGAGCCTGTCTGCCTACATTTAGAGTGCTTGGCACAGGGGCAGGGCCCCAGGCAATTTCTGGGGCAGACTTGGCCCTTGCACTATGTCAGGGTAGGGTGCAGCCTCACTGCCATGTCCATGTCCTGGGGGTTGCAGGCTGATCTCACACCTCTGCCTATGCTGCCCACTACCCTACTGCAGCCTCCACATTTATTTATTGACAACATTTCAGAATTTTAAAGTAGTGTGCAGAATTCCCTCAGGTGTAGTATATACACCACTTGCTAAATACCAACTCCTTAATCTGAGCTACTTCCAAGTGTAGGCTAGGTCAGGTTTCCCTCTAATGCTGCTGTCTCTATTACCGTATACCACCAACCAGAGAAAGGGAGAGAATATTCATCGGCAGGACAGCATGGTGGCTCCCAACAACAGTGGGGAGGTCTAGTCTCTGACTGCCCCTGAAGGAATCTGCCATGTTAGGCAATTCTATTCTCAGCTGCTCTCTATGGACCATTACATACAAATGAAAAGCAAATCAGAAGACTATCTCTGTGATTCACATATCTAGCTTAGATACTTATTATGGTCCCTATATACCATAGTATCTGAGCACCTTTCACTTAAGATTAAATACACTAAAACCACCCATGTGAGGTAAGCAAGTATTACACCCATTGTACACAGGGAACAAAGGCAGACAGTAGGCGACATGCCTAATGACACACAGGAAGCTTGAGATAGAACAAGGAATTGAACCTGGGGTTCTTGAGTCCTAAGCTAACACCTTAACAACTGACAGGTTTCAGAGTAACAGCCGTGTTAGTCTGTATTCGCAAAAAGAAAAGGAGTACTTGTGGCACCTTAGAGACTAACCAATTTATTTGAGCATAAGCTTTTGAGAGCGATGAAGTGAGCTGTAGCTCACGAAACCTTATGCTCAAATAAATTGGTTAGTCTCTAAGGTGCCACAAGTACTCCTTTTCTTAACAACTGAAGCATCCTTTTTCATGGGTGGAGGTGTATGCTGATTATATCTGCCTGCAATCTGAAAATTTAAAGAGACAGCCATTTTACCAAACCATAGGCCAAATACGGTTTATACCGTGTAAACTTCAGTGAAATTGCATGGGTATATAAATAAGCAGAATTTGGCCCCAGTGTTTACACTAAGGCATTTTCAGATTTCAGGCACTTTCTTATGAAAAAAGTGAAGTGAAGCTGAATTGTTGAACCGGTCACAAAACTGAAAGAGGCCATATACTTATAAAGGTTGTTGGGCTTTTGGGATTTTTTTTTTTTTTTTTTTTAGTCAAAAGAATACAAAAATTAAAAATCACAAAAAAATAGCTTTAACAAAGAGTGAATAATTATATATAATTAATCATTCCATAGCAAGAGGCACCATCTTTATTCAGAATTCTAAGGTTAGGAAAGGTTTCACATTCTCTAGTTGAACATGCTGAAATGCTCAATTTTAAATAAAAATAAGAGTGTTATTTCTTATATTGTAACATTTGTTTTTCTACCACCAAATATATGATGCCCTGAGGTGTTTTCCTCAAATGCAAGCATCTGTATGTTAAAAGGAAATACTAACTTCTTGTTAGTGTATAATAAATTTAAATTATGCACAGCAATGTATGTGAATACAAGGGCATACTTCTGATCCTATAAATCTAAAGTATGTGTAAATGGAGGCTACACAGGGATGTAAGCAAAGTTAATTAGATGTAAGATAGTCTCACTTCATTGTACACTTGGGCCCAGATCCACAAAAGGTACTTAGACATCTAAACCTCATATTTAGGTGTCCAAGTCCCCCATTTTGGCTCCATTGTGATCCACAAAACTCCTGCCAAACCTGGTAAGCACCTAAATTCACTTAGCACCTACATTTTCAGGGTAAAAGCTCCCTGGGCACTTAAGTTTCTGCCTCTGGGCATGTGCACTGCTGCCTCCCTATAGACATCTGGACACTTATCTCTTGCCTAAGCCCCAGAGTGATTCACAAACCAGAGGAAGATAGGCATGTGTCTGCTTGAGTCTCATGCAGGACCTGATCTGGTAGGCATGCTCAGAGGCCACCTACTGGCTCCCATTCAGAATCTGACCACAAGAAGAGGAAGTAGCCCTACCTACTTTGTAACTTTCAGCACAGTGGTTAATGCACTTGCATGGGATGTGGGAGACCCAAGTTCAATTGCCCAGTTTCTGCCAGACGAAGAGAAAGGATTTGAACAAGGGGAGTAGGGTAAATATGGAATTGGAATTAACCACATTTAAACTAAGAAAAATGTGTGTTGTAAAGAAAGGCCCCAACAAGGAAATCGAAGGTAAAGGTTATATGGTGAGAAGGAATGAAGTAGGGAGGCTGTCTGGTTCAAAGAATAAGATAAGGGAAAGTTTCTAAAAAGAAAGCCTCTGACCAATAGGGGTGACTGCAGATGGCTTTAAAGACAAAGAATCCGTCTTAAAAATGAGCCAACATAGGGCTTCCCAACCCATGCATCAGTGTTAAAGTCTAGGTGCAATAAAAAAAAAAAAAGTTGAGCACCAAGGAGGTGAGGAAAGGCCTTGGGGAAAAGGAGGTTGTAAATCTTAATTGGAATAAGGCTGAAAATAAGGGTGAACAGTCTAAAAAACTTCTTTTTTTAGTTAAAGTTAGTAATTGGCAGAGACATTGCTTGTTTGTTAAAGGGTATAAAAAAGTAAACTCTTAAAGGGTTCATTGCTAATACCTGGCTGACCATGTTGGAGGTGACCAATATGGGTCTAAGCACCCCTGGGAATAGCCCTTTGTAAGTATCTTGATCAAATGTTTTGTTACCTTTTGGATGCAGTAAATTGCTTATTATTTAGGCATGTTTAGAGCAATTGTGAAAGTACCATTTGGCCTTTGGCTTCAGTAAAGGAAGTTATGGTTAAATTGTTTGGTAGTTTCTCATATTAGTTTAAAATATTAAAATTCCAGCAGGGGAACTCCCACCTCTCAAGAGGTTGCCCGAAGCACAGAGCTCTGGGGTATTCTGCTCTGGGTGCTCCCTCAATCTCCAGTTGAAGCTGTTCCAGTATGAACCAACTAAGAGTGATTGAAGTACAGGCACTGGACCCAAGATCTCCCACCTCCCAGGATGCCCTAACACTGGCTTACAGAGTTACATTCTCTCTCTGTCTGTCTGGTCTAACAACTATTCCACAATGGATAAATACTTAAATAGTCATTAAGCCATATCAGACCCTGAACAGCAGTGTATTGTTGACACTATGGTTAATGTTTTAACAGCTTTAAAATTGACTATGTTTTTAGATTTATATTTTGCTGCTATAAAAAGTGGGGGGGGGAATCTTTAATTTAAAAAAATCCAGTGTTTCTTGAAGACAGGTATTTTAAAAATTTACAGATTTTGGATGATTTTGTGCTAAATACAATTCATATCTTCTTCCATGACTGTGAATCAAAGACAGTGTCTCACTGACTTTAGATGTTTTTCCAGGCTCATTTTTATTAATGAGTCAGCAACATCAGTTCTTAATATAAATACTGTCTGAAACAGAAGAGAAAAGCTCTCAACATTAGTGTGCTGATCTTAAATTCACTTTTGGATATAGTAACTTTTAATAGTCCCATTTAATGGACAGATGCCCGAGGCATTAAATTCTCTACATCGAGTCATTTCATGGTTTTATATGATTTGGTACATTATATATCCAGTACAAGATGGATGTTTTTATTTTTTCCTGTATTTACTTTTAAATAGGGAATAAAAAAGTTACTGGAAAACTGACACACTGTACAGCTTATAGTACATACTGAAATACAGCTGATCTCTTTTTAAATTATCCTTATATAGCATGGTTGCTGTGACCATATCCTAGCACCTCTGCATGGGACACCAGTTTTATTACTAAGACCAAGGCATTCCTGGAGGTCTTTGACAAGTAAGCAGTCAATAATACCAAAGCAACTGTCATCAGATGTGCAAATTAAAATGACTAAGCACAATAAAAAGAACAATTGCTTTCAAGTGACACAAATAGTAGTTCTAGACAAGCTCCTGCTTGTACTGATACACTTGCAACTTCTTGGACACATCTAGTCTGGTTGATTAAGGGCAACATAAATTAGCAGCTAGAGTTCTATCAAGCTCAATTTACATACTTTCTCAACTGCATTTTTAAAAAATAATAATCATCATCATCCTTTCTAGACCAGAGGGATAAAAAGGTTTGAACAACTTACTACTACTACATCATATCTGGAGATCTCAAAGCACTTTACAAACAAAGTCTACAACACCTGAGGTACCCAGTTTACCTCAGAACCTGGTTCTCTTTACAGAGGTAGAATCTGGTCCTGTGAAGTGCTGAGCTGAGCACTTTATTTCAATGGAAATGGTGCTCATCATTGCTACACAGTCAAGTCTATTTTAACAGGAAGTCAAAGGTGCAAGCTGTAAGTTTTACTAGTAACCCTGAAAGAAAACATTAGCTATTTGCAATAAAGCTTATTCATAAGCTTAGCCATGTTCTTTTGTACAATATTACCAGAGAGATATATTGCCTGGTTTCTGAAGGACATACTACAACAGCTTTACCCCAAATAGATTTAGTTATATTAGCCTTATAATTGAAATACCTAGATTCCCTGGAACCACTGGTTCAAATCCCAGTACTGCATCCTGCTAAAAATAGCTACATTGAGTCCCATGCACTTTCCTAGGTGGGGGACGGATTTCAGATTAGACCTTACAAAAAAGCAGCTGTGAATTTTGTTGGAGAACTGTGTATGTCCACCCTGATATCCTTGGTAAGTGTTTTCGTTCTGTTCCAGAAACTTTGATTAACAGAAAGCCTAGTTTATCCCTATAAATTAGTTACCATATAAGTCTTAGATTTGTTGCTTTTGCTCTCCTGCCCACTCTTCTGATTGATCCTCCAAAAAATAAAAGCCCCACAGGATTTTGAGGATGTTTATCCAAGTAACAGGTTTACTATACCCCAGAACTGGAGCCTTCACTTTTCTCTCCTCACATTTGTCAAGTGTTTAATAAATCTTTGCATAACAAAAAGAAAAATACTTCCATCAGAAATCCTTTGATACCCCATCACCTTTCCCAAAGGAAAAAGGTGTAAGGTGAATTGAAACAAAGTTGTTCATTAGACAGACTGGGGGATATTTAGTCACAACATCCAGAGGGGCACAGAAGAATAACGAAGAAAAGATAGGTGTCCTGTAACTGCTACTAACTTGGCAGAGTTGGGACAGATGCAAGATGTTGATATGAGGGCTCAAAACTGGACATCTGCTGGCATGCTTGCTCTATCAGTTCTAACATAAGCTTGGAACATGAGTGCCCTCAGTACCACCAGTTTCCCTTTTGGGAGTTCGTGTACATTAGTTAGGTCCCACCCAGGCCACTAAAACCAAGAGGACTAGCTGCAATTAAAACATCTAGCCATACTTGGGAAAGCAGGGGTATAAATTAGGAGGATGGGAGGCAATGAGAGCCAAGATGGAGGCAAAGGCAAAGTTGTGCAATCTTGGATATGACAGGGAATCTCAAACTTTGTATCCTTCTCAGAGAAGGAGGAGGTAGGGGAGGAAGGGTGAAACCATAAATTCAAAGTGCTGTGAGGAATTTTTTTTAAGCAGGGGCAGCATATCCCCCTATTCTACATTTCAGCTTACTGAAAAGATCACACATTTTCCTAGATACAGAAGGTTGAGATTTTGGAGAACGTAAGTTCTATTACATGGTCATTTTGTTCTTTTGACTAACATCTCCTCTTTCTCCTAAGCCATGTGACATGTTTTTTGTTTTAAAAAAAGTTCCCCCTCCTACAAGTGAGCACATAATACAAAGTTTCCTTAGATCATTACCAAATCAGTAAACAATTTGTTTGGGAATTCCTCTCCATGCCACCTCACACAGTCAAGACTACTAGTCAACGTTTCTTAAAAGATTTATTAAAGTATCATTTATCACAAATAGAGAAAATATACAGATTAGAAGCATGCAGCCATCATCTCCCACATTTAAGTAATTTCTGTGTGCATTTTTCTTGCATTCACAGCATGTTGTAAAACTTCAAATGTTAGTGCCAACTTCACTCTTCCTGAAAATGTTTCAAGGCAATAGATAACAAAAACAATAAGGTAAGATAGTGTGAGAAAAGTGCAAAGTAAAAAATATATATATACACACACACACACACACCACATTCAAACCTCCCTCCCAATCTCTTCCCCCCCCCCCCCAAAATGATTAAAGAAAGGCAAAACACCCATTTTGCTGGTAGATCAGATTGTCTTTATGAACTACTGTACAAAAAAAGTACTCTACAAATTAAGGGCCTGACCTGCAGACATGTATGCCTGTGGCTAACTTTACTCATGTGAGTTGTTCAGTTGATGTCACATGAACTACTTCACTCACGTAGTTCTAATGTTTGCAGTACAAGACCCTAAGGCAACAAACATGTTTAAGACCATTACAGAGAACAGAAACTAAAGCAAACAGGAAAAAAGTTACTGCCAGATGTGTTTTGCTTAGTAGAGTTATATCAAACATCTTTTAACAGGAAGATTTGCTCCTAAAGCCCTGAATATTTAAGCAATTTTGCAAGATTAAAAGGACAAAAACTCAAGAAGTTGGTACAGATGTTAACTAACGTTAAGTACAGTTGCTTCAGGCAGGTATGTAAGGAGGTGGGGGTTCCTTCTCAGGCATCTTCACTGCCATTTCATAGGTTGGCAGGACATACTAAAAAAAAAAAAACAGTGAGGTTAATTGAGATTGCAGAGGCTTTTAGGAGAGGCCATATCAACTTGATTCTCTATTGCAGACAGATTTTAGAGTGAAACTCCCAGCAAATGTAATGCCAGAAGCACCAAAAGCAGCTTATTCTTCAGCTGAATCTAAATCTCAGCCACTACCTCTATTCCATTTTTATCCTTTTCTAGTAAGCAGTAAAGGAGCTAGCAGGGAAACAATTTCACCTCCCATCCTCCCAAGAAAAAAGGTCAAGAAACTGGAATTTTAAATTAAAAGTTGTTGAAAAGACATTTGTCAATATAAATTGACATAAGATTTTCCAATTCTGTGAGTGTTTGATAATTATGTTCAATTGTTTCTCTGCTAAAAAAAAACAACTATAAACCATGTAGGCTAGATCCACTTTGGGGGAGGATTTCCTGGGGGGGTGTGCGCGCGCGCACGTGCGTGCACCAGAAGCGCAAAATAAAGATAACTAACAAACAGCTTGGTGTTGCAGATCTGCATTCTTGGCTTTGAAATACCAACTGACTGTCTGAAACTACTGCATTCTAGACTCTGAAAGTATGTTCACTTTGGTGAACTGAATTCACATCACCCTCTATGCTCACATAAATTTCATGCCACTATCTTCTCCAGTGGTCACTAGCAGCATCCAGTCTTGCAAAGCTAATGGAATGCTGCTACTATGTTTATGGGATAGTGGTTCCTGAACTATAGGAACAGTGTGCCCCAGAGCTCTCATAGGTGGCCCACAGAACAAAAACGTTCTGATAACCAAATCACAGGGACTGAGGTTTGGGTCCTGATATGGGTTCTCTCTTATGAAATAGTTCATGGAACTAGAAGTCTGGAGAACCACTGGTACTGCTGCTGAGTCATACAGTACGCACTGTAACTAGAGCTATAATATATGTTAACTAATTTTATTTGCTGCTCCCAATAATCCTAAATTATTTCTCTACTAGATCTAATGATCACACTTCCACAGGAGCGTCATTCAGATGTTCAGGTACTATGGTGGTGGGGTTCATGTACGTAAAGAGACAGAGATAGCACCTTGATATGGAAACTGATGTAACCAGATGAGTGTTTCTCCCCTCAGCTCCAGCATCCTCTCAGTTTTCCGCAGTTAGTGCCTATATTACTCCATTTGTTTCTAATGGTGCATACTGGAACTGAGAGACAGAACTTCTGGCCAGCACTGAAGAGACAATGATCCGTTATCGGACAGCTAGTGCACCTGGATCGTAGTGCTCTGAAGTCCCATATCTACTAATCCAAAGAATTAAACCAAATGGAGTCTAGTTGATGGACAGGGGGTAGAAGCCCCGCCATCTAGAAACTAATGCTATCCTTGTATGCCCAGGAAAAAGCAGAGGAAGCTCTGCTGTACTATTGACATTTTTCAAAAAGATCAGGTGCTGCAGGCCTTCTGGAAGTGCTGAAACAGCTGCCATTCAACAGTGGTCCTTTGTTTTCCCTGAGCAGTTGAGGCAGAGTCACAAAAATTCTACAGAAATTTAAATAAAATCTGATGCCTCCAGATTGACATCTTCTGACCTATGATCAGAAAATTAAATGCATGATGCATTGTCCAACAGCCTCACAGAAATGTGAAATTAGAGTTCCAAAAGCATCTTTCATCTGAGGAATATTCTCATTTGCAGAGGCCTGTATATTACTCCATTCCCCGATTTGACTCATTTCTTTCATGTACCATCCATGGGGGCTCAGACAGAAGCCAATGCAGCTATAACTCAAACTGGTTCTCGAGGGGATAACATTGTTTAATTTTAGAAGTACATACGGACATCAAACCAATTTTAAAAATAACTGGCAATTTGTTCCTTTGTCTAAGGAAGAGACTTTACCTGTGGAGGAGCTTCAAATGCAGGGTACACGGCTATCTCAGGCAAGTTTCTGTTGCTGATGTATTTATAGCAGTTCCATACACAGTTAATTAGATAAGCCTGAGAGATGAGAGTTATATTTTAATAAATAAAATCAATTTGCTTTAAAAAAAACAGCTGACAGAAGCAGTTGCAAACTTCTTGAGGTCACTGGAGTTTTTTACCCTCAGCAGTAAATATGGCCCAAGGTATTTAACCAGCTGGCCTTGTACATTAAATGTCCCCACCCAAATCATTTCTTAATGAACAAAAACTACCAAAATTTCAGTATATGCTCTACATGTAGCTCACACATCTCTAGAGAACAAACATCTCCAGCACATCAGAGAACCATTTTAATCCCCTTCACCTGATTGTAACACACCAACTCAGGGATTGGAGTACATGGAAGAGCAACACCGTAGTAAAAAGGACCTCACAGATAATTCCTTCACTGGGTCCCTGACTAAGCTCCCTCTAAACTGCATGGCCGTGCAGCTGCCTATTAAGTGCCATGCAGGCACTCAGGGCTGTATTGGGGAGAGATGACTCTCCCCAAGCCCCGGACCTGCTGTGGCCAATGGACAGGCACCCCTCCCCTAGCCCCAAACCTACTGTGGCCCAGGGGAGAGACACCTCTTCCACCCCCCCAGTCCAGGTGCTGCTTCAGAGAGCTGGAAGGGAGTCCCTCTCCCCACTGTAGCCCTGGGGAGCCCCACTGCACCCCAGGCTCCTCATTCCCCAGAGCCCACAACCCCAGCTGGAACCCTCACCCTGTTCACCCCAACCCTCTGTCCCAACCCTGAGCCCTTCTCCCTCCCCCCACACCCACCACTCACTCACTCTCCAAACCCTTTGGCCCCACCCAACCACATGGATTTTGTGATGTGCACTAATATTGAGGTGATCTCAGATCACTTCCATATTGGTGCACATAAAATTCGTTCTGCAGATGGGTGGGAAAAATTAGAGGGAACACTGGTTCCTGACCTGTGGGAGAGTATACAAAGCCTGAACATTAACATTTAATAGTTTTGGTGGGTTTATTATTTTTCTCACCTCCCCCTCACCCCCAAAACCATGTGATGGAAGGAGGCAGAGATGAGACTGTAGCGAATCCTGGCATCCTAGAGTGCTGGGAGATGAAAGAGCAGAGATTAAGGGTTTGGGGCTGAGAGAGGGATGACTTAAGTGCCCAGACAGTGGGCTAAAAGAAGCAATGCTGTGAAAGGCCAGGGAGAAGAGAAATTATTCTGTCAGGGATTGGAGTCTAGGAAGTAGGTCCCATGGGTGAAGGAGGCAGAGAGAAGGGGCACCAAAAATGTCTTAATAAAAAGGAAGCCACCACTCTCCCTATCCCAGAGCAGCAACACCACTGCAAAATGTAGAGGGATAGATTTGAACCTAGTTTTGTTAGGGACCTAAATTGGGAGTTGCTTTTAGGCTCTCAATACTGTTTAAGAACTTGAGGGGAAGAGGAAAAATCAAAATAAAAAACCCACACACCAGCAGCTTTAACAGCCTGTCTTCTCTTATCTCCAGGAAACCTGATGCCCTTTTAGTACAAGTGTGTGGCTCAATCACCACTTATACAAAACAAATAAAAAAGTTTAACTTTATTTTATTCAGACTTGGATTGTAAGCACCTTGGAGCAGGGACTGTCCTTTTGTTTGGCATTAGTACAGCGCCTGATAGTAATCTATGCTTCGGGCTCCACAGGGCTACCATAGTAGAAATAGTAACATTTGAAATTAATGAGTTATATTCTAATAGAAAGAACCTACTCCAAGTTTGAATTATGTAGTTATTTGTGCACTGTTCAGATGGCTGAAGGCAAAATGACAGACAGTTTAGTGAAGCTATGGCCCAATAGCCTACCAACGCATACCCTGTTGAAGCTTACTGAGATTTACATTCATGCACACATGGCAAGTGTTTAAGGCCCTGCTGTTGGTATGTACATCTGTTTTGTTCTGTTCAAAAAAGCTTCACTTGCAAGTTACTCTAATACAGCAGAATCTCAGAGTTACGAACCGACCGGTCAGCCACATACCTCATTTGGAAGTACACAATCAGGCAGCAGAGACAAAGAAAAATAAAGCAAATACAGTACAGTACTATGTTAAATTGTAAACTACTAAAAAATAAAGGGAAAGTTTAAAAAAAGATTTGCTAAAGTAAGGAAAATGTGTTCTTGTTTCATTTAAATTAAGATGGTTAAAAGCAGCGTTTTTCCTGCTGCATAGTAAAGTTTCAAAGCAGTATTAAGTCAATGTTCAGTTGTAAACTTCTGAAAGAACCAGAACATTGTTCAGAGTTATGAACGACCTCCATTCCAAGGTGTTAGTAACTGAGGTTCTACTGTATAGAGTTTCAAAGAAGACTCTAAAAAATATTAAGGAAAAATTTGCATTTGCTATTTCAATTTTTTCCAGAAGACTTCCAGAGACTAATTTTGTTCATTCTGGTTCCACCCTTTCCACACCACTCAATGATTTTAAGACATGGTTGCACCCTTGTTCCAAAGTAAGGACTGCAACAGAAAGTCATAGCTGGTGACTGGGTTTGATCAGCTGGTGCGAACACATGCATGCCCTACTGTCCCCTCTACTCTGACTAGCTTGTTCTTGTAGCTAGGCAGGGTCATAAAGTGTACATGTCCATAAATATATAGAGATCCATTATCTTCTGCTCACAAAAAGCAGCCATGAAGAGCACATGACTATGAACTGGCAGCTCTAGTTTTAGATGTACCAGCCACAGAAGTATTCCTTTATAGCATAAAGCCTTAATTCAGTTTCTTTCTTAAACACACTGGGGCATTTAAAAAAAACTACATGCATCTCCCCCACTCACATCACCACCCCTTTATATATGGGTACAGGGGCTGGGAGGGAATAGAGAAGGTCCAATCAAATTCAGGAACACACTAGAAAAGAAATTCAGAATGTGATATACAATATTAACTAGCAATTTTTCCCCACTTGTGTAAAGTTTAAAAACAAAGATCACGCATAAAGTGCTTTGTCTAATTATACCACTTCCTTGTGAGCTTTACTGCATACGGATGCAAATTTAAAGACAGCACTTAAGGTTTATTTCTACCCCCAACTACACAAAAACCTGCTCTTTCTACTGCCCTATTCCCAATAAGCACAGCAATTAAAGAAGTTTAGGTATCAACTTCACTGTGCCAAATATGAAACTGAAGTCATCCTCCAATTTAAAAACCCTCAAAATATAATGCAAGATGCTTAATCCAGATTATGAATAGTTTGGAACTACGTATTAGTGACACTGCAATACACAAACTTTTGAAAAGTAACATTTGTTATTTAAATAATATAAAGTATCTAGTTTACCTTTAAGATGATAAATAAGGCAAAAAACACCAGGACAACGAACAAAAGACAGCTGGAGTCAAGTGCAAGGAGGTCATCTTTGTAAGGCAAATCTGGCTAGTTAAAAAGGAGAAAAAAACAAACAGATATCAGTGTCAAAATCTGAAGCTATATTCACACTGATGATTAGCTCAAACGGAGGGGCCCAAATCTCCCCTTCATGGATTATTTATGTGAAAGAGCTAGGAAATGTCTCAAGTTCTCACTCTCTTCCTCTAGGGATAATTTGTCCCACCTCAACCCTGAAGTGAGTCTGCAGGGGAACCACCAGAGAAAGGGTCAGCTGCAGAGAGGTCTTGTACTTTCAAATCACCACCAAGTCCTTCCCTCAATCCCATGGCAACAATTCACCATGGACCACCTTCAAAAGCAGCTACTGACCCCACAATCCCACTCAGGAAGAGTGCAGAAGGAGAACTTATGCAAGTTTATGCCAACTAGGTCAGAATGATCTTGTGCCAGGCTGGCCTGCAAGTTGAGGGTGGAAAGCAGGTGTCCCCCACCCCTAATCTCCTACAAATAACAGAGGCCAAGTTCTTTGGATCCGGAATTCCAGTTCCCAGGCCAGACCTGTATTTGAGTGGAACCCATTATATTAAGTTAAGCATACACTTGTATACATCTAAAAACTGACCTGAGGGAGTTAATGATTTAAGTCTTTTGAATCTATGCCACCTACCAAATCTAGCTTGTCATTAGCTTTGTGCTCTATTTAATACCTGAAGGGGACTGAGCCTTTCTTGGACTGGAATGTCAAATGCTTTAGTGTATTAAAAAAAAAAAAACACACAACCACAGACCACACTCCCCCTTATGAAAACCAAGATTGTCACCTGTAAATTAACCTAATTAACCAGACACTTACTAACTCATCCAGATAGTCTTTGATTCTTGGCATGTAAGTAAGAGAACTGATGGCAACCAGGCAACTGAGGACAAAGTTAAAGAGCTGGTAACAGAAGAATGGAATGAGCCAGCCCACGCGGTGCTGGGGGGGGAAAAAAAAAAAAAAAGGAGTTTGTTAATCTGAAAGTCACATTAGCCAAGTTTAGAACTGAATGCCATAATATACTTACAGCAATCGCTCCATACACCATCATTGCACTTATTGTGAACAGGAGGAGTGAGATGGCGAAGAGAACACAAGCATTTTCTGAATTAAAAATGGGAAACAAAAGTTAACACACCACTTCACAGTTTTGGTATCTAACAGGCTTATAATTTCAGTATTTCCAATTTGAGCACACAAAATCTACCTGTTGACTAGCCACACCCCATAATCAGTTTATCCAACTGTTTTCACTTTGTTTTTGCACTCATAGCTACATTACAAATAAGCAACAGCAGTCTGTATTATAGTACCTTCCATACCATTCACCCAAACAGTTAATTTGGTTTTATTAAACCAATCCACAACAGTAATTGCTCATATGAAAATAGGACCACTTCCACCATACCTATAGCTTTAAGTTACTTGATCTCATAAATCAGTAGCCATTGAAACCAAATTGCTCTTTAACAGAGCATAATGCCATACTCTGTAGAAGGTATTGCTGTTTAAGTAGCAGAAGAGGCTTAAATTCAAACGAAAGCCACATGGTGGTAGTATTCAGGCTATTAATGGGGGTCTGAATAATGAAGAGTCTTCTTTTGTGTCATGTAAATTGAGGACATACAATTGCCATCTGCAAACTACATTATGTTCATCCTTTTATTGGTCACATAAATAATTCCTTATTTTGATCAGAGACAGAAACTGATTTGACCCAGTTTAAGGAAACTGCAAGAGAAAGATTAATAGCCTTATTTTTCTGAAGTGTTGATCTATACTTCCCATAGAAGACAAGGGGTGCTTACATGACTTCACATGGAAATTCCAGGTGCTCAGCACCTCAGAAAGTAAGCCCATAACAGGTCAGATTAAGAGTTTTGGCTCCCAGGTTTATACTCATGATACTACCTCATCCACTACATCGGCCTCACCTCATTCCAATCCAAACACATTGCCATCTTTCCAGCAATTTTTTTTATGAGTGGGGAGGGGGAAGAAAGCTTACAAGTTATGGAACCATCAGCCTATATAACCGACTAACCATGTGGTTTTATAGTCACCCTCATCTTTACTCTTCCATCCCACAATCCCTTCCATCTGTTCTTGAGCCTCACTTTTTGTATCATCTTGAATTCAGATTATAAACTTTGGGACAAGGACTCTGACTTGCTTGTTTTTGTAAGGCATCTGGTACATTAAAAACCACCACACAACTCTATATACCCAATACTGGATTATATAATGTTACACAGTTAAGCAAATGATGAAGTCAAATACCTACAAAGGTGCAATCGTTAAACCATAAGCTTTGCTACTGGCTCAATGATTGCATCTTCAGATTATACACACACCATTTATTTTTCTTTGTGATTCTAAAACAAATTTTTTAAAGTATCAAACTATTTCTGCTATGAATTCTCTTTTAATAGTTTTCCTTGTGTACCATTTCATTCTTATTAGTTCTTTGATTGTGTCAAGATGACTTTAGTGAATCTGTCCTGCATCTTCTTTAAGTGTTCTTAGCATTCAAAGCTATTGAAGTTTTCTATTTTCAGTACATTTTGTTCTTACATAAGTTATTCAGACTCATGCACAATAGCTAAAGCTGGCTTCTGAAAAAAGAGCCATGAAGTCTTTGACTATCCAGATCTTTCTGGAATAAGGTAAATCAAAGTTCAGGAAAAGAGACAGCCAATTTGGTTTCCAATGTAATTTAATCAAATTAAAGTTACTGGTAGGTAGAAAATAAAGACAAGGATAGCAAATGTCTAATTGGAGACTACAGGTATCTGCCAACCTACAAAGTGGTAGAGAAAACAGCAGAATCTACCCCACAGATTTGCTTTCAAGTGTCTAATATGTTGAGAGAGATATGAAGTCAAAACACAGTATGTAAGTTTTACTTAAGAGGCTTTCATAACACTGATTTTTTTTTTATTTTTTTAAAGCCACAGCAGAGTAACCCCTGACTTATGATAAGCATAGGTACACATTTGGCAGATGAGACTTATTTGAATAATGAATTACACAGTAGCCATGCAAGATGTACTAGGAGAATGCACACTTGCCCTAGTTTCTGCTAAGTAGTAATCTGGGCACTTTGAAGTTAGACACATACCAGCCATTCTCTCTGAACCATAGTAATTACCAATGACTTCATACTGTATGTCAACAGTTGGCACTGAATTAGGGTGGGTCATTTCCACAGTCAGCAAGATGCCCATCAACAAGTTCACCACCTGAGAAAGATATTGCAGTTACTTAAGTTATTTAGAGTTACAATATGGCAGATAAAGATGTAATGTGTGCTTCAGAAATCATTTTTCTGATGAGAACACAACCAACTCTAGCCTAGTCTACACAAGAAAGCTGCACACAGTCAACTGAAGGTGTTATTTTAAGCCAGTTTGAACTGGTACAAAAAGCTGGGTTGGACACTCTTGTCTTGGTTTAAGAGTCACCCCTTAACTTCAGCCAGTGCAACTTTGTTTAGAAGAGGCCTTTGACTCCCCACACCCTCCCACTTCAGATGAAATAAGGAGGCAGGGTACAAACTTTGAAACAATGCAAGGAAGAAGAAATCCATCTCATGAGCTGATTAGAAAGAGTAGAGTGAAACCAAGGAAAGAAAAGAAGGTATAAAACATGACACCGTAAGATACTTTTTAAAAAGGTGTTTCTATTTAATGCACCTAACTGACAATGTTACAATTAGATATGGCACAAGAGTAGTTTACAGCCATCCTACTATTCATTTAAATTGCAGGGGGTATAGCAGCACAAGTATTTTTCCACCCTAGCTAGTAGCCTTAGTGGAGGGAGGCAGGCTTTGGGGAGGGGAAATTAGATACTATTGGCCCAATCCACCTCCCGCGTAACTCAACAGAAAGACTAACTTCAATGGGAACTGGATCAGAACCTATATAAAGGAGGTCAAGAGAGGGGATAAATAGCAAAAATTTTAAAAAGTGAAGTCTTACCCCCACAAGATTCAGTAAGATTTGATTAGATATACTTCATATACTCATGGTTGGTTGTAAGCCCGAATGCTTGATAACATTTGCTTTCTTTATAGTATTGCTGCAGCCGGCTGAATCTCTCATTTAAAGTCACTATTCTGGTTTAGAGTTACTAGGTCCCAGTGTTTCAAATAAATACTGTTTAACTACAGTAACTCCTCACTTAGCATTGGAGCTATGTTCCTGAAAAATGCGACTTTAAGGGAAACTGGATTTGCTTAACAATTCCCCATAAGAATTAATATAAATATGGGGGTTAGGTTCCAGGGATTTTTTTTTTGCCAGACAAAAGGCATTATATACATTTTAAACAAGCAATTTAACACTACACTCATTGCCAAGTATGAAGTTTGGTTGAGGTGGTGCAGTCAGAGTGGAAGAGGGTGGATTGTCCAGCGCTCCTCTTGCTGAACTTGAAAAAACACATCTAGAGATGGTTGTTTTGCTTTCCTTCGCGCCCCCCCACCCCCTTTGGTAAATTTCTTTATAGCAAGTCATTAGATGACCAACTCCCCTAATCACTTTGAAGCTGCGTTCCCTGTCAGGATCACCACCACTCAACCCTCGGCCCCCCCAATCCACCCCTTCCCCCAAGTGCCCACCCTTGACCTGCCTCTTCTCCCTCCCCCTTTACTTTGCATGCTGCATCCTCGCTCCTCCCCAACACAGCAAGCCAGCTGATTGCCACAGGCAGAAGGTGGGGTGCACGGTGGGAGGGGGAGCCTGCATGGCAAGTCCTTGCTCTGGGCAGGACAGAGGGGGGAGAATCAATCAGCTGGCTTGCCCGTGTTTAGGAGGCAGGGGGGAAGGAGTGATGACTCAGCATGCAGGCACCCCCCCTCCTGTCCAGGGCAATCAGCTGGTTTGTGGTGTTCAGGAGGTAGGGGAGGGAGTGGGAGCCTGCGTGCCAAGTCCTTGCTTCTCCCCCCTCCTAAACACTGCAAGCCAGCTGATTGCCATGGGCATGAGCAGGAGGGGGAAGGTGTTGATCTGTGGGGTCTGCTGGCGGGTGGGCGGCACCGTGGGGGGGAGGGCACATGCAGGGAGGCTGCCAGCTGTGGAGAAAGCAGATAGCCAAACATAATAGTGGAGCATTGCATAACTTTAAATGAGCATGTTCCCTAAGTGATCAGCAACGTAACAATGAAACCATGTTAACTGGGCCGACTTTAAGTGAGGAGTTACTGTACAAGGAAAAAAAACCAGTTTCACTGTGATTAGCCTAGAGTAAGATAGGTTTCAGAGTAGCAGCCATGTTAGTCTGTATTCACAAAAAGAAAAGGAGTACTTCTGGCACCTTAGAGACTAAAATTTGAGCATAAGCTTTCGTGAGCTACAGCTCACTTCATCGGACGCATTCAGTGGAATGCATCCGATGAAGTGAGCTGTAGCTCACGAAAGCTTATGCTCAAATTTGTTAGTCTCTAAGGTGCCAGAAGTACTCCTTTTCTTCTAGAGTAAGATAGTTTGCAAAAGCACCCAGCAGTATTATTAGTAATTAGTTGTTAGAGTATAGTTTCTGATATTCATCTCTAATGTAAACAGGAAAAGTCAGTTTGAAAGCGGTTTCTTGGATGACAAAAATTGACAATTTCCCATTACTCATTCAGAAAGACCTGCCTCCACTGGGATGTATTTTTATAAAGGCGGACCAGGAAAGCGTGGGTTTGCAGTTTCCAAGTACTTAAACCGGATTTTCCCTTGTTTGCTGGTCAAGCTCTGGGAGTCTGATGCAATGGTAGCAGATTAATGCACAATTACAGAAGTCTTCTGTAACCAGAACAGCTCATTAGGAAACTGAAGTTGCTTGTTAAAATGTTAGACACCACAGTTCATGCCAGTTAGATGTGCATTTCCCACATTTTGAAAGTTAAAATGCATTTGCTTAAGTTTTGGGGGGAGGGGGGAAGGGGCAGTACACATGCTGGTTAGTTTATCCATTTGCATCGTACGAGTCTGCTATTTTGCATCTTTCTGTACCTTTGTTCATTTGTGTCCTCACTGCTCTCTCATATTTCCCACCTTTTCTACTTTCCCATGATAAGCACCATCTCCTCACTGCTGCCAACACTGTCAGTAGTTTCACTCAATCTAACCCCTTCATATGGGGGGGGCATTTTTAATAAATAATATTTATAATCAGGGTATCTGCACTCTGAATATCTATATACTAGGAAACTAGCTTTTTGGCTTTGAGAACTTCTTAACCCCACCTTCACAAAACTAAAAGGCTCATGTAACCATTGCCACTATTTAAGATTCAGTTAAAACTTAGGTTAGCAGTATAAATAAGCTTCACAATAATACATTAAAGCTCAGCTTCCATCATCTGCTATTGTAAGCCAAAGCTTTACAAACACTTCAGTTGTAACACCTAAAGTAAATCAGTGGATTTGCACTCAAAATGCTCATTTCTAGTGCATTAGAATTCAGAAGTCATTACACAAGCAGGTCAAAATGTGTTTGTAGAGTCATGATTCCAGTATCCAAACACTACTCAAGTGGGACAAGCGGTCAGATAAGTCCTAATATTTCAGAGAAAATTACCTTTGGCTTCATTAACTGCATTCTAAGTATTGTAGCTATATTTTATTTTGTCCACCCAGACTGATGCAAGGAGGGTGACAAAGATGGGGAGTATGAAGTCTTATAGATCTTATTTCTGATCAAGACTGACATTTGGATTTTGGACTCTTTGTGACTAATAAAAAGTCACAACCCACCCATCCCTCAAAAATAAAATATAAAAAAAGTCTGGTGTGGTGATTCTATTTGTACTGCCAATTGAGACACCCAGATTAGATTTCTAGCCCTATTTTCTTGTTACCTAAAAAGTCAGACTGGGGGTGAACTACATCTACTGGGATAAGGGAATGACACAATGCTCAACAGAAGCTTTTCAATTAAGGAACACGAATGTCTCCAAATGAAGAGTCCAGTCTTACCCTCCCCATCTGAAAGAAGGGTAGCTTCTGTTAAGATGGAGTTGTAATAGTGTGAGTCACTGTATGTTCTGGACTACAAACATGTTCAGCCATGGAGTCCACACACTTTAGGCCTGGTTATTAAACTGAACATTTTTAGGTCAGGTGGGAAGGGAGCCAGAAAACTACTGCAGGCAGCATGCGTGTGGAATCTATAGAACTGAAGGACGACCTCATCCAATTTTATTATTGCCCCCCTTGCCCCAGTTTGTGGGTGTTGAGGAAACACTTTGGAATGCACAGCAGCCTCCCTACCCTAGTCTCACTAAGGAGTAAAAGAGGCTTAGTTTTGTGTTCAGAGCTATATTATATTAAGATGAAATCAAATTAATTTCATACCTAACACTTTAAGACATTTTGTTTTTAAAAAGTGGTATTTCACTCTGTACATGTATTCAGAACCACCACCAGTCTCAAAATAAAATAGTCTGCACATATACATAGCTCAAGAAAAAGATGACTTACCTATATTTTTACACTCAGAAGCCAGTGGATAACAGAAGCTATTAAAAATGCAGCAGTTCCCACAAACTGATATGAGGTATCAGTTTCTCCTTCTACTTAAAAGAGGAAGGACAGCGTGGTACCTTGACAAATGCTGACTTATTAATGGATACTATGGTCTCACTCTTGGGCCAGTGTTTCCAGTTCCTAAGCAGACAAGTACTTCACTTTCATGGATCAAAAGACCTAAATTTTAGGTTCCTCCAAGCATCAGATTTACCCCATGATAACATAAGTAACTACGTTAAAAAGTGAGGGTTCTTATTTTCCTATGAGGCAGAAGAGAAAGAAACTTCTTCTACTCTTGCACTCCCCTCCACCTCTCCTTATTTAAAAACTAATTTCCCCTCTTAAAAAAAAAAAAAGATTTTCCACTGCATGCATCCAATGAAGTGAGTTGTAGCTCATGAAAGCTTAGACTAACAAATCTGGGCATTAGGTGCCACAAGTCCTCCTTTTCTTTTTGTAGTTATTTCCCTGCATCTCAGACCAAAAAAACCCCATGTTTGAAATAAAAAAATATTTTTGTAAATTGTTAAGATTTGCTCAGTACTGAATGCAACTGAACCTTCAGAAGCGGAGAAGTTTAACTAAACAACTGGATGTTCACTAGAGGGCTCAGACGAATCCTAAAAACCAGGTAGTAACTGCATCACTGACTGAATCACCACAGCTTGTTGCCAAAAGGAGATAGCATTGTTTCAGTGGGAGTAGCCATTATTTTTAGTCTGTTTATTGATCCCACCAACACAATAAATATGTTTCCTGTCTCTGGAAGCTGCATGCCCACTGAGAAAGCCTGTGGGAAGAAGGAGCTTTAAAAGCTACATCTTATGATCATTTGGGGGAAGGGAAGGAAAGCCTCCTAGCTGTCACAAATGGTTATTTATAGGGAACTATAATGATCCTGAAACTCAAATTACCACAAATCTCCCAGGAAAGTCCCTGGGCATTGTTAAATATCTAGGTGGTGGGTAGGAGAATTCAGGCCCAGATCTTCAAAATGTATTTAGGCTTCTAATTTAGACAGATTTCAATGAAAGTTAGGAACCTAAATAGCTTTGAGGATCTGGGCTCCACTTCCTAGTGAAGAAAATAGTAAATTTTAGAACTAGACTTCCGAGAGCAAATGTTTTGAGTATTTGTTTACCATTCACTTATTCTGCTTTTAGGCATCACCTTTGTTTGACATATATCCGTACTGGTTAAGTCCCAAACTACCTAAAACAGTGGTCACCAACCCAGTTGATCATGATCGACTGGTCGATCCTGGAGACTCTCCCAGTCGATCGCTATCTCAGACTCCTAAAAGTCTGTTGGCGCAACAGGGCTCCTGCTAAGGCAAGCTCCCTGCCTGCCCCGGCCCCGCTCCGCTCCCAGAAGCGGCCAGCACATCCCTGCGGGAGGAGGGGCAGTGCACCCCCGCAGAGACGTGTAGTGCGTAGAGCCATGTTGTCCCCCTCCCCCCGCCAGGGTCTGCAGGGGCACCCTGACCCCTTCTGGAAGCAGCATGGAGCCAGGGCAGGCAGGCAGCCTGTCTTAACCCTGCTGCGCTGCCAACCAGAGGGAGCCTGCACCCCAACCCCTTGAGCCTCCTCCCAGAGCCTGCACCCTATACTCCCTCCTGCACTCAAACTCCCTGCCCCAGCCCAGAGCTCCCCGCCACTGCAAACCCCTCAGCCCCAGCCCAGAGCCCACACCCCCTCCTGAACCTCAACCACCTGCCCCAGCCCAGTGAAAGGGATTGAGGGTGGCAGAGAGCGAGCAAGGGAGGGGCAGGGGAGATGCAGTGAGTGGAGCGGGGCCTTGAAAAAGGGTAGATCCTGGGTTACCCTTAAATTTAAAAAGTGATCTTGTGCATAAAAAGGTTGGCGACCACTGACCTACAGTGACTTCTAGTCTCTAGACAGATTACCAGAATAGAGAGAGTTTTCCTCATTACAGCCATTGAGGAAGTATAAAATCTGAAACAAAGTTTAACACTGGAAGAACAAAGAATGTCAGAAGTTAAGAACAGCTTGTATTTCAACTCAACTATTATAATTTGATCTGACAGCACCACCTATAATGAAGATTGCCTGACACTTTTCATTACAAGACCCTCAATTGCCTTTAAAATTTGCCACACCAAACGCTTGGATTTAAGGTTTTCCATGCCAGGTATCTGCAGCTCCAGGCTTTGAAGCAAGGATGTTGCATTATTGGCATGGATGTGCTTTTTGTAAGCCTCAAGGAAATTTGAGGTGTGATGGGAGTAGAGGGGGAAGAAGCAAGAGCTTGGGGGGGGGAGGAAAGGAGGTGAAGAGGGGGCAGGGGAAGACAGACAGAAGCAGAGAAGGACATCCTACAGAAATTGAGACAGAAGGAAGGGATTATAACCACTAGAGCAGAGGTTCTCACATAGGGGTGGGTGTGAGAAATTTAACAGACACAAAGAAGGGGGACCCTAATCAAACAAGTTTGAGGACCACTGCACTACAGTACACTTCTCTCCACAACCTGGAATGGAACCAAGCAGTCATGGTTCTCTACACTCCTTTGCTGTCAGCAAACAGCTGTGAAGCCCACGAGCAAAATGTTGATTGCCCCCACACTAGTGGCTGGTACACACTGAGGATGACAATTAGCTAAGGTGCCAGAGGTGATGTGGATCGAAAAGGTCCAAACTCCACTGATGACCCAAGTTGTGGAACCAGACTGCCCCCCTTTCCCCCCCCTCCCCCATGACAAAAAACCATCCAGAAATTCTAGGAAATTAGGAAATCTAGAAACAGATACACCAAGAAGCAATTTTGACAGGAACTGCCATTTTAGCCCTTCTGTCTGTATATTTTCTCCCACCCATATTTTCAGTTCCTCATTCTCTCTGCACACTCAACATTTTGTATTAGTACCCCAAGCTTCTTTATAATTTTCCCCTCATACTCTCTCTGACCCCCCCACCCACTTCCACTATCTGCTCTTCCCACCCGTCCTGCAATGCCAGCCTCAATGACACAGAGGCTGGAGCAACAGTTCTGGGCTACTGTTTTCCATTTCCTCCCCCAGCCCAGAAGCTGGGTGAAGGACTCAGATTACACCTCCCAGGAGACTAGTTACTTCATAACCCTACTTAGCTCACTCCACACTAGTTTCTCAAGCCCCGGCCCTAACTTTTAGTAGCGTTTTCAGATCACTGTCTTATTCGTGACACTGCCTCACCTCCCCCAACCCACATCCAGAGCAGAGGTCCTACCTGTCTGACCAAAAGCACCAGAGACTGTTTTGGAAGGGCAAACAAATGGCAAATTGACAATATTGGCATCTATTCCTCCTCCCCTCCTAGATTTCATCAGTGTTCCTGAGAGATCTGTCGGTGGCCTTTTCATTCTAATTTTCTCTTGAAATCTGCACCTATTTTTAGAGCTTTATCAGTATTACCCTAATATTTAGGAGCACCAGTCATGGACCATCTGTTGAAACAGATGAAAAAAAATCTACATAAAAAAAACAGAAAATAGACAGAGGAATAGAAGAAAACAATGAGGCAATACTGATCAGCATGAGAGTCAACGATATCAACACACCAACTGCCAAACCATTGTCAAGATTTTGTAAGCATCTCAGCAAAGGAAAATAATGCATTAGTTTTGCATTTTTTATTGGAAACCTCTCCCAAGCATGATGCGCAATATGGAGTAACCACAAAGGTGCTTTCTGGAAAATTTAACAAGTGGCTGACTGACAACAGCATCACTAGCTGGTTGGAGGAGGGGAAATTTACATTTTGATAGCAAAAGATGACAAAATGCATTTAACTTGTCCGGTATTATAATCTTTTAGCCACTCTTTAAAAAAAAAAAAATACTTACTGCTAGCTCCTTATCACCTCCTGATGAAATTTAACCTCTGGCATAACTTTCATAACCCTTCACAATTTAGCTGTCTCTTATGTGTCTGCTCTTTCCCTTGTGTCTCCTTCACTGGTTTCCAATGCTTGCTTCACTCATGGTAGTTTGCTCACAGAGTGACCCTACATGTCCTTTTCCTTTCACCCACTTACGCATATTTTCACGCTGGCTTTTTTGGAACTCCCATTCTGATCCTGTCCACCAAAACATCCACTCCCTCCTCCAGGGCCCCACTCAATCCTTAATTCTTCAAGGTTTATATGCTTCTAGACATTCATTTTAAAAATCTCATCATGCTCTCAAATGTTACATCCTAGTCATTCAAGCAACCACACAATCTTACTGTCCTACCCTCCACCTACTCAGACCGCCCGCCCCGTGGGTCATGTCTCGCGGTTATCATTTAGTAAGACAACGTATCCAGAGTTGCTGGGGACACAGAGAACAGTCCCTGCCCCGGGACACCTCCACTAAGAAACAGGCCAGAGAGTAGGGTGACCAGATTTTACAGGGACAGTCCCGATTTTTGGGTCTCTCTTATATAGGGTCCTATTACCCCCGTCCCGATGTTTCGCACTTGCTGTCTGGTCACTCTCCGAGAGCAGCACGAGGGGCTCAGGTGAGTGAACAAGTGCGGCGCCACTTTTTCCTCCTCCCGTGAGGTAAAGCGATGCGGGGGGCGGAGGGTCCCCCGCACTCTGCGGGAGCGGCAACCCGGGGCCCTGCACAAGCAGCGAGTCCCCGGGGGCGGGGGGCCTCAACGTGAACAGGGCCCGGCTGGCCCGCAGCGACTCTGGCCCCGCCGGGCGCCGCCCAGCCCAGAGCCTGGCGAGACGCGCAGGAAGAGCTGGGCGGCGACTGGCCGGGGCAGGGGCGAGGACACAGGCCCCCTCCCGAGGCAGGAGGGGGGCGGAAGAAGGCCGGAGGAGGGGGGAGGGGAGGAAAGAGAGGATTTCACGCAGTTTCACAAGAGGACTAGCCACAGCATACAGGCCACCAGGCACCGTCCACGCACCACAACACGGGCGACCACGTCCCCACCCCAGGCACGCATGCGCTGTACTGCCTACTCCTCGGGTAGCCTGCCGGCCCAGCAACGGACGAACTCCACACGCATGCGTAGTGCGAGACACAGGGAGCGCGCCCCCTCTCCACCGCACAAGCGCGCTAAGGCTGAGGGAGCCCCCTTCTTTCCCCGCGGGGTGCGGGGCCTCTTACCATGTACCACGTCCCCAGGATGATGGTACCGGTACGGACATGGCAGCAGCCGCAGCAGCGGGTGCTGTAGAAACGGCCCCGGGCCCGGCTCCCCTTGAACGTCATAGCGGCAGCAACAGCGCCTTTTCCTCACACGGGACACTCGCTCGCTGTCTCAATCAACGAGGCCCTTCCCCCTCTCCTGTGGAGAAGAGAAGCGCCGTCTCGCCGCCGCTCTGGCCAATCAACGGCGAACAACGGGGGCGCGGCGGAAGAGGGGCGGGGCGTTACCCCAACCTCGGGCGATTGGCAGCCGACTCCGCCAATCGTCGCACAGCATCTCTGTAATGTGGATCAGCTGCCTCCGGAAAAGTTCATCAGCGCTCCTGGAGAGCAGCCAGGAGCGGAGCTCGGAAGGAAGGGGCGGGGCTTGCCTGGGAGGGGGCGGGGCCCAACAGGGCAGGAAGGGGATACCTGCATAAGGTGAACTCACCTCGGGGCTCTGTGGCAGGGGGAGGGGCGAGGGCAGCTGGGATGCAGGTGACTGGTCCTGTTGGTATCCAGGAAGTGGGCGGGCGGAGCCGCCTGGGCGGGGCAGTGACTTTAACTCCAGCCCCTGGATCCAACAAAGGGGACGCGGGTGCACAGCTGTGCCCCGTTCCGTGCACACAGGTATTCTCTACCTGGGAGCCATGCCACCCCGAGTCTCGGCAGCACCAATCCCCGTCTCCCAAAAAGGCTGAAGGTGGTTCCTTCAAAAAACCCAGCTCCTTATTTTATTAAATAAACAAGTAACTGCTAATGTAAATGTTTATCAGAGTCAATCACATTATTTGATGAAATGTCTAAATATTTAATCTTACAGAAAGATAGTGGAAAGAGCGGGGCTTTGAGTGTGGACTGGACTTTCCTTAAAATGGACACAAACTTTTAGAGTAAAAGCAAAATATGAATACTGTATATCATAGAAAGGAAACCCTTTAAATAAATTACCCCACAGGGAAAATGTTTCTGTAAGTGACTTGCAAGATAAAATTCTAGCTTCACTGAAGTCAGTAGCAAAACTCCCACTGAATTTAATGTGACCAGGATTTTACGTATAGTTTATTAGGAAACTAACCTTTCCACTGAGATAGACTCTTTTGGAACGAGAGGGGGGAAATTACGTTGTTCTGAGTTCAGGTATCTCTTGCTTCAAATTCCCTCATAAAAATCAATTGCTCACATCAAAAAAAGAGACTAATTCTGGAAAACTTGCATTTTTTTTAATGTTTGTCCAAATAAAATGAATCACATTGAACTTTGTGGCTTTTTTATTTTTCTTTTTTTACTGATCTAACACTGTCACCTTTTGAGTCCTTTAATGTGATACTCCAATCCCATATACTTTATGTAGTTAGATTATTATACCTTGCCTTTAACTCATCTCCAAACTACTTACAACAGCTGGATCTGAAGGTGAGGGTTAGTAGGCAGGTGAAATATGAAGTGAGCTGTAGTTCACGAAAGCTTATGCTCAAATAAATTTGTTAGCCTCTTAAGGTGCCACAAGTACTCCTTTTCTTTTTAGGTGAAATATGGGAGTTTTAGGTATAGGGAACGTACGACAGAGGGTCATGTAAAGCTTTTATTAACATGAGGTTGGATGCCTACTTTATTCACCATATCTTCAGGATCTTTGGATGTGACACATCACAGAAAAATTCTCTTGCAATTGTTTTATAATTTCTAAAAATGTTATTCAGACTATTTTTCATAATGCCTTGCCTGTAAAGCTTTAGTTACCATGTGTCAAACTGTATAAGCCTGAGAAGGAACCATAAAATCCTCTAAAAATTATCTGATAATTTTTTGTACATAAAATGTCAGAAATATAAACTCAGATATCTCATCTACTGCATGGCTAGAAGTGAGCACTGACTCCCCTTGGAAACTGGCAATTGCTCTTCAATGGTAAGATTACTTTTTCTAGGCCTGTGGGGCCACGAGATAACAGACTTTACAGTCATGACATTTTTATTTATAGAACACAGGCACTGGTACAAGGCTGAATCTAGTCTGTCCTGGGTGTCAGACCACGGTAATATAGCTGGCTGTGAGGGTCAGAATTCTGCATTTAGGAGTAGTAGGAAAAGTCATTTCTGTGACAATTTGATTTTTTAACATTTTGATTTTCTCTGGCTTGTGGTTTGGAATGTTGAAAGTAATCCTGGTAGAGATGGATTAGTAGGCTGTGCAGTTCCACACATGGTAGCAATAAGGGAAGATGTAATTAAGACAGGGCTCAGGCAGGTTTACCTGCTATGTAACCTGACCCTTAACCTACACTAGCCCTTCCACCGCTCATACCAGTAACACTGACATCTTTGGTGGTGAATTATAGCCAAAGTATACTTGTGTACAAGCAGCCTTGAAATTGTTCATGCATACAGCAGGGCATGCTCGATTAATATTGTAGTCTTGGGGACATATTCTCCTCACTATGGCATTTTGTATAACTCTTTATTTCCACATTAATAGTACGTAAGTTTAGATGACACAATAGTATGAACATCTGAGCCCTGTCTACATTACAGTGACCACTTACTACCACTGGGGAAGCCACACAAGTGGGGAAATATGGTTACAAGGTTTGCTAATGTGGCCACGGTCCAGCTGACTTCAGTGTGAGTTGTATTATAATCTGTTTCTTGTTACTGTCAGACTCTCAGCTGTACAAGTGAATGTCATTTGCCCACTGCATGTGTTCTTTTATTCTAACAAAAGAAAAACTTCAATACATTTTCCTTAAAAAAACACTGTTGAGAGATTTTTCCATTCTTGAAAAATGGCTTCACAATATCCCTGTGGAAGCCTGAAAATGAAACATTTTCTCACCGAAAAGCTTTTTTCCTCCAGCTCTCTTTCTCTCTAACACACACTTATTACTGGAGGGTTGCTCAGAAGTTACTCGGCTGTTGCCAGTGATTTTAATATTTTTTATTAGAAAAAAAATAAAACATTTCACTTTGGAAATAAAACAACATTACACAACATTGCAAAGTTTGCAGACAGACACATAGAAAAAGGTTGGTGAAATTCTGAGTCTACCAACCTTATTAACTTCTCTTACATCTTTTATTAAGATATTTTTCTTTGTATTCAGCAATGGAAATTATCTTCTGCTGCTAAATAAAGATTTCAGGTAAAAACCTGGCCACAGTGGAATTAATGGGAGCTTTGCCATTGATTTCAGTGGGGCTAGAATTTTACCTGTTAATTACATATTTAATTAATCCATCCTCTAAATCCTAATCCTTACCAGATTTGTTTTCCCAATAAGGTCAAGTATTTTCTTGTTAGTTTTATGCATATGTATTAACAAATTGCTTGTCAGGGAAGACATTGTTTGCTTTATTAGCCTCATTCATAAATTGCCTATATTTTCTCTTAACTGATATGTAAGCATTAAGATATGCAAATTCTAAAGTGTACTATTGAATGAAAAATATCCTATGTGATGGGGAAAAAAATCCAAAACTATGTGTCTGACTCTGAACTAATCTTATTTTGTTCACCTTCAGGGCATATTGCAAGGCTCATTTATTATCTCTGGTTCTGTGTGAGGAAGGGGCTAGATGGGGCGCTTGTCTGTGGAGGGAGGGATGTTTTATGGTAGTAGGTTAGCTGCTGGTATTACTTTGATTAACTGTATCTTTAATTTGTGTCAAAGGTGCTTACACCATAGGATAATTGCTCTTTTACAAAATTGGTTAGTCTCCTAGGTGCCACTAGTACTCCTTTTCTTTTTGTGAATACAGACTAACACGATTATAAATACAGTATTTCTGTGCAGTAGTTTCTTTAAGGGATACTAATGCTTTAAATCCTACAGCATGGGTGAAAGCCAACATGTAACCATTCAGGGTTTTAGATAAGATTACATTTACACAAATACATTGGCAACAGGGACTGTGTGGTTCAAGGTATTGAGGTATGGAGCTTTTTACCTCTAGCTCAGTGGTTCCAGTGTGAGTGTAGCTGGTAATGACTCCAAGCTGTTAACAGCTGACGGTGGCCTATGTGAAATGACTTTTGTGATGTCAGACCAACTGGGAACAAATGTCCATTTTACACCCAACAGTAACTGGAACCCTTTTTAGCAGTTTCATCAGAGTTCAATAGGCACAGAGACTGAATAACTATCATCTCACCCATCGAGATGGCCTTGCCAAGATGGATCAGGGTTGAGGCACATTCTCTGGGCAGTACAGGGCAGCATTTATAGTTACTGCTGTGTTGTAGAAGTTCTGTGGATAAAGAGCCACCAGTGGTGTCAACCTTACACCTTTCACAGACTCCTGGCATTTAAGGTAGAACAATTTGCTTTTCTTTACTGGATATTTTCTGTTTTAAATTGTCCTTTGAAGATGAGACGTATATGCCCTTCACTATAAAAAACATCAGATTTTTTTTAACTTTCATCTGGATACTTGGCTTATGATGTTAGAAATTAAGTAATAAAATGGTAAAAACTGCCAAACTGCAGGTTGGAAAAATATACTCAACAAGATCTCTCTGGCTAAAATACAGTTATAGCAAAAGGATCATGCTTAAAATGTCACTGTGTTAGGTAAAAATCCAACTTCAACAGCTGCAAGGGTTTAAAAAGATTCAAGAGAAGATGTGCGGGTGAGGGGTGCTGTTCTTCGTAGGTCTAACAACTGCTTTCTTATGACTTACATCTGCTTTAGCACCTTCTGTACATTATTAACCTGTCAATGAGCACACCTGCTCACGTCACATTTTAAATTGCAAATGGAGGCTGGAATAAAGGGTGGATCCTCTATAGAATTTAAATACAATCGTAGTCATTTATGGATTTTGACTAATTCTGTAATGTCATACAACATGATAAGTTGATAAGTAATAGGACACTGAAGGTTTTAATGCAAATAGGCTAAAACCTACTCAATAGTTTTCTTTAAGTGATCAAGGGCAGTGGGTTGTTTTTAAACAGCAATTCTGTTTCAACACCAGCTCCTGCACACATTATCATGGTTCATTCTCTCTCTTCTCATACACACACACACACACTCACTCTCCCTCTTCTTCTCCCACTCACTGTTCCTGTTCTCCTCTTCTCCCATTTATTGGGATTCTTCTAGATCCTCTCTTTGCTTTGGGCTCAGTGCATCACCACAGAAAGCAGAACTCTTGCAGCTAATCAGCACACGTGCTATTTGGTTTTCACACTGTCAGCTACACAGCCCCATCAAGTCTCTCTCCTCATTTTCTTCCTCTTCCGCCTCTCCTTTTTACCAGGTACATCTGCCATACAAACAGCAGCACTGATTATAAAAAGCTTCCACACCAAAATCATGTTGCTGGACAAAACCCAAACAATTTCCAACGTATGATACTTCTTGTTGTTCATATGTATTTCTCAATGGACACCTGCTTACCAGGCCTGAGCCAATGCCCACTAAAATAAATGGAAGGACTTTCAGTAACTTCAGTGTGCTTTGGATCGGGTACATATCTATCACTGTCACCCTGTTTCATTTAAAAAAAATCCTGCAGAGGTCCTGATCCTACTCCTATTGAAATCAATGGGAATTTTGTCATTAACTTCAATAGGAGCAGATGCAGGCCTTGTCAAAGAACAGCTGATTAAACAATGTTATTGTGCTTTTCTATAAAAGTGAACATATACATCTAAAGAAAAAGGCCATTAACATTTTAGTTAAAAAAATTAATGAATAAATAAATAAATGGACAATCACTCCTGGGATTACCAAAAATTCTGAAATCACAGTTCTTTAAAGTGCAAAAATAATCACTTACCATTATGGGGTAAATTGTTAGCAGGGTGCTCGGGTATTTTGAAAGAGGTACAGATAGCATGACTACTGTTTTTCATAGATATCAGCTCCCTTGGACCTTCCTCTGTTCTCATTTCCAAACCTTGCTGAGGCTTTAAGGATAAATATGAAATAATATGCTTAACTAAGCGTATAAGTTAAATGAGGTATATGCAAGTATAAAATATGAAAAAAATGCAAATATAATAAGCAATTCAAGTATTTAAAAGAAACATAGGACAAATCTAATTTTAAAAGGATTAGACTTAGCAGCATGTCATCTACCCAGCTACTATGTTTGTTTTAGACAGGAGTCAAGTGTTATAACCTTTTCTCATCGCTATCTTTGCCCTTATTATCCTCAGTGCATGGAAGAGGAGCAAAATGCTTTCAGGGAGAGCTGTAGAGCAGTCCAATTTTTGTCCACAATCCTGCAAGTTGATAACTGGCAACAGTCCACAAAACTCACTGATGAGGCACAGAGATTCTCATGAGCAGCTATATCTGGATCTCGACTTGTACATTTACATTATTTATGTCTATTTCTGTATGAATAACTTGCACAGCAGCCAGCATCAACATTTGGGATTAGCCTGAAAACCAGTTTTTGCCACTTTCTCCCCCAAGTGTAACCAACTTCTGTTCCCCATGATCACACCAGTATACACAGGGCAGGCCTAACGATTCTGGAGTGATTTATGAAGGTAGTTCTTGGAGATACATGCCAAACTTAAGTGACTAAATTGACACCAATGTTTGTGGGTATGAGAGCTCTTTTAGTTCTCCAACCTCAAAGCTTCCTGCTGCAAAAGTGGAGTCTAGCTGCTTGTTCCTTCCAAGTCTAGGAATCACGTAACACTGGTTTATGTTTCCAAAGCTATCTTTGCAGCAACACAGTGGACAGCTGAGGATTCCCTTGCATAGGGGAAGCCTCAAGTGGTGTTGAGTTATCATAACTTGATCTAGGGGTGTGTAGGATCTCAAACAGGTTAATGCTCAGGGTAGCTAGCCCGCTGCAGTTACATTTGTATTTTTAGCAGGCTAGCTCTATCACAGCTAGCGCGGATATGTCCACTTGGGCTAGAAATTACACCTTTCAGCTCCAGAGTAGACATCCCTTAAGTCACCTCCTCACCTTACAACTGCCAATGTAGGGGACATGTTGAGGGGAAAGGGCATGGCTGTACTCCAGAGATTCCTGGCTGTTACAATGACCCTTTGGGGACCAATACCAGATGACATAAATTGGAGCACTCTAAAGGTTGCTCTAATGTAAGCTGGGGACAATATCAGACACTGCAGCCCAAGCAGTTGAGGGAGCAAAAAAGTCCCAAAGGTTAGGTCTTGCATACACAATCCCACAGATGGACTCTTATAAGGTGTGTGAAAGGCCAAGAATATTGTACTGCTGTAAATGTTCAGAGTTAATTTACTAAGTCCAGGTGTCTGTTGTTAAAGTCAATTAAAAACTCAATATATTTTGGTTGGTTTTCTCCACATCCCTTTCCTCAGAGCAGCAAGTACTTTTCAGACTGGTGGGCGAACCGGTACTCTCACTTCATAGTTGTGACTTTTAACACCAACCATACCAAGTGTGCTGAGATGACATTCTCCTCACCCTGCAGGGCTCTCTATGGGAACTCTCGCTGTGTAAACTTGTAAATGGCATAAAGCTGTTCCTGTTTAATCTTAATTGGTGCCCAAAGTCTCATCTATACTATGGAAAATTCTGTCAGGTGACCTGGTTACAACACTGCAGCCCCCCAATTCAGTTAAAACCCAGCTCAGGATTGCAGTGCAGACAGAGCTGAAGTGTGTTTTAAACATGTCTCAGAAACATGTTACAGCACTGGATTTTCCACGGTTAACACAGCCTGTTCCTATCTACACTGCAATACTGAACTATTTTATAGCCATGTTAGGGGAATACCATGTTGTGACAGGGTCCCCCTGACAGTATACTTGCAACTTTTTTGGGGGGGGCCCTCAGATCCTCACAGCAGAGAAGACTATCTGCATCCATTTTTAGCAATTAAACTCAAAGGTGTCACTTCAGCTCCACCCAAGTTTTCCTGGGGTTCTACTTTCTTTCTTGCCATTTCAGAGAGACAGGAACAAATTTCCTCTCTGCCTTTTGGCAAGTCCTAAGCAGCACTGAAGACCCAGTATCCTTTGTTAGAGGAGGCTGGGGATAGCTTTCTCTAGAACCATGTGCTGATGTAATGGATCTGCGGGTCCTTTTTCTATAGAAACTCTCTTTAGAGCCTCTGACTTGTGTTCAAGCAGCCCAAGTGGGATCTAATAGACTGGTCTGAGAGAGCTGCCTGCAAAGAGCTCCGAAAGCTCTTCTCCATCCACTCTCAAAGAGTCCTGCCTGGACTAGTTGATAAACTTGGCAGCCTTTGCCTGGGTTTCTAGTAGGAGAAGGAGTTTAGTCAGCAAGCATTGTGCCTTGGGTTGTCTGCCCAAGTTGTGAACATGTCAGTTTAACTCAATGCTCTCATTTGAATATGTACCTGTGAACAAAATGGGAAGGTGTGAAAATAGGTTTCTTGTGTTTGCTGTGGACTTTGACCTGTTAGGGCTCAGACATTCTGGAATGTCAGCCTCAGTAGGAGTGCTTTTCTGCAGCATGGCAAACAGACTGAACACTGATTGCATGTAACAGCACCACCACACTAATGATAAACTCGCAGAAATCAGCTGACTTCAGATTTATGAGGCTGGATTGAAACTAGTCCCCAAAAGTAAACACACGGCAGTGAGAGGAGGAGGAATTGGCACAAGGAGCCTTTTCCTCCCACTGTGCCCTTGGGTCAGTCCTAGCATGACATGGGAATGCCCACTGCAGCACTAGATACCCCAAAAAGGTCGCGGAGGGGTGATCTCACTGTCCAACCCAGGCTCTCCCTTGATTGCTTTTCATTGAACGTGGCAATGCTCACACATTCATGTACGTCATTCCCTCACCTTCTCTCTCTCTGGTCCTGTGCACGTCTCCTCCTCTCCCAGCCAGTTTCCCCACTCCTCTGTGGGAGCATTCCAATCGGAATTGAGGTCAATTGCTAAGGGATCATCTGTTAATATAACCACATGAATGAATTACATTCAAATCTATAATATTACTTCCTCGGCCTGTACTAGCAAAACAAACATTACGTAAAACATCTAACATCTCACCGTCTGCACAAGGGAATTTGTGTATTTGTATCGTATTAAAAGTGTGTATCAATTGAAGGGATTAAAGGGATGTGTAACAACAAGGGATTAAATTCTTCAGGCCAGAAGCACAATTAAAGGAAGACACAAAAACATGCAGACAGTCTGTAAAAGTCTCTTTCACCATCCCCTTTGGGAAACAGGCTTTACAAAACCTGATATTAACAGAAATGTTTTCAAGGATTTTTTTTTTTAATTTCATTGAGAACATTTTATTTTTAGGGGATTCCCTGAAGTGTTTGCAGAGACTGCAGCATGATGTTAGTGCAGGGGCTGGCACTGCAATGTGGTCCACATCTTAACAGACAGATTGTTTCCTGGACTATCTTCTCTTCCATTCACAATGGTATAGATTCCCTGTAGCAACTAAAGCAATTGCTCTGAGGGAATTGTAATATTAGGAAAGGATTTAGGCATTTGTAAATGTCCCCAATGCAATGCATCTTTTCCTTTTCTGAAAGAAATTTAGTCACTCTCTTGATTTCATCTCCCTTTTCCATCTATTCCAGTGGGCCGCATGCGGCCCATGAGGGTAATCCGCTGGTGGGCCGCCAGACTGTTTACATTTGCACAGCCTCCCCCAGCTCTCAGTGGCCAAGGTTTGCCATTCCCGGCCAATGGGAGCTAAGGGAAGCAGCTCCCCATATCTGATGGCCTGCCAGTGGATTATCCTGACGGGCTGCGTGCGGCCCGTGGGCCACAGGTTGCCCATCACTGTTCTATTCTGTTTCTCATAGTTGTAAATAAAGAGAAGTAGCTGCAGCATCATGAGCCAGATTTACAATGTTATTCAGGAGCCTAAAGATGCAGATAGGCACCTACTGGGATTTTCAAAGGCACCTACCTCCCAATGATTTCAATTCACTGTATAAGAGTTAGGTGCCTAATGTGCGAAAGCACCTTTGAAAATTCCCCCTGGCACCTATCTGGAACTTTAGGTGTCTAAAACCTTTGAAAGTCTAGCCAGCTCAGTCACATGCCAGCTCTTCACAGACTACCAGCAAGTGGTCCACCAACCAGTCTGAGAATCACTGTGCTAGTGACCGAAAACCAGAAAGCAAAACGGACCAGTCTAATTTCTTTGTCCAAGTGAAGGGCAAAAGGCAAACAAGCAGCATAAAATTGTGAAAGTTCTGTTTGATTTTTTGAAAACCCCTTTTCAGTTCTAAAATCCTCAGATCTTAACAGAGATAAGGATTTTTGAAACATAAAAGAAAACTTTTAACCTACCTTGTCTCCTGAAATAACAACAAATTTAAATAAATCCTGAGCTAGCAGAAAAAGCTTCTTCAAACTGAAAAGGCATCAGCATCAAAACACTGCTACCAGCAATAAAAGAAAACTTTTCCAAAAGGTTGCTTTGTCCAACTTAATGCCAATTTAATATAATGATGATAAACTTATTGCTCAACTAATTTTATATTTTAAAACATCCTCTTGACATTCACATGTATTTTCTTAATCAAAAGGAAGGAAACATTTTCTAATACATGTTCTTATAAAAAGTCAATCTGAGTACATATATGTTGGGTAAATGAACACATCTAGAATAGATGAAGGAATGTCCAAATGAATGATCTAGACAAAGATAGTAATAAGCGAACATAAATTGTGAATATGAGGCAGCCATTCTGTACAGCTACACTTAACTTTTCCCTGCTATATTACTTACTGAACTGCAAGTGAACACCAATGGGAGGAAGAAGTTTGGTGGAGTGAAAGAAAGAATGAATATACGATAAGATGCATGTATTATAAACCATCATTTTAATAGTAATATATTAAATAAGGCCCTGATCCTGCAACTACCCACCCACTTGCTTAACTTTAAGTATATGTGTAATCCCAATGGCTCACTTCCCTCCAGGAATGATGTATGTGCTTAAAGCTAAACATGTGGTAAGTGTCTGCAGGATCAGAGCCTTAGTGATACAGTTATTACTATTATTTACCTCAAAGTTACTGTCCCTAAATCTGTTAAATCATAAGCTGTTTAAATTCAGCTCACAATAAATTGAATTTCATTATAAAAATTTTCATAATTTGTTAGATTTTACAGGGGGAAAAAAAAAGAATTAAATGTACTTATTCTAAAGCTTTGGCTTAAGACCCTTTCAGTTTTACTGCACATTTAGCTTCCAGCTGCATTAAACCCTCCTGCAATAGTATTATAAACATTACTTGTAACACAACCAGTGTTTTTAGATCTGCAACTGTACCATCTTGGGCCATCTCTCAAAAACTAAACAGGGTAAAGCCTGGCCTAGTCAACAATTCAATGGGAGACTTCCAAGAAAACCAAAGTATTTCTATGGGAAGTCTCTGGTGATTCAGTATGCAGTTGTGATAGGGTTTGGGAATGCAATCCAGACCAGTGAAAGGTTGTGTCATCACTTGCCCTGCAACCTTGGGTGCCTCAAATGCTTTGCTACTGTAACTCGCTGCCTGGGATGTTCATAACCAACCTACAAGCATGCAGGTCACACCTTGAGTGTCTATGTATAGCTGCAGCCCTGGTCCAGTAACTCTGACCACAGCAGCCTGCCAGTAACACATCACAGTCACATTCTGGCTTCCACCAGCCTTGGTTACAACCAGCAAGGTGATTCCAACACGCTCACAGTCTAAAATTCGCACAAAACCATGTGCTCTGCAATGTCCAGCCCTCTCGTGGACGGTTCAGAGAAGTGATAAGGTCCATTTGGTCCTCGAAACACACAAACCCCTCGGCTTGCCACTTTAACTGGAGTTAACATTCACTTTCATTCAAACACAGCTCTGTTGGTTTTGATTATTAGTAAAACAAGTTAATTAACAAAAGAAGACAGGGTATTAAGTGAGTTCACGTGTACGAGAGAAAGTTAAAAATGGTTACAAGCAAATAAAAGTGAAAACATGCATCTAAAAGTCTAAAAATTAATCTAGGAAAGTACAATCTTTGCCTCAGCAGGTTTCTCACCTATATTCAGTCGCCAGGGTCTTCAACCTCCCTTTGGTTGAAGGACCCATCTTTCTCAGCTTGCAAGAGCTCTGTTTCCTTATGTCTGTCTAGTGATGGATGCCAAAGATGGCTTCTGTCCTTGCTTACATTTCCCAAAGTTCAATGACTTTGTTTCAAGAGGCAGGATGACCTCATGCTGTTCTTCCCTTCCTGTGGGCCTCCCATCCCCCCTGTATGTAAATGGTTCTTCCATTGTTTTGATTCCACCATGCTTAATTTACATAGGAGACAGATAAACAGGCTGCCATCTCTCCTGTCTGGGAAGGAATTTGTTTATCCCTGTTTGGCCACAGACTTTAAAACATAATATCATTAACTATCCACATTTCCTCATAATGTTAATACAGACATTTCACAATGGTATTAATCACCAGTGTGTCATTAGCTTTCAGAAAAGACCTCACTCTACACACTTTTATAATACAGTAACATTGTATACAATCAGTTGATTCAATTGCTTATCACTTGAGGTTCGGCCCCCTTTGTCTTTACAGACCAGCAAACTTTTGGAGTATATTCTTCTGTAGGTTGCTCCTGAAAGTAAAGCTTATTGAAGTTGTGAGGGAGGTGACAGAGTCTGGTGGTGAAGGAAGCTCCATGCTCTTTCCTCCCCCACTTGTGTTTGCTGAAATGCAAATTGTTCTGTTTCCTGCCATCTCCTCCCACTGCCGTCTTGATGGTCCTGTTTACTGCTTATATGTAAATATGGACCTTTTCAGTTTTTGCCTGAAGAAGATCGGGCTGGTGAAAGGATCAAATACACATTCCTTTGTCTAAGCAGACCTGTTTACCAGCTCCCACGACAAGCTTGGCTTATACACACTTTAGTCATAAATCTAGTACATATCTTAATACCCATTATGTGCATACATCATGCAAGAATATTTATGATCAGTGAGTTACTGGTTTTCAAAAGATACCTCACAAGGCATATTTCATTCAGAGATTGTTACAATTCTGCGCAGTGTGTGAATACCGGGGTGCTTAGCATAGGCACAGTTTGACTGCTATATTTGGGGAGGCAAAGCGTGCACACACACATGTGCACACTGAAGCCAGTTCCCTTGGCTCACTGATTCTCTCCCCCCGCCTAGAGTTACACCGGGGCTGCCAGAGCTGGCGGGGACGGGACAGCCCAATGGAGGAGCCCCAGCTGCTGCAGCGATGTCGCTGCTCTGATGCTGCTGCGGCCGCCTCCCTGCTGGGGCTGCTGCTTCCGCCAAGGGGACGCCACATGCCAGGCTCCTGCTGACCCCTGCCCATTCCCGTATCCCCCTACCTCTCCCCACTGTCCTCGACCTCACCCGAACCCCCAGCCCCTTCTCTTCCCCCTTCCCTATCCCAGAATCTTCCCCCCCTTGCACTGCATTTACCCCAGCCCCACCCCGGCCCCCTTGCCCTGCCCCCCCTGCGGGCACTCACCATTGTACAGGAGAAAGGCGGGCACTAGGACCCAGGAGGTGGCGTTGAGCTGCCAAGACAGTGACACAGAGCGCAGGAGAACAGTTGCTCCATCGCACCCATCTGCTCCTTGCCAGCCAAAACGTGCGGGGGGCTGGGAGGGAGGAGGAGCAGCATGGGAGAAAGAGCTCCACTCCCAGGCAGACCGAGCAGAGCAAGCCTTGCAGGGCAGCTCGGCGCTTGCAGAAATGGGGAGAGAGTGTCATGTGACCCTGCTTGACACCCCCATACCCTTCGCCTCTGTTTGGGGGGGCAATGCCTCCCTGTATCTGCCCAAATTACACCCATGGTGCTTAGTGTCACATTAGTATGCTTCCCTCTGGGACAGTAATGAACCAATTCCCTGTGGCACTGGGGGTACTGTGCTGCTAAACGTGCTGTCTTCTGGATATTATGTAAAACCAAGATCTTGATGATCCCTTGTGGTCATTAAAAAATCCCTTGAGCGCTTTCACAAGAGCAGGTCCATTAACTATGATTAGGACCCTACCAAATTCGTGGTCCATTGTGGTCAATTTCACGGTCATAGGATTTTAAAATATTAAATTTCATGATTTCAGCAATTTAAATCTGAAACGTCACAGTGTTATAATTGTAGGGGTCCTGACCAAAAAAGGTGTCGGGGGGAGGGGTGCAAGGTTATTGTGGGGGGCTTTGCGGTACTGCTACCCTTACTTATGTGCTGCTGCTGGCGGCGGTACTGCCTTCAAAACTGGGCAGCTGGAGAGCAGCGGCTGCTGGCCGGGAGTCCAGCTCTGAAGGCAGAGCGGCCGACAGCAGTAGCGCATAAGTACAGATGGCAGGGTACGGTATTGCCACCCTTACTTCTACGCTGCTGCCTGCAGAGCTGGGCCCCCAGTCAGCAGCCGCCACTCTCCAGCTGCCCTGCTCTGAAGACAGTGCAGAAGTAAGGGTGGCAATACTCCAACACCCCTAAAATAACTTGCAACCCCCTGAAACTCTCTTTTGGGTCTGGACCTCCAATTTGAGAAATTCTAGTCTCCCCCCATAAAATCTGTATAGTATAGGGTAAAAGCACACAGAAGACCAGAATTCATGGGGGTAGACCAGATTTCATGCTCCGTGATACGTTTTTCATGGCCGTGAATTTGGTAGGGACCTAACTATGATGTTCTGACTTGTTCCAGTTTGGTTAATTACTTGCTACCTATCCACATTCTCCTGCAGTTTCAGCTGGACATAGCAGGATTCTTTACTTTCTGCCCTAAACTGTTGTGCAGTGCAGTGTTGCTGTCAAAGAGCTAGAACATGCCACTTGGAGAGCTTTTCAGTGCTGGCTGAAGTGTTTTCTGTACACACTCTGTAATTTGTTACGTGCTTTAAGATCCTTCAGGATTACTATATAAATAAGGTATTACAGTAGACCCTCAGAGCTATGAATACCTCAGAAACGGAGGTTGTAGGTAACTCTGAACAAAACATTATAGTTGTTCCTTCAAAAGTTTACAAAACTGAACATTGATTTAATGCAACTTTGAAACTTTAATATGCAAATAAAAATTGCTGCTTTCAACCATGTTAATTTAAATGAAACAAGCACAGAAAGTTTCCTTAGCTTGTCAAATCTTTTCTTTAAAAAAAATGTTCTTTTTTTTTTTAGTAGTTTATATTTAACACAGTATTGTAGTGTATTTGCATTTTTGTTTTGTTATTTCTGCTGCTGCCTGATTGCATACATTTGGTTCCAAACAAGGTGTGTGATTCACCAGTCAGTTCATAACTCTGGTGTTCGAAACTCTTAAGTTCTATTGTCTAAATATTATCAGAAGTTACTGACTCTTGTGAGCAGGAAGCTGTTCCAAACTCAAGCAAGAAAAGCTCCTTCCTTTCCTGTTATTTTACCACTGCAAGAGGGCAGTTAGCTACTGCTGGCAGGCTGGCAGGCAAAAGAAGTAATAAGAGATGGAGTGGGAGGGCAGATCTATATTACGGGGTTAAGTTGACCTAAGTTACACAACTCCAGCTACGTAAATAATGTAGCTGGAGTCGACGTACCTTAGGTTGATTTACTGCAGTGTCTGCACCTCGCTGGGTCGATGGGAGAAACCCTTCTGTCAACTTACATTATGCTTCTCATTTCGGTGAGTACCGGAGTAGACGGGAGAGCGATCGGCAGTCGATTTAGCGGGTCTTCATTAGACCCGCTAAATCGACCCCTGGTGGATCGATCATCGTGTGTTGATCCCCTGGTAAGTGGAGACAAGCGCAGAGAAGAAGTACTAAACGGGCAAGGGAACAGATGCAGTGGGATCTGGTGGATAGGTGGGGTGGGAGGAGCCAAAGAGGATGCAGCTTGTCTAGCCCAATGGCTGGGAAGAGCGGCTGTAGTGCTGAATGGGTGGAATGTAAGGATGTAGCTGGATGAAGCGGCAAGATAGAGTTACAGCACACTGGGTGCCACCCTTTGATGAGAGAAACTGATTCTGATGTGTCACTATAGTGTTTCAGGAAACCATTTAAAAGTTTTACACTCTACAGGCTTCAGCCAACTGCTTTTGACCCTATGTAATCAGGGTCTCTTCTCCTCAAGGTGACCAACTTGTTCCTGTGAGATCTTGATTTGCTGAAACACAATCCTCAGTACAGCTGGAGCAACTGCTCAGCCAATCCATTGCAGTCAATCTTTATGTGGTTGCTGCAGTAATATCTGGGAAGGGCAGGGGGCTGTATTACAGAGAGTGTAGAATACTTCCTGCTAGGACAACACCACCAAAGTACCAAAGAACATTGACTTGGAGAGCTACTAGGATCCATTTAGCACAGGCAGGAAGTAAGGCTCCATGTTTGTCATGAAGGTCACGGATTCCATGACTCTCCGTGACTTCTGCAGCGGCCGGTGCACCTGACTTGGGGGCCACCTGAGCAGCTCGGGCAGCCCCTGGGCCAGGCGGACCAGCCGCTGCTGGGGCAATCTTGGATCCCCCCGCCGCCGCCAGCAGGAGTTTGGGTGTGGGGGGGCTCAGGGCTGGGATGCGAGGCTTACCTGGGGGGGGTCCCCCAGAAGGGCGACGACAATTCCCCTCCCTCAGCTCCTAGCTCCACGTGCTGCCTCTGCCCACAGGCATTGCCCCCGCAGCTCCCATTGGTCATGGTTCCCAGCCAATGGGAGCTTCAGAACCAGGGCTTGGGGTGGAGTGGAGGCAGCACGTGGAGCTAGAAGCTGGGGTCGCCGCTTCCCAGGAGCCATGTAGGGAGCCTGCCCCAGCCCTGCCAACTTCCCCACTGCCCCGGGCCGCCCTCCTGAGCTACCCCCCACCGCCTCTCAAGTTTTAGTCAGGGATATTTAGTAAAAGTCATGGACAGGTCACAGGCCATGAATTTTTGTTTACTGTCCATGACCTGTCCATGACTTTTACTAAAAATACCCATGACTAAAACATAGCCTTACTTATAAGTGTTACAGATGAAACGGTTTCACTAAAAATGTTTGAACTAGTGTCAACCAGATAGAAGGTGTCCTCACTCTGCATGTTCCTTTGGAATAATTTGCTACATATGAAAGTCATAGGTGAATCCAAGACTGGAGACTTTTCTTTGTCTGAATGGATTCTGGTTATTCTCTTGACATGAAAGAATTGAAATGCATTTTGACTTCAGTGCAGAATGAAGAAAGCAAGTCATGAGACATAGAGGTAGCCTACAGGTCCCCAAGAAAATCTGCCTTTAGCAGACATGATGGTTTTAATGGGACAAGGCCAAGTCACCAGTTAAAAAGACAAACTGCATGAAAATGAAAAATGCTGTATTTACTTAGTAGAATGTTTTATATTCTCCAGAGTCATCCTGCCAGATGAGCTGTTACACTGATTGCAGTTTGGATGCAAGTCTCAACCCTACCCACCCTCTGTGCAATAGGTCATTATTTTTATCATGGATAAACTGGAGCAGAGAGGGTGACTTGTCCATGAGCCAGTGGCAGAGCTAATAATAGAGCCCCAGGCTCATGATGCCTAGTCCCCTGTTCTAACCACTATGAAGTCCTACCAAAAAATTGCTAGGGAAATTAAAAGAAATTGATTGACTGTATTCCTCTGGATGTGTCGAAGTAACATCTTGTGGTCTTCAAGTTATAAGTAACATTTTTAGTCCTCATATCTGAAACAGTTAATAGGCCTTGTTTAAAGAGCTAGGTCACTTGCCAGCACAAACCCTAATGCCAGGCATTATCTCAGCTAAAACGAAGGAATACATGTTAGTGACTTCCCCTTCATTTTGCTATCTGATCAATGCTGCACAATGCAAATCAAAAATAGTAATAAATAATAATAATAATTACAAAAAAGCTGCTGTATGCAGAAAACCTTCCATTTCCTCTTTCAATTAAATGTACAGTGAATAGCAACAGCTGCAGAGTTCACAGCTATATATTCAAGCTGTCAGTTAAACATGATGCTATTCCATGGAAGCAGAAAAGCTCTGTTTCCTTGTCCAACTGGGAATCAAACACAAAATGCTCAAACAGTAGCATATGTCAAATAAAATACAAGGAAGTACCAATAGAAAAGCCACCTATGCTGCCATCCTCCTTACTCATGTGTAGCCAGGACTATGCTCAGAAGTTATAATGCCAAGTGTCTGGCATATCTAAACAGCTCCATCAAGATAAATAGAGTGCAATGAGCTGGGAATACTTGTTTTTCTTTAATAAAATATGTTATTTATAAAATCCAGTGACAGGCAAGCTGTTGTGTCTGTTCCAGAATCTTAACTAGTGCTGGGCAGAAATGGAAAGATGGCAGCAGATTAATATCTGCTTCCTCTATTCAGGCAGTCATTCCGGATTCCTTTTTAGTTAGGATGACCATAGAAGTTAGAGATGAAAGAGGTCATGCAGGATAGAGTACCCCACCAGCAGAAGTATAATTAGATACTTCACTGGATCTTAGCTAAAAGGTGCAGAGAAGAAGCTACCAGATACCCATACCACTTGTGCCAGCCTCACCTTCCAAGATCTATATAGGTCTTTCCCACAGATTCTAAAATTCAAACACTATCCAGTAGAAAACCTTGGTTGAAATCCTGCCTTCAATTAAATCAATGGGAGTTTTCCTACTGACTTCAATGGGTCCAGGATTTCTCCCCTTATGTTTTAAGGGATACTAACAGGATCCCAAATTTAGGTTCTGGTTTTTAAAATAAGTTTCTTGACAGAAGTTAATACATTTTTAATTATTTTTTATAAATATATCAATGAAGCCATTTTCCCCCAAACATTCCAGCATCGTGCTAGTGCGTGGGAACCAAGATGCCACATCAACTACAAGCTGTCCACTTTAGTTTCACCATCTAAGTTGAATGAAGCGAGAAAAGTAAACAAAATACATAAAGTACATTGATCACAATGATCCCTTCTGGCCTTAGAATCTACGAAATAATAAAAAGCAAATCTAACTTTAACTTGTTTTTAACATTAATAACCTATGTTGACTAGTAACACATTTTTAAAATACAGAGAAATCATATCCACAGCGTTTCTTTAACCCTGTGGTTTAAACAAACAAAGCTCAAAATTCATGCTGAAATTCTATTATTAAAACAAATCTTTAAAAGAGATACTGTCAAGTCAAATTTACTCCCAAATTTAGATTTCGCAAAACCCAAGTTTTTATGAAATAAAATGTTTCTGTGAATTTAAAAAAAAAATCCCAACTGAAACTTAAAAACAAAGAGATGAACAATTCCCTGAAATGTCTGCAACCCAAATACTGCAGCACTATGCTAAGAACCTGGAAAAGAAACTGATTAGAAATGTATTGTAACTAAAGTAAAAATGAACAGTCTTGTTCAAGATGATAGACGTGCACAAAGTAAACAACCAGGATAAATGCTAAAAAGAAAATCTGATTTGTAAACTTCATTCAGTTCTAATAAACTAAAGTGTTATTTATAAAAGAAGCAAGAAGGAACTTTTCAATTACAATTAACGATATTATTAACCATCAGCCAGATTTTTGGAGGTGTAAAGCACTTGCACTTCTGATTCATTTCAGTTAGAGTTGGGGGTCCTCAGCACTTTGGAAAATCAGGCCCCCATCTGAATTTTACCCTGAGTGCGCACTGAATTCCGCTCACCTTCCTCAAGCAAGCAGTCCCCCTGGCCAATAGATACTTGGTAGATAGTCTCTTATTTCTTTATGCTCAAACGACAAGGCAAAAAGCAACCTGCATTCATCTCTCCACAGACAATAAACAAACAAATAAATCAATCAATCAATCAATCAGAAAATTGAACATACGCTGCCCAAGCCATGCATCATCCACTGTGAGGAAGGGTAAGCTGGCATTCCAATTATATTTGGAGGGGCTGTCCTGAGATGATTTACTCTTCCGATTACCTGAATAGAAACAAGTATGCCTTTTAATAAAAAACAAAAACAATCACTTAGGTATATTCACATTGTTAAGGCCAATTAATACTTCCCTGATCAGCACAGCTGCAGCATTATGGAATTTAAGCTGCAAAATTAATTTATGTTGCTCATAACACTGAACTTATTTTAAAAGGCTGGACAAGAACAGTACATGATTAAATTACTATCAGAATATCCCTCTGAACAGTGATTGAACATGTATTGTTCAAAGTCGTAATCTGTTCTGCTGGCAAATGACTTTCAGAGACATCAAATTGAAGTTTTAGTTCCTACAAAACAAAGACCTCATCCATTATACACCTGTTAAAAAGCCAGATCCAACTCCCTATTCAAGTTAACAGTAAGACTCCTATTGACTTGAAAGAGAGCTGAATCAGGTCCACAGTTATCCCTTTTTACATGTAATGAAAAGTAGGACAGAGAGAAAAAGCTCATAGAAAGAAGGAAGCCAAAGCTTTGCTTGATGATTATTTGTAAATAATTGAAAGTGCAGAGTTCACTCATACAAGTGCTGAGTAACTCCTTACAGCACATCAATCTTTTAAGATACTTGTATTATGGATTAGCTCTTCTCATAATATTTTTTCTTGTTTATTCTTCTTCATGTCCAAGATTATGGTTTTTGTGGCCTTTTTTTCAATCTTCCCCTAAATATTTGTTCTGTTTGTGCAGTTCTGTCCTGTAGCAGCTTGCCTTTTTGATGCTGTCACTAATGCAGATGAGAGCAATGATTTTTGTCTGTCTCGTGTTGTCTGTTATGAGATGCCCCAGACCACTGTTTAATGCAAGACTGGAAAATATATGACTGAATACATTATACATTGTATCATCTGCAATGTCTTGCTATGGAGCAGAATTACATTATTTCGGCTTGCACAGCTCAACATACATGATGCATGTATGTATGCTTTCACTTAACATATCCTAAATGTTTAGGACCAGATTCTGCATTCCTTGTACATCCAAAACTCCTGTTGAAGTCAATGGGAGATTCTGGTGTGCAAGACCAAGTCTTTTCAAAATATTCTAATAAAAAGTCAGGAACCTAAACCCCACATCTCATAGAATCATAGAATATCAGGGTTGGAAGGGACCTCAGGAGGTCATCTAGTCCAACCCCCTGCTCAAAGCAGGACCAATCCCCAATTAAATCATCTACCTTTTCGCTCATCAGTATTACACATTGATAAGTCAGTGTTATGCTGTCTACTGTGACACTGCTTCAACCCAGCACCACACAGGGCCTACATAGCCAAAAGAAGAAGCATAGACAATTGTAGGTGAGATTAGAGAATGCACAGATGAAGCTGAAGTGGAATGGGAGAGACCAAGAAAGACTGCCTCTCTCCCCACAGTTGCAATCAGCAGAGGCTCTTAAGCTGGAATTCCCTAAATTTAAAAAAGGAGCATGCTACTGGCAAGGTCTCCATAAGGGCCCCCCAAATTCAGCTCCTGGCCCTTCTCCCTTGGTCTGAAATAGCCTGAATTTTCTAGCCTTTAGAACACATTGCAAAGCCCAACTTTTTATGGGCTTTGCAATGTGTTACAGGGAGAGAGTTTGCTGGCAGGACAATATTTGAGGACGGTAGGGTGCTTTCTCATTATCTGATCTGAAGTGTAGTTACTTACTGCTCCAATGGTGGAATTTGCTAATTTCTATGTTTAGATGTGCTTTTTAAAATAACTGGTAAGGACGCATCTCAAGTTTTAAAGTCATACCAGGATGACACAAAAGTTAGGACTGTGTTCAAGGAAATACACTGAAGTCAGTCACTAAAAGGTTGGAGCATCAGATTTCAAATGTGAACAAGGTGTGAGAGAAAACACTACGATATGGCTAATGGTAGGGAGAATTTTTAAGGGTCTGAATATCTGGGGATATGGGTGATGGAAAACTCACGAGGAAGTGAATCAAAAGTGTCCACAGAAAGACCACTCACTTAACTCCATGGACAGCTCTGGTAAAGTCCCAAAGGTCACAGGATAAGCTTTTGCTTCTGCAACGTCCCATGTTCCTGGATTAAAAAACAAACCCAAACAGGGCATTCAAAATTGGTGCATGTGGCTTCAAACAGACACATTCAGAATGTTTCAGTCTCTCCTCCCCAACCCTGTGGCCAATGCTGCTGCTGCTGGGAGGACAATCAAATCTGAAAAAGTTAGCCTCTTAGGATATGTCTACACTGCAACCTGACCTGTGACTGCAGCACAGGTAGACATACCCATATTAGCTTTATCTGTGCTAGCCTAGCTAAAAATAGCAGTGTAGACATGACAGCATGGGCTTCAGCGTGGGCTGTGCAAGCACGCAGGGGATTCTAGGTATATATGGAATAGCCCACACTGAAGCCAGTGCCACCACGTCTACGCTGCTATTTTTAGCCACGCTAGCATGGGTAAAGCTAGTGTGGGTATGTCTACCTATGCTGCAGTCCCACCTCAGATTGCAGTATAAAAATACCATTAATCTGGAGGAAGTTTACATCTTCTTCTGATCCTCTCAAAGTGCACCAACTTAGGCTCATCATGGACTTGCTCCGATTTGCACTCTCACCCACTTCCACATACATTTGCACGCAACCCTCCTTATATATCAGCTGGGAATTTGGCCCACTGAATCTAAGGGAGTATGAAATGGTGTTAATACACACACACATCCCTCCTGATGGGGCCAAAGAAAAGAGTGGAGCAAGGAAAGCAACTGACACTGTAAGAAAGTGAAAATTAAAGTAGGGTAACAACTTTGTGGCTCCTGAGTGTGTAGGTTACATCAACATTCCTTTCATATCAGTACATCTTTTAAGCTTAATGGAGTCTTAGTGTACAGGAGTCTTAAGTTACACCATCTTACATCTCTGGCCTGCTGGGTTACTGAAGACAAGTCACCTTACTGACTTGTGTATAATTCAATTCAATAGGATGGACCTTAATGAAAATCATATACTGATTTGAATTAAGTAGTAAAAATAACCATAAAAAGAGGCATTACCTAGAGCAAATCTATTTTGTTTTATTTTTCAACTTTCTTATCACACACTGTCAAAACTAGGAAGAGAAAGGTCTTCCTAAAGATCAAACTTTTAGCCTTGCCTTACTATTATTTGTATCACAGTAGTGCCTGCAAGCCACAACCAATATAATGTGGTGCGACACAGTCCCTGCCCTGAAGCCAGACCAACAGTTAGAGACAAAACAGATGTACAGAGAGCAGAAGTGACTTGCCTAACGTCACACAGCAGGTCAGTGGCAGAGCGGGGAATAGAAACCAGCTCTCCTGAGTTTCAGTCCAGTGCCCTACTTGCTAAATCATGCTGCCTCTTGACTGGGCTTTGACCTTTCTGGGTTCAGTTTAGCACCTTTGGTTTAGGACAGGTAGGAGTCTCAGGGTGTATCTTCACTACCCGCTGGATCGGTGGGCAGCAATCGATCCAGCGGGGATCGATTTATCGCATCTAGTCTAAACCCCTGAGCGCTCTCCTGTCAACTCCCGCACTCCAGCACTGCAAGAGGCGCAGGCAGAGTCGTCGGGGGAGCGTCAACAGTTGACTCACCGCGATGAAGACACCACGGTAAGTCGATCTAAGTACGTCTCCTTCAGCTACATTATTCTCGCAGCTGAAGTTGCGTAACTTAGATCGATTCCCCCCCCCACAGTGTAGACCAGGGCTAACTCTCTGATTTGCAGGTGCAGCTATGGACTTTGTACTCTGAGTTATACTGTGAGCACAAAACTGCACCAACAATGCATCTGAAATTTGCATCTACTAAAATGGAAGGCAACATCTAGAAATCTGTCCTCAAGCTTTGACACAAACAGATTCCCGCCACAGAGTTTTTTTGCTCCCCAGCTGTTTTTGGTTCTTTGCCTTAATGCTAGAGAAAAAGTCTAGTGTGAACGCTGTTCAATGAACAGGCTGGAGGAAAATGCCATAAAGGTAGGTTAATAGAACTGGCTGAATGTTCCCTTGCCCAAAGTCTGCACTCCTGCAGTGGGCTGGTTTACTGGGGACACTCACCTACATTGGAAAAAACATCCTCTTCAGATCGTGTGGGCTCAGATTCTTCTCCTGTGGCTTCTGAGTTCCTTACAGCGGAACCATCGTCTGTCTTTGTCCCTGACTCACAGAGAGCTCCCTGTCCACTACTGCTGTTGTCCTCCGTCCTACTCACAGTGTGTGGCCAAACAGTTCCTTTCCCATTCCCATCACAGACTGCTTCAACCACCAAGGTACCGGGTGACACTCTGCTAGGGTTTTCTTGAAAACAAACATTTAAAATGGATGTTTTTTAAATAGGGTTGGGACCTTGTACAGGATAAACAAAAATGTAAGGCCTGATCCAGAGTCAATGGAAAGACGCCCTTTGACTTCACTAAGGACCTGATTCAAAGCCCATTGAATATATTTACACACACAATAGCAAAAAGACAGAGCCCCATGGTCTGGGACTGGCAGAAGCTGAGAGCACTTGGAAGGTGCACATTCAGCCCATGTGGGAAAGAACGGCATCACACAGCTCATCAGTGACTCCTTCAGGGGTTTAAGGAACAACGTCGGAGGAGTCTTGTCCATTCTTCCTTGGCTGGAAAGATAACTCAAGGTCATAAAGGTATAGATGGGGGCACAGAGTGTTAAAGGAAGAGAAAGAAAGGGAACTTCAGGTTTCCTTCCTGCATATGGAGCACCATTCATGGGAAAAGAAAAATAAACACAATTTGTTGAACGTTGGTATTTTCAAGATTGCCAGAGAAACAAGCACTCAGAAGGACATTTATTAAGATAATCATGATGGTGATGATTTCATAGCGCCTTTCAGCCAAAGGATTTCCAAAGCAATTCACAGACTTAAGTTAAGGGTAAACAAAGCACCTCCCTAGTTTTTTGTGTGGGGAGAAGGGGACACAAATGATCCTAACCCCACCTCCATACAGCTTATGCTGCTACTGCTGCCTCCCTGCTATGAAACAGCAAACAGCAATCAGCAGGATTAGGGCTTATTTCACAGCTTCATATATTTTAATGCCAAAAAGGGACTATTATGATCATCTAATCTAACCTCCTGCATAACTAAAGCTGCTGAATTTCTCCCAGTGATTCCAGTACCCCAGTAACGTGGTTCAATTAGGATTGGTCCCTGCTTAGCACTCTAGCCCCAACTCAGCAAAGCACTTAAGCACATGCTTAACTTTAAGCATGCAAGTCGCAGTGATGTAAACAGAGCTACTCACGTGAGTACAGTTAAGCATGTGGCCTACATGCTTTGCTGGACTGCAGCCAGAGTGCTCAGCACCTCCCAAGATGGAGCCTCTGGAGCATACCTTCTGTAAGGACATCCAGTCTTGATTTAAAGACTCCAAGCGATGGAGATGGTGGTCCCAAAAATATCTAAATATTTGTACAGATCACAGTTCATCATTTTCCTCCTGATCTTCACTTTTAGAGAAATACCCAAGGACACTTTAAGGTGGTGCACCTTTGTAAACAATTCTCTCCTTCGCCACGAATGCCCATGTTTGTGTCACTTTGGGTCACAATTCTAACTTCGCATCCCAGCCTCTAAGATGTTCTGCTGTATTTATCTTTGAGGATTTCTTTGCTGTGTTAATAGATTTACTGAAGAGAATTAAATTGCTTGGGGTTTTTTAAATGCATAAATTTCATGACCTGCTTTCACATACCAGAGTTATAAGAACATAATTAGCATAAGTACATAGGTCCTTCCTAAATAAGTCAATAGAAAGCACTGTGAGATCACCAGAGGAAAGGTGATGTGAATGCAAAGTATTATATAATTAGCATTGGTAATGTTGTGTCTCCCTTTTTATAGCTGCAAAAGAAATGACAGCTTACTATAAATAGCTCTTAATTTCAGAAACCTTTTTGAAGTAGGCAACTATGTAGGTTCTATAAATCAACTGTTACATACAATTTTTTGGTAAAGTTATACAAATGCAACAGGTCTGCATGATGACCTAACTGCTGCAGATCTCTTATTCACCTCATCAGTCAATCTCATTTGTTTTCAAAGTCCTGAGAATATCTTTGTGGGCTTTCATGAAAGCGTGGGGTAAAAACTGAAGCTCTTTTCCTTAGCAAATGGCCTTTTATGGAAAATGTTTACTGTGGAATAGTAAATTGTCAGGCAGTTGAGGGGGTAAATAGGCTCTAGGGGAGAAAAAGAATTGAGAGTTCCAGACAGAACATATATTGTATATGCACGTAAATACATATTGGAGAGTTACCTTTTTGTTTCAGCCGTTCTTTCCTTAAGTGTCTTTTTTCTCGGCTACTGATCTTGGTCTGCCAAACACCTGCAACACAGAACAAAGTTCACATTCTCCATGCCACTAGTTGCTATGAGTGAATGAGAAATTTCCTGTATGACCCGTATTTGTTTACAAGGCAAAGAAAAGGAAATACTTTCACGTACATGCTATCCAGTGATGATTATAAAATCGATGTTGCAACCATCTTGGTAATGGCCAAACATACAAAACACAATCACTGCGGTTAGTATCATGTACAATCCTAGGTATTGTAAGCCATTAGAGTCTGCCCATCCCTGTGGCACCTTGGACTTCCAGAAACTCAGGCTACAATATATAACTACTCTGCAAGGCAATACTGTCTGTTATATGGGCTGACTGATGTATCGCTACATAATTTACCGCCCTTTATGTAAGTCAAACCACATGACACTCCTTTCCTCAGGGAAGATGTCAGATCAGAAAGCCAAGTGCCCTGTATGCTTGATAATTGCTTTGGATGACAACGTCAATGAAAACATTAACTAACAAAAAGAGCACTATCCTATTGCTGTCTCAGTTGTCAATTAATCTGACTCATAGCATGGAGCCATCATCCAGAAGCTCCTGGGCTCAGCTCTGTGGAAGAAAACTATTTACCTAATATTTGTATATAACACTAATTCTTACTTAGTTTTCTAACCTAGTCCCTGACTAGATAATTAGATCTACTCGGGGACATGGCTCCCACACGGGGTTGACTGTTCACATCCAATCACCCTTGTACATATTGGACCAAATTCTGTCCTGACTTATACCCTGTGCAATCCATGTTAAGTGAATGGACCTGGCACAAGCTGTCAGTCAAGGCAGAATCTGAGCCTTTGATTTTGCTGAGCCTCCCACTTCTTCCAGGATGTCTCTGCACAGGATGAAATAGCTCATTATCTGCTCAGTCTGACTAAAACAACAAAAGTCTGTTTGAATGAAGTCCTTGAAATTTCCTATTTTTCTTCTACGCTCCAAGGAACCACTGTTTGATATTAACACAATATCAAAGTGGCAATGCGAAGGACTCCAACCCAGTGATGGCCACAGTAATCACATTATAAGCTTTTAAACCCAGAAAAGCTCAGGATTTGTAATTTTCAAAATGATCTGGGGAAAAGAATACAAGGTATTTTCCAGTGAAATTGTAGCTAACAGAACCTTGCTGGCCTCTGCTGAATCTTTGGGGAGCTCCCACAGCTCCTGTATGCCTTCTGTGCAGATCGGTTTGTACCCACAGGTTTCTACTATACTTTTATCACTCTGGCCATACTGTGATGCTGCTCTGAGGGCCTCAAGCACAAGCCCAGCAAGAAGCAATGTGGGAGAGAAAAGCCATACTGTGTCAATGCTGGAGAGGCCAGAAGGAAATGCAAACATGGCAAGATCCAAAGGCAGGACCCTGTTATTCCCCTGGAACTGTGCCTTTGGCAAGAATAAGCACACACCCTCTCTGGCTGTTTTGCCATGCCACCAGCCCCACTTCCAAGAACAGGCCACTGAGGGTATGTCTACACTGCAATGAAAAACCCTGTGCCAGCTGATTTGGGCTCAGGGGGCTCAGACTGTGGGGCTATTCCACTGTAGTGTAGACTTCCAGGCTTGGGCTGGAGCCCGGGCCCTAGGACCCTGTGAGGTAGGAGGGTCCCAGAACTTGGGCTGCAGCCCAAGCCCAGATGTCTACACTGCAATGAAACAGCCCCACAGCCTGAGCCCCGCGAGCCTGAGTCAATTGGCATACACAGGCCAACCACAGGTGTCTACTTGCAGTGTAGACATACCCTTAGGGAAGCTGTGGCCTGAAAGAGATGTGGTTAGCAGAACTGCAATCCCCTTCTCCTTGGTCACCGGTGGGAAGGGAGGGGTTAGTCCAAAGACATCTGTCAAACTTGCAATTCTTTCGTAATGTTGTTATTTTAAATGCCAACTACCAAACAGCACCTGTTCTGTCCACTCCTATGAATATGTTTAATCACCACAATTCTCACTTCTTTCTGGCAATATGAATCGGCTAATCCGCACATTTATTACCTTCCTCTTCTTCTGGCAATTTGTCTTCTTCAGCAGAGACGTGGTCTTTTGATGCCCCCTTTTCTGCGCACTGGGTCTTCTTCTTTTTCTTAGACTACAAAAAAAAATACACACACACACACACACACATATATATATGTATACACATTTCTCAGCTCGAGGCTTATTAGAGAGAAGAGAGGATGAGACTGAGTGAGGACTAAGGGCCTCGTCCTGCAGTGAGCTCACACAGAGTTCTGTTGAAGTCAGTGGGACTCCACATGGGTGCAAGGGTTTGCCCAGGTACAGCTTATTGTGGGATCGAGGGAATGACCCTATGACAAACTCCAGAGAGTTGAATATTATACCCTCTGTACTACAAAATGATACTTAGCTGCAAAGTTAGAAACTGCGCATTCAAATTCAGACACCTGCTGTATATTGATATTTAGCCCTTTTTGTCTTCAAAGCACTTTATAAACAGTAATTATTCCTCAGAACAACGAGATAGGAAATACACACTATCTACCCTATTTACAGGAAATACACACTATTTACACTGGGAAAACTAAGGCAGAGAAGACCAGGCCACATAGATGCTTAGAGTTTGGCACTACAATAAGTGGTTTGATTTTCAAAGGTACCAAGCACCCATAGTTTCCACGGACTATAATGGGTGTTGCAGGTGCTCAGAATCTCTGAAAAGCAGGCCACTTTCATGTAGGAACCTAAATATGAATTTGTGTGACTAACTTTAGGCCGCAAAGTTTAAACATTTTAGTTTCACTTAACAACCCTCGACTTTTCCAAGCTAGAATACCCACCTCCTCAAACATGCTTCCTATCTTGCCAGGGCCCTGCTCTCATTGAGAAATATGGGAAGGGCAGATTGTCATGGCCCCCAACATCTGTTCACAACCCCAAGGATGAGAAAGCCAGGCTAAGTGATTTGTCCAGAAATCTCCAGTGTCAGAGCTAGGATTTGAATTCAGGAATTCCTAGCTCCCAGTTCTGTGGTCAGACCACTGAACTATGTCCTTCTTCTTACACTATAACAGAGTAAAAAAATGCATTCACTGTGGTAACATGAGTGAAACAAAGGCAGCAATCTGATTAGCTAAATAAGATTCCCATGCATGCAATAATGGGTTAACCACCAAGTAGGATGAAATCTCTAATTCATAACTCACACAAATCCATACAATCATGATAAAAAAAGAGGAGAGGAACAATATGCTTGAAATATTCATTTGAATCAACTGCAAATGAATAAAGAAACAGGAGCTTGTGTTTATTGAGCTGTGCCATCTGTTACAGTGAGAAGCTTTTCAAGCAGTTTCAGCTCAGATTGAAGACACTTTCAACAACTGGGGAGACAAACTGGCAGTTTAAAATAAGAAAGAAAATAAAGAAATGTCTATTCTGCTTCCAGTTGGCTTTTAAACTTTATTAATCTGGAAGGAGAACAATTTTCTATTTTATGAACTATGGGTTTGTCTCCTTAGTTGTTCAGAGCAGCTTCAAGCCAAGCCTTCACTCACTACACAGTAACCTCAAATGTGCATCCTACCCTGTTGTGGGTTGTTGTTTATAAAGCATATTGGGAAGATGTCCAAGGTGACTTTCTTTAAGACCGTTTTGAAGTGAAATCAGGACTACTACATTGGGAGGGTTAATTACACGTTTTTCCAAGTTAAACGTGTTGCTGAAAAATTCATGTAAAAATACGCATTCCATAGTGATCCCTGAAGATTGGGAACATTCTTTGGCTTAACATACATGGGAAATGTGCTATTACATTCAAACAAACTACATTAAAAGAAGGTAAAATCAAACACTCTAAAGTTAGAAATTGCCAGAATTAAGGTTTAATTCAAGCCCCATTGTGTGTACACACTGATACAGTCTTCATCTACATGATCACATACTACTTATTCCATGGGACTCCTGCCTCATTCAAGTCACCCAAATACTGAGCTGAATACAAAGTTATTAATTTCTTAATGGGCTTTTCTATGGTGCTCATGTGAGCTCTTCACAAACATTAATGAATTTATGAGATTTAAGTCATTATTATCCCCAGTTTAGCTTGGGAACTGAGGCACAGAGGCTAAAATTGTCAGCAGTTTCCACTAATTTTGGGTGAGCAACTTGAAACACATACACGGATTTTTCAGAATACTTAGTATTTTATAGCACTTTATAATTTCAAAGAACAGCTCCCATTGACCTTAATTGCAGCTGTTAGTGCTCAGCACGTCTGCAAATAAGACACCGGGGGGGCGGGGGAGGCCTTGAATGGGTCGGGGGTTCTGAGGGGGGTGGGAAGTGGGAAGGGGTGGATGGGGGCGGGCGCCAGGCTGTTTGGGGAGACACAGTCTTCCCTACCCAGCCCTCCATACAGTTGCGCAACCCTGATGTGGCCCTCGGGCCAAAAAGTTTGCCCATCCCTGCTTTAGAGCAAGGACTTGAAATTTGGAAGGGGATTCACTTCAGTAAAAAGGAGTTGCCTTTTGCTATTCCTATGAAAATCTGCCCAAATTTTGCCAAGTTATAAACCTCTGAAAATCTCAGTTTGTGCATGCTTACAGACTTGTTAGAGTTAGGCAACTAAGTTTACCAAATATTTGGTCCGAACTGAGCATGTTCCACTTCCCAGTCACCGTTTTATCTGTGACCAGGAAGGGTCAAGCAACCTTAACTATAGGCAGAGCCCACAGTCCTGTCAATAATAATAATATGACTGTACCACAGATTTGCTCAGTTCAGGCCTGATCCAAAGCCCAGTGAAATCAATGGAAAGTCTTGTATTTGGATTAGGCTTTTTAGTTATCATAATTATTGACAACAGTTTTGGAAGGGACATTAAAACTTGTGCTTCTGGGCTTAAACCACTCTCTAAGTATAACACACTTGTGTGGGGAGGCAGATTATCCCATCACTGCCTGAGGAGGTCACACACCTTCCTCTGAAGCATCTGGTGATGGCCACTCCTGGACATGGAATACTGGACTAGATGGACCTTGGATCTGATCCAGTCTGGCAACTTCTGTGTTCCTAACGGCAAGTCTTTAAGTCTTTCAGATAACAGGAACGTGTTATGCTTACAAAAACCATAATAGAAAATAAGAATATTCTTAAAACAAATATCATTTTAGAAATACTGTGTAAATTCTGGAACTAATAGTGGTACCTTCAGTAGCTTTTTTTCTCTCATGCTGACAGAGGTTAGAAGCTGACAATTCACTGGAACCTAGAACATGGATATTCAAAAATGTTATATTATGGGGAAAATACATTCCTATAAGCACAATGTTGCAATTCTTGTAATACACCTCTATGGGATTCAGTCACATGTGATCAGGCTGAAAGAATACACAGAAATTAACAATAATCCCCAGCTAGGTCTAGACTTGAGTTTGTGGCCTTGCTACAACTTAATTAATTGATTGCCAATTGATTTGAATGAGTTAAAAACCTGTATTAAAGATCGTCTAGAAAGTCTACAAACATTTGTCCCAAGACAGAAACATTTGTGGTTTGCCCGAGAGTATGTCTAGACCAGGATAAAAAGTGTCAGGCAACACATTTTAACACAGACAGGGTGATTTTATTGTGTATTTTAATGTGTATTAGCTGGTTGAGGTGGACTCTACATTCTGTCTAGACATACTCCTAGGGTAAACCACAAGTGTTTGTGGAACATCTAGATCAGCATATGTTGGCTAACTCAAACTCACTGGCAATAAATTAATCTGAATTACAAGAAGACTAAAAACTCTAGCCAGACATAACCTGAGATAGCAAGCCCCACAGCTCTTTGGGAAGGACAATGCACACTCCCCTTCCTTAGGGTTCTGTCACAGAAGGGAACCTGCAATTTCTACTTGGGGCACTGCAGAACCCCCACCAATGGAGGCTGCAAAAGGAATGCACTGTATTGGCATCTCCCTTAGCTGCTCTGACCATGCCACCCTCCCCTCCCAGTACTACCCAGGTTTAGGGATGTGCTGGCTCCCTGCAATCCCTCTGGTAGGTGGGAAATTGCTACCATTTTCTACAATCTGCTCCCCCCCACCCCACACAAATACCCTTCCCAGGCTGATTTTCTCTCCTTAGGGGCCTTGAGCCACAATTTAATCATATATACACTGGAAAACTAAATTATGCTGTTCTAATTATAATTCAGAATCCGATTTAATTCTCCTTATTCAGAATCCCTTGCCCCACGACCTAAGAAAGGAAAGGGAGATATTGCTATATCATAATTCTGGGGTTACCAAAAGAGTCATCTGGAATCCAACAGGACTCTGATTGCACTGCACACACGGTTTCAGAATAAGAATGCATTATTCAATACACAAAATCAATCAGGGTTTGCATTACCTGGGCAGGACAAATGAAATGGGAACATGTTTACTTTTTGAATCGCTCAGTAACTCAATACAATTTATTTAGATGGGTCGTGGATACAGACTAACATGGCTGCTACTCTTAAACCTTTTTAAACAGAAAATACAATGAATGTAGGTGGGAACATTAAAAGAGCACCTCTAGAACTGGGTCTGTTTCATGAGTAGCTGGTATCTATTTGTGACTAGACACCTAAACTGGATTTTTCAGCTATCATCTAAGACATCAGACATCTGATGGCTTAGAGTTGGTCTCCACCAAACACAGGATTGCCAAACAGGAACCATCCAATATGCCACCTAGTCTGGCATCCTCATCAAGGTTAATTTAGTATGTTAGCTCCTCAGGGCATGAACCATAGGCCCGGATTCCCAGCTGTGCCCAGTATCCACTGCGCACAACTAAGGGGGGAAAGGGAAAGAGTAAGGAGATGGTTGCAGCTCCATCTTTCTGGACTAATTCTATGCCAAGCCTAGCCCCAGTGTAGTTCAGGACTGCTGTAAACTATGCTGGCTGGCTATGACTTCAGTGGGATGTTACACCAGACAAGGACTGTGACCCCACAACAGTATTCTGGTCATGTCCTGTCCCATCCCTGATACACTATGTTGGAATCTGCATGGTGAGGTGACACAGAAACTGGCTATGCCAGCTCTTTCGATAGTTGGGGACTGCACTATGATGGGGAGAGCCACGAGTTTTCCACCCCCTTTGCCCACTAGGGGTCAGATCAAACTAAAAAAACTGGCCCCATATTTTCTTCTGGGTCTTGTACACTGAGCACACCATCAGCACTTAACAAATAATTATTAATACCTTCAATGATGGCCAATGCATGTGTTTTAAAGGAAAACACACTTCCCCTATATAATACACCTAAGTATGCTATGTTATCCACAGAGGAAATAATTGCCTAACCCCAGCACGTGACGAATCTGTGCTCTGAAACAAAAGGACGGAGTGCCCTTATCTTTATGATCTACTCCTGGAGGTAAAAAAATTGTAAGTATATCAGAAGCAGAAAGCATGCTAAACAACCAGTGGGGCCACTGGATGTTAGAGATGCTAAGGAGCACTCAAAGAGGATAAGGCCATTGCAGAGAACCTAAATGAATTCTTTGCATTGGTCTTTACAGCTGAGGATGTGATGGAGATTCCCCAACCTGAGCCATTCTTTTTAGGTGACAAATCTGAGGAACTGTCCCAGATTGAGGTGTCATTAGAGGAGGTTTTAGAACAAACTGATAAATTAAACAGTAATAAGTCCGCTGGGCCAGATGGTATTCTCCCAAAAGTTCTGAAGGAACTCAAATGTGAAATTGTAGAACTACTAACCGTGGTATGTAACCTATCATTTAAATCAGCTTCTGTACCAGATGACTGGAGGATAGCTAATGTGATGCCAATTTTTTAAAAGGGACTCCAGAGGCAATCCTGGCAATTACAGGCCGGTAAGCCTAATTTCAGTAGTGGGCAAATTGGTTGAAATTACAGTAAAGAACAGAATTATCAGACACATAAACACAATTTGTTGGGGACGAGTCAACATGTTTTTTGTAAAGAAAAATTTATGCTCATCAATCTACTAGAATTCCTTAAGGGCATCAACAAGCATGTGGACCAAGGGGGATCCAGTGGATATAATGTACTTAGATTTTCAGAAAGCCTTTGAGAAGGTCCCTCACCAAAGGCTCTAGCAAAGTAAGCTATCATGGGATAAGAGGGAAGGTCCTCTCATGGATCAGTAACTGGTTAAAAGATAGGAAACAAAGGGTAGGAATAAATGGTCAGTTTTCAGAATGGAGAGAAGTAAATAGTGATGTCCCCCAGGGTCTGTATTGGGACCAGTACTGTTCAACATATTCATAAATGATCTGGAAAAAGGTGTAAACAGAGAAGTGGCAAAATTTGCAGATGATACAAAACTACTTAAGATAGTTAAGTCCAAAGCAGATTGCACAGAGTTACAAAGAGACCTCACAAAACTGGGTGACTGGGCAACAAAATGGCAAATTAAATGCAATGTTGATAAATGCAAAGTAATACACATTGGAAAACATAATTCCAACTATACATATAAAATGATGGGGTCTAAATTAGCTGTTACCACTCAAGAAAGAGATCTTGGAGTCACTGTAGATAGATCTCTGAAAACATCCACTCAATGTGCAGCAGCTGTCAAAAAAGGTAACAGAATGTTGGGAATCATTAAGAAAGGGATAGATAATAAGACAGAACATATCATATTGCCTCTTCATAAATCCATGGTACATCCTCTTGAATGCTGTGTGCAGATGTAGTCGCCCCATGTCAAAAAAGATCTATTGGAATTGAAAAGGTTCAGAAAAGGGCAACAAACATGATAAGGAGTATGGAACAGCTTCCATGTGAGAGAGATTTCAAAAATTAGGGCTGTTCAGCTTGGAAAAGAGATGACTAAGGGGGGATACGACAGAGGTCTATAAAATCATGACTGGTGTGGAGAAAGTAAATAAGGACGTGTTATTTACTCCTTCTCATAAGAACTAGGGGTCACCAAATGAAATTAATAGACAGCAGGTTTAAAACAAATAAAAGGAAGTGTTTTTTTCACACAACACACAGTCAACCTGTGGGACTTTTTGCAAGAGGATATTGTAAAGGCCAAGACTATAACAGGGTTCAAAAAAGAACTAGATTAGTTCCTGGAGGATAGGTCCATCAATGGCTATTAGCCAGGGATGGTGTTCTGAGCCTCTGTTTGCCAGAAGCTGGGAATGGGTGATGGGGTGGATCACTTGATGGTTACCTGTTCTGTTCATTCCCTCTGAAGCACCTGGCACTGGCCACTGTCAGAAGACAGGATACTGGGCTAGATGGATCTTTGGTCTGACACAGTATGGCCGTTCTTATGTTTATGTTCTTATGAATTCTGCGTCATTGCACACGTGCAGAATTCATGTGCCATGCAGAAATATTTTTTTTCAGCAGAAAATACATTCAGCCAAGAGATGCTGCAGTTACACCTTTCACCCAACAGAGGCCGATGTGGCACCAGAACAGAGAGCAGCTCCTCTTGGGTGAGATGGGACCCCACACCTCTCCCACACCCAAACTTCCTCCCAGAGCTGCACCCCACACCCTCTCCCGCACCCAAACCCACTCCCAGAGCCTGCTCCCCACACCCCAACTCCCTCTCAGAGCCCGCACCCCCTCCCGCACCCAACCCCCTTCCCCAGCCTGGTGAAAGTGAGTGAGGGCAGGGGAGAGCAAGTGACAGAGGGAGGGGCCTCAGAGAAGGGGTGGGACAGGGGTGTGTTCTCAGGGAAGGGGCGGGGCAGGGGGTGGGGCAAGGGTCTTTGGGTTTGCACAATTAGACAGTTGGCAACCCTACCAGGCGGGGCATGTGGAAGCCCTGGCCCGTCCCAGAACAGTGCGCCCAGCAACACAGCCAGCAGCTGGCTGGGCACCAGCTAACGCAGGCGAAGCACCACCCAAATGTCAGGCGGACCGTGTCTGCACAGGCGCGGCTTGTGTGTGGTGGGGGGGCCATTGGCTGTTCTGTCCTGGGGCCCGAAATTGCTGTCGCCGGGCCTGTTTCCATGCATCTGGAGTAGAAGTGGGTCATCCCCACTTCTGGTACCGCTAAACCACCAGCTTATAAAGATACTTCTGAAAAGCAAATATTTGCTTTACGGAATGCACCAGATTGCACATATTTTAAAAAATGCCCCAAGGGCGAGGATAACACTAGACTTCCCAACAAAAGCGCCTCTTTGAACTGACTGTTTTGAAGATTGATCCAGAGAATTTTAAATTAAAAAAAACAACCACAGCCTAGTTCAGCCCTGATGATTCTTGGCACTTCTTGTTGCTATTTCCTAAAAGACTCTTTATTAGGGAAAGGGAGAGGCTGTGGGGAAAGAGACTGATCTCTCCATCACCACTCATGGTAAGTTATAAATTGTGACAACAACAAAGTCACAGCGCAACTTGTGATGTGTATCCACAATGTGACCAGGCTTAATTTTTGGTTCATATAATTATGCTGATGGCTTTAAGAAACATGAATGAGCATTCTCTAATCTGTCTGGAATTACATTTGTACAAAATCTGTATAATGTACTGTAGTGAGGGGGTGTAGTCTCCCTCTGAAATTGACAGGGAGGAACCACCACCTGCCCCCTGGTGGGCAGAACCAGGAAAGCCATGCCCACCCTGCTGGAAGCAGAGGACAAGACAGGAACAGGAAGTATAAAAGGTGGGTCCTGCGGCTCAGTTGTGCTGGAGCTGCTGAGGGAGACAGACACTTCTCCTCCGGTGCTGTAGCAGGACGCTGAGAGGACCTCTGCTGCCCTGAGGACTTGCCTGAGCTTCCAGAGCGTCCCACCACTCCAGACTACAAGGAGCTGCTGGGACTACCATTGGCGGTATATCCCAGGGAGATGGAGGATGACCCATGGATGCACGTACACACTGAGGGGTGGGGCGGAAGTAGCCCAGGGACAGCTGACTGTAGTCTCGCTGTGTTGCTGCCTGAAGACAACTCAGCATGTTGCACCTGGATTCCTTGCTGACACAGTCGTGGAATGCTCTGCCACTGGTAGGGCCCTGGGATGGGGACCTGGTCCCCCTTCCACCTCAGCTCTGAGGTGGCAGCCTCCCCACCCTAAGCCAGGGGGCCTGTGTTAGCCTATCGTCCACCAGAACTAGGACACTAGACTATTCACTGCTCTGCCCTGCCTGAGGGCTGGAACCTTAGACTGTTTGGTGCCCCGCCCTGATTGAAGGCTTGGCTCCCAGATTATTGACTGCTCGACCCTGTCTGAGGGCCAGAGCCCTAAACCATTTGGGGCTCCCCATTGTTGGAAGGCTTGAGCCCCAGAGCATTATTGCTGCCCAGCCCTGCTCAGAGAGTCTGGGCACCAAAGACCGCTAATTTCCCCTTTTCAGAGTAGCAGCTGTGTTAGTCTGTATTCGCAAAAAGAAAAGGAGTACTTGTGGCACCTTAGAGACTAACCAATTTATTTGAGCATAAGCTTTCGTGAGCTACAGCTCACTTCATCGGATGCATTCAGTTGAAAATACAGTGGGGAGATTTATATACACAGAGAACATGAAACAATGGGTGTTACCATACACACTGTAAGGAGAGTGATCTCTTAAGATGCGCTAATACCAGCAGGAGAGCGGGGGGGAAGAGGGGAAATATTTTTGTAGTGATAATCAAGGTGGGCCATTTCCAGCAGTTGACAAGAACATCTGAGGAACAGTGGGGGGTGGCGGTAGGGGGAAAATAAACATGGGGAAATATTTTTACTTTGTGTAATGACCCATCCACTCCCAGTCTCTATTCAAGCCTAAGTTAACTGTATCCAGTTTGCAAATTAATTCCAATTCAGCAGTCTCTCGTTGGAGTCTGTTTTTTAAGTTTTTTTTATTGAAGAATTGTTACTTTTAGGTCTCTAATCGAGTGACCAGAGAGATTGAAGTGTTCTCCGACTGGTTTTTGAATGTTATAATTCTTGACGTCTGATTTGGGTCCATTTATTCTTTTACGTAGAGACTGTCCAGTTTGACCAATGTACACGGCAGAGGGGCATTGCTGGCACATGATGGCATATATCACATTGGTGGATGTGCAGGTGAACGAGCCTCTGATAGTGTGGCTGATGTTATTAGGCACTGTGATGGTGTCCCCTGAATAGATATGTGGACAGTTGGCAATGGGCTTTGTTGCAAGGATAGGTTCCTGGGTTAGTGGTTCTGTTGTGTGGTGTGTGGTTGCTGGTGAGTATTTGCTTCAGGTTGGGGGCTGTCTGTAAGCAAGGACTGGCCTGTGTCCCAAGATCTGTGAGAGTGATGGGTCGTCCTTCAGGATAGGCTGTAAATCCTTGATGATGCGTTGGAGAGGTTTTAGTTGGGGGATGAAGGTGATGGCTAGTGGCGTTCTGTTATTTTCTTTGTTGGGCCTGTCCTGTAGTAGGTGACTTCTGGGTACTCTTCTGGCTCTGTCAATATGTTTCTTCACTTCAGCAGGTGGGTATTGTAGTTGTAAGAACGCTTGATAGAGATCTTGTAGGTGTTTGTCTCTGTCTAAGGGGTTGGAGCAAATGCGGTTGTATCGTAGAGCTTGGCTGTAGACAATGGATCGTGTGGTGTGATCTGGGTGAAAGCTGGAGGCATGTAGGTAGGAATAGCGGTCAGTAGGTTTCCGGTATAGGGTGGTGTTTATGTGACCATTGCTTATTAGCACCGTAGTGTCCAGGAAGTGGATCTCTTGTGTGGACTGGTCCAGGCTGAGGTTGATGGTGGGATGGAAATTGTTGAAATCATGGTGGAATTCCTTCCAACACACCTCTGAACAACATAGTAATCCACAGAGACCTTCCTACCAACACTACAAAAAGAAGGATTCTGGGTGGACTCCTCCTGAAGGTCGAAACAACAGACTGGACTTCTACATAGAGTGCTTCCGCTGACGTGCACGGGCTGAAATTGTGGAAAAGCAGCATCACTTGCCCCACAACCTCAGCCGTGCAGAACACAATGCCATCCACAGCCTCAGAAACAACTCTGACATCATAATAAAAAAGGCTGACAAAGGAGATGCTGTTGTCATCGTGAATAGGTCGGAATATGAACAAGAGGCTGCTAGGCAGCTCTCCAACACCACTTTCTACAAGCCATTACCCTCTGATCCCACTGAGTGTTACCAAAAGGAACTACAGCATTTGCTCATGAAACTCCCTGAAAAAGCACAAGAACAAATCCGCACAGACACACCCCTGGAACCCCGACCTGGGGTATTCTATCTGCTACCTAAGATCCATAAACATGGAAATCCTGGACGCCCCGTCATCTCAGGCATTGGCACCCTGACAGCAGGATTATCTGGCTATGTGGACTCCCTCCTCAGGCCCTACACTACCAGCACTCGCAGCTATCTTCGAGACACCACTGACTTCCTGAGGAAACTACAATCCATCGGTGATCTTCCTGATAACACCATCCTGGCCACTATGGATGCAGAAGCCCTCTACACCAACATTCCACACAAAGATGGACTGCAAGCCGTCAGGAACAGTATTCCCGATAATGTCACGGCAAACCTGGTGGCTGAACTTTGTGACTTTGTCCTCACCCATAACTATTTCACATTTGGGGACAATGTATACCTTCAAATCAGCGGCACTGCTATGGGTACTCGCATGGCCCCACAGTATGCCAACAGTTTTATGGCTGACTTAGAACAACGCTTCCTCAGCTCTCGTCCCCTAATGCCCCTACTCTACTTGCGCTACATTGATGACATCTTCTTACAACTACACTACCCACCTGCTGAAGTGAAGAAACAGATTGACAGAGCCAGAACTCCTTTTCTAATTTCCCTTTGTTCCTGACTGCCTTTCGCAGAACGTAACAGTGAGGGGACATGGCCTCCCTTTGAGATTGACGGGAAGGGTCACCACGCGCTCTTACATGTACACACTTCAGATGTGCTGAAGGAGAAATTCTGACTTGGTTCTTTTCTTGATGCACAATATTTCTCTTGAAGCTGGTGCTCATGTCACCATATTACTCTGCAGTATGAAAGACAAACAGATGGCCAGAGGGACTGACATTGTTAGAATCATAATGTGACTGCTCTTGAGCATGTTCACATAGGTTAGAGAGCACAACCACAGGAGCATCACAGCATTGCCACTGATGCTAGAATGGATGAGGCCATGTAGCTGCCTTCAGGGTATGTCTACCTAGCGATAAAAAGACCAGTGGCATGGCAGCGTCTGGCCCAGGTCAGATAACTCAGGCTGTGGGGCTATAAAATTGAAGTGAAGATGTTCGGGTTTGGCAGGTCTCAGAGTCAAGGATTCCAGCCCAAGCCCAAATGTCTTCACTGCAATTTTATAGCCCCGCAACTCAGCTGACCCAGGCTCTGAGACTTGGTGCAGCAGGTTTTTTTTAATCACAGTGTAGACGTACCCTTAGCAGCCAGGGCAGGATTTTAGGGGAGGAGTGGGAAGTGAACTGGTGGCACTCAGGGTTGCGGCAGGGAGCAGAATGCCAGCAGGGAACAACGGAGGTCAGCAGGGGGCATTGTTGCGCTCTCTCTCTCTCTCTCTCTGTGGAGTGCCGTGACAGTCTGAGGCACATGGCATGCACAGCAAGCATGCACTAGCTGAGTTCCCAGTGTAGTAATATGGAAGCAGTTAACTGAACCTCTAACTAGCAGGGCACCAGCTAACTGGGCAAATGTAACAACGCAGACTCCCTGGACAGGGGACCATGGCCTGGCATGCACACATTCCAAAACTGGAAAAGATAATTAATCACCTTGGGGTTTTTTTAAATTAAAAATCTCAACTTTATCAGCAGAATTACACACTCCAGGATATGCAGATGTTTGGCTGCTGTGATATATCAACACACCTGAGTGCTGGAGGCATTTTGTCTTTGGCCTCAATCTCAGCATGCACCAAAGATGGGGTACTATCATGTAATATCTGAACACTCTGGCTTATGCTATTTCTTACATCTTGATGTTTCATTATTGTGAAATTCTTTGCTTTTTACAGTCTCTGGCACTGTTTTAATATAGTTCTTGATATGCTAATTTCAGTATATTAAAGTATAATTTCAGTATATTAAATGTTCTGCAACTTCAGCATTAACTACTGAATTCTAAATGATTATCATCATTCAGTTTACATAGACTTGGAAGGATTAGATTTTTATCGGTAAACGTCAATTTCACTGTATACACACAAACCAACAAAAAAATACTTCCAACAATAATAATCTAAATTTACAGATAGACGAAGTGAAAAAGACGCTGCTTGAGAATTTATCAGAGTTTTATTTAAGGCTCTTTACTTTGCACATTTTGACAGATGCTGTTGACTACGTATGTTTTAATGGTTATAAAGATTTAACTTAACGTTTTGAATCTCAAAATCTACTGTACTTAAGTAATTAATGTCTAACCATGTCACCCGTTGTCTGACCCCCCACATAACTTCCTGCCCCTATGAAAATTTAAAATAAATAAAAATCAGAAAAAATACTTAAAACCCATAATTTTGCACAATTTTGAACATTTAAATTGATAAAAATTAAAAAATGATTGAAAATAAACATCAAAATTATAAAATCAAATACTGCCAAGCCTAGTTAATATGTGGTTCTCTAGGTGCACACTGCACTTTACATACATATTAGAAGATAAGGTCCCTGCTTCAAGAATGTTACATTCCAGATTATACAGGTAAAACAGTGAAAAATGACAAACGACAGTGTGGAGTGGGGAAAAGAAGAAAAGGAATGGAGGCAAGCAAACAAAAAGAAAGGGCAGATTACAGTTTTGGTATGAGCACTATTTTTCATTTAATCAAGCATGAAAGGTTTCTTTTCTTCTTAGATTATTTTTCCTGTTCTCCCTTTCTTCCCCAGCCCCATCCCCTTTAGGTCCATAATTTGCCACATGTACACTCAGATCAGTTTCAGTGGGGCTCCCCACAGAATAAGGTGCTAGTCAACATGAGTACAGTTGGTAGAATCTGACATTTAAGGAGCCAGTGTGAAAGCAAGAACCAATTGCACCAAAAAAAGAGATTAATGATGGAAACCTTAGCTTAGTAACAGCATGTGAGCAAATGTATCATTTTAATTTACCTTTCCCCCCCCCCATTATTCAGACCTATGAAGTACCTGCTCAAAAACATACCTGCCCCTGGGAATAATGTATATCTCCAGTACCACCCCCCTCCAGCTCCAATAGTCAGTGTTTCTGCCCAAATTGTATTTTCAGATTATTTACAACCAGATCAAATTTTTCAGCACTGATGATAATAAAACAATGATACTACTTCGTATAAAAAAGGCCTACACTCACAGTAACATCACCAGCAGTGTGCACGCTGGGATGACTCATAGAAGCATAAAATCTGCCAGTTTTGAGCTACACTCTGCTGATCTGAAAAACAGTTACAAATGTTGAAGTAACATATTTGCTGAAATTTCTCCTCATTCTGTTTACATAGGTAATTACTTTAGGATTACTTCAGTGATATGATCATTACAAATGCCCACATATCTATTAGTTCATTATATCCGGCCAATGTTCTGTTTTCATTTGCAAAAGAAAAAAAAATGCTTGAAAAATGAACTAATGAGTTAAAATATAATACAGCCAAGATTCAGCCTGAAGGTAACTTTTATGGCCAAGTAATAAATCCCTGGAAACAAGAGTTGTGATGAAAATATTGACACATTTATATCTATCGGCAAGAGCAAAAGATACCACAGAAGTACCATACTAAAAGACAAATTCAGAAAATATGCTTTTTTTCCCCTCCTATCTCCCTGAATGAAGCAGCTAACAAATAATACTAATAGACCAGACTGTTCAAATTATGTTGTATCTATTCATTTGTTTTATATACAATGTGTGCGATGACAGTTTACATTTTGCTAACATACTAGTGTCTTTACCCAGCTGTTTTCTGTAAGTCCTGAAGGTTTCTGCTTTACACAGTGCCTAATGAAGCAAGCTGCAGTGTCACAACAAACTGTGACAATGCTGCATCAAAACTCCATCCCATTGTATCAAAACCCGACCACGATGATCAGTATGGCTGCAAAACCTCATCACATTGCAACCAAGATCAGGTGGCCATGCTATAGAATGAAGTTTTGATGCAACATGAATAGAAACTTTGAGTGCTTAGGTCCGCCATCCTACTACCATTGAAGCCAACAGAACTTTTACTACATACTTCAATGCAAACAGGACTTACCCGTTATTTAGCAATAAATAATAGGTATATGAACAGTAGGAAAAGCAGGACGATACCAGAAACCATGGGAAAGGTGGTAACCCTGTCTTGTCCCATAAATTGTTTGGGGGATATAGTTAGTGTACAAGATAAAGGCTCAGGCCCTGATCCTCTAAAGTATGTAGGTGCTTAACTCCTATTGATTTCCATGGGAGATAGGCACCTAAATACCTTTGAGAACTGTGTCTCAGTCCTGCTCATAATACCTAATTAAGCAGTTCCACTAACTCTTATGTTTGTGAATAGAGGTTACCCTATGAATTAGGGTGCAGAGTCTAGCTCTGACATTGGACTATGTATCTTTATCGGTAAGAGAGTAAGACAGTTCTTTCTAAACACACACTTTGAGGGGTGGGATCTGACAACTGGCCTGCCAGTGAGGGTGATACCCTATGCTGGAAGGTGGGATTGGATGTGGTGAAAGGATAGGATGGGCCCCAGGCCTGTAAATGTAATGGGGGAAAGAGAAGAATCCCACACTCCTGTGCAGGGAATTATGCTAAGAGGGAACCTTGTGCTTGAGATGGATAGGGCCCCCTGTGCAGGGCACTCGGTTGGGAGATCAAACGACTGTATGAGCCCCCAGTAGAGGGGATGGGAGATTCACTACTGGGATCCCCTTGTGGAGAGGAGTGGGATGGGGGGGATGCTGTGTTGGGGGTAGTGTGGGAGGGGGCTGGGTCCCCTGGAAAGGGGAGTGGGAGAGAGGAATCCTGTGCTGAGAGTAGGCTGGGCCACCTGCAGTAGGGACTGGGATGGAGGAACCCTGTGTTAGGGGTTGGGTTGGTAGGAACGGGCAGACCCCCTGTGCAAGGGTTAGGGATGGGGGTAGGATAGGGGAAGGGCTGGTTCTTACCTTTGCCTCGTGGCTCTGCCTCGCCCTTTGCTCCTGCTGCCCAGTTATCCCGTTCTGGGTCCGCGGGGCCCGCGCTGGCAGCCGTCCGGCCTCGTAGCTGGCAGACCCAGCGCCACCCTCCTCGCCCGCCGCGCTGCGCTGGGGGCCCGGCCGCGCCCGGCCCCAGCGCCGGAGCATCCCCAACAGGACAAGCAGCGCCACGGCCCCTCCCAGCAGCAGCATGGGCCAGAGGGAAGCGAGCACCTGCGCCTGCAGCAGGGCCAGCCGCTCCGAGAGCTGCGGTCCCGGAGCCACCAGCTCGCCGGCTCCCAGGGCCAGCCGCACCGCCGGCTCCAGCATGGCTGCACCGGGCGAGCCCCTCTGGACCCCGCTGGCTGGGTTCTAGAGCTGCCCCCTTCCCCTGCAGAGATCGGGTCCCGACGGGGTCTAAAGCGGCTCAGCGCCGATCGCTGCAACGCGGCTCGTCGGGCTCCAAAACTGCTCCACCTGCCGCGGAGGCTCTAAACCTCGGGGCTTTCCGGCTGGGTTCTAGAGCGGCTCCCTGCGCCCCCTAGAACGTAGCGGGTCCTAGAAGCGGGAGTGGCGTCTGCCTTCTAGATCGCACTGCGCCGGGTTCTAGCACTGCTTCCCCCAGCCCGGGGCTGAGGGGCGCCACTAGGATGCGAGTCGGCCGGTTTCCAGCACTGCACATGGAAACCCTCGCTGTCCCCCGTCCCCCCCCGCGCTTAGAACGGACTGGGCCGGGTTCCAGAACCCCTGCGAGCTCCAGCGGGGTTCTAGAGCGGCATGTGCCGCTGTAAATGCAGCCCAGATCGCAGGACCCAGCTGCCCGCTCTCCCCCTGCCCTAGAGCGCACTGCGTGGAAAGTTGGTGGCGGAGCCCCAGGAGCGACAATAAACAGATTCAGCCTAATCGCGATGGGGAAGAGCTCTGAGCCAGGCTGGCGGGGAACTGATCGGGGTGGGGGGGTTACGTATCTGATTACAAGAGTCTGATGGCAGACGCTTTACGGTGGCCATGACAGACCAGAAATGTTTTTGCAGCGAGTTTAGGTTAGACATGCTGGTTTATGTGGCTGCAAATGGGTCCAACGTGGAGAGGGATGTTCTGCAGGGCAAACCCTGTCTACTGTGTTAGGGCTGTAGGTAGAAGCCCACATGGTGAGAGAGAAAGATATAATGGGGTAATTGTGACTAATGTGTTTCAAAATGTGGATTCATGTACAGGTAGAGAGCACTGATTAAATGACCCCACTAAAAGTCAAAATGGCAGGTTTATAGGCTCCTCACTGTGGGATAGGAATCAAAGAAAGAATCAAGTGATCAACTCAGTCTCTGATAGGTTTCAGAGTAGCAGCCCTGTTAGTCTGTATTCACAAAAAGAAGAGGAGGACTTGTGGCACCTTAGAGACTAACCAATTTATTTGAGCATAAGCTTTCGTGAGTACAGCTCACTTCATCGGATGCACTGATGCAATTTAATTCAAATCAGTGGAGTTACATGCAGCAGGGATGAATTTGATCTGAAATGTGTATTCTAGAATTAAATGCACCATGATGTGTTTTTAAAAAAAATTATACAGTTTTGTCTAGAACAGTAGTTCTCAAATTTTTCGTTAGTGCAGACCACATCATAATATAGAATGTCTCGTGCACGTACCTCCCCCCCTAAACACAGCTGAATAGAGACCACTTTTGCTATAATTCACAACTGAATAACATCTCTGTGGCAGTTACAACAATTGCATATCCATGTAAAATGTGTGTTGCGTTCCTCTCCAGGGCAGATAATTTAACAACCTATTACAGCTAATAGGTAATGGCATTACTCCTTTAGCTCAAGCAGTGCAGGTCTCTGTGCTGGTGATGAAGGTCTTAGGTTTGAACCCAGGGTGGGTTGTTACATTTAGAAAGAGAAGTAATGTCCAGAAAGTATCTTATATATTTTTAGCTGCTTTTAATGTGACTTTCCAGGTGGAGATAAATTGAATTAGCATCATGGCACCAGCTACCTCTTCATGATCCACTGCCCATAGCTTGAGACACTCTAGTCTGCGGGCTGGTCTACACTAGAAAATTAGATCAACTCAGCTACATCCACAAAATCCACACCCCTGAGCGTCATAGTTAAGTCGACCTAAGTCCCAGTGTAGACAGTCCTCACTCGATGAAAGAATTCTTCCTTCGATGTAGCTGCCACTTCTCGAGAAGGTGGATTTACTACGACGGCCGACGGGAGAACCCCTTCGTCTACAATGAAGTGCTGCAGGGGTGCAGCTTAGCCTTAGAAGCAAGGAAGAAGCTATGTGCTATTGGCACTGCAGAACTTCCTGATAATGTCAGAAGACAATAGCCAAGACAAGGAATTATTTGTGTGATTCTTACTAAATCACTTCCCGCCTCAAAACACTGAATCACACTGATCCTAGGTTTAAGTCCACTGGTGTCTATAGCAGGGGTTCTCAACCTTCTTCTTTCACAGTCCTGTCCTCCGCCTCCCCCCGCCCCCTCAACATGATATAGGAACACCACAGTACACCTGTGCCACAACTGGTTTTCTGCATATAAAAGCCAGGGCTGGCGTTAGGGAGTAGCAAGCAGGGCAATTGCCTGGGTCCCCACACCACAGGGCCCCCACAAAGCTAAGTTGCTCAGGCTTTGCCTTCAGCCCCATGTGGCGGGGCTCTGAGCCTTGGGCTTCAGCCCCATGTAGTGGGGCTTCGGCTTTCAGCCCTGTGCCCCAGCAAGTCTAACACTGGCCCAGCTTGGCGGATCCCCTGAAACCTGCCCATGACCCCCCAGGGCGCCCCGGACCCCTGGTTGAGAACCACTGGTCTATGGAATGCAAACAAATTTTCCCACTTAATTCATATTGCTCTGTTTCATTCCACATTGTCCCCCTTATTTTGTGTTGCTTCTAACATAGGTGTTCTCTCAGTTAACAAAGCGCTTACACCCAAGCTTCTTGGAGCCTTTACAAAGCTTAGAGGTGGAATTAATATTCGCCTCAGAGATAAAGACCTATTTTCAAATATTCTCCTAACAGAATAACAGAATAATATGCTAACAGAAAAATACCAATATGGCCACTGAAGAGTACCTTCTCCAGGCCTCTCCCACACCATCCTTGCTGTGTTATGGCCTGGGGAGAAGGAAGCAACAAGTCCCACTGCCAAGCAGAAACATGCTGCACTCCCCATGACAGGAACAAGTGGGCAGTAAATGCAGAGAAACACTCACAAGGAATTCCTCCACCAGTCACAGGCAGCTTGAGAGATGTGTCTCCATCAGACTTCTGCAGCATGGATCAGAGGCTTTAGCCACACAAAACAGGCTGAAATAATGTATGTTACATCACATCCCTACAACACAACTCAGTATGTTAGCCGTGTGAGCCAGCCTCATCAGACAGCAATGAAAAGACTTGCACCAGTAGTGACCCCTCCTAAAGTCTTTATTCACAGGTGTTAGGGGGGCCTAAATTGTAGCTGATGCAAAGCTGAATAAAAGGTTTTTACATAAAGGGAAAAACAAAAAGCCAATCCAGCCTTTCAACTAGTCAGAAACAAAGCCCCATCCTCTGAAGCGCCCCATGCTGGGTTATTTTTAATATGAATCAACACAAAGGTTCCCAGAAAACCTAATATATCCAACTAGTTGAGAAATGCAAACCAAGGATCCTGTCCTGCCAAGAATTACGCATTGCATAACTTTGCACAGTGCTAATTCTTCCATCGGTTCCAGTGGTACTACTCACACTAAGTGAAGTTAAGCATGTGCATCACTCTTTGCAAGATTAGGGCCCAAATGGCCCTGGCAAAACTCTTTTTGATTCCAGTGGAGTTGCTCTATGGATGAAGGGCAGCCTAAAAAGAAAAGAAATGTCTTTCCTTAGCTGGACTGTTCTGAATGGGACAGCATCTTCCTAGAAACAAGCAAGGGAAGAAATGAACAATATTATAAGCTCTTTGTGGCAGCAACCATGGCTCCGTATGTGTTTACAGGAACTGGCGCAATGTGTTTGTGTGGATCCTCACTGAGACTTATGGCACTACTGCAAAATAAATATTAAATAAAGATAATTTATATAAAGAGTGGTATGAAAAGACAAGGTTGTAATAAAGGTCTGACAAACAGGAATGCTGTAGGAGAATGATCTTTATTTCCTGGTGCCCGTCTGTGCTTGGCTGGGATCAATATCCACTAACTCCTGCCATTGCCTGGTTCTATACCAACCTATGCCAAAGACTTCCTGAGGGAACATAGGTAGGTCGGTTAAAGACCTAAATCCATGAGAAGGCACCTAAATAAAAACAACCTGATTGTCAGAGGCGTTGTGCTCCCATTGAAGTCAATCGTTAAAGTTAGGTGCCTAACTTTTGGGCGCTTACGTTCATTTTAATTTCTCTAGTTGTAAAATGGAGATATATTTCTTCTTTTCTCCTTCCCCATGAATGACATACAGTCCATGCCTTAAATTATAAATATAATTTGTTTCTGCCCTTCCAGGCGTGGCTGCTTTTGCTAGTAATACACAGACTGAAAAGATCATTTTAGGGACCACTATTGCCGATTCTTTGTGGTCCGAGAAGTTGCTGTTCTGCTGCATTCTCTCTCGATTTTTTTTCAACAAAGGCAGCCTGTGAGCCTGCTCACCACAGAGAGCCCTCGTGCTCTGTTTCTGAGGAATTAAGCTCGCATCAGTTTATAACTTTACTAAAGTAGGCCCCAGTCCACCAAAGCACTTAATCACGTTACATTTTAAGCATGTGAATAATCTGATTGACAAAGATAAGCACATGTTTATGTGCATTGCTGGATTGGGGCTGTACCTGCTAGTTATTTAACAGTGGAGGTTTCAGTTTCAGGAACTGGTCTATTAAATACATACAAATTATCATTGATGTCATATGTGAAATCTGAAATCTTTTGACAAATTTGGGGAAAATGCCCTGTTGAATTATGACATAACCTTCCAACTCCTAAGAGTCTAGGAGGAGCTTATTGCTGGTCAAGTTTGTAGATGAAATTCAAGAATCCATAGGTAGTACCTCAGGCTTGTTGCAAATCTAATATCATTATCTTTCCAGTAAAATATGGAGCAAGCTTCCACACCTAATAATCAGAAAGTGTTTGAACATGACTGTGTATATATTCAGAATTAGTTACTAGAGCTTTTTGAATTTTTTTGCTAAGTTGTTTTTAATACAACTTCAGTGAAATTGAAATGTTTCCTAGAACAATTTGATTTTTGACAACATTTTTTTTAATGAAAATATTCAAAATGCAACAAAAATTAAAATTGTGTTTTGTTTCAAATTGAAATGTTAATGTTTTGGTAAAATAAGGGAAAAATTGCAATTGTTTCAAACAAAAATTTTCATTTTGTGTTGGCTTTTGAAAATCAAAAATTTCAGCACAAAATGTGAAGCAAAATGGTTTTGTTCAACATTTTTGCAATAATAAAATTGAACTTTTTGACCAGCTCTACTAACTGTTGACTCAATGAGGCACCTATTGAAGCCAATGGAATTTTACAGTATTAAGGTACTGAGTATTTGTACCCCTAATATAGCTTGCTAGACAGAGGGTAGTCAACAGTAACTAATTAAGGGACAGGAAAAAACCGTGGCAGAGATGTAATCAGGAAGCTTTCCCACTGACACAGCAGACAAACCTGTTTCTAATTCCTTAGCACTTTTAAATCTCCTTCTCTGGGTTGATAAACTAGGATATATCTTAGAGATACCAGAGCTGAAGCAAGAAAGGCAGGTTTGATTAACAACATAGCTGCTCTGAAAGCCTTTGGTAAGGTGAGAAAAGGCACACGAACAAATATTTCTGAGAATGTTTAGAACAGACTGTACTATTAAAGTTGCAGGGCCTGATTCTCCACTCATACTGGTGTGAATCAGGAATACATGGAAACTGATTAACTTAACACCACACTGGTGTCAAACAGGTGTAAGTTGTTACGAATTACACCTTGTAGGACACGCACACAACTGCTGCGAATTATACCTGGTAGGACACGCACACAAGTGCTACGAATTACACCTGGTAGGACACGCACACAAATGCTGTGAATTATACCTGATAGGACACGCACACCAGTGCTGCGAATTATACCTGATAGGACACGCACACCAGTGCTGCGAATTATACCTGATAGGACACGCACACCAGTGCTGCGAATTATACCTGATAGGTCACGCACAGTTCGAATCTAGGCTGAGGCACAGAACCAAAGTCCACAACTGCAGAGTTCCCAAAAGACACTAAGTTTATTACGCTCGAGCGTGGTGCCCCCCTGCTAGCCAGGAGGGGACCCTGAATGCAGATTATACAAAGGTTATATACCTTTTAGCAAAGCATGTTGCCCTCGTGCATCGGAAACCTTAGCCAATAAACAAACCCTTGTCTTATCTACCACCTATCCCTGCTTGGTGCATTCCTCGTGCTATACCAGTATGTTAATTACACAGCATGGTCCTAAAGCCATGCATCAGTAACTTTTATTATCAGGATGGGAGGCCTCACATCAAGGCCAAGAGACAGGGAGTTAGAGACTGACAAAAACCAGATACTGGGAGTCAAGGCAGGCTGGAGACAAGGAGGAGGATTTTCACAGGGATTCAATATCTAAGGATTACTCCTCCTGGTGTATGATGTGCTGGCATTTAAACAATGGTGGGCCCCAAACCAAAATGGAGTCACGTGCTAACTTTTCCTTAACAAAGTGAAAGGAGAATTAAAACTTTCTCTAAACCACTTAGCCAATTTTCTTCCATCTTTCCTAAAATATTCTCCTCTGGCCAGAGACTAAGCACAAGAATCTTCAGCTCCAGGGGAATGGCACTGGATGGCAAAACTACCATTGACAGACTACCATTGGAAGCAGGACTGAGCTCCAAATGAGCCCTCATCCATGAGGGAAGATACAAAATAGGGCTTAAAATGGAATATGGGTGATTTAGGGCCTGACCCAAAGCTCACTGAAATCAATGGGAGTGAAAATAAGGGAGCAAACTGATGGGCTGATGAAAAGTCCACAGATTTGTTTAACTACACTGGTCAGAATGTGGGATCCTTAATACTCTCCCTACCCATGTACTCATGAAAGAGCCTAATGTAACCCACATGCCTAATAGCGAGATATCTCTTTAAGACACCTATTGGCAGGGCCAGATTAACCTTTTGTGGGCCCAGCACCAAATGTATTTGTGGGCCCCCGTGGGGGCAATGGAGCATGGCATGGGGAGGTCGGTCCTCAGAGTGAGGGGCAATCCAGGGGCAGTGGGCCATGGCATGGCAGGGGCAGCCCTGCTCCACCCAGCCCAGCACGAGGGCACTGTTTACAAACTGGCAGTTGCCAGACGTACACTGGCCCGACCGGCCCTGTGCTGCCAGCGTGCCCCTTCCCCTTGGGGGGGCGGGTCTGTGCCATGCCACACAGTCCCCCCTGCTCAACACCCCCCCCGATTCCCTATGCCCAGTGCCCCAGTCCTGCCATGCCCAGTGCCCGCCCCCACAGATTCCCCCCACAAATGCACAGTGCTCTGCACGCCACCACACCTACCCAGCACCCCCCTGCCCATAGCCCCACCACAACTGCCCAGTACCCCCCAACTACACAGCGCCCCATACAGTCCCCCACTAGTGCCCCAACACACGCAGATCTCCCCCATCCCCACTGCTCTGCCCCACCACCCTACCTACACAGCACCCCACACAGACCCCCCACTGCCTAGCACCCAAAAACACACAAATCTCCCCCACTGCCCTGTGACCCCTTCCACTCACAGCCCAGCACTCCCGTCCCCACATACCACCAAAGACCCACTCCCCCACGCCCTGCCCCTGGCCTCACTCACTGGCCCTGGTAAGCCAGCACAGAGCAGTGATGCCCCCTCCCAGCACAGTGCTAGGGGCAGGACAGCTGAAGCTCAGGAGCACAGAGTGGCCGCAGCCCCGTCCCCCAGAGCCCCACCCAGCCCTGCCCGCCTGGCACGGGTGGTGCCCGTGGTGGAGAGGAGGCTTTTTTTTTTTTGCAGGGGTTGGGGGAGCCGCTGATTTCCCCAGCCCACCACTTCTGCAGAGCGGCAGAGAGAGGTGGGCCTCGCCCCCAGGAGCCTGAAGCGGACGGTCACAGGCCCGGAGGCTCGGAGCAGCAGTGGCTGAGGCCTCCTCTCCGGCCCCATCACAGGCAGGCAGCCGCCGAGAGGAGTGAGCAGGTGGCGGGGGGGAGGGACCAGGGGCAGGGAGGAGCCGGCAGGCAGGAGCCAGTGGGTGGGGCCAAGGGGTGGAGAGAAGCCTTGGGTGGGCGGGCTGGCTGGCGGTGGAGGGGGAGGGCCCAGAGGGTGGAGAGGAGCCAGCAGCTTGGGGTGCAGCACTGGAGGAGCGGGCCGGGCCCCTTTTGAGTGTGGGCCTGGTGCCACTGGCACCATTGTAAACCCAGTACTGCCTATTGAACTACGTCTAGATCATTGCTGCTCGGCAGATGCACCATTAGCACTCCACATCAGGAGGTTTCTGGAATTGGCTGTGGTCATTTTAGGTTCTCTGTAGCTGGACTCAGACTCCATGAGAGCAAGCAGCCAGCTGCTTTACAAAAGGCCAGGTGCCCTGTGTGAGCTGGGAGAAGCTGAGCCAGGAGCAGAAAAGCAAGCTGTTTTCCAGAACTCTGAAGCATTTTGCAGCAGGTTAGTGATATTGTTAACCCTCCCACAGGGAAGCCCTTGGCCATGTTAATTATAAAAGGGAAAAATAATTTCTTTTATTTTAATTGTCTACTTTGAATGATGTTTGATTTTAGCCAAACCGTTTTAGTTAGATTGTCCCTGTCAGTACCCGGCCTGGGTCGGGGAAACTAATGATCCAACAACCAGTGGACTAAATTTGGTGATGAATCCTGGCCACGTGCCAGCTGAGGCATGTTGCCCATATGCTAAGAAGAAGTATGATTCACCAACTTTTCTTTAAATATGATAATGGGGAAAGAGTTATTTATGTTGCTATTCTCAGTTTTGTGTTTTAAAAAAAATCTATATACTTAACTGGGTGGTTAGTTAATCAATTAGCTGACTGGCTACCAGTGATTTCAGCAGAGGAAGAGGCAGAGTCTACATGGATTCCAACTGAAGATTCCTACAAGCAAGTGGAGGGAAGACATTGCTTTTGGCTCAGCAGACTGTATAGTTTTGGTGATCAAGGATTCTAAAGGCCTTGTCTCCACTATGCAGTTTTGTCGACAAAGTCATCTTTCGTCGACCCAAAAGTGGAGGTATACACACTGCAATGCTCCTCCCACCAATTTAACTCTCCTGCGATGCCGACATAATAAAATCACCTCGATGAGAGGCAAAGAGCTTTTTGCGATGAAGTTAGAGCAACGCAGTGTCAGTGTAGAAACTGTGCTTGCTTATGTCGCCCCAAGTGGCCTCCGGGTGGTGTCCCATAATGCCCATCATGACTGCTCTGGGCAGAAGTTTCAACTCTGCTGCCCTGCAGCCAGGTACACAGATGTGTGTCCCTCCCACTTTAAAGATCTGGGACATTTTGAAATTCCACTTCCTGTTTGTTTGGCATTGAGAGTTCACATAGCATCTTCCCAGCTGACCATGCCAGCTTTCTGCAGCAAATGTGCTCCCGCCTGGAGTACACTGAAGTTGTTGGATCTGCTGGGTCTGTGGGGAGAGCAGGCTGTGCAGTTGCAGCTCTGATCCAGGAGCAATGTAGGAACTTTGATACCTACGAGCAGATTGTTTGTGGTATGGAGGAGAAGGGGGACAAAAGAAACACACAGCAGTGCTGTGCTAAGATCAAAGAGCTGAGGCAGGTGTACCAGAAGGCAAGGGAGGCCAACCATTGCCCCAGTTACAGCACCGAAGACATGCCACTTCCACAAGAAGCTGCATACCATTCTTGGCAGCAACTCCACCTCCACTGCCATTAGCCTTGTGAATACTTCAGGGGACTGGAGGCAGCAACCCGTGGAGTCAACTGCGAGGACAAAGTGGTGGACAAGAAAGTGGAGTTGGAGGAGAATGTGGCACAGGTGACAGTGTCATCCAGTAGTGTAGAGAGCCAGGATCTCTTTTTGACTCTGGAGGGCTCTAGCCACTCCCTGTACTCTGGCTCTAGTGCATAAGAAGCAGGAGAGTGGAGCTTTGATACTGCTCAGTGACATGAAGTAGAGGTGTCTTTTATTTTGTTATACATGGTATAAGTGGAAGCTACACAGTGCGGGCCCTGTGGAAAAGTTTGTGAATGCACACTTGGATCTCCTGGGAATCCTCTATAGAGATCTCTAGGAAACTTTCCTGGAGTTACTCTGCAATCCTCTGCTAAAAGTTCCTTGGCAGAGATGCTTTGTTTCTTCTCCTGCTGTAGGAAACTTTGCCATGCTAATTGGCAATTACTTCTGCAGGAACCAAAGCAACACACAGGTGAGCAGCATATGGACCCGGTGTGAAGCTGCACACATGCAGGAGATGCACCCTTGCATTCTCGGTTACCCTTAGGAGTGAGATATTAGCTTCAATCACCCCACCTGTGGGAAATGGTGCCACTATTCAGAATTTCCCTAGGCTCTTGTAGTGATCCCCTTCTGAAACCACCCAGACCCCTTCTCCCATCTTTCCCCTTTGCCCCCGGGCTGAACTCACCATGTTAAGGGCTGTTGCCGTGCTGTGTGCTTGCCAAGGGAAAGTGAGAAAAAGGTGTATGTAACTTTTATGATTCAAGGCTGTGAGTGCACTCACAATACTGACTCTATGTATTGTTTCTTTTGCTTTTGCAGATGTGCCCTTGAAGTCCAGCTTCTACACACTGGCGGAAAGCCTCTGTCAGATAAGGAGGGGCATGAGAAGGAGTAAGGAGGACATGTTTAGAGAAATGCTGCAATCATCTGATGCTGCAGATAGCGAGCACAGAGTGTGTAAAGAGACAAAAAACAAAAAACTCAGACTAGATAGTCAGGAGAGGGACGTGTATCATAATGATAACTAGACTTACACACTGCTGTGAGAGCCTCATTTGAGAGAGTGCTCCTCAGTGTCATGTCCCTTATAAGAAATGGAAATCTGTGTATTGCTGTTTAATAAAAATTTAGAAATACAATGAAACTTTATTTGTTTCCTACACATGGTGGTTGCTGCAGAAATTCATACATAGTGGCAATCAGAACTACAACTAGTGCTCAGGCAGCAATCATGACAGGGGTCATTCAAGGCATCAGGTAAACAATGCCTGGCTGATTGCATTACAGAAAGACACATTACTGGGGCTCATTATCAAAATGCTGTTTCAAAGCCTCCCTGATGCAAATAGCCCCCCCGTTGAGCCCCTCTAATAACCCTGTTATCTGACTGCTCAAAATCAGTTGCCAGGTGATTCACCTCAATGCGCCATTCCTAGGGAAACGTTTCCCCCTTGGCTTCACCAATGTTATGCAGAGCACAACAGACTTCTATGACCATGGGAATTTTCTCCTCATATGCTCCTCATTCTCCAAAAAGGCAGCGCCAGTGACTCTTTAATCTGCCAAACGCACATTCAGTGGTTATTCTGCACCTGGGGAGCCTGTTGTTAAAGTGCTCCTTGCTGCTGTCAAGGTTTCTGGTGTAAGGCTTCATGAGCCACGGGAGTAAGGTATAGGCGGGGTCTCCCAGGCTACCTACGGGCATTTCCACATCTCCTAGTGGAATCTTCTGGTCTAAAAGAAAGCCTCTGCATACAGCTTCTTATACAGGCCAGTGTTCCTGAAGATGCGTGTCATGCACATTCCCTGACCACCCCACTTTAATGTCAGTGAAACGCCCCTGGTGATCCATCAGCGCCTGCAATGCCATAGAGAAGTAGCCCTTTCTATTGATGTACTCTGTCACAAAATGGTCCAGGCCAAAATTGGGAGACGCATGCCATCTACTGGCCCGCCACAGTTAGGGAATCCAGCTGCTGCAAAGCCATCCACTATTTTCCACACATTGCCCAGGGTCATGGTCCTTCGTAGCAGGAGGCAATTAATGGCCCTGCACACTTGCATCACCACGACCCCCACAGTGGACATCCCAATTCCAAACTGATTTCTGACTGACTGGTAGCTGTCTGGAGTTGCCAGCTCCACACAGCGATCACCACTCGCTTTTTCCATCATGAGGGCAGCTCTCAAAGGTGTCTTTGCACTGCAGTGCAGGGGTGAGCTCCTCCCACACCTTCCAGGAAGGTGGCTTTGTGCATCTGAAAGTTCTGCAGCCATTGCTCGTCATCCCATACCTGCATCACAGTGCGATCCCACCACTCAGTACTTGTTTCCTGAGCCCAATAGTGATGGTCCACCATGTGCAGTTGCTCCATAAATGCCAACAGCAATCTTGAATTGTTTCTTTCCATAGCACCCAGGAGGGCAGGCACCATAGATTCATTTTCAGATTTGCAGCTCATGGAAGACTGCAGAATCAGCCACATTGTGTTCATAACGCTCATCACAAAACTGGAGAGCAGTGCAGGATCCATGCTTTCAGACAGAGATGGCAGGCGCATAGTTTACAGTGGCAGTTGAAAAACAGCATGAAACATAGTTGGAAGCCAATGGAATGATGGGATGGGAAAAAACTGCATCATGTATCTAGAGCCTAAGACTTAGGTGAACTCAACCTAAGCTTTTGGGGAACTCTGAGTTTCTTCTCACTGTGTTTTTGTGGGGACTGACTGGTTTAGATTTAACTTGTTTTCTTTATTTATGTTTATCTATAACTGTGAAGATAATGTATGTGGCTTATAAAGTAGCTATTTTATGTTGTAAAAATTAAGTTATTATTATTTCTTTATCATAGGATTTTTATAAAGTTGGTACTTAAATCTTTTGCACCTGATTGTGGGGAGGTTGACCCTGTGCAATCCTTGCTGAAAGTCCTCAGTGACTGAATTCTGAGTGTCCAGGTGCTTTTCTATGGCAGTTGGGGGGGGGGGTTAGTCATTGGAGAAGAGCAGCGAAGTAAACTCTACCTCACCAAAAGGTTACACTTGCTCCCCTTGAATCATTCAGTTTTGTGATGACTCGATGGCTGTTCATTTTTAGCTTGTACACTGCTGTGTTGCAAATCTGAATATTGCTGCTAAGGCAAAGGTATTATTCAAATGATTACACTGAGACATTATACACACATAGGAAGGAAACGTTTCACATGGATACAGAGCAGGATACTTTTGTGCTGATTCGCTTGTTGCATATCACTATAAAGGATGTCATCTCATCACGAGTTAATAGTTCTGTCCCCGATGGCAGTATTGGCGAATGGAAAAACATGTTCTCACCCTATACTTTTTGGATGATCTCCAAATGCCAAATAAGCATTTTTATCCTTTAGAGCTAAACAACAAATTCAGACTTGGTCTAAAAGAATGGAAATCCGTTTAAGGCAATGAATTTGCATCCACTTACATCGCGTCTATATGTCCCCCCTGGAGTTTTTAGAAAATCAGTTCAGATTACTTGTAGATAAAATTCCCAAGTCTTAATGCAGTTTTTAGGCAAGATGAGGCGGGAAAGTCAATTCCTTTCTGTGTGACAATAAAGTGAGGCAAGATATACAGTCCAGGTAAAATCTTCATTGCATAAGTAAAATTATCATTATTGGGAGCAGAACCGAGCTGAAGCCACTCCTGGTCACTGCCTCTGTGCAGCATAGCAGCTGCCTGCGAGAGAGGCTGGCTGGGGAGGGGCAATGGCCCGCTCCCTGCCCAGGCTCAGCTGCCGGAGACAGGGGCCAAGTCCGAGCATGCAGGGGCTGTGGGCTCCGGCTCACTCAGCTCCTGTCTCTGGCAGCCGGGACTTGGGGGGTGGGTGGTCCACCACCCCTCCCCAGCCAGGCTCTCTCACAGGCAGCTGCTGTGCTGAACAGAGCAGTGTCCCAGCAGCCGGCCGGTGTGAGAAGAGGCTCTGGTCCTGCCCCTTCTGCTCCCTGCCCGGGCCAACTACTGAGGGGCACTTGACCCCGCATTCCCCCCCCATGAATCACCTCTGGCTGGCCTTGGCTATATGATGGGTAATCTTATCATCAGTTGTTGCATTCTGTGACGGCATACTCACCAGGCAGCAAACTTCTCCAGAGCCTTGCAAGGAGCGTTGTTGGTCTTAACAATTGGGTGGCCATGCACAGGCTGTTCAGTTTTCTTTAGCCCAATTGTGAAACAAAAATGACTGATTGACTACATGAGTGAAGTGATCAGTTATCGAGTGAATGTCATCAGCTGAGTGAGCAACAGTGCACTGTCATCAGCAAATAAAAGCTCCTTATGAGTAGAATTGTGTGAGCATGGAAGCACTGCAGATTGAACAACTTCTCATGAGTATGGCGGAGCTGGATAAATGTCAATGTCAATCCATGAGCATAGCCAAAAAAGGATGGAAAAGAGTGTGGGAGCCAGCAGCCAGCCATGTTTGGTGCCACTGGTGACCAAAAAGGGGTCCAATATCTCACCATTTTCCACCACTCTGGCCATCATCCCACCATAAAAAGACCAAACAACAGAAACAAACTTTGCAGAGCATCCAAAGATGAACAAAAGTTCCCAGAGTCCCTCATGATTTACAGAGTCAAAAGCTTTCGCTAAGCTGATGAACACATAAAGACCACAGTTTTGCTCCCAACACTTTTACTGAAGTTGACAGGCTGCTGAGATCATAGTGTCCCTTCCAGACCAAAATCCACACTGAGATTTAAGTAAGATGGTTTCCACAAGAAAGGGTTCTGGATGAATAGGTCCATGTGAAATTGGGTAGTTGCCAAGGGACTGATCCAAAGTCAGTTAAATGGAGAGGACCCCCCGCCCCCGCTCCCGACCCCCAAGTTCCATGGACTCTGGTTAAGACCTCAAGTAAGTTCTTACTCAAGATGAGTAAAGGAATGTGAATCTGTCTCTGTGTTAGCAGTCCAGCACTTTGCTAGTGCATGAGAAACTGAAACAGGCTAGAAATTGCTGTATTAGAAAATGAAAACTGTCTAGTCTGGCTTCAGAATCTGAGCTGAGAAATACAAAAACCCAAATCAATGGTGCGTAAAGTAAAAGGGATTTTTAAAACAGTTTCATTCTAATAATGTGTGTGTTGATGTAACTTTAAAGCTATCGTCTTTCACCTGAAAGTCCCTAAAACTAAATAGGGCCTGGATCCACATGTCCCTCTAGCTGGGCTCATCCTCCCTGCCTTCCTTATCCCACCCCCAGAAAGGAACTGTTTTCCAAATGACCTTCCATGCACAGTGTTGATTGGTTTTTTCCCTACTGCTCAGAATGCACAGGTACACAGACAAATTCTTGAGCTGAAGAAGTATGTTGTTCATTTGCTTCTTCAGTGAGCGATCAGTCCACTGAAACAGGGACGAGCATAAGGTTAAATGCAAGCACATGTACACACATATTCAGATGCTCGCCTTAAATACTTTGTTACAAAAATATTCATTATATATTGTTGTGATAAATGAAAGGGGGCAGGGAGAATCTCCCTTTTATGGACCCAGCCAGCCAGTTAGCTATAAAATCCCTCTTAGTAGCTATTCTCTACTTGCTTTACCTGTAAAGTTAAAAAGTCTCCCTGCAATGCATAGGTAAAAGGAAGGGAGTGGGCACATGACTAAAGGAGCCAATGGGAAGGCTAGAACTTTTTAAAATTGGGAAAAAACTTCCCCTTTGTCTTTTTGTTGTTGTTCTCGGGGAGAAGCAGAGACAGGGCTGTAACTATGCTGTAAGAAGCTTGGGGCCAGGTATGAAAGATCATCTGAATCATACCTAGAAACTGCTCACTTGAAACCCCCAGATATGTAAGTAGATCAGGAAATGTCCAGGAAGATGCGCTTAGGTTTATTTCTTTTTATTTCTTTATGGCTTGTGAACTCCTCTGTGCTAACCCCAAATGCTTTTGTTTTGCTTGTAACCTTTAAGCTGGACCTCAAGAACATTAGTCTTGATGCTTAATCCTTGTAAGTGGTTTTTTCTTAAAGCTAGCAATAGCTTGAGTTTCCAGATGTATTTTCTTTCTTTTAGTTTTTAATAAAATTTACCTTTTTTAAGAATAGGATTGGATTTTTGTGTCCTAAGAGGTTTGTGCACGTTGTTTAATTAGCTGGTGGCAACAGCTGATTTCCTTTGTTTTCTTTCTCAGCTCTCCCCTAGATGGGGGTAAAAGGGCTTGAGTGTACCCCACAGGAAGGACTTCCCAAGTGCGCCTTCCTGGGTTGTCAAGGGGCTTTTCGCACTTGGGTGGTGGCAGCATCTACCTATCCAAGGTCAGAGAGAAGCTGTAACCTTGGGAGTTTAATACAAGCCTGGAGTGGCCAGTATTAATTTTTAGAATCCTTGAGCACCCCCACCTTCTGCACTCAAAGTGCCAGATTGGGGAATCAGCCTTGACAATTGTATAAACACTTTCCTGATTAGTTTGCTAATCAGTAGTTTACTAGATTGGACTGCTGACCAAGTTGTTTACCTGATCAGGTTGCTGGCTCAGCTTTTCACCTGGCGGTTCTCCCTCCCTGACAGACAAGCAGGCATCTTTTCACATGTTCCAACACCTAAAACATACATTCTACACATCACATCCTACACACAGGTGAAGTTTTTCCCTCTCCCCACCCCTGTATCCTTGATTATCCTACCAAGTCAGGCAGCCAACTGATAGCAACTATCAGCTCCTTCTATCCTGTCTGCAGGCTCATTCCAGCTCTGTCCAGGTTCTGTCCAGGCTTCATTTGACAGAGTGAACCTTTATGCCATAGATCTTGCCTTATTCTGTCCCATCAAGTTAAAGGTAGTATCGAAAAGACTGTAGTCAGCTTTAGCTGATTTGAGGATTCCATAGTTTTCCTGCAGAAGCTAGTGCTTTTGCTTTTCATTTTATGTCATCAGCACAGTATGAAGTCTCTGCTTTCAGCACCTCTCAGATGTGTTATTCCAGACTCTCTGCACTGGTTATACACGGTTCACACTGTTTCGTTTTTCCCTGGAGACTTTTTCAGCTAGAGACTTCAGAGAGGAAAAAAGCTGAGAAGGAGAGCAAGATAATAGCTTCAGAGAAGTGCCTGTACAGCATATGGGTGCTCATTAGTTGTTTCTGGGCCCTGGTTTTGTATAAGACAGGCCAAAGATAAATGTAATGCCAAAAGTTGGAAATGCAACAGTAGCTAGCCCAAATAGCTGCCCTTGCTCCATATATACACTCCCATTGACACTAATAGTAGTTGCACAGTGACAGAGGGAAGGGTTTGACAGGCAGTTTCTTCCCAGTGGCTTGTGTGGCACAGTGAAGGAGTAAGTCTCTTGTCATAGGTAGAGGGTGTAACAGGCCAGGGGAGGCTTAGCCTCCCCTTATGCAGCCATCGCTGCCGGATGCGAGGTTGCAGATTTTGGCGGTTTGCACAGGCTGGGCTCCTGCCGGAGGAAGTTTTTGCTTATTATCATGCGCCAGGCAGGTTCTGGGGTGGCTGAGGAGGTGGTATATTCTATTCAGCTTCCTGGGTTCATCAGTAATATCCCTGGACTCCAGAGAGATGACTGATGAACCCAGGAAACTGAGTAGCAGATACTGCCTCCTCAGCTGCCCCAGAACCTGCCTGGCGTGTACAAAAAGCTCAGGTTCTTCAGAAAGAGCTTTTGCTTTTCCTGCTGGGCAGCCCGGGATCTCGGGATGGGAGGCGTGGCATGTTTTCCATTCAGTGGCTGGGCTACTCCAGCCATGGCCGGGTGGGGCTCAGAGCTCCGGCTGGCCCGGGGCTCTTCTGGCTGCAGGGGGAAGGGTCTTTGGCAGAAAGTGTAGGGTCCGGGGGGCTAGCCTCCTTGAAGGGGGGCCAACCCAACACCCATGTCTCCTGGTGCAGCACTCATGGACCTTTTCAAAGCCTTATTCATAGCTCTTTGTGGTTTTCCAGGAAGGGGTCCCATGGCACTTGTTGTAGGAGTAAATATTTACCTCAGGGTCCTTGGCTAAAGTTTCTCCTTTCCCACTAGTGTGTCTGGCACTGGCTGGTTGACAGCATTCACCTCTGAGGGTCACTGTGGTAACAGTTTGTGCAGTACTCTAGGATCTTTGAGGACAAAAGGCATTATATGAAAATACATTCTGTAACACACCATGGAACAGCGCCCCTTTCAGTGGCTGGTTACTGGATTCTTTCTTGTAAGTTGTGTCCTTTTGACAGGGTAATCCGCTGATAAACATCTTAAACACACAGGAGGGACTCCCCAAAGGCCTAAGGCTATGGCTACACTAGAGAGCTTTCATTGGTGCAGTTGCACCAATGCAGCTATGCTGCTGTAAGCTCTCTAATGCAGCTGCTCTAAGCCAACAGCTTAGTCAGTCTCCCATTGGCTTCATTACTCCACCCCCGTGAGCAGCGGTAGCTGTGTTGATGGGAGAAGCTCTCCCACCATCATAGCACTGTCCACACTAGTGCTTAAGTCGGCATAAGTTATGTTGCTCAAGGGGTGGCTAATTTGCACCCCTTACTGATATAACTTGTGCCAATTTACGCTGCAGTGCACAGGGTGCGGGAACAATTTTTATACTGGGGGTGCTGCTGATGGAAACCAGGCAGCTGGTGTCTGTTATTACAACAGCAACTCGGCACCCCTAGCTCCAGCACCACTAGCAGCGTAGCCATAGCCTAAGTGAGTTAGAGCATGAGTCTCATTTCCGTCAGGGAGACACATAGAAAGGGAGCAGTTCTGTATAGTGACTTGTACAATGGGGCCCTGATCTCAGACAGAGCCCCGAAGCTCTACTGTAATGTAAATGATTAAAATAATAGACCAGGGGTGGCCAAACTTAGTGACCCTCCTAGCTGCAGACAATAATCTTCAGAAGTCTGAGAACCCGGTGCGCCTGCCAGTGATTGGGGCTTCTGCCCTATGGTGGGGTGGGGTGGGTCTTGGGGCTTCTGCCCTGCAGGAGGCACCTGCCAGGGCTCAGGGCTTCTACCCCACTCCTGTTGAAGCCCCAAGCACCAGCATGCGCCTTCCACGGGGCTGAAGCCACAAGACCCGCTTCCCTGATGGGCAGAAGCCCCTAGCCCCACCACCCCACTGCGGAGTTGAAACCCCGAGCTCCCCCCACCCTGTCTGGTAGGTGGAGAATGGAATGGGGAAATGAGGGGCTCCGTGAGCCGCACTTTAACTATAAAATAGCCACATGTGGCTCGCAACCTGCAGTTTGACCAACCCTTTAATAGACTATCTGAGATGAGATGGCAACTGTGCCTGTTAAGCTACTAAGAAGCAGAGTTAAAAGGGGCAGTGACCCCAAATTCCAGAGTATCCAGTGGTCCACTATCCTTGTGCAAAGCTAGGCTACAGTTAACTATAAAACTATGAATGGTAGTGAAGCTCTTGGCAAATCAGTGGTGGGTATTTAGTTGGCAATGGCATGCTAACCTGGTTTGCATTGCATGGTTTCATCCTCACAGTCATGCAGAACTTCCATTACAAACAAAAACATACTACCTGAGTAGCAGATTTAGTTTGTTTTAATGTTTGCTTGTTAGATTTACAAATGGTTTTCCATTCTTGTTCATTATTAAAACAAAGTCTATGGTAGTAACTTTCACAGCACCCAGGTGAAGCTGATGACGGGCGGCAGTATTGTACAGATGGAGAAACTGTAGTTGAAATGACTAAAGTAGTTGAATGACTTGCCCAAAAGAGACGATTGTTCTCTCTCTGTATCCCAGTGAGCAATTGGCCTCTCTGCATGACTGCCAAGATGGCAGAGCATTTGCTATTAAATCAAATGAACTTCTTGACAAGTATATATTTGACAGAGCTGGCTAACAGCTCCTGTCAATATCTATGTCTGCTGTTAGGAATGCAGGTTTATAGATTTTCTACAACTGTCTTAACACTAATTCTACTGTACAGTAGGTTCTGAATCTCTTGTTTCAGTACAAGGAACTAGTGTTAATTACAGATCTTCACCATACCTTTCTTAATTGATTCCTCTAACAAACATGTTTGCCACTTGGTTTCCTACATGATTCACTTATTTCATTTGGTAGATGACCCATGTCTGTCAACCTCCAAGCCTTTGAAAAGGAAGGATCTTGATCATGCTACTCAAGTCTTCTCCCTAACTAGAAAATTTGATGGAAGAAAATGGCCACACAATCACAATAGTCAAGGCAAAAATGTGACCTCCAGCCTCTTTCTGGTATGTACCTGCATGGGTCTTGTAAAATTGGAAGAAAAGCAGAAGTACACAATTGAAATCTTGCAAAAATCCTGCAGACTAAAAAACATAACCCTTGAAAGGCAAGGGAAGATGTCCTTTCTCCCCTTATACGTTACCTAGGAAGATCAGTCACAGAAAATTGCTTCAAATGAAAGAAGCAAGCAGTAGACAAGGTGGCTGCTACTGCTGCTGCTTTTGCTAGGATACTGCAACCACCTGAGTGATGGGGAAAAACAATAGCAGACATTATGGCAACCTAATGTTAATCCCAAAGGCTAAAGCTGAAAAAGCTGGAGAGGGAAATGCAAATATTGAATCGCAAAATTACTACAGTAGCAAAAACTATGCAGGTTGTCAGCAACAGAAGATGACCAAACACTTGATCACACTTTGCTTCATAACTTGAGAACCATAAAAATGCTGGAACATAAAATGAAAAGCCTTGAGAGCTGAGCAAAGGTAGGCATAAAAATATGCATAATAAGCTTTTCTGAGGGCCAGGAGGCCTCCAATCCTGTGGAATAACTCAGGGAAAGGTGCGGGAAATGGCTGTTAAACACCTTCAGTACTAATGCCTACCACCCCTTCCTCTGATAGAAATCGTGCACGGAACTGCAGGGGGCAATGAGGGGGGAGGGTGGTTAGCAGTTCTTAATTTGTAATGAAAGAGGTGCTGCAGCTCAAGTAAGTGTTTTATTTTTATAACTGATGTGGTAAGCCCAGAGGTTCTGGGGCTATGAAATGCCAAGCCTAGAGGTGCAGGGCTCAGTCCTGGCAAGCCCCGGCACAAATTAAGCACTGGGCGCTAGGCAACGGCAACCACAAACCCCTGACAGCATAATGATTGGCAGGGGAGATCAGGAACTGGCAACAGAATTTATTTTCTTGGAAAGCTTACAGGCCCAAAGGGGCTAAGTAAATCCATCTACATATGCATGGTCACATGACTTTCTTATAAACAGTTTTCATTTTAGACAGCAAAAATTGGCTTGGTCTTGCAGCAAAAGCCAGAAATGTACTGGTGTTCTTCTTTACTATTCTTATTCAGAGTGTTGTGTACCCCTGTCTCTGATCACATTTGTTCATTAACTGAGAGTTCAACTGTTGGTCTTCTGTATCCTTTGGCTTGAGATTCAACTTCTTGTTCAGAGGCCCTGTGACTTTTAATCTCCAGATCACTAGCACATACAGTATTCCAAGATAACGGTTTCATAGGGGGTGAATCTTAAATATATCAGCAAAGACTCTTCAGATCAAAGATAGGTGACAGTCCTTGCTTTATTCTGAACTGGCATCCTAAACAGGGTGTGCACGGAGTGAACAATGATATACAATGTGTTGGTACTGAGAGCAACTGGAGGCATACAATTGATGTATCATAGGCAAGCAATCACTACTTTCAAGAAGGCTAAGCTGATTGTGACAAAGAGGCATGTAAAAGTACCCACTGCCAACAGAAAGAGAGTGCAAAATATGCCTGAGATTTTAAAGTCAGAAGGGACAATTAGATCATCTAGTCTGACCTGCATGTCACAGGTCATTAAACTGTCCCTGTGCTGGGCCCAATAGCTTGTTCTTGGCTAAAGCGTATCTTTCAAAAAAGCATCTGTCAAGGTTCCTCCCCCACTCTGAACTCTAGGGTACAGCTGTGGGGACCTGCATGAAAACCTCCGAAGCTTACTTTTACCAGCTTAGGTTAAAACTTCCCCAAGGTACAAATTAATTTTATCTTTTGTCCTTGGAATATCCACTGCCACCACCAAACTCTAACTGGGTTTACTGGGAAACGTAGTTTGGACACGTCTTTCCCCCCCAAAATCCTCCCAACCCTTGCACCCCACTTCCTGGGAAAGGTTTGGTAAAAATCCTCACCAATTTGCATAGGTGACCACAGACCCAAACCCTTGGATCTGAGAACAATGAAAAAGCATTCAGTTTTCTTACAAGAAGACTTTTAATAGAAATAGAAGTAAATAGAAGTAAAGGAATCACCTCTGTAAAATCAGGATGGTAGATACCTTACAGGGTAATTAGATTCAAAACATAGAGAATCCCTCTAGGCAAAACCTTAAGTTACAAAAAAGACACACTGACAGAAATAGTCATTCTATTCAGCACAGTTCTTTTCTCAGCCATTTAAAGAAATCATAATCTAACACATACCTAGCTAGATTACTTACTAAAAGTTCTAAGACTCCATTCCTGTTCTATCCCCGGCAAAAGCAGCATGCAGACAGACACAGACCCTTTGTTTCTCTCCCTCCTCCCAGCTTTTGAAAGTATCTTGTCTCCTCATTGTTCATTTTGGTCAGGTGCCAGCGAGGTTACCTTTAGCTTCTTAACTCTTTACAGGTGAGAGGATTTTTCCTCTGGCCAGGAGGGATTTTAAAGGGGTTTACCCTTCCCTTTATATTTATGACAGCATCCCACCTTGATCTGAAAACATTAAGAGTTGGGGAGTCCACCACTTCCCTTGGTAGTTTGTTCCAATAGTTAATCACCCTCACTGTTTTTTTTTTAAAAAAAAAAGATGACTTATTTCCAGTTTGAATTTGGCTTCAGCTTCCAGCAGTTGGTCCTTATTACAACTTTTTCCACTAGATGGGAGAGAATCCTTTAGTACCTGGTATTTTCCCCCCATGAAGTTACTCAAACACTGTAAATGAGTCACTTCTTCATAGAAGCTAAACAGACTGAGCTCTTTAAATTTCTCACTGTAAGGCATTTTCTTAGCCCTCTAATTACTTTGTGGATCTTTTCTGCCCTTCTCATGCAATCACCCTTTTACATGTTGGGCCAAATTCTGTCTTGATTTATACTCTGGGGGAATCCCACTGAACAATGTAGGACTGGTTTAAGTTGTCAGTCAAGGCAGAATTTGACCCTCTTTTTCTTCTGAACCATCCATCTCCTCCAGACTGTCTGAATTATTTGTGGAATAGATCAGCATCTGCTTAGTCTGTCTGAAAAGGGAAGTCTGTTCAAATGAAGCCCTTGTGCTTTCTTTGCTCACATGCCCTAAGGAACCACTATTTGTTACTAACACATGTGGCAACGCAAAGGACTCCAAACCAACGATGGCAATATCATCTCCCGCTCTCACAGCGACACATTAGGATCTCTTAAACCCACAGAAGCTACAACTTGGTAATTTTCAGAAGATTTCTTTACACATGATAGAACACGGTAACCAGAGCCTACTGCCTGGAGTATGACCTTTTGAAATTCATAGCCACACTATCCTTACACAACACGGACAGCTGCTCAAAACTGTAGTGTTTTGTTGCAGCACCAGTACTAGACTATTACATCTAAATATCATTCTTTTTTCCAGATTTGTTTCCAACTAGTATGAAACTTGGAGGGAATTATATTCCTATTGACATCCAGTTGACATTGGATAGAGAAGGCATTGCCATTGAGAGGAGCCCAGTATACCCTGGAGTGACCTTGGACACAGAACTGAGGTTTGGGCTGCAAGTCAGAAAGACGGGAACCAAAACAAAGAAGAGATTGAATCTCCTATGATCTATTGCCCAGGCCAAATGGAGTTCATGTGTTAGGACACTGAAAACAATATACTGCTCGACAGCTTGTCCAATGATTAAATATATCTTACCTGTCTGGTCACATACTGTTCACAGTAATCATGCTAAGATCAACATCGTGCAATCGTCTGCAGTTCACATGGCAACTGGAGCTGTAAGATCCGCCCCAACAGCAATTTGTAAACAAGAGTCTGATGTTCAACCTCTTGAGAATTACAGAAAAGTTCAGCTAATTAAATATGGAAATCATCTTCATTCCTTACCTGAAAGTCATTACTGTTCAGGTCTGTTCAGAAATTGGAAAAGCAAATCAAAGCTGAAGTGATCATTTTGTTTAGAAAGGTGTGTAAGGGCTACTGAAGAAATGGAAGCACTTGATGATGTTTGGAGGTTGGAATGCATAAAGAAACTTATGCCCAGTAATTCCTCCACAGGAACATATTTGATTAGTAAATGTATCTCCCTTTTGGAACCTTGCTCAAAGGAACACACACTTGGCCACAGTAAGGAAAACTGTAGAGAAGAACATCCAACTCTATCAGTCACTAGGCAAACAGATTCATATGTACACTGATGGTTCGTCAGAAAAATCCTTTAAGAATGATAGCTGTGGTATCTCTTCATTAGGTCCTATAGCCTAATGGAGAGAGAGTACAAGAAAGAACACTAGTTCAGTGTATATGAGCTTGAACTATATGGCTGAACGGAAAGCTACTCTCACTGTACTGCAAGAAATAAACAGAACTCAAATAGAGGTGGATGTTGTGATGTTTGCTGACTCGCAGGTGGTGATCCTTGGTTCCTTTAGGAGAACTCTATCAACAATGCAATTCATAAGGAGGCTCAGAGGGTCAGAAAGCAAGGCAACAAATTGACTTTTCAATGAATTCCATCACATATTGGTATGTATGGGAGTGAGGAAGCTGGCCAAAATTGGAAGATCGGAAACTCAGGTTGAAATGGCAACAGTTGAGGATGTTGACACCCTACCAAGGTAAAAATGAGCTGAAATACATGGTCAAAAGAGGAAGATCCTCAGATATCAAAGCATTTCAGAAAATAACATCCACTGTCATCAGATTGCGGACTGGCACACTGCAGGAATGAAAATCAGTAGAGCTGGGACCAGATTATATCATCTCTGCAAGATGTATCAGGAGCAGGCTTGAACATCCCCACACTTTTGAATGTAATATAAGTAAAGTGAAGCTCTTCAGATTGGACATCATGGATCAAGCCCTTACAAAGGACCCTGTACAAATTGCCAAATTCATTCTCAGACTTCATGGCTTGATACGATCGCAGGACAAGACGACAACAACACATCAAGAAAAGGAGTACTTGTGGCACCTTAGAGACTAAAGAGCCACAAGTACTCCTTTTCTTTTTGTGGATACAGACTAACACTGCTGCTACTCTGAAACAACACATCAGTAATGACTGGAGGAGGGAATTTCTTGGAATATAATGACTTCCTAGAGAAATTGAAAGGCCAAAGCAAAGCTGAATGACCTCTGCTCCTCCAGCTGGTCACTAACTTTCAATAACTGTCTTGCCCATCAGTCACTATTGCTCCTAGAACTCATGGAATTGCACAACTGTAAAGCAAAAATAAAACTTTATAGTGGGTCGGTCTATAAAACTCTTGCTCCCATTGGTGACTGACTTCATTGACTTCACTGGGGCTACTGATGTGAATAATTGCTTAGGAATGGGGAGAAAGGAGTTCACGCCCTGGCCTTTCATGTTGAAAGCTCAACAGTGGAACTAAGCATCGTCATGCATAAGGCATTCTGTTCAGAGAACTGTTCTTTCCCCTGTGGCTATGTAGCAATATTAATATATAGTAAATCAGGATTGGCCTTTAAATATTCCATTTTGTTTATGGTAGTAGGTAGTGCAATTTATGGACCTTATTACATTTTAAAGCTGAGCCTAGGCACTTGGTGCATGAATAACTTCGTGAACAAAAATCCAATCAAGAAATGACAGGTAGCTACTACAGGGCAGGAGGATGCTGTTGATTGTGGATATGTTGCCATTGATTGAGAATTGTGGTGGCTTCAGAGGAAACAGAACAAAAATGTGAATTTAAATACACTATAAGAACAGTTAAAATTAAGTCAGCATTGACAGTGTAATCTCAAGGTCGTCTCCAGAAAGAATCCATTTCCCATCAGAGCATATTCCTGATGAAGATCTCATGGTCAAAAAATCAGTGATGATTTTATTTCCTGTTTTCAGCTCTCTTGTTTCATTTGTAGCCCTGTCACTGATTTAGGGCCTGATTCAAAGGCCATCAAAGTTGTGACATTTTTAGCTTCAGAGAGAACATCTTGACCACTTTTTCTATAGCCAAAAGAAGGGAAATACAACACTATCTGGTATAGAGAGGGGCAGCAGGGAAAGCAGCCTCCTTGGACAATGGTTCATAGTGGAAGGTCCAGCCCAGATGAAGGGAAGAAATAAAGTAATGGAAGAAAGTAACCATCGTTTATTTTAAAGGGACACTGTCAATGTATACATCACACTTCTTTCTGAAAATATTGTTACTTACTGTTACAAGTAATTCCTGACCTATCTTTAACTGAAAGATCAGAGACAAAAATACCTGGCACTTTTTCAGCCTGTTAACTTTGTGCTGTTAACTTTGTGCTGTGGAGTCAGTTTTGTTGTCTCCTCAGTATTTTTACTCCTTCCTCAGAGCAAGGCTAGCTTTGTGGTTAAAACTCTGCCAGAGACTTCCCATATGATTCTGGGCAAATCATTTAATCTCTGAAGAGAAGTTTATTTTCCATACCTTTTTGTCTGCCTTGTCTATTTAGACTGTAAGATCTTCAGTGCATGGGCTGTGTCTGACTATGTGTATGTAAGATACCTAGTACACTGGGACTCTGATAGTGCTTGGGACCTCTAAGTGCTACTGAAATACAAACAATTAATATTAATAATGTTTGCTTATGGGGATCTTTCATGCAGCAATCATGAGAGAGAGAGAGAGAGAGCACTTCAAAACAGTCTCATGCAAATATAAAGCCACAAGACTTGGTCAGGACTGTTAGGGGCAGATGAGAGAAAGGACAGTCTAACGGTTAGGGTGGTAGCCTCTGATATAGGAGACTTGGATTCAATTTCTTCCTCCATCAGAGTTCCTGTGTGACCATGAGCAAGTCACTAGCTTGCAATTTATAGCTTAGCTGATGTGCAATGGAAAGTTACTGGCCAATATGGGGTCCAGGGTCACATGAGCATGGAAAGTTACTGGTAAAAGATGGAGTCTTTGATCACATGTCTCGCTGAGTCATGAGGCATTCACTGAGTACGTGCTCCTTGAGGAATTTTTGGGAGGGTCCCTGGAATAGTTGATTGTCCTTAATGGGTCATCAAGCAGGCTGGCCATTAATGGAGATCTGTCTGGAGGAGGTGGTGTCTGTCACTCAGGAACACAACACATGTTTGAGGGCAAATACATAGCAAATATTCTTAACTTCAGATGCAAAGATGATACATGCATATAAACAGGATTATCATATTTAGCAGACTATAACGTTTCCATTGATATCTTCCATGACACACTTGGTACAAGATTTATTACAACTTTGTAACAGTGGTGACTGTATCAGTATAACTAGTTATCTTCCTTTTTGTACAGCATCACATCCTTCCCCCCCCCCCTTTTCTTTTGGTAGTTCATCTACATGCCATTGTCTTTCCACTCTGCGTACTCTCTTGAGTCAGATTCAGTGTGACTTTTATTTGCTGAAGTAAATAGGCTCTGAGCACACTGTACCAATTTTGTAGTGATAACCTGAAACACCCTACTTGTTAAAATTGTGTCTCCAAATTGAAAGGCAGGCTGAGATAACTTCCTTGTCTTACTGCTCTCTGGGTGCTGCTAAATCATCCCTGACTTGCCTCCGGGGCTCAATAATTCTGAAGAGTCAATATTTTTCCTTTGGAATGGACCACATGGTAGTTTCAACAGCTTTCCCAAGGGAATTTACCCCATAACCTGTCTAAACTGTACTAACTGAACATTATGGTAGTGGTACTATGGGGTAGTGCTATGGTTAACAGTGCAAAAATCACTTCCATTAAAATCCCTCTTTCAGGGCCTGATTTCAAATCCCAGTGAAGTCTGGGAGTCTTTTCACTGAGGTCGGTGGGCTTTGGATCAGGCCCTTACTCAACATAATTTTCAGAAGTTTTGTGGTTCTGATACCATTATAAACTCCACAAACTATTGCATAATCCAGTGGCCAGTGTGTTACATGTCCCTTGCTGTACCCAGCCATGGAGGATTTGAGTCTGTTACAGCCCCTCACTACAGAACCTGTCTCTTTAATTCAAACTGTGGACACTCATGCTCTTAGCTTTGAAAGTGCCTGTTCCAATGGAGGACTTGTGGCACCTTAGAGACTAACCAATTTATTTGAGCGTGAGCTTACGTGAGCCACAGCTCACAAGACACTACTGTTATGCTAGCACAAACTCACTCTTGGGAGGCACTTGGATTCTGTGCTGATGGGCATGAATATAAGAACCTAAACAGGAAATACTCGGTTAAACGGCATTTTTTCCTGAGACCTAATTTTACAAAGTTAAAAGTTTCAGAGTAACAGCCGTGTTAGTCTGTATTCGCAAAAAGAAAAGGAGTACTTGTGGCACCTTAGAGACTAACCAATTTATTTGAGCATGAGCTTTCGTGAGCTACAGCTGCATCCGATGAAGTGAGCTGTAGCTCACGAAAGCTCATGCTCAAATAAATTGGTTAGTCTCTAAAGTTAAAAGTGTTGATAGTAGTCTGATCATTCTGTTTATAGTTGTTTTCCATCTAGAACCCAGCCCACACTGAGGGCTTGATCCTGCTAGGTGATAAGCATCCTTTGTTCCCAGCACTTAGCACCTCTTAAAAACACTCAGCATCTCTCAAGATCAGGCCCTGAGAGCAAACTGTGCTAGCTATGCTTGTGTTTAAACTTAGCTGCTGCTAGTAGGGGTCTTGTACACTTTCTCTAAACAGTATGGACTGGAATTGTTTTAGCCTGAGTACCATGTTAAGTCAATCCTACAAAGCCTGCAATAGATGTGTAGTCTGTACCATGATCTATAAACAAAACCCTTTCCAACAGCACAGGTAGAGCTGCAGTATGGACAGGACCAAAGATTATAGCTTTGCTATTGTACTATTATAGCAAGGTGGATCCTGAGTTAGGGTGGACAAAACTAACTTTGTCCAAGGGACCATACTTGTCCTTATGTAAGGAAAAAACTCACATGAGGTGGGGAATTCCATGAGTTTCTTCCACATTCCATCAGAGGTCAGGGTTGCCCTCTACATGGAATGGGTAAGGGAGTTGGCTCCCTAATCCATTGGGTGTCCCAAGATTCATGGTTGATTTTAGGGCTTTCTTGGAGTCCCAGTGCTTCCACACAGCTGCGCTGGGAAGGAGTTGTGCTACTCTTTGTTGCTTCCTCTGTGGCTGTGAAGTAGCAACCTCAGCCTGGACCCACTCAGTCTAGAGTAGGAAATTCTATGCAATGAAGAATGGCTTCTTCCTTCCGTCTGAATTTTCGTGGAGCCCAGATGCTATAGGGTTTCTGTAGAAACCCTTACAACTGGATGAGGGGAAGGGGAATGTGTCGTGGGACTGACATTACCCCTCATGCACCTGTGTCTCACTAGTGCTGCTGGGTTTGGATTGCTTGTGCTCATGGAAGTGGAGGGCAGAATGGAACAGAATGATATGGGGTCGAAGCTTTCTCACCTCCTGCCTTTGAGGATGTGATCCCACATTTTTCTTGGGTAAAATTCCACTTGGCATAATGATACTCAGCAAGAAGCACAGGATTGGGCCCTAGGAGGTTTGTTCTGACAGAGGATGCTTTAAAATTATAGACTTAACTCTTCTGGGGATGTTTGAGCCCCATAGGAAAGCAAAGCCATTCACCCTCAAGCTTCAATCTAAGACAGGGGAGCAGATTTCAGCACCTGCACTGCCAGACTGTTTTATTTGGTTTTGCTGAGCAGTTACAATACGTGGACTCATTCACAATTCCAACAGCAGATGGCATAGTCTGAAAACTAAAATCAGATGTCTGAGCATATTTCTACTGGAGGGCTCCTGAGAGCATTGCACTGAGTCTGTCTGTTCATGTGGTCACTTGGCAATACAAAAAAACTAGCCTTTTAGATTATGTGTCTTCTCTTTGCTGAAATGTACCTTGAGAGGAGAAACGTAGCAGAGTATTGAAGAGAAGCAACACTGCAGGTTATACGTCAGAGCACTGAATATTGAGGACGTTCCGAAAGTAATTAAAAGTTGTTTCACTGTTGTGCCTCAGAAAACAATGTTTTAACTATTCCCGTATATTGCAGACATGCCATAGAGTAACCGCAGACACAGTGGAACTGTACTGAAATGAAGGGGGAAGAAAATCCAGAATCAATTTAGTGCACAACAACGTTCAATTGTAGCTCTGCTGCTGTGTGAGCCCATCCCTCCCTGCTAATATTGCAGAGCCAGCATTCTGCATCTTGCAGGATTTAGCCTGAAGCGCGCTTCCTCTTCTGCTGAATAAAAATTGGATTCTCCAATACGGAAGGAAACCATATGCTCAAGAAGACTAACAGTGCTAGAAGCTTACCATTCTAGTTGCAGGGCACAGATAACATGCTCTTTTATTGCACTTTCTTACTTTAGCACTCTGGGTATTTACACTAATAAAACAGAGGTAGCAGGAGTTATGGTATAGAGCTAATTTGGTTTTAAAATCAGGGATGCCCATGTGAGGTATGGTGCATGTAAAAGGACGCTAGCCATTTGAAATGTTAAGCAATGGGCTGAGGTCATTGTCTAGTGGTTACAGCAGGAAACCAAGAGTCAAGACTCATTCCGCCACTGAATCACTTCCCACTCTAGAAGCTCCACCATGTGCCCACATAATGGCCAGGTCTGGCCCTAACTAAATGAAAAATCTTACTGAGTTCATGCCCATGCTGCTCCCTATATGAGAGCTTTAAAGTGGTGTAAAAGCTGAATGTTTACAATGTCAGACTAGAAAGTAATGTGAATAACTTGCACTCTCTTGTACGGGTTTTACTTTGACAAGCTCTGTTGAGTCTGTAGCCCTATTATTATTCAAGTTGTAATACTACCAAGAGGTCCTACCTGAAACTGGGACCCCCGTTGTGCTAGGTGCTGTACAAACACATTGTAACTAAGAGACATTCCCTGCTCTGAAGAGCTCATGATCTAAATAGAAAAGACAGACACAGAGAAGGTAGGTCATTTTCTGAAAGCAGTTCAGTGACAGAGCCAGGAATAGAACCCATGTCTCCTGATTGCCTGTCCAGTGCCTATCCAACCACATTGCCTCTTCAGGCACTATACATGCACTTCTGCTTCTGTGTCATGCGTTCACTACTGCAGCTGATGCTAATACTGTTTCCACTACCCCTTTGTCATTGCAGTTCCTGGAACCCCTGCATTTGCGACTGCTGTTGATGCTGTTCTGTACAGCATCGCTTGTCCAGTAGCCAGCTGCTCCAGAAGTACAGTGGTGCTTTTGGTTGCCAACCTGAGACCCACTGTAATACTCCTCTGTCCCATTCTTATCTCTCATCCTGTCCCATTGCTCAGCAAACAACAAAAATACTCCTACTGCTGAGATAACAAGGATTAAAGGTTTGATGGGTGTTTACACAGAGGCTGTGAGCATTCCATTATTTGTAGTACTTTCAGTAGTTTCTTTCCCAATTCTCTATCCAAAAGGACAGACAACCTTTACGATTCAGGATCAGGAAATAAGAGTTATGGTGATAAAATTGTAGAATATAATTAGCTAACGCTTAACTATGTTAAGTATCAGACGGGCAGCTGTGTTAGTCTGTATCCACAAAAACAACTAGGAGTCCTGTGGTACCTTAAAGACTAACAGATTTATTTGGGCATAAGCTTTCGTGGGTAAACAACCACTTCTTCAGATGCATGGAGTGAAAAATTATAGATACAAGCATAAATATACTGGCACATGAAGAGAAGGGAGTTACCTTACAAGTCGAGAACCAGTGATGACAAGGCCAACTTAACTATGTTGGATTCCTCCTTCTAAAAATATCTGCATCATACAGAATATCTCACGGAAGTGTTCTCTGGGAGAAATCCTACCACCTGTGTTATGCAATACATACAACCAGATGAATCAAACCGATTCCTCCTGGCCTTAAAGTCTCTGATCAGTGGATTATTAAGACCATTTCTCTCCTCCCCCTCAAAAAATTAAAATAAAGTAAAATTAAAAAATCCAACTACTTCTGTCCAGTTTACAGCATCAAAGCCTGCCAGATAGATACATCCTTCTACTAATCAATCTGCAGTGGATGCTATATGCTGGATGCTGTGGGCCACTATTCAGCAAAGCACTCAAACATACCTTTAAAGTTAAGCACAAGCTTAAGTGTTTTGCTACAGAGGTCTGTTCCTTTTTTTTGTTTTTTAAAATAGTTGTAGAAAAACTACTTTTTCTTTCAGATTTTGTAATGTGTCTTGAGTTTTCATAACTAGATGTATTTTATTAATAGGAAAATGAGGTATAAATTGTGTTTCATCCAGGACCACTCTTTTATGCCATCAGTGCAAGAAATAATGCCAATCTTCTGAATGGCAGAAACATGGGTTGCAAAATTTTTGTCCTAACTTTCTGGATTGAACCATGAGACTACAAATAGTCACAGTGATTTATGAGAAAGTAGATTCATGCTGGCACAAGTAAATAATTCTGGTAAGTTATTGCCAAATATGTGTGTTCCATCTTTTTGACAAGTTTTCAGAAATAAAGGAGTGAATAAAAAGTGGTTGTTTTACCTGGTATAGATGTCATGATATATGCATTAAAGGTATCGCTGTGGCAAGATAATAAATGTAAATACAAGCAATATTACTTTATTTTTTGCAAAAAATATTTACCATGTAGAACATACTTCCGTATTTAAAGAATTTAATATATGGTAAAATTTTAGGAGTTATTTTCAATATAAACTAACACTCAACAAAAGTAGTTAAAAAGCTTTTCTTGCATAATTCACATGGTTTCTCAATTCTCTAACAATCTCCTTTATATAAGACAACAACCCTTAGTCATAGACCTCAGGCATAGATAGCTGCATGTTCATTTGTGCTCAGGAAACTCTGTGCTTACCTGACCATGGTCATAAGATGATACACATCCAATTGTATCACAGTTTGTGAGTTATACATGCATCACATACACCTGATCACCATAGACAGCAAAATTGCATAACGTCTTTGTAAGTCTTATTTGAATAAAATACTGAGTTAAATAATTATATAAGGCTCAGTCCTGCCCTCTCTTATGTACTATGTGTCATTGCACACCTTGAAGAATCAACAGCTGTGAGAGCTCAGTAGCTATTTTCCCAAGATACATTGGAGGGCATGACAGTCTTCTGTAGTAAATAATTACCAGGAGTAAGGTGTCTTTAGGACACTAGAATTCAGGTGCTTTAAATAGGGCTCTGTATTCCCTTGTACCAAATGGCCAATTCTAGTTTTTTATTTTCTTTTTCTTAGAACCAAGTTTGGGATCATGTTGATGTTGCCCCCATAATGGAACTGGTATAAAATCAAATATTGTAATCTCTTGTATGGCAGTAATCTAACATTTCTATACATGTATTAATGCAATTCTCTCTTTGCCTTTCCAAAGGTGTCCACTTCGCTAAAAACCACCTCCCTATCTGCATTAAGTGGCACGTTTGTTAGACCCAGTGGTGAAGCCAAAAACTGACTGTGTCATGGACACTGAATTGTCCTCTGCATACCAGAAAGTGGTCCGTCCAGGTCAGAGGTGAGGCAAATTGGTATGGCGGCATAGAGCAGCTCACACTACTCTATTGCTGCCTGTGCCCACCTGTTTTGTGGCAAAGCAGGAGACTTCCAACTCCAGGGATGTCGGTCTGTCACCTTTCATCAGCATTAAATTCACACCGGAATGACTAGGCTGGTTACTAAGATCAGATAGAAAAGATTGGATGGGAGAAAAGGTTTGGATAAAATAAGAGCCAGATGAAACCTTTGACGAGCCCTCAAACCAAATCTTTAAGGACAAAGAGGGTGACTGAGCTTCCTTCCCCTCCCCACCCCCCAAATTTTACATGCCCATTAACCTGGAGGTACCACTCAGTACTGAACAGGAAAGTTACTATAGGAAAGGGTCATTCATCTATTTTAGTACATATACATGGCCCCTATTACTGTAGTAACTGAGCTAGTCACAATCTGTTATGTATTTATCCTCACAACACCCCTGTGAGATAGGGAACTGTTGTTATCCCCATTTTCCAGATGGAGAAGTGTAGCTACAGACAAGCTAAGTGACTTGCCTAAGGTATCACAGGAAATCTGGGGTGGAGCAGGGAACTTGAACAGAGCCACATGTATCAGCTACATTGCTCTGCAATTAGAAATAGAAATGTCTGATGCAGAAGGTACCATGAAACTTAAATCAAGGAGTGTTTAATTGACACTGTATATTTGCCGCTGTTCTCTATATTTGGTGATTGTCAGAGTGGTGGTGTTGGCTAGTACTGTGGGGTTATCTAGCAGGACTAATCTTATAACATCCAGTAGAGCACAGAATGTAGGACTTGCCATACCAGATCAGATTACTGGTCTGCATAAATAGGTGAGTGGCAGACACCACTAATTTGGTCAATTTAATGTACCCTCTACACCAGTGGTGGGCAACCTGCGGCCCATCACAGTAATCTGATTGTGGGCCATGAGATATTTTGCTGATGTTGACCGTCTGCAGCCATGGCCCCCCACAGCTCCCAATGGCTGCAGTTTGCTGTTCCTGGCCAATGGGAGGTGCGGGAAGGGGCAGCCACCATGTCCCTGCAGCCGGCGCCACTTCCCACAGCTCCCATTGGCCGGGAACGGTGAACTGCAGCCACTGGGAGGTGTGGAGGGTGGTACCTGCGGACAGTCAACGTCAGCAAAAAATCTTGCGGTCCACAATCAGATTACCCTGATGGGCCACATGCAGTCCGCAGGGCACAGGTTGCCCACCACTGCTCTACATCCCATCATTTGAAAACTTATTATGTCTATTTTAAGGTGAGGTATAATGTGGAGGTGTCAAGTGGTGACATTTTCATAGAAACGGGGATAAACAATTACCACATTATCAATACGATAAAATGACCACTTTGAAATATTTGCATTTGTTTGTTAGTTTAATAATTACGAATTATTTCAGGACATAAAATTGGATTTTTTTGTGGTGACCTCAAAGCACCATCACAACAATCTGAATGGGAAAAACAAAATCTAATCATAAATTTGTACAGGTATCATTGAAATATAATAATGCTAGTGACAGGTCTAGTAAATATCAGAGATCATGATGATGAAAATGTCTAGAATATATGGGTTACCACAGTCTTCATTGTCTTGGCATGCACACAGTTCTGTGTAGGGAAGATTGCTCTGAATACAGACACAGTGGATTCTGCAACGACCTTTCCTGGTACAGGCACAGATAAGGTCCTGTAGAAGCACAGAGGCCATTGGGCCTTTAAGAATACAGGAAGTAGTTCATCATCCACATTGCAATGGTGATCCAATATCTGGTTTATCTATGTGCAAAGACATCCAAATCTGTGTTTGCCAAACACTCTTTCAGCATACTTTTCAAAACTGTCTTCATATGGTGGGAGTTTGGCCAGTGACTTGTCCTTTTTGATGGCTAGATTGAGATGCAAGCAATTCAGTCTCTGTGGGTTTCCTTTCTTGCTCTGGATTGATAGCTGCTGTGGCTGTCCCTTCCTTGCCAGACTTAAATTTGGTCTTCTGGGCCATGTCAGCAAATGTTTTGATGCCAGATTTCTTGACCGGGCTGAAGAAGCTACATGTCCCATAAGAATCGAGTGCATCTCTCACAAATCTCTCCATATGTTCTCCACCAACATCCGTTATTTTTCTGAAAGACTCTTATACATCTGATGTTACATGCAATCCAGGAGATATGTTGATACACACCTCTGGAGGTGATTCAGGCTCAAATGTTTTTGTCATATTGTTGATGACAAGGTTGGTAAGAAATCTAACATGCTCTTCATCCCTCTTCAGTGCAGTCAAGGACTTTGCCTTCACTACTCCTTGTTAGGCCACTTCTTTCTCTCAGGGCTTGTGCATATTCATAATGTGAAGCTGTGTATTGCCATCTGTGATATTATCTGATTAAAATATGACCATGTAGATCATTGCTGCTACTACTGTTATATAATTGCAACAAATCTTGTGCAAAGTGTGTCAGTAAGGTGTCAATTGAAAAGTTATGATTTGCTGAATATGATTATGCTAGTTGTAAGCATGTATCATTTTTGAATTGACATTATGAGTATTGGCTCCATACCTGGATTTCAAATGTTTGCTCCTGAGTAGCACCCACAAGGTATTTAGCCTGCACATCTTGAAGGGACTATTCAAATTAAATGACCCATCAGAGAACACTTAGCTCACAATGGACCATGGGAGACGCCTATCTACACTTAATGGACTTTCCTGTGAATGTTCCATCTGGAGAACAGGTAATGGCTTCTGCTGTACCTAAGCGAAATCATGCATGGACCTGTGACTTGCCCATGTGACCCCAAACAGCATCTTGCTACCTGTAATGTTCCACAGTGAAAACAATGGGACTTCCCTTCAATTGGCAGAAGCTATAAAAGGGGCTGGAAACATCTCCATGCAGCATCCAGCCACCTCCTGGAACACTCACAGAAGGTATTAAGTTCACTGCTCCTTTAAAGAGACAATGTGTTGCAGCTCATTAATTTAACCGGGAGTTTGACAAACAGTCTTTTTTCAGTCACAGCCCTGAGTTGGTTTACAGAAAAAGTAGAATAAGTTTATTAAACACAATTTCATAGGTCCAGGGGTGAAAGCAACTTAAAGGACTTACCGGTACGCCAGAGTCCTGAGTGGGGGCGTGGCCTCAACTGGAAGAGGAGCTTTAAAGGGCCTGGGGCTCCAGCCGCCGCAGAGCTCCGGGCATTGTAAATCTCTGCTGGAGCCCAGCTGCTGGAGACCGGCGGGGATTTAAAGGGCCCAGTGCTCCTGCCACTGCGGGGAGCCCTGGGCCCTTTAAAGTGCTGCCCAAGCCCCGCTGCCGGAGCTCCGGAGGTGATTTAAAGGGCCCGGGGCTCCCCACAGTGGCAGGAGCACCAGGTCCTTTAAATCACTGCCGGGGAAGCAGTTTGGTCCGGCACGGTGTACTGGCTCTTGCTAGTACGCTGTACCGGACCGTACCGGCTTACTTTCACCTCTGCATAGGCCTAAGTGATACCAAGTATAATGAATGAAGATAGCAAGGGTTACAAGCAAACAAAAGTAAAAATATGCTTCTAAGACTAAAGCTTTATTTCAGCAAGTTACAATCTTTGCCTCAGCAGTTTCTTACCTAAACTCAGTTCCCAAAGACTTCAGTGCCCTTGGTTGAAGGATCCAACTGTCTGGCTGCCTAGAGTGGATCATGGCCGTGAGTGCCAACCTCAGGGCAGACTGTCAAGAAGCAGGGTAGAAACCCCAAACTGGTTGTGTGTTCTATAATTTCGCCAACCCAGTAACAAGTGAGAACTCCTAAAGCAGTATAACAGTCTTACCATGGAGTCACAGACAGTCCCCTTGGGCATTCCAGTCTATCTTGCCACCCAGGCAAGCTGGATTTAGTGATAGATGGTTGCTATACACCAAAGATCTCAAAATACTCAGGTTGCTCCCAATCCCAAGAGACTAGTCACTTATCCCATGTCAATTTGTACCTTAGCTCTCACATCAAAGACAATGCTTGTAGCCAATCCTACAGTAAACTATCTAAGGATTTATTAACTAAGAAGAGAAGTGAGAGAGTTATTACAAGGTTATAGCAGACAAACATATACACAAATAAATTGGTTTCAAAAGGTGACAGACTTGTAGTAATTTGTCAGCTCTAATGGCTTTTAGGGCTAACCCAAGTTGACCCCAGGGATCTCTGCTTCTGTTTTGTAGCTTTGCCCTTGAGAGAGTCGAAACAACAAAAGATGAAATTTTTTTCCTATCAGATAGTTTTATTTCCTCCTTCTAGAATTCAAGCTGATGGGGACAAGCCCTTTTGCAGATATCCTCTTTGTGGGTGTGAAGGAGCAATTAACAAAGTCTTTGTATTGCAATGTCCCACAATGGCCCATTTAGTTTTGATAGGCCTTCTTGATGGGCAGGAGACAATCCTCCTGACTGGATTCATAGTTTCAAAGCAAGCTTTCTTTTTCAAAGCAAAAACTTAAATATTACCTTATAGCATGTGATAAAGATACTATAAGTGGTATTAATGCAAGCAACCATTTACAAGCATTCCATAAAGTCTAAACACATTGTGATAAGTCAAATACCCATGTTAGTGATACTAACACAGGTGAAACTGACTGGTTTCTAGTAATGAATTTCTCAGTGCTCAGCTGAGGCCTAAAGCCTTGGCAAGAGCTGGCACCAGGTCTGCCAGTGTCACACCAACATTTTGTGATTTCAAGAGCTTCAGCCCCTTGAATTCCCAAGTGATGATTAACTATGGGGTTCCCTTCCCTTTCTTTTTATAACCCAGCAAACCTATGAAATGTATTCTTGAAAGGTAAGCCCATAGAAAGCTTCTCTCTCCTGCTGGGGTAGAGATGCTATGCTGTCTTCCCCAAGTTCACTGACCATCCTTCAAGAGGCAGGAGACTTCCTGCTCTTCTTTCCTTGCGTTGACTTCCCATCCCACTGATGATTCATATATAAATGGGGATGCCATTGTTTTGATTCTATAATGCTTAATTTACATTGGAGACAGGTCCCAGATATTAAAGCATAGTATGAGTGATTATCCATAATTCCTCAGATAGCGCTTGTGGATCACTATGGGCAGTTCACAGACATTAATGCAGGCTGGTCCGGAAAGGTGCATGACGCACGCATCTTTCGGAACACTGGACTGTTCAGGAAGCTGCAAGCATGGACTTTCTTCCCAGACCAGAAGATCATCGTAGGGGAAGTCGAAATGCCCATTGTGATCCTGGGAGTCACTGCCTACCCCTTAATGCTGTGGCTTATGAAGCCATACATGGGGCAACTTGACAGAAGCAAGGAGCAGTTCGACAACAGGCTAAGCAAGTGCAGAATGACTGTTGAGCGTGCTTTTGGCTGTTTAAAGGCCTGCTGGCACTGCCTCTATGGGAAGCTGGACCCGTCTGATGACAATATTCTTATGTTTATAGCCGCGTGCTGCATGCTTCATAATATTTTGAAGGGAAGGGTGAAAGCTTCACTCTGGGCTGGATAGCAGAGGCTCAGTGCCTGGAGGCTGAGTTTGAACAGCCAGAGACCAGGGCTATTAGAGGGGCGCAGTGTGGGGCCATAAGGATCAGGGATGCCTTGAGGCAGCAATTTGAAGCTGAAAGCCACTAATATTGGTTGCTATGCTCGGGAGTGCAGTGCTTGTAATGCTAGGAGGTGATTGTGATTGGTGCAGACAATGCACTATCAAGGTTTAACATAATTGTCTGTTGCTTTGCAGGGCTCTGTTGGCTTTCAATTAATAGAATAAAGATTGCTTTCAAGCCAACACAATTCTTTTATTAAAAAACAACAACCGGAGGAGTGAGTTAAACAAAAAGAAAACATCATCAGTGAGGGGATGGGGGAAGGAAAGGTCCCAGGAGGAGGGCTAAAGATTTGTGTATGTCCAGGGATCATATCCAATCTTCGCCCTTGGAGTAAAATGCAGCAGGTACTGTACTTCAGCAGGGCCAAAGTGCAGAGGGACGGGTGTTGAGTGCAGTGGGTGGTGGGAGTCTGCAGGGCTGGACTGTGATGGGGGAGGAATGGAATGCAGGGGGTACAGACTGGAGCCAGGAGGTTGATAAGAGGGTGTTGGCGGTGTCTGGGGGGAGCATGGGAAAAGAGTTTTGCGACAGCAGCTGCAGGGGAGGGCGGGCACAGAGCTGCTCGGTTTGCAGAGCTAGTATTGCCTGGAGGGTGTCTGCTTGGTGCTCCATAACCTTTAAGAGCCGCTCTGTGGCTTCATTCTGGCGTGCCATGTTCTCCTTTCAGTCCCTCTTCTCGCTGTCCCACCACTCCTTCAGTTTCTGTTTCTCAGCCTCAGAGTGCATCATAACATCACGCAGAAAGTCCTCCTTAGTTCTTCTTGGCCGCTTTCTAATTCTGTGCAGCTGTTCAGCCGCCGATAACAAAGAGGGAGGCTGGGCTCCGAAGGTCATCTCTGTGACGTTTAAATGCAACATTTTACAGAAGCAGTATTATTTGCAGCACACACAACACTGATTCAGTGCTTTAAAACACAGCCAGTACTCACACGCCTGTCACTAGCTAGCTGACTCCAGGCAAGGACACATAAGCCACGAGACCCCCAAAATGGTGAGTAGTCACAGGGGCAAGGTAAATCACTGTTCCCAGACCCTGCTGTACACTGGGCATGTGGCTCTTAGGCACTTGGGGAGAGCCAGCACTGTAGGGGGGGGCCTGAAAATCATTCCTGTCCCCAAACTTTCCACAGGATGTGATCATTATGGAAGATCTCGCTGCTGAGGGTGAGCAGGGAATCAAGGTAGGGTCTTCTCCAAGACTGTGGCTTCTGCCCTGGCCCCTATGAGGCTCGCCTTTGTGTAGCAAGGGTGCGTCTCCCCCCCTGCGACGGCACATTGGCATGGGAAAGTTACCGTTAATGGGGCAAGAAACAAAGCAGCTCTGCCAAAGAACCTGCGGCAGCGGATTGCCCAGTATTTCCATGAGAGTTTCCTGGAGATCTCTGAGGGAGATTCCTGTGAAGTGAGGGAGTCAATCAACAGCTTGTTCCGCTGCTGAGACAAGGTGTATGGTGGGAGACAAGCCTGCTTTCTGCAACCTTCCTGCCCCCAACAACTCACTTCAGTGATTCCCAAAATCAAAGCCTTTCCTATTTGCACTTCACCAACATCCAACAGCTGTAACTGGCCAGTCTCCTCCAGGGTAGAAAAGAGCTCCTGGCTGCACGTGTCTCTGACCTCCGAGTCGTCCTCTGCCTCTGGGTCCCCCTTCCCCTCCCCCTCCTCATCCAAGATTTCCTCCTCCTGGCTTGGTCCACTCTCGACTGGCACATGAGCCACTGAGGTATCCACAGTGGCCTCTGCAGTGGAGGTAGGGTCACCGCCGAGTATCATGTCCAGCTCTTCGCTCCTTCACTTTGACCCTGCAATGTGTCCCGGTCATGGCCCCTTTCTGTCATGCATCGTGAAATCTGTCCATAGGTATCATAATTCCTATGGCTGGAGCGCAGCTGGGACTGGAGAGTCTCCTCTCCCCAAATGCTCGGCATTGCTCCAAGCAGGGGATCGCCTGGTGCGTGGAGCAGGCATGGTCACCTGGAAAGATGCTCTGAGACCACTGCACGCATCACAGAGCAAACAGGAAGGGGACTTTCAAAATTCTAAAGGCATTTACGGGGTGGGGATGACAGTTGGTCATCTGAGGGCAGGACGGTAGAGTTCAAACCAATGACCAGAGAGGTGAGAACAGGCATTGTGGGTGTCAAGGCTGATACCCCACTCTGGCATTTCGAGTGCAGAAGGTGGGAACCCACAAGGATGCTAAATATTAATACTGGCCACTCCAGGCTTGTATTAAACTCCCAAGGTTACAGCTTCTCTCTGACCTAGGATGGGTAGATGCTGCCACTACCCTAGTACAGAACCCCCTTGAAAACCCAGGAAGGTGCACTTGGGGTACTTCCTTTGGGGTACCCTCAAGCCCTTTCATCCCCCCTCTGGGGAAGAGCTGAGAAAAAAAAAAAAGAAATCAGCTATCGCCACCAGCTAATTAAACAACATATGCACAAACCTCTTAGGACACAAAAATCCAATCCTGTTCTTAAAAAAGGTAAATTTTATGAATTAAAAAAAAAGAAAGAAAATATATCTGGGAACTTAGGCATTTGCTAGATTTTAAAAAACAACAACTACAAGGATTAAGCATCAAGAATAGCTTTCTTGAGGTCCAGCTTAAAGGTTACAGGCAGAACAAAAACACCTGGAGTTCGCAAGGAGGAATCCACAAGCCATAAAGAAATAAAAGAGATAAACCTAATCGCATCTTCCTAGACATTTCCAGATCTACTTACATACCTGGGGTTTTAAATGAGTAGTTTCTAGGTATGATGCTGATGGGTTTTCATACTTGGCCCAAACTTCTTACAACGTAACTGATCTGTCCCTTCTCTCCGGGAGAACCACAACCGACAGACAAAGGGGAAGATTTTTTTCTCAATTTTAAAAAGTTCTAGCCTTCCCATAGGCTCTTTTGGTCAGGTGCAGACTCCCTTCCTTTTACCTATGCATAGCAGTGAGACTTTTAACCCTTTACAGGTAAAGCAAGTAGAGAATAGCTACTAAGAGGGATTTTATAGCTAATTGGCTAGCTGGGTGTCCATAAAAGGGAGCTACCCCTCCTCCCTTCATTTATCACACTGGGACACTTCCCGGAGGCCAATCGCCGTGCTATAATCGACCAGGGTGTCTACACTGACACCGCGGCTCTGTAGCCCCGGTGCAGAAAGCTCTACGCCTCTCGTCGGGGTGGCTTTTTTACAGCACTGCAACTGTGCAGTTTGTGCTCACTAAGCGGCGTGGCAGCATGTGCAGCTCGGGAATTGCAGCGCAGAAACCTGCTTTACTGCGCAGAAACTTGCCAGTGTAGACAGGGCGTGAGATACATATCTTAAATAATTGCCCTGTTATCGCCTCCTCCTTCAGGAGTCTGGTGAATTGCGAAAAAGGATTGAGAAGAAGTTGGCCTGTGGATTTGTTGGTAGCCCTCCGGTTTAGAAGCTAAATTGTTAGGCTTCCCCAGAGGTCAAATGTACTTAGTGGGAGAGCTGCAATGACGGAGCAGGGAGGACACGAACAGGCAGCATGCTTGTGTAATGATCTCTTTGCTGGTGACATTCTGCCAAGGGAAGAAGTGGTCACAGCTGTGACCACAGAAGAAACTGTTACTGTGAAAACAGCAGGCGACAGAGTCCCAAAGTGTACGCAGTGCTACCGGTGCAGGCAAGACGCTTGCAGCCAGCTTGACCCCTGCGTACAGAACGCGATGAGAGGTTACCTCAGCAGTGACCGGTGCCCCATAGAAGGGAGAACTATTTGCGCCCCTGGGGCTATTGTGCCAGCAATCTCTGTCCACTCCCATTGACGTGATGGAGACTGACGCCGTGAGCAGTCTTGTTCAAATCAAAGGTAATCCAAGGAGTGACCTGTGTGTCCACCCTGGGGAGCACTTTCATAAGGTGACACTGTACATGAGCTTGGTTGACCACATAGTGGTAACAGGTTAAATTTCTCAGAAGGCTTTACAGACACAGGCATCAATGTGAGGTGCAGAAGGCTGTTTGGGTAGTAGAAGCTAAACTAAACCCTGTCTATGGCAAAACAGCCTTATACATTAATTGCCTTACAAGTAGAAAAGACATTAAAGGTCTTTCTGGTTCTCCTTCTATAGAGATAATGAAGTGAAGAAATGAAAATCATAAGAAGAAACAACTAAAATATTAATTTGAATTATTTAATTTACTAATGTTTCTGTTTTACTAACTTTAGGGCCTTATGCATATGAGTGATCTCACTTCAGTCAATAGGGTTATTAATGCGAGCACAGCTCACACCTCCCTGGTGTTGTTGGTTGGAGAAAAGCACAGTTAAATAGAATTTGTTTAATTAAAAAAAAAACCACCCCAGACCTCACTGAAATGGGAGCCAAGGTACCACGTGCTCTTGTAACCCACACACATCCTGGGTGTGGTGTTCTGTCCCGTCTAGTAGGGCTAAGCTTATAACATCCAGAGCACAGAATGTAGGATTTGCCATACCAGATCAGATCATTGGTCTGCGTAAATAGGTGGGTGGCAGACACCACTGATTTGGTCAACTTAATGTACCCTCTACACCAGTGGTGAGCAACCTGCGGCCCATAAGGGTAATCTGATTGCAGGCCGCGAGACATTCTGACGCTGGTGGGGCCCTCTGCAGCTCGCCGTTCCCGGCAGGGGGGCTGAGCAGCTGAGCAGCCTCTCCCAACTTTGGGCATTGAAGGTTTTGATTTCTCTCTTCCCCAGCTCTTCTCTAGTTTGTTCTCAGCACCGCTTAGGCATTTCCATTTTCAGATAAAGTGTGAGGGGTTTTGCGTTCATTCCCAGCTGAGCACTCACCTTGTGTGATCCTAGTGGTCAAGCTGGCTGCAGACACTGAAGTATCACACATTTTTATTTCTATAGAATATGAAATATTCCAGATTCCCATAGATTGCCACATTGTTCCCATGGCGACAGTAATAGTGAATGAACCACATACTCAGGAGTAATCTTTATGGCAGGGACAGAGACACAGTCAGTCACAGTGATCTCCTGATGGCATGGCTTTGTAATGACTTTTACCCTTGCTAAATGTCTTGCACTCCATTATTTTGTTCAGCTCACTGTAGGCAGGGATGGGGGGCGGGAATCTTCTGTGCCCACTGTGGGAGGCAGAGCTGCTGTTAATGCTAATTCAACTGCAGTATCAAATCAGGCAGCTTGGCCGGATCTTTGCTCCACTGCACTGATGTTTACTCTACACAGTGTGCTCCAATCGAGTGCAGCGAGCAGGGAACGTATAGAAAGCTAACATGCTCATGGCCCATGAATGCTGCGGAAGAGCGCAGTTAACCCTTTGTATGCTGTCCTGATCCAGGATATGAGTGTGCAGTGTGTGTGTGGGGGGGAGTTCTTGTAACGCGCAATGTTACTAATGTTTCTGCGTCTGTCAGAGCTATACTGGAAGGCTCAGCACATGGCTACATGTCTTGAGACTACGGGAAGCTTTGGAGAAATCCAAATGAGGATGGTAATGGTGTTTGGCAAACATGAACCCATAGCCATAACTAGGCATTTTAGCGCCTGGAGCGAACAAGCATATTTACATCCTCTAGAGGAGACATGGGGGGGCCACATGGGGTTACGTCTCCTCCCCCCCCTAGATTTCTGCCTTCCATTTAGCACAGTTGGAAAACCATCGTCTCCTGCCAGGAGCTGGAAGATCGGAAGCTGGTGGAGCAGCCTGGCCTGCTCAGGCCCCTGGCTCGCCGTGCTGGGGGGTCAGGTCTGTGGCTGGCTGCCCGGCACCCCTCCTGGCCCTGTTTCCCAAGCCAGCCTATATCTGCACAGCTGAGCACTCAGCAGAGCCAGGAGTGCAGGGCAGTGGCAAGTGAGTGCCTCAGGAAGCATCGCATGGCAGCCGGGCTCCACAGTTTGTGTACACCCCACAGTTTGAAAATCTCTGTGCTAAATGGAAGGCAGAAATTGGGAGGAGGTGTTATCTGGGGTTCTTTCAACCCAAAGCTCTTGGTAACTTTTACTCTGTGGGAGGTGGTGTCAGGAAATAAATCAGGGGAGACACGGCCATCCGACCGATAGATGGCTGGCACAAACAGGACAATACAAGAGTGCTTTCACTTAAAGCTAAACTTTACTTAGTCTCAGCACTTATACACACCTCCGCAACAGGTTAGTAAAACACCCCCAACCCTTGATAATTACCAAAGCTGAGTGTGGCTCTCAAGTGGCACAGCGGCAACCCGTCTGCTGATGGGGAACACAAGATGCATCCAGAGGGAGAGTCCAGTCCTGAAGAGTCCCACTACCTCAAACTTTTCCCCCTTATTTATACATTTAGTAATAGAATGACATGTCCCTTAAAGCAAACTTGTTAAGTAAGCAGTTTCAATGGTCAAAAGAAAAGGAGTACTTGTGGCACCTTAGAGACTAACCAATTTATTTGAGCATGAGCTTTCGTGAGCTCCAGCTCACTTCATCGGATGCATACCGTGGAAACTGCAGCAGACTTTATATATACACAGAGAATATGAAACAATACCTCCTCCCACCCCACTGCCCTGCTGGTAATAGCTTATCTAAAAGCCATTTCCAGCACAAATCCAGGTTTTCTCACCCTCCACCCCCCCACACAAATTCACTCTCCTGCTGGTGATAGCCCATCCAAAGTGACAACTCTTTACACAATGTGCATGATAATCAATTTGGGCCATTTCCTGCACAAATCCAGGTTCTCTCACTCCCTCACCCCCCTCCAAAAACCCACCCCCATACACACACAAACTCACTCTCCTGCTGGTAATAGCTCATCCAAACTGACCACTCTCCAAGTTTAAATCCAAGTTAAACCAGAACATCTGAGTGGGGGGGGGGGAGGGGGTAGGAAAAAACAAGAGGAAATAGGCTACCTTGCATAATGACTTAGCCACTCCCAGTCTCTATTTAAGCCTAAATTAATAGTATCCAATTTGCAAATGAATTCCAATTCAGCAGTTTCTCGCTGGAGTCTGGATTTGAAGTTTTTTTGTTTTAAGATAGCGACCTTCATGTCTCTGATTGCGTGACCAGAGAGATTGAAGTGTTCTCCGACTGGTTTATGAATGTTATAATTCTTGACATCTGATTTGTGTCCATTTATTCTTTTACGTAGAGACTGTCCAGTTTGACCAATGTACATGGCAGAGGGGCATTGCTGGCACATGATGGCATATATCACATTGGTGGATGTGCAGGTGAACAAGCCTCTGATAGTGTGGCTGATGTTATTAGGCCCTGTGATGGTGTCAAATTTCATATTCTCTGTGTATATATAAAGTCTGCTGCAGTTTCCATGGTATGCATCCGATGAAGTGAGCTGTAGCTCACGAAAGCTCATGCTCAAATAAATTGGTTAGTCTCTAAGGTGCCACAAGTACTCCTTTTCTTTTTGCGAATACAGACTAACACGGCTGTTACTCTGAAAAATGGTCAAATGAGAGGTTCCTTCTGATTATCAATTAACCAGGTGTGGGTTTTTCCAGAGTTTGCAGCCTTGAGGCCCCAGTAGACATTCCTGGGGCACATCCTGCTCTTCTAAGATGCATGTATCAAGTTGCCCTCTCTGTGGCACCCAATCCCCCCCTCCCCTCCTGCCTTGGTTAAACTGAGACTGTTGAATGGCCAATTTACAGCCTGCTGAATTGGCTGCTTTTAGCAATAAGTCATAGTGGTTTCAGGCACTTTACTGATTTGCCAAAGTCTCCCCGTACAGAGGGGAAAACATGACCTGCATGCCCTCCCAAGTCATCCCTCACCCCCACAGCTTTGTGCCCTGAGTGGTTGCCCTGCTTGCCCTACCCTGGTTATGGCCCTGCATGAACCAACACCCAAATTCATTGTACCCCCACTGATTCTTTGCCAGATCTTTGGGTGCTCCCCCTACACTAGGATGTTCTCTGGGCACCTCCAACCATCCATTAGCATCCCTCTCCTTTTCAGGGGTTAAAGTCAGAGGGGACATCAACTCCCCACCAGTACTGCTGTAAAGCACATTGGCAGAGGCGGTCCCCACCACCCCGTGGTGAAGTGTCCTGGCCACTGGTTCGCATTTGCCCCCGGGGGTTAGACCTGTTTCCCCCATCTCGTAAGGAGATGCCCTCAGGATGCCCACTATGTTACCTTTTTTGGATCTGGAGCCTAAATCAGAGATTTCCTGCACTGAGCATGTGCCACAAGGGGGCATCAGCCTCATCTTGGGTGCCTCCACCCATCCTGCATGGGCTACCTTGGAGTTCAGCCAACTCCATACAGAGATCATCCAGGAACAAATCAGCACCTATGTAACCCTTCTGCCAGGCCAAGTTGATAGCAGCAAGGGCCGGGTTCAGTACACAGGGGTTCCCTCTCATTAAAGCAAATGCAAAACTGGCTCGAGCCCCCACCCAGTGACCTGGGAAAATCTTACACACCCCCTGGGCGCCTCAAGGAGGCAATACTTCCCTCTCGCAAGCACGGCGTCTCGGTGTAGTAGAGAATCTTTAATAACATGAGGTAAACAACATCAGCATTAAATTGGGGAAACACCACAACTAGTGTTCATTAACCAAACCATGAACACCGACCCACCCCAGAAAAATTGGGCCACATCCTTTCCCTCAGGCTCTTGAGTCCCAGAACCCAAACGTCTCTTGAGTCCAGCAATCCACAAATCACCCAAAGTCCAAAAAAAGTCCAGCCCCGGAGTTCAAAAGTTCATCTGCAGAGTGTTACTCCCCAGTCTGGCTAAAATGCGCCTGGGTGTGGGGAAAAGAGGTAAGGGGCACCTTACGTGTCCTGAAGCTGACTGCCCCACAGGGCTCTGCTCCGCTCCACCACGACCGGCTCCGCTCTGCACAGCTCGCCGTCTCACAAACAGCTCTGCTCAGCTCGCCGTCTCACGAACACACCGCTGTCTCACGACCGGCTCCGCTCAGCTCGCCGTCTCACGAACACACCGCTGTCTCACGACCGGCTCCGCTCAGCTCGCCGTCTCACGAACACACCGCTGTCTCACGACCGGCTCCGCTCAGCTCGCCGTCTCACGAACAAACCGCTGTCTCACGACCGGCTCCGCTCAGCTCGCCGTCTCACGAACAAACCGCTGTCTCACGACCGGCTCCGCTCAGCTCGCCGTCTCACGAACACACCGCTGTCTCGCGACCGGCTCCGCTCAGCTCGCCGTCTCACGAACACACCGCTGTCTCACAAACAGCTCTGCTCACCCCACCGTCTCACAAATAGCTCCACTGCACACTAGATCTTCCGGCTCCCCACTACTTGACACAGTGCTCAGTGATTTCAGCTCATAGTAGTGGGAGCCTTAGTGCTGGTGCACCATAAGGCTGAAGTGAATTCAGCACAGTACCTGTAACAAAACTCTTAATAGACCCAAAATTAGCTCTGACATTCCACAGTGGAGAGAGACAGAGGTGCAATTGGTGCTTCAGGCCCTCACAAAGGGGCCTACACTACCAGGCACTAATACCTGTCTCAAGTCTCTCTCAATTCACAGAGTTTTGGAACCCATGTCTCTTGCCTAGTGAGTGCTACTCAGTTGATGGTGAGTCCTCCATCATAACAAAAAGGCCAAGTACAGTTCCAAGCACAGTTCCCATAATCAGGGTAGTAACAATTTATTCTTCCCGCCCCAATAACAGAGACACTGGGGATCCCACAGCAGCCAAAGTGACCATTTGGGCAGTTATGGCCTCATTCTAGGCGGGGTGGGTGTGCCTATGCAAATGAGATCAGCCCCTGAAGTTCTTTTCCACAACTTGCCACACCTCACCACCAGATGTCAGGGTGGAGCCCACCCTGTCTCTGCTTACACCTATATCAGAGAGGATCATTCCATCCCCTCTATAAAGCTCAGCCATGCTCTGGCCTGTTGGTGTCCTGTTACCCAATGTGAACCATCCTGGTCAGGATTCAGATGCATTGACAGAGCACTTTGCGGAAACTTGTACTGTGGCTGCTTGTGCTATACCTTCACTGTAAATCAGTTAGACTGCAGTGGCCAAGGTTGTGACTACAGCATCTTTTAGCATTAGGTTCATACACATTCTTCTTTGAAAACACAGTGGGATCTCAACTACACAAACATTGGGTATCCAGGTTGGAACCACTGATAAAATTGGGACAATGCTTGTAAAGCATATAAATCAACTCTAATAGCCCTCAATATCTTCACCTCTCCACTGTAAATGGGATGAATGAACATGTGTTTTTTCTTCATGATCATTTTATTTTAATTAGAAACAACGGATCATCCTCCAGGAAAACTAGACTGAAGGCTCCTTTGTGGATGTGTAAGGCTCTGCTGATGCCATTTTTTTTTTCCTGGTGGCCTTTTCAAATTGATGATGCACATTTGCATATACTTCTTAAAAGGCATTTATCCCCCTGGAAACCATGAAAACTTTTTAGCAGACTTATCCCAACTACAGATATTTTGTAGAATTTCAAGCAAAATGCCCAGTGACTTTGTGAACCTTATTGTTATTATTGACAATAATATCAGTGGCTCAGCCCTCCGGCCAAGTCACACAATTAAAAATGGATGAACCCCTTCCTGGGTAACAAAAGTCCAAAAAAGCTATCTGCCCTCTCTGGGGTCTTCAGCCCCATCTCAGAGCCCTTTAAATCTCACCCTTTGCTTGGGCTTCTAAACAAGACTTATCCCCTGTTTGGATAGGCCACTTTGCTAGTGGCTGGTGGGGAACCCAGGTCCATCCAGGGACTCTGTAAACAGCAGCCATGTTTGCTGTTGCTATTCCCCAGGCCTTGTCCCATGTAGCCCCTTTCTCTTCATTCTGATCTCAGGGCTGAGGTTCTCAAATCTTCTTCCTTCTCACTGAATGCCAGTGTCACCAAACACCATCCTTTGGTTCTCTCTTGAGCTCCTATGAGCTGAGCAGAGCAGAGCACCCTTCTTTACACCTGTGCTCCCCACCAGGAACTAACTTGCTCAAGCTCGGCAGCTCCTTTTATCTGAACCTGCTGGGCTCTGATTGGCTGCCTCTATGCATCCTCTCTAGATAGGACTGAAGGACCACCTTCACTGCTCCTTTCCTGGGGTGGGGTGTGGTAAGACCGTGGACCCTCCCGCAGTGGGCCTTGAAGGACCAGGTACATCAGAGGACAAACTACGGCCCGCGGGCCACATCCGGCCCACGGGACCCTCCTGCCTGGCCCCTGAGCTCCTGGCCTGCAAGGCTAGCCCCCAGCCCCTCCCGCGCTGTTCCTCCACCCCCACAGCCTCAGCTCACTTCGCTGCCAGCGCAATACTCTGGGCAGCGGGGCTGCAAGCTCCTGGGGCAGTGCAGCTGCAGAGCCCGGCCTGACCAGGTGCTCTGCGCTGCACGGTAAGGGGGCATGGGGTCTGGATAGAGGGCAGGGGAATTCGAGGGGGTGATCAAGGGGTGGGGGTGTGGATAGGGGTCGGGGTAGTCAGAGGGTGGGGAACAGGGGAGTTGAATGGGGGCAGGGGTTGTGAGGGGCAGTCAGGAAGGGGAGGGGGGGTTGGATGGGGTGGCGGGAGGCAGTCAGGGGCAGGGGTTCCTGGGGCGGTCAGGGGACAGGGAGAAGGGGTGGCTGGATGGGGCAGGAGTCCTGGGGGGGTAGTCAGGAATGAGAGGAGGGGTTGGATGGGGCAGTGGGGGATAGTCAGGGGCGGGAGGTCCGGGGGTGTTCAGGGAACAGGGAGCAGGGGGTGGTGGATGGGGCAGGCGGACTGGGGGGCCGTCAGGGGACAGGGAATGGGGGGGGCGTTGGATGGGTAAGAGTCCCAGGGGGGCCGTCAGGGAGCAAGAAGCGGGGGGGGGGGGTCAGATAGGGGTTGGGGGCCAGGCCATACCTGGCTGTTTGGGGAGGCACAGCCCCAAAAAAAGTTTGCCCACCCCTGAGGTACACCCTATCATATGCATCTTCTGTGTTTCCTATTTGTGACATCCAGTTAGCTCTTTGTTTACCCAAATGCCCAGAGAGGTTTTAGCTCCCGATCACTGCACTTAAACCATTACATCCAGAACATCCTTAGTTTAAAAATCTGGTACAGCACCAGCCAAAAAAAGAAACAAAGACATTAGAACAATTCAACCCTTTAAAAACAACAATAACAACAACTCATGGTTGTTTATCTGAAAGCAGCCTTCTAGGTCTCTCACTCTTTCTGTAGGCTGAAGCTCAGTGTGAGAGTTTCCTTGAATCCTACTCTGTGTCACTCCCTGACAAAGTAGAAACCTCCAGGTTCTTTAATGAATTATGTTAAAAATACTTTTTATGCTAGTGTAGTTTTTTAAAGAAGATTAAATGATTCTGGAATTTTTGGAAAACCACGGGTGTTTTATTTAATTAAGGGAAAACCGACAATATTAACAGAGAGTAGTTTTGTACGCTTCACTTTGCCTAGCAGATCTTCCTGGATACCCAGCAAACGACAACTTTACTCAGCCTGGGCAATTCATGCAAGGTCCCAGTGTGCCAGCTTTTCTAAGGTGGTAAATGGATCTGCCCTTTTGTCCCACCCTGGCTTCTTTTTGAAAAAATGCAGATGCTTAGGAAATTGCCTCCAGATGCTTAACTATAACAGTTTCACTGGGATAATAAACTTGAATTTGAGGTAGGTGACCTTGTTTCAGCAAAGGACTGCAAAAGTGGCTTCTTGAATGCAGCACTAGTCCTGTTTGTGAGGAGATGGAGGACCCTCATGCTTAAGAATAAATCAGAGCCTGCTAACTTACTAGAGTATGTTGGGGAGGGTGGTCTTGTGGTTAAGGCCCAGGACAGGAAGTTAGCACATCTGTGTTTGATTCCCCTCTCTACCACAGACTTCCTGTGTGATGAAAGCAAAGTCATTTAAGCTTTCCTTATCTGGAAAATGGAGTAATGCTATTTATCCACCTCACAGGGATTTTGTGGTCCTTAATTCACTAATGGCTGTAAAATATTAGGAAATCCTTGGAGAGACATTTGCTATAGGGAAGGTCGGGTTTCCAGCGCAGCACATTAGACCAAATTATGCATTGGGGATGCCAGATTTATGTACTATTACCCCTCAAATCCCATGTTTCTTATTCCCTTCCTATCCAGTGCAGCATGCACTAATCCAGTGACGTATCTCTTGTTTATTAATTTGATCTGCCCCCAAATTTTCAGTGTGCTGAAATATTTGCATTGCAGATGCACAATTGCACTGTCATTTAGTGAATGTTAGTGGTTTAGACAGCGTAATAGGGAATATTAGGCACTTATGGTACCCCAAAAGACAAGAGAGTTGTTTCTATTTGACAGGAGGCAGCTGAGGCCTTTAAATATGGTGGTGATGGGTTTGGATTCCCTATTTCCCCAACACAGCAAACCTTGAAAGCAGACACCTGCTACACTGTACCCCTGCAACCAACAGTGATGAAGTCCATTAACTTGATTCTGCTAACAATCAGCAGTGAAAGTTATACTGACATTTTCATCTTCATGCTGTCTAGCCACTAGAGCTTTCACTATTGGTGTGCACGGGATAGTAATTTTCCTAGTGCAGACAAGACTGAAGGGAATGTGCTGTCCCTTTGCAATGTCCATTATTGAAGGAAACAATTCTCCTTCTGGAATATTTCAAAGCTGGCAAAAACATTCTTTCCTTTTTGCTTTTTGGGCTTGTGAGAGCCATGAATGTATAAATACCGATCTACTCAAAACCAGCTTGGAATATCTGACATGTGTGGGTTTTTCATGTTAGGCAGTGTGCCTTTTCACAGTACAACAGCGTATTTTCAACAGTCTGGAATTTGGTTCAGAGCAACAGAACTCAAACATGATGATGGGGCTTGAAATATAGCAGGTAGGTGGTAAGAAGATTTTAAAAAATCAGTCATTGATTTTAATGGATGCAATAAATGACAGATATAGCTGCAGTTCATGTATATAAAAGGAACTTTTGGATAAAATGTAAAATACATGTTCATTCTAATCCGGCATGGGACGAATGATTTTGTCAGGAAGATACTGGATTAGCAATCAGGAAATGTGCATTCAAAAACTTCTTCCACAGAATTACAGGGCCTTGTTTTCACAGGTGCAGGGCAACTTTAACTTTAGCTAGAGTTTAGTTATAGAGTTTAAGGTCAGAAGAGACCACTGGATCATCTAATCTGATTTTCTATATATCACAGGCCATTTAGTGTCATCCAGTCAGGGCCATCCTTAGGCATATGCAGCAGGGCACCTGAAAATTTGGCACAGCCCTGAGTCAAAGGCTATGTCTACAGTACTGTGGTAAGTCGACCTACGCTACACAACTCCAGTTACGTGGAGTCGACGTACTTTAGGTCAAGTTACTGCGGGGTCTACACCTACCATACTCTTCTCGTCGGGGGTAGAGTAAAGGGGTCAACTGGAGAGCGACCTGCGGTTGATTTGGTGGGTCTTTACTAGACTTGCTAAATCGCCTGCTGGTGGATCGATCTCAGGGCCTTATGTAGATAACATTTCTATGTCTCAGTTCCTCATCTGCAAGGGCAGATGATAATACAATAGTACAATCCATCTTACTAGGGTGTTGAGAAGCTACAGTAGAACCTCAGAGTTCTGAACACCGGAGTTATGAACTGACAGGTCAACCACACACCTCACTTGGAACTGGTAGTACACAATCAGGCCGCAGCAGAGTCAAAAAACAAAAAAGCAAATACACTACAGTACTGTCTTAAACATAAACTATTAAAAAAATAAAGGGAAAGTTTTAAAAAAAAAGATTTGACAAGGTAAGGAAACAGTTTCTGTGCTTGTTTCATTTGAATCAAGATGGTTAAAAGCAGCAGTTTTCTCCTCCATAGTAAAGTCTCAAAGCTGCATTAAGTCAATGTTCAGTTGTAAACATTTGAAAGCACAACCATAACATTTTGTTCAGAGTTACGAACAGCCTCCATTCCTGAGGTGTTCGTAACTCTGGGGTTCTATTATAAATCCATTTATGTCTGTGAAATGCTCAGACACTGTTGATGAGAACCGTGGAATAAAAAATAAACCCTGTTCCCATTAAAGCTAATGGCAACACTCCCACTGCCTTTGATGGGAATGGCTCCAGGCCCTCTAATTTTTTCACTAATATTAGCCTGTGGGTGAATTTTCCAGTTGTACGGGGGGGGTGAAATGTGTACCACTCCACTCCTTTCTGCACACACAGTGCCTCACCAGGGAGGAACCTGGTGTAACGAGTCAGGGCACGTCAACATCTCTCCATGGGGATTGACAGTATTCTCTCAACTTGTAAATAACAAAGCGAGTCTAACCTGTCTTTCCGACAAACATTTTATTCTCATTAAAATCTGGGTGCCACTGAATGGATTTCAGCCCAATACACATACGCAAATGTAATCTACAGTATGGTTAGCTCGGCATTCTGATGATTTTAATCAGAGCTGTCCTCTGTTAGGAACTGGCGCTGCACAATCACGGGCATTTTTCACAGTGTTACAAACAGTTGCAGGGCAAGCTGCTCCTGCACTATTTCTACAGATGTTGTTCAGTACACACTGAATGGTGACACAAAAGCATGAGTACCAACCTCAGGGCAGACTGTTAAGAACCAGGGCACAAACCCCAAATTGGTTGCGAATTCTAAATTTAGATTTCATCAACCAATTGCACGAAGTGCAAACTCTTCAGGTGCATTAATAGCCTTAACACAGAGACACAGAGAGTCTCCGGGGGTACTCAGGTCTGTCTTGCCACCCAGGTGAATGTATCTCTGTGATAGATGGCCTCTTACACCAGGAATCACAGCAGTATTCAGGTTACTTCTAATCCCAAAGGACCAGTCACTTACCCCCGGTCAATTGCACTTAAGGTCTCACCCCAAAGACAACCCTTGTAGCCAATCCTATAGCAAACTGTATGATGATTTATTAAATAGGAAAAAGAAAGTAAAGAGTTATTTACAAGGTTAAAACAAGCAAACATAGACACACAAATGAGTTACAGGCCTAGGTTTCAAAAGGTTATATAAGCTTCTACAATCCGCAAGCTCTATTTGTCCTATAGGGCTAAACCAGGCTAAACAGCTGAAGATCTCCTGCTTATGCCTAGAAACAGATTGTCCCCCCCAGAGTCCAAGCAGCATAGTGATCCTTAGTTCCTTTGGTTTGGGGTTTTTATCTCCCTCCAGCCATGTGTTCTGAACTGCTAACTCAGATGATGGAAGGAGTCCATTAGAACAACAATAAGGGTATGTCTACACTGTCATTGAAAACCTATGGCTGGCCTATGCCAGGTAACTTGGGCTCACAGAGCTCTGGCTAAGGGGCTGTTTAATTGCGGTGTAGATGTTTGGGTCTGGGTTGAGGCCAGGTTTTAGGACCCTGCGAGGTGGGAGAGTCCCAGAGCTCAGGCTGCAACCTGAGCCCGAACATCTACACCGCAATTAACAACCCCTTAGCCTGAACTATGGGAGCCAAGTCAGCTGGCATGGGTGAGCTGTGGGTGTCTAACTGCACTCTAGACATACCCTCAGAGTCTTTAGTCCTTGTGTTTGTGATTCCTCAGTCCAGATGCAGGGAGTTTCCAGTTGTAAGATCCCCCCATAGCCTATCGACGGGTCTCCTCTTTCGGAAGGGGCATAACCATTTCTGTAGAAGGGCAGCTCTTCATACTAATTAATGTCCCTTTCCTGTATGGCGACTCATACAGTCACAGAGATTCACAATACAATTGCTCAAATATTACATGACAGTATGAACATAAGAACGGCCATACTGGGTCAAACCAAAGGTCTGTCTGGCCCAGTATCCTGTCTTCTGACAGTGGCCAATGCCAGGTGCCCCAGAGGGAATGAATAGAACAGGTGATCATCAAGTGATCCATCCCCTCTCGCCCATTCCCAGCTTCTGGCAAACAGAGGTTAGGGACACCATCCCTGCATATCCTCGCTAATAGCCACTGATGGACCTATCCTCCATGAATTTATCTAGTTCTTTTTTTGAACCCTGTTATAGTCTTGGCCTTTACAACATCCTCTGGCAAGGAGTTCCACATGTTGACTGTGCGTTGTGTGAAAAAAATATTTCCTTTTGTTTGTTTTAAACCTGCTGCCTATTAATTTCATTTGGTGACCCCTAGTTCTTGTGTTATGAGAAGGAGTAAATAACACTTTCTTATTTACTTTCTACACACCAGTCATGATTTTTCAGACTTCTATCATATCCCCCCTTAGTCGTCTCTTTTCCAAGCAGAAAAGTCCCAGTCTTATTAATCTCTCCTCATATGGAAGCTGTTTCATATCCCTAATAATTTTTGTTGCCCTTTTCTGAATCTTTTCCAATTCTAATATATCTTTTTTGAGATTGGGCAACCACACCTGTATGCAGTATTCAAGATTTGACTGTACCATGGATTTATATAAAGGCAATATGATATTTTCTGTCTTATTATCTATCTCTTTCTTCATGATTCCCAACATTCTGTTAGCTTTTTTGACTGCCGCTACACATTGAGTGGATGCTTTCAGAGATCTATCTACAGTGACTCCAAGATCTCTTACTTGAGTGGTAACTGCTGATTTAGACCCCATCATTTTACATGTACTGTTGGGATTATGTTTTCCAGTGTGCCTTACTCTGCAATTATCAACACTGAATTTCATCTGCCATTTTGTTGCCCAGTCACCCAGTTTTGTGAGATCCTTTTGAAGCTCTTCACCGTCTGCTTGGGACTTAACTATCTTGAGTAGTTCTGTATCATCCACAAATTTTGCCACCTCTCTGTTTACCCCTTTTTCCAGATCATTTATGAACATGTTGAACAGTACTGGTCCCAGTACAGACCCTGGTGGACATCACTATTTACTTCTCTCCATTCTGAAAACTGACCATTTATTCCTACCCTTTGTTTCCTATCTTTTAACCAGTTAAATATCTGGAATACAGATATGACAAGTAAGGTTAGTGCATGGAGCAACTCACAGACATTCAATAGAGTATAAACACTAACCACTTTATCATTCTAATACCTATTTTATGAGTGTTAACCTGCAAGTGAGCCAGACAGCTTCCAGTTATGTATCTGTCAGTATCTGGCTGAGACATTGGTGCCTGGCCTGCCACTGTCACACAAACATCTGGGATGAAAGCCCAATCCTGAAACCTTTCGGTGAGCAGTCCTACTGCTCTAGTCCCACTGATGTCAATGGAAGTTTTGCCTGAATAAGGACTGCAGGTTATGGTCCCCAAGTGATTATTTGTGCTGTTTATTTTCTCCATGAAAACTCAGCAGTGTCACAGTACTGACAGATCTACATTGTGGTTTCTTTAACTGATTGCTTGTGTCTAGGTGACCATGGTAGGTTATGGCTGGTCAGGGATTATAGTTTAAAGTCAAGTATGATCCCCACTGAAAGGAGAAAGCTCCTATATTTATCTGTATATGAAGCTGGTGAGTCATTTCATGCAATATGCTTTCTGTTAAAACGTAAGTGCTGATGTTCATCCACTAAAAACAGGACGGGATAATTCAGGGGAGTAATAAAATGGAATATGGAGTCTTGCCTCTGGGCTGTTTCTGGAGCCCATCCACAACCAGCAATGCCACATCTAACCTTTTCAGAGCTTTATGTGAAATGAACTGGTGAACGTCGTTCAGCTTCCAGTACAGAGGTGTCCACATAGCCAACCAGCAGCACAGCTGACACCATTCTTGCTGATCTTAGCCAGATTAAGACCGTCCCTGGTAGAAATGATCCCTCTTGGTCAGGGTTGAGGCATATTTTCAGGGCACACGCTTGTACAGCTGTTACCTGTACTTGACTGTGGTGTTCTTGTGCTATTTATTCTCTTTAGGTTCTTATGCCACACCCAGCACTGTGGTATCTGAGCGCCTACGTGACCAGCACCTGCCACTTGTGGAGCTGCTGCTGCTTTTCAGATAAAGAGACAACCATGGATCGTCAATCCAGCGTTCTCTTATGAGCACTAAATTCTCTTGGTTCTCTCTGTGCTTTTAAAAAAATTAAAACCAATAGCCACGTACAAGGAAGGCTCTGATTTAAGTAGTCACAAGCAAGAACATAAACATGAAAAACTGCATTAATAATCCTCTGGTCATTACTTGTGCCATGTGAACTAACAAAGCTGTTCCAGGGGTGACATGTGGATTTTTCTGTCAACATAGATATAGCTGTCACAGTGACTGGAAGGCAGTAAGGTGTGTTAACTCGTGGGAAACCTGATTTGGACAGTTCCCAGGCATATGAGTGAAACTAGGCCACGCGGACTGTCTATCTGTTGGATGGTTTTGTGATGTATCGAGTGGTCTAAATCGGCTAGATAATAAAGGCCAACATGTGATATTTTATGCACAGTTGAGAAAATGTTTAGAAAAATGGCCCAGTTGTGAATCAATGGTTTGTTGTGCTTTTTGTAATTCCTGCACCAAGGCAAAGACCTAAAACAACCAACTATAAAATGATTTCTATGAGCCTCACTATGTATAGGTTCAATGGCAACTGGTGTTCTATTAATACCTTTTGTAAATAGATTCTAGATGGGCCCAGTCAGCAGAGTTCAGATCTGGAGCTGGGGATGTTTAGAGCCATAATTTTGATTTGAAACCATCTTTAAACATGATGGTCTAGATCTTCAGCTGGTACAAATCACAGAGCTATGTTGACTACAATGCTGCGATGCCAATTTACATCCTCTGAGAATCTGGCCCAGTTAGTGTATATTGCAGCATGTCTGCTCCTGTGCACAGTGGTAATGGGTACATATGAGACTACAGCTCATTGCTGCAAATTGGGTGACCGAGAGAATCATCATTTATTAACAGGAGGCTGAATTGTTTCTCTCTTTCTACTTTATTTTTGGTACTGCTTCCTCCTAAAGCTACTTACAGGTGTGCTTTGCGATCCTTGGGTGCATCATGTGACATAATTATACCCACACAGTCACCCTCCCTAAAACCATTCACAGTTAGACTTGCTGCTGCATGTTGTTCTTCTTGCTGAAGCAGAACAAATTAAACAGAAAGAAATGAAACAACTCAAGTTTCTTTTCTAGAGGGGTTTCAACTTCTACAGTAGCTAAAACCAGACCAATCTGAGGGGGTTTTTTTACTGTTCACGGTATAGCATATGTAGATTTTGGACTCTGAAGACACAGGTACGCTGTTTATGCTGTAGAGAGATGGAAAGCTCACATATAGGTCACTCATTAGTGAGCTACACTCTGTTAACTTTTCAAACTGGTTATGTTAGAAACCAGGCAATATTGACTTTCTGTCAGGTCAGGATCCACAGGTACAATGAGATCACTAGGTTCCTGAGCCAGGTTAGAACAGTTCCTCCTTGCAGAAAGGGAGTATTCAAAAGACATGGCTACCGAGCCATCGCATCAGTTACAGGGCCTGTAAATGCATCAGCATTTGAAGGTTGTCCTAAGGGAAATAAAGAAATATCATTTGCTAACATGTCAGTGTCACTGTGGATTTTATATTTGTTTCCTATAAAATTCTGGCCCACATGTATCAGTATTGTGTTACTAGATACAAAGGCATCGGTCTCTTGTAACTCCAGCTACAGAGGTGAAAACATTTCTGACATACAGTAGGGTAGATTCCTTCATCTTAGCCTCTAGAACAGGTGAGGCCTCTTGTAGAAATATTCACCGGCAATCATTTTCAAAAACCACATGGCACATGTATACAGTTGATATTTGCTTCTTGTTTTTTGTGTGTGCAGGGCAGGGAATGAAGGGGGGTAGAGGAGGGTATTTGGAGGCCAGGGCCTTGCCTTGAGCTGAACAGTACAGAGAACTCAACACGGAAACTAGAGCCAAAAAATTCTAAGAATGGCATTAGCCAATTTCTAATTGCTTAACATTTTGCATCCTGCACTAGTTATCTCATATGGTTACACCAACAGTGAAGATTATAGAGTGGTGTAAGCTACCTCTTATAAACCACATTGTGGCACTTTCCTAATGGACGGAAGTGTATGAACTCTAAGCAGCAGGGCTTGGAAGATGATGTTGCTGGGATTTGACTTTGTCACCCTGTTTCTGCCATAAATGAGACCTTCCACAACTCTTGGAAGGAAGGGCGGGAGGGCCAGGAATCTGCCCCTCAGAAATGAAGATGTCTTTTCATCTAATATTATCCTGTCTAAACTTTTATTAGTATTAGTATTATTAGAATTAGAGGAGTACCTAGCTACCCCAGCTAAGGTTGTCCAAACACAGAGTAAGAGACAGTGTCTGCTCTGAGGAGTTTATAATCTAAATAGACTAGATAGGCAAAGAGGGGGAGAGGAAACAGAGGCAGAGGTTCCGTGACTTGCCTATGATCAGTGGCCAAGCCAAGAATTGAGCCTCGTTCTCCTGAATCCTAGTCCAGTCTTCTCTAGGAGAGACGTTTGCACATATAAGGTGCAGTGGGCCTGACTAGAAACAAACATGCTGAATTTGGCTGACGTTTTGAAAATCACCTTTATAAATGTTTACATTGATGACTTAATTAAACCAACATTTTAAACCCAGACCTAAATATTTTTCCAAGGCTTACTGAAGTACCGTACACTATAGTTATGTATGAGCAACATGCAATTTAACTTGCTGAAAGAAGAATCTAATTATATCATTTAAAATGTGCTTCGCAGTCCCTAGGGCTCAACGCCACCTCTTTCATTTCTACAAGGGAACAAGAGGAGCAGAGCTTTAGCAGAGCTCACGTCCACACCTTGACCAGCCCTCTTACCCCGGTGCCCAAAGTGCGGGACTGCACTGTCAGAACATAAAGCTGCCTGAAGCCTTAGTTAGGCTTTTACTTTCTACTGCAGTGCTTTGGTGTTAAAAGTATCATACAACCAGAACATCATGATAATCCTCTGCATTCAGGGGCAGAGCCAAAGACCACTGATGTCAATAGGAAATATCCCATTGACCTCAATGAATTTTGGATCAGAGGCTTAAATAGTGCTTTTCAACTGAAGATTTCCAACTATTTTTTTAAAATGGGTAACATTGTGCTTGCTGTGGGAACAGAAGTGGGGAAACCAAGGCCTTGTCAACATGAGAAACCTGTGCTGATTTAACTAAATGAGCTTAGAAACTGATTTAGTTACACTGTTGTCGCCCTGTGTGTGGACACTGTATTTCAATTTAAGAATGCCAGATATAATTAAGGAATCAATTTAAGCTAAGTCACTGTAAGTCACTCTTTATCCAAAATAAAACTGTGCACACAACAGGGGTGCCCTGAATTAACTAAGTCAGGTTCAAAACCAATTTAAATCAGTTTAACTGTCTTGTGTAGGGAAGGCCCTAGATGCAGAGAAGAAGTGACTTGGCCAATGTAATCGCAGGAGAAATGAACATATTTGGTGTATTTTGTTATGCCTAAATGTAAAGGCCCTGATTCTCCACTGCCCTGGCCCTTGTGGATTCACTTACACCTGTGCTCAGTGCATGTAAAATGCTAACAAATCAGAACGGTTGCATTTTACACCCTCTTTAAACAAGTGCAATGGATACTCAAGGTTCAAGTCAGCGAAGAATCAATTCCAAATGTATCAACAATTTCTCTTTATAGCTCATGAGAGCTTATCTGCTTTCATTTCCCCACATAACAGTGCTTAAACAAAATAAAATATAACAAACAATCCTTTGTTAACTTTAAGTTACTATTGTGGATCTCCCCCATCCCATTTGCCTTCCCTGTCTTTTGGACCAAACAGTCCACGCAATAGTTCTTAGGCGAGACTACAGGCTTTGTCCAGCTAGCATTGATGCTAATGAGAAGATCCCTATAGACTGAGCGGGCCCTACATACAGGTAAACTTTGAAGTCATGAAACCTACCAGCTGAGTTATAAGTGGAGAAGTAAACTTTTGAAATACAAGTACATTCTCACTACTGACACAAATGTCTTGGCAAATTGCCTACAAGAAATCCACTGGTCTGGAAAGGTCCCTGAGAATAGTAATATTAATCGGAATATTTTGATAATTTGTAGTGGGGTAAAGGATATGGCTTACAATAAAATGTTAGTAATGATGTTAACTAGGGAACCATGACTATGACTCCATAATAAATGCATATGATGCTTTAGGGATACTACCTCTGTACAGGTTTCAGAGTAACAGCCGTGTTAGTCTGTATTCGCAAAAAGAAAAGGAGTACTTGTGGCACCTTAGAGACTAACCAATTTATTTGGTCATACCATGCATCCGATGAAGTGAGCTGTAGCTCACGAAAGCTTATGCTCAAATAAATTGGTTAGTCCCTAAGGTGCCACAAGTACTCCTTTTCTTTTTACCTCTGTACACTGAACACTACCTTCCTTTGAGAGGGGGAATTTTAAAGGGCCAAAAATCTATAAAGTCACTGTGACACGCTGGCACCCCAATATTCACCACTGTCGTGTAATTAGGATATGTTTTGTACAAAGTATGCCTTGTGAGGTATCATTCTAAAAGTCTTGATCTGCTAGACATTAATATCTCATTGAATTGTAAGTGCTACCATTGTATGTGAAGTTATGAAGTTTGGCTGATAGGGTCAGGCCAGATGGCTACAGGAGAGTGACAGAAGGCAGATATATTAGCCCCAGGTTAAGTAGGTCCCTTTTCCTTGGGTAAGGTAACAGGGAAGGTTCCAGAACAAGCAGGAACTTTCTGGAAACAATTAAGGGAGACAGGCTGATTAGAATACCCGCAGCCAATCAAGAAGCTGCCAGAATCAATTAAGTCAGGCAGGCTAATCAGGGCACCTGGGTTTAAAAAGGAGCTCACTTCAGTTTGTGGTATGTGCGCAAGGAGCTGGGAGCAGGAGGAGCACGAAGCTGAGAGTGAGAAGGCATACTACTGGAAGACTGAGAAGTACAAGCATTACCAGACATCACGAGGAAGGTCCTGTGGTGAGAATAAAGAAAGTGTTGGGAGGAGGCCATGGGGAAGTAGCCCAGGGAGTTGTAGCTGTCACACAGCTATTACAGGAGCCACTGTAGACAGCTGAAATCCACAGGGCCCTGGGCTGAAACCCGAAGTAGGGGTGGGCCTGGGTTCCCTCCATCCCCCCCACCCCCAACTCCCTTCTTGATACCGGAGGAGTTGACCTGGACTGTGGGTTCCACCAGAGGGGAAGGACTCTGGCCTGTTCCCCTGACCCACTAGGTGGATCAGCAGACACTATGGGGTTTTTTCTTCATCCTTTCCCCCATGCTGGCCAGTGGTAAGCTAACTGAGTGAATGGCAGATCTGAGCCACAAAAGTGGCCAAAATGGGGGCTGCCGTGAACCTCTGAGGTGAGCAAATCTGCCAATAAGCGCAGGACCCACCAAGGCAGAGGAGGAACTTTGTCACACTATGTATGTTTTACTGAAACATGTTGTGAGGCTGGAAACACCCACAAGCAGCCTTTCAGGTACAATAGTAAAAAGGCCTAGCAATGTTAATGGCTTATTAAGGAAATGCACAAAAACACAAGGATTACCGCAGCAACTGTGTACAATAGAAACATCTCAGAGATAGCTCTACACAATGGGAACTGTTTGGCCCAGGTCACAGCAAAAGAGCTTTTCAGAAAGGGGGAATAAGATAGAAAAGGGGGACAATGATATCATGATGGCACCTCACTCTCCCTAGAACAACACACCTGGAAACACCTGAGGGGCAAGGACTGAACTGTGGGAAGTGATGGTCTGAGGCTACAGGGATTTTTAGCCTGTGTATAAAAACCTGGGAAAGCCAAGGCAGCTTGTGCCTTAAGAATCTGCCAGCCTGTTTATCACTCAGGGTGAGAATTTGCTAATTCATATCCTACCTATCTAGTATGTTAAACTCAATTTGCGGTTTTGTTTATTTACTAAGGTAATCTGCTTTGATCTGTTTGCTATCACTTATAATCACTTAAAATCTATCTTTTGTAGTTAATAAACTTTTTTTGTTTTGTCTAAAACCAGTGAATAGAAATGATAACTTGGGGCAGAAAGCTGTTGCATCTCTCTCTTCACATTGAGGGAGGGGGCTGTTGATTAGAGGATTGAATGCATGGCCCCAGAGGGGGGAACAGCGCAAAATATCATTACAAAGCAGTCCTCAGATTCTGTGAGTGACCTAATATTCAGCTGATCACTGCCTCATCATCAGTCCATCTTTAAATGGTTTTAATGGCAACCGGGGCTTTCCTAGCTAGCGTAGGGCCTCCAACCCTTTATTTGGTGGATTGCTTTCCACTCATAAAGGCTTACAAAACTTTTGTTTGTTTGACTTTAGAAGCTGCAGCTATAGAGTTTAAGAGATGCACATCCAGGCTGTTCTACGGATTTTAGCTGTATTTAGTAGCCGAAAAACAAATCTCACCTGGGTGAATGCAAATAGTACAATTTATATAAACAAATACTCTCGAGGGAAAAATATGTTCATGTTTGCATGTTCAATGTTATTTGTCTCAGTGCTATAGAGTTCATTTTTGCTGAAGTATCACATGCATATAATTTCCTTGTGTCTTACAGATGGGGACTGCCAGTACAGTAAGTTTTGCTTTTACAGATACAATAAAAGTGACAACTTGTTTGTGACTTTCTTAGTGATTTAAACAATTTGGACCAGATCCTCAGTTGGAGCAAACCAGAGTAGCTCAATTGAAATCAATGAAGCTAGGACAATTTACACCAGCTAAGAAATTGTCCCTTTGATTTTAATTAAGTTGATTTCAGAACTTTCTAGTACAGTATATGATATCGAAATATCCATCTGTCTCATTTGTTGTGCACCCATAATCACAGTACCTGGGTGCTAAATACAACAGTTAGAAAGAAGAATCATTGCTGACTTTGTCAGACCAGTGTCTCCAGGCTGCATTCAATTTAGGAGTACTTCCATGGGAGAAATCCAGTGGGAGGGATTGTAGAGTGCTTTTTGTTCGGAATTGGCCTGTGCAAACAGTTGCATTTTGCTCTGAGACCTTTTTTCAGCAAAGCATTTGAGCTCCTGTACAGTCCCATTGAAATCAATGGAACTTACTTATGTGCTTAAAATTATATATATGCTTGAGTGCTTTGCTGGATTAGGGCCTGTAAGAGGAGTGGCCTGAGGTCATGGGCGCAGACTTTTACTTTTCCTGGGATGGGGGTGCTCCCCCACATTCCCCTGGAGGCTCTGCCCCCATTCTGCCCCTTCCCCTAAGTCCCTGCCTTTGCTCCGCCTCTTCCTGCCCTACTCTGCCCCCTCCCCGAAGCTCCTACCCACTCATCCGCCACTCGCTGGTCTCCGCCCTCCCCCAAGGCCCTCCCTGAGTCACCAAACAGCTTTCTGGAAACAGCTGTGGCTGGTGGGTACTGAACACCCACTATTTTTTTTCGGTGGGTGCTCCAGCCCCAGAGCACCCACAGGGTCAGTGCCTATGCCTGAGTTCATCCTGATCTCCAGCAGTAGAAATCTGCAGTAATGGGCCTCTACTAAAAATTCCATACCCTATGCAGGGAGCATAGTTCTCTATGCCCTATACGATGCTGAGAAAATTGGCCATGCTGAATATGTAACAAATAACAGAGATGGGCCAACATCAGAATTTTAAATCCAAGCTCCTTTGAACTTTTCTATGTGTGGGAGGATTTGTATCTGAACCCATCCTTCTTATTTTGGGTCTGGGTTGAATTTAGTCCTGCAAAGGGCCTGTTTTCTATTACTGGTTCATAGAGTTCAAAGGATTTCTGCCCAAGCTAGTGAGATCATTTTATAGTGCAAAATTTCTTTCATTTTTAGGCTAACATCTCATGATTTTGCTCTGCCAATTCCAACCTCCCCACCAACTCAGAGATAGAGAAAGGGAAGGGTCTTCAAGTTAAAAGCACATGAACAGGAGTCGGAAAGGAAATCTGGGCTCTCTTCATGGCTCTGCCACAGACTTTCTGTGTGATCTCTGGCACGTCACTTAATCTTTCTGCCTCAACTGGGTGATGATACTTCCCTAGGTCATGCTGGTGTTGGGCGGATAAATTAATGAACTGCAGAGTGTTCAGAAATTCATGAACCTCAGAGTGCTCAGACAGATTGGCAAGGAGTGGAACAGGAAAAAACTATAAAATATGCACTCAGTGTGCTCTCAGTCCTGGCTTGATGCAGATCCCAACACAGCCTCTTGCCCCATATTTACCTTTATAGAGAGAGATTAGAAAAAGAGAGAATAAAAATTCGGGGCACAATTTTGCCACTCTTACAACGAGTTGTGCACGCTTACAGTCATTATAGTGAAGTCAATGGGACCCCTCCAATGAATAAGTGCTACTCTGTGTCAGAAAGGCCTGTGGAACTAAGCCCCTGTAGCAGTGCAGCTATAGGCAGTCACAGAGGTGCTAAATACCCTTGGTCATTACAGATACCTTGCCATTTGTTGTCATAACAGGCGGATGAATGCGGGAGTTCTGACTACATTTCAATGGAGGAAAAATTACATGCTGCCTATCTAAAATTCCCCCTGCAGCTGAAGATGATCAAAATACCCTTCACTTCCTCTCACTGCTTAGTGTTGCTGTGTGCTGTTTAACAGCTGCACTCTTCCATCTCTTAGGTGGCTGCAATTCAGCAATGCAGAAAGTGATCCCACTAACTATCATTCTTAGGGCATGGCTACACTTGCAAATGTAGAGCGCTTTGAGTTAAACCAGCCTTCGTAGAGCGCAGTAGGAAAAGCGCTGCAGTCTGTCCACAGTGACAGCTGCAAGCGCACTGGTGTGTCCACATTTGCGGCACTTGCAGCGGCATTGGGAGCGGTGCATTGTGGGCAGCTATCCCACAGAGCACTCTTCCCATTCTGGCGCTGTGGGTTGTGGGAAGGGTGCGGGGGGTGTGGAGCATTCTGGGTCCTGTCCCAACACCCTGTGATGCATCGATTTGCATCCCAGCAATCCCTCTGCTTCCATCCACAATTGGTGCCGTCTTTCAGCATTTTTTGTACTGCGAGCTCTGTCTTCCCTTTTGGTCTGCGGGAATGGAGCCCAAACTGCTGAGGAGTATGCTGACGAGTCTCGCCAGCACATCACGTTTGGCAGTCGAGTTACTCCTTAAGATCCAAAGTGACAGTGAGGACTCCGACAATGATATTGACGCGAGTAACGCATACAACACGAGATTGCTTGTGGCATTCTCCGACATGCTCACCACCGTGGAACGGCGCTTTTGAGCTCAGGAAACAAGCACTGAGGGGTGGGATCACATTGTCATGCAAGTCTGGGATGACGAGCAGTGACTGCAGAACTTTCAGATGAGAAAAGCCACTTTCATGGGACTGTGCGAGGAGCTCGCTCCCACCCAAGGACACGAGATTGAGAGCTGCCCTGACGGTGGAGAAGCGGGTGGCTATTGCAATCTGGAAGCTGGCAACTCCAGACAGCTACCAATCGGTCGCTAACCAGTTTGGAGTGGGGAAGTCGACTGTTGGAATCGTGTTGATGCAAGTTTGCAGGGCCATTAATCGCATCCTGCTCAGAAGAACCGTGACTCCGGGTAATGTGCATGACATTGTGGCTGGCTTTGCACAAATGGGTTTCCCTAACTACAGAGGGGTGATACATGGGACACATATTCCAATTCTGGCACCAGCCCACCTAGCCTCCAAGGACGTTAATCGGAAGGGCTATTTCTCTATGGTTCTCCAGGCGCTTGTGGATCACCGTGGGCGTTTCATTGACATGAATGCAGGCTGGCCCGAAAAGGTCCATGATGCACGCATCTTTCGTAACACTGGCCTGTTCAGGAAGCTGCAAGCCGGGACTTTTTTCCCAGACTAGAAGATCACTGTAGGGGAAGTCGAAATGCCCATTGTGATCCTTGGAGACCCCGCTTACCCTTTAATGCCGTGGCTCATGAAACCCTACACAGGGAGCCTTGACAGCAGCAAGGAGCGGTTCAACAACAGGCTGAACCGGTGCAGAATGACTGTGGAGTGTGCTTTTGGCCGTTTAAAGAGCCTTTGGCGTTCCCTGTATGGGAAGCTGGACCTGGCCAATAACAGCATTCCCACGGTTATATCCGCGTGCTGTACCCTCCATAACATTTGTGAAGGGAAGGGTGAACGATTCACTCAGGCATGGAACTTGGAGGTTCAACACCTGGAGGCTGAATTTGAACAGCCAGAGAGCAGGGCTATTAGAGGGGCCCAACGTGAGGCTGCAAGGGTTAGGGATGCCTTGAGGGAGCAATTTGAGGCTGAAAGGCACTAGTAATATCTGGTGCCCTGCACAGGAGCGAAGTGCAGTGGTTCCAATGTTAGTAGGAATCTGTGATTGCTACATATGATACACTGACTTGCAGTGCCTGTTGCTTTCCTGGGCTAATGTATCTTTTCTGTTATGCAATAATAAAGAATGTTTTCAAAGCAAAAAAATCCGTTTAATGAAAAGAAAATGCATTTATTGAAAAGCAACATAACTGCTTGGGAAACACAAAGGGTAAGGGGGTGAGGTGGGGTGGGGAACAATACAATTGCAGGTTTGTGTATGTCCTGTTATCATACTCAGCCTTCCTGTCTGGAGTGCTGCGCAATGCGTGCTGCACTTCAGGATGGCTACACTGCATGGTGATGGGGGTTGAGTGCAGTGGGTAAGGGTCGTAGTTTTCAGGGCTGGGTGGTGAAGCTACTAGTGTTGGAGGCAGCTGGTGGCGATAAGAACCCAGATGTTGGGGAAAGTGGGTTGGAGGTGACATGAGGGCACAAGGGAAAGAGTTTTGGGACAAGGGCTGCAAGGGGGGGCGGGGGCAGTAGTGCTCCACCTGCATGGCTACAAGCGCTTGGATCGAGTCTGCTTGGCGCTCCATGATGCTTATCAGTCGCTCTGTGCTTTGATGCTGGTGACCCACATTCTGCTGGCAGACCCTCCTTTCACTCTCCTGCCACTCCTGCACTTTTTGATTTTCATTAAGGGAGTGCTGCACAACTTCATACAGCACGTCCTCTTTGCTTCTGTGTGTCCTCTTCCTGATTCTTTGCAGCCTCTCGGCCGGTGATAACACGGATGGCTGAGATTTCAAGGTTGCATCTGTAAAGGCAAAATGCAACACTTAACAGAGGCAGCATTGTTCACACCAGACAGAGCAATGATTCCCCCATACTCAAGGGCAAGCACAGTCTACACAATAGCATAATTTGCCCGTCCCAAAGCGAGCGCACATAACCTACAGGAGCCCCAAAATGGTGAGTAAGCACAGGGTCAAGCGTGACTGATTCTTTCATGGCTGTACTGTCCTCTGGGTTTCTGTGCCTTGGGGAGAGCCAACAGCTGCAGGGGGCCCCTAAACTGAACACTGTCCCCACATTTTCCACAGGAGTTTGTCCTGGAAGATATCTCGCTGCTGAAGGTGACCTGGGAAGCAAAGGAGGGTCTTCTACTGCAATGCAGCTTCCGCCCTGGCCCATATGCAGCTTGCCTGTGTGCAGCAATGGTCCCCCCACTCCTCACGGCACAGTGGCGCGGACATGTTAGCCTGACTGGGACAAGGACAACAGTGGCTCTCCTGAGAAACCTGTGCAAGCTCATTGCCTAGCTTCTGCATGAGACCTTTGAGGAGATCACTGAGGCCAATTACCACAATGTGAGAGAGCACATCAATGCCCTATTTCGCATCTAGGCATGCATGCAGCCCTAATGCTCCTTGCCCCAACAGCCCACACTGAATAACTTCCTTCCCAAAATAAAAGCCGCTTACCAGGAACCTCCTCTGGTGTTTGTCCTTCCCCAAGCACCGGCCGCGGCAACTGGCTACCTTCCTCTTGGCTTGAGAACAGCTCCTGGCTGCACGCATCTAGGAATGCTGGGGTGTCTCCCTCCCCCTCAGCACCCTCACTCCCACTTTGCTCCTCCTTCTCCTCCTGCCTTGTTGAATTGGGCTCTGAAGTGTCCATGGTGGTTCTCAGAATGGAGGTGAGGTTGCCCCCAAGTATCGCATCCAGCTGTTTGTAGAAACAGCAGGTCGTGGGGGCACCACTGCAGTGCTGGTTTGCCTCGCGGGCTTTCTGGTAGGCATTCTGCAGCTCCTTCACTTTAACCTTGCACTGCAGAGCATCCCGGTCATGGCCCCTTTCCATCATGTCCCCTGATATCTGCCCGAAGGTATCGTAATTCCTTCAGCTGGAGCGCAGCTGGGACTGGACAGCTTCCTCCACCCAAACACTGATGAGGTCCAGCACCTCGCCATTGCTCCATACTGGGGATCACCTGGCACGTGGAGGCATGGTCACCTAGAAAGATGTGCTGAGAGCAGTCCACGCCTGGCTGAGCAAACAGGAAGGGGATTTTCAAAATTCCCAGAGAATTTAAAGGGCGGGTCTGAAGCTTGCTCACTTGAGGGCAGGGCAGTAGAGTTCAAAGTGATGACCAGAGTGGCAAGAACAGGCATTGTGGGACACTTCTGGAGGCCGATCAGAGTGCACTAACAGACCAGGGCGTCCACACTGGTGCCACGGCAGGGGCGCATCAAATGTTATTCCACTCGCCAAGGTGGAGTACGAGGAACGCTCTAGCTGTGGAGTCAGAGCGCTATACGTCCCTTGCCAGTGTGGACGCATCATGAGTTACAGTGCACTGGGCTGCTTTAATGTGCTCTAACTTGCAAGTGTAGCCATCCCCTTAGTCCTGCCATGAGTGCCGGGGACTGGACTAGATGACCTCTTGAGGTCCCTTCCAGTCCTATGCTTCTATGATTCAAAGGGGGCAGATTCAACTGTAAGGTCTTTGCAGGAAGGACTGTCTTTGCTCTGTTAGTACAGCGCCTAGCACATCAAGGCTCTTAGGTGCTACAAAAGTACAAATAATAAATAATAACAATAGATGAGCTATTGGCTCTCTCCAATGATAAATTCTTGTTTCTGTTTGTGATATGGAGTATATTGTGATAACTGTAGTGTTTTCAGTGAATCAACACAATATGCAGCGTCCATAGGTACGAGGCTTATTTTTTTCTCTATTTATATGAGCGTTTCTCAAACACGGCCACCAGGGACTTTTCTTGCAGCCACAGCCTCCTGGGCTGTGATTGGGGAGGGAAGCAGCAGCCCCTCCGGCACCCTGGTGGTCCTCGATGCACCACTTTGGTGTTCGTTGCTGGAGTTGCCAGCAGGGGTTGGGCCCTGACCTCCTCTGGAGACCCCTGGGGCACAACACTGGAGGAGCAGGCAGCCGGTGAGTTCCCCACCTTCCCGGGGCAGTGGGGCTCAGGCTTTGGGCTTCAGCCCGGGGGTGGTGGGGAGGCAGGCTCTGGCCGCGAGGCTGCAGGCTCCAGTCCTGGGCTCTGGCTGCACAGCTTCCAGCTCCGTCCTCCAGCCATGGGGCTTCAGGCGCTGGCCCCCCGCTGCCTCCCCCTGCCACCACCCCCCTCCATCGTCTCTGGTCCTCGCTGCCTCCCCCAATCTCCCACCCAGGGCTTAATTTGTCCCCAGACTTGCCAGGGCTGAGTAACTAGCTTGCAATAAATAAATTACAATGATTTGGACGTATAGATGTGTATATTTATTTGTTTTTCCTAAAGCTAATTAAGTATTTTAGGTAAAAGAGTTGGTGGCTGCACTCGGAGGCCACCAAATAATTTGTCCTGAGAACCCTTGATTTATACCCAGATTTCCTCAGATAAGACTCCATTTCCCAAAATGGCACATCCCATGGTTCAGGAAGTCACTGCTCTGTGGCTATAGCACTCTGGTCTAGCCTGCTAATTACACTTGACTCACATGTTCCTAACTAAGGGTCAGATTCCAGCCTCAGTTAGATCACTATGAATCTTGAGTAATTCCCCTGAAGTCAATGGCATTACTCCAGCTTTACACTGGTATAAGTGAGAATGGAAATGGCCCTAAAGAAAATATTACTGTCCCCTTTGCATCATTACATCGTTCTGTATGTATGCTATCTGTGAAATACAAGCCCTTCGCAGAAGCATCATAAAAGAGAAATCCTGTCATTTTAATTTTTTCCCTTATAGTAGCCCCTGGGGTATGATGTTCGAAGTCATTATTTATTGCTTAATTCTCAAAGAGAACCTGCACAGTGATTTTTTTCTAAAACAGGCAAGTCTATTAAGTCCATTATCAAGTCACTACAGGACAGAAGTACTGGCAATTACACATCTCTGCTCTGAATAATCTCACAGAAGTACCTTTTAAACATATCACTTACTTGCTCTTGGGAACCTTGCTGATTTACAATGAGCATCTCATGAAATGAGTGTTTGATTATATCCCTGTTTGACATATTGCATTGAATAAAAAATCCCATTTTTTAAAATCTCTAGTTTTGTTCTGAATTAGGGGGTGGGTGGGATCTTTAAAACAGAAATTATGATACATTACCCATACACCTGGAGAAAGCTATCTCTGTGTAAAACTGCAATACGCAGAAATACATGAAGTTTCCCATACCCATAATGATATGTGTATTAACTGATATTTATTTCTGAGCACCCATAAATGTGCTCGGTGCTCACAAGGCTATGTAGAGAGATGGCCATACCCTAAAAAGCTTTACAGGTGAAACCTAGATGCACACAAAAAAGTGAACAGAATAAACAAAGGTGGGGGAAAGGGAAGGTTTAGGACAAGAATTACAATGTGATGATGACATGGATATGTAGTTTGTTACACAGTGTATTGCACATAAATTCAAAGTATATGTCAACCTAACCAGACTTTAAAAAGGTCTGAAAAATATTAGCAAGTATAGTGTAGCACGACAGTATACTATACATAGATTTTGTTCTAAGTATAATAAGTTGGATGTCAGATCTTACATTAGTGGTGGGCCCAAACCCCAATCCAAATACCAAGTAAACAAGGAAAAGGAGGACTTGTGGCACCTTAGAGACTAACCAATTTATTTGAGCATCTGAACCTGGCTCCAGATCTGAATTTTACAAATAGCCTCTAACTTCTTAGTGGACTAAGCAAAACCTAATGTAAATACCTCCTGTGTTGTTGGATGGCTGGACTCCAGACCTACATTGTGTAGTTTAACCAAGCAGTTAGCTAGGAAGGTGGTAGGCTCTTTTAAAGGGCCTGACATACGTCTCTTTTGTCTATTTTAAATGCAGAGATGGGCCAATTTTATCCTGTTTTTAATATTGCTTATGCAATAACTAAAAGGGCTATTCTGCATCTTAAAAGAAGTCTAAGAAGCCAAAACCAGCTAAAGATAAACACAGCAGAAAAACAGGAAAACTACCAGGGCAAGGAAAAAAAGAAACATCAGAGTTATTTTACATAACAAATGGCAGTGTAACAGAAAGCAGCTGATGTTTCAACCCTGAGGGGTTTCCCTGAATTGGAAGAAAAATAAGATCTAGCATATATGAATCTGCTCAGAAATGGAGTTTCATAAAGGAGCATGGGCATATATGGATATTGATTTATATACATATGCATAGACGTTTATCACATGTAGGTTGATGGAAGCTGTGATCGTTCTCATCTGAGAACAGACTATCATCTTCCTCATTTGCTGCAGTCTATATGACTCCTTCCTTTGCAGTCCTCCACTGGTTTCCCTCTCTCGTATCAAGTTCAAACTTTTCCTTCTCCACTTCAAGACTCTACACAGTTCCAACTGTGCGTACATCTGAGCTCCTCTTTCCTGATACTCCCACTTCACACCCCCTCTTCGTTCTGCCAATGAATCTTGCTCCCCACTCTCCTTTCAGACTTTCTTCCCCTTACGCAGAGAACTCCCTTCTGCCCTAGAATGCAAACCAACCTCATGCTCTACTCAAATCTTTCTGTAAACCTCTCGTCTTCCCCCAAGCCTACCAGGGTAAACACGTCAGGAAGAACTGCTGTGCCACATTTGTCAAAGCTTCTTCTGCTCATACAAGGCACTTCATGTATGAATTGTTTTGTCTGTTTGGACTATTTGCCCCAGAGGCATTAATTGGGGCTTCCTTTGGTTGTATTGATTATTATTTAAGTAGCATTCCAATGCCCCACTTGGGAACCAGACTCCAAGGTCCTCCGATCTAGAGTTCAGGGTATGAGTTTGTTGACCAAGGGCCAGTTTTACTAAATATGGTTTTTTTGTCCGCCCCACAGTGTGTCAAAGACCTTGTCTTTCACTGTAGGAGATCACTGAAGTTGGTGGTCTCATTCTGGAGAGCGGAGATGGGCCTCTAGAAGACATTTCTCCACTTTTCAACCCCAGTTTCCATATCCTTAAAGTACCCTGCAACTTGGTACAAATCAGGATAGCTGGAAACCCCTGTTCAAGAGGGATTTGGAATACCTGGGTTTTTGCAAGTTAGGACAGAGGTGCACCCTTGGCAGGTCAGGGCATGCAGTAAGAATACATCAGGCTCAGACTCCTTTAAACTTCCTTCCCTAGCACATCTTAGCAGATACTGACTCCCAGTCCTCCAGTCTCTCTTCCTCCCAGCCTGTCCCTCCCACACAACAGACTCATTGGCGTCCCATTGGAGTTTCTCACTATCACTTGCATTGAGCCACCTCACATCAGTGGGTGATAAATCCAATAATACCAATACCCTGTTTGAATCCCCTGGGCAGAGTTTTGTGGGGGAAGCCTGCACAGGACCTGTCTGCATTCTGCCTGCCTTTCATCTATACTACTATTCCCTCACTTTGATCATTTTATTCTAAATTACAATCAACTAAAACAAAACTAAAAATAATTTGTGGTTCATGTTGTGTCTTATTTTAGCTCCTCTCTCTACAATGCTTCATCTTCTCCATGGCTGGTCTTCTAATCTAGCCATTGATCTATCTAATCAACAGCTCTTAGGCCACAGTTACTGGAGTATCTGGGTATGTTGTCTCTAGGTTTTAATGGCATAATACTGTTTTGGGGGGCTGGATAGTTTGGGGGACAGCTAATTATACACAGAGCTAGATTATTAGTTTGAGTCAGCCCAGGTCAGCAGTGACTGAAGGGTCTTACCACCAGAGGGGTTTGGTAGTGTAGATTAAATTAGTTTTGTGGAAATCCAGTTCTTTGTAGGAAGAACTTCATAAACCTACTACCAAAATTGGCAGTAAATGCCAGCAATCTCAGCACAGAGGCAAAGCTCTGAATGGGCCACGGGCCTTTCCAGAACTAGCATTTTTCTTTATATACCCTGCTGTTGCATTACCTCTGGGTGCAGCACCACTGCCCATAGCAGCAGTGGGAACTGTAGTGTAGAGGGGCCAGCAGCATTTTAACCGCGACATTGCCTAACTCTGCTCCGAGCAGGTCACATTAAAGCGCTGGCAGTCTGACTGCGCTGGCAGTCTCGCCATTGCTAGTAGGGCAGGTGGAAGAAGAGATTGTTAGTCTGGACGAGGACTATTTTAAACTATCCTCTCGTTCCATAGTGGTCCTTCCAGGACCTGGTGCAAGCATTCTGGGGAGGTCAGAGAGCAAGTGTGGAGAAGGGGATACTGTCATTGACTGCACCATACCAGCCTTGGAAATATACAGAGGTCTGGCCACTGCACACTTGTCCAGTCCAACACTCTTCATGAGTATAAATATTTTGAAAAAGGAAAACTTCGTACACAGCAGTGCAATCTGCTTTCCCTTGACCAAAATACTTATATGCAAATTTCTTTTTGATCATTCTCCAGTATTGATTTATTGCATATAATGGGCCAGATCGTTAGCGGGTTAGTAGGCCAGCATCACTCCATCGACATTGGTTTACACCAGCTAAAGATCTGGCCCAATCTGTTTTTATAACTCTGAACACTAAAATCAGGTCAGAGAAAGCATTGACCACACAACATAAATAAAAGACCCAGAGCACACAGCCTCACTCTGTGACTGGGTTGGGACAATGGGCGGTGACAATAGGTTGCAAAGATGTATAATGCTGGATTGAGACGTCATAGCTACAAAGTGGACAGAACTGTAGTTTGGTCTGTGTTACTCCAGTAGAGGCCCTGATTCTCCACTGTGTGACAGCACTTATATGCTGGGCTTTCAATGGACTCACAGCAGTGTAACACTGGTATAACACAGTGGAGAATCAGGCCCATAGATTCTAGTCTGACAACAATTTTGTAGTGGTTTGTTTCATGCTGGTTGTTTTTTCCTCTTCTCATTTCACCACCTCGCCCTGTTATTCTTCTGTTTATTTATTTATTTGGTTCAAGTCTGCTCTTAATGGAAAGCAGGTTGGAAACAAAGTTTTAGTTGGGTTTGAAGCATGCAGCTATTTTTCAGGTCTTCGCTCACCACAACTGGCTTTCCTAGAAGCCTGTAGCAGACACTAAAGCATGTGACTCAACCAGTATTTTGTGAACAGGAAAAATATAGCGTATCTGTCTGAGGGATTTTTAATTAATTTACCCTAAACACTGAGTATAGAAGAGAGATGCTCTCAAGCTACAAAAGTCAGATCCATTGTAATTAGAATTACATTTACAACAATTGCCCCTTCTCCCCACTCCTCCCAAAAGGTCTCTGGGTATATTATAATTTCCATCAGACCTCTGGTGAATGTCCCAAGCTCCACTCATTCCAAGCATTCTTTAAATTAAAAATTAGGTTTATGAAATTGACATTAAGAATCAGGGGGAAGAAAGAGAGTCTGGGTGGCTGTGGAGGGGATTGAGAGAAGGCACCAGAGGGTGAAGGTGAAAGGACTGGGGAAAAGCAAAGAGAACCTGGGAGTGGGTAGCAGAGTGGGCAACAGAGATTTGGAAGAAGGACAATCAGGGACAAAACACCCCTGGGAAGAGAAGATGGAGGGATGAGCACAAAGCTCCACCTTGCTGTGTGAAAGTGCAATAAACAAATGTCACACTACTCCCCCTCTCCCACCCCTTCTCCCTCTGCTGCAGACCCTAAGGTCAACAAAGTCCCACAGTGCAGGGTTGCATTCAGGTAGGTTCATCTCCAGCCCTGGGAGTGGATAAGGGAGGCTTCTGCCACTTGTTGCCGCACCATGGCTGCTTCTTGCTGATGCCTTTAGCGGTGATGTTGTGTTTTGAGAATCTACCATCTAGCCCCATTCTTAGCAATTTCACCAGGTAGTGGGAAACCTCACTGCTGCTGCATCCTCTGAATTGTCTTCCACCAGAACACTGTGTTCCCACACCTGCCTCCTGGACCTGCTCGCCCGTGATTTCAGCTATAGTGATCGCTGAGCAGAAACAAAGAATCTCATCAGCTCTGTCTTTAAATACCGGAGGGGTAAGGTCAAATAGCATCTAGAACTTTTCAACAGAGCCCATCTGTTCGGCCTACACCTGCCTCCCCACCCCGATTTTCACTAACATTTACTTCACTACACAATGCTCAGCGAGTGAGGTTAAATATTAGGGTGACCCCCTCAATTAGGTTAAGTACAATTCTGCTGTCCTTTAGTCCTATGGTAAGGATAAAATAGTCATTACCCCTGCATCCAAGCCTTCAGTGACTTTTGAGCCCAAACAGACAAAATTGATCACTTTGGCAAAGCATGTATGTCCACAGATCACCTTGGCGAGCTTATGCTCAAATAAATTGGTTAGTCTCTAAGGTGCCACAAGTACTCCTTTTCTTTTTGCGAATACAGACTAACATGGCTGTTACTTTGAAACTTGGCGAAGTAGGTGTATCCATGCAAACATGGTCTGCTCCTGAGGTCTTTCCCCCAGTTTGTCACTGGGTGGCAGAAGGGAGCTCCATCAGATCACTGGTTTACAGATGAACTGCAGATTCAGGGAAACAGGCCCATATTGCTGTTCTTGAGGAGTGTGTGCACAACAGCCAAACCTTTTCTCCCTCACAAAAAATAAACTAGGGAAACTGAGACAAAAAACTGAACTCAAATACAGGTCTAGTTAAGGATGGACTGCCCCGTTAGCCAGTGGTAGAAGAATGTCATAGTTTTACAACTATAAATGCCACCGTTTCAGGAAATTAAAGTTCCAATACCATCCTTAACAGTCTGCCTATTATTCTGCTCTTATAAGCTAGAGGTTCCTTTACCTCAGCCTCTCCTACTCCATATACATTGGCATGACCCCCAGGTTACCACTCTCTACATAGACTGACCGGTGAGGCACCACCCTTTAGGTTTAACCTACCTCCAGTCCACATTCCTGCTATTTTATTAACCCAATATATTCCATATCCTTGCTGAAAGAAACACACGTGAGCTTCCTTGAATGCTCCGTCAATATAGAGTTGCCTGCCTGCTGTCCATGTGATTTTATAAGGACTGTGTGTCAGTTGACAGAGAAACACATACAAAATCCAGTGTAGGGATGTCATGTGGTTTCGCCATCCTGGGGAATTTTGTCCCATAATTCAGTACTGGAATTATTCTCGCCCATCTGTGTAGTATTTCATTTCTGACAGCTAGAATAGGGGTAAGAGTCAAATTAGTTAGACATAGCCTTGGTTTGGTTTAGCTATTTCAGAATAAACAATTGAATAGAAATTGCTGGTCTGTGCTCCAACATGAGAAGGGATTTCAGCAGTTTATGGCATACTCTCAGTAACAAGAGAGCTTTTTAGATGTGCATGCTTAACTGGGGCATATTGCTGTAAGAGGCATGACATGTTATCAAATGTTGTAACCTGTACTGTAAAGTGCTGCAATACGTATTGGCCAGCTCTACAGATCTTACGGGTCTGCATATGATTTGCCCTTGCAATGATCCCAGCCAGGACATGAGAAATTGGGCCAAAGGTATGTAGAAAGTTGGTTTTGTTGTCAAGGCACAGCTCTAGGAATCAAGAGATCTAGTCCATGGGTTTTACTCCTAGCCATGCCACCGACTTTCTTGTCACCTTAGGTAAATCACTTAATCTTTCTATGACTTAGTTTCCCCATCTGTATAATGGGGCTAATACTTACCTATTTCACTAGGTTGCTAATTCATTAACATTTATAAAGAGCACTAAAAATCTTGGCTGGAAGGCACTAGATGTATCTGATATACATCTATCTTCGAGTGTATGTATACTGCACAAGTGTGTCTGTTAACTAACTTCCTAGTCATATCCACAATATTACTTACTATTTTTAAGATTATAAATTCTTTACCAATATTAATTAATTAATCTTCCCCACACCTCTGTGAGGTAAATATTGTGAACCCCATTTTACAGATAGGGAAACTGCACCAGCTGGGTTAAGTAACTTTTCCAGGGATTCAGAGGGAGTCAATTTTAGAGCCAAAACTGGACTCCAGGAGCCTCTTGCTCCTAGTTTTGTTTATTTCACTATGCCACGCCCTGTTACACGCATTTGTTAAACTGCCTGGTGCCTATAGTTCAGAATGAAGACTGTTCATTTCTTACAAAATACTGAACACAGCTACTCTTCTGGTCCCTAATGTGCCCATTAATGAATGGCCGGACAACTTGTTCTAGATTGGCTATCCAGAACAAAAGATAATAGAAATAATTCCTCAGAGTTCTATACTAGAGAACCCCATGGCATAATATTTGGTGCCAGATAGAGAATCAGATCAAAATTATGCCTCAGTCTGGAGTTGTTTACATCTGGCATTTGGCCTATTGCAGAAATAGGTACTAGCCCTGAAGTTTGGGGCTGGAGCCAAAGTTCTCCAAAGTTCCAAGGTGTTTGGATTAATAGTTTGGGTTTGGCCCCATGTCCAGTATATACTGGAGAACCATGCATAAGCACAGGTATGGGTTAAACTCAGACCATATTTGCCTGAAGCATGGATTTGGAAACCGCACCCAGAGCCAGATTCACACACACCGATCTGCCAAGACAAACAAAGCAGCACACAGTGCAAGCTGTGCTGCCCTTCTAGTGTTCAGCAATAAGCTTGATTTTTTTTATTTACTTTTCTGAACAAAGATTGAATCAAGCCCTGCACATCCCATGAAACTGAAACATTCTGCACACCTGCTAAGCAAGCTGAATTTGGCAAAAGTAATTTGCATAAGTGGTCTGAAGACTCAAGGTCATAAATGAAATGTATAGAGTCCATTGGACAACTGTAATAAATAGTGTGATGAAAACTGCTTTCTGGCACTGGTGGTGAGGCTGTGGGTACTCTGTCATTTGAATGTCTCGGTGTGAGGGAATAAGAATGAATATTTTTCCCCACGGGTTACTGTAGATTCTTTAGCAGTGTTTCAGGTTGCAAATGGTGCATTTCATCTACCATTGCTGCTGTTGTGCTACCTCTCTATTACTGTGTCAAATCGCAGGCATTTCTTGTACTAAGAAGTATTATAAATAGAACTACCACCAGAGGGCATTCAAAACCCTGTGATCTCTGATCTCTTAGACTGATGTTAATCCACACGATTTAACGGGGTTTATATCGGGCCTTGTCTATACTGGAGCTTTAGTTTGCACTGAGTTGATGCATTCAGTTTGGTGCGTTATATATAAGCCGTATTAATAGTGTGCTCACTGGATGGCTGCGCCCTCTTTCAGTTTGTGTCATTGTGTAGGCTGGGTGGGGACTTGCTGGGTACTAAGCATATGGCATTTTGGGAGGGCATCCCATGGTCCTTTGCTTTGCTGCCGAGCAGTAGGCATTTGGGGATTTTTCTCACTGTGCATTGTAGGATGCATAGTGGAAGCCAGTGGAATTCTGGTCGTTGGGGTCAAATTAAAAAAAAAATCCCACGATTTCACTCTCTCCGCCCATGCTTCCATCTTTGTTGGTGGGTTAGCACTATTTTTGAATTGTCAGCCAGCATAGACCCAACAATGCTCTGAGCTACTATACTTTCAGCTATGAATACCCAGGGGCTCCTTGGGCTTTATTTGAACTCTCAAAGACGGATAGCTTCGGTTTTGGACTTTGCTTGCTGCCCCTCAACCCCCCGAGCAGATGATGTGCCTTGGAGCTCCTCCAGCATCAGTATCAGCGGCAGCCATAGCAGAGGAAGAAAGACGAGTATGAGGGAGAAGAGGATGACACCGAGCAGTTGCTACTACAGGAGCTGTGCCTGGAGCAGCTTCACACAGCGCAGCGCTGTTTCTGGGCTCAGGAATGAAAAGGCTCATTCTGCAGACCTAGGGTGATCAGCAGGGGCAAGGGAATTTCAGCATGATGAAGGCAACACTTTTTTAGATCTGTGCTGAATATCCCTGAAGCTGGAGTGGCAGCAAACCAACATGCAGTGCCCCAGCCCTGTTGAGAATGGGGTCACCATTGCAATCTGGAAGCTGGCCACCCCCAAATGTTATTAGTCTGTAGCTGACCAGTTTGTTATAGAGAGATCGACTTGGGGCCATTGTCATGCGGGTGAGACTATTGATGGCTTTGCATACATCAGGTCTCCAAGCTGTAATGGGGCAATTGATGGGACCTATGTGCCTGTTGTTTGCCACCCATACCAGGGCTCAGAGTTTATAAAAAAAAAGGGGTATTCCTCCATGGTGCTTCAAGAGCACCACAGCAGTTTTACAGACAGAAATGCAGGTGGTCGGGAAAGGACCATGATGCTAGGATCTGTCAGAACTCAGCTCTATCTGCCTTAATGAATACAGGACAGTTTGCCCCCTGGATCACTATTGACATTAATCTGCAGCAAGGGAGATTTAGGATGGTAGAAAAAACTTTCTAACTATAAAGGTAGTTACGTTACCATGGGAGGCTGTGGATTCCCTGTTGTTGGATGCTTTTAAAAATAGGTTGGACAAACACCAACCAGGCATGGTTTAGGTTTACATGGTCCTGTCTCAGAGCAGGGGACTGGGCTTAATTACCTCTCGAGGCCGCTACATTTCTATGATTAATGGTGTAGACGTTGCTCTGGTTATCCTGGGAGACTCATCTTATCCCCTGTTTCCCTGGTTAATGAAGCCTTGACTGCCCACTTGGACAGAAGGAAGGAACTGTTTAACTATCACCTCAGTAGTTGCAGAATAACAGTGGTGGTGCTGTTTATGAGCTAGGTGGGAAGTTGAAGGAAAAAAACTTACCTAAGATTACTATGCAATGCATGTGGCATGTTGCACAGTATTTGTGAGAGTAAGGAAGAAAGCCTTAACAATGGGTGGGAGAGACATGCTCAGCAGTTTGAGCATCCAGCAAGGCATTCACTAGAAAATAGAAACAGCCAGGCCAATACTGTCAGGGAGTCCTATTGCTCTTACTTTGAGTCTCAGGCCTGAAAATGACCACCTGGACCCCTCAGCTGTTATCCCAGAGAGTGAGGTGGGAAGTGAGAGGAATGGATTGTGAACCTTGCAGTCTCGTTTATGGGTGGCAGAAGTGGCATGTTCTGGCACTCCTTATTTTGCTTGTGTCTGTACCTTTGTAAAAACTTGTGACTTATGCACAATTTACAGTTTTTCTGTGTGAAATGCCTTGCCAGCACTTTCTGAATGAATTTTAATTGTTTTTCTTATTAAACTACAACTTCTTTGATAACACCCAGAAATAATCCTTCACTTAAAACAACAATGAGCCAAAGCTTTAAAGTGACACAGGGCAGAAGACACAAATGGTGGCGGTGGGTGGAGAGCGGGAGCTCCAGTTCACACGTGAGCACATCTCTTCTTGTTCTTGGGCCTTCTGGTGTTGAGTGTTGGAGCTGGAAGTTATCAGGGCATTAGATATCTCAAGAGATCTGGGCTCCCAAGCACAATTGTTCTCTCTGCCCTGAGCTTAGTCAGGGAGTGGGGTGGAGGTGATGGCCTCTGAGAGCATGGCTGGTGTTCCCAGTACCCTGTATTATCCAGGGGCTGCAGAACGTGGCTGGGTCCTGGTTGAGGGCACTGGATTATCTGTGTGTGCTAGCAACATGTGCTGCAGAAGAGCATTCTGCTTCTGTACTGCCTCCAGGAGTTGCCTCTCCATGTCCCTGTCTGTCTCTACAGTATCTTTTGCCATGGCAACATTGTCTAGCCAATGTGACACTGTCTCTGGTCACTTCAATGCTCTCTTTGGATAGCTCCCTGTCTTTGTCCCTCTCCAACCTCAAAAACAACCTCCACACACCTCTGTTGTTTTCAATTCTGGGGGGAGTATGTAATAAGGTCTGTGAACATTTCCGCCTGAGTTTTCTGTTTCTTCCCCCTCAGGTTAGCCAGCTGCTCAGCTGTTGATAAAGACCCTGTCCTTGAGGTTTTGGCTGGTGCAGTTGCCATGGCAAGGGGGAAAAAGCGGTTATTGTTCATATTCCAGCTAGCATTTTTTAACATATATTTCTGATTTCCCCTTCCTGAGATTCTTCCCAGTCTCGGCAGGAGCTCAGAGACGCCAAGTGGTGTGTGCATGGAGGAGGGCTGCATTAGGATTTTTGGGTGGGCAGTATATGCTGTCTGGATTTCAAATTGTGCCTTGGAAGCTTTTGGGGTGTTGGGAATTATGTTACCCTCTGCCTGGGTAGTCTTGCTGTGCCTTAGAGGTGCTCATATGATGTTGGAGGGGTTAGTGGAGGGCATCTGGGGTGAGCTGGATAGTAATCCCCTTTGAATCCCCTTTGGACTGCCCTGATTCTTGATGGTGTTGCACTGAGGCAAACGGCTAGGAGGCAGAGAATGGCCTTATTCCAAAAGCAATGGGGAGACCAGTAAGATATGCTGTGAAGTTTTTCACCAGGAGTGTCCCCAGAAGTGCTGCAGGAGTAGAAGGGAACTGCAAGCTCTATCAGGGCCGTGAGCGTGCAGCTATCCAGCATAATGTTTGGACCAAACTAGAGCAATTTCTCAGTCTTAGATTCTGCTTTCTCTCTCCTGCAGAACTGCTAAAAGTGCAGAGGAAAATAGATGGGGTTCTGCACTGATTGTTTGAAGCCTTAACTGCTCCCAGTCTTTCTCTATCTATGCCTGTGAAAAGCCATCAAGAGCTGTAGCCTTTGCTGTCCCTAAGATAAACTTTTTTCTGTATGAATGTTTGTTACAAAGCATTTATACCTCAGTTTTAGTACCTTTATGGGCATGCAATGCCCATGTCTACCTCATGTAAACCGAGAACTTTTCCTGTAACCACTGTCTCAGTAAAGTGGAATTTTGCACAACTGAATGGTTACATTATGTGTGTATGCTGCAGGAGGGGTGACGAAGGGAGACTGAATAATGGCTGCAGCTGTGCCACGCTGCTGGCCATCATTTGGAGCAGGTGAACTGAGCTGGGGGGTGGGGTGGGAGAAGGGAGAGTTTCACTGGGCAGCACAGATGTGGGGAGCAGAAAGAAAAAATAGGTGATGGGTATCTGCCTTCCTTGGTGCAGGCTTGGAAACAGTCAATAGGGCTGTAGCATGAGACAGGAACCAATTGGTCAGCCAGCTCGGCTGCCATTTTGAAAATGAGTAAGGGGGATTGAACAAACAAGGGGGAGAGGGTGGAACTAAGGAGGAAGGCAGGAGCTGGAGACTCAGAAAGGCTCCTTTCTCACATCTGCCTAAAATGGCTGTGGCCATGGGGCACCCAGAGCAGAAGCTAGCAGAGAAGTATAGCACAACCAGACATTGTAAAGATAGATACTTACATGCCGAGGTTCCCTCCATAAGATCTGGTTCCTCAGTCCCAGCCTGGGTCTCTGGCTGGGAATTGAGCTTGCTTCTTACATGGCTGCCCTCAGGGTCCTGAGTCCCAAAGAGAGCCTGGCTTTCCAGGGGTAGCTCTTCACTGACCTCCTCATGTTCCCCCTCATCCGAAGATCCTTGCTGCTCATCCTGGGGAAGAGGCTGGGGGGCAGCACGTTCCAAAAGCTCCATAGGTTCAGTCCTGGTTGCTCAAAATCCTGTCAGGTTCCTCAAAAAAAAAAAAAAAAGAGGCTACATTTCCACAGCCCGACTGTTTCCTGGCTCCCTGGTTTTAATGTAGGTTCTCCTGAGCTGTTTGCTCTTTATCCCAACACTAGTCGGGATCCTGGTTGTGACCCCTCGCAGACATCTGACTAGCAATGTCTGCAAACACATCTTTATTGTGGTGGCTGGAGCTTGCTGCACTGATGCTTCTCCCCAGATGGCAAGGAGATCCAGGATCTCAGCCTGGCTCCAGGTGGCTGCTTGAAACATGTTGCAAAGCTTCTGAAACAATAATGCAGCAATGCCAATATATTTGAATCCAGGAACAAATGGGCAAATTCTGTCCCTGTGCCGGTTTTTAAATATGGGCGGGAACATCTGCTCAATTTGACCCAAGAGCCGTGGAAGGCACACGCGTAAACAGACAGGTCAATAACAGGCGCCCACAAAGCATTGTGGGATAGCAATTGGACTTGTAGGACTGCCAAAGTAGTGCTTGGCAGCACTGAATGTACACAAACAATAGATTGCACTACCTCAGTTTGCCTCGAACTTAGTATGCTCTGGAAGAGGACTCCAGAGTTCACAATAAATTCAGAGTTAGTGCACTCTAATGAATTGCATTGTATGTATGCAGGCATTTTCACACCAGACTAACTTGAGTTACTGCAGCATAAAACCCTCGTTGTAGACAAGCCCTTGGTGTAACTGTGGTCTGAATTTGAACCTATATTCCTACATTACATATAGACTCACATGGAGAAAAAGTGAGAAGCAAAAATACTATAAAACATCCAAACAAAGTGAAGGGCATTGTGAAGGTGCAAAGAAACTTCAGGACTAATCAACTGAGAAGTGGAAAAGAAGAAGAGATAAAAAATGATTCCATGGTAACAAAAAATACTTCTCTTCTGCTGCACTGTCCTATTCCCAACCTCCCCATTTTGTGTTCTCTTTCGCTTTGCTAAACCTTACAGCGCGATGCTGAATTATCTCCATGATTGCATAGCTACCATTGACGCTATCCAACTTTTCCTTCATAGATTCAGAGATTCCAAGGCCAGAAGAGACCGTTGTGATCATCTAGTCTGACCTCCTGTATAACACAGACCAGTAAATTTTCCCAAAATAGCTCCTAGAACAGATCTTTCAGAAAAACATCCCATCTTGATTTACAAATTGCCGACTTCTACTGGTGCCGGGGTGGGGATTTGGGGAAGGACTTGGAATAGGGGCAGGGAGGAGGCGGAGTTGGGGCAGGGACTTTGGGGAAGGGTTGGAATGGGGACGGGAGGGGGTGGGGCAGGGATGGGGGCGGGGCGGGGCTGGGGCAGAGGGGGTTCGAGCACACACCGGCGCCAGTAGAAGTCAGCGCCTATGCCTCCCTTTCCAATTCCAACCCTTTCCCCAAAATCCCCGTCCCACTCCACCCCCTCCTGCCCCCATTCCAACCCCTTCCCCAAATCCCCACACCGGCCCTGCCTCTTCCCCGCCTCCTCCCCTGAGCCCGCCACGTTCCCGCTCCTCCCCCCTCCCCCCTAGAGCTTTCTACAGCTGTTTGGTGGCGGCAAGTGCTGGGAGGTAGGCAGAGGAGCGGGGACGCAGCGAGCTCAGGGGAGGAGGCGGAGGAGGAGGTGAGGTGGGGCGGGGTCAGAGGTGAAAGTAAGCCGGTATGGTCCGGTATGCTATGCTGCACCAGACCGGCTTCCCCAGGCTTCCTGCAGTGGCGGGAGCCCCAGGCCCTTTACATCACCTCCCGAGCCCCGCTGCTGGGAGCCCCAGTATAGCGGTGGCAGGGCTCCAGAGGTTATTTAAAGGGCCTGGGGTTCCCCGCAGTGGCTGGAGCCCCAGGCCCTTTAAATTGCCCCTGACCCCTGGGGCTCCCAGCCACCTCTGCAGCTGGTAGCTCTGGGGGTGATTTAAAGGCTCTGCCTCTTTCAGTTAAGGCCCTGCCCCCGCTCAGGACTCTGGGTACCGGTAAGTCCTTTAAGTTACTTTCATCCCTGGGTGGGGTGGAGAGGTTGGCTGCCAATGGGTGCAGAGCACTCCTAATTTTTCCCCTGGGTGCTCCAGCCCTGGAGCACCCATGGAGTTGGCGCCTATGTTGCCAGTGATGGAAAAACCACCATATTTCCTTCCAGATCTTTGATAAAGATATTAGATAACACTGTTATAGTCACCAGGTATGGAGACTCATCAGCAAAAAGGACAAACGTCTCAGTGCTAACATCGAACAGTCTTCTTGAGCCACAGACAATCAACTACTAATAGTTACAAAAGGGCTATAGGCCAGACAACTGGAACAGAAGAAATAGCATGATGAGTACACACACATCCTGCTGGCCCCCACTACCAATCCCCTCTTCTAAGTCAACAGCTCTTCTTCTACTCCCTCTCCGATTCCCATCCCTGCAACCCCAGCCAACTTGTCTCCCACAGACTACCTCCTTACAGGATCCTGCCAATTTCATGCAAAGGATGATGCGGGCACCACAACTGGGAAGAAGTGGGGGATAACATGCTGGATTTCATTCCCTTTATTACACACACTGCTTAGGTGAATTCGGAAGGCTGCTAAGATAAATCTTTTACATATGTTTAGGCATGTTCCTTACACATATTTTATGAGCTTCTTGCTTATTACATTACGTAGTCAGATTTTAATCCCCACCAATGAAAGTTCTGATCCAAGAGATTAAACAAGTGCTGTAGTCAGGAGTGCTCATCAGAAATTATAGGGAACAAATTGTCACTGGCAGGAAAATGAAGTAGATGACCTAACAGTTCTTCTCAATTTCTAATTTCTATTATGGCTGAAGCAAAGGTTGCTTGTTGGAAATCCCAAGCACAACTCAGTGGTAGAGTCTTAATAAAGATTCAATATCAATTTTCCCATGGACCTTCTAGACACAAAGCTTTTCCCTCCCTCCTGTGGAAAAAGAGTCCTTGCTGGCGTCTCTGCTCCTCCCCCAACTCTTTCTTCAAACTTCTCTCCCTTAGAAACACTCCCTTCGGAAGTCGCTGTATCTGCCAACTTCTTTCCTCTGGAAAAGGTCCCTTGGCTCCACCTGAAACCTATGGACCTTCAGCGTGGGAATTTGAAAAAGTGCTTAGAATTGGCCTAACCCTGCTCCCATTGCTGTCAAAGGAAGTCCTGCAATAGGAACAGAGTGAGAACAGTGCTAAGCATGTTTGAAAACCCCATCTTGAGGATGGCAGGGTTTGTTTTTATTTTTTTATGATTGTGAGTTCTCTGCTCTTGCATGCTCTCTGCCCACACGCTGCCCCATCATCCACTGCAGCATGCCTCTATCATCCCCTAGTGGTTTTGATTCTCATAATAATTCTTCCATTTTATTGCTAGGGATAGAAGTTGGACTTTCCAATGGTAATCACCAGAATACTCTTTATTCTTTTTTGTTTTTAAAAAATCACCACACTTGCTTCCCTCAGCCTCCCAGCATCTCCACAGTTCATGAGTTTTCAAAAATTGTTGGCATGAGTATAAGAACTAGATATTACTATTATCAATAATAATAATTTCCTAAACAAACTAAGGTGCATAGCAGGCCTAGGGCACTGGCCTAGGAACCCGGAGACATGGATTCTAATTCTGGCTCTGCCACTGAATCACTGTGTGAACCTGAGCAAGTCACTCGACTGCTTTTGCTTGAGTTTCCAGAGCTGTTAAAGGGATGTAATAATGCTTGCCAACCTTTGTGATACACTTCGAGATCTGTGGGTGAAAAAGTGCTATATAGAACTACTGAGCCTTGTTATTATCATCATCATCATATGTTCACATTTTCCAAGTATGTTATCGCACCTAATCATAAGTTCACATTTTCCAAGTATGTTATCGCACCTCATCACTATTTCAGAATGCCCTAATCCTGAATCAACTGGTCAAATGTTTTTCATGTTTAAGACTTCTCAGGATGGGACAGGTCTTTGCCTGGAGAGTTATAGATCTCTCTACATGAACACTGCAGCATGCTGATTTGCAAGAAAATTCCTAGAGCTGAGACTCAAGCCTGGTCTACACTTAAAACTTAGGTCAACAGAGCTACAGCTATGGGGTGGGCCATATGTTTCAGGTTCAAGGGCCAGAAAAATCCACCCCCTTCAGTGATGTAGCTATGCTGACCTAACCCGCAGTGTAGACACAGGTTGGTTGACAGATGACTGCTTCCATCAGCCTAGCTACCATTGCTTGGGGAGGTGGGGTTCCTTCAATGATGGAAAAACTGCTTCTGTCACAGTAGTCTCAATCTACGCTACAGGGTTATAGTAACATAGCTACAGTACTGTAATTATGCCACTGTAACACCCGTAAGGTAGACATGGCCTGAGCCTTGGAAAAAAAGACTATTTCTTCTGGGGTCTGGCTAGTGCCTGGGGATAAAAAGCAGCAGGATGGACACAGCACAGTGATGGGACATATAGAAAGTGCAGTATTTTCCTATAATCTCAGTCCTTTCCACAGCTGGATATGCCATTGTGATAGTTAAGATCTGAATTATGAGAACAAAACCAGTTATTAACAGATTGGACATGCAACCTACTCATTTAAGTATATCAGTAGGTTTCTTAATGAGAACTAATGTGGCAAAGATAAAATGAGATATGATTGTTACAGTTCATATTGCTGTAACATTACCCCATCACTTGTTTGTTTTCCACACTCTATTGTATATGGTATACTTGTTGCATCACATCTCAAAGTTAAGTCCCAATTCTGCAAAGACTTATGCACATGCTTAACTTTGAGAAGTAGGAGTAGTCCCATTCCGATCAATTGGACTGCTCATAGTGCATAATCACCGTCTTTGTAGGATCAGGGCCTTGGCCTGTAAGGTCCTCAGGGTTTGCCCAGTGACCTGTTTCTTTTGTAAAGTGCCCAGTACATGTTTGGGTGTTATAAAAACAATCAGCAACAATGATTGTCTATTTTAGTTCATTTCACATCTCATTCTGTCCTCAATCAGATTAACAGGAGACAGACAAAATCCATTTTAAATTTCTTTGCATCGATGGCACAGGAGAATTTTTAAACGGAGCGCTGGAGATAATTGACCAAGCTGTTCATGAACTATGGCAATTTGGAAAACCAGAGGGTGAACATTGTTTTTTCTTCAGAACTTTATATCTAAAACATAGCTTGATCTAGAAACTCCAGATCTATTTAATGAATGAGGACGGTTGTCTTTGACTGTTTTATGTTTGTTTGTTGGCTTGTTTGTTTGTTTGTTTTTTAAAGAATGCGTGGTGAATTTTATTTCTTTATTTAATTGATTTATTATTTCTTTGGATTTAGACAATAATAAACAGACATGACTATCCAGAAGTCTAGGCACTCCTGCCACAAATTACAGAAACAAACTGAAATTAAATAGTAGTTTTCCCCCACCCACCCTCACATACACACACGGTGATCAGAATCAGAACCTTCAAAATTTCAGCAAAAAATATTACATGTTGATTTCATATTATTTATTAGAACAGGTTGATAAAAAAAATGGAACATTTTCAGAAATTTCAAACATATTTTCATTTCAAATTTTTTAAAAAAGAACCTATTTACATTTTTCAAAAAATGTGAAATTTTTTATTTTTTATTTTTTATTTTCAGTTCTTGATTTTTCCATTTTCTTCATTATCCGTTTTTGTCACTTGTAAAGCGAGAAAAAGTGAGGGAGAAAGAAAAAACACAAACCCTGATCCCCCCCCCCCACTTTCCTTTTTAAAAATTCCCCAAATTTAGATTTTTTTTTAAAGTTCATTTTTGGAAAGAAAAAAAATTTGTTCAAAAACTGTGACCAACTCTTTCATTATTGTTCTGGTAGCACCTATGTCCTCAAATGAGATTATGGTCCCATTGAGCTAAGCACTGTAAAAACAGTGAGAGATGGTCCTTACCCTAAAGATCTTACAGTCTAAATGGACAAAACAAGCAAAAGGTGGGAGGGAAAACAGAAGGGGGAAAAATAAAGTTGTAAAACTGTTATTTTTTCTCAGAGAATTTTGACTTTTCATTAAAAGAAAATGAAAACCAAAAATTTTGGTCTGAAAACTGCTGTAAACCAAATATTTTCAGCCAAAAACTGCCCCAAGTTGAAACACTTTCCGTTTTCAAGTTTTCAGTTTCTGAGGAAATACTTTAAAAATGCCAAGGGAAACAGACACTTTCTACAGAAATGTAGCAAATCCACAAACTGAAAGTAGGTCGCTGAGTCCCAGTTCAATGTCCTACCACTGGACAACACTGCCTGTCAGTTTTTGCCTCAGTTTCCTGACCAGCTCTATCCATGATAAAATGGTGAGGGTTGGCATAGTTGCAGAAGTGTGAGGGAAACCAAACTGGGGGGCATTGGCCCTGCTGTTTCATGTTCTGGACAAATTTCTATGAAAAAAAGAGAACAGAAATTGAACGTAAAATTTTTGATTCTGACAGAGGTCCCAGCTGATCATGAAGGGCCTGTGTCATAAATATAAAGGGAAGGGTAAACCCCTTTGAAATCCCTCCTGGCCAGGGGAAAGCTCCTCTCACCTGTAAAGGGTTAAGAAGCTAAAGGTAACCTCGCTGGCACCTGACCAAAATGACCAATGAGGAGACAAGATACTTTCAAAAGCTGGGAGGAGGGAGAGAAACAAAGGGTCTGTGTCTGTCTATATGCTAGTTTCTGCCGGGGATAGACCAGGAATGGAGTCTTAGAACTTTTAGTAAGTAATCTAGCTAGGTATGTGTTAGATTATGATTTCTTTAAATGGCTGAGAAAAGAACTGTGCTGAATAGAATAACTATTTCTGTCTGTGTATCTTTTTTGTAACTTAAGGTTTTGCCTAGAGGGGTTCTCTATGTTTTTGAATCTAATTACCCTGTAAGATATCTACCATCCTGATTTTACAGGGGGGATTTCTTTATTTCTATTTACTTCTATTTTTATTAAAAGTCTTCTTGTAAGAAAACTGAATACTTTTTCATTGTTCTCAGATCCAAGGGTTTGGGTCTGTGGTCACCTATGCAAATTGGTGAGGCTTTTTATCCAACATTTCCCAGGAAAGGGGGGGTGCAAGTGTTGGGAGGATTGTTCATTGTTCTTAAGATCCAAGGGTCTGGGTCTGTAGTCACCTAGGCAAATTGGTGAGGCTTTTACCAAACCTTGTCCAGGAAGTGGGGTGCAAGGTTTTGGGAAGTATTTTGGGGAGAAAGACGCGTCCAAACAGCTCTTCCCCAGTAACCAGTATTAGTTTGGTGGTGGTAGCGGCCAGTCCAAAGACAACGGGTAGAATACTTTGTACCTTGGGGAAGTTTTGACCTAAGCTGGTAAAGATAAGCTTAGGAGGTTTTTCATGCAGGTCCCCACATCTGTATCCTAGAGTTCAGAGTAGGGGAGGAACCTTGACAGCCTGTCTAAAGTTCCTTTTCCCTGAGTATACAATTTATGTCCACGTATCTGCCCACTGGTAAATCAGTCACCGGATACCAGGATAGGTAAGAAAGACAGTTGTCTCCACACCCTACCTCTCCTTCAGAATAGTGTTTATCTGAATGGCCCTACCCTCAGAAGACATGGCCCTTAGGCATGTGCAATCAGTGGATAGAAAGCATGACTGACACAATAATTATGGCATTGCCTCAAGCACAGCTGAGTCATAGTACCCCTTCTCCAACTTAGCAATGCCACAAGCACAGTTAAGTCTAGAGAAGAGAAGACTGAGCGGGGACTTGATAATAATTTTCAAGTACATAAAAGTTTGTTACGAGGAGGATGGTGAAAAATTGTTCTCCTTAACCGCTGAGGATAGGACAAGAAGCCATGGGCTTAAATTGCCTCAAAGGGGGCTTAGGTTGGACATTAGGAAAAACTTCCTGTCATGGTAGTTAAGCACTGGAATAAATTGCCTAGGGAGGTTTCAGAGTAGCAGCCGTGTTAGTCTGTATTTTCAAAAAGAAAAGGAGTACTAGTGGCACCTTAGAGACTAACCAATTTATTTGAGCATAAGCTTTCGTGAGCTACATCATGCATCCAATGAAGTGAGCTGTAGCTCACGAAAGCTTATGTGCAAATAAATTGGTTAGTCTCTAAGGTGCCACAAGTACTCCTTTTCTTCTAGGGAGGTTGTGGAATATCCACCATTGGAGGTTTTTAAGAGCAGGTTAGACAAACACCTGTCAGAGATGGTAGATAATACTTAGTCCTGCCTTAGTGCAGGGGACTTGACTAGATGACCTATCAGGGTCCTATCCAATCCTAAATTTCTATGATTCTATATCCCCCCTTTGACTTCTTTTCGAGAGACTAAACAAACCAAGCTCTTCCAGTCTCCTCCCATAAGACAGGCCCTCTATTCCCGTGATCATCCTAGTAGCTCTTCTCTGCACCTGCTCCAGACAGTTCATTTTTCATGAACATGTGCACAGTATTCCAAATGAGGTCTTATCACTGCCTTGTACAACAGCATTAATATTTCTCTATCTCCCTGGGAAGCGTCTCAACCTAGGACTACATTTGCCTTTTTCATAGCCACTTCACATTGGTGGCTCACAGTCATCCTGTGATTAATCCACACACCCAGATCTCTCTCCTCCTCCATCACTTCCAAATGAGGAGCCCTCCACCCCCACCAGCTTGTAGTAGAAATTCTTATTATTTGACCCTAAGTGCATGACTTGTCTTTACTACTATTGAATTTCATCCCGTTTCTGTTTCATCAGGACACTTCTACTTTGTGGCCAAGGTCATTAATAAAACTAAAAATTTCTCATGTGTCAATAAGAGGACTGATGAATGACCAAAAAGAGCCATAAGGAATGTACCTAGGAAACTTTTAATTGGATCCTGTGGACCCTGTGGAGGATGGTGTGTATACCACTGCCCATGCCCTCAACAGAGTAACAGACTCGGGTTTTATGGAGACTATAATATCATTTGCTGCCACCACTGGACCCTAATAACCAAACTGACAAGGGATTATTGTGCCACACTAATCCTTCCTCTCTGCACTTCCATGTCTGCTTCACATCTAGTGAAAACTTCATACGGTGGGAAAATGCCATCCTGTAGCATGCTGTAAACCACATGCAGAACAGGAGCAGATGGAGGGGGCTTTGTGGACTGATCTTGCAAGATCTTCAGGGGCTCCTCCAAGGGGCTGAGAGCCCTCAACTCTCCTTGGCAAGAGCTGGTTGTGGGGAAAGCCAACACCTTGCAGGACTGGGCCCTTACTTTGGAGGGATTAATTGAGGGGACCAGTAGAAATATAAGAGCTACCAGTGTGGTAGAAACTCTGACTGAAGGTAAATGATAAATAAAATGAAACGAGGGAGTCGCTTTCATTAAGCCTTTCCCTGGGTACAGATGTTAACAGTTAAGATTCCTGCAGGAACTGGGAGCTGCAAAGTTAGTGCATCTGAAAGTTTCCTGATGCCTGAAGTCAGGCTGCTGGAAACAACGCTCACTAGGCTGAGCAGACTCTGCGAAGGCAGTTTTATTGCAGTTGGACTGATTTCAAGCTCTGCTGCGTGATTAATTGCTCTTTTAAAAAAAGAAAGTTCAAAACAGTTCCCAGGAAGCTGGCGTAGCAGAGAATTCCAGTGGCACTAGGAGCTCGGAGCTCAGATCAGTTTTCAAATGGGCTGCCTTATTAGGTTCAGTATCATGCAACTTGATTTGATGCAGCCTCCTTCAGCCAAAGAGTATCCCAGGAAGCACTGCAGCATAACCCCCTGATCCTGTATCCCTGCCACACCCATACATCAGCAAGCCAGTACAGGGTGAAGGCAGGTCATGGCCCTTCCTTCTCCCCATGCCATCTTTTTTGTGCAACTAGCTTCCAGGGAGAGCAAGAACTGTAGCTGTGGCTGACTCCTGAGGGAGTCACAGGTAAGGATGTTCCTTGTGCCCCTCCCCCTTTGCCCGTCACACATTTTGTGCAGGGACCAGCCCAAATCTGATCCACAGTTTTAAAAAGTTCAAAACTGTCTGAGGAAAGGAGAAAACAAGAGGCATAAGCATGGTAGAAAATGGTTATTTCAGATCACAGACGCTGCAGAGGAGAAGGCTCTTACAGCTGCAAAAGGACAGAGGGAAGACCAGGGCCAGGACTGAGAGCAGAGCAGGTCAAAGAGTCAGCACATTTCACCTGTGTACTGGGAAGAAAGGAGATGTAAAAACAAGTATCCACATGATATAAAAATAAAAAGCATGAGGCCTGCCACTAACATTAGATGTGTGTAAGGTATGTGCTGCTTAAGGGAAAGGCTTGGATGTAGTGCTGACTCCGGGACGTGCCATATTATCACAATACCATTAATGAGAGCGACTAAGCACATATCCACAGTGTCTACAGGTGCTCTGCATTACTCGGTGTACAATATGGGCCAAACGCTTACACTTCACAGGTAGTCCCCTGGAGACAACGGCGCTCACGTAAGTAAGGTGAGCGGGATTTGGCACTATATCTTACAGCCAAAAGGCACTGTAGGAACTAGTGATGTATCTGGCTGGTGTCATTATTTCCATCCCGGTTTTCTTTACAATGGAAAAGAAAGAGGCTATTGTTTGTCCAAAGAGCAAGCAGATAAACACCACAAGATGTGCTGAACTAATGGAAAATATCCTGGGTAGTCAGCAAGCAGCGGGCAGGAGGGTGCAGGCAGCATGACCTTCGCTTGGCAATTTCCACTCAAAGGACAACAAAATAGATGCAGGCTCCTCTTTTTTGCCCATATGTGACACAATAAACACTCCACAGGGCCTTGCCACCAAAGGGCATTCAAGCACACGATTCACCAAAGTGAAACCTGCGGTTACACATATATGAGAAACAGAGGTTGTACATGTAAGTGAGAGAAGAGGGGGTGGGGTGCGGAGGGGTCGGCTTTTGGCAGTGCTGGAATTCTGATATTTATCTCATCTATCTCACAGCTAAAAAAACAGATTGGTAACTATCTAGCTGTGCACATTGCTGGTTTATGGTAACGCACGTTCTCATTGCTGTCTCCCTCATCCTCAGAGCCCCTCTCCTTCCTGCTCTTGGTTTTACCCACTTCGTACCTTAGGACCTGGTTCTGCAAACATGTGTACACTTGCTTAACTTTGTTGCACTGTGAGTTGTGTTGAATACAATGGGACAACTCACAGCGTGTAAAGTTAATCCCATGGGGAAGTGTTTGCAGGATAAGGTCCTTAGTATAAACTCCTTCAGCTTTATGTTCATACACAGCCTAGCACGCTGGTCCCCAGTTTTGACTGGAGTCTCTCTAGACACTACTGTAGTACCTCATTGCTCTCCTTCAACTCCTTCCTTAAAATTCTCCTTTGCCACGATGCTACAAAAAAATTAACAATGGTTAGGCAGTGAGTGTGCTGAGATCACTGCTTATTATGCTGACCAATATGGTCTCACTGTTTGCTTGTATTCCCCCATCTGTTGTAAGCACCTCTTGTCTGTTGTTTTACACTTGGATTGTAAACTCTTTGGGGGAAGGACTGTCTTTTTGTTCTGTCTGTTCAGCGCCCAGCAACCTGGGGTCCTGGTCTGTGATTCGGGTTCCTAAGTGCCATTACAATTCAAATTATTAATTATTATTATTCCTTGGTATTGCATAAATACAAATTTTCTAAAAAAAAAACCCTAAATAGGTTCACCACATACAAGATCTTTAAGCATAAGAAGGGAAGAGCTACTGTCTAAAATGTATCCCCATGAGTCACCAATAGATCCTGGCCATGAACCGATGCCATAATTTTGGGTAGTCAGGAGTTTGGTTAACCCCTCTGCAGAATTCCTACATTTTAGGTGCCCAAATGCACCTGTTCTCCTTTGACTTTCCTTAACATTTTTTGCAGTATCTAAGAGAACTGTCTCCTGGAGATCAATAATTGTGGTGTCGTGCACTCCTAGCGTGTTCTTGAGCTGCTCGTTCATACCCTATGGGATGGCTCCAAGTGCTCCACTGGGATCACCTTTGTTCTAGTTTTCCATAATGGTTCCACTTCATGACAGAGTTCTTCAGACTTTGCTCTTGTCTTTTCTTGTTTCTTTTTTACGTTTCTGTTGGCTAGGTATGGGGATATCAATTAACGTGGTCTTGTTTGTCTTCTTTTCTATAACAATGATGTCTGGCCTGTTTGCCTCCACCATTCAGTCTGTGACAAATGCCAGATCCCATAAATCTTAACCTCTTCAGTCACAAAATTGCTTTCAGTTTGTGGGGTGTATTACTGCATAGTGCATTTAAATCCATACCATATTATTAATTAATTATTATTATTTATAAATAAAATATTATAGTATTAGCTATTATATCTTTTCATTTATCTTGGTAATTGTATCAGGTACTTTGCTTTATGTATGTGAATAACACTGCATACAATAAATTATCATTATTTTGCTTATTATTATTATTGATGATGATTATTATAATGTTGATTTATTGATTGTGCCCAGAGGCCCTAGTCAGCGTTCAGGCCTCACTAGGGTACTACACAAATACACTTTAAAATACTACTTTTCTTCTTAATTGCTATGCTGTCTTCTGAGTATCAAGTCTGGGATTGTCAAAGGGACCTAAATGATTTAGGTGCCTAACTCCCATTGAATTTTCAACTCCTTAAACTCCTTTGAAAATCCCAGATCTAACCTGCTGCTTCTTCAGAGGATCAAATTTATGGTATATAGATGATTGTATAATATTAGATTGTAAAGACTTTGAGGGTAGGGACTATCTCCTGTTATGTGTAGGTATAATGCCTAGCCATGGGGCTCAGATCTCAGTGGCAGTCTCTACATGCTACCGTATTGCAAATAATAACAATTCTGAAGTCTGGACACTTAATATTTGGCCTATTTCTGTCTATGTATTTTGGGGTTGTCTACGTGGGGACATCCAGGCAAATTAATCTGAATTAACTAAAAGTGTGAATTTGAGGTGGATTAGTTAAACCACATTAAATCCCTCTGTGGACACTCTTATTCAGAATTAAAGTGGCCCTAATTTGGTTTAGTTTAATTTGCTTTGGAAGTGATTAAATGAAGCCTAATTAAGGCCACTTTAATTCTAACTGAGGGTGTTCACCTGGGTTGAATGCAGTGTTAACTAATCTACTTCAAATTCATATCTTTAGTTAAAAGAAAAGGAGTACTTGTGGCACCTTAGAGACTAACCAATTTATTTGAGCATAAGCTTTCGTGAGCTACAGCTCACTTCATCGGATGCATACTGTGGAAAGTTTAGAAGATCTTATTATATACACACAAAGCATGACAAAATACCTCCTCCCACCCCACTCTCCTGCTGGTAATAGCTTATCTAAAGTGATCACTCTCCTTACAATGTGTATGATAATCAAGTTCGGTCATTTCCAGCACAAACCCAGGTTTTCTCACCCCCCACCACACAAACTCACTCTCCTGCTGGTAATAGCTTATCCAAAGTGACCACTCTCCTTACATTGTGTATGATCTTGGCTATCCCCATGTAAACAAGCCCTTAGTCTCCTGTATACTCTTCCCTTCATTTGCATCAGTAAGAATATCCGGGGTGTCTGTGTGTGTATTGAGGATAAGCTATTTGCTTCTTTACATAAGTATCAACTAATCGATTACTAAAAAGTACATTTTCCCCAGATAGTTTAAGCTTCTTACTAGAAGGAATTATAGCAGTAATCATTACACACATGTAATAACACAGCTGAAACAAGTATACACAAAGGATTACCCTAATCTTTGAAGGAAAACACTTAAGAAAGTGCAAAGATGGATTTGTTTGTGTTTGACGGGTTTTTTTCCACCTGCCTTCTTGGGATCTCTTTCTCTTTATAGGTTTTTATCTTCTGGGCAGATTTCATAGTACATTGGCTAAAGGAATGCATACAGGAAACACTTAACTTGCTGCATAAATGGTTCCACTGCACCCGCTACTTCCTTCCCACCGTCCAAGTGTGACGGTCTTACTGCCATCCATGAAAGTCAGTGTCATGCATTTAACTGGTGAGTCAGAACAACAGTAAAACACCTAATTGTTCATGTTGAGACTTGTAAGTGATTAAGGCTTATTCAGATCCCTTTTTCCCCCTGCTCCTTCTGATTCAGGAGCTGATTTAAACTGCTGCTGATTTGCTTGCTTAGTCACAGGCAGGCTGTTAATTCATGGTTTTTCAAAGGGGAGAGGGTAGATTGATTGATGCAAATAATCTGATGTTTTCTTTATGATACAGAACATACCCTAATGAAGGCTGGGCAGAAAAAAAGTCATTGTAAGATTACTGGCACCTCATAAAGGATCCCAAACTTCACTGATAAGATCTGAGTTTGAAAATGTGAGATATCAGTGGCTGATTGGAACTGGATTCTGTAGCTTTGGGGAAAAGTGGAAACTGAGGTGATCCTGGCAATCAGCATTCATGCATCTGTGAAAACAGCCCTTGCTGGTTGGGTCTGAGAGTGCAGAACTAAAGAGGAGACATTCATGCTTCTCCGGGAGCAATCACATTCCACTCTGGAAATGGGACTGGGAAGACCTCCTACCCCTTTAATGGATGCTTTATGGCTGATACAAGAATAGGCATTGATGGACTGTAACAGGGCTCAAGACTATAACATGGTTCAAAAAAGAACTAGATGGACCTGGATGAGGACAGGTCCATCAATTGCTATTAGCTAGGATGGGCAGGGACGGTGTCCCTAGCCTCTGTTTGCCAGAAGCTGGCAGTGTGCAACAGAGAATGGATATGAGTCAACAGTGTGCCCTTGTTGCCAAGAAAGCCAATGGCATTTTGGGATGTATAAGTAGGGGCATTGCCAGCAGATCGAGGGACGTGATCGTTCCCCTCTATTCAACACTGGTGAGTAGTACTCATCTGGAGTACTGTGTCCAGTTTTGGGCCCCACACTACAAGAAGGATGTGGAAAAATTGGAAAGAGTCCAGCAGAGGGCAACAAAAATGATTAGGGGACTGGAACACATGACTTATGAGGAGAGGCTGAGGGAACTGGGGATGTTTAGTCTACGGAAGAGAAGAATGAGGGGGGATTTGATAGCTGCTTTCAACTACCTGAAAGGGGGTTCCAAAGAGGATGGCTCTAGACTGTTCTCAGTGGTGGCAGATGACAGAACAAGGAGTAATGGTCTCAAGTTGCAGTGGGGGAGATTTATGTTGGCTATTAGGAAAAACTTTCTCACTAGGAGGGTGGTGAAACACTGGAATGTGTTACCTAGGGAGGTGGTGGAATCTCCTTCCTTAGAAGTTTTTAAAGTCAGGTTTGACAAAGCCCTGGCTGGGATGATTTAATTGGGGATCAGTCCTGCTTTGAGCAGGGGGTTGGGCTAGATGACCTCCTGTGGTCCCTTCCAACCCTGATATTCTATGATTCTATGCTCATTACCTGTTCGTTCCCTTGGGCGCACGTGGCATTGGCCACTGTTGGAAGACAGGATACTGGGCTAGATGGACCTTTGGTCTGACCCAGTATGGCCATTCTTATGGGATCTAGAGCAGCAGTTCCCAGACATTATTGGTTCATGTACCACCTTCTTAAAAAATGGTTGTGAAATGAATGGATGGAACATGAAGCTCACACAGCACCAGTGGTACGTGGTGCCAGACTTTGGGAACCCTGGCACTCAAAGAAACTGCTCCCAGTCTGTTTGATGGAGGAATGGTCACCACCATGAGAAAAAGGGAGAAATCAGGAATTTCTAATCTTTCTATCTATGGTACATACATGACCCTCATTACTGTAATATGTGAACACCTTCTCACAGCCCCCCCCGTGAAAGGGCTTCACAAGCATCTCAGAGGTTTGCCAAGTCAGGCCTGGATTTTTGCATTCCTTCTGCCCACTGTCCTTAAGTGGTCACCACTCTATTGCAAACTGGGAAACAACCCCAGAGCAGGGGCAGCAGGTTTGTATAATTTTTGGTAGTGCCCAGAATGGGTCCAGGTCCTGCCCCCCGCCCACCTGTCTTGTAAGCCAATATTTATTTTTAAAAATGAATGTAAAAATGTGAGGGCTCTGGGGCTGCGGGGTGGGGCTGGGGATGAGGGGTTCATGGTGCAGGAGGAGGCTCAGGGTCAGGGCAGAGGGTTGGGGTGTGGGCTCTGGCTGGGGGTACGGGCTCTGGGGCGGGGCTGAGGATGAGGAGTTTGGGGTGCAGGCAGGCTGCCCTGGGCTGGGGCCAGAGAGGAGGATTTCCCCCAGCCCTCTCCCTGCTGGCAGTAGCAAGCTCCAGGGGAGGGGCTCCCCTCTCCATTCTGGCAGTGCACACACCTCGCATCACTGTCACTGCACTTGCTCCTAGGGCCCCTTTCAGGTCCAGGAAGCCCCCTCGTCTCCCCTGTGGTGGGTGCGGGGCAGGAGGGCTGCCATCACGTGTGCGTCTCCTCCCCTGCTGCTGCCCCTCACTGTAGCCTCACTGGGGTGGGGGATGGGGCTGCCCCTTGCCCAGTGTGGGGCAGGAGCAGTGTCTGCGGGCGGGGGAGGGGGGGGAGGGAGGCCTTGTATTGGTGGAGGGTCCCACTGGAAAAGGGAAGGGTCGGTCCGCCCATCTGAGGTGGAAGGTCAGGGTCAGCCTGGGTCAGCCTGCCCTGGCGCTACTGGTTGGGGGCACTAGGACCTTGCGGCGGCAGTTGATGCTGGGAGCGGGCAGAGCACAGTGCAGAGCTGCAGGGGGCAGCTGCCCGCTGCCCAGGGCTCAGGCAGGGCGGAAGGCGCGCAAGGGCAGCAAGTGGGGCCAGGGGAGAGACCAGGCTCCAAACATCGGTGGAGCCGGGCCCTTGTGCCCTGAATATTGCTGGAACATGGGCCCCACGGGCCCATATAACTCGCCGCCCCTGCCCCAAAGAGGAACTAAGTCAATTGAAGCAGGTGTGACACCTCAAGCCCTTATTCAGGCAAAGCTCACTTCAGCTGAAATTCCCCCTACCTAAGACTTGAGGGAAGGCCTTCTCCCTTCTTATTGGCAACAATGAAGGATGCACCTTCCCAAAGCAATTAACAAACACAGTATATCATACCCACTCACTTGCATTTCTCTATTCCTCCTCTTTCTCTTCATCCTCTAACATAACTTCCTTGTGACTTCAGTCAGACTGGCACCAAGGGCTGCAGTGAATAACAGATTTTAAGACCAGGCCCTGGGATTACTATGATCATTTATAACACAGGACATAGAATGTTGCACAGTAATTCATGCAGGGGAAGGAATTATTCTTTTCTACTATGTAAATGAACACTATCCAGGCTGGTGCTTTGTGTTTGAACTAGTGCATCTATTTTAGAGACATCCAGTCTCAAGATGATGAATTTACCATTTCCTGTGGTGGGTAAAGGACTAGAATGTTGTACTGATTTTCATCCCTACCTACACCCAAGCAATACGTAACGGCTAAAATAAGAGAAATGAGAGGAATACTGCAGCAAGGGAGATTAGGTTAGCGGTTCTCAAACTTCATTGTACTGTGCCCCCTTTCTCAGCACAAAATATACCACGTGAGCCTGGGGTGGGGGACGGGGACCGAAGCCCTCCTAACATAAGAACATAAGAATGGCCATACTGGGTCAGACCAAAGGTCCATCCAGCCCAGTATCCTGTCTACCGACAGTGGCCAATGCCAGGTGCCCCAGAAGGAGTGAACCTAACAGGTAATGATCAGTGATCTCTCTCCTGCCATCCATCTCCACCCTCTGACAAACAGAGGCTAGGGACACCATTTATTACCCATCCTGGCTAATAGTCATTAATGGACTTAACCTCCATGAATGTATCCAGTTCTCTTTTAAACCCTGTTATGGTCCTAGCCTTCACAACCTCCTCAGGCAAGGAGTTCCACAGGTTGACTGTGCACGGAGTGAAGAAGAATTTCCTTTTATTTGTTTTAAACCTGCTACCCATTAATTTCATTTGGTGGCCCCTAGTTCTTATATTATGGGGAACAAGTAAATAACTTTTCCTTATTCACTTTCTCCACACCACTCATGATTTTATAGACCTCTATCATATCCCCCCTTAGTCTCCTCTTTTCCAAGCTGAAAAGTCCTAACCTCTTTAATCTCTCCTCATATGGGACCCGTTTCAAACCCCTAATCATTTTAGTTGCCCTTTTCTGAACCTTTTCTAATGCCACTATATCTTTTTTGAGATGAGGGGACCACATCTGTACACAGTATTCAAGATGTGGCCGTACCATGGATTTATATAAGGGCAATAAGATATTCTCCATCTTATTCTCTATCCCTTTTTTAATTATTCCTAACATCCCATTTGCTTTTTTGACTGCCACTGCACATTGCATGGACGTCTTCAGAGAACTATCCACGATGACGCCAAGATCTTTCTCCTGATTTGTTGTAGCTAAATTAGCCATCATATTGTATGTATAGTTGGGGTTATTTTTTCCAATGTGCATTACTTTACATTTATCCACATTCAATTTCATTTGCCATTTTGTTGCCCAATCACGTAGTTTTGTGAGCTCTTTTTAAAGTTCTTCACAGTCTGCTTTGGTCTTAACAGTTTAGTATCATCTTCAAACTTTGCCACCTGGCTGATTATCCCTTTCTCCAGATCATTTATGAATAGGTTGAATAGGATTGGTCCTAGGACTGACCCTTGGGGAACACCACTAGTTACCCCTCTCCATTCTGAAAATTTACCATTTATTCCTACCCTTTGTTCCCTGTCTTTTAACCAGTTCTCAATCCATGAAAGGATCTTCCCTCTTATCCCATGACAACTTAATTTACATAAGAGCCTTTGGTGAGGGACCTTGTCAAAGGCTTTCTGGAAATCCAAATACACTATGTCCACTGGATCCCCCTTGTCCACATGTTTGTTGACCCCCCTGAGAGAACTCTAATAGATTAGTAAGACATGATTTCCCTTTACAGAAGCCATGTTGACTTTTGCCCAACAATGTATGTTCTTCTATGTGTCTGACAATTTTATTCTTTACTATTGTTTCAACTAATTTGCTCGGATAGCCCCCAGTCTGCTGCTGGGCTTCTGCCTGCATTTTCTCCTAGAGTTACCTAGGTTAATTATAGGGTTTTTGTTTAAATCAAGAAGTTTTGATTATAGTTTAGTGTAAAGGTTTTAAAGAATGGCAAGTGTACCTCACCCCCTTCCCACTCCCCTTCCAAACTCCTTCTCAAAACTCCCTGTTAGTGGCCCCTGGCTGCTTGCTTACTGCTTTATAAAGCCCTGGCCTCCTTGATAGCCCCGCCCCCTGCCTAAGGCTCAGCCAGTGACCAGAGGCGTCTAGATTTCAAACCTTGTTTAGAAGCTTACAGCTTCCAACTGCCGGCCATAGCAAATGGTCCTTCAAACAAACAAACACAAGCTCAGCACACAGCACGTAACCCCCAAACTCCAAAACACACTACAGACAGCCACTTACCCCAAGGGTCCCGTATTTGCTCTTCCTTCACCTGGAGAACTCCCTCTCGAAACTCCCTGTTAGCAGCCCCTGGTCGCTTGCTCACTCACCTGAACCTCACCTTCCCAGGTTGGGGGGCCAAATTCAAAGCCTGAGCCCCACTGCCACAGGGAAGGGGGCCAAGCTGAAGCCCAAGGCCATCAGCCCTGGGCCGGGGGCCTACTACCTGAGCCCCACTGCCCAGGGCTGGAGCCGAAGCCTGAGCCCTACGGCCCAGGGCTGAAGCCCTCAGGCCTCAGCTTTGGCCCGAGGCGGTGGGGCTTGGGCTTGGTCCCCGGGCCCCAGCACGTCTCACACCAGCCCTGGTGACCCCATTAAAACAGGATCACGACCCACTTTAGGGTCCTGACCCACAGTTTGAGAACCACTGGTAGATATTAGGAAAAACTTTCTAATTATAAGGGTGGTAAGGCACTGGAATGTGTTACCAAGGGAGGTTGTGGAATCCCTGTCACTGAAGGTTTTTAAGAACAGATTAGACAAACACTTGCCAGGGCTGGTCTCTGTATACTTAATTCTACCTCAGCATACAGGGATGGACTAGATGACCTCTCAAAGTCCTTTCCAGCCCTACATCATCTCTATGACTGTATGGTATATTATTACATTGTACCATTCATGCTTTTAGACTGCAACTCTTAGGGCTGAAACTACTGTTACTACTTCTTCCTCTTTTTCTTCTTTTTTTTATTGCAACAGATCACATATTGTATGAGAGAGAGAGAGACATAGGCTACGGCAGTGGTTTTCAAACTGTGGGCCGTGACCCAGAACTGGGTTGCAGAATGGAAGGGACTGGGTTGTGGCAGCTCTTGTCAGCACCGCCGACCCAGCCATTAAAAGTCCTGTTGGTCATGCTGCAGAGCTAAGGCAGGCTAGTCCCTATCTGTTCCAACACCACACTGCACCCCAGAAGTGGCCAGCAGGTTCGGCTCCTAGGTGGGGGTGGGGAGTATTGTGTGCCTGTGGGTGAGAGCCGCACAGAGCCACTTGCATGCCTTTGCCTAGGAGCTGAACCTGCTGGCCACTTCTGGGGTGCAACATGGTCCGCGGTGCCAGAACGCGCAGGAAGACTGCCTCTACACTGCACTGCTGACCGGGAGCCACCCAAGGTAAGCCCATACCCCAACGCTGCACCCCAATGCCCTGCCCCAGTCCTGAGCCCCCCCAAACCCAGCCCCCCTGCCTGCACCCCAAACTCCTCATCCCTGGCCCTACCCAGAGCCTCTACCCAGCGCCCTGAGGCCTTCCCACACCCCAAACCCCTGCCCCAGCCATGAGGCACTCCCACACCCCCAACCCGTCATCCCCAGCTCCAAGATGGCGGCTGTCAGATAAAACATGGCCCATCTGGGATTCAAATTGCTGTGGGCCTCAGATGCTCGGGGCAAGCTTCCTCTGTCCAGAGGAAGCACATAAGAAACCCACTGGCCAGGGTGTGTTGCATGTCCTTCTTTGTGCCCAATCCACACAGAAGATGTGAGTCTATTATAGCTCTTGGCTTGAGTCTTGCTCTCAAGCTGTATGGACTCGTGCTGTCAGCTCTGAAGGTCCCTGATTCAATCCCCAGCGTCAGACAAGATGGCAGCTGCAACACTATTGCCTCTCTAAATAATATGGACCAAATTCAAAGGTAGAAGAATACAGACTAAGTCAACAGGGAATCTAAACTGGGGCCTAAAGGCTAATCCCTGTCTTCAGTGCACCTATGCAACTCATTTCAAAGGAGTTGGCAGAATTTAGCACAGTCAAGTTGGTGCACTGCACCCCACACTTTCTTAGTTACAATCACAGCCACTTACCATCACTGACATGACCACTTCCCTGACGCATCCTGTCTGAATATGACCTGTGAGTGTAAAGGATTCTAAACAGAGGTTCACCCCTATGCCAAGGGGCCAGCAATGAGCAGTGTGCAAAGAAAAGCAAGGAGACTGTGAGACTGTATAATGAAAGGAAAAGGAGTACTTGTGGCACCTTAGAGACTAACCAATTTATTTGAGCATGAGCTTTCGTGAGCTACAGCTCACTTCATCGGATGCAAGCTCACGAAAGCTCATGCTCAAATAAATTGGTTAGTCTCTAAGGTGCCACAAGTACTCCTTTTCCTTTTGCGAATACAGACTAACACGGCAGTTACTCTGAAACCTGTATAATGAAAGTAGGCTCTGCCCCCCCCCCCGGAGTCCGCCTCTGCTAAATACACCTTCTTCAAGTTCCTCAGCATGCATGTTACACCAAGTGAGATTCTCTTAGACATCAGTGAGTGGGGCTAAGACAGTCTGGGTTTAATGGAGTATAAAAAAATATAATTTCTACCACCTTATACTCTGAATTCGGCCTTGTAGCTTTTGAGCCACTGAGTACCAAAAGGAAGTGTTGTTTCAGTTACAGCTGAAACTCCCCTAATGAAACTGGGCTTCATTTCCCCCTGCAGTCAGTGCTCATAGCTGGCCAAATAAGAAGCGCTCATTAAAATGGCAAACTGAGCCTGGAGACTAGTGATCATCCAGAATGGATAGGAATCAAACCTAGGATTGTTTTTTATTCTTTACATCAGTTAAAATCTTTATTCTTTGCATCAGATAAAATCTGCCCCCTGCTAAATAATTCTGAGCCAAACGTTTTCTCCAGGTCTGAGATCATTACCTTGTTGTTGTTTTTTTTTTTTTAAGCAAGTTTTTATTTTTCATGATACCAAAGCAATAAGGAAGGAACTTGTGGAGACCTGCTCACACTGTGAACCCTGAAACCAGAAAGGAAAACCCAAACCAGTATTGCCGCATCATTAGTGAAAAATCCATCAGACATGCAGATAACAATTATAGTGAGGCTGATTATTTAAGCCCTGCATGTAACTCACTTTTCCTGGCTCTCTCAACAGCTCACATTCAAACAACACTTTATCTTTCCCAGGGTTTTTCTTAGTTGGATTTTTGGTTTTCTCATATATATTGTGTAAGAAAATTTAGGAAAATAGCGTGAAGGAAGAAAAAGCACTCAAGAGAACTACAGGCTGGAATTAAGCATCTTTTTAGGCACAGTTTGTCTTTTTAATAATGACAGTGAGAGAGAGAAAAAAAGTGGTGATTTTATTTTGCATCAGTTGGTTACAAAATGTTAATTGCAAAACTGAACTCAAGCTTAGAGGAGTTGGGACTACTTCCTCCACAGTTAAAGCCTGAAAACTAGAGCAGTGTGAATAGCCAATTTTCCAGCTAGGTTGCCAAACCAAAATTAAAAAAAAAAAAAAAAAGTGGTTTGGGTCAACCCAAAACAAATTTTTTTGTATTTTTTTCTTCAGAATGAAAATGTTAAAAAAAAATCTTTTTCAGCTGAACAAAACATTTTATTTGATCCAATATTAAACATTTAGTTTTTGAGGGTTTTAAACTTTTTAATGAATTTTTAAATAAAATTGACTCCAATTCTGAAACAAAACATCTTTCCAAAATGAAATGTCGAAATGTTTCATTTTGGAAATGCCGAAATGAATCATTTGGACATTTAAAAAATTTTATTATTCAACTGAAGTAAGTTGCCAAAATTGACTCATATTCGCTAATTGTTTTGGTCACCCCAAACTTGAATTTTTTTTTTAGCAAACTATTGATATATATGAAAAATTTTGCTAAGCTTTACTAACAACACCCCTGAGACATATGTTACTATTATTGTTGATTTTACAACGAGAAAAGCTGAGACATCTGTAGGATAAGGAAAAGGTCTTTGGGGCAGAGACTGTCCATTTATTCCATTCAGGATTGAGCCTTTGTTTAGGTGTCTGAATATGTACAGAGAAGCCTAACAACAGATACCATATTTGAAAATAATGGCCTGCTAATTTAGGCTTTTCACATATAACCTCGGCACTACCAGAGACCTCAAAGTGTATTACAGAAACAAGTCAGGATTTTTACACCCATTCCAGAGCTGGACAAACTGAGGCACCAAGGTGTATATGGCTTCTGTAGTATGGCCCCTTCAGTAAATAAACTATTTTAAAAAAAATACAACAGTAAGAAACTGAATGGTGGAAACTGCAAAATAGGCTGGTATTTCACATCACACTATTCCAAGAATTCCTTAGCATTTCTGCAAGGGGAAATGCAGCAGTCTCTTCAATCATAAGTCCTTGTGCAGCTTGTATCTGTTATCAACCTGCAGGAAATTGTTGGGTGCCTAGGTGTGTTCCAGTGCTAACAAGAGCTGAATCTCCTTTAATATAACTGCTGTTAAATACAATAGATGACCTAGCCTCTTTGTCCTGTTTCCCACAAACCCAAAATGCCATTTGCTGTCTGTAGTGCAAATGTCTCTAAGTAAGGAAGAGTTGGCAAGAGTCAGTGGGTCTACACTGATTTTTTTAAAACTCTTCTTCTAAAGGCACTACTGGATAAAGATTAACCTTCTTTGTTGAAGATTTATTCATTCCCCCTCTTTAAAATGGGAAGTGCTGCAGACATTTTGATAAATAGATTAAAAGATTTTCAGATTTCATTCTAGCTTCTGTAATGACATCTGGATCCAGTCCTGAAATTCTGTTTTGTAACTTACACAGAACTCCTCTGTAAAGATTACAACAGCTACCCTGCAGGCTTCCTATATGCTAGAACAATATGCTAGAAGGCTTTTTGTGCTTTTTCTCTCCAGAAAAAGCACTATCATGTTACAGCAGGGCACCAGCCCATTGATATTAATTAGTGATAGGGAAGCATCCAGAAGTCTGGGGATTTGGTTGATTTCAATCTGTTTTTCTGAACTTTGTTTGTCTATAAAGAAGGCTGCCAGCTTCTCAGAACCAGCTTTCATGCAAGATAATACTGTTACAGAGCTGGTCACTTCCAAATCGCTTCACAAACATAAACTAATGCATCCTTACAGTGTCCCTTGGAGGTTTATGTGTCAGTGTTATCATAATTTTACAGATGTGGTGAATCAGGTAAGCAGGAAACTACCCTTCCCACCAACCCCCTCCCCACTGACCTATGACCTTCCAGGATGGACACATAGGCACATCCCCACCCCCCGGACAATGTGGGGAGGAGGCAGAACTGTATGGAAAGACCCTGACCCGGGAAGAGACCTCACACTTGAAAAGTGGTGGCCTCATGGCTAGCCAGGAGTAGCAGGAAATCTGAATACAGGGGAGACTGCTGGGGAAACTGTGTGCAGCGCTCACACTCCTGTGTGAACAGACTGTGATGGATACATCAGGAGTGGGTCAGATCCTGTGGGGATTGGGCTAAGAGCCAGTGCAGCGAGGCCCTAATGAGAAACATCACTAACAGAACCTGGCATGAAAACATACAAACTCCTGTTCATCTCTAGCAGAGACTGGGCTGGAAAGACACCCCAGCCACTAGTTCTGAGGAGCCCAAATCCTCTAGTGGGCTGCCCTCACCAGATAGGAACAGTTATTGTTTTACCTGAAACTGTTTAAACCACTGTACCTAGGATATTTGCATCCTTCCCCTTTCAGCCAGCCTGAGCAATCACCAGCAAAGTCTGTTCTCTCTGACTGAATTGTTTATTCTGAGGTGTAGCTACTGCCTACAGGTCATACCTATGCAAGCAAACAAAACATGACATGTCACTGAAACATTATGGTGTTAACACCCTCCAAATATTTGTGAACTGTCATGTCCCATTAGTTGTCACTTTATCAAGCTAAGTTTCAGAGTAGCAGCCGTGTTAGTCTGTATTCGCAAAAAGAAAAGGAGGACTTGTGGCACCTTAGAGACTATCAAATTTATTTGAGCATAAACTTTCACGAAAGCTTATGCTCAAATAAATTTGTTAGTCTCTAAGGTGCCACAAGTCCTCCTTTTCTTTTATCAAGCTAAATGCATTTAACTCTTTTAATCTCTCCTCAGAAATCAGAGCAATCTTACTTCTGTTCAGAGGTATCCAAAAGCCTATTTTTAGTTTAAAGTACTGTATTTTGTTATGTCTGTTGCACATCCCATGGGTCCAGTGTTTTTCACAGTGGTTAAAAACCAAATGAACCACAAAGGTTGTATCCCTGCCTGTACCCAATACAAAGCTCATAATACCCTTGGCCAAGAAGCAGCATAGAGAAATATGTTGTGTTCATTTTCATATTGCATTTCCCGAGCCTCTATTGTAAATAAATGGACTGAGAGAACCCACTGTCTGCTACGAATGCTTTCATGAGTGCACAAAACAGGAAACTGGGCTGTTTGTTGTTCATGACTCGCATGCTGATAGCCTTTTAGTATAAGATTAAAAAAAAAGACCAGTATCCACTTCAAAGGAAAATTCCACCACGGATGATCGTTTCTGGTTGTCTGAGATTCTTTAATCTGACAATCATCATGCTCAAGATAAAAGGTCAAAGCCCAAGAATTCTGTAAAGTCTTCCATTTAACATGCAAAGCCCAAATATTGCATTTGAAATCATTATACTGCCATTGTCTTTGTTCAAGTACAGGCCTAAATCATTAACAAATACATAGGTTTCAGAGTAACAGCCGTGTTAGTCTGTGTTTGCAAAAAGAAAAGGAGTACTTGTGGCATGCTTTGCTTGTATAAAAGATCTTCTACACTTTCCACAGTATGCATCCGATGAAGTGAGCTGTAGCTCACGAAAGCTTATGCTCAAAAATTGGTTAGTCTCTAAGGTGCCACAAGTCCTCCTTTTCTTTTTGCAAGTACTCTTGTTCTTTTAACAAATACACAGTTAGCAAACAAAAGCCTGCTTTCTCTGCAAGCTACTGGGCCAAATGCAGCCATGGTGGAGCCAATAAAGCTGCACTGACATTCACTGAAGATGAATTTGGTCTCTTGTTTTAAAGATCAGTCGCATGCCTGGATTTTCTACCACTGTACAAATCAATCTTGTAATTCTACATGATTTGTTCCTTAATGTTTTAACGGTGATTAACCATCAGCCAGGCAAGATAGTGCAGGCAGCATGAACTAAGATATTCTGTGATCTCACTCCATTACACAATAGTTTTAACAGCTCCAGCAGTGCAACTTTATACAGAACAAGCTCCAAGGAGCTTAAAGGCTATAAAGAGCCACATGGAATTGTTTTATTTCATGAGGGGAGAATTCAGAATAAAACCTCAGTTCAAAGTCCTTTTAACAGTACAGGCAGCAATATGCATTTTTATAACTTGGAACTGTTTGAAGATGTCATACTTGGCTCACAGCCTTCTCCGATGCCTCTAGAAGCCCACATTTTCAGATACTTTTTATTTGTGCTATGTACATGTTTCAATAAAACATGACCATCAGGCCTGATCCTAAGTTGGTGTAAACAGATGTCACTCTGTTGCCTTCACTGGATTTACACCAGCTGAGGATCTGGACCATGTTTTCCATCATGAAGGACCTATAAGCATTTCCATTAAAACCCCTCCATCCTTCACTTTTTTCCTCCCAAGTATTTATATTTCCACCATAAAAATCTTCTCGAGCTCATACTTGTCCTATATTATGTGTCCTCTTAGACTTACGTATTTTAAGTTTTATTCAAGTTTGCCATAATATCTGCGTACATGTTCTAGGTAAAAAGAACATAAAATAGGGCTGATATGCAGAGATAGGTCCCTGGAAAAGGAGGGTCAGATTTAACTTGTCAAACAGAGGTACACCAGGGATGAGCATGGGCCTTGGGGTGAGAATGAGAGGTAAGTCGAAGGAAGGAAATTAGTAACTAAAGTAGCTAAACTAACCAATGAATGACTGGACCAGGGAACTAGGATTGTGGAAGCAGTGGGAGTAGACGCTAAAAAGAGCAAGAGAGAAAGATGAGGGGACCCATACTGGCAGCAGACAGAGAGAGAAGACCTTAAAGAGAGAAACAGACTCATTAAAGGCTTGATCCAAAACCACCAAAGACTTCAATGGGCAATGGGATCTTTCCCTAATCAACAGTGGGTCAGTCTAACCCAGTATTGTTAACTCCAGTTGTTCAAAAATCAAGAGTCAGGCCCTGTAAAATCTAGAGATTGGCTTAAAAGTCATGAGAATTTAAAAAATAATAAATATATCCACAACCATGAAGCAAAGATTTATTTTTTTAAATGAAACCCAAGATTCTCATGAAATCACTTGACTCTAGGAGCTGGGGCTTTAAGAAAAACAACACATTTTGTAAAAAGAAAAGGAGTACTTGTGGCACCTTAGAGTCTAACCAATTTATTTGAGCATAAGCTTTCGTGAGCTACAGCTCACTTCATCGGATGTGAGCTGTAGCTCACGAAAGCTTACGCTCAAATAAATTGGTTAGTCTCTAAGGTGCCACAAGTACTCCTTTTCTTTTTGCGAATACAGACTAACACGGCTGTTACTCTGAAACAACACATTTTGTGAGACTCACAATAAAATCATGCAAGTCAGCAGCACAGTTAACCAATCAGACAGGCTGGATATTCAAGCTAACCAATCATTCTGGCTGTCAATATGCATATTTTTAGTATGCACAAACAAAAATTAAAAAAAAAATCTCTCACTGCATTCTAAGCAATTGCCAGTTTGTAAACAAATATACCATCCCAAAGATTACTTGAATGTTTTGCACAACATCTGAATTTTTTAAAAAGTAGTCCAGCAGGGGTTTTGATTATGTCCCAAGTGCTGTGAGAGAGGACAGTCATTTATCAAACTCCCCTAGGATCTATGTTTTAGCCTTTCAGGAATCTCTCATGTTTACAGAAACATGTTGTAATATACCCTTTGTGCCTCCCTCTGGAGCCAGATCACAGTATCCTCCTGGGATTGTTTTGGTTATCTAGTATACTTTACTTCTTAACTCAGCTGGTTTCTACCTTCCAAGACAGATTGCACAAACAGTTCTTTACCCAGACATCATGATGTCTTTCCCCAAGAATTGCCACATATCCTCCTCCTTGCAGAGTGTCTCTCTTTCCCATAAACAATATGTATCCACTCTCTTAAATTCCTGGTCAGTTTCCTGATTTAGCCACATCTCCATTACCTCAGTTGCTAGACTGATGTTATCAAGTAAAACATACAAGCAAGTGCATCTGTAAGCTTGTTTAATATTCTCTTGGTATTCACATAAATAAATGGCCTGCCTAAGAGTTTTGTCTAGTGGTTCAAGCAGTGGCTTTGCTTTAAGGTCTCTTGAGTTTAATTTCCACCACTGCCACTGACTCACTGTGGCCCCAGTCATGCAAATCCTTACTCATGTATACCTATGATTATTCAGGACTGTGAGGACTACCCACATAAACGAGAAAATCATGCAGTGTGTATAAGATTAGGTGTCTATGGAAAAGTTGTATCAGATTTAGGATTAAACCAAACAGGTTTTATAGAAATTAACTAGGTGTTCTGTAGAAATGACTCTCAAACCCTATAGAATTTAATACAGGGTGAGATCCCTCCTAAAGAATTCTACAGCTCTAGATAGCTTAGCATTCTTTGTTAAAGTCCATAGGACTTTTCATATGGGTTCGGTAGGTTACATAGGGTCTGATTTTGTCATGTTTCTTGGTGCAGTGAAATACTATTCAGTGTAAGGCTAGCAGAATAGGCTCTAAGAAATGTTGTAAAACTCCTTGAGTTACTTGGATCATTTGAAAGGTGCTACATAAAAATGATTGTTTCATAATTTTCCAGTTACTGTGGTGTCTTTATCAGATACAATGCCTATTTTGTATAATGCTCATTTGTAACTTTATAATTTTTATTTTGGGCTAGTATCTCTGAGAGCCTTTAAGGAAAGTACTATATACTTTAATAGGATGAAAACAATACATTTTTATAGTAATTTTTAAAAAAAAAATCTGTAAAGCCTATCCTTTCTATAGGGTTTTTTTAACCATTGTATAAAATGTAAGCAAATTCTAAATAGTGGTTCTAATCGCCTCAAGAAAGATGATCATTTTCTATTGCATTCTATAGAACTTTACTTATAACAGGGGCACAACTTCAAACTTAAGTTTGCTACATCTTTGACAGCTTTTTGTTTAACATAATTCCCTCCCCTACATCAGATGAACATGATTGTTATCCTGTGTTACTACCCATAACTCTGATTCGTTAATGACTCTGGTGTCAATATGGTGACCTTGAAAATGCTATAGCTCATGGAGCATAATAAAAATTCTAATAATACACTGGAAAGATATACCAGTAAGTTTAACCCCTATGGCATGATCTACTGCTCATTGAAATCCAGGGGATTTTTCCAATCTCTTCAGCGGGTGTCAGATCAGATCTTATGATGATTAAGCACTTCTTATGCATGTGAATTCCAAGATCAGAAGTAGGAACAGCTTAAATCAATCTGATAATAAAATCCTGGAGACACTAGGTTAATAATTTCTTAAAGCAAATTTGTTTAGCTTGTTTAGATTTTTGTGTAAACGCAAGACTCGTTATGCTCTGAGCCTCTCTCCCTGCAGAAAGAGCCATGTCTCCTTCTACTTTATGCAGGCAATAAAACAGGATTATTAACAAAGAGAATTTGCCTTATATAACTTCTGGATGCCCCTCCCCCACTGAAGCTCAGGATCTGACATCTCTACCCATGCTATATATCCTATGGCTTCTATGCTGCACTCCCATGTTTATAACCCGGAGGTCTGTATATTCCCATGTTTATATCCTGTGACATCTATCGTTCTGCTGCACTCTCATGTTCATTGCCTCTTACTCTATTGCATTCCTATATTTATACAGTATCCTCCTCCTTAGCTGCACTCCCATGTTAATAGCCAGTGATCCTGCCACACTTCCCTGTTTATATCTTGTAACTTCTGTAGTTCGGCTGGATTCCCAGACAGGTTCTTATTCTGTTGTATTCATCATGTTTATACAGTATCTTCTTTCTTAGCCCATGTTTACTGCTTGTGATCCTGCTACGCTCCCATGTTTATATTCCATAACCCTCCTGTCCTCCCATATTTATACCCTGTGGCGTCTAAAGCCCTGTGGTGCTCTCATGTTTATATCCGCTCTGACATCTCTAGCCTGCTGCAACTTCAGTCCAGGTTCACAGCATAAACTGAAATGCAGTCAGAAGGGAAAGAAACAAATACAAGTGAAATGAGACACCCATATCTTCACTTTCTGTTTTCTGAGCTGTAGTTGATATCCTTGGTGTGAATTGATCTTTCTACCCCTCTGATAGACTGTATGCTGAGCATTTGGTCTATCCCGGATTCGGAATCAAAACAAGAACATTTAAGTGAGCTATTTCAGTTCAAATGATTTTAAAGTAGCTTCTTTCAGTTAGGTCTGTGGAATTCACCATTGTTAATTATTTCCATTTTTACCCTTCTAAAAAACTATTGCAGCATCCTGCAGATCCCCTGCATCTTACAGTAGGGTTACTGGCATGACATGCGTGGTTGCTGTCCCATATTGTGATTACGCACAACAAACTAGATTAAAAGAACATGAAGGTTGAAAAGTCAAGCACTCAAAAGTTAGGAAATGCCAGAATCTGAGGTTGCTAGAAGCTTGCACTGATAATAAGAATAGCAGCATCTACTTCACAGTGGCTGAATTCATCTGTTTGGAAAGAGCTTTGAGATCCTCAAATGAAAAAGGCATAGGTACTGCCAAATTAAATTACCACCATCACATGCTCTGCAACTATTGTCACACTCTCAAAAGAAGGTGTTATGGTTCATCATTTACAACTGTGCATTGGGGTTATAGCCTGAGTTCTTAGGTTCATAGAATTTAAGCCCAGAAGGCTCCATTAGATCATCTAATCTGATTTTAAATTCCATTGAATTGCACCCAGTTACCCCTGTACTGAACCTACTAAATTGTGTTTTACTAAAAAGTCACTTGTCTTTCTGCTAAAGCATGTCTTCCAGAAATCAGCCAGTCTTAATTTGAAGACCTCAAGAGACAGAGAATCCACCACTTCCCTTGGTAGCTTGTTCCAATACTGTTAATAATGTCTGCAATATTTCTCATTTGAATTTGTCTGGCTTCAGCTTCCCATCATTGGTTCTTGTTATATATTTTTCCTCTAGATTAAAGAGCTCGTTAGCACTCCCTACTTTCTCCTTGTGAAGGTACTTATACACTGCAATCAAAACACCTCTCAGTCTTCTTTTTGATAAACTAAAGATGCAGATAGGTGCCTCGCAGGATTTTCAAAAGCTCATAGGCACCTAACTCCCACTGATTTCAAATCCCCATAGGCATCTATCTGCATCTTTAGGCACCAAAATACCTTTAAAAATCTGGCTCTGAGTGCCCAAGTCACCTTTGAAAATGGGACTTAAGCATCCAAGTGAGTCATGAGCCTTTGAAAATATTATCCTAAAGGTAGGTCATGTAGCTGACACAATGTGCCGCATTAACCCAGGGAGTTGTAACAGGGTGGTGTCGGTGACTAATCATGATTGTGCACTGAGTCTAAAAAGTACTTGCCTACTTAAAAAAGGCAAGGGGCTGTTCCTGGTCATAGAATTATAGAATCATAGAAGATTAGGGTTGGAAGAGACCTCCAGAGGTCATCTAGTCCAACCCCCTGCTCAAAACAGGACCAACACCAATTAAATCACCCTGTCCTAGGTGGGGAGATAGGGGGTGGAGATGCACAGAGCTGATTGCATGAAGGGCTGGTGGTGCTGAAATGAGCCCCTGGCAGCCTGGCCTGGCAGAGTTAGATGTGGGATAGAAAAAAGCACGCCATGTCTCCTGTTAATGGTCATGAAAAAATTAAAGAGCAATTTAGTTAACTTGTGGCAACATTTTCTAGCACAGGAAATAAGCAATCAAAACTTTAGCAACTGTTGCATCAAAATATTGACGTTAAAGCTGCTGTTTAAATGGGGTAGTGTAGTTGAGGGGAAACATGGGGAAACAGAGCTTTCCCACTTCTCATTTGGGAAATATGGAGATTAGGTTAGTTTACCCATTTTCTACCACTCGGGTTGGCTATCAAATCTAATAGCAATATTAGGCATTTAATTAGATTAGGTCTTTGGGTTTGTATTGCAGTTTGCATTTCTCTAGTGCCTTCGATCAAAGTGTCTTTAGTTTACAAACACTAATTAATCAGTCTCATTGCCACTCATGAGAGGTAGGTCAATATTATTATACCTGTTTCACACAAGCATACTGAGTCACTGAGAGGTTTGACTGACTTGCCCAAAGGTCAGTCACTCAGGCATAGATCTAAGAACAGAAATCAGAAGGCTGATGCCCAGAACCTGTTTGAAGGCTGCAAGGTTCTGAGAACTTTTCACTCCTGCAAAGCTCTAACTGTTTTGCTAGATTCGGGCCAGAGTGCTAATCACGGGACTCTGCTACAAAGTCCTAGAGCTAAATCTAAAGAGGAGTAGAAATCAAGATTTTCAAAAGTGATTAGTGATTTGGGGTCCCTCAATTTCTGGATGCTCAACTTGAAACACTTAAAAGGGACCTGTTTTTCAGAAAGTGCTGGGCACTCGGCCTCATAATATCAGGTCTCTTTTAAGATGTCTCAAGCTAGGCCTTTGCAAATTGTTCAATGTTCTCCATGTATTCCCGTTCACTTATGAATGCTGGGTCTGATTCTCCAGTGCCTTGCATAGTTGGTTACACTGGGATTAATGTAAAACACTATCATTGTCACTTAGTAATGATTTGCACTCACTGTGCGCTGACGGAAATGATGATATATGAGGTGCAAAGCAATGGAAGATCAAACCTTCATATGTTTTATAAAAAAAAGGCATTAACATTTTCCTAAAGGAGGGTAACATTCTCTGAGAAATAACAGTCCAGATTTTACTCTAATTTGCTCCAGAGTAAATCAAGAATTACTCCTCTGACTTCTCTTCTCTTCTATTCAGGTTCTTCTACTAATGCCTATCACTTTACTATCTGAATATCTTCAATCAAATGACTCTGGATTTACACTGAGGTAACTGATACCAGAAAATGGCCTAATAAAATTAATTTGCCACATAGTGAGGTGAAGAAGCCAGCATACTGCAATCTGGGGAGTAAGGAATTCCTGGGTTAACACATTCCCACTACTATGGGATAGTCTAATTTTAAAAGCAGGAAATTCCTCAGAGCAACCAGTTCCCAGTCCCAGCTGAGAGCTGACTAATAAAAGCACTGTGAAATATTTACTGGGGATAGCTGCAGAATATTAAGAACAGACATGGCCTAGAAAAATCAGTCAAACCCACCCTGAAAATAAACCTCTGTCATCAGATTTGATAGCATCTGGCCGTGGCTATGTCCAACTGAATTAGAGAAGCCGTGTCTATCAGATGTCTGACCTTGAACTCATCAGACACCTGACATGTGCCAGCTGTAAGTTTCATTCTATCAGGAAGTTCTTAATCACTAGCAGAGTTCTTCTACTGCCTGCACACTTTGGTAATTAACACTATCCCACTTTTCTTCTTTAGAGCAGGCTGCACCCACAGTGTCCCAGGTAATCTGTAAAATAAAAGCAACCCCTGGCTGACTTCAGAGTCCTCACAATCAGCCCACCACACTTAAAAAGGGCTTAATATCTGATAATAAGAGGGAAAGTATTTATAAGCCAATAACAATGGGGCAGTTGAGCTCAGCTGAGAGCTATAGGGAGGAATTTGCAAAAGCATTCAGTGTTGCCCTAACTATGCTCCCATTCAAGTCACTGGGAATTTTACCAATAGGAGAAGAGTGCTTTTGACAATCCCATCCACAGGATTTAATACAACCCAGCTGTGAACGTTGCGTCCCGATATGAATATGAAGTTTCCCAAAGTTGGAGAATATTTGGATTTGAGATTCCAGTTGTGGATCATTTTACAAATAATGGCCAGAATTTTCACACCTGGGTGCGTGAAAGTTGGCTCCTAAATCCATATTTAGGCATCTAAATAAAAGTAGTCTGATTTTCAAAGGCAATGGGAATTGCTTATTTGCAGCACTTTTAGATAATCAGACCTCGTTTATTTAGGTGCCTAAATGTAGACTAAGGGCTTCAGTCTGGGCCCTGAGGTTTGTTTACTCCCAATCCATGGACCCCACTGCCTCCTAAGCAGAGAGGGCCTGCTTCTGATCTCGCTTATATAGGCTTTACCTTCCAAAATGGGAATAATGCCTAGTTGTTCTGAGAATTCATTTATTAATGTCCGTAAAGTGCTTTCATGCTGCTGGAAAAAGGGGTAGGAAACATAATGAAGTGCCAACATACTGAAATCTTTTGGGACTTTAATTTCTTAGCAAAAGTTTACAGCAGCTCAGGGACTTCTCTCTCACTGTGGTGGAAACAGTTCCTTTGACCCACTGAATGGAAGTGAGACATTTTCAACCACTTTCCAGATGTGACTGTCTGGGTATCAGCAAAAACAACAAGGAGTCCTTGTGCCACCTTAGAGACTAACAAATTTATTTGGGCATAAGCTTTCGTGGGCTAAAACCCACTTCATCAGATGCATGGAGTGGAAAATACAGTAGAGAGATATAAATACACAGCATATGAAAAGATGGGAGTTGCCTTACCAAGTGGAGGATCAGTGCTAACGAGCCAATTCAATTAAGGTGGAAGTGGACTATTCTCAACAGTTGACAAGAAGGGAGGAAAAATTACTTTTGTAGTGCTAATGAGTTCAATGTAATCTAGGTAGCCCGTTTCAAACAGTTGGTAAGGCAACTCCCATCTTTTCATATGCTGTTTATACCTGTTTATTTATACCTCTCTATTGTATTTTCCACTCCATGCATCTGATGAAGTGGGGTTTAGCCCACAAAAGCTTATGCCCAAATAAATTCGTTAGTCTCTAAGGTGCCACAAGGACTCCTCGTTGTTTTTGCGAATACAGATGAACATGACTACCACTCTGAAACCTTTCAGAGTAGCAGCCGTGTTAGTCTGTCTGGGTATCACTCATCGCTCCCTTATCTACAGCTGCAGAAATGCAGTGAGTCACAAAGCAAAGCAGAGCAGCTGTTAATGAGCAGTATGAGTGCAAAGAACTGCTGAGATCATTGTCACCTTAGGCACAACTCCTGGTCAACCGCAGAGGGAGGAGAGAATATGTTCTACCCACTATTTCTCCTCTCTCTCTTAAAAAGAAAACTTTGGGGTCCTGCTATTTTTCTGTTTGTATTCCAGATAATGAGCCAGATCCTCAGCTGTTGTAAGTTTTCACAGATCTATTGATTGCTACACCAGTTTACACCAACTGAGAATTTGGCTCTCTGTGGCCCCAGTTATGTTAATATAAAAGATGCAGTGCAATAATAAAAAAACAAAATACTGTAGATTTGGCACTTAGGGTGTGACTTTCAAAGGTGTTAAGGTGCCTTAAAGATGCAGGTAGGTGCCTAGTGGGATTTTGAAAAACTTGGTGCCTCTTTCTGTGCCTAAATACCTTGGGGTCAAATTCTGCCCTCACTTATATCCCAGGAGGTCAATAAATAAGTCAGCTGGAGAAATCAAAATGTCACCAGGGTGTAAATCAGCACACAGTTGGGCCCTTATTGTCTTCTCTGTTCCCTTTTAATAATGGCATACTCAGTAAAATAAACTAATGCACAAACTACTAATTAACAAATGCTCCGTTGTCACCAGTCCCAGGAGTTTTAAGAACAGCCAGGGTGAGCCTGTACACTACTTGTCATCTTTTTATAAATCGGACTGCTTTTACCCAGACACCAAATATACATTGTCAATACACTAACACCAGTCCTATTTCCATTCACAAAAGATTTTAAAATTCCTGTTCCCAAGATCAGTAACAATCCATCCCTCTCTCACACACACTTCAAAATATGTCTAGGTCCATTTACTCCTAAAAAAGCAGGCTGACTCTCCTAACATAAAGCCTCACCTGTTCTATGCCTTTGCTACTCTTTTAGAGAATTAAAGAGGATTTATCTGTATCGTGAGCTGTTCTGGTCAGAACATACAAATATAACATCATATTTAAAGTGTGATGTTCTCAAGAGGAAGTGACAAGTATTGACTCCAAATATTTGGGCAGATAAGTACATTGAACTGGTGCTGTTTATATAGGGTCTACTTTTCACAGCTGCTGGACACCCTCATTTCTCATTGACTGCTTAATTTTTAGGCTTCCCATTATGCAGTACCCAAATAACTGTGGTTCCCAATCATTTATATAAACAAGACAGCCTGTTCTTTACACGTCACTGGCTGCTGCATTATGACTGGAGTGAACTATCCTCACTTCATGAAGAACAAGAAGAAAGGAAAGGGATGAGTCAATGTTAGCATTTTTGAATGATCTCTGAGAGGGACTAAGCTCTCTGTTACTGTCTGTGAGGAAGTAGTGAACAGCTCTGAATGACTAATAAAAACTTACTTAAAATCCATCTTTCCAAGGACCTGGTATTGTAGGCCTTGTCTACGCTTTCTGTGCTGTGACTCCTGAGGTGCATACACGGCCAAGCCACTTTGTATGCAGAAACTGCGCAGATGCAGTGCTGTAAAAAAAGCAACCCAATGAGAGGTATAGGGCTTTCTGCGCCAGATCTGCAGGGCTGCGGTGCCAGTGTAGACACCCTGGGCGATTAAAGTGCTGCGATTGGCCTCCAGAATGTGTCCAACCATGGCTGTTCTCACCTCTCTGGTCATTGGTTTGAACTCTACTGCCCTGCCCTCAGGTGACCAACCATGAGCCCCACCCCTTAAATTCCTTGGGAATTTTGAAAGTCCCCTTCCTGTTTGCTCAGTGATGCATGCAGTGGTCTCAGTGCATCTTTCCAGGTGGCCAGGCCTGCTCCACACACCAGGCGATCGCCCGCTTGGAGCAATGCCGAGCTGCTGGACCTCATCAGCATTTGGGAAGAGGAGGCTGTCCCGTCCCAGCTGTGCTCTAGCTGTAGGAATTATGATACCTACGGACAGATATTACGATACATGACAGAAAGGGGCCATGACCAGGACACACTGCAGTGCAGGGTCAAAGTGAAGGAGCTGCAGAATGCCTACTACAAGGCGCGGGAGGCAAACCGCTGCTCCGGTGCTGCATCCACAAGGTGCTGGTTCCACAAAGAGCTGGACGCGGTACTCGGTGGTGACCCCACCTCCACTGTGAAGAGGCCCATGGTTACTTTGGGGGCTCGCATGTCAGTCGAGAGTGAACCAAGCCAAGAGGAAGAAATCTTGGATGAGGATGTGGAGCAGGATCCAGAGGCAGAGGGCAACTCAGTGTTCAGAGCAGCCAGGAGCTCTTCTCTACCCTGGAGGTGGCTAGCCAGTCACAGCGGTAGGAGCTTGGCAAAGCGGAAACAGGCAAGGAGGCCCCTGGTAAGTGGCTTTGATTTTGGGAATCACTGAAGCAAGTTGTTGGGGGAAGGAGGGTTGCAGAAGGTCAGCTAGTTTCTGTGTGCTGAGCTTGCAGGGAGGGATTTGCAAAAGGCAGGATTGTGTCTGTGTGATGTGCGTACCACCACATGCCTAGTCAGAGTGGCGGAACAGGGTGTTGATGGACTCCCTCACTTCACGTGAATCTGCCTCAGAGATCTCCACATAACTCTCATGGAGGTACTGGGCAATCGGCTGCCGCAGGTTCTTTGGCAGAGCTGCTTTGTTTCTTACCCTATTAAGGGTAACTTTCCCATGCCACTGTGCCGTCACTGGGGGCGGGGGGATCATAGCTGCACACAGGTGAGCCACATAAGGGCCAGGGCAGAAGCCGCAGTCTTGGAGAAGATCCTCCCTGGATTCCCTGTTCACCTTCAGCAGTGAGATATCTTCCATAATGAACATAGCCTGTGGAAGATGTGGAGACAGTAATGATTTTAATGCCCCTCTACAGTGCTGGATTTCCCCAAGAGCCACGTGCCCAGTGCCAATACTGTCCTGAAACACTGATTTCCCCTGCCCCCTGCGGCTACTCACCATTTTGGGGGTCTTGTGGCTCATGTGTGCTTGCCTGGGGTCAACCAGTTAGTGATAGGTATGTGAATAGTGGCTGTGTTTTAAATTATTATTTATTATTATTATTTATTATTACTATTACCAGCAGCAGAGTGAGTTTGTATGTGTGGGGGGGAGGGGTGAGAAAACCTGGATTTGTGCTGGAAATGGCCCAACTTGATTATCATACACATTGTAAGGAGAGTGATCATTTTAGATAAGCTATTACCAGCAGGAGAGTGGGGTGGGAGGAGGTATTTTTTCATGCTTTTTTTGTGTGTATATAATAAGATCTTCTACACTTTCCACAGTATGCATCCGATGAAGTGAGCTGTAGCTCACGAAAGCTTATGCTCAAATAAATTGGTTAGTCTCTAAGGTGCCACAAGTACTCCTTTTCTTTTTGCGAATACAGACTAACACGGCTGTTACTCTGAAACCTTTTAAAACACTGATACAGTGGTCTCTGTGTTGCAAACAATAGTGCTTCTATAAAACGTTGCATTTTGGCTTCACAGATATGAACTTGGGAGTCCAGCCTCCCTCTTTGTTATTGTCAGCTGAACGGCTGCGCACAGTGATGAGTTGCCAAAAGCTGAAGAACTGGTTCCTTCAGTCGCTCCGGGTCTTCAGTGGCACTGAAGGACCTGCTGCCGAAGTGCTGCCAAAGACCCAGAGCGAGTGAAGGACCCACTGCTGAAGTGCCGCCAAGGACCCAGAGCGTGTGAAGGACCCGCCGCTGAAGTGCCACCAAAGACCTGGAGCGCTGCCTGGTGAGTAAAAAATAAAAAGGGATTCTCAGGGGAGCCTCCCCAGCCAAGAGCTCAGGCGGGCCGGACAGGACGGTCCCGTGGGCCGGAGTTTGCCCACCCCTTTAACAACCGGTTCTAAACCAGCTTCAAAATGTAACAACTGGTTTGCGCGAACCGGCTCCAGCTCACCACTGGCTGCGCGGGATTAGAAAGCAGCCACAAAAAAGTAGAGCGGACCTTCTGCGTGATGTCATGCTACACTCCATGGCAGAAAAACAAGAATTGAAGGAGTGGCGGGACAACGAGAAGAGGGACCGAAAGGAGAATGCGGCACACAGAATGAAGCCACGGAGCAGCTCTTAACTGTTATGGAGCGCCAAGCGGACATGCTCCAGGTGCTCCTAGCACTGCAAATCGAGCAGTTCTGTGCCCGCCCTCCCCTGCAGCTGCTGTCACAAAACTCTTTCCCATGCTCCCCCCAGACACCGCTAACACACTCTGATCAACCTCCTGGCTCCAGTCTGTACCCGCTGCATTCCACTCCTCCCCCATCACAGTCCAGCCCTGCCGACTCCCAGTACCCACTGCACTCAATACCCGTCCCTCTGTAGTTTAGCCCTGCTGAAGTACAGTACCCGCTGCACTGCACTCCAAAAGACAAGGTTGGATACGATACCTGGACATATACAAATCTTTATCCGTCCTGGGACCCCACCTCCTCCTGGGACTCCCCCTTCCACTATCCCCCACAGTGCTGATGTGTTTTTTTGTTTGTCTCTCTCCTCTGGTTGTTGTTTTTTAATAAAAGAATTGTGTTGGCTTGAAAACAATCCTTATTCCATCAACTGAAAGCAAACAGAGCCCTGCAAAGCAACAAGCAATTTTCTTAAACCTTCATAGTGCATCGTCTGCACCAATCACAATCACCTCCAAGCGTTACAAGCACTGCACTCCTGAGCATAGCAACAAATGTTAGAGGCTTTCAGCTTCAAACTGCTGCCTAAAGGTACCCCTGATCCTTGTGGCCCCACACTGCACCCCTCTAATAGCCGTGGTCTCTGGCTGTTAAAATTCAGCCTCCAGGTGCTGATCTCTAGGGTCTAGTCCTGAGTGAAGCTTTTACCCTTCCCTTCACAAATATTATGAAGCATGCAGCACGCGGCTATAAACATAGGAATATTGTCATTGGACAGGTCCAGCCCCCCATAGAGGCAGTGCCAGCAGGCCTTTAAACAGCCAAAAGCACGCTCAACAGTCATTCTGCACTTGCTCAGCCCGTTGTTGAACCTCTCCTTGCTGCTATCAAGGTGCCCCGTACATGGCTTCATAAGCCACGGCATTAAGGGGTAGGCCGGGTCTCCCAGGATCATAATTGGCATTTTGACTTCCCCTACAGTGATCTTCTGGTCTGGGAAGAAAGTCCCTGCTTGCAGCTTCCTGAACGGCCAGGGTTCCGAAAGATGCGTGCATCATGCACCTTTCTGGACAGCCTGCGTTAATGTCCATGAAATGCCCATGGTGATCCACAAGCGCCTGGAGAACCATCGAGAAATACCCTCCTGATTACTTTACTTGGTGGCTACATGGTCTGGTGCCATCATTGGAATATGCATGCCTCTGCAGTTAGGGAAGTCCGTTTGTGCAAAGCCATCCACAATGCCATGCACATTGCCCACAGTCACGGTCTTTTGGAGCAGGATGCGATTAATGGCCCTGCACACTTCCGTCAACATGAGTCCAACTATCGACTTTCCCACTCCGAACTGGTTAGCGACCGATTGGTAATAATCTGGAGTAGCCAGCTTCCACAGTGCAATCACCACACACTTCTCCAACGGCAGGGCAGCTTTCATTCTCGTGTCCTTGCTCCGCAGGGCTGGGGCAAGCTCATCACACAGTCCCATGAAAGTGGCTTTCCTCATCCGAAAGTTCTGCAGCCACTGCTCGCCATCCCAGACGTGCATCATGATGTGATCCCACCACTCACTGCTTGTTTCCTGAGCCCAAAAGCAGCTTTCCACTGTGGTCAGCACCTCCGTGAACGCCGCAAGCAATCTCATGTCATAGCTACTATGTGTGGCGAGATCAATGTCGAACACCGCTTGCCTCTGTAGCTTAAGGAACAATTCCACTGCCACTCTGATGTGTTGGTCAGAGCGAGCAGCATACTGGTCAACGGTTCGGGATCCATTCCTGCAGACCGAAGAGGCAGAGCGTGCACTACACAAACCATTGAAAGATGGTGCCAAATGCAGACGGAAGCACAGAGATTGCTGGGATGTGAAGCAATGCATCATGGGGCATTGGGACAGGACTCAGGATGCCCCGCAACGCTCTCCGCCTTCCCACAACACTTAGCAGCCGAAGAGGAAGAGATGCTCTGTGGGATGGCTGCCCAGAGTACACTGCTCTGAATGCCAATGTAAGTGCTGCAAGTGTGGACATGCCATTGCGCAGGCAGCTCACAGTGTGAACACACAACAGCGGTTTCCCTTCAGTGCTCTCTGAGTGGTGCTGTAACTGCTGGCAAAGAAACTCTGCCAGTGTAGAGATACCTATATTAGCAAATGCTGTATTCCAGGATTTTTCCTCTTTCTTCAGCAGTTCTGTGATACGGATTGAGAGAGCAGTCCAAAGAGGTATCATTTCATTTTCACTAGGAAGTTTATTATAATGGTCAATTGTTTATCAGATACCATACACTGGCCTATATATTATTATTTGTATTGTCTTTTCACATTTGCATCTCAGCTCCATTGTGCTAGGCACTGTACGAACATATCACAAGAGCTGGTCAGAGAAACTTTGACAGAACCATATTCTGTTGGAATATGCAGTTCTACCTAAAGCAAAATGCTTCACAAAATTGGGTCAATTTTGCCAGAATTTTGTTTTGGAAGGAAACCAGAAAAGAATTCCAGCAATGTCAGAACACTGACATTTTCCAAACAAACCATCCTGATTTTTCAGTTTGAAACAACTTGGTTTCAATTTTTTCTATTATATTATAGATTATAATAAAATACAAAATGTAAAAAGTCCATACAATATTTATTTTGTCAAAACAATCCATTTTGGTCAACCCCCAAAAAATTTGTTCAGAATTTTCCTTTGCAGAGAATTTTGAAATTTTGGGGAGTTGGTTAGATTCAGAATGAAGCCTAATTCTGAAATCTTGAAATCCTGGATGAAACAGAGCTTCCCTCATCTGCACAGCACATATATCCCTGCTCCAAAAAGCTTGCAATCTGAGTATAAGAGAAGAGACCACAGGGCCAGGTTAACATTATAAACTTACATCGATACAACTGTCGCTCAGAGGTATGAAAATTTCACACCCCTGAGCAACACGGTTATAGTGACCTAGCCCCCAGTACAGACAGTGCTATGTCAGTGGGAGGGCTTCTCCCATCAGCATAGTTACTGTCTCTCGTGGATGTGGATTACCGATAGGAGAAGCTATCCTGTCCGCATGGTAATGTCTTCTCTGAAGCGCTAAAGTGCTAAAGCTGCGCCACTGCAGTGTTTTAAGTGTAAACCTACCCTAAGTGCACCCAACAAACAGATGGTGGCGTACAAGGTAGCAGTGAGACAATGATGACCAGTATCATATGCAGGGGACAAACACACTCCTCAAGTGTTTTTCAGCCATCATAGCAGAAGGGAGTTGGTTGAAGGTCAAAGTGTTTAGAATTTTGTGGTCTTACACTTGCAGCTATGGATGCCCAGAATGTGATCAGAGCCCAGTGCATCCTGGGCATCCATAGCTGCAAAATTAGCTCAGAATCCACCATTGGCTACAGAACTGTAATCCAGAATCTCAGCTTTCCTTTTTAAACAAGTGAGTTTTCTTGTTCTTATGTTGGGAAACCTTCAAATGGGCCTGGAAAGGAAATCAGTGCAGTGTTGTCTGCCTGAGTGTGCAGACTGGCTGAAATGAGAGATCTGAGAGAAGCGTGATCTGTCTCAATTATTTTTAATGGATTGTTAACTCTGAAACCTGATAATGATTTAAATATCTCAACATTAACCATTTCACACTATTTTTAGCAGGACTGTACAGCTAATGTGCTTACCCAGCATTGCACTCACATTGGCAAATATTGGGGCAAGGTCAAAGTTTTCTGAAGTGGGGAACAAGGAATTGTTGTGCTTCCCCAACCCTCCAAAGAAAGAATGTACAGTCACTTCCAACCCCGTCTACTAGGATAGGAAAGGAGGAGATACCGATTTAGGTTCATTTTGCTGTTAAGAACATGGGGCTCTGACTATGATTAGCTACAGGAGGGTATGCCCTTTTCCTGTGACTTCTTGTGTATATTTAAGCCCCGTGTCCAGAGGATTTAGTGGGATGGAGCTCTGCGCTTCCTATATTGGTGAAAAATAGGAAAGCCAGCTCTGGCCAGCTTCATTTGCATATTGTTACCACCATTCCACCATGTAGATTATACTGTCTGATGAAAGGGCATAGGAACTGTGCTAACTGTGCCCTGAGTGAGGGTTCACCAGGAGGGTGCCAGATGTGAATTAAGGTTGCGTAATAGAGCTAGGGGCCAGCAATGGGAAGGAGACAGCTTTTCCTTGCATGAGGACCCTGACTCCAAGAAGCAGGGACTGTCCAGGGGTCCTATGTACTTTTGGTATCTCACTTGACATTCATGCAGCCGGACGAAGGAATCTACAGACTCTTGACTGGTGGCAATGGAGCAAACCTCTTATCCAGAGATGTGGCAGCGGAGTGGGGTCTGGATCAGCAGCAGTAGAGTGGACTTCTTGACAGGACCAGTGGAGTGGAGCAGACTCTGGACCAAAGATGGCTGTGGTGCAGACTCTGTGGTCAAGCTGGCCGAGGTGAGCTGAGTCAATGTCACAGGGGATGCTGGGGCTGCACCTCAGGGTAGGGCCAGGCTGAGCAGTTCTGACAAGGATTGGACTGCCAGCTCTGGGACACTTACTGAGATTGGTGGTAGGTTGGATAAACTCCTAGTAGGTTGGCTGGGCTTTTTTTTGCTTTTACATATAGAAATATTAAGCCGTCCCTGTTGTGGGATTGTTGTGGGATTGTTTGGTCTGTGTTCCTCCTCCCCTCACTTCCCCAGTAAAAGATTCCCTCATATCTCAAACTAGATTCTCAAGTGCTTGTGAATGGGGAAGAACCGCTTACTAAGGGTGGAACTGGAATAAGAGTAAGATTAGGAGAGGGCTATTTTCTAAGAAGGACCCCGCAGATAACCTCGATTGAACCTCTATTGCTTCCATCAGAAGGCAGAAGGGTTATGTATACAACCTGAAAAAGTAAAGCACCAGATCCGCGACATCTAAAAATGAGTGGGTGAAAGTGACATACGGTGCAGTTGGAGTGAATTTGCAGCAGCAGATAAAGATCATCATAATATGTATGATTCAAAACAGGCTTGCCCTGCAAAGTACAAAGCTCATCCCTGCTAATGTTTGCTGAGTGCTCCCTATAGCATTACCCAAGGAGTACATCACATCTGCAAATGGACATTAGTGATGAGTGCAGTGTCAGAATCTAGAGAGATGGAAAACCCACAACATCCTCTGTCCCCCCAGGCCGAATGATACACACCCTCAGGGTAATGGAAAGTTTCTCTGATTTCAAAGCCAGCCACCTATCCAAGCACTCTTATTCTTGGATGTTTACGTCACATTTTTCTCATGTTTTCAGCCACGTGGACAGTGTTAAAAACAAATTATTGCGTTAAGTTGGCCAAAGTTTGGATGTCCTATGTAGCACTTGTTTGTGACTAAGTCCTTGTGAGGTATTTCCTGCTAATCAGGTTTTACTGATTATATCCCTTATTACTTTCCCTCAAAGCCCAAACTAGCCACGGAATACTTGGGGAAAGACTTCTGAAAAACAACTTAAGATGGGAGAAGGCCCATCATCTATTAATTATCTGGTAGACAATGAAGCAAAAGTACCCAGAGCATGCCTTATCTCATCTTTCCCTAGAGGAGTGGGAAACAGATTGACTAAAATGTCAAGAGATGCATCCACAGATTACTGTTTTCACGGTCATCTTCCATTGTCCCCCATTTTTTGTTTGTTTGTATTTTTCTCATTGAGTACTTTGGAATTATGCAACTCTATTAACTACCAGACTGCCTTAGAAACTGTGGATATGATCCACCGAAACAAGATGTATGTTTCATGAAGATTTCCTACTGAGAAAATTATATATTAGTTGTCCATATTTTCCATATTTATGTCCTCTGGTGATGTTGCCGTCAAAAGCTGAGATATGACAGTGTCACACTGGTGCCTTTGTTTTCTTATTTTTATTTCCTTGACTGTCTTTTAGCCTTCACTCAGCAGTGCTGCTGTCTTCATAAAGGCTTTGTAGTGTTGGATGGACTCGCTTTCCAGTCCATAACACTGTAATGTGCCAGGCACACAGTGTTAGATGCCACTCAGGCAAAGGGTTTTGTAAAGTCCAAGGCAGACTGTTTATCATCTATTCCTTAATTTAAGAAGCACAATTTATCATCTGCTACCTCGTAAAACGATCATTTAAATTACCAGCAATTAAATTAGTACAAGTATCAGAGGGGTAGCCGTGTTAGTCTGGATCTGTAAAAGCGACAAAGACTCCTGTGGCACCTTATAGACTAACAGATGTATTGGAGCATACCCACTTCGTCGGATTCATGTAGTGGAAATTTCCAGAGGCAGATATAAATTTGCAAGCGAGAATCACGCTAGGGATAACGAGGTTAGTTCAATCAGGGAGGATGAGGCCCTCTTCTAGCAGTTGAGGTGTGAATACCAAGGGCCTTATATAGCTTAACCAACATCATGTTAGGAAAGAAATAGGAAAAAAAATAGCAAAATTGACAGTCTGGTAGAGCAGCTGCCTAGATGGCTGCAGACCCCTATACTAGCTACAGTCGCTAGATTAAATGAATAGCATATGAGACCTCGTTTTCAAGGTAAAAATCCAAATGCACCTTTAAAGGTTTTCACAAAACTTGTCAATTTATATTCATCTGATGGGTAAATGTGAAAGATGTTTTATTTTTACAGCAAATTCCTCCCACATAACACCTAAAAGCAAAAGGTTCCCATATATCAAAAATAGGGGCCTAAATAGGTTTCTGAATCCATAATCAGGCACCTGAACACTGGTCAGATTTTCAGAAATGCTGATCAACTACATCTTCCAGTGAGGTCACCTTTTAAGATCAGGGCGCAAGTTTAGGTATCTAAATATGGACTAAATATCCTACATTTATGTAGGTATTTTGAAAATCTTTGTCTTTATTGTTAGTGTATTGTTTCCCTTGTGTAGTGCTTTATTCTTATGTCTGTATACACAGTTTTCATAATGAGTATAAATGTCACTGTGACGCCCAGTTTCCAGTGGTTTTTTTATTATTTTTCCCTTCATTATCTACCCTGATTTTATTAAATGCTAGATAACTATTGCAGTGAATGAGTTCATGCTAATTGGAAACCTGAACAATAATAATGATTGATTGTTTCAAAGAGCAATAGAAACCTCCTTTGGGTTTGCCATATATTGCAATCACTTTCTTTTTCCATTCAATGACATCCTCTCTGTGGTGTATGCACTGATGAAATTCTCAAAGCTAGTTTTCTTAGGTGACTACCCTTGTCTTTGCTATCATTGGGGACTGAACCTAGGACCTCCAGAAGTAAGAGTATAAGCTGCTACACCTTTAGGTGAAGAGCTAAATCCACTGGCTGTGAATTATAGAAGACTCAGTATCTGTAATCAAGCACAGAGGGGGATGCCTAACACATACTGAAATACTACACTGAACAGTGGTTTTGCATTCAGCCCCCAGCCTGGTAAAACTAGGGAATTTCAGCTGTGATTTGAAACTCTGGAGTTCAGAGTGAAATGAGAGTGTCCCGTGAACCTCATAAAAACAAGGGGTCAGATTCAGATACAACCATGGAAGTGTTTTGCCTTATGGGTCTGATCCTGCACCACTGAAATCAATGGGAACTTTGCCACTGACTTCAATGGGCGCAGGATCAAGTAGTGTGCAATACAGCGTTTGCATTTTGAGAGAATATAGCTTAGTATCGGGGACCTTCCTAATCTCTTTTCTTTAGCAATTTAACTAAGATAAAAATGGGTTCTTAATAGAAAAAAAATCACAGTACCATTACAAATAAAAATGGCTGCTAAGTGAATGGCTTTCACCACATTACACTGCTTCAGCACACCACAAATATAGCACTCCATTTGACATATCACCAAACCACTTGTTTCCAGCAGAGAGGATGAAGCATTTTCTAAATTTTTGCAGTCTAAGAGTTCACAGCTAAAACTGGCTAATTAAATACTTTTTTGTGGCTAAAATATTAGTCTAGAATGGATTTTTATACTTTCTCTTTCAAGTGAAAGCAAAATCCATTTGTGCCAAGAGGTGGGGATGAAAAGGTTATAAATTCACGTAACTTGAGATGGCTCCAGTTACCAAGGAGATGTGTATGGAGACTCTTTAGATGTTGCCTGAGTCTAATTGTTTGAATATTTTCTCCATGCTCATTAATTGCTCTGTACAGCGGTTTTACATTAAGGACACAGGGGCTCAAACTAAAATCAGAACATTTAATGTGACAAACAATAGCACAGAGTTATATAGTATATATTGCAGCTGAACAGTGAATCCTACCTGAGGTTAAAAATCATGGTTTATATAAAAAGAAAAGGAGTACTTGTGGCACCTTAGAGACTAAACAATTTATTTGAGCATAAACTTTCGTGAGCTACAGCTCACTTCATTGGATGCATAAAGTGGAAAGTACAGTGAGGAGATTTTATATATACACACAGACCATGAAAAAATATACGTTGTAAGGAGAGTGATCACTTAAGATGAGCTATTACCAGCAGGAGAGTGGGATGGGGGGAGAGAAAACCTTTTGAAGTGATAATCAAGGTGGGCCATTTCCAGCACATTGCCAGGAGTTAACAAGAACGTCTGAGGAATAGTGGGAGCGGGGGGGGGGGGGGGGGGGGGGTTGGGGGCAGGAGGAATAAACAAGGGGAAATAGTTTCACTTAGTATAATGACTCAACCACTCCCAGTCTCTATTCAAGCCTAAGTTACATAGCTGGTTTACATAGCTGTAGATGAACATGTCAGTCTGGTAAACTTATTGTATTTGTGGAAATGTGGATACATCTTCAAAATGGGTGAGGCTCCGATGGCTTTATTCAGGAAAAGCCTCCTTTATAGTCAATAGGAATTTTGCCTGAATAATAACCAAGAACTCTGATTTCTTAAGTCTGTACCCAAAGTCAGAATCTTGCCCAAAAGTAAATATGTTTCAATGCGGAGGTGCCTAAAATTGGTATTGGGCAACCATGTGCTAGTTTGAGCTCCCAAATATGTAATCTGGGCACCCAATTTAGCTGCTCAAATTTGACATTTGGGCCAACACAATATAAATTTATTTATTTTATTTATTTGCATAGGAAAATACAAGGAAGTCAATACAAGGGTTCGGCGGCTCTAAGTGGAATGTATTTTTTCTTCTCTTCATTTTACTGTGGTTTGCATTATCATTTACTACTACAGACATTTAAGATATTCTTAGGTTTCAGAATAACAGCCGTGTTAGTCTGTATTCGCAAAAAGAAAAGGAGTACTTGTGGCACCTTAGAGACTAACCAATTTATTTGAGCATGAGCTTTCGTGAGCTACAGCTCTGTTACTCTGAAAACAGCTCATATTCTGTTTTCCTGCAGCCTCAAAGTCCTTGTGAGGTTCCCCTTAGCCCTATGCCTCCGGGAATTTCATAAATAAATTAATGGATTACTGGTTAAAGCAAAAGCATGTTTTGTTCTTTATCAGGCTAATTCATTGTTAGAGATTCCTGAAGCTCTGGGGGTGTTATATTGTTATCACTGCAGACAGAGGAATTCCACACCCACTCAATACCAAAGCAAAGTCCAGTTTGCACCCACTTGCTCAAAATGATGGCATTAGTGCTTCCACCAACTTCCAAACAGATTGCTTTGTGCTTATAAAAGCCAATAAGGAGATGAGGTTGAGGCAGTGAAATTCAAGTTTCAGTTCTATTTCTGAATGCCTGAGGAACTGGTAGTGAAAATGGAATGAAAGGAATTGGTGTCCATGATAGGGGGTGTGGAGGGCTGGGTGGTCTAGCAGTTCGCAAACCTGTCCTCTAGCCCCTTGTCTCTCTGTTAGGGGGGTGGGAGAAATGGATGCCAAGTTCCTGCCACTAGGCTGGAAGTGTTTTGGCCTCAACCCACATTTGAGGCTTTGCCCTTAAGTGGGGCATGGTAAGGGGACCTAGGCCTTCCATCTCCACTGGGTCTCAGGCCAGGGCTCTGCCTTTGGGCTTGATCCCATCTGTGGTCCCGAACCAGGTCCAGCTTTCTGTCTGGCTTTCCGAAGAAGGATTCGTATCTCCTGCAGCCTGTCCACCACCCTTTGGTGGGGCTTCTGAGCTCCTTTTAAACCACCCCTCCAGCTGGAGTGGGCTTGATAGGCCTGGAGGGCTATCTGGGCCCAGTACTGCCTTTTAACAAGTGTGGGTTTGTATACCCTGTGTGATGGGGTGGCTGCCCCACACTGGCATGTACGGGGTAAAAGCAACCCTGGGGAGGCTGCGCGGGAGGCAGCCAATAAGGGAAAGCCTTGTAGTGCCAGCCAATTAAGAGAAGGTTTATTGGAGGAGCTAATCAGGACCAGGCTGGCCCATACAAGAAGGGGCTGCTGAGCAGAGTCGAGGGCAGTCACTCCCTGGAGTTTGAGGGAGGAGGACTGGCTGCTTAGAGGGCTGGAGCACCATGGACAGAGCAGGGTCAGTAGATATGAGGAAGTTCCGGGCTGACAGCTGCCCGACTGAGCCCCTGATACAAGGGCAGAGGAGAGATGCTGGGGCTGTGAGGAAGTGGCCCAGGGAAGGAGATGGCGGAGGTGGAGGAGGGGCAGCACGTGGCTGCCGGCTATAGGGTTCCTGGGTCGGGACCCAGAGTAGCAGGCGGGCCCACTTCCCCAGCCTGTTATTGCCCCCACTTGCCACTGAGGGGAGTGGCCAGTGTATGGACTGCAGTTTGCCACTGAGGCAAGTGGTCGGATTGAGGATTGTCGGACCCCTAAAAGGGGGGAAAGAACCAACTGGGGTACAGTTGGAGGGCTGTGTCCAGAAGAGGATATTGCAGTCTGGGGCGCGACGTGGGTCCTGGAGGTGGAGACAGAAGTGACGATGGATGCACGGGCAACCCCGAGCTAATCCCCAGGACAGCCAGCAGGAGGCACCATGGTTGTTAGTCGAACAAGCCCTGTTATGCCTATCACCATGTTTTCTAGTAGATTCAACATAGAACGACTTATTATGTAATGCTAATAATTTGAATTGGTCAGAAAATGGGAAGTTGTCCATGGAAAATGTTGACATTTTGCCATAACATGAAAAAATTCAGTGTTCAGCAACTGAAAATTTTTAGCAAAAAAAAGATGAAAACTAACTTTTTTTAGTTAAAAACCACAAAAAAATTGGTTTTCCAATCAAAAGTAATTTTTTTGTAGGAATACAGATACCTTTCCATGAATATTTTTGTTTAGTAAAAACCCCATTTTCCACTGAAAGGGTTTTGAAGGAAAAATTTGGACCAGTCCTACTAGCAATAAGCTAAAATGTCAAAAGTCTCCTTTGTAGCCACTCTGAAGTCCTTTTTTGATATTATTATGGTCTGGCCTGCAAAATAATCAGATACAAAACAAAAAGTCAAGACAACAGGACAGATCCTGTCTAGCTCTGCCTGAGGATGTAAGGGAGGGAGAAAGGATGAAAAGAGCTTCTTCCAATCCCCTCCCTTGTGTGTAAGACAACCATAAACATGATATAATGGACACCGAAAAGGCTATTGCTGTCTTTCTAGCCTGGGGCTGAGTCGCTACAGCTTTGAGACTGGTTAGAGGATGTTTTAATGGGGGGCTGAGTACTTTCTTTGTAGTGAATCAGATTGCTTTGCATGAGAATTAGGAGGGAGTGATCTTGTGGAGTTAAAGGTGGTGGGATAGAGCCAGACAATGCTCTTGTGCTGAGGGGAGAACCTGGGGAAGGCAAGGCTGTGTGGGGAAGGCGAGGCTGGAGATAGCCCTGGATAAGGAATCTCTCACCTTGAAGGCCCTGAAACAGGTAAAGTTGGCTGTGCCCCTGCATGCCCTGCAACAAGGGCTCTCCAAAGGCTGGGTTGCACAGAAGGGTCCTCTGAACTGCTGCTAGAGGGCCTTTAAATACTTGAAGTCTGCCCTGGCGAAGGCACCAGTACTGGCATACCCTCCCATTCAAACTGGTAAACACAGATGCCAGCAACCAGGTGCTTGTGGCTGTACTCTCCCAGGACAGGCAGGACAGGGTGGTCGCATAGCCAGCCAGGGATTGAAACAAGAAGTGTAAAGGGTTACCTTGCAGCCACCTGATTTACTCTATATATGGACAAAAAACCCCTGAGGCCTGTCAGCTTTGGAAAGCTGGGAGCACTGGAAAAATGGTGGGCATAAACACTGACCAACTACAACTTCTCAGTGGAATTCTGGTCTGGCTGGAGCAACACCAGGACTGATGCCCTGTCCAGGCTGCCAGCAATGCTGGAACCAGATGTGCCCACTGATCACGAAGACTTAGAGATGTCACCGTTTGTGGACATCCCTCCTGAAGTGCCATCTCTCCTGAGGCTCATGAGGAAACTCTGGTAGAGCTCAAAGAGAGCGATGACCTCTGGGTCCTGATCCAAGGCCATACCTCTTTTATTTGGAGAGTATTAGATATTATCCAGAAAGGCGCCGGGCTTTCTGCCATAGATTGCCATGCTCTGCCCCCACAAAGTAATCCAGCTGCTGAGCCTCTCTACATGAGGAAGAGGGCAGACTAGTAGGCAAGACCTGGTACCCTCGGATCATAGAATATCAGAGTTGGAAGCGACCTCAGGAGATCATCTAGTCCAACCCTCTGCTCAAAGCAGGACCAATCCCCAATTAAATCACCCAACTGATTTTTGCCCCATATCCCTAAATGGCCCCCTCAAGGATTGAACTTACAACCCTGGGTTTAGCAGGCCAATGCTCAAACCACTGAGCTATCCCTCCCCCCAGGAATGAAGAAATGACCCAGATGGTGCTCCAAACCTACCATGATGTTTTGGAACACTTTGGCCCCCTGAAGTTGGAGATGAATGTTCACAGGAGGTTCTACAGGGTGGGGCTGGCCAAGCTGTGCAGGATTGCATTTCAGGTAAGACAACTGCTTGGTCTGCCTCAGCAGAAGGAACCCAGGGGCAGGGCCCCTCTCCAGCTGAGAGAGACAGCTGTGCCCTTGGAGTTGGTATCACTAGACAACTTGAAGATGGAGTCAAGCCAGAATGGTGCATCCTACATCCTGCCCATAGTGGATCACTATCCCAAATTGCTGGACACCACATCTCTCAAGGAGATTGTGGCCAGAGCAACTACAGAAAGCTTCTAGCACTATTTTGTCCAGCCCTATGGCTACCCCACCGAGGTGCATATAGACCAAGGCATGCCCTTTGAGTCACAGATGTTCAATGAATTGTGCTCTCTATAAGGCAGCCACAAGCTAAGGACAACAGTCTACCACCCACGAGGCAATGGCCTTGGGGAGCAAGCCATCTTTATGTTGCTAACAGAAGGACCTGTCAGAGACACGGAGGAAAAACTGGCCTTTCTACCTGCCAGAGCTGATCTGTGTGTATAACACGGTGCACACACCCTAGTTCCTGATGTTTGGCAAGCATGGCCAGCTGCCAGTAGACATGACCTGAGCATTCAACGGGGGGCCTCAGAGAACCAGAGGCCGCAGAATGGGTCCATGAGCATCACCAATGCCTCCATGAGGCAGGCCGGATCGTAGCCTCTAACATGAACCAAGCCCAAGACAGAGGGAAACTGAGCTATGACCGATATGCAGGTGCTGGGCATGGCCGTCCTTAGGCATATGCAGAATACACAGCTGCGTAAGGCATCACGTAATTTGGGGCACTAAATTTCATGGTGCCCTAGGCAGCTGCATGCTGCGTATGTGGCACTGGCTCCAGTGGCCAGCCCCATCCCCCGGCCAGCCCCCCCTGCTCTGCCACCGCCCTGTCCCCATTCAACCCCTTCCCCCAACCGCCACCCCTTCCCCACCCCACCCCACCTCTTCCCACCCTTGCTCTGCCCCACCCCAGCCCCATTCTATCCCTTCTCCTAAACCCCCTCCCCCGAGTGACGGAGGCCGCGGGATTAGCTGGGGCACTGGAGCTGGCAGAAGGGCCAGGCCTGCCCCCGCACTCACCAGCAGGAAGCAGAGCGACCCAGCCCCAGCCCGCTCCGCTCCACCAGCTCCGACCAGCTGGTGAGTGCGGGGGCGGGTCTGACCCCTTCCTCCAAACCCCCTCTCCCAAGCAACAAGGCTGGGAGCTGTGGGAGCGGAATGGGCTGGGGCCGGGTCACTCCGCTTCCCGCTGACACTGGTGAGTGTGGGGGTGGGGGGGCGGACCCGACTCCTGCTGCCGGCACCAGGCCCCCCGCTAATCCCTTGCACTGCCCTGGGCCTCCCTGCCCTGCTGCTGCCCCCCACAGCTTCTGCCCCCGGGACCCTGCAGCCCTTGAGTGCAGCTCCCTCCCCCCTGCGGAGGGGCCAGCCCCCCAGTGGAGCGGTCGCTCCCCCCGCAGAGGGGGTGCAGGTGCTCGGGCTGTGTAGGGCACCACCATAGGTAGGGACGGCCCCGGTGCCAGGCACCAAACTGGACACAGCCTGGGCATATTATCTGTGGGATCCTGTACTCCAAATGGCTGTTACCAGATCCAAGCAGTGTCACATGATGCAGGTTACCCAGTCCCATTGTTCCATGGGCATCCTACTATATTGCCAGCTGCTTTTCAACTGAAGTGTGTGGGGGGGGGGGGGGAGTGTGACAGGGAGTGTATGTATGGAGGAGGGGAGAGAAACAGTGTGTTTTGGGAGACAGAGTGTGTCCGCCTGCTGTCTTGGAAGTTCAGACAGCAGCAGGAAGCATCCACATTAATGGTTTGCTTTGTGTCCCGGAGCAGATCAGCACAGCAGGAAACCACTGTCAGAAACTGTGCTTTGAAAGGGGTGGGGCACATGTCTCCAGGGCAGCCGAGTTCAAAACAATGAGCAGAGCAGTCACGTGAGGCATTATGGGACAGCTCCGAAGGCCAGTTACAGCGCAGAAAGCAATCTAGTGTCTACACTGGCAATAGAGCGCTGGATCCTCTGTGCAAATAGCCTTACGACTCTGGTCAAGGTGGGTTTTTTACAGCGCTGCAATTGAGGCATTTCTGTGCACAAAGTGGCTTGGCAGTGTGTACACATCTGCAGTTTGAGCGCAAAAAGCTGCTTTACTGCGCAGAAACTTGCCAGTGTAGACAAGCCGTCAATCACCTGTGGATGTTCATCCATGTCTCATACGTAAGGTTTAGGAGGAGATGGTCTTCTTCCTTCATTCTCGTATGTGCCTCCATTAACTGAGAATCACTGGGAAAACTCCCTTTCTATGTTAACCCATTCAGGTGATGTTTCCGCTGGCTGTTTTGTTTTGGATATGTGTAGAGTTGTGAAGGCCCATTAATAAAGGTTCATCTTGGGGAGGCTTGTCTCAGTATCAACTCCATACCTAATGTGATTTAAACTCTTGACCATTAAAGCTGAAACATGCCTTAGGCACTAGGCTAGACAGTTTTTCATTACTATATTAGGGAGTTTTTACAGGTGTTTAAATTAGCTATAGGACTGCTCTACTCCTATATGCAGTAGAAACATGGAGTTCCAGATAAAAGACTAATTCAAGAAATCAAATGCCAGGGCTAGGCCATTCAAACAAAGCCTGTTCCCTAAATCATAACTAAAGCCTGTGGAATTTGTTAAAAATTAGACTTAATGCTATATATTATGACTGGATTATTCAGTAATATAAAGCACTTTTTAAATATAGATTAAGTGCAGAGTATTTTTGGATGATCAAGATAATTGTGCTGAAAATGCAGTGATCTGTTTGACAAAGAAACAATAAAATACATTGTGTTTACTAATCAAAATACACTTCAGTTGAGGTGTAATATCATTCCCATTGCAATATTCTCCACTTGAAGAATTTCTCATTAAACTACCATGGGGATATGAATAGTTAGGGCCAAGTCCTGCTCTCAGTTACACCAACACAAATCTGAACTAACTCCATTGAATTTCAGTGATGTTAACACACGAACTGAGAGCAAAATGTGGCCCAAACATATCTTTGAACTTTAAAGTGCACAGTTAAACATTAAGCTACACAAACTTTTATTAGCATCTGTGGGAATTTAGAGGTATTACTCTGAAGTGGAAACATTGTAAGTTACAAGAAGAACATTAATTAAAAAATAAAATATGAGAGCTACAGAGTTTGAACAAAATGAGTTCTCTAGCCTCCAAGATTCACATGTTTAAAAAAAATCCCACAAAACAGACATCAGGATTTCACTATTTCAATGGAACATCATCATCATGATGTTTCTATTCTGCCTCTGGCATTTAGGGCAGTAACACAGCTCCTCCACTCCTGTCTGCTTTGGCAAGTCTTTCAATGGTTCCCCAGGTTTTTCACCTCATCTTCCAGAGCTCTTTGCCATGTTGTTTTCGGGTGGCCTTGTTTTCGTTTGCCTTCAAGTGTCCATCTTATTGCCACTCTGGTGATGGAATCAGTTCCATCTGAAGCACATGACCGATCCATCTCCAATGCCTCCTGGCAATGATGGTGCTCATATCCTCTTGGCTGCACTATGTCAATAGATCTTGTTTGAGATTGTTCTGAGCCAAAAGACATGGAGGATTTTTCTGAGGCAGGTTGTATGGAAATGAAGACAGTTAGGCCATATCATACTTTCTCAATGGAACAGTGAGAAGAATTTTGCTTCATTTTAGTTATATCCACCTTTGTTTGAGTGCTTCAGATGAAAAAGGCAGTGTAAGTACTATATACTATAATTTCTTTAAAATGGCTGCCTGTTCAAATGTGGCTGCTGATTATTATTAAACATGATTAAGAGTCAGTGGTGCGCTTGGTGCTGTTAGGAGCACAGAGCCTAAATAGATGGATGACAAAAACACACTGAGAGATCAGAGGAAGATTCTGTCCTTGATCAGTTGCCTTCTTCATAATAATGCTTAATGTTCTGATCAGTGAGTGAAAGCACTTTTAGTGAGGTGGGTCAGCATTTCAGGGCTTTGTGGACAAAGGGAGTTTTGAGGAGAGGTTTGAGAGAGTAGAGGATGGATTCTGGGGGCATCTGAGGATAAGGATTAGTGGTTAGATCTGTGCAAAAAGATAGTGAGAGCAAAGGTTCAGTGCTTACTGTCATCAATACAATGCCCCAGACTTTGCACTAAGTTTGGTCCTTTAGAAGTATAGAGTAAATAACAGTCATGTTCTTTGTCTAACATGGTTCCGAGTCACACGCTTTTCTCAACAGTAAGCGCTATAGCAGTGGCCTCAATAAACACTCATTTGATTAATCAGCCATTTTGAAACAGGTTTGGTAAACATTGCACTTACCCCTTCACTGCTGGAATAAAAAAAGCTGTCCTAAGAAGTAGCACCTCATGCTGTGAATAATACGGGGGTGATAATACCACCAACATGCTCCTCTGCTGTGCTTAATTTTGTAACAAGGTACAGGTATAATTTCTCACAGCATTTCTTGTGGGTTTTTTAGTTGTAGGTTTACTATAGAAGTGTTGACATTTTATTTGCAGCCAGTAACTGTCCAAGAACTTAGTGGCTGAGACCAAACTATGAAGAAAGAAGAAACAAAAATATTGTTTCCTCTAAAGTAAACATTTGTATGTGATATTAGATGGCAGCTTCTGGTGACTGGTATGTACTTTAAGTGCTAAAAGGGTTTTAAGTACTTTAAGAGTACAATAAGTATTTGCAGTGGATGGGAATCTGGAACAAAGGGAAATGTTCTTTAGTGGGAAAGGTATCAAGATTTATTTGTTTTTTTAAGTAACCCCTCATGGACCCATTTGGAGGAAGCTGTGAAGTCTAAATTAGAGACTATATGGAGCTGACATTGGGAATGTTGTGGTGACACCTGTTTCTGGCCTTTTCTGAAAGTCCACATATCTATAAATAAGAAGCCTGACTCTTAGATCAATGAGTGGAACTGAATTAGGAGAATGAGGTTTCAGGAGAGACCTAGTCTGGTAGGACACTAAAGAATGCAAGCCAGAGCGCTTCACCAAATGCTAGACACTGAGCATGCTTAATAATAAAATCTCTTTCCTACAACTCTGCCTGCCTGCTGCATCATTTATTGCATACAAGCACATAGAGAAAGACAGTTCCTGCCCCCAAAGACCTTGCAATCTAAGTAGACAAGACAGACAAAGGAAGTATTATTATCCCTGTTTTATGGATGGGGAACTGAAGTACAGAGATTAAGTGACTAGCCCAAGGTCACACAAGAAATCTGGCAGAACTAGGCCCAGATCTGAATCCCAGTTCAGTGCCTTAAACCACAAGACCATCCTTCCTCTCATTTTCTAATTACACAGACACCAGCTTTTCTTGGTGTTTATACAAACCCTTCAGTAAAGTTTGGTAAAAGCAAGAGAGTCAGAGGAGAAAGATTTTTCTTATGTTGTGGTAGGTGTATATCATGTATCTTCCAAGCAGAGCAAGAGTTGCACGCATGCTATTGTAGCAGGTCTGTCTTTTTTATAAAAAGAAAAGGAGTACTTGTGGCACCTTACAGACTAACAAATTTATTTGAGCATAAGCTTTCGTGAGCTACAGCTCACTTCATCGGATGCATGCAGTGGAAAATACAGTGGGGAGATTTTATAGACACAGAGAACATGTAACAATGGGTGTTACCCTACACACTGTAACGAGAGTGATCAGGTAAGGTGAGCTATTGCCAGCAGGAGAGCTGGGGGGGAAAACCCTTTTGTAGTGGTAATCAAGGTGGGCCATTTCCAGCAGTTGACAAGAACGTGTGAGGAACAGTGGGGGTGGGGGGGAATAAACATGGGGAAATAGTTTTACTTTGTGTAATGACACATCCACTCCCAGTCTTTATTCAAGTCTAACTTAATGGTGTCCAGTTTGCAAATTAATTCCAATTCAGCAGTCTCTCGTTGGAGTTTGTTTTTGAAGTTTTTTTGTTGAAGGATTGCAACTTTTAGGTCTGTAATCGAGTGACCAGAGAGTTTGAAGTGTTCTCCAGCTGGTTTTTGAATGTTATAATTCTTGACGTCTGATTTGTGTCCATTTATTCTTTTATTGCTTTTGTGGTTGCCTGACACTAATGACCCAACAGTTTAGGTGGATTTTGTTCGCTATTTCTGTGATTAATGAAGTATGTTCAGAGATTAGTTCCCTTTTCGCCCACTTTCAGGTATTATATTCAGGACCTTGTGCTACCAGAAATGTCATGGTTATAGAATTTGCTGCAGAATCCACCCACTGCCATTGAATATTGCTGCTTATGTAAGCTTTCATTTGAAAAAAATATTAAGATCCTGATTCTCATTTATACTAAGGCTAATTTACACACCTCTGGCAGCACAAAGGGCTCTTAAAGTGGGAATAAATTACATTTACTTATATTGTAAGTACCCTTTACACTGGTAGATTGGTGTAACGTGGCCTTAGTTTAAGTGAGAATCAGGGTTTACATTCCCGGTCCTTATGCTGTCCACGAAACCTTGAATCTTCCTGAGTCTGCAGCCAGGCCCAGATCCTCAAAAGATATTTAGGTGCCTAACTGTCACTGATTTCAGTGGGAGTTAGGTGACTCACTACCTTTGAGGTTCTGAGCTACCGATCTTGCACTTTCTGTAGTAATTTTCCCCAGTGCAAATTGAGTGTACAATGTTATTACTGGTGTGGAGAATCCTAATTTAGTAGCATTTGACATCCACTTCACACAGGTGAAAATGACCACACAAGGTAGTGGGGGATCGTTCTGAGAGAAGTGTGAACTGCCCTAATCAATTCAATGAAGTGTTCACTCTGAAACCTAGTGGTGATAGTTAAAATGTTAACATTAACCATTTAACTGCCGATCTGTTTGCTAAAAACATTCAGCTGGTATGTTAATCCATCTTGTTGAACACAGTGGCATATGTTGGGGGAGGTGAAGGAAGGCAGCAGCCTGCTGTCAAGGGTTGCTATAGTGGGGAAGTTCCAGCCACATAAAATTAGAGAGGTCTAGTCTACACACAGTTTTTGTACTGGTATAGCTATGTTGATTAGAGGGGTGATTTTTTGCTGTAATACTATACCAGTGCAAGCCCTAATGTGGATGCAGTTATATGAATGTAAATGTGCTTATAGATGGCTTATTCCCTTTCCTGTATAGAAATAAAGTATACTAGTACAATCACATTTGCATTGGTATAACTGTATTCACACAAAGGGGGTGAGTGTATTGTGTGGCTTTAGCTATGCCAGTACAAGGGGTCCAACTTTTGTAGGCAAACAAGGCCTATGTCACCTAACCCTTGCCCACAAAGGGAAGGGGAAGAGGAGATACATCCTCCTCCCCAATCCCCATTAATCTGTCTGGTGGATGTCAAAGACCCAGACTGCCTCAGATGTTTCTTGACAGCCAAAGCCACATCTGAGCCCTACCCCGTCCTCAAATCTCTGCATTTCCCCTTAAACTTTCTGTGGTAGTTACACCACACAATTAAAAGTGTTTTTTGGGGAAAGAAAAAGATATACATAATTTAGCAGTGTAGTCAGTGTAACAAAGGAGTACTGCACACATTGCGCAGTTAGGAGTTCATGGATCATCAAACCTCCATTTCAAAAATGTATTTGAATTTGCCTCAGGAGTCTCATTTTGCTCCAGCAGTCAGTGCCAGAACACTGCAGAAATTATCTGAAGAATTAAGGTCTAGTGTGCCACCAAGTACACTGGGCCTTTGTCCCTATAATATGCTTAACGTGGTTTATTGCCCACTCGGGGGGAAAAAGAACAACCTCATCTGGCAACTATACTGACTGCTACACTTGTTTTCATGTCAAGTTTCACATATTGGGTATCGGGATTGCATAATTGTATGATGTCTTACATGGGTGTGAATGATTATAATCAGTAGTTTGATTACTCAGAGGTAGCTCCAGCACAGAGGCTTGTCATTATTTGCCGACTTACATTTTCTTATAAATTACCTTGTGTACAGGGTCTGGCAGTTTTGAACTAGTCCCAGTATCCAATCAACTGCAGAGATCTCCTCCCTTCTGTGGGATTAAGAAGCTTCACACCATTTTCCATAGAGAATACAATATATACTTGATTTTACATTACGCTGATTGCAACATCAAAGGGAAAAAAACACAGAAAACATAACTTTCACAAAACCCCATAAATAATCCAATCATCATTTCCCTCTCACAGCAACCGAAAACTTCCTTCTGGCAGAGCGGATTGCTGTTTTGGGATGACATGCCACTATCTGAATACGTACAAGCCATACAAAGTTTACAGAACAATAAATACACATATACATTTAACTAAACACCCAAGCATGAAACAAAAGTCTCTGTACAGTACAGGCATCTGCTTGTTTCTATTTTTTTCTGCTTTGTAGACACTGTTTTTGTAAATGGTAGCCAAAGAGATGCTCTCTTGTTTTGTCTCTAAAAAAGAATCTGATCTGTTACTTTTGGAGCTGAGTTTTCCTAAAAGCCTTTGACAGGTTTTACTATATGGGATTGAACAGACAAGGAAAGAGGAATCTGTCATGGGCAGAGATTGGATTTGGGATTCTCTTCATGGTAACTGAAGGGCCGTCTCTTTCGTTACTGGTTGCACATTTCACGAGGAGAGAGCATATTTTTAATGTCCCACTATTTAAAGAAGACTGTTCTATACTTAGGAGTCACGTATACAAGTCAGGACAGATGTGGAGTGCAGATGGGACTTGTGGAGTAACACTTGAGGGGGTAACACTTTTGTCATGTGATTTCTCAAAAAACAACAACCACCCAACAACCTAAAAACCCACACATTAAAATGAAAGCACTATTTCCCTTCTTTTCCCCCCTAAATCATGGCAGAATTCCAAAATAGCAAAGTAACATTTTATGTGAAATGCCCTAGGAATCCTGAAGATGCAGCATCAAAGTTTTAGATGAAACTTTTTGGGTGAAAAGTTCTAAAGTTATAGGAACCATCCAGAACTTGTTGCTCTCAGGATTGCTAAATGGAAAGTTCAGCGGATCGTTGATGGAAAAAACATGTAAAAAATGTCAGATTCAGAGGGTCATATTTGCTCAACCCTTTTCAGATTGCATTATCAAACATTGGAATTTATTTGACCTCCATCTATGAGTCACTCTGATACTTTGTTGCTTTTCAGCTATATAAACAATAAAAAATTCCAAATTCTAAGCTACAAATAAAGATGGAATTTTGAACACAATGCCATTTTCATCAGCATGTTATAATCCTAAAATATGAACAATATTGAAGCCTTACACATAAGCAATATAGGTGCCAATCCTGTTTCCACTGAAGTTAATAGGAACAGGCCAATACTATACGAATGTTGTATTAAAGCAATGGATAATTTCACTAGGCCAGATTCTGAGAGATACTAAAGCACCTGCAGTTCATTAAATTAAATGTTAGATGCAGTACTTTTCATGATTGGATGTAATAAAAATAATATATTTGCCTTTTAAACATGTTTTTAAGTTATTTTAAATTAGAAGTAAAAGCAAACAAGCATGTGGTGCTGATCCATTTTAAAGATCAGCCCCGTACCTAATGACATCAGTGTGCTATTAAAGGCAAAGCTATGGCAAAGCAGAGCATGTCAGGTGGAGCCCTACATTTATAGACCTAGTCTCCAGTCATGTCACCTGAGGTTGTGAATTTCATGGAATCCATAAACCAAGCAGCATATGACCTGATTGATATGTGACTGGGACATCTTAATGACCGCATCAGGTGTTGCAGGAAGTGGGGAGTCAACGGTGGCATTCTTTTCTCTGAGTCACTAATAAACCAACAGGCTAGAGAGAGGACACTCTTTCACTAGCAAGACAGTTATGAATGAGACATCAAATCATGGCCATGAGCATTCTGTGGTCATTAGAGATCATGTGGCTCTTTTTGTAAAATTAAAGATTAGCTAGGGTTCTTCTAACCAAATTCTAACATAGGCAGTTGCATTCTGCCTATCTAAATTCCTCCTGTAGTTTGAGTTAAATAAGGTCACACCCTCTCCTAAAATATTGGGGATTCTGGTTGTGCACTATTAAACTGTTGGGTTGTCCAACTCCAAAGATGGTCAGTAGTGGGCAACATGATTCCTGATGCATAATCCATACAAATAACTAGGGCTGCTAAGGCAACATTACAGTTGGGAAATAATGGACTTACGGGTCTCAAAATGCAACATTAAGTTTGGAACTTATGCCATAACTCTGCCCCCTTCTTCTTATATCTTAAAAGTCTCTTATATATCTTAAAATATAGTCTCTTTATATCCTTATGTATCTGGAAAAAATATATAAAATGACATACACTGGTATCCGTTATACATCTGGTTCTGTAGACTATCTAGAGTTAGTGAGAACTCTTGATATAACCTTTGCTGGTTAAAAGCTATTGGCTAACACAGTTACCCTCCTTAGTAGTTTGGTATCAGACCCAGACAAACAGTGGGTTAACACTAAACATGACAACTCCTTTGATATCATTATATTTACTACTCTGGCATTAGAGATCGCAGCTGAAAGGCACTCACCCATGTACTACACTCAGCAGATAGGCTGTCTCCTCATTTTCTACACCACCTAGGAACAACCCTCCAGAGAATTTAGAAACTATCTTCAAATTGTGAGAGAAAAGGGTGGGCTGCCAATGGTGGGACAGTGTTTAGGGATAATACTGAATTGTTCATGAGGGCTTAGATAAAGGGTTTAGTGTGACAGCGGCTACATCCACACTGCAGCTGTGCCACTGTGGAGATGCTTTAAGCCAATGGAAGAGCGCTCTCCCATTATCTTAATAATTCCTGCCCCCACGAGAGGCGATAGCTGTGTCGGCAGGAGAAGCTGTCCCTCCGACATAGTGCTGTCTACACTGGCGCTTAGGTCAGCATAATTTACATGGCACAGAGGTGAGGGTTAATCACACCCCTGAGTGACGTAAGTTATACCTAAGTAACCGTACTGTAGATAAGGTCTCATACTCAAGTATTTCCATACCCTTACTTAAAACTCTGCACACTTTGGGGAGGGATTTTCAAAAATGCTCAGTGTTGGTTTAATGCTGTCAAATTGAAATCAGTGTTAAAATTCCCACTGACTTTAATGGGAGCAGAGTGCTTCTGAAAATCCCACACTTAATACCTTGGATGGGGAGAGTTTCCAAAGGCCTTTTACAGAAAAGGAGACTTTGATCGTTCACACCCTGAACTTTAAAGGGCCGATCTCCTGCAAATCCACCCCCACTCTTCCCCCATCCTCAACATTTTGCTTTGCTGTGAGGCCTAAAATAAACTTGATGACAGTTAGGGCTTGTCTACATTACCTACTGGATCGACGGGCAGCGATCAATCCTGCAGGGGTCGATTTATCAAGACTAGTCTAGACGCAATAAATCGACTGCCTAGCGCTCTCCCATCCACTCCAGTACTCCACCGGAGCGAGAGGTGCAGGTGGAGTTGATGGGGGAGCGTCAGCTGTCAACTTACCGCAGTGAAGACACCACGGTAAGTAGATCTATGTTGACTTCAGCTACGTTATTCACATAGCTGAAGTTGCGTAACTTAGATCAATTTTTCCACACACCCACTGCACCCAATGTAGACCAGGCCTCTGGCTGCTGATGTGCTGAGGCCATGGCCCATCATGCTGGCCAGTACTGCCTCATTATACTCCACTGCCTCCCCCATCTATCTGTATCCCACCATTGTTTCTTGTATTATACTTAGCCCTGGTCTACACTAGGACTTTAGGTCAAATTTAGCAGCGTTAAATCGATGTAAACCTGCACCCGTCCACATGATGAAGCCCTTTATTTCGACTTAAAGGGCTCTTAAAATCGATTTCCTTACTCCACCCCTGACAAGTGGATTAGCGCTTAAATCGGCCTTGCCAGGTCGAATTTGGGGTACTGTGGACACAATTCGATGGTATTGGCCTCCGGGAGCTATCCCAGAGTGCTCCATTGTGACCGCTCTGAACAGCACTCTCAACTCAGATGCACTGGCCAGGTAGACAGGAAAAGAACTGCGAACTTTTGAATCTCATTTCCTGTTTGGCCAGCATGGCAAGCTGCAGGTGACCATGCAGAGCTCATCAGCAGAGGTGACTATGATGGAGTCCCAGAATCACAAAAGAGCTCCAGCATGGACTGAACGGGAGGTACGGCATCTGATCGCTGTATGGGGAGAGGAATCCGTGCTATCAGAGCTCCGTTCCAGTTTTCGAAATGCCAAAACCTTTGTCAAAATCTCCCAGGGCATGAAGGACAGAGGCCATAACAGGGACCCGAAGCAGTGCTGCGTGAAACTTAAGGAGCTGAGGCAAGCCTACCAGAAAACCAGAGAGGCGAATGGCCGCTCCGGGTCAGAGCCCCAAACATGCTGCTTCTATGATGAGCTGCATGCCATTTTAGGGGGTTCAGCCACCACTACCCCAGCCGTGTTGTCTGACTCCTTCAATGGAGATGGAGGCAACACAGAAGCAGGTTTTGGGGATGAAGAAGATGATGAGGAGGAGGAGGTTGTAGATAGCTCACAGCAAGCAAGCGGAGAAACCGCTTTTCCCGACAGCCAGGAACTGTTTCTCACCCTGGACCTGGAGCCAGTACCCCCCAAACCCACCCAAGGCTGGCTCCTGGACCCGGCAGGCAGAGAAGGGACCATCCCGATGTGTCGAAAGAATAGTAAATATGGCAGGCGACCAGCTTGGCTTAACGGTGAAATCCTAGAGGATCTTAAACATGAAAAAGAAGCTTACAAGAAGTGGAAGGTTGGACATATGACCAGGGAAGAGTATAAAAATATTGCTCGGGCATGTAGGAATGAAATTAGGAGGGCCAAATCGCACCTGGAGCTGCAGCTAGCGAGAGATGTTAAGAGTAACAAGAAGGGTTTCTTCAGGTATGTTGGCAACAAGAAGAAAGCCAAGGAAAGTGTGGGCCCCTTAATGAATGAGGGAGGCAACCTAGTGACAGAGGATGTGGAAAAAGCTAATGTACTCAATGCTTTTTTTGCCTCTGTCTTCACTAACAAGGTCAGCTCCCAGACTGCTGCGCTGGGCATCACAACATGGGGAATAGATGGCCAGCCCTCTGTGGAGAAAGAGGTGGTTAGGGACTATTTAGAAAAGCTGGACGTGCACAAGTCCATGGGGCCGGATGAGTTGCATCCGAGAGTGCTAAAGGAACTGGCGGCTGTGATTGCAGAGCCATTGGCCATTATCTTTGAAAACTCGTGGCGAACGGGGGAAGTCCCGGATCACTGGAAAAAGGCTAATGTAGTGCCAATCTTTAAAAAAGGGAAGAAGGAGGATCCTGGGAACTACAGGCCAGTCAGCCTCACTTCAGTCCCCGGAAAAATCATGGAGCAGGTCCTCAAAGAATCAATTCTGAAGCACTTACATGAGAGGAAAGTGATCAGGAACAGTCAGCATGGATTCACCAAGGGAAGGTCATGCCTGACTAATCTAATCACCTTCTATGATGAGATTACTGGTTCTGTGGATGAAGGGAAAGCAGTGGATTTATTGTTTCTTGACTTTAGCAAAGCTTTTGACACGGTCTCCCACAGTATTCTTGTCAGCAAGTTAAAGCAGTACGGGCTGGATGAATGCACTATAAGGTGGGTAGAAAGTTGGCTAGATTGTCGGGCTCAACGGGTAGTGATCAATGGCTCCATGTCTAGTTGGCAGCCAGGGTCAAGTGGAGTGCCCCAGGGGTTGGTCCTGGGGCCGGTTTTGTTCAATATCTTCATAAATGATCTGGAGGATGGTGTGGATTGCACTCTCAGCAAATTTGCGGATGATACTAAACTGGGAGGAGTGGTAGATACGCTGGAGGGCAGGGATAGGATACAGAGGGACCTAGACAAATTGGAGGATTGGGCCAAAAGAAATCTGATGAGGTTCAATAAGGATAAGTGTAGAGTCCTGCACTTAGGACGGAAGAACCCAATGCACAGCTACAGACTAGGGACCGAATGGCTAGGCAGCAGTTCTGCGGAAAAGGACCTAGGGGTGACAGTGGACAAGAAGCTGGATATGAGTCAGCAGTGTGCCCTTGTTGCCAAGAAGGCCAATGGCATTTTGGGATGTATAAGTAGGGGCATAGCGAGCAGATCGAGGGACGTGATTGTCCCCCTGTATTCGACATTGGTGAGGCCTCATCTGGAGTACTGTGTTCAGTTTTGGGCCCCACACTACAAGAAGGATGTGGATAAATTGGAGAGAGTCCAGCGAAGGGCAACAAAAATTATTAGGGCTCTGGAACACATGACTTATGAGGAGAGGCTGAGGGAACTGGGATTGTTTAGTCTGCAGAAGAGAAGAATGAGGGGGGATTTGATAGCTGCTTTCAACTACCTGAGAGGTGGTTCCAGAGAGGATGCTTCTAGACTATTCTCAGTGGTAGAAGAGGACAGGACAAGGAGTAATGGTCTCAAGTTGCAGTGGGGGAGGTTTAGGTTGGATATTATGAAAAACTTTTTCACTAGGAGGGTGGTGAAACACTGGAATGCGTTGCCTAGGGAGGTGGTGGAATCTCCTTCCTTAGAAGTTTTTAAGGTCAGGCTTGACAAAGCCCTGGCTGGGATGATTTAATTGGGGATTGGTCCTGCTTTTGAGCAGGGGGTTGGACTAGATGACCTCCTGAGGTCCCTTCCAACCCTGATATTCTATGATTCTATGATTCTATGACCTCCGGTGAGTGTACCTTTTAAAATACTATACATGGTTTAAAAGCAAGCATGTGAAAAGATTACTTTGCCCTGGCATTCGCGGCTCTCCTGGATGTACTCCCAAAGCCTTTGCAAAAGGTTTCTGGGGAGGGCAGCCTTATTGCGTCCTTCATGGTAGGACACTTTACCACTCCAGGCCAGTAACACGTACTCGGGAATCATTGTACAACAAAGCATTGCAGTGTATGTTTGCTGGCGTTCAAACAACATCCGTTCTTTATCTCTCTGTGTTATCCTCAGGAGAGTGAGATATCATTCATGGTCACCTGGTTGAAATAGGGTGCTTTTCTTCAGGGGACACTCAGAGGAGCCCGTTCCTGCTGGGCTATTTCCCTGTGGCTGAACAGAAATGTTCCCCGCTGTTAGCCACGGGGAGGGGGGAGGGTTGAGGGGGTAGCCACGCAGTGGGGGGAGGCAAAATGCGACCTTGTAACGAAAGTAGGTGTGCTATGTATGTAATGTTAACAGCAAGGTCTACCCTGAAAGAGTGTAGCCACTGTTTTATAAAATGTGTCTTTTTAAATACTCTGTCCCTTTTTTTTTCTCCACCAGCTGCATGTGTTTCAATTATCATAGGATCTTCTCCTTCCCAGAGGCTAGTGAAGATTAGAAAGAAAAAAAAAAACGCACTCGTGATGAAATGTTCTCTGAGCTCATGCTGTCCTCCCACACTGACAGAGCACAGACGAATGTGTGGAGGCAAATAATGTCAGAGTGCAGGAAAGCACAAAATGACCGGGAGGAGAGGTGGCGGGCTGAAGAGAGAAAGTGGCGGGCTGAAGAGAGGGCTGAAGCTCAAATGTGGCGGCAGTGTGATGAGAGGAGGCAGGATTCAATGCTGAGGCTGCTGGAGGACCAAACCAGTATGCTCCAGTGTATGGTTGAGCTGCAGCAAAGGCAGCTAGAGCACAGACCACCACTACAGCCCCTGTGTAACCAACCGCCCTCCTCCCCAAGTTCCATAGCCTCCACACCCAGACGCCCAAGAACGCGGTGGGGGGGCCACCGGCCAACCAGCCACTCCGCCACAGAGGATTGCCCAAAAAAAAGAAGGCTGGCATTCAATAAATTTTAAAGTTGTAAACTTTTAAAGTGCTGTGTGGCATTTTCCTTCACTCCTCCACCACCCCTCCTGGGCTACGTTGGTAGTCGTCCCCCTATTTGTGTGATGAATGAATAAAGAATGCATGAATGTGAAGCAACAATGACTATATTGCCTCTGCAAGCAACGATTAAAGGGAGGAGGGGAGGGTGGTTAGCTTGCAGGGAAGTAGAGTGAACCAAGGGGTGGGGGGTTTCATCAAGGAGAAACAAAGAGAACTTTCACACCGTAGCCTGGCCAGTCATGAAACTGGTTTTCAAAGCTTCTCTGATGTGTACCGCGCCCTCCTGTGCTCTTCTAACCGCCCTGGTGTCCGGCTGTGCGTAACCAGCAGCCAGGCGATTTGCCTCAACCTCCCAGCCCGCCATAAACATCTCCCCCTTACTCTCACAGATATTGTGGAGCACACAGCAAGCAGTAATAACAGTGGGAATATTGGTTTCGCTGAGGTCTAAGTGAGTCAGTAAACTGCGCCAGCGCGCCTTTAAACGTCCAAATGCACATTCTACCACCATTCTGCATTTGCTCAGCCTATAGTTGAACAGCTCCTGACTACTGTCCAGGCTTCCTGTGTACAGCTTCATGAGCCATGGCATTAAGGGGTAGGCTGGGTCCCCAAGGATACATATAGGCATTTCAACGTCCCCAACAGTTATTTTCTGATCTGGGAATAAAGTCCCTTCCTGCAGCTTTTTTAACAGACCAGAGTTCCTGAAGATGTGAGCATCATGTACCTTTCCCGGCCATCCCACTTTGATGTTGGTGAAACGTCCCTTGTGATCCACCAGAGCTTGCAGCACTATTGAAAAGTACCCCTTGCGGTTTATGTACTCGCTGGCTTGGTGCTCTGGTGCCAAGATAGGGATATGGGTTCCGTCTATGGCCCCACCACAGTTAGTGGATGGCTTTGCTGCAATGGGATTCCCTATGACCTGCACATTTCCCAGGGTCACTACCCTTGATATCAGCAGATCTTTGATTGCATGGGCTACTTGCATCACAGCAGGCCCAACAGTAGATTTGCCCACTCCAAATTGATTCCCAACTGACCGGTAGCTGTCTGGCGTTGCACGCTTCCACAGGGCTATCGCCACTCGCTTCTCAACTGTGAGGGCTGCTCTCATCTTGGTATTCATGCGCTTCAGGGCAGGGGAAAGCAAGTCACAAAGTTCCATGAAAGTGCCCTTACGCATGCGAAAGTTTCGCAGCCACTGGGAATCGTCCCAGACCTGCAACACTATGCGGTCCCACCAGTCCGTGCTTGTTTCCTGAGCCCAGAATCGGCGTTCCACAGCATGAACCTGCCCCATTAGCACCATGATGCATGCATTGGCAGGGCCCATGCTTTCAGAGAAATCTGTGTCCATGTCCTGATCACTCACGTGACCTTGCTGACGTCGCCTCCTCGCCCGGTATCGCTCTGCCAGGTTCTGGCGCTGCATATACTGCTGGATAATGCGTGTGGTGTTTAATGTGCTCCTAATTGCCAAAGTGAGCTGAGCGGCCTCTATGCTTGCCTTGGTATGGCGTCCGCACAGAAAAAAGGCGCGGAACAATTGTTTGCCGTTGCTCTGACGGAGGGAGGGGCGACTGATGACATGGCTTACAGGGTTGGCTTCAGGAACCTAAAATCAACAAAGGGGGTGGCTTTACATCAAGGAGTATTTCAGACAGGACTTCACAGAGGGTTCCAATAAGAAATGGTGCACCTAAGTTATTGTTCTTATTGGAACAAGGAGGTTAGTCTGGCCTCTGATTGATACATGGCTAGATTTACCTCGCTGCACCTTCTCTGTGAGTGCATGCCATCCTCATCTCTTGCCTGCCCGGCAGAAGATGGTACAATACGACTGCTAGCAATCCGTATCGCCTGCCTGTTCACCATAAGACGGTTCAATAGGACTGACTGCAGGACTAAAGAGAATGACCTGGTCAAGTCACTCCAAATTTAGTCCCTGCACCCATGTCTGGCCAAGAGCACCTCGGACTTGACAATGACAGCTACCACTCATATTGCACCATCTGCTGCCAGAAGGCAATGGGTTGCTGCTACTGTGTAGCAATGCAGTACCGCGTCTGCCAGCACCCAGGAGACATAGGGTGACAGTTACCTGAGCAGGCTCCATGCTTGCCGTGGTATGGCGTCTGCACAGGTAACTCAGGAAAAAAGGCGCGAAACGATTGTCTGCCCTTGCTTTCACGGATGGAGGGAGGGAACGGGGGCCTGACGATATATACCCAGAACCACCCGCGACAATGTTTTAGCCCCATCAGGCATTGGGATCTCAACCCAGAATTCCAATGGGCAGCGGAGACTGCGGGAACTGTGGGATAGCCACCCACAGTGCAATGCTCCGGAAGTCAACTCTAGCCTCGGTACTGTGGAAGCACTCCGCCGAGTTAATGCACTTAATGCACTTAGAGCATTTTCTGTGGGGACACACACACTCGAATATATAAAACCGATTTCTAAAAAACCGACTTCTATAAATTCGACCTAATTCCATAGTGTAGACATACCCTTAGACTGTGAGCTCTTTGCGGCAGGTACTATCTTTGTTCTGTGTTTGTACAGCACCTAGCACAATGGGGTCTTGGTCCACCTTGGGCTTTTAGGTGCTATGAAACTAATGATGACATGGACAATATATAAGGAGAGAAATTAGGATGAGTTCCTGGACAATGATATTTCCTCTGATCTGTGATTTTGTAGAGAACTGTTTCCTTCTATGTCCAATGATATCTCATTGTTAATTCTCTTAAGAGAGGAGGCAAAGAGTTCTGAGGCATTTGAAGGGAATGTTGGTATGTAAGAGGTAGGAAAGAACTTTCCTTCATATTCTCTGGAACTTCTCTGAAGTAAAACTGACTCACAGTTAACAGATTGATTCTTACTTCTCTTCTTATGCTATTAGACCTTCCAGTAAAAGGCATCCATCAGCTGACAAATTCCACATCAGTGGCACATCATTTTGTAGTTGCAAATATCAGAAAAGCAGAATTAGCTGAATATTGTAATAATTGCTCCTTGCTCCCCCCTCACAACCCCCTAGGGCTGTGCAGGGCAGAGGGGCAGCAGTCCAGTTGGGGAGCGAGCAGCAATGCCAGCTGCTTTGCGCATCCAGGTCAGTTTCCCCATATGGGTGCAGGAGGTTAGAGGCAAAGATGCAAGGGTTAGAGGCAAAGAGGGCACAGTGCAGGGGGTAGGAGTGAAGGGGGCACAGCGCAGGGGTTAGGGGCACAGGAGGGGGCAGGTGTTAGGGTGCAGGGCTTGGGGTTAAGGGGGCACACACAGCGCAGGGGTTGGGGCTCAGGAGGGAGGTGCAGGGGGTAGGGGTGAAGGCACAGTGTAGGGGTTAGGGCGCAGAAGGGGGGCAGAGGTTGGGAGTCAAGAGGGTGTAGGGATTGGGGCACAGGAGGGGGGCAGGCATGAGGGATGAAGCGGGTACAGTGCTGGGGTTAGGGGAAAGGGAGAGTGGGGAGTCCATGGAGGGCCAGGAGCAATGGGGGGCACCACGCCCATGGGGGCTAGGGGAACCAAAATGCAAGTTCTTTCAGGGTGCCATTTTCCCTAAGGCCAGCCCTGACAAAGGCAAGAGCAGTTTGACATTGATCTCACCACGTGTAGTAGCTACTACACAAGATTGCTTGTGGCATTCACGGAGGTGCTGACCAGAATGGAATGCTGCTTTTGGGCTCAGGAAACAAGCACTGAGTGGTGGGATCACATCATCATGCACATCTGGGATGACGAGCAATGGCTGCAGAACTTTTGGGTGAGGAAAACCACTTTCATGGGACTGTGTGATGAGCTTGCCCCAGCCCTGTGGCACAAGGACATGAGAATGAAAGCTGCCCTGCCATTGGATAAGTGCGTGGCAATTGCACTGTGGAAGCTGGCTACTCCAGACTGCTACCAATTGGTCGCTAACCAGTTCAGAGTGGGAAAGTCGACAGTTGGATTCATGTTGACGGAAGTGTGCAGGGCTATTAATCGCATCCTGCTCTGAAAGACCATGACTCTGGGCAACGTGTGTGACATTGTGGATGGCTTTGCACAAATGGTCTTCCCTAACTGTGGAGGGGTGATAGATGGCATGCATATTCCAATTCTGGCACCAGACCACCTAGCCACCGAATAAATTAATCAGAAAGGGTATTTCTCAGTGGTTCTCCAGGCACTTGTGATCACCATAGGCATTTCACGGACATGAACACAGGCTGGTCCAGAAAGGTGCATGACGCACGCATCTTTCGGAACACTGTATTGTTCAGGAAGCTGCAAGCAGGGACTTTCTTCTCAGACCAGAAGATCTCTGTAAGGGAAGTCAAAATGCCCATTGTGATCCTGGGAGACCCTGCCTACCCCTTAATGCCGTGGCTTATGAAGCCATATATGGGGCACCTTGAGAGCAGCAAGGAGCGGTTCAACAACAGGCTGAGCAAGAGCAGAATGACTGTTGAGTGTGCTTTTGGCCGTTTAAAGGCCCGCTGGCGCTGCCTATATGGGAGGCTGGACCTGTCCAATGACAATATTCCTATGCTTATAGCCACTTACTGTATGCTCCATAATATTTGTGAAGGGAAGGGTGAAAGTTTCACTCAAGGCTGGACGGTTGAGACTCAGAGCCTGGAGGCTGAATTTTAACAGCCAGAGACCAGGGCTATTTGAGAGGTACAGCATGGGGCCATAAGGATCAGGGGTGCCTTAAGGCAGCAATTTGAAGCTGAAAGCCTCTAAAATTTGTTGCTATGCTTGGGATTGCAGTGCTCGTAATGCTAGGAGGTGATTGTGATTGGTGCAGACGATGCACTATGAAGGTTTAAGAAAATTGCCTGTTGCTTTGCAGGGCTCTGTTTGCTTTCAGTTAATGGAATAAGGATTGCTTTCAAACCAAAACAATTCTTTTATTAAAAAACAACAACCAGAGGAGAGAGACAAACAAAAAAACACATCAGCACTGAGGAGAAAGGGGTAAGGGAGGGTCCCATGAGGAGGTGGGGTCCCGGGGCCGTTAAATATTTGTGTATGTCCAGGGATCATATCCAACCTTCTCCTTTGGAGTACAGTGCAGCAGGTACTGTACTTCAGCAGGGCTAAACTACAGAGGGACAGGTATTGAATGCAGTGGGTATTGGGAGTCCGTAGTGCTGGACTGTGATGGGGGAGGAGTGGAATGCAGCACGTACAGATTGGAGCCAGGAGGTTGATAAGAATGTGTTGGTGGTGTCTGGGGGGTGAATGGCAAAGAGTTTTGCGACAGCAGCTGCTGAGGAGGGAGGGTGCAGAGCTGCTCGGTTTGCAGTGCTAGGAGCACCTGGAGCATGTCCGCTTCATGCTCCGTAATGTTTAAGAGCCGCTCCTGGCTTCGTTCTGGTGTGCTGCATTCTCCTTTCAGTCCCTCTTCTCACTGTCCCTCCACTCCTTCAATTCTTGTTTTTTGCCCGTGGAGTGCATCATGACATCACACAGAAAGTCCTCTTTGGTTCTTCGTGGTCACTTTCTAATTCTGCCCAGCCGTTCAGCCGGCGATAACAAAGAGGGCGGCTGGGCTCCCAAGATCATCTCTGTGAAGCTAAAATGCAACATTTTACAGGAGCAGGATTGTTTGCAACACACAGACCACTGATTCAATGATTTAAAAGACAGCCACAATTCACATACCTGTTACTAACTGGCTGACCCCAGGCAAGCATACATGAGCCACAAGACCCCCAAAATGGTGAGTAGCCGCAGGAGCAGGGGAAATCAGTGCTCCAGGACCGTACTGTACACTGGGCACGTGGCTCTTGGAGAGAGCCAGCACTGTAGCGGGGGCCTGATAATCATTCATGTCCCCACATTTTCCACAGGCTGTGTTCATTATGGAAGATATATCGTTGCTGAGGGTGAGCAGGGAATCAAGGGACGGTCTTCTCCAAGACTGCGGCTTCCACCCTGGCCCTTATGCCTCTCTCCTGTGTGCAGCAATGGTCTGACACTCCACCCTCCCCCGCACCACCGTGATGGCAGAGTGGCGCAGGAAAATTACCTTTAATAGGGCAAGAAACAGAGGAGCTCTGCCAAAGAACCTGCGGCAGCGCATTGGCCAGTATCTCCATGAGAGTTTTGTGGAGATCTGAGGCAGATTCCCATGAAGTGACGAAGTCAATCAACACCCTGTTCCGCCACTCTGACTAGGCATGTGGTGGTACGCACATCATACAGACACAAGCCTGCTTTCTGCAACCCTCCTGCCCCAACAACTCGCTTCAGAGATTCCCAAAATCAAAGCCACTTACCAGGGGCTTCCTCACCTGTTTCTGCTTCGCCAAGCTCTGAAAGTTGTAACTGGCTAGCCTCCTTCAGGGTAGAGAAGAGCTCCTGGCTGCATGCATCTCTGCCCTCCAAGTCCCCCTCCCCCTCCACATCCTCATCCAAGATTTCCTCCTCCTGGCTCAGTCCACTCTTGACGGGCATGCAAGCCAACAAAGTATCCACAGTGGCCTTCGCAGTGGAGGTGGGGTCTCCACCAAGAATCGTGTCCAGCTCTTTGTAGAACCGGCAGCTCGTGGGCACAGCTCCAGAGCGGCAGTTTGCCTCCTGCGCTTTGTGGTAGGCATTCCACAGCTCCTTCACTTTGACCCTGCACTGCAATGTGTCCTGGTCATGGCCCCTTTCTGCCATGCATCGTGATATCTGTCCATAGGTATCATAATTCCTACGGCTGGAGCACAGCTGGGACTGGACAGCCTCCTCTCCCCAAATGCCAATGAGGTCCAGCAGCTCGGCATTGCTCCAAGCGGGGATCGCCTGGTGCATGGAGCAGTCACTGTCACTTGGAAAGATGCACTGAGACCACTGCACGCATCACCAAGCAAACAGGAAGGGGACTTTCAAAATTCCCAAGAAATTTAAGGGGTGGGGCTCATGCTTGGTCACCTGAGGACAGGGCAGTAGAGTTCAAACTGATGACCAGAGAGGCGAGAACAGGCATTGTGGGACACCTCCTGGAGGCCACTCGCAGCATTGTAATCGCCCAGGGTGTCTACACTGGTACCGCGGCGCTATAGCCCCGGTGCAGAAAGCTCTACGCCTCTCGTTTGGGTGGCTTTTTTACAGTGCTGCAACTGCGCAGTTTCTGACACAAAGTGGCTTGGCCGTGTGTGCACCTCAGGAGTCACAGCGCAGAAAGCTGCTTTATGGTGCAGAAACTTGCCAGTGTAGACAAGGCCGGAGAAAAGTGTGGGATGAACTTACAAAAAGGTTGCATAAGTGCTGAAAACTGGGCACAGCATGTATTCCACAGTCTGGCTCCCATATTTAAGAATATGGGAAGACAAACACCACAAAAGCCAGTAGAAGACCAGAAAAATGTAAACCTTTCTTTTTAGTAAAAATCCATTACATTCCTCCTTGTTGACTTTATGAATCCAGATTCAGAGGCTAACTATAATATTTGAACTTTAGATTCTTATCTTGTTTTCCTATTATGATCTCTGTCTGCAACAGTCAGACACCATCTCTATTCCATAGAGAAAAACATAGTTGAGTCAGTCATTTTTATAAAGAGAAACAATTGAAAAGTTTTTTGAAAGACCAATTTTCAAACTCTAAAATGCCCCCAAATTTATTCAATCTTCACTTGTTTCTTAAATCTCAATGAGGACCAGAATTTTTTTGTCAGATTTCAACTTTCTGATTTCAAACATTTTGTTAGTTATTAGTGTTGTGTTTCAGACTGGAACAGATGGAAGAGTGCCCAGTTCCCCCACCCCCACATGGACTCAGAAACAGAGCTACCAAATTTATTCTAACTTTCCAACAATATACACTCCAAGGCTATGGCCAAGTATGGTAAATATTGGCCCAATGGGACTTGAGACCAGTATCTGAAGTACTAAGGAAGGGTGGGAAAGGGATTTGGAATATACTTTGCATTGGTGTAAATCATTTAAAGACGGTACAAACAAATGGAGAATTGGGTCTGTTGAATGTAAGAGAGCCTAATACTTAACACCCCCTTAGCCTCTGATTCTTGCAGTCAGAGAACTACATAGCTCAGGTTTCAGCCTCATGAGATGTCCTCCAATAATCATAGCGAAGTCCTCAAGGGAAAAGAGGGGAGTTGGCACCTGTATTATTTAAAGTAAAGCAGATTTTTTTAACCCTATCAGGTCACCTTCATATACTCAGAAGGAAGCAATAAGGTACAGCCACCATTTATTTTGCATTGCAGCTCTTCTTTAAATAGAGCCATAGCTAGTGTCTCTTCATCTACCCTGTGGATATGGCCATAGGCTGTTGACATTTTCCCCGCTTTGCCAGGTAACCAAGTGCAGTTGAAGCACACCCATTGGTTACCATGGCAACCAAGAGGTAGAAAGCTTTTGTGTGACTCTCAGGAAACACTTCACAAAGCATGAATGAAAAGCTGGTCAGCTCACAAACCCTTTTAGTGGGATTTGCTCAACTCAGTCCTTGCTAGCTGTTAAGAATTAGCATTACTTATGAAGTAGTTAACAGGCACTTGCCAGGTTGACCATCTCTCTGATCTGAGCCCGCTCTGATCCTGCTCTGTAGCCACTAATGGAGGCTCTGGGACCAGTAGGGATGGTGAACCATGAGATTTATTTTCTGCCCTCACTTGGCATAAGGCTCATGTGACTGAAGACGAGTTTGCAGACATGGCTGACTCCACACACAATATGGCTAAAAGATAATGCAGTAAGGAGGGCTGGTATAATGCAGTAGGGAGGGAGGTTTTAGGATCACTTATTTATTTAATGACAGGTTTCAGAGTAGCAGCCGTGTTAGTCGGTATCCGCAAAAAGAAAAGGAGTACTTGTGGCACCTTAGAGACTAACAAATTTATTTGAGCATAAGCTTTCGTGAGCTACATGCATCCGATGAAGTGAGCTGTAGCTCACAAAAGCTTATGCTCAAATAAATTTGTTAGTCTCTAAGGTGCCACAAGTACTCCTTTTCTTATTTATTTAAGTGACAATAAGAAATGAGTTATAAAGGGCCAGATTGTGATCCACAGCGAAGTGTGTGTTATATGTGACTGTAAGAGTTCATTCATAGCTAGCAGTACTGCCTGGCCTGGCCTGGCCTTCTCTCCCTTCTCTAGCACCGCCTGCCCAAGGCTTGCTCCAGTAGTGTCTCTCCCAATAAGCTGGCCCTCCAACTGGGTCACCATCTTTAGTCCACCCCTTCCAGAGTCACCATTGTCCCAAAATATCTGTAACACAAATAAAATCCTTCCACCTCACTGGGGCTATTTCTCAGCCTGCCTTCAGGGCTTAGCCTGAAGCCCCCCTGCTGTAATCAATCATCTTTGCAATGGGCTTGTGCACCCCCTTTCTTGGGGCCAGTCAGAGAACCCAGTCCCACCCTCTACTCTGGGTTCCAGCCCAGGGTGCTAAGCTAGATCTGCTCCTTTACCTGTGCTGCAGTTTTCCATGGACCACTTCTTACTCAGCCTCTTACATCTCTGTCCACACACAGGCGCTGACTTTCCAGTGTGCTGGGGTGTGTTCGACCTCCGGCTCTGCCCCAGGCCCTGCCCCCACTCCACCTGTTCCCCCAAGTCCCCACCCCCCCACCTTTTCCCATCCCCACCCCCCTCTTCCTGCCCCATTCCGGCCCCTTCCTCGAGCGTGCCACATCCTCACTCCTCCCCACTCCCTCCCCAGCCTCCTGTATGCTGTGAAACAGCTGATCGCAGTGGGAGGGAGCCGGAGGTGCTGATTGGTGGGGCCCACCAGCAGGTGGGAGGCACTGGGGGAGGGAGGGAAGGCTGATATGGGGGCTGCCAGTGAGTGCTCAGTACCCACCATTTTTTCCCCATGGGTGTTCTAGCCCCAGAGCACCCACAGAACTGGCGCCTATGTCTCCTCTTCTCTACTTAGTCAGGGTCTCTCCCAGGCCTCCCTCCCTAGACAGCTTTGCCCTGAGCATCCTACCTGCCTCTTCCTCCAGCTCTTTCCACAGCTGAACCTTATCACCACACTGATCCTGTACTGCAGCCATCTTCAGCTCTAAACCGGGGGGCCCAGATAACCTTCATCCAAGAATATTAAAGGAATTGGCACATGAAATTGCAAGCCCATTAGCAAGAATTTTTAATGAATCTGTAAACTCAGAGGTTGTACTGTATGACTGGAGAATTGCTAACATAGTTCCTGTTTTTAAAAAAGGAAAAAAAAGTGATCCAGGTAACTACAGGCTTGTTAGTTTGACATCTGTAGTATGCAAGGTCTTTGAAAAAATTTTGAAGGAGAAAGTAGTTAAGGACATTGAGGTCGATGGTAAATGGGACAAAATACAATATAGTTTTACAAAAGGTAGATTGTGCCAAACCAACCTGATCTCCTTCTTTGAGAAAGGAACAGATTTTTTAGACAAAGGAAATGCAGTGGATCTAATTTACCTAGATATCAGTAAGGCGTTTGATACGGTGCCACATGGGGAATTATTAGTTAAACTGGAGAAGATGGGGATCAATATGAAAATTGAAAGGTGGATAAGGAATTGGTTAAAGGGGAGACTACAGCAGGTCCTACTGAAAGGTGAACTGTCAGGTTGGAGGGAGGTTACCAGTGGAGTTCCTCAGGGATCGGTTTTGGCACCAATCTTATTTAATCTTTTTATTACTGACCTCGGCACAAAAAGTGGGAGTGTGCTAATAAAGTTTGGAGATGATACAAAGCTGGGAGGTATTGCCAATTTAGAGAAGGATCGGTATATCATATAGGAGGATCTGGATGACCTTGTAAACTGGAGTAATAGTAATAGGATGAAATTTAATAGTGAGAAGTGTAAGGTCATGCATTTAGGGATTAATAACAAGAATTTTAGTTATAAGCTGGGGACGCATCAATTAGAAGTTATGGAGGAGGAGAAGGACCTTGGAGTATTGGTTGACCACAGGATGACTATGAGCCACCAATGTGATATGTCCATGAAAAAAGCTAATGCGGTCTTGGGATGCATCAGGCGAGGTATTTCCAGTAGAGATAACTAACGAGGTGTTAGTACCGTTATACATGGCACTGGTGAGACCTCATCTGGAATACTGTGTGCAGTTCTGGTCTCCCATGTTTAAGAAGGATGAATTCAAACTGGAACAGGTACAGAGAAGGGCTACTAGGATGATCCAAGGAATGGAAAACCTGTCTTATGAAAGGAGTCTCAAGGAGCTTGGCTTCTTTAGCCTAACCAAAAGAAGGCTGATTGGAGATATGATTGCTCTCTATAAATATATCAGAGGGATAAATACTGGAGAGGGAGAGGAATTATTTAAGCTCAGTACCAATGTGGACACAAGAACAAATGGATATAAACTGGCCATCAGGAAGCTTAGACTTGAAATTAGACAATGGTTTCTAACCATCAGAGGAGTGAAGTTCTGGAACAGCCTTCCAAGGGAAGCAGTGGGGGCAAAAGACCTATCTGGCTTCAAGATTAAACTCAATAAGTTTATGGAGGAGAAGGTATGATGGGATAACATGATTTTGGCAATTAATTGATCTTTAACTATTCATGGTAAATAGGCCCAATGGCCTGTGATGGGATGTTAGATGGGGTGGGATCTGAGTTACTACAGAGAATTCTTTTCTAGGTATCTGGCTGGTGAATCTTGCCCACATGCTCAGGGTTCAGCTGATCGCCATATTTGGGGTCAGGAAGAAATTTTCCTCCAGGGCAGATTGGAAGCGGCCCTGTGGGTTTTTCGCCTTCCTCGGCAGCATGCGGCACGGGTCACTTGCTGGAGGATTCTCTGCACCTTGAAGTCTTTAAACCATGATTTGAGGACTTCAGTAGCTCAGACATAGGTGAGAGGTTTATTGCAGGAGTGGGTGGGTGAGATTCTGTGGCCTGCATTGTGCAGGAGGTCAGACTAGATGATCATAATGGTCCCTTCTGACCTTAATATCTATGAATCTATGAATCTTTGTGGTAAACTACCTGATTCCCCCAGGTGGGGCTTATTCTTAGTCCTGACTCCAGCCTACCTCCAGCAAGCCAGCCTGTTATGGTGACCCTTTGTACTCATCCACAGATGGCATGAGCATGTTACAGCCACCAGATAGCGTTGTAGCAACTAGCATGAGTTCAATCCCTGCTGTGTTGGCCAAGATAGTGACCAACACATCTGCTCATAGGAGTAAGAAGGCATAATGTGCCTTTAGCGCTCCTCTTTGGTCTACCCATATTATGGGGGAGACAAGCTTTCCTAGAGCCACTACTCCCCCTCCTATACTAATCAGCAGAAAGTAGGTGGAGCATTGAACTCTGCCCCCCAGCACACCATCCAGCTCAGTGAAGCCAGTGCAGAGAAGGAAGTAAGCGGTGCCAAGCATAAGGCTGTCACAGATTATTTTCTATTCTCGAGCAACCTCTTGGAGTCACAAACTAGTCCCTGGTGTGCTGAGGAAGAGCAGCTATGTACTGGATCTTACTCAGGGCTTGTGGTAAACCCATCATCTAGCCGAGACAGCCCTGATGTTGCCGTGACCTAGCTTGCTGTAGTTTCTATCTCAGTCCCCACAAGTGGTTCCTGTTGGTGTGAGAAAGTCAACAGGAAGAAATTTAAACTTCTTGCTGAAGCTTAACTCATTGTAGTCCTAAAAATCCCTAACCAGGGATGTGTGTGTGGTGTTTGACCCTGTTTGTGAGCAGGGTGGTGCCATGACTGTCAGCCTATTGGCAGCTATTCCCCTAGGGCAGCGGTTCTCAACTGGGTGGTCTGTGGCCCCCGGGGTGGAGCAAACCATTTCAGAGGGTTGCTGAGTCCGGGCGCGCAGTGGGACTAAACAGGGCGCGCAGTGGGACTAAACAAGCCCTGAGCCCCACCCCCATCCAGCAACTGAAGCCCCCAGGCCACTCCCCTGCTGGGACCTGGAATTTTTATAGCATGGTGGGGGGCGGGGGCGCAGACGGGAAAATGTTGAGAACCCCTGCCCTAGGGTACGGACAGGACTGACTCACCAAGTCCATTTAACTAGGTTAGCCAGTTCAGTGTGTGGGAGGACATCCCAAAATGCATTGCACCATGCCCAGGGTGTGTAAACACAACTATGTAGTGAATAATGAGAATGTGAGAACTCACACAGTTCAGACGCTTTTGGTCTGAACTCTTTGGACCTTAAAAGCCATGCATAATACACTGACCATATTGCAAGGCTAGGCAGAAAGTGGCTGCTGATGCTACACACGTGACACTGCTGTCATGCTTTCATTGCTTCCTTTTTTTTTCACCACTTGCAAACACAGCTACATCTCTCATCCAGTTTAGTGGCTTTGCTTAGCTTTTGTCAGAGGATCAGGAATGCATGAAGGTGCTTTTTATTTTTTAATCCAGTACATCTTGTTCTTCAAGATAATGTTGTAAAAATGCTTCAAATGTCATCAGTGCAGCCAGAAAGCACTGGCAGGTTTTTCGTGGATCAAAGATTTGATGCAATGGTGAGCATCTGCCAAATATGAACAGTATCAGCCCACATATTTGTCGCTTATATACACTGGTATCATGATAATCTACTGGGTTTTTTAAACTAAAACATATACAAGAAAAATAGAAGTCAAAAGCAGAAAGCCATAGAGTCGTATATTTGTGTTCCTTTTCCCTGAGGTTGACAATATTGATTGCTGTATTAATGTAAATGTCTTGCTCATTGCATTGTAATTTTTGCTTGCTTATTTATTTTTCAAGAAATGTACACAAACATTCTCACAAAACTAAGTGATTGGGCAACAAAATGGCAAATGAAATTTAATGTGGATAAATGTAAAGTAATGCACATTGGAAAAAGTAACCCTAACTATACATACAATATGATGGGGGCTAATTTAGCTACAACTAATCAGGAGAAAGATTTTGGAGTCATTGTGGCTAGTTCTCTGAAGACATCCACGCAGTGTGCAGCGGCAGTCAAAAAAGCAAACGGGATGCTAGGAATCATTTAAAAAGGGATCGAGAATAAGACGGAGAATAGCTTATTGCCCTTATATAAATTCATGGTATGCCCACATCTTGAATACTGTGTGCAGATGTGGTCCCCTCATCTCAAAAAAGATATAGTGGCATTAGAAAAGGTTCAGAAAAGAGCAACTAAAATGATTAGGGGTTTGGAATGGGTCCCATATGAGGAGAGATTAAAGAGGTTAGGACTTTTCAGCTTGGAAAAGAAGAGACTAAGGGGAAATATGATAGAGGTATATAAAATCACGAGTGGTGTGGAGAAAGTGAATAAGGAAAAGTTATTTACTTGTTCCCATAATATAAGAACTAGGGGCTACCAAATGAAATTAATGGGTAGCAGGTTTAAAACAAATAAAAGGAAATTCTTCTTCACTCAGCGTACAGTCAACCGGTGGAACTCCTTGCCTGAGGAGGTTGTGAAGGCTAGGATTATAACAGGGTTTAAAAAAGAACTGGATAAATTCATGGAGGTTAAGTCCATTAATGGTTATTAGCCAGGATGGGAAAGGAATGGTGTCCCTAGCCTCTGTTTGTCAGAGGGTGGAGATGGATGGCGGGAGAGAGATCACTTGATCATTACCTTTTAGTTCACTCCCTCAGGGGCACCTGGCATTGGCCACTGTCGGTAGACAGGATACTGGGCTGGATGGACCTTTCGTCTGACCCAGTATGGTCATTCTTATGTTCTTATGTTCCAGTTTAGCCAGCTAAGAATTTTAAATTAATATTAATGAAAGATATTGTGGCTAAATCCCCTGGATTTCTCCGAAAATCTCCATCCGTTTGTTTATTATGTAATGCTTGCCTCCAAAGTGACATCCATTTAAACACCAGGCAGAGTGGATCCAAGTTTGTTTTTTCAACAGAACTCTCATTTTCAATCCATTTCTAAATGTTCCATGTGGTCAGAAAACATGGCTAAGATCCTCTCTGAGAGATGGCCACCATCCTAGCCAACTCCAGGGATTGCACCAAAAACCTTCAGAGCTAAAAACACAAGTCTCTACAGCTAGGGTTCTAGCTCAGAACTATAACAGATTCATATCCTCTGGATTGGGCACCAAGGGTGACATTGTACATGAACCATCTCTGACCAACGGGTTACATGTGCATTACAGAAGTGGAATTTTGATGTAACTAGGTCAAGGGAAAATTTAGGATCTGTCATTCATCACTAGTACTGCTCCACAGATCGTAGCAACAGTGGATATTGTAGTGGAGACTAGGTATAGGTGCTTTTATTATTGTGTTATATCTCCTGCAATTAGATGCTTAGAGCAAGCTTTCATTATATGGTGGTAAAAAAATCAAAACTTTAGCCCTGTCTACACTAGCTCTTTGCTGGCATTTACTGTAGTACGGGTACTATTTTGTCTTGGAGAGACAGAGACCTTGGATAACCAGTTATCTACACAGGTAAATTGACCTTGTTGAAAGATTGTGTTATAACATGGTAGTTCCACAATTGTGTCCTAACATGGTTTAGTCTTGCCTACAGTATGTAGGTAGGCTCAAACTGTGTTTTAGTAGTTATACTATACTGTGTTATAATCATCAGCTTCTAATAAGATTGTCAGACTGTAAAAATTGCCAATTAGATGCACCCTGAAGCTTTTTAAAAATATTTGGTTATTACATGGTTTGACTGCATCCACATCTGGACTAAACTGTGTTATAAATTCAGGCAAAACTTGATTTTAAAAACTGTCATTTTGACTATATAGACAAGGCCATAGATTAGCTATGGGGTTAACACATCTTCTGTAAATAAATAAATCAACAAATACCTGTCTGCTGTGGACAGAGAGAATATGCTACATCTATGCTAATAGAACGGTGTTGGAAACTGGTTGTCCAAAACAGTTCAGGTGCAGTTTTGACTCTAGTTGTAGCTATCGTGGTCCGCACCACAGAGCGGACAAAGTGTGCTTTGAGGAAGACATTCTTCAGTTACTGTATATAGTCCCTTTGTTACTAATCTTTAAATTTATTTGGAGTATGCAATCCAGTCAAGCCAAGCCACAGTGTTCTTATCAATCATGTCCAAGGCATGAAGACCTCCAGGAAGCTGAGTCATTTTGCAGTCTCAACAATATGTGTCATGGTTTGTGGTTGCCCACACTGACATAGTGGACTGTCTCTAAAATGCCACTGAAATTCCACTGCAGCACAAAGTCCATGTCTGGCACAAAACTGGTTCAGAAGGCTCCATTGCCTTCATGGTAAATCAAACCTGGGTTTATGTGATTGGGGTCCAAGACAAGGTAATTATTTGTCAATTTCTCTGCAGACCATGAAGCTCGCCATGTGTCCTCTACCGTAAATCCCTCACCTGGTAAACTTATCCACATGGGTGACGTGAGGGCAGATGACCATATGGTGGATTAAACAAGTCTTTAATTAATGGTAGATGTGGCATATCATGCAATTTTGTCATGAGCTTCACTATGGTTTCTTGCCTGCGGACACTGAGCGGAGCAATATTGCAGAGAATGAGCAGTCATAGTAGAGGACTAGATTTAAGTGAGACTGAAATAATACACATTGTGGAATTAAGTTGTACGTCAATCATCTTTGCATGAGACGAGTGAGCCCATACAGGAGCACAATACTCCACTGCTGAATAACAAGAGTGCTAAGGCTGAAGTGTGTAACATTTGAGTGTTGGCACTCCATGTCTTTCCAGCCTGATTTCTGAGCAGGTTGTTGCACATTTTGACTTTAGTCACTGTGTTTGTAAGATGGTCACAATATATGAGAGTTCTATCCAATGTGACAACGAGATAGACTGGGTGTGAATCATGCTTTTTTTGCTGACCATTGAGAACTATGTTCAGCTCTCTGTCCACTTGTGCATGATGTAAGTGGAAGATTCTTGACACAGTCTTACTTCCACTTGGTATCAGGCACCATCGACAACAATAATTAGCCATAGCCGCCATATCTGCATTCAGAACACTCTCAAGTATGTAAAAGGCGTGTGACTGAGTATCGAGGCATATGTTGTCTGCATAAACAAACTTGCAAGTCCTGGTGTATGGTAGATGATTTGACTATAAGTTGAATATCAGGATTGGAAGGGACCTCAGGAGGTCATCTAGTCCAACCCCCTGCTCAAAGCAGGGCCAATCCCCAATTTCTGCCCCAGATCCCTAAATCGCCCCCTCAAGGATTGAAGTTGCAACCCTGGGTTTAGCAGGCCAATGCTCAAACCTCTGAGCTATCCCTCCCCCACGATGCTGGTCCTTGTAGGAGACCGTTCTTCAAGCACCTGTGCTATCACCAATATGCACACAGAAATGGCAATTTCTCAAAAACAGAGCCATTGCACATACTAACCAACTTGGCATAGTTCTAGGCAATTTCACCAAAAGGCCCGTGTGCTAAACCATATCATATGCTGCAGCCAGGTCAAGGAAAACTGAACCAATCTTCAGCTTATGTTGGAATACATTTTCGATGAAGTTGTAAGTACCAGCACTTGATCACATATACTACGACTGTGGCAAAAACCCAGTTTGCTCTGGTGCCAGCAAGCCTTCCACAGATGGTGAAATCCTTTGAGAAATCAGATGCTCAAGCACCTTAAAGCTGACACTTAGTGTGAAATTGGTCTGTAGCTTGAAGGCAAGTGTGGGTCTTTCCAGGTTTCAACAAGGCAACTTTGCTTGGTGCCAGATACTTAGGCAGTCTGGATTCCCACAGAACTCTCTTTAACTGAACAAGCCATTCTCAAGTGCGGGGACCCAGATGTTGAATGAATTCAAGAGCAATTCTATCATGTTCGGGAGCTGTACCCATTTTTAAATCATTGAGCACTTTATCCAGTTCCAGACTAGTGAATCTTACTATTGGCTAGATTACTCCTTAGGAAACACCGCCACTCATCATGTACCTGCCGTTTGACAACTCTGTCAACAGGAGCTTTGGCAACCTTCAACAGATGACTGGCAATCTGATTTGGAGTAACTGACAGCCTGCTTTGTGCACATGGATGTCAAGCTGCACCTAGTTGATGAATTATGCTCCAGCTGTTCCGGTTTGACCACGTAAAGTCAAGCACCACTGTCGCTTCCTCCCATCAAGCCCGGCAAGCGGCACACAATGAGTCTCTTTAAGTTATGCATATCTCTGGCTCTCAGGATTTCAAAGGTGGCAGGTTTTATTTGAACAGACATTCAAATAAAGGAAGGACCTGCTCTATCAAAACCTACTTCATATACAGTGTCTCACTTTTCATATCTCCAAACCCATCAGGGGAACAAAGTACTGTGACTTCAGCATTTCAATTCTTTGACAAGGAGAAAGGGCAGGCCCATCAATTATCTTTGTTTTGTGAATTCTTATTTTTGAGTCATTGGGCCAAATTGTAACTCAGCTGAAGTAACACGAGGGAGGAATTTGGGGCAAAAGTTTTTGGTTCCAAAAGACCTGGAGAATCTTTTGCAGTGCAGTGCCAAGCATGTGGTGAATTCTGGCTCCTTCCTGAAAATTCCAACAGAATCATAGACTTGTTCTGTCTCCTCTCTCTGTTTGGGAATCTGCCATTCACAGAAACAAATGAGGAATTCATCAGTGATAGTGATGAGTGAGCTGTGAGTCCCAAATTCCTGGAGCCACAAGTAGACTCTCCGCACATTCTGGCCATGGGGTTTTGCAGAAGACCAAAGCTTTGAAAAGCAAAGCTTGGGGGAGGAGAAAGGCAGATGGATAGTCACTATTCTGACAGAACTTCATGAATAATTAAGCAGAATATCTGGTTAATATTTCACCATCTTTTGGACTAATTCTGCCAAGCAGAAAATATAAAAGCAACTCTGTTTCAAGTTAGTGTGGTGGCCTACGGCGAAAGAATGGGGCGGGGTTCCTCTTCCAAATAGAATTACTTTACAGTCCAAAGTTAAAAAGATGCTGACACATAGAGGGGGTGGCCCTGAGGTATTAACATCATCAATCATGGGAGCTGGAGAGGCTTGTTTGTGGGCCTTGTGTTAGAGAGTTACAGAACCCAGAGGTCATTTACCTGACCGCTCAGACAAGAGAGTCCTTGTCCTGCCATCATTACAACGGGCTGAACTTGCAGATCATTTCTTGTTTGTCATCAAAGTAGGAGCTAGAAAAGTCCTTCTAGCCCATATGGTACATTACTCTGACAATGCAGAATTGTTAAATATATTCTGGCCTTTTGCTTTGTCTAGTGTAAGTAACTCCCTGGATGGAGTTTCCACTGCTTTCCCTGAGAGAGTAATTCACAACTCTGATAGTTCCCTCCATAAGGCAGCTTTCCTGATATTCAGCCTAATTTCATCTATTATATACTTAGAACCTATCATTTTTGTAGTACCTAAGATCCATTATTTCTCTCTTTGGACCACCTTAAACAATTTCTCACCCTCCTTGGTGTCTGCGCAGCCAGTCTAATAGTTGTACCCTGTTATCGTTTCCATCCAACCCTTAGTGATTGCTTAGCTTAACCAAGTACTATTTACTGGGTTAAAATCATTAAACTATTGAAGTAAGTGGAGTTACACCAGGGATTAATTGAGTGCATTTAGTTCTTTTAATCTTAGTCTCCACCAAGCTCCTGTGTAAGGTTGCCAGGTGTCTGCTTCTTGACCAGAACACCCGGTTGAAAAGGGACCCTGGCAGTTCCGGTCAGCGTTAAAAGTCCAGTTGACAATGCAGGCAGGCTCCCTACCTGGCTCCATATGGCTCCCGGCGACATGTCCCTCTGGCTTCTAGGCATGGGGTGGCCACAGGGGCTCTGCATGCTGCCAATGGGAACCGCAGCCAATGGGAGCTGCAGGGGCGGCGCCTGCAGGTGGGGGCAGCGAGCATAGCCAGAGGGACATGTCACCACTTCCTGGGAGCTGCCTGATGTAAGGGCTGCCGGGAGCCTATTCCCCTCACCCCCTCCCTCACCCTAACCCCCTGCACCATCCCTGAGCTCCCTCCCACACCCAACCTCCCTCCCGGAGCCTGAATCCCAAACCCCCTCCTGTGCCCCAACCCCCTGTTCCAGCCCTGAGTCACTTCCTGCACCCAAACTCCCTCCCGGAGCCCACATCCCGCACCCCCTCCTGCACCCCAAACCCCTCATCCCCGGTCCCACCTCAGAGCCCACTCCCCTAGCCAGATCCCTCACGCCCCCACACACACCCCAACCCCCTGTCCCAGCCCAGAGCTTCCTTCTGCAACCCAAACTCCTCATTCCTGGCTCTACGCCGGAGCCCGCATCCCCAGCCAGAACCCTCACTCCATGCCCCAGCCCAGTGAAAACGAGTAAGTGAGCGAGAATGGGGGAGAGCGAGTGACAGAGAAAGGGGGGATGGAGTGAGTGGGGGCAAAGCATCAGAGAAAGGGCAGGGCAGGGCCTCAGGGAAGGGAAGGGGCAAAAGTGTTCAGTTTTCTGCTATTAGAAATTTGGCAACCCCACTCCTATGAACAGTTATAAATATTTTTTCCACTAGGGTTGGGAGAATGTATGCAAATGTTATACAAACAGTTCTTGTGAAGCTCTCTCTGCTAAATTCTCCCCAAGCCTCTGTGTTGGGTCCCAATCCACTGGCCCAACGTGCTGTAAACTTCCCTTGGTCTGAGTAGGGTCCAGAACTGTCTGCTTCTCTGGCACATTTCCTGAGCACAGGCTCTCTGTCTGATACTCTTCACAGAAATGGGATCACATGGTCCAGTTACCTAAAGTCCCCCAGGACCAGTGCTCACCCCTCAGAGTCTTTAATGTTGGTTTTATGGTTACATTTATTTCAAATATAATTATTTTAGCTTAAGCACACCATCTCCCAGTATTCAACATTGTGGGTGCTCTGGGTTTACAATTTAACTCTTCATGGACATGTGATAGTAAGAAGCAAACAGAAACACAGATTTTGCATAGAACTTTAAAACAAATTACTCGTTACTTAGATAGCACAAGAGATACACCGATCTAAGTTAAACAAGATCTAAGTGAAACAATAAACATACCTCTACCTTCCCCACCTCAGTTTCCTCACTACTCGGGAGAGTTCTTTGGGCCTAGGGCAGACCCCTCTGAGGAGCTCAGGATCCCTCTCCTGCACATGGCTTCCCTTCTAAATCATAGGACTTCTCTCCCTTCTCTAGGTCAGCTTGCTTGCTTTGACCTCAGATGGTCCTGCAGTTCAACAAGAAACCCCTGCTATGAAAGCGTGCTCATTTCTCCTAGCCAAAGCTTCCTGTTTCGGGCTCTGTGAGTTCTTTAAGCTTATATGTGCCACAACCAACACCTGGTTTTTTTCTTGTACTCCTGGGTATTTTCGCTTTTCCAAACCACAGCCGCCTGCAGAAAAGTTGAAGAAAACTGGTTCTCCGAGCTTCAGCTAACCCGTTGTCCCAGATGTTTACATCTGAATTGGCAAGCATTAAGGCTTAACAACCTTCCATTGCACCAGGTCTGGGAGGGACATGACATAGCCTCTGTCAATTCATAGCTGAGTCACTACATGTTGAGGCATTACACAATACAACAATTTCATAACATCAATAGGAATACATAAATTGTATGCAGGCAGATTCCCCAAATTGACACAACCACATTTCCCACTAGATTTTGGGGAGTATATGCAAGTACACTTCAAATCCACCAGAACATTATAGAGGTTCCGTATTCATCCATGCAATGTAACTACCAGTGCACTGAAACTCGGTTTCCAATCCAAAACTGTTGCCATAAGTTTAGGGCTGTGATAACTTGTTGATAAACATAAATAATGCTGCTGGTTCCTTTGAGGAGGGGGCAAGGAAGGGTTTCGTTCTTTAAATACTGGATAGCAGAAGCATTGGATAACATAAAGAAATGGTCAGTACTAGATACCTTGGTGAAATGATCTGAATTTACCCTCTGGGTAACAGTACCCTTAGAGTCTGGATGGAGAGTCTGATCTAACCTTACCTCCCACTTGACAAATGGCGAGCTAGCTAACTCCAAGAGTTAAAAAATCAGAAGCCGAATTGAAATAAAACTGGAGGTTCATTAATACCATAAAATCTCCACAAGAACCATCACCTCTGGAGGTCCTGAGTCTCACATATTATTATCACATTATCACATATTATTATTAAGTAGTATCATGGCCTAAAAGTAGATTAATCTAGGGTAGTGATTGTTCCCTAGTAACCACAAGCTGACATCATAGGGAATCACTTCTTATCTTATGATTATCATACACTCCCTGAATTTCCTTTATCTACTGCATTAAGACTGGCTTTTAGGTCTTGATCGAAAATCCACTGAAGCCAATAGGACAGTGGATTTTGCAATTGGAGCTTTTAATGCAGTACTGGCTTCAGTAAGACAAAAAGAGTGCCTTTTTCCCTTTTTTGGGTGTGTATGGGATACTTGGGAAAGCTTCTGTGGGATTACGGACATTCGCTCCTCCTGGAACCCACTACCATCACCACAGATACCTAGGAGGCAGTGTGGGAAGGCCATCAGGATGCTCTGAAGTTGGATGCCCATAAGGCAGTAAGTAGGGAGACTCCAAGCAAATGGTACTGGAGAATATACCCAGGTGGGGTGTTCTTACAGAGGTTTGAGTCCATCAAAATCAAACCTTCAGATGAATGTGATGGTGCTGGTTTGCTGTGCAATGTCACTTTAATTATTATTGTTGTTGTTATGGTTGTTATTAATTACAATTATTTATTATTTTATTCTACTGTGCCCAAGAATGTGCTTGGCACTTTACAACCAAATAGAGAGACACGGTTATTCCCCTGAGAAGATCAAAAATAAAGATATGACAAGAGAAGACAAGCCAGAGAGAATAGGCAATATGAATGAGGAAACAAAAAGTGCAAATACAAGACAACTAGATTGGTTGAGGTTATGATTGTATTTTGTTGAGAGGGCTGGCTTTTGGAAGGAGTGGGGTTGTTATTTAAACGTTAAATATTAATATTTTAATTTTTCTTTTGATCTTGATGCAGAGGTTACTGGGTGAGGGGTTATGGCCAGTGTTATGTAGGTGGCCAGACTACATGATCATGGTGGTCTCCTCTGGCCTTAACATTTATGAATTTATGACATTTTAACATATTAATAGGACCAGGTTTAGAACACTGGGATTAGAAGGTTTCAGAAGATTCCACAGGGTTCCATGACATTTGGAGTTTGGCAGTTGGCCTGTCAGTTCTTAGACTACTGAAGTCTGTATAAATTTAACTCTTAAGCTTTTTTTTTAAGTCAATTCTTCCATTCCCCATCCTGGTCATCTCTGTTTCTCTTCTTTATGTCCAGTCCAATAGGTCAAGAACCTTTTCTGCTGCTGACGTGTCCAAAACTGAACACATGGTTCACCACTGCATTACTCCAGTTTCATACTAGTATAATTACATTGATTTCAGTTCCACTGATGTGAAACTGAAGTCGCACAATGGTGAATGTAAATGTATGCATCTAGGAACAAAGAATGTAGGCCATACTTACAGGATGGAGGACTCTATCCTGGGAAGCAATGACTCTGAAAAAGATGTGGGGGTCATGGTGGATAATCATCTGAACATGAGCTCCCTGTGCAATGCTGTGGTCAAAAGAGCTAATGCAATCCTCGGATACATAAACATGGTTATCTCGGGTAGGAGTAGAGAGGTTATTTTACCTACATATTGGCACTGGTGCAACCGTGGCTGGAATACTGTGCCCAGATCTGTTGTGCACAAGTCATGAAGGATGTTGGTATATGGGAGACGATTCAGAGATGAGCCACAAGCATAATTAAAGGATTAGAAAACATACCTTATAATGATAGACTCAGGGGAGCTCAATCTATTTATCTTAACAAAGAGAAGGTTGAGAGTTGGTCTTGTTTGCAGTCTATAAGTTCCTACATGGGGAACAAATATTTAATAATGGACTCTTCAATCTAGCAGAGAAAGGTATATCACGATACAATGGCTGGAAATTGAAGCTGGACAAGTTCAGACTGGAAATAATGCATAAATTCTTAGCAATAAGAGTAATTATCCATTGGAACAGTTTACGAAGGTCATGGTGGATTTATCATCAATGACAATTTTTAAATGGAGATTGGATGTTTTTCTAAAAGATATCCTCTTGGAATTATTTTGGGGCAGTTCTATGACCTGTGTTATACAGGAAGTCAGATTAGATTATCACAGTGGTCACTTTTGGCCTTGGAATCTATAAATCAGGCCCAGCATCTGAGGTGCAGACTTTTGAAGACATCACAAAAATAACAGAAAGGCAAGAAAATTGTGACAGATGCTCTAGTTTGTAAATGACATTTCTCCCAGTTTCCTCAGACAAATCATTTTCCAGTAGTCTTCAAGGAAATGCATTTTCCAAGCAATCTATTGTCCAGGACTTGGCCAAGCAGCTGACTATTCAAAACAGTACTTTATTGCCAAGTTTCCCAGATGTTTGCAGAGCGCATTTGATCCTTGTAAGTATCCAAGTGTCTTGTACCAAGTGCTGAACGTTCATTCTCAAAATTAAACTTATGAAGAATCTGTGAAGTATGACTCAAGACAGATCAAAGGGGACTGGTGAATAAAAACTGGGAACAAATGAATAGGAAAAATAAATGAGTTCTAAGTATTTTGCTGACTTGAAGACATACAAAAGGAACTTTAAATGACTGTAAGTAACTTATGATATACTATTTATCATCATCTTCTTCTGACCGCTATAAAAGAGAAATTTAAACTTTGTTTACCCTAATGTGTTAAAATATAGTGTTGAATAATATACCATAAGCATGGCTCTAGTCTGAAAAGTGATTACGTAAAAATAGCACCTTCTTATTCAACAGGACTACTCCCTGTGTCTATTCAGAGCTGGGAAAAAATATTTTTCATTGTTTTTTATTCTTGTTAGCATTATGAGCCAACACAGTGAAGACAGCATAAGCTGGATTTTGTTCCTTCATGCACATCACCAACTTACAGGTTTATGAAGTTCCAACTACAGAGTCACTCAATCACATGTGTGAAAAATCTATATTTAACTCAGGAAGATTGCACAAGAGTCATGGAGGACATCATTAGAGTACAATAAGTTTGCACAGGTGTGATGGAGGGCACAATTTGAAACAGTGGGATTGCATATGGCGCAAGTGAGGGCAGAATTTGCTTTGCAGACCCTTAGTTGCTAATTATGATGTGCAAGAAAGAAATAACCCAGTATTACACTCTGGGGTTTTCAAATGATACCTCACAAGGCATATTACGTACAAAGATTATTACAATGGTGTATAGGGTATGAATACAGGGCTGCATTCTGTCACATGCAGCTTGACTCTCAGATCCTACTTTGAATGATCAGGGATGGGAAAAATATCTTTTTAATGGTAAACTGAGCATAGTTGATATGGAAATCACTGAAAGACCATAAACATGGAATTTTACAATGTAATTGTTATCGTCACTTTCATAATAGAACTACATTTTACCCCTATACGTCAGACTCCGACACCGATATTTACATCCAATTTTTACCTGAGAGCTGCCAAGTGCCCTCAATAACCACTGTATGTCATTAGGCACTGGTGGCATTCCACACCCTGCAAGACGAGGCTGTTTCCATGTTTCCAAAGCTGCTTTGGTTTGTCCTGTGCAAACTCTGTCTGTGTGTGACAGTTTTGTGTCTCTTGATTCATTATTTCATAGCTGTAAATATTAATAAAAAAGAATATCAGAAAACAAACAAAAAAATCAAAATCTTTTGCCCAAGGGCACATGAGAGCATTTCTGTAGCTGGGATATTAGTATCTTCTTTCCCTCTCCCTTCTCTGCCTATCCACCTCAGAATCTAGTTGTGCTGAACAGTGGTAGATTTCTCCATTGCTGCTCCTGTAAACCCTCCAAATTGTCACTGTTAAATACATTTCTGCTTGTGTGTCCTGCTCCTTTAGCATGGAACAGCACCTTTCCATTCCTCTGAATGTGGGGGGAAATCCTGCATCCAAGTCTAGTCATGCAACCTAACCCAAATACAAACTGTATGTGATTTGCTATTGTTGTACCCTCAAGCTGGTTCTATCCGTCTTCAATAAGATCTTTTCTCCTGTTCAGTTAGAACAGTTAAGAACGATGTTCTGTCTTAAAAGAAATTAGAGTGGTTAGAACACACCATCAGTGATTTGGTTGGTGCTTCTTCCTTAGCAGCTGTCAATCCTGCATCCATTGTACAAGAGGTTGTTGGCAAGAAAGACTTGAATTAAACTTGTCTGTGGAGGAAACTGGTTTACTTTAATTTCTCCTTCTCTCTTCCCACTCACCTAGTTCAGAATCAAGTGGTTCACTCCATTTTTCCTTCTCGCATAACTCTTATTTTTTAGGCCTTTTCTCTTTTTGTTAATTAATGCAATTTAAGTTCTTCCTCCTGGCGTTCAAAGCCATTCTCTTCAGCATGCCTTCCTATTCATGCCATTCATGCTTGACAAAGCCCTGGCTGGGATGATTTAATTGGGGATTGGTCCTGCTTTGAACAGGGGGTTGAACTAGATGACCTTCTGAGGTCCCTTCCAACCCTGATATTCTATGTTTCTATGATTCTATGATTTGATTTCAAAATGTGTGCCAGGTCAGAATCTTCATTCCATATAAAATAATGAATGGGAGAGAAAACGATAGTTTGGGAGCTTCTCCTTGTCTAACCCAAGAACAAAGCAACATTCAATTCAATTAAAGTGAAAAGTGTTAATGCAAAACTTATAAGAAGAAAAACTTTTTCACACCACACAGAATTAGACTGTGCCACAGGATGTCATTGTGGCCAAGAACTTAGCAAAATGCATAGAGATACTGGATATTGATATGGCTAAAAAGAATATACAGAGTTATAATAAATAATGCTAACAGAAACTTTGGAAATGATATAAACTTTATGCCTTGGGACTTAAGCCAATTTCTAGTAGGTAGGAGGAGGAGACCTTGATGGGGGTAGATTATCCCACATCTGCCTCCTGTGGTATTTCTTGCACCTTTCTCTTACCATTGTTGGAAACAAGAAACTAGACTAGATGGACCTCAATGGTAAATTCCTAGGTTCTTATTTCTGATTTGTCCATTTGTCCCATCCTTGCAAGCTCCATCTACTGAACATCCCTTCCTGGAGGAATTCTCTCCTTCATTAAAGCTGTATTGTTAGCTCATTTCTCAGTTAAAAACTAGGCTTAAAACATTTCATTTTTCTCACTATTGTCTAACCTAATCTATTACATAGTTCCATGTTATACCCTTGAATAGCACTTTGGTGCCAGATTTGATACCCATTGGACTCACTTATGAAAGAAGGCACTACCAAACATGAGTAAGGCTATTGAAACCTGGTGTTAAAGCTACAATAAATGAAGGATGACACTTTGAACATACACAGTGTATTACACAGTCAAAGCATGTTAAAGATATTAGCTGGTCAATCTACATCCCTATATACTATCCCTTTATTTAAAGATAGTGGAGAAACAAAGTCAGAGAGGTCAAAGCCAAAATATTCAGACTTGAGTGTCTATAGTTGGGTTCCTAAGTCCATATTTAGGCTCCTAAATAAAAGGGGCCATCTTTTGCCTGAAGTTAATGGGACCAAGGTCTCAGCACCTCTGAGAAATCAGGATTTAAGAATCTAATTTAGGTAATTAAATTGGAAAATTTCGGCCATAGTGACTTGTCCAAGGCTTTGCAATGAGTGAGCTCCATGGAGAGCCAGAAACAGAACTTTCTAACTCTAGACTTACTGCTTATTCCATGCTGCCATCATAGCAGCATGTAATCTTCCCAACACACCATCAAGATTAATAACAGAACAGTGGACAATTCAACCCAGTTAAAACCCTTACAGACCAATACACCTTCTGTGCTGGACAGGTTTTAAAAGGTAGCAAATAACTGAGACTGAGTGACTTCACTTTCTTTCACAGTAGGGTTTGCAAAACAATTGCCAGTATGGATGACTGAGACGATGACAATATTTTATGGATTTTTAAAAATCACAAACATACAAATATTTCTTCTTTGGCCCCAAATCAACGAGCTGGCTGTATCATTCATTTACAGCTCCAAAAACCCACAACTGGTAATATCTTGGCAAGTGAAACAGTGTGCTCTTTTAATACTAATGGAGAAATCCAGTCGAGGCATGTTACTACTTCCTTTTGAAAGGAGTATCAAAGAAAAAATACCTGACCGATGAAAGGCAAGTACCTACCTGTTTATGACAAACAGAGGTTGCACGCTAATAGGCACCTTCAGGTAGAAAAATGAAGAAGTGCATTCAGGCTCACATAAAGCACCAGTTTCCATGGAATTCTCCATGTAAACAACCTATAGATCCATCCCTGTCTGAAATCTAAACATGAGCTGCTGCTTTGCACTGAAGTGTCTGAATCTTAAATCATGCTCTGGTAGAAAATATTTCTGCATGAAGGGTCATTTAAAATGCCAACTATCTCAGTGCATATTTCCAACAACTTTGAAATAGAGGCTGAAAATGATTTTGACGAGGCTGAAATCCAGGTTTGTTTGAGAACATTTGGAGAAAGTGATTAGAAAACTATTCATAATAAAACATTGATTGTTGTGGCAATATGTAGGGTTTTATGTTATGTTTTCTCTCTGGCTTTTCATCCCATCCAAGCACTAGATTTGCTTATGTGATCCTTTGTTTCAAAACTTCTTCCAGGGAAGCCCAGAACTTATGTTTTTGTAGAGATGTCCAAATTTGTGACTGAAGAATGTCATGTCAGTTACATTTTTCATCCTTTTCAACAGTTACATCTCATAATATGGACAGAATCGCACCAAAATTTTGCTTTGTTTTGTCTAGTAAATCCCACTGTACAGTAAACAAAGTCCTGAAGAAACAAAAATTGGAGACTCAGACAATGTGAATGTATCAAGCTAACTCAAATAATAGCTTTTTATTAGTTTTAGGCTTCAGTTTTTATTGAGACGAGAACAGCAATACAATATGCAGTGGACTTCAGAACACAGTGTATTAGAAGCAAGTCTACCTCAAGAATAAGCAGAAGGGATACAAATGTACATCATCAAAGAGAGGATGCTATGTGTACAGAATGTCCTGTTTTATATGAACAAACCAACTGAGGTTTTAAAAGAGCAAATTATTAAGAGACACAAACAGAACAATTGGCTCATAAAACAGCCCTCTGTAGTGATGATATGATACCCGAGTGAGGAAGTGCAGGTCTCAGGCTGGTGTGGAAGAGAACAGAATCTTGACATGAAGCTCCATTCTTGCCAAATCACAGAACAGTATTAGAATCAGTTCTCTGAAGAGGACCAGGATATTGGACATTATCAAGACAAGACAAGGGAAATGGCAGTACGTTATAGTGGGACAGGACCACAATCATTTTATGTCAATATCTTTACTTCAAGCCCTTGTTTCTCTTCTAAAATTCACTCTGATCTGAAAGTTTGTTACCAAAGTCTCAGCTTAGGAAAGGTCTTTTCTTCAAATGCCCATATGCATTAGGCCCTAATCTGTGTTACCCAAACCAATAATAAACATTGTTTTAAAGGGTTCACAGTTACTGTGGGCCAGACTTTTAAAGGTGCTTAGGTGACCAAACACACAGATTTTCAAAAGTACCAAGGCACAACTGCCCATTGAAATTGATTGGGGTTAAGCTCCTAGGTGGGTTTTTAAATTAATTTTATTTTTTAGAAATTTTAATATATCCATATAGATATATTCAAATACAATGACAAAGAAAACACAGCAGGAGTACGGATTTAACAATAACACAGTATGAAATATTCATAAATAAATATTGATGAGCATTAGATAAATAATTCCCTAACAACCAGCCCACCTTCGCCCCCCTCTATCCCCCCAAAAAAGCATCAGAAGCCCAATCAATCTGGAGTCAGTTTGTAATGCTTTCATGAAAGACCAGGCATCTTCATCATTGGAGCTTGTGGCTCCACAGAGAGATGTCAGTTTTTCCATGCGGGCGGTGTTGGTTATCTTTGTAAGTCAATCAAAGACTGTGCAGGGAATAGCAGATTTTCATTTTTGTAAAATGACTCTTCTGGCCACTGTAAACACTGCGGTAATCCATTTCCTGGCATTACTCGAACTGAGTAGATCTTCTAGAATATCGAAAACACAGAGGCTTGATGTAGGGAATACCCCTATTCCGGTCACCTTAGACATAGGAAATACCCCTATCCTGGTCACCACACACTTCATACCAAAATGTTGATATACTTTGACATTCAAAGATTATATGAGACAGGTTTGCACTGGAGCTGTCAAATCTCCAATATTCCGTATGTGGGACAGGTCTAGCTTTATACACTCACTAAGGAGTCTAATCATATCTATTTAGAATTTTGTTCTGAAAGAAATGTAAAAACAGAGAACTGGATGTTCTGCATACATTGCGCCTGATATTACGCCACCTGTCAGAGCACATGGAGATGTTTGGCTCCTTCTTCCATTTTTCTTCTATGGTATAGTCAGTAGGCTAAATCAAGAAATTCAGCTGTTTCTATGTGTTACCCACAAAATGTTTTCAACTAACAAATTTTTAAGGTGCACTTCAAGTGGAGTGTTATTTGTGGCCTGCCAACAATTCCCAAGCTCCTTTATAATTTTGAATTGAAGCTTATTGTAGAAAGGATCTTGCTCTATTGGCAGCTGGTATTCAACATGAAAATATGTGAAGTAGATTAAAGTTTTTCCACTTTATGCATCCGATGAAGTGAGCTGTAGCTCACGAAAGCTTATGCTCAAATAAATTGGTTAGTCTCTAAGGTGCCACAAGTCCTCCTTTTCTTTTTGCGAATACAGACTAACACGGCTGCTACTCTGAAACCTAGATTAAAGTTGTCCCTTAAATAATATTTTGTATGGTTAAAAAGCCCTTGGTTGGTGTGGTGGATTCGAGTTCCACACTATTAGCAAATTTAAATCAGGGATTATTTCAGATTGACATGAAAGGAGAGTTGGTGAAATTAGAAATGGTAATGAACTTGATTTTCTGAAGAACTTTCCAGGAGGAGGAAAATATTGTGGTTGTCCTTAAAAGTACAGGCAACCATTTAAAAATGAAAGTGCAGAGAAAGAGCCAAAGAGATTAACTAATTTTTCTTCAATCTCAAGCCACAATGGGCCTTGGGAAGAGTTGGTGGGACAGAAATTTTTTATCAAAAATCTTAATTGAAAACCAGGTGATACAAATACAAATCAGGTATTCCAACCCCCACATTTGGCCATGATTTCTTAAGTATCTTCTGGGATATCTGTGGTATCTTCATATTCCATAAGAATTATTGTACAACTCTGTTCATTCTTGTGAAAGTTGAAGCAGGAAATTTAATTGGAATTAAGCTAAACATAATACATTAATCTTGGTCCTACATTCATTTTAATAGCTTCTACCTACCCCAGTAAAGATATTGGCAGTGAACACCATTTCTCCATGTCTTTTTCACTTTTCTAAGTATAACATCCATGTTTGCAGATACTACCTTTGATAAATCAGAGCATATCCTGATGCCTAAGTAGGTTATCTCTTTTGCTTGAATGAAAAGAGAATGATTGTATTTTAGATGGATTTGGCCTACGAGAAATATCCAGCACTTGAGACTTATTCCAGTTTATTCAAAATCCTGATATCTCTCCAGAATAGTTTACTGCAGATAGTAGGTGGAATCGAAAAAGAGGAATTTTTGAGAGTGAGCAGAATATCATCTGTATATAGACTAATCTTGCACTCAGATGGTAATTCCTTCAATGGAGGGTGTCTGTCTGATATATGCTGCTAGCAATTCCAGGGCTCTATTAAATAGTAGAGGCAATAGAGGGCATCCCTGATGAATTCCTCAATTTAACTGAAAAGAGGAGGAGATAACATCAGTTGTCAAAACAGAGACAAGAGGTGATATAACATCAATCCAGCTCAGAAACTTAGGTTCAAATCCTAATTTTCTCTAGATTGTTTGTAGGTATGCCCATTCCACTCAATCAAATGTTTTTTCAGCATCCAATGATAGGATAGCAATTGGAGAATCAGTTGTTTGTGCTTGGTGGATTAAGCGGAATATCTTCTAAGTAGTGTCCATTGCTAATCTTCTGTGAATAAAATCCACATGATCTGCATGAATGATTGATGGACCAATGTTGTTTAAGCGTGAAGCAAGAATCTTTGTCAGAATGTTATAATCTGTGTTCAACAGTGATAGAGCGGTAATCACAACAATGAAGACTGTCTTTGTCTGCTTCTAGAATTAGGGTTATTATCACCAGTGTCATGTCCCGTGACATTATTTCTTTTGTAAACATTTCACTGTAGACTTCTGACAGTATCAATACTAATTGATTGATAAATGTTTTATAAAATTCTACTGGAAGGCCATCACACTCAGGTGCTTTGCCCAAGCCAATTGCCTGCTTAACCTCTAGCAGAGAAATATATTCCTCCATAAGATCAGCTTGCGGTAGCGACAATATATTTTGGGGAAGTCCCTCCATGAATTGGTCTAATAGATTGGAATTGAAATCACCATGAGATGTGTAGGGCGATTTATAAAAGTCTTTAAATTGCCAGTTCATTTTATCAGGTTCTAGTACAGAAAGACTGTTGTCCTGCAGCAAATAGGATATAGTACTATTGGATGAAGCCATTATAATTTTTTTTTTTGCTAGTAGTGTGCCCGCTTTATGCCCCCATTCATCACATCTCTGATTAACTTTATTAAGCATGAATTCAATCTGAGTGGACATACATTGATTGTATGTGTATTTTGAGGAAAAGAGGGCATGCAGCAGCTCATTATTCTGAGGGTCTTCTTTATGTTGGTTTATTTTTTTTCAAATTTAGCAACCTCCTCTGCCAAAGAATTAAGTAATTTATTCCTTTTTTTGTTCCTTTCAGATGTGACTTTTATGTATTCTCCCTTTTTGGCAGCCATCAGTGCTTCCCATAACGTTGTAGTAGAGGAGACAGTATCTGTATTTTCCTTCAAAAATTTGGTAATGGATGTTTCTAGAATCTGAAGAAATGTAGAGTCTCTAAGTAAATGTGTGTTTAACTTTCATCTTGAGGATCTTATAGGACTATGACCAGTATCTAAGTAAAGAGAAATTAGAGCATGATCAGAGATGATGATATTACCAACTTCTACCTCCCGATACGCAGGAATTAGCACCTTAGATATCATTACAAAAAAAATCTAGTCTGGAATAGGAGGTGTCAACCCTAGAGAAATATTGTAGTCACACTTCATAAGGTACTTCAGTCTCCAAATATCCACTAGTCCAATATCCTTCAGTAGGGATAATAGATGGCTTGCAAAGGCCTGAGATTTTCACCTGGAACACTGAGATTTGTCTAAAATATCATCCATGACACTGTTCCAGTCTCCTTCTAGTACCACTGAGACATCACCTCTGTTGGAAATAATGTCAGTTATTTCTCCAGTAAAGGATGAGGATTCATGCATGGGGTTGAGGAGACCAGGAGTTAGCACAAAGGGGACTGTTTGTGACTCCGTGTTAAGGCTGTTGTAGCACCTATTACTGGGTTGGTATGCATGGTAATCTATGTATAGAACTCATAACCTATTTGGGGTGTGTGCCCTGCTTATTAGCAATCTGCCCTAAGGTTGGTACTCATGCTCCTGATCCACTCCAGATAGCTTGACTGGCGTAGTTATAGATCATAGCTCAGAACTGCTAAAAGTTTAAACTTGATACTGAGAGTTTTTAAAGGCTAAAGAATAGACACAATGAGTGAATCACCATCATATGATGATCTTGACAGAAAAGACCTTGAATAGTTATGCAAGAGAGGGGAATATCCCGTAAAAAGAAAACTTCTGTTCAGGAGCTGAAAGCTTTACTTATAAGTGCTGACCAGATGGAGCCTGAAAACCTTTCTACCCCAGATGCAATGGAGGAAAACATCACAGGGGAACTGGCCTGATTGCTTCTTGAGAGCCCAGGAAGAACACGAGCACCAGAGACTCATGGCAGAACTGCTGATCAGGGAGACCAAAGCAGTTGAGGCAGCTGAAGAGAGAGAGGCTGATGGAAGCTCAAGCATTACAGCTCAAAATACTGGAGCAGCAAAAGGAATTTCTCCATCCAGTGACAGGTTTCAGAGTAGCAGCCCAGTTAGTTTGTATTCGCAAAAAGAAAAGGAGTACTTGTGGCACCTTAGAGACTAACCAATTTATTTGCGCATAAGCTTTCGTGAGCTACCTATGCAAATTGGTGAGGATTTTTATCAAGCCTTCCCCAGGAAAGGGGATGTAGGGCTTGGGGGGATTTTGGGGGAAAAGACGTTTCCAAGCGGACTCTTTCCTGGTTATATTTGTTAGACGCTTGGTGCTGGCAGCAATAAAGTCCAGGGACAAAAGGAAAAATAGTTTGTACCTTGGGGAAGTTTTAACCTAAGCTGGTAAAAATAAGCTTACGGGGTTTTTCATGCAGGTCCCCATATCTGTACCCTAGAGTTCAGCGTGGGGAACGAACCTTGACCTCAAATAAATTTGTTAGTCTCTAATGTACCACAAGTACTCTTTTTCTTTTTTCCATCCAGTGAGTATGCCACCTCACAACACCAGAAAGTGAGAGAAAGTCTGCCCAATTTATAAAGAAATTGACTGTATAGCAGAGAACCTGTCCACCTCTGAGAGACTTTGTGGGATGCACAAGATTGCAGTGGATAAACAGATGCCTATCCTCTCAATCAGATTAACTGGGAAAGCCACACAAATGTTTAATGATATGGAGGAAGCAATGCTAACAACACAAAATTTAAAGAAAATGTATTGAAAAGATTTAAGATTACCCTGATACCAATCCACTGAAGTATAGAAGTCTCAGAATGTTTGGCAATATCACCCATGTTGAATATGTGCATAAAATGTGTAGTTTTATGAGAAAAGGGACAATGGGGGCAGCGGCTGAAGGTGATTATGAAAAATTGTTTGATCTGATGGCACAGGAGCAATTGTTATGGGTAGTAACAGGTGAGGTGCAGCCATCTGTAACAAAAAAACAACAACAACCGAAAACCAAAACCTTCCACAGTTTTAGGGGCTGCAGAAATTGCTGACGAACATATTGAATCAAGGGTCCACAGGAGTCCAAATCCCAGCAAAGGGAAATCCCCATGTCACCCAGGGTAAGAGGGAGGAGGGGACTGAAAATAAACCTAACCCCAACTTTGATTAAAAACAACAACAAAAAAACCAAGGAAGCCCAGGTTTTAAAGTCCCGTACCAAAAGGGAAGGCAAGTAGTCTGCCATCACTGTGGTCCTGGTCATATAAAGCCAAATTGCCCAACATTTAAGGCAACCCCAAGATCCACACCCACACCTGACACTGTGAGTGCCACTGCCACTACCCCAGAGGTGGCAGCAGAGAAGGTGAGAAACCCAGTGAACTATATTAGGACTGAATCTTGGGAAGATAGTGAAGGATTTATTAAGAATGCTAAGGTAAATGGCATACATTGTAATGGCTGGAGAGAGACAGTGTCCCAATTCACTTTATTTAAGGAAAGTTTGGTAAGGGAGGAAGACAGACTTCTTGGTAAAAGTTTACATATTTTAGCTTTGGCAGAATTCTCTGGAATTGTACCTCAGGCTAAGGTCCACCTCAAGTTCAAGGATTTTAAGGGAGAGGTTGTGGACATTAGGAATCTGTTTCCTGCTGATATTTCAATAGGTAAAGATATTTTAGTCATGTCTAGGTCGGTTAATGACGTAAGTTGCACCCGGAAAAAGTATGGCTCTTTGTCTGTGGACAGCAGGGATGGTTGCAAGGAGGAGGGAAATGCCCTCTGTCCTTTGTCAGCTGAAGGTAGCATGTCTTCAGAGGAGGATTCCATTGCTTTGCCCAAGTCTGCTCTGAACTTAGGTGAGACTCAGAAGAAGTTTTCTGAGGCTCAGCAGGCTGATCCTTCCCTGGACAAAGAGAAGAATGTGGCTCAAAATAACACCCTGGCTGGGAAAGGATAGATTTTTTTTCTAGAAGGGGGTTTGTGCACAGGCACCAGATTCTAATTTTCCCTGGGAGTGCTCAAACCCCACTCAGCACCAGGACCCGCCCTAACTCCACCTCTTCCCCCAAGCCCCCACCCCTGCCATGCCTTGTCCTACCTCCACTCCACCCCTTCCCCCAAGGCCGCACTCCTGCCCCACTTCTTCCTGCCCTGCCTCTTTTCAGCTTCTTTCCACCATCTCCCTCGAGTGCACCCTGTCCCCGCTCCTTCCCCTTCCTCCCAGCACCTCCTGCACGCCGGTGAACAGCTGTTCCATGGCATGCAGGAGGCGCTGGGAGGGGGAGGAGTTGATCAGCAGGGGTTGCAAGTGGTCAGGAGTCGGGGGGGTAGAGAGGGAAGCTTGGCTGCTAGTGGGTGGTGTTAGAATATAGATATTCAGGCCTGTCGGTAAAGGCCTGTACTCGAAGAATTTAGGTGTATTCTTATCACTTGGCTAGTTATAGAGATATAAAAGAAAGATTCAAAATCACTATCTGCTAGTGTAAGGTCCTTCTCTTACTGTGACAGTCTGAGGCCCTGTTCTTAGGCTAAGGCCTTTGGATAAGCAGCAGAGGCAGCCATAAGCTGGGAAGCGACCGGTCACATCCTCACATTCCAAACTAGTCACACTGAAAGAAGGTACTATTAGGCTGTTAGGAATACAATCCTGTCCTGATAATGCCTATCACCTCCAGAGAAAGGGAAGTGCCTAGAAAATGTAAAAGGAAACTTAGTTTGATAGCATCCTGTCTGACAAGAACTCACTTATCAATAGCTGGGATGTGAAATCCTCACTTCTGTATTGTTTTGTCATTATAGTTCCCACTTTGCTATTGTTTGTCTGTATAATCTCTGTCTGGTTCTGTGCTTGTTCCTGTCTGCTGTATAATTAATTTTGCTGGGTGTAAACTAATTAAGGTGGTGGGATATAATTGGTTACATAATCATGTTACAATGTTAGGATTGGTTAGTTAAATTTCAGGAAAATGATTGGTTAAGGTATAGCTAAGCAGAACTCAAGTTTTACTATGTAGTCTGCAGTCAATCAGGAAGGGGGTGGGTGTGTGGGTGGGGGAGATGGGAACAGGGGTAAGGAAATTGGAATCATGTTTTGCTAAAGGGTGAAATGGTAACAGGGAATGGGGGTGGGGAAATTGGAATCATGTTTTGCTAAAGGGAGAAATGGGAACAGGGAATGGGGGTAAGGAAATTGGAATCATGTTTTGCTAAGGGCAGGAATGGGAACAGGGACACAGGTGTAAGGCTCTGTGGTGTCAGAGTTGGGAAGGGGGACACTAAGGAAGGAAACTGGAATCATGTTGCTGGAAGTTCACCCCAATAAACATTGAATTGTTTGCACCTTTGGACTTTGGGTATTGTTGCTCTCTGTTCATGTGAGAAGAACCAGGGAAATAAGTGTGTGAAGGAATAAGCCCCCTAACAGGTGGCATCCTGATGAGGTTTGCAAGCTGGTGCTTGTGCCTGATAAACATAGAACAGAGTTGCTGCAGTTAGCTCGTGATTGCCCATTGGTGGGACACTTAGGAGTGGCAAGCACCCACCCGTGACACCATGTTGAAGCTGTTGCAGTGCCTGAGGAGTTCCCACTTGATACTTGATTGGTGCAATCTAATTATAGAACTCACAACCAATCTGAAGTGTGCGCCCTGCTTCCTAGCAATCTGCCCTCCGGTTGGTACTCACAATCCTGAACCACTCCAGACAGTATGACAATATGTACATGAGTTGCCTGGTTTTCCCAATCACCGTTCCTTTTCTTCAGGGCTTATATTTTCATTTTCTTTTCCTTTATGAGAGGATCATGCTGTTACCCTTAATGAGATCTGGTCTGAATTCCTGTAGTGCTTGCCAAGCAGCTGATGGGGTATTGAAGTATTTCACAGAGTTAGTCAGCTTCATTATGAAGATTGCAGGATCCGCTGACACCTCATTTGATGCCATTAAATACTGCTCACTTTTTGCTTAAATTTACAGAGAAGTCTAGATACAAGAAAATTTAAAATCCTTATACTTAAAAATTCATTTTTTCTTAGCAGCAGACATCAGCTAAAACCTGAGCCATTTAAAGGTGATGGGTCAGGGGTTGAGTTATTGGCTTTCTTTCTGGTCCCTGCCACTCAATATGCCCTTTCAATATCCAGAGGAAGAAAACCCAGATCCAATCCCAGTACCTCAGAGAATATATTCTGGAGTAAGCTAATAATATTTTTTCCTTTCAGCCCTTCCAGGACCCCAGTAACTGCAAATTATTCTTTCATAATCTGTTTTTAAGATCTTCTTGTTTCTCCCCAAGACTGGTTAGTCTTTGCCTTAAAGAAGCAGTCTCCATTTTAACAATGAGGAGTCCAGTGGCACCTTAAAGACTAACACGGCTACCCCTCTGATACTTATTCTCCATTTTAACCTCCTTCAGTTCTAGGGCAGTTTTTGTTATCTAAATAGGTCAAACGAGCTTTGACTTCTCCAACATCTGTAAAGAGCTCATGTATATCTTGAGATGAGAGATCAAATTTGGTAGTTAGAAAGTCCTTCATAGCTGCAAAGTTCTGAGTGAGAGACTGCTTGGTTTCTTCAGCCTTACCTTTCTTTGGAGATTCGGAGTTGGGTCATTTGGCGTTTCTGTTTTTCCCAGCAGGATCCATAATAACATTACATCTGATTAGTAAATTTCTGACAGAAAGTTATGATTTAGATACCTGGGAGCCCTTAACTGATAAGGATTCATGCATGGGGGTTGAGGAGATCAGGAGTCAGGCCTCCATCTTCTCTACCAGTCACGTGACATCCCCCCAGTTGCATTTCAAAACCCCTCAGCCACCACCAATCTGCATCTTTAAGTGCCTAACTAGCTTTAAAAATCTGTCCTTCAGTGGCTACCCAAGGGGAAATGGTTTCTGAATTCAAATTTAATACTATTTGCCCCCTGAATTCACGTTTTATATTGTTTCCCCCTGTGACAAATTGGGGGTTGTGTTCGTACCACTTCTGAATTGTGGATGATTTAATGAAATTGTTTCATGAAAACACTGTCATGGAAAGCCTACATGAACATGAATCCCCCCATGAGTAGGGTGACCAGATTTTCCCAAAGGGAAAATGGAATACCTCACAGGGCTGACCTGAGGATCCCATGTTCTCCCCGGATGCACAGGACCAGTCAGAGACCCTCCCCTGCCACCCACCTGCACGGGGCTAGCCTGAGGCCCCCTTCGATCCCCTGTACGTGGGGCCACCCCAAGACCTCCTGCTACCCGCTTGTGCGGGGCTGGCCCAGCCCAAACCTCTCTCCAGAGCCCTCCCTCCCGTACAGGGCTGGCATTGGCACTTGCCTCTCCTCCCCTCACACGTTCCTCCACCCACCACTAAGGGTTGCACCGCACTTTTTTGGCAAAACTGGGCATTTGTCCAATTTCTTTTGCCAACTGATGATCAGTTTGCAAGAGCAAATGAGACAAATGCCCAGTTTTGCCAAAAAAAGTTGGGAGGGCTGGGACAGAGCTTAAAAAAGGGACAGTCCCGGCCAAAATGAGATGCATGGTCACCCTATCCATAAGTTTCCAGGGATGTATCTCGTCTCTGCCAGGCCAGAGACAGTGGTGAGTGATTGTTTGTCCATTCAAAGTAAAACACTACCTGAGACAATAGGTTTGCTCTAGCTGGGAGAGCTGTCTGAAGGGAGGGGGTCTGGAAAGTAATAGAAGCAGGTGATTGCAGCAGGAGTCTCTAAATTGACTCATGGGGGGGGGAGGGAGAGTTAAATGGGGAGAAAGCCATTTAGCACCCAATTAAAACGAGGGAGGCTACTGCAAGGGCAGGGTAGGCAGTGGGGTGGAGGAATGCCTGGCTGACTGATGGAACACCGATGACCCCCGCAAAGGCTCCGAAGGGGTGTCGCCAACGCTCATGGTTTTGTCACTAGTCTCATGATAATTACTGTTTTCCTTAAAGCCCCAGCTCCTGGCGTCGAGTGGACATGTGATGATTTCAACCTTCATTCTTAAAGAAAAGGTAAGTTTCTAGCCCTTATGGCTGTGGAGAAAGTGCCAAAATGTGACCCCATTGCTGTGCACCCTCAAGGCTCAAAAGGCAAATAAAAAGAACACCAAATCTATTTTTTTTACATAAGCTCATGATTTTAAAGCCAATCTCATGATTTCTGGTGAGCCTGACTCATGATTTTTGAACATTTGGGGTTGGCAACACTGAGTGAGGGACACTGTGTTTGAATGTTTGTTATGAGCTGTTCTCGCCTGTGTTTACATGATTAAATATAAAGACCATAAAGATCCTGTACAAAGGGGGAGAAGGGCTGTTTGTGTGGACTGCTTCACAACCACTGCGTGCCTCAGAGGCAGTTAAAATGTAAACCAGAATCTTCACATCTTTGGGGTGAAGTCCTGAGAGCAGGGCGTGTTCTAGTACTTGGGACTCTGAAGGCCAAGGGTCCAGTCTGCTCCCTGAGGGGCTAGGCAGCTGGATAGTGGGTTCCAATACTTGGAGAGGGATGCCAGATAGAAGGTCTGTGCTCTGAGCGTGTACCTTGGGACCCCAATATTGGAGCAGTGCCTGGACTCCAGTCAGGCGCCAGAAGGTTGAAAGACCCTCGGGATCCAGAGCACAGAGGCTTGCATTCCCCTCACAGCAGTCCTACTGGGGGGCAAGAAGGGGTGTCCCCTAGAATCTGTGACAGCCTTATTCATATTGCCTGCATTTGGTCTGCATTATCTTGAACTGATTTTTAATTGTTTTAAAAGTATTCTACTAACACAGGGCTTGACATGTGAAGACAGGCCTTAAACCTACTCAGAGTTCACTACCGGATGTGTGGGTTCGCTTTTCTTATAATGCCCCATGAGCAGCTCCATCCTATACCCCACAAGTAGTTGAGACTGGAATTCCACCTTCCTGGGTTGTACGGCAACTCATACTGCATAACATGCAAATTCTCTCAAAGACCCCAATGGCGGCAGCAAGATGAGTCAAGAACACAGTTACAGCTTTATCTCTCAGTTCCCCTGCTTCACTAGCTTTATGTCAGGAAGACCTTAATGTTATTTCAACACACTTCTGTTGTTTAACACAAAAAGAAAATGCTTTTCCACAAGAATGCCTAATAATATCAGAAGTGCACACGAAGGATTGGCTCCTGCACTCTTAGGCCTTGTCTATACTACAGAGTTTTGTCGACAAAAGGCAGCTTTTGTCAATAAAACAGTGAATGCATACACACTGCAATGCAATGTTTGGTGGCAAAAATTCCCTGTTTTGGTGACAACATAAAACCACCCCGAAGACAGACATAAGGCTTTTTGCACGAAATTGTTGTTGAAAAAGTGCCAGTGTAGCTCCCACGCTTGATTTTATTGTTTTAATTGGCCTCCAGGAGGTGTCCCACAATGCCCATCCTGACCGCTCTGGTCAGCAATTTGAACTCCACTGCCCTGCAGCCAGGTAAATAACCATCCACCCTTCCCACTTAGAAGCTCTGGGAATTTTTGAAATTCCATTTCCTGTTGGCTTGACGTGGAGAGGTCTCATTGCATCTTTCCAGGTGACCATGGTGGCTTATTGCAGCAAACGCTCACCTGCTTGAACCACTACAGAGCTGCTGGATCTGCTCAGTATATGGGGAGAGGAGGCTGTGCAGTCCCAGCTGTGCTTGAGCTGTACGAATTTTGATATCTACGGGCAGATTTCTTGAGGCTTGTGAGAAAAGGGCTATGATTGGGACACACAGTAGTGCAGATCGAAGATAAAGGAGCTGAGGCAGGTGTACCATAAGGTGAGGGAGGCGAACCATCGCTCCGGTGCTGCACCTAAGACCTGCTGGTTCTATAAGGAGCTGGACGCTATCCTCAGTGGACCCCACCTCCATCACCAAGAGACCCATGGTGGATACTTCAGCGGGCCTGGAGGTGGCGGAAAGAGGACCTAACCTGGAGAATGAAGTCATTGCTGAAGAGGTGGAGTTATACGACGATGTGGAGCTCCCAATGGGGTCGCCTGGTGGGGCAGGCAGCCAGGAACTGTTCACCACTCTGGGGGTGTCTGGCCAGTCTCCGCAGTTGCTCTCAGGCGAGCAAGAAGCAGGAGAGGAGACACCTCGTAAGTGGCTGTGGTTTGTATAGTGCTGAGGTGGGTTCAGGGAGTAAAAATGTACAAGGCTGGCTGTGTTTCTGTGTCCTGGACATTTTCTTGTGTAACTAATCAGTACAGCAGAACAGGGCATTGATACATGCTGAGATCTCACGGGAATCCTCCAGAGAGATTTCTAGGGAAGTTTCTGGGAGGTACTCGCCAATCCTCTGCCAAAGTTTCCTTGACAGATCTGCTTTGTTCCTTTCCTCATTGTAGGAAACTTTCCCACACCATTTGGCAATCACTTGTGCAGGGACCAAAGCGGCACACAGGCGAGTAGCATAGGGACCAGGGCGGCAGCCACAGCCGTGTAATAGATGTGCCCTTGCTTCCCTGCTTACCCACAGAAGTGAGATATTTGCTACGGTGTGGGAGAATTTTAGAATTTATTCCCTAGTTGGCTGCAATGCAACCCTTGCAGAGTGCTCTTTTCCCCATGTAGAGCGCCCCCCCCCCCACCACCACTCACCATACTTTGGGTGTTTGCCAAGATGTGTGCTTGCCAAGGGTCAGTGAGAAAGTTATTGGTATGTTACCAGACATGTATCTTAATGAAATGTTTCAATGTTGTGCGTGAACTTAACAATCATGCTTCTGTGCATTGTTCCTTGTGCTTCGGCAGATGTGGCCTTGAGGAACATCCCACACACACCAGCCGAGCGTCTCCACCAGATCAGAAAGCACCCAAGACGGAGCAAAGAAGACATGTTCTGGGAGGTCCTGCAGTGCTCCAATGCAGAGAAAATGGAATGCACAGGATGGAGGAAAGCCAAAAGGCAGCACAGAAAAGAAAATCAGGAGTTTGGTGAGGATGCTACTGAGCGGATGATTAAAGTCATGGAGGAGCAAACACAGGTGCTGAAGTCCTTAATAATGCTGCAGACTGAGCAGATGTGTGCCTGCCCTCCCCTGCAGCGCATTCAGAACTGTTTTCCATGCCCACCCCCCAAAATTCCACCCACACAGTCCTTTCCACTTTCCGGGACTTCTCGGTTTCCTCTTCACTCCACCCCCTCAGACAAGTTTCAAAATGATAGCTGGACCTACACACAGCTCTGAAAGTCTGCCCTTCCCTGGCACCTCCTTTCCCACCAAGCGTCTTTGTGTATGTGTGTTTGTTGGTTCTCATGCAATAAAAGCAAAGTTTTTGAATGGTAACTCATCTTTATTTGTTTCTGACAAATTGAGATAGCAGGCACTACCAATACATACACAGGCAGTTTAAGCATTTGCTTACTGGAATGTAAGGCCCCAAATTTCACCATTGCTTCCTAGGAAAACTACATGTAATTTAACATTGCAGCACCAATCACTGAGATATACATTACTGGTTCTCATTTTCAAAGTGTTGCCTCAAAACCTCCCTGATTTGAATTGCCCCCCTCTAGGCCTCTCTGATAGCCCTGGTATCTGGCTGCTCAAAATCAGCAGCCAAGTGGTCTGCCTCAACATTCCACCCCTGAGCAAACCTTTCACCCTTAGCTTCACAAAGATTATGCAATGTACAACACACAGCTATGACCATGGGAATATTATCCTCATTGAGGTCTAACCTGCCATAAAGGCATCGCAAGCGCACCTTTAATCTGCCAAAGGCACATTCCACGGTCATCTTCACCTACTCAACCTGTTATTGACCCGTGCCTTACTGCTGTCCAGGTTTCCCATGTAAGGTTTCATGAGCCATGGCTGTACGGGGTACACCGGGTCTCCCAGGATTACTATGGGCATTTCAACATCCTCCAGTGTAATCTCTGGTCTGGAAAGAAAGTTCCTGTTTGTAGCTTTCTGTACAGGCCAGTGTTCCTGAACATGCATGCGTCATGCAACTTCCTGGACCACCCCGCATTGATGTCAGTGAAATGCCCATGGTGATCCACAAGCACCTGCAACACAATGGAGAAGTACCCCTTCCTATTGAAGTACTCTGTCACAAGGTGGTCTGGTGCCAAAATTGGAATATGTGTGCCATCTATCGCCCCTCCCCAGTTAGGGAAACTCATTTCTGCAAAGCTGTCCACTATTTCTTGCACATTTCCCAGAGTCACAGCCCTTTGTAACACAATGTGATTAATTGCCCTCACACTTGCATTAATGCAGCCCCAACGATCAACTTCCTGACTCCAAATTGATTCGCAATCGACCAGTAGCTTCTCTGCCGATAGGGCAGCTCTCATTCTGGTGTCCTTATGCCATAGTGCTGGGGTGAGCTCTGTGCACAATTCCAGGAAGGTGGCTTTCCACATCCGAAAGTTCTGTAGCCACTTCTCATCATCCCACATCTGCATGATGATACAATCCCACCATACAGTGCTTGTTTCCAAGCTCAAAAGTGAGGGTCCCCTGTCTGCAGCTGTTCTGTGAATACCAAAAGCAAATTAAAGTTGTTCCTATCCATATTACATAGCATGTTAGGCAACTGGGGGGTCTTCTTCAGTTAGGAACTTTGTGATTAACTGCACTGCCATCCGAGATGTCTTCATGACAGTTATCAGAACATAGGAGAGCAGTGAGGGATCCATCCCTTTTCACAACGATGCTGGAGTGCACAGCAAAAAAGAGCCATTGAAAAATGCTGCGAAAGAAAGCTGGAAGCCCTTGGAATGTTGGGATAGAAAACAATGCATCATGGGACATTGAGCTCAGTCCCAAGATGTGCCATGATCCGCTCTGCCTTCCCACAAGACCTAGCGACAAAAGGTGTCGAGCTGGCCTCTGGGATAGGTACCCACAGTGCATTGCTCACACTGTCGATGATAGTGCCCCAACTGTGGACGTGCTCTGCCAACAGAGGGAACTAGTGTGAACATGACATGCCAATTTTTATTATAGTGATTTTGAGTGGTGACATCACTTTTGTCAACAAAACTCTGTAGTGTGGACAGGGCCCCTTAGATAGAGGAGCACACATCTCTGCATGGCAAGTTAAACTGACCGATGTGTATGCAACAGCTTGCTGATCAAGGCTATCAGAATGTGGGACTGAGCCCTTAAATACTGGACTACAAGTGTAGGAGTCAGAAGCGGATGCTGCAACACAACCACATTATATTTATATAATGTACTTCATACACTCCATTCAGAAAGTACTGTCGAGTCAGTTTTAAGCTATAAAGGATAGGAAGGTCTGGTTTACGTTTATTTAAGCTGATGAGGTGGCGCAGTTACTTGAAAGGAGGTAGTTAGGGAAGTGTTTCGAGGTAAATGGAAGAGACCAAAAGTCACCCCTTTCACCCTCACATATGGGGAGTCAAGTGAAGGAGGCCAGGATCATCTCAGGACCATAGGTCCAATGGAGACGCATTGGAGATGAGGACTAGAATTTTGTGTCACCTACATGCACTGATGTCCAACCGAGGCATGCAAGGAAACATTTCTAACTTTCATGGTTGTGGAGAAAAGTTTGGAAACGTGAGCCCCCAAAGAAGGTCTATGTAGCAGAAAAGAGGCTTAGGAACAGTTTACTGCCTAGTGTAAAGAATGAGACAGAGCTGTAAAGCCTCCACCAATAATCAAAAGGAGAAAATAGGTAGGTAGGATTTCAAACAGGAGAAGTATGAGCTAGAGATAAAAGCTTTGTACTGGAAGAGCTCAGGAGAGAGAGAGGGTAATCAGCCCCTCCTGAAAAGCCACACTGAGATCAGAGCACAGGTAGGATGAAAAAATAGGGATGACTCATCAGAGGAAAGTAGGTCAGTTATTCACATCCTGGGGAAGGGCACCATAGCACAGGGAAAGGTGAGGAAACAGTGAGTGAGGAAGGGCCAAGGGAGTATAAATAAAGGGTTGGGATAGCTCAGTGGTTTGAGCATTGGCCTGCTAAACCCAGGGTTGTGAGTTCAATCCTTGAGGGGGCCATTTAGGGATCTGGGGCAAAAATTGGAGATTGGCCCTGCTTTGAGCAGGGGGTTGGACTAGATGACCTCCTGAGGTCCCTTCCAACCCTGATATTCTATGATTCTATGTTGGGTTGCAAGATTTGATTTGCAAAGGGAACACTAGAATTCTCATATGAGAAGTTGGTCTTGAACCAGACCCTTCCTGTTTGCTTTATGGTTTGACTTTGATATATTCAAACTTCCAAGGAAACAAGCATCTGTGAGCACAGGAGCCGGGCTAGAGGCATCACTCAATTTTATACCTCAACCTAGCTCTCCACTGAGGACAAGCCCTCAAAGTTTCCCAGCTACTGCACTAAGCCTCCCAGGGTACTCAGCCTAAGAGAGAGACGGTTCACTAAAAGAAGGATTCCCCTCTCCTGTTGGGGCCACTTTCTGGCTATCCAAGTGATATGTGAGGGAAAGGAATTCAGTGGCCTTTCCTGGTAGCTTTCCAAAGATAGAAGATGGGCGAGCAGCCTGTGGTATTAGGAACTTGTACCTTTAAGCAGTTTAGCTTCAGAGATGGGATGTCTGTGGGGGGTGAGGGTTCTGCAGAAGTCTATGCTCTGCTATGCAGAGGCAACTGGAACTGGTCAGTGACTAGAAAGGCTCTCTTTCATGCTCTGTGGGCTCAGAGTGATCCCTGAACACCACACAGCCTGCCTGTGTATCTGAAGACCCAGGGAGACATGAGACTGGTGGTAAGGACACTTAGGAACCCATGAAGAAATCTGTGAGAATCAGAGTTCTGGGGTTGGTGTGGGAGATGGGTTAGCTACTCAGGTGCAGGAAGGCATCTGGCTGGGAGGAGAAAGTCTGTGGATGTCTGATGTATTAGCTTCTTCTGCCAGGGTGTGCAAAATGCCATGGGCCTCAGACCCAGGCTTTGTTCAAGTGAGCTCAAGGTTTGCTACAAATATTTTGTAAAGCTGTAGTTATAATATGTATGAACCTCACAGAATCCTCTCTAGGATTCCAGCAGGTACCTCTCACTTATGAACACTTAAGAGAAAACTTTGCTATCAGCACTGTGAATAAATGGCATAGTGTTTATTGGAGTTTTCCCTTCAAGCATTCATAAACTCACATTCTAATAAATGATTTATGGCCTTTATAGTACAAAGCAAAGCCAGCCCTGCAATATTCCAGATGAGCAATGCCAACTTGCAACCCTGTTAGCGCTGAGCGTGGCCTCAAATGCCACTGAGTTGTTACTTTACATTAATAGCATTTACATGTTTTGGAGCACCAAATTACTTAGCATCTCTGTTTCCATAGATGGCGCTCCAGATAGTGAACATTTACTCCTTGTTCAGGTCCACAGCTAGGTTTTATGTTGTCCCATGTGAAACAGGACAAGAAGAGCCTGAGGCAAGCTTCCATAACCCCCAAACTATGGGTGGAGGAGTGTGAGTTGTGTTGTCCAGTGATCACTCAGTACTTACAGTGCTTGCAAGAGCTCTGCTTTGTTCTGAGTCCGATTGCAACTGGCTGACAAGTGCTTCACAGCGTCCAGCACAGATTCTGTTTGGGAAGCTCAGCCCTTAAAGATACAGTCCCCAGTAGCACTGGAGTGACAGACTGGAGCAGACTGAGGGAGCGATATTCAAAATTCTATGAATTACAGTGGGGAATCAAGAAGCTTTGAGAGGACACTGAATGTAGAAGTTGTCACTCTAAGCTGAAAGACCCCCAAACACCACATTCATGTGTCATGGTGGCTTGGAGCAGGCTGTGAAGGTTGTGGTGCATGGTGAGAGAGCAAATGAGCAACAGAACATGGCCCATCCTAAGCCCCCACAAAAAATGCATGGTCTCACACTTAATATGTATCTGAGGCCATCCCTGCCTAATGCATTGGTTCTTGGCCTTTTTCAAACTGAGTACATTAGAGGATCTTCCTTCCTGACATCAGCCCCTCCTTGTCCTGTCCAGTCTTGCCTCGTTGGGATCTTCCCCTATTTAGCAACAGGGGATGGGCAGGGTAGTCATGACCCTTTGTGTGCTGTACACACACTCCCAGGTTGAGAATCTCTGTACTAATGCAATTCAGTTTGACTCTCACATGACACAAAACCCCAGACCCAAATCACCCCCAAAATGTGAAGTTTGGATACAGACCTAGACCAGGAAATCAGTGATTGCTCCTAGAGCAGGAGGAAATGAATCCCTGAATCTGAACACTGGGGAAGGTTGGCTGTAGATCGACATTCAGTCCTGCGGTGAGTGGGCATGACTCCCCATGAAGTCAAGGGGAGATGTGATGCACATCCTTATTCCAAAGGCTTAGATTTGTCCTTCATGTACAAAAAATTGTTTCTAAGAGAATCTTGCTCTTGTTTATATGAAAGGAGCTTTGTCGACTGTGTGTTGCAAGACGTCATGTGACATGGGCCTGAAACAGACCAATACATTCAAAAGTCTGAGCACCCTCTACAGATATAATTTTCTCTTGAGAAGGCAAGAGTATGTGTTAATTACACACACTTCACGATTGCTGAGTTTCTGTCTTTCCCCAAGGCAACTTTGAAAAAACTTTCTCATTTCTGTATTTTCTCTGTTCTACTGCCCTTCCCACACTGCACCAAAATCACTCCATTTTAAAAATAATTCACTCTTCTTCAGAAGCATTTAATAGAGGATTTAGGGTCCCCAATTGAAAGGCCCCTGATTCAATGCCCAACCTTCTTCCCCTTTGTGCTCCAAAGTCTTGTGCTCTGCCAGCTTCTAGGAGGTCCGGGGGTGGGGGGAAGAATAGAACTTTGAAACATAGGCGCCGACTTCTAGTTTTCCCCAGGGGTGCCCCACCCCCACTCCACCCCTTCCCCCAAGGCCCCGCCCTCACTTTGCCTCTTCCCATCCCCACTCCGCTCTCTCCCCTGAAGCCCCGCCCTCACTCTGCTTCTTCCCACCCCCTCCCTGAGGCCCCCACCTGCCGGTCTCTGCTCTCCACCCTCCCCCAAGGCCTTCCCTGAGCTGCCAAACAGCTGTGTCTGGTGGGTGCTGAGCACCCACTTTTTTTTTCTGTGGGTGCTCCAGCCTATGCTCTGAAATATGAGCAAAGGTAATACCTAGATGGAGGATTATATGGAAGTGGTGTGGGTGTTTGTAGAGGGAATTAGGTGGAGAATGGATAGAGGTTTCCTATTAAATAAGAAGTGTGGGAACTTGCTTTATGTTTTAACCAGAAACTTGATAAAGAGGGCGGATGTCCTAATTCCTCAGGGGCTTCAAGTTATTATCACTACAGAGCTCTAAGTCATCACCTAATACCTCCTGCTCCACCTCAGATAGCAAAGAAACATGGATATCCCTGGCATCTGCATGTTCGGAAACCTGGGCTGAATCAGCACTGCCTATAAAACATTGATACAATATGTGCCATATATCTGGAAACAAATGATCGCCAAAGGAAAAATCATAATGCAGCAAGATAACAAGGTAAACAGGTCAGGCAGATTATTTTTCCAAAACATTGTGCAATTTATGTGGAAAGCCGCCTCTTCAGGTAACAAGCTGCAGAATCAAAGTCTGTGGGTGCTATAAGATTTTCCCATAGACATCTTTTTACAGTTGTGGTTAATGTGTGACTAATGCTTACTGTGGAGTAACCACACAACCACTCCTTAGAGCTGTGATACAGAATGGAACTTAACTTCATTAGTAGGGGTTTGTTTTAAAGTACATATGCAGAAAAAGATTAACAACAATGCTTTTAAAAAACCCTCTGAAAGTTTGTGCACTGTCCCACTGTGAATATGCAAACTGGTGCAAATAGACTTCAATTCATATTTTAAAATAACTAAGACAAATCACCTGACAAGAACAGTAAACAGGCCAAAGGCTTCTGATTGTAGGCAGCAGCCATCAAATATTAACTGTAATATTTCAGCAGTAAGAGCAGTCCCTACTAAAGTCTCCATAAGCTGTATGCAAATTAACATTTCATCCAGTGTAATAAATAAACAACCAACAATAAAAATTAATAAGAATAAACCACACCACATGTTCAAAAGTCTGTAAAAGGGCAGTTAAAGTCACCCAGGCCACTTTATTTCTGCCCTCTGCAGTGCTGTCCTGAGGACAATCAGAAACTCTAAGGAAACTTTATCCATCAGATAAGATGATGAAGACTCAAGTACAACTGGCATTTGATCACTCATGAAATGAATGTATGATGGATGGATAAGGTTGTCTCAGACTTCCTACTGTCCTCATGGTGGCTTTTCCAATGCTCAAATCCTTTAGTGAGGGGGCATATAGGTAGGGTTGAGTGGGTGACCCTAACTATGTATTTGCACACTTTTAAAATACTTTTATTATAATAGATTCATAGATTCCAAGGCCAGAAGGGATCACTGTGGTCCTCTAGTCTGAACTCCTGAATAATACAGGGCATAGAACGTCCCCAAATCATTCCCAGAGCATATCTCTTAGAAAATCATCCCATCTTGGTTTAAAAATTGTCAGTGATGGAGAATCCATCACAATCCATGGTAAATTGTTCCAACGGATAATTAAGCTCACTTTTAAAAATTTACATCTTATTTCCAGTCTGAATTTGCCTACCTTCAACTTCCAGCCATTGGATTGTGTTACAGCTTTCTCTGCTAGATTGAAGAGCCCGTTATTAAATATTTGTTCTGCAGGTAGGTATTTATAGGCCGTAATCAAGTCACTCCTTAACCTTCTCTTGGTTAAGCAAGATAGACTGAGCTGTTTGATTCTATAAGGCATGTTTTCTAATCCTTTAATCATTCTTATGGCTCTTCTCTGTACCCTCTCCAATTTAGCAACATCCTTCTTGAATCATGGACACCAGAACTGGACACACTATTCTAGCAGCAGTCACACCAGTGTACAGAGGTAGAATACCCTCTCTACTCCTATTTGAAGATTCCTCTCTTTATGCATCCAGGAATTATCTTAATCCTTCTGGCTGCAGCATCACCCTGGGAGCTCATGTCCAGCTGAGTATCCACCACAACCTCCAAATCTTTTTCAGAGACACTGCTACCCAGGATAGAATCCCCCATCCTACAGGTTTTGTTCCTAGATGTACATTTAGCCATATCAGAATGCATATTGTTTGCTTGCACCCATCTTACCAAGCAATCCAGATCACTCTGTACCAGTGACCTGGCCTCTTCATTATTTACCACTCCCCCAATTTTTGTAGCATCCTTTATCCGCGATGATTTTATGTTTTCTTCCAGAACATTAATAAAAATGTTAAACAGTATAGGGCCAACAACTGTTTGATGATGTTTTCCCATTTACAATTACGTATTGAGACCGAGCAGACAGGTTTTATTTTATTTAATGGTGTGTCATGTTCATTTTATATCATTCTAGTCTGTTAATCAAAATGTTATGTGGTACCAAGTCAAATACCTTGCAGAAGGCTAGGTATATGACATCAACACTATTACCTTTATCAGCCAAACTAGTAATCTCATCAGAAAAGTTATCAGGTAGTCTGACAGGATCTATTTTTCATAAACCCATGTTGTTTGGCACTAATTATATTACGCTCTTTAATTCTTTATTATTCGAGTCTCATTCCATTATCTTACCTGGGATCGATGTTAGACTGACAGATCTATAATTACCAGCGTCATCCTGTTTGCCCTTTTTACATATTGGCACAACGTTAGCTTTCTTCCAGTCTTCTGGAGTGGTATCATCTCATATGACTGCATCACCTGTTTTGTTACCAAATAGAGGACAGAAAGTAAAGTGCAACCTTAAATTGGAATGTCTGGGTTTTCTATTGTTTGTGGTTGTTATGAGAAAATTATAACATTCTCTTGTGGATTTTCTTGGCTGAAATTACATTAACCTTAATTCCAGTTTAATTTTTTTGCATGGGAATTTCCTTAGGTCTTAAAAAAAATTGCTCAGTGATAGGAGTCTCTGTGGGCCTTGTAAGAAATTGGAATGCTGGAAGCACCTGTAATGTATGCAGGAACGGACCCTGTTATTTCCGATCTCTATAGGTGGCTTCTTCTCTCCCATTTCCTGTACCAGACCTCTTGCCTTGCAGGTAAATTTCCTTCTGTTCCTTCAAAGACCAAACCCACCTGTTCCACATGTGCCAGGTGCCTCCTTATCATGGCCATTTGCATCTGAGCAATAAACATTGTGCAAATCACATCTTGCACCATGCAGCCTTACAAAGCAAGTGGCCATCTGACAGGTGCACGCTGTAGCATTGACACACTGAACAGGGTATATAAAGAGGGTGTATATTTTTAAATGCAAAGTCTTCCCCTCTTACCACTACACAATATGCATAGACAAAGACCCAAGTTGCTGGATTACCGACCCCTGAAGCATGGCTCCCAGCAATGGCACATCTGCTGTCCCTATGCTAAAAAGTTAGAGGTAGTAGAGTGGGAAAACAGACTAGAACAAATCAGTATGTGAAAGTGAGAGCAACCCGTTGGCATTGGGCACCTGTTCACAAGGGAGGAAAGCATTTCCTAATCCCACTCTCTTTGGCATCCACCACAAAGTCTCCTCCTCCAAGTGACTGTCCATTATTATTGTGTATGATCATAGTACCTAGGAGTCCCAGTTGTGGACCAGCTCACCATTGTGCTAGGCACTGTACTTACACCATGCCCTCCCTGTTGTGAGATTATCGCCTGTTCTAATTTAGGATAAGATCTTCTGGTCCAGGAGCTGTGTTCATGCTGTAAAGCTCCATGCACATCTACAACCCTGTATAAGTAATAGTAGAGATAGGATGGTGTCAAGTAGACAATGCAATATGAAAATAAAGTTTAATATTCATTACAGAAAATTCAGCACTGAATCAGTGTTGTCATCTTATTGTGACTGTTATAGGGTGATGCCTACTTGTAACGAATATAGTAGAAATCTTTCCTCCTTTAATGCCATGAGCTACCTGGGGCTGGGCATAATGGCTTGGTGATTTCTTTTGCCTTCCAATGGTGGCAGTACTGTTAGGGGCTAATCTGGTTTGGTCTCTACAAATAGGATATCCCAGAAGCCTTTACCTAGAAATGTGGTCCAGCGGGTCTTACTGTACTAGACAGCAAGAGAATTTGCTTCCTAGATGACAGTGACATAGTCCAGAAGGTCAAGGGCTTTCTGTCCTATTACTAGATAGAATAAGAAAGAAAAAAAACTAAGGAAAAATGTTTTGGAATGAAAAGGGAAGACTTTTCTAATTATTCTCTAGGACTAGGTTCTTTGCAAATGTAAGTATCCCCCATAGACAGCTCCCCTTGTATTCTTTACTCCAATCATAGTTCCAGGCTCAGATTTCTTTGCTGCTTCCTCACTATCATTTACTCTCTTCCCCCCTCTTTTCTGTATTTCCACCCCCTCATCACCATTTTTTCCCTCACCAAGGCCTGGACATAAGGTCAAGGATTCTCTTCCTGCTGCATCCCATGACTCTGAGTTGTTAGCCAGGACCAATGTGTTGTTCACCCCAATGCTGAGGAAGTAGGAAGCCAGGGAGCTATTACTGCAGGAGGCATAGTGAATATAAAGATGAAAAGGATCAGGGTTTCTCTATGCCAGAACATCTACAATACAGAGTTAGAATGGCTGAGGATTTGGGGGGGGGGGGCGGGTGAGAGAAGAAAAGTAGGTGGAGATCCATTAATAAACTTTTGATCTAATAAGCCATGTGGCCCAAACTCAAATCTCAGAGAGAGATACTATGACCTCTTCTCTAACAATCCCCATTGGCAATATGATGCCATTTGTTGAGATGGATGCACCCCAAGAAAGCGAATAAGAAACTTGAGTACAACCTCAAAATGGGATTATACCACCTCCTCCTCAGCCTTAAAGACAGGCATGGGCTGCCTGGTTACCTGGAGTGTATCACTTTGTGCTAAGCCTTTAGGATGTAAGCCTAGTGGTTCTGGCTAAGACACGACAGACATCAGCAATAGGCTTGCAAGCTCCATCATAGATTTACGATGCCTCATTGACATTACTGCATTGATTTATGCCAGTGAAACGTAGGTCGCTCAGGAGTGTGACCCTCCCCCCCCAAAACCCCCTACCTTCCTGAGTGACATAAGTTTTGCCAACATAAGTGGTATTGTAGACATGGCCTAACTCAAAGTTATTGCTAAATACAAGGTGGAACGGATGGTTTAGCATAAGTAGTTAACACTTTACAAGGGAACATTCAAGGTGAAGTGGCCCATTAATGCCTCTCCAGCCGTAGGTAGGAAAGGAAGGGGGATGAAGGGAAAGCAACTGAGCTTTTTAAATGGATTACAGAGCATTGTGATAAGCCATAAATACAGCGTCTCTATTCATATAGCAACTATGTGGGTGAAGCCAGATAATCACTATGCTCTTGAAGGAGCTCATGATAAAAGAAATGTGTGGGCAAACACTTTTCACAAAGCAATCCCCATCAGTCCTCATCCTCAAGGGACACCTCCATACCCCTTTCAGAAGATGAGCCTAGGAGCTTAAATTCAGTTTTACTAGACCCTAAAGCAAGGTCTATGCTACAGACCTTACAGCAGCGCAGCCATATTGCTGCAACTGTGCTGCTAGAAGGGCTCCTGTGTAGCCGCTCTAGGATAATGGGGAAGAGCTCTCTTGTTGGCATAGTTAAACCACCCCCGAGTGGCAGTGGGCATGTTAGCAGGAGAGCATCTCCCACTGACATAGTCCCATCCACACCAGTGCTTAGATCAGTGAAAATTGGGTCAGTTGCAAGTTATTTTCACACCCCTGATCAGAGAAAAAACTGCTAGTGTAGACATAGTTGTGTCACAGTTACATACAAGGTGGAACAGATTGCTTCGCATAATTAGTTAAGACATTTCAAGGGATCATTCCAGGCAAAGCAGCCCATTAACACCCCTCTAGTTATAGAGAGGAAAGGAAGTGGGGTGGGAAGAAAACAACTGTAGGGCTGGTTAGTGGGTTACAGATTGTTGTAATAAGCCATAATCCAGTGTCTACTCAGTCCATGATTTTTAAGCTATGTACACACTACTGCTTACTGCAGTATAATGGATGTCACTCAGGGGTGACAATAAGCCACCCCAAGTGCTGTAAGTTACACCACCCAAAGGGCCAGTGTGGACATAGCTATGCTGGCTGGAGATGCTCTCCCGTCGACATTGAGCGGTTACACAAGAGATCTTGGAGCAGGACAGTGGTGCTGCTCTAAGGTCTGTAGTGTAGATGTAGCCTGAGTTAGTTTGCCAGACCTGAAGCAGCTCTGTGCAAGCTTGAAAGCTACTCTCACCAACAGAAATTGGTCTAAGATGACATTTCTCACCTACTTTGTCAGTCTAATCTAGAGACAGTTCAATGGCCCAAACTCTTCTTCTAAATGGTCTTGGCTGATTAATGCACACATTCTACACAGGCAAGGAATCTAAAGCCTGGTTGCATGGAAATCCTTCCCTGACAGCCCTCCTGTGGAGGGCCCTACATATGCACAGCTGATTCCCATTAGACTGAGGAGCCCAGGGGGGTAACAGCCCCCCTTGAATCTGACAAAGGCAATAACCTACTCCAGGTTAGTTTTGATATGGGTACAAGTAGCAATGACCAGTGGAGCTTTTTTCTGGGGGGGGGGGGGCAGGGGGAAGAAGAAGAGAAAAAAAAATGAGCAATCCCATATCACTTGCCAAATTGCACACAAAAGCAGATTCTTACTTTCTACCTAAGTATCTGATCCATGCACACCCACAAATGGCATTCAGTCCTTTCTATTTATGGAAAAATCCGCATCTGGTCATAGGCTCTGGTATCCTCACTATGTCTCTATTGCTTGTTCAGTCTAAAGTTGACTTCACCCCCTCTCCTTTATGTACTCTCTGCTAATTCCCCACTAGTTGAGACTGACTGATCCCTATGTAGGAGGGGGAACAGTAGGTCTTCAATCCACAGGGCCTCTCCCTCCTGTCACTAACAGTTCATTGTAGCATCAAAGTATTTTAGTCCTTTGGCAATGTAGTTCAAACCCTCTAGGAGATCTTGTCCCTGGCGTGGTGACACCTACATGATCCATTCCCTACCCAAAAAGCTAGTAAAGGAAGGTACTTTACAGCCAAGATAGAAGTTTCACTGTGTATCCCATTAGTATTTGGGACATCTGTGGTCAGTCCTCTCACCCTCCCAATGCTTGCAAGAGTCACTTTAGACCACAGAATTAGAGAGGTGAGGTAGTAGGAGATTCCCAGTACACAAGATTTCCATTACTGTGTGTCCTTTTTATTGAAGGGATGCCTACTGAAGAATCTAAGATTAGCACAAGTAGAAGAGTACATGGAATCAGTTTTTCTGCTCCCCAACCAGACCTAGACCCCACATTTGTAGGGCTCAGTGTGGAGTCTCATGTAGAAACCTGTTCAACTACCTCTGTTCCTAAAGCCAAGTGTGTCTTACCACCATCTGCAAATCCAAGCCAGTTCCTGTGTGCTAGTAATCCCCACTGAGGCAATGGCCACCTATTTGAAGCCTCAAAATATCTGGTGTTATGTCTGTAGCCAAAAAAGCCAGAAACAGAGAAAAGCACAACTCCCAATCTGAGTATGGAGAAGGACTCAGACAGCAGGTTGGTTGTCTGAGCAGCTGTTGGCCTTTGACAGAGATTCAGGAGGCTCTGTTCCCAACTTCTGCTCAGTACTCAAACTGCTTTGCCTCTGAACTGTTTCTGGTTAAGAAAGTGCTTCTCCCTACTATTATGAAGTGAGAACATGCTAAACTTCCAGGGCCTACTCTTCAAATGCTCTTTCAGAGCTGAAGCTGCTTGCATTTGCTTTATGCTCTTGAGCAAGCTTCAAAGAAAGTAAATCCTGGAGTTCTGCATTATGGTTACATGTGACACTCTGAAAATGGGGAAGTAGGAAAGCTCCCGGGTAGGCTGACACAGTAGACCACCAGTTATTTGCCAAAATGCCATTTATTGCATGTGTACAGATAACCAACTGAAGTATATTCCATTAAAATTAAATTTGTACCACTTAAATACAAAACTTTCTGTATGTCAATAACTCCAGCTATCCATTTAGATTACCAAAATATACAGAGTTATTCTTGGCCTGTAGAAAGGTTGGCAGTACAACTGAAGTTACCCCTTTTTAAAAAATAGTTTCCTGTGGTTTATGAGAAGAATTCTCATAGAAAAGCCTATTACCAGCATTTCTACATTCCTATACAAAGCAAAGAATTACAGTTATAATTAACACCATCTGGCTGTTGCATTAATTTATAAAAATTCAGTGTAAAAATAAAGGCAATAATGGACATCTCAGTTTTGTCTTTAAGAATGTTAACATACAGCTACATTCTACATCAAGGCAATCTCTTGTTCAGAGATGGAATGAAGCAAGTATTTTCTTGGTTTTGTTGAGAAATTGAGAAGGCACCAATTTACTCAATTAGCAATTCAGGAAGGACCTTCTACAATTCATTTAAGTTATTAAAAAACTGAATTGAATATGCAACACACATGCCTCGGTCAGCAAGAGTTCTTGGATCACTTCCTCTGGCTCGGCAATATAAATATTTACATCGTAAACACTCTCCTTCCCCTATACCTTCACTATGAGCAGAAAAAGTTATCAATTTGAAACAGGCTAACAAAAAACCCTATCTGGCAAAGCAGAGGCAAGGTCTGTGTTGAAATTGAGATTTCCTTCAAACAAAGTTCTTATAAATTTGTTGTGTAAGATACATTGAAGTTAATGATATTGTACAAGCTACAACTGAATGCATCTACTCTTAGTATATTACATTAAAGACTATTGTATTTGAAAAACCCATTCACAAAACTGTACTTTCATCCAAACAAGAGACTTTTGGGAAGTGTTCCTGTTCTTAGGCCCATTCTAATCAGTAAACAACTCATGACTTGGCACCATAGGCTAGCTAGGTGATGCTGTGGCGATGACAATTATCCATCGCTAAAACCCACTCTACACTAAAACTGAAGACATTAATATTCAGACCCAATTAGGTCAGAAGTTAAAGAGCTAGGCACTTATATAGTAGATATTAGTGTGAGCCTATAAACACCACAACCATTCTAAGGTGCAAGAAAGGATCAGTTTAGTTAATATGCTTCTCTGCTCCCTGGTCTGGCAGTACAAGAAGCCAGAGATGCTTGGTTTGCTCTGTCTTTTGTACCTGATGGGCCATGTACAGTACACAAGGTATGATGGCACTCATGGCAGACCTAGTTCAAAGTCACCACTACAAACTGACAATGCAGAGAGGTAGATAGCTAGGATATGGCACCAGTTGCCCATCAGAGTACCATACTGGTGTAGAACACAGTAAGGTCTCTCTCATAACGACTTCATCATATTTGAGCCAGTAAGACTAGACTTGGCACTTATGTGCATCGTTTAGATATGGTTTGTTCCCAAAAGTCATATTTCTTGGTTTAACCTCAAAGGAGCAATCTATTTAAATTCTAGGTTAATTTTAATAGTACATTCATCCAACTGTTACAAAAATCCCAAACCCAGTGATCAAATACTTGTTTGCCTTGCCCCTTCACTCCTTTTTCCAGTTGATATCTTATGGCCACTATTAAGTGCTATGATCATGGCAACTAGAAAGAGTGCCAAAACCATGAGCTACCAGCTGTTGGTCTTTGTCAAATGCAGCAGAGACTTTCTAATACATGATACGCACAGTGGAGGCCATGAGAGTTTAACAAGGATCTTTAGCATGGATAATTTAAGCCTTGTTCATGTTAATTCTTGCTGTTCTCCTAAAGGTCAATTATATACATACATTCCAGCTCTCCCTCATCTCCTTCCCTCCCAGGAGTCTTTAGATAAGCCAAAGCAAGTTTAGTGGCTTGCAGTCCCATGTTCCACTTTTTTTTTAAAAAAGTGGAATCTATATTTGTGCAACAAAGCTGGTTAGGTTCCAGGAATCCAGATGTAATTTATAGTTAGTTTCCAGTGGCAAGGGTTATATCTGATGATTGTACGGCTTGAGTTTAATGCACAAAAACCACAAGCAGGTTGTATGCAGGGACAGAAGAGTTCAAGAAAGAGGGGGAAGTGTTCTGAAGACTTGTGTTTATGCATAGAATTCTTCTTGTTTCTGTGGTTTTTGGTATCCTCCATTTGATTGTTTTGGTTCATCCAATGAATAGCTGCCTTCATCTTTTTTCTTCATTCTGTACAGCATAAATCCCACTAGGAATACCGCAAACAGCAAGCCTACTAGTCCTCCAGCAATGACACCTGTGGGGAGGCAAAAGTCACATTAGACACTATGCAGGAGTGAGACATTCTGACTGAAGTTGATTCCAGAGTTAGCTAGTAGGAGCAGAGACCAGTACTATAAAGGCATTTCATAATCAAGTGATGTAATAGGATCCAGAGAGTTTTCAAAAAAGTCAAATGGGTATTAGGTACTTCACTTTTTAAGCTTTCAATGGGAACTGAGCACCTAGCTGTCCTCTGAAAGCCTCCCCTACAGAGGCTCCAATTCCTTCCCAAAAATGAAAGTTTTAAGATCCATGTTCCTTCCCCCATTACTTGAAGCCCACTGTACCTAAGTCATGACTCCTGCCAACAGGCTGTGCTCTAGTACTGCAAGAGATTTTACTCCATCCTTGCTTGGGAGTAGAAGCTTTTCCCTCAGTATGTACCACCATGCACTTGAACAGGTACCTCAGAACAACCTGGATCAAAACTCTGCAGCAGCTTCATTTACATTACCAAGGATAGTCTTTACATGCTAGATCAGGTTTGATTTTACACTGTTCCCACATTCAATTTGCAACATGCCCATTTTTATTAGCAATGCATTAATCTAGATATTGACTAGAAGAAGCTTGAGGATCTGGCATCTACATATTGTGCAGCACTGCCTTGATTTAGTGTTTTCAGGTTTCCAAACCTATCTTGAGCTCTGATAACTAGAGATTTTTAAAAATAGAAAGCCTAGGTTCTGCAGTATTGGGTGGATCCTATAGCAGATTAGACAGCCACAGATTAGGAGGACTACACTGGACCTTCTATAGCATTCAGTGTATTCTGAAATACCTCCTAGAACTTCTTTCCTGTCCATTAACCCCTGGGAAGTTCCAGCAGCTTCAGCATCTCTTGAAGAGTCAGCCAGTTCAGATTCTGATGGTATTCGTTCTTCACTAAAGATAAAGTCTCCCTGTGGGAAAGATATAGTGCAAGTCAGTCACATTTCAGCTCACTGATGAAGTTATTGAAAGTTTTACACTGACCTTGTTTTCTTATATTAGTAGTTTTTAATATTTCCCTTCAACTGATGGCAAAAGAATTTTCCCTACACCCAGCTGTTAACAGCTTATGATGCATCATAATAGAAACTAGTTCCACTCCACATATGAAGCTAAGTTACTACATTCCAGCACTGTTGTATAGCTTTAGCACTGGATATGGGAAAGATCTACATTTGAGATTGAAACTGTTAATTCTTACCTGATCCCCGGAGCCTTCTTCAGGAGATGGAGTTTCCCTATCATCTATAGGGTATATACCCCTGGTTAGAATTGTTGTAATTGGAGAGTGAGCATCTTCCTCACTAATAGTGGTGAAGCTGGGATCAAGTGTTTCTTTAGAGACACCAGAGGAACTAGAGCTATGGATACTAGGTTCCATTACATGGACTGTGCTTGACGCTTGTGTAGTGGTTACTCTGACAGTAAGACTGTGAGTAGTTGGACTTCTTGTTGTTATGACTGCCTCATTTGTTGTAGGTTTCTCTACAGCTGAGCCCAGTTCGTGAGTTTCATCCTTAAGTGAAAAGACAGCCTCATCTGGCACCACATCACTAGTGGGGGATGATGATACCAATTCCTTTTCAGATGGATTTTCTGTGCCATCAACTGCAGGTTGGTGAACAGTTGCTCCAGTAGACATTGTTGACCTTGATGAAGAATTTGCATGTTCTAAGGGGATATTCCAGGCAGCCACAGAATGGTTGGTCAAGGGACCTACACAAGAATATTAAGCATTACTTGATGTACAGGTGATTCAATAGCAGACAAGTACAAGCAGTTCAGTATGTTGTGTGGTGTGCTAGCGTTATTAAAAAGGCAACTTACTGTAGGGCCTGGATTAGACCCAAAAGCAATTAGATTGCTTCAGTGCCCTGTCACCCCCAAAATCCATCCAAGATTGGATGCACTGGTTACTCAAGTACTGCCAAGTCAGTATGCCATTAGAACTTGTTGCAAGGAAGGAAAGCAGCCCATCAAGGCCAAACATTCCTTTTTGTAATACACTGACCTGTAAGTCTGCTAGTGTTAACTACTTTTGATCAGCTAGTAACTTAGAATTGCCCTGTGGGGCAGGGAGTCATGCAACTCATTTTACCCATCACTAAACTGATTCCAATACTCGTAGCCAGAAGACTCTTCAGCATGGCTTTCCACCTTTCTCCTACTCTCAACCCTACCAGTGAGGATATCCCATCCAAAAAAATGGGTAGCTGGGAACAGGAAGAAGGGGATATAGTCAGGAATGCCAAGTTTGACAGTGGCCAGACACCAGAAGTTAATAGTGGAGATTAATTTTACTGTAGGAAAGGGATTAGCATTTCACACCAGAAGGTGGTCTCCAGTCATTTTATCTTAATGGACCAGTTTGAGGAAGTTATTTCTTTTGGGGGAGCTGAAGTCTGGACCAGATTAAATAGGCATTAGTGGTGTATAGAAACTTGCACCCAGTTAGGGTCCCTAGCAGTTTTCTATGATCTGTATCACTGTACAGTAAGTTTAACCATTGTTTAATACCCAGATCATAAGTCTTCTGGAACATGAACTGTATTATTTGGACAAGTCTAGCATAACGGAGAGCCACATTGGGAATCTAGGAGCTGCCACAATAGAAATAGTGACCCAGCATGGGGGATGCCTACCAGAGTCCAATTTCATTGAAGGCCTCCTTTGACACTATGGGGTATATGGTCACGCCCATGGGAAGTCACTACTAGAGGAAGTTGATAGTCTAGGAAGGTCTGCCAGGAATCCAGAGCTTCAGCAGCCTAAGTAAAATTTCTCATCCAGCTCCTTCCCTCCCTCATAATTGAGGCAGATAGATGGGATAACTTCTTTAACACCTATGCTTTGTTTCCTTCACTTGCTCCATGAATGCATGAGCCACTACAGTGGTTTCACATGAGTGGCCTGCAAGAGCCAGACATCACCATTAATATTACAAGTCAGACACGGGTAGGACATCTTTGTAGACATCTCTGGGATCCCCTGTTTATTCCCCACAAGGAGCAGATAATTGAGAATTGAAGTGGGCTTCCAGAAAGCGTCTGCTTGTGCTTAAGAGGTAAGACAGCCTAAAGTGACTCTCAGGAGCACAGTGCTCCTGCAAAGCTGCTCCTGAAGGGAAAGTCATTGAGTTACCTTGCTCTAGGGGAACAGCAGCCAGGACATACCTTTGCCAAGCTGTACACCAAAAGTCACGACCTTGAAGAATTTAATGACAACTGAGCAGTTTAAAAAAAAGCCACCAAAAAAACAAAAAAAAAACAAAAACAAAACACCAACCCACCCAGATCTACTCACCAGAACCAGAGCCAGAGAAAGTATCATCATCATCATCACCAGATGAGTCCAGGTCTTCAGGAGGAAGGTTTACATTTGTAGTTTGCTTTAAAGAGAAAAAGGACCACATTTGTGAACAGAGTAGCACAAGAGTGATTTTTATTTTATTTTATTACCACCAAAAAAACAAGTCAGCATTTGTTGCTATTCAGTTCATAAGAATGGCCATACTTTCTGGGCTGATTACATATCAAGTCACACTGAAAACAGTCTCTTTAGTTCTGGGTTTTATTCAATTGCAGGTGCATACATGAAGGAGCCCATCATACTAGAGGCAAGTAAAGTGCCATATGCATCCGGAATGAAGATTGTATTCTTGGACAATCGCAACCAGATTTATCAGTCCACTACTCTTGATCTAGGTGGATTGCTGTACAATAGTTATCCTGCAAATGCAGCAGAATGCTTGTTTCAAACCCAAGAGAAATGGACTAATTGGAGGAACATCAATGACTTTTTTTTGAACTGCCTTCCAGAAGAGAGGGAAAATGTTTGCTAGGCAAGGCAGACTTGTTTACATGAATGCTGTTAATTGAGAATGTAAATTTATGCTTTCCATGCAAGATCTCATCTACTTATTCTTTGATGAGATTCCCCCTTATATCACCCACCACGCTTTCCAAGCTGGACAAGAGTTTTGAAAAAAAAATCAATTTTCTGTAAGTTTGTTTTTTAAATAAACCTGTTGAAAATGAAATCTAAATTTAATACAACAACATGTTAAGGCTTAAGCTTATTATAAATCATTGTAAATGTGAAACATGTTTTGATGAGCACTTATGTACCAAACATACTTATTTTATTTTATTAAACAAAACAACGTATATGCTGTTTAACTAAATTCTAGTTACCATCCTAATGCAACTTGACAAATCCTGAGCAAAAAGTTGATTTAGTGAATAAGCAATATTCACCATTTTCCAACATATTAAGTGTACACAAATATGAAAACATTAAGCTATAATTTAAGTAAATATATAATCCTAATTGGTCCTCTTAGCTAGCAAGATGTGCCAAATCTTGTGTAAAGGCTCTAGCAGCTGTAAGTTAACATGCTTTAACGCACCTCTTTAGAAAAGTACTGAAGTACAATGGAAGAGTTGATTAAAATAATTTTTTTTTTTTTATTGAGGCTTCCCACTTGGGGATACTATTGAATTTATTGGAGGAGAGTTTTGGCCCAGACAGGTGTTCAGAGGTCACCTTCCTACTGAAGGCTCAGCATGCAGGTAGAGATCTGCATTTGTGCATACAGGCAGTTGCGGCAAAGGTGACTAGTGGACTTTGATCCTTTTTAAAAAAAACTTTAACACCATGAAATTAACATGAAAGCTTCTTAAAGCACAGCCAAGAGTTTACCTGAGCGCAGAACTAAATGAGGAACAGTTTATTACAAGAGCAGGAGAGTTATGTATGAGGGTATTCTAGTTATGACATTCTTACCCCCAAGTATGACCACAGTGTTTCAATAGGTCTGGTTAGACAATGGCCACCCTGGGAACACAAGACAAATAGTACAAATAGAAAAGCTAGGTTTCGGTACTGACATGCTACTCAAGGAATTGCCAGCCTTTTCAGACACAGCAAAGTCTAACTAGACATTTAATCTGCATGTTGATTCAGAGACTGTCTGTAGACATTGACTAGTTCAGTTTTTGATCAAGAAAAGGGATTACACTGTTCAGACAGTGCACACACCTCATGGTCAAGGTTTCTCCATGACCTTTTAATTGCAGTTCGATTTTACCCAAACAGGAAGCCTTTAATCCCACTGACTAATCAGAGTAGCACAATGTAGGTGGAGTTACACTGCTGTACCTGAAGGCTGAAAGTAAGTTACTAACTTAACAGCGTGGCCATCTGTGTACTGAATGAAGTACAGGATACTGCTTTCTGGTAGCCACAGAAGTAGTACTGGATCGTGAATGTTACTATTTGAGTACTTCCCCATCAGTCACTGCGTGCTATTCAGCTACAGCTGCAGCCCACAAAGGCAGGCTGGGCACAAGTGTGTTACAGTCCCCTTCCCCACCACAAGAGTTCTAGCCAAGGTGTTACTGTCAGAACTCACATGGCACCACTGTGCTCCAAACACCTAATACAGTCTTTGATGAACCATATGACTGAAGCTTATGAACATAACACTGATCCATTTGTGTGTGTGTGATATACTGCTGAAATGATCTTTTGCTATTCATCTTGAATGCATACATGTTTTTGGTAGTGGGATTGCCACAGCTAACACGCCATCAATACAGTATGCAACTACATCACTGTAAAAACTATCTTCTTTGAGAGATGTCATGATTCACTGTCACTGAAGAGACTATCAGTAGCAAATAGCTTGTAACTATCTTTCCAGGTGGTTATATTCTTGTTTTGAACACACATGGCACCAGCTTGCATTAGTTTGTGAGCAAAGCATGCCAATCTTACACAAGCCCAAACACCCTAGTGCCTTTAAGGGTTAGAGTATTGCTTTCCCAATAGAGTATCTTAAAATAGAGTCTCTTGTTGTCTGGATAACTAGATGGAGTACTTAGTACTGTTCTGTTTCACACCATTATGCTAAAGACACTTGCAAGTTGCAGCTACAGAGTCCTTCATACCTGCCAGAATACAGACTTCTGACTATTAAAATGAATTGTGAGAAGTAGGGGCTGGAGTTGTGTAGACCGTTTGTGATCTCACCCCACCCACACTTCAGTGAAAGTGAGGATTTTACAGGAGGGTTGTGGGGGTGGGGTAGCTCAGTTAATGATTTTTACTGGTTGTAGCAGCCTATGGTGGAGTCAAGTTTTTGTAGAAGTCCTTTAGTGAGATGAAAGATTATTTGTATCCCATTCTTATAACTCCCTAGTGGAGATCAGTATTATAGTAGTCTGTTAAAGTTAGACTCTTCAGAGTAAACTGTACTGGAACACTAAAGATCCATCACTGTCTATTGGCAGGGAAGGATTACATTTTTAATCGTTAAGTTCCAATGTGTGTCAATTCTGCCATCCAAGCACCAAGGAAAAATGTTTTGAGAGTCAAAATTTGCAGACTGGAAAAAAAGAAAAGTGCTGTCCGAGTGAGACCTTAGTGATCTTTTGACATGAAGCTGAAATGTATTTTACAGTTAAACATTGAATCTCGACATCTGTCATTCAATTTGATACTCCCCCCATAATTTCCTACAACTGTGAAAGTTTACATTAATAAGGTATTAATGCTTATTTTTAATATCTGCCAACTACAAAAAGATAAATATCATTATGCCAAGCCTAATTACCTGGAGTAATGCTGCTATGTTGACATGTTTGTTTCTCCCAACTTATAATTCTGCTGCATACTGGGGCTGCCCACCTTGCAGTCCCATTTTAGGCACATGTATCCTAAAAACCTAGCTAGTCTATTACTGACATGATCATCAATTCCCAGCTTATCAGACAGGCTGGAGAAAATGTTTGCTATTGGCCATTTCCAGTTTTCACACTGAACATCAATCACAAAGGAGTTATTGGGAATAGATTGAACAGTTAACTCACAAAAACAGTTGAACAAATCCACTCTTACTTTCATGCAATTCATCTGCAAATGCTGGGGGCAGTAACTCTGTTGGAAGGACTGGCTTTGTACGACAGCCATTTGAAAAGCTTTTTAGCTTGACGTGGATACTAGTGGAAGATTATCTTCATCACACTCACTAAGAGAAATGTGTGAGTTTGTTAGAGACCAGTGTTAGAATTAATATCCTGAGTGGGACTAACTCTATCCTCTGCTGCTCAAAGCCACAGGCCTGCAGGATGCTCAGATGGATAGAGAGATTTCAGATTATTTTTCTGCCATCTAACACTGTCAGCCACCTTCAGGCTTGTTTGAACGTACACAAAGTTATGCATGGAGATGTTAACGAAAGGCGTCCTGTGGGACTAGGTTTGCAAAGGGGTTAAGGGAGGCCTGTGTAAGGTCTGGTGCAGTCATTACTTATAATAGTGAAGGTATTTGTGTCCAAATCAGACAGTCTTGGCCACTGTGTGGTCTTGCTGCACCAGTTTATGGTTGCTTTAGCCAGACTGCTCCAAGGTAGCACAGGCTTGATGGTACGTGAGCTCCAATACTGAGTTTGGATGCCATAAGTGACTGACGTTAGCAAGGGAATGTAGTCATTTCCAAATGAGCAAACTCAGCTAACACTCAAACCTAGGCCAGCCAAAAGGCTAATGGGAGCTGCATTAGCAATCCAGTTGCTTTTCCTAAGAACCAAGGAAAAGAGCATTTCAGAGGCAACCCATGTGCAACTGTTGCACTTTGAACAAGGACCCTCTAGACAGTGTCTTCTCTATCAACTACTATAAAGTGAGCAAGAGAGACCAGATGCATTTGGAGGAGGACCATCCAAATAACGCAAGGGACACGTTAAAATTCCTGGGCTACATAAAAACATCCACCACTACTAGCACCAATGGTGTACAAGTTTCCTACATATAGGCAAGGCCAAGGCTTCCAGGGGTGGTTGCTTTTGGGGTGGTTGTGGGAGGGAGAATGGGGCAGGAGTCATACAGCTCTCCCTGTGTCCCTTAATTACTTTGGCTGCTGGGGAAAGCAGAGCTGCTCTTTAGCTCACCATGAAAATTAGAGGTTACAAACACTTGCACTGGAGAACAGATAAGTGTCTAGAGATAGCACATACATTCACTATGTTTCACAGCAGGTATGTGGCACAAATTGGATAGTGAAGGTAACTATTAGAACAAGCTACTGAGGGAAGTGGTGATTCTCCATTGCTTGACAAACTTCAAATCAAGACTGGATGCCTTTCTTCAAGAGATGCTTTAACGATGAGATTCTATGGCTTGCGTTATGCAGGTCTGACTAGATGATCCTATGTCCCTGCTGGCCTTAAGTAAATAAAATCTATGAGCCTGCTCAATTTCCAAAACTTAATGAGTACAAGACCATTTTAGAATTATTGAGAGCTCTTTGGAAAAATCAAAGCCTTTAAGTGCTGGTCTATGCTGGGGGGGAAGGGGGTGCTGCATGGTGAGCTAAGTCTGTGTAAGTTACTCAACTTCAGCTACAAAAAACATAGCTGAAGTTGACATACTGAGGTCTTCACTGCAGTAGACCAACTGCTGACTCTCCCCTATTGGCTCCACCTACACTTCTCACTCCAGTGGAGTACCAGAGTCAATGGGAGAGTGCTCGGCAGTTGATTTATCGCATCTTCACTAGATGCAATAAACTGACCCCTGCTGGATCGATCACTCCAGAGGTAAGTGTAGACATGCCCTAAGTCTTGGCTCCAGAGCTTGATTTAGCACTAGCTGGTTTTGAGTACTGAAGCCAGTAAAGCGCTTGAAGACAATCCCAGCATCTTCATTGTCAAGATGTGGATGTAAAAAGTCTGTATATGGGGCCAGGAATCTATAGGGCAGGGAAACAGGTTTATTGACTTGGGCCTCTGAAAGGGAGTCTGCCCCCTATGGAATCCCTAGTCTTTCTGCTTTAGGTCATATCAACTTTACCTGTTATCAGTAGTGCTCCAGAGCTGACAAGGTCCCTTTCAAAGGTTACTATCCTGTACAAAATACAAGGAAAAACCAAACCAAAAACCTAGACACAAACCGCTTCAGTTTGTTTGTGTTTGCTTTGGGAACAGGAAGTCAAAGAAATTCCAGCATAACGGTTGGATCCTCTCCCCCTTACTGGCAGATAAACATTTAACTCCTCACTCCCCATCTCCACTTTTGATGGTTCCTACTGGAAGGCTACTGTTCCCTTTTCCTTGAGGGGAGGTTCTTATTTACACTGAAGAAAGATCTCATGTTTCATGCTTGTGGCTGTGAGCAGTGTGTGTTTTTTTTAAAATGTAGCCATTGGTATACTTAACTATTCCAACTCTGTCAGTGAGAAGACAGCAGGGGTTTGCGGTCTTTGTCTTGCTAAGACAGCAAAGAGGATCTAGGACCTATTCCAATATAGGGCAGGCCAGCCCACCAGTGAACTCAGGATTTAATCCTAAAAGGTGTCAGGCTGTCTCCATTTACACTAGTGAAACCCCAGTAATTTGCAGTTGCATGGTGAGAGGAGAGTAGGATTTGGCTTGTCTTACAAAGAAGAGGCTGTGCAACAGGAAAGTGTCATGTTTTCTACATCATCCAGTTTGGTATGAATTGATAAGCTATGGCTTCCAAGACTGACATTATGAGCCATCCAGTTCTACTCGGTTTATAATAGAAATACTCCTTCTAGCTGGTTGTCCGCATTTTCAGAATTGCATTTCAGCTGTTACATGTGACACTGAGGTCTGATCAGCATTATCTTTCCCTACTGGAAATTATCAGTGAGCCAAGAACTAGCAAGTTAAACATTAAGCTGCTGAGCTGTTAGGTCCAAGGTAGATTAACTTGTGGCACACGGTGTAGCATGCACCAATATCAGAGGTTGTTAGACCAGCAGACAAGTCACTACATACATCTCAGGGGCCACATGGCTTTACACAAAAAAAGTGAGCAGAGGGATTCCAAGGGGAGTATTTTTTTAAACAAAAACTAAATTTCTCAATTCAGCATGTGCAAAATAAACATAATCCAGACACTGCCTTCAGATCCTCCATGGCTTTCTGGCCAACCAGAGCTACTTAGTCACATACAGGCCAGTGGCTGCTATTCCCACCCCCAGCTCATTCCTATTGGATTTTAGAGGTCAAATGTGGATGTAGCTTTGCATTAGAAAGATACCTTCTGAATTAAGCGAGCAAAACTTAAGAAGGGTCATTCAAATGCTGCCCTTCTTAGTGGTATGCCTTCACTACAGGAGTAACTGGGGTGACTGGCATTCAGATTAGCCTGTTGACTGTGCAGCTATAATGCTAAATCCTACCCTAGTTACAGTGTCTTCATGGTGCCATGCTCCCATGTGTGTCACCTGGACTGCTAAGTGCATCCCGGAGTTCTTGAGCTGCAGTATGCTGAGCTGCTCTGGGAGTTGTAGGAGAACTTCTGTCCTGAGCAGGTGGGGTGGGCAGGCAAGATTATGAGCAAGACATTTTCTTGTCATTGAGTAATTTAACTTGTGTCCTCACTACACTGAGTGGGTCACCAGTCTCAGGGAAAGCAGCACACAGGCTTTAACCTATATACCCCCAGTTGGGCCAGCTAGCCCGGGTTAAAGCAACAAACTTGAATGAGAAAGTAGATGGGGAGGATTGAGGCAACACCCAAGAGCCTGAGCTAGCTCTGCCCTGGAAGCTGACTAGGCACCAAATTGTTCCTAGTTGCAGGAGAAGGGTGTGGACTGCTCTTTGTTATGGTTGGGACATGCAGGCTGCCTTTTACTGCCAGATGCAAGCAGCAGAGCCTGCATGTTTAAGAATGAACTAGAATGAGAAACTTTCACTGCAATATGGAAACTTAAGTAGCTCAGGAGGAAGAGAAATCAGAATGTCTTTCTAGAAAGACATCCCTAGAGTACCAACAGCATCTTTCATACAGTGTGTTTTATCTTTTGATTGTGCCTCTTATAATTCCCTGGCTCATTTTCCTATTAGTAGCTTGTTCAGATAGGATGAGAAAGCCACACCAGTATAACTGCAAGTGTTTACTTAAGCCAAAGGAGTTCAGAATGTCCACATGGCTTTTAGAACCAGTTTGACTTGGTGTAAGAATGGCTCATTTCAATTTAGTTCAAGTTAATTAGGAAGAGGTTTAGCTAAACCAGAATAAACCACGTGCACCAGAGAGCAGTGTTCACACTGCATGTTGCACCAGTTAAACTGTTACCCTAACCCCTTGCCCCCAGCCCCAAGCCCACTCCTGCACTCCAAACCCCTTGCCCCCAGCCTGTACTCAAAGCCAGAGCCCTCACCCCCTCCCACACCCCAACCCCCTGCCCCAGCTTCATGAGAGTGAGTGAGGGAGGGTGGGGGATGGCAAGTGACAGAAGGAGGGAGGATGGAATGAGTGGGGGCAGGGCATCAGAAAAGGGGGCAGGGCAAGGAAGTTTGGTTTTGTGCAATTAGGAAGTTGGCAACCCTAGTGTGTGCTCTGGGACTGCAAGACACTCCCATCCCTCAGACAGGGGGATGTACATTAAGTTGCAGGTGCAGTTCTCCCTCCCATACAGGGTTTTCATCAGTCTCTGAACAAGAGCAAGCTCGACCTTCGCTGCAATGGCTGCAGTGTCTGTTGAAGTCAGTGGGAGTTACACCCCTTTACACTAGACCCAAGTTTCATCCAGTGCCCCTTCTACAGAACAGGTGAAATAAGTCAGGGCAAGTTATACAAGCCACACCCCTGATGCATCAAGTATCCACAGTCAGGCTACTACCACCTGTAGAAGCCCCTAGAAAATGGCATGAAGTCCTCAAGAAAGTGCACTACACCAACCTATCACCCGGGGCAGGCGGTGGGGAGGGGAGGAGAAGGGGGAGGGGGAGAATAAGTGGCCCATGCAGATTACTAGTGCTAGAGCAGAATATATTTTCTTTTCATTTAGCTTGGACATTAGCAAGAGATTGCATGAGGAAGGTGACCAAAATGACTTGTAAGGATTTATTTAATCTGAAATGGGCACAAGCTGTAATTTTTGCATCAGAAATAGTTAAAGGTACTCTAATTTATATATGGCATGTCTTACATGTTTGTACAATGCCTAGCACAACAGGGGCCCTGATCCATGACTACAGCCCTTAAGAACTTACTTTTACAGGCATTCGACAGACAACTGCTCAATACTTCAGCCTTTCAAATGCTGTTGTGCCTCTGTTTTTCTGCTGCCATCAGCCCATGCTTCCTGCATACTATGTCCAGCACTAGAGGACCACCAATATTTGCTAGTCATTGCAGAACCAGGAAAGTCTGTCCTAGCAAACAGCGTCTGCTCACAGCTAGGTCAACTGCAGTGCAATTAATGCATCACTGCTATTGATGAGTCATGCTGTTGAGTCACCCACATTCAGAGAAGTGGATCACTTAATACCATGGAAGACTTCTCCATCTAGCCTAATCTCTTACCCTACTTTAGAAGGGCTCTGAGCTTCACGATCAGATCTCTCAGGGGTCTATGGTAAAGTAGCTAGAGTTTCTCCACTTCTGCAGATTCAGGTTGGGGTCCTCTTGGTAGCAAACCCCGATCACTTCATGTAGCCTGTCAGGTGTGACCTGAAGTCTCAGGCTGGTTCCTTGCTGGAAACATGCACACATCCCAGAAGCCACAGCCATGCATGTCCCCTTCACTTTAGGAGTTACTAGGCGACATTTTCTGGCCTGTGCTAGGCAGCTGGCCAGTTTTGGTGAACTTAATGGTTCCTTCTGGTCCTAGAAGTATTGACCCAGTATCTCTCTGCTGCCAGCTGCAGAAGAGAGACCAAAGTTAGCAAGAAGTCTCCTCTGATCTATCAAGGGACATACTCCCCAGATCAAAAGGAATGCATGCCAATAACCTTGGAGGGGGGGAAAAATGGGCTACCTGGGTGATCTAGGTCCTCTAGCATTTATCAAGCCTCTGGGCAAACTCTTCACCTGCCTTTTACTCACTGCCAGTCATCTAACAGGTCATTTGATTATAAATACCTAAAAATAACCTTAAAATGGTTTTTATACAATGGGTATATCAGAGTATCCAGTGACAGACAGGACATTTATTCAGTTCAGAGCCCCAGTCAAAATTCTCAGCCGGTGAGGCTTACCACAGAGGTCTTCAACCAAGTCAGCCACCGCTTTGGTAGTTCCCTTTCTTGTAAAGGACTTAAATATCCTGAATCCATTTAAGTTTCCATAGTTAGACTGCATATAGAGTCAGTCAGTAATTTACATAGTAAAAATCTGCATTCTAGAATTTCACACCCCAAAGACAACTTCAGTCACTTATGTTATGGATGTGCCATCTAAGCCTACAAGTGCAGTGTTATTACTTATTTTATGTTAAGCGTTTTGTCCAGTTAAGTGTCAAGTTTAGTTTAAGTTACTCAAGCAGTGGGGCAGACATAACAAGCTAAGATTGTGGTTTTTTTTTTTTTTAAACTAAAAGTGAGAGACACAGAGGTCATGGGCAATAAAGTAAAATAATCCATGACTTACTAAAAATATGCATGACAAAATGGGTAACCCCTAGGGCTGCCCATACCATCGGGGGTGCCCAGGGCACTCCCAGAGCATTCCCTCCGCTGCCTGTGGCGGCTGGGAGCTTGAGGCCCTGCAGTTTCCAGCCACCACAGGCAATGGGGGGGACCCTGCGGGCTCAAGTCACAGAAGTATCTGGAAATTATGGATTCCATAACAATCGTAGCCCTACCCATGAGCTACAACAGTACATCTTACGAGTTTTCTGATCTTAAGTCTTCCCTTCAGTATCATCATGAGCTCTAGAGCAGTGGCTCTCAAATTTTCCAAACGTCTGTCCCCCATTCAGGAGTCTGATTGGTCTTGTTCACCCCAAGTTTCATCTCCCTTAAAAAGAGCACTGCTACAAAAAACCCCCAAAAACTAGACAAAAGTGTCACAGCACTTAAGTCACTGAAAATTTGCTCACTCATTTTCTCTGTATGAAATTTTAGTTTGTATGGACTTTGTTAGTGGATTTTATATAGTCTGTTGTAAAACTAGGCAAATATCTAGAATGGATGTACCCCCAGAAGTCCTCTGTGTACCCCCTGAGGTATGTATACCTCTGGTTAACCACCACTGCTCTAGGGTGACCCAACCATGTCCAGTATAAAAGGTCCTTCAGGCCCCTTAGCCAAGGCCCACATGCAATATTAGAGTGCCTTAGAACGCTTCCCAGTGCTTTTGCAAGCCGGTTTGTTGATGTGTTTCTAGAATAAGTGAAATGCTGTATTCAAGTGCTTGGTAAGCCACCTTTTGGTACTTCCTCGTCTCTGAATAGACAACCCAGCTGTCAGTGGCCTCTAACTGAAGAAGAGTTCCAGTTTGCACAGTCACTGTCTTGACAGTGCCTGCCTAGCCTCCTCCACAGCCCCATTCCAAATACAGTGAGCTGTGGCTCACAAAAGCTTATGCTCAAATAAATTTGTTAGAAAAGGAGTACTTGTGGCACCTTAGACTTTTTGCTCCATAGAACAGCTATTCAGGCATCTCAGATTATCACCCAGGCCTCTAATGCAGGCAAGGTGTTGCCCCCACAACATCACATTTACATGCAGGCTTGTGGGACAACTGTTTGCACTCAACCACCTGATTTGTGGATGCAGTTAGTTGCCAGGCTGCAAAAGCAAAGGCTGACTTTGACAGTGGAGTCTGACATCCAGATTTCCACCATGATTTGCTTCAAGAAAGTGGAGAAAGTCTGGCATTTGAGAAACCTGTTTGTTTGCAGTCAGCTACAAAAAAGGCTTTCCTCATTACAGGAATTAGTCCTACTGCTCTTACACAGCAGGATTTGGGACCACTATGAGTCCTATACAGAGTTTTAAGAAGTCTCTTTTCAGAATCTTACTGACCTCACCAGTTGCCTGGTAGGTACAAGCTAAAGTCTGCAAAACACATACACAAGCAGTGCTTACAGTTTCATCTCCGTATCCCATACCCCAAGTACGAACCTCCTGACAAGGATGTATTCATCTTTCTGAAAATTCCCAATACAGCCATGTTTTATGCATTTCTGTTATTTAATTAAAATGACAGGTTTCAGAGTAACAGCCGTGTTAGTCTGTATTCGCAAAAAGAAAAGGAGTACTTGTGGCACCTTAGAGACTAAGATTTCCAGGTTTATGGATCTTGGGTAGTAGATAGAATAGTCTCTAAGGTGCCACAAGTACTCTTTTTTTTTAATTAAAATGGTAGCTTAACTAAGGCAAGCAGTGCAGCTGAAAGATGAGTAGGTGTGTTCAACTACTTTATTGTAGCACAACAAGATAGGAAACCTTTCCCCATGCCACTAGACATGGCCAATGGGATACCTACACACAATTGTACCATTGTATCCACCCTGCCATGTGACCACAATTATAAGGTGCTTCTACAATATAGAATATTCCCCTTCCACTATGGGAATAAGCTATAACACGAACTTTGGTATAATGGCATCTATATCAGGATGCATATTGTACCAGTTCCAGATTTCAGTGGTAGCAGTATTAGTTGTATCAGAACAAAAAAAGTCCTTGTGGCACCTTTGAGACTAACAAATTTATTTGGGCATAAGCTTTTGTGGGCTAGACCCCACTTCAGATGTATGAAGTAAAAGATACAGGAGCAGATATAAATACATGAAAGGATGTGGGTTGCCGTACCAAGTGTTAGGTCAGTCTAATGAGATAAATCAACTAACAGCAGGATACCAAGGGAGGAGAAATAACTTTTCAAGTGGTAAGAGTGGCCCATTATAGACAGTTGACAAGAAGGTGTGAGTAACAGTAGGGAGAAATTAGTATTGGGGAAAGTTTAGGTTTTGTAATGATCCAACCACTCCCAGTGTACCAATATAGGACTTTGTCATGCCTGTAAGCATGAGTCATACTGGGACAAAGGGTGTACATAGCCAGGGCTCTCTGTACCATTTTTCCAGATCTTGGTAAGTAATATTCCTTTCCCATCTCAGTTTTCACCCACAGCTAAGCACAATCAGTACCCCAGGCTGGCTTACTACTATAGAATCTCTCATGCAGGTCTCTCCTTGCTTTAAAGGTAAGCCAATGCAACTCTATGGCAGAAGAATATTTAAGCCGGTCAGACTAGCTGATAGAGTGCTGTTTCACTGAAAAGTACTGTTTCAAAGCTAATAACGTTTCCACAAAAAAAAAAAAAAAAACACACTTATAAGAATGGCCATACTGGGTCAGACCAATGGTCCATCTATCCCAGTATCCAGTCTTTCAACAATGGCTAGTGCCAGATGCTTCAGAGGGAATGAACAGAACAAGGCAATCTGTCATCCAGTCCCAGCTTCTGGCAGTTAGAGGTTTAGGGACACCCCAAGCATGACATTGCATCCTTGACCATTTTAGCTAATAGCCCTTGATGGACCTATCCTCCATGAACTTAAATATTGTTTTTTGAACCCAGTTACACTTTTGGCCTTCAAAACAGCCCCTGGGAAGGAGTTCCACAGATTGACTGTGTATTGTGTGAAGCAACACTTCCTGGTATTTTGTTTTTATCAGGTTACCCTGGTTCTTGTATTATGTGTGAGAAAAAAATATTTCCCTATACCATTCAAAATTTTATAAACCTCTCTTTTCTAAGATGAGACAACCTAGTCTCTTTTTACTCTTCATATGAAAGCTGTTCCATACCCCTAATTTTTGAAGTCCAATATCTATCATGTTTGAGATGGGGGACCAGAATTGAATACATTAGATCCATGATATGCCCACACCTTGAATATATAGTGACATTTACTGTTTTATTATCTATCCCTTTCCTAATGGTTCTGAACAGTTAGTTGCTTTGACTGCCATGGCAAAATGAGCAGATGTTCTCAAGAAAGCTGTCTTGGAGTCATAATGGATAATTCTGAGTAGTAAGGGCTAATTTTGAGCCCACCATTTTGTATGTAGAGCTAGGATGATGTTTTCCAAAGTACACTACTACACACTTAACATTGAATTTCATCTATTTTCTTGCCAACTCACCTGCTTGTGTGAGATATTTAACTTTGTAGTCAGCTTTGGACTTTATCTTGAGTAAAGTTTCAAAATTTGCAGGCAATACGATCTGTTTACCCCTTTTCCCAGATCATTTATGAACATATTGAACAGTATTGGTTCTAATACAGATTCTTGGGGACCCAATTATTTACCTCTCTTCACTGTGAAAACACTTCTTACCTTTTGTTTCCTGTCTTAAGGAGTTTTTGATCCATGAGGATCTTCCCTCTTATCCCATAACTGGTTTGCTTAACAGCCTTTGGTGAAGGATGTGTCAAAGATATTTTAAAAGTCCAAGTACACTATGGCCACATGTTTGGGATCCCCTTCAAAGGCATGATTTCTCTTTACAAAAGCCATGTTGACAGAACAGGTTTATCTGTCTGGTAATTCTGTTCTTTACTATAGTTTCAACCAATTTGCCTGGTACTGAAGTTAAGGTTACTGACCTATCATTTCCAGGATAGGCTCTAGAGGCTTTTTTTTTTTTTAAAAGGCATTACATTAACTATCCTCCAGTCATCTGGTACAGAGGTTGATTTAAGTGAGAGGTCACATCAGTTAATAGTTCTGCAATTTCATATTTAAGTTCCTTCAGAACTCTTGGATGAACACCAAGAAATTGGTAAACTACACAGATGGTAAACAGTTTACCATCTGTGTAGTTTACCAATTTGTTCCAAAACCTCCCTTTGACACCTTCATCTGGAAGAGTTCCTCAGATCAGTCACCTAAAAAACTGGCTCAGGTGTGGGGATTTCCCTCACATCCTTCACAGGAAAGACTCAAAGAATTCATTTAGCTTGTCCTTCCCCCCTGCCACCTTGTCTTCCTCAAGTTCTTGTTTAGCGTCTCAATTGTCTAGTGGCCCCAGTTTGGCAAGCTTATTGCTTCCAATATATTTAAACTTTTTTGCTGTTAGTATGGGTTATTTGCTTGTTGCTCTTCAAGTTTTTTGGCCTGCCTAATTATACATTTGCACTTTACTTGCCCAAGTTTATGTTCCTTTCTATTTTCCTCAGAAGGATTTGACTTCCAATTTTTAAAGGCAGTCTAACTGCCTCTTACTGTTTAGCCATGGTGCCTTTTTGGTCATCTCACTTTATGTTGGACACACATTTAATTTGAGCTGCTGACAGTTTTTTTTTTTTAAGTTTCCATGAAGCTTGCAGATATTTCACTTGTGACTGTTCCTCTTAATTTCCCTTTAACTAGCCCCCTCTTTGTGTAATTCCCCTTTTTGAAGTTAAATGCTACTGTGGTGGGTTTCTTTGGTATTCCCCTCCCCCAAAGGGTATTACATGATGGTTGCTCTTACCAAGCAGTCCAGCTACATTCATCTCTTGGACCAGATCCTGTCTCCCACTTAGGCCTAAGTCAGGAGTTGCCTCACCCCTTCTAGGTTCCAGAACTAGCTGCTCCAAGTATCAGTCATTTATAGTATCCAGAAATTCTGTCTCTGCATCCCATCTTGAGGGGACATGTTCCTAGTCAATATGGGGAATTGTTGAAATCCCCCATTATCAAGTTCTTTTGTTGTAGCCTTTGATCTCCCTGAGCATTTCACAAATCACTCACCATCCTAGTCAGCTGCTTGGTAGTATATTCTTCTTCTACACTCACTGTTCAAACATGGAATTTCTAACCCTAGAGATTCTATGGTATGATTTGATTCATTTAAGATTTTTACTATATTTGATTATGACTTTCACATATAAGGCCACTTCCCTACCAGTCCAGCCTTCTATCATTCCTATATATTGTGTGACCTGGTATTGCCATGTCCCAATGATTATCATTCCACCAAGTTTCTGTGATGCCTGTTGCATCAATATCCTCATTTAATACTAGGTACTCAAGTTCACCCATCTTTGTATTTAGACTTGCATTTGTACACAAGCACTTCTAAAATTTGTCAACATTTAGTTGTCTGTCTCCATGTGATTGCAGTTGAATAGGACTCTCATTTGAAGGTTAATGTCTCCCCTCCTCATTAGGATATACAGTATCTCCTATAATAAATCCTCCCCTAAGGTAGGAGTTTGGACAAACTGTATGCTCCTACACACCTGTCAGCCTTCCCCCAGCTCTTAGTTTAAAAGGTCAGATTTTTAATTTTACATGCCAGAAATCTGGTTCCACTTCAGTTTAGGTGGAGCTTCTCTTTCCTGTATAGGCACCTTCCTTCCCAAAAGGTTCCTCAGTTCCTAATAAACCTAAATCCCTCTGCTGAATATCACCACTTCATCCATGCATTTAGATGCTGCAGTTCTGCCTGTAACTCACCTTGTGTGTTGAGCCAGAAGCATTTCAGAGAATGCTGCCATGGAGGTCCTGGACTTTAATCTCTGATCTAACAGCCCCAATTCAGCCTCCAGGACCTCTCTCCTACCTCTCCCTATGTCACTTGTACCTACATGTACCACACCAACTAGCTCCATTCCAGCATTGCATGTAAATCTGTCAAGATGTCTTGAGAGGTCCACAACCTTTGAACTCGGCAGGCAATTCATCATCAGTTCTCCCAGTCAAACCCAGCTATCTATATTTTTAACAACAAAATCCTCCATCATCATCTTCCTATTAACAGGGGTCCTTCCCCTAGAGATGTGTCCTTATTGCAATAGGATACCATAACAGTTTCCCTCCACTCCTGCTTGATTTTCTCCTTCCCTCAGATTTTCATCCTCAACAGCACAGAGGATGTCAGACTTGGTGTGGCACTGTTCTACAGTGCCACAGAAAGTCTACATACTTCTATGTCCCTTCACTTCCAGTTCAAGCAGTCTGGTCTCAAGAGCCTGTACTCAATCTGAGGGCCATGAGCTGATTGAACCAAATCCACATGCACACTACTTGTCCAGACAGCAAGTAATCAATCATACATGCTGCATTCAGTGCAGTAGAGTGGATAGCCACCACTCTGTTGCTGGACTTCTGCCTGCATTGTTTTGTTTCCCACTCTTGCTAGGGGTTTTGTTGGTTTAGTTTTTTTGAGGGGGAATTTATTGGCCTAAATTTTAGAGAATGTTTATTAAGTGTACCTGGCTCTCATGTACCCTTGCTAAATCCCTCACAAGACTCCCTTGTTCTCTAGCACCTCGGGTCACTTAGGACCTGGCTTTTTAAATCCCTGTTCTCCATGAGTTAGCTCTGCTGTGCCCCCTTGTCAAGGGATCCTAAAGGGATTAGTGATCAAAGGATGGCAGGCTAAGCTCTCAGCCTTGCCTAGCAGGGTGCTAGGCTCAGCACACAGCCCCCCAGACAGACCACACTATAAAGCTTCAATCAGACGCATTTGTAAAGATTGACTAATTAAGATCCAAGCATCTCAGTGACTATAAAAGTCAGTGCTCTGGAAGTATAGTAAGGTCCATAATCATTATTCAGTTGCTACCCCGGTCCAGTCTCACGTTAAGAAGAATCTTAGAATGAGATATTGTAGTTATAGCACCAGAATTAATATTTTAATGTGTTAGCCTAGGCATGGGATTCTTGGCTCCCAGGAAGAGTGTAGCCCAGTCCAGATGTGGTCATTTAGAATGGCTACATACAGCAGCCATCTTGAGACAGCACAGATGGTTGGCTATTAGTTATAGATGTGACAATACAGGCCAAAACCTTTGTCCATCTAATAACTGAACAGGATTTTTATAGGACATGGGGATTGAGCACAAGGAGACTAGCTACTATATTTAAAAAACAAACTGTGTGAAGAGGTTCTGAAAGGTATGACCACATAATTGAGTTATTTGTGGGAAGAATAATTGAGCTTAATGCTTCTTCCCCCCCACCCCAAAAAAAGACCCAGCCTATCAGCTATTCTGTTAAAGGCCATGACTCAATTGATGCAAGAGAGCTAAAAGACCACTCACCACTGCCCAAGCTTTCTAGGATACAGCCCTCTTGTTTGAGCCTCCATCCTCAGGTGGAAAGAGTAGTCAAAATACAAAAGTTGTCCTACTCTAATGGAAGAATCCAAGAGATTCAGGTTTGTCTTGAATCCCCCTTGAGCTCAGTTTTGATACTCAGACAGCTGGCAAGTTACTACAAACCTGCCATTCTCACTTCTGTAAATAAAGCTAGTGTTGAATGCTGTCATGTTTGACTCTAATCAATGAGAGTTATGCAAGCCCAGAATACTTTCCCACTTCACATAGGTGCCGTTTGCACATCGACCCATTTTAGATTGTTAAATTAATGACCATATGGGGTTTTTCCACTTAAGTGCCTACCAATGACTGATTATTGGCTATAGCAGGGGTGGCCAAACAGTGGCACAAGGCACTGTTACAATTAAGGTTCAGCTTGGAGACAACCCCCCCCCCCTCCCCCAATTCTTCACTTACCAAACTACAGGGGGAGGGAACTTGGAGCTTCTGCCCTGCATGGCATGCCTCCCAGGGTGCTGGGCTTCAGCAGGAGTGGGGCTGAAACCCTGACAGGCATGCCCCGTGGGGCTGAAGCCCCACTCCAGCTGGTGCTTCCCAGCTCTTGAACTTCTGATCATATGCAGCTCGGATGATCAGTGTTTGGCCACCCCAACTTCTAGTGTGGAATGCAGCAAAAGTGACCCTACTCAAGCTATCCCTTTAGTCCACCAAGCTCTATGTAGGCACCCCAGGACACTTCAGCCCCATGTCTAACTAGCTTTTGGATTATAGCTATGCATCCTATATACAGGTGTAGAAACAGCAGCATCCACAGGTAAGACCTCAAAGGGCATAGCTTAGATCTGTTTAAAGACAGAAGGTTCCTACATGTGCTGCTAACACCTAATTGTGCCACGTGTGCTATTCTCTATGAAGAGACTTGCCCCTAACCCAGTCAAACCAGAACAGGGAAGAATGCACAGAGACCCAGTTGTGATAACCCATTGTTCTTGAAACATGGACATACTTCCTTAGGTACAGAAATAAAAGCAGATGGGAAAAAAAGTATTTTTAGCTTGTCTTTTACCACAGAAAGATGCGGTCACAGAGTTGCAAGTTACCCAAACTCCTATTTCGCAACTGGGAGTGTCAGTCTCCAAATACCATGCAGGCACAAGATCTGAATAAGTTTAAAACTGCCTTCCTATGCATGTTGTATGACTTAATGAGGCATGTGACAAGAAATAAGGCAACACAAACGGTAAACAGATATGCTTCCAGCAAACACCATCTTGATTTAAAAGCCAGAGCCCTCTTACATCTCTTAAGGGAAACAGACTAGTAATGGCCCAAAACCCTAATAAAAATTAGGTTTAGTATGTAGGATTGATACTATTTTAAGAAAGAAATGTGGCTTGTGACCTGGCTCTGTTGCTCCACACACTTTGGAAGACTACACTGGACTGACCGATCACTATGATTAGTGCCTTGTTTAAACACTACTTTGCCTGAAGTAGAGAGATTATTAGAAGGCTATGAATTGGCTTTGAGACTGAAAAGAACTAGGTTATTTTTCTTCTAAGGACTGGCAACCACAGCACAATCCCAGGGGAGTTCATGCAGACACCAGCAAAGTCACTAGTTTTGTAAGTAGCAGCATTACAAGAGACCTTACACTAACAGTTTCCAGATGAACAGTAATTTACCATATGGATAGCAAACTGCCTCTGTTCTTCCCTACCCACCCCCATACCTCTAACAGTCTGTTCTCCCAGTAATCCCAACTTGAGTTAGTGCTACTGCTTGGCTCTAACTGGCATATGTACTGCTGCCTGGGCTATTAGGCTGTCAGTTGGGACAACCTTTCCCATATTAGTCTTTCTGAGCTAAGTCAGAGGAAACTAATGCATCCTCTGAACTTAGTGCAGATTTTCAGGGGGGTGGGGAGAGGAAATCAGGGGTCCTTAAAACAACCATGATCTGCATATCCTCAGAGAAAACAATTCAAATTCTATACTATCTAGGAGACAAGGTCCTCTGTCAGTTTTTGCCTGTTTATAATTACATGTGCCAAAGTGTGGTTTCCAAGACCTGATGAGAAAAAGCTAGTCCACTAAAGAGAAGTTGCTGCTCTGTGCTATGGGAAGGCTGCTACATTTCAGAGAGCTGGTTGGTATAGCAATGTGCAATATCTAATGCAGACATTAACTGGTCCAGATATCTGAGCAAAGATCTGGAGTGTAAGTTTTTCCACAGCAGGGCATTGTAGACATGCCATAATCATGCAATGAATCCAGAACCACCTTAGCTTCCACAGGAGTTAATTCAAAAAGAATTCAAGACAGCTGTTCCTGCCATTAAGCACTTAAGGCAATGAGTGGCATTTGACAGAGGACAGGGCCTCAGTGAAAGGCAAAGCAAGATTTGTAGAGTATTACAAGCCTGCTAGTGAGCCACTGTCAGATAGCTTGTCCCCCACCTTTCACCAGTGCCTTGAGTTGGTGTACTAGGACAAAGATCACTTAAAACCAATCTGACAGTCTTTTCCCCTCCCCTCAAAAGTTTCAGGTCTAAGGGACCCACATGAGAAGAGACAAGAACTGCCATGCCAAGTCGGACCAATAGCCCACCTAGCCACATACCCTATCTCCAGCAGTAGTCATTACCAGAGCTTATGGGGGGGGGGGAGGAGAAGAGAGGAAGTGTACAAAACAGAGCAATTATGGAGAGAGCTACTCTATCTTCCTTTCCCAACTTCTGGCAGGTAGAGGTTTAGGGTCCCTAGTATGGGGTTGCATCCCTGACCATCTTGGCTAACAGCCCTATCCTCCATGAACTTGTCCAGTTTTTTGAACAGTTATACTTTTGGCCATCACAGCATCCTCTGGCTATGAGTTCCACAGGTTAATTGTGCATTGTGAAAACTACTTCCTCGTTTGTGTTAAACCTGCTGCCTACTAGTTACATTATGTGACCACCCTTTTTGTATGGCCAGAAAGGGTAAATACTTCTCTGCTCACTGTTTCCACAGCATTCATGATTTTATAGACCTCTATCATCTCTCTCCTTGATAGTCTCTTAAGCGAAGCAGCCCTATTCCTTTTAGTCCCTCATACAGAACCCAAGGAGTGGGTGGACCATGGATTTATATAGTGCAGAAGTAATCTATTTTTTGTCAAGGTCCAAATTTCTTGGTCAAGGTATTGTCAAGATCCAAATGCCAGAGAAAACATAATGCCCCCTGCCCCCCACAAACATTAAGTAAACAAAAAGATGGTCTGTTCAAAAGCATCTGGTGGTCTGGATTTGGCCCATGTCTGCCTGACTACCCTGATATAGTAGCATGATGATATTTTTCTGTCCTATTTTCTCTTTCCTAATAGTTCCTAACAAGGTTAGCTTTTGACTGCTGCTGTGCATTGGGCTGACTTTCAGAACAGTCTCCCCAGTGGCTCCAAGACCTCTTTTGTGGTAAGAGCTAATTTAGAACCCATTATATATGCGTACTAGGATTTTTTCCCAGCATGCATTTTTTTTTTTTTTTTTTTTTTACACTTATCAACGTTTAATTTTATTTGCCATTGTTGCCCACTCACTCAGTTTTGTGAGATTCCCCCATAACTCTGTCAGTCAGTTTTGGACTTTGCTATCTGCTAACTTTACCTCACTATTTACCCTTTGAGCAGATTAAATGTGTTGAACAGCACTGATCCCAGTACAGATCCTTGGGGGACCCCTGCTGTTCACCTCTCACTGTTCTAAGAATGGGCCATTTATTCCTACCTTTTGTTTCCTATCTTTTAAACCAGTTACTGATCCAGGAGACCACTCCCATTATCCCGTAACACCCGAGTTTCTGTAAGAGCCTTTGGTGAGGGACAGTGTCAAATGTTTTCTGAAAAATCTATGTACAGTAAATCAATTTGATCACCCTGATCCATGACTGACACCCTCAAAGAATCTCACCATTTACAAAAGCAGTGTTGATTCTTCCAACAAATTAGGTTAGTCTCTCATAATTCTGTTCCTTGCTATAGTTTCTTCCCAATTGCCTACTACTAAAGTTAAGATGGCCCCAAAACTCTTTTCAGAGGGGGAACAAAAATCCCAGCATTGAACTAGCCATCTTCCAGTTGTTGACTCCAGAGTTGCGTTCCCTTCCTTTCCTCTTGTAAATTTTGATCTAAATCAGCTTCATTCTGGAAAGCTTTCAGACACCACAGACCAGAAAACACTGGAAGATATGATGTGCCATAGGAAAACAGCCATCTATTTGATGTAAGTGAATCACTTTGCAAAGCGGAAGGGGGGAGACTGACTTTTCTACTAAGAGCAGCACACCCAGATGTTAAATCAGGCAAGTAGCTTTTATTGCTTCATTTAAGCCAGGACAGCCCCAGAGGGGTTTTGAAGTTGAGAGAGGATGAAGAGCCATAAAAAAGAGTAACATTGAGGATTCAGTTGTGACTACAGTTTCAGTGACTCAACAGGAAGTTACATTCCCAACTACACATTGATCCAATGAGCCAGAGTCCCACTAGGAAAGGTTATCCTGGAATAAACCCGCATTAAGAGCACTTCAGACCCCAACATTCAACTTCAGAACTTTGAAATTAATCTGTAGTCTGAGTTTAATCAGATGTTTGCCTCCACCACTCTGCTTCTAAACTTGGTAATGAGAGGTCTGTTCTGATCTTGCTACACATGGAAGCCACATCTTGGCTTTTCAAATAAAGATTAACTCCCCATATGCAGACAGCTTTCCAGATACCGAACATATTGAGGAAACAATGTGCTTCTACAGTAGGCCAAGTGTAGGTACCTAAATCCATATTACACACTCAAGTAGGTAGCCCAATATCCAGAAGTGCTCAGCATTCAGAATGCTCAACTTCAAAAGGCATCATTGATCACTTACAACTGAAAGTTTTGATCACTGACTGTTAAATTTAAATCAAGGAAGCTCTACAGTGGCTGAGGCTCTCAAATCCAATATTAAAAAATAGGTCAACACAAAGCTTTATTGAAAAAGGCTAGGTTAGCATGTAGTACTGGAAAAGTTCGACTACTTTATTATACATCTGATGAAGGTAAATTTTAGGACCAGGACTCAGATGATAGAAAGTGAAATGCTCATGTGTCAACTTTATTATCGCCGAGAATTACCTGCAACTGGATTGTTCAGTGATATAGAAGGGTTGTGACCTGGCCCATATGGCATATATATGAACTATGTGGGTAGGATGGTTAGGTACTCTGTAGTTCCCAGCACAGAACACAGTTTCCTCTAGGTGCAGAGACATGACTTAACCACATTCCTGAAGTCATGCTACAAGACCTAGTAAGACTATAGCATTGTTTGCTAGCATTAGGTCTCATGTACATTAAGACGAAACAGTGTTTTATTATGGTTGGGAACTTCTGTTTACACAACTCAGATTATGCTTTTCTGCACAGAAGTAATTTGAAAATTTCATATTTGATGTTCCATTCATGAGTGTTTATTGCCATGGAACTTTTACAGAAACCTACATCAGCCTTTTTCCTAGAAAACTAAGTCACAAATTAATGTTTGAATTAAACTAGAATGAAGACTTAACACATAAGGAGGGAATGTTGGAGTCCATTAACGTTAGCGTCCTCTGAGAGGAAAGTGTCCAACTTTGACACCAGGAGTCACATCAAGCTAGGTTCCTATGGGAAGAGTCCCGACAGCACTTAAACTTAAGTGCAATTATTTCAATAGTAATGAGTCCCACACATTGCAAGACATGCGTAATGTGGACTATGTATAAGCCTTGTTCTAGCTACAATTCAGGTTAGTGCACTTAAAGGTACAGAATTTCAGCTTCATATTTGAGAAGATTTACAGATTTGTTACACTTGCTGTAACTTGTCTCAGGCTGTTAGAGGATTGTTGAGCTTCCAGCAGCTTCTCAGGGTTGCCATTAGAAGTGTTATTATTCAGTGGTACTAAGCAAGTCATCTTAGATGAATGTGACGGGTAAGAACTATGCTTACATTGGTATCCCTCACCTGGGAAGAGCCTTATGTTAGCTCAAGACCATAGAAGGCCCAATGGTTTACACCTTTTGTACATCAGCAGTTGGACAGTCACAAAGAAAAGTCCCATTTATGAAGCTTTGCCTGGGTAGTTTGTGTAACAGATTCCTCCTTATACACAGAGATTTAATGGGAAAGCTGGATGAGCTAGTTTCCTTCCAAGGCATTCGCTGACATGCAGCTCAGAACAGTATCACCTTTGAAATGGTCTTCAACACTGAACACAAGGCAAAGCCAGGCTCTTTGCCAGCCCTACCAGTCTTTTGCTAGCCTCCACTGCAGCATTCATCTGTACCAGGGAACCAATCAAAACTACTTATCCATCTTTAAAAACCATGGCTTCTAGACAATGGAAGTTGCTAAAGCAGTTTCCCCTAACTAGGCTTGAGAGGGATTGTGCCATGCCCTCCTGTAGCCACAGCTCTAGATTTGCTATGGTCCTATGAAGTATATTACACTGTAAGGATACACTGTTCCTGCAGCAGTTCTAAAGAGTGGTAACCATTTGGCAATGTTAACCAGTTAAAGTATCACAGGCTACCAACCTAATTGAGATAAACCCAGACAACCCAGGATGACCACAACCCATGCATGCTGGACAGCAACACCACCGCTGTGATAGTGTGCTCTCTCAGAGGGGAGTCTTTTCCAAATGTGTGGCCAGGTAAAGTAGAGCATGGGCCATGCAGTGACATGAAGCACGGTCTCAGAAAGCCAATGGGGAGCTGGACCCATCCTGGGTTCCTGAGTCATGTACAGACGTGTCCACTCCTACAGCAAGGGACAGTTACAGCTCAAGTCCCCTTAAGCAATGCAAGGAACAGTCTATTTCTGTGGGGCTTAGGAACCTAGTAGGGTACCCACCTTCCTGGTCCACCTAAGTTTCAGGCCCTTCTCACTTTCCACCCCATCACTTCAGAGAGCAAGCAGGGCAGGTTGTGCTCATATTGTACTGCCCTGAATAACAAAACACTGCCTCCAAGGACAGCAGAAAACTCCCTGCTCTCTCCTTGTGGGCAGAGCTCAGAAAGCAGGCAACATACAACATGACAAGCTGAGGAACAGAAAATGAATCTGTTGCTTCATGCAGCAACATGGCAAGGATACAAGTTGTCAAGCAGTTCTCATGGCTGCACAGTTGTATCAGGTGATAGCATGTTTTACAACCCACTCCTCAGACTAGCAGATGAGGGAAGCATGTTGGATGGGACCCCAAGTGGGCAGAGACCTACAGAGCATTGCTGTGCTTTCTACACCCATTACCTAAGGTCATCTTCAGTAATCTTATCAAAAAGAGTAAACTTCATCTTCTGAGTCAAGGGCAGCCTGAGAGGAATGCCAGCTTTGGTCTGAATGCTGCTGAGAGCCACATTTAAACAGAATAAATGCAAGCATGGGCCAACAGTGACAAGGGAAGTTATTTAGGTACTGAGTCACCAATGTGTCACCTGCTGCCTGAGGCTTTTTGATTTATTAATTGATTCTGCCAATATTGGTGAATTGTCTTTAAACCCTGAGTTTCTTCTTGTTTAGAGTATTCCTGTTATCAGATTAATGCTAGATGTCTATATGACCCGCAGATAAGGGCCTGGTGGTAAGGGAGAACATATTCCCCCAACGGTGGCCCAAAACCTGGCTAGAACCCAACTGTATTTTGTCTTCTCCAGTAAAAGCGCTGTTAACAGGTCTCATGCATATCACTTCAACCAGGCCATCTCTGCCAGGGCAGGATTGGTTATTCCCAGGAATAAAATGCAGTGTTAGTTTCCAAAGGCTGGGCCCATCCACGGTTCTGAGGCCCAATACAGTTAGTAGATTTCTAGAATTCAAGTCACACAAGTTAACCAATATGAAGCAGCAGCAGCTGGACGGCAGCGACTGCTCTTTCAAGTTTAGGTAGGGACAAGCTGTATGACCTACAGGGTCTCTTCACCACAACCCTTTCTTTATGATTTCTATGACAACCAGGAGAACTCTGTAGTACTTCACCTGTACATAAGTGTACTCTGATTTCTCCTACCCTGAAGAGCTTTCAAACATCCATTTCAGGATTTCTGTAGCATCCCTTTCCTGTAGATTTCCCTTCCTGGATTAGGGAACATTTGAAATTCAACCAAGAGGGACAGTTTGGTTTTCAGGACAGGCCATTTACCTGAGGACACTGCTCTGTCCTGGTAGAGAAAGTTACACTTTCCTTCCCCTTGTGGCATATTTAAGGGGAGGAATAGACTACACGGTATCTGAATCTGCACTATTCGTGTGTTTATAGGATAGGAGAAAGTAGGCACTACATAGACTTGGTCACAATCAATAAATAGTGCACTTGTTCACACAGAAGTCATACAAGTCCTGGGAGCCGGTTATTGATTAATTCTAGTCCTGTCTGCCACTAACTTTCTGTGTCACCTTGAGTGAAACCTGTTTTTATGAAGTGGGTACACACATCTGAGAGGTAAGTTATGGCTTAGTGAGCGTTTAATGAAAGGGGTCAGTGCTTTGCCACTTCATTCAAGTTAGACCAACAGAGTCTACTATAGAATGGCTTATGCAATCATCATAGGCGCAAAACTTAACTTTTTTGAAATGCTTTGTACAACTACTTTGCTAACTAGAGAGACTGAACAGTACGGAAGTGAATTTGCTATTCAGTGCTGACATCTGGTGGCTACAATGGGTAGCCATCTGAGGGAGAACCTGAGTGGCTACCCCCGATCCACTCAAATTTGGAGCCCACATTGAAAATCTATTTTTAAGGCAGCAGTTAGATTTTTTTGGAAGACTTAAAAAAAATTCTTTGACCCCGAAATAAAGCTTCGACAGGGGTAGTAAGGAGAGTGTTGACTTGCAGAGAGCCGAGTTAAGACTGTTTCTTCATTCATCCACCATTGGGATGATGATCTATATCGAGATTAGCACTAGCAACTCAATGGAATGAACTCCATACACTGCTGTAGAAACCTGATTTAAGCCTTCTGCAGAAGCCGAAGTCAGCAGGGAACACGGCAGGCAGCAGGGAACTACAGAAGGGGAGTTTAATGTAACTAGGACATGGACTGAAGCAGGGTGATTGGGGAAGAGATTTATTTATTTATGTTTTAATAATCATGTTCGCCACTAAGTATTTTATTTAAAATACGAAAGACACCCACGCAAGGTGGGCTAGGCATGGGAACTACAGCCACGTGATTTTCCCTTTTAGCGCCATAGCCTGAGCACACGTACACTAGAAAAGAACTGGATTTGGGAGAACGCTTGGAAGTTCCCCCCCCATCTGCACGCTGGCTTTAAGTGGCCATTTCAGAGCCAGGAGCTAAACGAGGTTGTCGCTTAGCCCAGCGCAGGGAGCGGAGCTTCCCCTCCTCCTTCTCCAGAGGGAGACGGTGTTTGATTGGAGTGCCCCCCCCCCCCCCGCTTCTGCCGCGCACCTCTTGCCTCCGAGTTGGCTTTTTACTGAGGCGGCTGCCTGAGGGGGGGGGGCGCCTCGCCTCGCGCGGGCGGCCGACAGCAGCCACCTGGCCGCTGCCCGTGGCGCCCCGCAGCAGGAGCGCGCCTGGCTTAGCGCTCGGCGGGCCTTTCCGCCGCCGCGCAGCGCGAACTCCGCGCAGGCCGGAGCAAATCTCCGGCCCGCTAGAGGAGGGGCAGGACCCGGCTCAGGCGCCCGGCGCAGGCCAGTCCAGCCAGGTTAGGAGGCGGCGGGCGCTGCTCTGGACGGAGCCCGTCGGGGCGGGCTGCAGCGGGCTCTGGGTGCCAGCCAGCAGTTCGGGGCAGGGGAGGGCGCGGCGCGGCTCTAATAACCTGCTGAAAGGAGGCAGCTGGGGCAGAGCCGGCAGCTCCTGCCAAGGCAGCCGGAGAGCGCTTCCTGCCAGCGCGGGACTGGGAGCCTCGCAACATATGGAGCCGCTTTGGGTAATTGAATGCAGGGGGTGAAGTGAAGCAACCAGCCCTCCCTTCCCTTCCCCTCCCCCCGAGCCCGCTTCCAGGGGGCTGGACACCAAGAGCCCGCCCCGACCACAGCCTCTGCTCCCCCAGCGGGGGGAGCCGAGCGCCAAACTGCGCCCGGCTCTAGCCCGGGGGGCTTTGGAGCGTATAAAAGGGCTGACCCTCCCCAGAGGAGTTGGGGGGCGGGGGAGGAGATCGCCCAGCTCCTGTTCCCCCGGGGCACATGCACCCCGGGGCACAGCACGCCAGCGATCGGGCACAGCAGATACTCCCCCCCAGGCCAGCATCCCACCAACCCTCCCAGCCGCCTCGGACTCACCGAGCACGCTGCCTGCAAGAAGAGGGCTAACAGCCACACTGCTGACACGTTTACCATCCTCCCTCCTTGGCGGGCGCTCCCGGGGTCTCCGCTTCACGTGCTCGCTCAGCCGCCCGCAGCTGCAAGGAGCTGACCTAGCCCAGCTCTGGCTTCTAATACGGCCGATGCAACAACCTTCACCTATCACCATTCACCGCCCTCTTCCGCAGCCCCGCCCCCTCCGGCTCCGCTCTCAGGGCGAGCGCCACCCACTCCTGCCACGCCCCTCCACTCTCGCCTTCACCACCTTTAAGCAATCAGCGCCTAATAGCGCTTCCTCAAGGGCTGTTTCCTAACGAAATCACTGCCTCATCATTACCTGCTTCACCTACGCAAGGTCTTACTCAACCCTCTGATTTCACACGTCCTTTTAGCTGCGGGCAATCGGCGTTTGCATTGTTCTCCCGGTTAGCCTGTTATTTCATTCCCAGCTTTACTTTGCATAAGAATAGTTTCTCCCCCAAACATTTCATTCTCCAGATACAAAAACAAACGCACCCAGTCTCCCAGACCCGGTCTGGAAAATCTCCAGCACTCTCCAGCGTCCCTCCCCCCCCCCCTTTTTTTAAGTGCTACACTGGTGAATATTTTTAAAAAGCTGACACATGGTAGCAATAGGGAAGCAAAACCTGAACAACAGACTAATGCAAGTGATGGAGGGAAATTACCTACTGAAGCCCTGTGTGGCTTAAAAGCTTGTCTGTCTCACCAACAGAAGTTGGTCTAATAAAATATATTACCTCCTTCCTCCCCCTTAAAATGTGCATTCTGATTCTTGAATCTTGCATTTCCTGCTTAAGAACTCGGAGGTGAATTTAATCATTCTTTTACCATATGATGTTTTAATTTAATTATTTATTTTCGCCGCAACTTCCCCCTCCCCCCTTAGATCTAATTGTGAACAGTCATTATGTATGGTCGCGACGCTCCCACATCATGTGATCCAATGATATTACAAACCCACTGAACTGTAATCATTTTCTTTTCTCCTGCAAAAAGGGAGAGCCACTTCTGCATTGTTGTTTACTAGTGAGACAATGGGTGAAGTAATCTCTTTTATTGAACCAACTTCTGCTGGTGAGAGAGACAAGTTTTCCAGCTCACACAGAACTCTTCATTAAGTCATGTTTTTATACAGTGCTTTCTCCAGGGTTACCTGTTGCCTTTCACTGTTTGCCTGGGACAGTCTTCTCTCACCGTCCTATGAAGTGGGCTGTAGCTCAGGAAAGCTTCTGCTCAAATAAATTTGTTAGTTTCTAAGGTGCTATAAGTCCTTTTCTTTTTGCAGATACAGACGAACAGGGCTGCTACTCTGAAACCCGTCTTTTCATTAGGTAGTCATTTTAGGTAGTCTCATCAGTTTGATTTATTTTAAACTATGCTGCTGCACTTTGTGGTCTTAATACATTTTAAAATTGTGCTTAAATAATAAAATCATACTAGATTTGTGACAAATGCCAGGTCAAAAACTATATTTAAAAAAGTATCTGGTCTGTGTAAGAAGAGAACTAACTGTACATTATTAAATATTAACTTTGACATCAAATTTATTTGGTCACTAATTGTACTGTTTGATTTTTATTTTATTGCACTTTTCTGAGCTTGGACAGTTAAAATAAAGTTAGTTTGGTTCCGGCAAACACTCCTGCACATGCTTAATCTTATTGTGTTTGCAGGACTGGACTCTGTCAGTTTCAGTTTGACAGGCTCAGTTGACAGTTTCAGTTAGTCAGTTTCAGTTGGTTTCCAGTCATTTTCCCTGTCAGGTTTACTGCACTGGTGCAGTGTTTCCTCATAAACATGGCAAGGGAATGTTTGTTTTCAAAAAGCTTATTTCCCATTTGAATTTTTTTTTTTTTAAATCATGAAAATATTTCCACTGGACTAAGCTTTTGTAAAAGCTTGTTTTTCCGAAACCTACTGTTGTGCTATGATGGTGTTTCTTTACAGAATACTTTTAACCTTCAGCTAAGAATCTTAAAGGAATTTACAACGGGAGGGTCATATTCTGCTACTACTGAAGTTAACAACAAAACACTCATTGATCTTAAGGAGAGTAATTGGGTCCCACAACAACCACATTTTATATTACAGTAAGGTAAAGTGATGCTAAATGAGATGGTAGGGCAATACCACTGGGGAGGGGAATTCCTCATCCTTGCCATCCACAGCCCCCAGCATAGGAGGTGTGGATGAAGTGTAGCCAGGAAAAGGGGATGTGAAGGAAATATTGCTGTGAGCTGGGGATCCGAGGCTGGAGAAATTACTCTTGCAGCTGTGGGTGGCAGGTATCAAAGTGTGTGTGGGGGTATCTGAGCCTCCAGAAACAGCCCTGCATTGCCCCACCTACGCTCCACCCCCAGACCCTCTCCTGCTTTCCACTGGCACTCTGTGGCTCTTCCCCTGTGGCTGGGGCCCTGGGCAGTGGGCTGCAGCTGGGGCTAGCGGGGGCTGGCCTGCACCCAGGGACTCCGGACAGCTGGAGGTGGAGTTCTGGGGCTGGGGACCATGCCACCCGGAGCTCTGGGGCTAGGGGCTGTACTGCCTGCCCGCTGCTCCAGAGTTGAGGGCGATGCCACCTGGCACTCTGGGGCTGGGGACCGCGCAGGGGGGCTCTGGACTTCAGCAGGGGAAAGGGGTGGGAAGGGTGGGACCTCAGGCAGAAGGGGTGGGCTGGGCTGGGGGCTAGTCTGCCTGAGCCTGAGGTTCACCTGCCACCCATGCCTGCAACAGCTTAGATCAGCTCTGAGGCTGATCTTCATAGAATATCAGGGTTGGAAGGGACCTCAGGAGGTCATCTAGTCCAACCCCCTGCTCAAAGCAGGACCAATCCCCACTTAAATCATCCCAGCCAGGGCTTTGTCAAGCCTGACCTTAAAAACTTCTAAGGAAGGAGATTCCACCACCTCCCTAGGTAATGCATTCCAGTGTTTCACCACCCTCATAGTGAAAAAGTTTTTCCTAATATCCAACCTAAATCTCCCCCACTGCAACTTGAGACCATTACTCCTTGTTCTGTCATCTGCTACCACTGAGAACAGTCTAGAGCCATCCTCTTTGGAACCCCCTTTCAGGTAGTTGAAAGCAGCTATCAAATCCCCCCTCATTCTTCTCTTCCGCAGACTAAACATCCCCAGTTCCCTCAGCCTCTCCTCATAACTCATGTGTTCCAGTCCCCTAATCATTTTTGTTGCCCTCCGCTGGACTCTTTCCAATTTTTCCACATCCTTCTTGTAGTGTGGGGTCCAAAACTGGACACAGTACTCCAGATGAGGCCTCACCAATGTCAAATAGAGGGGAACAATCATGCCCTTACTTATACATCCCAAAATGCCATTGGCCTTCTTGGCACCAAGGGCACACTGTTGACTCATATCCAGCTTCTCATCCACTGTAACCCCTAGGTCCTTTTCTGCAGAACTGCTGCCAAGCCATTCGGTCATAAGATTTCTTTTGGCCCAATCCTCCAATTTGTCTAGGTCCCTCTGTATCCTATCCCTACCCTCCAGCGTATCTACCTCTCCTCCCAGTTTAGTGTCATCTGCAAACTTGCTGAGGGTGCAATCCACACCTTCCTCCAGATCATTTATGAAGATATTGAACAAAACCAGCCCCAGGACCAACCCTTGGGGCACTCCACTTGATACCGGCTGCCAACTAGACATGGAGCCATTGATCACTACCCATTGAACCCAACAATCTAACCAGCTTCCTATCCACCTTATAGTCCATTCATCCAGCCCATACTTCTTTAACTTGCTGGCAAGAATACTGTGGGAAACAGTGTCAAAAGCTTTGCTAAAGTCAAGGAACAACACGTCCACTGCTTTCCCTTCATCCACAGAACCAGTTATCTCATCATAGAAGGCAATTAGATTAGTCAGGCATGACTTGCCCTTGATGAATCCATGCTGACTGTTCCTTATCACTTTCCTCTCCTCTAAGTGCTTCAGAATTGATTCCTTGAGGACCTGCTCCATGATTTTTCCAGGGACTCAGGTGAGGCTGACTAGCCTGTAGTTCCCAGGATCCTCCTTCTTCCCTTTGTTAAAGATGGGCACTACATTAGCCTTTTTCCAGTCATCCGGGACTTCCCCTGATCGCCATGAGTTTTCAAAGATAATGGCCAATGGTTCTGCAATCACATCCACCAACTCCTTTAGCACTCTTGGATGCAACGCATCCAGCCCCATGGACTTGTGCTCGTCCAGATTTTCTAAATAGTCCCGAACCACTTCTTTCTCTACAGAGGGCTGGTCACCTCCTCCCCATGCTGTGCTGCCCAGTGCAGTAGTCTGGGAGCTGACCTTGTTCGTGAAGACAGAGGCAACAAAAGCATTGAGTACATTAGCTTTTTCCACATCCTCTGTCACTAGGTTGCCTCCCTCATTCAGGAAGGGGCCCACACTTTCCTTGACTTTCTTCTTGTTGCTAACATACCTGAAGAAACCCTTCTTGTTACTCTTAACATCTCTCGCTTGCTGCAACTCCAGGTGTTATTTGGCCTTCCTGATATCACTCCTGCATGCCCGAGCAATATTTTTATACGCTTCCCTGGTCATTTGTCCAATCTTCCACTTCTTGGAAGCTTCTTTTTTGTGTTTAAGATCAGCAAGGATTTCACTGTTAAGCCAAGCTGGTCGCCTGCCATATTTACTATTCTTTCTACACATCGGGATGGTTTGTCCCTGTAACCTCAATAAGGACTCTTTAAAATACAGCCAGCTCCCCTGTACTCCTTTCCCCCTCATGATATTCTCCCAGGGGATCTTGCCCATCAGTTCCCTGAGGGAGTCAAAGTCTGCTTTTCTGAAGTCCAGGGTCCGTATTCTGCCTCTTTCCTTTCTTCCTTGTGTCAGGATCCTGAACTCGACCATCTCATGGTCACTGCCTCCCAGGTTCCCATCCACTTTAGCTTCCCCTACTAGTTCTTCCCGGTTTGTGAGCAGCAGGTCAAGAAGAGCTCTGCCCCTCTTTGGTTCCTCCAGCACTTGCACCAGGAAATTGTCCCCTACATTTTCCAAAAACTTCCTAGATTGTCTGTGCACTGCTGTATTGCTCTCCCAGCAGATATCAGGGTGATTGAAGTCTCCCATGAGAACCAGGGCCTGCGATCTAGTAACTTCCGTTAGTTGCCGGAAGAAAGCCTCGTCCATCTCATCCCCCTGGTCCGGTGGCCTATAGCAGACTCCCACCACGACATCACCCTTGTTGCTCACACTTCTAAACTTAATACAGAGACTCTCAGGTTTTTCTGCAGTTTCATACTTGAGCTCTGAGCAGTTGTCATAAATATAAAGGGAAGTGTAAACTCTTTAAAATCCCTCCTGGCCAGAGGAAAAATCCTCCAACCTGTAAAGGGTTAAGAAGCTAAAGGTAACCTCGCTGGCACCTGACCAAAATGACCAATGAGGAGACAAGATACTTTCAAAAGCTGGGAGGAGGGAGAAAAACAAATGGTCTGTGTCTATCTGTATGATGCTTTTGCCGGAGACAGAACAGGAATGGAGTCTTAGAACTTAGTAAGTAATTTAGCTAGGTATGTGTTAGATTATGATTTCTTTAAATGGCTGAGAAAATAGCTGTGCTGAATAGAATGAATATTCCTGTCTGTGTGTCTTTTTTGTAACTTAAGGTTTTGCCTAGAGGGATTCTCTGTGTTTTGAATCTAATTACCCTGTAAGGTATTCACCATCCTGATTTTACAGAGGTGATTCTTTTCTTTTTACTTCTATTAAAAGTCTTCTTGTAAGGAAACTGAAGGCTTTTTCATTGTTCTAAGATCCAAGGGTTTGGGTCTTTGGTCACCTATGCAAATTGGTGAGGATTTTTACCAAACCTTCCCCAGGAAGTGGGGTGCAAGGGTTGGGAGGATTTTGGGGGGAAAGATGGGTCCAAACTCCATTTTTTCAGGAACCCAGATAAAGTTTGGTGGTGGCAGTGGAAATCCAAGGGCAAAGGGTAAAATAATTTGTACCTTGGGGAAGTTTTAACCTAAGCTGGTAAAAGTAAGCTTAGGAGGTTTTCATGCAGGTCCCCACATCTGTACCCTAGAGTTCAGAGTGGGGAAGGAAACTTGACAGCAGTCATACTGATCTCTTACATACAGTGCAACTCCCCCACCTTTTCTGCCCTGCCTGTCCTTCCTGAACAGTTTATATCCATCCATGACAGTACTCCAGTCATGTGAGTTATCCCACCAAGTCTCTGTTATTCCAATCACATCAAAATTCCTTGACTGTGCCAGGACTTCCAGTTCTCCCTGCTTGTTTCCCAGGCTTCGTGCATTTGTGTATAGGCACTTGAGATAACCCGCTGATCGCCCCTCTTTCTCAGTATGAGGCAGGAGCCCTCCCCTCTCATGCGCTCCTGCTCGTGCTTCCTCCCGGTATCCCACTTCCCCACTTACCGCAGGGCTTTGGTCTCCTTCCCCCGGTGAACCTAGTTTAAAGCCCTCCTCACTAGGTTAGCCAGCCTGCTTGCGAAGATGCTCTTCCCTCTCTTCGTTAGGTGGAGCCCGTCTCTGCCTAGCACTCCTCCTTCTTGGAACACCATCCCATGGTCAAAGAATCCAAAGCCTTCTCTCCGACACCACCTGCGTAGCCATTCGTTGACTTCCATGATTCGAAGGTCTCTACTCAGACCTTTTCCTTCCACGGGGAGGATGGACGAGAACACCACCTGCGCCTCAAACTCCTTTATCCTTCTTCCCAGAGCCACGTAGTCCGCAGTGATCTGCTCAAGGTCATTCTTGGCAGTATCATTGGTGCCCACGTGGAGAAGCAGGAAGGGGTAGCGATCCGAGGGCTTGATGAGTCTCGGCAGTCTCTCCATCACATCGCGAATCTTAGCTCCTGGCAAGCAGCAGACTTCTCGGTTTTCCCGGTCGGGGCGGCAGATAGATGACTCAGTCCCCCTGAGGAGAGAGTCCCCAACCACCGCCACCCCTCCTTCTCTTGGGAGCAGTGGTCGTGGAACCCCCAACCCTAGGACAGTGTATCTCATGCCTTCCAATCGGCGGAGTCTCCTTCTGCTCCCTTCCCTCAGATGTATCATCTGGTCCACTCTCTGCATTCGTACCTGTGGAGAGAACATGAAAACGGTTGCTTACCTGTATGTGCGTTGCTGGTACATGGACGTTCCCCTTTTTTCTTCTGGAGGTCACATGATGCCAAATTTCTTCACCGTTCTCCTGTCCCCGCTGTGCAGCCTGCTCTGAATCTTCAGAACCTTGTGCCCGTAGAAGCATATCCTGACGTCTGTCCAGGAAATCTTCAGTTTCTCTTATGCAACGCAGGGTCGAAACCTGTTGTTCCAGACCTTGAACCTTCTCTTCCAATGTGGTGACCAACTTGCACTTTGTACAGACAAAGTCGCTTCTGTCCTGTGGAAGAAAGACAAACATAGCACATCCAGTGCAGGTCACAACAGCTGAATACCCCCCATCCATATTACCTTCCTTCTACGAGCTTCCTCAGGAGTTGTAGTAATTACTCAGAGACTTCAGCAAGATGTAAGCCTAAACGGGCTCTCCCCTGGCAAACTCCTTCTGTTAGCTGCTGTGTTGTTTGCTGCTCAGCTGGTTTGCAGCTGACTGGCTTTTTATACAGTCAGGCCCACTTAAGGCTCACCTGGAACAAAGCACTCCCAGTTCCTGCCCTTTTCAAACAACCAATCAAGCACACGGTCAAACTGTCCTTATAACAAACACTCAAATACTCACAACAAACAAACACTCAGATACTCACCAACACAGCCTCCTTAATGCAGCCCTTAGCGTACCTCCTCTCAGGCAGATCCCAGGCAAATTCCTTCTGTTAGCTGTTGTGCTGTTCGCTGCTCAGCTGGTTCAGAAAGGGATAAACAAATAACACACAAACCAAGGGTCACAGAATGAAATTAATAGACAGCAAGTTTAAAACAATATAAGGAAGTACGTCTTCCCATAATCCACAGTCAACCTCTGGAACTTCCTGCCAGGGGATATTATGAAGGCCAAAAGTATAACTGGGTTCAAAAAAGAACTGGATAAATTCATGGAGGATAGATCCATCAATGGCTATTAGATAAGATAATCAGGGACACAACTGCATGCACTGGGTGTCCCTAAACCTCTGACTGTAAGAAGCTGTGATTGGATGACAAGGGATGGATCATTTGAACAGAATTATCAAATGATCAGATCTATTCTGTTCGTTCCCTCTGAAGCATCTGACATTGGCCACTGTTGGAAGACTGCTGTTGGAAGATTGATAGCTGCTTTCAACTTTGATAGCTGCTTTCAACTACCTGAAAGGGGGTTCCAAAGAGGATGGCTCTAGACTGTTCTCAGTGGTAGCAGATGACAGAACAAGGAGTAATGGTCTCAAGTTGCAGTGGGGGAGATTTAGGTTGGATATTAGGAAAAACGTTTTTACTACGAGGGTGGTGAAACGCTGGAATGCGTTACCTAGGAAGGTGGTGGAATCTCCTTCCTTAGAAGTTTTTAAGGTCAGGCTTGACAAAGCCCTGGCTGGGATGATTTAATTGGGGATTGGTCCTGCTTTGAGCAGGGGGTTGGACTAGATGACCTCCTGAGGTCCCTTCCAATCCTGATATTCTATGACTGGATACTTGGCTAGGTAGACCAGTGGTCTGACCCAATAGGTCCATTCTTACAAGTATCCTGCTACAGAAAGAAAAGGACTACTTGTGGCACCTTAGAGACTAACCAATTTATTTGAGCATGAGCTTTCGTGAGCTACAGCTCACTTCATCGGATGCATCGGATGTAGCTCACGAAAGCTCATGCTCAAATAAATTGGTTAGTCTCTAAGGTGCCACAAGTACTCCTTTTCTTTTTGCGAATACAGACTAACACGGCTGTTACTCTGAAACCTGCTACAGAAAGAGAATCTGGTTCCACAACTGTCATCCAGAAGCTTAATAGACCCAAGAGTACATTTCAATGTTGCCAAAACTTTCATGATACTGTCTCACATGACCTTCTCATAAGGAAACTAGAGAAAAATAGCTTAGACAAACCTGCTGTAGGGTGAGTGCAAAACTGTTTGGAAAAGCATACTCCAAGAGTATGTTATCAGTAGTTCACAACCAAGCTGAAAGAGCATATCAAGTGGGGTCCCCCAGGGATCTTTCCTTGTTCTGGTTCTGTTTAGTATCTTCATAAATGATTTGAATATGGCATAGAGAGTACACTTAAAGTGTGTAGACAATACCAAGCTTGGAGGGTTTGTGAGCATTTTAGATGACAGGATTAGAATTCAAAATGATATTGACAAACTGGAGAAATGGTCTGAAATAAATAGGATGAAAATCAACAAGGACAGATGCAAAGTCATACAGTTAGGAAGGAATAATCAATTGCACACATACAAAACGGGAAATGACTGCCTAGGAAGGAGTACTGCAGCAAAGGATTTGGGGGGTTATAGTGGATCATAAACTAAATGTGAGTCAACAATATAATACTGTTGCAAAAGAAGCAAACATCTGGGATGTATTAGCAGGAGAGTTGTAAGCAAGACATAAGAAGTAATTCTTATGCTCTACTCAGCACTGATAAGGGCTCAACTGGAGTAGCGTCCCTGGTTTTGGGCACCACACTTTGGGAAAGATGTGGACAAATTGGAGAAGGTCCAAAGGAGTTCAACAAAAATGATTAAAGGTCTAGAAAACATGACCTATGAGGAAAGATTGAAAAAAACTGGGTTTGTTTAATCTGGAGAAGAGAAGACTGAGGCAGGGATATGATAATAGTCCTTAAGTATGTAAAAGGTTTTTTATAAAGAGGAGGGTGATAAATTATTTTCCTTAACTACTGAGGACAGGATAAGAAGCAATGGCCTTACCTTGCAGCAAGGCAGGTTTAGGTTGGACATTAGGAAAAACTTCTGTCAGGGTGGTTAAGCACTGGAATATGTTGCCTCAGGAAGTTGTGGAATCTCCACTATTGGAGATTTTTATGGACAGGTTAGACAAACACGGGTCAGGGATGGCCTTGCTAGATAATACTTAGTCCTGCCTCAGTGCAGGGGACTGGACTAGATGACATATCAAGGTCCCTTCCAACCCTACATTTCTATGATTTTGTTGCAAGTCTTGCAAAATGTTTGTTTCTTTAAAAAACAAAACAAACTTTCACATGCTCTTCCTATTCCTGGCTTCAATTTTGTTGTATTCCCCTTATTCAGACTGCCAACAATGAAGCTGAAGCCAGGCCAGATGGCCACACTTTCCCTACACCCTCCATATGTGAAAATGAGGCTGCCCTAAAAGATGGCCACCAACTATATGGGTGGAACTGGAGCACAGGGGTGGAGAGAAAGCATTGTGTGGCCTGGAGCATAGTGGGGAGTTGGGGATGGAAGGCCTGGAACTTTCCCTCCACCCCCGTGCTCCAGTTCCACCCAGATAGTTGGTGGCCATCTTTTAGGGCAGCCTCATCAAGGGCTCCCCACACCAGCCCGGGCTCCCTGGGCAGTTCTTACTATGGCCTGGCTCTGACTTCCCGCCTGGCCAAGGGGCGGGAACTTGGGGAGAAGAGCAGGAGCAGGGCCCAGGGGAAAGAGGAGAGGAGCAGTTCATGGTCCCACAGTTCTGGCACTGGTGGGCCCCCTCACTTCTGGTGCTTCTGTTCTGGCACTCCTGCCAGGGCCCTCAAATTCACCAGGGCCCCTGGGCATGGGCCCCATGGGCCCGTGTGTTAATTTGCCACAGCTGTTAACTGGCCTGAATTACAACTCAGCTCTCGGAGGAGGGCTGGGCTGGGGACACCTAAGTGTTGGAGATAAAGCCTACCTGAACCCTTATACATACCCCGGAAGGCTGTACTGGGTTGCCAATGGTGTCGTCGTGCCAGGCCCACACTCGGAAGGTTGCCAGGCAGGAGTGCCAGAAGCTCCTTAGAAGGGTCAGGGGGAATAGGTGTCTGGACCATAGCCCCGCCCCCTGCTCGGCCCCTCCCCCTCTGAGGCCCCGCCCTCACTCTGCCTCTGCTTCCAAGGCCCTCCCCACTGCTTGCTCCTCTCTGCTGCCTCCCCCCGGTGCTCACCCTCAAGGCAGGGGAAAAAGAAGGGACCATGGCCCACTCCCCCCGCCCCCTTGTTCCCGCGCCCTTGTTGCCAGGTGTCCAGTTTTTGACTTGGAAGTTCGGTTGAAAAGTGAACCTGGCAGTATCTGGTCACAGAGGTAACTGCAATCAGCCTTTCCACCATGAGGGCAGGAAGAGCAGCTGCTGCTGCCTGGAGGAGCTGCAGCTCAGCTGGAGAGAGAGAGAACTGGCTCCCAAGAACCCAGCTCCAGCGGAGAGAGGTAGGTACCGGATCCACACTGCCCCAGGAGGGGGATCCTGTATGCCTGTCACCTGCCCCTCTGTGCTTGCCTCCCTGACCCCTACCTCGCTCCAGGGATCCATCCCCCCACCCTGCCCTGCTGTGCTTGCCCCTGACCCATCCCCCCACCCCACTGTGCTTGACCCGGCCCCGCCTCACTCAGGGACCGACTTCCCCCCACACCTCGCTGTGCTTGCCCCTGGCCCGTGCCTCGCTCTGGGGACTGACCCCCCCCTCCTGTCTTTTACAATCGTTCCCCATGGGGGCCCTGCCAGAAGGGCTGGGACTTGAGGGGCTAAAGAAGAGGTGTTTGTACTCTGTCAGAGTTAATACATCAGACCCTCACGAATGGCGGTATCTGTTCGAAGTGCTCAGAGTAAATGATTGAAAGAACCCAGAGGGAGCTGAGGGAGGCGCACCTATAGGGCCACAAGACAGTGTGCTTGAAGGTGGTCTCCTATGATTCAGTGTTTGGGTGGGCTGGAGCACTGGGGGAGTTGTGGGGGTGGGGCAACTGTTGAATAAAGAGACTCAGGAGATCAGGGTGAGGGTTTATAGCTGAGCAAACTTTATTTTTTGCTAGCCTTGAGCTTTTATGCTTCTCCCTTTCGGGCCCCCTAGTGGCCTCTCTTGTGGCTTGGGGCAGCCACAAAAACCACATCCTCCCGTTTGAAGTCAACAGCAATAAAACACAAATCCAACCAGTCATTAACCATCAACACAAAATATAAACAAACAAGCCTAGGAAAGAGTCTGCTCAAACCTTTGGTAGCATCTCAGGGGACTATTCTGCCTCAGTAAAACACCGGGGCACAGATGCACAAAGGGACTTGGATGCCTAGAAAACCACTGGAACCCACAAAGCCTGAGTTAGGCACCCATTCTCCCTGTACAGTGAGTGGGGAGAGATGATAGCCTTAGAATGGGATCCACCAAAAGTGGATAGGTGGGGAGACCCCAGAGCTGGCCAATGGGAGTTACTGATGTGAGGGTTTGTCCTAAGCCCGAAACCCCCTCTAGTATTTAGGCACCTATATCTGGGTTGGACATAGGCACCTCCCTCTGCTTGGGATCAACAGCTGTGAAGTCTCCCCTCATATCAAGTGTCTAAGATGTTTTCTGCAACTAATGAAGGAGGAAGTGGTCTGTATATAACCTAACCCAACACTCATGCAGCAGGTGGAAAACAGGGGTTGAATTTCTCCATCTGCCTGATGGAAGCAAAGATTTAAACTGAGGTCTCCCATCTCCCGGGAGTGTGTCTTGGCTCTGGGGTATTCTGATGTGGGGCTCTGTCTTTCCTGTTGAAGTTGTTCCATTTTCAATAAATAATTAAATAGTGATTGGAGGTGAGGGACTGGACCACCTATGTGAGTGCTCTAACCACCAGACCTTAGAATCATGCTCATTCTATCTCCAGCCTACTCATTGTTTAAGTATTTATCTAAAGTAGAACAGCTTCAACAGGAGTGACTGAGAGACCTCCTCACCAGCCTTTTCACATACATCAAACTATCCCATAGCTCAGTGGTCATGGCACGGTCTTGAGAGCTAGAAAACCCTTGTGCACGTCTTTTGTCCCCATTATGTAGAAGGGGGAATTGAACCTTGGTCTTCTACATCCTGGTTGATTGCTGGCTACAAACTGTAAGGGAGGTGACTTCTCCTACAGCTGGATTTTGAATGGGCCCTGATCTGGTAGGCAGATTCTGAATACACCTACTTGATCAGGCCCCACAGGAGAATGACTCTCTGAACCGGTTTGAGGATCCTGCTGGGACTTCGGTGTGAGATGGGCATCCCCATACTTGGAGTGAGGCAGCAGTGTGCATGCCCAGAGGCAGAAACTGAAGCACCTAGGGGACTTTTACAGTAAAAAATTAGGTGTCAAGGGATATTAGCGCCTACAGGGTTAGATAGCGGCTAAGCAGGAGTTTTGAGGAACTCAGTGGCGCCTAAATTTTGGACTTAGGCACCTGTCCTTTTATGGATCTGGATCTCTGCTGCTAAACCACTGAATTATTTGATTTCTCAAGGTCTGATATAGCCAATCACTAAAAGTTAGATTGCATTATCAAGCTGGAAAAGATCTGTAGTTACTTTCTGATATGGTCTTTCTAGTAAAGTGGATGTTAAAAAGTAGTTCTGGAGTTAGTTCTTAGGGGACTGCAGCTATCGCGGTTCTTCAAGGCTCTGTTGTAGCTATGTGCTAAGTATGGGGTTGCCAGACAGAATGTTAAGCACCCTCTGCATTTTGTAATGCCTTGGAAGCTCCCATTCAGTTAATCAACAATGTCCTCTTGTGCTTGATGCACAATGATGTCCTTTTGTGTATTGTGCAATGATGTCAATATAACTAGTCCTGACTCCTTCAACAGCAGACCACAATTTAGGGTAAGATCACCTGAAACCACCCACTATGGTTTCATAGGGTATGTCTATGATGCAGCTGGGAGAAAGCCTCGCAGCGTGGGTAGACAGACTCACATTTGCAAGGTGTAAAGGTTCCTCCCCCACTCTGAACTCTAGGGTACAGATGTGGGGACCTGCATGAAAAACCTCCTAAGCTTATCTTTACCAGCTTAGGTCAAAACTTCCCCAAGGTACAAAATATTCCACCCGTTGTCCTTGGACTGGCCGCTACCACCACCAAACTAATACTGGTTACTGGGGAAGAGCTGTTTGGACGCGTCCTTCCCCCCCAAAATACTTCCCAAAACCTTGCACCCCACTTCCTGGACAAGGTTTGGTAAACAGCCTCACCAATTTGCCTAGGTGACTACAGACCCAGACCCTTGGATCTTAAGAACAATGAATAATCCTCCCAACACTTGCACCCCCCCTTTCCTGGGAAATGTTGGATAAAAAGCCTCACCAATTTGCATAGGTGATCACAGACCCAAACCCTTGGATCTGAGAACAATGAAAAAGCATTCAGTTTTTTACAAGAAGACTTTTAATAAAAAATAGAAGTAAATAGAAATAAAGAAATCCCCCCTGTAAAATCAGGATGGTAGATATCTTACAGGGTAATTAGATTCAAAACATAGAGAACCCCTCTAGGCAAAACCTTAAGTTACAAAAAAATACACAGACAGAAATAGTTATTCTATTCAGCACAATTCTTTTCTCAGCCATTTAAAGAAATCATAATCTAACACATACGTAGCTAGATTACTTACTAAAAGTTCTAAGACTCCATTCCTGGTCTATCCCTGGCCAAGACCAGCATACAGACAGACACAGACCCTTTGTTTCTCTCCCTCCTCCCAGCTTTTGAAAGTATCTTGTCTCCTCATTGGTCATTTTGGTCAGGTGCCAGCGAGGTTACCTTTAGCTTCTTAACCCTTTACAGGTGAGAGGAGCTCTCCCCTGGCCAGGAGGGATTTCAAAGGGGTTTACCCTTCCCTTTATATTTATGACACAAGGCTTGAGCTACTGTGCTAAAAAATGGCTGGGTGGACATTGTGGCTTCAGTGGAGACTCAGGCTAGCCGCTCAAGGCTACGGGGGCCAAGTAGGCTAGAGCTTGCATCTCTAGCTTGAGTCTCTGCCAGAGGTGCAATGGCCACACAGCTATTTTTAGCACACTATCTTGAGGCCAGCTTGTGTGAGTCTGTCTACCTGTGCTGGGAGTATAAACCTATTCATAATGATACCTGCCTTGGCTTGTTTTGTCCAACCCTCTTTGCAATGAGTCATCACTTTGAGCAATTCCATCTGTCTCTTGCTTGTCTTTCACTTCCTGGGAGTGCAAAACAGGTTTGTTTGGTTATTCCCCTGGGTTTGAATGTGTAGTTAGCTCTAAGGTGGAATATTGTTCCTTTTTTCCTCAGTAAAATGCTCTGGTGGAAATGGTGAACATTTTGTTCTTGTCCAAAGCAGAGAAGTCTTGCAAAAACCCACAAGAGCCTTCTCAGTTTACACATAGTGAACTGATCTAAGCCTCAGCTGTAGATTAATTAAGCTCCTTTAGTACTATGTGTTCAGATCCTGACACTGTCAATTCAACCTTCTGAGGAAGATAATTCAGAGGCATCCATTGACTTTGTCTGGTTCCTGCTGATGAGAACTTCAGCACTGAGGAAGTTTCTGGGTGGACACTGAAAATCACATATATACAGAGACACACACACACTAGTGATAAAGAATATAAGAACAGCCGTACTGGCTCAGACTAGGTCCATCTAGCCCAGTATCCTGTCTTTCGACAATGGCCAATGCCAGGTGCTTTCAGAGGGAATGAACAGAACAGGTAATCCGCAAGTGATCCATCCCCTGTCATCTACTCCCAGCTTCTGTCAATCAGGGACTAGGGCCACCCAGACCATCTTGTGTCCCTGACCATCTTGGCTAATAGCTATTGTGTCTCTGAAGATCTTGGCTAATAGCCATTGATGGACCTATCCTCCAGGAACTTACCTAATTCTTTTTTGAACTCTGTTATAGTTGTGGCCTTTTGATATGCTACCATGTTATTAGCCAAACATTTCTCTTCCTATTCCAGTAGAACTTCCTTGACAGAAGACCAGCTGCACTCCACACGCATATGATATTCTATAAATAATTATAATGCGGCTGGTTTTCAGAGGTGCTGCAGTGAATACAGGGCTAGATTGTGCCTGGCCCTCATGCATGATAAGGGGAGTGTCTTCCCATTAACTTCAGTGGGCTTTGGATCTGGCTCTGCGTGCGTTAGCTATGAGAGAGGACCAACTCTCCACTGGAGTTGTTTGTGTCTTTCCTAGTCAGGCCTTTTGCCATCTTGCTGAGCATTGGTTACCCTGTTAGGCTTCACTTTGGCACACTGATCTATGAGTGTTGGACACTAATGTTGAAACCAGGTATTATTTACCCAAGAGGTAATATCAAAGCATCTTATGGAAAGTCATTTTAATTGTTTTCTTGCCCAAAGGCCCCCTTCCAGTCTGTTTAGTGTATTTGTGATGTACCAATAATTGATCAAATAGATCCGAGCAATTCCTCTTGAGTCCTTCATGTCTGCCTGCTCTTTATGGTCACCAGGTCTTTGGGGTCATAATCCCTCTAAATAAATTTGAGTGCAAACTGGAATTTGCCCAGGCAATGAAATGGCACAATTCAGCTCTGCCACGAGGAGGCTGTGATATTGCACAGAGGGTGCACAAGAGCAGTCCTGCTAGGGGCTTCACTGAATAGAGGGCAGGCACACCAGGGCTGTGGAGGCCTACTTCTGTAGTCTTCAGAGGGTGGCTCAACAGTTCTCTACCATCTGCCCCTCCCCTCATGCATCTGCCCAGTGTCCAGCTGGGTGCTGGGCCGAGGATTTAGCCACTATTGATCCTGTATAGTAAATAAGGCACTACTCCTGTCATTACTTAGCTAGGGGGTAGATCATGGGAGTCCTGGGTTCTGTTCCTGACTCAGCAACTGTACAACCTTGGGCAAGAAACTTCAGGTATCTGTGCCTCAGTTTCCCTATCTGTAACATGGAGATAATAGTATATATTCACTTTGTGATTCTTAGATGAAGAATACTATGTAGTCCTGACCTTATAACTGGATTTGTATGGGCACCTCCCTGCATCAGTACGGAGGCCCAGTGACTTCACTGATATCTGTATAGGAACTGATTGCAGGACTGGGGCCTTAGAGTGCAAGGTAGTAATGATTAATTATTATTACTTCGATTGTAAACTCTTTGGGGCAGGGACCTTCTTTTGTTCAGTGTTTGTACAGCTCCTAGCCGTCTGGGGTCCTGCTCCATGACTGGGGCTCCTAGGCACTTCTATACTACTGCTACAAATAATTAATCTATCATTCCAGTTTGGGGGGATTAGCAAGAGCTGTAACAAACACCTAACCTTATCCAATACTCTATATAAATGCAAGGTATTTGACTGATTGATAGGTTTATGGCTCCAATAATTGTACCACCTACCAATTAACAACTAGCTAAACAAAGGCAAAATTCTAGATTTAAATAATAAACCAACCAACCTTTATTTTTTAAGCCACAGAATCACAAACAATTCAACAGCTCCAGAAATGTGTCAATGCTTTCATTGTCATGTTTTACACGGCCAAATGGAGTGGGTGGATATTTTGCTTTTGAACATGCAAATAAAAATTCCTTTTACACAGAAACTACGTAAGCTACATTTCAGCCTGGAGCACGTTTTTATGACAATTATAAATCTTTAGAAAGCAAGATTCATAATTAAAACACTGACCAAGACTCCAGTGGCTCCCAGTCCCACGAACTTGAGGTTATATCTGATTTGCCATTTATTTCAATGGGACAACTCACACGACTAGAGTTAGCAGGTACGCATGTGTGTGCAGAATGAGGGGCACTGTCTGGTTACAAAGTGTTGCTTTATTTCAAAATGGTTTTCCTCTCCTTTTATACATTATATTAGTGGGGCTCAAACCTTTTCATACTTGCAAGATTCCCTCCTCCCTTTTTGCCAGTCGCAGGGGCAACCTGAGTGCTTGGTAAGATGAAGTAGTAATATCAAGGCAGTATTCATGCATCAATCCTGAAGGGTGCTGAGTGCCAGTGGGAATAGGTGGTATTCAGCTCTTGCTAGAATTAGGCTCAGGCTCATAGTTAATGGCAACTATCCATTTCTGGTGATTAATGGTTACCTTACCCTTATGACAGCAGATTCTGCAGGGATCTCCTAGAAGTGCTCTCCACACCATCGGTGATGTGTTGACCAGTGTGTAAAAAAACTCTGTATTATACTGCTTTCCTCTCAGCCATAACGGAGTTGACCAGATAGAACAGGACTAGCTTTTAACTTTTCAGGTATCCTTATAGAAGGAACGGAGGCTGTGACACGATTCAGGCATTAATAGAAAGGAGAGCAGCTAATACATTGACAGAGAAAAACTTTCCTAAACCTGGATGGGTGGGGGCCCAAATGTGCAGTATCTGAATCAACATTAGGATGACAGCAAAGGGCTGGGATACATTTTCTACAGCCCTGGGGCACGATATAAGTAAAATCATCGTTTATCACACAGACATGCAATACTATGTAAAGGAAATGAGTAGGTGCCTTCCAAATTATAAATGAAGTATGATAATGATGGTAAGAGTCATCATTTAGGATAATTAGGAAGAGAACATTCACAAACATTATGCTTTACTGGACTTTGGGGATAACCATCAGTAAACAGCAGGAGTAAAGGATGGGAAAAAACGCCCTAAAATGAGTCCAAGATCAGTTTCTTTAGGAGACCTATGATGAGATCTAAAACCAAGGTCCTGATCATTTATTTGTGCTTGCTGAAAATCCTGTGGCTCTTTGTACAACAGTAGAAGTGCTAAACCTGGCATCCTTGCTAACTTCCAAGTTAAGTAATAACCTGTTAAACTCAGCTCTGACACAACCTTATCTAAGGGTTTTTGTGACTGCTCTGCCATAATACCTGCTTCTCCTAAAATTATGGCACTTCTTACAAGTGTAAGAGTGTTAAAACTGATCCTGGCTAAATTCCAATTTAAATAACTAAATCTGCTTACCTGAAATTCCCTCTGTAGGTCCAACTGAAGACAGTAGTGTTGCTGTGCATTATTAAATAATTGCAGAGTTATTTTCCGCTGCATCACTAATGTAATACTTTGGCACTATGTCATGTTTTAATTGCTTGTGTGGATATATTCTGGAGGCAGCAAATGCACCTAAGAATGACTCTTAGTGAGATTTTACTGGTCAAATGCTCAACACATAAACACAGCTGCATTCCAGATGACTACAAACATTTCTCTAAGAACTACTTCAGCAGGCTTGGCAGAATTCAATTTTTATTTTTAAGCATTTTTTTTTAAATTTATTGAATTTTTACAGTTGCACAAAACTAAATTTTAAGCACTTTTTATTTTTATTGATTTACATTTTCATGCGTGCAAATGTTTAGAAAATTAGGGTGTCAGACAATTATTTAATTACAGTCAACACTGATTCAACAAGTTAAAGACTTCACCTTTAAAACACACAATGTCAACATCACATGACAAAATATGTTCTGGAGCAGCATTTTTCTTTGTCTATGTAAATTTCTATTATCGATGGAAATATTTGTTCATGGGTTTGTGTGTATGTACAGTGAAATCAACATTTACTGACATTTTCTAATAAAAGTCTAACCCTTTTAAGCCTGCTTAGACATTCAGATAAGTAGAGTTTGTAACACTGTCTATAACTGGGGTAACTTCCATTCAGGTTACAGCTGAAAGCAGAGTCAAATAAATCAATACACTGTCCAAACAGCTGAGCTGTATTCATAAGAACAGCTATACTGGGTCAGACCAAAGGTCCATCTAGCCCTGTATCTTGTCTTCTGACAACAGCCAATGCCAGGTGCCCCAGAGGGAATGAACAGAACAGGTAAACATCGAGTGATCCATCCCATCGCCCATTCCCAGCTTCTGGCAAACAGAGGCTAGGGACCCCATTCTGGCTAATGATGGCCCTATCCTCCATTAACTTATCTAGATCTTTTTTTGAACCCTGTTACAGTCTTGCCCTTCACAACATCCTCTGGCAAAGAGTTCCACAGACTGACTGTGAATTGTGTGAAAAAAATACTTCCTTTTATTTCTTTTAAACCTGCTGCCTATTAATTTAATTTGGTGATCCCTAGTTCTTGTGTTATGAGGAGTAAGTAACATTTCCTTATTTACTTTCACCACACCACTCATGATTTTATAGCCCTCTATCATATCCCCCCTTAGTAGTCTCTTTTCCAAGCTGAAAAGTCCCAGTCTTAATTTCTCCTCAGATGGAAGCCATTTCATACCCCTAATAATTTTTTTTGTCCTTTTCTGGACCTTTTCCAATTCCAATATATCTTTTTTGACATGGGGCAACCACAACTGCACACAGTATTCAAGATGTGGGTGCACTATGGATTTATATAGAGGCAATATGATATTTTCTGTCTTATTATCTATCCCTTTCTTAATGATTCCCAACATTCTGTTTGTTTTTTTGACTGATGGGGGCTCTTCATGGAAACTAGGGGAGAAACGAATCCTCTGCCCCTTTTTCACCCAACCAGAAGAACCTATAATTTCCACATTGCACCTGTGAACCAAGCACTACAAATAATTGGAAGTCTTGTTGGAGGAAGAATGTCTTTTAAGCACGGTCATGAGTGTTGTAAAATAATAAATAAAATTGCAGTGCTGAAAAAAAGGATATGCAGTAGTGTGTCCTCATCTCTAGTGATGGTATTGCATAGGGTTCTTGTTTCTGGCACTCCCGCCTTGGCTCTCCTTCAGCCCTGCAATGGCCTTTTTCACCCTTCATCTGCTCCCAGCTCCCCCTCTGAGTATTCTGTAGCTTGGCCCTCTAGCCAAGTCACACAAAAGATTAACTCCCTTCCGGGGCAACAGAAACTAGCCCAAACAAATCTCCAAACTAATATCCCTTCAACCTTCTCAGGCTCCATCTTGTTGTCCCTACCTCAAGGCTTCCCCTGCAGGGGGCCTAACCTGCTCCTATAGAGTTCTTCCTGTGTTGTTTCCCATCTGTTAAACCCTATCCCAGGACATCTCTCCTCCAGGAAGACCTGGCTCCTCTGCAGTCTCCCTGCAACTGAGCTCCACCTCTCCTGGACGGTAGGCAATTGTTTGTTTATCACCCCCCAGCTGCAGCACATGACTAATTAGGATTCTTTCCCTTGCGTTGCAGATGGTGGGGGATAAGCCCCATCACAGGATGGTTGCTTACCATACAGAAACTTGGGGGGTTTGAGGTACATTGTCCACATGGATTCCAATTCTGGCATGCAAGTGCCACATGTATGTGAGATCAGATTGTTTTTGGCTCATAATATCCATTTGGACTGCGCCTTCACCCTGGATGTCCTTGTGTTCCTCTCCCAAGGGCAGAGCAGGCCCAGCTGTTCCGCAGATCCTTTTCTATGAAAGGCTGAAAATGGATCTCTGTCATCAGGGGGAATTTTCCTTAAATTTGGGAAGACTGGAATAATTGTTAAAGTCATATTTTGCTAACAAAATTTGATAGTTAGTGATACAGCATTGTAGGCTTGTGGAAGAAATTACCTGTCTTCCCAAAAGGTCCAACCTCTTTGTGTCCTGGTCAGCCAGAGTGGTCTTGGGATGCTGAAATCTAGGTGTCTCTGTGGCTGCTTGTAGAATCAGAGAGTTGGGTGGGAGAAAAGACATGAAGCCCCTTTGTCGGTGATGAAATAACCTCTTAGCCCTTTTAGTAATAGGGGGTGCATGGGGTGGGACTATGCCAGATCCCTTTGGCTGGTTCCATGCTGGCCTCATTAACTGGGAGTGCCATTGTGCATGGACCTGTAAGCTGCAAAATATCCAGGATCCAGTTTTGAGAGTCTTGGACCTCCTCCGATGGTATGTAGAGGTCATTAGCTATTCTCTGAAGCAGCTCCTGGTACTGACTGCTCATCTGGCGGAGATGGTGAGGATGGAGTAAGTGTTTCATCCAGAGATGAGGAGGAGATTCTTGTCATTATCTGCAGATGCAGGTTAACATCTTCCTTCTTATATTCTGACAGCTCTGGTGGGTGCCAAGTAGGAGAGGTGTGGTATGACTCATGTACTCATCAGGGCATCTCCCATAGAGGTTCCAGAGACCCCATTAAGGCATCGTCTGGATGGGGAGGAGGGACCCCACTGCACTGGGTACTGTTGGTCCTTGGGGAAGGCATTCAGATCTCTTTGACTACCAGGACTTCAGCTTTCTATAAGGAGATGGACTGACCGGGGTATCTGACCCACCCGAGTCTGACAATTATTCTCTCTCCATTGGTGAGACTGACAGTACTGGTGGGTGGATGCTCCTGCCCAAGGTTTGGAGAGGGGATAGTTCTAGTGTCACTGATGCAGTTTCATCCTCCAGTGTGGCAATGTCCCTCAGGAGGTCCAGGCCAGAGAGCAGAGGCCACTGAGAGTAATGGAGGAAAATATCCCCTAGTGTAGCGTAGGTGTCCATACAACTTGGTGTTCAGGGTGTTCCAGCAGTTGGGAGCGATGGTTCCAATGTATCCCAGGAAGTTGTAGCTGGGCAGTTCTTTGAAGGACCATCCGGTACTAGGGAAGAATCAGTCCAATACTTCTGGATGGAGCTGGCCGATGTCAGTCCTCGTGTTTTGAAGCCAGAGCCACTGATGGATTTTTTTTTTTTTTTAAACAACATGCTTTACCCTCCACCCTGGGTATCTTTTGCAGTTCTAGACCCATCAGATCCACACACAAAAGCTCACCTGGTAAGGATGGGCTCAGGGAGGATCCCTTCTTTTACGTGCAGCTCTGGATAGGGATCTGTCCTTATAACCGTGTCACTACACTCTCGGAAAGAAGAGCCCAGCTGTAGACTCCTCTCCTAAGCTTGTGCTTGGAGGAGCGCTGCTTGTCTGATGTATGGGTGGGGGGTAATCTCCTCGTCTTGAATCAATGAGGCCTCATAGCCTTCTGCATAAGGTGTTTCCTTAATTGAAGCTCATGAGCTTCATGTGTTCTTGGTGGAAACGAGTGGCAGATGCTGCACTTTGCAGCAATGTGCATCTCCCCCAAGCAGCAGAGACAATGGTGGTGGTTGTTGCTCACAGAGAGGGAGAGAGACCAGGGGAGGCAGTTCTTGAACCCTAAGACTCTGGGCATAGTCCCAGACTGGGTGGAGGGAGTCCCTGGTACGGGGACAGAACTCCTTATACTACAAACTCTAATTATATGATTATAAAAATAATTAATCTAGGTATGTACACATTTACAGACTATTAAGGATAAAGGCTGGAGAAATCTGTGGACACAGGGATTCTGACTCGGGCCATGCAGTGGTAAGAAGGAACTGGAGAGGTGTCAGCCCACGCTGCCTCTTATGCCTTTGGTCTGGGGCATGAGAAGAACTCCTGCGCATGTGTAGGCTAACGGACATGGCTTGTTAGAATGTCCAGATTCAGGCGCATGGCACGTGTGCACACCCACATGAGGCTCTAGGGACCAGCACTTGAAGAATGTTCAGTGACTTATGAGATTTTTCTTGCACTACCTCCACCAGAATTTCCACAGTGACTATCATGTATCAGAAGAGGTCTTGGAAGATTTTAAAGGCGGGTGGCTGCCGAGGAGTACAAGAGATGACTGCCTCATCAGGGGAGGAAGAAGATATTGCAGTTGGATCAATTGTCTTCCATTTTCTGCAGGTGTTCTTCCCCATTCTCAGCTCATAAGGAGAGTGAGGTGTATGGATGGGGACACCAGTGCTGTTTGGAAGGGAAGAAAGAAAATGAATATAACGTTTCTTCCAAGCAGGGAACCAGAGTCACAGTCATAGAGTTTAAGGTGAGAAGAGAGCACCTAGTCTGATTTCCTCTGTATCAGAGGCCACCAACACCACCTTGCACCACAGCTACCTTGTATGCTGTCCTCTAATCCCACTCTTCACGTGAACAGGAAAGCTCATTGGTTCAGTGGTAGCATTACCACTGAGTGATAGATTTGACCATCCTTCAGGGATGCATCCCTTGCTGAGACTAAAAAGGTGCCTGGAGTGCCCATCACTGAGTGGGATAGCAGCCTCACAAGAGGGGCAAGTTTTAAATCTTGGGGATTGTTTCAATCATATTGGCTTGTGGCCCAGTACAAGGTGTATCAAGCAGCAGCTGCTCCTCCCAACCCCCAAGCAGGTGTAAACACATAAACCACCAAAAGCCCTTCTAACTGCACCACCTGCCTAACGAGACTGCATAGTGTACAGAGTAAGCAGACCACTGCAGAGGTTTCATTTTGCTGCCAGGGGTGATAAGGAACTGAGGGACAGCTGGGCCTGCTCCAGCCTTTATGCCCTCAGGTGAAGGAGCAGGAGAACACGTAGGGTGCAGCTGTGAGCCTACTGGACAGCACTAGCCAAAAAGAATCAGCTTGCATGCACACCAGAAGTGGAATCCATGTGACAATCAAAGAACCTAAACAGTACATAACATTACCAGAGCAAAGCTATGCACTGAGCAAACTGTCTATGGTGTCCTCTAAATCTTAGTAATAAACTGGAGACTTAAAATTGCAGGCTGAAGTAACCTATTTTAGGGTAAGTACCTTTATACACAGACAGAAGCAGAACCTTTTTTGTGCTAGTTTTCTAGTTTATGGGCTTTTACTATGGTGTTCATCATCATAGTATTGGATAGTAGTTAAGAGATCCTGTACAGTAAGTACTTCAGTTTAAGAACAGTGGGATTTTCAAAGTGAAAGATGGATGGATTCATTGGACAGTACATTTAATCCAGCATTATTCTCAAAGAAACACTACAGTGCTTGAGCAAGGGTTCTATAAAATATCAATTGCCAAGCATTTTACCAACAGCATTTACGATTTGGGCCTTGAAAAAAACTCCTAACAGTTGTTTAGTATGAATCTCATTTTTATTCTTCAAGACTTTTAACCAACAGACCTAGGTAGTCTCCAAACAAGTTATATAAAGCTGTGGAAGATCCAGATTATCATGCTCTGCAGAAAATGTTAATAATTCTACATGTCAAATCGAGTGATGAGAGCTGGAAAAGTTCTTGAGTTTCAACAGTATTCAAAAAAGTGTGATTACAATAGCATGTATACTGTTCTGTCAAATGAACTTTTAATTTTGAAAAGGCACTTGCTTGTTACTCAAATGGCACTGGGTTTTTTTTCTTTTAAACTGTGTCTATTCCTTTGAGCCTAGGTGACTAAGCCCCAGTAGCTGACATCTGAAATATACGAAGGAAGAACCTTGAATTCAATAATTAGAATAAGGAAACTGCAAATGCCCACAAATTGTATTTCCACTAGGATACATTAGAATATTGGTCTATGCAAATTTGTCCCTTGGGGGCCACACGTAGAGCTAAACTAGATTACTGGAAAATAACAGAGTCTGTGGTCAGCCAAGAGCCTACCTGGAACACCAAAAGAGTGAGGCAGAGGATTGAAGTCTCTGCACCCTTTCATGACTCACTCACTCTCACTAGTAAAAAACCATCCAGATCCAGAAGTCACATATAGGACTCATACTGCAAAGGCCATGCTTTACCTCTTCTGATGGAAGTGTCTGAAGCAATTAATTGGAACTATTCCATTAGAACTTTACTAGTTGATAAGAACAGGAAACAAAGTGACTAGACTATTAATTTTAATCTGAACATTGCATTTTTATGAGAGGTATAAATATATTTCCACTGTTGAAGCTGTGCTGAATTAGGAAGCGGGCAATTCATGTAGTTGTAATTGAGGGTATAAAGAATGTTTTGTTTCCTACAGAAAAACACAAGACCAGGTATATTTCACAGTGTTATTCACATTTTCATTTTGTTTTTACAGCATATACAAATGAACATTACATTATTCATTATGAACCACAAGGAGCAGGAGACAGACCTAATCAGACTCGACAAATTGGTCCATAAACAATCCATATCAAAAGGAGACACTTGAGAAAAAAAAGCCTAGTGGTTCTATCCAAACCTCAATACACTTACTATGTATTGAAGGAGGGGGGGGGGTGGGGGGAAGGGAATTGATCTTCAGGTGCTTGCAGCTCTTCTGGGTCAAAAAATTCTGTTATGAAAGTGATTGGGAGAAGAGGATTCAGTGGCTGCTGAATGTGTTACAGCTTGAAGACCCTGTTTAAAGCCAACCATGGTAGAAGAGGCTGGCAGGGGGCTGGGAGTACTGGAATGGTGATGTCAGCTTCTGCATAAGAGTGCATGCCGCATCTGTTATAAACACACCCAGCAGCATCGCGTTCAGTGTAGCACTAACTGAGGTGAATGTCAGCATTGTACGTTGTAACATATGCACACAGTTTGTACAAAGGACAGAATAGAGAAATTGCAAAATATCATCTCAAAGTGAACCTTTGGATTCCCATCTCCTGTGCCAGTAAAGCAGAATCTTCAAGGCCGTTTTATGTATTTTCAGGGAAAGCCCCAACTCAAGATGATTGGGGTTCTGCCTCTAGCAGAGAGAAAGTCTGGTGCTCAAAACTAATCTTCATGCAACAAATAACTGGAATGGAAATTAGAACTGTGCTTATGAAGCAAACCACTAGATTACTGAGGAGGGCATTAATGACAGATCCACAGTCTCAGATGTAGGCCAGACTAACCTTCAGCAAGCTGTTTTGTTAAATTAATGCTACAAGAATACAACAAAAAAATATAGAACACCTAAAATTTTATGCTGCAAGGAAACTTCTGTAGATTTTGATATGAACAGTAAGATGACAGAACTCTATATACAAGATTATACCACTGCTGGTTCTTTTTTCCTCATCATCAGAGCCTTACCATAACAGATTTATGTGATCAAAGCTCAAGACATAGAACCCAATAGCTTGTAGATTAAAAAAAAAGTTATGCCATCAAAATTAATGTTCTACACAAAATACTTGCTTCAACAAAATACAAGCACTTTCTTCATCTTTCAGAAACTGAAAGTAAGCTTTTTTCCAAAATATTTCCGTAGGCAAAGGATTAAAAAGGATTTTAATTATACACATATGGTCACAATTCTGCCTTAAAAAGATCATTGGGAAATGTACATAAGGCCGCTTGTAAATGTACATCATCTTCATGTTACTGTTACAATGTCATATGTCCAGAGAAAAAATTGACAGTATCATACATATTTGCTTTAGGTTTGGAGTAGGCTATTCAAAAATACAGTACTCTTCTGTACAAAAAAATCATGCCACATTTATTAAGATGGAAGAAGCATTGGTTTCTCGGGTAACCAAATATTTCAGTCCATTTCTTGCTTACTATTCTTATTATCCTGACTTAAATTTTCAATTGATTCATTTCCCAAAATGTCCATATTAACAGAATCAACAGCTATGTTATAAAGAAAACATAATGTTTCTCACAATAGATAAAAAGAAAGCTGGTTCATATTTCTGAAACCATATAAAGATAGAATTTTTAAAAAATCACTCTTGATTTGTTGAAATAAATTTACATTATACAACACTATATGCCAAGGCAAAGAGGGGAGGGGGATATGAATATACACTAAAATGCAAATTTTTGTCCCCAAAGGGGGTAAAACAAATTACATTTACAGCATGAAGGTTTACAAATGTACATCTGTACAACCAAGGTAAGCATCACTACTAAATTAGCAAGGCTTGTAATAAACATCGAAACAAGAGATTTGTTTTCAAACTGTAAACTTACACCTATTAACTACACGTATACAATGCATATATTTATAGGAAGCAAAAAAGCTATCTGAATATTTAATCATGCTTACATGTTGAGCTATCAAGTTTACTGTTCAGTGGCCCCTTTTCTCCTCCATCAATACCTACTTTTTTGCATCTACTGTGAGAAAGCAAAATAAATGCTCAACATTTTCAAATCATGTCTTACAATTCTATATGCAAATTAAAAAAATACAAAACTCTACTCTTCCCGCATAGCAAAACTGACTGTAAAGTTAATGCAGGATTATTCTCTATTCAGACAGTACTTTATTTTATGGAAGTACCACCATGATTTTATTCCTCTACCTTGTACAACAATATATAAGTATATACATCACTTTTTTTTTTTTAATACATTGCTAGAGAAAATATTAGGGCATTGCATTTTTAAAAAAATCATGTCCACAGCAAATGACAGATGCTTGTCTTTAAAGTTCCCATTGTTTTTTCAATCCCTATTTTAGTTTGCCGTGCCCTTTTTGCTATTTGGATAATATGTTGTGAACCACCAAAATACAACTTAACTTTGTAACATGTTAAATAATATTTATGCAGTTGATCAATTTTAATCTGGTATAAAAGACTCCACACGGGGGGAAGGGGGGGAAGACATTCTATTTACAACTCTAGAAACCTGTTGTGCTGTGATAGTGGGTAGACCTACCAGATTGCAAGCCAGTGTATTAAAAGAATAATGTACTTTTTCCCTTTAAAAACTATTTTTCAGTGACTTTACAAGGTAAAAATTTACAAAATATGTGACAGCTATTTTGATACAATTACATCATATACAGGCATTCTGTGCTTTGTCAGCAGTTCAATCTGATAGGTCTCCGGGCCAGGGCTGGAGATATTTTATAATTCACTCCCCAAAAATATACACAAGAACAATAAAAATTTTACAAATGGATGAACAGAGTCAATAAATAGATTTAAAAAAATCAGAACATTTATAGTTAAGTTGTGGGTTTTGATAATTCACAATGAAATTTTTCTTCATTCAAGTTGCTGCCTGTATGTATGGTCTTTTACAGCATCCCATTTGGTGGTCCTCCGATTGGCCCCAGATCAGCACTGTTCTTCAGGTAATACTTCTCTAACTTGGCCAGTATGTGTTTGCCATAGGTATATTTACGCAGAGTTGTAATGTGGGGTCGAATCTACAAGAAGAAAAATCTAGTTAAGATTAACAGATTTTCAGATACAAGTTATCTACAATTAATTCAGAATAATTTAAATATTTTCAAGTGGAGCCCTATATTTGAAACGTTAGAAAGTTTCTAGAAAGATTTCAAATTAGATTCTGAAGAACCAGAAGGCCAAGTGAGCCTTTTTCTTATTACAGGCATTTAATTCCAAGCTTGTTTAGTACTGGCTATCTAAATGTAGTTTAATTTCTATTAAATATATCTGTCTTCAAGTTTTTGTTTATTTAAATGTGAAAAAATGAATTATTCGGAGCATGTCAATAAAAGAGAAAGAACTGTTGTTTGTTTACTTTGTTAATTTTTTTCTGTTGTGTGCCAACACCAGGAAGGCAGCCATTCAATATGCCAGAGTAATCAAGAGTTCAAGCACAATTACTTCAATGGCTATTGAATGGGACACTAAAAAGGGTAGTGTAGATTAACTGTGATTTTCTCCATCTCTAGATATTCTCAACTAAGAAGCTTGTCTGCATGTCAAGGAGGAAGAACTAAGGCTACATCTACACTGCACGCTTCTTTGCTTCTTCCTCCAGCAAAAAGCAGACTGTGGCCACACTGTGGTGTGTGGCTAGGTGTGTCAGGGCAAGGCTCTGGCAGAGAGGCGAAAGGGGAAAGGCTCGGCAGCAGTTTTCCCCACTACCTCTCCCTCTGCCACAGCCTCTACCTGCTGCCAGAGGCTTTCACTGTGGAAGGGAAAAGCTCCAGCAGCTCCCCGCGCCTGGAACCTTTTCCTGCCACAAGGAACGACTCCTGCAACAGGGAGCTGCTGCAGTGTAGACGTACCTTAAGTGGGGAAAGCTGGCATCTGGATTAGCTACTACTTGTGCAAGTGATAGATGAGGATGACTCAACCATTCATACTAGTGACTGCCACATGATGGAAGAAAATTTCAAAACTGTTGATTTTCTAAAATGTATACTAAAGTAAATATATAACAAGGGCATTGGATAGAAAATTTTTATGTTGAATATAAAAAGTCAGGTTTATTTTAAAAAGAATAAAAATGAGATTCATACTAGACATAACTGTTAGGAGTTGTTTTCAAGGCTCAAAACAGAAATCTGTAGAAACTAAATGAATTGTCAAAGATCCAATTATATCCTGCTTTCACCAGACTATAGACATTTAAAATAATTAAAAATAAAAAAAAGGATGTGCTTTTTATTTTATTTTACTAAGCCATAAATGCCCCCTTCCTGACAAGCGTAATGAACCTACAGGATAGGTGGCTTCTACAGAAATTCCGGTAAATTCAGAAATATGTACGAAGAAGAGGTGACAGGAAACGTGAATGTAGAGGAAAAAACCCCCCCAACACTGATGAAGCTATATATATTATGTACCTTGTGCATTATAATCTTCCGCTGCGCAGGTTCAGCCATATCAATCATCTTCTGAACAACATAGTTGGCATATTGGTCCTTCATCATGGTGTATAAGGCACTGTGAGGACCATCATTCTGGCAACAAACCTCGTCAATAAGTAGAGCTCTTTCAGCACGAGATGCATGAGTTACACATTTTTCTACCACATTGCTGAAAAAAATAAGGTAATTGTGTTTTATAGATTTAAAAGGTTTTGAATATTATTTTAGGATATTACTTTCTAATTTATTTGAATAGGGATTGGCACATCTGAGTATTTTATACATACATTATGACTGTGGTACTAAATATTGAAAGTGCATGATATAAGCCAAAAGATTAATTTCCTTAGTTTTTAAAGGACTTTCTTTTTGTGTGGAAAAAATGCTGATAATCTGTACAGGTGAGTCGCATCGTACACGTATTTAATTTACGCGAATTCAACTATACACGCTCGGCAAAAAAAAAAAAGAAAAGAAAAAGAAGATACCTGTAAATAGCGCGGGCGATTCCGCCCACAATTCCATTCAATGAGCATATGCCCCGGAGTGAGTGTGAGATGGGAGACGTGAATCTGCTGTTCCCTCTGTCAGTCTCAGTTCCCACATGCCTCTCATAGTGTAAGCATCTCGCTGCGCTGAGTGTGATTCTAGTGTTTAAAGATACTGTACGTATTTTTCGTACAACATGGCCCCTAAATGCAAGCCAACTACTTCATCTGGTGCTCAACTGAAGAAACAGTGATCTGTTCCAACGCTGGAGGAAAAACTGGCTGTGTTGGACTTACTGAGAGACGGTATATCGGTCTCCAACGCAGCACGTAAATATGGCCACAAAGAATCTAGCATCCATGCCATCAAGATTCGAGAGAGAGAAATTTGTCAAGCTGTGGCATCAAGTGCTCAAATAATTGCTACAGTGACGAGCCAGGTGCGTGATAAGACTTTAGTGAAGACTGAAAAGGCATTAAACTTTATGGCTGGAAGACATGAACCGTAAACATGTGCCTATCGATGGCAACATGTTGCGAGAAAAGGCTCTTAGCCTCTACGCCCTGTTCAAACCTCCCGCCGAAGAGGGACAGCCTTCTGATGAGAAGGAATTCAAAGCTAGCCAAGGTTGGCTTAACAGTTTTAGGAACCGCTTCAACCTCAAAAACGTGCAGACTACTGGTGAAACTTCATCTGCCAATGAAGAGGCAGCAAAAGTCTACCCTGAACAATTAAAGAAAAACACAGAAGAAAAGGGCTATCTTCCAGAACAAGTTTTTAATGCTGACGAGACTGGGCTCTTCTGGAAAAAAAATGCCCAACTGCACTTACACTTCGAAATCAAAAAGACAAGCCCCTAGCTTTAAAGCAGCTAAAGACCGTGTGACTGTGTTGTTTTGTGGCAATGCAGCTGGGCATTTAATAAAGCCGGGCTTGCTCTACAGGGCTGTAAATCCCCGTGCCCTAAAAGGCAAGAACAAAAATCTCGTGCCTGCGTTCTGGCAATCAAATAAAAAGGCTTGGGTGATGGCAGCATTATTTCTGGATTGGTTCCACAAGTGTTTCATTCTGGAGGCCAAGCGTTACCTTGAAGAGAAAGGACTTGACTTTAAAGTGTTGCTGATGTAGACAATGCACCTGGCTACCCCGCGGCACTCCGGTTTGCACATAACAAAAGTTGAAGTCATCTTTCTCCCCGCTAATACCACCTCCATCCTCTCGACCAAGGCGTGATTCGCTGTTTCAAGGCCACAAACACGAGGCTTACATTCTCATGGACACGTAGCGCTACGGATGCCGATCCCAATCGTAATGTGATGGAGTGTATAATGTACTTTATGGGCGATTTAATGAATTTTCAAGGGTAATTTTGACTATACGTGATTTTCACCTTACGCACTGATTTTACCCTAACCCACATGTAAGATGCGACTCCACTGTACGTTTGAAATGGTCAAAATTAGAGCTGGTAGGAAATTTTCCAACTCAACATTCTTCTGCTGGAAAATGACTCGAATTCCAAATATTGTGTGAAACCTGCCTGGTTTCCTACCAGCTCACCTACCCATCTTTTAGGCAGTCCAAGTTTCCAGGCTCCTGACTCCTCACGCAGACTGATGGGGAGCTGAGAGTCTGAAAATCCCTCGCTCCCAAGCCACTAGCTCGTCAGCAGCCCCCTTGGTGGGCTTACGAGGAGCCAAATATCTGGAAGCCCCGGCTCCCAAGCTCATGTCTCCTTGGCAGCCAGGGTTCTAAAGGTCCCTGGTTCTACATCAGCCTGCCTAGTGGGCGGACTGCTGCGGAGCCCATGCTTTCCAGGACTCACAGATCTCCAAGGAGCTGGGTGGCTGGTTCCCCACCTCGCCAGCTCCCTGGGCTGATCTCTGGATGGGCACGCTGCCCAGCTGTCAGACATTTTGTGGAAAATTCTGATGTGTTTTGTTCCACTATGGAACATTTTCTTCTTACCAAAAGTCTTACTTTTTCATGCAAATGGAAGCTCTAGGCAAAATATTAATCAGCTTTGAACAAAGGCAGAAAAATTAAATCCTTTCCTCAGCAACTGACGTAAATAAGTCAATTCCAAAACAACATTAAAAAGGTTAGTGAACCTTTCTTTAACACTGAGAACATTGTAATACCTGGCAAATTTGTGCTGACTCAGAGCTAAAACTTTTCCTCTTATTTCTGAAACTATTTTACTCTTGTCTTCAGGACGACCATGCTCCAGCACATGTTGGATAACATAATTTCCATATTGATCCTGAAAATAAAAAGATTTCAGTTTTCTTATTGTGGTTCCGTCTGAGAAACTCATATGGCTTATGCATTTTTGTATTCCCTTTGAGAACTACAACTGGTATGGGTGTAAAGAGAAAAAAATTAGTAACTGTAACTGATCATTACAAAATGATTAGAAGAGCACATCAGAAAAAACAAGATTTCGCTGAGAATTATTCATGGTCCTTCTATGGATTTTAGGTCCAAAATCTGAACCTTGCTAAAACTTGTGATTTGCCAAGAAAAGACCATTATTTGCTAAATCTGTTTAAAATTAATTCTACACATTCACCATCAGTAAAGCCACCAATTTTGTAGTGGTCATAAAACCTCCAAAAATTTCTATAAGCTGATTCTATGGATGCTGTTAACTAACACTGTACCCTACATTATACCAAAAGTGCATAAACAAAGCTTTATCATCTCCTAAGCAATTAAGGAACAACAGCCAGTTATATAAAAGAAACTGAAATCTACAACAAAAAACAGAGTTGATAGTAACTTCATATTGAAACATAAGAGTACACTAACCTGCACAAGCTGTTCTGTGTGTTGATGCAATTCTTCTAAAATGGGCAAAGTCTGCTCAGCAGTGCAGTGCTCCAGAATACGCTGAATTACTCTGCAGCCATACGGATGAGTTGAAAGCACAAATACCTTAAAACAACAGGATTACAAATTTTGAAATTAGACATACTGAAGTTTACAAGTGTGCTGTAAATTACTTTTCAAAAGTGAGTTATCGAATATTAGCTATTTTTCAAAGTACTGAAGTCTTCACAGAAGTGGTGTCTTCCAGCATTAGAAATTTCAGCCTCCAAACACATTCAGAGCCAGAGAAAGTCATAAACACTAAAGATCTGTGCCTAGGACCCCAGCTCCTGGAGCCATCTGATTACATCAGTTCTCAGTGGCAGCAGAAATGTGCTCGGGGCATTACCCAGTCTGCTAAGCAGATACCCTAGCTACTGGTGTAAGTTTAACAGGGGCACTCTCACACAACTGTTCCTGTTTTTCTTGGTAGAAGGAAGGGGGCCACTTGCCACCACTACTACATCATTCACTACTACTGGCATTCACCCAAGAGTTCTGAAAGAACTCAAATGTGAAATTGCGGAACTATTAACTATGGTTTGTAACCTGTCCTTTAAATCAGCTTCTGTACCCAATGACTTGAAGATAGTTAATGTAACGCCAATATTTAAGAAGGGCTCTAGAGGTGATCCTGGCAATTACATACCGGTAAGTCTAACGTCAGTACCGGGCAAATTAGTTGAAACAATAGTAAAGAATAAAATGGTCAGACACACAGAAGAACATAAATTGTTGGGCAAAAGTCAACATGGTTTCTGTAAAGGGAAATCATATCTTACTAATCTATTAGAGTTCTTTGAGGGGGTCAACAAACATGTGGACAAGGGGGATCCAGTGGACGTACTGTACTTAGATTTCCAGAAAGCCTTTGACAAGGTCCCTCACCAAAGGCTCTTACGTAAATTAAGTTGTCATGGGATAAGAGGGAAGATCCTTTCATGGACTGAGAAATGGTTAAAAGACAGGGAACAAAGGGTAGGAATAAATGGTAAATTTTCAGAATGGAGAGGGGTAACTAGTGATGTTCCCCAAAGGTCAGTCCTAGGACCAATCCTATTCAACTTATTCATTAATGATCTGGAGAAAGGGGTAAACAGTGAGGTGGCAAAGTTTGCAGATGATACTGAACTGCTCAAGATAGTTAAGACCAAAGCAGACTGTGAAGAACTTCAAAAAGATCTCACAAAACTAAGTAATTGGGCAACAAAATGGCAAATGAAATTTAATGTGGAAAAATGTAAAGTAATACACATTGGAAAAAATAACCCCAGCTATACATACAACATGATGGGGGCTAATTTAGCTACAACAGATCAGGAGAAAGATCTTGGCGTCATTGTGGATAGTTCTCTGACGACATCCTCGCAGTGTGCAGCGGCAGTCAAAAAAGCAAAAGAGATGCTCGGAATCATTAAAAAAGGGATAGCGAATAAGACGGAGAATAGCTTATTGCCCTTATATAAATCCATGGTACGCCCACATCTTGAATACTGCGTACAGATGTGGTCCCCTCATCTCAAAAAAGATATACTGGCATTAGAAAAGGTTCAGAAAAGGGCAACTAAAATGATTTGAGGTTTGGAACGGGTCCCATATGAGGAGAGATTAAAGAGATTAGGACTTTTCATCTTGGAAAAGAGGAGACTAAGGGGGGATATGATAGAGGTATATAAAATCATGAGTGGTGTGGAGAAAGTGAATAAGGAAAAGTTATTTACTTGTTCCCATAATATAAGAACTAGGGGCCACCAAATGAAATTAATGGGTAGCAGGCTTAAAACAAATAAAAGGAAGTTCTTCCTCACTCAGAGCACAGTCAACCTGTGGAATTCCTTGCCTGAGGAGATTGTGAACGCTAGGACTATAACAGGGTTTAAAAGAGAACTGGATAAATTCATGGAGGCTAAAACCATTAATGGCTATTAGCCAGGATTGGTAAGGAATGGTGTCCCTAGCCTCTGTTTGTCAGAGGGTGGAGATGGATGGCAGGAGAGAGATCACTGATCATTACCTGTTAGGTTCACTCCCTCTGGGGCACCTGGCATTGACCACTGTCGGTAGACAGGATACTGGGCTGGATGGACCTTTGGTCTGACCCAGTATGGCCCTTCTTATGCTCTTATCTATGGGCAAACCCACAAGAGGCCCATGACATGATGTACCTAGGGTCTTGGAGAGTCTTCATCTGCACTGATCACATTTAAGAAAAAGATTTTTTCACTCATGTTTCCTAATCTGGAACTTTATGTATTAACTGGATATTCTGGAATCTTATAAAACAGTTTTGAAATTCTGCAACTGATTATGCTACAAATTTTGTATTCCATCACTGTTACATGCACATACTTTAAGTATATATTAAAAATATACAGTCAAATCTTTGGCTTACTCTGGTTACTTAAATTCTTATCCAGACATGTCCTTGAAGGTCTGATTTAAGGGCTTAAATTTTTAGGTGATGGCCAGGATTGAACACAGACTTATATCTGGAAGTTTGGATTAATTAATTAAGCTAAAATTAATTAATAAAGCTAGCCTGCAAATTATTAAATTATCAAATTATTGATCAAATTGTAACCACCTAAAGGATAATAGGGTTATCCTAGCCAGTGAATAGGGGAGAAGCAGTAGATGTGATGTATCTTGATTTTAGTAAGGCTTTTGACACAGTCCCACATGATATTCTTATAAGCAAACTAGGGCAATTTCTAGATGAAATTGTTATAAGATGGGTGCACAACTGGTTGAAAGACAGTACTCAAAAAGTAGTTATCAATGGTTTTCTGTCAAATTGGGAGCATATATCTAATGGGGGTCTTGCAGTGGTCAGTCCTGCGAGATTCAATATTTTCATTAAATGACTTTGATAATGGACTGAGGAGTAAAATTTTCACATGACAACAAGCTGGGAGAAGTTGCAAGAGCCATGAAGGATCGGATTAGAGTTCAAAACAACCTTGACAAACTGGAGAATTGGTCTGAATTTCAATAAAGATGAAATTCAATAAAGACAAGTGCAAAGTATTTCACTTAGGAAGGAAAATATCAAATGCATTCCTACAAAATGGGGAGTAACAGGCTAGGTGGTAGTACTGCCAAAAAGGATCTAGGGGTTACAGTTAAGGCTACAGTTTAGTCGGGTATTTTTAGTAAAAGTCACAGACAGGTCACGGGCAGTAAACAAAAATTCACGGCCTGTGACCTGTCCATGATGTTTACTAAAAACACCCGTGAATAAACCTTGGCCGTGGTTCTCAGCCAACGTGAGCTATGAAGCCAGCACTGTGGGTGGAGACAGCACACAGAGCTGTCTGGCTATGCCTCTGCCTCTGCCTAGCAGCTGAGCAAGGGGGATGTCACTGCTTCCAGGGAGCCCCCCAGGTAAGCACTGCCCAGAGCCCACCTCACCCATCCCGTGCCCCAACCTTCTGCCCTCTCCCACACCCAACTCTGCTGCAGGGGAAGGAGGGGTGTGGTGGCCCGAGAGTGCCCAGCAGCATCCAGTGTGCCTGGTGCAGGGGCTGTCTGAGCTGCCCCAGAACCAGGCACAATGGCCACTGCAAAAGTCACGGAAAGTCATGGAATCTGTGACTTTCTGTGAGCTCCGTGACAAACTCGCAGCCTTAGTTATAGTGGATCACAAACTGAATACGAATCAACAATGTGATGCAGCTGGAAAGAAGGGTAATATCACTGTGGGGTGTATTAACTGGAGTGTCGTATGTAAGAGAGGTAATAGTCCCGCTCTACTCAGTACTGGTGAGGCCTCAGCTGGAGTAGTGTATCCAATTCTGGGCACCATACTTTAGGACATGTGGACAAACTGGACAGAGTCCAGAGAAGAGCAATAAAAATGATAAAAGGTTCAGAAAACCTGACTTATGAGGAAAGGTTAAAAAAACTGGGCATGTTTAGTACTGAGAAAAGATGACTGAGGGGGGACCTGAAAACAGTCTTCAAAATTTGTTAAGCGCTGTTATAAAGAGGACGGGGATCAATTGTTCTCCATGTGCACTGAAGGTAGGACAAGTAGTAATTGGTTCAATCTGCTCAGAGAGATTTAGCTTATATAATAGGAAAATCTTTCTTACTAAAAGGATAGTTAAAGCACTGGAACAGGCTTCTAAAGGAGGTTGTGGAATCCTCATCATTGTAGTCTTTTAAGGACAGATTGGACAAACATAGGTCACAGATGGTCTAGGTTTACTTGCTCCTGTGCCAGCACAGGGGCCTGGTCTCGACTTCTTGAGGTTCCTTCCAGCCCTACATTTCTACAATTCTATGAAAAGTATCTTCTGTTGTACAACACTTTTGTAATGTATTTTTCATTTTTTTCAATTACTACATTATATTACACCTGGAATAATGCATGATTTGCCAATAAATAGCGTTATAAAGGGTCTCTATTTATAAACCACTGAAACTAGCCCCTCCACCCTTCCCCCCATCAGACTTTGATGTAAACAGTGAGGGGACTCGAAAAGTGAAATCAGCCATCATTTTGGTAAGTCATGGTATTGCTATTCACAATAAAAGGTTAATATCACAGGGGAAAAATATCCATCTCAGTACAGTAACGTGCATGAGAGAGAATGATATGTTGGAGATATTGTAAAGAAATGTGTACGGTGCTTCACTAAAATAAAACCTAATCTGTCTGAATTAGGTATATTTTTCAGACTAGACAAGTACAAGGTGGTCATACTAAAAGTTTATTTAGCTGCAGTGATTTCTGTATTGTCTTTAGTACAATATTAACCTTGGCATATAATTTTTTTGGAATAATGACCAGTGTCACCTTTCATATCAGACACCTCTACTAATCCAGGCTCAGAGAACATTTGATTGAATTTAATAAAGGTGTTTTATTAAAAGTGATTAGAATCAGGTGGATAACCTTGGAAGAAATTGCTACTACTTAAGGTAAACCACATAGGAACAGACAGAGGAGAAATAAATCTCTCTTTACAAGAGAGTCTGGTAATAACTGCAGTTACTTCTATTGCCATGAACAGAGATCAGAGATGGCCTTTGGTTAACTGAAATAATAAAGTATGACAAAGGAAACCTGATCAGGTCAGTCTCTAAACTGGAATGAAAAACTTGACAATAAGCTGAGTGTTTCTGCCATCAAATTCATAGAGGATCAGATGTACTTTTCAGAGGGCCTCATTCCCAATATACTCTCACTCTACGTCATATTAACTATGTAATTCCAGGGTTTTATTTTTTTCAGTTAGGACAAAAAAAAAAGTGATGTTACATGCTATGTTAACTTAAACGAGACACCAATGTGTTGATAAACACTTGTTGGTATTTGCAAATTATACAGCAATCCTTGGGTCAATGATGCAACTCCTAGAGAAAGTAGAGAAATTAACATTACCTGTCCTTTGAAAGCATCAATGATGAACTGGAGTGACTGTGGCTGGACACATTCAATGCATTTTTGTACAACATGGTTTCCATTTTGATCTTTCACACATTTCAGAACATGACCATCCAACTCTTTCACCATTTCATTCTGCAAAAAATAAGGACACTACTAAATTATCCACTTCTCTACACTGATACTGTCTCAGCAAAACTGCATTTTCAAATGTAATATTCAAATCGTTATGTTCACTGTAAACCTAGCCAGATTATCTTTTTTATCTGAAGAATTACACTAATAAAATATTCATTTTATTTCAAGCATATGTCACAATATAGTAAAAACTGAAAATCTTTAGAAAGTACACAATGGATTTGTTGAAAAAAATACAAAAAAAAATACTGTTCTAACTTACAATTACCTGCTGGTCAGGTGAGATAGATTCTAGTGCTTTCTGAATAACCCGACAACCATACATCTGTAGGGCTAATGGCAGAACATGACCACGTATGCGTGTTGCTAGGGCTAACTTTTGATCCGGGCTTCCAAACTACAAGAAAACAAAGATGCTGTTAAATGAAAGCTAATGCATTGCAGTATGATGATGTTTATTTGGCAGAAATCTAACTGTCATAGGGCTTGTCTCCACTTACCAGGGGATCGATGTGCAGCGACCGATCCACAGGGGGTGGGGTGGGGGATGTTGTCGATTTAGCGGGTCTAGTGAAAACCCGCTAAATTGACCGCCGATCGCTCTCCCAACGACTCTGGTACTCCACCGGAACAAAAAGCATAAGGTAAGTTGACGGGAGAGTTTCTCCCGTCAACCCAGCACAGTGTAGACACCGCAAAAGGCTGACCTAAGGGGCAATCCTTTGCAATTTAACTACAACATGTGATCCCAATTTGCCAATGAATAACATTTTCAATGTGCTCTTTCAATGTCTCAGATTTGGTTCTGTCACTGCATGGTGACAAAATCATTTAAATAAACCTAATAAACTTAACAGATGAGCTTTTTTATAGGTCACAAAAGGGCAGTAGCAGAGAAAGGTGTCACCTCTGGAGTGGCTCACTGAGGCCTCAAATGCCATGGAAAGCTCGTTGGTACCTTGCACACCTTGGGAAAGTTTGGAACTGCCTAAGACCCATGAAGCAGAGCGAAAGTGTACCAGCACACTGGGTGTTTAGGTAGCTGAGGACAAGTACAAGTGTCAGGCAATTTTACCTGCATTTAGTACTTGACATTGGAACCCCTTAGCTGTATCTATGGATTAGTGCTGTCTTTCTTGGGAACGTTTCTGGGGCTAGGCCTGAGTCAATTTACGACACAAAGATGAAATAACTACAAATCACCAACCACCATCTAATGTGACCTCCTACATAACACGGGTGGTAACATTTCAGTCAATTCTTGAGTTAAGCTCAATAATTTGTGGTTGAACTACAGAACACCTTTAAGATAACATCCAGTCTTTGTTTAAAGACTAAGTGAAAACAAATCTACACCATATCCTTTGGGAAATTGTTCCAACAATTGTTTTCCCTGTTCAAAATTTGCAACTTATCCCCGATCTGAAGTTTTCTAGCTTCATCTTTCAGCCATTGACTCTTATGATTTTACCTACTACATTAAACAGCCCTATAGTATCAAGTATCTTCTCCCAGTATATGTATTTAGAGACCACAGTCAAGCTGCTTTTTATCCCTCTTTGAAAAATTAGCAGATTGAAAGATATTCAGCATAAGATGCATTTTCCAGACCTCAGAATAACTCCCATAGTTCTTTGATGAACGCTCTGTAGCTTTTCTAACTTCACTTTTAAAGAAGTATAAACACCAGAACCAGACAGTACTTGAACAGAGGTCTGAAATGCTTTATACAGAGGGAGTATCACCTGCTTATGCATTCACATTTTATGTGAGCCCTTTCAGTCACAGCACTGGACAGAGTTCATGTTCAGCTGGTTATCTACCATGGCTCATAAGTTCTTTTCAGAACCACTGCTTTGTCAGGATGCAGTTCTATACCCTGAAAATATCCTTCTAATTATGCACCCATGATTTTTTGGCTCTCTCACTTTGTGGACTGATCTGCACAGGGAAAAAGCTGGAGCACATGGTACACAGAAACTGCAAAAGCATGCAGACTGAATGCGCAAGGGAGCGCTGCATTCCTTTTCAACACCCCATCCTGGCTGCTCCTGCAGCTCTAGGGTACCTCCTCTACTTGGAGGAAAAAAACCTTGGAAAGCATAGGAGCAGCGAGAAGCAGAGGCAGCTTGTAGAGGTTAGATACTGTGATGGCATTCTGACTCAGTGGGTGGGCAAATGAGTATGGAAAGAATTTAAGCCTAGACCTATCATTCTGCAGAGATCATTTTTACTGGGGAAAAAGGAAAAAAAAAAAAAAAAAAAGACAATGGGGGATATGAGCCGGCAGTGCAGCAAAGCTATACAGGGAATTTGGATTCAGAGAAAGAAGATGGAACAAATTATCCCAACTGCACAGAACTGTCATTGAGCAACTTTTAAACAAAACAACTTTATTGGGCTGGGGTTGCAGTGGAAAGTACATCACAGATTTAAGTGTAAAAATCCATATAAGAACACCGTATGTTAACAAAAACAAGAATGAGAAACCAAGAGAAGCTGAGTTACAGTAAAAATAACTACAGGTTTTAAACTATGGAGATACACAGTTAAGGATCACCCAAACAAACACACCTTTATCCCACTAGCAATTAACTGAAAACAAGCAAATTTTTAAAACAAAAATGTTTTAATTCACTATATGAGTATCTCAAAGTTTTTCTTTTTTTTGCCTCCTGATACTAGCTTGTGATTGTTGGATAGCTACTGAATGACACTGCTAGGATCAATTTTCAATGTATTTATTAGATATACAAGGAATTATTCTGAAACACTGCCCTGCTTGCCATCACAAAGAATTAAACTGAATATGTGGAGAATTAAAATAAGTAGGAGGCATAATTGTGAACCCCCAGGCTTTGACTGTGTGCAAACAAATTATTTTAGTTTAAACATGGCCCTGTATGCACAATAAATATTTTCACTGAAAAGTTCATAAGGAGTTTTTTGTTTTTTTTTTAAATCATGTGCAGTGTTATTCTTCATTTACTGACGGATTACAAAAATCTAGTGGGTGAGAACTGCAAGCTACATACGTTATAGGAGAATCTGTTGTGGACTCTGATCAATAAAGGATTTTTAAAATACTGAGAAAAAAATTACCAAATTTTAAAAAATATACATTTTATTTTACATATTCTGATGGACACTCATATATTTAGGTATTAGTTTAAGCAAATTGCTGTGATGTTTATTTTAAAAATGGCCTTAGTAGGCCTAAACAAACATTAACACTTCAAAGCATCAACTTAGGATCTCTACATAGCCGCACCGAGCAACGCAACAGGACTTCTATGCTCCTATCTATAATAAAGTGGGTCTAAAACAGTATTTCCTGAACTGCCTCTCAACACGTTAAAACTTGAGGCTAACTGGTTTAAAAATAGTTCACCTGCGAAATGTGGATGAAGTAGCACTGTTTTTAAAGCAATTTTAGAAGTCATCCCTACCGAGTCAAGACAAATTTTTTTCTGAGTAATAAGGAAACTACTGTGTCTCCCTACAACCGGCAGGCAAACTGCACTCACCCTGCTTCCTGAAACACGATTATAGCCTAAGAGTGGAGAGGATAACAACTGTCAACAGGACGGGGCCATGCCAGGACACCACCACCCAAGGAAAATCTCTCCCACTTTTCTTGGGGAGCACTGAAGAGAAAACACTATCAAGCAGCCTTCAGTATCAAAAAATTAGGTGCCATGGTAAGTGTACAATATCTGTTACAATATCAGAATAGAACCTTTAAATAAACACAAGTCTTTTAGTGCAGGCACACAAATACTGACTAAAGTATATACTTACCTCGAAGAATTTCTGTATTACATAGTTTCCAAATACATCAGTCATCAACTGATATGCTGCTTGCAGAATCTCAGCAAATACCATCTGGCGCTCAGCTGGAGTAGCTCGTTCTAGCTTTTGCTGTATGAATCTAAGTGCAAGAGAAATTTATATGCCATTACCTAAACAAAGGGAAAACCTCAACTGCTATGAATCACAACATTTATTTTGATGAGAAATCAAATCACTAAAGTCAGGACATTTAATTAGACTATATTTAGAAGGAATACTTTCATTAATAGTTTTTAAAATATAAATATAGACGTATTTCAGAACAACACTGATGATTAAAGTTCCAATAAAAAAAATGGCTGAAGGGTAAATCGCTCTTGACTAATTCTTCTAGCAATTTGTTACCCTACCTATGGCAGACAAAATGACAGTTAAGCAGCTGCTGTGGTACTACTGAAAAATGTATTTGATTCCGGATTCCAGGCTTTTACCAAGGTCTTTCTGATACTTAAGAGAACTCCTGAAGTTTAGAAAGACTGATTCTATATTGAAAATATTTTTTACTTAAGAATTGTACATTTAGCTCCTTACATAACGTATGGTGAAAATCTTCCTGGTATGAAGGGAGGCTAGTGTAAGACTTTCTGCATTACTTAAATGTAGCTCTATTCTAAAAACTGTTGCTGTAAAAATGATAGATGCTTCACTGTGGGGCAACCACAAATCCACATTAAAAATGAAATGCTTTAACTCAATTTATAAATGTTATTACTTCAATTATAAGCTTCACTACAACATTTACCTCGAACCATGCTGGTCTTGAGAAAATTCAACTATATGTCCAACAAGGTCTCTTAGTTGAAGGTTAGGGAAGCGATTATTTCTGAAATCTTCCAGCAACCTACTGCGTCCAGAGGGCATAATATCAGACCTACTATAACGAAGACGTGAAGGAGGGAAGAGTTGGCTGCTGGAGCTAAAAAGACTGGAGGTACTCGTGGCACTGCGATACTTTGCTTCTGCTCCGGGTGCTGCAGAGATATAGCGACCACTACCATTTGTCAGCCCTCCTACAATGAAGCAGCTTTATCAGTACACAAGCTTTAAAGAAAGTAAGCAACAATAAGAACTGTACTAAAACTGTGTATGTTTTAAAGAAAAATTGTCTTTTTACTATTCAGTCACCTCAACTGAGATGATATAGTTGGTTATATTCATAAAAGAAATAAAAGCACACCCACCACACCACCTTTTTGTTTTTTAAAGTGAAGGGGAGGAGGTAGAATAACTTTTACTGAAACAATCTTATACAACACATGAAGTGCTGTGTATCTAGACAAACGTACAGAAACTTTAGAATTGGGTGGTCTCAGCCCAATGACCCCTGGGCAGGATTCCACTTCACAAGTGGCACTATCTCACGGTTGGCCAAAGATCTGAATAGGCCATAGAAACTGAACTATCCTTTATCCTCTATAGTGCTACTGTAGTCAGTTATGGCAAAGTGGCAAGGCATTTTGGGGCCCTTGTGCCGCCATTGCCCATGCTGTACCTCTTCTGTGGGGAAAACAGAAGACATCAGCATCCCAGGCTTTGCCAGCACTATATGTTTGTGAAAATTTTTTTAAGATAGAACATTAAAATGGTTCTGCTTGAAATATCTTTGTTTTAGGGTTAGTTAAACTGAAGTTCATTTAGAAATGACAGGTTTCAAAGTAACAGCCGTGTTAGTCTGTATTCACAAAAAGAAAAGGAGTACTTGTGGCACCTTAGAGACTAACCAATTTATTTGAGCATGAGCTTTCGTGAGCTACAGCTCACTTCATCGGATGCATACCGTGGAAATTGCAGCAGACTTTATATACACACAGAGAACATGAAACAATACCTCCTCCCACCCCACTGTCCTGCTGGTAATATTTCATGTTCTCTGTGTATATATAAAGTCTGCTGCAGTTTCCACAGTATGCATCCGATGAAGTGAGCTGTAGCTCACGAAAGCTCATGCTCAAATAAATTGGTTAGTCTCTAAGGTGCCACAAGTACTCCTTTTCTTTTAGAAATGGTAATCCCTCCGCTGGCTGCCAATCCTCTATCATACCAAATCTCAGCTTCTCCTCAGCACCTTGAAAGCTCCATATTCCTCTGCCCCTCCCTCCTTATATATGAACTGATCTTGCTTTGCGTAGCACCTGTTTCATGCTTTGCCAGTATTTTCACCTACAGCTATCCGACTGTCTTCACCTCACAAACCCATCAGCATCATCTTCCATGCTGCACCCAGCATATTATCACCATAATCGAATACCAAACAACATATATTTTAACTGCTACTTTATGATACATAAAAGGGATACTGCTACTTTAATACAAATAAATAAATAATGAAAGTCACATTTCTACTTGAAAATCTTGTACCTACTATACTGACATACACTAAAAAAAAAGGGGTGGGGAGAGGGGGAGCTACATCACTTTCAATGTTTTCCCTGGAGTTAGAGAGGGAGACACTCTCAGACCCTTATTAGCATCACAGGAGAGCAATAACCCCCCCACTCCCAACCCAAAAATCACTTATTTTTTAAAAGGAATTTCAGTATGTGCTGTAAAGAAGGGTGTTCTATCAGGAAACCAATTTAAAAAAAAAATTCAAATTGACTGTGTCCTTTAAAGCCACAACCAAGCCTTTGTTTGGTAATATTTTTCTGACCAATCTACTAGACCAGGCAACCAAATTATTACAATGGGCTGGTAAACATTTATGAAGTCTCCCAGAGTCTTTTCTGAATGGCCAGCTGAGTTACTGAAGCTGTATGCAAAAGATTGAGATATATTAGTATATCCGGAGTCATTTACATTACATTGGATATCACAATGAGCTAAAAAGGGAAACAAAAGGTAAGTAATACTAATTGTAAAGTAAATATTTAAAGGAATAAGTAGTTTAGGTCCCTAATTTGATATATAGCATCTCAAAATGATATAAAAAAGTGCTCTAGTCTCAAGGTGTTTTTCTTTTTTTTTGTTAAAAATCGACTTTATTGTTATGAATTTACCTGCAAAATCCACATCCTACAGCTACCATTTATATGACTTCTATTATCAGTATTTCCAGAAATGGGCTCACAGATGATGATGATAATAATGTAAAGGGTACATTATTATTGTTCTATAGGTCAAGATGGATGCAGGGAAAGTTTATGCAGTGAGACTTTTCTTTTTTAAAAACAGCTAAGGATTGAAAAAATCATGCTTTTAAATGTTATCCTTTTCACCTCTAAGTATTTACAATACAAGACTCAACCTCATCATTAGTTTAAGAATAGTGGAGTAAATCTAATGCCACAAGATTTCAGCAAAGTTGGTTTAATAGCGACGTGAGTGCAGCTTTACTACAATGTTGCCTCCATAAGAAGACTGGCAGGATTTAAAATCCATGTTACTTCATTACACAACTATTCTCTGTAAAGTAACAAGATAGTTTTGAGTAAATGCTCCTGTATTTTATGGATCTAATTAGCGCATGCACACACAGATGGAATTGTATGTGTGAATTAGGAATAATTTAAAACACATACTTTTGAAAAACGGGGCCCATGAGAGCATAATCTAGGTATGACAATTTTTCTGTTTGTTTAACTTTTTGGGTAAGTTGTCTAACACAAGTGTATTAATAAATTTATATAGCAAAATTTCATCCTTAAGGATCTCAAAGTACTTTACAATCAAATTTTATTTGGAGAATTGTCTCTGGAAACAATTTGTTTTATTTTTAATATTGTAAACGAAAGTATATACTAACTCATAGGAAACAGTAACACCCACCGAATTACCAACTCAAAACTCTGCTGAAATAATGTCTTGAGAACATAAAAATGGCCCTTACTGGGTCAGACCAAAGGTCCATCTAGCCCAGCATCCTGTCTTTCGACAGTGGCCAATGCCAGGTACCCCAGAGGGAATGAATGGAACAGGTAATCATCAAGTGATCCATCCCCTGTTGCCCATTCTCAGGTTCTGGCAAACAGAGGCTAGGGCATTCTATTCAAGAATTACCCTAGCTATGTTTAGCTTCTGACATACGACAAGATCATAGCACAACTTGGTATGGGGGAAGACATATCTCCTTCCCTTAATAGTTGATCAGCATGGAGAATTTTTCAAACTTCTGTAGCACTATTTTTTCTTTGCTAGGAGTTACTGCAAAGTTAAAATAAAATATTGGGGCATACTGATTGGTTGATGAGGTGGTTAGCTTTGCTATTATAATGAAGTATTACATCAGAAGGAGTGTTCTAGCTTAATAATAAAGGGAATAGACTGCAAATGAAAAACCCTAAAAGGAGTCATGGATATTTATTGTATAACTATATATTCTTGCTCATTGTGTTGGAACAGATACAAAGTTTGCTCAGCTTTGTACTTCTCTCATCTATTCTACTCAGACATTCTTAGTGCACAAAAAATAAAATCCAACCAATACCAACCGCAGAAGTGCAGCCCAGCTATTATTATAGTCCAGGACACCTTTCAGTTATTCTCCTCACAAAAATTTATTGTTTATAGCACTGTAAATTCTTCAAAACTGAAAGCTAGTTACTAAAGTCCTTCTGGTTACCTTACTATATCAGGTTTGTTCTACAAAAATTCAAAAACCACGTTTATTTTACAGATTCCAATACCAAAACAGAGGTCAAGTAGGCCAATTCTTTTAAATGAATTGGCCAACTGATACATAATGCATTGCTCTATTCATTAAATGGATTGGACAATGACTAGCTTTCAAAGCACTATCTACAAAAATTTGCCGACCAATCTCCCAGGTCAAGTTTAGAGACTGAACGATTAACAAGAAGTGAATCTAACAGGATATCATCTAGTATGAGATCAAGGGCACAGTATGCCTAATATGGTAACAAAGAACACTTTTTTGTTACCACCTCTGATTTTACATAAGGGAGATCTTCAATATGGTAAAATAACAATTGGCCCAATACAAATTTTAAACAGTCCTATGAATATTAAGTAAACTACTACTATCTAACTTAGATAGTACACATTATTTCATGAAACAGGAAAAAAATGAAAAAAGAATATTTTAAAAGTCCAGTCTCTCCAATTCCTTTAGATATCAAGAAAGCAGTTAATACTTATTAAATTATTTGTTTAAGAATTTCTCCCCACGAAGTAAAACAGCTCTGCCATACAACAGCTGTTGTGTTTAAGTGTGGTTAACAATCTTACTTTCTAACATAAAAATACAGTACATTTAATTATTTAACACAGGGGTTTTTTTCTTGTTTTTTTTTGTAATAAGGGAACAGCCCCAGCTGATCCTCAGGTAAGAGGAGGTCAGCTCTGTTTTTCATCCGCTCAAGTGAAAATGTAAAGGACTCAAGTATATACAGGTTTTTCATAATTTATTTTGTCTATATTTCAGAAATGAATTCAGTGCTTATGATGCCTGGTTTACAGAAGTCCTCTGCAGTCAAGGCGCTACACAGTACCCCACATGGCCTGACAGTGGGCCTCGACTCTCAACGAGACTGACCAATTCTTAAGGCCACTTCTATGGTAAAGATGAAACAGCATCAGCAGTTCAGGCTAAGCAGCTTTGCCTGGATCACATGGACAAAGCATAGCTTCAAAACTCTGCTCTGGTCTAGAATACTTAAAACAAAAGTAGTCCCAGTGTTTTAAACATGGCTTAAAACCAGTTGGGCTCACAGTTTTATCACTGTGAGTGAAAGAATAGTTCAGTGTCCTGCATCATTCAATTCACAGCCTTTCTACTGAGATTTGCTATTAGAAAGGAGCTGTTACAAGCAACCAGCTTGTACTGTGATGGCTTGACAATATGGGACAAATGACTAAAATAACTGAAGTGGGAAAGAAAGGAGTTGGTGGCAGGAGATTGAAGATTTTAAAATAGCATTAATTTCTTGCAAAGGAGCAGTTGGTTCTTTAGGCTGTGTCAACACTATAATTTGCAGCAGGGTCTGAAAAAGTATAAACCATGTATGTTTCCACCCACGGTTGCAGTGGTGTGGACAGGATCAACTGAGTCCCAACCACCATTTTAAGAGAACAGGAGTTAAGTGTAGTTAATCCTGTCCATACCAGCAGGCAGGACAAATGGCTTCAACACCAGATCCAAAGGGGGATTAGAACTGTGTTTGACAGGCATTATCAAAATACAGATGAAAACTGCAGTGCAAACACAGCCTTAAAGTATTGTTCTACTCTGAAACATGAAAAGTAAGAATGACTTCTTCCTTAAATCTGCTTTCTATTTGTATTGAGACATATCTGTTTACTTCAGTAACAACTTTTGCTACTTTTTGTACCTGACAGCACTACTGAGTCAACATAGCTTTCCAAGAGAAAAATCAATAGAACAGGTAACTAAATTTCAATTGCAGGGCCCCCTTTATGTTTGTGCAATGCCATTAGAGACAATCGGACTGCAGCAGTGTAACTGAATCTTCATTACTGTTAATTATGAGCGCTAAAAAGAACACAATGATTTTCAGATTTTAAGCTGATTTTGCAGGACAGAAAAACAATTTTACATGTAAACTGATCGTATCTGAACTGGAAATGTTTGAGACAAAGTAAGCATGGAATCTCATGGTTAATTTTATAAAGTCACTTTTCAGAATATAACTTTATGGTCTCTACATACTATTTAGCCATTAATCCAGAACTCTATTTTAACAAACAATTGTGCTTAGCCCACATTGTCAGGCAGACAATCTAAACTGTTTAAATCCTGTGTTTAACACAATTTTGATGACAGGTGTAATCCTTGATACTGATGGCACTTATATATTTTCTCAAAACTGGAAAGGCTCCTGTTATTTAACACAGTTCACTAAACATGCAGATATCAAATTTACATATATAAATAATGCTCCTCAAATTTTGGATTTAAATTATAGCTTTCATTATTAGTGAAAGCTCTAGTTAAAAACTGCAAAATGGTTTCCTTGATAACACCACTGTCAGATACAATTTTCTGAAAAGCTTCCATTTGGGCTGAAACTTTCCGTGCTTGATCTCAGCCCAAAAGGTGCACTTTATAGACATAAAAAAGGAAAAAAGGTTAAAAAAAATCAAGTGTGCTAAAATGTCCCCTTACCCATTTTTTATTTAGAAAAGTCAGGATATAACCATAAAGTCATACTAAAGGGGGACACTAAATTGTAAATGTATTGTATATTTCAATTATGCTTAACATGAATACATATACCACTTAAACATTTCTTGCTTCAAGAAATTTCTATTTCCCTACAGCTTCAGTTCACAAATCTTCCTGTTTTAATTTGTACCAAAACATAAAAGTGTACAGGGATTAAATAGTCTACTGTCTGCATGGATGGACGACTGTGTACAGTAGTCAATGGGGCCAAGTGAAATTCATTCTAATAGTTATGTGCAATCATGCATCCAAATGTAGAAAACCACAAAAATTTACAGCAAAAAAGGGGAAAAGGTTTTATGAAGTAACCCTGAATTAAACACAGGATCTTCCACAAATATACCTGTTTGTGGGTTTGGGTGAGTGTGGTGTTTGTGTTTTAAGATCAAGCCACCACACATGTTCTTACTGGATCAAATATTTCTAGAACTATTGTTAACAAAGAATTTGAAAATAATACAGAGGGGCACCACAGAAAGAATGCATTATGGATCTATAGCCACTTGATTTTCTTCATCTGCTTGGTGATAATCCTTGATGTCCTGGCAAAGTAGCTGACCTCAAGACAGCAGACTAATTGATTCAAGATGATCCTTCAATACATTCAATATTGTGAGCTTTGCTCAAGTTTTTCTCCTAACATTAGCTATATCAGGTGATAGTGAAAGTTATTTCACTATCAAACAATACATTTCCTCATATTAAAGGGTCCTTTATAAATATAAATAGTACACAAATCACAAATAAGAATAATACACTTTTGCCTGTTGAACATAGTAGAAAGGAATATATACTACAAAAATTGAGTTGTCTTACTGGGCATCAGACCTTTCTTTCTACTTTTCAAATCTGAAGAGTGGTAGAAAATCAATTGTTGGCTCCATACTGCAAAATGCTGTGTGCTCTCCACTGTCACATCAATGAGAGTTTGAGTGCACTCTGCAACTTTCAGGACTGGGCCCTCTAATTAAAAACTGTTGGACAGCAAAGATAGTGTGACATCTTTTATGCAACATACAATATTTTACACATATAGAAATACATACACACATACAAACAAAAAGGGTTTTGTTTTGTTTTTACCTAAATGCAAACTGGATGAGGATCCATGTGATGAAAGTGATGGCGGTGGCGTAAGTGAATGTCCTGGAGTTTGGCTTGGCAGAGGCATGCCTATTGGACTTGGAGAGGAGGAAAATCCCAGACTATTGTAAAATGGCTGCCCTATGGGTGCTAGGCTGCTACTAGATCTTTTGTACAAGTCAGAACTAGTAGATAGAGAATCTCTCCTTGTGGCACTACTACTTGCAGAACTGCCAACTGAAGAAGAAATAAAAAAACCCTAATTACATACAGTGTCAACTGAATAAAACCTATCCCCAACTACAGCTGGGCAATAACAGATGTGATCACAATAACTATAACAATTGTTATGATAAAGACAATTACTGTGATAACCGTACATGCTTTTGAATAAATCACAAACGGGTATAAACATACCACAGATAAGGAAGTATTTTACTCAATGCCCAAATCTTTTGACATTTCACTTCAGACTTTTTACTGGTATATTGTAGTACTATGTTTTAGTGTCCTCACTTCAGGCTTTGGGACCAGTAGTCAGAAATTTCCTACACTATGCTTTATATGGTTCAGTGGTGCTGAAAGTATTGCCACTAATATCTGCAAAAAAAAATTCCCCACAGGAAATAATTCAAGTTGGTGCCACTTGGTTTCAGGAAACAGGCTGGATAAAATAAAAGTATTTGCTTAAAAGCTGAGAAAATAAAATAATGAATCTCCTTCACTTTTGCCCCAGCTGCTACTGAACTTCTCTTCTTTGTCAGACACCTCTTAGAACTGTGGAAACCAACTGGCCACTCTAAGAAAGTAATTCTGCTAGAGTCAGTTTTCAAATTCTCTGAGAGAGTTGTTGGTTTTCAAAGAGAGGATATTTTGGAGGAAGATCATAAAGGGATCTTATGATCATAAAGGATCATAAGCTGAAAAGAGGAGAAGCAGAGCACAGGGTGGGATAAACAAAATAAGGGGAGGAACTGGGAACAGCTTTAAACGCTATTGTGGTATTGCTTGAAAGTAAATTACGGACTAGAAGCTTAGGCTAAATTGTATTAGTGAAGGACTGGTATATTGCCCAGTAGTATCAGCAGGCTGATGACCATTCTAGGATAAATGAAGGGATACATATGAATCACCATTTTACAAACTAAAATATTCTGTAATGTTATGTAATAGTGAAATGTTAAAACAGAGTTCTTGTTTTAATTTTGGAACATTTCTAGCACACTGGTGAACGTAACTAATGCTGCTGCACTTCCAAAAGTAATGAGCACATCTTGAACTCAGTTTGGCAAATTGATTTTTATGTCAGTTTAAAAAAGACAGGATCAAAGCTGACAGTTTTAAGCTCTGACATGTATAAATATAAAAATAATAGGTGGGGCAGGTAGCACTGCAAACTATTAAGGTTGCCCGTCAATTCCTAGGACTGGAAGCACCATGTATTATTATTACTACAAGATCCTGATTTTCAGTTGCTTTTAAGTTTACCAAACTTTAACCATTTGGGCTGAAATTTTCCTTGCTGCATTCCTGCCTCAAGCTGAATTTTTGGAAAATTTCATTCAGAACATTTCAGAGAGACTGGGGTTAGTGAAGAATATGCTTTATTTATGTTAAATTCTGGCAACTTTTAAGAAGCTCTCGTATCCCCAAGGTTTGGAACAGAAACTTTAAATTTGGCTGAGGGTGGTCTTTGTGTCAGGGATGAGCCTTGTTGTCCCTGTAAAAACTGTCCAGATTTGTTCAAGTTATAAGCCTTTGGGGAAAAAAATAGTTTGCATATGCTCAGTAGAGACTAGAGTATCAGCTAAAATCTCCAAAAAGTCTACACTAGGCATATCCCCTCCCCCAAGACCAAGCAGGACTTTCCACGCAACTTCAGCTCTGGGCTGTTGCATGCTGTGCCTGGGCTGAACACCAGAACTGATAGTCTGGAGACTCTCTTTTCTGCGCTCTTATTGTCTCCTGCTGATGGGCCCAGGCACTGAATGGGACAAGAAGGCTTGGACTGGGAGCTCACTGGGCAAGGAGAAAGAATCAAAGGAGGCTGGAGATCTGAGAGATGCCAACGTGGAGACTGGGACAAGGAACTGGGGGGCAGACACAAAACACTGACACTAGAAAAGAAGCCCAGGGACAGAGACATATCAGACAAGGAGCTAGGGGAAAGAGGGGGAGGAGGGGAGGGCACAGAATGGGACTGGGCCTAGCTAGGTAAGGAGACTGGATATAAGGAGCTGGGGGGGAAGATTAAGAAACCTGGGACGAGAAGTGTGAGGAGTGGAGAATGGGTCTAAAGGTACCAACCCTGCTGATGAACGATATGGGTGTCTACTTGATGCAATATGATTGCATTTTGGTTTTTTAGTTTACCTTTTTAAAAAGTAAGAAATTGCATACAAAGAACTACATTAAAATAATGTTATTAAGGTTGCAAGTGCAAGAACTCACAAGTCAGGAAATGCCAGAATTAAGGTTGCCTAATTTGGCCCCCTTGGGAGTACGCATTACAATACAATCTTTAATTACATGATTACATACTATTTTTTCCACTACCTTTTTCAGTGCATAGAGATGTCTTAATGAGTAGCTATTCAATATTTTGTTTTCCTCTTATTGTTCAATAGGTGATCCCATATCTTATTTACTACACACAATTTCCGCATCCATTTTTCTGTGGCACTTCTCACTATAGGATCTGAGTGCTTCACAAAATTAATGAATTTATCTTCACAATAGCTCTGTGAGATGAGTGGGTGTATTACCCCATAGACTTCAGTTGCAACTGTGAGTGCTCAGCATTTCTGCAAATCAGACCCCAATGTCTCAAATCCAGCACCAAAAAACTGAGGAACACAATTAATGACCACCTTTGAAAAGTTTGATTTAAGTAACTTGCCCAGTATCACACAGGATCTCTGTGATAAATGCAGGAATAGAACCCAATTCTCCAGGGCAGCATTCAACTGCCTTCACCATGAAACCATGCTTTCTCTTCCTGCATTCCTCTGCCTCACTACACATTTTCCAACTTCTACAACAAACGAAGAAGGGTTGTACAGACTTTCCTTCACTATACAATCCTGATTCATCCCCAAAACCAGGTCCATCTAGTGAACTGAATAAGGTAGGGGTCCTGTGGAATAAATAGGTCATAATCATGTAATTAAAAATGTAGCATAATGCATGTGCAGAAGAGGGCCAAATTAAGGGTGCACAAGCAACCTTAATACTGAGCATTTCCTAACTAAGTGCTTGACTTTGCATCCTTAACAATGTTCTTTTAATATAGGTTTGTGTGTGTAATTTATATACGAGAGCAGAGTAGTACAATTCATAGTCATCACAAGCATGCCTGCCTCTGTTTGCGCTACTTTGTTTCCCAGCCAGTCAGTTAGGATATTAGGTTTACCACAGATTTACTTTGGAGTGCTTAATTAGATTGTTAATTTTTTTTATTTTTACAGGAAAGAGCTATGTTTTTGCCTGTCAGTCTTCATTCTTCCCATTTAATTAGTACCCAGGTCTTGCAAGGCACTGAGTGGAGACAGAGAGAGAAGCTCAGTATTCTGACAAGTCAACTATTAAGCAAATTCCCCTTTAATTTGTGGCAAGTATGCATTAACATCATTTTACAAAGGAAGGGGTTCTACAGTTCAGTTATCAAAGCTGTTATAATTAGTATTTTTATCAGCAACTATATAGCTTTTAAAAAAGGCCGTGGTTTGGTAGGTATGAACTATACTTGGCACAAGGGCACCTGAATATATTAGGCAGCAACTCATCCTAAGGGTTCCACTACACTTCTCAAAATACAAAGCACAGACTGCTTCTTTCCTCATGAAGGGCTCACCTGTCAGTAAAGTCAGCTGGAGTAATGATTGAGAGATTTCAGCATCTTGGGGCTGCGGCCAAGGTACCCACTGCTATACGACAGAGGGCTCAATCTGTTGACTTTCAAAACATGCTGGAAGGGTAATTTTTGCCTCAGTGGTGGGCCGATATGTGGTTGACATTTATTTAAGTTGTGGGGTTGTCTTTTTGATGCTGCTGCTCAACAAGTTGTGCATTTAAAAATATTCTACATGTTTAGAGATTTCCTACAGGGTTTATATCTTGTACATTAAAAATATATATATATACACATACGATTCACTTCATCAGCCAATAAAGTGCAACCAAATCTGGAGCAGAACAGGGCTGTTTAACAGTACACAGAAAGATTACAGAGTGGTTCAGCAGAGAAATCTACATTTAAAAGTTTAGAAATGGGAATGCACAATTACTTTGTAATTAAGGCCCATCTGTATCAACACTGCTTGAGATCATTTGAGAACACAACTGAATACCCTTCTAGTTTTTTGTTTTTAAAGAAAGGGGTCATATTTGGGTGCTCTTAATTCCCCCAAAATTGGCATAATTAAAGGCCAGATTGTAAGCTTTGATTCTAGATTTCCTGGCTTTAGTAGTTTTATCACAATGAATGTTATTCATATTCCTTAGTGGAAAACAATGTTGAGACAACCTGTATATATGCCATACTTAAAAGAATACTGTTGAAGTGTGTAAGCTCAAAATTTTGCCCCAACATTTATTCATTTGAGAAGTGCATGCAATTGTTAGAGTGTTCTACTGATGTTACTAAAATAAACTTAGTAAGCAACCCAGTGCCATAAGTAACTAATGACTAATGGATGTATATAGCTGAGGAAGAGATTTTCTACAAAGGAGTTGACTTTCCAGCTTGTAGAGTTGATGAAGAAATGATCTGAACAGGAAAAGCTACCTTTCCATGTGCTCTTATGTGAATAAAAAGAGTGTGTCAAGTTTCTACTACAACTAAAAAAAATCAAGAACATTATGGCTGTGTGTCATATAGTGTTTTTCAAAATAGACAATTAAATTTTGGGACATCTATGATAATGATTAAGGCCACAGTCCTGTCAAGAATTACAGGCATGCTTACCTAAACTTATCAGAGCAATCCAAATGAAGACTATGAGACTACTAATTGGAGTAACTCTTTGCAGAATCACAGCCTAAGGCCCTTTAAAATATCATGTAAGGATGAGCACAACATTTGGTCATATCTGGTGTGTGAGTGTGAAATACTATTTCAATCAATAGTTCTAAAATAATTTAAAAAAATTTCAAGACATAAAAAGCAAGTTACACCTCAAAAGTGATGGGCTAATCAATGGTTTTATAATATTTTTAAAAACACAAAATGCAGTATTGCCTGAGCAGCTTTCTAAAAATAAACAAACACAAGAACATTCTAGACTAGTATACAGTGCTTATTATAGGAAAGTAATTTCTTGAGAGGTTTCTGACTGAGGTGTATTTTTTTATATTACTAATTTATTAAGAGAACAAGTTGCTTCTTACACAGAAGGCCTAGTGGATTAAACAGACTCTTGCTCTTCTCTGTAGATTATGTGGCTATTTTTGTTTTAAACCTAAATAACCTATTTTTCAAGTTCTATCTGGAAATATGTGTGGAAGCAAGAGTCATGTATTTTTTCCTTAAAGCACAAATCTCAAAATCTCCTCACTATGTTAAAGAACCTACCTGATGAGCCAAATCCGCCAAGTGCAGAGCCGATAGCTGCTCCTAAGGAGCTGCTACTTCCAAAGCCAAGAGATGTACTTCCTGGTTGGCCAGGACCATGTGAAAAAAGGGAACTGCTCTGGGAGTTATTGGTCAAAGAGTTACTGCCATAAAATGAATTAGATTGTAGACTACTATTTGTTTGCTGCTGCGGCTGTTGTGGTTGGGCACCAAGTGGCCGAAATAGACCGTTCGTGGCTCCCGCGAGATTGTTTGCTGTTCCTCCAGCTGAAGCTGCTGCAGCTGTAAGACACATGTTTTCAATCATCATAACGGCTCTCTAAAACATTTTGACCTTGCAAATGGACTATTCAGATCTAATCTTATGTTCATGGATCCCTCCCAAAGAAGTAGATATGTACACCTTAAATTAAGGACTAAAATATACTTTGCAATACTGTACAATCTTGATTATCCAAGGGAAAAATGATTATTTTTGGATAATTGAGGCTGTGGGAAATTGTCAATGCAATTCAGAAAATTTTCAGTGCAGACATGACTGTGTGCAGAATGGGATTTTTGTAATCAAGGTTGGGATAGCAGTGTTGTAACTAACAATTGAAAGATGCCTTCATCTGCAACTGTCAAAAATGAGCTCTGGATAAAAATAAGCAGCTGGAGAGGGTCAACAAAGTCTTATTTTCTGAGATTTTCTACAGGTTCATTTTGTCCATCTGGTGCCAGGAGTTACGATTTGAATTTTATGGGAGCCACAAGCTAATGCAAAATGTACAATGTACTAAAGAAACGAGCACCAGACCCTACAACTATTGAAGGGTAGAAAATAGAACTAGAACCTTTTGATGTCATATTAAGTTCTCCCTTTCTTCCTATTACCCACTGTACATTTTAATCCTTGCTGCTTTCTCCATGAGGCCCCAGGGCAATCCATAACCTTCTGCCAGGCCGAAGCAATGAAATGGTGCTTCCTTAGGGAAAGCATCCTTTTAGAGACTGATGGGAAGTGCATGTATATGCATGGGGAGAGGGGAAGGAGAGAATGCACTCTTTTAGAAGCAGTAATATTTGCAGGGACGTCCCTGTATGTATATGGGGAGAGGGGTGAGGAAAAAAGGGAGGGAAGCTATACCTTTGAGAAGCAGCAGCATTTGCAGGGGTGTGCCTGTATGGGGAAAGGCATGAGAGAAAAAGGAAGGAGAGCATGTATGATATATCTTTCAGAACCAGTAATCTTTGCAGGGTTTACATAGAGTAAGTACCATAATTAATACTGGATATTCCTCAAAAAAGATTAGAGTGAGAAGTTGCAATATAAAACTTGAAAAAAAATGTATGGCAGGTCTAATACTTACCTGCTTGTGCTGCTGCAGAACTAATTATAACAGGAGTTGAGGCCACCAATCTGACTGGTGCTCCAAGGCCAGTTCTTGCTCCAGGGCCTACTACTAAGGCACCAGTCTGATCATAATAGGCAGTAGGGGCTAGTACTTGATAGCCTAGACAATACAAAATAAAATGTTTACTAGTAAAAACGTGTTTTGGGGGAAAAAAGCACAGGTCAGCATCTCTCCTCTCCTTGAAGAATTTTATGCCAATGAACAAACCCAGAAGGCAGTATTTTTGCAATATTCCCTAAATGTCAACTAGATCTCAGGTTGAGCTAAACATCCAGAAAACAAATTTTGAAAATAATTTTCATGTATATGTACATTTACACTGGAAAAATGTCAATGAAACTGGGAAGCTCTAATATTGTACATCCCAAAGAAGTTCAAGAGCTTGAGCTTCCCTAAATTGAATTGGATTTTTATTTTGAAATATCGATTCTCTTTAAAAATAATTTTTTCCTATGTGGCATTGAAGTTTAGAAGCACTATTTTTTACTTTCAATGTTAATAAGCAGGTTTCTGATTCCAGGGTTTAAAGAGCAACATCATTTGCCATAGTTGAGTGGAATCTTCTAATCTATTTCTTCTTATACTTTTAAATATATTTTCTATTTCTTCCATTCTACCATTATTTGCGTGTAAATAAATATATAGAGAGAGAGCTAAAAAACCCTCACCCCCATCACCGCACACATACCTACCTCTTAAGTTAAATTAGGCGTGGGATCGAGAGTTTCTTGCATTTCCAGGCATAACCACATTTAAAATCCACCCACAAAAATATTTTGGGGGAGGACTGTTCCTGCAGCAGTACAGGTGGGAATATTAAAATTAAGTGCTGTAATTAAAATGACTCTGTCCTAGTCAGTTTCACTTTGAAACTCTCAGAAAATATTTTTCCTACAAATGAAACTGATTAAGTTTATGTCAGTTTCATTCTGGAATTCTGAGGTTTGGGTGGGGGAGTTGAGGGGGGAGAGAGAAAACAAAAAACGCTTAAAATGAATGCAGAACCGAGAAACAAGGGACACAAAAAAGGAGACTAAGCAAGAATAAAAGGAGTATGGCTAGGAAAACACATCTCTCCCTTTCTCTCTCCAAACCAAAATGCAGGGACAGGAACATACAGATATAGAGTAACTTGTGTCCGCTACAAAGTACCTAATATCTGAGTCAAAATAAGGGCTTCAGAAATGGAAAAGGAGGAACAATATATAATTCCAGAAAGGAAAAGGGTAAGACAGAAAAAATAAAAGCAATTGCTTAAATTTATCTAGGTATGTATTTAAACAAAATAAAATCACAGTGATCATTCCATATGCTCCCCCCACACGCAAGCAAGCTGGTTCAAATATATATAACTGGGGTGGCCAAACTATGGCTCTTGTACAGTTAAAGTGCGGCTTGCGGAGCCTCTCCCCACCCCTCCTCCCCCATTCTCCAACTACCAGACTCAGAAGAGAGTTCAGGGCTTCTGCCCTGCAGGAAGAGGGGGGTGGGTGGTGCTAGGGGCTTCTGCAAAAGATGACTGATGCTTGGGGGGGGGAGGGGAAGGGCGCCCACAATTTAAAGGCCCCTCCCAACAGTTTGAGTCACAACCCCCAGCATGCCCCCCCCCCTTAACAGCCCCTCCCTGCAGCTTCCAGGTGTTAGCTTTGCCTGGAGAGGCAGTAGCAAAAGAGCTGTAAGCTGCAGAGAGGGGCCTCTGCTTTAGCTCTGCAAGGAGAGGCAGTAGCAAAAGCAGCATCTCTTTGGCAGCTCACAGCTTGCCGGCTGCCATGCAGGGAGGGGGTCCAGCAGAACCATGTGACCAAGCAGGGCCAGCAAACACTGGCAAGAATCAGGAGGGGGTGACGTGATGCCTCTGGCTTTTGCCCAGTGGGGAGGGGGAGTTCGGGACTTCAGCCTCAAGCCCTGGCAATCACCTCCCATGGAGCTGTAGCCCCGAGACCCCCCATTTCCACAAGTCTGAAGCCCCAAGACCTAACAGTCACACCCCGTCTCTCGAACATCGGAAGACTGTCGTATGTGGTGAAGAGGGTCCAAAACAAAAAAAAAAAAAAATCAAGCACTTTAAAGTTAGGAAATGCCAGAATAAAGTTACCTGTGCAACCTTAATTTACATGATCATATACTATATTTCCACAGGATCCCTGCCTCATTCAGTGCACAGGATAGATGGTGTTCCTCAAAAGCGTAACCATTCAGGTTTTTAACTCTTTTCATCAAATGTGTTGTCTCAGGCTTTATTTAACATACCCCCATCCAAACTCTGTATTGAACACATAATCAGTAGTCTCTGTATGGGTATTTCTACAATATTCCTCTCTGTAGTATCTGAGTACTTCACAAACATTGATGAATTTACCTTGACAACACTCATGGGAAGTGAGGTCCCACTGTCATGCGTCCATGAATGTTGGCTACTCAACGCGAGATATCTAAGGTCTGATCTTTTCACAGTACTTCACATTTTTACAACTCTTGATATATTCAAAGCACAGGTCCAACCAACTTCAGCTTTAGTAGTGAGTACTCAGCACTTCTGCAAATCTGACCTCGGGATCTCAAGTCAGGTACCCAGAAGAGGAGGAACACACAATTAGAGGCCACCTGTGAAGTTTAGTTTAAGTCACTTGACCAGCACCACGCAGTAACAGGGAAAAAATCCAAATTTCCAGCACGGTAGTCAACTGCCTAAATCACAGTATCATCCTCTCTCTTCCTGTAGTCCCATTTCATTCACTCCACACCTTTCAACTTCTGTAACAAATAATACAAGGATCCTATAGACTACAGCAACCTTTTTCCCTCACCTCAATTCATCCACAGGTCCATCCTGTGCACTGATTAACACAGAAATCCTGTGGGGGAAAATACTGGGAGCATGTAAATAAAGACTGTAAACTGAAGATGGCACAAAGAAGCTGAATAGAGTTGCACAGGCAATCTTAATTCTTGGATTTCCGAATTCGAGCGCTTGACTTTTCAATCTTGATACTCTTTTGAGATAGTTTTCTTAAAATGTCATTTCTTAAGCATTTAAAAAGCAAACTGAAAAACAAATTCCACCATGCAGAACCCCGTCAACCCCCATGAGGATCATCAGATTTCAGCACACACCTCCTCCACTGGAGCTATAAGAGCAACCCTGAGTAAGTCTATCAGCAGACTTCTTACAAGAGAGACACTTTGCAAGTGGATCCCCACAGTGAATGGCTAGACAGCAGAAAAATGATGAAACTCTAGAACGCTAGGTTCAAGGCTATGGAGGGCAATGTGCTATAGAGGTTATAAACCCTTCTGCTGTGTCCCTCTCTGCTCCTATTGCCTGCAGCATGTCACTATCCCTACCCCTATGCACTCCAGTCAGGCTGCTTCCTCCGCCTCTTCCAAAATGACAGCAGAGGAAGCATTGAGAGCATAGGAAAGAGTCTCCCTGCTCTCAGTTCCAGTGCCTGGTGCCACTACAGTCCCGAAGACCAATTTAAGGGAAGTCCTGTTCAGCTCCTGAAGCTGTGGACTAGTGCATGCTCAGTGCCCTTGGAATCTTTGGAGAATATTGATGCCAACTCTTACAAGCCTGCATTTAGCATGTGCAAACAATGGTTTTCAGAGGCCTAAAATTCAACTAAGTTTGGTCAGATTTTCACAGGGGCAGCAGAATGTACCTCCTGCCAAATTTTGAGTCCCTGCGCCCAAGGAATCACCTACAGTATTTCAACTAAACAGGAGTAAATGCTTTTTTTCAAAAACGTTGGCGAAGCAATGCATTTCCCCCTAGCCTTATTCTCAGAACTGGTGGAACTGTTTTTGCTGAAAATTTTTAAAAAAATTCAACTTGAGGCAAACACCCAGCATGGAAAATTTCCAGCCTGAACAGTTACAGTTTGGCAAAAGTTATATAAGCAACTGAAGACAGGGTTGTATAATGTAAAGTGTTGGACAACCTTAACTATAGCCTGTGCTGCCAGCTCCACCTATAGAACTGCTGTGCTGCCACAGGCTTCACCACTACGACCGCAGCTTTCCTACGCTAGAAAAGGATGAGGCTTTCTGACTGCACTCAGCTTTAGTGAAGTTCTGTAAAGAATGCAGAACAGAATATTAGAAGGTAAGTGATATAAAATGCACAGCAGAAAAACACTCTTTACAATGTTACTATACACATTTATTACGAACATTAGTCATAATGATCCAACTACCAGTATTTTCACCTCCCTTTTATTTACATGTCTTCCAATGTATTCAAGCATGGTGGACTTTTAATTGATTACTGGTATGCCACAATAAATCTACTTTTTCAGAACTAGAAAGAGAAAAGGTTACTTACCAGTACTTTTGTTTATTTGAGTCTATTGTTTTTGCATATCCATACTTCTGAAATGATGCCATAACATCAACATGCACACGCCCCACATGAGCATGTAAACAGTCACAGCTCTCTAGATGGTTTCAGGCTTACAACACCTGTATATGTATTTTTCCCAAGCAAGAGTGGGGGGAGGTGTGCAGGGAAAGGAAGTTCTATGTGTACACAAACTTGGAGTAATACAACGTGTTAACATCAGAGCTCAAAAACTACTTTGTATTTCAGATTCACTAAAATTGTTGACTACCATGATGAGTTATTTCTGCACCATGTCCAGGTATGAAAACAGATTGGAGATGTCTAAGGAACAGGAGGATTCCACATGCTGTTCGTATTTGCTTGTCACTATCTTATTCATGTCCTCTGGCAGTTTGCTAATGAGCGATAATCGGCATGGGAATTAGTGTCAAGAGACTGTTTCCTGAGAAAAGAAAAGGAGTACTTGTGGCACCTTAGAGACTAACCAATTTATTTGAGCATAAGCCTTCGTGAGCTACAGAAAGGCTTGGACTAGGGATATGTTTGAGATCTGCTGGCAGTTAGCACCCCTCCCCCCCACATTTTTGTGATGCATAAATGATCTCAACCAATAAAAGGCCTCAGCATTACCCACTCAATCTCCTCAGACATAAGGAACAGGGCCCCAGTGACTAAATTGCTGAGAAGATCTTGTTACGTACATCTAGAACCTTAGAACGAGACAATACGTAAACTGTATTCTCTCCTGCCTTGACATCAAGACCATCCTGCATCAGATTTGCTGGAGAGAAATTGATAAGATTCAACATGGCCTCCCACCTATCATTTCTCTCCCTCCTCCTGTCACAGATCTGTGGTTCCTTGCCTGCTCTCCTCCTCTAACCTCTCCCCGCACCTGTTCCAGTCACCACATGATCTCTCACATCATGATCTTCATTGCACCTATTCATCTTGCTCCTCAACTAGATCCCTCACTCCCAGCTCACTGCCTTCACAATGCAAGCATCCTGTGATCTCCTCATCCATAAGATAAAAGCTGCTTCTCTAACACCATCTTTAATCCTCTGAACACAAGAATGCCATCTACTACTGCTGCCTCAAGTTCTTCTGCACCATTTGATTTCCTTGCAGTCTGGCTTACCCACTCTCCACTCCACTGAAACTGCTTTCACAAAGGCCAAAGACTTCTTTTCACCTGAAGCTCATGGCTTCTACTTCATCCTTAGTCTTCATCACTTCCCATTATGATTTTGAAAGCTCTGATCATACCCACCCCTTTCTTGAAATCTGATCCCTTGGTTTTTGTAACTCCATCTTCCGTTTATCCTCCTATCTAGCTGCATGGAGTGGAAAATACAGTAGACAGGTATATGTACACAGTACATGAAAAGATGGGAGTTGCCTCACCAAGTGGGGGGTCAGTGCTAACAAGACAATCCAGTGCAAGAGGGCTATTCTCACTTGGCAAGGCAACTCTCATCTTTTCATGTACTGTGTATATATACCTGTCTACTATATTTTCCAATCCATGCATCTGATGAAGTGGGTTTTAGCCCATGAAAGCTTATGTCCAAATAAATTTGTTAGTCTCTAAGGTGCCACAAGTACTCCTCGTTGTTTTTGCTGATACAGATTAACATGGCTACCACTCTGAAACCCGTCCTCCTATCTAGTAATTCTGTCAGCATTTTTTAAATGGCGTTACTCATCCTCTCCCACTCTAATCAGGGAAGCTACAGTGCTTTGCCTAGGCCTACTCCTTCCTCTCTTTACATCATTTCTCTAGTTGATTACACAGCTTCAATTGCAATCTTTACACCTACAACAGGAAAAATCTACTGACCTGTCTCATAGACTCATAGATGTCTCCTTCCATCCAATCCCATATCAGAGCCCATCATCTCTTCCTGGACATCTTACTGTCAATTTAAATTTAACATCACTAAATCGGATCGTCTACCTTCCTAAATCCTTCACCACTGCTTCTTTCTCAATCACTGTTCACACTATCACCCTGCATTCTCTCAATCTGGAGGTCATTTTAGATTCCACACTCTCGACTTTGATCTACACATCCAGGCTAGTCTAAATCTTGGTGCTGCTTCCTTCTCAGCATGTCCAAGATCCACCCTTTTGTTTCTGCATAGTAAGCTAAAATGCTCAACCAGACCCTCCTCATCTCTGTTCTTGATTACTGCAACCTTCTCTTCTTTTCGCTCCTGTCATAAGGATGCCCATACTGGGTCAGGCCAATTCCTCTGACAGACACTTCAGAGGGTAAGAAAAGAATAGAGCAGTTATCAAGTGATCCACCCCACTGTCCAGTCCCAGCTTCTGGCAAACAGAGGCTAAGGGACATCCAGAGCACAGGGTTGTATCCCTGATCATCTTGACCAATAGCCATTGATTCACCTATCCTAACTTCCAACTCATTTGTTGTTCTGACCATGTAATCCAACATCCACTAGCTACTCTTTCCTCACATCAAATTCAACCTTCTTGTCCTTCACTATTTGGTTATTTCCTTGTCATCTACTTGCCTGTCACTTTGCCAGTGCTGCAAACCTCTGTCCACTTCTGCCACAACTATCTTTGTGTTTTCTTCCATGCTGTCTTTTAAGCATGGGCCGCCCATCCCACCACAATGTCCTCCTTCAAATCCCTCAAGACCCATCTCTACCATTATACCTATGGAAACTGCCAACGGAAAAACAGATGGCCATTGGAAACTGATGATAGCTATTATTTATATCCTATAACTTAGGCAAATGTTTAAAATGACTGAACAAATCAAGTTATGCACATAGGGAGTCGAAGTAATGGCATGTTCTTTTTAGTCTTACTCCTTTAGCTATTCCCTTCAATTGTTTGTTATACCAACTAGTTGAATCTTATCTCAACTGAAATGTTAAGCTCTTCAGAGCAGTGACCCTCATTCTTCTATATGTATAATCATCATCTAGCAGAATGGGGTCCTGTCCCTGATTGTGACTTCAGAGCACTACCATAATATAAGCAGTACAATCTCCCTTTGCTGAGGCAGGCTGTAGTGCCACGGGATAGCCTATATGCTTACACGGAATCACACAAGCACTTTATCCAGGACCTTGTGTACTATTTGAATTTAACTGACGGTCAAAGTCCCTGGGATAGAGTAAAGCATCTAATATGAGATGCAAAAACAGTCTCTCCACCCCGGCCATCTCAACGCTACCAAGGCTCATGCTGCACCAAGTCACCAGCAGCAGACCTGTACTAAAACAAGGACAAGATGAGTTAACGAGGCAGATCTTGATGATTCAGTCAAGACTGGACACCTCATCCACGATCAGACCATGGGTGATGATAGTTTTACTGACAGATGACACTGCATTAATCATGATGTGATGAAGTTGAGACCACTGCCAGACTTTACCCTGTGAACGCACATCTGAGACTGTCCAATTTTTATTTTTTTTAGATTTCCTGATACCGAGTAATATTGTCTACACACTAAAATAAGTAGACTGAGCTAAGGTAATTGTACAGATTGAACCCCAAACTCTCTTGGCTTTGGTGGTTTCGAACAGAACTAATATTTTCACAAGATGTATTTATTTTTTAAAAGTCTAATACAAATAAAAATAGAAAAAAATTACTGAACTAAAAAGTAACTTGTATTTGAATTGCTTCATTTTGTAGTCAGGATAATAGGTTTTATACATTGTGCTTCCATGTTGTGAGATTTAGAAGTCAAAGATAAATCTTTTATAAGTGTTCCGTATGGAAACAGTTGAAACAGTAACAGCGCTACTAGAAACCACATGTATTCACACCACACTTCATAATTAAACTAAACAAATGAGTTTAACATGAAAGCTGTTCTGAATACAAAACTGAATAAAACACCTGCCTTAAAAAAAGACTGCATTAAGGTGAAGTTTTTTATGCATGTGTGTGTCCAAATATGGTCTCTGAAACAGAGTTCTGAAAGGTTGGAAACTCAAACAGGAATTAAAAAAATCCTTGTAAAATATCCCTTTCTTTTCTCTCCTTTGAAGATCGATTTTAGCTTGAACTTAGTGCATGTTGCTCAGTAAAGTTAGAACAGATCCAGTTAAAGAGATCAGAATGGAGCTAGCTGCTACTACATTGTTTTAAGAACTTATAGGGCCAGTTTTCACAAATTAAACACAGGCTAATGTGTGCACCTCATTTATGTGCAAATACCCTGTGTGTGTTAACAAAAATCATGTAACTGGTTTTATATGTGGTCACATAGCTGCAGATTTTGGAGCCTGCATGCCCTGAATGTATTCACAGATGGATGTGTGGATGTCATTATGTATGACTAACTTTGCAAACCTGGCCCATGGGGTTTAACATCTCAGGCTAAACTCTATCTACAGATAGAATTTAGCATACCTGATCATTTTCTTTTAGTAGCTTATCTCCTCTTTTATTACTAATGGAGTAATATATTAGTAGAATTTGGAGGCAATCCAGTGTTATTGCTAGAGGCTTCAGGATTAAGCCCCAGCCTTCAACTCAGGCCACCAGAATTCTTCCAAAGCTGTAGAAACACTCCAGCAACTGATTACCACCATTAAGATGAAGACTTGATATATAATTGCCTTAAGGATAATTAAAATGTTTAAGTCTCCCTTTAGAAAAAAAATTCAATTTGTTACAAATTATATTCCATACATTTATCAGATTACCAAGGTGGGATGAATGAGGAAAGAAGATGCTAACAGAAATAAAACTGTCAGGTATTAAATTTCTCATTCTGTCACATGACTTCTCTCCTCAATTCATCATTAATGGGAAGTAGTGAGCTCTGAATCACAAAAGCATGTGTGCATGCAACCACATGAGAGAGGTTTTATTATTGAAGTAGAATAGGCTGAAAAGCAAGTTACCCACAAGAGCTTTGTAATTTAAGGAATTATGTGGAAGTGAACCCTGTAGCATTTGTCTACCAAAGAATCCATCTGCAGAGGAATGGAAATTTATTTGGCAAATCTTCCTTGGATTAGGCTCAAATCTTCCCCCAAACACACAGGCACACAGCACCACTAGGAACCTTGTAAAAGGAACTTCAATTCTTATTCTACAAATAGTTTCCCAGATGCCTAACATGCTAAACGGTGCAGTATTTTAACATCTTGCTGGGAAACACCAGAGAGGCTTGAAGGCACTGGCATTTTGGATGGAATGAGATGAACAGGGTACAGCTGGCCAGTGTACTTCTCACATTTGTGGGAAGGAAGCATGTGTACGCATAGGGTATTTCCCTAGGCTGTTTACAAGTGAGACATAGCATACATTCATGCTAGCCTGGGGACTACCCAATCGAGGACAAATACCTTGCTTATGGGAGTGGCCTGACAGATGTCACTGGGAGCCTGAAAGGATGCCTGCTTACTCCCCCAGCTGCCTAATACCCATGTTAATATTTTAGTAATTATCTAATACCATTCAGAACTTCATTCAGTAACTCAGCCCTGGTCTATACTAGGAACTGGCATTGGTATAGCTACATTTCTAACCCATGAGAGACGCAGCTATACCGACCCAACCCCTGCTGTAGACAGTGCTAGGTTGAAGAAGAATTCTTCTGGTAACCCAGCTACCGCTTCCCAGTGAGGTGGATTATGCTGATGGGAGAACCACTCCCCTTGGCGGAGGTAGCATCTATAACTAAGTGCTATAGTGTAGACATACTCTCAGAGTTATTTTAAACAAGAGAGGGGATTTCTTTCATAGAATTACAGGAAGTAAGATAGTAAAAAAGCAAAAGAGGCAGACTGAAAAAATCCCTCCATCAAACGCTATTCAGGGCTTGTCTACACTTAAAATGATGCAGCGGTGCAGCTCCACCCTTGCAGTACTTCAGTGAAGAGCTACCTATGCTGACCTATGCTAAGGTTTCTCCCATTGGCGTAGGTATTCCATCTCCCTCAGAGGTGGTAGTGTGGGAAAATTCTCCTGTCAGCCTAGCGCTGTCTACCCTGGGGGTTAGGTTGGGTTAACTGTGTTGCTCAGGGGTGTGGATTTTTCACATTCCTTAGTGATGCAGGTATATAAACCTAACTTCCTGGCTATGTTCCCTCTAATCTTTTCCATCCATGTGTGGAATGAATTTTGATATGTGCACCAATATTGAGGTAATGTGCGGACGTGCGCCACCAGTAGAAACAAAAAAAATCTAGATAAAATATATATTTTTAAAAAGTTACCATAGGGATTACTCCAGCCAGGACAGGTTAGGCATTTTAGAACTCACTACTCAAAGAATTAAATTTAAGCATAAGAGAAATAAAATTATGAAATGCATACACCAGTCAAAAACTAAAACAGCAGCACTTTGAAATAATAAAATTACAGAGAATATGTGTGCACTGCAGGAAGTACCACCACCAGTTTGTGTTGGGAGGTGTGTGCGTGAGAGTATGTATATATGTGTGCTAGATGCTGGGGAAGTGTATGAGAGACTGTACATGCTCTCTTGAAGCAGAGGGGCACTCACCAGAAGGCTCGTTCAGACCGCAGCAGGTGCTAGCAGCTCCATCCTGCTCCTGAGCCTTGTCCCCCCTCCCGTGGTCTGCAGAAATGGGGTACACGGGTGGTGGGAGACACCCTGACATCAGCACCCCACTTCTCCCTCCACTCTGCACAGCAAGGAGGGCCCTGGGAGCAGCTGGCCAGGGGCTCCAAGGCAGAGGGTAGGAGCAATGCATCTGCAGAGCAGCGTGGGGAGGGGCACCTGAACAAATGTCACCAGATGTGTGCGGCTCTGCTAATCAAGTGTTCCAAGTGCGCTGCACTTGATTGACTCTTGGGCTGCTGCACAGCTTAGAGGGAACACTGTTTCCCAGTGTAGACCAGGCCTCAGAGAGGGAAATGTATGAGACTTTTCAATGTAGAGGACATCTAGATAGCGGCCCAGCACAGACATGAATGGTGAAGCTTTGTTTGTGCCCTAAGCGAAGTCTGAGAGTGGGGGAAGAATCTAGGTTCATGATGGTGCAGCTCCATGGGGAACGTAACCTTCATGTACCTCTGTTCTGGTCACAGACTGCCTATTGTGCAGCTTATGCTTTAACGTGGAGCCATCTACAGAGTAGGGAAAGAGAGACCCCTTCCTGCCTGAGCCCCATGCCCTGGCAGAGTGAGGGTCTATTGTCTGAAAACCAGAAAGGTGCAATTCCCATTAAACTGGTGGTTGAACATTGCTTTACAGGAGTGACGGGCTGCATGCTGCAGCGTGGATGAGGGAGGCGCTGGTTAGCCCGCTCCACAGCGCTGTAAATGCAACTCCGTGAGAAGAGCCCCAGCAAAGACTTCCTCAGCATGGAAAGGCATAGGAGAATGGGTTTAAACCCTGATTTTTATCCCACCTAACAATATGACTTGTTACATTAAGAGTGGGATGATTATTTTGTTTTTTGGAACCCAAAGTCTCTGGAGTTTGCAAGACTCACAACTAAGCAGGCTGTGAGGAGTTCTCTCTGTGGGAATTCACATGCTCCTGGTTGAACCTCCCACAGTGGAGAAGCAACTTCTGGCAGGGGTCGAGGCCCTACACACCTGTCCCTCTCAACACCCACATCCTGGCAAAGTGCAAAGGATGGTGGCTTGTTGTAGTTGCGTATAACCTGCACTCTCATGCCCCATCTCCTGGCAGAGTACAAGAGACAGTGGCTTGTGGCAGCAGGGCACAAGCTGCCCTTTGAGGCTCCTGAAAAGCTGCTTATAGCACTTCTAACTTGGCTCAATGCTTGCAGGGCATCATCGCTTGCTGTTATGAGGGGAAGAAGGAGCCTGATTGAGAGGTGCTCTGTCGGAGAACACAAAGATTAGAGACTCACTGCTCCAGTGATTCCGCACATTAGGTGATGGAGAGAGCAGCTAGAAGCTGAAATGAAATCACCACTACATGAAAACAAATTGAAGTTATGAAACAATCTGGCCAGAAGAAACTGAAAGGACAACCTGTTCAGCTGCTGGAGTTAAAAATATTTGGTGGTCTGAGCTGAAAGGGGGCTTAGTTCTGCAGCCTCCACCAATACTGGACTGCCTCCAAATTCCACAGGTGAGGGGCATCACCCCAATAGTGATAAATGAGAGAAGCCATGCAGTATGCAGCCATGATGCTACTTCCATCAACTGAGGGTAGATGATAGCACTTTCTAAAATTAAACTAAGAAGAAAAAAAGGAAAAACCTCAAACATGTTTGTACTGACATGAGGGCAAGGAAAATGGTTAAGTTGTTCTGGCTCATGAAGTTGTACCAAAGTTCTGAAACTGTTCAACAGCAGTTTTGATCTTTTACTGCAATGCACTGTGCAATTTATTATGCACAAATAATGAGAATGCACTAGGATGAACGTTTTCTCTACATAAAAGCTATGAAGCATACACTATTTCACTGCAGAGAGTCTAAAGCTATGGAGACTGAAAGAAGTTTAAAATGTGCAGCTTTTTTTTAATTCTCTTGCAAGCCTCATAGGTACCAAAAAATGCAGAAGATCTATTTCAAACCCATCATCAGAGGTAATTAAGCAGTTTCCATCATTTTAAATTCTCCTTTTCAGCGTTGTTAAGAGTTATGTGATACAAGTATAAAATTTATTCTACAATTCTTTTGGCATTAGCGGCAGTGACAATTCTGAGTTTTCAAATGGATAGTAACAGAATTCCTTTGGAACTGCATATCTATGGGGCATTATCCATTTATAAGATTTTTTAGATGTACTAAAAACTAAATACATTAACTGTAAAGACAAATATATTTAAAATGATATAACAGCTAAAAACAAGTTGAAAGAAAACCTCTAGTATTTGAAAAACTGTGTCAAGATTTTACCCAAACTAAACAAGCATAAAGTTGTACAGAGATGAACGCCAAATACCTATTACAAATATAACAGGATTTTAATATATAGTTAACTTTATTTCTAATAAAACCAATATTTTAACTCAAACTGATTTTTAATTTCCTTAATCCATCAATTATATACCTGGCATGCCTGTAGCAAGACCCTGACCAAAAGCCAAAGCTGGATTTGCGGCCGCAGCTGCTGCAAGTGACTCTGCCTGTTGCCCTTGCTGACCCTGATTGGGAGTAAGAGGGCGCTGACTTGCTCCAGCACGCAGAACCTACAAAAGACCAATATGATACTATTTTCTTAAAAACTGAGTACAAAATCAATTATACGCTATAAAAGGCCTAGGACAGCTGGTTTGTGTATTCAATGCTTTTTAGTTCTGAATTTAATATTTTGAATACCCCACCTTAAAGTGCATAAACATGTAAAAGTGTAACAGGTATAGACTACTTTGCTGAAAGTATTGTAGCACAAGAGACCTAGGTTCAAGGATTGCCTTGGGTCTTTTGCTAGCCAGCACAATAGAGATCGACACTATTTTAGAAATGGCTGTGATTCTAGAAGAAAGTAAAATTGTAAAAAGTCCTCCTAAATCTATAAACACATCTGTGAATCCAGACAATTTATTAACTGAAAACCAATCCTTACCTGACAAGCACATAATATAGTAAAAATAAATAAAATAAAATAAAATCTTTACCCTCACATTCCACCAATTTAAAATTTTTATTCCTGGACATTCCATAACTTGAAGGAATTTATCTTATGCTTTGAAAATTTACCAATTGTAGTTTGTAAATACTTACCTAACCTATCCCCAACCAAAACTCAAAACACATCCTTTATCAATATCCAATCTTCTGGAGGTTGATAAGTGAACTTGATTTTGTTTCAGGTTTTTAACTCCTCTACCCAATTATGACAAATATGCTTTATATCTTGTCACCTATTTGACAAACAGTCCTTTTTCCACACACAAATTTGGAAAGAAAAATGCAGTTTAGCTAGTCTTACACCTATGTGTTCCTGCACAAATATCTTGCATGCAAATTATTTATGGGAACAACTGATTTTAACCTAAACTTCTTAGTTAGGCAACCCACCAACTGCATTTTGACCTTTTTGGGGACCCACCATTTATTTATATATTCACACACACACACACAAAACTACTGCGTGCTAGGAGCTGTCACACAGGGCTGGGGAGCACCATTTGAACTGGGGAGGCCCTCCTACCCTCCCAGGCTTTCAACCTCCTAATCTCCCTCCTCTCCACTCCACTCCCCCACTAGCCCAGGCCCCAAGCTCCCTGCACGACTAACCACCTCCCCACCCCAGCCCCTTTGCTCTAACTCTTGAAGCCTGCTCCCTCCCTGCAGCACCAGCCAGCCCCTCTCCCCAAGGCTGCTGACTGTCCTTTGCTGGCTCTGGCCACTTCCTCCATGCTGCTGCTGCCTGGGACCTGTTCCCTGTGCTGTTGCCCCAGATTAGCAGAAGAGAGAGTGTAGAGATAGAGCACTTATGGCAGACATGCCGTGTGTGTGCACGCACGCGCTTAAGGTGTCTGAAAATCACTGGTGACCCACCTAGACCCTTCCTGGGACCCACTATTTGGGAAACAGGGTTAGATATTCATTCATTAGATGAGAAAAAATTCTGCAAGGAAGAGAGGCTGTTCAACTCTCAAGATAGTTCATCAGTGACAAGTAACGACTAGCAACTGCTTTAAATGGGAGGGAAGATCCAGTTATATAGGCTTCTAAGGTGAGGGTGCAATTTTGGAATTTGAGAGAATGGAAATTCAATAAAAGACATTACTAGTAAATTATATATTGGCTAAGGATGGCATTGAATGTTTTGTTGTTTTGAGGAAAGGATAATAAAAAGTATCAGATACATAGCCTACATAAGATTTATTTTTGTCTTTAGGAAACATTTTTGTAATGGCTTCAAGCATTACATCACAATTGCCCTCACACAATGAATGGGATTTAAAAAAAAACATCATAAAAACAAATCTTATAAAAATGAAGCAATCTAGAGTTAAAGATTAATGGAATTAAAGTAGTAAAAATATCATTTCAATAAATAAAATGGTGAGATTAATTTCAGTGATATATTTTAGTTACTATAATTTCTTGATTTATCAAAACAAAAATAACCCATGGCAGGACACAATGTCAAAGCACATTATCTTCCTGTATAGAGCAACGCCAATGGAAAAACTAGGATTATTTTTTAAAATTAGAGAGAAAAACAACCCCCCCTCAACAATATACTATTTTCCAATAGGTGGAAAATTACTAGAGCTACTACAGCACAACTGCACCCTGCTGCAGCACTATAAGAAGAACTTCAAGAGGATGTGGCAGTCTTTATCCCGATTTCTTTTCTTGCTGTTGACTGTTAAAATCATTTTAAACTTTATATGAATGTTTGAGAGATTATTCGTGCAGCACTAGTTACAAAGGGCTTGTCTACACTCGGAACACTACAGCAACACAGCTGCTATGTCACTGTAGTGCTTCAGCGCAGACACTACCTATGCTGACAGAAGGCTTTTTCCTGTCAGGGTAGTAATCTACCTCCCTAACAGGCAATACCTTTGACCTAGCGCTGTCTACACTGGGGTTAGGCTGGCTGAATTACACCACTCAGGGTGTGGATTTTTCACACCCCTTAGACACATAGCTGGGTTGCCCTAACTTTTTAGTGTATATTAGGCCTGAGCATTAGAACCCACCTTCAATTAAGTTATAGCAACCCAGACGAAGGAAGCAATTTTTAATGTATTCTTTTTAATTAGGATTGCAACAGTAGCCAAATAAGGAAAAAAATAAAGATTAATTATGCAGCAGGTGAAACTTAAAAGATGCTGACATAATTGGTAATATGAATGAATTTAAGAAATGAGAACTAGTCAAATACTAACCAAAACTTTTGGTATACAGACTGTTGAAAAGCACAAGAGAGAAAAGTCTAAAGAGTGACCTGCAATTTTTGTTTACAGTTCCAGTTGAATTTGTTTTTAAACTGATATTTTGAAGTAGCAAACCTTATACAACTTTTTTTTTTTTTTTTAAATACTGTTCCTCTGCATGAAGATTGTACTCTACCTGTTGCTGTCCTTGTGCTTGTGATGCTGCCTGTTGATTTGCTGTGGTGTTTGCAGCTGTAGCTTGCTGCTGAAATAAATTGGCTGGATATACTCCCCATGGTACTCCATAGTACTGAGGAGGGACCACTGCCGGACCTAACAAAACACATTATTTTCAATTTACTGTTGTTCATCAAAATTATTATTATTCATATTGCAATAGCACCTATAAACTCTGATCAGGATTTTCACTCTACTGTGCTAGTTGCTGAATGACCATCACACAGAAGACATCATTATCCCTAACACAAATTAATCTACTTTCAATTTTACAAAGAGAACTTGCATTGTAATTGTCAAGAGCTCTTAAATAAATGTTAGCAAAACCAGACATGTATCTATTTTAAAAGATCCACTTGATTCAACTAATGAGCTTCATTTTAACCCCCCTTTTCTGGTCTGAAACATTAACAGAAGAACACAAGAAAGGCTGATATACTTAGAACAAACGACAACTACCCGTGTATATGAAAAATATCAAGTCACTGTTTCTGTTCTTTGAATGCAGCCGTTTGGTTAGACAGTCAACCCTGACTAAGTTTTAAGCACATAACTGATAACTCCCATAACAATTCAAAGTTGTTCAACTGCTGTACCAGATGGTAGCTTACACCCAACTCTTGATGAGGGACAGCAGTAATTACTTTCTGGACACACTTTATATTCAAGTTACTTCTACAAATAGTTTACAAAAGGTTAAGAAATGATGAACAGATATTTTAATAAATGGTTAATCAACTGTTCCAGAATGAACTCTAGAATAGGTGAACTACCATCATGGCCATCTACAGCACCTTCTACTGACTTGCTCTTAATCATCTATAACCCATACGTCCTATGCTGATCTATAACATGCTTTTAACATCTATTAATTGGTTATAAACCATTTATAATTGAAACCTTACTACTAAGCATGACCCTACTCCGCAGGGATAGGATTGAGAAAAATTACTAGTTTTGGAAGTCAAATTTAGTTGTTTCCACTGTAAGGAATTTTTCACAAGCTTTATCAAAGTTGCTGAGGGTTGGACGAATCACTTTGCAAATTGAAGCTACTACCACCAAAAAAAAAGTGTCCGTGTTCCTGGTCTATTGGCGTTGAACAGATCAAAAGGAAACATTCCAGTTTATGAACTTCAGTCCCCAATTAGTTTATTAAGTAGGAGTTCCATTTTAAATGTAAATGATCACCCTATAATCCAAACAGATACATGCATGTGGTCAAACAACTTCTGGGAGTGGGACACACAAGAGGGTTCACACTGTAACAATAAACACCATTCTGGTAGACCCTTGTAAAGTCAGAAACACTTACATAACATTCAGTAGTCAAAGCTTACATGTAAAAGTATGCTCAAAGTCAGTTTTATCCCACATTAACAAATCACTTCACATTCCACAGGATAAACCCAGCCTATCCTGCCTAAACCAAAGAGCTTCCCATAGCAACTTTCTTGGCCTTTTTTCTTCAACACTCCTGATTCTTCACTTCCTCATTCTTTATCCCTTTTCTTGTTTGCAAATACAACCCTGCGATTTTCCTTTGACACTCACACATGAGAGATCACATCCTTCAAACTGGGCTGAGATACTGTCTTAGTTTTTGAAGCCCAACATTTCCAGTCTACTTGTGATATAAAAAAACCTAGCAGTGAAAGGCTCTTAACCATCATTTCTAATCACCTTGCTCATCAAATGCCACAGTTCTCATGTATTGTGTGCATATTTTAATATTCCTTTCCACCTCCATTACTGGGAGACAACAAACTTAAAATCTAAACCACTTTCCAAAATGTCAGAAGCAGTTCCAAATACTCCATTTGCCCTGAGCACTCTGTAATATTTGTGGTTTTACATCAGATCTTCCTATTTAAAGGTATTTTTTCCACATCCTGTTGCTGTGTGAAAGACTCATGCAAACAGGGAATACACTGTCTACTGGATAGCGTACTAGACAGAGATTCAAAAGGCATGATTTTCTAATCTCCGTTCTATCAATGACCTGTTGAGTCACCTTGGAAATACACTTAACAGCTCATGGATCTCAGTTTTTCCATTTTTAAAAAAGGAACAACAATACTTAATCTTTTTCTATAATTTTCAGATACAATATTAATAAAAAATATTCTAGACAGAGCAATCTTTGATATTATTTGCAACAATTAAGAGTACAAAATACTCAGAAAGAAAATGCAGTTTATTAAGTGGATTGTGCCCTCTTAATTATTCATAGAAAAAAATCTTCAAAACTACAAATATTGATTTATTTTCTCAATAAAAAAATTTATAAATGCATTTTACTATTTTCAAATTCTAATCAGTAAGTTATAATAAAATTGAGAAAAATTGTTGTTACCTGCTAGTGTTGCTGCTGCAGCTAACCCTGCTGCAGTGTACGGGTCAGTACCTGGAGGAGCAGCACTGATAATGTACGGGTTTGGCACAAAAGCAGCTGGAGCCAAGCCTGCTGAGAATACCCCTGCTATAGTAACAAACAAAGATTTAATTTTAGCAAATAGATCCAACAGACATTATTGCACATTTAATCAATGTGATCACAAGTTATACCTGTATTAAAACAAGTACTGCATGTACTCTTCTTGATGTTTTGAAATGAAGACAAAGTAGCAGAGAAATCATTACTTTCATTTTTTCTAACCACAAAATCTCTGCCCTAACCCGATTCAGTTATGCCACATGAGGGCAAACAAATAAATAGAGAAATTTTATAAGTGCTTATATGCAAATACAAGAGCTGTAGCTCACGAAAGCTTATGCTCAAATAAACTGGTTAGTCTCTAAGGTGCCACAAGTACTCTTTTTCTTTTTGCGAATACAGACTAACACGGCTGTTACTCTGAAACCTAAAAATTAAGATGAACTAAGATGAACTTGAGTGCCTGCTATTAAATGAGGCTATTGATATAATAAGCATCAGAGAAACTTGGTGGAACAATGATAATTAAGGTTTTAGTCACTAGTATATTTAATAAAAGTCATGGACAGGTCATGGGGAGTAAACAAAAATTCACGGCCCGTGACCTGTCCATGACTTGTATTATATACCCCTGACTAAATGTTGGGTGGGGAGGGAGCACAGGGGTGCCACAGGTGCTCAAGGTGGGTGGAGGAGTGTTGAAATGCAGAGATTTTTTAAAAACACTATTGAAGCTCAACCTAAAGGTATACCCCAAATAAAAACACAAAAAACAGTAAGAGGACCCCCCCCCCGACCCAAAAAAAGCTACCACTGCTAAACAACACAGTAAAAGAAGTGGTTGAAGACAAAAAGACATCCCTTTAAAAACTGCCAAATCTTACTGAGGAAAATAGAAAGGAGGATAAACTCTAGCAAGTCAAAAGTATAATTAGGCAGGCCGAAAAAGATTTTGAAGAGCAACTAGCAAGACACAAAAACTTACAGCAAAATTTTTTTTTGTTTAAGTACATCAGAGGCTGGAAGCCTGCCAACAATTAGTGGGGCCACTGATGATGGAGATGCTAAAGGAGCACTCAAAGAAGACCAGACCATTGCAGAAAAGCTAAATGAATTCTTTGCATCGGTCTTCACTGCTGAGGATGAGAGGGAGATTCCCACATGTGAGCTATTCTTTTTAGGTGATAAATCTGAGGAAATGTCCCCGATTGAGGTATACAATATACATGTGCCTGTGTCAGTCCCAGAACATTAGAGACACAAAGGTGGGTGAGGTAGTATCTTTTATTGGGCCAACCTCTCCTGGTGAGAGAAGCTTTTGAGCGACACAGAGCTCTTCTTCTGGTCTGCTTTCAAAAGACAAGGCTGGGAGCTTAAATTTATTACTCTGCTAGACATGATTTTTGATTAACGAATTTAAGCTCCCCGGCTTTTCTTTTGAAAGCAGACCTGAAAAAGCACACTGTGTGGCTAGAAAGCTTGTCTCTCTCACCAACAGAACTTGGCCCAATAAGAGATTTTACCTCACTCACCGTATCTCCCAGACTGAGGTGTTAACAAAAGAGATTTTGGAACAAACTGATTAATTTCTCAGTAATAAGTCACCAGGACCAGATGATAGTCACCCAACAGTTCCGAAGGAACTCAGACATGAAATTGCAGAACTACTAACTGTGGTATGTAACCTATCATTTAAAATAACCTCTGCATCAGATGACTGGAGGATAGCTAATGTGATGCTGATTTTTTAAAATGACTCCAGAGGCAATCCTGGCAATTACAGGATGGTAAGCCTAACTTTAGTACCAGGCAAATTGGCTGAAACTATAGTAAAGAACAGAATTATCAGACACACAGATGAACACATTTTGTTGAGGAAGGCTTTTTGTAAAGGGAAATCATGCCTCACCAATCTATTAGAATTCTCTCAAGGGGTCAACATACATATGGAGAATGTTGACTCAGTGGATATAATGTACTTTCACTTTCAGAAAGCTTTTGGTCATGTCCCTCACTAAAGGCTCTTAAACACAGAAAGCAGTCATGGGATAAGGTCCTCTCATGGATCAGTAACTGGTTAAAAGATAGGAAACAAAGTGTAGGGATAAATGGTTAGTTTTCACAGGGGAGAGAGGTAAATAGCGGGGACCCCAAGGATCCATATTAGGACCAGTACTGTTCAACATATTCATAAATGATCTTGAAAACAGGGTGAAAAGTGAGATGGCAAAGTGTGCAGACAATTCAATATTACTCAAGATAGTTAAGTCCAAAGCTGACTGCAGAAAGTTGCAAAGATCTCACAAAAGCGGGTGAGTGTGCAAGAAAATAGCACATGAAATTCAATGTAGATAAATGCACAGTAATGCACATTGGAAGACATAATCCCAGCTATACATACAAAATGATGGGCTCTACATTAGCTGCTACCACTCAAGAAAGAGATCTTGGAGTCACGACGTACAGTTCTCTGAAACCATTCGCTCATTTTGCAATGGTAGTCAAAAAAACTAACAGAATATTAGGAATCATTAGGAAAAAGGATAGATAATAAGACAGCAGCATTAAGGTATTTTCTATATAAATCTATTGTATGCCCACACCTTGAATACACCACACAGTTCTGGTTGTCCAATCTCAAAAAATATATTCGGATTTAGGGCTGCCAATTAATTACCGTTAACTCACATGATTAACTAAAAACAATTAATTGTGATTAAAAAAAATTAATCACACTTATAACAGTAGAATACCAACTGAAATTTATTTAATACTTTTGGATGTTTTCCTACATTTTCAATATTGATTTAAATTACAACACAGACTACAAAGTACACAGTGCTCACTTTATATTATTTTTGATTACAAATATATGTACTGTAAAAATGATAAACAAAAGAAATAGTATTTTTCAATTCACCTCATACAAGTACTGAAGTGCAATCGAGAAAGTGTAACTTACAAATGCAGATTTTTTTTTTTTGGTTACATAACTGCACTCAAAAACAAAACAGTGTAAAACTTTAGAGCCTACAAGTCCACTCAGTCTTACTTCTTATTCTGCCAACTGCTAAGACAAACAAGTTTGTCGACACTGACAGGAGATACTGCTGCCTGCTTCTTATTTACAGTGTCACCTGAAAGTGAGAACAAGCGTTTGCATGGCACTGTTGTAGCCGGCATTGCAAGGTATTTACATGCCAGATATGCTAAACATTCATATGCCCCTTCACACTTCGGCCACCATTCCAGAGGACGTACTTCCATGCGGATGATGCTCGTTAAAAAAATGTGTCAATTAAATTTGTGACTGTACTCCTTGGGGGGAGAATTGTATGTCTCCTGCTCTGTTTTACCCGCATTCTGCATATATTTCATGTTATAGCAGTCTCGGATGATGACCCAGCACGTTTATCTTAAGAACACTTTCATAGCAGATTTGACGAAACGCAAAGAAGGTACCGATGTAAAATTTCTAAAAATAACTACAGCGCTCAACCCAAGGTTTAAGAATCTGAAGTGCTGTCTAAGATCTGAGAGGAACAAGGTGTGAAGCATGCTTTTAGAAGTCTTAAAAGAGCAACACTCGGATGTGGAAACTTCAGAACCCAAACCACCAAAAGAGAAAATCAACTTTCTGCTGGTGGCATCTGACTCAGATGATGAAAATGAACATGCAAGGCGGTGAAGGAGGATGAAAGTGAGGGGAGTACAGGAGTTGGAATCCACTACCCCTTCACCAAAGTATCTCAGCTTGAGGGGCTCCCATGTTGGGCTGTCTCAGCTCACTGAAGCAGTAACCCCTGAGGAGCCCTTTTGTGTCTTGATGCCTCCACAAAGACAACTCGGCTTTTCTGTAGTTGTTGCTGCTACCTTAACTCCTGAGAGCACTCAGGCAGTAGCATCAAGGGAGAAGAATGTCTTCTTGCTAAGATATCAATGCACCAAGGGCTCTCTAAGGCACTGCTGTTTCATTGAACCAGGGGATGTTTAGCACAGAGCTCCTCACAAAACAGGACTCAGTGAATAACTTCTGCTAAGCTGTAAAAATTTAAAAAACAAACCTATCTTTTCCTTCAGACTTTACTGAAGTGTTGGTGTGTAAAGTTTGGTCTTTGCAGCAACTCAGATAAGAGTCCAAAAAACCTCAGGATTCATAAGAAATGTGTAGACTAAATTCAAACACTGAAGTCTTACAAGGATTTTAGCCCTGCTTTAAATACAAAATTCAACACTACTTTAACTAGACAATTGCCAGGGCACCTCTAGGATAAGCAGCTATTTATGAAGGAATGAAGTTAATCAACACAATAAAAGCTATTTTGCACTCTATAGTGCCTTTTACTGGAGGATCTCAATGGGCTATTACAAATATTAATTTAACCTCAACACCTCTGGGAGGTACATTAAGTATTATCCCATTTTACAAATGAATGAGTTGCTTCACTTACACTTACTTTGTGGCATTAAAATAAGCGTAATTCCCATTTTTAGTCATCCATATTTTCAATATACAGTTCTACATAAGCAAAACTAATTTTCAGTCATTTGAACACAAGTGTAGTGGCAAATATTTAGGTGGAGGAAACAAAACAGAAAACGCAATTTTAGAAACTGTTATATAGAGTAGGAACAATCTGACACAGCAGCTCTTCAAAATGATCACTAATATTTCTCTTTCCAGTGCATATATGCATATACTATCTACTATTTATTAACTAGTTAGAACACCATAAATCTCACCTATGTGTGGCTGCTGAGCTGCAGCCAATGCGTACTGTTGCTGCTGGGCTGCTGTTAACTGCTGGACAGTTAGCGCATTAGTTCTCTGGAAAAGCTATGAAATAGCAAACATTTAAGTTTTCAATTTAAAGATGCGAGTTATGCTTAAAGTGTAGAATTTACATATAAAATACTATAAACCAAATACTCTTCTGACATAGGTTGGGAAACTGCACAACGTATATTACATGGAAATGTAAGTACATTTATTTGTTTCCATCCTACTCTCTCTCAAGCATAGGAGTTTAATAAGGTGAAATACATCAAAATTTTATGCTTAAATAGTTAATTAGAAAGAACAAATTGCAACATCTTCAAATCACAGAATATTTTAAACACATTCCCATCAGTTCTGTAAGAACAGCACTAACCTGCTGCTGAGAACTGTAGTCAAAAAGTCCTACAGTAGCTCCTGAGGAGTCCATTTGTACCTGATTGCCAGGATAGTCAAACTGTAACGAATCAAGACCAACTTGTTCCATGGCATCCAGATTCTGAGTTTCTGAGTTTGAAAAGTCTTCTACCAGAGGTTTGTGGGCGGTAGGATTGGGAAGTGGACCTAATCCTTCTGTGGAGTTAGGGTTAGGACCCAGGCGCTCAGCTACTTCCGTTGGGGAGGCTTGTCGGCTTCCAGGAGTACGACTGCACAGAAGAAATTAAAAGAGAGCCTCTTACAGCCTTGACAAATAAATCAATACTGGACAAAGCATATTACAATCTGTTGAAGGAGAATCTTTAAACATGAAAAAGTTTACAAATATAACTGAGAGAAAGAAGATTCACCATAAGCAGTTTAACAGGCATAGAATGGTGAGCTAGGAAAAAGCACACCTTTAGCTTTACCAGTTTACTTCCATTATAAACCCCACTGAAAGATACTTCCAGACTCTTATGAATGAAATGGAATGAATTGCCAATCACCTGTAAGGGCTTAGCTAGATGGCAAGTCAGTGCCTGGCAAGCTGGGGTGTAAATCTACAGCACTTTGGCATGTAGTGTACAACCTGGCCATATGGACCATGTTACTATACAGTAAAAGCACCCTAGTGTGCTGTCAAAGGTTGGTAGGTATCACACTCCACTTCCCAAATGGGAAGTGTTACATCAGTCCTACTTCTCTCATCTCTGCAGCACTCAAAGGTTTAAATCTCTCTCACTGAAATGAAGGCATGGGTGCCTCCAGCAAATCTGCAGACATAACTCTGAACTGTCCAGTATCAAAAATCAGAAGTCTGTCTTTTGTTGCGGGAAAGAAAACACCATAAAACCTGTCACTTTTAACAAACTGATTCAATCCAGAGCACATACAGCCACTCTAGTGCTTTGATGGTGACAAAGAGGAACACTATGGCAGGGAACTTTTGTCACCTAGTAACCCACCCTGGCTCCAAACCTAAATTATGCATTAAAAACCATTTAGCACTGCTTTTTCTTTGCCTGTGACACAAGCTAGGAACCAAAGAAACTAAAGTTTCATGCATTAGTTATTTCAATATCCATTTCACTTATAAATAAGAATTATATAGGAAGAAAACCCATACTACAAGTTAATTCAAAATACTGTTTTAATATAAATGTCAAGAGATACAGGAAGAATAGGACAAATATTTAAAAAAAAATATATTTAGTTAGGATAGGTTTGCTCCTTATAGTGGTGCTGTTGTGTTGCTATAGTTAAAGTTGTGTCAATAGTTCAATTATAAACGTCTATTTGCAGGGATTCGTAACTCTGCTTCTAATTGCCCACTTAATTAGATAGCCTTCTCTATTATTTCTTGAGAGGTTTACTGGGTTTGGATGCTTTTCTGCACTTAGGCAAAAAAAAGTCATTTCTAAAAAAAATAATTTGGAAAGCATTTATTTTTTAATATTGTCATTGCTTTTGATATTTAAATAAAAATAACAGAACAGATTAAAATTAATCTACTCTGCATATGCAGTAGACAATTTAGTAAAATGAATGAAATATGTTTTATTTTTGATATGGTAGCATGCATTCCAAAGGAGTGACTGTAGCTTTTCAGATACATAATATGTTGAGGATTTCACTTTTGGCATAATTAACATGTTTGTTAGTTATTTTCTTTGTTTTTAATATGGGCAATCATGTATTTATCCAAAAGACTAGAAATGGGTCAAATATGCATTTCCTTACCTTCCTAAATTTAAAAAATAAAAGTAAAAATCAAACAAACATTTAAATATATAGGTTCAATTTTAGACCAAGAAAAGAAAGAATATTAAGAGTTAAAGATGATAATCTTTAACTCAAGTTTTGTACTTCCCATTCTCCCATCCATATGAGGATGGACTTATAAGCAGCAGTCTGAACAGCAGTTTTCTGGTTTGTCAATGATCATGTCAATTATCAAGGATACATTAGATAGGTATTTAGATACCAAGGTGATTAATCTGGTATTTGTAAGGTACCAAAGGTTTAATTAAAGATTAGATAAAATAGGGTGGCTGCTTGTGACAGCTGATTGGGCTGTTATGAGTGGGATCAAGGTTCAAATCCCAAGTTTGGTCCTTCTCCTTTTAAAACAAAAAAACCTGAATAAATGTCACTCTCGTCAGCATTCAGAATGGTACTGACCGGCTGAGAAGGGAGCTGAATCATATCATGCTGGTCAAATAGAGGATGAATTGTGTGGGGAAACGGAATTGGAGTTCCAACAGGTTATGCAGTGGGAGGATGCACTGCTTCATAGCAAAATTAGAGGTTACATTAAAATTGTGCAGGACTAACTCCTTAACACATGAGCCAGATGTGAAAGTTATGAAGTTTAAGAAGAAAAAAAAGTCATAGGAAGTAATTTAGTTCATGATTTATTAATAGAATAAAATCTTAAAGCCCCCTTTAACATGTGTTACACACTGCCTTTTGCAGGTAGTAATTTCTTTAGAAGAACTAGTAGGTTTATTTAGTTAAGATGAACTTTTCTCTCTCATGAAAAATGACACATGGGCTAATGAAATTGTAAGTAACATGTGGCACAGCAGGAGGGGGAGGATGAGAGATAAAAGAATCAATCTACAGCTGAATAAATGTTTGAATTTGACACACAAACAAGAACTCCAAGTATCCCTAAAGAGATATGCTTGTCTTCTTGAGAAACAGTTAAAAGCTTACTTAAAATCTTTGCAATCGGCATCCATTCCATTTGGCAAACCTCTGACATTTATTTTAGTAACATCCTCATCATCTCCTTGTTTAAGATCTCTGTTTTTGTCCTCCTCAAATGGAGAAGCCTTTCCTTTCTGATCTCCTTTCTCAGGTCCATCTGTTTCAGCATCTCTAGTGCCCTGAGGAAAAAGAATCTGTTTGATTCTGAATATTTAACAGAACACAAAAGGAGCACCGTAAGATGACCTAATTCTACACTATAGTGCATGTAAAAAATACAAACATTTTGTTCTAAATGAAATTGCATTTGGTATGTAACTTGTTTATGAAGTTTCAACCACATGCAATTACTAATTGCTAAAACATAAAAGGGCGTTGTCAGAATTTATAATGGAAAAGTTAACTCAACCTTAACTATAGCGGTGCTGGTAAAGCAGTAACACCACAAATTAGATCACAATATACTATTAAAAAAATTAAAGAAGTGTTTTTAAGAACACAAATAATATGAAGCTCTAGCCCAAAGGCCATTTTGTATTTTGCTTTAAATATAGTTATTAAGAGCTTTTACAGCTCACCAGTGATTTGCATAGTACCTATTTTTCTGCCTGGATTTGAAGGTGATTGGTAAATAAATGCAATAATTTTCCTAAGAAACTTATTCAAGGCCAAGAACTCCCCACATGTTTCTCCCTAACCCCTTCATGTTAGGATCTTCCAACTAAGGAAAAGTGGTGGGTAAGAACTACACATTTCTCAGCTGAAGGGAAGGATAGAAGAGAAATGGAAAAATGTAATAGAAAAACATAACCATGTACAAGAATTCATAGCACTGCTGTAAGTAACTATGCAAGCTTAAAGCATTAGATTACTTACAAAAGCTCCTTTCCTAAACCGGGAATCCAATTTATCTGCTGGAGAGGAACTTAACACATATTCTACCATGCTCACTCCAAGGCCACCACTTTCTGATCGAGGAGACAATACAGCATTTACTTCACTGTTTCCATGAAAACCCTGTCCAGGCTTTCTCTGTACCATAATAGGCTGAGACATAGAATGGTCTGTTTAAAAAAAATAAATAAAAAATTACTAATCTGTACTTTACAGTATAACTTGCAAAGTTGTTAGCATTTCATAATGGGGAACATATTAAGCAAGACCAGAATATGGCAATTAAATACAAAGCCAGTTTTATTTTTAACAGTTATAACTGAATATATTTATTTTTTAAAACAATCTTGTATCCCAGTTTTGAATTTTACTAGCATACCATTGTCATTTGTTCAGTATAGATTTCTCAGAATTAACATGAGGGAAAACAATTTAAAATGTAAGGCATATCTAGGATTTTATAAAACTATTACTTTCAGATAAATTAACAGGAATCATCTTTAAATACATATTACAATCACTTACGAGGAGTTCCCCATGCAGTCTCTCTCCACTCATCACCAAGGAATATCCCTTTTTGTCCATCTTTTGCTGAATCATCAGGTTCCCAAAACTTTTTGGCAGGTAACAGCTATTTAAGAGGGGAAGTTACTTCATTTAAAAAACCCAAAAATTAACCAACAGTTCTTATAAATAGCCAAAAATATTAACAGCACAACTAAGGGGGATATACTCCATCAATGAAACAAAAAAATTCTAGATATTTAGAGATTCTATAGATGTTAACTGTACAGAAGAAAACAAATTACATTTGAACAGTTAAAGAGTGAAAAACAGTGTCTAATTAATTTCTCATGAAAGGAGCCCAACTGACAACCTAAGACTCAGGTACTAGTTACACAGAACACACAGAGAATGAACAGTAACTATGCAAGCTTTCCCCTGCTAATGCCCTGATGTTCTTCAACCATCACCTAGTAGGTTGCATCTCTAACGGTGAGAGGCCACTCCATTTTCCATCATGATTCAAAATCTTGGCCTTTCAGCCTAAACAACTAACAAGAATACAAAATCCAGAGGTAGTTTTCATGACGTGGTTGTGTCAACTTGGAAATGGACCAAGTCCACAAACTTCAGATAGTAACTACCCGCATGATGGCAGTTCAGCTACCTCTAGCTTACTACAAACCCTGCCATGTTTGATCCAGTGATCTACAGATTAAAGGTTCCAAATCTCAGTCATTCCCCTCAGCAATAGGGTTTGCTCAAGTAACTACTTCTAAGGTAGAAAAACTGAAGCCATTTCAGATTTAGAATCTCATATTCTGTTCTGTCTTGGAACAAAACCAGTTTTAGTGTGATTACAGAAAGCAGGCACTGCGTTTAACTTCATCAAAAACATTCCTAAGTCACCAATCTTTTTATATCTAGTTTTATAACCATAAACATCAGTGGCAATATAACTAGGTTTACCAACTCTGCCACTGTGGTGTACATCTAAATCCTCGCAAACACATTAATACAGTTTTCATTGGATTGTAATTTTTGTGCACACTGAAAAACTGTAACCCAGCATTTATTTTAAAAAAATCAATTTGTTAGTGGAAAGTAAGAAAACTTTTGAAAGGAGATTAACAACCTAATTCTGCAGAATTTAACCATCCATTTAAAACACGTTTCTAGGCCTTCTGGAAGTGGAAAAAAATATGACAAATATAATCTGATGCAACACTATTTCGCCTAGTCTGCGGATAGTACCTAGAGGAGATCACAGTATTGCCACCCTTAGTTCTGCGCTGCCTTCAGAGCTGGGGGCTGGACAGCAGCAGCTGCTGACCAGACGTCTAGCTCTGAAAGCAGCAGCACAGAAGTAAGGGTGGCAACACCATGACCCCCTGCTACACTAGCCTTGTGACCCCTTTTTGGGTCAGGACCTCCAGTTTGAGAAACACTGTACTTTTGTATACTTTTATCCTGTAGTATAGGGTATTTTTATAGTATAGGGTAAAAGTACACAAAAGACCAGATTTCGTGGTCATGAATTTGGTAAGGCCCTACATATGGGCCTGTTAGAAACGGACAGGATTCACAGCATTTTAACCAGGCAGCTATTTAAATGGCTATGAACAGAAGCAGAGATATGCTCTGGAGCTATTCAGGAGGAAGGCAACAAGAAGCGCTCATGAGACATCAAGAGTAGCTGAGAGCCTACTTCTTTAGCAGTCAGAAAGCTGAAGTCAAGACAGTTGCTTCTCCCCTCTAGTAACTAAAGGATTAATGAGGCTTCAAATGTCTCAGAAACCTACTAGCCAGGAACAAAGTTGGTGGGTAGAATTAGTTGGAGAATAGTTAAATTAAATTTAAAAGCCATTTCCCCATTCTTTATATTGAAATCCCTGGTTCTTACAGTGGGATTTAAAAAAGTCATAAATGAAGGGAGGAAAATAACTAGAAAAACAGAGCACATACTTTTAGCTGTGTTCAGGAGGGTCTATTGTTCATGATAGTATTTTGGTATGAAGTGTCTTCCTGTCAAAGGCTGCAATGGAAGATGCTTAAGTGTCTGTTTCTCTATTTGTATATTTTAAAAAGTAATCACCAGGTGTCCACATCATAGATTTTCATGTGGGTCAAAACACTATGTCTTCTATAAGTTTGTAAAGATCTGAACTATTTAGATCTCAGAGGATGGAGAAGTACATTGAGGACCATGCAGGATACCTCAATACTGGGTAACTAAGTGAAATTTAAAGGCCTACTAATGGTCCCATCTAGCTTTAAACTCTGTATCTATGTCTGTAAAGGCACCACTGTTTTCCTTCTGGATATCCCAGGATAGGGCAGAAATGAAATAAAGCCATTTTATGAAAACTATAAAAAAAGTGTGTGTGTTGTTTATAGAAAAAATGGCACTTCCAATAGAAAGTGCGAATATGATCATTCAGTTCAGAGATTTTTCTGGCTGAGATTACAGCTACCAAAAGCAAAAAACTGATGGGAAGAATGGAGCCGATTAAATCAGAATCTGGTCAGGTCATCAAATTGTCATGCACTTCTAGCATGTTTATTTTGTGTCCTCTCAAATGAGGTTATTTCTATATAACTTTCATTATCCAGCTGAAGGTCAGACAAGTATGGCAGAAAGTCCAAGTGAGGAAAGATTGGAACAACATTTATTTATCCCTGAAACAGTGTGTAGGATTTCCGCAAAACACAGGAGTATTGTCTATTGGTAGAGTGTCTCATCGAGAAGAGCAGCCAGAACATAAGAACAGCCATACTGGGTCAGACCAATGGCCCATCTAGTCCAGTATCCTGTCTTCCGACAATGGCCAATGCCAGGTTCTTCAGAGGGAATGAACAGAACAGGTAATCATCAAGTGATCCATACTATGTCACCCACTCCCAGCTTCTGGCAAACAGAAGCTAGGGACACTTCAGAGCATGATTTTGTACCCTTGCCCATCCTGGCTAATAGCTACTGATGGACCTATTCTCCATGAACTTATCTAGTTCTTTTTTGAACCCTGTCTAATCTTCGCCGGAGGATGTTGTGAAGGCCAAGATTTCACAGGTTGACTGGGCATTGTGTGAAGAAGTACTTCCTTTTGTTATTTTAAATCTGCTGCCCATTAATTTCATTTGGTGACCCCTAATTCTTGTGTTATGAGAAGGAGTAAAGAGCACTTCCTTATTTATTTTCTCCACACCAGTCATGATTTTGTAGACCTCTATCATATACCCTGTAGTCTGTTTTTCAAGACGAAAAGTCCTAGTTTTATTAATCTCTCCTCATAGGCTCATAGCTCTTCCATACCCCCTAATCATTTGTGTTACCCTTTTCTGTACCTTTCCCAATTCCAATATATCTTTTTTGAGATGAGGCAACCAGATCTGTAGGCAGTATTCAAGATGTGGGCATACCATGGATTTATATAGAGGCAATATGATATTTTCTGTCTTGTTATCTATCCCTTTCCTAATGATATCCAACATTCTGTTAGTGATACATGGAGTGGATGTTTTCAGAGAACTATTCACAATGACTCCAAGATCTCTTTCTTGAGTGGTAACAGCTAATTTAGACCTCATCGGTTTTTATGTATAGTTGGGATTATGTTTTTCAATGTGCATTACTTTGTATTTATCAACATTGAATTTCATCTTCCATTTTGTTGCCCAGTCACCCAGTTTTGTGAGATCCCTTTGTAACTCTTTTCAGTCAGCTTTGGACTTAACTATCTTGAGTAATTTGCAGATGATACAACTTTGCCACCTCACTGTTTATCCCTTTTTCCAGATTGTTTATGAATATGTTGAGCAGTACTGGGACCATTATTTATGCCTGGGAGACACCATTATTTACCTCTCTACATTCTGAAAACTGACCATTTATTCCTTCCCTTTGTTTCCTATCTTTTAACCAGTTACTAATCCATGAGAGGACCTTCCCTCTTACCCCATGACAGCTTACTTTGCTCAAGAACCGAAAGAGGACTAACCTTTATCTTTTGCAGAGTCCTACCCACAAGAGAGGATGCAGGAAAGGCATTAAAGAGGTATTTCAGGAATGGTTAGGATAGCAGGTCCATGGCTGCTGCTCCTTGTGACAAGGTGTTTTACAACTGATTTTAGGATGCAAACAGATCTACCTTTGGTTGCCTAAATTTGTCTGGGACAATGCCAACAAGTTTTAGAAACTGAACTATTTTTAAAAATCCAGTCAAATCATATCAGGGAATATATAATTGTATTTAAGATATAATTTGTCTGGGACAATGCCAACAGGTAGACGCTACATTTTGGTGCATTTATGTTGTGACAATTTAACACTACTGAGTTTGCCTACAGCGAAAGGAAGTACATAGGTAAGATTTTTCCCTGCCCAAGTTATGAGGGTTTAATCTTCCCTAAGGAGGGGGGACTGACCTGGTTCTTCCTAATTGCTGATAGCTAAGCATACATCATGTTGTTCATCTTAATTAAAATGTGGTTATTTAGCTACTGATTAGCTAAGGGCATGAACAGCTCAAACAAACTGCCATCTGTTACCTCTTATGTGGTACCTGAAAGAGCAGTATGCACCTCTATGACAGACATGTCATTCATTCTGCAGCATAACAGAGAAGCAAAGGCAAAATAGGCCTTTCACTTAGTGATTCCTGCATCTAACCAAATAACTTGTGGTTGAACACAAGCATATATTTCAGAAAGACATTTAAATGCCATTAAAAGACTCCAAGTGATAGAATTAACAGCCCACCAATTAAATCTACCCCCCCCCCCACCCGCTGGATCAATCGCTCTGGAGCTAAGTGTAGAAGTGGGAAGTGCTGAATCCCTGCAGAGACAGAAAAATAAATTGACCTACGGGGATTAGGAATATGATCAGGAAATGAAATTCAATTCAGAAAAACGCATATGTGAGAACAAGAGAACATAACAGGAACAATGTCTTCACTGGGAAGAAAAAACTATCTGGACATTTTTTTAAAAAGTATACCCATTCACATGTTCTAGGAGCATTACAACACTACACTTTACAAAAAGTGCAAAAGAGTTAGGCCTGGTCTACACTAAAAAGTTTGGTTGACCCACCTATGTTGCTCAGGAGTGTGAAAAATCAACATCGGAGCAGTATAGTTAAGCCAACCTAACCCGCAGTGTACACGGCGCTAGGTTGACGGAAGAATTCTTCTGTCCAACTAGCTACTGCCTCTCAGGGAGGTGGATTACCTGTGCCAATGCAAGAACCCTTCCCAGCAGTATAGGTTGTATTTACACTGAAGTGCTACAGCAATGCTGCAGCTGTAGTGTTTCAAGTGTAGACAAGCCCTTAATGTCTTGACTTTTCCCGATGTGTTCATTGGTTAAACAGTAAACAAATTATACCAAGGTGTTCAGTGACAACTGGCATAAAAAACTGACACCATTTTTTAGTTCCCACATTCAGAAGAATCACATAATAAAAGAGAATGTGCTCTTGATATAGCTCTGATGAGACCACACCTGGAATACTCTGTTCAGTCTGGTGCCAAGAAAACAAATTGGAGTTCAGGGAATAACCAACAAAAACACACCACAAAACTAGGGTGTACTATGATGTGTAACTTGGGTAAAAGAATTAGGAAAAGGGAAATCTAGGAAAAACATAGCAAACTTCCTGAAAGCAAAAAATGTGGAATAGTCTCCTGAAGAAATGGTAGAAGCCCCTTTGGAACATTTCATATAAGTTAGGATAAAGTACCTGGAATGTACCCTACCTCATGTGGTTGAGAGGATTATTTCATTAGCGTTTGTAAGGTGCTGAGAGACTATAGATCAGCCTTGGAAAAACAAAATGCCCACCAGCTAAAACTTCAAATTTCTCATCAAGGAATAATGCTTTTCCTGGAAAGATCAGAGCCCAAAAATTATCTCTAACATATTAAGTTGAAATATTGTTTGTTTTGATTGTCAAAAGGCATTTCTCTAATATTTGGAAAGACAGATAGGTAAGTAATTAAAAAGTTTGTTTTACATGTATGATGCACTATCATTCGTTGTGGATTTGATATTTCAGTTTAATTTTAAAAGCAATTCTTTACAAAGAGCTATCTTCTTTTTCTTCTCACTCAATACTTGTGTAAAGTAATCTAGCATGTGTCAGTTCGTACACAACCATATTGTACTTTTTTAGCCGTATAATCAAAGCACTGAAATCACATGTATTGCAGTTGATGTAGTCTGTGTCTGCAGATTGGATCTAGACTATTCTCAGTGATAGCAGATGACAGGACAAGGAGTAATGGTCTCAAGTTGCAGTGGGGGAGATTTAGGTTGGATATTAGGAAAAACTTTTTCACTAGGAGGGTGGTGAAACACTGGAATGCGTTACCTAGGGAGGTGGTGGAATCCCCTTCCTTAGGGGTTTTTAAGGTCAGGCTTGACAAAGCCCTCACTGGGATGATTTAGTTGGGATTGGTCCTGCTCTGGGCAGGGGGTTGGACTAGATGGCCTCCAGAGGTCCCTTCCAACTCTGTTATTCTATGATTCTATGTAGGAAACATGACTGCTTCAGTTTACATATAGCACTGGTTATTAAGTCATTACAAAATAGAATGCATCCACAATTTTGTTTATCTTGATCTCCTTAAGAATGCCTCCTGGCCCAGGTAACATCTGCCTTGACTCAGTTTTCTCAATATATTCCAAATGGGAAACAGCCAAACCATACTTCTTTGCATTGCCTTCAAGTGATCTGGCATAACAAACATCACAGTATACATGGTGCATACTTGCAAAATATCTCACAGTTGCCTCTATATCATCAGAATTTGAAGCTGCAGTCACTTTTGGAGACTTAACTAGAAAAACTTGAAAACAAGATTCAAAATAAATTCAATCTTTTTAAGATGGGATAAATCTTTATTGAGATTGAGAATAGCAAGCCTAATGATATGTTTGATACAGTGGACAAAAAATAAGGAATATTTTATCAAGTGGCCTGTATACCATTTGAATAACTCATATTTATCACTGGATTGTCTAAATGAGCCAATCACTTTTGATTTGATCTTTACACCTGATTCCTATAACCTCCTAAAGCTACCCTGTATATCAACATCTTTTTTCAGATTTCACCTCCACTATGTCAGCAAAGAGACAAGGTAGTCCTTCATTAACGTGATATACATGGACTCTGTTAGCTGCAGAACTGTCAGATCCTTAGCAAGTAGAGAAGTCTAGCTTTCAGTATGCATTTCTCTAAATTTCCTAAGAGACTTTATAATAGTCTTTTTAAAGTCTCTCACTCTGTGGGTGTTACTATAGTTTGAGCGAAGGAAAGGGCTATTTTTAACCAGCAGAGTATTTCAAATTCTTTAAAATTGCACTGCTCATTCTGGAAGGAAACTTTTGTTCCTCCTTACATGGCACATGCGCCAGTCCATCAGCACTAAGGCTGTCCATTGAAGAAGCCATGCCACTAAGGGTATAATAAATTGCCCTAATTTCAGCCAGTTTATAATTGTTATTTTTCTTTGGGTCCAGGAATCCTGCAAAAGCCCCAACACCCGAGGGCTTAGGTCAGTGGAAATAACTTCTTAGAAAGCAGCAACAGCAGAGAATTTTCCACAATCTTTACATTGCCAGCTCTTCTTCCCCAAGCTTAACAACTGATAAGCCCAATATGTTAACATGATAGCTCCATTTATCATAGTTCTTAGATACTGGAGTTAATATTTACAAAATTTAAGGTGCTGTCTAAGTTGTCTTTGGATGCCTGAAAAATTGGTTTGTCTCAGATCAAAAAAACTTCACTAACCAAGCTAAGAATTGAAACAAGCAAAATTTTATTAGAATTTCCAATCCTCCAACAGGATTTTCTAATCACCTACAAATATTTACCTCTCCCATTCCCCGAGATTCTAGTGCAAGAGCTTGAAACTCATGATTCATCTCATCCACAGATCGAACCTGAAGAAAAAAATATTAATGACAATTAGCGATCTATTAGATAGTGAATTATATGTCTTAAATACAATTATATATTCCCCGATATGATTTGACTGGATTTTTAAAAATAGTTTCTAAAGTTTTAAAATTTGCCACTCAGTCTATAATCTCAGATTTGGTAAATGAGTCTACTTAAAGACTGCAACCAGTTCTTTAATGCTTCATGTTAAAATTTGTTTTGCATTATTGTGTTAAGGACAAATATTTTAAAAACTATAATTACAGTACACATCAACTACCACGAAAACAATGAGTAATTTTCTATCTGCAACCACACACAAGCATAAATGAAATTAATAATTGGTGTATATATATTAATTTGGAAAATAAATGATTTGTTGCACACAAAGTTACTGAGTACACTTGAGGTAGACAAAGGTATGGAAAAGCTCATGAGAGTGCACACGAGTAGCTATCACTACTGTCTATCCTATTCCCATCAGAGACACTGACCTCACACCTCTAAGGAACAGCCTTCAAAGGAACTTTCAAAACTAGGGAAAACTTAGAACAAGAAGGGGGACAAGAACAAGTAAAACTACAATTGGATTGTCTGTAAAATATGAGAGGGTACAGCAATGAAGTGATTTAGAATCATTATGAAGTCTAAGATTTTGGAGGAAGATGAAGATGCAAATTTCCTTACTTTTGTTGTTCTCTGTTGGATCCCAAGGAATCAGTTGCTCCTGGAATGCTGTGCATGTGCATTTGCATTTCCCCATACACAGTAAGTGACGCTGCACAAACATTGCATTTGTATAAACAGATGTTTATCTAACAAGGTATACAAATGTTCTTTTCTTTCACATATCAGGGTTTCTGGTCATTCATAAACTTGTTTATGAAAACATGAAAAAAACCTGTACATGCTCAAAATTGCATGTGCAAATGTGATCATTATCTTTCTGTTGATAGACTGGATAAACTTGCAGTTTTATAAATTCCCCAACAGCAAGTTTTTTGTAGCAAATTTAGGATTCTGAATTTAAGCTGCAGTTAGGGTGACCAGATGTCCAGTTTTTAAAGGGACAGTCCTGTTTTTTGGGACTTTTTCTTATATAGGTGTTTATTACCCTGTACCCCTCCCCCCAGTTGCTATCTGGTAACCCTAGGAGCAGTGTTGATTTCTTGGCAATTTCCATTGCTAAAACTCAGTCCTCTCAAGATGTCATTACTGAACATATTAAACTACAAACTATTAAACCTCGGAAGTCAGCATATGAGTACATAGTTAATCTTTCTGAAGCAAATGCTTAACAAAGTTATAAAAGAACACTTCTTCATGAAGAATATGATTTTGGTTATTTTAATTCATTTCCATCCCCAGTGAACGCTCAATGTATTCAACCAGCACTAGCAGAATACTTAGTTTTGAGCTGAATTATTGAAAGAGCAACCTAAATACAAACTTTCTTTCCCCCATACTAGAAAACTGGGCATTTAAGTCAATTAGGTTGATTTTTTGTGACTGTATCAATGAAACTGAAAACAGACAACATTATGCTCCTATAAAAATGTCTAAGAACAAATTTTAGGCTTGAGCAAAATCAACAGCAGATTAGTAACCTATTTAAATAAAGAAACTTTTATTTGAAAAGCTCAGGGAAGCGATGAAAAATCCTTGTGTGGGGAAAATGAGATTTTTGGGGAAAGAATGAAACTACACAATTTCAGTTTTGGAACACACTTCTGAATTTGGATATTCTAAATTTCTAATGACTGAATTTACCTGCAGAGATGTTCATAACAAAACAATGGAAGACTTTTATATATAATACTGTGAACCACTTCACTATTACTTTGCAACTTACTATTGAAAGAAAAAAAGAAACTTGATATATACATAATTTCATCCTCAAGAACATGGTTTTGTTCAATTAGCACTTTTCAAACAATCTACAGCAAACTCGTTAATCTACATTCATTCAACACAAATGTTGTTTAAGTCACTGTCTAACGATTAGCCACATTTGTAAGTCATTAAATTTTTTTTGTATTTTTTATTTTGCTGCAAAAGATTAAGTGTACATTGCCACACCTACCCAGTTTTCAATATAAAAATACCTCAAAATTACAATCACACAGTCCTCCAGAGCCCTACAAAAAGAGCAAACGAGTAACAACATAGTAACCTATGTATTTAGTTCTTACATATTTTAACAAACAAATCTGAGGAACTGGAGGTCTCTATGTCTGTAGATCAATCCTATACATTGCCCTGAACTTCATTTTGCTCATGTTCCATTCTCATAAGCATGAAATTTGAAAGATGATTACTGTTACTATTAGTAATACTATTACAAGACTGTACTATTACCAGAAGAGTGTAGCCTTCATTTGTGTCTCCTTCAGGAGACATGCCTTCATCAGAAATAGTAGTACACAAAATACTGCCACAGCACTGCAGGCAACACCGATGTTTTAAAAGGTCTGCATTCTCGAATCTCTAGGATACTGGATTTCCTTGTGTCTTGCCTACCAAAATTTTCCTACTTCTTCACTGAATTCCAGAATTCATTAAGGAAATCTACAGAACCAAAAGGAAAACATGTTGGCTGGAATCATATAAGCAGCCAAGCAGTTCTGACTAGCATTGCCTATTACTTGTATTACCATAGTACCCTGAGGCCCTAGTCATAGACCAGGACTCTACTGTAATAGACACTGTACAAACACAGAACAAAAAGACAGTTCCTGCCTGGTTCCTCTGATTCAGAAGTAATGTTTAGCTAATTAATTTAAAATGCCTTATTCCTTTGGTGCAACCTAATTAAAAGATCTTTCAGTACAGAGTTTTTTTAATTTCTTTACAATTTAAAAACACTGTCAAATACTTAGTTCCAGATATATATTTCCCCATCATTTGTAATAATTTATGAACTACTGAGAAACGGGTGCCTTCTCTTAATTATTTCGCCTTTGACTAACTTATTTCCCCAAGCACTTTTCAAAGTTTTCAGTTGAGTTCAAAACTATTGTGTCAGTTTTCAGTTACTACTTAGGCTAAATGTACAGTAAGAGTCAGGAATGTGATTCCCCTGCTTGCGTACGCACTCCCACTAGCTCTCGTCGAGCCGGCGTGAATATAATTAGAAGACGTGTTGCCCCAGTAGCAAGCGTAGTGGCAGCAAAGGCCACGGAGCTGCGTGGGGTACATACCCACAGGGTTCGGCAGCTTTATACTCGGCATGGCTCGGCTGTGCCTCTGCTGCTGCTACCCAGGCTACCGTGGCAACACTGCCGTATTTATACTTGCACTAGCTGGACGAGAGCTAGCACAAGTACCTGTACACGAGCAGGGGAATCACACCAATAGCTCATAGTGTAGACAGCCATTGTTTTGCACGAACATTTATTATAGCACAGGGAATAGCGTTAAACTTGTGCTGTTAACTCTACAGCAAAGCCTCTCATTAATTAATGTCATATTTAGTTAATTAGTTTAGACATCAATAATTTGGAAAATCAAAAGATCCAACTGTTTGAAATGTAAAAAATGAGGTGTAGTTCATTTTAGAAGTCTAAGTAGACAAACTCCCACACACAAAAGGAAAAAAAAAAAAAAGCAACATTTTCAAAGCAAGGTGCTTTGCTTTGCATTTTCTCACCTTTGTGCAGGCCACCCTGACAACTCAACTAGCGCTTCCAGAAATAGTAAATCTTTTCTGTAGCTGGAAAGGCCCTGTTTCTGGTTGAACATATTTGCCTTTTGTTTATCTTTCCCCCTAAAATTATTTTGTTGAGTATTCTCTTCCACCATCCAAATGCTTTGTCATTAGGTGCTAGCACTAGTCCCAATATTTAATATAGATAACTACTCCAGATGTCAGAATCTGGTAAATACTCCAATAAAAAACAAAATATACACAGAAGTTGAGACTATCTACCTATGACACATTCCCCAGACACGGCACATTCCCTGAAAAGTATGTATAAATTTTTGACAAAATAAATCCATGTAGGATAAAATAAGCAAACAAAACAGAATATATCCACTTTAGTTTTAAAATATATTCATGTGTAAATTAAAAAAGTGTTGTAATGTCTTCCTTGACTTTGTCAAAACTCTTCCAAAGTATGTTTTTTCCCCCTCTGCTACTGTATATCAAGTGTCTCAAGACTGCTCACCTGTACTGTGTTAATATCACTGTGTTAATAACCAATGCAAGAAAGTATCTTTGAATTCTGGTACTGATAAAGGTGAATGTAAAGGCTTTTTATCTAAGTCCTGACTATTTACTCACTGAAGATAGGTTCCTACCTTAGAAAGTTCATTAAAAGGTATTAGGTTAGAGCTTTGCCGTTTGGTCTGTTGTAACATCTTTGATCGAGGAATAGATATGATTAAGTCTCTACCTAACTGATCTTAAACTGTCACAAAAAGAAAACTCTTATTGTTACCCTACAGCATTATCTGAGGTTACCAATATTTCATCCCACCCCCTGAAATAGAAAAACAAACAAAACAAACAAACAAACAAAAAAAACCAAAAAGACATTAGACACACAAACACACCGTATCTTAAACGCCTATCATGTAGATGCACATGGAATCAACAAACTATATGTCCACTCACTTACATACTCTGTTAGGAGTTCCAGCTCCAATTTTTAAGTATTAACAATTTCAAGAGGTATTTGGTCATGAATTTGGTAAGCAATTTTTAGAATAATTAATTCAGTTCACCACACAAAAAATACAATCAGTCTCCATTACACCTGCCTTTTTACTTTTCACTTTCAACCTCTCCCTTACCCCATCCACCCTTATTGTACGTCTACACTGCAATAAAACGGCTGTGGCATGGCCGCGACTGGCCCGGGTCAGCTGACTCAGGCTTGCGGGGCTATAAAATTTCATGGTAGACATTCAGGCTTGGAGACCCCAAACGTTTACACAGGAATTGTACAGCCTTGCAGCTCGAGCCCCGCAAACCTAAGTCAGCTGATGTTAGCTCTGAGACTTGGTATAAAAGGTTGTTTTGTTTTTTTTTTTAAAATCGCAGTGTAGATGTACCCTTAGCGACCAACTTCATTGGTCCTACTTTACCTCACTCCATCTTTAAACCTCCCCCTTTCTTGATGCCTTATCCACAACACATAGGCATATTCTATGCCATATCCAAGGACTGGACAATAGCAAATGTGTACTTACATTAAAAAAGGCACTAAGTGATTCAGAGAAATACAGACCAGTAACTTTATTCCATTTACGCAGTATGGAAGTATTAAAATATTTCAGAACAACTACGAGACCATGAGATGATAGGGTTCAACCAGAATGGCTTCTGCAAAGGAAACTCATACCTCCCTAATTAGAATGTTTTGAATGTGTTAATAAAACAATGGATAAAGGAGAACAGACAATTTATTTACATTTTCATGAGGCACTTGTCTAAGTCCCTCATAAGAGGCAACTGAAGAAACTAAGCAGTACTGTCGTTTATCAAAAACTGGCTAAAAGACACAAAATGCAGGATGGACAGTTAATTTTTACTAAGTGTGGGGTGCCACAAGGTTCCATGCAAGAACCGGTGTCAAATATATTTATTCATAATCTGGAAAAAGATGAGCAGTGAGGTGGCAAAGTTTACAGATGACAAAGTTATTTAAAAAGAAAAGGAGTACTTGTGGCACCTTAGAGACTAACCAATTTATTTGAGCATAAGCTTTCGTGAGCTACAGCTCACTTCATCGGATGCATACTGTGGAAAGTGTAAAGATCTTTTTATATACACAGAGACCATGAAACAATACCTCCTCTCACCCCACTCTCCTGCTGGTAATAGCTTATCTAAAGTGATCACTCTCCTTACAATGTGTATGATAATCAAGCTGGGCCATTTCCAGCACAAATCCTGGATTTGTGCTGGAAATGGCCCAGCTTGATTATCATACACATTGTAAGGAGAGTGATCACTTTAGATAAGCTATTAGCAGCAGGAGAGTGGGGTGGGAGGAGGTATTTTTTCATGCTTTGTGTGTATATAAAAAGATCTTCTACACTTGCCACAGTATGCATCCGATGAAGTGAGCTGTAGCTCACGAAAGCTTATGCTCAAATAAATTGGTTAGTCTCCAAGGTGCCACAAGTACTCCTTTTCTTTTTGCGAATACAGACTAACACGGCTGTTACTCTGAAAGTTATTTAAGTCAAGACCAGAGAAGACTGACGGCCAAGAGACAAACCAAGCCAGGAGACTGAGCAATATGGCAGATGAAATTCATTGCTGATAAATTCAAAGCAATGCACACTGAAGGGAATTTCTGATATACTCAGAAACCTTACTGAGTTCTAAATCAATAGCATCAACTCAGAAATTAGACCTGCCCATCACTGTGAGCAGTTCAATGGAGACCTCTGCTCAAAGAGCAGGAAGCAAAATGTCAGGGTGGATACACAGCGGGACTGAGAATACTACAGAAATTCTGCCCTTATATAAATCAATGATACATCCTCATAAGGAATATATGTTCAGTTGTGATGATACCACTGGAAAGTATATCACAGAAATGATAAAACAAAATTAGAAGTTTAGTGACAGGAAACAAGAATGACCAAGAGAATGACTAACTCCCATATGAAATGAGATTGAAAAGACTGGGATTGTTTGCCTTAGAAGAGATGAATAAGAGAACATAAGAGTATACAAAATAATGAATAGTACAGACAAAGTAGAATGTAAATTTCCTTTCACAATTACAAGAATAAGGGAATAGCTGATGAAAGTAAAAGGTGGCAAATCCAAAACAGGTATTAAGTAATATTTTCCCCACAAAATACACAATTAGCTCATGGTACTTATACATGGATTTGAAAAGGAACAGACATTTAGATGGTTAACAAGATTATCTTGGGTCACAATGGCAACTATTAAAACAAATGAATTTTGGAAGATACATAAGCCCTCTCACTTCAGGGCATACTCCAACCTAATTACCAACAGATAACAGGAAACTTCCTGTTGGGACAGGTTAACCCACAAATACCTGCTACAGATTTTCTTGAACTTTCTTCTAAATAGGTTATTAGCCACTGTTGGGACAGAAAACTAGGCTCACTGGATCACCAGTTTGATCTACTATGGATATCCCTGTTATTGTTTGTATAGATAGAAACCTACTTGCTACAATATTTGTACTCATATCACACTGCCTTCCATCATGGTTGTCTTTCAGTAGATTATCTAAAATCAAACTGCCTTAGAGAAGAAAAAAAACCTCCATATTTGACTAGAGTATATACCTGATTTCACAGCTTTGATATGTAGCTAACAAAGAGTAACGACCAAAGAAAAGGAACATTTTAAAATATCATTACAAGGCAGCTTAAAAAAGTCACTTTGTGATATGGAAAATCAACTTCACCTATATTGTCACGATCGCATCTCTGTAAATAAGGCAACTGATTGTCTACACAAATCTCTCAGGGTTATACGTTACATGTGAGTGACACTTGCATCACTAAACACAATCACAAGATGATGGCTTTCAATGACTCCTGTCTAAATTTCCAGTATAGTACGCTAATGACTGGAATTGAGATTTATAGTAGAAAAGGACTACTCTGTGTTTAAAAGTCAGAAGTATTGGATTACAAAGCCTAATACTAAATCCCAAAGGCATCGTTCCCCACCTGAAGTCATGTATGTAGACCAAGGAGTATAATTTCTCTTCATAAATGCCAGTTTGTATTAATAATGTGCTACAAATTCAGTTATCCCTCCATCAGAAACAGAACTTCAGCAGGAACACTAGCAGCTTTTTTAATTTGGGGGGTGGGCTTTGAATCGGTCTTCCCCTATTCACTTAAAATTTGATTTTACTTTGAACACAGCTAGAGTTGTCTTGCTATAAGTGAAAACATTTAAAATTTCACTTATTTTCCCGGTTTTCCCTAATATGTCTTCATGTGATCAAAATATAAAAACCAGACATACAACAAAAAACTACACATACAAATATAGAGCCCAAAACCATCAATGAAATGTTGTAGAAAATGTTGAGTTACCTTTGAAATCTTAATTACAAGATATTTTCCTCTAAGTGGCATGGCAGAGAGTTATCCTAATTAAGATTTCCCTAGTTTAGCTCACAGGATAAAAACCTAGGTGATGGTATTCCTAATGACAAAAACTATACAACAGTTAAAAGGACAACAGACCAACCCTATGGGGTCATATTAGGAACCTGAATTATTTTTAGCAATCCAAGCATATAAACTAAATTTGTGTCGGTAATTTATATAATACCCAAACAAAACTAATCATTGGAATTATCATGGCTGTTTTGAGCTGGAAGCATTAAAAAAAATCACTCTCACTCAGACACTAATGCAGAGAAACCCTTCACTTCCCCTTAAAACTTGAAACTTTAAAAAGTAAAATCATAAACCTTATTTGCAAAACCTAGAGTTTACAGTGTCTCTCTCCTAGAATATATCATTATCAAGAGAAAACATTCTCTGCATGTATTACAGTGTTTTAGGTGGGTACAGTTGATACCTACATCACCAAATATGGTTCTCTTATTAGTTTATGGTAACCCCTCAATCTTAAATGCTTTCTGAACTAGGGTTTTCCTAACTATCCATAGTAATACTGCAGATTAAACATGGCACTAATTTGGACATTTTTGGCTGTGAAGAAAAGTGCATTAATGTGAAGCATCTAGCAATAAGTTAGAGATATTTACATTACATTAAAAATGATACAGGGAATCTTAAGATCAACCCCTCTGCAATTTCATATCTATTCTACAAGTCAGCAAAACCATATACTAACAAAATTTTAATTTACATAATTAGATACTGAGATTTCCAGTAGTTAGGTTATTTCCCCAAAATAATTTGCGCAACACGAGAAAGACAAGCATTCCAACTGCATATGTTGAACAGTTCACAAAGTTACAGGATGTGCCCTTTCCTTTTCTGTTTTACTTATTCAGAAGAACACAGGTTACAACTGGCAAATTACAAAAACAAATGTAATCATTCTGTTTCTTTCCAGTTGAGCAACACACATAATTAATGGATTTGCATCAGTCACAGTCAGATCATGGCACAAAAGGAGTTCTTATGAAATATCTTGGATTGCCTCTTTAATCTGAGTGGATGAGATTGAGTCACCTGCAGAGACAGAACTCAGACAATCCATTTATAAACTCAAAAACAGACTTCAAGATATACGCTTGCGATCTCAAACACACACGCTGCAAATCACATAATAAATATTAAACCAAAAACCCCCAAACCGATGCTAAAAGAACATCATTAAGTTTGCAAAGTCAAGCACTCAAGTCAGGAAATACCAGAATTAATCTTAATTCAGCCCTCATGTGTATGCATTATGATACAGTTTTATATTACATCATCACACGCTATTTTTTCCCCAGGACCCCTGCCTCATTCAGGGTACAGATTGGAACTGTGCTCACATAGTAACAAGCTATTCAATATTTTTTCTTCTCATTGCTTATTGGGGGCCCCACATCTTATTTACAGCACACTATTCAAATCCTGCTTTGAAACAGAATTATTAATTTCCTCATGGGCTTTTCTACAGCACTCATCCCTACAGAATCTGAGTGTTTCACAAACCATTTATTTTCACAACAGCTCTGTGAGGTGACAGGGTGATGAGATCCCCATTTCACAAATGGGTAACTGAGGGAGAGAGATATTAAGGTCAACATTTTCCACTACTTTTGGGTGCCCAATCCGATATGACTAAAACACGATTTTTCAGATTTACCATTCATTACAGAGCACTTACATGTTCAAAGCACAGCTTCCACTGACTTCAGCTTGCAGCACTTCTACATAACAGACCCCAGCATATCAAGTCAGGAATCCAGAAAAGGAGGAACACACAATTAGTGACCACTTGCAGAAATTGTGGCTTAAGAGACTTGTCAAGAATCACATAAGAACTGTGTGGCATAGAATCCAACTGTCAAGGGCAGCATTCAACTCCCGCAACCATCTTCTCTCTTCCTGTAATCCCCTATCTATGCACTACAAACTTTCCAACTTCAGCAACAAATGATCCCTGGGCCATACAAACAGCAGTCTCCTTCACTATACAATGCTGACTCATCCCACAGCAGATCCATCCTGTGCAATGAATAAGGCAGGAGTCTTGTGGAAAAAAAAACAGTAAGCGATCATGTAAATAAAAACAATCATAACGCATACACACAAGGGTGCCGATTTCAGGTTGCACAGGCAACCTTAATAATATTGTTTTAATATAGTTGTGTGCAAGTTCCTAGGTTTCTTAAAGTCAACTGAAGAAAAAGGAATTCCATCATGTGGCATTATACTGACACCCATATGGATCATCATCAGAGTTGGAACGTTCAGATCCACCACACAGACCTCTGACATTTGAGCTTACAAAATAACAGAGCTAAATAGTAGACAGAGGATGACAATTTTCCGCTGAGCACACAATTATACAGATGTAAATTTGTAGTATAGACCAGGAATCTTGGGTTCCATTCCAGGCTCCAGGAGTGTGCTCTAGCGCAGTGCTACTCAAAGTGGCGGTCCGCGGACCAGTGCTGGTCCGTGAGCCATCAGCTGCCGGTCTGCACGCACATTGGAAAAAAACTTGCCGGTCCCCCACATCAGATAGCTTGAGAAGCACTGCTCTAGTGAGCACAAACTTCTACCTGTCTCCCCCTCCAAATTTGACCATTTCTGACCTATCCCCTCCAATCTGTCCCTGTCCTGTCTCCCTCCCCTGGCTCTCTGTGTCAGACCCATTCTCCTTGCTCAGCCAGTCCCAGTCTGTGAAACACCCTAGCGAAGTGTGTGTGTCTTGTCCCACTCTGGCACCAGTTCACATAGTAAAATAGTAGGCTGTCATCCTCTATCAGCCACTTTGTAACTTCCCTTCTTACCCCAAGCTCAACCAGTCCCAGCCTCCCCATCCCAAGTCACAGTCCCCTTGCTCAACCAGTGCCAGTCTCAGTACACATCGTGTCCCAATCTCCTCCTTTCCATCCTCACTCTTCCCCCCACCTTCCCCTGCATTCAAAACAGATGCCTTCCTCTTCCATGGTGCTTAGGTGCCAGCGGGGGGGGGTCACCGACAGTACTGGAGACAGGCTCCCTGCTCTCAACTTCAGTGCCCAGAACCTTCTCACAACAGCTGGAGCAGGATTTAGATGGAAATTTTGGTTTCTCCCTTGTAGCCATTGGCTGCAGGGAGCATGCTTAGTGAGGACAGAATCTTAGCTTCTAAAAATCAAAGAAATTTACTGAGCATCTGCAAAACAATTTTGCAAAGGCTTATAACTTGGCCAGATTTGAGAAGATTTTCACAAGGGTCACAAAAGGCACACACCCTTGACACAGAAGTCACCCTCCTGCCAAATTTCACTAAAGCAGTTACCAGCCTTGTCTATAATATACGGCTCTTCCATGCAAATGGTTTAAAACCATATTTTAGAGCAATTACATTATGTTTTCTTAATTTCAAAGGTCTCAGTAGTATTGAAACATGACTAGACATATATCCTAATGTTTTTGTCCACATAACCTAGCATGTTTTTCGACTTTCCATCTTATTTTGTTAGGAATCATTTATTTAAAACATCTACAAAGGAAAGTGAAGAAAAGGGTGAAACAAGGTCAGGGATGGTAAATGTCAGAGTTTTGTAAAATGAAAACATGACACCTTTTTGATACTATAGTTGCTTTGGCTTTAATTTACCAAATAATTTAAAAAAAAAAATCAGACAAAAACATCATCTAGAACCTTTTGTATTGGGAAGAATGTTACTGTTGATGCAACGACAGTTATGTACATAGTTGGACTGTATGTTTCTTAAGATATGAGGATTTTCTCTTGGTAATTACATGTTAATACTGTTTAAAAAACAGCCAGCTCTCTCTCTATTCAAGAGTTTTAATAATTGGGTCCTGATTTACACCAAGATAAAATGCATATATGCTCCAGAAAGACTTATTTAAATGTATGCTGTGAATGATCCACATTTATTTGTACACAGTCATAAGGCAAGTCGCATTTTCAGTGAAGGTCAAATATTTATTTTGTTAATACTGATAATACATTATTTTTTGTTTAGATTCAATTCACAACAAATAGTTCTTGTATTTCAGATAGCCTTTTTCACTGCTCTAGAACCAAAGTGATTTAGCCAAGTGTGGTTTTACTCTGAAAACAGATTACAAAAACAGCATTTTTATCACCATGATGCTGACCAGATACCTCTCCTTGAAGCAATGATCGAAGGACTGCTGCTTATTTTGAAGAAAATTAACAGGGCAGAATTCACTACTTAACACCAATGTAACTTACCACGGGCAAGCAGGAGAAGTCCCTTCCTTCCCCTCTCACCAAAACTCTGGTTTTGAAACAGTCAACTGAAAAGCTGGTCAAATATTTTCTTTCCAGTTTATAAATAAAAATGAATTTGAAGTAGTTTTATGTACTCCACCTGCCAGAGTCCTCCTGCCAGTTTTCGTCATTTTACAACTACACACACACTTTTTTTAAACGAACAGTTCTCTCCGCTACTGATGTATATAGAACCCCCCCCTCCAAAAAACAAAACAAAAAAACCCCCCACGTATACAAACAAAAAAGGAAGCAAACTAACTACACAGGGAAAATGGTGAAAACAAACACCATACAAAGTGCTGTCAAAATACCCAACAGAAAAACTGGAAAAAAAAGATGTAAAAACTATGTAGACGGAAGTGTCATTTCAAAGTTGATAGTGCCATTTAAGAGAACTATCAAAACACACCCATAATTTTCTCAAACTTTAAGATATTGCACATCACACACACTGCCTCTAGTTAAGTTTGAGAGAGACAGTGTGGCTTACAGAGCACACGAAAGCTTGTCTCTTACTAGACCAACTTCTGTTGGTGAGAAAGATACTCACTCACCTTGCCTCTCTAATATCCTGGGACAGACACAGCTACAACTACAATACCCACCTGCGGAAGTAAAGAAACAGATTGATAGAGCCAGAAGAGTTCCCAGAAGTTACCTACTGCAGGACAGGCCTAACAAAGAAAATAACAGAACGCCACTAGCCGTCACCTTCAGCCCCCAACTAAAACCCCTCCAACGCATTATTAAGGATCTACAACCTATCCTAAAGGATGACCCAACACTCTCACAAATCTTGGGAGACAGGCCAGTCCTTGCCTACAGACAGCCCCGCAACTTGAAGCAAATACTCACCAACAACCACATACCACACAACAGAACCACTAACCCAGGAACTTATCCTTGCAACAAAGCCCGTTGCCAATTGTGCCCACATATCTATTCAGGGGACACCATCACAGGGCCTAATAACATCAGCCACACTATCAGAGGCTCGTTCACCTGCACATCCACCAATGTGATTTATGCCATCATGTGCCAGCAATGCCCCTCTGCCATGTACATTGGTCAAACTGGACAGTCTCTACGTAAAAGAATAAATGGACACAAATCAGATGTCAAGAATTATAACATTCATAAACCAGTCGGAGAACACTTCAATCTCTCTGGTCACGCAATCACAGACATGAAGGTCGCTATCTTAAAACAAAAAAACTTCAAATCCAGACTCCAGCGAGAAACTGCTGAATTGGAATTCATTTGCAAATTGGATACTATTAATTTAGGCTTAAATAGAGACTGGGAGTGGCTAAGTCATTATGCAAGGTAGCCTATTTCCTCTTGTTTTTTCCTCCCCCCCCCCCAGATGTTCTGGTTTAACTTGGATTTAAACTTGGAGAGTGGTCAGTTTGGACGAGCTATTACCAGCAGGAGAGTGAGTTTGTGTGTGTATGGGGGTGGGTTTTTGGAGGGGGGTGAGGGAGTGAGAGAACCTGGATTTGTGCAGGAAATGGCCTAACTTCATTATCATGCACATTGTGTAAAGAGTTGTCACTTTGGATGGGCTATCACCAGCAGGAGAGTGAATTTGTGTGGGGGGGTGGAGGGTGAGAAAACCTGGATTTGTGCTGGAAATGGCCTAACCTGACGATTACTTTAGATAAGCTATTACCAGCAGGACAGTGGGGTGGGAGGAGGTATTGTTTCATATTCTCTGTGTATATATAAAGTCTGCTGCAGTTTCCACGGTATGTATCTGATGAAGTGAGCTGTAGCTCACGAAAGCTCATGCTAAAATAAATTGGTTAGTCTCTAAGGTGCCACAAGTACTCCTTTTCTTTTTGCGAATACAGACTAACACAGCTGTTACTCTGAAACCTCTAGTTAAGTTAGTATCTTGCCACAAATAGGCCACAAGTTAAAACAGAACAATAAGAGGTATTGTCTTAGAAACTGTGGGCTTGGAAGTAATACAGAAATAAGGTGCCAATTTTTGCTGCTCACCATGACAGAATAGTGTAAATAGTTTTGTCTGCTTGATCATTTTAATACTGAATGGAGACTTACAAAAGGATTTAAAACCATAAATATTTGAGAAAGTAATTCACTATGTGTTTTTTGAGACCTATTTCTCACTATCCTACTTCAAGTTAACTCCTGTGATTTATTAGTTCTTAATTCATAATCAGTATAGCCCAATTCCACCTCAGTCTCCCAGTAATACCAATGCATGCCTCCTCCTCTTCCCTCTTTGTTATTTGTATTACAGTAGCCTCTAGGGGCTCCAAAAAAGACTGCACCCTCATTGTGCTAAGCCAGTGGTTCTCAACTCTGGTCCACTGCTTGTTCAGGGAAAACCCCTGGCGCACCAGGCCAATTTGTTTACCTGCCGCGTCCGCAGGTTCGGCCGATCATGGCTCCCACTGGCCGCAGTTCACCACTCCAGGCCAATGGGGGCTGCAGAAAGTGGTGTGGGCTGAGGGATGTGCTGGCCGCCCTTCCTGCAGCCCCCATTGGCCTGGAGTGGTGAACCACGGACAGTGGGAGCCGCAATTGGCTGAACCTGAGGACGCGGCAGGTAAACAAACCGGCCCGGCGCACCAGGGACTTTCCCTGAACAAGCGGTGGACCAGAGTTGAGAACCACTGTGCTAAGCACTGTAAAAAACACACAGTAAGAGGCAGTCACTGCTTTGAAGATCAGATAGTCATCAGAAGTCTATCAATGAACAACAACCAAAAAACCCAATTACATTTAAGTGCTCTTAAAAAAATCCTCATGGGGGAAGTGAGCAAAGAAATTTGCAGCACCAAACTATTCCATTACACAAAACAATGCTTTACGCTACTGAAGATACATTTATTCTGTTAAAAATCCAAACCAGAATGCTATTGTTTTTCCAGTGACCCTTGGTTCCAGTCAAGTCACAACAAGGCATTTCATCAGCTCAAGAATGAGCTTTACAACACTCACTGAATCTGTGAAGCATTTACACATGATCATAAATAAATATTTCAATATATACACATACATATGCACACAGTGAAGACCAGCTACATTATTCAACAGTACACTGGAAGATTTTGGTCACTTACAATAAACATATGCATTTACCATACTATTTAGCACAAAAGCTCTTTAACCTGGGGGTCAAGAACAGGCACCATGGGGATGGGATGCAACCTCTATATCTTTCCCATACAGCTGAAGGAAAGGCAGGTCCCCACTACGTTCTGGTTATATGGTAGGAGGGTCCAAGCATGAAAAAGGCTGAGAACTAATAACTTAGTATGTTTATGTATTTATTGCACCATGTTACACAAATATATAGGCAACAGCCTAAACAGAAATTATTAAATACATTTTATATGGAACTCTCTTGTACTCTATGCTTAAAATGTAACAGTTAAAAATCGCAGCCTGAAGACAAGATGATTATTACACAGTGGTGTACATTTTCCGAGTCTGAACAGAAAGAATATTTCCAAAGAGTATTTTCTTTAGATATCGAATACGAAAATGAAAAGTTGAGCACCAGAGAACCAGACACATAGAAGACCTAGCAAACAAAACTAACCTTGAAACATTTACAAGGAAAATGTTTTCAAGAAAAAACTTCTTTTTTCAGGAAAACTTGCAAAAACATGGCAGGGTTAATTGTTAGCATATAGTGACGGACTTACTACTAACGCTGACCTAGAAAGCAGAATTCTCAGACATCTTGCTTTAAATATAGGGTTGAGGAATGTTATGGTAGATTAAACAGAATTTCCAGGAAACAATGAGCATTATTATTTGTATTATTGTAGCACCTAGACCCAGTGATGAACTGCCAAAAGCTGAAGAACCGGTTCCTTCACTTGCTCCGGCTCTTCAGTGGCGGGTCCTTTAGTCGCTCCAGGTCTTCGATGGCACTGAAGGATTTGCTGCCGAAGTGCCGCCGAAGACCCAGAGCGAGTGAAGGGCCCGCCGCCAAACTGCTGCCAAAGAGCCACCGGGTGAGTAAAAATTAAAAAGGGATTATCAGTGGAGCTTACCCAGCCGACAGCTCAGGCTGGCCGGACAGGACGTCCCCGTGGGTCGGATGTGGTCCGCAGGCAGGAGTTTGCCCACCTCTTTCACAACCGGCTTCAAAATTTAGCAACTGGTTCACGCGAACCAGTGCAAACCAGTTCCAGCTCACCACTGCCTAGACCCCCAAATCAAGATGGGAGCCTATTGACGTAACACCTACCACTCCTTCCTTCTCTCAGACATTTTACCACATCTCTATAGCCTCCATTCTATTATTCTGATGCAGAATGGAGCAAAGACTCCAAATCATAATCTCTGCCAACAGCTTTTAAATTATATGGCTAACAAGAACTAGGGAGATTAACACCAAACTATGGGGCTACTACTTTTCTTATTAGGCAGTTCTTAACCAAGGCTTTACAGGTTTATGTCCCCTAATAAGCCACATCAGAACACCTGAAGTGAACCTTGTCAGACACTTTTGGCCAGTAAGTACAGCTCTTTGCAGGAGCTGCTGAATCATAGCCCTCTCCAAGCAGTGACTGAAAATATTTCTTCATCTGACCCAGCACGTTACGTGGGAATTCACAATTTCTAGACTCCTCTCTCAAGAATGGAAGCACAGCATACCACTAAACAGTTACATATTCAAAAGAGGCATGTTATTGGACCAAACTTTACTTTTATATGATGGAAGTCAAGATGCCAGTGAGCAGGTGCAAAATTTCTCAAAAATATACCGGCATATATTTCAAAATTCAAGTTTTACCTTTGGTTCTTCAAGTTTTTACCATCTAAAGAAAAGCTTGAGTAGAACCAGAGAGCTTTTAACTGCAGCACTCTTTAGTCAGCATTCCCTACTATCTTATTTGGAAAAAAATTTTCAATGGTATACTGGAGGGTGTGGGTTTTCTACTTTTATCTATGGCAAAGGTGTAGACAATGTTTAAAAGGAATTACTATTACCAATTTATTTTATCCTCAAAGTACATACTTTTTGGACAACATACGTGTTTAAAGTAATCTGGAAGATAGTAGAAATAGGATTCCTACAATGTCTGAACAGGCAGCTGCAAAAGAAAACAGACTTTTTTTTTTTTTTTTAAACTTCAATAAGTTTTGGCTACCAAAACAGGAAAACACAGCGTGGCCTTGGACATTAGTCCCTTACTGCAGAGTTCTTCAAAGAAAGTGGATGAAATTATGACTTCTAGACTAAACAGTGAAAACTTTACTGGTGATAAACAAGTTGTTGAAAATAAATAGGTATCTTAGAATTCAAATAAAAGAAATTAAAGTTCATCTGTAGAAAAAAAAGTCATGTATTATTAGTATTAACTAATAATACAATTGTAGAATGGAAGGCTCCAGGTCAAATTCTGCAACTTTTACATTGAGGCACCCTGGATTCAATAAGAAAATTAGTAAAGGTACTAGTCAACATGAATAAATTATAGAACTGGGTCAGAGTGCAATAGCTCTGCATTAAAGAGAACATTTGCCTATACAAAAACAACCAAAAAATTTATCATTTTAGATAACTTAAAATTTTTAGATTAAAGAGATGACCCTAAGAGATGGCCATTATCTTTGAAAACTCGTGGCAAACGGGGGAAGTCCCAGATGACTGGAAAAAGGCTTATATAGTGCCAATCTTTAAAAAAGGGAAGAAGGAGGATCCTGGGATCTACAGGCCAGTCAGCCTCACCTCAGTCCCCGGAAAAATCATGGAGCAGGTCCTCAAAGAATCAATCCTGAAGCACCTACGTGAGAGGAAAGTGACCAGGAACAGTCAGCATGGATTCACCAAGGGAAGGTCATGCCTGACTAATCTAATTGCCTTCTATGATGAGATTACTGGTTCTGTGGATGAAGGGAAAGCAGTGAATGTATTGTTTCTTGACTTTAGCAAACCTTTTGACACTGTCTCCCACAGTATTCTTGCCAGCAAGTTAAAGAAGTATGGGCTGGATGAATGGACTATAAGGTGGATAGAAAGCTGTGTAGATCGTCGGGCTCAACGGGTAGTGATCAATGGCTCCATGTCTAGTTGGCAGCCGGTGTCAAGTGGAGTGCCCCAGGGGTCGGTCCTGGGGCCGGTCTTGTTCAATATCTTCATAAATGAACTGGAGGATAGTGTGGATTGCACCCTCAGCAAATTTGCGGATGATACTAAACTAGGAGGAGTGGTAGATATGCTGGAGGGCAGGGATAGGATACAGAGGGACCTAGACAAATTGGAGGATTGGGCCAAAAGAAATCTGATGAGGTTCAATAAGGATAAGTGCAGGGTCCTGCACTTAGGACGGAAGAACCCAATGCACAGCTACAGACTAGGGGCCGAATGGCTAGGCAGCAGTTCTGCAGAAAAGGACCTACGAGTTACAGTAGACGAGAAGCTGTATATGAGTCAGCAGTGTGCCCTTGTTGCCAAGAAGGCCAATGGCATTTTGAGATGTATATGTAGGGGCATTGCCAGCAGATCGAGGGACGTGATCGTTCCCCTCTATTCGACATTGGTGAGGCCTCATCTGGAGTACTGTGTTCAGTTTTGGGCCCCACACTACAAGAAGGATGTGGATAAATTGGAGAGAGTCCAGCGAAGGGCAACAAAAATGATTAGAGGTCTGGAACACATGACTTATGAGGAGAGGCTGAGGGAACTGGGATTGTTTAGTCTGCAGAAGAGAAGAATGAGGGGGGATTTGATAGCTGCTTTCAACTACCTGAGAGGTGGTTCCAGAGAGGATGGTTCTAGACTATTCTCAGTGGTAGAAGAGGACAGGACAAGGAGTAATGGTCTCAAGTTGCAGTGGGGGAGGTTTAGGTTGGATATTAGGAAAAACTTTTTTCACTAGGAGGGTGGTGAAACACTGGAATGGGTTACCTAGGGAGGTGGTAGAATCTCCTTCCTTAGAAGTTTTTAAGGTCAGGCTTGACAAAGCCCTGACTGGGATGATTTAATTGGGGATTGGTCCTGCTTTGAGCAGGGGGTTGGACTAGATGACCTCCTGAGGTCCCTTCCAACCCTGATATTCTATGATTCTAAAACAATTAATTTAATTTCTGATTAGCATTTTAGATATGAAATTATCCATTAGTCTAAAAAAAAATCATTTAATTCCTCAATCTCATTTGTCTTTCCAATTATGCTCCATCTTCCTCCTTCCCGTCATCTCTATGATCACTGCTATTTACAACCATTGCTTTGCATTCCTCTCTTCGATACTTTTCAATCTGGCTTCAACTTTCTTCAGTCTTCTGCAACCCATGCTCACCAAGGCTCTCTAGAACCCTTCATGGCCAAATTTCAGGGCCCCCTTTCTCCATTGTTTTTTATGGGAACTGTGCCAGACTAAATTTAGTCCAGAAAATTAAATCTAGTTCTTCCATATGACACAGCTGAGTGTTCCAGATTCTTGATTAGTATATTTTCATACTTTATCATTGTAACAGTGACTGAAAATTATTAGGCACTACGTAAGCACATAAAGAGATGGTTCCTGTCCCAAAGAGCCTACAGTCTAAGTCTGAGATGAGACAACCACTGAATACAACAAACAGGTCAGGAAGCACAAGAAAACAAATTAGACTAGTAGTCAGCATGAAAAGCACTGGTCAAAGCACACCTGACAAATGTTTTTGTAGGCAACATGGCCCAGGACAGTTTTAAGGATAGTGAGGTGGCTTTACAGAGGTGTGCGTGTAACTCCTCCCAGGCATGAGGGATTACATGTGAGAAATGACCAAGATGACAGTCTGCAAATTTAACAAATTGGCAACAAAGGCTAGAATCAATGGCAGAGAAAAGACAGGAATCAAGACCTTCCTGATATTAAAAAGATAATTAGAGCAGGGATAGGTCATGAAGAAAATCAGGGTGGATAAAAATCAATGACTTAAAAAAAAATTGGATTTTTTAAATTTAAAATAGGTTTTTTCCTCAAAAAGCATTTTATCAAAAAAATCCTATCTAAAGATAGTTTTAATTAAGACACATTATAGCTCAAAGATATCTCATCATGGATTGGGATTATACATTCTAATTCTATAGGATGAGACAATATTCATGTAACGTTTAAGAAAAGTTTTGTAAATGAGTTCCAATAGTTCATGGATTAGGGACCCAATCTTATGGGGTTCCCGTGGCTTCTGTATAGATTATTTAGGTTAATCTTTCTATCTACCCAATGGGACAGTGCTTAATGCTTAATCTAGAAGATACCATCAGAGATGCATAGTTTTGCAGTTCTCAAAAAGTTTCAGAAAGTTCAATGAATAGAAGATCGTTGGGGGTGAAATAGAATAGATCTGGACAAGGAGAAGAAGTCTGGAGATAAATGTGAGAGGGGAGGGACAGGCAGTAGAAACAAAAGTGAAACTGTTTGAGCAGTATATTCCAGAAGTCTTGAGGTCTTTCCGTGTAGCCTTCATTGATTTGAGATCTACAATACCATTCTCTCGCTAAAAGGGAAAACCTATATTGGCAGCAGACCATAAAAGAGACCCAGTTTGGGAATATTTTAATGAAGTTCCTCTACCTGTGGGTAAGACAGGCATGCGTGCAAATTGCAAACAGTGCAACAAAGAAATGCAAGGCCTGGTTGCCCGAATGAAACAACAACATGAGACATGTTCCTTCTCAGGAGGAAGCTGCGTTGAAGATGATGAAAGGAACATGTCTGAACATGCAGGATCTTCAGGTTGGTAAACTTCTGTATTTCATACTTCTTTCTTAAGGACTGCCTGTCTTCCTTCTGGACTAGTCTTGAATTCTCATGTTTGAGCAAAAAATATAGTTGTTACTCTATGGTACTATTATTTTAGATGCAGTTGTGATAAAAAAAATAAAGAGCTGAAATAGGCAGCTCTTCTTTTTACAATTTCACCTTTAAAGTAGTACTGAGTGTCCGTGAATGCAATGAGTAATCCTAAATGAGCAGTATGGTAATAATAATTAAATAACTGCATTGACTTATTTTGTTTAGGAGAATCCACCCTCAACATACAGGATTCTGAAGACTATCCACCTTCAAGATCACCATCATTTTCTATAGTTTCAGTTATCTGCCAATGATAGTGTTTCAATCACATCGTGTACGTCAAGTAGCCAAAGTATATCACCTATTGCAAAAAGAAAAAAATAATCATCATCATCCAGAAACAACCATAGACAAGTTTGTGAGAACCACCAGCAGATTATAAAAAGAGGTAACTGATGAAAAAATTGCTCGGTTTGTTTATGCAACAAACTCCTTTGTACGATTGAGAACCCACACTTCATTAACATGGTTCAGTCATTAAGACCAGGACACAGTCACCTAACAGAGCAGATGTCACAGGCAAATTGCTGTATGAAAGCATAAAGTGTATGAAGTGTATGAAAGTGTATATAAAGTGTATGAAAGAGAAAATTATATATAGAAAATATATAAAGTGTATGAAAGAGAAATTGAGCAGCATGCAAAAGGTCTAAAATTGTCCTGAGTCTTGATGGGTGGAGCAATGTCCACAATGATCCTGTTGTATGTGCTTGTGTGATAACAGAAGAAGGGAATGTCTTCCTTACAGAAACAATTGATACATCAGGAAATGCACACACAGCAGAATACTTACAAGAAGTAGCAGTAAAACCTATAACAAACTGAAAAAAAATTCAAATGTCTAGTACGCAGCTTGGTCACAGACAATGCTGCAAATACATCCAAGATGAGAAGAAATTTAGGAGAGCGCGAAGAGAATCCCAACCTAATAACATACAACTGCCATGCTCATTTGATACACCTCCTAGCCAAAGACTTCAGTGTTCCAAAAATAAAGGCTAATGTTGTTGAAATTGCAAAATACTTCCATAACAACCACTTTGCAGCAGCTGCTCTGAAAAAAGTGGGAGGAACCAAGCTAACTCTCCCACAAGACATGCGATGGAACTCAGAGTGGACTGTTTTGAACTATACCAAGAACTGGCCTAATCTGATGACAGTTTGTTAACAAAATTGTGAAAAAATAAATGGCACTGTCACAGCCAAAATTCTCAACATTGGGCTTACAAGAAATGTTGAACTCATGCGGAGTACCCTGAAGCTTATTTCTATAGCCTTGAACAAAATGCAGGGAAATAGCTATTTTATTGCTGACGCTGTTGAATTTTGGAAGGAACTGAGTGAGGTCTTAAAAAGAGAAATATGCAGAGTTAAATTACAAGCATTAAAAAAACGAATGGGACAAGCACCCTCTCCAGCTCACTTTCTTGCAAATATTCTCAATACTCGGTACCAGAGTCAAACCTTAACTGCTGAAGAAGAGGAGTTGGCTATGACATGGATATCCAGCAATCATCCCTCCATAATGCCAACTATAATAATCTTCAGAGCTAAGGGTGAACCATTCAAGAAATATATGTTTGCTGATGATGTTTTAAAGAAAGTCACACCAGTAAACTCATGGAAGTCACTTAAGCACTTGGATTCAGAGACTGTTGAAGTTATAATCTCACTTTTAACAGCAGTAGCGTCTTCTGCCGGTGTAGATAGTATATTTTCTTCCTTTGGAATAATTCATTCCAAACTGAGAAATCGTTTGGGACCTGAAAAAGCAGGAAAGCTTGTTTTTCTTTTCCAGATTATGAACAAACAGGAAAATGAAGGTGAAGACGACTGAGGTAGCTGCAGAAGCCAATATTTTAAGTTTTTCATGTTGACCTAGCAGTCTATTTAATTTTTTAAAATTCATTTAACTATTTTAGTTAAACAATTTTAAAAAAACAAACCAGATTTTAAAAAACTTGAATGTTTAACTAAATTCAAAATTTCATATGCTTGTTTTGTTAAAATATTATGTTTGCTATTGAAGGAAAAAATTCCAGAATACATAACGTTGTTGTTTTAGTTAAATAAAACAATTTAAATGTCTGTCTGGTGATGTTCTCCTCCTAATACAGAATGGTAAGAAAATCCTCCAAATATTAATGATTAACCTGTTGAATTGGGGATAGTTCACCTCCCAATGACTTCAGAAACATATGCTTCAATTAGCTTTGGTAAATGAAATAACCAAATAATCATTCATTTTCTGATATAGCTGTAAATCTAATCTGAAAAGTTTTCAAAAAAATCACTTTAAAAATGTATAGTGTGTGCCTTCTAAAAATGAAACCTACATCTATCTCTGAGCTGTGAAGAATATGTATTAAGGTTATAACAACCAACAAGAATGCACTTTTTATGTAGGAATCCATGATTAAATCGAGTCTTCCTGACTAGTGATTTAAATCATGATTTAAATCAAACTGATTTAAATCAAATCCACCCAGGCAAAAGGGAAGTAAAAATATTTTCAATGTAATGAAACCTATCATTAACCTAACAAAAAATGTAATTAAAAATCAATTATTAAAATTCTTAGCGTAGGGCATCTATACAATTGGAAGAACAAATGACTATAAAAAGTTCTCCTCCCACTGGAACTACAGAAAACTGATTATGTGGGAAATATTCACCTGATCTAAATGGCTAAATCCAACTCAATGCTCCAAAAGAAGGTGAAACTCCTGTACAGTTCAGTGTGGGAAAATTCCTTCCCAATCTCAAATTTGGCAAATGTGTTAGCACAGCATGTTTGAGCAAGAAAAATCCATATTTAAGAATGCAATATTATTTAAAACCCAAGATATCACAATTGTCCATTTATTCTTGGTGTAAAGAATTCCAAATATTTTTGTCTAAGGAAGTGCTTCAACACATATAATCTAAACTGCTGATTCTATTATTGCTAATAGTTAAGTATCTAATAATGCCCAAGTGTTTCCCCATACTTGTATAGTTGAAACAAAGTCTTACTGAAGTACGTACATACTGCAATAGATCACTAGCAACATCTCCTCCATCTTGTACACAAAATAAGCTCTTCAACCTGTCATAACTAAGACTGTGTCCTACTTCTGAGAAATTTATGTAGTAGTTGTTCTCTATACCTTCTCCAACAGTTCGTAAATTCTAATAGAAGTAAGATGCCCAAAATGAGACCGGTTACTCCAACTGGCATCTCACTAAGGCTTTGTGTAATCATTTACATTCTCTTGTTTACAATACTGCTATTTATTGTAAGTATAGGAGGCTTTTGGTAGTCTTTATTGTAATTGCAGTATTTCCTTGGCATTCTTCCACCAAAATTCACTAATGTCTGCTTTGTCTAAGATCTGTGAGGCATTTGAGACCTCTGAAAAGACCATGTGTCTCTAAACTTTCACACAGTCACTTTCCTCTCAAAACCCCATCTCAGCCTCTATGGCAATATTGCTCAAGCAGGGGACAGTTATAGGCTTACTGCTGGTCACTCACTTCTCAGGTCCTAGAGGATTCTCCACTAAACACAGATAGAATTGATACGAGTTAATGGTAACCACCAATTTACCGGGATGATGCCAAAGGGTAGGTGTCCTCCCCCGACTGCGGATCCACCCTCTCTTGCTCTACAGTCTTTTTCATGGTTGGGAAAGAGACATTGCCATACAAGATCAGAGCAGTGGTCCATCTAGTCCAGTAGCCTGTTTAATGGCCACCAATAATAAATATGTCAGTGGAAAGTGCAAAAAATCCTGTGGTGGGCAATTCTAGAATTAGAGAAGGGAAGTTTCTTCCTAATTTTGTCAGTTAGTGGTCTGGATTAAGGACTGAAGCATGAGGGTTTATATCTCTATATATGTTTTAAAAGATTATAATGCTGGATGTTCTGTTTGAATCATACTATGCTCTAGGATTCAACAATATCTTGTGGCAATGAATTTACAGATTTCCTGCGGCCCGTCACAGCTCCCCTCACCTCCAGCCCCCTTAAGCGCATTGCGTCCCTGCTCCTCCACCTACCTCCCAGCGCTTCCTGCCATCAAACATTTGGCAGCACTTAGGACTTTCCAGGGGGGAGGAGCGGGGGTGCAGCGTGCTCAGGGGAGGAGGTGGAGAAGAGGCGGGACCTCATGAAAGAGGTGGAGTGGGGCCGGGGGCTTTTGTATCTTTGTATGAAAAGGTGTCAGTGATGTGGCCCTCGGGCCAATATACTAGTCTCCATGTGGCCCTCCTGGTGATTTGAGTTTGAGATCCCTGGCGTAGAGAGTACGCTTATAAAGTTTGCGGACAATACCAAGCTGGGGGGGGGGGGAGGTTTGCAAGTGCTTTGGAGGATAGGATTAATATTCAAAATGATCTGGACAAACTGGAGAAATGGTCCGAAGTAAACAGGATGAAACTCAATACGGACAAATGCAAAGTACTCCACTTAGGAAGGAACAATCAGTTACACATATATAAAATGGGAAATGACTGCCTAGGAAGGAGTACTGCAGAAAGGGATCTGGGAGTCATAGTGGATCACAAGTTAAATATGAGTCAACAGTGTAACGCTGTTGCAAAAAAAGTAAACATTCTGGGATGTATTAAAGTATTGTAAGCAAGACGAGAAGTAATTCTTCTGCTCTACTCCACACTGATTAGGCCTCAACTGGAGTACTGCGTCTAGTTCTGGATGCCACATTTCAGGAAAGATGTGGACAAATTGGAGAAAATCCAAAGAAGAGCAACAAAAATGATTGGAGGTGTAGAAAATATGACCTGTGAGGGAAGACCGAAAAAATTGGGTTTGTCTAGTCTGGAGAAGAGGGGACATGATAACAAGAACATAAAAGGTTGTTACAAGGAGGAGGGAGAAAAATTGTTCTTCTTAACCTCTGAAGATAGGACGAGAAGCAATGGGCTTAAATTGCAGCAAGGGCAGTTTACGTTGGACATTAGGAAAAACTTCTTATCAGAGTGGTTAAGCACTGAAATTGCCTAGGAAGGTTGTGAAATCTCCATCATTGGGGATTTTTAAGAGAAGGTTGGACAAACACCTGTGAGGGATGGTCTAGATAATAATTAGCCTTGCCTTGAGTGCAGGGGTTTGGACTAGATGACCTCTCGAGGTCCCTTCCAGTTCTATGATTCTATGAAAATTTCTCCCAAGTTTCCTAGTTTCCATTTCGTATTTTACCTGTAACAGTCTGTGCTCCTTTCTACTGGCTTCACTTGAGCCGGGTTTCCACTCTCTGCAACTTGAACCTTACTGTTTTTATCCATACTGTTTATTTTCTTTCCTTCCTGCTTTCTTTTTTGTTTAGGCATATTCATACCTTCCGTGACTCAGCTACAGTATGCTTAAGTAATCCATACTGAATCTAGGGATTTTAATTTCCTCATTTTGGATTTCAGAGTCATTTTTATTAACATCATTTCTTTGCAGTCTCTCTTTCCAAACATGTCAAAACATCCACCCCTTTCATCTCTCACCCAAATGTGCTGATTTTTCCTAACCTATGCATATAGAAAGGAATGGTAATTAAATTCTTTCTAAGTCTGCATATTTTAGCTTTTAGATGTACCAGGTCTGTTGGAACCTCACTCTGAGCACTGGATCTTTACAAGATGGTAAATATGAATGTAATTCCTGTCTTCACATACCCACCCTAAAGCAACTGTTCTGTGTGCACTGCGGCCCACAAAGAACACTCTGCAACTATTAAAGCATACAGAATAGCACTAGGGAAGTCTATTGATCTGTTCTTTCATGGCAATTTCCTATTTTTCTAGACCATCAAAGAAGGAAAGCAGTGAAAATGGCAGAACACAAAGGAGATATTGCTCATTTATATAGGTTAGAAAAGTATTACTGCTCCCCAGCAATTAAAGGTGAATAAGCAAAAGTAAAATAAACTTCCCCTTTATGGCTCTTTGTAATTTATAAAACAAAACATTTTCAAGAACCAGTTTTTTCTGGAGCTCTTTTTAAAACACATTAGGTATAGGACGTTTACATTTACCGTTCTCTCCTGAACAAGCGTGGCAATACGCTGAAGGACCTAAATAGTTTTATTACACAAAGCTAATCTGAGCTGCAGATCTCTCTGCTCTCCGGATGGGGGAGAAGATATGCCAATTCTTACTTGTCTAAGAATAGCTTAATACATAAATACATACACAGACTATCACCTTGCAAAACTGTAATAAAAATCAATTGGCCTAGGCACACAATCTAGTTGCCCACCATTTACCATGAAGCCAAAGATGATGGGGGAAAAAAAAAAAAAGACTATTACGTTATCACACATTCAAAATAATTACTTGCCCCAAGTGGGAAAGAAGAATATTGTGAGGGGCTTGATTTATATTTTAGTAATATATAAAATATAATATTTTATACAATACAAAGAACCAGGTACTGACAAGAGAGGTTTTGCTCTGCAATTAATATTACAGGAAAGAGAAAGAAGAGAGAATAAAAACAAAACCAAGAAATAAAATGACCAGAGAAATTAAGGTAAAGACGAAAAGCAAATGGATGAGAAAAATAACAAAGATAAGAAATTTTACCAACCTAAAAGTTCAGTTGTTGTATTCATTTTCCTACATTTTACTGAATTTTCTTGGAACATATCCCACAACCCACCCCAGGGTTTGGGAAGATAAAGAAATTGCCAGTGAACCTTTTAACTTGCCGAACTCAGGTTCATAGGAAAGAACGTTTTGTTTTCTGAATTTCAAGAGTAAATGTTAAACGAGAGAAATTAGAAAGCTGTAGCAGTTACACATTTGGAGCTAGGTGTTTGCTATTTGAAGCTTTGTGGGTAATTAGATTTCATTATCTAAAAAAAAAGATCAGGTTGTAACCTATTGTATACTGTTAAGTTTAAACAACAGGTACCCCTTGCTTAGTTCTACTACTTACATGTTTATAGTGTTGATGATACAAGTTTTTACCTGCAAGTGTAACAAGTAAGCTTGTGTGCAAGAGCCATGTTACTTTTCATTAGGCTTATTTTAATTTGGCCTTTTATCACACTAAAACAGTTGGCTATCATCTGATTTCAGATCTAACAAGTGATACTTGTGTTTCTGGAAAAAAACTAGACACATATTTTGAAAAGTAATGCTTATTTACTTTAACCAACAACTTTTTAATGAACACTTAAAGTATTACAATAGAATAATTATAACTTATATGTAGCCTAATTTAACTGCTCAAACAAAAAACTGAATAGTTTACATTATGGAAAACTATATGCTTTGAAGCTATAATTGATACAGAAAGACTAGCTTAACCCACATATATCTTTCTGAAAGATATGGATTTAAGAAAAAACATAAGAAGTTTTTGAATGAAAAAACAAATAAACTACCTACCGAATGATCTACATGAATGCTATCTCCTGTGGGCCAGCGATGTTTGCTGGAGTAGCCACTCAACTGCTCACCAGCCTGCCTCTGGAAGAAATATCCAACTGTGGCATCATCCTGAGACCGTCCACTGAGGGGTACCTGGACATTGGAAGCACCTGACACTGTAGCTGTAGGGATGGTGTGAGGATTGTTTCCACCTGAACTGGGCCCTGAAGTTCCAGGCCCTGGCCCTGCTGTTCTTCCACCTACTGTTCCAGCTGGGGCAACCCCTATTCCAACCCCACTGGCTTCCTGACCAATGTTCGCATGCATCATTCCTCTTGTCTCCTGCCAGGTCACTTCATTCATGCCTAGGAGGACACATGGAATGCTCATTCCACGTAGAAACCTAAAAAGAAAAAGTCTTGATAACATAAAAGGCTTTCCAATGAATGTCTTTAAATACGCAGTTCTTATAATTAGGATTTCAAAAAAATCCAGAGTATATAAGAACAGTATTCTCTGTTGAAGATGTTGGCTTAAGCTTTTTCTATTTAATTAATTTAAAGTACTGTTATCAACCTAAGATGGCAGGGTTTTCGGAGACAATACATAGTATGGAGCCAAACTATCCTTGATCAAAATATAATTTCAGATCTTGAATTTAGTTTTTTATAATATCAACTGACATGTACATTCCTTCACATTAGGTCCTATAATTTCTGCTACCAACTTTGTTTTTCATAGCCTACAAACACTTTCACCTAAATAGTATGGAAGGCTAACTCCTAAATCTCAATGCAGATATGTCACAAGTGAAAAATGTTCAGTGTTATTCTGGTTGTAATTTTAATATCAAATTTCATATTAAAAACGCCTATGACCAAACTGGCAGTATATTTTGGCCTTTCACTGACCACAATTTTAATCTGAGCCTGAAATCTTTAGTCAGTCTGCCAACTTCCTTTTGAAGAATTTTATTTTTTGTTTGAAATAAGTATAACTGACAACCACACGCTTATTGATGAAAGACTGAAAATACCCATGATGAAGTGGACAAAGTAGCAATCAAAAAGTCAAAAAAATGCATGATCACTTTGCCCCCGCAGAGATTTTGGCAATAAAAACACAGGCGAGTCCATTCTTAGATGTTGGCAACAAAAACAGAGTTCATTCTTAATCTGGTAGAATGGACTCTGGCAATAAAAACAAAGGCGAGTCCATTCTACCAGATTAAGAATGAACTCTGTTTTTATTGCTAACATCTAAGAATGGACTCGCCTGTGTTTTTATTGCCAAAATATCTGATGGGGGCAAAGTGATCATGCATTTTTTTGACTTTTTGATTCCTACTTTGTCTATTTCATCAGGCTTATTGTCAATCTTACAGTGAAATTCATAGACCAGGAGCAGTACACAAACTAAGACAAAAATATCCTACAATGTAATAATTTATGGCATCTGCAAAAATGGTCAGAGTTATTTTTATTTTAAAGTACAGTCTGGAAGCTTTACAGTAAGTTTCATACCTTCCATAATCACTTAAGAGGAACAATATAAAACCTGAATGGAAAAAATTGTATGCAGAAAGCTCCTCACCCAGTTTTTAAGCGTAAAATTGTATACAAAAAGATCACGATCCCTTCTAATTCCTCTATGCATACATATATTTTATTCCCAGCGTTAACACCTCCTCCATGTACAATCATCATCATCAACAAAAAAAAGACACCATACTGTGGAATTGAGGTTTTTGCTATAACTCTGAATATGCATTGTTTTATTGCCATTGTAAGAAAAAATGCTGCTTAGATGTAGTTTTATTATTACAACAATAGCTGTTTACTTCACTGAAATGGCATTTCATAAACATGTTATGAATTCTGAGATTTCTTCAAACTCAACAATATAACAAACCCCCCAATGCAATATTTACAGAAGAATTTTGCAATATATATTCTACTGGAAATATAATCATGCATTAAGAATAATATGCCTAAAAACTATGAATGTGAAATAAAATGTGTAAGTTTTATTTTTCTTAATGAACATTCACAAAATTCATTCCAAGCAGCTCTGTGCTAAAATATATACTGTGAAAATTTAACGTTTGCATAATATGGCTCCAAGAAACTAAATACATGTGCATAGTAGCCTCTCTTTGAGCCTCAACATCACTTTTTTTTCCTTTTAAAAAACTAGCAGGCTTTAGTCCACTTTAAAGTTTTGTATATGATTTATATATAAATAAAGGAACTAAGTAACCAAATTAAAAAAACTAGTTTGGTACACTTATAATTGAAAAATTTATGCTCATATCAATGTTGGGTGAGCATGCTCACATTTAAAAAGTAGTTTCTGGACTGAGACTTTTTCTGTCAACCTTTATCTCCTTGTTCCCCCCTCCCCACACACAAAGAGAAAAAAAATCAATTATTTATGACATATGTAAGCACAAAGAGAGATTTACAATGGAAAAATAAGGCCGGGCAGTGCAGTAATTTGTATATGTCCATTTCTCCAATGCCTTCTCTACACTGGCTAAGTGAGAAGTAATTTAACTTTACCAGAACTGGTCAAATTGTAGATATACAGTTGGGCCTTAATTTACACAGTGGTTACGTTCTTGAAAAAACACCGTGCCAAAAGAAATCGCTTAAAAAGATACCAAGGGTCTATGGGAAATAAGGGTTTAGGTTCTAGGCTCTTAAGATGTCCTCCCTAATTCATCCAATAGAGGTTTTAAAATTAAATTTTTTTAATGAAATTTAAACTTGCTACTAACCTTCACTGATGTTAAGGATGAACTTGATATGATGATAATGCTGATGTTGTTGAAGTCAGAACTCTGAGGGTTCATCTGAGGAGGATGGGGAGTGTGGAGTAGTGGAGCAGCCAGGGTGGGACACTTGGGTGGGCGGGGAAGCACGAGGAATGGGGTTACAACTAACTGACCGTGCATAACTGAAACTGTGCAAAAAAATACCATGAAAATCGAGGCCTGTACAGTTGGGCCTTGATTTACACAGTGCGTTTTTTTGCATGATTTCAGTTATGCCCAGTCAATTAATTGTGACCCTTTATTTTTGTACATAGTATGGATTCACTTTTACATGGTCTGGCGCAATCACCAAGATGCGCAGGTCAGTGGCGTAGCCAGGACGGGACACTTGGGTGGGCCCAGATTTGGGTGTGTGGCAATGATGGGGGTGGGGGAGGGGAGGCTGCCTCCCCTCACCCCCTCCACAAGGCCGTGCAGGGGGTGATGGACACTCTGGCCAGGGGCCTTGCGACCCCAAGTGGACACCCGGGGAGTGGGATCAGGGCACAGGCATTTACGCCGCTCCACCCGACACTCCTGCCGGGAAGTGGGATTGGGGGCTCGCCTAGCTCCACTCACCTGGCGCTCCAGAAGGGGAGCAGGGTCAAGGGCTCGCCCCGCTCCATCCAGCGCTCCTGCTGGGGAGCGGGGGCTTACTCCATTCAGTCGGCGCTCCTGCCGAGGAACAGGATTGGGGCGTGGGCTAGCCCTGTTCTGCCCACCCAGCGCTCCTGCTGGGGATCAGGGTCAGGGTGCGGGGGCTTACCCCATTCCATCCAGCACTCTTGCTGGGGAGTGGGGTCGTGGAACAGGGGCTTACCTCACTCCACTCACCCAGCATTCTATCCAGGGAGTGAGCAAGACCCCACACCCTGACCCCACTCCCTGGCTGGAGCGCCGGGCGGAGCGGGGCAAGCCCCCGCACCCTGCTCCCCAGGTGCATGCCTGCAGCGATGCAGCCACTGGCCATTGTCCCCACAAGGCTGGCTGGAGGGGGTGAGGGGAGGTGGCCCCATCCTTCCTGCCTCCCCTCCCCAATCATGCCCACCCACCCATGTGTCCCGCCCTGGCTATGCTGCCGCTCCACACTCCCTGGCCTCCCCAGATGAGCCCTCGGAGTTCTGACTTCAACAACATCAGCATTATCATATCAAGTTCATCCTTAACATCAGTAAAGGTTAGTAGAAAGTTTAAATTTCACGATCAATTTTTAATTTAAAACCTGTATTGGATAAATTAGGGAGCTCATCTTGTGAGCCTGGAATCTAAAACACTTATTTCCCATGGACCCTTGGTATCTTTTAAAGGGATTTCTATTGGCACGGTGTTTTTTCAAGAATGTAACCACCGTGTAAACTGAGGCCAGACTGTATTTGGAAACATTTGATGAAATTGTCAAAATTTTTAACAGACTACCAACTCCGATTTGTAAGGAAAAATCATATATGTTGATTAAAATATATCTATGCTACAATACGTGATATTAATATGATGATCTATATTTAAGGCCCTACCAAATTCACAGTGCATTTTGGTCAATTTCACAGTCATAGAATTTGAAAAATCCTAAATGTCATGATTTCAGCTATTTAAATCTGAAATGTCACAGTGTTGTAATTGTAGGGGCCTAACCCAAAATGAAGTTGTGGGGGGTTTGCAAGTTTAGAATCATAGAATCATAGAATATCAGGGTTGTAAGGGACCTCAGGAGGTCGTCTAGTCCAACCCCCTGCTCAAAGCAGGACCAATCCCCAATTAAATCATCCCAGCCAGGGCTTTGTCAAGCCTGACCTTAAACTTCAAAGGAAGGAGATTCCACCACCGCCCTAGGAAACGCATTCCAGTGTTTCACCACCCTCCTAGTGAAAAAGTTTTTCCTAATATCCAACCTAAACCTCCCCCACTGCAACTTGAGACCATTACTCCTTGTTCTGTCATCTGCTACCACTGAGAACAGTCTTTGGAACCCCCTTTCAGGTAGTTGAAAGCAGCTATCAACCCCCCACCATTCTTCTCTTCCGCAGACTAAACAATCCCAGTTCCCTCAGCCTCTCCTCATAAGTCATGTGTTCCATGACTAATAATTTCTGTTGCCCTCCACTGGACGCATTCCAATTTTTCCACATCCTTCTTCTGGTGTGGGGCCCAAAACTGGACACAGTACTCCAGATGAGGACTCACCAATGTCGAATAGAGGGGAACGATCACATCCCTCGATCTGCTGGCAATGCCCCTACATATACATCTCAAAATGCCATTGGCCTTCTTGGCAACAAGGGCACACTGACTCATATCCAGCTTCTCGTCCACTGTAACCCCTAGGTCCTTTTCTGCAGAACTGCTGCCGAGCCATTCGGTCCCTAGTCTGTAGCGGTGCATGGGATTCTTCCATCCCAAGTGCAGGACTCTGCACTTGTCTTCGTTGAACCTCATAAGATTTCTTTCAGCCCAATCCTCTAATTTGTCTAAGTCCCTCTGTATCCTATCCCTACCCTCCAGCATATCTACCTCTCCTCCCAGTTTAATGTCATCTGCAAACTTGCTGAGAGTGCAATCCACACCATCCTCCAGATCATTAATGAAGATATTGAACAAAACTGGCCTGAGGACTGACCCTTGGGGCACTCCACTTGATACCGACTGCCAACTAGACATGGAGCCATTGATCACTACCCATTGAACCCAACAATCTAACCAGCTTCCTATCCACCTTGTAGTCCATTCATCCAGCCCATACTTCTTTAACTTGCTGGCAAGAATACTGTGGGAGACAGTGTCAAAAGCTTTGTTAAAGTCAAGGAACAACATGTCCACCGCTTTCCCCTCATCCACAGAGCCAGTTATCTCGTCATAGAAGGCAATTAGATTAGTCAGGCATGACTTGCCCTTGGTGAATCCATGCTGACTGTTCCTGATCACTTTCCTCTCCTCTAAGTGCTTCAGAATTGATTCCTTGAGGACCTGCTCCATGATTTTTCCAGGGACTCAGGTGAGGCTGACTAGCCTGTAGTTCCCAGGATCCTCCTCCTTCCTTTTTTTAAAGATGGGCACTACATGAGCCTTTTTCCAGTTGTTCAGGACCTTCCCCGATTGTCATGAGTTTTCAAAGATAATGGCCAATGACTCTGCAATCACATCTGCCAACTCCTTTAGCACTCTTGGATGCAGCGCATCCGGCCCCATGGACTTGTGCTCGTCCAGATTTTCTAAAATAGTCCCGAACCACCTCTTTCTTCAGAGGGCTGGCCATCTCCTCCCCATGCTGTGCTGCCCAGTGCAGTAGTCTGGGAGCTGACCTTGTTCGTGAAGACAGAGGCAACAAAAGCATTGAGTACATTAGCTTTTTCCACATCCTCTGTCACTAGGTTGCCTCCCTCATTCAGGAAGAGGCCCACACTTTCCTTGACTTTCTTCTTGTTGCTAACATACCTGAAGAAACCCTTCTTGTTACTCTTAACATCTCTTGCTAGCTGCAACTCCAGGTGTTATTTGGCCTTCCTGATATCACTCCTGCATGCCCAAGCAATATTTTTATACTCTTCCCTGGTCATTTGTCCAATCTTCCACTTCTTGGAAGCTTCTTTTTTGTGTTTAAGATCAGCAAGGATTTCACTGTTAAGCCAAGCTGGTTGCCTGCCATATTTACTATTCTTTCTACACATCGGGATGGTTTGTCCCTGTAACCTCAATAAGGATTCTTTAAAATACAGCTAGCTCTCCTGGACTCCTTTCCCCCTCATGTTATTCTCCCAGGGGATCTTGCCCATCAGTTCCCTGAGGAAGTCAGAGTCTGCTTTTCTGAAGTCCAGGGTCCGTATTCTGCTGCACTCCTTTCTTCCCTGTGTCAGGATCCTGAACTCGACCGTCTCATGGTCACTGCCTTCCAGGTTCCCATCCACTTTTGCTTCCCCTACTAATTCTTCCCGGTTTGTGAGCAGCAGGTCAAGAAGAGCTCTGCCCCTAGTTGGTTCCTCCAGCACTTGCACCAGGAAATTGTCCCCTACACTTTCCAAAAACTTCCTGGATTGTCTGTGCACTGCTGTATTGCTCTCCCAGCAGATATCAGGGTGATTGAAGTCTCCCATGAGCACCAGGGCCTGCGATCTAGTAACTTCCGTTAGTTGCCGGAAGAAAGCCTCGTCCATCTCATCCCCCTGGTCCGATGGTCTACAGCAGACTCCCACCATGACATCACCGTTGTTGCTCACACTCTAAACTTAATCCAGAGACTCTCAGGTTTTTCTGAAGTTTCATACTTGAGCTCTGAGCAGTCACACTGCTCCCTTACATACAATGCTACTCCCCCACCTTTTCTGTGCTGCCTGTCCTTCCTGAACAGTTTCTATCCATCCATGACAGTACTCCAGTCATGTGAGTTATCCCACCAAGACTCTGTTATTCCAATCACATCATAATTCCTTGACTGTGCCAGGACTTCCAGTTCTCCCTGCTTGTTTCCCAGGCTTCTTGCATTTGTGTATAGGCACTAGAGATAACTCGCTGATCGTCCCTCTTTCTCAGTATGAGGCAGGAGCCCTCCCATCTCATGCGCTCCTGCTTGTGCTTCCTCCTGGTATCCCACTTCCCCACTTACTTCAGGGCTTTGGTCTCCTTCCCCCAGTGAACCTAGTTTAAAGCCCTCCTCACTAGGTTAGGCAGCCTGCTTATGAAGATGCTCTTCCCTCTCTTCGTTAGGTGGAGCCCGTCTCTGCTATCCTTATTTCTGCGCTGCTGCAGGCGGTGGTGCTGCCTTCAGAGCTGGGCAGCTGGAGAGCAGTGACTGCTGGCTGCGAGCCCCGCTCTGAAGGCAGAGTCACGGCAAGCAGCAGCATGGAAGTAAGGAAGGCAGGGTATGGTATTGCCACCCTTACTTCTGCACTGCTGCTGGCTGGGCACTGTCTTCAGAGCTAGGTGCCTAGCCAACAGCTGCCACTCTCCAGACACCCCGTTCTGAAGACAATGCAGAAGTAAGGGTGGCAGTACCCTCTAAAATAACCTTGCGATACCCTTGCAACTCCCTTTTGGGTCAGGACCCCCATTTGAGAAATGCTGGTCTCCCCCATGAAATCTGTATAGTATAGGGTCAGAGCACACAAAAGACCAGATTTCATGGTCTGTGATGTGGTTTTCAGGAAGGATCCTACCAAATTCACGGCCAATCTATATTGAACAGTGAGCATGTCCAAGTCACAATATTTTGTTTTGGACATATTCTTGCAAATTCTATTTGATAAGAGTCCTGCACATATCTATGGATTCAATAATTTTGCAGCTGCTGCATTTCAGAGAGTGCAATGAAAATCTCCTGGATTTTCCTCCAGGAAAATATTCCTCTCTCAACACCCAGGATGGTCATCTCGTAACTGTTACAGGGCCATGTCTCCAACATGTACAAATTAGCTCTCCGAGAGTCACTTCCAGAATGGATAATTCATCAGGGCCTAAAAATAAACTGACAGATAACAAAATGTACACCTTAATGATACTTCTACAGGTAAGACCTGGTTTTGGTTCACCAACTAGATATCTCACACTCCAGACTGGGAAATACTGCCAAATGAGCTAGAAGTACTGCTGACAAATTCTGAAGGGGATAAACAAAGCCCCCCTGAAAATAAAGTCTCAGCAATATGCAAGCTATTAGCAGAAAGGAAAGATTTTATACATACCTATTTGAAATCACACAGAAACACTTAGAACCTGAGTAAACGCTAAGTGATCTGAAGGTGTTTTTATACACATACAGCTGTATAGTATTTCTACTATATTACTACAAAGTGGCTTGAAACATTGTTATTAAAGGCACTATGCAAACTTAACTTCTTGTTACAGGAGAAGAAAAAAAGCCTTTCAGTGACGGACTTCTTATTCCATTTCACAGAGCTTGGGTATTGGCTTAGTGACAATGCTGGAACGGTTCCACTGTGTGGAGTAAGCAAGAAAATAGTTGTGTTATGGGTGGAAAAACTTCACCCTGGATGAGGGAAGTATTTTTCAACTAAATTTTTTAGAAAGAGAACAGAAGCAGGAAGAGCAACTAATATATCTCATGCCTGTGAACACAGCTTATACAACCTAACTAGTATCTACATGACCTACCCATCACACTTTTATAAGGTCACTTTAGTAGTTTTTATTTAGAAATGAAAGGTCTATTTTCTTCCCCTAAGAAAATGCTGAGTGCAAATATCTTTGTTACATTTAAAAAGTGATATTGCAGACTTCCTCACCCCCCCATACCTCAGCATTAACATCAAGAATAATATTTAGGAATTTTTACTGCAATCAAGAATGACACTCTACATAATCCTGTACACCAGAAAGAAGGCATCAATGTATGTGAATAGGAATAATGAAAGTTAATCATTGCCCATCTAACAACTTATGTTCTTAAGAAGGGCCATACAGGGTCAGACCAATGGTTCACTCATAGCCCAGTATCCTGTCTTCTGACAGTGGCCAGTGCCAGACACTTCAGAGAAAAAGAATAGAACAGGGAAATCATCAAGTAATCCATCCCAGGTCATCCAGCCCCAGCTTTTGGGATCTCTTAACATTTCAGAAACAACTGTACAAAGCAGAGACTCGAATTCTCAAGATAAAGCATTTTAGAAAGTTCTGTACACACAAATTATTAGTACACACATACATGCACACCTAGACAAGGGGAAAACTGGACAAGAGTAAAACAGGAAAAATGCTACTAAGTTAGTTTGAAAAACCTGGGAATGAGTCTAACTCCCTGCTAATGCTGTCCCACAATATGTACAGAATCTCTCACACACAACTAAACAAATGGGAATGAAGTTACTTATTGTTTAATATACTACAATCAGGCAATAAACACCAATCTTAAATATATATTGCAACCCTACATTAAAACTGATTTTTCCCCTAGGACAAGGAAAAATGATCTTTTCTCTCTACCAATGAAAATGTATTAGCTATAATAGATTTCACTGCAGCTACCATTTAAGGGAAGTCAATTGCACTCTTCCTGGTCAAACCCCTCCAAATTTTTGCACTACTGATAAACATCACAATGGATAACTATTTCTCACTTTTGATTACTGTAATTGCCTAGCCACCATTCTATTGCTTCCCTCCCCACAAAAAAACAGACAGAAAAATGATAAAGATTAAAATAGCACGTGTATACACATACATGATATTCATGCAATAAATTGAAGAACCATGCGATAAAACTGCATTTATCAAGCACCTCCTTACCTGCATTTGCCCATTAGGTCTATCTCCTCTGGGACTACCTCTAACTTTCCAAACCCTTGAGCATCTTCAAGCAGCTGCCAGATGCTTTGTTTAAAAAACAAAACAAATAAAAACTGCCACAAAATTCAATCTTCCCCAATTCTAATTTCCTCACCACCTTCCCCTACCAAAAAAATATTTACAGTGGTCAATATTCAGTCACGGACCAATGAAAGGTTGAAGATCCAACACCTCTTTATACCATTGCAAAAATGAGATCCAGCTTTCCAACAATATGCACAATACCTGTTTCTAAACCAACAAAGATCCTGAAGTATATAGGCATTAAAACCCTCCAGACATCAAAATTAGCAGCACTATATGTGTGTGCGTGTGTGTATATATATAGATAGATAGGCAGGCAGGCATTTTAAGTATATTTACAGATTTCAAGAATGTATTTGTTTTCATTTTCCTCTCCCTCCAACGCCTACATAGTTTGAATCATCATAATTAAAGGAGCCCGACTATTCAGTTGTGGGACAAAAAGGACCATGAATAAAATAATTAGGACACACATTTCCAAAAACCACTTCTATTAATATGTAACATATAGAGAATGTAAAATGTTTGGTATAAAGGTTTTATGGGCACTCATTTGCAATGATATATAAAACTCATGAATGCCTTTATCACTTGGTAGTAATGACGCACCCCAAACTCACTTGATAAAACCTCTAAACCACACCACCATGTAAAATACAATACTTTTTTAGTGTTTTGACATTGTGCTTGCTTTGTACACAATGCTTAGTACACCAGATGAGTATAAAATGCTCAACATGTATCACTTTACTTTCACAGAATTAAAGACACAGTTTAAAGTGAAGTGCACACAAAACTTCATAGCAACAAAGCCCAAAAATCTCTTGTATGACTATTAAAACATTTTTTAAATTATCTGCAATAATCGAATAAAAATGTGATCCGCTCTGCATTTAGTTGTATTGTGACAATGGTTATATTTTGCAATAATGTTTTCTCTGATTTTGTGTGTGCAGATAGAGATATATTAAAGAAAAAATAAAATCCAACATTTAATTGTGTGGCATCAACTATAAAATGTGCATTTAGTATTCCTACCTACCCTCATGGCTCTACAAAAAAAAAAGACTTAGATATCCTTAGTAACCAGGTGAAATATAATAACCTGTAATACACAGGAGATCAGCCTAAATGATCTAAGGGTCTGGCCTTAAACTCAATGAAAGCAATGAAAAACCCTTGCTCACATTTCCAAAACGTTTCCTGTGTCTTGATCTCAGTTGTGCCCTTCAGTGAGAATTGCTCTCCCAATTCCTTGCCACCCTTCCCCTCCCCACCACAGATCCGTTTTTCAGGGATGAATTCATCTCTTTCATCTAAATCCCATCACATCCCTCGGCGTAAACTCCTCACCAAGTCTTTCCTCCCTCCTCACCCAAAGCGTAGTAAGCTCCCGCACCAAACGGGTGCGTGCTGTTAGCATTCTTAAGGTGCTTTAAGGGTCACACGGAAGTCCCCACCCCACAACACTCTCCCAACCACAACATACACTTCCCCTCCAGAATGTCCCTTCCCCTCCTTCTCCCAGACAGTCCCTCCCCGAGCCCCCGGCCACACACCCCTTCCTTCCTACACCCTCCTTTCCCCAGGCTGCCCCTCCCCCATATACACCCCTTTCCCCCAGGCTGCCCCTCCCCCATATACACCCCCGCTTCGTTCCCCCCACCCCTCCGCTCCCTCCCCACGCCTTTGTGCTGCTCCCTACAGGGCCCAAGCTGAGCGGCACAAAGGCAGAGGAAAGGGCAGCCACCATCGACCAGGCCCCGACCAGCCGGGTTACCAGCCACAACATGGCCCCCGAGGCCCGAGACAAAAGGGGGCTCCGTCCGCCCCCCCGCCGCCGCCGCCGCCTCCTCGACTAGCCCGGCCCCAGGAGATACTCACGGGCTGGCTGGCGGCGCTGCTCCCTGCAACGGAGCCGGACAGGGCCCTGGAACACCCCTGTCCCCGCCGCCCGCCCCCACCTCCGGGTCTCGCCTTCCTCCCCTCCCCCCCACCACCTCAGCCGCCAGAGACTCACAACAACATGGCGAGAGAGACCCACACACACTCAGAGCAGCAACCCCCACTGCGCAGGCGCGCTGTGGCCGGGGCGGAGGCGGGGCGAGCAGCAGGAACCCGCGAGTCCCTTCCGCCGCGCGCCAATCACCGGCGTTGGCGCGGCGTCTGCGCGCGCTTTGATGTGCCCTCCCAGCGGCCCCGCGCGAGGGGAGGGGAAGAGAGGCGGTCGACGCGGTAGCGGCGTTCCAAATGCGGAACTCCGGGCACCTCATTGTTCCATCCTTCTGCACAGCGTGCGATGGGACGATGCTTTAGGGCCTGATCCAGCTCCCGCTGGAGTCCACGGGTAGTGAAAGACGTTAATTACAGTAATAATAATAATGAAAACCCCCCACCTCACCAAACAAGACTAGGCTGTGCTACAGGGGTGAATCCTTGTCATGCAACTGGCGTAGAGGTTAAGCCAACTTTGATGGGCCAGTCCTCAAATAATTCTGAAATTATGGTTTAATGAAAAAAATTGATTTCACCTCACCACCAGTTCTTTGTCTTAAGCAGCATGGCACACACAGATGTGTTTCATAAATCAACCATTAACCCAAACATCAGTAAATAGAACTGATATTTACAATATTTTTTTCCCATACACATTGAACAAGTATGTATTTTCAGTCTAAAAATAACTACTTTTAGAAAAAAAAAGGAACAAACAATGAGTACAGCCTCCAGGAAAGAATAAAATGTGTGCCTATTCTATAATCGGCTGCAGAAAACTGGGAGGGTTCTTGGAAATTTAAAGATGCAATATATAGAAAAAACCCTCACTTTTATACCAACACACACAGCATTTTACAAAATCTAATAAAAAACAGAAGTTCCAACCCCTGACAAAGCTGAAACCTGTTTAAGCACTGAAAACATATTGATAGTCCAATGTTGGATGTCAACACATCCACTCTTTCAACTATTACTCACGTGACTACCAGTGGCCCTAAATCCCAGTCCAAATGTCACCTTATTACTGATGCCAAGTGCTGTAAAGCCAGTTTAACCAGCTACATGGGGATTTCCCCAGCTGAGGGGGATTTCCCAGGCTGTTGCCCCCTTACTAACATTCAGTGGGGGTGTTTTGGTTGGCTAGCTCCCAGTACTAAAAGGGGAAGGGTCTATGGGAAATCAGGACCCTGAGACTGATAGTCCCCAGGAACAATGGGGAGAGGCCAGTGCTCCAGGTCAGCCTGAATGACAGGGCAGGCAGGCTAATCAGGGAGTCAGGAGGCCAGGGAGGTCCCATCCTCCATACGAGCTGGATTTGCCTGGGTCAGACAGAGTGGGGCCGGGCTAAGGAGAAAGCAGGGGCCCAAGCTAAGCTAGGGAGCAGAGCTGTGCCAGATCCAGAGGGACCAGAAAAGCAGCCTAGAGAGAGCAGACCTGTCCTGGGAGCAGAGCTGTAGCAACCAGAGGCAGAGGGGCCAAAGAAGCAGCCCAGGGAGCTGGAGGCAGAGCAGCAGTGCTGAGACAGAGTGGTGGAGCTGGGGCTGGGGCAGTCTGGAGCTGGGTGCGGTGAGCAGCTGGGAAGAGCGAGGGGGACCCAGGGCAGCGGGCCCAGCACAGGGAGATGCCTCAGCCAAGAGGCTCTGCAGGCCAGGCTTGGATTGTAACACCAACAGGGCGAGGGCGACACTGGGAAGAAGGGTCCTACCACTTAGAGCCTGAGAGCGTGTGGCCACCACCAGAGCAAGTGTCCAGCCCACAGCATCCCTGCAGCACAGCCAGGGCCGGAGAAGGAGGCCTGGGACTTACAAGGAACAGACTGTGAACTGCCCTGACATTCCAGAGACACTGTTTGTAATGTTCCTTGCTACAGAGCGGGTTGATGTGTTTCCTTTAACCTTTCCCACTTTTCCTTATTCTTTTTAAAATTAATTGTTGATTAAATAACTTGCATTTGCTTTAAATTGTATGTAATGGTCAGTGGGTCAGAGAAGTACCCAGTGCAGAGAGAGTACCCCGGAGTGGGGACACCCTAGCCCCTGTCCTAGGTGACCACAGCAGAGTTGGGGGTGGAGCCCCCCAGGAATCCTGGTCCCAGCCTTGTTGCAGTTACGAGGACTCTGCCAGATAGGAGAGTGGAAGGGGAGTCCTCAAGGGCAGGGAGGCCACTGGGTAAAAGGAATTGGAAGAGAGGACTCAGATCCTTTCGCTAGCCCACTTCACGGGGGTAGTGCAGAAGCCAGGAAAGTTCCCCACAATAGCGGGACTATTCCCCCGCTTACACATAGAACCAATGCAGTGGTTCCCAAGGCACTACGCTCAGAGCAGGGAGGCCTAGCTAAGGGAAAGATAGCATGGTAGAAGCACAACTACACTCTAGCCATTCCCAGGAGACAAAACAGCCCTTGGCAAACATAGGCATAACATGCATAAGTTACAGGCTGTTCTCAGATTTTGAGAGGATTTGGGAACTTCGACTGACGTACAGCACCTCTGAAAAATCAGGCCCTCAGCATCTCAAATTGAGCATCTAAAATTAGTGATCACTTAAAAAATATTCTGCTAACCTTTCCTTCACTTTCTTCATTTGTAAGATGTGGACAGTACCACTTTCCTACTGCACAATAGTGTTTGTGAGAATTATCTAATGCTTGTAAAATGCTTTGAAGTGCTACATGCCTGTAAGTGCTAAGTATTTTTTGATCAGCATAAACTTCAGAAATATATGTGATCTCTACCTGGTCTAACTGGTCCTTTGTATTAGAGGATGAAAAATAAACACGTAAAGAAAAGAAAAATGTATAAATGCAATCAATTAACAAATTTGTTTGAAAAATAAAACTATGGCAATTAAAATAAAGTAGGAACTAATTATCACATTAAGAGTAGCATTCAAACTTTTGGCTCACGCTACCAAAAAAAAAGCCACTCTTGGTTTTGTGCTGAAGGGAAACTTAAAAGTACTTATTAATAGTTTAATTTGATATTAATCCATTTTTGAGCTTCTTAATAAAAATGTTAGGATATAAATGTTAAGGCATTAATAATTGATGAATGATTTCCCAAGCACTCTCCAGGGGTTTCTTATGAATCACACATCAACCTGGTTTTACTTTATTTGGTCTTCTCACTGAGTATCAGCATCATCAGCAAGATACGTAGCTGTAGGAATAGAGTCAATTAGTATTCCATATGTTGGACCTGCAGCTGAATGCAACATATAATAGGTACTACATAAATGGTGCCTGTTTATCATTATTATCGTGGTGGGTGTGGCTGTGTGTTAACCTGGGCATCCTCCTCAACTCAGACCTCTCTAGGTCATCACATTCAGGCTATGTCCAAATCTTGCAGATTCTTTCTGCATAGCATCTCTACAATACCACCTTTCCTATCCATTCACACAGCTAAAACTCTCCTCCAAGCTTTCATCGTCTTGATTACTACAACATCCTTCTCTCTGCCCTTAACAAATGCAACCCTGTTCCGCTCGTATCCATTCAGAATGCTGCTGAAAAGATCACTTTCATAGCCTTTCACTTAGACCAAATCACCCCTCTCTTTATATCCTTTCTCTCACTCCCTCTTGTATCCTGCATTAATTACCTGTCTTCACTTTCCCTTCACAGCCTATCCATACCCTACCGATAATTTCTCATCCACTATCAAAAGGGCTTCCAATTGGCTCTTGATACCAGCCTCCATTGCCCACTTGTTAAATTTTCAAAGAAGCATATTCGTGTTTTCTCCCATTCTACCCCTCACGCTTGGAAGGAGCTCCCCATAAACATCCGCAAAACTAATGTATTAATCTCTCCTTAAAACTCTCTTTTGCCATGATGCCCATAAAAAACATGACAATGGTTAAGCTGCTGGTGTGCTGAGACCACAAACTATCATGAGGATCAATATTGTCTAACTGTTTCCTTGTGCTCCCCCATCTGTGTATCTGTATCTATCTGTCATCTCTTGTCTTATTCTTAGATTGTAAGCTCCTTCAAGCAGGAACTGTCTTTGTTCTATGTTTGTACAGTGTGGACCACAAAGGGGTCCTGGTCCATGACTAGAGCTCCTAGGCACACTGCTAAAATAATACAAATAAAATAAGTTAATAATATAATAATAGGGGCTGGGTTACACCTTTTTGTTATGTGTGAGGTGTAACCACCACCCTTCATGTTAGGCAACCTCTCTCCTAAAACACAGGCATATGTGAGTCCACTCAGGAATTTGAACCATGTGGGCAGAGGAGTTTTTGCTGGGCATTGTTTGGGTAAGGGCATGCGTGGGTGTGGATGAGAATCAGGAGAGAGATAGAACAGAAAGAGTCACAGCCTGAACAAGCAGCTGGCAGCACAACCCTGAGAAAAGCCTAGAGAGAAAGCTGAAAGAAGTTTGGGTTTGTGAGCAAAGAAAATATCTCTTCTTATTTTGGTTCCTTCTGTCTGTGTTCAGAGAAACAGAACTTTGTACATTCTTTGTAAATAAACAAGATTGCATCAAAAGGTACTAGACTCCATCATTAGTTTCTCCTCCTCACTGGAAGAATCTACAAGACTCCAAATTTTTGCTAGTGGCTTGGGTCAAAAGGGATAACAATGACAATGTTTATATTTAGAACCCATAGAAGAGTCACAACTAAATGACAATGCTTTCATAGTAGCCATGTGTTAGATTGATAATACTTAACTTTTTTATAAATATACAGGCTGCTGTAAGGTTTAATTAGTTGGCCATTGCCCCCTAAACAGTATTTCTGCTTTTGAAGTAGGCAGGATAACACTGTTCTGCAAAGATTTTAAGTGAAAGATCAGTGTGTCAAGTGTACAGCCCAACCTAAACATTGTCACCAATGACGTTACCACAAATAAATATCCTATAATAAATACCATAGCAGGTCTAGGTTACAGACTGAACCAGGAACACTGATTTCCTCAGTTGGCCAACTTTTGTTCCTGAGTCACTCAGTTCCCCTTAATAGCCTGTGATATAAATAGATATACATAATAAACATACCTCAGCATCACAACAGTCAGAGATGGCTATTCATTGTAATAGAGTGTGAGTAACCAATGACATCATTTTGTGTATGTGAATGTGGACCCAAAGCAGGGATAACAGCTGGCTTTCAGATTTTGTATTGCTTGGCCTCAGATGATTCCACCTTGTTCACAGTTGAGCAAGTATAATCTTGTCTTTTTTTAGATAATAGATGTCTCAATAGGACTATAATTTTCTCTGATTCAGACAGGGCCTGTGCAAGGAGGTTTGGTGCCTTAGGCGAAACTTCCACCTTGCGCCGCCCCTCCTGCCCTGCGGCAGCTCCCTGCCGCCACCCTCTCCCCTCGGCCCGGGGAGTCCCCTGCTGCAGCTTCCTGCCGCCGCCCCCTCCCCTCAGCCCGGGTAGCCCCCCCTTGCGGCAGCTCCCCACCACCCCCTCAGCCCAGGGAGCTGCGTGGAGCAGCTCCCCGCCGCAGCTCACCTCTGCTCCGCCTCCTCCCCGAGCACGCCGCTTCTGCTGTTTGGCGCACAAGCCTGGGAGGGAGAGAAGCAGAGCGGGGCGGTGCTCAGGGGAGGAGGCGGAGCAGAGGTGAGCTGGGGCGGGGAGCGGTTCCCCTGTGCTCCCCCCCCATTACTTGCTGCAGGCGGCCCTCCCCGCGCCCCCCTGCCCCAGCTTACCTCCGCTCCACTGCTGCCCCCAACCACTTGGCGCCCTAGGTGACCACCTAGTGGTTGCACCGGCCCTGGATTCAGTTAGTGAACTGTTAATGCGTAGCTCTTCAAGATGAGGGTACACCATAGTTTATGCAATCAAAATCACGTAGTGCACTTAGTACACAGTACAGCTGAAGCTGTAAATAAGATTAGTTTCAATTTGAGTCTTGTGCATATTGTGTAAAAAAAAAAAAAAGTAGATAAGTATTCTAATTTTAGTCCCTATTAAAAGGCCCTGGAAGTTCAAAGAAATAGCCTAGGTAATGAATATAACCATTTTGATAATAAGAGCATTTGTGCCTGCCATCAATGTATTGTTTTGCAACCTACTCTTTACTAACTGATAGAGGTGATGAAAGAGGGAAAATACTCAAGTGTGTCAATCTGCTTGGGGGCATACAAACCAGATGAAAGGTTTGCTCCCTTTTCCAAGAAGCTTACAATTGAAGGCTCTGATCCTGCAAAGACTTATGTGGTGCTTAACTGTATGCATGTGAGTAATCCCATTGACTTCAATAAGGCCTGGTCTACACTACTGCGTTAGGTCGACATATGCCATGTTGGTCGAATTTAAAAAATGAGTGTCTACACTACCGAGCCCTTTCTGCTGACCTAAAGGGCTTCTAAAATTGACGCCGGTACTCCACCTTGGCGAGAGATGTACCACTAGAGTCGAACTTCCTGGGTCGAATTAGGGGTAGTGTAGACACAATGCTGTGTAATTCGACGGGATTGGTATCTGGGAGGTGTCCCAGAGTGCTCCAATGTGACTGCTCTGGATAGCACTTTCACCTCCACTGCACTTCAGTCAGGTACACAGGAAAAGCCCTGGGAGCGGCTGAATTTCATTTCCTGTTTGATCAGCGTGGAGAGCTCACCAGCACAGCTGACCATGCCTGTCCAGGGTCGCAAAGGTGCTCCAGCATGCAGCATACAGGAGACACTGGATCTGATTGCTGTGTGGGGAGAAGAGTCTGTGCAGGCAGAACTCCAAACCAGCAGAAGAAATGCTGACATCTATGGCAAAATCGCACAGGGCATGTGGGGACAAAGGCTACACCAGACACAGACAGCAGTTCCACATGAAAATAAAGGAGCTCAGGCAAGCATACCAGAAGATAAGGGAGGCGAACAGTTGCTCTGGTTCTGAGCCACAGATATTCTGCTTCTGTGAGCAGCTGCATGCGATTCTAGGCAGGGACTCCACCAGTACCCCAACCAAGTTCCATATCCTCCTCTCCCAGACATCCTAGAAAAGAATGCAGGGCAGGGTGGGGGAAGCTCCGTTATCCCTTGAACTCAACTCCAGGGGATGGTTCATCAAGCAGAATCCTCTCAGTCCTACAGCTTTGATTGCTAGACAGTGCAATTGTAATAAGGTATGAGTCCTTGCTCCCCCCTCCCCCCCGTGTTATCAGGCCCTTAGACCCGGGTTATCTTTGCTATTCATTGCTGTCTCTGTTCAGTGTTTGTTAGCATAATAAAAATGCATGGATTGAGGACAAGAGGCTCTTTATTCACTGTGCAGGCTGTGGATAGTGGGGGTTTAGTTTACAGGGCAGTACCTGCAAAAAAAGGGGCAACTTAGTAAGGAACAACACACAGAACTGTCACATCAGTGTTGGGTCACTCATGAAATTGGTTTTCAAAGCCTCTCGGAGACGCAGTGCACCTCGATGTGCTCTTCGTATTGCCCTGGTGTCTGGCTGCTCATAATTGGCAGCCAGGCAATCTGCCTCAATCCGTCACCCTGCTAGAAACTTTCCCCCCTTACTTTCACAGATCTTATGGCGCACACAGCAAGCAGCAACAACAATGGGAATATTGCTTTAATTGAGTTCTAACCTAGTGACTAAATTGCGCCAGCGCCCCTTTAAACATCCAAAGGCACATTCTACCACCATTCTGCATTTGCTCAGCCTATGGTTGAACTGCTCCTTACTGCTGTCCAGGCTGCCTGTGTATGGCTTCGTGAGCCGTGGGAGCAAGGAGTAGGCTGGGTCCCCAAGGATAACTGTTGGCATTTCAACATCACCAATGGTAATTTTCCAGTCTGAGAAGGAAGTTCCTTCTTGCAGCCTTCTGAAGAGACTGAAGTTCCTAAAGATGCATACGTCATGTACCTTTCCCAATCATCCCACGTTAATATCAGTGAAATGGCCCTTGTGATCCACTAGCGCTCGCAACACAATTGAGAAGTACCTCTTGCGGTTTATGTACTCTTTGGCAAGGTGGTCTGGTGCCAAGATAGGGATGTGCATTCTATCGCCCCACCACAGTTAAGGAACCCCATCACAGCAAAGCCATCCTCTATGTCCTGCATGTTTCCCAGAGTCATTACCCTTCTTAGCAGAAGTGAATTGATTGCCCTGGCTACTTGCATCACAGCAGCTCCCACAGTAGATTTACCAACTCAAAAGTGATTCCCAACTGACTGGTAGCAATCTGGCATTGCAAGCTTCCACAGGGCTATCACCACTGGCTTCTCAATTATCAGAGCAGGTCTCATTTTGGTATGAGGCCAATACCATCAAATTGTGTCTGTGCTACCCCAAATTCAACCCAGCAAGGTCGATTTTAGTGCTACTCCCCTCGCCGGGGAGGAGTACAGAAGTCGATTTTAAGAGCCGTTTAGGTCGCTGGAACGGGGTTGGTCGTGTAGACGCATTCATTTTAAAATCGACCTAACACGGCTAAATTCAACCTAACCCTGTAGTGTAGACCAGGGCTAAAAAAAAAAAAAAAAAAAAAGACATCTCTTCTTATATCCTGGATGAGGCTAAGATCCACCTACTAGCTCATTGCTAGATGTCCTGATGAGTTAGGATAGTGGGAATTAGTGCTGGTCTCAATTATCATAAGAATGGAAATGGGAACCTCTCTCTAGGCACTAGAAAAGGCTATTTAGATACCAGCTAATGAATCTTAGTTACTTAGATCCTGAGCCACAACATAAATAGCCTGTTTTCATTTCAGATTAGAACCCAAAACTCAATGCTAAATGCCTCTGAAATCTCAACATTTCAGCTTATTTGTATGGACTTCACAATGTTTCCACTCAACCCCATAAACTGGCCCAAGTTTCTCAGAAAGTGGTCACAATCCTCAGTGAAAGTGGCATGAATCAAACCCCCCACCCCAACAAAAGATCAATATATCAGATCTTTGGGGCAGAGGCTGTCATTTCAATAAGTGTCCAGCAGGTAGGATACTAATTTTTGATTGATACCCGGAGGTGCTATTGTAAATAAAGTATACATATTACACAGGCATATCCTGCCTCCAGTGGAACTATATCTATTTAGCTTTGTTTTATTTTCTGTTTTCAGTGTGTCCTGCAGGTTTATGTTTCTTAGTTTTTACCTTAAGTTTTAACATTTTAAAAAATGTTAAATGTTAATTTAAATTTTCAACAGTTTTCAAACCCACAAAAACAGCAAAAGGAAGTTTAGAACAATACTGAAGAGCTACGGGACAATTGTTTTGCTGTTTATAAGCCAGCAGATGGCAACAGCAAGTTGGATCTCAGAGAGTTTGAAAAGTCGAAGACAAAACCAAATATCAGTGAGCATAGGTGCTGGAACTAGAGGTGTTGCTGCACCCCCTGCTTTGAAGTAGTTTACATCATATACCGGGTTTACACTTTGGTTCAAAGGCTCTCAGCACCCCCACTATCCAAATTGTTCCAGCACCCCTGCCGGTGAGTTGTTAAGATACTGGATTTATTAAAAAGAAAAGGAGTACTAGTGGCACCTTAGAGACTAACCAATTTATTTGAGCATGAGCTTTCGTGAGGTACAGCTCTCTTCATTGGATGCATTCAGTGGAAAACACAGTGAGGAGATTTATATACACACAGAACATGAAAAAATGGGTGTTATACACACTGTAAGGAGAGTGATCACTTAAGATGAGCTTATGCATCCGATGAAGTGAGCTGTAGCTCACGAAAGCTTATGCTCAAATAAATTGGTTAGTCTCTAAGGTGCCACTAGTACTCCTTTTCTTTTTGCGAATACAGACTAACACAGCTGCTACTCTGAAACCTGGATTTATTAAATGCCAGCTCTGCTAAGAGTTTCGCAAGATCCTACTAATCACAAGAGGAGGAAAAGGGTACTGTGACCTCTTCTGCTCACAAACCTTTTTAGGGAGAACAATGATGAAACCACTCTTTATGTAGCTCATAAAAAAGTTAGTTTTTGGCTAATTATGTGAATAGTGCTTTGGATAATACATCAGACACAAACTTTATGAGCCTGTCTCTCCATTGCTTCATACCCCAAGGAATCATTTAAACCTGGGTGTAGACATGCAAATAAATTAGAATGTTTGCATTTACACTGAGTCAGAAAAGGTGTAAATGACTCATCCAGGTGTAAAGAGTAGAGAATCAGCCCCAAAATTCTTATACATTGCTAGATGTCCTGATGAGTTAGGATAGTGGGAATTAGTGTTGGTATCAATTATCATGAGAATGAAAATGGGAACCTCTCTCTAGGCACTAGAAAAGGCTATTTAGATGCCAGCTAATGAATCTTAGTTACTTAGACCCTGAGCCACAAGGTACTTAGGTGCCTACATCTGGCAGCTGCACCAGTGGCAGCAGGAGGTAGTGCCCACTACATAACTTTTAGCCAAGTGGTTAGAGCACTCACCTGGGATGGGGGAGACCCAGATTCAATTCCCCCCCATGTCTGAGGGGGAGAAGGGATTTGAACAGATTCTTATACCAGTGTGCTAATTACTGAGCTACAGGATATTCTGATGTGGGGCTCCCTCAGTCTCACCTGTTGAAGATGTTCCTCTTCTTAGAAATAAAGAGCAGATGGAGGAGGGAGACTGGAATCTGGGTCTCCCACCTCCTAGCTGGGTGTCTTAACCATGAGGCTACAGAGCAGTTTCCCTGCCTTACTCTCTCTGTCCCAAATGGGGGAGACAGGGTCCAGCCCCCTTGCTCCAATCACTTGTTCGTTATTTATCCGCAGTGCAACAGCTTCAGCAGGAGAGGCGGAGGGGGCCACATCAGACTATCCCATAGCTCAGTAGTTACAGCACTCACCTGAGAGGTGAGAGACCTCTGTTCCAATCTTTTCTTCCCCCTCAGGGTATGTCTACACTACGAAATTAGGTCAATTTTATAGAAGTCGATTTTTAGAAATCGATTTTATGCAGTCGATTGCGTATGTCCTTACTAAGTGCATTAAGTCGGCGGAGTGTGTTCTCACTACCGTGGCTAGCATCGACTTACGGAATGGTGCACTGAACGTAGCTATCCCACAGTTCCTGCAGATGCCTAACACATTCCTGTAAGAAACTATGTAGGTGTCTAAGCTGCGGGACTCCAGGAGAGGGGTTTCAGTTCACGGATTGCTAAGCAGATAGGTGCCTATCTCCATGAAAGGGGTGCGGTTTAGGACACACCCCTGTTATCAGCATCTCTTATTGGCTATGTTAGACAGCTCCATAAATAGCATGCTGACTTTTGTGAATTCCATTCTAAGGCTCCCCACTCACTGTATAGGGAGCCTTGGTACCTAACTCAGATGTGTGTATCACAGCTATGCCTGTGATTTTCTAGGTGTCTCAATGCTCAGCATTGCAATACCTAAGTTCCTTTTATGGATTCCAGCCTTAGAGCTCCTACAGAAACTTCATTATCTGGCTCAAATTTAAAAAATGTTTTTTTTTTAATTCAGTCTGTCATACGGGGAGTAAAAAATAATTAAAAAACATGGACATAACATCTTTTTCAACCTTTTCTAAGTTATTTAAAGAGAAAAAAGGGTTTTAATTTAACCACATTTAAGTCTCCTGTGCAAATGAGGAGATGAGAAGTTAGCGCTTTAAAACAAGTGACAAGGCTGTCTCTCCACTTAAAACTTCAGAGATAATTATCTGAATGCCTTAGAAGAGCTACTGAATGTGTGCAGTCAAATGTTGTATCAATACCTGAAGAAAATGAAGTGACTGCACACATTCAGTAATTAAGTTTTATATATATACTTCCATCAATACTTCTTAATTATTTATAGTGCATCATCACTATAGCATAGGCACTGAAAATAATAATTAGCACTACTATACTGCCTTTCTTCTAAGGTTCTCCAAGCACTTCACAAACATTAATAAATTCATTCAAAACACATCCTTGTGCCACAAGATTTGTCTACAGTTTTATTCTCTGAAAGCAAACCTTTAGTAAGAAGAGCAAAAGATTACCTGTTGCAAATCATGTAGCCATTCATTCTTGTTAGAGCTGCAGTTCGTTCACCTATGAGGCTTTATGGCAGCTTTTGGTATTGTAGAAAGAACACTCAGCATGTATTAATTTCCTGCTTGAGAAATACTAGTAAATTGGGTATTAGGGGAATATCAGTTGTATTTTTTTTATTGAGAAACTTCCTTACAGCTTTGTGATCCTCTACCTTTCTGCTTGAAAGATAACCTACAAAGGAAAATAAATGAGTTTGTGCTTTTTTCTGTGGTAATAAAAGCCCTAAAAGGTTTCCCAATCCACCTTCACAAAAGATTTTGTACTGCTTGCTTTTTAAACTTGAAATTCAGGTTTTGTATACCATGTATTACTTGGAAGACTGTGGATAACTGCTAAACTAGGAGCATGATGATGCTATCACAAATTAAAAGAAAGTGAAATCTGAGTAATTGAGAAGGGAAGGGATTTTTTGCTTTTCACTGATGTTAACGCTTATTTAAATCAAATGCTTGAGGAGGAAAGATCTTTGTTAAAAATTCTATTCTATTTATATTAAGTGCTGAGAAAACTCCTGCTCCTGTTTTCTGGTGCTCCAAGTAGACTTCCAGCAAAAACAGGAAAGACTGAAATTCATGATATTCCTATGGTAAATAAACAAGCAGAACACTGTATTTTTTCAAAAGCTTTTAGATCTTCTTTATACTTCTTAAAAGCAAAAATAGGAGGCAACTCTAATGTATTTTCCTATGAAAGATTCCTATGAAAGATTCCTCAAACACATTTCAAACAGAGATGCACTTAGCTATCAGAAGCAAATTCTGATGGCCAATTCAGGGGGTCAGGAATAACTGAACTGGATCTGGAATAACTGATTTTTCAGTTTGGTGGCAGTTCCAAAAAATCAGGTCAGGGGGAATTGGTTGGGGTCAAACTGCATCTGAAATTTTTCAAAATTTTCAGTGAACCAGGAAAGTTAATTTACTGTCTGTTCCTGAATGGGGAATTTGAACCCGGGTTTTCTAATCCAAATGGGTTAGGGAGGAGGATATAGCACCACCTCTTTGTCTGGCTGAAATTATTCATGTCAAATTCCTGAATAGTTTTAATTCAACTGAAACTGCATTTTTCATCAGATAAATTATTCATTTGAAAAATGTTGCTCAGCTCTAGTCTGGAATACAGTGGGGAGGTAAAGAGGTGAATAACTACTTTCTCCTGAATTTGGAATGATTTATTTGGATGGAATTCAAATCCATGTGTATGGTTAGCAGGCGACCAATTTTTTTTCTTTATATTGTTTGCAAGAAAGAGTTGGTGGATTATAGTATTGTTCGAGAGAAAGGAACAAAAATAAATGCTCTGTGACTATGTTTGCATTGCCTCCCCCCACCCGCTTAGATACATGGATACACATACATCTCTATCGTAACCTCGGGGCTTTAATAGTTAAATATTTAGAAGATGAAATATAATTTAAATAAAAGTTTTAATTATTGTTTTAAATGTAGCACAGTGCCAGGTATTTGGTGACAGACACTATAATAAAATGTTAAAAAACATAAAATACAGAAATTGTGGTCTATCGGTTAGAGTAAGGAACTGGAAGTCAGAATTCCTGTGGTGGTGTTTTTTGTTTTGTTTTGTTTTGATTCTTGACTTTGCTGCTCACTTATTGTGTAATCTTGGGCAAATACATTTTTACCTCTGTTTATTCACCGGTGCAATGAATTTTAAATACCTCATATAGGTGATTTCAGACTTAATTAATGTTTGCAAAGTGCTCAGGGATTCTCACTATACATGTTAAATGTATTATTAATAAATAAATAGGTCCACAAGAGTTTACTATAATCTCACAAGAGACTAATCACTGCAATCATGTAAAAATCTTGAAAATATTATTTTTTCTCTATTGGGAGTTATTGCTGATAGGCACTTGGAATGACAAGCTGCTTTTAACTATACTGGTGTGAAACAGGAGTAACACTTGATTTCATTGAAGTCAGTGGAGTTACTCCTGATTTGCACAAATACAGCTGAGAAAAGAATTTGTCCGTGGTACCTAGACAAATCTGTGGTGCACAATGGCAAGAGGAAGCAAACTGAACACTAAAGATTACAAGTAGACCAAGGTTTATGTCTGCAAAAGATCATTGGTAAAATGTAGAATGACCCTAGATGTACAACATGCTGACAGATTAGAATCTGTTTTTTGTACATTATCTAAAATGCAATCCCAGTTAGTGGTATAATGCAAATGTAGGGCAATAAATACTTATTCTACCTATATAATGGCTATTAATTCAAGGATTGCAATGTCATTCACAAATATTAATAATTTAGCCACTTAGCAGCCTTGCAAGGTCAGGAAGCAGTAATATCTCCATTTGTGAGGAAGGGAGAGACTGAAACTAAAGTAGTCAAATTTAGGAATCTTGGTCAAGTCACTTAACTTCTCTAAGCCAGATCTTTAAAGGTATTTAGGAAGCTAAAGATGCAGATAGGGACCTTGCTGGATTTTCAAAAGTGCCTAAGCACCTAACTCCCATTGGGAGTTGGGCTCCATCAGCATCTTTAGGGGCCTAAATACCTTAAAAGTCTGGTTCTCTGTGCCTCCCTATCCCTATTTGTATAACAGGGATTGTAATATCACACCTGCCTCTCCCGTATATTGTGAGACTTAGTCCATCTACCATAAAGTTAAACATTGTGAGATCCTTAATGGAAGACACCGTAGAATTGCTGCTTAGTGAGATTATTAGTTGGTGTTTTCAGATGTCCCCAGCCTCCACTGGATTCCCCTGTCTCTTTAAGTTGGACTTGCTGAAAGATGGAGTGTACTTTGTCATAGTCTTTTCACCTGAAATGTGTGTTCCACAGAGTAGCAGTCTGGATATACATCATAGTGTCTGGCTTCATGTTCCGTTAAAATCATTTGTACAAAGAGGCATCTGCCTGGCTGCTGAGAGTTCATTATAAGTTTGAGGTTGGAGTGACACATTGATGGCTGCTATTTGTCTGTGATTAAAGCTGGTCAAAAAAGGTCAGTGTGTTTTGTGAAAAATTTCCCCCCCAAAAGACACTTTTTTCATTTTGTTCAGTATTTTCCATATATATATATATATATATATATATTGGTGTTCAACAAAAAACTTGGAAAGAAAATGTTTTGAAATTTTCCAAAAGATGTTTTTTTGTTTAAGGGGAGGGGGGATCACTACCTGGGGGAGGGAGTTAAGGTGTGAGTGAAAGTGGGGGTTTCCTCACGACAAATTAAACAATTTTTAATTGATAAGATGAATTTTTTTATGAAAATGGAAATTCTTCACAAACATATCTGTTCTGGCTGAAAAGGCATTTTCTGAGGAAAGAACTTGGTAGAAAAATTTCAGCCAACTCTGTGATACTTGTGAATGGGTGGAGTTTGGTTTTCTTTGTGTGTATGAGTGGATGGGGTGTTGGGGAGGTTGATTTTTTTCTGTTTTTCTCTGGTTTGGGGAGCTTGCTGGATTTATTCCTGTTTGTACCATATGTTAAAAGTGCTTAGAGTCTTGGATCGATGCCTTTTTCTATATCATAGACATTGAAATGAATAAGATTAAAAAATGAACAATTTATATGCCAGACTAGTCCTTACTCAGGTATAATTTCCACTGAAGCCAAGAAATTGAAGCTGCACAATTTGCCTCTTCTGGGAACAAAGCACCAGTGGAAATTAGTAGATGCAAGCAGAATGGCCCCAGAATGCAAGATGAACACAGGCAGGAGCAGCAGCTGCTATACCACATATATAATAAGATTACCAGCTCATGCAGAATGGGGAGGGACACTGGCTACCCCCATCAGAAGGGTGTAAGGAAAAGACAGCTGCCTGCATACACTTTCTCCCTCACCTTGTAAAGCCATTCAAGCAGAGCCAGAATCTGCCCTTAACTGTGGGCATTGTATCTATGGACCGTCTTTGACAGAACATTCACCTCACTTGCACTGTCTTTGATTTCGAAACTGAAAGCAGTGCTTGTCCAAACAAGATGCAATAACCAGCCTTTTGGGGAAGAGCCTGTTAAACAGCTCCTTGATATGGCATGAAAAACCAAGTCAGAAGCTCCAGCAGCACGCAGGGTCTACGGTACCAGTTCTGAAAATTGCTTGAACAGTGACTTTGAATCAGCCTCAGAGAATAAAGTGCTTATTTGTATGGGAATTTAGCTTTTCTGCAGCTTGTTTTTGGATTGACACAAACGCATAACATGCAAAACTGCAAACTAAACAGGATTACACAATCCTGCAAGATGCTGAGCACCTCCTCTGGGGTGTTGAGGGCAGACCATTCCCATTGCCTGCAATGGGAGTAAAAGGGGCGCGGCACCTGAGCCAGGATGAAGCAGGGTAAAGCAGCACTGTGTTATAACACATGATAAGATGGTAATAAAAGGAAAGGAAGGCAACAAAAAAAGGTCATGTATCTCACTATAAATCACTGAATGGACACGTAACATCTGAAGTAATTTACTTAACTGCTGTAATTATTAACTGTGACCTTAAGGATTGAGACAGTCCTTACTTGAAACACTGAGTGCTGCTTTTTTACACCTTCTCTGAAGCAACATATACTAAGAGCTCCTTTATGTGGGAAAGGAGGACAGCAGACTCTTCTAGTTCAGCTGCAGATCCGAGTGAAGGGATGGGGACTTTAAGGCTGAAGCGAGAGATTGGACTGATTAGCGCTGTGTCGTTAATTGCAGGCACCATGATCGGGTCTGGGATCTTTATGTCTCCAGAATGGGTGCTGTACCATATGGGTAGCCCTGCAGGAAGTCTCATCATCTGGGCTGCTTGTGGTCTGCTGGTCATGTTTGGAGCCCTGTCTTATGCTGAACTTGGGACCATAATTAAAGAGTCAGGGGGGGACTATATTTATATCTTAAGGAATTTTGGCTCTCTTCCTGCTTTTCTTTTTGCATACACTTCCATCATCGTGGTAAGGCCTGCCAGTGTGGCAGGTGTCTCTTTAAGCTTTGCCGAATATGCTGTTGCTCCATTTTACCAAGGATGCTCAACCCCTCAGGTAGTGATCAAGTGTACGGCCGCTAGCTGTATCCTGTTTTTAACCATCGTTAATTGTCTCAATGTGAGGCTGGCCACAGCCATTATGAACATATTTACAGCAGCCAAACTGTTAGTTTTGCTGGTCATTGTAATAGGCGGTGTGGTGTTGCTCATCAATGGACACACGCAAAGTTTCCAGGACACCTTTCAAAACACAACTGCAAGGATTGGGCCAATCGGAGTGGCATTTTATCAGGGACTGTGGTCCTATGATGGATGGAACAACCTGAATTTTGTGACCGAGGAACTTAGGAAGCCTGAAGTGAGTGAATTATACGGATTTTACTTATTTGTTTAATTTTGCTAATAGCACCTTTGATTGTTTTAAGATAATGAGAGGGGCAGTACTGTCTAGTGGTTAAAGCACGGAGCCACACAAACTGGGCTCTGTCCCTTACCTGTGTGTGATTTTGAGCAAACCATTTAACTTCTCTGTGCCTTATTTTCTCTCTCCATAAATTGGGGATTAAAATAGTGACCAATCCTTGGTTGAATGGAGCCATGTGAGTGCAGAAGTATACAGAGCATATTTCATACCAGTGCAGCAGCAATCAAGTTTACAGATCTAACAGAAGGAGCACAATTCAACATTAATCTAAATTACAATTAATATCTTACATTACACAGCACTTCTTCCCAAAGAATTTTAAACACTGAAAGGCAGATGCCTTTAGGGTGAAGGGAGACAATCTACGGAAGTACAGCACACTGTTCCACAGCACAGGTAGCTGAGGTAGGAACAGGAAGAATTTTGGTCAGGTACTCACCACTTGTAATATCTTCAGTAAAAAGCCCCTGTGTTTATTATTTGATAGTTCACAGATGTTAGGGCCAGTAGGAACCATTGCAATCATCTAATCTGATTTGCTGCACAACACAGGCCAAAAATCCTCACCATGGTCTCAGTCCAGTTCCCAATGGACAAGTATTCACATTGCAAAAATCCATAGGACAGTTAGGGCTAATTGTCACCTCTGAACTGTGATCTAAATGTGATCTAACTCTTGGACATGTTGAATGTTCAGCAATAGACACTGATATTTCATCAATTTCAGTGAAATGTTCATGGAATGATGCAACAAAACAGGTGATCTTCAGGACTGGCAGCAAGTAAGCTATCGTTACAATGATCAAGAGTCACGCAACAGATTAAAGTACAATACGTCTTTGTAAATGCATGGTTTAATCATTCACTTGACAACATAATTATAATTTTTTTCTCCGTTAGGAAAGGAGTGCTTTCTGGTGGGAAATGATAGCTTATAATCTTAAAGAGTTGTGGTTAAACAGATGGCACCCTTGAAAACTCATTATTCAGTCATAATTGGACCCTCAGATACTAACCAATAAATAAATAAGAGACATTTTATGAGAGCATGTTGGGAGGTAGTATGTCTGTTGGGTAGGGCATTGGCCATGGGGTTCAAGAGACCTGGATTCTATTCCTGGCTCTGCTACCAACTCACTGCATAACCGTGGGCAAGTAATTTCACCTCCCTGTGCCCCTGTTTCCCTGCCCACCCTTTGTTGGTCTTGTCTATTTAGATTGTAAATCAATCAGGGCAGGAGCTAGCTATGTGTTTTTATGATGTCTAGCCCAAGGGGACCCTGATCTCAGCTGGGGTGTCTATGCACTATTGCCATACAAGTAATAATTATAAGTGTAACTGACCCCCATCTTGTCTCAGATAGGCCTGTGCAGTGGAACATGGACATTTGGTGTTGTTGGCGCATACAAACATTACACCACAAACTTTGGAGCAAGTGTTGTCTGCACAGCTATAAGAGCCATGTGGGCATTTAACAGGCTCCTTCCAAGAATGACAGTCCCTCTGAAAACAAAAGAGTTCTTTATTCCCAGGGCAGGGATAGAATGAAAGTCATAAGTTAGTGAGAATGTTACACTAAACAGCAAATGTCATTAGGGTATAACACAGTTAGCAAATCCTGCACTAGCTACTGGTCACACTAACTCTTTGGTTCAGACCAGTACAAACTGGCATGTGTCTGTGTGATCCTTTTGGAGGAATCACAGAGGTATTTCCAAAATTGGGCCTATCGGTGGTGCAGATGTGTCTCCTCTTTATTCCTCAGCATACAGTCTCTCTAGCAGGAGTCTCCCCGTGATATAGCCCCCCTCCTGGAGACTTCAATTCTGTACCAGCACCTGCTGCACCCCCGGTCTCTCTCGCTCTCTCTCTCGCTCACACACACACACACACACACACACACACAAAATAAAACAATTCTAAACAAATTAAGCTAATTCTCCTTACAGGATGGGAAGGAAGGATGAGATTGATATTGTTATTCATATTTTAAACACTTAATGGTGCCAGATACTCTGATTGTAGATCTATCTAAATACCTAGATAGATAATGAGTGGGTGTGAGGGCGCTGATGGTACACGCATGGCTGCTCCTGACCCTGGCCTTCCTCTGTTCCCCTCACTTCTACTCCTGATCCCTTCCTCTCCACCCCCTGGCAGTCACAGTTGTAAAGAGAGTTTGCAAGCACATGGTTGGGGAAACAAACAATAATACATGAATGTCCCAGTGGAGGACCTTGGTTATGGACAGTTATAGTGAACGTCTGCATTCAAGGCCTGGTCTTTCAATCCTTATTCAGGCAAAAGGCACTCAAGTCAATAGAATTGTTGCCTGAGTGAGGACCTCAAGACTGAGTCCATTGTGAAGGTATTGTGTGAAAAACATGATTTCACTTTGGCTACATCTACACTTAAGAGTGTACGGGGCTACATGTGCTTATACTGTGTATCCTGTACCCATGATGAGTATCCCCATATGCCATGGTGGGCACTGGTATATGCTGTGAATGGGCATATATCCACACTGCTCCTTTTTGGCATGTGACATTAGTGCTATCCCGGAGTCCTGTGCATCGCACACTCTAGGAGCCACCTTGCTGCGTTTTGCTGGTACTGTACCCCGCCTTCACACACTTGACAAAGGCAGCTCCCACTCTTCTCTCCCTTCTGCCAAACTGTGTTGGAGGCATGGAACAGGTCCAGGAAGATGTGGTTCTGCTTCTGTTACTGCTTGCAGGACAAATGTTCATGTGGTGCAGTACCGGACAGTGGATGGAATCAGCCCAGAGAGCTCTCAGGTGGCGAAGATGGCTGGCCCAGAGCAGGAATGAAAATCCACTCAGGTCCCATGGAATGGATGGTTTGAATGCTGGGATCATGATGGTATGCCATGAGTAGACCACCACTTCTGGTCCCAGAGAAGTGGCACAGTGTGGTGGGATGACATCATGTTGGAATCCTGGGATGATGACCAGTGCCTCAGAATGAGGAAGCAGACCTTCATTCAGTTGTGCCAGGAGCTTGGACCAAGCCCCCAGCGCTAGACCATTCGATTTCAGAATCCCATACCAGTGCAGAAACAGACGGCTATTTCCCTGAAAGGGAAATCAGGCAACACCTGGACAGCTATTGGTCAGTTGCCAACCAGTTCAGGGTTGAGAAGTCGACTGTTGGGATGGAGGTTGTACAGATATGCCAGGCTGTCAATGCTGTAATCTACCGATGTGTGGTTGGCATAATGCAAGTCTCTGAAATTATAGCAGGATTTCAGAGGATGTTTTTTCCTAATTGTGTGGGGCCATGAACAGAACACACAGCCTTTCACTTTTCCCACTGAAAGGGGCCAGTGAGTATGTGATCTGCAAAGGTTACTATTCACTGGTTCTCCAAGGCTTGGTGGACCTCAGGGGTCAGTTCATGAATTTAAACACTGGACACACAGGGAAGGTCCATGATGCCAGGGTGCTCAGGAGATTGGGGTTGTACTGCAAGGGAAAGACGCAAATTTATTCTTCCAAAACAATGTGACTATGTATGGTGCTTCTGTGCTGACATTTATTCTGGGGACTCTGCAGACCCACTCCTACCGTGGCTCACCCCGACATCTCTGACCCAAGAAAAAGAATTAAACTACAGATCGAGTAGCTACAGAATGGTAGTAAAGTGCACTTTTGGGCAATGCCTCTGGACTCATCTGGATGCCAATGTGGCCAACAGGGTTTGGATTATCGTGGTGAACTGTGTTTTGTTTAAAGTATGTGGGGCTCAGTGGGAATACTTCCACAGCCAGCGGGCACAGGACAGAACTGCTTTCCGAAGCCTGTACAGGCAACCCCACCCATGTGCGCACTGCTCCTCGTTCCTGGACGGCCAGCAAAATTCATGATGCTGTGAGCTCACAAATAATGTCATAACGAGGAGCCAGACAGTGAATTGGGACTGTGTCGTGGTACACTGTTATGACAATGTAGTACTGCTTGACAAGCACAATAGAGCATTGCCACATACTTCTGTGGCAGGATACCTTGATTTGTGTTGATCCCCTTCAGTAAGTGTTCTAACTGAAAGCAAGACAATTGGGAGAGGACACTCAGGGTTAAGAGCTGTGGTCATGGTTTTGTACTATGGAGACTTTTAATACACTTCAGTACCATCACTGAGCAATGTTTTTGTTTCATGTTAACTGCTCTGTTTGGGGTCGGTTTATGGGGAGTGTGATGGGGTATTCACTCCACACGAGCCTGGAAAGGATTAATGTGGCCCAAGAGGGCTTAAGTAACCTTATAGGCCACACCTGAGGGAGAGTTAGGCTTGATGAGCAAGCACTGATTGAGGATGAAGCCCAGTTGGGCAGGAGCAGGCAGGCTGGCATAAGGTCAGGAAGAGAGGGCAGAAGGAGGCAGTGCTGTGGAAGTCTGTGGTTACTCTGGGCTTAGAGAGGGAAAGAAGGAGACTCAGGAGAAGAGTAGAAGCCCTGGGATCCTGGCCCTGAAAGAAGGGTTTAACCAGAAGGGTGGTAGAGCAGAAGCCTGATAGGGGTGGAGTAGGAAAAGGTTTAGGAAAATGGCAGCAAGGTTTAGGACGATGCAGACCTTGGCTGCTGATTTGAGGGTGCCTGGATGGGTCCCAGTTCCCCTACCAGTCACTGGGGAAGTGGCACAGTCTAGGCAGTGAATTAGAAGACTGCCTGAGACAGCTGGTATGGAGAGACTTTAACACTCCAGAAGGGGAAAACGATAGTGACTTGGCCAGTGGGCCAAGCCGTGAAGAGGTAGCACTCCAATCCCTGGAGCATGAGAAGGGCTGTATTGTGAATGAGAAATAGGAAAGGGCATCAGACTGGGCAGGGCTATTCCCCAGATGCAGCCACAAGGAGGCGCCCCAGCAATGAATAGAAAATCTGTTACAGGGAGCACTTAAATATTGATACAATAATTAAAAAAAAAACAACCCCACCCCAGTTCCATAAGGTTTTGGGAAGGACTTAATATGTTCTTCCTTACAATTCTGCCACAGTATCTCCAAGCTGTCATCAGGAGCTATGCATGCTCCCATGCTATGACTGCTCTCATGGTTGCCAGTGATAACTGTTTGAGGGTGGGGGAGTCGTTAAAGTGCTTAGCATCAGGTATCTTCATTGTTAGTTAACGTTTGTTTCCTTTTTCTGTATTCTCACTTTGTTTTTGTTAACTAAGACTTTTCCATAAAATTCATGTTGTCTGTTGTGGTACTTTGGACAGCAACGGTTATTTCACTTCATACTTCACTGCTATGAACTCTTTAAAAAACTAGGTAATTCATGGCTGGGGTGAGGTGAGGGAAAAGGCGGTAGGGTCGGGATGGAATTATTCACATTTCCATGGCACTGGTCTCTTACAGAAATCACTCAGTCATGAATCCACTACCTCACCCCAAACCTCCAGGAAGTATCCCAGTGACCATACTTAAGAAGGTACTCATGCAAATGACATGACCAGTAACTTCCATTAACACAGAGGTCTCAAACTCAGTTTACCTTAGGGCCACTGCTAGTCCTCAAATCCTCCCAGCGGGCCAGTAATGTCACTGAAGATGGTGTTCAGAAAAGAAAACATTTATATTGTATTTTTTTATTTCAAATTTCTTAGAAATAATAAAACTGTCATACAACTTTATACAATTCTTCGCCTGCCAGAGAGTTTTTAGTGTTTGCCGGACACCTGGCAATGCTTCAGTTCTGTCAGTTTGTTGATGTTTGGCCAAAGTGACTGAGCAGTTGAAACCTTCAGGATTGCAGCAAGGTGTGCATCAGATAGTTGTGTTCGGTATATTCATTGTGGAAAAAAGTTTCTCACAAATGTTAAGTACCGCCAAACAAGGACATGATTTTTCTGAAGGTTTTGCAAGATTTGGGAAAGATGGTGGTAGCTGTCTGAAGAACTGTGACATCTTCGGTTTCTCTGAATTTAGTCTTTAAAGATGTGTTGCACTGCATATCAATGAGTTCCATTTGTAAATCACATGGTACTGTTTCCTCATCAACAGAAAATGGATTAGCAAACATATTGAAGCTTTCTTTGTGCTTTCTGAAATCTGCAAACCGCTGATCAAATTCTTGCAAAAGCAGGTCAAGCTTAGTAATGTATTCAGAACCACTGAATTGTATTTCAGAGCTGAGCTCTTCCACAAGTGACTTGCATGCTGGGAAATGAGTGAGAGTCCCCTGAGAAATCTGATTTTTCCACAGTTTTTGTTTAGTTGTGAATGCTCTCACATTATCATACACTGCTGTCACCAGCTGGCCTGGACCTTGCAGCTTCAGGTGTAGGATATTCAGCTCTTGTGTAATGTCAACAAGGAAAGCAAGATCTGTCATCCATTTGTGATCTTCAAATTGTGGTACAGACAATTTAATTTCTTCCATGAATCTTTTCACCTCTGTTTTCAATTAAAAGAATCTCTTAAAAGTAGAACCCTTGCTTAGTCAGCACACCTCAGTGAAGTAGAGCAAGTCACCTTATTTAGATTCAGTTTCCTCCAAGAAAGCACAAAACTGTCTGTGCTGCAAGCCCCTTGAGCAAATGTAATTCACACATTTCACAACAATTGACATGACATTTGTCAGATTTCAAAGATTTACTGCACAGTGCTTGTTGGTGAATGATGCAGTGTAACGCTATTGGTTGCTCGGCCATCTTTTTTTGTACTAGTGCTACCAATCTGTTTTTTTGACCAATCATTGCTGGAGCCCCATCAGTGATTAAGGCGGCTAACAAGTGCCCTGGCAGACGGTGTTGTTCCAGTGCTTCTGTGAGGCAGTGAAAAATTTCACTGGCCATTGTCCTACCGTGCATTGTTGACAAGCTGAGCAGTTCTTCAGTTACTGCAAAGTTTTCATCAGCCCCTCTCACAAATATGGCAAGTTGCATACTGTCAACCAAATTGGTACTCTCATCAACTGCGATTGAATAATATGCTCTGCTACTGTATTTGGAGATAGGCTGATATTGCTGAAAACATCTCTCCTGTCGGGACATACGATCTCACTGACTTTAATAAAGCATTGTTTAATAAATTCACCATCCGTAAATGGCTTCCCACACTTAGCAGTCATTTCACTTATGACATAACTTGCCAAAACTGCTGACTCTGATTCTTTTCTCACTTTCTGAAAAAGCTGCTGCTACTTCGCGAAGTCTTTTTTCAATTGTAAGACCATCTTCGCTCTCTCTCTCTTCTCCCTGATACTTATCATATTGCTGTGCATGTTTCGTTGTGTCATGTTGTTCGATAGTGTCGTCTTTTAAAACAGCAACCTTGTCTTTGCAGATCAGGCATGAGGCAGTCTGTTTGTACTCAATGACAAAATAATCAACAGTCCACTTATCTTGGAATTGGGGGTGTTCGTCGTCAATTTTCCTTTTTTTTTTTTAGGTTGAGACATCTCTCTGTAAGGCTGTTTACAAGCAACCCGTGTGTGTGTGTGTGAGAGAGAGAGAAAGGTGGGTTATTATTATCCCTGTGTGACAGCTAGGGAACTGAGGCCTTGCCCAAGGTCACACAGGACATCACTGGCAGAGGCAGTGCCAGGAATAGAAACCTGGTCTTTCAGGGGCCACCAAACACCTTCACCAACACCATCCTACCACGAGGCAGTTCCTGCTCCAATTTCCCACACTCGATGCTCTACTGACAGCAGGACCTTGTGGGGCTGGGCCGCCTTGGGCACAAAAGCGGCTGAGGAGGAGGCACAGTCATGGCCTGCCCACCGGTCAGGTGCAGGGGGTGAGGCGCATGGCTATTACCCTAAAAAGATGGGGCAGTGGGGGGGTCTAACCCTCCCCTGTGTCTCTGGGATTATGCTCCCATCAGGGTCAGTGCCTCCTGGTGCTCCTGCTGAGATGGCCTCTCCTACACAAACTACCAACATTACGTGGGACAGTGGGTTAAAAAGTAAATAAAGGGCCTCATTTTATTACACAGACCAGCAGCGGCAACAGCTGGGAAGAGTCTCTTTCCTTTCTTCTTATCGTATCTGCAGGCACCAGGCACATTGCCTCCATGAAGGCGCCGCTCCTGGAGCTCCCCTTGGCCACGGAGTCAGCACTTCAGGAAGGGAGACGGAAGCAGCATGCCCCCTCATGCTGTCATTGGCGCCTCATGAGTCACACCACCTCCCAGCCCGTTTCCCACCCTTTTCCCTCGCTCCCTTGGCCTCATGCCACCCCAGCTGACTCTGCCCGGCGACTGGTGAGGCTGCCTCCATGGCTGACTCTGCCTGGCGACTAGTGATGATCTCTCTATCCTTTTCCCCCAGCCAATGGGAGCTGCGGGGGGCGGCGCCTGCAGCAGACAGAGCCGGCAGCGTGGCTGCTTGGGTCTCTCTTCCGCAGCTCCACCGGCAACCGCAGGGATAGGGAACCCCTTGCAGGGAGCCGAGCTGCCGAAGTGAATGTGCCCCAGGCCACAGACATCAAAAGTTTTATGAATGACACGTTGCCAAGTGCAACCCCTGGGAGGGTTCCAGGAGCAGCAGGATGGAGCAAGTGAATCTCTCCAGCCCACTCTCCTCCTACCCCCGGGCAGCAGCCATGAGGGCCAGATGAAAGAAAATTTTTAAAAAGTTTCCAGGGGCCGCAGTGAAGAGGGTCTCAGGCCACAGATAGCCTATGGGCCGGGACTTTGAGACTTCTGCATAAACATATATACATGGAACAAGAACGGTTTGTAACAGGAACAAATGACCCCCCCCAAAAAAAAAAAAAAGCCAAGTTCCCTTACAAGTAGGCAAAACATCTCCACAACCTTTTCCTCTCCTTGGGAAGAGGGGGAATGCCCACAGAATATTGTGTGGTGTGACAAATAGGGACATCTCCTGTATGGCATTTAGGGGCCAAACACAGGCTGTGCTTGTGGACCGAGGTCCCTCAAGAGGAGTTTTTGGTGACTGAGGAGGACATGGTGCTGGGCGTCCAGCATGCCCCTCCCCAGCAAGGAGGGAGTTGGGATTCACTGTCACAGCAGCAGCCTGGGCTGCTGCTGGAGGAGGAAGAGGTAGTGTTGCCTGTTCCCATAAAGGAGGAGTGGCCCCAGCAGGGGGCAGGCCCTGAAAGCCTTCCGCTAGTTGGAAGCCTTCCCTAGTTGGACTAGGGGCTGCATGAGTGCATGATCCTATTCCCTCTGGGCATGCTCCCATTGCCCATGCTGTCTCTCCATTTGCAGGAATGCCTCATCCTGCCTAACAGCCTTATACTCTCTTGCCCTAGGAAAGTCCAACTGCCCCTGACTCCTATATACACCAACAGGCAGGTCCTCCAGAGTCCTTGACATCTCCCTTTGTTATGTCTGTGGTGCCCCTCTGCCCTACCACCAGAATGGGTTCCCTCTCAGCAGCAGAACATCTTGCCATGTCAAATACCCGGGTAGCATTATATTTCATTTTTTCCTTGGACGGGACCTAAATCCCCCCATATAACGCAACTGTACTGCTGAAGGCCACAATATTGATACTTTTTAGAATCCAGGCAATGCAGCTGTTACAGCCCCCTTCTTTCATACTACCTTGGCAGCCCACAGGGAAGCAGCTGAGGTTAAAAATGCTAAGATACCTGCCTTACTTTTATTAAAATGCAATTGTTTACAGCGTGTGGGGTGGGTTCGGTTCTTTCAGGGGTCATGGTACAAGTCACCTTTCTGTTCTTTAAAGGCTGCCCATCACTTGGAGAACATAGCAGTCCTGAATATACCAGAATGAAAAATTTCACAGTAACAGCCGTGTTAGTCTGTATTCGCAAAAAGAAAAGGAGTACTTGTGGCACCTTAGAGACTAACCAATTTATTTGAGCATGAGCTTTCGTGAGCTACAGCTCACTTCATCAGATGCATACCGTGGAGACTGCAGCAGACTTTATATATACACAGAGAATATGAAACAATACCTCCTCCCACCCCACTGTCCTGCTGGTAATAGCTTATCTAAAGTAATCTTCAGGTTAGGCCATTTCCAGCACAAATCCAGGTTTTCTCACCCTCCACCCCCCCACACAAATTCACTCTCCTGCTGGTGATAGCCCATCCAAAGTGACAACTCTTTACACAATGTGCATGATAATGAAGTTAGGCCATTTCCTGCACAAATCCAGGTTCTCTCACTCCCTCACCCCCCTCCAAAAACCCACCCCCATACACACACAAACTCACTCTCCTGCTGGTAATAGCTCATCCAAACTGACCACTCTCCAAGTTTAAATCCAAGTTAAACCAGAACATCTGGGGGGGGGGGGTAGGAAAAAACAAGAGGAAATAGGCTACCTTGCATAATGACTTAGCCACTCCCAGTCTCTATTTAAGCCTAAATTAATAGTATCCAATTTGCAAATGAATTCCAATTCAGCAGTTTCTCGCTGGAGTCTGGATTTGAAGTTTTTTTGTTTTAAGGTAGCGACCTTCATGTCTGTGATTGCGTGACCAGAGAGATTGAAGTGTTCTCCGACTGGTTTATGAATGTTATAATTCTTGACATCTGATTTGTGTCCATTTATTCTTTTACGTAGAGACTGTCCAGTTTGACCAATGTACATGGCAGAGGGGCATTGCTGGCACATGATGGCATAAATCACATTGGTGGATGTGCAGGTGAACGAGCCTCTGATAGTGTGGCTGATGTTATTAGGCCCTGTGATGGTGTCCCCTGAATAGATATGTGGGCACAATTGGCAACGGGCTTTGTTGCAAGGATAAGTTCCTGGGTTAGTGGTTCTGTTGTGTGGTATGTGGTTGTTGGTGAGTATTTGCTTCAGGTTGCGGGGCTGCCTGTAGGCAAGGACTGGCCTGTCTCCCAAGATTTGTGAGAGTGTTGGGTCATCCTTTAGGATAGGTTGTAGATCCTTAATAATGCGTTGGAGGGGTTTTAGTTGGGGGCTGAAGGTGACGGCTAGTGGCGTTCTGTTATTTTCTTTGTTAGGCCTGTCCTGTAGTACGTAACTTCTGGGAACTCTTCTGGCTCTATCAATCTGTTTCTTTACTTCCGCAGGTGGGTATTGTAGTTGTAAGAAAGCTTGACAGAGATCTTGTAGGTGTTTGTCTCTGTCTGAGGGGTTGGAGCAAATGCGGTTGTATCGCAGAGCTTGGCTGTAGACGATGGATCGTGTGGTGTGGTCAGGGTGAAAGCTGGAGGCATGCAGGTAGGAATAGTGGTCAGTAGGTTTCCGGTATAGGGTGGTGTTTATGTGACCGTTGTTTATTAGCACTGTAGTGTCCAGGAAGTGTATCTCTTGTGTGGACTGGACCAGGCTGAGGTTGGTGGTGGGATGGAAATTGTTGAAATCATGGTGGAATTCCTCAAGGGCTTCTTTTCCATGGGTCCAGATGATGAAGATGTCATCAATATAGCGCAAGTAGAGTAGGGGCTTTAGGGGACGAGAGCTGAGGAAGCGTTGTTCTAAATCAGCCATAAAACTGTTGGCATACTGTGGGGCCATGCGGGTACCCATAGCAGTGCCGCTGATCTGAAGGTATACATTGTCCCCAAATGTGAAATAGTTATGGGTAAGGACAAAGTCACAAAGTTCAGCCACCAGGTGAAATAGTGGAAAAGCAGCATCACTTGCCCCATAACCTCAGCCATGCGGAACGCAATGCCATCCACAGCCTCAGAAACAACTCTGACATCATAATCAAAAAGGCTGACAAAGGAGGTGCTGTTGTCATCATGAATAGGTCGGAATATGAACAAGAGGCTGCTCGGCAGCTCTCCAACACGAGTTTCTACAAGCCATTACCCTATGATCCCACTGAGAGTTACCAAAAGCAACTACAGCATTTGCTCAAGAAACTTCCTGAAAAAGCACAAGATCAAATCCACACAGACACACCCCTGGAACCCCGACCTGGGATATTCTATCTACTACCCAAGATCCATAAACCTGGAACTCCTGGGCGCCCCATCATTTCAGGCATTGGCACCCTGACAGCAGGATTGTCTGGCTATGTAGACTCCCTCCTCAGGCCCTACGCTACCAGCACTCCCAGCTACCTTCGAGACACCACTGACTTCCTCAGGAAACTTCAATCCATCGGTGATCTTCCTGATAACACCATCCTGGCCACTATGGATGTAGAAGCCCTCTACATCAACATTCCACACAAAGATGGACTACAAGCCGTCAGGAACACTATCCCCGATAATGTCACGGCTAACCTGGTGGCTGAACTTTGTGACTTTGTCCTTACCCATAACTATTTCACATTTGGGGACAATGTATACCTTCAGATCAGCGGCACTGCTATGGGTACCCGCATGGCCCCACAGTATGCCAACAGTTTTATGGCTGATTTAGAACAACGCTTCCTCAGCTCTCGTCCCCTAAAGCCCCTACTCTACTTGCGCTATATTGATGACATCTTCATCATCTGGACCCATGGAAAAGAAGCCCTTGAGGAATTCCACCATGATTTCAACAATTTCCATCCCACCACCAACCTCAGCCTGGTCCAGTCCACACAAGAGATACACTTCCTGGACACTACAGTGCTAATAAACAATGGTCACATAAACACCACCCTATACCGGAAACCTACTGACCACTATTCCTACCTGCATGCCTCCAGCTTTCACCCTGACCACACCACACGATCCATCGTCTACAGCCAAGCTCTGCGATACAACCGCATTTGCTCCAACCCCTCAGACAGAGACAAACACCTACAAGATCTCTGTCAAGCTTTCTTACAACTACAATACCCACCTGCGGAAGTAAAGAAACAGATTGATAGAGCCAGAAGAGTTCCCAGAAGTTACGTACTACAGGACAGGCCTAACAAAGAAAATAACAGAACGCCACTAGCCGTCACCTTCAGCCCCCAACTAAAACCCCTCCAACGCATTATTAAGGATCTACAACCTATCCTAAAGGATGACCCAACACTCTCACAAATCTTGGGAGACAGGCCAGTCCTTGCCTACAGGCAGCCCCGCAACCTGAAGCAAATACTCACCAACAACCACATACCACACAACAGAACCACTAACCCAGGAACTTATCCTTTCAACAAAGCCCGTTGCCAATTGTGCCCACATAACTATTCAGGGGACACCATCACAGGGCCTAATAACATCAGCCACACTATCAGAGGCTCGTTCACCTGCACATCCACCAATGTGATTTATGCCATCATGTGCCAGCAATGCCCCTCTGCCATGTACATTGGTCAAACTGGACAGTCTCTACGTAAAAGAATAAATGGACACAAATCAGATGTCAAGAATTATAACATTCATAAACCAGTCGGAGAACACTTCAATCTCTCTGGTCACGCAATCACAGACATGAAGGTCGCTATCTTAAAACAAAAAAACTTCAAATCCAGACTCCAGCGAGAAACTGCTGAATTGGAATTCATTTGCAAATTGGATACTATTAATTTAGGCTTAAATAGAGACTGGGAGTGGCTAAGTCATTATGCAAGGTAGCCTATTTCCTCTTGTTTTTTCCTACCCCCCCCCCCCCAGATGTTCTGGTTTAACTTGGATTTAAACTTGGAGAGTGGTCAGTTTGGATGAGCTATTACCAGCAGGAGAGTGAGTTTGTGTGTGTATGGGGGTGGGTTTTTGGAGGGGGGTGAGGGAGTGAGAGAACCTGGATTTGTGCAGGAAATGGCCTAACTTCATTATCATGCACATTGTGTAAAGAGTTGTCACTTTGGATGGGCTATCACCAGCAGGAGAGTGAATTTGTGTGGGGGGGTGGAGGGTGAGAAAACCTGGATTTGTGCTGGAAATGGCCTAACCTGAAGATTACTTTAGATAAGCTATTACCAGCAGGACAGTGGGGTGGGAGGAGGTATTGTTTCATATTCTCTGTGTATATATAAAGTCTGCTGCAGTTTCCATGGTATGCATCTGATGAAGTGAGCTGTAGCTCACGAAAGCTCATGCTCAAATAAATTGGTTAGTCTCTAAGGTGCCACAAGTACTCCTTTTCTTTTTCCAGAATGAAAAAGACCGTTCTTTCCAGTACTGTGGAGGGCACCCGGCCACCTATGCTAAGGTGTTTATTAGATGTTTCTAATAAGGGTGACCCCGCTATTGCTGAGTGGAAGAATTTGGTGAGCTACAGAGCTGGACCACACCCATTTGCCCTGCTGTTAAACCCAGGGAACCAGCTTGAATATTTGCTGAATTATGCCCTCAGGGTGGAAATTTGAGAGGAAATTGACTAGCTAGCAGACAGAGTTTCCTTCCTATGGTAAAGGAACAAAGAACAACAGAGAACATCCACTCACCCCATAACTCATCCCACCCGCCGCATCACCAGAAAGTCCAACCCGTGTGTTCAATGAGCAGCACTGAAAGGGACAGGGAAACTACAAGAAGTGCCTTTTCTTCACTGCACCTTTGGAATAACACCTCTCCACTACTAAGGGACATGGGATGTGTCAGAACTGCCAGAGGACACCTCACTCACCTCCACTTTTCCCCGCTTCTGCAGAGTGACTCAGTGTAGAGAGAGGCCACATGCCAAGGACTGGGAATGGTAATAAACATTTGCAATGGTCTTAGGGAGAATAGACTGCTCTGACTTTCCTTGGACCAACAAATGGTTCCCTTTCCCTTCTTGGACCCATACCTAAGCCACCACCTCTCCTACCCCTCCATGCAACTCCCATTTGCAAAGGGGAGGAAGTAGAAGAGAAGGAAGTGGGGCTGGTTTCAGTCTTTGAGCAACTGTAACCATAAGTGTCATAAAATTGTTCTTTTCCCATCCCATCCCTTTCCCTTCGGTCAGCTTGGTCCAGTCTCTATCTCTGTTCAGCGTGCTGGCCAAAAAATGCTCAGACACACAGGGACACAGGAACTCTGTTATAGCCGTTGCTAAATGTTTTACAGTGATTCGTGGAAATTCAGTAAAATAGGTTATGGCACAAGAATGTACATGTGACCATGTCCACTCTCACCCTGTCAAATGTTTTGCTGTGCATCAATTGTCAATGAAGATTTCAATTCCAGCGTGAGCTGGCCATCTGCAAGAGGCAGCTGTAAATATCCATTGCTGTGTTGGAGCCCTTAGCTCATCCTTCTTTATCTCTTCCCTAGGTGAACCTTCCAAGAGCAGTGATGATTGCCATTCCTTTGGTGACATGCCTATATTTGCTGGTAAACGTGAGCTACTTTGCAGCCCTGACTCCAGCTGAACTTCTGTCTTCAGGCGCTGTGGCCGTCAGCTGGGGGTGAGCTATGCGTGTACTAACGCTGTCACTGCGGCCTAGTGGCTAGGACACCCAACTGGCATTCAGGAGAACTTAGTGCTACTCCCAGCTCTGCCACTGGCCTGCTGAGTGACCTTGGGCAGGTCACTTCACCTGTTTCCCCTATCACCTGTATGATATGGATGACACTAAGGGCATTCTTCCAGTTGGTCAGGATGACTGCCTCTGCAGGCCATAGCATTGCACAACTAGTTAAAGATGAATTAAGGGAGTGAGACTGATTGTCTTTCTCTGTCGTGGTTAAAACCATTTGCTTTTGCATGATCTGTGGCCTTGCTGTTTTATTTCCCTGTCACTTAGGAATAAAGTCCTGGGCAACTGGGTCTGGCTGATCTCATTGTCAGTTGCGCTGTCTTCGTTTGGGTCAGCGAATGGAACGTTTTTCAGTGGAGGCCGTGTGTGCTATATTGCTTCAAGGGAAGGCCATATGGTAAGGGAGTGGAAACTGTCTATTTAGGTTCATGCTATTTCCCCCTTAATGTGAAGCAAAAAGGGGGGAGAGCTTCTTGAAGCCATTTACTGATATATAAAGGCATCTCCATTGTTTGATTTTCCCCTCCAAAGTCTGTTTTGTTTTTTTAAAAACACATTAGAAATATTAGCTCCTAACTCCCCTTTTCCTGCAGGATTTTAGAAAGCTCTGTGGATTGACTCTTCAGTTGCTGCTGGCCCAGCCACCACTGAAGTGGGAGGTGATGTGGAATCAGACATTGTTCATAAACTCTCCCCCTTAGGGTTTACTGCAGGTGGAAAGGTGCAGCTCTGAGCACCAGCAACACAGCGTACAGACTAAGTGTGGGCTTCTTTTTACCCCCAGGTCATCTACCGTAGTGGAAATGCCTGCATATTGCCTACATTCGTGCTCACACCATTGCTGGAGCTGAAGCTCCACATGTATTAGATCAGTGGTGGGGCAGGGTGGGGGGAAACTATCAAAAACATTGAGTGTAGACATAGCCTCAAAGTCTTCACTCTTAAGGGTCTGTCTCAATGGTTAAAGTAAATTGAAACAGAGTGGGGCGGAGGGGAGGCGAGCTGTGAAGGACTGCTGATCCCTACGCCAAGGAGAAGAAGGGGAGCTCGTTCTCTGCACTTAGCCCTGGTCTACACTAGGACTTTAGGTCGAATTTAGCAGCGTTAAATCGATGTAAACCTGCACCCGTCCACACGATGAAGCCCTTTATTTCGACTTAAAGGGCTCTTAAAAATCGATTTCCGTACTCCACCCCTGACAAGTGGATTAGCGCTTAAATCGGCCTTATTGGAACAAGGAGGTTAGTCTGGCCTCTGATTGATACATGGCTAGATTTACCTCGCTGCACCTTCTCTGTGAGTGACTGCAGTGTGACCTGGAGGAATGAGTCCCCTAGACGGGTGAGGGGGGGAAGCAAATGAGTACAAAACAAATCTGGTCTATTTCTTGTTTTGATCCACTCCATCTATCTTTTACATCTTTGGCTGACAGCAGACAGTGCAGAAGGACTGCATGCCATCCACATCTCATGGCTGCTTGGCAGAAGATGGTGCAATACGACTGCTAGCCATCCTCATCTCTTGCCTGCCCGGCAGAAGATGGTGCAATACGACTGCTATCCATCCTCATCTCTTGCCTGCCCGGCAGAAGATGGTACAGTACGACTGCTAGCAATTCCGTATCGTCTGCCTGCTCACCATAAGACGGTTCAATAGGACTGACTGCAGGACTAAAGAGAATGACCTGGTCAAGTCACTCCAAATTTAGTCCCTGCATCCATGTCTGCCCAGGCACTCCTGGCCGACGTGGCCAGGAGCACCTCGGACATGACGATGACGGCTACCAGTCGTATTGCACCGTCTGCTGCCAGAAGGCAATGGGTTGCTGCTACTGTGTAGCAATGCAGTACCGCGTCTGCCAGCACCCAGGAGACATACGGTGACGGTTACCTGAGCGGGCTCCATGCTTGCTGTTGTATGGCGTCTGCACAGGTAACTCAGGAAAAAAGGCGCGAAACAATTGTCTGCCCTTGCTTTCACGGAGGGAGGGAGGGAACAGGGGCCTGATGATATGTACCCAGAACCACCCGCGACAATGTTTTAGCCCCATCAGGCATTGGGATCTCAACCCAGAATTCCAATGGGCAGCAGAGACTGCGGGAACTGTGGGATAGCCACCCACAGTGCAACACTCCGGAAGTCGACGCTTGCCTCGGTACTGTGGAAACACTCCGCCGAGTTAATGCACTTAAAGCATTTTCTGTGGGGACACACACACTCGAATATATAAAACCGACTTCTATAAATTCGACCTAATTCCGTAGTGTGGACATACCCTTAGCATGGAAGTTATGTTCTTTCTAGCACCCCCTAATTACAGTTCTTGCTTTCCATCATTTTTCCTCCCGTATGCATAAGTGTAAGACTCCACTTCCCCTACACTCTCAGCTCAGGGACTCTTCAGTGTGTTTAAATGCCTGGGCCCATGCAAACAACACAGGGAGTTATGTGTTGCATGTCCCCTTTTTAGAAATGAAAGATGGTGTCATCCATACATGGAAAGTTCTGGAATGCATGTGATGCTCTGGGCAGTTTGGGATCTGAAAGCTCTGAGCATGTACGTTAACAGATAGTTCAGAATGTATGCAGTGACCCAGGTTTTCAGGCAGTAGGGTAGTATTATAACTGAGCACCTGATAGTCACTTCAGAAATGAGACAAAGTGCTCTCTTTAAACACTCCCAAGCAATGGAATCAAGCAATGGAACAGGCTAGCAAGTTATCCCACATTTTGTAACAAATCAGGGTTTGTTTGGGGGCTGGTTGCAGTAGTCTTTCATTTCTAGATGCTTAGTTCCACAAATAGTCCCACTGATGTCAAGTCCCATTGGAAAGTAACTGAAAGTAGCAGAGCTGGAGAACAATGAGGCTGCCCAGATGTAACAAGGCAGAATTTGCTTTTAGAATCTTTCTTTCTGGATCATTAATCATCATTAATAATAATCTGACTTGGCTTTCAGGTACCAGCTAGAGGCTATAGACTGACAGAAAATCCCATCTTTTATTTGCAGCCTGAGCAAATCTGATATGAAATCACTGAGCTATGATTAAAGATAGCCTTGAGGCGTTCCACGTTTACACCCTTCAGAGTAGAACTGCTTTTTAATTACAGTGCTTAGCTGCTGGTTAAAGGCCCAATCCTGAACTCTTGCTTCAGGCAAAATTCCCAGTGCAGCCCATGGCAGCATGAGTATGCATTTCAGAATTGGGACCTATGCAGATATGATTGTCTGTCTGTCACCTTTTGCTTTGACTTTCAGCCAGATATTCTGTCCATGGCTCATGTGAGATGCCTCACGCCTTCCCCTGCTCTGATATTTACATCAGCCATGGCTTTAATAATGATAATACCAGGAAACTTCAGCAGCATAGTAAACTTCTTCAGGTATGGTTAATATTTCCATTGCTCCTCCCCCTCCCCGAATCTGTTTTTAACATTTTTAATACATTCTCTCTACCTCTGTGGAGAGAGGGATAGCTCAGTGGTTTGGGCTTTGGCCTGCTAAACCCAGGGTTGTGAGTTCAATCCTTGAGGGGGCCATTTAGGGATATGGGGCAAAAATTGGGGATTGGTCCTGCTTTGAGCAGGGGGTTGGACTAGATGACCTCCTGAGGTCCCTTCCAACCCTGGTATTCTATGATACTTGCTGCCTTCATTAGCTCATGTTATCATTTTCTAGCTAACAATTGTCAGAGGGAAGGGAAAAGTGTGTGAATAGCAATTTTGTGACGTGAATGCTGCTGTGATTCATAGTAATTTACAAATGGATCCATACCTGCTGTTTTCATAGATTATAAGAAGAAGCCACTGTGATCATCTCCTCTGATACTCTATATAATACAGGCATAGGATTTTTCAGAATTAATTCCTGTTTGAACTAGAGTATATATTGTAGAAAAGCATCTAATCTTTTATTTAAAAATTTCTAGTGATGGAGAATCCACCACAAACTTGGTAAATTGTTCTAATGGCTAATGATATTTACTCCATTTTAAAGTTTTGATCACTGTAGATGAGAAAAATGGAGTGCATGTTGATAAGTGTTGAATTTAGGACAATTAAAAAGGGCTCTTTTGTACTAAAGTTAATGATTCCTCTCCTTTTTAAACAGTGCACTTTCTTAAAGGTACATGCAGTTGATATCTGAAAAGCAGGGCTTTTATATTCAGCTGATCTAATTCCTGAACTCAATGGTTGTAACTTTTTTTTTGTACAGTTTTACAGCTTGGCTTTTCTATGGCACAACTATTGCTGGTCTCCTGTACTTAAAGATTAAGAAACCGGAACTGCCAAGATCATATAAGGTAAAACTTAAAAACATTTATTTGTTGCCCATGGAAGTGAGAATGATGTTGCACCCTTGATAGACTTTACCAAATATTCTCTTTAATCCCATCTGGAAGGATTGAACATTAGGGCACTATGGAGACATATAGCTACCTGCCTGGCAACACGCTGCCCCTTCCACCAGTGAAGGTTTATCTTTAGTCCTGGATCTCAGACACTGCTTCTTCTTAAACCTGTGAGAAGAGGATCTAAGGAAAGGAGTGCTCTAAAAGCGTCTCCTGAGTCATTTTGCCATAGCTGGGGCACATATTTGCTTCCTAGGGTACTGATTCCCAAATATAGGTTAGCTCATGGGATCCATATGAAGTCCTGTTCTGGAGTCACCTGTACCTCTCTCCAGTGCCCCATCAGACTGCACAGCTCCAGAGAAGATGTGCTGCAGGGCTTCTCCTGTTAGACGGGGAACTCTTCGGAAAGGGGAGTTTCTAGGCTTAGAGGGGATCACTGAAAAAAAGTGAACCAGAGCAGGCTCCATTCACAGTCCATTGGCTTTTCTTTGGGATAGGGGCAATGCGTGGATCTTGGACCCCAGTGGGCATCTCCATGAGGTGTGGAGCAGGTTTAATATTTAAAGCTAGACTTGACAAAGCACTAGTGATGGAACAGTAGAGCACGCCCTGCCTGGGCAGGGAGATGGAAAAGTCCCAATAAGGCACCTATCACCTGTGATTCTGTCCTGAAACTAGGACAGCAAACTCCATGTTGTTGGCTAAAGAAGAGTGAAACAGTGGAAGTGCAACCCCCTGTTCAGTGTGTTTTATGTGCCTGCCAGGTCTCAGTCCACAGAGGTAATGGGCCTGTTACAATTTTTAGATTGATAGTTTGGCTCTTTAGCTCAGACTGTAGCAACTCATGTCACTAACTCCTGAGGTTCCCTGGTCTTGGCTAACAGGGTAGTGGCCATAGAAGGATCTGTCCTTGTGACACACCATTGTCTGCAAGAGAAACATTTTCACACTCAAAGTAAAGCTAGAGTTTGTATTAGAATTTTGCCAGAAAGGTTGGGGCCCCGTTGGGAGTGAGCATGGGCTGAGGCAGGCAGAGCAGTGCTGCTGAGTGGTAAGGCTAGGGAGATCTGTGGAGGGTCCCATCCATGCTCTCCCTATTAAACAAGCACAATACCATTGACTTTGGCAGTTCGATTCCCTCCTGAAAGTAGGGTATCACAGAAGTTAGAGATGGAAAAGAACAACTGGGGCATCTAACCCATCTCCCTGTTGGTGCAGGATTATTCCCTCTTGTTTATTTACAGGTCTTTGGTGAAATTTTAAGTTGTTTAAATTTAATTTAGTTTAATTTAAATTTAAGTTTTAGATTGAATATTTTTAAGGCCAGACTTACAGAAATAGGCTACTTGGGCATCCACCCCTCGGTGCATGTGTAACGGCTGTCTGCTTGGTGTGGCACTATTGTCTCCCTCTAGTGGCATCTAGACCATCTAGGGATGAATGAGTCTGCTACAGCCTTAGGCTGTAGACCAAGCTTCAGCTGTCCCAGATTCGATCCTGCCTTTTGACGACCAGGTCTGTCGGCTTTACACATGCAGACCCTCCCATTTTCAAGTACAAGTGGTCAGTCAGACACTATTATAGGATTTGTGGTTCTGTGTTCATAATCCTCAGTGTACCTAGAACATGCACGCAGATTTAATGGCTGGCTGAAGAGTCTGTGCCCAAAGGCCTAATTCTGGAAGGTGCTGAGTGCCTCCTGGAAAGTGCTATTCCAGTGTGGGTTGAGGGCATTCAGAACTTCACAGGGTCAGGCCTAGGATATATATGGTCCTTTACAGAGATGTTTTGCTTTCACAGGTTCCAATTATTATACCAATAATTGTGTTGATTGCATCTGTGTACCTGGTGCTGGCTCCAATCATCGACCAACCCCAGATCGAGTCCCTCTATGTCATCCTATTCATCCTCAGTGGTATCATTGTTTACTTCCCATTAGTTCATTACAAACGCCATCCCCAGTTCTTACAGAGAGTCACTTTGCATCTCCAGCTGCTCCTGGAAGTTGCCCCGACGGCTAAGAATACGAACTAATTTAACATTCACTGTACTACATTGTTGGCTGCTCCTACTTATTTATTCCAATACTGAAGACCATGTTTGTTTGAGATATATGTGCAAAATAGCTTGTTCATAGGGGAAGCAGAATAACTACATTAAGTAGGTTGGAAGAAAATGGAACAAAAACATGTGGTAGATAGATATGGGCCAATGGAAGAGTCCTTGTGTGTTTTCTGGGGATACCTTCTCCCTTCCACACACATATTCTGCACCCTTTACCATTCCTGAGACTCCACAGTGCATCATGTATATTTCTATCCTGACAAAGAGGGAGAGGAATTCTCATGAAGGATTCATACTTTTACTCAATCAAGGCAATAAGGTCTTATCACTGGTAACATACCATTATCCCTGTAGCAGGCTACAGCCATGAGCCATCTTCTCCCAGCAGGCCCTTTAAATTACTTCCACCCAGCTCTGCCAGATTGGCCCCACAGCCTTACAAATAAACAAACCATGGGGGCGGGGAGGAACCTTCCACAGCAAAACATCCTTTGCTCCCCAGCCATCTCTGCTGGACTGAAGTTTTCCCAATGCTCCTCCACAGTTCAGAGGGAGACCTGTTCAGTCTCCCTGATCTGAGAGAGATTCACCAGAAGGCAGTCCTCTGTGTGCCTCCTGTTAGGAGGCAGAGGCAGATTATATGCTTCCCTCTTTCCCTGAACTTGCCCTGATTGGCTGAGAGGGAAAGGAGGCCTCTCCTAGCCTACGTGACAAGGCTCCTTGAAGTCCTAGGTCCTAAAGAAAACCACAGCGTAGGGGTTTTCCAGACACCAGGTATTATCCTGGGACTACTTTCTTCCTCTCAACCTCTGTCTGTGTTGGTCGGTCTGTCTGTGCCTGCCACAGAGCTCCTGGACCAGGAGATCTCCCCCTAGACTTCTTCCTCTGACCGTGTCACAGCGCCTTTCTGCTGATAGTGCCATCCCCCTAAGTGGTGGCATCATCAGATATAGATACAGAGAGGCAGCCATTTTTTTTTGTATGATGTGACTAGGGCCTTCTGAATATGTTGCTCTTCTAAACCTATTGGATTAAATACTGGTTAGGAGGATTTTCTTTCACTACTATTTACATGAAACAATAGAGAAGAAACAAGGAATCATTTCCCACCCTGATATGTACACTTATTGTAATTATTAAACACTAATTTCAAAAGCATTCACTGTTGTTGCTAGATATTGCCTTGTTACATTCTCTGTTCTTATATCTTAGTGATGTACGAGTGATGGAAAGCCATGCTGTCGCATGGGAAAGGCAATTGGACCACATAATCCACCATCTGTGCTGTTTCCCTCATACAACCAATGAAATTGTTGCATGCAAATTAACTGTAGAGTAAGGGTGGTAATTGGTTGAGTTACCTATGATATCACAATGGTACAGGACTCTTGGCATGGCATACATGCCTTACTGTGGCTGTTCACTGCATGGATGTAAATTTGTAAAGTCAAAGTGTCTGAGACCTTAGAAATTGGACTGTAACAGACCAGGAACCCCAGTGATGATTGAACCTGGTGATATTCTAAATAAAGAGAGCTCTCAGCCATGCTTGTAGACGTTGCCATCACTTGGACACTGACTCAGACATTCTAGGCTTCAGAGTGACACACAAAGTAACAATCCTGGAATTTTATAATATAAAGGAGCTTCTGAGGAAGGATGGTCTTGTGGTGGGCTGGGATTCAGGAGATCTAGTTTACTTTTTGTGTACCTTGGGCAGATCACTTGGTCTGTGCCTCAGTTCCCCAGCTGTAAAAATGGGGCTAATCTGGTGCCTTTCTGCATGTGACGCTATGCCCCATATTCTTCATAGAGATATTGTTATGATATGAATATGGCATAACGAAGATATGTTTAATGCAAGATGGATCACATGAGGTATCATTGGAAAGGTTATGATGTACTGACTGACTATGATTATCCTATTTGTATGCATGTATCATTTGTGTGTCTGAAGTTAGAAATATTGACTATATAACAATTACAAATGTGTTTACACCTGGGGAACACCCACCAGAAAGTAGGCAATCAGCTTGGATGGGCCATTAGGGAGAGCAAGAGGACTCTGAAGATGCTAATCTCCTTCCTTCCTGAGAAATTTCCTGGGCTGCTGCTTTGGCCCTGCAGGGTCATGTGATCATGTCACCTGGTACAGGACCCCATCTTGGCCTACTAGTATTTTTCTACTAATAGGGGGTGGGGATCAAACTGGGAAACAAAGGATTCCTGCCATATGTAAATCCTGTTTAAGGTAGGAAGTGAGTTAATCTTGGTCGGTTCTTCACTGAATCCCTGCCCAAGATAACTGCTGAAAACACATATGATCTGGGGAAGAAGGACTGATCTGGGGAAGAAAGGACAGGACCCAGGCTAGAAGGTGTAGGCATCTGGCTTGTGAAAGGAATATCCGGAATTCTAAGTTGCAAGGAAGAGCAGTTTGTCTTCAAGAAATGCTGCAACCTGCTTAAAACAACGTTTAGGGTAAGAAATAGCTACTTGTAGCCAGTTTCTTTAGTGTATTAAGCTTAGTTTGTGCGTTTGCTTTATTTGCTCAGTAATCTACTTTGATCTGTTTGCTATCCCTTATAAGCACTTAAAATCTATCCTTTGTAGTTAATTTTTTTTTCCCTCTAAACCAGTTTGTGCAATTCATAACTGGGGGCCAAAAAGCTGTGCATATCTTCCTCCACACTGAAGGAGGGGGTGAGTTTCATGAGCTTACGCTGTACAGATTTCTGTGCAGCACAAGACAATACAATTTTGGGTTTACACTTCAGAGGGGGTGTGCACTTGAGTGCTGGGCAATAAACATTAAACTGTGGTAACTGCAGAGGGTTTATGTTCAAATTGCAAGCTTCCAAAAAAAAAAAAAAAAAAAAAAAAAAAAAGAAAGTACATTTATTTTACATTTCTCCTGCAGCTCAGGGTTTCCTGCTTCTTCATAAAATAATTGCAAGGAAAGTGTCCAAATCCAAAGGGAAAGCACAAGCGTACTTTAACTGTTAATTACTACAATATGGTAACAAGTTCAGTGGCATCTAGTATGATGCTTCCCTGGGTACCCAGGGTTGAGGCACTTCGCCGCCACTGACCTTCAATATGTGGAAGTCTTTTCTGTACCTGCTGTGGATCAGCTCTTGGACTCTTCCAATTTCTGGCTACACCAGCTCTGTCTTCCAGGCCTTGTCCTCTGTATGGTTTAGTGATAGGCACATGCCACACCCAAGCACTCCAAGCATCCCTTTGTAGTGCCCAGCCCCTGATCTGCTGAACACTCACTGAACTGTCAGATTTACTACTCCCAAAGGAATAAGCACACCCCAGTTTACTAGTTTTAACTCAGCATTCCCACCGCACATAATACACAGCACTTAGGTATATTTATAGTGAAAACAAGAATAAGTTTATTATCAAAGAACAGAGATGCAAATGATGGTAAGTAAGAATATTGGAAACAAATGGTTACATATAAAACAAAAATCACAACATGCTTTCTGGAGCCTAAACTGAACTCACAAGGCATTCCCCTGTCTCCACAGGATACCTTACCCAAAGTCCTTTTCCCAGCATTTTCAACCAGGATGGCTGAGATCCTCTGTTCATAAGACCAAGCTTGCTGGCAACTTGTCTTCCCAGATTGAAAGATCCCCCGTGTAGCTCTGTACCCCCTGTTATACTCCCAAGAGTTCATTGTCTTTCGGAAACAGCAAAAACGCTGCTATTTTTGTTTTTTCCTGCAGCCCTTTCAGCCTATTCACTAGCGTTTGGCTCAACGTGCAAATAGATGTCATAGTAGATACAGAGTGGTCTCCCACCTCCTGTCTGGAGAAGTCTGTCTCAATGCAATCTACCTTTGAGCGACCTGCCTTTAACAACATAATTTTCAATATACAGACATACCTGCTTACATGCTATCTGCACATACATGATTATGATGATCAGTGGGACACCTGCTTTCAGTACGGACCTTATAGGACACCTTCTGGTGAACCCAGGAATCCCTGTTACCCTATGTACTTCTGTACCCTCTCTCAGTGGGCATCAAGAGGTCTGTGGGTCACACCTAGGGCTTCACATCTTTCACTGCATTATACACAATGCCACTTGGAAATCTGTAACAAAAGGGATACAATGCGCATCTTGCTGTTCAAAAGCAGCACAGACACTGACCATCTGAGTGTAAGGAAACTCACTCCTGGCTGTTTGACACACCTGAACAGTTTAAAAGCCATCCAATAGAAGGCAATGCTGCAAATGTACAACAGTTAGTTCATTACTTTGTGCACAGGTATTAGGCACGGTAGGGTTTGCTATGACAGATCTGACCAGCCAATCTGCTATCCTTGCTCCAATACCATACTTCAGAGGAAGTTCAACAATCCATAACGTGCACCTTTATTATTATTTTGCTTTTAGTAGGACTATTATTGTTTATTAGCTGAATAGCAGCAATAGTGGAGTAGATGCAATGGTGTGTGGGATTCCTTCCTGACATTTGCTAGTGAAGTGTTTATACCCAGAATCATAAGAATCACCTTAGGTTCAAGAGCTACCAGGGATGTCAGCGGTCATGAAATTGTATTTAGTGCATCCTCCTAAGGCAGTGAATTCTACAGGCTGACTATATGCTGCCTGAAGGAGAAGTGCACTTTGTTTGGTTCTGAATATTTTACCCTTTAATTGCATAGAGCATGTCTTTGGTTTCACGTCGGAGACAAGGTATAGAAGAAGGGAAGGGAAGGTGAAATTTACATTGAATGATGAAAATTCAAACGTGTGCTTGGATAGCTAAATAAGGAAGAGGAAGGAATGACGGTGAGGCAGAAGTTTGAGAGCCTGCTATGTCATGGTGATGCTTTCAGAAGTGTTACTATATGCATAATAGTGTGGTTGACAGAGTCAAAGATGAAGCTAAACTAGACCCATTGCAGGACAAATTACAATCTTAGATGGAATCAAATCAAATTCAATTGCTTGAATCCATTCCACAATCACATGGCTAAACAAGAAGTGAAATACACCTAACCATAGCCATAACCAACTCATCACACTAGCTTCCTATTTTAATTCCTGAAGAAGAAAGAGTTGCCTTTTCCCTGGTAGGCACAAAAATAAGATTTGTAAAGCAAATTATAGGTAAGAAGTCAGAGTCTCCAAACAGTTGTCTGAAGTCTCCTCCAACCAGTTGATACTGGGCGAGTTAAAAATCACCATTTAATATTACTTTACCAGCAAATTTTGCAGCTGAATTTCTTAACTTACTAACATTCTTATTTTTCAATCCTTTGGAGGCCAGTGGGATAAGGCTACAAGTATGGTAGGACTTCTGTTACCAGGGATTTGTAGCCAAATAGGTTTAATTCCCAGGAGATTAATCACCACCCCTTGGAATGATTCTTCAGTAATGTTTATGGACTTCTTTACATATAATGCAATTCCACTCACTCTGCAATATAATCTGCTCCAGCTTCTCACAGGTTCCACCCCCAGCTCTCATTGGTTTCAGTGACATTGTGCACATTCAGTACTTCAGAAAGTCAGGCCACGAAGTATATTTTCTGTACCGCTTGTAGCCAGGAATACGGCCATTCCACTGATTTTTATAGCATATGTCTTGGACACAGTCTGTGATAGGTTGGTCTGTGATTCAGATACAGAAGATCTGGCTTCTCTTTTAAGAATTGGGCAGTCACTTAATCTCTCTATGCCTCAGTGTGTCTGGGTCAGCCTCCACAGAACCCTCTTATGGCCCATGACGCTGTTCACCCTGCCTCAGTTCTCCCATCCCCCCCTTCCAGGATACTCTCCCAGACAATGCTCTCTCTTGGCCTCACCATCAAGGCACTGGTAACAAATGTAGACACTAGTCCCAAGGGCAATATAAACAAAAAGGTCTTCTGCCCCTCCTGGGCTCCACTCTCAGTTCTTCCCCCCCTCTTACGGAGTACTGAGGGCTTTTCCCCTATGATAGTTTCCCTCCTTCCGAAGCCCGTCACAGGAGCGAGCCAGCCTCCCTCCTGCACCCTCCTCAGTCCTCCTCTAGGCCATCTGCTTAGAAGTTACCCTTCTCTGGGGCCTATGAGAAGGGTCAATCACCCTTTTCCAGCTCACTCACCTCCTTCCTTCAGGTCCAGTCACAGAAGACAATCTCTTACAGTTCTTCTCCCCCAGCTGTGCTCTCATCTTTTGTAAGCATCCCGTGACCCCTTCCCAGCTGGGCCTAATAACTGGACAGGGCCATCTGATACCCAGCCAATCAGGATCAGCTGGGGCAGGGAGCCCATCCATCATGGGCGAGGCTGAGCCTGAATCCGCTTAGAGGGCCAGCCAGTCTATGACACCCAGTCTCATTATCTGTAAAATAGAGGTAAGGATACTTGCCAACCTCACAGGGCCATTGTGAAGTTTAATTCATTCATGTTTGTCAAGTGTTTAGAGAGCCTCTCATGGAAGGGAGTACAGAAGGACAAAATGTTGCTAATTATGCAATTAGGGCTCTCCCGAAACCAGATATTCCATTTTACCCATTTTCAGAGTTAAGCTTCTAGCATCAGCAAAAAGATATTTGTATTTTATACTTCTAGCTGTATGGCCCATGCCGTTACTCATACTCAGCTGAATCACGGCTTTGGTTTCCTTGATCTGATGCCTGTTCCTCACAGCCATTTCAGGGACTGAGGGGTTTTATTTGATCAGATAAGCGTGTAGTCTTGTTTTCTGTGCATGTTCAGGCACTCCAGTATCACAGAGAGGTGAGTTATAGAATCATGCCTGGGTGAGGCTGTAGGAAACAATAAGCTGGCCCATGTGACAGTCCTGACCCACACTCAAGCAGTGCGGGAGAGAGAATTTGTCTTTTGAAGAGCTGAGCAGTTTGGGCCTGACCCTTCTGGAGATAAATTAAATTCAAAGAGCCAGATTCTGTGTTGTATTTACTTGCAGACCCATGTGCAACCTTTCCTGGGCTGCATCTGCAGCCCAGAACCTCTGTAGCAGCAAGTGCTGCAGCTACTTTCACTCCTAACCTGGACCTGACCACTCCCTTCCTGCTCATTGAGGAGGTCTTTGTTTTGTCATTATATTTGTCAAATGTAGAAAATTCTTAATCAGAATAGAAGATGTGAGTGGGGGTGCAATTTGGGGGATTGCCTGAAGGGTCAATGCAGTTGCAGACATGCAGAAACATCCCTTCTTGTCCATTATGGGTCAGGTTACCCATTTCCATACATGTGACATGAGGGGAGTGAAGTATTCAATGTCTGACCTTCAGTTTCAAAAAGACCAGTGTGCTAAAATTGCAGATTCACTAGCTCATCCTGTAAAAGACACTGCCCTACACACAAAATGGGCTGGCATACTCCAGAAGGGGACCAATGCACACATACACAACCATGTACGTCACCCTATTTTAAGCCAAAGGCCAAGTACCATTCTGTAATGATCCCTGCCTCTGTAGGTACAGCAGTGCAAGAGAATGCACAGCAGTTTGAACTAAGAACTGCCCTAAAACCACAGAGATGAAAGAAGTGTCTTAGCTAGCTCAGCTACTATAAGAAAACATAGTCCAGTAATGGGCAGTGGTGTCCATCTGTAGCCCATGCTCAGCAGACCTCTCTTGCATCTTTCCTCAGGTTTCCTTGTTCTCAGCTTTTCACTGATTTTTATTTTTCTTCATTTTTAACAGACAGTTGAGACTTTTAAAGTGAAAAAAGAATCTCCTCACCTCCCACCCCAAAGAAATATTTTGTAATAACAGGTTTCAGAGTAACAGCCGTGTTAGTCTGTATTCGCAAAAAGAAAAGGAGTACTTGTGGCACCTTAGAGACTAACCAATTTATTTGAGCATGAGCTTCTGTGAGCTACAGCTCACTTCATCAGATGCATACCGTGGAAACTGCAGCAGACTTTATATATACACAGAGAATATGAAACAATACCTCCTCCCACCCCACTCTCCTGCTGGTAATAGCTTATCTAAAGGAATCAGGTTAGGCCATTTCCAGCACAAATCCAGGTTTTCTCACCCTCCACCCCCCCACACAAATTCACTCTCCTGCTGGTGATAGCCCATCCAAAGTGACAACTCTTTACACAATGTGCATGATAATCAAGTTAGGCCATTTCCTGCACAAATCCAGGTTCTCTCACTCCCTCACCCCCCTCCAAAAACCCACCCCCATACACACACAGACTCACTCTCCTGCTGGTAATAGCTCATCCAAACTGACCACTCTCCAAGTTTAAATCCAAGTTAAACCAGAACATCTGGGGGGTGGGGGGTAGGAAAAAACAAGAGGAAATAGGCTACCTTGCATAATGACTTAGCCACTCCCAGTCTCTATTTAAGCCTAAATTAATAGTATCCAATTTGCAAATGAATTCCAATTCAGCAGTTTCTCGCTGGAGTCTGGATTTGAAGTTTTTTTGTTTTAAGATAGCGACCTTCATGTCTGATTGCGTGACCAGAGAGATTGAAGTGTTCTCCGACTGGTTTATGAATGTTATAATTCTTGACATCTGATTTGTGTCCATTTATTCTTTTACGTAGAGACTGTCCAGTTTGACCAATGTACATGGCAGAGGGGCATTGCTGGCACATGATGGCATATATCACATTGGTGGATGTGCAGGTGAACGAGCCTCTGATAGTGTGGCTGATGTTATTAGGCCCTGTGGTGGTGTCCCCTGAATAGATATGTGGGCACAATTGGCAACGGGCTTTGTTGCAAGGATAAGTTCCTGGGTTAGTGGTTCTGTTGTGTGGTATGTGGTTGTTGGTGAGTATTTGCTTCAGGTTGCGGGGCTGTCTGTAGGCAAGGACTGGCCTGTCTCCCAAGATTTGAGAGAGTGTTGGGTCATCCTTCAGGATAGGTTGTAGATCCTTAATGCGCTGGAGGGGTTTTAGTTGGGGGCTGAAGGTGACGGCTAGTGGAGTTCTGTTATTTTCTTTGTTAGGCCTGTCCTGTAGTAGGTAACTTCTGGGAACTCTTCTGGCTCTATCAATCTGTTTCTTTACTTCCGCAGGTGGGTATTGTAGTTGTAAGAAAGCTTGACAGAGATCTTGTAGGTGTTTGTCTCTGTCTGAGAGGTTGGAGCAAATGCGGTTGTATCGCAGAGCTTGGCGGTAGACGATGGATCGTGTGGTGTGGTCAGGGTGAAAGCTGGAGGCATGCAGGTAGGAATAGCGGTCAGTAGGTTTCTGGTATAGGGTGGTGTTTATGTGACCATTGTTTATTAGCACTGTAGTGTCCAGGAAGTGGATCTCTTGTGTGGACTGGACCAGGCTGAGGTTGGTGGTGGGATGGAAATTGTTGAAATCATGGTGGAATTCCTCAAGGGCTTCTTTTTCATGGGTCCAGATGATGAAGATGTCATCAATATAGCGCAAGTAGAGTAGGGGCTTTACAACCGCATTTGCTCCAACCCCTCAGACAGAGACAAACACCTACAAGATCTCTGTCAAGCTTTCTTACAACTACAATACCCACCTGCGGAAGTAAAGAAACAGATTGATAGAGCCAGAAGAGTTCCCAGAAGTTACCTACTACAGGACAGGCCTAACAAAGAAAATAACAGAACTCCACTAGCCGTCACCTTCAGCCCCCAACTAAAACCCCTCCAGCGCATTAAGGATCTACAACCTATCCTGAAGGATGACCCAACACTCTCACAAATCTTGGGAGACAGGCCAGTCCTTGCCTACAGACAGCCCCGCAACCTGAAGCAAATACTCACCAACAACCACATACCACACAACAGAACCACTAACCCAGGAACTTATCCTTGCAACAAAGCCCGTTGCCAATTGTGCCCACACATCTATTCAGGGGACACCATCACAGGGCCTAATAACATCAGCCACACTATCAGAGGCTCGTTCACCTGCACATCCACCAATGTGATTTATGCCATCATGTGCCAGAAATGCCCCTCTGCCATGTACATTGGTCAAACTGGACAGTCTCTACGTAAAAGAATAAATGGACACAAATCAGATGTCAAGAATTATAACATTCATAAACCAGTCGGAGAACACTTCAATCTCTCTGGTCACGCAATCAGACATGAAGGTCGCTATCTTAAAACAAAAAAACTTCAAATCCAGACTCCAGCGAGAAACTGCTGAATTGGAATTCATTTGCAAATTGGATACTATTAATTTAGGCTTAAATAGAGACTGGGAGTGGCTAAGTCATTATGCAAGGTAGCCTATTTCCTCTTGTTTTTTCCTACCCCCCCCCAGATGTTCTGGTTTAACTTGGATTTAAACTTGGAGAGTGGTCAGTTTGGATGAGCTATTACCAGCAGGAGAGTGAGTTTGTGTGTGTATGGGGGTGGGTTTTTGGAGGGGGGTGAGGAAGTGAGAGAACCTGGATTTGTGCAGGAAATGGCCTAACTTGATTATCATGCACATTGTGTAAAGAGTTGTCACTTTGGATGGGCTATCACCAGCAGGAGAGTGAATTTGTGTGGGGGGGTGGAGGGTGAGAAAACCTGGATTTGTGCTGGAAATGGCCTAACCTGATGATTCCTTTAGATAAGCTATTACCAGCAGGACAGTGGGGTGGGAGGAGGTATTGTTTCATATTCTCTGTGTATATATAAAGTCTGCTGCAGTTTCCACGGTATGCATCTGATGAAGTGAGCTGTAGCTCACGAAAGCTCATGCTCAAATAAATTGGTTAGTCTCTAAGGTGCCACAAGTACTCCTTTTCTTTTTGTAATAACAGTCTCCTTCCCCACACCAGAAAGCATTCCCAACCCATCCATACCAATAAAATGGGTTCTAATTAGTCGATGCCACCAAGTAGCTTAGCCCCAAATCTGGGGTTTTTTTTTTACAGCTAAAAAACAAAACAAAAACAGAAGATTTATAAACCCTAACCCAAGGGGAGATTTTATGAAGGTCAACAAATTAATCAATGACATTTTTGTTGTTACCATAGAAATTAGGAGCCCTCATGGACCGAGACCCCATTGTGCTAAGTGCTATACAAACGGTAGAGAAAGAAGAGGCAGAATTTGGTGGGAGCCTGGCTGTGGAGAGTCGCAGAGGGAGTTGAAAGCAATGTACAAATGTTTGGGGCACTGCACAACAGCCGCCGCAGAGGTGTCCCAGAAGGAATTAACACAGCCTGAAGTTGTATTAGCACCTGTCTGGATTTCTGCATGGAAATCCAGGGGGTCTGCAGGTCTGGTGTCACAAGAGACCACAAAGTCAGAAGTAAGTGGTGACAAAGAGCCATCTGTCGGTTCCCCTTTGCAGTTAAAATAAATGGTGCAGACAGAGCAAAGTCTTCATCAAACAATCTCCTCCGAAAATGGGCAAAGCAGGTTCACATAGCCAGCCATGAGAAGCATTAGCTAAAGCTTTTCTGACATTAGCAAGTTACTGCTGCCAAGTAACTGACACTGCCCACTCTGTGGTGGGCCTTGGTGGCTCTCCAGAATATGATGCTTCTTCATTTGGCTTTTCCCTACTTCCTGCCGCAGCATACACACCACCATCTGTGTGTCTGAGGATCCTCTCTGTGGCAGAATTCTTATTGGGAAGGCTGGTATGGCATCACACCATGTGGGTGGCTTTGGCTTATGCTTAAGTCCACCATCGGGTTTTGTTGTACAGTTGCTAGGCTTTTCAGTGCACAAGCCACAGAAGCATATGGCCCAAAGAGACTAGTCAGAAGGAAAGCGAGGGTGGAGCACAGAAGGCAAGGAGATGTGTAGGTGAAGATGATGGCAGCGTAATTGAGACCTTTGGAAATGCAGGAACACCTTGAGTTTCACTAAGGAGAAGCCTTTGCAGAGATCCACAGAGGAGAGAAAAAAAGCAAATGAACATGGCAGAGTATTTTGGATGCACTGGAGGAGGGAAAGATGGAAGAGGCCAGAGAAGGATAGAATGGAGTTGAGCCAGGGATCCCAGCATGAGCTACTATTTCAGCAGCAGGAGAAGAGAGGAAGGGATGGATTTTGGAGCTTCTGTAGAGAAAGAAGTGGCAGAATTTGGTGGGAGCCTGGCTGTGGTAAGATGAGGAAAGGAGGGAGTTGAAAGCAATGTACAAATGTTTGGGAGTTTTTTTAAATGGCATCCCCTGCAAATTATTCATAGTGCTTTCCATTCAGCACTGCTGTTTTCATTGTTTGTTGTCTGTATTACAGTAGTGTGTTGAGGCCTTAACCGAGATTGGGGCCCCAACGTGCAAGGTGTTGTACAAACACATAGTGAGAGAGAGTCCCTGCCCTGAAGACTTTATAGTTTCAAACGAGATAAGACAGACAAAGCAAGTATTATTATATCAGTTTCACTGATGGGGAACTGAAGCGCAATGGGATTAAATGACATGGGAAAGGTCACACAGGAGAATCTGTGGCAGAGCCATGAATTGACTCAAGAGTGCCTGAGTCTCAGCAAAGTGTCTTAACCACAAGACCAACCTTCCTTTGGTGGGTAGTGGTATCTGGAGGTCTGTGCAGCACCATGTGCTATAAGGCAGAACTGATTGTTACAGCCCCTGGAGATTCCCTAGTTGGGTAGCAAAGGGCTCTGGAGTTTCCTCAGACCCGACAGAACCGGTTAGTCAGGGATGGGGCTGTTTCCTTCTGCAGGAGAGGGTGGAACAGTGAGACTCTCTCACTTTTCAGAGGACTTTTTCTGGGTTAAAGGGTCAATAAGTTGACAAGGTGACTTCTTGGAAAGAGGCATGATCGAGGAAGTGGCCACCCAGTGTCTTCCCAAGATTCTGAGACGATGGGAAGAGTGTGCAATTTGGCTAGATGAGCTCAGATAAATGGAAGGGATTAACAATGGAATAAAGGTGATTATCGGTGGGCAGGATTCAATGTGCTCTCTCAGATCCCTGGGCTAGACTCAGTCACTCTGGGTCAAGAGGAATAAATTACATTTCTTTGCCCAACAACAGACCCAGAGAGATTCATCTTAGGAGAAACAGGTGGCTTTATACCTGTCCCCTCTGCTTTGGTCTGCTGGCCTTGTGTGCCTTACCTTGTGTCTGGGCCCAACAGGCTGATAATGGAGGCTACTGAGAGCAAGTGCTGAATCTAAGGGCTTGTCTACCCACAGAAGTTGCACCAGTTTAACTTAAATCTGTTTACAAACAGATTAACTTCAACCAGTGCAAACGCTGGTGTGAACACCCCCTCTGGGTGTAGACCTGGCTTGTATTGGTTTGTAAAGCACAGAGGCAAGCTTGCTTGACCCAATAAACCAGGTCTAACCCAATAGAAAGATGTCACACACAAAGTTACACCAGTTTAACTAAATCAATTAAAAAAAAAATCACACCTTCAGTTAAACCAGGGCAACTTCTGCTTTTAGCCCAGGCCTAAGTCTTCCTAATCCATCCCCTTCCCAGCCAGGGCAGAACACTTCTGCGCATGTGCTGGTCTCACTATAACCTTCTCCCTTAAAGGACTTTCGGCCACGGGTGCCCTGTGCCTGGATTTAGCATACACAAACCTTGGATGAACCTAGCTCAATGTCTCCTGCAGCAAGCTGCTGATGGGGAGGAGGAGGGGGTGAGAGGAGGGAAACCTTTCAAACACTGATACATTCACAGAATCTATGGAGACTAAGTGGGATCCAGATGTCCTTAAGCTTCTTGCTGATCTTCTGCAAGGAGTTTTCCCATAGCATTTCCCCTGGTTTCACTTAACTTAATTTCTCTTGTGACTACGTATGTTTCCCTTTCAGGTGTTCACATCTGTGTAAATTCCCCAGAGGGAACACATGGCAAATGTAATAATATACCTGATTACGCCATGTGCAGATTCACTGAAATCTGCCACCTAACCAGGCCTACTGCACCCTTGTAAGATCATGCCCTGCTTTGCCTCATGGGGCATCCAAATCATAATAGGCCGCTTGGGGCTAGGAGTTAGAATTGACTGAGCTCATGGGGCTCATGCTACTGCACTAAAAATAGCTGTGTAGACATTTAGGCTTGAGCTTAGGCTCTGGGAATTGAACTTGGGTCTCAAGATACTGTTCCAACCACTGGGCCATCTTTCCTGCCCTCAATCTAGCTAAATCTACCGTAAATATCTGTAAATATGAGACTTAGAGCACAAGTTTAGTATCACACTGAGGGAGTTAAGTCAGTAACCCAGACAGCCAGTGTTTCACATTCCTCATGATAATATTTCTCTAGCTACCAAAATACATTTTACCACCCATTCAGATTTTTGGTAACAGAATTAGGTGATACTACCTAAGGTCTATTATCACATAACCACATCTTTGTGGGGAATAGTGCACTAGAGGCATCATTGTTTTAAAAACTCTTCCATATCTATCTGATTACTCCATTCCTTCCCAGCTAGGGAATTTCCAGGCTCTTTCAAGCAAAATCAGTAAGCGATTTCAGGTAATAAATATCATCATTATCATTCTCTAGTTTTACTCCATGAGCTGAGATTTTTTATATGACTACAGTTTGAGGGGGCAAAATGGAACTTGGGAAGGAATACAATTGGGGGGAAATATATGACCAAGATTTTGAGGAAAAATATTTTTTTTCCAAAGAAGAGCTTTAAACCAAAGTCTGTTGAAATACATGTGGAACAATAGCAGCCTTTTGATTATTTGGGAGTTTTAAATCAAAGTGTTACATAAACTAGATGAATAAAAAAAATAGCCTTTTTCCTAGGGCCAAATTCAGCCTTGATGTAACTCTACTGATTTCAGTATCGTTACACCAGGGATGAATATGGTCCATATCTCATCTCTGCCTTGGCATCTGTTGTTGCAGTTTGGGTCATCCAAACCTCCAAAGTTGACACATTTATAGCACTTACTAGATCTGAAGGTTGACATCACACTGATTTAAACTTTGTTCATAGTTCTCAAGCAAAGCAGATTTTACCACATTGTGGGGGGAAAGGTAAAAATGCTGATTAATACTGAATAGGAATAATTCAGCCATTGCTATTTTGTCCTCTCATGATTTTTCTCTAGATGGGGTTGAGCCAAAACTCACTGAAGTTAGTGGGAGTCTTGCAGCTTCCTCAGTGTCATGAAAGGTGCCAAGGTGAATTACTGACAACCAAGCACAGAGCAGAATACATGTGACCATGTGCATGAGTATGTGTGAGGGCTGTTGTATTCATTTAGATGGAACATATGGCCTAAGTGTTAACATACCCCAGTTACTGTCCAGCATGAAAGAGTTTTAAACAAGGTTCGGGGTTTGGTATGCAGAGACTTCAGCCTGCTTAGTACCATGGCAAACACACCATTAAAAAAAATCTTATATTCATGATACAGAAGAAGAAAACAGAGCATTTGAAATGTAAAGCATGAAGTAAGGCTTTCATTTTTACCACATTCTTTGTTCCTTCCCCCTTTAGCTGGAGAGAGTTTTTAGATGGGAAAAAAAACCCTTGTTTGACAGTCTTTTAGATGGGGAAAAGAGAAGTTAGTTGAAATGGGGTGGAGATGTAGTTACTGCTGCTGCTGTTAAAGTCTGCTGCTATTTCCATAGAAGGATATACCACAAGAGGGAACAGAAAAGAACAGCAAAAGGAGAAAATTATTCCTGAGGGAATTCTGCATCAAAAAATTAAGAATTCTGAGTCAAAAAATAAATATATTTTAAAATTCTGCAAATTTTATTTGTCAATAAATGGAGGCTCCAGCATGGCATTAGAGAGCACAGGCCACTGGCTGCACAGACGTGGGAGATCACTGTGCAGCTCCCCTCCCCCGGGACACAGACTCAGCAGTGGAGCTGCACCCAACCCAGACACAGCGCAAATACTGGGCCTGCCCCAGAACCACCCCAGGGCCCTGTCCATCCATGCCAGGTGCAGGCAGTGTGGAGAGGCTTAGTGTGGGGGGGGGATCAAGGTATGGGTTTACTGCGTTCTGTGTCGGGCAATCTGGGTGTAGGTGGCTCAGTGGGAGATCTGGGTGCAGGGGGGAATCTGGATACACAGGGGCCTGTGGGGTGGTGGTGGTTCTGGGTGCAACAGTAATGGGACTCTACAGGGGGGGTCCGGGTGAAGGTGGTTGGGGCTCAGTGGGGGGGGTCTGGGTGTGGGGGGTATAGAGCTCGGCAGGGAGGTCTGGGTGTGGGGGGCTCTGTGAGAGGGCCAGATGCTGGGGGAGTGGGGGTCAGTGCAGTGGGGATCCAGGTGCAGCTGGTTGGAGCTCAGTGAGATGGGGATATGAGTGTGGGTGGCTCATCTGGGTAGTCCAGGTGCAGGGGGAGTCGGGCTCATTATGAGGTTCCAAGTGTGTCGGGGGGTGAGGCTCAGCAGGAGAGTCTGAGTATGAACGGGTTTCAATGCACAGGGGTTGGGTGGATGGGGGACTTGTTCCCTGTACATGGATCACTCCCCCTGCAGCTGAGGAGTGATGGGTGTGGGGGAGAGGGGGAGAATGCAGACCTTCCTGCAGCTGGGGGAGAAATCTGGTCCTGGATGCCATGCAGGGGAAGAGGAAGTCCCATCCTCCCTAGCCCAGCCAGGACTAGCAGATGAGCTCGGCGCAGTGTACAAGCCACCCGCTGGATCCTCCCCAGTCCTGCCCCCTGCCCCACAGTGACTTACCTATCTGACAGGTGACCTGGGCACCTGAAACATACTGCGGGGGAGGGTTGCATGACAGCTCTTGTGGCTTCCATTTGCTTCCCTGTCAAAGTCATTTTTCTGTGGGGAAGCAAAGAAATCTGCAGGAAACATAAATTCTGCGCATGTGCAGAATTCACCCAGGAGTAGAAAATGCAGCTTTTGTCTCTGCTGTCGACTCTCACTTGAATTCTCACTGCTGGAGAAACACACTCATGGCACATGGTCTTATCAGCCACCCTGAGACCTGGCAAACTTGTACTGACATTGGGCTATTTAGGACATTGCTTTTAGCCACTTATCTGGTCACAAGCTTACAGAAGTCTTGGCTGGCTAACCCAGACATTTATTAGACTGCAAAAGGAGAGAGATAGGAAAGAGAAGAAGTAAGCTAGGGAAGGAAAGGGATACATGGTGAAGGGTAGGGAGAGAGAGACAAAGTCTCACATCCCAGGTGGTGTCTGGGATTCAGCAGCAGAAGTGGTAATGCCTTCTGATTGCCCAGTCTTGTCAGGAGTCAGACATCTCTCAGGATTAGGATGAATAAGGCCTGGGGTCTCAGGAGTTGGTGGAGGTGGCAGCTATCATGGGGAAGCTCACTCCAGTAGCCAGGTTTTCTCTCAAAGTTTCTTTTTTTTAAGGACCCCAAAAGGGAAGTGATGGGCAGAACAGCTCATCTTCTCATTATTTTGTCCACCAAATAGGCCTACCTTCCAATACACCAGTTTGAGTTAATTGATTTCTGGTTCCATGCTTGTTGTGTTTTTCACACATGATTTTAATGAAGTCCTTGAGTTATATCAGTAGGCCTTTTTGTTTGGATTAATTCAGTCTGTCTCTTACTTTTGCAGCTTTTCCCATCAACACAGGTTACCGTGACACTTTATAAACGTTCACACACTTCTCACAGGTGAGCTCACAACTAGGGTAAATTTGTAGGCCCAATTATTACAACAGGGACATCTATGTAGTGTGACAAAGTTCCTCCTCTGTGTTACGAATTACACCTGGTAGGACACGCACAGTTCAAATCTAGGCTGAGGCACAGAAATAAAGTCCACAACTGCGGAGTTCCCAAAAAACACTAAGTTTATTACGCTCGAGCGTGGTGCCCCCCTGCTAGCCAGGAGGGGACCCTGAATGCAGATTATACAAAGGTTATATACCTTTTAGCAAAGCATGTTGCCCTCGTGCATCGGAAACCTTAGCCAATAAACAAACCCTTGTCTTATCTACCACCTATCCCTGCTTGGTGCATTCCTCGTGCTATACCAGTATGTTAATTACACAGCATGGTCCTAAAGCCATGCATCAGTAACTTTTATTATCAGGATGGGAGGCCTCACATCAAGGCCAAGAGACAGGGAGTTAGAGACTGACAAAAACCAGATACTGGGAGTCAAGGCAGGCTGGAGACAAGGAGGAGGATTTTCACAGGGATTCAATATCTAAGGATTACTCCTCCTGGTGTATGACGTGCTGGCATTTAAACAATGGTGGGCCCCAAACCAAAATGGAGTCACATGTGCTAACTTTTCCTTAACATCTGCCTTGGTGGGTTCTGCACTTTTTGGCAGATTTACTTACCTCAGAGGTTCATGGCAGCTCTCAGTTTGGCTGCTTCTGCTCGAGGCTCAAACCTGCCATTCACTCAGCTAACCTCATCACTGGCCAGCATGGGGGAAATGGCAAACAATCTCCACAGTTTCTGTTGTTCCACCTAGTGGGTCAGGGACAGGCCAGATCCCTTTCCAAAATAGATCTTCCCTTCTGGTATTACTCACAGACCAGGTCAACTCCTCCTGCGTCCGATCAGGAGTTGAGAGGATGGGGGGGGGAACCTGGGCCCAACTTCTACACTGGGTTCTAGCCCAGGGCCCTGTGGATAGCAGCTGTCTACGTCTCCTGTAACAGCTGTGTGACAGCTACAACTCACTGGGCTACTTCCCCATGGCCTTCCCCCCCAGCACCTTCTTTATCCTCACCACAGGATCTTCCTCCTGAAGCCTGATCACGCTTGTATTCCTCAGTCCTCCAGCAGCACACCTTCTTGCATGCCCTCCACTAACTGATGGGAGGTCCTTTTTAAACCAGGTGTCCTGATGAGTCTGCCTGCCATAATTGATTCTAGTATATTCTTAATTGGCTCCAGGTGTCTTAATTAGCTTGCCTGTCTTAATTGGTTCTAGCAGGTTCCTGATTGCTCTAGTGCAGCCCCTGCTCTGGTCACTCAAGGGACAGAAAACTATTCATCCAGTGGCCAGTATATTTGCCTTCAACCAGATTCCTGTACCCCACTGGTCTGGGTCTGTCGCAGTAGATTGTAAACTCTTTGGGGTAGGGCCATCTTTTTGTTCTGTATTTATACAATACATAATGGGCTCCGAAGTGCTATGATAATACCAGTAATAAATAATAACAACATGCAAACTCTAAAGAAATCACCTCTGAAAACATAGCGATGTGAAAACTCACAAACCAGGTTTATTCATTCAGTTAGGTCCAAATTCCAGACATGGGAGTTTTGCCTGAATAAGAGCTGTAGGATTGTGCCATGACTGGGTTAGTCCTGTGTGGATTCTGTGGATGTGCCTTTAGCTGTTGCCTGCCTCAGAGTCTGTGATCGATATTTTGCCATGGGTGGGAGCCTTGGAGATGGTGGTAATAAAGCCTGAGCCTTGACTGCACTACAGCCTCACTGGAGCTGCTCTGGTGAAGAATTACACCTTCCAGCTTTGGCTGGGATTCTGTGCCAGGCCTCATGTAGTCACAACACAGAAGATGCCATCTGGGGGGGGTCGGGCAAAGATTGCTGTGCTCTTCCTATTCTAGGCTTCTCCGCAAGGAAAGCAGTTGTTCTATTTATGCTATCAAGGCTGTCTGTGGGCTGAGCGGCAGCTGCAACAGCCAGGAATCCATATAGTGATGTAACCCACACACTTCCTGCATGTGGTGTTCTGTCCTCCCCTAGCACTGAGACCACTTAGAGAGAGAGAGATTAAAGAGTCTGCTACACAGGGCTGGATAAAGACCTTTAGAGGCCCTAAGCACTGAAAAGATTATGGTGCTCCCCCATATGTGATTCAAAATAAAAACAATACTATACCGTAAAATAAAATTTTATTTTTCGAAATGACACAAAACTTACATGTGTGCTGAAATTAAAATAGCTTCTTTCTATATTTTCTGCTTGCAAAATCTGATTGCAAAATTCTGGATAAATTCATAGAAGCTGACTCGATGAAGCATGTCCTCTTCCATACACAATAGGGAAAGTGAATCAAGTCTGTCCTGACACATTGTTGTTCTCTGAGGGTTTTTTATTCTTTTCAGCTGAGAAAAAGAGCATTCTGCTGAGCAGTTAGTAATCATCAATGTTAGAATAATATGTAGTGCAATCTCTACATTTGGAAATACACATTGTATTCTGTCTTTCAATATTGTGTCATGAAGATCAATTTGACTGAATTTCATTTTTCCGGTTTCATTAAACTTTGCGTGCATATAACAGTGGAACTGCTGTACTTCTCCACAGAGATTCATGTTCTAGTCAACAGGGTATGAGTCAACTAGCTTTTGGGAACCTTGTGAATATTGTTCGTCAGATAAGTCCATATCATTTAGAAAAGAAAATTTACTTGATACTTCTTTGTACACGTCACCTCTCCACTTCATAGGAGCTTCAAGTGTATCAATTATAGTGTAGTAAGTAGATATGCAAAATTTGTCTCTAAGATTCAATGCTGTTTCTGTTGCACTGCTATCATTTGCTTGTTTTTTTCCTGATTCACTTGCGGGACTGGGCTTCTTTGTAGTTAGTATCAGGCAAGATATCTTTTGATATGTCTTCAAATCTTTTGAAATCATTCCTCAAAGTGTGTAAGTGGTCTGCTAATGATTGACAGAGGTCTGCACATGTTTTAAAATCCAATTCTTGTTCTTGAAGAGCTTGACTTGTGTGGTAAAAGTGCTGTAAAATTTCATTCCACATGGTCAACATGAATACAAACTCTAGTTCTTGCATCTTGTTTGCAATGTTTTCTGCCTCTCGTATAGTTTCTCCCTTTTGTGATTGGTCTTCAGCTATACTTTCTAATGCATCCACAATCTTTGAGTAGGACTCCAGAATTGCACTTGTTGCCACTGCATGTGCCTCCCAGCGAGTATTAGAAAGAGATTTCAACACACAATCATTGCCCAAATATGTTTTAAAAACTGCTCATCGGTGTGTTGAGGCAGAGAAAAATGTATAAAGTAACTGGACTGTTGAGAAAAAACTTACTGCCATCGGACAACAATCAACAGAACTGTGGCCTACAAGACTGAGAGAGTGTGCAGCACATGGTATGAATATGGCATATTTGTTCTGTTCTAAAAGCTTCTTCTGCATTCCTTGATAACGCCCTGACATGTTGGCAGTGTTGTCATAAGATTGACCTCTGCACTTTGAGAAATCTATTTTGCAAACTTGGCACGGATAATGCAGTACTTGATTTGCCATTTCTTCACCAGTGTGGCTTTTCAAATTGAGGAATGTTATAAATCATTCAACTGGTTTTCCATCTGTGGGAGACACATATCTCAGTACAATACTCAATTGATCAATATGTGAAAGATCAGGTGTAGAGTCGACAGATAAACTGAAGTACCCAGCAGTACTTATTTCAGCCACAATAGTTGAACGAACTTTGTCACTCATTAGACCAATGAGTTCATCACATATTGTCTTGGATAAGTATGATGGGTTACCTTTACCAGCATTCCCATATGTTGAGATATGGCCTGCTAAAAATGGGTCAGACTGAGCTACAAGCTCCAACAATCCCAAGAAATTTCCATTCTGCAATGATCCAAATGTGTCATTTGATCCCCGGAAAGGCAGACCACATTCAGCTAATGTTTGAATAACAGCTATAACATACTGCAAGACATGTTGTCAATATTCACGCTCCCCTTTAATTTGTTCTTCCAATTTTTGTGTCAATCCAAAGCTCTGTCTTCGATTTAAATATGTCAACACTGAATCTCTGTGCGTAGTGCTATTTTCATGTTGTTCAATTAAAACAGTATTCTGCCAGTCACTAAATCCATTTGCAGTAAACCGGGATGTTGAGGGTTTATATGCAAAAAGTGTGCAAACAAAAGAGTACACAGACCCTGTTGATGGTGAATACAGTAGCCATTCTCGAGTGTACTTCTCACCATTCGCTTTCATGCCGAAAAATATTTTTTGTAGACAATATCTTGTTTGTTTGCTGTTGGTAAAAGTATGACGTGATTTGTCAAATGGCCCAGTGTGGTGTTGACAGTCATTTGGTCCACGATCTATCCAGTAAGCTACATCATCAGTACTGAAATCAACCCACATACCAGGATCTTTTCTTCCATTATTTACAGCATGGGCAGGTTCAGTCTCTGACACATCCACACCTTCTAGAACAATGTCTGTTTTACCACCAGGAGTAGGATGATCAGTTACAGTTTCTGACACATCCACATGTTCTGGAATGGTGTTTGTTTCACCAATAGAAGAAGGGTCAGTCTCTGAAACACCTACAGGTTTTGGAACGATGTCTGTGCTACTGAGAAAAGATGTTGCTTCTGATGGATTCACTTTGAAAAATGATGTCAGCTTTGGAAGATTTTGGAAAATTTCACTAGTTTTTTGTTTCTTTTCTTCTGCCAGTTTATGTTTCTGTGCTCTACTCAGTTGGCTACGTTTCATCCTTATCTCAGTTATCTGAACTTAAAAAAAAAAAAACAAATTACACAACACACACTATGTTTATGTATATATATAATATATATATAAGAAAGAAAAAAACGAATCAAGTACGTATAACTCAGAAGAATATATCAATAATAAAACATAAATTTATTGCAATACATGACAGGATCTGATTTCCTCACATTATTTAAATCTACGTTAGTAGGATGCCCCCCTGGTTTAGGTGGCGATAAGTAATAAAAAGAACAGAAAAATGGAGGAAGAGTGTGTAGTGGAGTGTAAGGAAGTCTAACAAAGTTCTGATTTTCCCCATGATGACTACTTCAATGCTTTTTTTGAAATATCAAATATCAAATTTTTTCAAAAAAAATCTCATTTTTTTGGGTGCCTCCTGCTTCGCTGGTGTCCTAAGCACGTGCTTAGTCTGCCTATTGGGTAATCCAGCCCTGCTGCTACAGCATTAGCTAAAAGCCATGTGGCAGTAGAGGGTCATACACAGAGGTCTCAGGTTCAATCCCGGTCACTGATGACCGGGGTCTATCGATGTTATAAGTAGGGGCTCGTCTGGGATTTCAACTGGGAAGTCTCTGAAGCTCGGGACCGCTTCCTCATCTAGGGGAAGTATGTAACACACACACCTCCTGGATGTGGTGTTCTGTCCCATCTAGTGGCACCTAGACCAGAGAGCAAATGAGTCTGCTCTACAGTCAGTTGGCTTTTGGCTCATGCACTAAGCTCCAGAGGTCCCAGGTTCGATCCCACCCGCCGACAACTGGGGTCTGTTAGCGTTATAGTGGCACAATCTGCAGGCACTCCCCTCCCATTAACAGCCTCCCCTTTCTGGGACTTAGAAGGGGACCTGTGTACAGGCTCTTATGGGAACCATGTGCCTTGCCTACACCAGGGTAATTCTGCCTTGGCTGGCTTCCAGGCTGTTTGCCTCTGCATACTGCTGGAGTGGCACACAGGAGTGAGAGGCAGAATCCCACCTTAACAGAGTGTACCCACTGCCATAGTGATCACTGGGGACAGAAGACCAGATGGCTGGCTGATTTTTTTTTTTCAGCATCCTTGGGCTTCCCCTGTTGCTACTGCAGGTATTTCAGTGCGAGCAGCTTTTTGAAGTGGGCTGTAGATGCATTTTCAGAGCTAACAATGCAACTTGAGGAGGATTTCAGTGGGAGGTTTCAGTCAGTGCCTGAAGGATTTCACTAGAAATTTTGTCTTGCACCTCTTAAATGTATGACAAAGATCCTGGAACTCCCTCTCATCCATGAAGCTTTTCAGCTCCAATGACGTTTCAACAATGTGCGCTAGACTGTGTTTTGTACTGTAACTACTGGGCCTTTAGACTGCAAGTTCTTTGTGGCAGGGACCTGTTACTGATTACAGGACAGTTTTCCTATTGTGCAGTGTTGTATTCACAGATGCAAACAGATGGTTCTATAGAAATAAATAACAATAATGAGCTTGGTTTGCCGGGAAGCCACATTATTTTCGGGAAGGCTGACATATTTAATCTGAAAACGGTAGCAGCATCTGAGACTCTGGAGTAACATTCCATACAGCATGAGAGAAATCAGCTAAGGATGTGATTTTTTTAGGAGGGCTGCATGTCTCATGAACCCAAACAAGTCCCAATAAAATCTTCATACCTCACCATCATGTATTGTGTTTGGTAAATTATTATTAATAAATTATAACAGTATCATTAATGATAGTTTGTTTTGCGGTAGCACCTAGGGACAAGGAATCAGACCCTGTGACAAATAAAAAGTTGCTCCATAAATCCAAGTGCATGAGGGGTTAACAATCCTGGCTATTGCAAAGGAGATGGTAGGTGGGGATATAAAGATAGAGGGGAAGTGGCAATGGTGCCAGCTATCGGGGTGGGGGGTGGGGGAAGGGTGTTCCCTTTTTCCTCTGGGGCAGAATGTTCCCCTGTATTCACACCCTACACACTATTGTAATAATCTTTGTACAAGGTATGCCTTGTAAGGTATCATCTGAAAACTCATAATTTGCTAGTGAGTATCATCTCGATAAAATATGCGTGGCAACATTGTATGTGAAGTTATAAGATTCCACTGTATGGTGTTATTAACACATGTTCCAAACTGAGATGGGCAAACAGGTCTGTCTCAAACAAAGGAACGTGTGCTCTCCTTAATTTGTGTTTAAGTGGTAAACAGATTCATCAAGCAGGAAGGGAAACAAAGGAAGCTCAAATAGGTGAGGAAAAAGCAGCAGGGAACATCCTTCCCCAAGGACTTTTTGTATCCTGGTACCCAAATGTTTTTCAAGAGTGGGACTGAAATTATGAAAAGGAGGGACACACACCCCAAGGCACCCCTCTTTCTCTCCCTGCCAATCGCATTCACAGCTCCCAAAGCAAAAAAGGAAGCATTCATTGGATTCTGGGAGAAGGGGTCCTGACCTAAGAAGTTTGGTCAGTAAGACTGCTGAAAGCATGTAATGAGAAAACTTTGCTTTGAATTTTGTTAATTTTAGGCCCTGGTTGCTTTTTATCTTTATTTGTCTTATAACCATTTCTGACTTTTATGCCTCATTTTACTTCTACTCACTTAAAATCTCTCTCTTTGTAGATAATAAACTTCTTTTATTATTTTATCTAATACAATCTGTTTAAACAGGAGTGTTTGGGAAACTCCATTTTGGGTGGCAAGTTGTATTCATATTATTTCTATTAAAGAAATAACAGACTTTATATAAAAGTGTGTTGTCCAGGAGAGGGGTGGATAGTACAGGACATACATTTCCTGGGGGAAATGTAAGACTGGGAGTGCATTGGGGTCACCCTGCAGCATAACCCAGGCTGGTGAGAACCCAAGTGGCTGGCAGGCTGCAGTTGCACACAAACCCTCAGGGTGTGGCTTGCATGCTGGAAGGCTGTTTGTGAGTGGCCCAGGTAGGAAGTCCTTCAGCAAGGCACCATAAGGCACCCAAGGTTCCAGGGCAAGGGTGACACAGCTGCTCATTAGTCTGGATTGTACCCAGGTACGTCACACCATTCCAGCAAACTAAGAAGTTGGAAAGGTCTCTGGTAATTGGGACTTAGAGTTTTTGTCTGGAATCACTTGTTTATGAATCAGTCAGAGAAAGCCCTGAGGGAACGGATTGAAAGGCTGCCACTGGTGAGAGTTATTCATCTTCCTTGCATGGTGCTGCTGCCGCTGGCCTAAAGAGCCCCGTGCTGCTGGGTGAAGTACAAACACATAACAAAAGATGGCCCTGCACTGAAGAGATTACAATCCGCTTGTCCCACATTATACAGTAAAACCATTTTAGAAGCGTCACGGTGAATTCTGGAAATTGTTACCATCATACTATTTTTCATATCCTTTCAGTTGTAAAGCCAGAGTGTCTTCTTACCCTGAGACCAACCGACTGAATCTTAGGAGAGGGAAATAATTACAAATGCATTTTACAAACATTGGACCCCATTCCCTCACGAGTCATTGACTTGCACTTAAATGGGCCGAAGTCCCATACCAGGTCCTCCTCGCACAGCACTCTCAGCTGCACTGCCTGAAGCACTGGGTCAATGCAAAGCAGGGTGGAGTGGCTCTAATAATCCCAGGTGGAAGTTGGCCATGGCTTACCAGAGTTGAGCCCCCAGTAGCTCAAAAAAGTGTCCACGTACCCCTCATGGTGAGGTCAGACTGAATGAAAAGCATCAGGCTGCACTGCCAGCAATATGCTTTAGAACATTGCCATCTGTTAACAATTTATTACTAATGCACCATATAAGATGTTTACAGTAGGCTATTAAAATGTAGCTGGATCCATGAATCATTTTTAAAGAATAATAAAAAAAGCACTTTAAGTGGAACATTAATTTAAAGTTAGCCTCCAGCAGATAAGCTGAATCAAACTATTTAACAGTGGTGAGAGACCCTTCCAAGAATATTAATTTTTTAGTATCTGTCTTTTTCTACATATGGTGAGTGATAAATAATTTATTTATTTTATAATATTATTTATTTATATTTATTTTCCATTGAAAAGATCTAGAGAACAGACACATCATTTCCTTCCAGGCTTAAGTACTGGTGATTGTGGGTCAATGATGGCTAGCAATCTGGGGAGACTATTCAGAAGTAAACATTAAAGTGAGGTTTTTATGGCAAGTTAGTGTATCCAAGTCCACTTGGGCCAACACTGGGGTTTGAAGCAATGACGGTCAGCACTAAAAGCATTAACCACTGTCTGAACTAGAGGACTATAGCCACTAGCAGTTAGATGAAGCAGACTCCTTAACCCAGCCACTAGTGGGGGTGTCAAGGTTCCTCTCCCACTCTGAACTCTAGGGTACAGATGTGGGGACCTGCATGAAAAAAACCCCTAAGCTTATCTTTACCAGCTTAGGTCAAAACTTCCCCAAGGTACAAAATATTCCCCCCCGTTGTCCTTGGACTGGCCGCTACCACCACCAAACTAATACTGGTTACTGGGGAAGAGCTGTTTGGACGCGTCTTTCCCCCCAAAATACTTCCCAAAACCCTGCACCCCACTTCCTGGACAAGGTTTGGTAAAAAGCCTCACCAATTTGCCTAGGTGACTACAGACCCAGACCCTTGGATCTTAAGAACAATGAACAATCCTCCCAACACTTGCACCCCCCCTTTCCTGGGAAATGTTGGATAAAAAGCCTCACCAATTTGCATAGGTGACCACAGACCCAAACCCTTGGATCTGAGAACAATGAAAAAGCATTCAGTTTTTTACAGGAAGACTTTTAATAAAAAAATAGAAGTAAATAGAAATAAAGAAATCCCCCCTGTAAAATCAGGATGGTAGATATCTTACAGGGTAATTAGATTCAAAAACATAGAGAACCCCTCTAGGCAAAACCTTAAGTTACAAAAAAGATACACAGACAGAAATAGTTATTCTATTCAGCACAATTCTTTTCTCAGCCATTTAAAGAAATCATAATCTAACACATACCTAGCTAGATTACTTACTAAAAGTTCTAAGACTCCATTCCTGTTCTGTCCCTGGCAAAAGCAGCATACAGACAGACACAGACCCTTTGTTTCTCTCCCTCCTCCCAGCTTTTGAAAGTATCTTGTCTCCTCATTGGTCATTTTGGTCAGGTGCCAGCGAGGTTACCTTTAGCTTCTTAACCCTTTACAGGTGAGAGGAGCTTTCCCCTGGCCAGGAGGAATTTCAAAGGGGTTTACCCTTCCCCTTATATTTATGACAGGGGGACTAAACCCATATTGCATTAGTGTATGTTAAGCTGGGAATGAGGAAGTGTGTATCTGGTGTGACTGTTCTTCAAATACACGTTGGCTGGAATTATGCTACTGTTAATTTAATGTGGTGACCATATGTGGTACATGTAGCTATCTAACTGCTTTGTCTCTGTTTCTGAGTTTGTGTTTGTCACCTGCAAAGACTCTGAGGTCAGAATAGGAAAGCGTGGTGTGTTCAGTGCAGCCTGCTAGAGAGGAGACACACACTGTGTTCTTGTCTGCACATTTCACTGTTGTTCTTTCTTTCTCTGTTGTTCTGAGTCTAGCATAAAGGTAATTGAGGCTGAAAGTATCTGCCTCCTCTCTGCATATGGGGATGTGTAACCCATGCTTGTGCTTGGAGCCACAGTTGAAACAGCTTTCTAACACCGCCCCCCCAGCCCCCCCGCAGATGTTACATGATTCATGTCCACAATGGCAGTTAAACTAAGGGCCCAATATACTTTGGAGAGGGCAACACAAAGTTTATGCACCATTTAGGGCTTAAATGGAATTTAAGTAATGCATAGGCCTTAAGCTGGCCTCTACACAGGGGTGAATTTCACCCCAAATTATTATCCTGGCCCCTGTTGGTTGTGGGGTACACACTGTGTAACTTGGAGCTGTATTTGATTTTCCACAGATCCATGATGTGAATCCCCACTGAAAAGAGGAATTCCAGGAGTACTCTAGAGAGGGCAGATCCTCCAGGAGGACCCAGGGAGGGAACAGGAGGGTGTGCAGATCTCTGCACATACGATCTTGTGCCTCCCCGCCAAGAGCTGCATCAATGTCAGGAGACTCCCTAGGGCAGGGGTGGGCAAACTTTTTGGCCTGAGGGCCACATCGGGGTTGCAAAAGTGTATGGAGGGCCGGGTAGGGAAGGCTGAGCCTCCCCAAACAGCCTGGCCCCGCCCCCATCCGACCTCTCCCACTTCCCACCCCGACTGCCCCCCTCAGAACTCCAGACCCATCCAACCCTCCTTGCTCCTTGTCCCCTGACTGCCCTCCCAGATCCACCACCCCCTGACAGGCCCCCCAGGACTCCCCCCCCCATCCAACCCTCCCCCCCCGCTCCCTGACTGCCCTGACTCCTATCCACACCCCTGCCCCCTGACAGGCCCTCCAGGGCTCCCATGCTTATCCAAACCCCCCGTTCCCCATCCCCTGACCCGGCCAGAGCCAGACTTGCTGCCGCACTGCCCTGCAGGAGCACGCAGCCCCGCTGCCCAGAGTGCTCCTTGCGCAGCAACCTGGCTGCCTGGGAGGGGGTAGCGGGGGAGGGGCTGGGGACCCAGGGGCCGGGCAGGACGGTCCTGTGGGCCAGATGTGGCCCGTGGGCTGTAGTTTGCCCACCTCTGCCCTAGGGCTTGAGAGCCAAATGTGAGGCTTCTTCCCCTGTTTATAAAAGAAACCCAAATTCCACAAGTAAAGAATTCAGAGGACACTCCAGAAGAGGGCAATCTGTTCCCAACAAGCAACAGACTCTGATTACTACCAGTCTCCTGAACTAGCCACTTAGGCCCATAACAACTTCAGAATAAATGATCACACATGCTTTAAAAAATGATAATTAGTTTCCCTGTATGCGTTGGGTAAGTGGAGCACAGAGTTATTTGCTACCCATTCTAGGCTCGTCTGGGCTTTGTTCATTGCAAACTTTAAGCCCAATCCTTCCAACCTTCTATGCACAGAAGGCGACGATGGGTATCCCAAGTGTGGAGTGCTTTGATTGGGCTCTTCATTTCCATTAAACTATAATGACAAGTCCTGTGCTCTTACACAAGTCTGATGCTGCATGAATGTTTGTTGCTATATACTGTAAAATGTTTTAATCAGCTGCAGTACAGTTTGGATAATGAAGTAGCAAGACATTATGAAAAAAATCAAGCTACAAAAAAATAAGAAAATGTATTTTCAGCACAAGGCACATTATTGACAGTGCTAATCTTTGGTGAGTATGAGAATTAGCAGATGATAAATTGGCCACAAGAGGGAGCCAATATTATTCCAAGAATGAAATGGAAACATGAATTACACAGAGAAAATCAATTCAAAATTATAGGTCAATGTGGAAAAGCACAAAACATGTCTCTCTCCCCACACATAACCCAGAGTTCACATAAAGGTCAGGGTACGTGCAGAGCATCCTGAAAATGTGAAATAATTTATGGGCGTCTTTTTATTTCGCATTGAAAGAAACACCTTCCCTTCTTTTCAAGCTCTGAGTACGGGGCTAGTCAGGAACTTTTCTCCATAACTTGAACGTCTACTAAAATGCGCTTTTTGTAGCTCATATAAAAATCACCATGTCTTCCAAAATCTCTAAACAAAATTTGTTTGTTATTTCACCCTAGGTTCCCCATGAAATATATAGAGACATTGGGCTGAAATTGAAAAACTTGCTCCTGCACAGTATCTTATTATTGCTACATACTATGTTGTTTTTTCTCTGTCATGTAAGCGTTAAGTGCGAAAGACATCAACATCATTTAGTTATATAATTGCATTACTGAAATTGCAAAGAAATCCTGGCCTAGTTGCAACTCAGTCACATTCATCTGACATACTATAAATTTCCTCTGCTATTTCAATTGGACATTGTCTAAAGTGTTGTAGGAGCTGGTAAAAAAAAAACAAAAACAAATGCATTACATTTATCCCAGACGCTGCTTTATTTTAGTGATAAGTAAAGTGCTCCATTAGTTTCTCTTGTTCTCGCCCTCACTGGGACACAATTCTGCCAAATGAAAAGGGCTGCATCTTGTATTTATGTAAACACATAGAATTAGAGTGCCACTGGGACAAAACACATTTTAAAAAAGACAAAACAAAAAGACTATTTGATTACCAGCTACTCTGGAAGAAACAGTTGTCTAAAAGGATTTATGGACTGCAGAGCTGGGCTCACGTTGTTGCTGGTTTGGCATTATACAGATTTTGAATGCTAGCAGTTTGAATTCATGATTTTTGTTTCAAATTTCAGTCTTGTCTATCTAATACATACTTCTATGGCCCCATTTCCATAGTATCTGAGCATCTCACAATCCTTTACTCATTTATTATCACAACACTCTGGGAGGGTGGAAAGTACTATGATCCTCCATACAGAGAGGCAAAGGGACTTTCCCCAAGACATAGGAAGCCTGTAGTGGAACAAGGAGTTGAACCTGGGCCTCCCAAGACTCACACCAGCATCCTATTCACTGGACCATCCTTCCTCTTGTTTAGCTCATAAGTCAAAGCTAAATCTCAAAACAAGACTGGTTAATTTTGTTTTAGTCTGTGCATTGCTTATGGGGTCCAGAGGCCTGATGTGTGGGCAACTGTTACACAGGTTTAGTTGTATAGCCAGACCGAAACCTGCTCTCGAAAAAGTGTGCTGAGCCAGAGATTTAGCTTTGCTCTGCCCTTGAAAGTTAGGTGCACATTGAAAAACCACATGCCTGACCGACACAGCTATACCAACCTAACCCTCAGTGCAGATGCAGCTATGTCGACACAGCTAAATTCACTCATGGAGGTGGTGTTCCTACACCAACAGAAAAAATCCCTCCGCAAGTTTGTACCAGCACAGTCTCTGCAGTGTAGACACAGCCTTAGGAAAAAATTGTTTCTAGTTTTGACAAAGCATTCAAATGAAGCTTTGCTGACCTCAACTCTAGAGTAAAGTTTGCACAGTTTTGGAAAAAATATTTGCTCAGCATCAATACTCTGACCATCTTTAAGAACGTATTTAACAGCCTGTGGCTAAAAAGGGGAGGATTATATTTCTAGTGTGAAATGTGGCAATAGCCTGAGAAATTAGCAAAAAAACTTGTTTCCTTTGTTCAGTTCCATAAGTGTGCTCAGTAAGAAGAGGCTGTGTGTGCAAAAAGCTAGCAGGCTGAAGGCCTGGGGTTAACCAGTAACTAACCTAGAAGATGCCAACGCTGAGGTCAAGGCAAGGACTGATTAATACAGAGGTAAATATTGACAGACACAAAGGTGAAGTCACTGTTACTTTAAGGCAAAATACCTAAAGATTTGGACTGAAAACAGATGCCAGTCTGTGTGTTGTTAAATATATTTACGTGAGAAACCAATTGACAATGTATGACCTTGGACAAGTCACGTGGGTCTACATATGCAAAAGTGGCCTCCAAATTTGGGTGTCCTTGTGTTTTGAAGGTTATAGGGGTGGTGGGCACTCAGCACCTTTGAAAATGAGGCCCCAAGTGTCTCAAGTGGGATGCCCAAAGACTGAAGAGCCCAAAAGTAGAGACCACTTTGGAAAATGTGTTCCTCAGCCTCTCAGCTCCCCAGTTCACCCCTACCCCCAAGCTGTAAAATGGGAATAACAATGCTTACCCACCCAAATAAATAAAGCTCTTTATGATGTAAAAAAAATAACTAAAAGCATTATGACCCTGATTCAGGAAAGCACTTAAGCATGTGATTTGAATTCAATAGGCACTTAAGCTGAAGAGCCCTCCAGGGGATCCTTTCCTATCTTAGGACCTATATCAGGTAAATATTATTTGAAAGGCAGGGGAGAAGCAGGGGAAGTAGAGGAGGAATTGAAGAGACTAGAAGAGAAAAGAGAAGGGACAAAATAAGTACAGAAAGAAGAGTCAAAACAGAGGAAAGAGCTATGGATGTGGATGACCTTGGGCAACTCACTTAATCTTGCTGTTGCTCAGTATCCCCATTTGCAAAATGGGGATACTATCTGCCTATCACAGAGAGACGGAATGTGGCTTAGTAAATCATGTTTAAAATGGCTTTGAGATCCTTGGAAGAAAAGTGCTTTAGAAATGTAAAGTATTATTCTTAAACCATCGGGATAATTGCACGTTGAAGTAGAGGGGATTTTACCACTGCTAGTAGAAAGTGATGTAGCACAGATGCAGCATGTCCCATGCTATCCAGAAATGGGTGTCAGCCCCCAAATACTTTGTAACTCACTTTACACTGTAAGATCTTTTCCAAGCACTTCAGTTAATTTTCTCATTAATAGGGTTGAACTTTTTGTTGTTGTTATAAATTCCATGCCTTGGTCTTTCAAGTAAATCAGCCCACTGGTCATTTGAATATTTTTTCATGTGGTGGACAGGGTGATAACAATTACTAGTTTGTTCAATTACTTCAGTTTAACTCTCAGTGTTGGAACCAGCAATAAGAATGTAAGAAAGAGAAGACCAATAACAGGATAAGGTGTGGCACCAAGAACTCTGAGAAACCTAAATAATAAAAAGAAAAGGAGTACTTGTGGCACCTTAGAGACTAACCAATTTATTTGAGCATAAGCATCCGATGAAGTGAGCTGTAACTCACGAAAGCTCATGCTCAAATAAATTGGTTAGTCTCTAAGGTGCCACAAGTACTCCTTTTCTTTTTGCGAATACAGACTACCACGGCTGTTACTCTGAAACCTAAATAATAAATGAATTAAAAACTGGATCCAGGGGCCAACAAACTGCATCCACAGACAAACCTGCTGGGGACTACACCCATCCAGAGACAGATTGAAGAAATAGTCAGGGGATGAATAGCTGGCTCCTGCTAAAGATCAGTTGGTGCATGTACTGGAAGAACAGAGTGGAAGCCAAATTATTAGCACCTACCTCACTTCAAGAAGGACCACTAGTAGCAACTACAGGGAGGAAGGGGACTCTACTCATAGCCATGGTGGTACAACAACCGATGCCTAATCTACACTCGGACCTTAGTGCTACAGCCAGCAGAACGCTTATCAGTATGGAAGAATGGGTAAGAAAATGTTTAATGCAGCTGGAACTTAATTATCTTTCTTTTGGATTTGCTATTCTGTTAAAATATCAGGATGAAGATTTTGGTTACTCTGATTTTGTTTCCTCCAGTGGGACAATAACCAAGATGCTTCAATGATGGAACTGACATTGAGAAAGATACCAAAGGATATTGTCCTTCTGTACGATGAGCTAGACTCAATAAATTAGTTCCTTGTCCCTTGATACCAGGATCCTAAGATTATTCACGCCAGGATTGTTTTTTTTTATCCACCTTCTGATCTGTAGAGTATGTCTTTAATAAATGCTAGTCATGTTATTTACCAGCCATCTTTGCATCTATAGCCAGAATTCAAATCTTTTTTCCAGTACAGCCAGCAATGCTCTTAATATCCGTCCTTGAAATAAAGGAGGTGTGTATTAATGTGTCCAAGTTCAATTACATCTCATTCTGGCTTCTGGAGACTCACCACTGCTGCTGGTGGGATGTCCCCATCTCACCCTAGGTAGAAAATTTCTTTCAACTGTTGGCCGCATCGCTGGCATTCTTTTTACTTCATTGCTTCTGTCCACAAGTGCTAGAGAAGGAGAAAAATATGTAAGAGGTCTCCAAAAAAGTAAGGATGTTGAGGATTAGATGTCATTGAAGCTCTATTTCAGTAGAGCTCTCGGACCTCTCTTATCCTGTACCTATCAGGTTCTAATTGAATGCATGCTAAAGGTAAGAATCCTGTTAAAGACCAGATTGTATGTGGAAAGGGTGGGGGCCACCGTCACAGTAGCCTACATTCCATCTCCAGACCTGTGGCATGGGGAATCTAAACATGGAAAAGGCTGGGATTTGGTGTGCTATGTGCATTGTCCTCGCAGGAAAGCAGTGGGTAATCAACAATCCAGTTAATATAGCCTGTGATTGTATGAACTTTTGCATGGAGCCTTTTTGCCCTAAGTATATGCTCCATGTGAGTATGTGTAAGGAAGCTGCAGGGGAACTAGCCTAGCCTAGCCAGCACAGGGCCTTGCCACTAAAGCTGTGCTAACAGGGAGCTGCACTGAAAGCCATGAGATCGAGGAGGTAATGCAGAATCACCATACTTCTGTGGAGAATTACGGCTTTGGCCTCACTTTCATCTCTCAAGATCTGTGCAAATCTCAGTTCATCTGTGGGTTCTTGTAGCGGGGCGGTCACCCTGCCCTGGGTTTGAAGGAGTTCGAAGGGCTATCCCGGGGAGCTAACCATGAGCAGGCTTGAGACAGCCAATCAGGGCCCGGCTGGGCCAGTATAAGAAGGGCTAAGGGAGGAGTTGGGTCAGTCTCACTCCAGCCTTAGAGTGGGAAGGACCTAGCTGCCTGGGAGCACAGGGTACCGGAAATAGAGCGGTGCTGGGGAAGGGCAAGAGGAGCTGGGGAACTCCAGCCTGGCAACTCCCCAGGCTGCAGGCCTTGTTAAAGGCCTAAAGGGGTAGTGGGGCTGCAGAGGTGCAGCCCAGGGATAGGCAGAAGCAGCTGGTCCAACCCCCTTGCCAGTGATGAGTGGCCATTACAGACTGTAGTTTGCCTCAGAGAATGGGGGCTAGATGATGACTGGCAGTAGCCACTGAGGGAAGGTGGGCTTAGAGGGTTGGGGGTTCCCCTGGGAGAGGAGACCCAGAGCATGGGGACTGCCATGGGGCAGAAACCCAAGGAAAAGCGGCACCAGGGTCCGAGAGGGACATGGGGGCCTGAGGCAGAAGAGTCACCGGCCAGCAGGGGGCGCTCCAGGGCTGGAAAAGAGCTAATTCCTGGATGACCAGCAGGAGGTGCTGCGCCAGTGAGTGCTCGATCTGCTACAGTTCTGGAGTTTGTATCCATGCCTCATTTCTGCGGGGGTGGGAGGAGGCAAATCCCACTCACGCCCCAGCAGAATGACCCAGTAGAGATTCTTCAAGAGAAATGTTGCATGTTTCTCTCCTCTATCCAGCTTTTTCCCCAGAGGAGGGACAATCTGGCCCCATGAAAGCATTCATGCAATACTCATAAAGCTCCCACATGCCATCTAACTTCTCAATAAGTTATCTATGTACTTATATGTTTTTTAAAAAATAACTTTTGCTCTTCTTACAACAATCTGAAGAACACCCGATGCTTTCTTCTCTTCTTTCCATCTCGTATTGCAGCTTGACCAATAATCTGTAAGACTCTCTCAATGCCATCTTTCGTCTTTGCAGAGCACTCCAAATAGGCATATGCCCCAATGCTAGCAGCCAAGGCCTTTCCTTCTGTTGTCTTTATTGGCTCTTGTTCCAATTTAGCAAGTCTTTCCAGCACACCCTCATCGTTCCTCAGTTCTTTCTTGGTAGCCACCAGAACAATGGGAGCTGTGGGGCAGAACAGTCTGACCTCTGGAATCCAAATGTCAAGGATGTTCTGCAGTGAATTTGGCCTGTCCACTGAGAAGCACATTAAAATGACATTTGTGCCTTTATAGAACAACGAACGGAAGTGCTGATAATTACCTTGGCGCTGCCCTGGTACATCAAAGAGCATCAGCTTCATCGACTTCCCATCAACCTCGGTGTCATTGACATAGGTTTCAAACACTGTTGGCTCATAGCATTTGGGAAACTCTTCCTTGCAGAAGGCAAGCAGGAGGCATGTCTTGCCACAGGCAACATCTCCAACGACAGTTAGTTTTTTCCAAACAGCAGCCATCTTCTGAAAAATAGGATGTGGAGCAAAATGAACCCCTTCAGCTTTAAGCTTCCAGTGCTTTGTAAATACTCTTTGAGGAGAGAGGGAGAGGAGAGGCAGCAAATCACACTAGATTTGATTCTGTCCCTTTGTATTATTCCCTTTTGCCCATATGTATGATTTCTTGATCTTTGTGTTATTTATCTGTGATAAGAACATAAAAACTGCCATACTGGGTCAGACCAAAGGTCCATCTAGCTCAGTATCCTGTCTACCGACAGTTGCCAATGCCAGGTGTCCCAGAGGGAATGAACGGAACAGGTAATCATCAAGTGATCCATGCCCTGTCACCCATTCCCAGCTTCCGGCAAACATAGGCTAGGGACACCATCCCTGCCCATCCTGGCTAATAGCCATTGATGGACCTATCCTTTATGAACTTATCTAGTTCTTTTTTGGAACCCTGTTATAGTCTTGGCCTTCACAACATCCTCTGGCAAAGAGTTCCACAGAGTGACTATGCATTGTGTGAAAAAATATTTCCTTTTGTTTGTTTTAAACTTGCTGCCTATTAAATTCATTTGGTGACCCCTAGTTCTTGTGTTATGAGAAGCAGTAAATAAAACTTCCTTATTTACTTTCTCCACGCCAGTCATGATTTTATAGCCCTCAATCATATCCCCCCTTCGTCGTCTCTTTTCCAAACTGAAAAGTTCCAGTCTTATTAATCTCTCCTCATATGGCAGCTGTTCCATACCCCTAATCATTTTTGTTGCCCTTTTCTGAACCTTTTCCAATTCCAATATATCTTTTTTGAGATGGGGCAACGACATCTGCACACAGCATTCAAGATGTGGGTGTACCATGGATTTATACGGTGGCAATATATTGTCTGTCTTATTCTCTATCCCTTTCTTAATGATTCCCAACATTCTGTTCGCTTTTTTGACTGCCGCTGCACATTGAGTGGATGTTTTCAGAGAACTATCCACAATAACTCCAAGATCTCTTTCTTGAGTGGTAACAGCTACTTTAGACCCTGTCATTTTATATGTCCTCTCAAGTCCCTCATGATTAGCATCGTCAACAATTTTCACTGACGATGCTATTTACTCTCTCTTCTAGATCACAGAATGAAGATGTCAAATAAGACTGGACCTAAGACAGAACCCGGCAGTGCCCCATTAGATAACTCATCCACCAACAGTGTAATTTTTATCACCAAAAAACCCCAAGCTTGGCTGGCACCATCTATCCTTTATAAACCCAGGTTGCATATTGCCCAGGGGTCTGTTATCATGTAGAAGCTAAGAGAGCCGACCTCCCCTCCTTTTCATACATGTACCATTATTTTATTACTAGGAATAGGAGTTAGACTTACAGGTAGTAACTTCCAGGATCACTTTTCTTCCCTTTCTTGAAGATCAGCAAGGCATTTGTTTTTCTCTATTCTTTTCTCCCCAGTTTTCTTTGGAACACTAATTCACCTATGAAGACAGTTCTCCACCACTCTTGCAGGACACTCATGATAAGCACTCTTTTTAAATAAATGTTTCTGTTTCTTAATTTAGCCAGCCAATCAGCAAAGAGGAATGAATGAGATCATTGCTTTTAAAAGCAATCTACTTTACTTGTAATGATGTAAGGAGGATGAAAACATCAATTACGCAATCCTGTAGAGGTTTACAACATCAATTACACAATGCATATAGAAGTTGCTTCATGTATTCCTCATTTCTATTGTACAAGACTGCTGCTCAAAATTCCCTCCCTGAGTAAATTATCGGTGTAGTACTAAGAGTTCCAATTAATTTAGTCCATGAGACTGATGCTCTTTAGTAAGCTATGTAGCTAGCAGAGCATGGGGGACAGTATCAGATCAAACTTCCTCATGCCATCACACCAATATACCTTTGGTCTGGAGAGACAACTTAGAGAAGTGAGGTTAACCCAGTCTCCGTGACCCAGTCAATCTAGAGAGGAAGGATGGTCCAATGGTTTGGGTGCTAACCTGAGACTTCAGAGACTTGGAGTCAATGCCCTGCTCTGCCACAGACTTCCTGTGTGGCCTTGAGCGAGTTATTTAGCCTGTCTGTGCCTCAACTCCTCATCTGTAAAACAGCACTTCCCTACCTCACAGGAGTGTTTGGAGGATAAATATGCTAGAGATTGCGAAGCACTCAGATACTTTGGTAATGAGGGTCATATAAGTGTAACACCGACAGGTCGTCAGCGGTTGGGATTGGACTTTGGGACCTCTGGAGCTAAATGCATGAGCCTCTACTGCATGAGCTAAAAACCAAGTGGCCCTTAGCTAAGGCTGTAAAGCAGACTCATTAATCTCTCTCTAAGTGGTCTCGGTGCCACTAGATGGGACAGAATACCACACCCAGGAGGTGTGTGGGTTACATAAGCAGCTATGGTAGATAGATTTGGCGTCTGCTGAGAGTATCAATTGTAGGGGTTATTTGTAATACAGACACTTAAGGATGCACAAAAGGAATTAGGTGCTTAAGTCCCAATTTTGGCACTACTGAGATGCACAAAACTGCTGCTGAACCTTTTAGGCACCTAAACTTACTCTGCACCTAAGTTTTTGCAGTAAAAACTCCCTAGGCACCCAAGCTTCTGCCTCCAGGCATGTGCACTGCTACCTCAGGCTAGGCATCCAGCTGTCTGTCTCCCACCTAAGCCTCAGAGCGATTCATGCACCAGGGGAAGACAGGCATTTGGACGCTTAAGTCACCTGTGGGGCCCAATCCAGTTGGCACCCTCTGAGCATGCCAGCTGGGGGGGCATGGGAGACAGGTGGCAGAACTCCCTCATAACTTTTTGCCCAGTGGTTAGGGTACTCAACCTGGGATGTGGGAGACCTCCAGTTCAAGTCCCCGCTCTTCTCGAGGGGGAGAAAGGATTTGAACAGGGATCTGCCACCTCTCAGGGGAGTGCCCTAACCAGTGGGCTATGGGTGGGATATTCTTAATGTGGGCCTCCCTCAGTCTTTCCTGTTGAAGTTGTTGCACTGTGAATAAATAATCAAAGAGTAACTGGAGTAGGGGAACTGGATTCTGAGTCTTGCACATCCTGGGTGAGTGCTCTCGGGCTATAGAGTCATTTTCATGCTTGTGCTCTCCTTTTCTCTCTCTCTCACACACACACACACACACACTTTTTTCTGTCTCTCTGGCCCAAATACCCTCCCTGGCTTCTTGCAAAAAATAGTGCCTGACTCCAGAGAGGGTTCCCGGCAGGGATCTGCAAGCAGAGATAGGCACAGTCCCTGCAGCCTAGACTTAGACGCCTTACTCCGTGAGAGGGGTGGTACTTAGCATACACCCCAGTGGTCAGCATCTCCAACTGGCTAGCTTAGGTGGCTTCCTGCCTAGCACATTGGCTTTTGTGAACTGCAGTCTAAGGTGCTATCTCTCCCTATTCATTGTATAGGAGCTTAGGTGTCAAACTCACACTTTGTGAACTGTAGTGATATTCTAGGTGCCTAAAAGTGAGGCACTGTGGTGCTCAGTGTCACAGACTGCCTGGCTCAGTGGTCCCCAAACTTTTTACCTCCCACCCCCCTTACCTCTATCCACGTCCTCCCCCCGCCCACTGAACCCTGATTGTTGATACACTTATTTAACATATTTTCAGACTAATTCCTCTTCGTTCAGGATATACTCTTACATGTACTGCACCTACTGTTTGTGTGCTTTTTATACAAAAATACACTATTCTTGTTCAATTCCTGTTTTGTGTGTTTGCATTCTAGGAATGTATCTCTTTTATTCCTCCATTTTTAGTATTTGAGGTTAAATTCAGCTTTTCTCATGGACCTGTGACAGCAATAAGCCTGCCATATCATGAAATGAGCATTGCAGTCCTTATAAATGCCATAAGCTCTCCTCTTCCATCAAATAGCTCCATACTAATTATTTGAGCCTTTCTTCCCACATCTACTCAGAGGCTTCTTAGCATAAGATTGCAAAATAACCATATTAGGCCAAATCCTGCTTTTCTTACTTCACTGGGATTTTTGCCTGCATCAGGACTGTAGGGTAGGGGTCTTAGCATCATGGGAAGAGAAAGCATGGAGGACTCAATATACAAGTGAACATATAATGTTATTAGCACATATGAGTTCCTCAGTAAGTGTTACTCCACAGCAGGAAATGAGCTTACTTGCCTAGTCATTTACAAAGTAAGAAGTGATTGCTTCGTGGCTAGGTTTTTTGCATTTTTAGTGTATGTTTGTACTTGAACATACATTGTCTGGGTTAAATAAATACTACTACCAATGTCATCAAGGGTAGTGGGAGTGCAATGAAACAAACACCATTATCCAGTGATATTTTCTACCCCCACCTCACCTTTATCTCTCCACTTGCTTAATTTTCAAACAATTAGGTTGTCTTCCAAAGCATCAATATCTGAAATGCAAAGAACATACGAACTAGCTACTCCAGGCCAAAAACTCAGCCCTGAAAAATGTGTATGGACCTCAGTGGGACCAATTAGTACACACCTAAAGGCAGAATTGGCCCTTTAATAACATAAAATACCTTGGGAAGGAAGAAAAGCCATCTGGTCCCAGCTGCCTATTTTAATTTTACTTTCCAACTTTCCCACCATTGCCCTCAATCACCTTCTTGAGAAGGAAGCCCAGGCACTGATGTATGTTATTATCCCTTTAGCTCAATTTACAGAAACCATTGCAGTCATCCAGCTCTAACACACACAGAATTCTGAGGCTAACCACCCGTTCTCTGTTGCTCGCCCTGATCCATTGCTCAAACAGGAAATCAAAAGGACATACATAGATTTCCACTCCCAATCCCTGCCCTCCTGAAACAGGGTCACCTCACATTTTCCTGGACCAGCTGAATATATTAAGCCCCAAGGAAGACAATTCAGTGCAGGTACCACATAGCTGTTCCAGCAGCCTCAGCTCAGAACCTAATTACTTTTCTGGGTCTATGTCTTGACTTTAAGGTAATGTTTATGGACTGATGTCACTGCTGGTATACGTGAGCATGTTTCACTGAATGTGGCCCACTGGCCTTATGTTAAATTTGCATTTTTAAAGGTACAGTACCTTGATAGAAATTGCACTGATGCTGATATTTTAATTGGAGATGGACGCTGAAAAGTTCATTCTTGGGCAAAAGTCTCAGTGCTCAGTAAGAAGTTTACCCAAGTAGATCCTATTCACTTGAATCATTGGTTATTGGTCAGTAACTCTGTTGACTTCTGTGGACTTTCTCTTGAAAAGCAAATGAAATCAGAATCAAACCCACTGTTTTCAATGGGACTACTCATGTGAATTAGGAGAGCAGGAGCTGGACTCAAATGAACACAGATAACTCCCACTAGCATTTTGGGAGAAGAACAGACCCATGTTCTTTTTAAATTAATAAGCAACATTTTTATATTGTTCATTTCAGAGCACAGTTGATATGTCAAACATAACTAACCAGTCAGCTGCTTCCTTCACCCTAGTTAATTCATTTTTTTCTTTTCTTTTTTACAAAATGATAAAATCTAATTTGAGCTATGTTTCTTCATGGAGTCCAAAAGTAAGTTAAAAATCATCATCAACAACAATAAATCTTAAACTGAACACACAGAAATACTTACAAAATATTCACAAATTCTCTTTCTGCCTCCTCAGATGCAAAAGTTCTGATTTACCAGAACAGAGGATTAGGGTTGCCACATGGTGGCACTAACCTCCAATGAAAAAACCAAACATAGTTTTTGTTCACATGCTCGAAGAGGTTCAAATAACTTGCAAACGGCAAAGGTAGACAATGTAGTTTAAATTATACAGCAAATGAACTTGGATTATCTTTTAAAATTATAAAGTACTTGTTACAACCCGCCCCCCCAATTATCTCCTTACAGTACAAGACACAAATGTTCCACAATTAGAAGGATCTGTCCTCATGGGAAGTGAGATCTTATTTCTACAGAGATGGCTTACCTCTTGTTATGGGCTTATGATGGAGAAAGAGTTAGCCCAGTGAGTGGATTCACAGGGACACCAACACTTTGAAATCTAACCAATTAAAAATTAAAAATGTATCAGATATTGTATCCCCCTGTCAAGTTTTGGAGCTTTACAATCATATTTTTCTGAGCGAGGGGTAGGCTTTCGGCTAGAAATGGGATTTTGAAGTGGTGATGTCCCTTTAATACCAACATGACTCCAACATAAGTCAAAGTGAGTACATGATTGTGCTCTGTATAGTTTTAATAGCTTTAATGTGAAAGATACTGCACCAATCACCACAAGAGGATTTACAGCCAGTTACAAAATAGGATCGCATAAATCAGAGGTGGAAATGATCTACTAAGTCACCAAATCCATCACCCTGCAAAGGCAAAATATAGTCCCCTGGCAGCGGGGGAAAGGGAAAAGAGAGCGATCCTTATAGAAGATTAATTTTATTCAAATGTATAGGATTAAATGAGCCACAATCACATCTTTGTCCTACTGACAATACGCTGCTGTAATAGTCTAAGGGAAGCACCTTGTCAAACCATCCTATATATGCAAATGGCTACATATTTTTTAAAAAGTGTGATGTGAGGTCAATGTATATGGAGTTGTGGCTTAGGAGTTATGTTCTACTTACTAAGGTCTGAACAGGCTAGCAAAAGGGTACTTTGAACCCAATCCTGCAGTGGAAGGGCTCATGAATAGTCCAATTCTAGTCATTAGTCAATAGAAAAAGTTAAGCATGTATGTCAGTGTTTGCAGGAACAAGACCCTAAGGAGAAACTCAATGAGCAGCAATAATAGCAGCCAAGGTACAGCACAGTAGATAGCAACAGGGTACCCATCATGTTGTAAGATTTTAAAATGCATTGTTTTAATGTGCTCAGCATAGCTATCTATTTTAGGGCTTTCAATAGCTCCCATCATCAAAATATTGATGAACTGAATCACTTGCTCCTTCCTTTTGTTTAACTTACTTACTGATTAACGTACCATACTAATCATCATCATCATGTTCCTATTATGCCTCTGGCGTTTAGGGCAGCGATGAAGCTCCTCCACGCCTGTCTGTTTCTGGCAAGTCTTTCAATAGTTTCCCAGCTGTGCCCCAGGTTTTTCAGCTTGACTTCCACAGCTCTTCGGCATGTTGTTTTCAGGCGGCCTCATTTTCACTTGCCTTCAGGTGTCCATCTTATTGCTACTCTGGTGATGGAATCAGTTTCCATCCAGAGCACATGACCGATCCATCTCCACCGCCTCCTGGCAATGATGGTGCTCAGATCTTCTTGGCTGCACTGTGTCAACAGATCTTGGTTTGACACTGTTCTGGGCCAAAAGATACGGAGGATTTTTCTGAGGCAGGTTATATGGAATGAAGACAGTTTGGACATGTCATACTTTCTCATTCCCCACTATAAAGTAGTGTTGAAAGTACGCAGCTCTGATAAATCTTGAGTTTGGTTTTGGTGTTGCATTTTGATGATTTCCAGACTGTATTTAAGCTCCTAAAGGTGTTCCTGGCTTTATTGATTTTGTTCCGGATGTCCTGGCTTGTTCCCTCATCCTGGCTGATGGTGCTGCACAAGTATGTGAATGTTTCTACATTGGTGAGAACATAACCCTCTATCCGTACTGGTGATGGTGAGGCAATATTAAAGATCATGAAATCTGTCTTATAGCAGTTGATTTTCAGTCCAGTTTGCTGGCTGAATGCATTGAGTCGAGTTGTTTTTTCTTGTATATGGTGTTGGATATGTGATAGGAGAGCAACATCATCTGCAAAGTCCAGGTCTTCAAGGGATAAGAAGAGTGTCCATTTAGTGCTTCTTGGCATGTCTTCTCTTGTACGCCGCATTACCTAGTCGATGGCAATGTTGAAGAGGATTGCAGACGTGATACACCCTGACGTACTCCTGTTTTTGACTTCAAAACTGAGCTCACTGTGATCAACACTGCATGTAAAGTTGAAATAGAAACTTTTAATGACGTTGATTATACGGAAAGGAATTCCATATGCCTGCAGAATGCTCCATAGGCTGGTCCTGTGAATGCTACCAAAAGCCTTCTCAAAGTCTATGAAATTTATGTAGAGTTGTCTTTGCCATTCTAAGAACTGTTCTATTATTTTCGTAGAATGAAGATCTGGTCTGTGTACCCATGCCCTTTCCAAAAACCAGCTTGCTGTTTTCTGAGAATGCTATCAACTGCCTCTGATATATGCTGGACTATGATCTTACACAATACTTTGCTTGGCACAGACAAAAGTGTGATACCATGCCAGTTATTACAATCACTGAGAGTTCCTTTTTTTGGTATCTTCACTATAACTCCATTAGTCCACTCATCTGGCACTTTTTCCCTTTTCCAGACTGATGTAAATAGAGTGGCCAGGATAGATGCTGCTAATTTAGGATTTACCTTGAGCAATTCTGCATTCAAGTTATCCTTGCCAGGAGCTTTCCCATTTTTAGGGATTTGATGGCTTGAATGATCTCTTCCTTAGTTACGGTGTCTGTGTTGATATCAAGATTTTCTTCTGCCTCCTGGATGTTTGCTTCCTCTTTAGGTAGTTCCCTGTACAACAATTCTTGAAATGTTCTGTCCAGCGCACATCTTGTTCTTTTTCGGTTGTTAGCAGGTATCCTTGTTTGTGCCTGATGAGAGTGTTTGTTGGTGTCTGCCATTTACCACTAGTAAGCCATGTCATTTTGTAGACTTACTAATATTACTATAAATTAAGATTCAGAGGGCAGTTCAATTAAATTAGGGTTTCATAATTCCTCCATACAAATATTCCTTCCGGGCTGACACTTGGCATATGAGGATCTAAAGGAAAAATTATCACTATATTTGAAGGGGGGAAGTGGATGGGTCCTGTTTTTATTATTAGTCAGTGATCTAAATGTAACTTTTTAAACTAACCACTCAAAATAATCCCTGAGGACTCCAGTTCCATTTTGTCCAACCTTTAAAGATGGTCTTTGCTAGGCAGTATGATTGCTAATTATTATTATTATTATTTGCTGGTCCCTGCAGTGGCCTCTTAAGGCAGGTTTCACTGTTCACAGGCACAGAATGAAAAATATTTTTAATTAGAGCTCTAAATGATGGAAGCTGTGTGCACTGCACATCAATTAACCATGTGCAATCCTGTCAGGGATGGAGCATTTCATTGCAGGCCCATGTTTGCACAGGGTAATAAGGCAAAACTGGGCATGAAGGTGGTTACTTATTCCTAGGCAGGTTGTGGGGTGGGGGGCATGATGGAATGGTGATCCCTCAAAGTATCTTTATCTGCTTCCATATCACTTGCAGCCTAAGTGTTTAGCATGTGGAAAGTGTGACGTTTGGTATCAATAACTAACTGCAGCCCGTGAGTGAGGGGAGATGGGGCTGGGAAGGAGCTAGCTTGAGCTCTGTTCAGAGCGATAGAGCACAGCTGCTAGTGAAACTCTGAGAAACACTGATGTGGAGACGCTGCAGTGGAGGGAGGGAGGCAGGGAAATTTCTATGCCATTCAGGAAAGTTTAAGGGGAATCAATCCTCCACTAGGGTGACCAGACAACAAATGTGAAAAATCAGGACAGGAGGTTGGGGGGGGGGGGGTAACAGGAGCCTATATAAAAAAAAGACCCCCAAAATGGGACTGTCCCTATAAAATCGGGACATCTGGTCACCCTATCTCCAGCTCCCAAGAAGCGGGACCCCTCCTGGGAAGAACACTGACGGCACCTGCCCCTGGGGCGAAGAGCAGAGACGGCCCCTTTAACCCCCACCCTTCAGGAAGGTGCAGTCCCCGCCCACCTCAGTCCACCCACTTGCAGCGAGCCAGCCCCCTCCCTCATTGTGGACTGCCAGTCACGCCGGCCTGGCCCCGCCTAAGTGCCTGCAGCTCTCCCCACCAATGGCTGAGCGCCTTCAAAAAGATGACCTCACTCTTTGCCTTGCCATTGGCCGGCTATATTAAGAAAGTAGCCGGCGCTTTATATACCAGCGCCCAGCTGCAGCCTGCAGCACTGGTGGAGCCAGACTCAGAACGGGGGAAGCCAGGGGCACCCGCTGTCCACGTTGCTCAAGACCCTGCCTCACAAAATACCCCCAGGCGGCTGCAGGCGCGCGGCGGAGGCAGGGGAGAGGCGCAAGCCGTGCAGGGCGAGGAGACGGCGGGCTGCCTCCGGAGAGCCCCGGCTGCGGGAGGCGGTGAGGCGAGCTAGCCAGGCAGCCTGCGGAGCGGGGCGGTGCAGCGATCCCCCTGCTTCATCGCAGCCCGGCAGGGGAGAGCGCGGCAGCGACAAAGCCGCGGGGCCCGGGGAGGAGACAGCGGCGGTGCAGCGATCCGGTTTCAGCCCCAGCTCGCGTGGTGCGAGGGAGAACCCCCCCTCCCCGCTCGCTTCGCCCATCCCAGCTCGCCACGGTGCCCTGTAGACAGCGAGAGGGAGGAGGAGGAAGGGGGGCGGGTGGCGAAGAAGGCGCCTCCGTCGTTCTGCTGCACCACAAGGCGAGCTTGGCGAGCCTGGCCATGGCCGCGATCCGCAAGAAGCTGGTGGTGGTGGGGGACGGGGCGTGCGGCAAGACCTGCCTGCTGATCGTCTTCAGCAAGGACGAGTTCCCCGAGGTCTACGTGCCCACCGTCTTCGAGAACTACGTGGCGGACATCGAGGTGGACAGCAAGCAGGTGGAGCTGGCCCTGTGGGACACGGCCGGCCAGGAGGACTACGACCGCCTGCGGCCCCTCTCCTACCCGGACACCGACGTGATCCTCATGTGCTTCTCGGTGGACAGCCCGGACTCGCTGGAGAACATCCCGGAGAAGTGGGTGCCCGAGGTCAAGCACTTCTGCCCCAACGTGCCCATCATCCTGGTGGCCAACAAGAAGGACCTGCGCAACGACGAGCACGTCCGCAACGAGCTGGCCCGCATGAAGCAGGAGCCCGTGCGCACCGAGGACGGGCGGGCCATGGCCATGCGCATCCAGGCCTACGACTACCTGGAGTGCTCGGCCAAGACCAAGGAAGGGGTCCGCGAGGTCTTCGAGACGGCCACCCGCGCCGCCCTGCAGAAGCGCTACGGGGCCCCGAGCGGCTGCCTCAACTGCTGCAAGGTGCTATAGGGCGCGCCGTGGGGCTGCCTTGGGGTCACTCGCCCGCCGGGACCGGGGGGACGCTGCACGGGAGGGAGGGGAGGTTGCCCCTGCTAGGAGCCGCGCACCGGAGGTGAAGCGGGGAGACCCACGCGCTTTGCCCAGGGGGAGAGAGAGAGCTGCGGAGGGGGAGGCGCCCGTCGTCCAGAGACCCAGGCTGCTGCCATCCCCTGCAAACCAGTCGCTCAAGGACTGTGAAACGCAGCCAGAAACCGCTTGCTGCTGAGATTTAGGCAGCAGGGCCGGGGTGGGGCCGGGGGTGGGGGGGAAGAATGGAACCAGCTCCTCTCCCGTCTCTCCAGCTGGGGTTATTAACCCAACATCTACAACACCAAGACAGTCTCCTTTGTGAGCGGGGATCAATGCACATGGGACACCTGGAAGAGACTTCCTCCTTCCCGTGTGTGCGCTCTTCCTACCCCAGGCCCTGAGTGCTTTGGGGTGGGGGCTGCATTTCTCAGACTTCCTGCAGACCACCAGCAGCAAACACCTCCCACGGGGCCGATTTCCTGGACAGAGCTGACCTCCGATGTACCTGCTGTGTAACATAGCTCTTTGAGGACTTGGATCAAAAGGGGCATCAGGGAGGGGTGGGTTATCCAGTGTGTATATACCTAAATATTATTTTTGTTTGAACTGGGATACTGAAAGGTGTGTTTATTATTTAAAGTAAACTGGGGAGTGGGTGCCAAACTGCTCTGCCCAGCTTCAATTTCAGTCATTGAGAGGAACAGACACCCTTCCCTAGCGCAGTCAAGAATGACTAAAGCCTGCTGTTTAAAGAGCTGAACTGACTCCAGTTGTAGAAGTCACCCAGCTGAACTAGAAAAGATTGATCTGCTCTCTCTTTTCCTTAGACATCAATCTCCTGATGACTGTCACAGTATGATGGGAGAGGGTGGGGAGAAGCCCAATGTTGCCATGTATTATCTAGGTGCCTGCTCCTTCAGTTACAGTTGTCTTCTGCAATTGTGTTGCTTTGGTTAATTTAAAAAAATCATTATTTTCCAGTGAGAACTTACTTTGCACAACTGGGTGTTAACTTTTTAATTTTAACACTTGTGAAATGCATAGAACACTGTAGCATTATGAACACTTTTGACATAGTAACCTCATCTGTTTTGGATTTCTTTAAAAAATGTCAAATAAATAAAACCACTGTATTTCTTTTGAAAAGTGAGTGGAAACACTGGCTCCTTCCTCTTCCCTTCCAGAGGATTTTAAAGTATTTGGGCTTATTTAAACTTTATTTTTGCAGGGCAGCCTGTGGTTGTGGTTCTCTGGTTCAGAGAACAAACCTATCCATCTATTTTTGTCTTTTATGAGGTATTTTGGTTTCCCTTTTTTGACAGTGGTACTAAGACTGTTTTGTTTAGGGGTTTGTTTCATTTTTAATGAACTGACATGGCAAAAGCAATGAGACTTATATGATGTTTACATAAAGTTACATAAGCTGTGTATGCAGTTTTTTATGTAAAGTATTAAAAGACTCTATGATGACATTCATGAGAAGTTTCCTGTGGTTCAATGAGTTGCCTGAACAAAGCTGAAGCTACTATCTGCATCCAGTGATTTTTTTCACAGATAAAATTTGGGATGGGTAGGGTTTGATGTACATGCTCTTTGGATTGCACATCTTTTGAGGCAGAATTCTGCAATAAGTGTATTTTCTGCTACATATTGAGAATCCTTTTCAGGGGAGCTTTCCAGAGAAATCAGCTTCTTCAGTAGGGAGACGCAAGGGCAGGAGAGGGGAGGGAAGTGTTTTTTGTTTTTGTTTTGTCTGAGATGAAGTCATCTTCATTTCCCCAGTAAGTAACAAGTCAGAAGCACGAAACTCCTTTGTCCTGCAGGGCGGGGTCAGGGGCGCTTCCCACTTGCCTCCTGATGTTTTCCATAGGTTGCCCTTGACTATAGGGACAGACTTTCCCTTCAAACTGAATTAAATTCAGAAAGCAGCAGGGCTATTGTGGGATTGTTAGAGTAACAATTTATACTGTTTGTTGGGGTTTTTCCCTGTGTAAAGCAAAACCCATATGGTTCTGTCTTAGGTAGACTTAAAGGGAAAAGTAACTACCAGCAGCAAAACTTATTACTTTGATTGTATTATACAGTCAGATCACAGCTCTTTTGTAGTGAATACATCTTGCATACAAATACAAGCTATGGACAATGAAAGATGTTAAGACTGGATAACTGCTCAACTACTCTCCTGCATGACACTGCTGGGCTACAGGCTTCACTTGCTAACAGCCCAAAAAGGGAGGGGACATTTGCACCCCAGCAGCCCACTAAAGATCCCTTCCCCAAAAGCCTCAAGTTTAGTCAATGATCCTCATGTCTAGTTGAGGAGATGGACTTAATTTATTTTCTGCTAGTAAATGCCTATCTTTATTTTCTTCCCTCCTTGGCCTGGTTCATGGATTTTTCTTGGACAGGTACTATGATCTACTGTTGGATGTTCAAATAAAAGTGGCACTAGGTGGGGTGACAACACCCGTAACTATAGAATATATTCAAATTTTATTTATTTTAGGGGAATCCTTCCTGAGTGATAACTACATAGGTACAAAATATCTATTCATCCTAAAGCAATGCAGTACATGCCTTGCTGATTCATGCACAAAATTATGATTCCCTCCTGGTGTATTAGCAAAAAATTCTGAGTCCTAAAGAGAGGTCTCACTATATTAAGACCTCGATCTGATTCTCCTCTTAAACCAGTTTTATACCAGTGTAACCCCGTTGACTTCAGCAGAGTTAGTGTAAATCAGAAGTGAATGGAGAATCAGGCCCTTATATGGAATCTGAATATTTGCTAGTCTCCTCTGGATTATAAACAAAGTAAATGACAATTGTCAAAACAACACGTTTTGTGGCGCTTGCTTTGTTTCAGCAGAAAAAGCTGCATCCCATGGAACTCAATGGGAGTTTTGCCATTGATTTAAATAGGAGCAGGGTTGGGTTCATTGTTCTGCACATTGGAAATTCAATCAGTAGAAAGATAGGAAAAATATTTCATATTGCATTTAAACTATTTTTTTTATATAAAACATTCAATAAATGTCCTTAGTGAATGTAATTGCTTCTACGGATTTTCAGTGGAAAATACTGGCATTTTTAATTCAGGCAAAAATATTGATGAGGATTTTTCAGAAATAACTAATGATTTTTGGATGCTTCAATCTTTGGGTTCCAACCTGTAGACACTCTAAGGGGGGGAGACTTTTATGGGGGAATGCTCATCACCTTCTGAAAATTAGCCCCTTTAAAGTATTAATTTGAGCACCCAAAACCTGAGGTACCCAAAAAATCGCTAGTCCCTTTTGAAAATCTGCATTGTGCTTAAGGGGTTATTGTCAGAGACTCTATTTGTGCAAAAGGAACTACAAACTCAGACCCTTACTCTAGCCTGGAGACCCTCTGTATAGTTTGAGCCAAAGTTGGTAAATCCAATGTGACCTTTTTCTTTAATCTGATTATAATAATACTGATACTCTGTACTTACAGTAGCACTTTACAGTTTTATCAGGCTGTGCAAAAACCAAAAAACTATAATCTCCAGTGTCCCAGTGAGGTAAGTATTAATACTTCTAGTTTATGCATTGGGAAACTGAGGCAAAGGAATTCACTACTGTATCCTTATATAATGCAATATCAGTATTTACTATTGAGGTGCTTAGGAGGCAAGTACATTCATGCTGGATGTCAACTGTGTTTTGCCTGAGTAAGGGCTGTAGTATCTGGCTCAAGGGGAAAAATAAATCCTGTAAGAAAAAGAATGTTTTAACTGAGCATCACCTTCTTATACCATCTGTTAACTTATAAGACTATAGTGAGATCATATTAAGAGTCCAGCTGTGTGGATCAGATTGCAGGATCGGAGCCTTAGTTTACTTTGTCTTTTGCTGTACACTGCACATATTCATTAACTTTAATACTCTTAAGGAGAACAGAGTATAAAGCTAATCATAGCCTCCTTTACATAGCCAGAACTCCTGTTGATTTCAACTTGAGAAGTCAGTAGGAGGTTTGCTTGAGTAATCAGTGCAGTTTCGAGCCCGAGATTCCAACTAGAAGTCTCTTGAATCCAAAGATTTCTATGATTTGGATGTAGTGAACCTGAAGTAGCCTAGGGAAGTTTTGTTACTTTCCTCTTCCCTTCCCTCCTCTCTCTTCCCTCTCCCCCTTCCCCCCCAGTAGCAGATACAGCACTAAAAGAATGAGGATTTTTAAAAGTATTTATCATTTTTATTTTCCATTATTAGAATGTATTTTCACCAACACAAGCAAAAGATAGAGAATACGTTTTGGGGGGAGAGAAATTGGTGAATCACTAATATTTTGGGTAAAAACATGTATTTTAAAAAATTTTGTTCATTATTATCCATTGAAATTAAACTACATATTTTGCTCAAATTCTTCTTTCACTTCTTACCCTGGTGTAACCCCATTTACTGTACTGAGATTGCATGAGTGTAATTCGGAGCAGAATTTGGCCCAATGTCTTTTATTGGCCTCTTCCCCCCCCCCCCCCGCAAAAAAGAAAGAGCTTAATTTAGTTTGTTTTGCTTTACTGTGCATTGAAAAGATTCTGATACTATTTTTGCAGGGAGATAAAAAGTGAATGTGGTCATGTATTATATTGAAAGATAGAGGAATATCTTCAGGAAATCACCAAAGATTTTACTGTCATCACTAATTATAATTTGATTGTGGGTTTTATTGTTTGGTAACAGGAGCTAAAACCAAAAGATGAATATTTGTAGTCTGCTTTTCATATTTTAGTGAAGTGGTATAAAACCATTCCAGAATCCATCTCTTCTTTTTTATTGCTGGTTATGTATCAGTATCTACAGACACGTAGAACCCAAATAGTCTGCAGTTAACTCACGAGGATGTTTATCTACTCAAGACAAGTGTATTTGTAATATACTCCATGAACGTTTTAACAAGTTTTTACAGGTCTAGGTAGTATGTTCAATGCTTGAAGATATATTTGTACTAGGTTATAGGACTGACTCTTCTGTCCAGTTTACACAGACATCAGAGACTACTAGGTAGAGATGCAGGTTACATGGCCACCTCAAAGAGGCAATGCTTCTCCCTCAGAAGCCACAAGAGATCTCACTTCTGTAATCCTTTGCTTTACTACCATGAGTCAACCTCCACTCAAGGAAGTTAAACCATGCAAATGTTAGAATCTATATATCAACAGTGGGTGAGTATGGACATACTAGACATTACCAGAACCAGGATTTGGTCTGCCGTGTGTATGTATCTTTCTCACCATCTATTTAGCTATAAGGGCTTGATTCAAAGTCCAGTGGATTAGTGGATGTTTTTCCATAGACTTCAGTGGGGCCCTGGATCAACCCCCAAAAGCATAACTTTAAGCAATACTGTATGTATACTTGTAGAGAACACACAAGAGGAAAGTAATAAGATTTTTTTTTCAAGTTTATCATAACTCATGTTGAGAAAGAGGAATTTTCTTTCACATTAACATCTAATGCTATAGCGGTAAGCCACAGCCTGTGAAAAGCAGCAGACAGATCTAATGCCTTTTCTGGTGATGGCCAGAGGATTGCAGACTGTTTAGAAAAGGAGCCCGCATTCCTTCTTTTATCAGGTCCGTTCTTTCTTTGTGGCTCACTTCATGAGGTGCATATATGTGTGTGCAGTTTATCATTCATACATAATTCAGAAGCAAGTAACTATTTGCTATAATAATAAGCATTGACATATCTGCTTCACTTACATGAATGGAATATCGAACTAGTGCTAAAAAGGGAGTGTAAGTAGTAAGAAATTTTAGAACTAGAGGGACTGATGGATTGTCAGTGGTCTAATTCTGACCGTACAGCACTATGGTTTGGATATTAGCTAGGAGCTTACTGCACATGTTTAGCCAGCTATATTTTTATATATATTAAGCTTGACTCTCTATTTTTTGAGCTAAATCTTGGTTCCACGTGAAGCACCTTTGATAGGTTGGATTTAGCACTAAACGTTTATTACATTGTTTGACGCTATTCGTTTACTCATTCATTCAAAACTTGATGTGGCAGTGCGGGGGAGGGAGGATTCGGAATTTGGAAACAAAGTAGGTTGCTTGGTGGGCTCATTTGCATGATAATATCCACAATTCTCTTCCAGTTCACAGCCCTTTCATAACAGTGCTGGTGCCCCTGCTCTGGGAACCAACTGAAAGCCCTCGGGATGCATGTGGGGGCAATGCAGAGGGGATGTGTGTGTTTACATGCCAGAATTACAGAAGAGGTTTGTCTCCTCATTTTAAGCTTTCATGCAGATATTTTTTCTTTAATATATGCTGGGGTCCAAACCTGTACTTTTTTCTATGCTACAGTTCCAGGAATGCAGAATCTAGCTTTATGTCCCATGGACTTTCATGGGAGCTGAAGGCACTTCGCATCTTACGGGAGGTTCTCAGCACTGGTCTAATAGCATTCAATCCAAACATGTCAGATCTTTTCCTCTAGAGAAGATTATAGCAAATACGTGTAGTACTATACAGATCCTTTTGTATTATATATGCATAACACACCTACCTCCACAAACTTATCATAGACATGCTCTTTCTGCATATGTAATTTGCATTCACAGTCATGAGTCATGTTGCTGTCCTGGACACATACTTGGTTTTTCTTACCATTAGCTGGGAATAATTTTCGTTCTTTAGGTCTTAAGCAAACCACTAACTGATTGAGGTTAGGAAGAAACTTCCCCTAGGTGCAGGTCACTTCATAATTGTTCATGATGGGTTTTCTTACCCCAGGACTCTCCCTGACACTGGAGAGGGTATTGGCATAGATTGCTGCTAAAATCACCACAGACTTCGTCACTGAGGAGCCCAAAGCAGAGGGAGCTGACATACAGGTATCATCTGCACCAATCTCTCTTCACGCAGTCAAGCTGCTGCAGGAAGACATGGGCCTGGTCTACACTAAAAAGTTAGACTGATCCAGCTATGTTGTTCAGCACTGTGAAAAATCCACATCCCTGAGTGATGTAGGTAAGCCAAGCTAACCCGTGGTGTAGATAGCACTACGATGACCAAAGAATTCTTCCATTTACCTAGTACTGCCTCTTGATGAGGTGGATGAGCTATGCTGAGGGGAGAACACCTCCCATTGGTGTAGGTAGTGTCTACACTGAAGCGCTATAGCTGTGCCGCTGTGGAGAGATCTAAAGGAGAGATCCATGGCTACACATTTCACTGGTGACGATTCCAGGATCTTGGACAAAACACGCATAACAATGAGCCGTGAAGAGACCCTGCCAAAACCCAAGAAGTGGTAAAACAAAACAAGCCATATATGATCATTAGCTTGCAATTTGAACTTTAGCAAAGGTGTGTAGTACTTGAAGCACTGAGATACTAATGAGTCTCAGTGCGTATTTTTTCTTGAAGTAGTTAAGTTCAGCAGTTCATGTTTTAAACACTTATATTAAACACATCGCATCCCCAGCAAAAGAGAGAATTCTGCAGAGATTTATTCAAGGCAATAGCTAGATATAGATTGATGTATACAGCAGTTTAAAGGTCAAATTGTGTCCTCAGACACTAGGTTGTCCCATTGAGGTCAATGCAGATATCCTACAGTTGTAGATATTCACATTTATCTGTAAACATAGGATGAATCTGAATCCTCAGTGTCACCAGCACAGCTAGATGTTGTTCAGTCTAATGTAGGCAGAGGGAAGATAAAAGCCACTGGAAGATTCCATCCCCTCCCCTAAAGTGGAACTGGAGCTTTGGTGGTACTTTGGGATGTTCTGATTGGTTTAATTGGACAACTCATTTAAATAAGGGTAGGCAGGAAATATGTTAATTCAGAGATAACATTTAAAGATAACAGCAAATGAAATCCCTGTGGTGTCCCCAGGGACTCCTTATGGCCATTCCATGGGTTTAGGAGGGAGTGGGGTGGGTGAGGATTTCTTCTTCAGAGATTTCCCCTGCTCTTGGGCTGCATATAGTGGACTCCTAAAGAAATTGTCATTAGAGCTGGGTAGGGATTGGTTTTCCTACCCCAGGAAAATTTTCAAGATTTTGAAAAATGTTCCCATTCCAAATCGGGACAAGATGGCGACATCTCAAAATTTTTCGTGAACCAACAATCTGAAAAATATTTCAGTTTGGGTCAATCAAAATCTTTTATTTTAATTTCCACATTTTAATTTTTTTAAAAAAAATTATAAGTAGCTTAAATTTCTAAATAAAAAATCATGTTGAGCTGAAAAATGGAATTTTTCCTTTACAATGTTGCAATGGGATGTTTAGACAATTTCAAAACTTTTTAAAAAAAAAAATTCTGGCGAGAAATTCATTGAGACCTGCCCGCTTCTGTAAATGCTTTTGGGTTTGAAAAATAAGGATTTTCCAATAAAAAAAAAATCCAGTTCTGTCAAAAATTTCTCTAACAGCTCTAACTGTCTTGCTTTAGGCCCCATTTCCACAAAGATTTTCACAGGTGAATAGTCCCATTAAATTCAATGCGATCCGCTCATGTGTATAAAGTTATTCTTGTGCAGAAGTGTTTGCAGGATCAGGGCCAAAGAGTTTTAAATCATAAGAATAAAATAACTTCTCTTAATTAACTATGTTTTATTTCTTAGGTTTAAGATGTTAGAGATACCAATCAGTTCTCATATCATCCACTGAGTCTTCATAGAAAAGAAGACCTCAATTTCTCATGAAAAAAACCCCCCACACATTAAGGCTATGTCTACGCTACACGATAGCTGCGCTTCTGTAAGGTCTCCTGTGTAGCCACTGTATGCTGGCAGGAGAGAGCTCTCCCACCAGCATAATTAAACCACCCCCAACAAGTGGTGGTAGCTATGTCAGCAGGAGAGCGTCTCCTGCTGGCATAGCGATGTCCACACCAGCGTTTTTGTTGGTGAAATTTGGGTGAAAAAACACACCCCAAACAACAAAATTTTTGCCGACAATAGTGCTAACGTAGACAACGCCTGAATGAATGTGTCTAAGTTTTCTTATACAGCATAAGGAAAGAAAAAATGGCACAAGTCCGTATTTTTCCTTTGCAGATCACCTTTAAAGTAGAGTTAAGGATCCTTTAATTAGGGCATGATTGAAATAGCAGCCAGTAACGTTTTGTCTGGAACCACTGCAATGTCTCATATTTGTGTAGCTGAGATGTATGTCCAATAACTCTGTGTACTGACAAGCTCCTTTGAAATGTTTCATGAAGTGTATTTTCTATCCTGGCACAGTGGCTACTTTTGTAAATGAAGCCACATGTTCATTTTTACATTCCCCTGTGTCGTTTCTTTCCCTGAGAGCAATAGTTATTAGTGAAATTATGGAATAATCCAGGAAAAATGTAATTTAAATCATTATTATGAGAGTGGAAACTCCTCCCCCAAACCCTGTCTGAAATCAGCAGATTTGGCAACTTCAGTCATTCAAAATACGAGTCAGGCTTCCTAAAAATTTAGGAGATTGTTTTTAACTTGTGATTTTTAAACCATACAAACCTTAGGCCTTTTATTTGCCTGTTGGTTTTTGAGCCTTTAGGTTTTACATTTTCAAGCTTTTCTCCACAACTATCAGGGCTAGAAACGGACTCAACCCCCCCCCTCCCCCCCATGAGAGCTGAGATTCTTGCACAATCAAAACACAAACACACACAAAAAACAACTCCAGGAGCTGGCGCTTTAAGAAAAACACCAAGTAGTGTGAGTCTCTGATAAAATCATGAGAGCTGGCAACACTGGCCCTGATCCTGCAATCAGATTCACAAAGACGGATGTGCCATTGAAGTCAATAGGAAAATGTGCTTGTAAAGCCACAAACATTGTTACACAAGTATCAAGGGGTAGCCCTGTTAGTCTGTATCCACAAAAACAACAAGGCATCCGGTGGCACCTTTAAGACCAACAGATTTATTTGAGCATAAGCTTTTGTGGGTAAAAACCCCACTTGGACCCTGGGGATAGATGTAGACTTTTAATTAATCTTTTGAAACTAACTGGATTTCAGGGTGAGGGGGTGCCAGCAAAAATAACTTCATATATTACTTCTTTTGTCTTTTGTTTGTTTTGCCAGAAAGAATTCCTGTTCCTAAATCTTGTAAAGCTCCCCACATATATACAACATCTGATAAATAATGAATGAAAAATGATAAAGGGCCTGCTCATGATCCTCTGATCCACCCATGGCTCTATATATGAATCTTACCTCTCCCACTTGGAAGGAGTGTGGTGGGGTCAGCTACTTCTGTGGCACTTGTCCCCAATCCTGGAACCCCAAAAAGGACTGTTCAGTGGGGATTCATGTGGGTGGAGAAGGTGGGGACTGCAGTTCATTGGGGGCATGCCAGGGATGGATGGAAGGGCAAGACTGGGGGACCTGATTGGCTAGGGAGCAGATGATGGCTGTGCTGCCCCTAGTGTCAGGACAGAAGCACAGAGCCTCCTTATGCACTATGGGAGCATGCCTCCCAGCCCAGGTAGACAGACTTGTGTTAGCTCAAGATAGCAACGTGGACTTTGCAGCACCAGTGGAGGCTTGGGCTAGCCACCTGAGCTCAGGCCCAGGGGTCAGTTGGCTCTGAATTTGGGTGACTAGCCTGAGCCTCGGCCAGTGGCGCAACATCCTTATGGATATTTTTAGCACACTAGCTCAAGCCAACCTGGATCCCAGCTGCAGTGTAGACATAGGCTGTGGATCCCTGCTTAGGGGCCAGCCCTGTGGTCTGTTCTATATGGGGAAGGCATGGGGTAAACCAGACACAGAACAATGTGAGGGAAATTCCATGAGGAGAACCTGTGGGAGTTCCTCAGCCTTAGCCCATCTCATGAGCTTTACTGCAGAAGGGGTGATCCGGCCCTCAGCAATAAAAAAATCTAGAATGCCCCCATGGATAGTGATACCTTAACTGTAGTGTGACAGAACTTGTTGTAAGGCACCACCACATTGTGAAACTGCAAGTGCATAGCGTATGAATACGGACCCCTTTGGTAGCTACGGTGAGTGGTTTTCCTTCTCAGATGTTTGTGGCAATCAGGATGTTGTCAATGGTGTCTCATTCAGAAAGGAAAATGGCAATGTTACGAACTCATGCAGCAGCAAAGTGAGGTTTAACTGAGTGTACAGCTGCAGACCAAAAGACAAATACACTGTATGGGCATGTTTCTGTGTCGAAGATCAAAGGCGTGATTACGTGTTCATCGCTGGCAGTTACACAGGGCCTGTTTACATTAGGAATGGGTGAACTGCTCCGAGCAGGGAGATGGCTTGGTGGCCTGAGAGGTCTTTCCCATCTCTGTTAGGATTCTATTCAATATGCAGTGCATTGAACAATCCTGCATTGGCCAGGAGATGCCCTGAATCACCTAATAGGTCTTCCCCATTTCTGTCTTCTATCAGCCAGCCCAAAACTCTGCCAACAGAAAAAGTATCAGTGAGGATGTAGCAGCACTGGCAGAGGCTCAGGCTGGTCACCCAAATTCGGAGCCACCTGACCCTCTGGGTCTGAGCTCAGGTGAAGGTCTTTAGGGTCCCCTGTGGAGTTCAATAGAGATGGGTAGGATACCTGGACACAACACAGGTGAGTGGGTCAGATGTTTTTCCTTATTGTTGGGGCCCAGCTACACTAGCAACGTTACCCTGCTGTTGGGTGGGCAGTGGAGATAATACTATAGCCTCTGAGATAATACTATAGCCTCAAAGAAGTGCCTCTGAACATGTTACAAGGGTTTTGCTTTTGCTCAGGTCCATGCAGTCTTGCTGACTATGAGTGATCAAAAAATTATGAAAGAGGCCCAAAATAATAATGAGATTTTAAAAATTAATACATTATGGGTTCTTTTTATTTGCATTCTGCTTTCTGAGGCTTTAGGGTTCACTCAGGTCATGTTTTCAAGCTTTTCTCTGCAACCAGGAGGGCTAGTAACATCTGGGTTTTTTTAAATATAAGTTGAGTCCTCTGTATTCACATGACTCTGGGAGCTAGGGCTTTAAGAAAAACATCAAATACCATGAGACTCATGATAAAATCATGACAGTGGTAACATTGTAGAAGGGACCAAATTGCTTGTGATGAAGTTGGGATTTTCCCTTGTTATGTTGTATGTGAGCCTATGTGAGTCTTACTTTTTTGCATGAATACTGTGTGTGCCTCAGTTTCCCTGTATGCTGCACCAATGCCCAGGTGGTGGGAATAACAGTGTGTAACTTTGGCTGAGACCCTCAGGGACAGGTGAGGTTGCTCCAGCTGCCTGCATGTAGGCTATGGCCAGTGCCCTTCGTAACCTGAAACCCAGAAGGGGATGCGACCAGGTGACGACCAGGTGACACTTTGCCTGGGAAGCAAGACAAAGACCAGGAGGAGGTGCAATGGGGCAGGGGGTGGGGAGGAGTTTGAGATCGGGTTGCTGGTAGCTGGGCAGTCTGCTTGGGGGTACTGGAGGGGAGAGACCAGGGTATCTGGCCTGGGATTCCCCCAAGATGGACTTGGCTGAAAGTCACTGGTTTCTGTGCTAACAAGTTCTGTTCTATGCTGTGTTCCTGTCAACTAATAAGCCTTCCATTTTACGCTGGCTGAGAGAAACTGCTGACTGCGGAGTTGCGGTGCAGGGCCCTCTGGCGTCCCCAGGAGCCCTGCATGGGTGGACTCACTGCAGGAAGCGCATGGTGTGGAAGGGGGTCTTGAATGCTCCAAGGTCAGACCCAGGAAGGTTAAAGCTGTGTAAGCTTCTTGCCCTGGCAACAGTATGCTCAGAGAGAGGAGGCATGCTACCCTGGAGTCCTGGCTGGCTTCATATGGAGTAGTTCCAGAGCATTGACCCAGTGAATCCGTGACACTGTTGTAACCATGGTACCTGACAGTGATCTAGATTATGAGTCACCTCCAGTAATATACTGTATGCCGAACTCTGCAGGCAACATCAAACCATGTTATAACAGTCGAGAGACTGTAGCTTTGCTATTGTAGCAAGGTACTTTTTTCTGAGTTTGGGTTAATCTTGAACCAGGAATAAACATTCTGCAATGGTTTCTCTCTCTCTTGGTATGGTCCCTTAAATCCCCTTACCCTGGCTGGGGAAAGAGTTTCCCCAGTTCAGGCACTGTATAGGACTGCCATAAGCCACCATGCTCAGAGCCTGTAGCTAGCCCCTTCATATGGGACATGCTGGGTTGAGAAGAGATATGTCAGCCTGCAGCCTTGTCCCTGTTTGTTCATATTTTGTCCCCCATATTCAATTAAGTTCTGGGTTCTGGGGTGCCTCTACTGTGGGGACAGGCCTTTTGCTGCTTTGGCGGACTCCGGGCACCACGCTTTGATGTAAATAGGTTGCTCTGATTTGCTCACCAAGCCCTGGAGAAGCTCAGAAGAGGGAGGTCACAAAGGTACCTTAAAGCCAACTCCTCCCTCCCGGCTGAGCTTTTCAGTGCTGCGTCTCCCAGAGGCAGAGGTCAGAATCTCAGCCTCTGAGTAGAAAATAAAAGTTGTCTGGAGTTTGGGGGATTTTTTAACTAAAACTTCAGCAAACGAAGAATGGGACTGGAGGAAGTAGGCGTGTTGTATTCTGGAAGCAGAAGCCCTTGACCAAGGAACTTGAGTTACTGGGAATCGGTCCCAGAGAAGTCATAAAGCACCATAATAACAAGAGCCTCAACTCAGGCAGCTGTAGAATGATATTGTTCCTTTTGTATTTGGAGACTGTTGCTGGGAAATCACAAGTTTCCTGCAGAATTTAGATTTTCTTCTCAGGATCTTATATTATTTTATTTTATTTTATTTTTTTTGTAGCAGTTTTTCTCCTAGCCAAAGGAAGCTGTGTGTTCTGAATAAGAAAAAAGAGCCTGGAAAGTTTTATGAAAATGGTCAGGAAATTCTGTGGAGCACACTTGAAATGCACAGACTCTGGGCAGTTCTCATCCTATGGTTGAAACAATACTACTAGCAGTAACCTTGTTTGCCCGTGATTTCCGAGACCTAGATTTTCTCTAGAACAGTGATAGTCCAACTATGCTGTCCACAGTGATTACTAGCATGGCTCCAACAACAATATGGACAGGGCTTTATTTGTCCAGAATTCATAGGTTCTGGTGAGTCTCAAATCTGTACCAGGACTTTATCATGACTTGGAGACCCAGTTTAAATATGGCTAGATCCTGTCTACACAGCAAGAAAAGGGCATATTTTAAATGTGCTGAGGTCAGAGGACCAGGCTTACAGTTGCTTTGTGCATAGCTGTTGCAAACAGACTACAAAGCCACCATGAAATTTACAGTTCAAAACTTGTAGGTATGACAAGTTAAGATAATGCACAGAGCGATTTAAGTTAGTAAGGAAGTGCTCTAACAGAAATCCACATGTGTGAAAATTATGTGGCAATCCAGTAACAACTTTAAATTTAGTCAGCTTCAGTGTCTGGTCCAATTAACCTTTAAACACCTCAACAATAGCACAATGCTGCAATCTGTGGTTTGCAAACCCTGCATTTTTTTTTTTTGTGGTCAGCTTTTTAAAGTAAACCCACTAATTCCCCAGCAAATTAAACATGGACACACATCTATTTTTCTTCAATGTTTTTCAACAGCTTGTTTTTTCAAAATTAAACCTGGTCCAGTTTGACAGCGTCCCTTTAAGCAACATCAAAGCTGTAGTTTAGCTGTTCAAAACAGGGAATGTTTTAGGAATTGGGCGTCAAGGAACACCCAGTAAATCTGAATACTTCAGACCTTTAAAAATCTAGATAATTAAAGATCAAATAATGGGATCCTTACTGAGTCCTGGACTGCACCTTCCCCTGAATAAGGAATGTGAATGAAATTCATCTTGCCTCATGATGGCCCTTTGGACAGGAGGGACAGGAGTAATTTCACCCCTGAGTGGGCTGTCCTACTTTGTATCTGTCTAAATCTTGATTGTTTGCCTTCTCAGCAAAGTTAAAACTGAGAAACTCTACAAAGCAACCTCAGCCACAACAGTATGAGCTAAATCTCTATTTAAACAATTATTTTTGTCAAATTTACCAGCATTGCTCCACCATACTAATTATACCACAATAGCCATCGAAGTGTAACCTCCTGTGTGGACATTCTTACTGGGAATGACAGTGGCCTTTTCTCAGTTTAACTATACTAGTATAATTATATTGGTACAGTAATGCTGGTAAATCCCCTGTGTAGACAAGACCTTAATGCATAGGTGCTGCCACTGTGGGTGCTCCGGAGTTGGAGCACCCAGGAAAAAATGGTGGGTGCTCAGCCCCCAACAGCAGTTCCCCCGCAAACAGCTCTTCCCCCTCCCCGCAGTGCCTGCCAGCAGCCCTGCCGATCAGCACCTCCCCTCTCCCCAGCGCCTCCCGCCTGCCACTGATCAGCTGTTCAGTGGTGTGCAGGAGGTACTGGGGAGGAGAGGAGAGGAGAGGAGTGGGGGTGAGGTGTGCTCGGGTGAGGGGGAGGAATGGGGTAGGAAGAAGCAGGATGGGGGCAGAGCCGGGGTGGGAAGAGGCGGAGCGGGGACAGGGCCTGCGGTGCAGTGTGGGGTCTAGCACCCCCTCACCCCCCAGCACATTAGAAAGTCGACACCTCTGCCTTAAGGTTTTGCCTCCTTTCCACAAAATTCAGTCCCTCTCTGCATGGTGTAATTGTCTGAGAGTTTAACACAGGGTTCCTAAAGTCAATGTTACCTGAAGTGGGCAATTGATAACTTGTTTGTACTTAGTTATTTTAAGGTATTGTCAAGCCTATGTTAATATTAATACTTATATTACATGTTGTTATAGGTTTCCCTACTTTTATTTCAGCTATATTGGCATTACTTATAATTATTAAAAGCAATTTCATACACACTATATGAATCAAGCTTGCGTCATAGCCTCTGTAGAACCAGGTTAACAGAACCTGGAACGAACCTCGTCTAGTTCCGAGGGCACAGGGAGCCACCTCATGGTTAGCATTAAGGATGTATCTATACTAGCCTTTTTTGGGAAGCCACCTCCTAGTGCAGCTCCACCAATGGTAGTGCTAACGCTACAACTGGTTGTGATGTCATCTAACCCGGGTCATCTAACGCTGCCCAGAGCCAGTCCAGAGGAGACACTAGTAAAACCACCCTTGCCACATCCACATCAGTCTCCCACTGTTGCTGTTCTTGGTGGATCTGCACCATTGGCACATTTCCCAATAAGCATCTGTGTAGGCAACACTTAAAATTAGAGAAGCCAGTTGGATATTTTTCAGCAAAATGGTTTTTCACTGGAAAATGTTGATTCATTGAAACTTTTTTCAGGAATGTACCAATTTTGATGGAACTTTTTTTGGGAAAGGCTTCTCAGGTTCAGCATGGAATTTCTGGTGAGAGTCTCACTTCAGAGTAGCCAATCATCTGGTGGTTAGGGCACTCGCTTGGGGTGTCTGAGATGCAAGCTCAAGTCCCTCCTCTATCTGATTCAGAGCTAGGGACTTGAACTGTGGTCTCCCATAGTGCAGGTAAGTGTCCTAAACACTATGGTATTGATTATTCTGGGTTTCTCATTTTTTTGCAAAAAATTTGAAAGGTCTCAAGTTCACCCTGATGTGGAATGGGAACATTTTTGAAACCTCAAAAAGTTTCATAGGAAGGGAAAACCATTTCCCACCCAGATCTACCTAAGAGGCAAAAACATTAAAGTATGTCTTTACTGCAGAGTTAACTTGGGAGCGTCTACACTTGTTAACGACTTTTTGTGGTGAAATTCAGAAAACCATCTTCACAAGAGGCATACAGTTTTTTCCACTGTTCTTTTTGTGTTGTTGTGAAAGTGAAGACACATTCTACCTGTGTAAACACCTTTTGGCCTCTGGAGGATATCCCACAGTTCCAAAAGTGACCACTCTGGCCAGCATCTCCACTGCTCTGATGCCAGGTAAACGGACGTCCCCCTGTAAGCCCCGGGAAGTTTGAAACTCCCTTTCCTGTTGCGAGTCCTCATCTGCCCAGGTGACCATGGCTGCTCCATGTAGCAAACGATCTCCTGCTTGGAGCACTGCCGAGCTACTGGACCTGATCAGTGTTTGGGGAGAGGAGGCTGGTAAACCATCAGCTTTGCAGTGAGACTGCACACTAAATCACTCAGTCTGGGGTTCTCAACCATTTTCTCTCTGAGGCTCCTCCAACATGCTATAAAAACTCCATGGCCCACCTTTGCCACAATGACTGGTTTTCTGCATATAAAAGCCAGGGCCAGCGTTAAGGGGTAGCAAGCAGGGCAATTGCCTGGGGCCTCATGCCACAGGGGCCCCCATGAAGCTACATTTCTCAGGCTTTGGCTTCAGCCCATGGTGGCAGGGCCAGGCCCTAGTAAGTCTAATGCTGGCCGTACTTGGCGACCACCCTGAAACCTGCTTGATGCCCCCTATGGGGCCCTGGACTCCTGGTTGAGAACCATTGCACTCGAGGGCTGTCTGAGCAGTGGGGTTTTTTTTTGTTTGTTTTTTGTTTTTTTAACAAGGGAAGGAATAATGGCATTGAAAGCCTGCAAACTTCTATCAGTGATTATGACTGACGGAGCCAGACTGCACTTATGGAGTGTAATTCCTCCTACTCCTGCAATAACTCAGCTCCATGTAGGATCAACAAATTACTTTTCTGAGACTGTGCTGTCAAGTCTGAGGTGTGCTTCCTCATCGCGCTCGGGTCTTATCGAGAAGCATAATGAAAAGGTGCTTCCTAGGCGATTTAATAAATTGTGTGTGTGTAGGGGATGGCTTGTTTTTCAAGTTCGCTCCAAAATTCAGTCAGCTCTGAAAGTCTTTTATAGAAGCAATTTATTTTATTTTATTTTATTTTTAAATCAGCTTCAAATGTTCTCTTTTTGTTTGGATTATCTCCACTCCTCTCCCAAGCATTTAGCCTTAAGTGTTTTTGGCACAGGGCGATGTAAATTACTCCCTGCTTTGTTCATCTCTTTGCTCCCTGCTGCAAACTCTCTCTTTCCACAGCCTTCTCCTCAGAGAATTAGCACTGAAGTATTTGAATTCTCCCACTTTCAGTAACTAGCCCAGTTACACAAGAAGGATAATCCAGATGCCTGTATATACTGGGGACTGATTGACTCAATGGACAGGATGTTCTTCCATGTTTGTCATTCCATAAGTCATTTTAAATTCATAGAATCTCTTAACTATCCCAAAATAAGGGCAGGTTAGGTAGGTTCCTTTTTACTCTGTAAACTTCTAGATCTGTTTATGCACTTCAGGCTGTGAAGCAGACTGCTAGGACTGGGCTGTTAGAAATAAAGGAACGGAATGCAAAATACTGCAGCCCCAGGGCCCAGGTCCTCAATGTATTTAGGTGCCTAACTCCTACTGAAATGCATGGGCAGTTGGAGCCTAAATACCTTGGAGGGTCAGGGTTCCTGTGCCTGCTGAATGCCTCCATGTGGCTTAGTTATACTGTTTTACTAGAACTTATGAACTACAGATACAAAATATTTGACTAAGCCTCCCTCTCTTCTTTCATTACCCCAGGGGAAAGAATGGAGTCCAATGAATCTGGCTGTATTTTAACAGCTTATTAATGTGTCCTCTCCACATACCCTTTTTCCAAAATGGCAATATTCCTTAGTGAATGGGTAAATTGCCACTAAGCCACTGCTGTGCTTTCCAGCAGAACAGTGAATATGGGGAGGGGTGGGGGACTCTTTTCCTTTCACGTTAATTACATGTCTCCTTTGCCAAACTCCCAGTCCTGATAACTGGATAAAAAAGAGCATCTTTATCTGCATCATTGCACAGCTCTTATCTAGCTACAGATGTTGGTTTTGCCATGTTTGTCCTGCCATGTTTTGCCATGTTTGTCCTCAGCTTGTGTTTAGCTGAGGAAACTCTTGGTTATTCTTATTCATGCAATTTTTACTATAGAGATAAGAAGAAACCAATGATGGGAAGAGGGTCCCAGTTGTTACACCTGATTCTCCTTTCCTTTGCTCATATGCATTCTGTCTTCTTAAAGGCCTTTTCCCCTCCAGACATTTATTTTCCCCCTGCCACTGTGATGATAACGGAGCCTGCTGTTTATAGAAAGGCCCACCATACAGGATTCAAGAGCAGATGCAATTATGGCACCAGATGACCAGCCTGGAAGGTGTTAGATGATCAAGCTGATTGTTGGACTCTCAACTCCCTGTCTTACATTTGATTGTGTTCCATCCTCTTTACAGCATTTCTTGTTTCCTTCCATGTCTTTACCTTTTCTGTAAGGCACGTGCTCTGGATTCACCAACACGTACAATAAATGCGGAGCAAACCCCTTCTAGAATGACCCCAGCTAGCAGTTCCATAGTTTGCTGTCTGACAGTATTTTTTGCTATAACTCCTTTTTTCCCCTTAGGTTTACAGAAACACAGGAATTGTCATGCTAGATCAGACCGATAGTCCGTCTAGTACAGTGTAATGTCTTGGGGCCTATGGGAAACTTTCCTATCCAATGGGAATTGGAGCAGTCCCTCCCTCTGAGAGGGGCCAGTGCCAGATGCATTTTAGAAAGGTGATGAAGCTTGGACATTTCTGCAAAAGCCTTTCCACAGGGGAAGCTTGTTCCTCACTTCAGTGTTTTTTTTATCCTGAAGCAGGAAGGTGGATAATATCCCTCATGAATGTTCATTATTACTAGTGTGAATGTGGGTGATATCCTCATTAGTCATGAAATAGCTAACCCTTTTCAGAATCCTGCTGAGGCCTGGCCTACATACTCTTTTTGGTCAGGTATAATTATTTTGGGTAAGTGAGTGATTTGCTTGGTTTTTTTTAACCAAAATAGTTGTACTGGTATAACCCCAATGTGGATGCTGTTATCCCAGTACAAAAGTGCCTTACGCTGTTATAGCTTTATTCCCCTTCCCATACAGGAATAGCCATACCAGTATAAAGCACCTTTATACCAGTATAACTGCATCTGTACAAAGAGGGTTGTACTGCTTTAACTCTACCGGAGTAGTTAAAGCAGCACAACTTTTATGTGTAGACAAGGCCTAAATTCTTAATCTCAGTGACCCTGTGGTAGTAAGTTCCACAGGCTAATTATGCACAGTGCAAAAGTATTTCCTTTGTTACATTTTAAAATGTTATCTTTTCATTTCATTGTGTATCCCTGGTTCTCGCATCACAGGAGGCTCAATAGGAGCAGCCCCAATTATTGTTCAGCTCAGCAGTAACACTTTCACTCAGGGCTGATATTTGCCAACTGTAGGCAGGACTGAGGTGTTGCTTTAAGCAATACCTAAATCTGTGCAAATGTGTATATTCTCTGTTATCTGATGTTGCTTAATTAAAAAAAGAAGAAGTTGGAAAGTAGCCGTGGTCAATGGATAGTGCGTTGGATAGCATCAGGAGACCTGGGTTTTAATCCTGGCTCCCCAAGTAACGTCTCTGAGCCTTGGTTTCCAATCTCATGGCTCTTACTATGTATTTGTACAGCGCATGGCACAGTGGGTCCCAGGTCTCATCTGCAGCCTCTTGAGCAGTGATACTCAGACTGAGGCTCACAGTTGGTTCTTCACTGTGTCTCCTGCAGCTCTTTGCAGCACATGATATTAAAGCACTGTGTGATTTAATTATTAACCAGTCTAAGTTATTAACCAGTCAGGAGGCTTTTACTATGTTATTAATCAATTGTACTGGATAAAATAATAATACTTGGTCAGTCATTTTATTGTAAGAATATAAACTAAATATTTCCCCCGTCATACTGTTTAAATCTGACTATATAGTACTACAAGAAATGAAACAATGAGTTCACATTAGTGTGGCTCTTTTGGGAAATGCTGATCGCTAATTTGGCTCCTAAATCACTGAGGTCTGAGTATTAGTGCTCTAGACACTACTGGCATATATGTCATTAAAGGAAAGATGAGTTAATAAAGTCTTGATTTTCAAACAAACATCTAGAAACAGCACATATATTGAAGGTTAAAAAGTGACTACCCAAGTCACTATTCTATCTGTATACCTGTAGCACTGTGGATCCATAAAGGCAAATTTTAAAGGGGTCTCAAAGAGGGGCCAGGTTTGTCAGTGTTTGATCTTGGAATTACATTATGGCTTAGGCAATTTGCTCAAGTATATATGTAAGGCTGCTGTTTCCTCAGAGGGAGGGACAGAAGGTTACTTTTGAACACTACATAGCAGAAATAGAGTGGCTACAAAGGTGAAAAGGGTTGAATTTGCCAATTGGGGAGCGCTGCCTGGCTGGACATGCTTGAGAAAGTAGCTAGGGGTGAGCACATGTAGCTCAGCCTCTGCTGTACCGGCTGCAACGCTGCGGGTGTGCTATTCTAGTACATTAGAGACCAGGCCCTCTGACAGCTGGCTGGGATGATTTAGTGGGGGTTGGTCCTGCTTTGAGCAGGGGGTTGCCCTAGATGACCTCCTGAGGTCTCTTCCAACCCTGATCTTCTATGATTCTATGACGCCAATTCCGGGCCCCAGGGCAGAACAGTCAATGGTCACTGGCAGGGCTTTTGCTGCTACCGGTGCCACTCCACGCATGCCTGGGAGCCCTGCGGCCTGCCTGGGTGACTTAAAAGGGCCCGGGGCCGCCGTCGCTGCTGCTGTGGCAGTGGTCGTGGCCAGGGGCCCCCAGGCCCTTTAAAATCACCTGGGTGCTAGGGCAACTGCCCCCTTTCCTTCCCCTGTCGGCAGGCCTGTTAAAGACAGATTCTGCCACCTGACCTCGTGCTCACTGATTTCAGTGGGACTACTCAGCGTGAATAAGGTTGGTAGAACCTGCTCTTAATTGCAGATTTAGTCCCATTTCTTACATTTAAATACACTTCTGATGGTCCAGACTGTTTCTAGGAGAAGAATCTGCAAGCAGACTGTATTTTAAGTTTTGACACAAAGTTGCAGCATATGACAAGAATAAACTAGCCAGCATTTTATCATGGCTTCATGTTGTTTGACAGGTGATGTAGATAAGTGTTGCATGCTTGCTGGCATACCATTAGCACTTCTCGTATGGCACTGTACAGAGGAGGTCTTTAAAGAAAAAGCTTTTGGCTGTTCCCAGTCTGTTTTTTAATAGTCACCAGTAAATTCCCCCTTCAGGAGCTGAGTTTGCCGGAAAGGTTTCCAAGGAGCTGACAGAAGTGTTTTATGGAAGAACCCCTTTTTTCTCCTGAGGAATTATAACCCTATCTGTCTTGGTTTTACTTGACATTCCAATTTGCAGTGTTGATGACTCAACAGATGCTTTGGATTTCAGTTTATTGATAAAAAATACTCATATAATGGGGGGAAATGAAGGGCTGCGGGGTTTATTTAGGTCTTTTCTTGTTAACGTACATAAGATCTGAATTAGGAATTACATCCTCAGTTCAGCAAGGTGTTTAGGCATGTGCCTAACTTGAAGCATTTGAATAGTCCCCTGATTTCAGTGCTTAATTTAGGCATGTGCTTAAGTACTTTGCTGAAATGGGGCCTTGGATCATCAGGCTAAATTGTTACTTGGACTCCGTGGCAGTGCACGACAGTAAGATCTCACCTTACACTTGGACATGTGCCGCCTGGACATTAGATGTAGGCACATAAGAGTAAGCAAGTATAGCATGCTTGCTAAATCCCCTCCCTCTAGCAGGTGGACAGGCCCACAGGGAGTGATGGAGAATGACCAACACAGCTGAACCTGCACAGGGTTGTCCTAATTTTCCGAGAGCAGAGACGTTAACTCCATTGTGGTGGCCAGATTCCAGGCTGGGTAACTGAATCTTATTTCTTGCCTTTCTACTCTACCTTCTCCCACCTCACATTGTTCTGAAGTGTCACCATGCCCTGTTAAACAAGGACTAAGCTCACACTGGAGGTGGGCAAAGCCATTCCCCTATCAAGTTAGTACAGTTTGTTATATGCTTGGTGATGCTGCTGGGTGCATTGTACCGTAAATGCAGGAGCATTATTAGCAGTGATTGTGCATCATGGAGGGTACTGGGGAGGAGAGGAAATTGCAGGCAGGTTATATATCCAAAGGAATATTTCTCACAGTCCTTGTTTTATTTGATATCTCCCCTGACTTGCCATCTCAGCCTGCCCTAACCCCAAGCCCATCCCATATTTAGTGGTTTCTGTACAGCAACAGTGTGTTATACTCTAGGCTCCATCAACTTTCCTAGGGAAGCACAACCTTCACCATCTTCCTAGTGTAACCCTCTGGTGAGTGTGTGTTACGGGTCCCTTTCTGTGCCAACCCGCAGAGGATATGAGTCTGTTACAGCCCCAGCTAGTGAGCTTTAGCTCAACCTGTTGCAACTCTGCTTTAAGCTCTGGAGGTCCCTGCTTCAGTCCCTGGGGTACGAGGGCTGTCACACAAGCATGGCCACAAGCAGATTCAAAACTGCCATGTTTAATCTTTGTGGAAAAATAAGCTGTGCAGGGGGGTTGGGGCCCTTAGTCACATATAGAAGAGCACAACCAGTGTCTCTTCATGGCATTTCCTCTTCATTTGTCTGCAGGGGGTAGATTTGTCACCCTGAGCATGTGGCAGGCGGTTGGGCCCACCGAACCCACCTCTCCCCTGAAATTAGCACATATCTCTGGGGATCTGCTGGGACTCAAGAACATCCATGTGGAATCCCCTCTGCTTCTGCACTATTTCCCACTCCCACCCACTGGCAACCCCTTAACAGCACAACTTCTGCCCCAAGAACTCATGCAGGATGGGGGTGGGAGTGGATAGAGGGTTGAGGAGGAAACTATACGACATTACCTTGTGCCAATTTGCTCCCTGTGGTGGGGGGAGACTAGGCCATGGATAGTGTCACCCTCCCATCCCACCGTTCACTCCTTTCCCAACCTGTACATCCCTGCAGATATCCTGTAGAAGGTTTTCCAGACGTTTTAAGTCCCCCCTTCTTATGGAAGTGGAGGGTGGGACTTTGGGACTGCAATGTATCAGAATAGGGTAGTATCTCTTTAAATTTGCAAACATCTAGAAGTGCTCACTTTGTTCTAGAAGTTTAGAAGCTACCCCAAACTAGTCAGAGCAGCAGCATATGTAGCTACACCTTACAGATCCAACTGTGCCCATGTTGCATTCACACTGTTTTTGTTGTGTGAAGAGGAAAAGACACAGCAGGGACTAATCTTAGAAATTAGCTGTTAAATGAAATTTGAGCTAACACGGAGGGAACTAATATATACCTGTGTAAGTTCTGGGAGAGGGCTAAACCTAAATCCCATTTACATCCCCAGGAGTTCCCTAGGTGTTCATACCATAGGCGCAGGCTGGTGGCAAGGGTCTGTGCAGCAGCCCTTGGAGTCAGGGCTGTGTGGCCTAGTGGCCAGAGTCAGGGAAGCAGGCCGCCACTAGAAGTGGATGTTGGCTGGGTAGGGGGACTCTGGCCCTCCCTTTCCACCTGGCCCCAGCTCAGGGCTCTGTCAGCGATGGGAGTGGTCATCACCCAGTCATCAGGGAATCCTACCAGAACACACTGACCTTGCTCGGGTGGTAGATACCTCTCCCTCCACTTCCCTGGGCCACTTCCTACTGCATCTCCTGAGGTAGCCATCCATACAGCATCGGGGTCTCCCGATTCCCTGGGGGAGGTAACTCCCTGAGAGTCCGACTCCTGGCAGTCCGCTGTAGATAGCAGTTCACCTGTCTGGTCCCTGGGTACTCTGGTTCCCACAGTCTGTGGCTGTAGCAGCTCCTGGCCTGGAGCCTCCACCAAGCACCTTCTCCCTGCAGTGGTCAGCCTAGAATGAGCTGGGCTGCTCCCTTTTACACTGAGGCAGCAGTTGGAGCATGCCCAGCACGGTCTGAGGAGTGAGACTTCAACCACCCATAATGTGGGGTTAATCTTCTCTTGTCCAATGCGGGGTACATATCCCGTCACAGGGGGTATCTGTCTTGAAGTGGGTTCTCCCAGGGTATTTGGGTGGCCCATTCCATGATGTGATCTACTTCTCTGGTGGAATGTCCTTGTCAGGTGAAGACAGTTTTGAGTGTGTTAAGGTCTGTATCCCAGACTTTGTCCTCAGAGCATATTCTGTGGTACCTGAGTGCCTGGCTCTAGATAACTGATTTCTTGGTGTGCTTGGGGTGGTAACTGGATCTACGAATGACTTGAGATTTTGGAATAGTGGTCTTTAAAAAATATTGAAAAATTTAACAAAGAAGAAACTCTCCCATACAAGTTAAGGTTGGTGATCTGTAGGTTTCTTGTACATAATTATCGGGTTCTATTGTTGAAGCTGATAGTGGTGTCCAGGAAATTGATGCTGGTGTGGGGGTTTTCCAGAGAGAGTTTAATGGATGGGTGTTGGTTGCTGAAGTTGTGGTGGAAGTCTATGAGAGAGTTTAAGTTGTCTGTCCAGAGGATGAAAATATCATTGATGTATCTCAGGTATATCATTGGTTTTGTGGTACATTTGTCCAGAAATTCTTCAAGGTGGCCCATGAAGAGGTTAGCGTATTAGGGATTCATCCTAGTGCCCATAGCTGTTCCCATGGTTTGGACAAAGTGTTTGTTGTTGAATGTAAAATCATTATATGTGAGGATGAAATGGATGAGTTTGGCAATGTGTTTGGGGTGGTTATCTGAGAGTTGTCCATTGTCCTGTAAATATTTGAGGCAGGCAGCTATGCTGTCTTTATGAGGGATGTTGGTTTATAGGTTGGTGACATCCCTGGTGGCAAGGCTGGTGTTCTGAAGCAGGTTGTTAATGTTGCAGAGTTTGTGGAGGAGGTCGGTTGTGTCCTGGAGGAAGCTGGCCCTTTGTGTGGTGAGCACAGGTGCCGACTTTTCATTGTGCTGGGCAGTGCTTGACCACTGGCTCTGCCCCAGGCTCCGCCCCTACTCCACTCCTTTCCTCAAGGCCATGCCTCTGCCCCACCCCATGTCTTCCCACCCCGTTCCATCCCCTCCCCCGAGTGCCATGTCCTTGCTCCTCCCCCCTCCCTCGCAGCCTCCTGCACCCCATGAAACAGCTGATTGCAGCAGGCAAGAGGCATGGGAAGGGAGGGGAAAGCGCTGATCACTGGGACCCGCCGGCGGGTGGAAGGCATCTGGGCGGGAGGGGAGAGCTGATGGGGGCTGCCGGCGGGTGCTCAGCACCCAGTATTTTTTCCCGCTGGGTGCTCCAGCCCCGGAGCACCCACAGAGACAGCACTTATGGTGATGAGTGGTTTGAGGATGGTTTCTATGAGTCCCAATATTCCTTCAGTAAAAGTGCCATGGCCAGATATGATGGGTCTGCCTGGGTTCCCTTGTTTGTGTCTCTTGGGAAGCATGTAGAAAGTCCCTGGGGTGGGTTCATGGGGGATGAGTTTATAGAGTTTCTCTTGGAGTTGTTTTGGGAAGGATTTAATGATATTCTTAAATTCCTGGGTAAATTGTGATGTGGGGTCTTCTTTGAGTTCTTTATAGTAGGTGATGTCAGAAAGTTGTCGGTTGGCCTCATTAATGTAGTCAGCATGTTTGAGGATTACAATGGTGCTCCCTTTGTCTGCTGGCTTGATCACTATCTATCTGGTGGTAACTGCAGAGCTGTCTTCTCGGCAGTGGTGAGATTGTGGTGGATGTGATGTTTCTTAAGGATTTCACAGAGATTTTTTTCCCTTGAAGTAATCAATGTAATGATCAAGAGTGTGGTTTTGTCAGCTCTATGATGTCCAGTCATATGAGGATTCTTTTTTCTTATTATTGTCCATGGGGACATGGTAATTGTGAGTGGAGTCGTCATTGTGGAAGAATTCTTTGAGGAGAAAGAATTGTTCTAGTTCTCCACATGTTAGTATGGTATCGGGTTCTGTTGTGGAGCAGAAGTTCAGTCCCTTAGAGAATACAGATAATACAGCTCCAGTTAGGGGCAGTCCTGGTAAACTGATGATGTTCAGATGTCATATAATGTCTGTGTGGTGGGTACTGATGCCATGGTTTCTCCTTGAGGTGGTGTTCTGTGGGTTGTGGAGTAGTTGTCGTTGGTTCCACTTTTTGTTTTTGGGTTGGTGGGCTGTCATCAGGATTTTTTAGAGTTGTTTTGGATTCCTTGCATGACTTCCTGGTAACTTTCCTGATTTTTTTCCTTCCAGTGTGTGGGAGCTGGTGATGATTTCTTGTTTGTGGTGATCCCTTCTGGAGCACGTGAGGTGCAGTAAGTGGTTCCTCAGTTTTTCTGCAGTCTGTCTGCAGAGGTGTTCAGCCTATTTGGATTTGTATGCAGTGGTCAGAGAGTTATAGATAGTCAGACCTCTGGGGATGAGTTTCTTGCATTTGCTCAGGAAGTAGATGTCTGTATATGGATATCAGCTCTGACTCAGAAACATGAACAGAGTCAGTATTAGAGGGCTAACATTTAATTGTGGTATACTTTCTTCCCCTTGGAGCAACTGTCTTTGCTCAGAGTGATTGATTCTGGCAGCCAGACCGCTGGAGAAAGTTCAGTTGTTACCTAGGGGCCCTTAGCTGGTACTGATAGCCAAGGGCTGGCCTGCTGCCTGTGCCAGGCATTGTTCTGTTTGCTTCCTTTAACAAAGGCTTTTATTTTTCCGTTGGAGTCATTCCAGTATATTCAGAAGAATTCATGAAAGAGGGGATGGTGTTTTTAGAACAGTTTTGTCTCTTTGACATGGTTGCTGATTTACTTGAATGTGCTCAGGTGCTCCCCAGGACTTGCGAAGTGACCTTGCTCCAGCTGTTGAAGTTTAGTGAATGAACAGCCAGAGCTCTCATAGGCAGGGCTGAAATCTTTACACAGAAGTCAGTGACAAGGGTGACTGCCATGCCTTCTGAGTTCCATATGGCAAATCTTCCTTTAAGTCAGAATCTAAGTGAAACTAAAGAAGCACTTTCCCCTGGCAGGCCTCATGAAATGTGCCCTTTCCTTCAGACATCCTCTTGGAACTCCACAGATCTCATTTTCATTTCTCTTGGCATCTTTTTACCACATTAAGAGTCACCACTGTTTCAGCCCTATCTTTTTAAAACCTGCTGTGTGACATCATAAAATGTTCTGGGGGAACACTACACACATATATTTAAGGTGTACTGCTTGTAAGATGTGACTGGCCAGTAGAAGTGGGCAAAATATTTCAGCTGAAATTTTTTTTGATGAAAAGTGCAGATTTCGCAACACTGAAACATTTCATGAATTGGTTTTGCTACATTGGTTCAGCTGAACGTCCTCCTCCACCCCAAAATCCAGAAAAATCAAAATGTTTTGTTTAGACATTTTTGAAACAAAATGTTTTGATTTTTTGGTTAGGATGGAGTTTTTGTTTTGAAATTTCCTTTAATTTTATTTTTAAAAAATTTAAAAGGTACAAATAGGCTTGGAACAGAAAACAAATATTTCATTTTAGAGCATTCATCAAGGGTCATGGTGGATTCTTCATTACTGACAATTTTTAAATCAAGATGAAATGTTTTTCTAAAAAATCTGCTCTACGAATTATTTTGGGGAAGTTTTATGACCTGTGTGATACGGGAAATCAGACTAGATGATCACAATGGTCCCTTCTGGCTTTAGAATCTATGAATCTATGACTTTTTGATTCACCAGAAAATGTTTTCCGTCTAACCCAAAACAACTGTTAAAATTTTTTTTGGAATTGCCCGTGAACTAAAAAATGCATTATTCACACATCTCTACTGGACAGTAATCACCAGCATAGTAATATTAACACCCCACCACTACATCAATTTTATATATTGTGGTGAAAAAGTAAAGAGCACTACGACAAGAATGCCATTATTATCCATGATAAAGCCATGAAGTTCCAGATATTTAATGGTGGGAAAATATAGAGCCTCTCTTCTAGAGGCACATCAGTGGTTTGTGCAAATCCCTGCTCTTGGATACACACACTTTCATTAAATTAAACAGTAGCTACGTGTACAGATGTGAGGGCAGAATTGTGTCTATTGCAATGGGCTTATTTAGCACGTGGTTCAGTCTTTCTTATGTGAAAATTAGTACCGTAGTGTGGATCATGTTTAAAAAGGATTTTTGGGACCCTAGGGTATGTCTATACCATATCTGGGAGTGAGCCTCCCAGCCTGGGTCCACAGACTTAGAATCATAGAATCTCAGGGTTGGAAGGGACCTCAGGAGGTCATCTAGTCCAACCCCCTGCTCAAAGCAGGACCCATCCCCAATTAAAAGCAGGACCGATCCCCACTTGTGCTAGAGGCCTTATGTCAACCCACTAGAAATAGCGATGTAGACACTGCAGCTGGAGCTTGGGCTCTGAAGCCTAGCCCACACTCATCTACACTGCCCTTTTTAGCGTGCTAGCATGAAGCCCTGCTACTGCAAGTCTGTGGACCCAGGCCAGGAGGCCTTGTCCCAGATGCAGTGTAGACATTTCCACTGACTTCACAATGTGCTTTGTAGGAGCTCCGACTGCCCAATCCTGCTGAAGCTGTGCTGCCCTGCTCCGCCTGAAATAGTCTCATCCTATATAGTAGCTTTTTCATAATAGTTCACTGAGCTAATTCCCAAATAGAGTGGGCACAGAGGAGCTTTCAAAGGCCTGCTTGTTACAGAACCAACTCTCTGGAACAAGGAAGGTCCATTCTGACAGTTACTAAAGCTATTGTGCCTGAATAAGGGGACTGGTTGGTTCAGGAGCGTGGTGATGGAACGTAGACTCATTTCCAAAAGTCATAACCACCTGAAGATTGTTCATGGCTGTATGTTTGGCGATCAGACCAGTTGCCAATGAATAGGTGCTACCAGCACTGCAACTGGTCCCTTTGTTTGCAGTCTCAGCAGAGAGATCAGGGGACTGAATGGACACAGAGACTGATTTATCATCTTATCCCTAGAAGTGATCCCCTCAAGGTCAGGGCAGAATGACCCCATGAAGGATGGAGGCTGTCTGAATGGCATCTTGCAGCAGCTCTAAATCCATATGGAAAACATTGAACACATAAAAATCAACTTTGCTGCCATTCCTAGGTATAATAACTGTAGGTACATTAGATTAGATTGCCATGGGAATGCTGCAAAGGAGCCTAGCTGCTGGAATTCAGAATGCCTGTTACTTATGCTGCCAAAACCAGTTGCATGTCTTTAGAAGTACAGCACAGTATCATGCCATCATATCATCTACCAGGCAACAATGACTTTTTAAAAAGTCTCAGCTTGGCTTAATTAGCAAGGTGCATAATGCTACATCAGTCTGGGAATTTCAGAATGACAGTTTGTGGGGAAACCACTGTGGGTGGATGAAAAGATCCCATAATTAAATTCAATTTGGAACCCCATGTTGTCATTTGCATGCACGTCCCCCATATATGAATCTTTGAATCTAGGCCCCTCCTCACTATATCATCTTCAGTAATGTATAGTAATGTAAAATGGATAGATTGTTAGATGAACATAATATGATGAGATGCACGGGGAATTGCTTATAACTGAATGCGTATATGTCACTCTGTGTTCTACTACAGTACATCTGATGTACCACAAACTGCCTTAAAATATGAGCCTCAGTACTTTGCAACACTTTCAGTTTTGACATCAAAAATCAGGCATTATTTAAGGTAATCCTAAACTTCAAACCTGTCTGCTGTCTCCTGGGACCATTGCTGATGAAGCACCTCAGATGTTCAGTCCTTATTAGGGACCATCATCTTTCCTGTCCTCACTTGGCAATCTACACAATTGTGCCTCTCCTCTAATGTTGCATGTTCTTTACATGTTCAGCAACAGGGACAGGATCACAACCAACTTCTCCACCCTGTCCTTGGAACCATAGCCATTCTTCAGCACAGAGCTGAATCCAGACTTCACAGCTTAACCCCAACTTGTTTGGAAGTTCTGAAATAGGTAAGATTTGCGTTTCAGTTTTGTCTGCCTGTACTCCTAGCTGGGACTGCAAGCACAATTGCTAGACTAATACAAGAGAGGTTTTACTTATGGCATTTCCAGGCAGGATCGTAAGCAGGAGTGCCAGAAGTCTCACAAGAAAGTCTGTTCGTGTGAGATTGCCAGGCTTATTTTGCAATGTCAGGGTTTGGATAGTTCAGCTCTATTGCCAAATGTCTGGCTGCTTATCCTGTCCAGGATGATGAATCCTTTGAGGTTGACCTGTTACTAGCCAAAACAGAAGATCTCACAGGCAGCCATAGATTGATTAGACTGACTTTACCTCTGTCTTCTGTGGGTAGTCTGCATCTTCATCTATTTCTCAGACTCCCCCCACTCCTTCCTTGAAAGATGCTGTGGTTTGGAGCAGTCAAATGTATACAAACACCTCAAGATCATGAATAAATAGTGTGTCATGGATAAATAGTTGTGGTGATCCAGTCCAGAACTAGTCTAAAGTTTGGGAGTGCTTTGAACAGGACATCTGGTTTAGGTCTCATCTCTTACATTTTCACATCTGTGTAAACTCTTTCAGATAGTCTTCCGTGCAATTATTTTCTGTCTTCTCCTAATGATCACTGTCCCCACACCTCACTACCAATCATCAGCTGGTACCCGGAGACCTTCCCACTACCTTGGCATAATCCTAGAGTCTCTTGTTTTGCCTGGGCTACTGTTTATTAGGTCCTGGTGGGTTGCTGCTGTGCTAGCATTAACAGAGGTACCATTTTTGTGTTTCAACACTAAGCAGATACATATGTTACAACTGCTTGAGGTGGGAAAGTACTCTCTATGCACGGTAACCTGCTTTGCAATTTGCTTGGGTTCTTTACTGAATTTAGATTATAGACCCCCCATTTTTATGCACCTATAAAGCACTATGCATTTCTAGCCTTCTTTATAAATAAGTAAAGTAGTAATATAAAATATATTCAATGTTGATAAATGTGAAGTAATGCACACTGGAAAACATACTGTACATACAAAATGTTGGGGGTCTAATTTAGCTTTTACCACTCAAGAAAGAGATCTTGGAGTCATTGTGGATAGTTCTCTGAAACATCCGCTCAATGTGCAGCGGGAGTCAAAAAAGCTAACAATGTTAGGAACCATTAGTAAAGAGATAGATAATAAACCAGAAAATATCATAATGCCTCTATATAAATCCATGGTACGCCCACATCTTGAATGCTGCATGCAGATTTGGTCACTCTATCTCAGAAAAGATATACTGGAATTGGAAAAGGTACAGAGGTGGGCAACAAAAATGAGTAGGGGTATGGAACAGCTTCTGTATGAGGAGAGATTAAAAAGACTGGGACTTTTCAGATTAGAAAAGAGACAACTGAAGGGGAATATGATAGAGGTCTAAAATCTTGACTGATGTGGAGAAAGTGAATAAGGAAATATTATTTCCTCCTTCACGCAACACAAGAACTAGGGGTCACCCAATGAAATTAATAGGCAGCAGGTTTAAAACAAACAAAAGGAAGTACTTCTTCACACAATGAACAGTCAACCTGTGGAGCTCCTTGCTAGGGGATGTTGTGAAGGCCAAAACTATAACAGGAGTAGTTCAAAAAAGAACTAGAGTTCATGGCGGATTGATCGATTAATGGCTATTAGCCAAGATGGGCAGGGATGCAACACCATGCTCTGAGTGTCGCTAGCCTCTGTTTGTCAGAAGTTGGGAGTGGATGGCTGCGGGATGGATCGCTTGATAATTACCCGTTCTGTTCATTCCCTCTGAAGCACCTGGCATTGGCCACTGTTGGTCGACAGGATACTGGGCCGGACAGACCTTTGGTCTGACTGAGAATGGCCGTTCTTATGATCTTATACCAAGTACCCCAGAGAATTAATAACAAGCATTTGGCACTAGTGTCTTTCATCAGGGATTTAAAAGCACCTCACAGGGGAATAAGGATGATCCCTTTTTACACGTGGCTCTGGAGAGGAGTAAAGGATTTGCTCAATGTCACAGGCGGCAGTATAGCTGGGAATGAAATCCAGTTCTCCTTTCCTGAATTCAACACTGTAGTAACTAACCACAATCCCTCCCAGCCACAAGAAATTTTGAGGACGCCCACAGACCCAGGCAGAAGTCAGATTTCTGTTCTATTACTTAATAAATCTATTACTTATAAAGCTGTGCATTCTGCCCTCAGATACGCAACACATGCACAACTGCCATTGACTTTACTGGCAGCTGCATGAAGCTGGTGGCAGAATTTGATCCTTCATTTGAAGGATTTGGGTGGGGGGGTTAAAAGTTCTTTACTTTGCCCTAGCATTTAAGAGTGTGCATTTAAGAATGCCCAGGACAGCTTGTGATCTCCAGACCCTGAGTCAGGCAATGTTTGTTCATTGTGATTTATTTTTCTTCCTTTCGGGATACTAAGAAGTTCTTACTTTGAAAATACAGCCAGAGTCACTTTCTCATAGTCACTATTCACCCGCTGTTTACATTAAAAGCGGTGGGCCAGTTCTTGACCGAGGAAATAGACCTGGATCTTTTTCAAACTGGATGCAATTCCTAGATTCCTAGATTCATAGATACTAAGGTCAGAAGGGACCATTATGGTCATCGAGTCTGACCTCCTGCACGGCGCAGGCCACAGAATCTCACCCACCCACTCCTAATTCCTAATTGTTTTAACCCTTGAAAAGCCACATACTTTAATTTCATGCTTCTGAAATGGTCCTGCCTACCCAGCTGAGTGAATACCCTTGTATTTTCTGCTCTCTTCTGCCATGGGGGGTGGTCTTTGTGGTCCCTTCTTGTCATGTATGGGGTCCCCAGAGAGAGCATGGCCAGCTTCCTGCTCAGAGCTTGGGGGCCCAACACCGGTGGAGGAAAACTTTTGCATTTAGCAACAGCTGTCATGTTTGGTACTGTGACAGCTGCCTTTTGGATAGCTCAGTCTCTGAGCGCTCGGGTGGGACAGGGCACCCTGGTCAGGGACCCAATTTTCAGAACCCTTGCAGTGCCCACCCTCAGGTTTGGGAATGTCTCTGGATTGCACAGCAGTCATAACGGAGTGCTTGCATTCCCTGCTGCATGTCCAAAATGCCCTCGTGTATCACTTGCCAAAGGCCAGCTAATGGCAGAGCTGGGAATTGAACTCAAAACTGCAGGCCCCCAGGCCAATACCTTAAACACAAGGCCAGCCTTCCTAGCATGTAAATCTGCTGTCTTCATTCTTTGATGGCAGGTTGAAATGTGTATATTCCTTTCTCATTGTCTTCAGTGGGCTTAGGTCCAATGGGAGAAGGTTTTGTGCACTCTCTTTTTATAGTTCTTAAGAAAGTCAGAATAGCTGTTATATTTTCAAGCTATGCCATTGTGCTTGGCCTGGATTGGGGAAGATCCAGGCAAAGTCCCATAATTAATATTTCCTGGTGACTTGACTATCTTGTAGGTGGAATACTTGAGGCCTAAACAAAGTGAATGGATGCAAATGGCTTAGAGTGTGGTTCTCTGCTGAAGAGTGACTCCAGAAATGGTATCAGGGTGGTCCACGTTTAATGCTGCCAAAGGAGTCCACCACAGATGCGCTCAGTTTATAAGGGAAAAGATGGCTCTTCTAACGGCCAGCCCTGAAAACACAGGCTGATGCAAACATCACCACTCAGAGGTGCTGCAGGACAAAGAGGCCATGAGGGACACCCATGCAACTCCATGGTCTTCAGTAGCTTTGACAGGGCCTGGGACAAAGTGTCAAACCAGAGCCTCCACCTCCTCACTAGCAGCCCCTTGGATTGTCTCCTGAGGCTCCACCCTCACTCCTTTGTCACACCTATTCTGGTCTTTAGGTCTGGGATATTATTTGCTATGGGGCAAGAGGGGCAGTTGTCCCTGCTGACCTTGATAACCCCCACAGACTTTTTATAGGTCTATAAGCTCCATTCCTCACCCCTCTGCTACTTTGCAGGCTATAAAATAATCACACATCATGTTGTATATGCTAGATCAGCTTTCCCTCCCCCCCAAAATTATTCTGAAATGACACTTCTGTCCCTCATGATGCTGAGGGTTTCCCCACACTGCTCCATTCGTACTCATGTGGGGAGACCAGATTTTCATGATGATGACATGGGACTTAGAAAGCCTGGCCCTTTCCCCTGCCTGGCAGGGTAGAGGAGAAGAAATCTGCTTAGCTATTCCCAGCAATCTCACCCAGCTCCCTCTGGGGTTGATGGGTCTGTGCTTTAGGAGATTCCTTGCCAGCCTCTGCTGAGAAGCTTCCTTGGGGTAGGCCCCAGCGTCTCTGGCAGCTGCCCACTTCTGCCTGAGCTGCAGTCTTACACCCCAGCTGTTTAGGGTGACCATATTTCCCAAAGGGAAAATGGGACAGTGCATGGGGCTAGCTCGCTACCTCTCCCACCCACCACGCAGGGATGGCCCATGCCGCTTGCCCAAGCCCTTCCTCCCTCTTGCAAGATTGGCCTGAGCCACTCTCCTGAGCCCCTCTCCCCATGTGGGGCTGGTGTCACTGCTCGCTGGAGGCCTGCCTGCCCCTCACCCAAGCCCTGCCTTCCTCCCTGCACAGGGCTGGCATCATTGCTCTCCCGCCCCTGCACGTTCCACCACACCCCACTTTTTGACAAAAGTGGGCATTTTTCCTGTTTGCTCTTGCCAACTGATCAAGTTGGAAATGCCCACTTTTGTCAAAAAAGTTGGGACAGCCAGGACAGGGCTTAAAAAAGGGACTGTCCCGGCCAAAACGGAACGTATGTCACCCTACACTTCCTGTTGGAGAAGAAAGGCATTTTATAATTTCGCTCCAAGAGAATTGAACTGTGAGGCTGTGTGGTGCCCCTGCTTAACCCTCTATCCATTCTGTCATGAGCAACACACCGAAGGCAATCAGGCATTAGAAGTGACTGCCATAGAATACGTATTTGTTTTTTTCTATGACCCACAAAGTGCATTGGGGTAGTAACTGGGGCTGACTGAAAACCAACAATTCTGTTTTGCAAAAATTTGCAAGGTTTTGAAGTTCGTTTTCATTCCAGTGCAGAAAGAAAATGAGGCCGTTTGAAATTTTTTGCGAAAAAACACAAGAAAGACCCCAGGATAACCAATAGCTGGGACAGTCTTCTCAGACGTGGTCCCTGAACTGAATCAGCTAGGCCCTCAGGCTCCTACCACCAGGTTATAGAGTCAGTCTTTGTTTCTGGCTCAATTAATATTTATACAAAGTGGAACAGCTCCAACAGGAGAGATTGGCAGTGTCTGAATCCAGCATTGCAGCCTTTTAGTTGGATTGTATTAAGCAAGTAGCCAGAGGTCACCTTGGACCTCCTAGCTGAGCTCATAGTTTTTCTGTTCTGGCCCCTTGGAGCTTCACAGCAGCAGTGGGCCTAACCCTTGGATCTAGAGCATGGTGGGAATTTCTTGATGAAAGGCTTTTTTGTTGGAAAATGTTGATTTGTTCAAACCGAAACTATTCATGGGAAAAGAATGGTTGTGACAAATTTCCTGCTTAAACAAAAAAATGAGAAAATATTATCAAAAGACTCCCCACTTTCAACATTTTCTAAACAAAGAAGGTCTAATTTTTTGGAGTTGATACAACTGCATTTTGAAGTGCATGTTAATTTATAGTAAAAAATAAATGAAAAACATTCTTTACATTCACTTTCCTGTTTTACAATGAAGCCCATCATAGAAGAGTTTAAACTCTAGAATCATTCGCTTCTCTGGCTGGCCTGAAATCCATTCCAGACATAATCAAGGGATCTTCAGAAGGCTGATAAATGCCTTACCATAGGATTAACCTTTGCAGTAGGCTCTTCTTATACAAAATAACTTTTGGAAAGGTTTGATCAGGTTATGATCTAATAAAACTATCCTTAATGTCTATAGGACCGGCATGTGTGCTCACTGGGAGTCTTTCAGTCAACTTTATTGACTCCACTGGGATCTGAATCAGATTCATGAAAGAGGAACCATTTTATTATTTACTGAAATCCAACTGCCTCTGAGGTGGAAGGTGACAGTTGTGCAGCATTAACATGAACTGTTGAAAAAGTGTTGAGGACAGGTATTTAAGAAAATATACTATATTCAAAGGGGGTTTGGGTAGGCAGATTGTTGCTTCTTACATTGGCATGTGGCCAGGAGACTGGGATTAGGATTTTTGAATGCCGGCATGGCCAGGAGCATCGTTTTCGATCTCTTCCAAAAAGCTGCATGTCCAGCAGCATCTTGCTGGGACATTGATTCCAAACTAACTCAAAGAGAAGTGCTTCCTGCTAAAACATCCACACTACTCCCAATAGCACACTGTTTTCTTCAGAGGTCACTTATCTGAGCACCAACCAACCCTGACACTGCTTAGCTTGTAAAATATTACAATAGCACAATACTCTATGGATGCAGACAACATGTAATTGCTTTTCCAGTGCTAAATATATGCACCCCTCTCTGAGATGGTTCATTAATAACAATAAACAGAGGACGCTGTAATCAGTGTGTATCAGCATGGGAGAGACAGGGTGAGTTACCAGCACTCTTTATAGAACTCTGCCTGCTTCTACCCTGTATTACTGCAGATTGTTAGAAAAGAGAGTGGGGGAGGAGGTGGGAAAGGAGGCAAGATAAAGCATGTGCTCAGAGAAGGAAGAAGGCTAATTTGGTGTTATAGATTAGGAGCCAATAGTGGATAAATAAACTTCCCTGAATAGAGTGTGTTTGTAAATATTGCTTTATTATTCCAACTGAAAGTGAATGATAGAAAATATGACCAGATTTAGCTTTCTAGCAGCGGAAAAATGTATAGATTCATAGATATTAAGGTCAGAAAGGACCATTATGTCCATCCGGTGACTGACCTCCTATATAACACAGCCCAGAGAATGTCACTAAGTGGTTGCTCTATTAAACCCATAACATGTGACTGAGCCAGAGCACGTATTCTGGAAAGGCATCCACATGCATTAGCGCCAGATGGCTAACAGAAAATCTTTTTTCTATAGTGATATGGAATTAAGGGACACGGAGAAGAAAAACTCAATTTGGGCTGAGATTAAAGTTAAAGCAGAGAAGCCAGGATAATTGGTACTGTTTTGAGCAGGGGTTTGGACTAGATGACCTCCTGAGGTCTCTTCCAACCCTAATCATCTATGATTCTATGATAATCAGAGCTAGTGCCCAGGACTGGCAATCAAAAGACCTCCCATTTTCTAGTCCTGGCTTTGTGACCATGAGCAAGTCTCTTCACCTCTGTGTGCCTCTGTTTCACCAACTATAAAATAGAGGTAATTAAGGTTTCATGTATCATCCCCATTTCACAGGGTGGGAGACTAAGACACAGAGTTGGGGCCTGTCTACACTACAGGACTGTAGAGCATTTGTAAGCTGCTGACCCCCACATGTTCACAGCCTATGGATAACACGGCTCCTAAGCATGTTTGTTCTGTAATTAACCCCCATGTAACATCAGGGCTGGATGGCCTTTTCCCGCTGTACTGTACGGAGCAGGTACTTGGTACTAGGAGTCTGAAGAGGCTCTCAAGAACTAATTTTAAAAAAATATTTTTTATCAATGAATTGGAAGAAAATATAAAATCACTGCTGATAAAATGTGTGGGTGACAAAATAGTGGCAGATTGGTAAATAAAGATGAGGACAAAGCAGTCATACAGAGCAATCTGGAGCACTTGGTAAGCTGGACATATTCAAACAAAATAAGTTTTAACAGAGCCAAATGCAAGGTCTTATCCCTAGCAGCAAAGCATGCAGGCCACACCTATGGAATGAGGGACTGTATCCAGGAAAGCAGTGACTCTGAAATGGATGTAGGGGTCATACTGGGCAAGGCCTCAGCATGAGCTCCCAGTGTGATGCTGTGATGAACAGGGCTAAAGCCATCATTAGACATTTGAGCAGAGTAGTGAGTACGGTCGGAGGTGACACAGCATCAGTGAGCCTGAGATCGGAATACTGCAGCCAGTTTTGCTGTTCATATTTTAAAGAGGTGTTGAAAAATTGGAGATGGGGCAGCAAGGAGCCATAAAATGTTTTGAGAGCTGGAGGAAAATGCCACCTTGTGAGCCGCTGAAAGAGCTCAATCTCCTTAGCTTATAAAAAACAAGGTTGAGAGATGACTTCATTGAAGTATTTAGGCGCCTTCATGGAGAGAAAATGTTGGGTATTAAAGGGCTCTTTCATCTCACAGAGAAAGGCACAACAAGACCCCTGGTTGGAAGGTGAAAACAGACAAATTCAGATTAGAAATAAGACACAAATGTTTAACAGGGAGGTTGATTCACCATTGGAATAAACTACCACAGGAAGTGATGGATTCTCCATCTCTTGATGTCTTCTAATGAAGACTAGATGCCTTTCTGATAGATGGTTTGATCAAAACCTAGCTATTGCAATATACATGAGGCCTGTGATATGCAGGGGGTCAGATTACATGCTCTAATGGTCCCTTCTGGCCTTCAAGTCGACTAATTTATTAAAAACTTAGTGTGGCATGGGGATCAACTGCTGATGTTTTACTGTGTAGCTGGCTTGATCCCCATACTCAGCAGTCATTAAGTGGGGTGAGCCAGAGGAAGCAACTCAAACATCCAAAGAGGCTGGCCAGGGCAGGACATCTTCCTTGCAGGGAAGGGGTGGGTGTGGCAGTGACATCATAAAGGCCTGTTGTAGGGCCTCAGCCTATTGGGCAAAGGAGGTTAGGAGGTGGTGACTTCACAGAGAGACCCTGACATCAGCCAGGCAGGACAGAGGTGCAGGGCAGGGGCAACCTCAGAGACCCCTGGGGCTTAGCTGCAGGAAGTCTCCTCCTCATGGTCTCTCTCCTTGGGGACTGAGTATTAGGATTCACGTACACAACCGTGAGGAGGAACCTCTTCAGAACTTTCTCCTTTCCTACTACTGATTTTGTAGTCCCTGTTTAGAAGGTAAGAGCCTCAGAGAGGTTTGGAATCTGTTCATTCTGATCCACTTAGTACTAGCTGAATTCTAGGCACAGAAAACACTAGGTTAAGATAGCAGAATTTGATTTCCTACCTAGGGATTTTTTCCCTTAGAATCACTAGGGACATTGGGGTTTGTCCTTTTAGGTTTCCCTTTTCCTCTTTTCCTCTTTCCCTCCCTCCTTTCTCTTCATCTCTTGCTTTTTTCCCTGCTTCCCTCCCTCCACCAAGGAAGTGTGTGTGTGTCGGGGGGGGGTGCTCTCTTTGTGGGAGGCCCTCACAAAGAGGTGGGGCTGGAATAGTGCTCTGAGCACGATCCCCTCTGGTGGTGACCTGGACCATCCTTTGGGACGTCTGGTGAGACCCCTCAACCTCCCAGCTCTGAGTCTCAATTCTGATTAGCCGAGCAGAGGGCTATTGACAGGGAGCAGACCCAGGTCCTTTTGTTGTCTTTTAAGACCTAGCATATAAGTCATAACCAATTATGTATTTGATTGATCTTGCTACTTCTCTCCAATAATTGTCTCTGAGCAGTTCATGATTCTCTCTAATGTTCTAGTTCTTTTAAAATACTTGCTGAATAGTGACTATGAACAATTGTTGGTCTGTAGCTCATTTGAGAGCACTTTATTCTGATCAGTCAATGTATCCAAAGGGCTGGCCAGGGGGAGGACATCAGCCTTGCAAAGGAGGGGTGGGTGTGGCAGTGACATCACAAAGGCCTTTTGCTGGACCTCAGCCTATTGGGCAAAAGTCGTGTGGAGGCAGTGACCTCACAGACAGACCCTGACATCAGCCTGGCAGGGCAGGGTGCAGGGTTAGAGCAACCTCAGAGACCTCCTGTGGCTTTGCTGCAGCAAGTCTCCTTCTTGAGGACTGAGAGAGAAGTCGGATTCACATACGTGAACGTAAGGAGGAACCTCTTCAGAACTTTCTCCTTTCCTACTGCTGATTTTTCTAGAAAATGAATGTCCCTGTTTAGAAGATAAGAGCCTCAGAGACGTTTGGAATCTGTTCATTCTGACCCTCCTGGTGCTGGCTGAATTCTAGGCACAGAAAACACTAGGTTAAGGTGGCAGGATTTGATTTCCTACCTAGGACTTTGAATCACTGGGGACACTGGGGTTTGTCCTTTTAGGTTTCCCTTTTCCTCCCTCCTTTCTCTTCTTCTCTTGCTTCTCCCCCCTACACTTTACCTGCTTTCCTCCATGCACCACGAAGGTTTGTGCTTTGGGATGGGGCGGGGGGTTGCTCTCATTGTGGGAGGCCCTCACAAAGAGGTGGGGCTGGAATAGTGATCTGAGAGTGAGCCATCCTTCAGGACATCTGGTGAGACCCCCTCCACTTCCCACCTCTCAGAGTCTCCATACTGATTGGCCGAGCAGAGGGCTATTGGCAGGGAGGAAACATCAGGTCCTTTTGTTCTCTTTTAAGACAAGCATATAAGTCATAACCAATCATGTATTTTATTAAGCTTGCTGCTTCTCTCCAACTGTCTCAGAGCAGTTCATGATTCTGTCTAACTTGCTATACTTGCTGAATAATTACAATTGTTGGTCAGTAGCTCATTTGAGAGCACTTTATTCTGATCATTCAATGTATGAAATTCAAAATGTGACAGTTAGTTTGAAAGTCAGGACTCCTGGGTCCTATTCCCAACTCTGCCACTGACTGGCTGGGTGACCTAAGACAAAAGAATAACAATCCTCTCCTGCCTCCCTCACGGTGGTAGGAGCTGTGAGGATCCATTTGAGAGTGTCACTAGTAGCCGTGCATAATATGAGCGAGGTGTCCTATCACATTGAAGTATATCAGATTATGACATAATATAATAGCTGAAATATTCTATTTTATTATTTTGAAATTGTTATGAGCAGCAGCTACTTAGCACAGACTAAAGCATCTTGTCTAATTCTCTAGATCAAAGTGTCTCCTCTGTGTGTGTGTGATGAGAAAATTTAACAGTGTGCAACAAATAGGAGGTGGTTTAGTCTAGGGTGACCATATTTCCCAAAGGGAAAATGGGACACCGCATGGGGCTAGCCCGAGCCCCCCTCCCCACATGGGACTGGCATCGCTGCTCACCCGAGCCCTGCCTATGGCCTGTGCGAGGCTGAGGCTGGTGTGGCTGCTCCCTCGAGCCCTGCTTGCCCCCGGTCAAAGCCCTGCCTCCCCTCCTACACGGGGATGGCATTGCCACTTGACCAGTTGGCAAGAACAAAAGGGACAAATGCCCACTTTTGCCAAAAAAATGGGGACAGGGCTTAAAAAAGGGACTGTCCCAGCCAAAACAGGACGTATGGTGACCCTACAGATGGGGAGGTAACCATTCTGTCCAATAGCCCCTTTCTGACTGTTGCCCCCATATGGGGGGAGAGGGAGAAGGAAAAGCCCCCCACACACTTTATTCTCCTGCACCAGAACCTCCTCCAATGGGATGCTGGGAGACATTACAGTGAAGGGGAGTGAGGAGTAAACACTAGAGCTGATAGCAAATTTTCCACTGGACCTCCTGCTTTTTTTTTTATTGACAGAAAATGGCTTTTAAATTAATTGGACATTTCTGTTTCTGCCCAAAAAACCCGCAAAAACTTCACTTTAAGCTAAGAAATGTTGGTTTTCAGTTGGTGAAAAATGAAACATTAACCATGTGGGGTTTTTAGGTTTTTTGATGAAAACCTGAACAATGTCAATAAAAAATATTTTTTCTTGAAAATTCCCGTAGGAAAAAGCATTAATTGCCAACCAGCTCTAGTGGAAAGTGCTCCCCTGCATGTCTTTTGCTGTGCTCACATTCCCAGACCCTCTACAACACTTTCTATCCTGTTTCTTCCTGCCTGGTTTATTTTAGTTTGGTCCATGGTTTACTCTGCCCTGCTCAGAACCACTCCTTTTCATAAAAAGAAAAGGAGTACTTGTGGCACCTTAGAGACTAACCAATTTATTTGAGCATGCGCTTTCGTGAGCTACATCCGATGAAGTGAGCTGTAGCTCACGAAAGCTCATGCTCAAATAAATTGGTTAGTCTCTAAGGTGCCACAAGTACTCCTTTTCTTTTTGTGAATGCAGACTAACACGGCTGTTACTCTGACTCCTTTTCATGTTATCTCTGTGCAGCTCTTCCTGAACTTTCTGCTTTACTCAATCTTCATCTCAACTTTCTTTTGTCTTTACTGTTACCTCCACTTAATCCCCAGCTGCCCTAGCCTTTCCCTTCCAGTGGTCACTTCATCCTGTCCCTCTCACTCCCTCATTCAGCCATTCTCAATCATGTTTATTCTCTTCCCCCTCCCCCACCCTTTTTTTTCCCCATCACTGTTGGGGGTAAAAAGTTGGAAAACGGAGTTACAAGTCCACCCAATTTAGGCTTTATCAATTTTTCCCTTTATTTATACAGTTTCAGACAGAATTATTGTCACTTATAGTGTCTGGACATACATTTGTGCTAGATAAATAATAACAGACAAGAGAGAATTGGTAAATGGGCCCAATTTACCACATTCTGCGGCACCATGAAGTTCTTTCACCTTCTGTGGTAGTCGTTGCCTTCTCTAATCCTTCAGTCTCATTCTTTAGTTTCTGTTCCAGCCTTTCATGTTTACTTAGGTTTTTTTTTTTTTTTTTTTTTAAACATTTCTACATTACAGATTCCTTAATCTTTGTCCAATTGATTTTTAGCACATCAACCCTTTGGATTTCAGATAATCCATACATTATACACGCACAGACTTCAGTTACACAACTACCAAAGCTTTTATTTTTACCATTAACAATTTTTCATTTTATCTTTCAATTATATATCTATATATCTCAGTATGTGTTATTCTGTGCTACCCGGAATCTGTTAGATAGGGAAGGGGAAATTAGTGATTCTTTAATGTTTACATCTCTTATCTTCTTTAAACATGTTTTTTTTTTCTCCCTTTAAAGTTTCGTTTTGTTTGTGAATCTTTGCAAAGAAACATCATTAGAAATTCTTGTGAGTGCATTTTGAGGGGGTGTTTCAATTTTAGGGCCCTGATATATAGTTGCTTTTAATGGCACCCCAACAATCACACACTGCACACAACCATCCACTCTCACAAAGTCACCCTCCCAAACAGTCATAAGCAGAAGTTCCATTCGGCTAGAGTCGGGGAAAGGTAGATGGCCTACATACAAGCCATGCTTGCGGAGTTGTGGCACTGTAGGGGATCTGAAGCCCCAAGAAAAAACTACTCTTGGAGCCAGAAGTGGATTACTGTTTTTGTGGGGCCCTGAGCCAGAGCAAGAGGGGGCCCCTCCCTACTCCTTCCACCTGCAGTTCCCCCCCACCGGTGCTCCTGCTGGGGAAGTACCACTGCAGATGCTGGATGGGCAGGGAGTTAAGTTCGCTCCCTGTATCCACAGTCCAGTGTTTGAAGCCTTTGGAGCAATTCCTGTTGAGAGCTAGGATAGGGAGACCGAGCCAGAACCGTGCTGCACAGACCTCCTGTTTGGGAAGTCTACAGAGCTATAAAAAGATACAGTCCCCCAAAGTGGAGGCTGTTATTTTGGTATAAAGGTGCTTTTATACTGGTATAGCTTATTCCTGTATGGGAAAGGAGTAAACTATACTGATATAAAGCATCTTTATATGGGTACAACTGCATCCACACCAAAGGTTGTACTCATTTAACTATTTTGATAGGGAAAAAAATCATACCTCTAATATAAATTGCTACAGAAACTATGTGTAGACCAGGTCTGGGGCTGAAACTTCTCTGAGAAGCTTCTCTGAATTGCCTTGACCCAGAATTATTTGATTTGAATTCTCCTTCCCCCCCGCCCCATTCGCTCAGAAGTAACTTGAGCTCTCTGGACATCACCCAAGAGGGCAGGAGTGGGAGAAGGATGTCGGAGTTTGAACTAAAACCAAAGATATATTGGGGTTTTGGAAAATCTTTCTGTTGCTGCTGTAGGTGGATGATGACACAGCTTCCCCAGAGCCGGGGGAGAGCAGCACGGAAACCTAGGCAACTGGGCAAAACAGAGGCAAAAGCTATTAAAAGCAGAGAGGCTGTGTCCTGGATGTTTATGTCAAAGGTCTAATTGTGAGAACTCAAACATGCCAGTAAGTGCTACTACAAATTATTAAGTACTGACTTAGTTTCACCATACACAAGGACTCTCAGGTCAATTTAGACCCAGCATTTAAGGGCCTGTTCCTTTATCTCTTCCTAGACAGATGGTCCTGGCTCATACAAAATACTTCACTGAAGGCTGTTGTCACAAGCCGTGGCTACTCATGTGTAAGGGTGCTGTAGGGCATAACCCCTTGGCATAACTGAGTGCAACTCCAATGAAATAATGGAGGTGCCACCCACTTCCACCGTAGTGGATTTGTCCCTCAGGTGCGTAGCACCTTGTCCCTCCGTGTGAAGCACCTTAATTTTTAAGTAAAATGATCATCTTGCCGATATTAGACGGCTCTGGGCCTTTGCAGAGACATAGCCCACAAGGGGTTAATAGAACGGCAGTGTGATTTGATTCACCGCTTTGCAAACGCGGTGGCTAGGGCACCACCCTGATGAGGCCCATAAAAGTACCTGCTGTAGAAAGACATTGAAGCTACTGAAGAATAATCTGGTGCCGTTTCCAAAGGTTATGCACTGTATAAAGCCAGGCTTTACTCACTTGTACAACCATCTTTTTTGTGTGTGTGCAAAGAACTCCCCCCTCTTCTTTGTCTCTTTCCTTCCTCTTTCCCACTTGGAAACCTTTTCTTTCTGCCAGACGGCAGGACAAGAACTCTTCTAGCACACGCCATATGCCATCACTCCTGGGGTGAGTCAGTACGGGCTGGTTCACGTAGTACTCTTCCCTGTACACTGAGTACAGTACCGTTCCTAGTGACATGTCCAAGATGTCACGACCTTGAGCACATATCTGTGGCATGTCACCACGCAGTGCTGTGGATTTTTGCCTCCAGACTCATTTTACTCAGACTGAGCCCGGTCTGCACAGTGGAGTTGCCCTGGTACAACCTGATGTGTGAATTTAAACAGATATAGTTAACCTGATTCAAACCCTCTGTGTAGATGTTCATTTTGGCATAAGAGAGGCATTTTTCACTTAAGTCAGTTGGGAACAGGTTGAAGTTAAACTGAAATGAACCATCTGAATCCAAAACAAGAATGTCAGCATAGGAGTTTGCACTGTTTTAACGATGTCAGTTAAAAAAATCGATTTACATGAAATGGCTGCAACTCTTCTACGTAGACAAGGCCTAAATCAGCTAGGAAATACAAGTGAAGAGCGCTGCCACTGTGTCAATGACCCCGTGAAATCAATGGCAGTTTTTCCATTGCCTTCAGTGGGCTTTGGCTCAGGCCCTAATGGCCCATTTCTGCATCCATTGAAATCAGTGGCAAGGCGCCCACTGTTTTCAAGGGGAGCAGAATCAGACCCTGTTTTACTGGTTAAGAATATTGGACAAAATCTTTTAGAGAAATACAACACCACTGGGCTTATTTGCCTGCGAGCAAACATATCATATTACATGGTGCATGAATTTAGCTGTTTGTTCTTACTGGACATGGTCAATAACCAGTAACATGCATAACCCTTTGCATATCATTCTTAATGACTGAGTGTGCATTTGACTCTGTACAAATATAAAGGAAGAAGTCATGATCCCTGCACCAAAGAGGTCATGATCTAAATTAGCCAGTGCAGCAACATTATGAATGCTATGACATGAAGATGTAACAAAAAATGAAATGTGAAAACAACCTCTGTTGATATCACCATTAATTATAGAGATGCAACTGTTCTCTCTGCAAACAAACTTTAAATGAATAGCATTTGTGCTAAATGGTCTGTGCCACAAATTGTACAATGGGATTTAATCCTCTGTTGGGATAAATAATCGTGTCCAGTAGTGAGGGCTCCTTATTGAAATTTTGTGTGTGTGTGTATAAGCTATCACATGTGGATGTGAACAAGAGAGATCAGGTTATTAATATTTTTAAGACCTGATCAATGGAAGCTTTGTTATTGATTTCAGTGGGCACAGGATCTGCCCCTTAATTCTTCCCGTTAACGAATTGATTTGGGATTGAAGCTTTAGGAAGAAAGATCTTGCGGATGAACATAGAGACACAGAAATTGCCAGACTGGCTCAAACCTGTGGTTATCTAGTCTAGTATATTGTGGCTAACAGTGGACAGGACCAAATGTTTTACAGGAAGACGCAAGAAACCCTTCAGTACATCTGCCTTCTGTGACGATTATCATCCCAATTCCTAATAGTTATATATTAGTTTAAACCCTGAAGCATTTAGATATTTATTATTATTATTTATTTGTATTGCAGTAGGTAGGTGCTGTACTAACAGAAAAAGCCAGTCTGTGCCCCATAGAACTTGCAGTCTAAAGATTATACCAATTTAGTTTAATTCTTAATTAAATCTGTCCTGTAGAGACATGATGATGGGGAAATCTGAAACTATCTAATGTGCCTTTAAAGACCAGTCCCTCTAATCTGAGACTCTGAGCACTATTAAGTGACATTGCTGCAGGGCAGAGTTAAAGTCGTCGGCCTGCCTTAACTGTGCATTTCTAGAACTCATTCTGTTTGGATTTATTTTAAATTTAACCTTAACTCTGAATTTCCTAGGTTTATGATGCTTGTTTTTCAGATCATCACAACACTCCTGTACTGTTTTCACCCTTAAATTAGTGCTATGTACTCAACCTTTAATTTGAGTTTAATATAGTTTTCATCTGGGAATGGATAGATATATATTAAAAATAAAATATTGGGTCCTAGATTGGTCCTGTATACTATATACTACATCTATGGACTGTTGTTGTTTCATACACATTCTGATATTAATGTCTTAAATATGCATCGAGTTTTAATTTCCCTCCACTCTATTTGTATGGCATGTTCAACCAGCTTTGAAGAATTGAAAAGTATAAGCACTCGGGGGGAGGGTGAGATCAATTACAGTGTAAACCTCAGGGCAGGGCTCTTGTGATTCTTATATCAAGTGCCATACTGTACAATCATTAAGTGCAGTATTAATAACTATAGGAGCTTGATAAATCATTAATCTTATACAGGCAATTAATTGGTGCTAAGGAGTTCGTGGTAATGCAAGGCATCACAATGCATCATCCAGCACCATGATAGCCCCATAGTTAAGGTAGCATTGAGATTTGCATTAAACACACATATTAAATCCTTTCGTTATTTGAATTATTATCTTAGTGCCTAGGAGCCCTTGTCCAGACCTCATTGTGTTAGTTGCTGTACAAACACAGAACAAAAAGATGGTCCCTGCCCCAAATATACAATATATAAATATCTTCCCTAAAGTGCTTGCAAGTTCACAGGTTATAATTATTTTAAAAATCACCCCTTTTGACAGTTTTATTTGGGAAGTCTCTTCTTTTTTCAGATCCTTTCACTAAGTTCCTGAGGTTGGAGATTTGAAAGATGGCATGGTTGAAGACTATTTCAAAATCTAACACACGGACTAAGTTTATTTATGCAAAAATATTTGATTTATTAACACTATTAGTTATAAACCTTTCTGTTTAAATTGCAATGTTCATCATTTATTTGGCCTCAGAGATGTTTGTAATGCATGGTTTGGAAACACAGTTTTCATGAACAACATGGGCACTGCTCTGCATCTCAAATGAAAGAAGGTGCAGTCTACTTGTCAAGGTTCTTAACAGAGTGTGGTAAAAGCCTCAAAGCTACGCTAGACATAGAACAAGCCACAGGCAATGATCTGTCATAGGAAGACTTCCCAGCAAATGACACAGCCAGAAATGAAAATAGCTGAGAGGGAACAGAGAGCAGATTTAATGGGCTATGTTTCCTCACTATACCCTAGCTAGAAGGTCTGTCACTGTTGCGGTGGGAAAGGATTTCAGAGTCATGAAAAACATGTGGAAAATTTGGCATTTTGCCCCTGAAACATTGTTATTTAAAGTAGAACAAAGCATGGGCCAATAGCACCATTCACTGATCCACCATCTGGATATATTAAGTGAGGTTCCCTGGTTTTATTTTAGGCATCTGACCCAACGGCAATGCTCAGGAAATATGCAGAGGCAGGCACTGATCAGGTCTAAGGCCATGTCTAGATGGGGAGGTTATTCTGGAATAAGGCAGGGTGAGAATTTAAAGCTTTATAGCTCTTCTGGAATAACTCCCCATGTGTACGCTGTCATTCTGGAATAGCTATGGAAGAACAGTTGTGCCTGTGAATTTCCCTGTGTAGACAAGCCCTAATTCTTTTCCTGTTTTGTCTCATATCACTTGTGGGAAAATGTACCTCATTTTCTACTTTGAACCTTGATTTGTCTCTTTAGGCTTGAACCTTTAGCACAGTTCTTCTCTAGGCTTCATTTGTTAATGCTAACAGTGAGCTCGAATTATGCTGGGAAAATAGGATATTTACATAAGGCTTGATCCAAAGCTCAGTGAAGTCAGTGGAAAGACTCCCCTTAATGTCAATGGGTTTTGGATCAGGTCCATAAATTATACTTTTTTGCTGTACTATTTCTATTTGTGTTTGCAAAATAAACATTTTAAAACTGCCTTCCAATAAATACCCACATCTGGACAGAGCAGCTTTTGAAGCTAATCCTTTCTGTCACAACTGCTCCTCTGATACTTTTAGCTGGTAGCTCAAGGAGTATTTGAAGGCTGTAGTTGTTCATTGAGCAATGTGTTTAGGTGGCCAGCAAAGTGTTTTGTTTATGTTACTTGCTTCTGTAGCACCTTTTAGCTACGCAGGAACAGATGTGCAAAAATGGTGCCAGATCACAGTGACGCACTCATCCCATCCAGAATCCTACTGACCCCATTCAGCATCATGTTCCTTGTGTGCAGGCCCAAATATATTTCTGGCCAGCCTTAGTATGAACTGTTTGTTTTCCAGGCATGCTGTTCCTCCGTAAGCAATCTGTGATTTTCTGGTTGCACTGACATTGTTACTTGCCCCCACCCTCTACCCCTTAATGACTTTCCCCACAAAATATAATTACTGATGGGCCTGCTACTGCTTTGGCTAAGAGAGACAAGGTGGGTGAAGCTCGAGTGGGTCTCTCTCACCAACAGAAGTTGGCCCAATAAAAGATATTATCTCACCCATATTGTCTCATTAATGTCCTGGGACTAACATAGCTACAACAACACTTCTTACAACAACTGGCTAAAAGAGTCTTTTTGCTCAAGCATTAGAGGCTCATCCTTTAAGATCAAAAGGTCCTAGGTTCGATCCCCACCACAGACAATCCAGCCGGGATGTCAGCTATAGTCATGTTTTTAGAATTCTGGGCAAACTTTGCCTTTGTTTCCTTCCTCTATGAACTCTGTGCCCCTATGAACTTTTCCTTCCCTCTCTTTCAATCTGATATGCTTGTAATGAGGAAGTGTGGGGTACTGTTCACAGGGTGGACTAGCTCTTTAAGGGAGTTGGGCTCAGCCCCACCTGTGTCTAGTCAACTGCCTCCTATAAGAAGGAGCCTGCTTAGCTCCATAGGAAGAGTGACCTACAGGGAGTTAGAAATTGTCTGCAGGATATTTAGTCTCAGAGAGAAGGAAGGGTCTCCCTAGTAGAGCCAGATGGATGGCAGGAAGTGCCTGGAGTCTCTCTGCAGTGGGTCCAGAGAAGAGTCCTAGAGAGAGCCCAAAAAGAGGCTGTGGGAAAGGGCTAGAAATAAGCAAGGTAGGGACTGGTTCAGGAAGGATGTGAAGCAAGAGGTCTGAGCAGATGTCCCTTTGCAGCTACAGTGATACAGTGTCCCTGGAGTGGAGGGAGGGCCTGGGTTCCCCTACAGACTCACCAATGAAGGTGATGTGAAACATGAGATTTCTGGTGTTGACTGTTTTGTTGCCCTTCTGCTTATTCCCAGAAAGGGGGATGAAGTTCATGATTTGTCTGGAGGGTTGAATCACTAAGAAGCCCTGGAATTGGTCCTTCAGAAGAGAGAGACTGAAGGGGCTGGACCCAGAAGAAGGGGACGCAGAGGGATGGGACACTAGGCGTACCAAGAGAGGTAAGGTGATCTTGTTACAAGTACACATACCCTGCACAACACTTTTCTCCGGTAACTTGATGTAAGTACATCCTTGTGCATCAGTGGCCAAGTAAACAGAAAAAATAACATGTTCCCCTTCTTTAATGGCACATATACCCTGCTAAGAATTCTCTAGACCAGTGTCTGGGCAGGGCTTCCTTCCAGTGGCTTTTGGCTGGTCTTTCTTCTGGACAGGAAGGGGAATGTTTTTTGTTCTCCCTTCAAGTGGTGCCACCAGAGTGCATTGTACTCCTGGCTTCCTGTACTGGTGGTATGGGCTTGGTAAACATAGTCATTTAGCCATATGCTGCTGCAGCTTACAACTAATGGACATACTGATATTTGTGAAATGTGAACAGCCAAGGGAACAAGCAAAACAGCAAACCGTAATTGTCTGTATTAGAGTAGCACCTTCAGGTCCTAACGAAGACCTGAGCCCTAGCATGCTATGGAGAGTATGTTATGGAGACGTGTTTACCCTTTCTGTAGATGAAACAGAAGGGGGTGGGAAGAAAAGGCAAGGGAGTAATTTTCCAAATGTTAAGGATGGGGATCTGAGGCACAGAGAGATTGTGATTTCCCCAGGGTCACACAGGAAAGCAGTGGCAGAATCAATCATTGAAACCAGGTCTCCTGAATCCCAGCCTAGTGCTTTAAGCACAAGAGCACTGTTGTCTTTTGGGAGGGGGGTGGCTGTTGGATCTTTAATGCTGCTTCAGTGTAGTATTTAAGGTGAAATAGTTATTTGGTTGCCCAGAAAAGGTATAAATAGCTGTGCCCCATCAAATACATGGTTAGTTGTTTAATCCCAGCAACGTGTTTAGTGCAGTAGAGTAATAAACACACAGACAGATCTGCCCTAGAGAAATCATCATGGGCTGATTAATAAGTGATCTTCTGATTATCAGCACTCTCAGAGGTAAACGTTTTGCCTGAACCTTGAGTGTTGTGAGAAAACTAGATCATTCCCACACGTATGTTTGTGTAAGTGTTGGTGACTGACATAATCAATGAAGCTCAGATGGTTAGACTGAGTTATGAAAACTGAGCCCTCTGAGGTGTTGGGACCATGTATGCCATCTAGTATCTCTGACAAGTGCACTCTAAGGGTGGCTAGCTCCTCCGTCCGCTTGCACTGCTGTGGCTACGTTCTGTTTTTTGCATACTAGCTCAATTAGAGCAACGATGAGTATGTCTGCTCAGGTTGGCAATCACCCCCCCAGCTCGAAATGAGTAATAGGCATACCCTTAAATGGGCTGGATTCATTTTATTGCCCTGCACCTTGTGTAGGAACTTATCAGAATGGCAGCATTTTGCACCCACTTGGCACAAAATAGCGTTCTTACAAAGTATCGCAAAGCACTTCATAAAGAGAGGTAAGAACACCAAGAGGCTGGTCCAAGGAACTGGGAATAAAGGCTCATGGGTTCTAATCATGGGTCTACTAGGGACTCGTGTAACTTGGATGAATCACTTAGTGCATCTGTTTACCCACTTGTAAAATAGATATAATCCCTCCTCACAGGAGTGTTGTGACAGAGGTTTAATTAAGGTTCTGGAAGCCTGGTTCTAATGTGAATTCTTCAGTGGCAGCGTACTGTAACTTGTGTTTTGGCTTAGTGAAAATGTAAGTTTTGGCCATTGCAGTATGACAGTGTGTGATGCATGATACCCTTTGCTTAGCACCATTCCTGCCCTTTATTTTCTGATGAAATAAAATACTTCCCTAGGACAAATCACTGGTATCATTAGCCACTATCATGTCAGATTCATCAGTCTTCTGCATAGTAACATGGCTTTGGATGAGTCTCCATTCAAAGCATGTGTTCCTATTTAATATGACATACAGGTTGCTGTCGACTGATGCAAAGCCCTTTTTTACCACAAGGGCTAGTCCTATTGCCTCTTACATGCCCCACCCCAAACATATTGATCAGCCTGGTTTCCTCACAGGGCAATTCAGACCATTGTTACAGCCTTCGAACAGGCCAGCCATCTTCTTTAATTATATTTTCTGAATTTGTTAAAGAAGCAATAATCTCTCACTTACTCAGCTCTCTGTATTCCCTCATTTGCTCTTTCCTGGTAATGCTACATGTATATCTGATTGTGTGCTTTCTAAGTTTCAGTTTTTCTTAGTCTTTTTTTGGCATTAAGGAGATGCAATGTGCAATTTTTCTTCAGACCCCAAGGCTCTGGAGCTTATGCAGGCACAAATCCCTTAAGAACAGAGCCTTTGGGTAAGAGCTATCACTCTGAACATACTCTCCACCCCTAGGCGTTTGGAGCCTGCTGGGGACAGGAGTTTTTAAGATGAAGGGCAAAGGAATGAAATGTGACATGGTTGACAAAAAGGTGAAGTAAGAAGACAAACCAAAATGCTATGGAAATAGTCTGACTTTAAAAAGACAGGACAGTTGCAAAGCAGAGAAAAGTGCAAGCCATCATTTTGGAAATGCTGGGTATGTCTATACTGCAATAAAACACCTGCAGCTGGCCCATGTCAGCTAACTGGAGGTCGTGGCAGGGTCCCAGAGCCCAGGCTTCAGCCCAAGCCTGAACGTCTTCACTGCAATTTTATAGCCCCACAGCCTGAGCCGGAGTCAACTGACATGGGTCAGGCACAGGTGTTTAATAGCAGTGTAGACATCCCCTTTCAGTCTCATTCAGCTAATAGGAACGACTGTTTGTATTGGACATACACTTTCTTCACAAAGAATGTACGATTATTCACACAGAATATATTTAAACAAAATAAGGCAGATCTATTAACTTTTACGTCCCTGTGATGGCCTCCAGGATGGCAATAAAATGTGTACGCTGTTCGGGTGGTTGGCAAAAGAAATTCAAAAGCAGCAGCTACAGAAATTCTTTGAAATATCTAACACAATTTAGCTGTCTTTTGAGTTTTATTACAGATGACTAAAAGCTCTTGTTAAGAGCTTACTTGTACCCATGATGTACACAACTGAAGGTGGACAGAGCAGCAAAAGAGCTAACCCCTCCCCAAGAATGCAGATAATTGCTGCCTCTTATACAGTTCTGTTTGCCTCTCTGTTTATCTCATCTTCATGCCTCCTGTGATAATGAAGATTTTCAGTCTCTCAAGAGAAGTGGTAGATTCGCCATTTCTTCATGTCTTCAAATTGTTATGAACTGGCTTAAAGCTTGCTCTGGGTTGGGTTAAAGTGTGCTACAGGTTAAACTAAAACCGCATTGAAACTAATGTGTGAACTCCCACTCCCTTCATTTAAGATAGCCGTCAGAGACATTTAAGGGGCCCCACCTAAAAGAGTCTGCCCAGAAACTAGCACCATGTGGGTGGAGAATTCCACTGGGAATTGTTCTGACCAAGTGGGTGGGTGTATCTGACAAAAGATAATCTGGAGGAAACGAGTGGGGTGGGGAGGACACAGCTAAGAGACTGAAGGCAGCAGAGGAAGAAGGCCAAGCAGCAGCCTGTAAACACAGATAGGGCACTGGGAGAAGGCTAGAGAGTTCTTGAGCCTGTTGCTGGCTGAGAGAAGCTTAGCCCTGTAAGCTAAGAAACTACTCCTTTATTTTTGGTTCCTCCTGCATTTGCAGAAACAGGACTTTGTACATTTCTTGTAAACAGACAAGATTTAATAAAAAAAAAAAACCAAACAAACCCCCAATACCAGACTCCATCATCAATTTCTACTTCCCAACAGGAACAACCTACAAAGTTCCAAACTTTGACTAGCCACTCAGCTCAAGAAGGGGCAATAAAATCAAGACTGGATGCCTCTCTGGAAGTTATGTTTTAGTTTAGTGTAATCCAATTTACTGGGCTCAATACAGGGGTCACTGGTTGAAGAATGGCTTCTGATATACAGGAGATCACACTAGATGATCTAGTGGTCCTGCAGTGGAGTGGCTCACCACTTGAGGGCTGGGGCTAGCCAGTCCTGGTTACAGAATGAGCCACATGTGGAAGAGATCAGGGTGCTTGCCCTATAAAGAACAGCAGGGGGCAGCACTAAAGGGGGAATGTTCAGGGATTAGAGACCACTAGGAGAAAGTGGGCTCTAACAGAGAGTCCTGGGAATTAGGGCTGAGACTTCAGGTACATAGGGTCTGAGAGTGGTCTGTCAAACAGGAAAGGTCCCAGGCAGGAAGGCCTGAGGGGAGAAAGAGAAATCTTTGTTTTGTCTGTTTCTGAGAATTAACCCCTCTCGTATTCTTTGCTAGAGTGTTGTGAAGGGGCCTTTAGTGATCTCAAAAGGGTGTAGTCATATTTACAACCACTTTGAGGCCACTTCACATTATGGGAGGCAGAGAGAGAGTGGGAAATTCTGGGCTTGTCTGCACTTGGAAATTTACCAAAAGAGCTATTCTGGAATAATTATTATACAGTATTTATTTTGGTATTAGGTCTGCGTGGAAATGGATTAAGCTACATTGGGAAAAGACACTCAATACAGAATAAGTGTCCATGTGGGGAGTTCCTCCAGAATAACTATTTCGGTAAATTTCCAAGTCCTCAGGCTGTTTTCTATCCTTCTCGATACCCTTTGGAGTCATGTATTTGTGTGGGAAGGGCAGCATTACCAGATGTCCCCTCTCCAAAGCTGGAAGATGGGAAGCTTGGGAATGGTTGCCTGAGAACCCAGCTGGGTACTAAAGGGAGTGGAAGAGAAATCAGGCCACCTTTCTTCCAACGCCCAAGAAAACGACAAATATTTATATTGAGGAAGGAGTGCATCTTGGGGATATGGCTTCCAGGTAAATCTACAGAGGCTGGTTTATTGCAGATCCCTGCAAACTGCCTCTGCGGTTCTGGTTCATGTAACCCACATGAATTGAATTCACCCCTTTTTATTTCATACCAGCCTCTGTATAGCCAGTGGACAGTTAGATGGTTGAATCACTGCTGAGCTATCTTCCTTTGGAATCTATAACCTAACCTGAAGGTGAAAGGCATCATGTAGCATTAGCCATTCTTTGAGCCACCCAGCTCCTCTCCATCAACAAGTATTTTATGGGATAGCTGAGAAGTAGAGTAAAGATTATCTAAGGACCATTAAATATCAGGCATGTAAGCTTAGGCACTAACATAAGCAGTTAATCCAAACAGTTATTAATTTAAATGTCCAAGTGATGTAGTAGCTACCAGAGAGGATTCAAGCAGGATTTATGAATTTAAGACAAAAATAGGTTCTGGAAAGAGAAAATGGAACAAGACAAAATTTATCTCCTCTTCTGGCACAAAACATCAAGTCTGTTCTATAAACAAATGTGCATGAAGGCAGAAGACCTTCTCTGTGATAAACAGCTTAAATGTGCTGTGCTCTCTTGCCTGAAGTTCTTGGAACAAAGGCAGATTTTAAGACCTATGGACGTATTTTCATGCTGTTGACACATTTCAGAAACATAAATGAGAATCTGAGGCCTGGACAGCAGACAAAACCTTATGGGCTGACTGTGGCTGACCCCTGTATGCATGTGCAAGGAACCTCTCTCCTCCTTTGCCATTGTGAAGAGCCAGGGTTTGCGCTAGTGTGAGCGGGGGAATAGTCCCGCTCTTGTGGGGAACTTTCCTGGCTTCTGCACTACCCCGGTGAAGTGGGATAACGAAAGGATCTGAGTCCTCGCTCCCACTTCCTTTACCCAGTGGCCTCCCTGCCCTTGAGTATCCCCTTCCACTCTCCTGTCTGGCTGAGTCCTCATAACCCCAACAAGGCTGGGCCTAGGATTCCTGTGGGGCTCCAGCCCCAACCCTGCTGTGGTCACCTAGGACAGGGGCTAGGGTGTCCCCACTCCGGGGTGCTCTCTCTGCACTGGGCACTTCTCTGACCCACTGACCATTACATACAAGTTAAAGCAAATGCAAGTTATTTAATCAACAATTAATTTTAAAAAGAATAAGGAAAAATGGGAAAGGTTAAAGGAAACACATCACCCCGCTCTGTGGCAGGGAACATCACAAACAGTGTCTCTGGAATGTCAGAGCAGTTCACAGTCTGTTCCTTGTAAGTCCCAGGCCTCCTTCTCCGGCCCTGGCTGTGCTGCAGGGATGCTGTGGGCTGGACACTTGCTCTGGTGGTGGCCACACGCTCTCAGGCTCTAAGTGGTAGGACCCTTCTTCCCAGTGTCGCCCCTGCCCTGTCGGGGTTACGATCCAAGCCTGGCCTACAGAGCCTCTTGGCTGAGGCGTCTCCCTGTGCTGGGCCCGCTGCCCAGGGTCCCCCTCGCTCTTCCCAGCTGCTCACCGCACCCAGCTCCGGACTGCTCCAGCTCCAGCTCCACCACTCTGCCTCAGCACTGCTGCTGCTCTGCCTCCAGCTCCCTGGGCTGCTTCTCTGTCCCCTCTGCCTCTGCTTGCTGCAGCTCTGCTCCCAGGACAGGTCTGATCTGCAGGCTGCTTCTGTGACTCTGCTCCCAGCACTGACCTGCTGCCTGGGCTGCTTTGCTGGCCCCTCTGGCTCTGGTTGCTGCAGCTCTGCTCCCAGGGCAAGTCTGCTCTCTCTGGGCTGTGCCTCTGGCTTTGGGGCTGCAGCTCTGCTCCCAGGACAGGGTCTGCTCTCTCTGGGCTGCTTTTCTGTTCCCTCTGGATCTGGCACGGCTCTGCTCCCCAGCTCAGCTTGGGCCCCTGCTTTTTCTTTAACTCTGCCCCACTCTGTCTGACCCAGGCAAGGCAAATCCAGCTCACACGGAGGACGGGACCTCCCTGGCCTCCTGACTCCCTGATTAGCCTGCCCGCCCTGTTATTCAGGCTGACCTGGAGCATTGGCCTCTCCCCATTGTTCCTGGGGGCTGTCAGTCTCAGGGTCCTGATTCCCCATTGACCCTTCCCCCTTTTTAGTACTGGGAGCTAGAAAACCAAAACACCCCCACTGAATGTTAGTAAGGGGGCAACAGTCCCCTTACTCTAGCATGGCTTTCCTGAGACAGTGTAGACTTAAAGTGCTTGCCATATGTTTAGTCTGTAGAATGGCTTTGTAAATCTCTCAGACGTTCACAGCAGCTCAGTCTTGTCTACACTGGCCCAGGAAATGCTGACCTTACATCTCCTCAGCTATGTAATGTAAAGGAGTGGGGAATCCTGATGGAATAGCCCCAAAACTGCTAAGTGAAGGGGAGCTACCTCCCTCACCCTGAGACAGCAGTTCCCCCATATGAATGCTGCACTATCAGGATTTCACAGGTTGGGGGGTGGGGGTGGGGGAGGGAAGGGGGTTGTTGTCAGGCCAGAGGGGAGCAGACATGAGAAACAGCCACTCCATGTAACTGTCTCCTAACCATCCCAGGGAAATCCCAGTGGGAATCAATGCTGCTTGTTACAGAGTGATAGAGAGTATAATTGTATTTGTTGTAAGGCACAGTATAAACACACTTTCCTCCTTATTCTGTAAATAGTGACATTCTCGTAAATATCCTAAGGTGGGCCTGGACCCAATTCCTAGGTACAAACAGAATGGACCTGCAACAATTTACACCAACAGAACTTCATCCACAACGTTCAAATGGGTTTGAAATTGGCTAAAGTGAGTTCACCTGTCCCCTACAGCCAACTTGGCCACGAATCCCGGGTTAAGGGTCCACCTGTCTGTGGTGTTGGCCCATAGTCCAGGCTCCAGACTATATTTATTCCTACACAGAGAAATGCATTTCAGGGTAACAGAAGGAACTCTCTTCAGAGGACAGATTGCTGGTGGGTGCTATAGTCAGTATTTTTAGAAAGAGAGGCTGAGAAATATTTATATCTATGATGTGGCACTGTATAACTGAGGGATAAATACAATAAATACCTACAGTACATGGGACAGAGGATGATAACCTCATAATAGTCAAAGGAAAGTACATGGTTTCTACATCTGGTCAGGGTCTTACACAAGCCTATTTGTCTAAACCAGTCATACCTCTCTGAATGTAACTCTTTAGAGCATCCACTGATGTAGATAAATATATATCTTCTTCCCATCTATAAGAGGTGGGGGAAAACAAATTCCAAGTTCTCAACAGATGTACTTTGACTAGTCATGCTCATTGTGTGCTTGCTGTCCTAACTATTTTAGCAAACAAGTTTACTAGCAGGGCTATTCACTGAAATAACTAGCTGTACCAACGTATTGTGGAATAGTCACTGAAAATGAATTCATCAACATCTGTCTCAGAAACCTGATTCTATGGAGTTATGCTCATTCAGTCGGATCAGAAACATGGGCCCTAACTGTCCAATTAACAAAGCTCAAATATTAAATATTTGCAACAAAAGGATCAGAAATGAGCCACAAACCAAGGGCCAAATTACCCAACCAATGCATGCAGGGAGATCATAAATTGCTTGTGTATAAGAAGTCAAATTACACTGAATTATTCCTTACGCATGATTTGCCCAACTCAGGTATATTGATACATATGCACAGGTACATATACCACTTAGATTAAGCATATCCTTCCCCCCAGTTTCCCTCTTGATGAGCCTAGGTCTAACTGAAAGCATGGATGTGATAAATGTCTAATCTGGAAATCAGCCAGCCGTAATGCAAGTTTCACAAAGAATGAGTTGTAGCTGAGAGGCTTGTTATTCAGTTCCTACCAGCCTAGGCACAGGGAGGTTCACATTTGGCTTACCTGTTAGTGCTGCTGATTCAAGTCTGGGCACACACCGCAAGCCCAGCCACCGGATGGTGGAAGCTCTGTTAATTGATCGATTCTGCTTCTGTCTGGTCTCCAGCTGGCAGACACAAGACAGGATAATGTCAGCACCTGTGTAAAGGAAGAGGGAACCCACAATGAGCATTCAAAGGAACTCCAGACAAACCTCATGAAAATACTACATTCCCCTCAGCCTTCAAAACATGTCTGTCTGCAGAAACTGCTCCTTTATGTGGTCTCTGCTGTCATGCATGCCTAGTAACTCGCTGAGACTGCTTCTGGGGTGGGAGAGGTGCCAGGCCAGAAGGAAAAAAATACACTCACATTGAGAATATCATACCTCGGAGTCTCCTCTACACTGGCACAAGAGGGGACTCAATGGGTAAGTGGATTAGCAATGAGCTAGGAAGAGGTTTTTGTTCCTAGTTTGGCATTTCAGATCAAGCCCTGATAACCAATATTTAAAAGTAGTTACCACCTGCTGGCTAGTGACTCTAGATGAACTGAATTGGTGAGTCCCTGTTTAATACACTACAACTGGTACCGTGTTGGCAAATTCAGCAGAGAGAATCTGGACTGGGGAGGAATGGAGATTGAACTGTTCTGAAAGTCACCCCGTGAGGAAACCTCTCCAGATCAGGCTTGCTGGGCACTAGGAGAAAGGCCGCACTCTTACGGCCAGTGCTGTGAAGTTTCTCTCAGAGACAGTGCTTTTGATCAGTATCCAGAGCTATCAATCTGCCACCTTTCACAAACACTGATGGCTCATTTTCAGTGGTGCTGAACACTCAAGCTGCCATTAAATCAGGCCATAAATTCATCTCAAAAGATCATTTATCACTTATTATTAATCATGCAGACAAAAATTGGAAATAAAACTGTTCTATTAAACTGACCATTCCATTACATCCCATCTCTCCTGTTCAGAACTGAAAATGGAAGGCACCCCCATTTAAAACAATTAACACTGGCACCCACCCCAAAGAGTGACGTTCCAAATGGCGCAGCCCAGCTTCAGAGCTAGTCTTTCTTTGTTTCCTAATATTCACTACTTGCCTGTGTTCTGAGGCATTCAGGTAACAGGAGTATGTTACCAAAGGCAGTGTAAATTTCAAGAGTATACAAGCTGGGTACAAATGAAAGGTAAGGTGAATTTTTAAGTCCTGTGCAGCCTTTGAAAGATTTTTGGAGGTCTAAATACCTCAGGGATGATCTAGATAATACCTAGTCCTGCCATGAGTGCAGGGGACTGGACTAGATGACCTCTCAAGGTCCCTTCCAGTCCTATGATTCCATAATCTATGCCTATTAAATCTTTGGGCCCACACATTTACCCAGTTGGCCAACCTTCTCCTGCTAATAATAAGCAATCTATGCCCTGCAAGTTCTTGGACTCTTTAAATGTCTAAAAACAATGTGACCTGCCTGTAAATTTGGTTCACCTTTGTATTTTACTTATTCTGGCCTCCCTTTCTTGAGAAGATATTGTTATATCAGCAAATTTCTAAACTCAGCACAAGACTGATTGTCATAGAGACATGGGGAAATCATCGAGAAGGGAGGTTGGATTGCTTGAAGAGCACACTCAGTTCTACACCTCCGCAGCAAATATAGTGCTAATTAAGATGGAAAAGTAGTTAAGAGTATTAAGGAGAAACAATAAAAATAACCTCACTTAACACAATGATTGCAGCTGCCTGGATATATTTCCACCCTCTCCCCCATGGCCAACTTTTGTATCTGTACTCTTTGTTTCTTCTCCTTGAGAGTATAGGACTTCATGCCTGTTAGGGCCAATTCCCTCATGATTTCTGGCATCCCCCACTGTTCTCATCGCTCCAGGTCACTTGGTAACTTGGTGCCATCCTCTTCTGTGACTGGTGTAAATTCAATCTTGATCAAATTTTCACATGACAACAAAATTGGAGAATTAGCAAAGAAAGAAACAGCCAAGAAAGAGATTCATTAACAGACTCCAGTTTCTCTGCAGGAACAGGCAGAGAAGCATAAAGGGGGCATTAATCAAAGGAAACTGTGCATGAAGAATGAGGCCTACTACACAACTGAAGTTTCCTAGGATAAGGGGTCTGCCTCTGGTTTCAGTTGGGCATGGTCCCCATTGTGCGGGAAGCAACTCTGGGGACTACCTAGGAGCTCTCTATAGACTAGGTTGACGACCACTTCCCTAGAAAATTAGAGATAGGTAAAGACCCATTAAATCACTAAAGGCCTGATCCAAAGCCCAATCAGGTCAACTGAAAGCCTCCTATTGATTTAAATGGGCTCCTGTTCTGGCCCTTAATCCATCCCTGTGTTAGTGCAGGATTGTCCCATACGCTATGGTAAGTGTTTTGTCCAGTTATAAATTATTCAAGCACCATGACCTCCACAACTTTTCTAGGTAATAATTCCAAAGGCTAATAAACCAAATTGTTCAGAGTTTCCTCCAAATAGTCACCTTTGCTCAATCTTGCGCCATTATTCCTAACTATCCTCTCTTTGACCAACATAAGCAATCCCTCTCCCTACTTTATCTTTACATTATCAGTTGCTTGTAGATGCTTGTCTTGCTCTCCTTGGTAGCCAAGTACAGCTCATCTATGTGACATAACAATGACCAGGAAGACTTGTGAACTTCTGTGGAAGGGATGGTTCCATAAATTAAGGCTGACTAAAGATGACAATCAACTATGTTCCAAGATTTCAAAACTTCCTAGTTAAAAGAATACATAAGCTGCTTGTCTGGGCCAGTTTCTGGAAATGAGATATGCTGTCTTTTCTTTATCTATCTGGATCATCTCCTTAAATGTGTAGCATGCACACACTGACAGTAAGGGGAAAATGGCAATTTACCTAACTTGCATGTGAACTGTGCAACACTCATCTTTGACTCAAATGAGATGCCACAGTACCGCATGGTCATATACGAGATCAACCCTATAGCCTTTGTTGAAGGCAGTGAGCCTTAATGTAATTTGTAACCATTAGGTTCATAGCACTATCATAAATATAAAGGGAAGGGTAAACACCTTTAAATTCCTCCTGGCCAGAGGAAAAACCCTTTCACCTGTAAAGGGTTAAGAAGCTAGGATAACCTTGCTGGCACCTGACCAAAATGACCAATGAAGAGACAAGATACTTTCAAAGCTGGAGCGGGGGAGAAACAAAGGTTCTCTCGGTCTGTGTGTTGCTTTTGCCGGGACCAGAGCAGGAATGTAGGTCAGAACTCCTGTAAAGGGCTAATAAGCAACCTAGTTAGATAGGCATTAGATTCCGTTTTGTTTAAATGGCTGATAAAATAAGTTGTGCTGAATGGAATGTATATTCCTGTTTTTGTGTCTTTTTGTAACTTAAGGTTTTGCCTAGAGGGATTCTCTATGTTTTGAATCTGACTACTCTGTAAGGTATTTCCCTTCCTGATTTTACAGAGGTGATTCTTTTACTTTTTCTTCAATTAAAATTCTTCTTTTAAGAACCTGATTGCTTTTTCATTGTTCTTAAATATCCAAGGGTTTGGGTCTGTGTTCACCTATGCAAATTGGTGAGGATTTTTATCAAGCCTTCCCCAGGAAAGGGGGTGTAGGGTTTGGGAGGATTTTGGGGGGAAAGACGTTTCCAAGCGGGCTCTTTCCCTGTTATATATTTGTTAGACGCTTGGTGGTGGCAGCAATAAAGTCCAAGGGCAAAAGGTAAAATAGTTTGTACCTCGGGGAAGTTTTAACCTCAGCTGGTAAAAATAAGCTTAGGGGGTTTTTCATGCAGGTCTCCCCATCTGTACCCTAGAGTTCAGAGTGGGGAAGGAACCTTGACAAGCACATTCTTTGAAAGAGGCTGCTCATATTATTCTACGTGACAAACAAGTAAAGGCTTTCTAGGTTGCTCCTTCATCAGGAGGGATTTGAACTTTAGCTGAACTTTTCTACAGCAACACAAATTAGTTGGATATGCTGACTGTATGCCTCTTGTGCAGCCCGCATTGATAGAGAGCAGAATTAATGACGTTCTCAGGGCTGACAGCACATAAACCTCGGTACTCTTGCCTGTTTCAAGAGGTCACATTTTCCCCCAGAAAATTAATCTGAAATTCCTAGAAAGGGATCTTCAACGTAGAGAGAGAATTAAAAATACAACCCATGCATGTATTTAAAATAAACCTAAAAAACAACAATAGGGGGCTGATATTTGTTATCTTTTGTTTGACAGGGAAGTTTGCTGACAAAGACATTCTGTTGAAACCACTGGTTTAGTGGTCTCAAGCTAACTGCAGATTTATGGAGCTATAGTCTCAAAAAGTTTGTAGTCTTCAAAATTAAAAGAGAGATTTGAAAATAAAACGTCCGGCAGAAAGCAGGGATGTTGCGTAACACTTATTATGTGCTCATATTTTCTGGAGAAGTACAATCAAGGGTTCGGAACCTTCTCCCACAAATATGATGCTTATAAAAAATGTATTTAAAGCTCTGGTGTTCGCTTTCTACCTTATCTTTTCCTGCTTCTCAATCCTTCCTCTTTCTTAGCCCCTGAACCTTTGTTTTCCTCCAGCTCTTCTGGCCGTGCTTCTCACCTTAACTTGTGTGCTTTAAGGGCCAGCTTTTCAAAGATATTTAGGTGTTTATCTAGTGGGATTTTCAGAAGTGACTAGGTGCCTGACTCCCACTGATCTCATTAAGTGCCAGGCTGATCTCCTGGTGTGGGAAGAGTGATTCATTCACCCCAGTGCTCCTCTCTAATCCTTGACCCCCTACCACTTCCCTTTATTGATCTCCCAGCTCCTTTAAGAGATCTGAGCTGGTTTGGCAGTTTCTCAGATCTGAAGGCAGCAGGTGCCCTCAGCCCTGCACACACTGTGGGGCTTCCCCTGCTGCTGCAGATTCATGGCAGAACCCATATATTAACTACTCTGTCTTTAAGTGTGTATTTACTATGGACATTTGATCAACATTTTATATATGAAATATTTTCAAATGGTTCAACCGATATCCCATTTTTTGCTGACATTATATCTACCATGCCTTTTGGAAAGGCAAACCATATTCATGCTGCAACATGCCGTAGTCCCTCCTTGAGTCAAAACAAACCCATCTGGCATGGGCAACGAGTATCATAGGCTGTGGGAGGCTGAGCCTCCCCAAAGAGCCCGGCGCAGCCCTGCCCATGCGCCGCCCACCCAGTGCTCCGGGGCTGGGGGTGCTGCACCCACACCTTCTGCCCGGCACTCCAGGGCTTGGGCTGCGGGCGCTGGGGCTGCCCACCTGGCATTCTGGGGTTGGAGGTGCTTGGGTGGCCTGGGGCTGGAGTGGGGGGCGGGGGGCGGCTGTGGTGTGGGTGCTCTGGGCTCCGGCAGGGGAGGGGGGTCAGAAAGGGAGGGGGAGAGGCGGTGCCTCTCCCAAGGACCGGTTCACCCACCACCCATGCCATCTGGCCTGAATGTAGGGCTAGAGGAGTGTACAGGAAAGATCCAGTCTAAGATCTTTTCCCATACCAATCTAAACCAAGGCAGATTCACAGGATCAACCAGCGAAAACTAGATCCAAAATGCCAGATAAGGCAGCAATGCAAAATGCAGCGCTGCCAACTCTTGTGATTTTTTTATCGCAAACATTTGGTGTTTTAATTAAAGTCCCAGCTTGTGGAGACAAGTGATTATGGAGAATTTCTGCTTATTTTTTTTTTAAATAGTTGGGGGAAAGGGTAACATTTTCAAAAGTGGTGGAGGCGCCTAATTCCCATTGACTTTGTCTCTTTTTGGGGAGTACATCTCCTAACTTACTTTGACAGTTTTCAAAACTTGACCCCAAATCTTGAAAACATGACTTAACAGCACCCTAAAGGCACAAAAACAGACAAAACCAAATGTATTTGGCTTAAAAATCATAAGATTAAAAAAAAATCCCACAATTTTGGGGGGAGCTGACATGATTTTTGAATGTTTGTTTTTTTTAATTCTGGAGCTGCTGAGCTCTGAGTGAAATCCTGGGAGTTTTGCCATTGATCTCAATGGGGCCAGTGTTTTAAACTGGGGAAAAAACAAACTCTGAAGCATCTGAACTTGCAAGAAGCCCCTGTTTATTTTATAAATCATTCTCTGCAGCAATGTTACTTCCCTCTCCCACCCAAACGTTTGGGTCTCCATATCTAACAGAGTGGAGCATAACCAGAAGTGTAAGGGGATTAAATAGTACACTATATCTCACTTTGTTTATGACAGTCAAGAACATGATGAGACGTGCAGTCACACTTTTCTTCTTTCATCTTACGTACAGTCCCAGAGCAGTGAATTTGCTTCTTTGGCCAACACATAGTTTCCTTGCCTCAGAGAACAGCAGATTCACACTGAACAGGGAAAACAGAAAATTAAAACAAGTGTAACAGGCATGTGTGTGCGTACGGGCTCTGAGATGGCGGGGAAGAAGCACAGCGGAACTGCATTTAACCTCAATATTTAACAACAAAGGGATAATGGTCTGGGGAGGGGAGAGTCAGCCAACTTCAGACAGAGCTACCATCCAAAAACAGGCTGGTGGACTCAGATAGAAAGAAACACTGTTATCTCTATAGCTGGGACACTTCCTGCCATCATTTATTGTATGTTAGTCACCACCACCTCCCACTCTTTTGCTGCTCATTCTTTAAGCATGCAGGAGACAGCATGCAGAATATTGCATGAGAAAGGACCACTTACCCTTCGCCACTTGCAATCTATTTCTTAAAAGGCTTGTTTATTTTTGCCAGGCATAGAGAAGGTCTTTGTGCTTTGAACTAGAATCACTGGATTCCTGTATCCAGCTACCATTAACCATATTGTTGTGGTTTATAATTCAGTGCTTTCCCATTGCATTGATCTGCAGCTTCCATTCATTATTTTATTGGAGTAATTGCGCTAAATTATTTTCATTGCTTACGAGGAGGAGGATGAATGGAGAGCAGAGGCTTTACCAATGAGGCTTTACCTTATGCACACTAAGGCCACGTCTACACTAGCAAGCTCATAGCGGCACAGCTGTAAGATTGCCGTGTAGCAGCTCTATGCTGATGGGAAGAGAGCTCACCCGTTGACATAATAAAACCACCTCAGCGAGCAGCGGTCGCGACATCAGCAGGAGATAGTGCTGTGCACACACCCACTTATGTCGCTCGGGGTGTGTGTGGTTTTTTCACATCCCTGAGCGATGTAAGTTTTGCCGACATAAGTGGCAGTGCAGACATGGCCTAATACATACTTGCAACAATATAGTAGCAAAACATTTTTAAAGGGAAGGATTTAATAGAAGGGATTTAAAGCATTGATTAGAACCTAGCAGAGATCAAATAGGTGCTAGCCAAGTTTCTCAACGTGCCCTTCCATCTTAGCCCACAATAGTCTGATGTATCTAGATCCAGCCTGGATTGGATATGCTGAAATAGTATGAGGTTTGTTTCAGGGTGGTAGCTGTGTTAGTCTGTATCAGCAAAAAAACGCCAAGGAGTATTGTGGCACCTTAGAGACTAACAAATTTGTTTGGGCATAAGCTTTCATGGGCTAAAACCCACTTCATCGGATGCAGTGGAAAATACAGTAGGAAGATATATATACACAGAGAACATGAAAAAATGGGTGTTGCCATACACACTGTAATGAGACCAATCAATTGAGGTGGACTACTATCAGCAGGAGAATAAAAACCTTTTGTAGTGATAATCAGGATGGCCCATTTCAAACAGTTGACAAGAAGGTGTGAGTAACAGTAGGGGGAAAAATGAGCATGGGGAAATAGTTTTACTTTCTGTAATGACCCATCCACTCCCAGTCTTTGTTCAAGCCTAATTTAATGGTGTCCAGTTTGCAAATTAATTCCAATTCAGCAGTTTCTCATTGGAGTCTGTTTTTGAAGTTTTTTTGTTGGAGAATTGCGACTTTTAGGTCTGAAATTGAGTGACCAGAGAGATTGAAGTGTTCTCCGACTGGTTTTTGAATGTTATAATTCTTGATGTCTGATTTGTGTCCATTTATTCTTTTGTGTAGAGATTGTCTGGTTTGGCCAATGTACATGGCAGAGGGGCATTGCTGACAAATGATGGCATATATCACATTGGTAGATGTGCAGGTGAACGAGCCTCTTATGGTGTGGCTGATGTGATTAAGTCCTATGATGGTGTCCCCTGAATAGATATGTGGATGCAGTTGGCAATGGGCTTTGTTGTAAGGATAGGTTCCTGGGTTAGTGGTTCTGTTGTGTAGTGTGTGGTTGCTGGTGAGTATTTGCTTCAGGTTGGGGAGCTGTCTGTAAGCAAGGACTGGCCTGTCTCCCAAGATCTGTGAGAGTGAGAGATCGTTCTTCAGGATAGGTTGTAGATCCTTGATGATGGACTGGAGAGGTTTTAGTTGGGGGGCTGAAAGTGACGGCTAGTGGCGTTCTGTTATTTTCTTTGTTGGGCCTGTCCTGGAGTAGGTGACTTCTGGGTATTCTTCTGGCTCTGTCAATCTGTTTCTTCACTTCAGCAGGTGGGTATTGTAGTTGTAAGAACGCTTGATGGAGATCTTGTAGGTGTTTGTCTCTGTCTGAGGGATTGGAGCAAATGCGGTTGTATCTTAGAGCTTGGCTGTAGACAATGGATCGTGTGATGTGGTCTGAATGAAAGCTGGAGGCATGTAGGTAAGTATAGAAATCAGTATGTTTCCGGTATGGGGTGGTGTTTATGTGGCTATCGCTTATTAGCACTAGGACATTAGTGTCTAGGAAGTGGATATCTTGTGTGGACTGGTCCAGGCTGAGGCTGATGGTGGGATGGAAATTGTTGAAATCATGGTGGAATTCCTCAAGGGCTTCTTTTCCATGGGTCCAGATGATGAAGATGTCATCAACGTAGCGCAAGTAGAGTAGGGGCATTAGGGGACGAGAGCTGAGGAAGCGTTGTTCTAAGTCAGCCATAAAAATGTTGGCAAACTGTAGGGCCATGCAGGTACCATAGCAGTGCCTTTGACTTGAAGGTATACATTGTCCCCAAATGTGAATAGTTGTGGGCGAGGACAAAGTCACAAAGTTCAGCCACCAGGTTTGCCATGACATTATTTGGGATACTGTTCCTGATGGCTTGTAGTCCATCTTTGTGTGGAAGTTTGGTGTAGAGGGCTTCTACGTCCATAGTGGCTAGGATGGTATTTTCAGGAAGATCACCAATGGATTGTAGTTTCCTCAGGAAGTCAGTGGTGTCTCGAAGATAGCTGGGAGTGCTGGTAGCGTAGGGCCTGAGGAGAGAGTCTACATAGCCAGACAATCCTGCTGTCAGGGTACTAATGCCTGAGATGATGGGGTGTCCAGGATTTCCAGGTTTCTGGATCTTGGGTAGCAGATAGAATACCCCTGGTCATGGTTCTAGGGGTGTGTCTGTGCAGATTTGTTCCTGTGCTTTTTCAGGGAGTTTCTTGAACAAATGGTATAGTTTCTTTTGGTAACACTCAGTGCGATCAGAGGGTAATGGCCTGTAGAATGTGGTGTTGGAGAGCTGCCGAGCAGCCTCTCGTTCATATTCTGGCCTATTCATGATGACAACAGCACCTTTTCTGTTCTCATAAGGTTTCCAGAGCAGTTTTTCTGATTTCAGTGGTTCAAACAGTTTGGCTAAAACTTCAGTCAAAGCTCCACACTTTGGACACCTATAAACAGTTTTTTAACCTGTTCTCCAACACCCACTTCTAGCAGTGAAGACAGATAATTAACACCCCTCTTTGAGAACAGTACAGGCAGTGGGCCACATTCTCTCCTGATGTATCTCCATTGTCTTTGATGGGGATGGAGTTTGGACCTATTGGTAAGTTAATGAGGTTTGGGTCCAGCAGTCAGGGGAAAGTATTAATGGGAGTTGTAATTGAGACTACAAAATGGAATTGCTACACGATAAAAACAAATCAAACATATGTGCACTAGATATACAGCTATAATGGAGGAATGTAATCTCATGGTTTGGGGCCAATGACTGGGGGGGGGGGGGGGTCAGGATTCTACGGTTCTATTACAGCCTCTGCTACTTTGTGACTTTGTAATTTGCTTTGTGACTTTGGAGAGATCACTTAATTTCTAATCCAGAAATGAGTCATCAACATACTATTAACCCTCGAATTCACCTGACTCACTAATCTCGCCAGTGCATCAGCTCACAGAAGAAATCTAACCTTCAGAGCTGGAGTGGACATCAGAGGCACAACCTCCTCTAAGCAGAAGAAAACTGTCAGGAGCAGGCTATCAATGATACGGTCTAATAAATTACTGTTGGCATTCTACCACCACACTGATCACCAACGTTCTCAGACAGCTAAAATGGGAAGGCAGGAGTACTGATGCAGAAAGACCTGTGACAGAGAATATGACTGCCTGCAACATCAGGATTTTGCATGAACTTATGATGTGACTAAAGCCCAAAGGGCCACCAAAGGCATTATTCTGACTCACAAGTTGCCCAATAAATGCTGAGACTCATTTCTCAGCTAAAGCCCCATCACTGCCTGCTGCAAAGAGCTTGCAAGAATTCACAGTCTCTTAGGCCTGAAGATATAGATGTTGGAGCTCTTAAAACACACACCACATCCATCCTGATGGAGCCAGGTGGAGATGGAGACAGGGATACTAGATGCAGTGAAAGAAGCCTGTGTTACTGCCGGCAACCTGGTCCTGGTTTGTCAAATCCAGACAGGAATGCTGTGTCTCACGGCTGACAGAAATAGTTACCCGTCTTTGTTAAAGGGCATGCTACCAAACCCCACAAAGCCCATTATAGCCCAGCCTGGAACTCAACATTTGGTCCAATGTCCTCACTATCTATAACCTAGCCTCATACTTTACTCCTAGGAGCAGGCCCGTTTGGTGCAAGCTAGTAACTCAGCATGGGGCTGGGGGAGTGTTTGTAGCCTGTTCTGTTAGGCATTCAGACCTTTGCCCGGGGGTGCTTTAGAAATTACGGTTTAACATTCAGAATTGTACCAGTCACTTATTAATCACTTCTTAATCATTGACTAAGAAGCTATTTTCAATCTAGAAGAGAGGCTGTGTACTGTCCAGGTCTCGGAAAGAATTATAAAGCAGAAAAGCCATTGTTACGACATACTTTTTGAAAGCTTCATCTCTTGGCAGACTGTGAACGCTCTTACATGCAACAGATCCAGATGCTATCATTTGGATGGCTGTCGGAAGAAAAGTGAATCAGTAAGAGTTGAGTTAACTTAGCAGAGTATGAGCTTTATGCCACCACCATCTCCGATACAGGGATGCGTGACATTAAAATCTGTATGTTGTGAGTATTATTAAGGCTGTGATCCTTCCAGCTGCACTGTCACATGTAATCCCATTGACTAGTTGGTTAGCTCCTTGAGGCAGGACCCAACAAACAATAGACAATGAAGACTATGAACTCCTCAGGATAAGGACTAATCTTTGCTTTTGTGCCTGCCACTATCTTGGGTGACACACTGGGGACTGCCAGAGCTAAAAGCACAAGTTGCTTCAACTTCAGCTAAAGCCAGGCTAGGGGTTTTAACAACTCATATCCTCTGTGAATTGGCTCAGAGGGAAATCTGCAATGGACATGCACCAGTGGGTTATGTTTGCTCTGCTCTCAGTTACACCAGTGGTTAATCGGAGGGTGGAGACCTGTCATTCTGTTGGAGAGTTGTATCTGTGTATATTGAGCCCCCTAGTATGGGTGTTACCATACACACTGTAATGCTCACAGGTTCTTGTCAACTGCTGGAAATGGCCCATCTTGATTATCACTACAAAAGGTTTTTTTCTCTCCTGCTGGTAATAGCTGACCTTACCTGATCACTCTCGTTACAGTGTGTATGGTAACACCCATTCTTTCATGTTCTCTGTGTATATAAAATCTCCCCACTGTATTTTCCACTGCATGCATCCAATGGAGTGAGCTGTAGCTCATGAAAGCTTATGCTCAAATAAATTTCTTAGTCTCTAAGGTGCAACAAGTACTCCTTTTATTTTTGCAGACACAGACTAACATGGCTGCTACTCTGAAACCTGTCATAAAATTGCTTGTAAAAGTACTACCAACCAAGAAAAGAGAGTATTTGGCAAATAATTTTGAATACTTAAATTCATTTTAAAAAGTCTCAATCTATTTTCAGTGCTTTGAGATCCACGGATGCAAAGTAATATATAAGAGGTAGGCAGCTCTCGAACACAACTTTCTACAAGCCGTTACCCTCTGATCCCACTGAGGGTTACCAAAAGAAACTCATTTTGCATTTGCTCAAGAAATTCCCTGAAAAAGCACAAGAACAAATCTGCACAGACACACCCCTGGAACCCCGACCAGGGGTATTCTGTCTGCTACCCAGGATCCATAAACCTGGAAATCCTGGATGCCCCATCATCTCAGGCATTGGTACCCTGACAGCAGGATTGTCTGGCTATGTAGACTCCCTCTTCAGGCCCTATGCTACCAGCACTCCCAGCTACCTTCGAGACACCACTGACTTCCTGAGGAAACTACAATCCATTGGTGATCTTTCTGATAACACCATCCTGGCCGCTATGGATGTAGAAGCCCTCTACACCAACATTCCACACAAAGATGGACTACAAGCTATCAGGAACAGTATCCCCGATAATGTCACAGCAAACCTGGTGGCTGAACTTTGTGACTTTGTCTTTACCCATAACTATTTCACATTTGGGGACAATGTATACCTTCAAATCAGCGGCACTGCTATGGGTTCCCGCATGGCCCCACAGTATGCCAACATTTTTATGGCTGACTCAGAACAATGCTTCCTTAGCTCTCGTCCCCTAATGCCCCTACTCTACTTGCACTACACTGATGATATCTTCATCATCTGGAAAAGAAGCCCTTGAGGAATTCCACCATGATTTCAACAATTTCCATCCCACCATCAACCTCAGCCTGGCCAGTCCACACAAGAGATCGACTTCCTAGACACTACGGTGCTAATAAGTGATGGTCACGTAAACACCACCCTATACCGGAAACCTACTTATATCTATACTTACCTACATGCCTCCAGCTTTCATCCAGACCACACCACATGATCCATTGTCTACAGCCAAGCTCTACGATACAACTGCATTTGCTCCAACCCTTCAGACAGAGACAAACACCTACAAGATCTCCATCAAGCATTCTTACAACTACAATACCCACCTGCTGAAGTGAAGAAACAGATTGACAGAGCCAGAAGAGCACCCAGAAGTTACCTACTACAGGACAGGCCCAACAAAGAAAATATCAGAATGTCAATAGCCATCATCTTCAGCCCCCAACTACAACCTCTCCAACGCATCATCAAGGATCTACAACCTATCTTGAAGGACAACCCAACACTCTCACAGATCTTGGGAGACAGGCCAGTCCTTGCTTACAGACAGCCCCCCCAACCTGAAGCAAATACTCACCAGGAACCACACACCACACAACAAAAGCACTAACCCAGGAACCTATCCTTGCAACAAAGCCCTTTGCCAATTGTGTCCACATGTCTATTCAGGGGACACCATCATAGGGCCTAATCACATCAGCCACACTATCAGAGGCTCGTTCACTTGCACATCTACCAATGTGATATATGCCATCATGTGCCAGCAATGCCCCTCTGCCATGTACATTGGCCAAACTGGACAGTCTCTATGTAAAAGAATAAATGGACACAAATCAGACATCAAGAATTATAACATTAAAAAACCAGTCGGAGAACACTTCAATTGGTCACTCGATTACAGACCTAAAAGTGGCAATTCTTCAACAAAAATTTTTCAAAAACGAGAGACTGCTGAATTGAAATTAATTTGCAAACTGGATACAATTAACTTAGTCTTGAATAAAGACTGGGAGTGGATGGGTCATTACACAGAGTAAAAATATTTCCCCATGTTTAGTCTCCCTCCCCTCCCCCACCACCCCCCACCGGCTGTTCCTCAGACATTCTTGTCAACTGCTGGAAATGGCCCACCTTGATTATCACTACAATAGGTTTTTCCCCACCCGCTCTCCTGCTGGTAATAGCTCACCTTACCTGATCACTGTGGTTACAGTGTGTATGGTAACACCCATTGTTTCATATTCTCTGTGTACATAAATCCCCCCACTGTATTTTCCACTGAATGCGTCCGATGAAGTGAGCTGTAGCTCACGAAAGCTTATGCTCAAATAAATTTGTTAGTCTCTAAGATGCCACAAGTCCTCCTTTTCTTTTTGCGGATACAGACTAACACGCAGGCCATGCTACTCTGAAACCCATATTAATGTTAGTTATTATTGCAGACAAAATGCACGTACATTGACATAATCAATAATGACAGGATGCAAGCAGACATCATGATTAACATGATTGTAAGAGGCGGTAGATAAATTTAATTATCTGGGATGATACATATCCAACCAGAAATGCATGCAAAATTTGCACAAGGACATTTCAGAGGCCCTTATCTGTGTTTTGATGTCCCAGAAAAGATGCTGTCTGGTTGGGAATAAATTCCGAGTGTATGTACTGCACTGCATGGAAGTGTGTGTAGAATTACTGAAAATGCTTGGGGTGGGGAGTAGGTGAAGAAAGAAATACTATTAAAGGAAAAGCCAACCACATTGATCAGCTGGAAAGCCTATCTTGCTAATTGCTTGTAGAATACTTTCCAGGTTACTACAGACCACTAGGCCACAGCATTTATTCAGCTGAACTGAAAATTACAGTGATTTTCCCCCTCCCCTTTCTATTATTTGACTGATGGGAGTCTTGCATCTCCTCAGGCACTTGCAGGAACTAGGAAATCGTATCTACTACTGCAGGGTGTCCTGCTGGTTTGGCTTTGATTGGAGTTCAGTGTTTGTTGTTGAAAGGAGATATTTCATCTCAGCAGATTCAGAATGTACACAGCCTGTTCAAGGCTATTGCCGCAGGACTTGTCAGACAGAGTAAGAACAAGGGTTTCCGCTACCCCTCCCCCAAACAAATGATGAACAAAGCAAATGTCCAGCCAAATTTGGGTTCGTTTCCATCTAGCACAGAATGTTGAAGAATCACTCACATATTCATTATTCCCATGTTCTTAAAGACATCATGCTGGGCAGTTTTCAGAATGGTTTCTTATTAGAAGTATATAGTTAATATCAACGTCAACTTTCAATTACACCCATGTCCTTAAAGAAATAGTCGGCATTGTGCAGCCATGGTTCCTGTGCCAAGCTTTGTAATTAAAGCCAGACTAGCAAATATTCAAGAGCAAGTACAGAGGACCATCCTCCCCAACCCCCAACCTAACCAAAATAAAACCTACGAATAGATTGTGCTGCACTTCATATTTTTCTTTTGTCATTGACTCTGTCCAGCATATTCTAATCCTTTGCTTCTCATATTTAACAAGCTCGTGCATGAATTTTCTGTCCTTATGTGATCCACAAGCTCCAATTCTGATTTACACCTAGGACAACCATCTATATATTTGGGAAAAGAGGGTAAGCAGGGGTCAGTGCACAACCAAATTGTGCTTAGTGTGAGAGTTTGTTAACCAGATATTGGATTAATAGGGTTATATGATGTGGCCTATTTTACACAGGGAGATTGACCAGAATAGAAATTGTGGAATAAACTATTCAGGATTAACTATTCCAGAATTGCTCCCCAAGTGGACACTCTGTTCCGGAAAAAGTCACTTTATTCTGGAATGATCTGCCTTCATTTTTCATAATTATTCTGAAATAAAGAGACTTTTATTCTGAAATAGAGTGTCCACACAGGGAGCTCCTTCAGAACAGCTATTCTGGAATAATGTATTCTGTCATAGCTATGTCAGTCAATTTCCCTGTGTAGACACAGTCTCAGTTTAAGTATTCATGTGTGTGTAGCTACATATGTAGCCTTTCCTGTGCGTGTGTAGAGCTGCATATATAGTCAGTCCTCCATTACTGAAGAAATCAGTCACTGTCTTGGCAAAATATCGTTTTGCATTAACCCAACCCACCTTTTTGCTTTAATATTCAGTTTTGATCACCCAATGCATATGTAAGATATGTGCGGGAGGAGAAGCAAGTTCTCCTCTGAATGGGAACTCCCACTGCTGCTTTGTTTGGGTAGAAAGAGTTAGAGCTTCCCAAATTCTGTTGCCAAGGGGGGGCTGATACAACATTGGCTCTCAAGTGCCCAGCATGTTGTCAGTAAACAAAGGACTGAGTCTGAGGAGCTAGTGGATGGCATTTCTGTATTGTCAAAAATGACTGGGTGAATCCGTGAATCTCCTTCTTCATTCCTTTCCTTCATGATCCAGGGAGAGAACAGAAACTCTCCATTACCCTCAACATGCAGATAATATTTTTAGCTCTGTATTAAGACAATTACTATAATAAAATCTCATGATTCAGGGCTTTAGCTGGTTGCCTGTAGGGGTCAGGAAGGACATTCCCCGCTGTACATAATAGCTAGATGTATGCTGGGATTTTTTCCCCCCTTCCTCTGAAACATTAGATTGGTGACAGCTGGAGAGGGAACAGTGGACAGGGTGGAGGTGTGGTTTGAGGTGGTACAGAGAATCCACTTTCCTTGATGCCTGGCTAGTGTGTCCTGCTCATATGCTCAGGGTGACACTGATCACCAAATTTGGGGCCAGGAAGGAATTTTCCCCCAGGTCAGATTGGCAGGGACCCTGTTTTTTTAAACCTTCCTCTGCAGCTTGGGGCATGGATTACCTGCTGGGATCACCTGGGCATATCTCACCTAATCAATTCCCAGCCATTGGTTGCACCTCAGTTTAGTACCTTGATAACTGAAGTGCTTTTGGGCATCTACACTTAAAATGCTACATTGCTGTGGTGCTTCTGTGAGGACGCTCCCTACGCTGACTGGAGGGATTCTCCTATTGGCGTAAGTAATCCACCTCCCTGAGATGTGATAGCTAGGTCAATGGATGAATTCTTCCATCAACCTAGTGCTATCTACCTGGGGCCTGAGGTTGGCTTAACTACATCGCTTAGGGCACCTGAGTGGTGTAGCAGGGTCAACCTAATTTTCTAGTGTAGATCAGCTACACTAGATTTTTAAATTTAAATTTAAAAATTAAATTTTCTAGTTTCTTAGTCTAACCAAGTCAATGGGTTCAATATAGGGGTAACTGAGTGAAATTCTGTAGTGCTGTGCAGGAGGTCAGACCAGGTTATCCATAGTCCTTTCTGGACTTAAACTCTATGACACTCTGAAGACTCCAAAGACAACGCCAGACTTATGAGAGATGCAAGGGCAGGGGTTAAGTAAACAGGAAGTGGGAGGAGAGGGAGCACAGCTCCTTCTCCTTTGCTAAAGCACAAGGGAGCCCCTACTCCTCTCTGTGGATTGGGGGAGTGCTCCTCCATAGCTCCGCTTTGCTTTGCTTGTGTGATGGGATGTCCACCCCACACAAGGCAGAACAGGTTAAATTTGGTTAATTAATCTGATAGGCTGCATCTGGGGGAGAACCAGGTACTGAAAGGCTCATTGAAGATGGAACCCAGCTGAGAAGGAACATGCAGGGCTGGTATAAAGCCAGGAAGCTGGTAGCACAAAAGGGGCTGCAGGGAAGTAGTCTGCAGTCACTCCCAGGAAGAAGGGCGTTTGGGTTGGTAAACTTAGGGGTTGGGGACCAGAAGATGGAGCAAGGAAATAGCAACAGGATCTGGGAGCAAGCGGACCACAGTTGCTGGACATAGGGTCCCTGCCTGGTCTGGAATCTGGAGTAGTGGGTGAGCCTAAGTTCACCTACCAGCCACTGGGAAAGTGGCACAGACTGGGCAATGGAACAGGAGTCTGTCTGAGACTGATGATCTAGTGACACTTGGATACCCCAGAAGGGGAGGACTGTACAGTGACCTGGCTGGAGGGCTGAGTCACAAAGAGGGAGCACCCCAAGTCCCAGAGAGAGAGAGGAGCCACGGTGTGAGGGAGGGGGCTAATCCCCAGATGAAGTTGCAAGAAGGTACCCCAGCAATGCGTGCACGCACCCCATAACAGGCTGGCTCAGTGAGAGCTCCCCACCTGTTTCAGTCCTGTTCAAGGTGAGACTCTGACATTGGGTGAGGCTCTATGAGTGTTTATTCAGCAGTCAATGAGGCTGTTCACACTCTTTACAGGCTTGAGTATTTTGGTGAATGAGGGCTTATGTGTGGGAGCTGGAAATCGGCCACCCACTGGGGCCATTGATCACAGAAATGCTCCATTACAATTTCTGAGTATTGTGAGTATCTCAGTATGCTGGAGGAATGCAATTTCTTTCTTCAAGCTTTTGCTAATTTCTGCTTTATAACTAAAATCCATTTTACTTACATGGCTTGCTTGTCTGGAGCTGACTGCCTGTGTCTTACAATTCTTCATATCAGTCACCCTTAATAACACACTTCCAAATGGATTTCTTGCCCCAGGATTAATTACCGCAGAGAAGAATCCTCTACCCAGTGGAGAGACCTTTCAGTGAAGGAGGCTGAGAGTTAACTTTTTCAGTAAAGTATAGAAGTTAGGAGCAGCGCAAGCATAACCCATTTGTAATAGCATCATTTACCTGTGAGTGCATGGGAGAGCTATGCTGAGGGTGAATAAAGCTGCATAATGTACTAATCTTCACAGCTGCTTAGCCTTGGTGTGCTTTCCTTTCCTTGCCTCCTGCCAGAAGCCTGCCCATGTCTTAGTAGCATTCACTGTGTACAGGAGTGGTGGAAGTGTCCTCAAAGTGTGGGGGCTAGAGGTGCCTGAACCATGCTCCCCTCACCCCCCGTGCTGCCCCTTCCCCGCCAAAGCCCTGTCCTGCGCTGCTACTTCCCCTGAGGCCCGGGCCCCACACTGCCTCTTTCCCCTAACACCCTGCCTCCTACTTGCTCCTCTCTGCCCACTCCCCCCATTGTTCACCCTTAGGAGTGGTAAAAAGTGGGAAGGCATAGCCCTCCCACTTTGGAGGGGGGGCAAGGCCCCTTGTTCCCCCCCATTCTGACACCCCTGATTTTGCAGCCACCTTCTCACCTTGCCCCCTTCTAACTTATTAACACATAGCTGCCAAATCTTCTTCACTCCCACTGCTCTCAGTATGGTGCTATCTCTTCAGTAGCTTCCCCTCCTCTTCTGCCTCAAACTGAAACTCATTGTCATAGAATCATAGCATCATAGACTTGTAACACTGAAAGGGACCTTGAGAGGTCATCTAGTCCTGTCCCCTGCACTCAAGGCAGGACTATGTAATGACTAGACTATTCCTGACAGGTGTTTGTCTAACCTGTTCTTAAAAGCCTCCAATGACAGGGATTCCACAACCTCTCTAGGCAATTTATTCCAGTGCTTAACTAGCCTGACAGTTAGGAGTTTTTCCTAATGTCCAACCTAAACCTCCTTTTGCTGCAACTTAAGCCTATTGCTTCTTGTCTTATCCTCAGAGGCTACTGAGAACAATTTTTCACCCTCCTCCTTGTAACAACCTTTTATGTACTTGAAAACGGTTATCATGTCCCCTCTCAGTCTTCTCTTCTGTAGACTAAACAAACATAATTTTTTCGATCTTCCCTCATAGGTCGTGTTTTCTAGACCTTTAATCATTTTTGTTGCTCTCTGGATTTTCTCCAATTTGTCCACATCTTTCCTGAAATGTGGTGCCCAGAACTGGACCCAATACTCCAACTGAAGCCTTATCAGCAGAGAGTAGAGCAGAAGAATTACTCCTTATGTCTTGCTTACAACACTCTTGCTAATGCAGGGGTAGGCAACCTATGGCACGCGTGCCAAAGGAGTGGGCACGCGAGCTGATTTTTCAGTGGCACTCACACTGCCTGGGTCCTGGCCACCGATCGGGGGGCTCTGCCTTTTAATTTAATTTTAAATGAAGCTTCTTAAGCATTTTAAAAACCTTATTTACTTTACATACAACAATAGTTTAGTTATAAATTATAGAAAGAGACCTTCTAAAATGTTAAAGTGTATTACTGGCACGGGAAACCTTACATTAGAAGAATAAATGAAGACTTGGCACACCACTTCTGAAAGGTTGCCGACCCTGGTGCTAATGCATCCCAGAATGATGTTCGTTTTTTTGTTTGTTTGTTTTTGTTTTTTGCAGTGTTACCCTGTTGACTCCTATTTAGCTTGTGATCCACTATAATCCCCAGATCCCTTTCTGAGGAATTCCTTCCTCGGCAGTCATATCCTGTTTCGTCTGTGTGCAATTGATTGTTCCTTCCTAAATGGAGTACTCCACGGTTGTCCTTATTGAATCCCATCCTATTTACTTCAGACCATTTTTCCAGTTTGTCCAGATCACTTTGAATTTTAATCCTGTCCTCCAAAGCACTTGCAACCCCTCCCAGCTTGGTATCAGATTCAGTGCTGGACACTAACACTTAACATGCAAGTATGTTCTGTCTCTGTCTGTATTCAAGAGGAATGGATGGCACAATGCAGGAGGCACTCAGCACTTTAGAGTATTGGCCCTTTGTATTAAGCTTTGAAGACAAGAGCCTGATTGTTTTCCCTGTTCTGTACAGCACACAGTGCACTAGTGCTCAATAAATAATAATTGCCCAGTTCTAGCTGCCCGGTCCTGTGCTCTGTTTCATGGTATCTTTCATCATCACCTCCGAGGTGTCGATGAGTCACATGCTAAGGTGCAGGTACTATGGATTGATTGTACTGAATGAAAGATTTAGCTACCGAGCAGACACTTAATCAGTGACAGGCTGTAGGAATAACTCTTTATTTCATCAGATAGCTGGAGATATTGATGGATGGGAAACCAAAGGTGTTTCCTTTATGGTGATCATAACTCATTTCTGATTAATTGTTATGCCAAACCTCTGACAAAACAGGGTTAAAAAGTTAAACCTGATGACAGGTATACTTAGGCAGACACCAGCAAGGCACAGGAACGAGTCTAAGTTTACTTTGCATGGTGCATTATAAAGGCATCTCTTATCTGTCTGGTGAAAGAGGAGCACTTAGTTTAGTTGAGAATCCTTTTGAATTAAAACAGAGTGGTTTTCCACACTGTATTTCAGCAATCTGGGACCCACATACAGTACTGACTTATGCATATATGTTTCTTCTGTTTCAGCTGGCATGCTGAATGCCTCTTTCTATCCAATTAGCCCTGTTGAATGCCTAAACCAATGTCTGAGATCGGGGAATAGATGAGAGCTAGCGGGTAACAAAACCACATAATTTTCGACAAAAAGTCAGTTTTAAAAAATGAAAAGTCAATGTACTGACCAGCGTCAGCCTCAGGTAAACTAACCCTCAGAGTAAATCTAACACATCTCTCACTAAAAGAAAAGGAGTACTTGTGGCACCTTAGAGACTAACCAATTTATTTGAGCATAAGCTTTCGTGAGCTACAGCTCACTTCATCGGATGTATACTGTGGAAAGTGTAGAAGATCTTTTTATATACACACAAAGCATGAAAAATACCTCCTCCCACCCCACTCTCCTGCTGGTAATAGCTTATCTAAAGTGATCACTCTCCTTACAATGTGTATGATAATCAAGGTGGGCCATTTCCAGCACAATGCTCCAACCCCTCAGACAGAGACAAATACCTACAAGATCTCTATCAAGCATTCTTACAACTACAATACCCACCTGCGGAAGTGAAGAAACAGATAGATAGAGCCAGAAGAGTTCCCAGAAGTCTCCTACTACAGGACAGGCCCAACAAAGAAAATAACAGAACGCCACTAGCCGTCACCTTCAGCCCCCAACTAAAACCCCTCCAACGCATTATTAAGGATCTACAACCTATCCTGAAGGATGACTCAACACTCTCACAAATCTTGGGAGACAGGCCAGTCCTTGCCTAAAGACAGCCCCCCAACCTGAAGCAAATATTCACCAACAACCACATACCACACAACAGAACCACTAACCCAGGAACCTATCCTTGCAACAAAGCCCGTTGCCAACTGTGCCCACATATCTATTCAGGGGACGCCATCACAGGGCCTAATAACATCAGCCACACTATCAGAGGGTCGTTCATCTGCACATCCACCAATGTGATATATGCCATCATGTGCCAGCAATGCCCCTCTGCCATGTACATTGGCCAAACTGGACAGTCTCTACGTAAAAGAATAAATGGACACAAATCAGATGTCAAGAATTATAACCTTCATAAACCAGTCAGAGAACACTTCAATCTCTCTGGTCACATGATTACAGACATGAAAGTTGCGATATTACAACAGAAAAACTTCAAAACCAGACTCCAGCGAGAGACTGTTGAATTGGAATTCATTTGCAAATTGGATACAATTAACTTAGGCTTGAATAGAGACTGGGAGTGGCTAAGTCATTATGCAAGGTAACCTATTTCCCCTTGTTTTTTCCTACCCCCCCCTCCTCAGACGTTCTTGTTAAACCCTGGATTTGTGCTGGAAATGGCCCAGCTTGATTATCATACACATTGTAAGGAGAGTGATCACTTTAGATAAGCTATTACCAGCAGGAAAGTGGGGTGGGAGGAGGTATTTTTTTCATGCTTTGTGTGTATATAAAAAGATCTTCTACACTTTTTCCACAGTATGCATCCGATGAAGTGAGCTGTAGCTCATGAAAGCCTATGCTCAAATAAATTGATTTGTCTCTAAGGTGCCACAAGTATTCCTTTTCTTTTTGCGAATACAGACTAACACAGCTGTTACTCTGAAACATCTCTCACTGCTTCAGGGAAAGGTCTCAGGAAAATAGGTAAGCCTTAAGCTTTGTCTACACTGGATTTTTGTCACTGTTGGACCCATGGGAGCTGCAAGTGCAGAACCAGTGATTTTCCACTGAGAATGTCCCCTGACATTCAAATCTCGCAACTTACCAAAGGCTGCTACAATTAAGGTGCCAGCTGTGGGGTTGTGGGTACCTGTTTACTGAGAACTGGACTCATCCTATGCTCATTTCTTATAGACAGTGAGAAGCCTTCGGAGGATAACAGCCTTCAGTCAGTCCCAGCAAAACAGATTTTTGCTTCTGAATATGATGTAACAAACCCAGTCTGACCCTCATATCCCATCATTAAAATTCCAAGGGAATTCCAGCACAGGGCCTCAGGCCGATTCAGGGTCCTATGGGTGATGTCATGTCTGCAGTGAGCCGATGACAATAATTGCCTTTATATGACCCTAATTATTTTGCTGAAGACACATTAACGCCATTTCTGAATGAAGCCCTGGGCTATAGAAGAGGCCATCTATCAGCTAGGATCTATTTGTGGTTGTGTGGCTTTATTAACTTGAAGTAGTTAGTCATCGTTTCCAATAGCCTCAATCCTTGGCAGTGTTAATATGTGATGGATTGTTGCACTTTAGTTTATCTGTTCTGATAAATAAATAATAAAAAAGCTCTTTCATGTGGCCCCACAGCAGAATAGACTAAGTGCCAGCTTCTGGCATGCTTTTGAGTTTATTAATGTAATACATGGCTGGGTTCCAAAATGTTTCCATCCTTTTACATTTTTATTTCAGAAGGCTTGGGAAATGGTTGCCTTCTTTATCACAAGGATCAGAGAAGAATGTGGTTCTCTCACTCCTTCCTTCTGCAGGGTGGCTGGTATTTTGAAATGTGGAGCCATGTAAGGTGTGTCTGGATCTGCATTGAAGGCCAAATCAGGGCTTGGGCTCGGGCTTGGATCTACTGTGTGAACTCTGCCTCTCATGCAGAGTTTACTTTTGTTCTCCATTGTTTTGTTGTACTCTAAATTAACAAAAAGAAAAGGAGTACTTGTGGCACCTTAGAGACTAACCCATTTATTTGAGCATGAGCTTTCGTGAGTTACAGCTCACTTCATCGGATGCATACTGTGGAAAATACAGAAGATGTTTTTATGCACACAAACCATGAAAAAATGGGTGTTTATCACTACAAAAGGTTTTCTTTCCCCCCCCCCACCCTACTCTCCTGCTGGTAATAGCTTATCTAAAGTGATCACTCTCCTTACAATGTGTATGATAATCAAGGTGATTAAACACCCATTTTTTCATGGTTTGTGTGTATAAAAACATCTTCTGTATTTTCCACAGTATGCATCTGATGAATTGAGCTGTAGCTCACGAAAGCTTATGTTCAAATAAATTGGTTAGTCTCTAAGGTGCCACAAGTACTCCTTTTCTTTTTGCGAATACAGACTAACACGGCTGTTACTCTGAAATCTGTTCCTCTCTGAAAATGCTGAAATATGTACCTTGGAATAAATCCAGATGTACCAAACGTCTATTTTTAATCTCGGTGCATCATGAAAGGAGAACTGTAGTAAACCAAAAATAGCAAGCAAACCAAAAAAAGCCACCATAAATTTCCCATTTTGGTACTAAAGAATAGACACTGAGGAACTGTGCAGCAGTTGGAATGTGAACAGAATAAATCAGATCCAATGTATGCTGAGAGACTTTTCTAATGTTCCTATTGGTGTCCTTTTCATAACAATGTCCTCTTCATTTTGGAGTTGAGGGGGTCATATACAGTAGGTGGCTACCAGCTTTTAAGCCCCCTGGTAGCCACCTAATACATGTAAATCACTACTTCCTTCCTCACTCCACCCTCCAAGAAGCAAAGAGAATGTTACTATTTTATGCGAGAGACATGGAAAAGAAAATTAGAAGTGAATTTCAATGTAGATTGGACCTGATCTTGATCTCACACTAGCATCACTCCATGAGAACTTTACTTAGTTTTCACTGGCATAAGGGAAACTAGAATCTGGCACATCGTTTTCAGGCTAAAGATCCGTGCGATGGTTTGTGGCTGTGGTCTATATTTCTCCAAAGCTTGTTTTCCCATGTTTGTCTCAAAATTAACTGGTTTCAGAGTAGCAGCCCTGCTAGTCCGTATTTGAAAAAAGAAAAGGAGGACTTGTGGCACCGTAGAGACTAACCCATTTATTTGAGCATGAGCTTTCGTGGGCTACAGCTCACTTCATCGGATGCATACTGTGGAAAATACAGAAAATGTTTTTATACACACAAACCATGAAAAAATGGGTGTTTATCACTACAAAAGGTTTTCTCTCCCCCCACCCTACTCTTCTGCTGGTAATAGCTTATCTAAAGTGATCGCTCTCCTTACAATGTGTATGATAATCAAGCTGGGCCATTTCCAGCACAAATCCAGGGTTTAACAAGAACGTCTGAGGAACTGGGGGGGGGAGGGGGCAGGGAAAAAACAAGGGGAAATAGGTTACCTCGCATAATGACTTAGCCACTCCCAGTCTCTATTCAAGCCTAAGTTAATTGTATGCAATTTCCAAATGAATTCCAATTCAACAGTCTCTCGCTGGAGCCTGGTTTTGAAGTTTTTCTGTTGTAATATCGCAACTTTCATGTCTGTAATCATGTGACCAGAGAGATTGAAGTGTTCTCCGACTGGTTTTTGAAGGTTATAATTCTTGACATCTGATTTGTGTCCATTTATTCTTTTACGTAGAGACTATCCAGTTTGACCAATGTACATGGCAGAGGGGCATTGCTGGCACATGGCATATATCACATTGGTAGATGTGCAGGTGAACGAGCCTCTGATAGTGTGGCTGATGTTATTAGGCCCTGTGATGGTGTCCCCTGAATAGATATGTGGGCACAGTTGGCAACGGGCTTTGTTGCAAGGATAGGTTCCTGAGTTAGTGGTTCTGTTGTGTGGTATGTGGTTGCTGGTGAGTATTCGCTTCAGGTTGGGGGGCTGTCTGTAGGCAAGGACTGGCCTGTCTCCCAAGATTTGTGAGAGTGTTGGGTCATCCTTCAGGATAGGTCGTAGATCCTTGATAATGTGTTGGAGGGGTTTTAGTTGGGGGCTGAAGGTGACGGCTAGTGGCATTCTGTTATTTTCTTTGTTAGACCTGTCCTGTAGTAGGTGACTTCTGGGAACTCCTCGGGCTCCATCAATCTGTTTCTTCACTTCCGCAGGTGGGTATTGTAGTTTGTTTGTGGGGCCATGCGGGTACTCATAGCAGTGCCGCTGATTTGAAGGTATAGATTGTCCCCAAATGCTATGAGTACCCGCATGGCTCCACAAACACCTACAAGATCTCTATCAAGCATTCTTACAACTACAATACCCACCTGCGGAAGTGAAGAAACAGATTGATAGAACCAGAAGAGTTCCCAGAAGTCTCCTACTACAGGACAGGCCTAACAAAGAAAATAACAGAATACCACTAGCCGTCACCTTCAGCCCCCAACTAAAACCCCTCCAACAAATTATTAAGGATCTACAACCTATCCTGAAGGATGACCCAACACTCTCACAAATCTTGGGAGACAGGCCAGTCCTTGCATACAGACAGCCCCCCAACCTGCAATACTCACCAGCAACCACATACCACACAACAGAACCACTAACCCAGGAATCTATCCTTGCAACAAAGCCCGTTGCCAACTGTGCCCACATATCTATTCAGGGGACACAATCACAGGGCCTATTAACATCAGCCACACTATCAGAGGCTCGTTCATCTGCACATCCACCAATGTGATATATGCCATCATGTGCCAGCAATGCCCCTCTGCCATGTACATTGGTCAAACTGGACAGTCTGTACGTAAAAGAATAAATGGACACAAATCAGATGTCAAGAATTATAACATTCATAAACCAGTCGGAGAACACTTCAATCTCTCTGGTCACGTGATTACAGACATGAAAGTTGCGATATTACAACAGAAAAACTTCAAAACCAGACTCCAGCAAGAGACTGTTGAATGGGAATTCATTTGCAAATTGGATACAATTAACTTAGGTTACCTTGGATAATGACTTAGCCACTCCCAGTCTTTATTCAAGCCTATTTCCCCTTGTTTTTTCCCTACCCCTTCCCCCCCCTCCACATTCCTCAGACGTTCTTGTTAAACCCTGGATTTGTGCTGGAAATGGCCCAGCTTGATTATCATACACATTGTAAGGAGAGTGATCGCTTTAGATAAGCTATTACCAGCAGGAGAGTAGGGTTGGGTGAGACACCCATTTTTTCATGGTTTGTATGTATAAGAACATCTTCTGTATTTTCCACAGTATGCATCCGATGAAGTGAGCTGTAGCTGACGAAAGCTTATGCTCCAATAAATTGGTTAGTCTCTAAGGTGCCACAAGTACTCCTTTTCTTTTTTCAGAGAGGAACATTTTCTACATTGCTACATAATTATTTCTTATCGAGATCAATATGTTGCTAAAGTGGAAATCCCACCCAGCCTTCCATTCAATTTTTATTCATTTTTTTTCTGGCCAGGAAGTTGGTATAAAATAATTCCATCTTCAACTGAAATAAATGGCACCAAGCAAAGGCCTCTGTCTCTGGGAACATGAATTTCAGACTTTCCACAGAATAATTCTCCTGAGGAAAAATCCTTAAAAGTTTGTACGTGGCTGTTTGTCAGAGAGATGACTGAATCTGGGGGAATCAGCACGACTCTCACCCTCATTCATGGCTTGTATGAAAATCACAAGCTTCTTGCTCAGCTTCTGCTCCGCTCACCTTGTTCCAGTAGCCTCAGTTGCTCTGAGTTTGGGCCAGGTGTGCTGGACAAACTGCTAACATTACCATGCAGTCTGGCTTCATCAAGCCCCAAAGCATTTAGTCTGAATTGCAGTAGCAGTGCAGCTGGAAGAAACACTGGAAGGAAGTAGTGCTATAGAAATATTTGCATGATTTGGGACTAAATAAACAAAATTTGAACTGATCAAAACACAATTTTTTGTGACATTTCTTGCAAAAATTGTGTTTACTTATTTGCACCATTCAAAACTTGTCACCCTTCAGAATTCTGTAATCAGTGCTTTAGCTGGTTAACAAATGAAACAAAATTGCTAACAAAGTTTAAGATACTTTTGCGTTATCTGAAACTTCAAATATTGAAAAATTTTAGCCAGTTCCAGAAAATATGGAGGTGGCAACCTGTAGGTGTGGAAGGGGTAGGTGAACAACAAAGTGAGAAGGTGCCTTTCTTTATACTAATGTTGTCATAAGTCACATGAATAGGGGAAGAGATGAAACAAGGTAGGAAACTCAGCTGGAAGTTTGAGGGATTGTGGAATATTGAGCTGGAAAAGGTGGATAGATTCTGAGGCCAGAAGGGCCCATTGTGATCATCTAGTCTGACTTCTTGTATAACCCAGTCCAGTGAACTCCAAAATAATTCCAGGAGCAGATCTTTCAGAAAAAAATCCCATCTTAATTTAAATATTGTCAGTGAGAATCCACCACAAACCTTAGTAAATTGTTCCAATGCATAATTACACTCAACATTAAAAATGTATGTCTTATTTCCAGTCTGAATTTGCCTAGCTTCAACTTCTGGCCATTGGATTTAGTTATACCTTTCTCTGCTAGACTGACGAGCCCATTATTAAATATTTGTTCCCCATGTAGTTACTGATAAACTGTAATCAAGTCACCCCATAACTTTCTCTTTGTTAAGTTAATAGATTGAGCTGTTTGAGTCTACAATTATAAGGCATGTTTTCTAATCCTTTTAATCATTCTTATGGCTCTTCTCTGAACCCTCTTCAGTTTATTAACATCCTTCTTGAATTGTGGATGCCAGAACTAGACACACCATTCCAGCAGCAGTTGCACCAGTGCCAAATATAGAGGTGAAATAACCTCTCTGCTCCTACTTGAGAGTCCCCGGTTTATGCATCCAAAGATTGCATTCACTCTTTTGGCCCACAGCAGCAAACTGGGGCTCATGTTCAGCTGATTATCTACTGTGATTATCCACAAATCTTCTTCAGAATTGCTGCTTCCCAGGATAGAGTCCCCCATCTTGTAAGAATGGCCTACATTCTTTGTTCCTAACTGTATTCATTTACCTTTAGCCATATTAAAACACCTATTGTTTGCTTGCACCTAGTTTACCAAGCGATCTAGATGGCTCTGAACCAGTGACCAGTGACCTGGCCTCTTCATTATTAACTGCTCCCCCAGTTTTTGTGTCATCTGCAAACTCTTAGTGATAGTTTTATGTTTTCTCCAAGGTCATTGATAGAAATATTAAATTGTGTAAACCAAGAACCGATCCCTATGGTACTCCACTGGAAACACACCCACTTGATGATTCCCTGGGATATGCGTACTCCGTCCTGGTTAAGAACCACTGCCCTAGATGTTGGCCTTCTGTGCTTGAATATTCCAGATTCTTAGCTATAGTTTAATCCTATCCAGTCTCCAATTTTTCCTGCTGGGCAAAGAAGGTCCACCTCTATTCCCACCCCTTGAAATCCTAAGAAATTAATTAATTCCTGCCCAGTAGTTCCCGAGGACAGCAAATTACCCCCTCCACTACGGAAAAAAAATCCAACCCTAACCTCAGATATCAACTTGATACATGTCAGCAATATGCTCCTCAAGCAAGCATCAAACTCATTTATATCCCAAAATTCTGTCTTAACCACTCAGTCATAAAATGGTACGTTCAAGATTTAGTAGTTACGTTGTCCTCTGGGTGCACACTATTTTGAACAGCTTTTCGTGTAAAGAGCAATAATTTCCTGGAAATCCAGAACTAAATGAATTTTATCAAGGGTCAACAATCATCTAGAGACATACAAAAACAAGACTTTGTATAAACAGTTTTAAAAATCATTAGGAATTTACTTTACAAAAAGAAACATCCCTTCATTAGATCTTAGAATCCATGGACAACCCCACATGTTGCAAAGGTTTCTTGATCTAGGCTGTAAATTTGGATCCTGGTGTAGCTAATATCTTTGCACTGGCATTTACAAATGAGCACACACACACCCGATGCAAAACTATGGTGACTAGAGATCAGCTAACTGATCACATAGAAGAAAGTCTCTTAAGACCCATCCTAGGGCATGATGTCCTTTTGAGCAGCATTATGCATCCCATAGGAGCTGTGATCCAGTGGGTGAACTGAACACGGAGCTTGAGAGTCAGGAGACCTGTTCCCGACTTCTGCTGACCCACTGTGTGACCCTCAATTAGTCTGTTCCATTTTCTCATCTTGAAATAAGGCAGATTATACTTGCCCATTTTGGAACACTGTCTGAGAGCTCTGGGAAGCATGAAGTAGTGGCAATAAACATGGAAGATGATTCTGTTATGGCAAAAAATAATTTACCACCTGTAGATTACAAAGTGCTTCTCAAAAGAGAGTGTCATTAGCCATATAATATAGAGAGACATATTAATGACATTATTATATATCTGGGGGAACTCAGAAGCTGAGAGGTTAAGTGATTCACCCAAGGTCAAAAGTGAATCAGTGACAGTGTTGGGGATAGATCAAGTCTGGGGCCCAACCACAGGATCATGCTCCCTCCTTTTATGATCTCCTCTCTGAGTGTACAGGAATATCTGCCAGGAATCAGGGCCTGCAGCAGAGTTAGTGTTTGGGCCACCCTAGTGAGCATAGCTGGCCTGTGGTAGGCTGCCTGATTGGCTACTCCATCTGATTGGTTGGAAGAGTCAGCAGACCAGCTCTTAAATCCAGCAACAGCAGTTCAGCAGCTGCTTAGAACATTCACTTATGGGTGTGATAGCTCCTGCAGTTGCTGGTTCTCAGGCTCGCCTCACTCCCGGTAACCTGGTTCTGACCCTCGGCTCTGATTCCTGGCTTCTGACTTTGGCTCTGACCCTTGGTTCAGGCATCTGGTGCCTGACTCCTGCTCTAACTGCTGGGCATGACTGCCTGCATCCCAGTCACTGACAACATCTATCAGAGCCAGGCAAGCCACTATTCCTTTTACTTACCCAGAACTTATCCCCGATAATGTCACGGCTAACCTGGTGGCTGAACTTTGTGACTTTGTCCTTACCCATAACTATTTTACATTTGGGGACAATGTATACCTTCAGATCAGCGGCACTGCTATGGGTACCCGCATGGCCCCACAGTATGCCAACATTTTTATGGCTGATTTAGAACAACGCTTCCTCAGCTCTCGTCCCCTAAAGCCCCTACTCCACTTGCGCTATATTGATGACATCTTCATCATCTGGACCCATGGCAAAGAAGCCCTTGAGGAATTCCACCATGATTTCAACAATTTCCATCCCACCATCAACCTCAGCCTGGTCCAGTCCACACAAGAGATCCACTTCCTGGACACTACAGTGCTAATAAACAATGGTCACATAAACAGCACCCTATTCCGGAAACCTACTGACCGCTATTCCTACCTACATGCCTCCAGCTTTCACCCTGACCACACCACACGATCCATCGTCTACAGCCAAGCTCTGCGATACAACCGCATTTGCTCCAACCCCTCAGACAGAGACAAACACCTACAAGATCTCTATCAAGCTTTCTTACAACTACAATACCCACCTGCGGAAGTGAAGAAACAGATTGATAGAGCCAGAAGAGTTCCCAGAAGTCACCTACTACAGGACAGGCCTAACAAAGAAAATAACAGAACGCCACTAGCCGTCACCTTCAGCCCCCAACTAAAACCCCTCCAACGCATTATTAAGGATCTACAACCTATCCTGAAGGATGACCCAACACTCTCACAAATCTTGGGAGACAGGCCAATCCTTGCCTACAGACAGCCCCGCAACCTGAAGCAAATACTCACCAACAACCACATACCACACAACAGAACCACTAACCCAGGAACCTATCCTTGCAACAAAGCCCGTTGCCAACTGTGCCCACATATCTATTCAGGGGACACCATCACAGGGCCTAATAACATCAGCCACACTATCAGAGGCTTGTTCACCTGCACATCCACCAATGTGATATATGCCATCATGTGCCAGCAATGCCCCTCTGCCATTTACATTGGTCAAACTGGACAGTCTCTACGTAAAAGAATAAATGGACACAAATCAGATGTCAAGAATTATAACATTCATAAACCAGTCGGAGAACACTTCAATCTCTCTGGTCACGCAATCACAGACATGAAGGTCGCTGTCTTACAACAAAAAAACTTCAAATCCAGACTCCAGCGAGAAACTGCTGAATTGGAATTCATTTGCAAATTGGATACTATTAATTTAGGCTTAAATAGAGACTGGGAGTGGCTAAGTCATTATGCAAGGTAGCCTATTTCCCCTTGTTTTTTCCTAACCCCCCCACCCCCCAGACGTTCTGGTTAAACTTGGATTTAAACTTGGAGAGTGGTCAGTTTGGATGAGCTATTACCAGCAGGAGAGTGAGTTTGTGTGTGTAGTTTTTGGAGCGGGGTGAGGGAGTGAGAGAACCTGGATTTGTGCTGGAAATGACCCACCTTGATTATCATACACATTGTGAAGAGAGTGGTCACTTTGGATGGGCTATTACCAGCAGGAGAGTGAGTTTGGGGGCGGAGAGTGAGAAAACCTGGATTTGTGCTGGAAATGGCCCAACTTGATGATCACTTTAGATAAGCTATTACCAGCAGGACAGTGGGGTGGGAGGGGGTATTGTTTCATGGTTTCTGTGTATATATAATGTCTTCTGCAGTTTCCACGGTATGCATCCGATGAAGTGAGCTGTAGCTCACGAAAGCTCGTGCTCAAATAAATTGGTTAGTTTCTAAGGTGCCACAAGTACTCCTTTTCTTTTTGCAAAGACAGACTAACACGGCTGTTACTCTGAAACCTGTTTTTGTGTTGTGATACAGGAGGGCCGGGGAGCAGTAGGTGAGTGCTAGAGGGGAAATATATAAGCTCAAGGCTAATTAAGGCGTGGTTCCCTGTAGACTAGGGAAAGTAGCTGCAGGTTAATTGGAGCATCTGCGGTCAATTAAGGCCCTGTTAGGAACCTAATAAAACCCCCTGCATCAGGCAGACGGAGGAGGAGGAGGGGAGCTTAAAAGTGTGGTGAGAGATTTGGAAGACTTGAGAATTGGAGTAAGGGAGACCCCGCCTAGCAGGACAGGGAGACTTCCTTCTCCCCAGCATCTAAGGATGGAGGGTAACCCCACCTAAGGAGGATGAGGGTAAGAAACCTGCAGGGGTTGAGAGGGGCTGGGACTCAGAGTGAGGAGCAAACCCAGATCCCTCTCCTGCTTCCCTCCTCTACCATCTTCCCAGGCTAGTAGTGGGGCCCTTGGCACCCAAGAGCAGGAGCAAAGGGTGGCATCTTAGCTCCCCGCCAAGAAAAGCGCAGGACCCACCAGACTAAAATTGGCCATCTTGCCACAGTGTCACTGACCAAACCTTCTCTCTTCCCTCTCCATTGCTGTGCAAAGGGTGAGCATTCAGCTTCTGCTTTCCTGCCTCCTCAAAAATAGCTGAATTGTCCCCATATGCTTGTCGTCCCATACTGACTTGGTGTGAGGCACCTGGCTATGGCCTTCTCTTAGCAACAGACAGCCTTTCTACGCCTGGCAGGGGTTGGGTCCCAAACTGCACTGGTCACAGGCAACACAAGCACCCCCTGCTAGGCCTGTGCAGATTAGGGATAGATATACTTCAACCCCCAAGCCCTCCGAGCACCTCCCCAGAGTGTCCAGACCCTTTTCCACTGGACACGCGCAGATTCCACAGATTGACCGCTTTGAAAGAAGCAATTCCACTCACTCCCCTGCCCCCCACCTTCAAGTCAGATCACTCTGTGTGACATAGCCCTTAGATATATTTATAGTGAAAACAACTAAAAGTTTATTTAACAAAGGATAGAGATTCAAGTGATAGCAAGTAGAAGTATTGGAAACAAATGGTTACATATAAAATCAAAGTACATGTTCTAGAGGTAATTAACTATATTTCTGGATGTAATTAACTACATACTTTCATATCTTACAGCGCAATGCTCTCCCAAAGTCATTCCAGAATCTTACAACCAGGCTTGGCTGTGATTTTTTATTTATGAGACGAGTCACGCTGTCAGCTTGCCTCCTCAGTGAAAGACCCTGGGTGCCTATTTGCACCCCTAGATATGTCAGAACAATCCATCTTTCTTATTCATGAACAGGATGCCCCCCTGCTGGTTGTATTTTTCGTATACACACCTTTCTTGTTGATTTCACAATCTCTTAATCAGCACCTGGCTCATTGTACAAATCGGCATATATTGGGGAACACAATGGTCACACAGGTAGAAAAGCATCTGTTGCCTCTTTTCTAAAAGGAACCTGCTGAGACAGGTCACCTCCTGGTTACCTGCTTTTGGAATATAATTGTCACTAGAGGCACAATTCCTTAAATATTATCTGTACACACATTTTTGCAGTGATTATGATGACCAGTGGGCATGCAGAGATCTCACATGCCATCCTGTGGTGAGCTATTGTACATATATCCAACCCAGGGGGTCACTGTAAAATTCTGTGAACCCCCTGTTCCCTATACCAGTTGGCACCAACAGGTTCCTGGGTCACAGAGGGAAAGTGGATTGGGATCAGTGATGCATATTGCAGGAAAAAACCTGAATCTAGCAATTTTGCAAATACCCTCAATGAGGGTAACATATAATTAAATGACCTAAACAAAAATGGAATAAATGACTTGTTCTTCCATGTTCTGACAACACTGGCTCCAGCTCCACTCTGGAATGTGGTCCTCAGTGAAAAATCTTTGAGAATATATCGAAGTTATAGTTAATATTCACACCTAAAGAGCAATGGGCATTTTATAGCTGTTGACAACCATTGTGCAAGAAGCAGCTATTAGCATCTTCAAGAAGCTCTTTTATGGGAGGTTGGTATATAACATTTAATGATAATTTCTTTTCTACCTCCTATAAACGGAAGGCTGTGTGAAGCAGATGAGTTAATGGAAGCTGTCTGTCACTGATGAAAGGTTCAGTTCATTATATGCAGGAGTGGGATTTTTTTCACTTTATTTTACATACAATTCCATAATTTCACCAAGAAGGGTCCAATGTTAGCTGACACGCAGGTAGAATTTCAACACCTCTCGAGTCCGTAATGCATGGATTGCACACATGGGCACAGGGAAATTCCTTTTGGTTGATTCTCTGCAGTACCTTGAGAATTCTTACAACTCAGAAGGTTCTCATAACTTTCCTCTTCAGACAGAAATCATATGTTGTCATACGGCGTAGAGTAAAGCGCTGTTAAAGGCTAGTCATAAAAATACCACTAGACTTGTAGATAAACCTAACTAGTAAAGGAAAAACAAAGTATGTGTTTCTGTGTGTGGTGTGCTAATATCCGTCTCTTTTTATCAGGTGTTCCAGTACTATAAGCCAGAGCACGATGGCTTTGATAAATATTTAGCTATACAGGTACAGTACCCAGAAAGCATACAGATGTTATCGTTAAACATTTACATTATATAGTAATGGGGCTACAGCACTGTTAGTTAAGTGCTGTACAAACACATAAGACACTGTCCTGATCACAAGGAGTTTACAATCTAAATTATTGCTAAATGCATGACAAAAATATTTGAGTAGTGTCTACTTTGTATATTTCTGATTGATCATAAAACTCTGCACTTCTGCTGTTCTGCTTTTTTTCCTGATGCTTCTGCATCTGCTACCATAGCTCTGAAAATACTAGCTGACTAAGTGTTTTTGAGGCAGACTCTTTGGGACTGTTGTCAAAAAGTAGCAGCTCTCGCCCTCCCTAAATCTGGATGTTTTGGGGTGTCATAGATATAAATGTAGGTAACATGGGGTCTGATCCTGTGAGGTGCTGAGTGTCTTCAACATTCACTGACATGCTTAGCACTGTGCAGAATCAGGCCTCTTTTATTGAAGGCCTGTCGGGGGGCGGGGAAGCCAGTTCAGAATTACAGCCTGGAGGCTGGCATGCCAAGGTCTGATCCTGCTTCCATGGAAAACCCTGGCAAAGCTCCATTTGGTTTTCAGGAGAGCAGAATCGGCCCCTCCGACAGCAGCTTCCTTCATATGTTGCTGCAGTGCTGCGTGTGGTGAATAAAATGAGCGCGGAGTTATTTGCGAACTGTGCTGTGGGAAGTGATTGCAGACGTGCTCGAAGCAGCGGGCAGGGCAGCACTGCTTCATCCTGCTAGCAAAGAGGAGCTGCTGCCGCCTTAGGGGAGTTGAATTACAACAGTCTGAAGTCAAGCAGGGGGATCCCAGCCTTTGGACCTTGTGGTCTCTTCCCCCTCATGTAAAAACAAGTCTGGATTTGCCGGTGTGGCTTGTGCTCTTCTGCAAAAGGTCTAGGTCAAGCTTTTCAGAATTGGGGGCCTAAAATTAGGGTCTTAAATCCATATTTGGGCAGCTATGTAAGTGACGTGATTCTCAAACATGCTGAGAACCCAGCAACTCCCATTACAGAAAAACCCAAACCAGTTCGGATAGTTTACATTTGGCTGTCTTGCAAACACACATGAACAGAGCCTGTATGGGGTTATTATTATTGGGCCAAACTCAAATGCTGCTTACCTTACTCACTTCAGTGGGACTGCTCCCAGGAGTAAGACAAGCAAGCTTTGGCCAACACAAATACAGCAGAAGAAGCAGGGCCCAATTCTGCTGAACCTTACTCCTGATATAGCCTCTTAGAATCATAGAGTTGGAAGGGACCTCGGAGGTCATCTAGTCCAACCCCCTGCTCAAAGCAGGACCAATCCCCAATTTTTGCCCCAGATCCCTAAATGCCCCCTCAAGGATTGAACTCACAACCCTGGGTTTAGCAGGCCAATGCTCAATCCACTGAGCTACTGGGTATAAAACATTTCTGAATCCCAGTGGCTCCATTTTACCCATTTGGTAAGCTCCCAAGGGCAGAGACCAGGGGCCAGATTCCATGTTACCTGTCCCTTTTGTGCACATTTACACCAATGCAAAGTGGGTTAAATGCAGCTATTCTGATTTAGAAGTGTCTTAAACCCATTTTGTACAGGTGTAAATGGCTACACAAGGTGCAGGCAAAATGGAATCAGGCCCTCAGTCTCTGCCCTTAGGAGCTTACAGACTAATCAGGGACAAGACACAGAGGATGAGGAACCAATATACAGACCGTTGTTGGCCCAGGTTGTGCCCCTGAGATCTGTACGCAGAGGCGCTCTTCTCCTGCCCATGTGGAAGGGAAGGGGCAGTTGCTCTGCAGTCCACTCGCCTTTGTAAATGGACTTGTTCAGGGAGTTTTCCATTCCGTCAGCATTGTCTGCAGGATAAATTAAGCTGACTTCCTTCCACTCTAACCAGGATATCAAATTTAACAAAGCAAAAATGAATTTGTTTAAAAAAAAAAAAAAAGCGAGGGGGAAAAAAAGTGATTGAAATGCCTTTGCAATTAGACAATGGGACCAGGATGAATTCAAGACAGGAAATAAAAGTCTGGGCAAATACCCCCTGGCCATTTATTCCAACCTACTCCAAAAACGTGCCTGTAAAGCTAAGCTAGAAAGGTTGATAGTTTCACTAGGAGGCTTCTGTAATTGGGTAGCTAGTGACTAAAATCTAAATACTTATGTAATTACTGCTTATAGGCTGATAAGCTGCATGCATATACCTGACTACAGCATTAGTGGGACCTATTCATTTCTGGGTTGGTGCAGCTATAAAGGTGAAGGGAAGAAATTCTCAGACACCACAAGAACATGCAGGGTCCCTTTGCAGTATTTATGGAGCATAGGATAATATCCTGGAAAGTGTGGATTCTGTTAATCTTTCCAGAAGGGCTGAGCCTGGCACAAGCGCTGAGTGTGAGGGAATACCCCTTCCCAATCCCTGAGCTACTGGGAACTGCTGTAACCAAAAGTATACGTTATAGCCAGTGGCTGGGTTTGGGCTCCAGCTGCAATGTCTCCACTAGCCATTCTGGTAGCCAGAGCTAGAGCTGGCCACAGTTTTTTGAAAGAAAAGCTTTTTCATTGGAAAATGGCTTGTTTTTCAGAGACAGACTTTTTGTGAAATACTTGGTTCTCAAAATTTTCCGTTCCTCCCTCAGAAAAACAACCCCAAACACTTCCAAGTTGGGGTTTTTCCATTTTACTGTTCTCCATTTTTTCTTTCCTCCCTGGTGTTTCTTCCTCTTTCAATGGGAAAAGAGAAAAAGGGAGGAAGAAAAGGAGGATGAGGAAGGAAAGCAAAATCCAAAACGTAAAAGTTCCCAAAAAAAGAAAAAGCAGGCTTCTTCGCAAACTCTGACCTGAAAATAATTAGGAAAATTTCAAAACTACTTTGGCTGTTTTTCAACCAACCTCTGTAGGAATTGCCTCTGACATGTCCTTTGTGTGACTCCTGTGCACAGGAGACTACAGCTGGTTCTCAGCGCCTTTCAAGGAGGCCTCCTGTACCTGGATGTTGCAGCTGATGGACAGCGCTGTCAGCACAAACTGGCCGAAGCACAGGGATGAATTCCCTTCTACCATTGCCTTCCAATGGCTAGAATATCAGATCTACTTAGGCTGTGTCTAAACACACAAGTTATACAGCTTTCATTAGAATGGTCTAGTTAAAGTGGTACACACACAGCGTGGTTGTAGTGACACACTATAAAAGTGCTTATGCTTGTTTAGTTTATTCTGGTACGGAAAGGGGAATAAGCTATACTGCAATAAGGCACTTTTATACCGATATAACTGCATCGGCAGGAGGGATTGTACCAGTATAACGATACCATTTTAAAAATCTGCGCCCCTAACAAAATAGCTAGACTGGTACCAAAAACCACATGTGGAGCATGCCTCGGTGTGAGCAACCCTCCCGCTAGGGACTCCAGCTTGCAGAGGACTAAGCCCCAGTACTACTGCAGCTGAAAGACGTTAGCTGCACTGTAACAGCCGGGGGGGGGGGGGGCCTCTGCTTCTGGAGCACTTTTATACCGATATAACTGCATCGGCAGGAGGGATTGTACCAGTATAACGATACCATTTTAAAAATCTGCGCCCCTAACAAAATAGCTAGACTGGTACCAAAAACCACATGTGGAGCATGCCTCGGTGTGAGCAACCCTCCCGCTAGGGACTCCAGCTTGCAGAGGACTAAGCCCCAGTACTACTGCAGCTGAAAGACGTTAGCTGCACTGTAACAGCCGGGGGGGGGGGGGGCCTCTGCTTCTGGAGCAGCAAGGCCCGAGCTCTTTTTTCAGAGACTCTGAAATCCTGTGCTTGCCTCTTGTGCAGAATGAGTGTATGATGAGAGCATTTTAGCACTTGCTTTGCACTGGTGTAGATGACTAGGCAAGGAGCAAGACAGTGGAGGACTAGCTCCGAAGTGCCCATATTATCCCTTGTTTGTTTTAATACTAAGCAGAATAGCTGATGATTGAAAACTTTGTGGCTACAGCGTCATTGTCACAACATATTCATTACTAGATAATGGATGGTACTCCCTTTTTTAGGTAAATGACGGCTCCCTTTCATTTCTATGGTGACTTCATAATAATGTTTGAGGCTACCTCTAGTGGCCCATAGAGGGAACATGGGACCTGCAACTACAGTCAGCTAAAGGAGTTCTCTTTCAGAAGTTGGATTGGCCTGTGTCTCTAGAACTGAAGAAGCAGAGTCCTAATCCCAGCTCCCAAAGAGTTTGTCTGTCTGAGCCCTGTATAATTGTGTTAAATGAGCATATTGTAATTCTCAACTTGAATGCAGCTATTCCAGGTGAGATCAGAATCCAACCTGGTGCAGGCAGAAATTGTAGTGCCATGTTGGGGGCTGGGCAATCACATCACCTCAGTGATATTATTTGGCATGCTAGCTGCCTTCCTTTTGAGCGAAATGAGGCAACTGGAACAATTATAGGCCCCTTTGCTTAGTGATTGCTGAAACAATGGAAAACTACTGTTCAAGGGCTAGACCGTATGCAAGCCTGGGCAGTGGCTGAGCTATGCAGCCCAAGGGGTTTCCTGGGGATCTGATGCAGAAGTGGGGGATTGAGTTGACTGCAGTTGCATCTGTGTGTGAGAGACAAGCAGTAGAAGAACCACAGAAGGGCGCAGAGAAGGCAGCAAAGAAGCACTAGAGACAGACAGACAGAGAAACATTTGTGGCATGATCCTGAGAAAAAGTTGAGACAGCTTTTAGGTAGAGTGCTGGCTGGAAAGGGGCTTGGAACTGTGTGCAAAGAAATGGTCTCCTGTTGTCTGATTCCTATGGTGTTCAGGAAAACAGGACTCCATGTACATTCTATGTAAATAAGCAGAATTGCACCCAAGTCACATCATCATTATCTCCTTTTTCTTGGAAACAAGACCATGCAAGACCATGAATTTTGGTTAATTGCTCTGGTCACAAGGGCAAACACTTGAAGCTGGTTGAACAATTTTCAGCTAACTTTCTCTTCTGTTGAAAAATCAGCAGCCCCCCAAACAGCTGTGGCTGGTGGGTGCTGAGCACCCTCTATTTTTTTTTCCATGGGTGCTTGAGCCCCAGAGGACCCATGGAGTCAGCGCCTATGCTTGGCTGTGCTGGGGGACTCATGCTCTCCCAAAAATTCAAAAGGTTTCTTTTTCATTCCACAGTAGGGGTGAGGGAGACCTTGAAATTATACATGAAGTAGAATTGTTGTTTTGTTAGCCAGCCTTGGGAATTGTGTACAATTCTGTAAACAACGGCAATATTTCTAGGTCACCAGTCAGGGACTGAAAAGCTAGGTGAAACCTTACTGAAAGCTCTATTACAGTATACCTGTCTGCCTGGACTAAGCCTAGAGTTTGCAATGTAAAGAAGTTGCCTATAGAACTGCATTTCCATCAAGTAGAATCCTTCTGGCAGAAAAGCCAGATTTTCAATTTCTTTTCCAAAATTATCAATCAGCTAAAAAGAACAACAAAAGCCCCTTCACATGTACAATTCCACATTCTGTGTGAAATTGGGAGAGCAGATTTAACTTCAAAGCAGGCAAAGAAAACTCCCTGCAGAGTTCATAGAAGGCAGACAAAGGGGCGGGGAGAAGGGGGAAAACCAAGAAAGATCACAGCTCACCAACTTCAGAGGCTGAAAGGCTTTTTCAGAACAGCTGGGAGCCAAATAAGCATGTGAGGCTTGTTGTGGGTGAGGAGAGATGTCAAAAACACCAGAATCCCCACTCCAGTGTGTATCTGTGGTTTGTTTCCTGATTACCTCTCTTATAGCAAAATTGACTGGAACAGAAAGTACCAGAAAGAGGTATTGAGTTAAGTCTCGTAGCGTGGCCAAATGCTCCAGCTTCAAGTAGCTAACGTATTCCCTCTTTCCTGTGTGTCCTAACCCTTGGTCAAACTTTGCTGTGTGCTGTTAGGCCCTGATTCAGAGCCTTGTAAAGTCAATGAAAAGACTTCCACTGACTGCAGTGGGCTTTGGATCAGCCCCTTAAACAGTTCCCATCAGCTGTGATTTTATCATTATTACCTGTCACTGGATTTTCCTGTAAGGCATTGCTATGTGCTTTTAAACACCTTGACACACTTCACCTCAGAGGCAGATGGATTCCAATGGTGGGTGAAGTGATTCCTGGCATAACCAGAAGAATTCACTGCTGACAGAGAGGCTTGGATTTATTTTCTATTTTTGTGAACCTTTTTTTGAGGAGAAATGGCTCTTCAATCCAAACAAATTTTCACTTTGGTCAAAATGTTCTGTGTGGTTTTTTTTTTTTCTTTTTCAATGAAAAACCAAAACCTGAAAGACTTTTGGGTTTAAGAACCTAAACATTTTTTTCAATTTTCCAGTTTTTTCCTCTCCTTTCTCTCCCTTATTTCCATAGGGAAGCAAACCTGAAAACCAAATACTTTTTTCTTTAGTTGAAAAACTGAAAAATTAAGCAAAAACCTTCAAACAAAATAAATGCTTTTCATTTTAAATGTTTTGCATTTTAGGTCCAAGCGTAAAATTTCAATAGGGCCCAAGTGAATTAACATAAGTGCCTAATTTGGGCTGACGATGGTCCCTGCACACATTTAGATCCAAATGTTCAAACATAGATGTCTAGGTTTAGGCACCTGAACCCCAGTTTAGGCCCTGATTCAGCAAGGTAATTAAACTGGTGCCTTGCTTTAAGCACATGAGTAGTCCCATTTGCTTAAGTATCTCACTGAACCAGAGCCCTAGGTATTTAAGTAAAATTGACTTGATTCACTTCTTCAGTAGGAGATACGGGTACTTAGCAGTGAGCACCTCTGAAAATCACACCACTAGAATGTATTAACTGCATAGGGTCTTTACAGTGACCTTTTAATACTGCTTCTCTAGTCACTGAAATTCTATTGTAATTCATTGGATTATAATCGTGCTATTAATTTTAGTACTTTAATTCATTTTAACTGCATATTGTGCAAGACGCCTAGAAAACTATTGCACTTAAGACCCATAAAAATAAATGAATAATAATCATAATCATTAGTTGCTAGTTAGGAGTGCTGCTAAGTCAGCATGCTCGGTCTCTGATGGGAATGGAAATGCTTTTCATAACTAAACAATGACCCCATTTAACTGGTTATAAGCACTAATGAGCATCAAAGGGAGTCTCAGGGCCAGCCTCCTCTCTTCACCCACAAATGTACTGGTTGAGACACAAGGCCTTCAAGGTGCACCAGGAGGTTGCAAAGTGTGGGTAAAAATAGGAGGGAATCCTAAGAGTCTATGAATATTGACCTTTTTCTCTGTGATCTTCAGTAGAGAAGGGATTTAGGTGGAGAATAGATTGCTAGTTTTGGTTTTTTAGGAACTGCCCTTTGGGTTTAACAATAATAGCATGAGTTTAGGAGCCCGCCTGGGGCTCCTCCAGATTGCTCCAACCAGTGGGCTGACTTGAGTTTGGGGCTGCTCTGTGTGCTGGTGGGTTGGCCAGGGTTTGGGACTGTTCCGGCAGGCTGGCCAGTGAAAGCAGGGGCAGGGCTGGGCCTGCCGGAAGGGGTGGGGCAGGGGGCTAGCCTCCCCAAATTGGGGGGGTGTATATGCACTGCCCATGCCAACCCTGAACATCTGCACTGTTATTTTTAGAGTGCTAACTCGAGGAATTTATAAACTGTGACCAAATCACCCCTTAAGCTTCTCTTTGTATATGACATATTGGCATTCAGAGATGTCATATACAAAACATGGAACTTGGGAGCTGCAGAGTAATCTAGAGACTGGTACGGATCCACAGCTGCCAGTGCCAGATTTTGTTGAAAAGAGGAAAAAAATGTTGTTTTGATTGCCGGCAAACCTTGGTACCTGAGAGGCATTTTCCTCTGTGAGTAATCCCAACAATCAAAACAATCTTTCCTGTTCTCTTGAAGGAGCTCAGTGTGCTTTGGAAATTAGTTCTATATACACTGAAATATAGCTACCTGGAGCACAGCAGCTGTTTAACATGATGTGGCAACACTAGACTGTTTAGGACAGGAAGTGAAGGAGGATACCATAGTCATCTGCAACAGTAGAAGGAGGCAGAAGATAATTTTACAGATTGAGAACTTGGTTGAGGGGGTCAACAAGCATGTGAACAAGGGGATCCAGTGGATATAGTGTACTTAGATTTTCAGAAAGCTTTTGACCAGCCCCGCACCAAAGGCTTTTAAGCAAAGTAAGCTGTCATGGGAAAAGAAGGAAGATCCTCTCGTGGATTGGTAACTGGTTAAAAGATAGGAATCAAAGGATAGGAATAAATGGCCAGTTTCCAGAATGGAGAGAGGTAAATAGTGGTGTCCCCCAGAGGTCTGTACTGGGACCAGTACTGTTCAACGTATTCATAAATGATCTGGAAAAAGGGATAAACAGTGAGGTAGCAAAATTTGGAGATAACATAAAATTACTCAAGCATGGGCGGCGGGTGAACCCCCGCTCTGGGGAGGCTAGCCTGCTGGCCACGCTCCCTCCGCCTGAGGCCCCGCCCCCTCCCCTGCATGCTGGAGCCCCAACCTCCCCCATAACAGAGGAGCCTTGAGGGCTCCCCACAACTAGAGGAGCCACACCGAGCTGAGCCACCATGAGCTGCTGGGCCGGCTCCAGCCACGCTGTCCCCATCAAGCTACTGGCCGAGCCAAGCCACCAGCCACCCTGAGCGCCAGGCCGGCCCCAGCCAGTCCCAGCACATGGAGCCATCTCACTCCTGCACCAGACCCTTCCGCCCACTGCTGGCTTGCTGCATTCCCCCTTCATTCCCCACCCCCAGGAGGAGGGACACTGCAAGCAGTGGCAGGCAGGGAGGCAGCAGCAGACGGTGGGGGCCTTGGAAAAGGGATAGGGGCAGAGCCAATGCAGCCCAGGTGTCTGGCGGTGGGTCGGTGGCAGCTGTGCCAGGGAAGGCTGCCTATTATACCACCCCCCCCAATGTACTCAAGATAGTTAAGTCCCAAGTAGACTGCGAAGAGCAACAAAAGAATCTCACAAAACTGGGTGACGGGGCAACAAAATGGCAGATGAAATTCAATGTTGATAAATGCAAAGTAATGCACATTGGAAAACATAATCCCAACTGTACATATAAAATGATGGGGTCTAAATTAGCTGTTACCACTCAAGAAAGAGATCTTGGAGTCATTGTGGATAGTTCTCTGAAAACATCCACACAATGTGCAGCGGCAGTCAAAAAGGCGAACAGAATGTTGGGAATCATTATGAAAGGGATAGATAATAAGACAGAAAATATCATATTGCCTCTATAAATCCATGGTACGCCTACATCTTGAATACTGCTTGCAGATATGGTCGCCCCATCTCAAAAAAGATGTATTAGAATTGGAAAAGGTTCAGAAAAGGGCAACCAAAATGATGAGGGGTATGGAATGGCTGCCATATGAGGAGAGATGAATAAGACTGGGACTTTTCAGCTTGGAAAAGTGATGCCTAAGGGGGGATATGATAGAGGTCTATAAAATCATGACTGGTGGAGAAAGTAGATAAGGAAGTGTTATTTACTCCTCTTCATAACACAAGAACTAGGGGGGTCACCAAATGAAATTAATAGGCAGCAAGTTTAAAACAAACAAAAGGAAGTATTTTTTCACACAGTGCACAGTCAGTCTGTGGAACTGTTTGCCAGAAGATGTTGTGAAGGTCAAGACAATCACGGGGTTCAAAAAAGAACTAAAGTTCATGGACGATAGGTCCATCAATGGCTATTAGCCAGGATGGGCAGGGATGGTGTCCCTAGCTTCTGTTTGCCAGAAGCTGGGAATGGGCAACAGGGGTGGATCACTTGATGATTACCTGTTCTGTTAATTCCCTCTGGCGCACCTAGCATTGGCTACTGTCGGAAGACAGGATACTGGGCTAGATGGACCTTTTAGTCTGACCCCATGTGGCTGTTCTTATGTTCTTAGTTAAATAGATTGAGCTCCTTGAGTCTCACGATAAGGCATATTTTCTAATCATTCTTGTGGCTTGTCTCTGAACCCTCTCCAATTTGTCAACATCCTTCTTGACTTGTAGACTCCAGGACTGGAAACAGTATCCCAGCAGTGATTGCACCAGTGCCAAATACAGAGGTAACATAACTTCCTGACTCTCAGTGGCCATGACACACTAGTGGCTGAAACACAAGGACTTGAGGGTGCACCAGGAGCTTGCAAAGTATGGGCAAAGCCAGAAGGGAATCCTAAGAGTCTGGGACCTTTAGATTTAGATTTAACAAGTCAAAAAGAGGATTAGAACATACTGCTGAGTTAAAATTGCTGAAGCAACTTTGTCTTCGGGAATTTCTTGTACAGAATATCTAAACTTGAAATCTTAATGTTTTATTAATTCTAACCTTTTCCATTTAATTTTATAGGTTTTTTCCTTTACACTGAGATTTCCTTCTTTTTTTTTTTTTTTAATCACATAACATGTCTTGAAAGCTGTACTGGCTTTCAGAATCTGTGCTTGTAAGTCCTTTGAACTGTGTGCTCTCAGGTGCAGTATGTCTTTGTTCAATGTACCCATGTAGATCTAGGAAAATTATCTTGTACATGCAAGTTTCAATCTAGCATAATTTTTCAATCATAGCAATTTATTTTTCAAACTAAGTAAAGGCACTGCTCCACAGAAGGGCTACAGGTGAGTTCATCCTTGAGCAAAGCACCACCATAAGGCCTCTGCACCCATTAAGTCACTGGCTCTCAAAATAGGGCCCAAGAGGACTTAAGTTGTGAATAGGTATTGTGCGTCTCTGTTACTCAGTTTCAAACTCTGGCCGCTTTTGTTACAGACCTATCTAAAATTGTGAACAGATTTTTTTTTTTTTTTAAAGGAAGAATTCCCACATCCACATACCTTCAAGCTAAAAAATGGCTGTGGGAATTTTGCTTCTTGCCCCAAAAACTAATCTGTGAAAAAATTCAGCTCAAATGAGTTTGTTTCTAAATCAATGAAGCTATGAAAAACAGGGAGCTATATCTGAATGTGATTTATAACCTTAAATAAAATAGACTTTACTTAGCATGAGCTGTAAGGAAAATCAAACCTATACAGAATAAATTAAGTCACAAGAATCTGTAGCATGGTAAGAAGGATGTGCAGAATAGAAGATTAACCTTCTGAAAGATATATTCCATCATTAGAAGTAATTAAGCAAATACGTATATATGTCTACCAGAACAATAAAGAATATAAACAGAAAAATCAAGATGTGGAAGGCTTAATTGTTCAGTAACCATCATCATTAAATCTATTGCATGTAAATTATATAATGTGTGCTGAGTTTCCATTACAATTCTATTCAGCCAGGAGATCATTTGTCAAAATTAATCATATAAGATGGAACAACACACAGAGGTGAGAGAAATCCACCTGGAATTGTAATTAAACTTGAAATAATGATTATTGTATTGCTGAATCCACTGACTGCATCAACATTAATTTCCTCTTTTTTGCCAATATGCTCCTTGTAAGAAGACCAAACATAATGGCAGCTATAAGGTATGAAATCACTGTGAAAATACTCTCTCCTCCTAAATAATCTCCAAAAGAACCCCCAAACCCAATGGAATTAAACTGGATATTCACATATGCATGGAGACAAGATGGCCTGATTTTCATGTATAATAAGGGAATGTTTACATGCGGGAAATTGACCACAATAGCAAAATCTTTCTATTTAATTCAATACTTTAAATGTATTCAGCTACATCAGAAGGTATAAGAGAACATTGTATAATTGCCTGTGTCTTTTAATGAAAAACTAAAGATGGTATTTTACGATTATTCCAAGTGAGGAAAATGCAAAGATACAGAGCAAAGATAGGTAGGTGGATAACCTAGGCTGGTGTAAGAAATGGTATTTTTGAAACTTGTATAAATCTTGTCACTTGTTTTGAAGTATTTGTCTCAAAAATACATACCAGATGAAAAGTACAAAAAGAAGCTATTAAAAGAAAGCAAAGATAGTAAGAGCAATAAAAACATGCTCTTTGATAATTTGTGGGCTAAGAAACAAAAATGAAAGGACTAGCATGCAAAATTATCTCACTTTTGGAGAAAGATCTAAGGAACCTTTCACTCTTCTTTGAAATGACAGCCTTAATATACTTCCATAGCATTATGGGGGTCTCTTCCCTATCACCCCTTTCCAACAAACACATACATGAAAAAACTCCTTTAATGTAATCCTTTAAACAGAGGGTCTTTTGTTTTATAGCCATGCAAAGAAAACTTCAAACGAGCCATTTCAAAGAGGGATTGTAGCTACTGCTTTGAAGAAATCATTGTTCACCGATATTCCAGATTATCCAAATGCTTCTTTGCATTAAATATTACTTAACTGCCAGTACAGTTAATTGAGAAGATATATGATTAAGTTTTCACATATTACACAAGCTTCTAATTGTGGATAAAGCAAAATTTTCAGTGCAGAATTATCTGTCATGCTGTAGGTAAGACATCTTAATGGCTAATAGGCCATCTGATTTTGCTATGGAATTACCCACCTTTACTTTTAGGTCATGATTAGTGTATGGCCAATTCATTTCAAACTTTCCCCAATACAGTTCTAGGCTTCAATATATAGAAACTAATCTTGTGATTTCTCATCAGGGTCATCCCTGATTTTAGCATTACTTGAAATCTAAGAGAATGAGGGGAAATGATTTGGAAATAAGCAAATCTGCCAGCGCTGACACTGACCAATATGAATTGGATTCTTCCCACTATATGTTGGAATAATTGTAAAATACCATCTTTAGCTTTTCATTGAAAGACACGGGCAGTTATACAATGTTCTCTGTAATACTTTCTGATGTCGCTAAATACAGTCAAAGTACTGAATTAAGTGGAACGATTTAGCTTTCATAAACTATGGAAATAGTCTGTCCTTTTTTCCCCAAATCCTTGCCACTTTCATCACTACGCATTACACAGCTTACTCTAATCTTTTGAGAAAAACCACCAGCTGTTTATTATTCTCATGAGAACTACTGAAAACTAATAATGAGTAATCTAATTTATTTGACAGCAGACTTTGATCTTTTGGAAATATACGTCCATCAATTATTTCTAAGAGTCACATGATTGATTAAAAATGCTTTCCTATAAGCTTTCCATAGGTCTAGATAGTCCAAAGATTGTGGGCAAATAACTCTCCTTTGCTGACAATGTGTATTTATAAAGTACTTTTCTTCACAAACGATCATAAAGCACTTTACAAGCTACACAGCCATCACTTCGCCCACTGCCGAAATGCAGCCACCTCAGGTTTAGAACAAAGCAACTATTTACCAGCGCATAGTAACGTTATACAGCAATTTAAGGCAGGACATGAAGAATACCGTGTCCACTTGGAACTTCAAATTAAATCTGGGCAAGTGATGTGTGAAACAGGAAAAGGTGTTGCACTGTAAATATACAAATGTCCTAGAAAAGAATGGCTTAAGTCTAGCTATAGGACTAGGGACATTTTTGGTTGAAAACATAGATATTGCAAAATCAGAAAATCCTTGGCTAAGGTTCCAAAATTAACTTTATCTGTGTGTTAGTCCCCAGCTACCCACTGCATATGAGCAGAAGTGGTTATATTTTGGTGGTGGAAGAAGAGATCTCTATACATTTCTCTTCTGCTTCACAGAGGGACTGGGGCTCATCTGATGTTTATAAAACCCTTGGAACCCTCAGTGAAAAAAGGCTACAGAAATGCAAAGAATTATTATTAATAATACATTTCTAACCCTCTCGACCGAAACTTTCTATGTTCCAAACATACCCGTGGTTGTGCCTTTTGAATAATCTTCACTCAGAATGTCTGAAATCCACTTACAAACAGCACTTGGGCTCTTAGTCACCCACCGCTAAATTGTGATACCTTTACTCAGATTGAGTAGTACCTTACACCTTGAGTTGTCCCACTGATTTCATAGGTGATGCTACCCAAAATAGCACCACCTAGTATTAAGGTTGCCTGACACTTCCCACTATAAGACCCTGTTTTCAGTTGCTTATAACTGTACCAACCTTTAATTATTCAGGCTGAGATTTTCCTTGCCTGGTGCTTGCCTCACACTGAATTTTTCTGGCAAATTTGAGCCAAAAACAGTTCAGCTGTTTTTAAGAACAAAGCTAAATAAAAATTATGGTCTCTTGCCTATGTTAAAAAATTCTTTGGAACAGACTTGAAATGTGGCTGGCATAGCCTTTGTGTCAGGTATGTGCCTTTAACCATCCCAGTGCAAATAAGTCCAAATATGGCCAATTTATAAGCTTTTGAAAAATTGCACTTTGCACATATACTTACAAAAGCTTTGCAACTTATTTCCCCAAGGATTCTCTCTGCACTGAGCATGCTACAGTTTGGGGCTGAGCTGGACTTTCCCTGCAATTGCAGTTCCCAGCTCTGCCAGAACTGAAAGCCAGGAGCCTATCTCTCTTGTGCTTTCGATGACCCCACTGCTGGGACGTGGAAAGTGAGACTTGCTAGGTGAGGAGAATGGGACAGGGATGAGGAGCCAGGGATGGGGAAGAGAAAGAACTGGGACAGAGGCAGGTTGGATGAGTAGAGGCAGAAGCTTGGGGGAAATGAGCAGAAGAGTCTGTGCCCACTAGAGAACACTCCTTTCCAGGGCATAGAATGGAACCCTAGAGTCCCATGTCTCGCCATTCTTCTGTTGTAAGCAAGTATCTGTGAAACCCTCTGGCAAACCCTCTCATCCCCATCTAGTGCAGGTCCACAAAGAGGATGACAATCTACTGCTGCTATCAGTTACTCTGTTAGCTCACGTGGCAGAGGTCCGTGCAATGGATATAAAGTTTACGACCTGCTGATGACCCATGTGGGTGTCGATCTGATGCTACATAATGGAATTTCGGTATCACATTGCATACGCACAAGGGGTTGAATTAAGGCAACCTGGATGCTTGATTATGCACCCTTAAAAATGTCCTTTTAACATTTTGTGTATGTAATATATGTAATCTTTTGTTATTAGCTCACACAGCTATGCTAACACAACAATGCACTGTGACTAACTGGTTAGAGAGTTTGTGTCTGTATATACCGCTTAAAGTTGAGGGCAGGGGTGTGTGCGTCTGAGCCCTGCCCCGCCAGGCCTGCAGCAAAGGCTCCATCTGCTGGAGGAATTCAAAGGCAGGGAATTAGCTCATTTGGGTAGCAGAGCTGGAGGTGAGCACACCTGCAGTTCCAGCAGCGCAGAGCCTAAAGACTCTGACACAGCTGCCCAAAGGGGCTGTCCCTGTGGGAAGGGAGGACTCACCCTAGAGACAATCTGAGAGGGCAGTATCCCGCATCTCCCCTGCCTGTAGACTCTGGACAGTGGTAACCCCCTCTTGCTTATTTTGGTTTGGACTTCCCCAATAGGGAAAAGCCTTGGACCAAGCTGACCTGGAGGCCAGGGGGAGAACAAGAGGAAGAAGCCCAGGGGGAACAGCATTCCTTGGTTGCCAGACCACTGGTAGCCCAAAAGGCCCTGGGTCGGAGCCCAGGGGAGTGGGAGGGCCCGGGCTCCCCTCCCTATAACCCCCTTGGCAGTCAGGGGTTGAGGCCGTGACCACTAGCCCACCGTCCCCAACCAGACCCTGAGTGAGGACCATTAGAGTTGCTTATATAATTTTGTTGGCACCCAAATAGCACAGGGCTTGTATCTGCACAAGAGGCAATGCTACACACTAGCAGGGTCTAGACTTTCTGGCAGGAGGGCCAAACATAGTATGTCAATAAGGTTCTACCTTAGGTTCAGGCAGAGCTAGCTGAGTTCCTATCCTGCTTTCCCTGGAGCTCCCATACTCAGCAGGGGAGTCAGCAATGGAGCAGTCAGAGCCACCTCCCTCCCTGTGATGCTGTAAACAGCTAGCAGAGGAGCTGCTGAGCAGGGGTAGAAAGGAAGAGACCTGTACAAAAGGTTAAACTAATGGGAGAGAAGGAGGAAGTACAGCCCACGCACGTCTGCTAAAAGCAGAGAGAATTTTTCTTCTCCCTGGTTCCCCACAATTGCCATCTCCACCTTGGCGGGAGTAGTGAGAGCTGTCCCTTCTATACAAATGCACTTTAACAACTGCCTAAAAACCCTTTAATGCTCTTCCCCCATGGATCAGGAGGGCTCGGTCAGCTCTGAAGATCTGTCATCTACTGCCCTGTTCCTTGTGGAGTGTGTACGTGCAGCCAGATGGGGAATGGAGGATGGGTGCATGAAGTATGCAGGTCTTCTGGACACCAGTGGGGAACACGTAACCGGGTAATAAACAACTTTAAGTGACACAATCCTTGAAGCTGACTTCAGCAGAAACTAGCTTAAATAATTGCCCCACTATTCCATATGTTCCTGAGGGCCTCATATTCCTCTTGGGCTGCAAAGCATTTCCTGCCCTGCTGGGGGAACTCCACTGAAATACACTAAGTTCCTGTAGCAAATCAAAGAAAAATGCTTTACTGAAGCACAGGTAAGAGTTTTAAAGCTTCAGGACTGCAGCTGCCAATGCACGTGTTGCTAAACCAAGCCTCAGCGCGTCAGATTGTTTGGCTCAGAATCATCCCTTCTAAACATATGTTTATTTGCATTGTTGAGCACTGGTAATGTATCTGGTTCCATAAGGAACATAAAAGAAGTTGTAGTTAGTGCCTTATGAAACTCTCAGTGCAGTGTTTTAAGGCAATGCCTTTACTCCCTGTTGCTTAATGCAGTGCTACTCAGGGAAATTGTTCTAGAATATCCTGTGCTACATTGTTTATTGTAATAGTAGTTTTTTTTCTTCTCATTTCCAGGCAGTAAAACAGGTTACAGCAACACAATGAGAAGTCAAAAGCCACACTGAAAAGCAACAGTGTTCATTTTGTGGATGTTTGGATCCCGATCTGAATTTCATCATTAGTCCCTGTGTCTGTGAAGGAACAAACTCAAACTCCAGCCCCAAATACCCTCCAGACTTTGGGGAAGTTTGACTCTGGGCCCACGTACGGCGGCACAGCCCCATCTTTAGTTTATAATACCTTCCACTGATCTTTGAGATAAAGTAATATTAAACATTACCTTTTGATCAAGATTTCAAGGTAACAGTTCAAGTAATGGTGTACATTGAACTGCAGATAACAAACACTAATGGGCATGATTCTGTCAGGTTTTACAGTGGTGTAACTATCAACATCAAGAGTTACTCTTGATTTACATCATCATGAGATCAGAATTTGTTCCTCTGTGCGCAAACTATTGATTTGCACAGTACAAGGAAAAGCAGTTCCAGGACACACAGGAATGTGACTGGGTAAAACACAAAGGAGTTTATTTTGTACTAATAGTTTAGGAAAGGCATTCAGACACTTCTAAAGTTAGCATATTGTGCTGCCAAGAGAAACATTGCAGCAAGTGGAAAAAATACTTTAGCTGGATAGCCATCTACCAGCAGAAATTTCCTGTTTTTCTGCCCAAACAAATACAATATGACCCGCCAAGCATATACGCACCAGTTTTCTCTGACTTCCTGCAGGATAAATACTTCTAGATCATCCAAAGCTAACATAGTCCTTTACCAAAACCAAGCAGCACCTGATAATTTGCAATTAATGTGGCACTTTCTCTTTAGTAATGATTTTCAATCAGAAAAATTGCCTTGTCTCATCCATTAGTTTTAACCTCACTCAATTATGGTAGAAATTGTCTGTTTCTTATACCAAGGTATAATTGTTCTTTCCACGGCTGCTTATGGTTCATTTTGTATATTTTGATGTGTGATGTTGACAATTTGTTTTACCGGTTACGAAACAAACGTTTTGACTCTTTTACTGTCGTTAAATTGTCTGACTCCCTGCCTTGTCTGACTCCCACAACTGTGAAAATTTAAATAGCTAAAAACTTTAAAGATGCTTTTGGGCTTTTGGGCAACTGGGAAAATTTAAATCAATGAAAAGGGAAACAAATGTTTAAAAATATTCACTATTACCATCAAAATTATAGAAAAATATTGAATTCTGCCAAGCCTAATCGTAATGCATATGCACAAGGGAACTGAACTAAGGTTGCACAGGCAACTTGAATTTTGGCATTTCCTAACTTTTCAGTGCTTGACTTTGCAACCTGAATGTTCACTGAACATAATTGTTGGGTGTATAATATATATAATTTTAAACATCATCCCATACGTGATAACACAAAAGATGAAGAGGGCTTATGCTGTTGTTGGAACATCATAAATCTGTAATGTCAAAGTATTTCAAACCATACACTATATAGTGTAAGGAAGGAACATAAATTCACTTGGCTCAATAAAATTGCCTACTGAGCCATTCTTCTTCATGCATATCAGAGTGGAAATTTTTCCCAAGGTGGATCTTTTAAGGCAAGTACCAGTAACACTTCTTCCTATACTACCATTAACACTATGCAAAGGGGTAAATTTTAAAAGTGATGCTCAGGATTTTAGTCATTATCTGATTAAAATATGACCAGATAGATGATTGTGGCAACCACTGTTACATATTTGCAGCAAATCTTATACAAAGGTTATCAAGTGAGGTGTCTGTGAAAAGGTTATGGTTTGCTGGTTATGATTATGCTATCTGTATGCATGTATCATTTTTGTGTTTGAAGTTATAAGTAAGTATTGGCTCTATACCTGGATTTCAAATGTTTGCTTCTGGAATAACATCCACAAGTAGGTAGCCAGCACATCTTGGAGGAACTATGCAAATTGAGTGGCCCATTGAAAGAACATTTAATTGACAATGGACCATGGAAGACGCCTCTCTACGCTTAATGGAATTTCTCGCTGTGACTAGGCGAAATGCATGGACATGCGACTTGCCCATGTGTCTCCAAACTCCATCTTGTTGCTGTGAGTTTCCACAGTAAGAACAATGGGATTCCCTCCACATGACAGAAGCTGGAAACACCTCCATTTTGCCTCTGTCCTGCTCAAACCTCTGGACTGATGACTTCTACTAATGGGAGCATTCTAACCAAGGGACTGAGGTCCTTCCAATGATTTGGAAGCAACCAGAGACTTAACAAGCCAGCAGTTTATTCCATCACTGCTACAAGCCTGAACCAAGAACTTTGCAATTACTGTATGTATTTGATTCCTTTAACCAATTTTAACTCTAACCTTTCTTTCTTTTTATGATTAAACCTTTAGATTTTAGATACTAAAGGATTGGCATCAGGGTGATTTTTGATAAGATGTAAGTTATATATTGACCTGGGTGTGTGGCTGGTCCTTTGGGATCAATAGAATGTTTTAGTTGATGAGACTGGTTGTAAAGAACCATTCACCTTTAAATCCAGTGTTTTCAGTGGTAATACAAGAACTGGAATGCCAGAGGAAACTGCTTGTATGACTTCTTGTTAGCCAGTGTGGTGAAACAGAAGTTCACTTTTGTTGGTGGTTTGGCATATCCTATGGGGGATACACCCCAAGACTGGTGGCTAATCTGCCCTATTTTTCAGCAGGTCGTCCTGAATTTGGCATCCTCAGTTGTGACCCACTGAGGCACAATTACACCCGCCCCCCCAAGCTCTGGGCCGGCCCCAGCACCAGAGTGAGCCGCCGGGCCAAGCCACAGGCCCCTGCTGAGCGCCGGGCAGAGACCCCCTGCCCTGAGTGCCAGGCTAGCCTATTATACCAGCTGCCCAGGTGGGTGAGTTACTAGCTCGAGTGAAAGCAAAACCCGGGCTCTAACCCACCCTCCCCCTCTGGGCAAGCTAACTTGGGTTGAAAGCACCAGTCGGGTGTGTGGACAGGAGGTGCGTGAGGGGCAATGCTAGACTGTGGGTTCGTCTACACTTCAAACAGAAGGTATGATTTTCGGCTTGAGCAGACATACTCGTGCTAATATGCTCAAAGTAGAAGTGTGGCTTTGGCAGCACCAGTGGTGGGTGGGACTAGCTGTCTTGAGTGCATACCTAGCATCTCGGATGGGATCGTAATCCGGCGGCTCCTGCTGCTTGTGCCACTGCAGCTACGCTTCTGTGTTTAGCAGACAGCTCGATCAGGACTAGCGCGGGCATGTCTCCTCGAGCTGGAAATTACGCCTACACCTTGAAGTGTAGATTTACCCTAAGAGCCTGGACTAACTCTGGAATGAAAACCTATCCCAAGTGGATAGAGGGCACTTTCATGTCACTAACCTATCATCACCTGCACTCAGGGAGCACCTGGGTGCGTTCTGCTTGATGGAACAGCATCAGCTCTGCATCCCCTCTGAGGATCAAATCATGCACACAGAACCGGACTGTGCATTGGAGGGATTTCATGGGCACTGTGGGAGAGCAGGGGGTGGGAGGGAGGAGGGGAGAAAAGATCCTTCCCAGGGTGGGCCTATTTGTCTGCATAAAGTTAAGCAGGTGTCTTAAGTCTTGGCAGGACCAGAGCCTTTGTTAGTAATCTGTCCCTTTTGCCTGAAGCTGCCATTTCAGATTATAAATCATGAAAAATTTGGCAGTGGATTAACTTGATGTAAACCACATAGCATTCCTCCTTTCACTGACGTGACCACATTGTAATGTATACACCTTTTTCATAGTGGGTTTGCGGGGGCGGGGTTAGAACACTGTGCCTCGTCGCTCACTTTTAGGATATATTGTTTTGCAATTTTTGGTAGACCAACCCAAGAATTAGAAAAACTGGTATCCAGATGTATATACACTCTCAACACACACTCTTAGCCAAATACTTGAGCAGTGGTGGCAAGAGATCACCTTATATGGGCATTCCTATAACACCTAGCAAACAGCGAACTGATTTCTTTTCCATTGACAATTCTCTCAAGCAATTATATATCTCTGTCCTAAATAGGGTGACCAGATGTCCTGATTTTATAGGGACAGTCCTGATATTTGGGGCTTTTTCGTATATAGGCTCCTATTACCCACCATTCCCTGTCCCAATTTTTCACACTTGCTATCTGGTCACCCTAGTCCTAAAAGAAACACAGAATGGCTAAGTGAAAGATTTTGGACATGAGATAGAGATCTACTCACAGTACTGTGGCTTAATGGAATTCCATTAGGAATGAATTTGACCCAGTAAGTTTCTGGAGTTGAATTCTAGTAGAAAGTGAACTTTACTTAAAGGTCTAGTCCACACTTTGATTGATTTGATTTGATTGTAATGCCTGGGAAACCCAACTGAGATCAAGGCCCCATTTTGCTAGGCACTGTACAGACACATACCCAGACACAGTCTTGCACCAAAGAGTTTACCGCTTAAATGGACAAGACAGATAAAGGGTGGAAGGCAAAGGAAGGATTGTCTATGTAGATGAAGAATTGAGGCACAGAAAAATTAAGCGACTTGCCAAAGTTCACACAGGGTGTCTGCAGCAGATGCAGGAACTGAAGACAGTTCCCCTGAGTCCTAGTCCAGTACCTTAAATAACATAATTTTTGTAAGTCTAAGAGCTAGTCTACATTGAAAAGTTACATCAGCATAGCTACCTGTTGCAGGGGTGTGAAAAATCCAAAGCCTTGAGAGATATTATTAATAGAGTTGCCAGGCGTCCGGTTTTTGACTGGAACGCCCGCTCGAAATGGGACCCTGACGGCTCCAGGAGGCAGCACCGACTGGGCCATTAAAAGTCCAGTCAGCAGCACAGCAGGGGCTTGGGGCTAAGGCAGGCTCCCTACCTGCCTGGCTCCGTGCTGCTCCCCGAAACGGCTGCCAGGTCCCTGCAGCCCCTAGGCGCTGGGGTGGCCAGGGAGGCGTTGCTCACTGCCCCTGCCCGAGTCCCAGCTCTACAGCTCCCATTGGCCAGGAGCTGTGACCAATGGGAGCTGCGGGGGGGGGGGGTGTCCTTGCGGGTCCGAAGGCAGCATGCACCGCACAGAGCTGCCTGGCTGCCCATGTACCTAGAGGTTGCAGGGACCTGGTGGCTGCTTCCTTGGAGCCGTGGTAAGCACCGCTGGGACCCCGTACCACCATTCTGTGGCCCAGCCCAGAGCCCCCTCCCGCACCCCAAACCCCTCCTCCCTGTCCCCGCTCCAGAGCCCAAACCCTCAGTGAGAGCCCTCACTCCCCTGCACCTCAACCCCTACTCCAGGCTGGAGCCCCCTCCTATACCCCAAACCCCTCATCCCCGGCCCCACCCTGCAGGCCCAGCCCAGAGCCCTCATCACCACCCCCGCATCCCAACCCACTGCCCCAGCCTAGTGAAGGTGGGGAAAAGTGAGTGGAGCGAGTGGGGGCGGGGCCTCAGAGATTGGGCGGGGCCTCAAAGAAGGGGCAGAGCAGGGGTGTTTGATTTTGTGTGATTAGAAAGTTGGCAACCTTCTAGTAGTTAAGACGACCTAATTCCCAGAGTAGCTAGCACTAAATCAACAGAAGAATTCTTCCATTGACCTAGCTATCACCTCTCGGGAAGGTGGATTACCAGTCGTGATGGGAGAGCCCCTGCCATCGGCATAGATAGCATCTACACTGAAGTGCTATGGGTACGGCTATGCTAGAGAGTTTATAGCAGCAAAGCTGCACCACGGCAGCTGCTCTAATGTAGCTGCTCTAAGCCAATGGGAGAGAGCTCTCCCGTCGGCTTAACTACTCCAGCCCCTGCGAGTGGCAGAAAGCTATGTCCACACTGGCGCTTATGTCAGTGTAACTTACGTCGCTCAGGGGGTGATACACATACAACGCTGCAGGGGTACCCGTGCAACTGTTCTCCTGTCCGCATAATAAAACCACCTTCGCGAGTGGCAGAAGCTATGTTGGTGGGAGAAGCTCTCCCACTGACACAGCACCGTGCACATGAGTGCTTAGGTTGGCATAACTTACGTTGCTCAGGGGGGTGGTTTATTCATACCCCTGAATGACATAAATTATTCTGACATAAGCTGTTGTATATGCATAGCCTACAGCGGCACTGGTGAAACTGCACTGCTGTCAGGCCTGAGGCCTGGTCTACACTAGAAAATTTGGTCGGCAAAACTACATCTCTCAGGGGTGTGAAAAACCCACACCCCTGCTTAGCGTAGGTCAGCCAACCTAAGACCCTGGTGTAGACAGCACTAGGTCGACAGAAGAATTCTTCTATTGAGCTAGCTATGGCCTCTCGGGGGTGGGGTGGATTACCTACACTGAGGGGAGAACCCCCCCCATTTGCATAGGCAGTGTCTACTCTGAAGTGCTGCAGCTGTGCCACTGTAGCATTTTAAGTGTAGACAAGCTCAGAGCCTCAAAGTCCTAGATTATGAACCCAGAAGGGGCCACTGTGATCTTTCTGACTTAGTTTGCTTTGCAATAATATTAACGTCACTTTGCACCTGGAAAGAATCTGTCATGATCAGGGGAACTCAAAGCACGCCAGTTAATCCTCAGAACCCCCCCTCTTAAATAGGTAAGTACCCTGGGTTAAATTATTTATGACCGTTCTAAACAAAATGGAATCAAGGAGGAGAAAAAAAAAACACCTAAACTTCACAAGAAAATGAAGACTGATGATAAAGTGTATGGGATCTAACCAAAATGCGGTCCGGAAGGGTGAAGAAGTCGTAACCTGGTGCTGGCCAGCCCAGGGCTATTAGAAACACAGACTCACACAGGTGCTGCAAGAGAGTCCATAAAAGCAAGGGATCTCGGGACATGAAGATGAGACTGCCCAGACAAAGGCTTGTAGAAACCTTCAGCGGCAGATCAGTTGAGTGTGATTTTTGCTGTCTGCCACCTGTTTTTGTGTGACCAAGAAATAGAGATTCCCCTCCCTGGAAAAGGGTGTCCAATGGGCTGATCCGCTGCTGTTTGTGCTGAATTGTCTCAGCAGTTTACATTGCAAAAAGGGAACCTCCGACAGTCCTAAGCCCTATGTATTAGTAGCAGCCTATTGTGTTGCTCTTGCTACCAAAGTTTCCGTATGTCTCTATAAGGCCCCAAATTGTCTGGAGTTTTCTTTGTTTATTGGGAACAAATCAAATATGCATCATTAGACAAGGAATTTTTCAGGAAAGTTTTCAAAGTCCCCCCCTTGCCTTCTGCTGTCATGAACTCCTCTGAATATATGGCCCACCTTTGAAAAATGTAAATTGAACATCCCTTTCATTTACCAAGAAATACACATTTTCCAAAGAAGTGTGTGTTTCCTTCAAGAACGCCAAATTAAATACTGGGTAAGGGTTCAAGTATATTAGTATATTATCGCTCGTTAGCAATAACTTTGCCAATTTCAATGGGCAGGAGTCAAACTTTCTCAAAGCTGCCGTTACTGCTCCTTCGGTTCATTTTATGGTTCAGTTGTGCAGCTTCTCCCTATTGTAAATCTGTTGATCTCGGAAACAGAAATGTACAGGCTTTTCTCAGGTTTCCAATTCGTAGCAAAAGTGTTTTACAGAGTGCTCAAATTTTTGCTGATTTGGATTTATAGGTGGTTCTAATTGGGGCTTTATAGAGCAGATGCTCTTGTTTAAAGAAATACAAATGTGGTTTTATACCTGGACACCAGATTCCAAACATATAAACAGCAAAGCATCTCTGTGGAATTGGGGCTCCAGGGCCAGATAGGCACAGCCCATAATCAGATGTGTGAGAGCCAAGGGACCCCATTACTCCCCTGCTTGGTCCATTATAGATTGTGACTCCAGCTGTGAAGAGCTTCAAAGGATAAACATGCAAAAGAGCAGTTGCATTTTTTTAATAATAATAATTTGTTTGCTTGCACATATACTGTGTTCTGCAGTACAAATAGGTGTGCTTTATTTGTATGCATTTTTGGTGGTTGCTTTGAAGATCTGGCCCTTAAAATCCAGTAAAAAAAGATCAATGATACCAGGTCAGATTGATTGAATCATCTCAGCCTGAATTTTAAGATGTCTCCAATGAAGGACATCTTGATAATGTGCAGACTTTTCCCAGGTATTTTGTAATAATCTGGATTGCTTCCGACCTCTTATTGATCATGCTTTGACTTTGGGAATAAACAGACAAGTTCAGGGCCGACTGATCTGGTAGTATGGGAGCAGCCCAGTATGCTTTCATAAAGAAGATCTAACTTTCAATCCTGGACTTTTTTAACTCCATGGATCAGTGAGTGCTTGAAATATTGTCGAGCATTCCACTATCTTACTGATGCTCTGATAGCATTGGCAGTAAGAATATGCCAGGGAGTGTGGATCAAATAAGACACCCCCTCCCCACAAACTTTGAAAATGTTTGTGAGCTTTGCCTATCCCCTTGCTGACAGGTTCTAGAAGTAGCTCCAATGACCCATCCTCAGTAGGAGGTGAGGGCTCCATGCCATGGGGCCTTGGAGCTATGAAGGAAGAAATGGTAGTAAAATCTATTGGGTTGATCATAAGCTTAGGAGCTAAGGAACTCCTATTCTTGCCATTGTGGCTGTGGACAAGTCGCATCAAACTCTGTATCTCAGTTTTCACATCTGTAAAATGGGGATAAGTGGTCAAACCAAGGTGTCTACCATAGAAGATTTTTGCGCTAATTAACTGAATAGTGTCTGTAGAGCTCTTTGAAATATAAGGCCAGATCCTCAGCTGACATAGTCAATTTACACTAGCTAAAGATCTGGCCCATAAAGTGCAATAGTGTTATTAAAAGAAAGAAATAGAGGCATAACTGAGGAACCACCCACATTTTTTCAGGGGAGATGTTCACCCTTTTGGGTGTGAGTGGAAGTATTTAAATAATTGTCTGTCAGGTCCATTAGATAGTAGTGATATTTATTCGTATGTTCCCAAAAGCTCATTACCACTCTAGGCTGCCCTAGGTGAAAGACATCTGAGGTTAGTTCCTGGTGACAGAACTCTGATTCACTGCTGAGGTCTTGATGGGGAAAATGACAGAAAGAACATTCTCTCTCTGCCAGTGGCTTGATGGAGTGTGTTGATGGCTCTGCTTAGTCTCACTGGGGGGGTTTTCAGCTCACATGGGTACATGCCGTTTGAGATTTGGTGATGCTGAGTATTAAAAAACATTCATAGGGGTAAGGTTAGAGGGGACGTGGAGTGGTGAATAGATTGGCAAGTCACGAGCCATGCAAATCGTTTTGTCTATATCTGCTTTTATGCTAGAAACAGTAATTCTTGCCACATAAATAAGCAGGAAGCCTTTAAAATGCTGCTTTTCATTCAAATGTGTCGTGGACTTGTAACCAAGCCTGCAGCCCTTCTGGTCTTTATGCTTGCCCATATTTCAGCTAACAGCAGCCATAGTCCTGATGTCAACTCTTTGGCGATAGCTCCCCCACCCTGTGCCCACACCTTTGACCTTGCAGTTGTGCTTATCACCCCTGCACAACTTCCCGAGGCCTTGAGGTCAGTTTTCCTACTCTTGATCGGGGGCATTCCATCCCTGATTCATCCCACCCCAGCAGTCACTGACAGATTATTAGAGAAGGAGGCCCTTAGACTTGTCTGGAAGAAAGTCATTGGAGATTCTGATGAGGTCTAGAATGGAAGGGTGCAAAAAAGGAACCTAAGCTTTAGAGGAAAGGAAGTCAAACCAGTGAGGGTTGATGGTATGCTCACTGGGAAGAGGAAAACTGGGTAACAAGTCAGGGAGGCAGGTGGTACTAATGGAAGGTTTTGCTTGTGTTTTTTGGGATGTTTGAAGTCGGGGGCAGGGTGTGTGTGTAGGGGGCAATTATGAAGATGATGGAGGGATGATGGCCCATATCCTCAAACATGTTTAGGCACCTAACTGTTAGTCATCTAAATATTCTGAGGATCTGGGCCCATGACACTGAAAGAGTCAGATGGGACTGTGGTCAAAGGTACAAGATGATGCATGAGAAGTGCACTAGATGGGATCAGGCAGATGAAGCAGTCAAAACAGAAGGGGTTACTCAAAATCAATCCTTCTTTATAAAATAATTCTGCTGTTGTTCTGGACCCTTGATGAAATACTATCAGTTGATTAGGCAGAAAAAACAAAGAACTTTGAGGCCAGCCCCTACTAAATGTGATTTAATTCAAATCTTTCAGGAATTTATATGGATCTACAAAAACAATGAGGAGTCCGGTGGCACCTTAAAGTCTAACAGATTTATTTGGGCATAGGCTTTTGTGGGTAAAAAACCACTTCTTCAGATGCATGCAGTGAAAATTATAGATACAAGCATAAATATACTGGCACATGAAGAGAAGGGAGTTACCTTACAAGTGGAGAACCAATGTTGAAGGCCAATTCAGTCAGGGTGGATGTGGTCCGCTCCCAATAATTGATAAGGAGGTGTCAATACCAAGAGAGGGAAAATCGCTTTTGTAGTGAGCCAGCCACTCCCAATCCCTATTCAAGCCCAAACTGATGGTGTTAAATTTGCAAATGGATTGTAGCTCTGCAGTTTCTCTTTGAAGTCTGTTTTTGAAGTTTTTTTGTTGAAGGATGGCTACTTTTAAATCCGCTATTGAATGTCCCGGGAGATTGAAGTGTTCTCCTACTGGCTTTTGTATGTTACCATTCCTGATGTCTGATTTGTGTCCATTTATTCTTTTACGTAGAGACTGTCCGGTTTGGCCAATGTACATGGCAGAGGGGCATTGCTGGCACATGATGGCATATATCACATTAGAAGACATGCAGGTGAATGAGCCCCTGATGGTGTGGCTGATGTGGTTGGGTCCTCTGATGGTGGGTATTGTCATTTTAAGAATGCTTGATAGAGATCTTGTAGGTGTTTGTCTGTCTGAGGGATTGGAGCAAATGCAGTTGTATCTTAGGGGTTGGCTGTAGACAATGGCTCATGTGAGGTGTCTTGGATGGAAGCTGGAGGCATGTCGGTAAGAATAGCGGGCAGTAGGTTTCCGGTATAGGGTGGTGTTTACGTGACCATCACTTATTTGCACTGTAGTGTCCAGGAACCGGATCTCTTGTGTGGACCAGTCCAGGATGAGGTTGATGGTGGGGTGGAAATTGTTGAAATCCAGGTGGAATTCTTCAAGGGCCTCCTTCCTGTGGGTCCATATGATGAAGATGTCATCAATGTAGCACAAGTAGAGGAGGGGCACTAGGGGACAAGAGCTGAGGAAGCGTTGTTCTATGTCAGCCATAAAAATATTGGCATACTGTAGGGCCATGCGGGTACCCATAGAAATGCCGCTGACTTGAAGGTATAAGTTGTCCCCAAATCTGAAATGGTTGTGGGTGAGGACAAAGTTACAACGCTCAGGCACCAGGTGTGCCGTGGCGTCATCAGGGATTCTGTTCCTGACAGCTTTTAGTCCGTCCTCATGTGGAATATTGGTGTATGGATCTAGTTTATTTAATTTATAGGAAAGGTATGATGGTAGAAATTCCTCTGAAAACTTATGAGCCAGGTCCTCAGCTTGTGTAAACCATCATAACTGCATTGATTTCAATGGAGCAATACTGATTTTCACCAGCTAAGGATATAGCCCAAAGTTCTCAGTAGAGAAGGATATCCAGAAACAGGGACCTAAAGGTTACCATGTAAAATCAGCCTTTCATTATCTAGGCACAGATGTGGCTCTGCTCCAGAAGAAGCCTGTAGCACCTTTGTAATTAATGAGGGGATTCACTAGACATGTCAATGTAGCAGATTCATGGACATTTTATCCAGTGCTCTTTCTCTAATTTACTGTTCTCGTTACAGTACGTTAGATGATATTTTGCAGCAAGTCTGAAGGGGACTAGACCTGTGCCAGCATTGTCCCAGCTCTCATGTCAGAGGCTATTAAATGTCTAATCTGATTAAATGTTGGCCTTATTACAAACCCCGTATCATAAAATGGCCAGCTAGTACTCACTCGGAAGGAAAGAGAAAATAATTTCAGTAGCTGGTGAATTCAAACCACAGAACCCTCAGAGAGAACGTTAAGGGCCCCAAACCTACGCAAAATGAGCTGTGGAAAAGGGCCTAATGCTGAAACTACAGTCAGGGTTTCAGCTAGATTCGGCTCAGCCAGAACTTGGCTGTCAATGCTATAGAAAAGGCTAGTTGACAACACCCAAATGTTGTTAAATACTTCAGAGAGACAAGGTGGGTGAAGAAATATCTTTTATTGGACCAGCTTCTCCCAATAAAAGATATTATCTCACCCATCTTGTCTCTCTAATATCCTGGGACCGACATGACTACAACAATGTTAAATACTTTGGCAACTACTTTGTTTTGCTGCTAGACTCTCGTGCTAAAAAGATTAGTCTACTGCTGGCCGTGGGCCAAATCATGGCCTGGCTTGTACAGTCAAGCATGGGAATAAGGGGGTGTAGTCGGGTGGCTGCCCCACTCCAAGGTAAACAGGATTAAGAGCAGCTGACGGAGGCTGGCGATGTAGTTGGCCCCAGGTGTGGCTTAATCAGGCCACAGCTGGACTGGATAAAAGGGGAAGAAAGACTCTTGCTTCAGCTGCAGAGCAGAGAGGACCAGGCTGCCTGGGAGAGCAAGAAGGTACCTGAGGCAGGGCAGGGCAGGGCAGGGCAGGGCAGGGCAGAGCAGAGCAGAGCAGAAAAGGAAAGGAAAGGAAAGGAAAGGAAAGGAAAGGAAAGGAAAGGAAAGGTCAGGCAGAGCTGAGGAGCTCTGGCCTGGTGAGTCCCCAGGCGGAGGCCTTGCTAAAGGCCAGGGGAAGTACTAGGGCTGCAGGGAGGCAGCTGGGGCTAGAAAGACAGCAGGTCCAACCTGTTTGCCAATGATGAGTGGCCATTACGGACTGCAGTCTGCTCCAGTGAGAGGGGGCTAGGCAATGACTGGCAGTAACCACTGAGGCAAGGTGGGTATAGAGGGTTGGGGGTTTCCCTAGGAAGAGAAACCCAGAGTGTGGGGGTATTTCTGTGGGCAGAACCCCAAGGTAAAGGGCACCAGGATCTGGGAGAGACACGGGGGGCCTGAGGCAGGCGAGACACCAGCCAGAAGGAGGTGCTCTGGAGTGGAAAAAGACCTAATTCCCAGGATGACCAGCAGGAGGTGCCACACCGGTGAGTCAGCGACCCTGCTACAGGGGGTATCAGGTCTCCATTATGCCCTTGTCTTAGCTACTCATCCTGTGATGGAGCCTCAGCAGAACTACTGTGTGTTTCTTTCCTGCACGTGAGGGGAGGATGAGACAGAGAATGGATGGGGCCTTGGCTCCAACCCCACTGTGCAGTGGGTAATGGAGTCAGATCAGCACTTTGGGAGCTGTGAGCTGAATCAAATATAAGGCCCAGCACAGAGTATTTTCCCCACTCCCAGCAAGACAGAAGTCAGGAGGCAGGTTGTGACTTTCTGTACATTGCCCCTTGATTTTAGCCCCGTACTATCAGTAGCTGTGGAAGTACTCAGCTCAAAGGCGTGCTAGGTGCCTATGATGGGACTTAGGCCAGACCTACACTAAAAAGGTAGGTCGACCAAGCCACATCGCTCAGGGGTGTCAAAAATCCACACCCTGAGAGACGTAATTAAGCCAACCTCACCCCTGGTGTAGACAGCGCTGGGTTGACGGCAGAATTCTTCTAGCAGTCTAGCTACCGCCTCTCAGGGTGTGGATTAACTACAGAGACAGGAAAATCCCTGCTGTTGCTGCAGTTTCTGAGTGTCTACACTGAAGTGCTACAGTTGCATTACTGCAGTTTCTGGTGAAGACAAACCCTTACTCCAGCTATTGCCATGCCAGCTGCTGGGTTATTAGCTGGCTGAAATTGGGCTATAATAGGGAAAAAACTTCCCATAAACATTCATAGGAGTTTTTAACTAAGTGATCTCCCGCACTGCGTGTGCCCTATTAGGGGTTGCTCTCCATAAATATTCCAGCAAAACACTTTCACTGACAGGAATGTTTGAGGGAGAAGTGAATTTTAAGCTGGTATTGTAGAAAATGACTTTCGAATTCACAAGGGTGAGTACGTGCACTGCAGACCTGATTCTCAGTTACTCCAGTCCAAGCAGGGAGTGGAAACATATCATAGGAGCTGTTTCTCCAATCAAACCTGTCTCCAGTACTGCTTAGATTGAATTTTGACTATCAAACACTTGCAAGGAATTGATCGTTTCATTTAGGAGATGGCTTATGCCCTGAAACACAAGACTTCTTGGGAGTCTGCTCTAGCAATAGATAAATTAGGCAGTTGCCTAGAGCGGCAGATTTCTGGACAGCTGCAAGCAGATTTGGACAGCAGATTTGGCCCAGCTGCCCCTCCTTCATGATGGACGAGAGGCCAGGCCAAATTTGAGTGGCACTGCGACTCCATGCACTAGGTAGCAATGTCACTCAGTCAGATTTGGCCAGCTACTCCTCTGTCATGCAATGGGCAGGGGATGAGCCAAATTTGTGTGACAACCCCATGCACCAAGTTGCAATGCCACTCAGTGAAATTTGGCCCTCCCATTGCTCCCTCGTGGTATAGGGGCACCCAGGCCAATTCTGCCTCCTTCAGTCTGTGAGAAGGGAGGAAGTACACTGAAGTTTTGCCCAGCATGGCAGATTGCCTTGAGCAGCCTCTGGGTTTATATATCTTTCAAATAATCTTTTAAAGTCCTATATTCTCATTATCCATATAAATGTCTAATCTTTTTTTAAATTCTGCTAAGCTCTTGACCTCAGTTTTTGTTAGTGAGTTCCACAGGTTAAATACATGGATGGGTGGGGGAGAGGTTAAAAAAATATTTCCTTGGATCAGTTTTCAGTTTGTCGCCTTTCAGTTTCATTGGATGCCCTCTTATTCTTGTATTATGAGAGGATAAATAGGAGCTCCTGATTGGCCTTCACTTTACCATTGATTATTGTGTATACCTCTATCAATTCTCTTCTAATTTGTCTTCTCTCTGAACAAAACAGTCCCTGTCTTTTCAATCTCTCCTCATAAGGAAGTCTCTCCCTACCTCTGAATCCTTTCTGTGTCAGCTTGCTCAAGAAGGAGGCTACAAACAAATAATTATTTGCAGGGCTTATTCAATGAATAATTTCAAATAGTGCATACATGTGAGAAAATCACAATCTGTTCCTGAACAATGTACAAACAGAAGCAAAATTAACGGAATAAATTATTACTCATGAATTACTCATCCTGCTCTGTTGCTGGCATTTAAATATAATAACCAACTAATTTAAGAAGCTGGAGAATCAGGTTTGTCATCCGGTACAGAAGGAAAAAATTATTCTCCAGTTGTTTGCAGGCTGTGGCTGATAAAGAGAAATTTTACCTCAAATTTCCTATGCTGGTATGGTGCATATGACATGACCACCTCTAATCCTAGCAGAGTTTTAAATATAATTAAGTCATTCTATAATACTGCCACTAGCTTTCTCCTGCATGCCCCCTTGTTTAATACATTCCTGGATTTTATGCGAAGACCTATGATGGGTAATCCCTGTAAAGACAATTTTATTCCATTTTTAGTCTTAAAGTTTCAAAGACAAGTTCTACAAATCCCAGAATTATTTATGTAACTTTATTGAAAACGAACCTTAAAACAAAATAAAAACCCACCATAGAAGACTGTAATTATAGGAACTGAAATATACATGAGGTGAAATCCTGGCCCCACTGATATGAATTTTGTTCTGTAATAGGCTGGATTAATGGTACCAAGGAGTATTCTCTAGCTGACCTGGTGGTATGTTTTATGTATGTTTTGCTTTGATGATAGTTTCCATGTTAATTGCTGGTGAATTGTTATTGGCCAAGAGAGCAGTGTGAGCAGTACACAGTGAGAGCAGGGCAGGGCACAGCTGATGTTTCAGAGTTGGCAAAAGTCAAGGAACTTAGGCAGTAAGAGAACATTGTTAATATATGCAGAGTGGTTTCTTAAAATGGATTACCATGAGAGGTTGTTGTGTGGTCAGAGACTGACACCATGTGCTTCAGCCCAGAACCAGAGCATGACCTCCTACCTGAAAGTCCCTCAGTCTATTAAATCATCCATACACATACAATATGTCCTGGTCCTCTTTAGGAACTGGAGGTCCAAGAATTCAGATTGTATCTGAACTTTACAGAGGGAGGCCTAAATGTCCCTGAACTTTGGGTGTTTGACTTCTATCTGAAGCCAGATTTCCCACAAAGCCTTTCTCTTTACCATGGAATACACTCAAATTTCCAAGCAGCACACCTGTCCACCTGGGAATGTTCAAGATCTGATTTCTGCAGCTGGGCCCCATCTCTGCTTATGATTCACTAGATAGTTGTGGCAAAAAAGGACGAAGTGCAAACCATCAGTGTACTGTATATAATGTTCAGGGCTCCCATGTCTGCACTTGCCAACAGACCCCTGAAAGGCTGTGTTTGGGGTTTATGTATCTAAAAAAAATCAGTGATGTATATTTTCTCTTTAAGTGCATTTTTATAATATTTACATTACATAGACCCAGACTGGCTTCAGTGTGAGAGTACTCAAGAGTGACAGCTCACCAGCATGAGTAAGGGCATCACACTCTGGTCCATAGTAGTGTGAAAAATCTTAGCAAAAGAGTATATTAGCTTTTCATTCAGAAACTGAAATGTCAGCCCTGGTTCATCTCTGAATATCAGTCAGAATACTGTACATGTCTGGGAGGCAGTAGTCTCTTGATTATGAGCAATCTGTCTTGCTCCATAATGGAATACATTTAGACTAGCCTCAAGGAGGAATTTACCCTGATTCAGGTCTGTTTGAAAAATATGCTGGTCATAATGAAAGGAGAGTGCTGGTTTCTATATGCGATATGGTACGAGTTAGAGGGTAATTTATTCTGCCCGGACTGTGAAAACAGACAAAGGCAGCTTTCTGTATCCCCAAATAAAACAGCAATTGGATAAGCAGCAGATTAGTGTTTTAGACCAGGAAATATCTGGAGCCTGTATGATTATAGCCAGCTTGTTTATTGATTCCATCCCAGAATATCTAACAGGAACATTAATAATACATTCAATTGTGGAGCGAAACTTTGAGCTCCAAGTGAAACTAACAGCTCAGATCACACTCTGCTTTGGTGTTAAATTGTGGCGCTGGGTGTACTTATCACCTGCATCTGATTATCAAAGTATCCTGAAAAAACTGTGACTCAAATGGAAGTAAGAGAAATTATTCAAAATTGGTGCCTGAGAGTTCCTAGTAACATTAGAGGAGAAGAAACAAAAAGCATCGGAGCTACCAAAATGCACAGGTACTTGAGGGTTGTATGATTGTTTGGCTCAGTTTCGTTTAGTTTGTATTGTTCAGGATGAAACTGGACACCAGAGTCACCATGCTGTATGATTAAGTACTGCAATGAGATACAACAGGCGGTGCTTTTCTGGGAAAGCCAAAAGCCAAGTGATGTAACAAGACAGGATGCGAAATAATCTCCCTGAAATACACTGCCTGGAGTGTCATATTGCTGGTATGAAATTGAACTTATCCATAAACCAGACAAAGCAATGATTTTACTGGGTATTATAGGCTCCAATGTTGATCAGCAACAGCCAATCGAAACCCACCAATTGTATTCAAAATTTTTACGTTATATTATTACAACTGTTGAAGTACCAGTAATTATATACATGAAGTTTTAGCAATATTTTTATATTATAAAATGAGATGAATTGTACATGAAAAAGATAAAGATCTTTACACAAAGCAAGATGAAACTCAGAAATCTTTTGTCTGATCATTCTAGCTAGTTAAAGATCCTCAGCTATGTCAGAGCTCCATTAAGGACAACTGAGGAGAGCTGGGAGTAAAGGTGATCTTAAGAGAAGTTTTGAGGAAGTTTTTTGTGACAAAATAAGAAAGCAAAGCATAGACTATAGATCATACCAGTATGCGTTATGCTGACAAATAAGAAAGCCAGAATATCTTGAATGCTCCCTATCAGACTGTAATTGACTTAGAATATCGTAATCACCAAAAAGTCAGCTTGTGAACAATAGAAGAAATATTGATGGAAAGCACTATTATATAGAGAGGGGAAAATTAACATAAAGGACACAGTTAGGCATTGCCACTGCAACCAATTGGATAGAAGGACAGTCAGATCCCATAGTGATGAGCACTGTGTGAAAACTACATTGCAAATTTTTTCCAATTTTTTTCCCCAAAGGCAAAACATCTGAGAGTGGGAAAGTCAAGAATGACTGATTGCCAGGCACTGTCATGGGAATTTTCATGATTATGCATGCTGGATCCCCCAGAAATGAGTGATTAAGGACAGCTGCAGATGACTTTGTAAAGGATTTAGAGACCCGTATTGTCAGTGAGTCAATAATAGTTTTCCAAAAGCTGGTTAGTCCCTTCCCCTGGCTTCTCAGTGTGTCCTGTTTATCTGTCATGCTATGATTTTGAGCTCTTTGGGACAAGGATATACTTTATTTTCTGTACTGTGAAGCACATTATCCATGCTAAATAAATTAATAATAATGCATTTAGGACATAGTTATATAGCCATTGATGGACAAGTAAGAGCTACTTGCATAAGGGTTGCAAGACTGGATCTTTAATCCTTATCTCTTTTAATTATTATTTATAATTTATGTTACAGTAGTGCCTTGAGGCCTCAAGTGAGATCAGATCTCCATACTGCTAGGCAGTGTGCAGGTGCATCGTTAAATATAGTCCCTAGCCCAAAGAGCTTATAATTGAAATAGGCAAGGCAGACAAAGGAAATGTTATCATCCCCATTTTACAGCTGGAAAAATGAGCCCCAGATCCTCAAAGAAATTTAGGCACCTAACTCCAAGTAGGAGTGCCTAAATTTCTTTAAGTGACATGTAATCTCATATTGTGATCAAATATATTGTAGTGATTAATGTAGATAATACCTCCACCAATCAATGGTGGTATTTTCTTTATCTTAGTGTTAAGCAGTTGTGTTGTATGTTATGTCGCTGGTCTGACCTGGCGGGATTGGCAGGAAATTCTGTTCTGTCTGTGTGTACTGGAGTTGGTACTTGCAGAGTTCCAATAAATCTCTGATTCTGTAAGCGAGTATTAGAGCTGGTGGCAGCAGCTTCAAAATGGCAAAGGCACTTCTGCCTGAGAAGAAATCTACTGTTAATGCAGATGAGACTGGAGTCGCTTGCTCTCTGAGGGTGCATGAACTGATGAGAAAGCAACACAGTAGCTAACAGTGTTTTTGGATGGTGATGCCAAAGCATTTTACCAGCAGCTTCCCAGTGCGGTTCATAGTTCTTATAAGTATTTGAAAAACTGTCTATATGACCACTATGAGAGGAGATTGACCCTCTTGAAATAGCGGAAGGAATGGGAAGCAGGAAGGGGAGCCCTTGAATAGTCTGTTGTGTGCGTTGAGGATACTATTCGAAAGGGCTTTTTCTGTGCCACCCTGCCATGAGATGGCTCAAGTGAAGCAGAATCTGCTACAAGAAATCTGGACGTGGCAATGCAGAGAGGAGCCTATGTGCAATGGCAAGCTCTGAGAGACTCCTGGGTGAAAAGTCACATTATAAGTGGTTTGACAGGGGGACTTTGTAACCTGCTCATGAAGGAAGATAGCATCCTGGACAAATGTCTGGACCCGACTATACTCAGAATTCAAAAGGTGGAAGAAGAAATTAGTGTTTCCTTAAAGGTATCAACTGTTAAATCCCAGATTCAGGGTGACTCCTCTATACCAGATATTGCACTTCAAGAAATGACTGCAAGGGAAGTGGCTAAAAATATTGGAGGAGACCCAAGTGAACGCTACTGACAGGTGTGCTGTGGGTTAGAAGAGTGAGACTGTTTCCCCGGTGGGTCCCAGGCCAGGTGACACTTGCAGGCAAAGCACAGGCAGAGGTCACTGGAGACAGAAGCACCCATGCAGAGGGCGGCTACACCAGGGAAACTAGACGGTACTGATGCAGTAGGGCCACCATCAGCAACTATTAAAACAGGCCACATGAAGGTCTGCCCACGTACCTGTTATGATGTGTCTGGAGACACGGAGGGCTGGAAAACCACAATGTTATTGGACTCAGGATCTGAAAAAAGTCTGGCCCATGGAGAGCATGGAGTTAAATTGTTGACTATTAGCAATCAGTCACTGTAGACAACAGGTGAAATCCAGTTCCCACTGAACTTGGGGTCTTTGTTTACTAAATGGACTTTGGCTGTGATGACCAATATTTGTAATGCTGTTGTATTGTGGTTGGATTTCATCTGAGCTCATCACAAGAACTGTTGGAGTGTTAATAGAACACGCTTGTCCCAGGACAATATTTAGATATTCCTTCTGCATGTGCGTAGGAGGAAGTGTGGACCCTGGGGAGGAACTTTTGGGACCATAGAGGTGCCCCTATCATGCCTACAGGGTGACAGAGAGGAACTGGCCCCTGTGGTGGCTCAGAATAAAGTTGTGGTGAAGCCACATCATGCAGTAATGCCCCTAAGGGTAAAGGACTGCTGCAGTGAACCTGTAGGAGTGTTTGAAGCTACCAATATCCTGTCAGGATGGTGGTTAGGCAGAACTCTGTTTCGCCCTAGGCCAAAGGGGGAGTTCTGGGTAAGAGCACTTAATGTGACTAACCAGGAAGTGCAGCTAGTGAAAAATCAGACAAGGGGGACAGTGCCCAAAATAGCTGTGGGTCTCAAAGCTGCTCACAGGGGCAGAGATCAACAACTATGAAGCAGCCCAGTCACTAAAAGAGCTAGGAGTTGACTTGATAGAAGGAGCAGCAGAAGGCAATGGAAGGAAGCAATTAGAACAGCTGCTCTTCTGACATGCTAGTGGGTTCTCCAGGAATAATGAAGAGCTTGGGACATATGATCAGATGCAACACTGGATTGTGCTTAAGCCCGAGAGGGTTCCTGTGAGGCAATCCCCCACGTTGGGTTCCTCTGGCATACCAGGAAGCAGTGAAAGAAAAGCTAAACTGTGTGCTGGAGGATGGCCTGATATCTTGGTCATCCCCAATTGTAATAGTGAAAAAAAGCTCCATGGAGATTTGAGGATCTGTATTGACTACAGGGGACTTAAGACACTTCCCCACAGAGCAGACACACAGGATAAAATATGAGAGCGAACTATTTTAGAAGTTTTAATTTGGTGTCTGGATACCATCAGATTAAAGTGGCTCCTGAGGACTGAGGAAAAAACTGCCTTTGTGACACCCTCCAGGTTGTTTCAATTCCGCAGGATGCCTTTTGGACACATGAATACACCATGGACATTTCAGAGAGTAGTAAATGATCTAACCCAAGTTTTGAGGACTGAAGACATCCTCACATACTTAGAGGGCTTCATTTGTTTCCATAAAACATGGGATGGACATCTGGTAGGAGTAGAAAGGACTCTAAAGGTTTTTAAGCAATCAGGGTTTAAATTTGTGGGAAACAAAGGAGTTTGCAAGGAGTTGCATCACCTTCTTAGGACATTTAGATGGCGAGAATGGGTAGGAGTCCCAACCCCAGAAACTGAACATTATAAAGTACTGGAAGGTTTCTATAAACCCAGTGGTGGTACAGAGGTTTGTAGGCCAGTACAGATTCTACAGGAGATTTGTAAAAAAATTCAGAGTGGGCAGTACCATTATACCAGCTAACCAAGAGTGTCCGGACAGAGCAGTACCAAAAAGTGTCTGAGTCACTGAAGGAAGGACTTCTAAAACATGCTATGCTTAAATCCTTGGATCCGTCCCATCCATTCATGGTAATCTGTGATGCCACAAATGTTGTTAGATTTGCACTTGAACAAACTGATGAGCTTGGTAGGCACAGACCAATGGCTTTTAGAGGTTGCAAGTTAAGTGAGAGGGGAACCAATTATTCAGTCCTGCCTGTGTGTTGGTTGGTACTTGTAGTGTTCCAGTCAGTCTCTGTGATTCTATATGTGAATATTACAGTATTTCTAGATAGCTATGGGGAACAGAAACAGCCACAAATTTATTTCACACAATTCAAGGGAATGCAGCACTCCTGTAATGTCTTAATTCCAGGTGCTTAAGTAAAATCGATTACAATTTAGAAGGATCTTTTAAATTAGTAGCCATACAGAGAAAGATGTGCAATTAATAAGAAACTGAATGGGCATAACAGCATTAAATGTATCATCTGTGCACAGCAGTGAGATAAACCACCACAAATTTAGATCTTGTCAGTGTGACACAGGGCAGGTACTAAATTCCATTACATCATACCTGGAACATTTGTAAATGTTGATTATTAGGAGAGCAGCGGAAATGTAACAGTTTTACCCAGATAAAGCAGGTCCTTCTTGCTTATGGACCATATGGAGTTGTTTGCTCGACTCCCTTTTGTGTTGGAGATTATTTGCTTAACCCCGCACGCTGCCCCCAAAAGACAATGTAGGCCATAAGTAGCAGTCAGGAAGCTTTACAGTGCAATCAGCCTGTTGCAAAAATAGAAGCAACTTCTTGTTTTAGAATTGTTTGAAACTACTACAATTGCTTGAATGATTTGGTACCCCTGGGAGATGCATAAACAGGAAACAGACTATTAAGCTTTAAAATCGTATAAATCATTGAGTGTCTTTAAAAAAAATTCAAAGAAGGGGCTCAGGGAAGGGGGCTCAGTCACTGGCTTTGATCCAGTGAATGAAATCGGTGTGAAATGAGTTGGTGGAGACTGAGCTGGCCTCTCTCTCTGAAGGCTGATCTTTCTGGCACCATGTGGGTGGACACCTTGCACTGTCTCTGCTCATGTGCTGCCTGTTCTTGGGATAAACAGTGGGGACCAGCTTCCTTCAGCGACGTCATCACTGAGGACTGGTCTAGATTAACAGTTAGTGCGCGGCGAGCTGGGGTGTGAATCTACAGCGCTTTAGCATACCACACACCTGCTGCCCATGTGGACCTTGCTACTGTGCACTGAAAATTCCCTAGTATACTCTGATCTACTCCACTTTGAACCAGGAGTAGGTCAATGCACATTAGGGACTTCTAGTGTGTGCTAGCAGGGTCCAAACAGACAGTGCATGGCAGGCTAGTGTGCTGTAGATTTACACCCCAGCTTGCCGGGCACTGTTTGTCTAGACAAGCCCTACTATTACTTAAAATAAATAAATAAATAAATAAATAAAAATCAGCCACTAGTGCTTGCCTATGTATATGAGGGCTAGATTAAATGTAAAGATCTATAAGTATGTAGAAAAAACAAACAACGTGAGAGTTCTCAAGGGAGGGAACAGTCTTACCACATGCAAGCAGGGGGAAGAATAGTCTTGTGGTGAAGGTAGTGGCCTGGGCTACAGGTGAGCTGTGTTCAATTCCCAGGCTTCCTGTGTAACCTGGGGCAGGCCCTTAAGGTGTCTGTGCCCAGGGCCGGCTCTAGGATTTTTGCTGCCCCAAGCAAAAAATATTTTGGCCGACCCCGCATTTTTTTCATGCCCCCCAACTCCGCCCTTTCCCAAACCCCTTCCCCAAATCCCCAGCCCGCCTCTTCCCCCGCGCGTGCCGCATTTCCCTCCTCCCCCCCGCGATTGCTTCCTGCGGCTCCCCCCCACAACCCTCCGCCTTAGCTCACCTCCGCGCCGCCTGCTCCCCTGAACACACCGCTGCTCCACTTCTCCCCCCTCCCTCTCAGGCCAGGGAGAGGCGGCGTGCTCAGGGGAGCAGGTGGAGGCGGAGCGGAGGTGAGCTGGGGCGGCGGGGGCACATTTCTAGGGGCAGCATGGCCGGTGCCGGAACGCCGCCCCTAGGACTCTGCCACCTCAAGCACCTTTCGTGGTGCCTAGAGCCGGCCCTGTCTGTGCCTGCGTTCCCCACTCTCAGAGGACAATACCACCGCCCTACCTCTGCGGAGTGTTGTAAGGAAACGTTCCTGCCGTTCCCCTCGTTTGAAACACCATTAAACAACGTCAGCATTCGTAGCTTACAAGAGTGTACTACAATCCCCTGTTCAGTGCTTGTATGTTATATCCCTGTCCCCATCCGCTCATGCCTTCTTAGCGGCAGGTCTACCCTTACGACAGCATGTAGACTACAGACACTGCATGCCCAGCTAGCAGGGGAATAATACCAGTGTAGATGGTGAGGCAGGGCTTAGGTGAGTAAAGCAGAGTGCCCTACATGCCTAAACCCTAGGCTTTATAACTCTACACACCCAAGCAGTGCCTCCCATGTCTACACTGCTATTTTTAGCAGTATAGTGTCCTGATGCCTCCCGCTGCTGGAGTGCTGTCCCACCACGGTGAAACACTCCAGCAGCGGAGAAAGGCTCCGGCCGTGGGAAGGCAGCAGGGAAAGGTTCCGGCAGCTCACCGCTGTTGGAGCCTTTCACTGTGGCAAGGAAAGGCTCTAGCAGGGGGAGGCAGTGCCTTTCATTGCCACATGTAGCTTCATAGAATATCAGGGTTGGAAGGGACCTCAGGAGGTCATCTAATCCAACCCCTGCTCAAAGCAGGACCAATCCCCAACTAAACCATCCCAGCCAGGGTTTGTCAAGCCTGACCTTAAAAATATCTAAGGAAGGAGATTCCACCACCTCCCTAGGTAACGCATTCCAGTGTTTCACCACCCTCCTGTGAGAGAGTTTTTCCTAATATGCAACCTAAACCTCCCCCACTACAACTTGAGACCATTACTCCTTGTTCTGTCAACAGCTACCACTGAGAACAGTCTAGATCCATCCTCTTTGGAACCCTCTTTCAGGTAGTTGAAAGCACCTATCAAATCCCCCCTCATTCTTCTCTTCTGCAGACTAAACAATCCCAGTTCCCTCAGCCTCTCCTCATAAGTTATGTGTTCCAGTCCCCTAATCATTTTTGTTGCCCTCTGCTGGACTCTTTCCAATTTTTCCACATCCTTCTTGTAGTGTGGGGCCCAAAACTGGACACAGTACTCAAGATGAGGCCTCACCAATGTCGAATAGAGGGGAATGAAAACATCCCTCAATCTGCTGGCAATGCCCCTACATATACATCCCAAAATGCCATTGGCCTTCTTGGCAACAAGGGCACACTGTTGACTTATATTCAGCTTCTCATCCACTGTAACCCCCTAGGTCCTTTTCTGCAGAACTGCTGCCGAGCCATTTGGTCCCTAGTCTGTCGCGGTGCATGGGATTTTTCTGACCCAAGTGCAGGACTCTGCATTTGTCCTTGTTGAACCTCATTAGATTTCTTTTGGCCCAATCCTCCAATTTGTCTAGGTCCCTTTGTATCCTATCCCTGCCCTCCAGCATATCTACTTCTCCTCCCTCCTCCCCTGTCATCTGCAAACTTGCTGAGGGTGCAATCCACACCATCCTCCAGATCATTTATGAAAATATTGAACAAAACCAGCCCGAGGATCGACCCTTGGGGCACTCCACTTGATAACGGCTGCCAACTAGACATGGAGCCATTGATCACTACCCGTTGAGCGCGACAATCTAGTCAACTTTCTACCCACCTTATAGCTTCACACCGCTGTGACACGTGTGGACACAGCCTACACGTGGCATGTAACTGCAAGTGTAGTAGCTGCACTCTACATGCCGCCGTAAGTGTAGCCAAGGCCGTTGTCTGTGTGGTCTCCAGGGCCGTGTCTTTATCTGTGTATGGACTGGGGATTCTGGGCACTAACCTAACAGTATTTGTACGGCATTCGGGTACTCTAGTGAAGGGTGGCCTATATAAGTAAATAGACTTTAATTCAAACCTGTACTCTGGATATGAGCTCTCATTCTGTGCTGCTTTGGCCTCTGATTTATAAGGCTTTATTTATCTCAAAAGCTTCAATGAAGTTTCAAAATGATACTAAGAAATGTGCAGGAGGTCTGACCTGATCTCTATGTGGCTTAGCTAGCACGGACATGGATTTCAGCACCGATCAGTTTAATTTTTTCCCAACTCCCTAGTATAATTTTTCTAACCCTTCACCTCCGCTCCGTCTTCCCTTCTGAGACACTGAGACCCCAAGTGGATTTTCTCGTTTAATATATACAAGTGCCTAGGACTTGTATACATTAAATGAAATAGCAAATGCTTGTCTGAACAAATACGTGAGTTTTAAAGTTCTGCTGTACATTTTATTTCAGGCACTTCATAGGAAACCGAATTTAGCTGCGACAAAATGGTCTCAAATTCCCCACACATCTTTACTTTTTCTTGGCTCTGGATTGATATGCTGTATTAGCTTGAACTGGCTATGGCTCTATTTTTTATCAAGCAGTCCTGGCAAGCAGTAAATCAGTCATACACTCAACAGCATGAAGCAAAGTTGCTTGTTGATGCGTGCTTCTAGCATCACTTAAAGAGGAACACAAGTCAGCAGTTTAGCCAGATTGGTTTGGTTTGCAGCTGTGATTGAAAGTTTTCTCAGTTTACAGCATTAGCAGAATTAATTTGTTAGAGACTCTTATCTTCCCTAGTTAATTTGAATGAAGTGCAGCATGTAAATGTTTGCACTTTGCAAAGTGTTAGCTTTGCCATTTCAAAGCAGAGGTTCTCAAACTCTGGGCCTGCAGAATGTGTTCTGGGAGGGTGGGAGAAGCTTCAAGGAAAACTACTGGGAACATTTTACCCACAGCAATGAATGACTACCAAAGCTCATTCCTCCAGACATATCACGTCCTCAGATGGGGCTGTGCCTTTGACTCTGGATGGGGCTGTGCCTTTTGACAGATTTCTGTTCATCTTGCCTAGCATTGTACAAAGTCATCGCCATTTGTACGCGAATCCATTTGCTACGACGCGGCGTGCCCATTTAAATGGAGGCATCGACCACAATCGCAGTGTTGCTTTTGCTCTTATTACAATGGATCGTTGGCTCTGTTTGAATCAATGCCTTCCTCTTTTTAACATTTAGTGAGAGTTGCATGTTGATTTTTTTTAAATTGGTACTTGTGTGAAGGGCATAAACTACTACAGATACAAAGAAGGTGGATGCGATCAAGTAAGTTTGAGAACCACTGATGTAAGGCAGGGGTCCCCAACGCAGCGCCCACGGGCACCATGGCGCTCGCCGGGGCATTTTTGAGTGGCCGCAGGACACCCCGCTGCCAAAATGCCGCCGAGAAGCGGCCATGAAGTGTGTGTGTGCACATGACTGCTCTCTACTGGGCAGAATCAGAACTGCTCATCCATATGTCAGAAGTTGTCTTCTCAGGCCAAGACTCTTCTTTAGTTCCAGTGATAGGGATTTCTGCTTCTGGAGCAGGAGGATCAGAATTCGATCTCCATAATAGTTATGAAATTCCAAGTGGCCGTGGTGTGAAGCATAGTGACAGCCATGATGTTCCCAAGTACACACTGATTTGTTAAAATAGCCTATTTTTCCATAGACTTGCATGTACCTTTTTTAATGGACGTGATTCAGAATGCCAATGCCTTTTAACAATATTTGTCATAGGCATTCAGTTAGTTCTATGCCCAGAACATCCACACACAGGTTTTGGCTCTCATTGGTGGAGCAGATGGCTTAGTTATGTAATTTGCAGATTTGAAGGGTTTTTTTATGCTGTTTTGGACCACTAGTTCATATCTCACCTCACCTTTCATCCATCTGAGATAGGTAAAATTAGATCATATTCAGCCTGGGTTTAACACCATTGGCTTCAATGGAATTATTCCAGAGATGAATTTGGTACAAATGAATCCAGTGGAGTTACATCATGGATTTTCTGTATAGTAGCAGACATTAGCATGTATAGTTTTCAGCATTGCACAAATTTTCACACACAACAGAAAAAAACAGGCATTTGCATCTCTCATTATAATTTGTCCACACTTTTATACTTGTCAGGGTGTTCTCCCCTTTTAAAATCTACATATGGTAAAATAGGACTTTTTACAATACTGGGTCATAAAGAAATGCCAAGCAAGAAGCAGATAGGAATCTAAATATGCCAAGTTTCAAATACGCTTTTAAATCATCTATGCTTTGGATCAAGGCAGACTTGTTTTTTAACAAAGTAAGGCACTGATCCCACTAGGCGAAGGGCCAAAATCAGAGTCTCTTGGACAAACCCAGCTTTCTTATGAGGGAATATTTATTATTATTACTAAGATGTGTATTATCCTCATGCCCTGCTATGCTGGGCACTCTAAGTATATAGCTAGAGTTTACGTCCCAAAGAGTAAGAGGAGACAAAGCAACTTGCCCAAGGCCATGCTGCAGGTCAGTTACAGAACTGGGACTAGAACCTAGGTCTTCTGACTATCAATCTACTGCTTTGATAAATCACTGATATTCAAGCACAGTCCCTGATTTATCACCCATACTAAATTTACTGTTATCCTACAGGATTTTAAAATGAAAGTTTGCTGCTTTACTGAGTTCACTCTTAAAAGAAACAGACAGGCCTCTCTGGGCTTCTAACCCTAGAAGAAACAAGGCAAACTTTTAAATCCGTTTCCAGACACAGACTGAAACATAAAAAATCTTTAAGAGCTGTAAAAAGTAAATGATAATAAAACAGTCAAAGAAAAAGGAAAGATATAAATTAAAATGTGGAGATAATACTGAAGGGTACCAGCAAGACAAATAATTAGATGTCTGTTTAAAGGTTTTTGTTGTACTAAAGTGGAACATGTCACAAATTAGGCAAAAGGCTCAAGAAATCATGGACATTTGGAGAAGCAGTATGTTTTGTCTTGACCTGTGTTTTTCCACAGCTGAATGCATGTGAAGCAGGTTATCTATCTATACTTCAAATAAAAATATTAAAGGGCATGTTCCCAATGTGCTGCGTGCAACTTTTCTAAAACCACATCTGAGTAAATGAAGTAACTTTGCATTTATAAGTTCTAAGGAATTCCAAATGCTTGCACATTTATGTAAGCCTTACATTTGGACTAGGAGAGTGTAAATAGCAGTGTGCACCAAAGTGGTGTGTTGTAACTCCCATGTGTGTGCTGCAGACACAACCTAGAAGGTTCTTACCGTGCATTGATGGAGTCCTGTTTGAAGAGGCCACAAAGCGAGTTTAGTGGTACACTCAAGAACGGATCCCATCTGTTCTGATTTCTTTCTCCGTGTTGCCAGCTTTTGTTTTGCTATGAGTCTCATGCTATTTGGTGTTTATCTTAAAGCCTCACCTACTGGAAGCATGTGACTGAGTATCTCAGCATTCATGAAAAGCTTGAAAATGTGACCTAGTGTATGCTGAAAACGCAAACCCCAGAAGGCAAGTAAGACGAAACTCATATATAGAATTTAAAATCTCTGTCTTAAAAATCATATCTCATGATTTTTGATTGCTTAGGGCTGGTAATACTGCTTTCTAGCCTTCCATCTTGGATATTTGTAACATGGTCATTTCTGTATTATGCAGGCATCATTATATCTAATACTGTGTTCTAACCACTAGACCACACGTGACAGGCCAGTGTATTAAGGTCCATGAACTAATTCAAGAGTGATTCAAATAAAATTCCAGACAGTGATACAGCAGAGACATGCGTGAGAAAGAGCAGGAAACCATAAATGAGAAAAACAAAGGGACAGACATATATTTCTGATGCAATCGCCTCTACGCTCTCGGTAGGAACACTTCACACACTGGTGACAAGGGCTAGCTTCTCAGCTGACGTGAGGAGGCAATGTATTTTGTCACAATTTTGTCTGGCTCTTTATAACAGACTAATGCCTCCTGAAAAGGAAAACCAGAAGCTAGTTAATGCCTGCCATATTGTGAAAGTCTGCTTGCATTATCTCATGAAAGCACAGAAACTCACCACTTCGTATCCACCAGCTCAAATGGTAAGAGTCAAGCTTGCCAGCCACATCTTTGCTTAACTTTAAAAATGCTGTTGGTTAAACTTAGTCCAAGAAAGAATTAACATAACCCCTCCCCCCACACACATCCTCTTCAGAAGAGAATAATTGCATGGAAAAAAGCAAAGTCATATTTTTCCTCCATGAGATTGTATTTGTTGGTGTGTTTTCTAAATTCATCATATAGCTGCAGGAGACCTCTGTAGGAGACCTCTGAAGAAATTTAAAAGTTTAACATCAATTAAGTGCAATAGGACAAGTATATCACATCACCTTCACAGATTGAGTATTATACTAACTTTTTTGCCAATTCATTTCATGTGCGTACTACTACCCTCTGTTGGGTGGAACCAAAACTGCCCAGCAATGACTCGGGCAGAACTAGCCAAACTTTTAGCAGTGATTAGAAGTGGTCAAAAAGTGAAGAGATTTTTGTGACAATTTAAAAATTAATTTTATTCTGAACCTTTAAAACAGACCTTTTAGTTTACTGAAAAATCTCATACCTTAATTGTTTTTCAAAATGGCTTTTGAAATTTTTCAATCGAAATTTTAAAAATAATTGAAGAAAAGGCACTAAATTTTCTGCCAAAACCAGAAATCTCAACAATGTTGATGATTTTTCACAAAAAATTTTGTTTGCAAATAAACAGCAATTTTTACAAACTTTACATTAGAAACATTTTGAGCAAGAACATATAGCTGTGAGGAATTAATCCATCAGATTTGTCCCTTTAGTTTTAAGTGAGAACAGATCATTATTTTAATCAATTTGTTGGCCATTCATCAACTAAATGTTTTCAGTTTTTCATTTTGTTTAGACTCAAACAACACTTTTGATTTGACCTACATTTTTGTATTTATTTATTTGGGGTAATTTTCAGGTGTTTTTACCCTTTTTTGGTATTAAACAAATTTCAAAAACAAAATTCTGTTTTTATATGAAAAATCAAATTGTTTTGAAATGGTTGAAACACAACAGTTTAAAATGAAAAAGTCTAAATTTAAAGTTTCAACATTTTTAAAATTTTTTTCCAGCTGAAACTATTTGCCGAATTTGATCTAAATATGCAAATAGTTTCAGTGGACTGAACAATGTATTTTTTTTGGCAAATTTATTATTTGCCAAAAAGTCACCCAGATCTACTAAGTATGGTCAGATCAAATCACCATTTGGAATTTACACAGGTGCTTCAGTACTTTCCCAAATAGGGATGGACTGAAGTGAATATTTAAGTGATTTCCTGAATCAGGACCTTACTTTGTACAGATAGTGTCTTTTTCTTTTTCTTTTCATCTAGCTATATGCATTTTAGCAAACTTTCTAGTATCTCAGAGATCATATGCAAGAACCAAAACTGCAGAGTGGAACTTTATTGTGCTTTAAAGGCAGCGAGGCCTGCTGGGGTCTCTGACTCAGAAACAAAGCCTGCTTTCTGAGAACAACCTCAGTTTGGGGAGAAATGCTGATTGGTGTAAGATTGCATAAGACAGGGGAAAATGGTTCTTATGTAAGATACAGTGTTAAGTGTTTTGGGGGTTTCTATCTCTAAACCCCTCACTCCTGATAACGGTACCAGATCGATACATTGTTATAATGTCTATAAATGTTAGGCAACTGTTACAATAAAGTCACTATGTAATTGATTATCAATGACTTGCCAAAGTTAGTAGTATATTTATATGCATGTAATAGAAAATATAAAAGCCAAGTGCAGCATCTCAAACAAATAATTTATTTCCAGAACAGTTATTGTAAGGGCTGTTCCAATGATGTTTAAATGGTTTTAAATTAGTTGTTACATTTATATCTACACATTGTTTATTCTGGGCAGTTTATTAAACAGCCATCCAACACCAACCAAAAGTGCACTTCCCTTCTTTTAAGCATCACCCATTTAATGATAAATTATTCACTGAACAGATCCATAAATTACACATTCCTTACAATAAAATGGCTGCAACACTAACAGATGTGTTGGAAATTGCAAATGTGGTTTCTGAAACAATGAACATGATAGCTTTCTTTGCTCTTCCTCCATTCCTACTTCAGATCTCTCTCTTTTATGGTCATGCATTTATTTTTAAATATAAAAATCTAAAATTGGACTGACATTCTGAGAATGTGGGTTTATGGAAAAACCCATAGTCAAACTGATTTGATTTATTGGGGGAGAAGCAGAGAAGGAGTTTCAAAATGTTCCCAAAATAGCACATATCAAAGACCTGACTGTTTTTGAGGATTGTGCAATTTCCTTTATGGAATCAAATTAAAAATACATTCCTGAACATTTGTTTTCAAACCCCACACCACCTCTGTGTCCCAGTTAATCACTGCACTGTGGATATGGTACCATATTGCAACACAATCAAGTCAGTGGTAGAATCTCTTAAGGAGTCTAGCTCTTCCTCATTTTCCCTAATTCAGTAGACTAAGTTTATCTCACAAACCAGCCTCTAAGGTTGGTGCAGAGTGGTTCCTAATTTCTAGTTAATGAATTCAATGTATTTATGAAATAGTTATGTGCTCTATTTTATGGGAGTTTGTTTTCTATAAAAAAATTGATATTTTCTTGTTTGCGGTAGTGTGACCCTAAGAACCCCTTTACACTAATTGGTAGAGCCCTGCACTGATACAAATTGATGTAAGCAGTGTCAGGATGAGCTCCACCCTGACATCTGGTGGTGAGGTATGCCAAGTTGTGGAAAAGAACTTCAGGGGCCAATCTCATTTGCATATGCACACCCACCCCGCCTAAAATGAGGCCATAGCTGCCCAAATGGTCACTTTGGCTGCTGTGGGATCCCCAGTGTCTCTGTTATTGGGGCAGGAAGAATAAATTATTATTACCCTGATTATGGGAACTGTGCTTGGAACTGTACTTGGCCTTTTGTTATGATGGAGGGACTCACCATCAACTAAGTAGCACTCGCTAGGCAAGGGTCATGGGTTCCAAAACTCTGTGAATTGAGAGAGGCTGGGGATAAGTATTAATACTTGGTGGCATGGGCTTCTGGGTGAGGGCCTTACATGCTAATTGCACTTCCTCCTCTCTCCACTGTGGAATATCAGAGCTAATTTTGATTCCATTAGGAGTCTAGTTACAGGCTGCTGAGCTCACTTTGGGCTAATGGTGCACTAGCACTGAGGCTCCCCTACTACAAGCTGAATTCACCTAAGAGCTGAAATCACTGAGCATTGTGTTAAGTAGCGGGGGAGCCTGAAGATATATTGTGGAGCAGTTTGTGGGACAGCTTGAGTGCCTTGTGGACAGGCTGGTGGAGCAGATCTATAGGATGGCGGGAGCTGCTTTTGGGACGTGGAGCGGAGCAGTTTGTGGACCGGCTGGTGGAGCAGCGGAGTGTAGCGAAGCAGTTCGTGGGGTGGCTGGCAGAGCGAAGGCCTATGGAGCTGTGGGGCGGTCAGCTTCAGATCATGTAAGGTGCCCCTTACCTCTCTTCCCCCGCCCCCCCCATCTCCACCCAGGTTGGGAGGTAAAGCTCTGCAGATAAACTTTCGAACTCTGGGGCTGCCCTGACCAGGGACAGAGACTTTTGGGACTTTGGGTGATTTGGGGTTGCTGGACTCGAGAACCAAAGGGAAAAGGGCATGCCCCAATTTGCTTGGGGTGGGTATTTTTTTGCTCATGGGTTGTGTTATGAATCCTGTTGGTGGTGTTTCCCCAACATAATGCCACATTGTTTCTCTCTGTTTTTAAAAGGCTTTTGCTACACTCAGACTATGTGCTTGCGAGAGGGGAAGTATTGCCTCTTGGAGGCGCCCAGCGGGGGTGGTATATATTTGTCCCAGGTCACTGGGTGGGGGCTCGAGCCGGTTTGCATTGTGTTATTGGAATGAATCCCCTAGATATTGAACCCGGCCCTTGTTGCTGCCAACTCTGACGGGCAGAAGGGTTACATTTATATCCATGGATGCAGATATCCACGGATATAAATTGGTATCCGCGGAACTGCAGGGCTCTCCTGGGAACCGCAGCAGCGAAAGGAGCAGAATGTGGGGCCACAGCTCCCAGGAGCCAGTGCCCTCGGCAGGCAGCTCCTCCGGTGCGGCTGTACCATCCCCAGCCCTGCCCCCATCCCTTCCACACAACTGTCTGCATCTCCTCTCTGGGGGCGTGCACGCTGCTTGAATACAAGAGCACAACCAGGAACAGCTTCCACAGGTTTTATTTTCAGTACAAATTTTATCTGGCTCCCTTGTCAGGATAGGAACTTGAAAACTTCCCCGCTGTGTGCTTTTTGGCAGAGAAGAGTATCCCTCCTGCACTTTTTCCACTTTCAAGGGTTGTAGTTAAATCTGTATATTGTAGGCAGTGCACGCCATCAAGGACCCCAGCATGCAGCCTGAGTAACTGAGCTGTGTGCTGGGGAAGCCTGCAGAGGACACTTGGGGGTGGGGGGGGAAAGAACCTCGGCACCTATTAGAAACAGGGTGCAAACATCCGTGAGAGTAATTAACCATTGGAACAATCTAAATAGGAACATAGTGGATTCTCTAGTACTTGAAATCTTTACAGCAAGACTGAATATCTTTCTAAAAGAGATGCTGATGGGGTGAAATTCTAAGGCCTGTCTTATGCAAGATGTCAGACTAGGTGACCATAAGGATTCATGTTGGCTTTAAAATCTGTAGGTGAAATGCTGGCCCCACCTCAGGCTGCTCCATGAGTACTACTGCCTCAGGCTTCTGCCTTAGGCTCTGTGCTCCCCCTGCACAGTCTGAATGGCCAGTGGATCTGTGTACTCATGGGTTACAAAGACTCTGGTCCTCTCTAAAGGACCTTTCTGTGTTGGTGCCTTGGCAGCCACCTCAGAGCTTTGCTCCCTTATGCACATAGGTGTAAAACCTCTCTCTCCCACATATAGGGGAACCAGAGTTGTTGTTCACCTAAGACCCTTCTTACTCACAAAGGGAATGAGGAGCAGGCAGGATTGCATGATGCCCAAATTTCCAACATAATGAAATGCTTGCTGGCCCTATTAGCATCAGAGTGAGGGTTGTCTGTGGCTGCTGAACCTAGACACTGTCACGTCTTTGACCTTCCTGTTCTGGGGATTTGTGCCTTATAAACAGAACACGATGGCTTTGTGTCAACACCTGTCAAATTATGAGCTGTTTCTTGTAAAGATGTTTGCGGTAGCTTTCAGTTTACAAATATTGTGGGTTTTTTTTCTTGGAACCCATTTATCTGCTGTCCTGGAGCTGCACTTCCTGGCGATCTGGATGTATTGTCTGCTACTCACTCTGGAGGAAATAAACTCAGTTTGAGCTCATAGTTCTCAAAGGCAGAACAGGTTGTTTGCAATGAGGCTGTGATTAAACAGAGCTTTTATTTTATCTCTGTAGACTATGACACTGGTTGATTTCCCCTTCTTCTCATACTCCTGGGCAAGACATGTACAACACATTTCTGTTATTTCTTTTAACATAGCATCCGTTGGAAAGGACTGTAGGAAAGGAAGTGGGATTAGGATTAAAGACACTGAGAACCAAAGTTCATTTGCAGGTTAGGTAGATCGGGAACAGTTGCAAAGCCAAATGCTATCAATCTAAACTTGAATCAAGGCTCTAGAGGAAAAGAAGCTAGAAAGGGAGCTGTGGCAGAGAAGAGGATGGGGAGTCTAGGCTCATGGGGGCTGCCTGCCTCCAACTCAATTCTTGAAGCAACACTTAAAGCTCTGTTTACTTCTTTTAAAAACAGGAATAATGTAGAAATGGGGCTGAAACAAAATCCTGCATCCAAATGCCCTCCCGCCCACTCCCACTCCTCCTCTCCCTCTCCCCCAGTTGTGGAAAAGCATGGATCCAGATCCAAATTGTGATGTGTGGATTCTAGTCTAGTATAACAACACACACCTTCCTCAAGGGTATAGAAATATGAGTATTTACAGCATGATTAATGAATACAGTTGCATGTAATTAATGTGCACATTAAAGTTTGACTTTGAAAAGTTTGCTCCTAAACATTGAAAGGTCAATGCAAGGTTGGGAACTGCAAAAAGCTACTCATTTGAGGGTATTCCCAGGAGGGAGTGTTGTGCAGGGCAGTGGGTGCACCGTTGATATTAAGTTATGTTTGTAAAGCTGGTGAAAATCCTCTGTGAAGGTCAAAGTTTCAGCTCATCTGAGGGTCAAGCCATGGGGCCCTGAGCCTGGGTGAAGATTGGGAGTGCATAGGGGGTATTGCTCCCCCAAACTGTATACATCAATAGTGGGGTGGCACTGTTTAAAGGTTCAGCTGCCCCTCAAATAGCTTGAGTCATTGCCCTTATATAATTTCCATGTGGATTACTAAATACTCTCCCTGCAAATAGCAGGCCACATTCTGGCCTCAGATATGCACGCATATGACTCCCATTGACAAGTCCTGGAATTTTGCTCATTTTTTAGGAGAATTAAGCCCTGTGTATGGCTACCCTGATCCAATTTGCAGAACATCCCTAGAGCTTAACACCTGCCACGCCCATCTCCTGTGCTTTTGCATTCTACATTAAGGGCCTAATTCTGAGCACTCATAACTCCCAGGAAAGCCAGCTGGAATGCAAAGCCAATGATGTCTGAATAAGAGAATTTTCATACCCATGACGTTCGAATGGGGCAAAATTAGGTAAAAGAAGTTCAACTCCCTCTAGTTTCAAGCAACTTGAGAGCTGGTCCAGACATTTTCTCTCTTCTCTCCAGTCCTGATGCTCTGGAGCAGATGCCTCAGTCCTTTCTCTTTCATTTTTCATGCCTTATGTACATACTCAAAGGATTTTACCACCACACTCTTCATTATCAGATGACAGGTTGCTGGCAATGGTATGTACATTTGATGCATAACAGCACCCCTCCACCACTTCTCCCCTTCCTATCTTCTTTATACAGATTATGTGTTAACATTCTTGTTATGAGAACAATCCCACCAGGCTGCAGTTAAGCCCACTAGATCATAGTCTCTGTCATTTAGTGTCACTTCTAATTATTCTGTCTGGCTTCCCATACTCCTAGCATGTGTTTAAAAGATTTAGTGCATTATTTATAGTCTTATTCTTTATTGACTGTTTCCAAACAGCACCATGTTCTGTCTTAGGCTCTATTCAGTAAGCACCCCTTGTGAGGTGCTTTTCACCCTCCATTTCATTGATGTCAATGGGAGTTGAGGGTGCCCACTGTTGACACTTCCTCATCTATTGTTGGGAGTGGACTACGTCCACCCTGATCGAATTGGCCCTGCCCGCACTGGCTCTCCACTTGTGAGGTAACTCGCTTCTCTTCATGTGTCAGTATATCTATGTCTGCATCTGTAATTTTCACTCCATGCATCTGAAGAAGTGGGGTTTTTAGCCACAAAAGCTTATGCTCAAATAAATCTGAGTCTTTAAGGTGCCACCAGACTCCTTGTTGTTTCTGTGGATACAGACTAACACGGCTACCCCTTGATACTTGACACTGTTTCACAGGATCAGGCCTTTATTCTTTGTGTTTCATGTACTTGCCAGATGATTGGGGTTAAGTGAAATCTCTCCTGCTCACTTCATCCAGCCCCACTCAGTGGCAGGCCCAATAAGGTCCAGCAGAGCAGCTGTTCTCCCTTGCTGTGCAGGTGGAATTTGAACAACTGCTGGAGTGGCAGATTCCTGTATGTCAATCATGCTGTATACATATTCATGTAATGGAGATATCCTCTTAGTTGTGTTGTGTGTAGGGGACCAAGTTAGGACAGATTCTCTGGCTTGTTCCACTCCCTTTGCACTGTTCAGGTAGCTCAAAACAGCAGCCACTTGTCACATTCCTTCTACCAAGCAGAGATTCTCCAGTCAGCATAGAGCCAACCTAGCCAGCTGCTACTCCAGCCTCAGCAAGGGCCATGTCAAGGATAGGGAGGAATGGGGGCAGGGAATGGCAGAGAGAAGGAGTGGCTGGAGTGCATTGTGTTTTGACTATCCTGTCCGAGAGGGGCCAGTAGAGAATGCAGGGAGCCATAATCCCCACTTCTCTGCTTTGCAAAGCAGCGTGGTTAAAATTAAGTATGTGTTTATCTATTCCACTGGATTGGGCCCCTGACTCCATCTAAATAATGATCAGAGAAGGAATATACAGATTAACCAGTTAAATTCTGCAGTGCAAATGATTTTTTGCTACAATTCAGTGTTTGACACTGGTCCTGTAAAAATGTTTCTTAGTTCACGATTTAACAATTCCACTGACACTCTTCATCATTGCAGAGCTGTTCAATTCTATTCTATCCAGGGCTGGGTTACAGTTATAAGGGGCCTAAGGCTAATGGGAGGGAAGGGTCTAAGTATGGATTACATATTGCAAAAATTATGAAGTCCTCAAACATTTATTTGCATACATATTTGCATATTTATGTAAATTTAACAAGTTTATTCTACTCTCACGACCTTCAATTCTTCAAACAGCAACTTCTGAGTAATAGGTAGCATGAGGGATGCTATGCTGCCCTTCTCCTGGGCCTCCTAGGTAGTGCGGGGCTCATCTGTCTGAGAATGAACATTGCAACATCCCCCATCTTGCTCACCTCTTTCAACCTTGTGCTTTTACCCTCAGCTCTTCCCTGGCACAGTGCAAAGCCAAGCCCTGCAGGTGTTTTCCCCAAGCTATGGCCTCTACACCACACACCCTGTCTCCCTCTGACTACAGTCTGGGAGGCAGCCAGCTTCTATTATGTAAAAGAAAACCACTCAGGTGTGAAATCCACGGAAGTAGTAGTGGGAAAATTACATTGGGTGGCATTGTATTATAGGTGGTCTTGCTCTGAAAGCTGCCTCCCAGTGTTGCACGGGCTGAGGACAATAAATTACTGTTTTCACATTGAACCCAAATATTATTTGTGGGATGATACCCAGTTTGTGTAGTTAATCTCCAGTGATTCACCACATCAGGCCATTCTGCCACCAAGCTCTTCCACAATTAGAATCATAAGACTGGAAGAGGTCATCTAGTCCGGTCCCCTGAACTCATGGCAGGACTAAGTATTATCTATTCTAGAATGTGTGATCAGCAGTTCTGACAGGAGGTTTAAGCATGAGTTCTATGTGCACCAGCCCCCTATGGTTTGCATTTGTTTTTGTTTTAAAGCTTTTTGTGTTTTTTTTTTAAAAAAAAAAAACCCAGCTAGAAATGACACAGATCTTTAGGTGGTTGCCCCATCATAATATTTAGCACTTCTGTACTATGTTAGCTCTTCAAAATCACTGTACAAACATTAAACAAACTTAATCTAAAGCCTTTCAGCTTTTGAATGACTAGGAGTTGACAAAACAGAGCTATTCTGTGTTGTGTTCTCTGCCCCTCTGAACAAAAAGATGTCCCTGAAAATCAGCATCTTAAAAGAACCATTAAGGATCTTTCGAAAGAACAGTCCAACCAAGGCTGCTGTAGTAACACCTTGTTACTTCAGGTCTGGTGTTTGTTTAAGGCTGACGTTCCTGTTTCGTTTGCTTTTTTTTTTTTCCTTCAAGTGCTCAGAGTTTAGGGGAAGAAAGTGAATGAGATTCTGCTTATACCAGGTGTGAAAAAGCAGAAGGGACCAAAATCTATTCTTGTGCAAAAATCTGTTCTCCCTGAAGTCAATAAGGCTGCACAGGTGTAACAGTCAGCAGGAACTGGCCTGCATTCTCATTCCTTTCTTGAATCACATCCCATGCTTATCCAATATTTTCCACCTGGGAAAGAAGTTAGTTTGAGCAGGGGCAGAAAAATGAGGACTAACAACAGGTTTATTTAGCTTTACGTTTTTGGAATGAAACTCAAAAGAAATCAAATGTGAGGTACTTTTATGATGGATTGAACTGCTAGAGAACCAGCAAATGGACAGAACCTGCCTTTAGCCTATTCAGCTAGTCCTTCTATCATAGCCTGCTAAGAAGTGGATTTAAAATCCTTGAGGGAAAGGGGAGGGAGAAACCTACAATATTGTGTGTTGAGCTTCCTCCAGTGCTTTTGCAACCCCTTAAAAGCACAAAGATGCGTTGGCCTGTGGAGCTAGGCTGAGCATAGGGAAAGAACTTGGTTGCCTGTGCATCCCAGTACAGAAAAATATATCAAAGAGAAAAACTGGATGTCTTTGATTTTTAGTCCAGTTCAGTACAGTATTGAACACAATGTATCATAAATCTGAAGCCCCTTGATGGAAGGTTCTGTAAAAGTAAAATTACTGGTATCCAGAATGGGATGTTTTGTTTTTCCTATAAATATGTGGGAATTCGTTCCTTACACATGGGAGGGCCAGTAGTTCTGGCTGGAGCTGGAGAGAGTGCGTGCAGGTTCTGTGCAAGCTTCCCACCCTACCGCTCTGTTATTGCCTCTTCCCCCTCTCCCCCCAGGCACTCACCAGTTGTGCAGAAACAGGACCCAGCACACACAGCAGAAGTCAGTGACGGGCACTAGGGCCCTGGAGGCAGTGTCCTGGAGCTGCCTGTCAGCCTCAGTGGAGGAGAGCGACAGAGGGAGCCTCTTCCCTCCCTGACAGCTAAGCAGAGCTCTGGAGAAATTAGGGGTGGGAGGAACCGGGGGGACACAATGCCTGCTCATACTACACCCATGGCTGGCACGGGATCCCATGGTAACTCGATTTTTAGTGTCTAGTCACCAGTGTTAACTGGATCCCTGGCAGTGTGTTGCTGCAGCACAGGGAGACACAGCTGGCTGCCGGCTGAGCTCTTTCCAAGCCATAGGGGGCTGCTTTGCCTTTCCTGCTGGCAGGAGCGCTCAACCAGGGCTACGTGAGCAAGCTCGCTCCCCCCCTCACCTGGCCCTGGCCGTGCCCCCTGCCTCACCACTAGGGGCTAAAAAATAGGAGGGCCTAAGGCCTTATCGCCTTATTAGCCTAATGGTTAGAATCATAGAAGATAAAGATTGGAAAAGACCTCAGGAGGTCATCTTGTCTAACCCCCTGCTCAAAGCAGGACCAACCCCAATAAATCATCCCAGCCAAGGCTTTGTCAAGCCACTTAATCCGGCCCTGATTCTATCTAGGTGTTTGCACCGCACGTATCACCATAGTATCTGAGCGCCTTCCAGCACTCCACTGAGCAGTGTGACTAACACCTGTTCTGTGTTGTTTGTTCTCTCGTTGTCTTCCCAGAGGGAGAAGTGTGTGCAGTGGATTGTCTTGTTTTGGTAGGGTTCAGTTTTAGGTTTTCAGTTTAGGTTTGGGGTTTGGTGTTTTTGCCTCGGTGAAGACGATGCTATGTATTCATGGTCAAGAAGTGCACCTTTCCCTATACTATTCTGTAGCTGGTCACTAAGGGTATGTCTACACTACAGCTGAGAGTGAGCCTCCCAGCCCAGGAAGACAGACACACCCTATGGGTTTCGCAAGAGTAGCCTTGTCTGCCCATGCTCTCCCTGAAGGCTAACAGCCCAACATTAGCGCTGTCACCCCACCTGTTGTGAGTTATTTGGAATCAGTCAATGATGAATCTATATGATGGTTTGTTCCCAGCACAGACTAAATGTTCATCCTGGGTCATGTTGTGCCACCAGCTGAGATCAGTTAGGTCCTCTGGCTAAAAAGGTGATGGCACAATGTATTGTCCCACAACCTTGAGTCTAGTGGTTTGAGCCAGAGAATTAGGATCTCCTAGGTTCTGTTCCTTACTCTGGTATTGATGCAAAACATGCTCCTGCTTCCAATGAAACCGACAGCAAAACTCCCATTGACTTCAGTGAGGTGAGATTGGTCTCTCAATGTGTGATTGCAGGCAAGTCAATCTTTCAGCACCTTCATTATTCTTATTTATTAGTTGTATTACAATATCGCCTAGGAGCCCTAGACATGGACCCTGGCCCCACTCCGCCAGGTGCTGTGCAATACAGAACAAAACAGGGGCAGTAATCCCTACCTAAATGGGGGTGTTGTGAGAGTCAATATCTTTGTAAAGCTCTTTATGGTCCTTGGGCGGAAGGAAAAGCAGACTCTAGCAAAAGCCAGCAGCTCTTACTTTAATTCCACAGAAGAAAAAACCTTGCTCCAACCCAACTCTGAGAGATGAAATCACTTGAGAACATCTAAGTGACAGACTTTCAAGCCACCTTGTTTGTATTTGGTTATAGCACCAGATTGGAGCTTTTGTTTTCTTTTTAGCACTTTAATGATATTTGAATCTCCTTAGGCTGTAGAAATTAGAGTCCTGCGCAGGACTTTTTAAAATCCCGCTCCCAGCCACTCCTGCTATTATAGCAGTGTGTCCTGCAGGGACCCACAGGATCCCAGTCTCGCTCCAGAGCTCTGCACCAGTGGTTCTCAACCAGGGGTACGTGTACCTGTGGGGGTACGCAGAGGTCCAGATATTTGCCTAGTTTTGCAACAGGCTATATAAAAAGCACTAGGGAAGTCAGTACAAACTTAGATTTCATGCAATGACTTGCTTATGCTGCTCTATGTACTACAGACTGAAATGTAAGTACAATATTTATATTCCAATTGATTTATTTTATAATTATATGGTAAAAATGCAAACATAAGCAATTTTTCAGTAAGCAAGTAATTTTTAAGGGAGGTGAAACCTGGGGGTCTGCAAGACAAATCAGACTCCTAAAATGGGTACAGTAGTCTGGAAAGGTCGAGGGTCACTGCTCTACACTAGTCCTGCACAGGGCTCTACTGTAGATCTCAAGATGGTTACTCACTGTTTTGTTGTCAGGGCCCCAATTCCCTGTTCCATCTAAACTGTGCTAAGTGCAGGAGCTGGGGGATGGAAAAGGGGAAAATGGTTTTGTGCCACCTCTACATTTCCCTTCTTTCAGAACTAGACAGCAGACTGTTTCAGCCCCAGTACAGGATGGAGCAGCATCAGGGCTGCTCTTATTAGCATCCAACTGCCTATGGCCCCCAAAGATGTGTTTTGGCAGCCAGGAATAGCCAGAGTGCAGCTCTGGCTACTCCCCCTTTTCACCAGGATCTCATTAGGGAACTAGGTGGAAGTAGAGCAGAGCTGATATGCCAGCTCTGCCCCACCCAACTTTTTCCCCTACAATCAGGGGATTTCCTGGGGACCAGTTCCACTGAGCTTATAGCTCCTTTGTGCGAGTAGAACAAGGGCAAAGGGCCCCTGGTGAAAAGGAGAATCAGGCTCATCGTCACTATAATAATCACGTCTTATTTATATCGTAGTCGTGCCTAGCCCCACCCCTCCAATTAGGGATCATTGTGCTTGGTCCTGTGCCAGAGACAGTCCATGTCCTAAATGGCTTACAACCATTGGTCTTTGTTACAGTCCATTGGTTTTAGTAAAGTGCAAGACACAACACAGAGCATGTTTCCACAACAGCAGACTGTGACACACAGTGTGGGCTATGCCTACCTTAGACATTTGTTTATTACAAATTTCCCACTCTCGCTATCAAGAGTGAAGGAGGACTTGTGGCACCTTAGAGACTAACCAATTTATTTGAGCCTAAGCTTTCGTGAGCTACAGCTCACTTCATCGGATGCATACTGTGGAAAGTATAGAAGATCTTTTTATACACCCAAAGCATGAAAAAATGGGTGTTTACCACTACAAAAGGTTTTCTCTCCCCCCACCCCACTCTCCTGCTGGTAATAGCTTATCTAAAGTGATCACTCTCCTTACAATGTGTATGATGATCAAGTTGGGCCATTTCCAGCACAAATCCAGGTTTTCTTCCCCCCCCAAAACCCACTCTCCTGTCGGTAATAGCTTATCTAAAGTGATCACTCTCCTTACAATGTATATGATATGGAAATGGCCCACCTTGATTATCATATACATTGTAAGGAGAGTGATCACTTTAGATAAGCTATTACCAGCAGGAGAGTTGGGGGGGGGGGGGGGAAGAGAACCTTTTGTAGTGGTAAGCACCCATTTTTTCATGCTTTGTGTGTATAAAAAGATCTTCTATACTTTCCACAGTATGCATCCGATGAAGTGAGCTGTAGCCTCACGAAAGCTTACGCTCAAATAAATTGGTTAGTCTCTAAGATGCCACAAGTACTCCTTTTCTGTTTGCGAATACAGACTAACACGGCTGTTACTCTGAAACCTATCAAGAGTGGTGAGCCCTACTGGTGGTACCAGAGGGGTGAGTGTGAGGTGGTCAGGCTGCTCAGAGCAGGTGTGAGAGTTGATGAGTCATTCCTGTGCTGGGCTCCAGCCAACCCCCAAGCCAGGAAATGATCTGGTGGCTCCCAAGGCAGGTATGTAAGCCCCACATGAGCAGCAGCAGCTGACTCCAGGGCTTGGAATGCTCTCCTGCCTGACAGTGGGAACAGACTCCCCAAGCCAGAGCCTGCTTCAGCCTTGTTCTTGCTCCTGTTCCAGACCTGTTCCTAGTCCTGCTCCAGCCTTGCTCTCGCTCCAGCCTCTCTCCAACCCTGCTCTGGACTGATTCCTACTCTGACCCGTGGCTCCAATCACTATGCCTGACTGTCACAGCTCCAACCATGAGGCCTGACCATCCCTATCATGGTTTCTGACAAGCTGAGGATGCCCTCATAGTTAAAATGCCACCAGCTCATGTACACTAGTGCTCGCACTGTTGGTACCTGCACTGGTGAGAGCAACTGTGGGAAATCATATGAGGAAAAGACAGAGACAGAAAAGACCATTGAGTTTGCTCCAGTGAAAGACAATAGCGAGACACCCTAGGTACTTCACAAAAAAGACAAAGGAAGGGGATGGGTATTTTTGAAAAGACTGAACCTATGAGGGAGACAGATGCCCAGTGTGACATACCAAGGTACCCTCCAGACTGAGTAGTTCATCACCCCTGCCCTGCAGCCTGGGGTGCCCTTTGCTGCTGTAGCCTCCAGCCTGGACTGCTCACAACCAGCCTCCAGCATGCAAGTCACTCCCAGCGATGTCTGTGTGTGTGCTGCAGCCAGGCAGCCACACCTTGGCTTTTAGCAGCCTTAAAAATCACCCCAGGGGACCCCAATATACTCCTAGTCCCAGATTTCCCCCTAGAAACATATGTCCTGTACTGCCCAGCCCTCTCCTGGTCAGTATGAATATATTAAGTCCATTATTTCTTCAAGGGCATAATATGCACACACCTTGTTACCCCCAATGGAGTTACCCAGACCCTTCAGTCTGAACACACTTTATTAGCTAAAACAATAAAACAAGTTTACTAACCAAAGAGAGAGATTTTAAGTGCATGCAAGTAATGAGGCATAAAAGTCCTCAATGAGGCATGAAAGTCAAGAAAAATAAAGAGAGGCTCCAGTGAGTGTTTTGCTTTGAAACTAATATAGTTTGTCAAGTTAAAGTTTTCTCACCACACCCTTTCAGCGGTCTTACTGACCAAACTCTTCCCTACTTGAATGGCTGCTTCCTTGGTTTCTTCAAGTGCAGTGAATGTGATGGGCAAGGAGAAAGAGGAGGGTGCCTTGGGTGTTTGCTCCTCCTTTTTATACTTTCAGTCCTCCTCTTGAAAAACACTTCCAGCTGACAACCAGGAGCCAAAGAGTCTATGTGGAAGGATGTTCCCTGCTGTTTTTTTCACCTGTTTGAAGGCCCTTTGTCTTTCCTTCCTGCTTGATAACTCTGTTTACTGCTTAAATGCAAATTAAAGCAAGCACATGTTCCTTCATTTAGGACAGACCAGTTTTCTAGCCTCTGGCTGGGCAGGGTTGTGGGGTTTGGAACATGTGTTAATAACACCATACTGGGGAATTTTATAATGTCACATACAATGTTGCCACACACATTTCACCAGAACAATACTGAACAGCAAATTATGAGTTTTCAAATGATACCATACAAGGCATACTTTGTACAAAGATTATTACAAGCATGTGTAGGGTATGAATATAAGGGTATAGTCTGTCACACCTAGTAAAATTCTTTAACATAAGATTGTGGCCAGAACTGTGTCCTGCTCAAAGTAATAGACCTGTTGCCACCTGCTTCTTACTTGAATGTTATTGGAAAAGTTTCAGAGTAGCAGCCGTGTTAGTCTGTATCCGCAAAAAGAAAAGGAGGACTTGTGGCACCTTAGAGACTAACAAATTTATTTGAGCATAAGCTTTCGTGGGCTACAGCTCATTTCATCGGATGCATGCATCCGATGAAGTGAGCTGTAGCTCACGAAAGCTTATGCTCAAATAAATGTTTTGGAAAAGTTGTTACACTTCATGCTGCCTTCTCATGTCTGTCTCTCTGTGTAGACTTAAAGATCCTGATTTTGAGAAATTGCCTCTCATTTTTCTTGTACAACATGCGGGGCTGTAGTTGTGGCCCTTTTTCAAAAACAAGCCTAAAAGGTTGTGAGAAACTAAGTTTTTTAAAGTATGGACAAACGCTCTCCGCCTTTACTCTCCACCCCACAATGCTATTTGGAAAGTAATAATTGTTTTAGCGACTGCACACATGACGTTTCCAGGGATGACTCACTCATCCTTCCAGCTGGTGAGACACCTGTCATGGCCCATAATTTCTTTCCATGCCAGCAATAGCTAACAAATAAAGACACATTCCATTTCAACCGGGTAACAATAGTGTTTGCTTTTCAGTTGGTTTCTTCCTGGTGTGCTCAGGCTAAAGCACACTTCTCTCTTCACAAATTGGCCAGCCCTACAGAAACCTGCAGGAATGTTTGGAATTTTTATTCAGTGCCAGACAGCCTCGGTGGTTCTAGTAGACGAGAAACATACTTAGTCTGCAATGTCAAGCCTGCACTTAGCACTCTCAGTGGTTTTGAACAATTGATTCGGAACACGGCAGAATAAACATTGCTACTTGACCTCTAACCTTTCCCCTTTGTCCACAGAAGTTCAAGAAATTCCAAGGGCGAGGAGCCAAACAGCTGTGTTTCCCCTCAGTAGGTGCCAAATCTTCCATCCCTCGTATGAACCAGATAATTTAGAATATGGGATACAGAAACCAATGGGAAATAAGCAAACACAAGTGACTTGTTGCACAGCTTGGTATTAATGTTTGCATAACATTTCACAAGCTCTAGTAATACATATCCACTGGCAAATGCAAGCTTACAGACAATATACATGCACCTGAATAAATACCATTGGTCCAGTCTTGCTTCATTGAAGTCAATGGCAATACAGGATCCGATGCTGTGTGTATCTCCTTCAGAAAGAATAGTGTGACAATGGGTTCCAGTGAATATAGCATAGACTCAGGAGCTCTAGATTCTGTTCTCGCTGTACCACTGACCTTGTGAGCGAACCTGGGGCAAATCAATTGGTCCAAAATTTTCCAATTTGGGTTAGGAACGCTGGACACCTAAATAAGTGGTGCTTTTTCTGAGGTGCTCTCATTTCCCACCCTCCTCATCAGTATGAAAGTGTTACATATACATTATCTTTTCTCCTTGCAGCGACTACTAATAAACAAGCGTATAAACAATGTTGGAAAAATAGCTCTGATGCTGGTTCTAATGGCTTTCACATTAGAGCTGAGTGCAACTGAGGGATCAAAACGTTTGTTCTGAATTCTTGCAGGGCTTTTCAGGTTGCTCAGGGCAGAACCAAGGCATCATAAAGGAGATTTCCACCAGATTCTGCAGGACCTTGATTGGGCTTCAGCCAGCTTGGCCATCACCACAGAATAGTTCTGAGCTTGATAGCTTGCTCCCAGGAATGCAAGAGTGTGAGGGCTATTGAAAACCACCCTGTGCCTTTGGTCTTGAGCTGTATGCGGGCTGAGACCGAGAGACTGGACCCAATAGCCAGACCCCAGTTGATTTCTAGGTTTGAAGATACTGCCTCCTCCCTTCATACAATGTATGGGCTGGTGGTGAAGGCACTGAACTGAAGGGCTGGAGGTCTTTATTCTATTCAATCATACTCTGCCAAAGGCCTTCTTATGCTCCCTGTCTGTACAATGTGGGGATGATAATAATATATCTCATTGTGAGGCTCAGGCCATCCATGTTTGTGAGTGCTCAGATGCTATGGGGCAGAGACCCCTAGGAATACCATTTTGTTCTTTACTGGTTGAAACTATAGTAAAAAACAAAATTGTCAGACACATAGATGAACATAATTTGTTGGGAAAGAGTCAACATGGTTTTTGTAAAGGGAAATCATGTCTCACCAATCTACTAGAATTCTTTGAGGGGGTCAACAAGCATGTGGACAAGGGGATCCAGTGGATGTAGTGTACTTAGATTTTCAGAAAGCCTTTCACAAGGTCCCTCACCAAAGGCTCTTAAGCAAAGTAAGCTGTCATGGGATAAGAGGGAAGGTCCTCTCATGGATTGGTAACTGCTTAAAAGGTAGGAAACACAGGATAGGAATAAATGATCAGTTTTCAGACTGGAGAGAGGTAAATAGTGGTATCCCCCAAGGGTCTGTACTGGGCTCAGTCCTATTCAACATATTCATAAATGATCTGGGAAAAGGGGTAAACAGTGAGTTGGCAAAATTTGCAGATGATACAAAACTACTCAAGATAGTTAAGTCCCAGGCAGACTGTGAAGAGCTACAAAACGATCTCACAAAACTGGGTGACTGGGCAACAAAACGGCAGATGAAACTCAACGTTGATAAATGCAAAGTAATGCACATTGGAAAACATAATCCCAACTAGATGGGGTCTAAATTAGCTATTACCACTCAAGAAAGAGATTTTGGAGTCATTATATATGGTTCTCTGAAAACATCCAATCAATGTGCAAGAGCAGTGAAAAAAGCAAACAGAATGTTGGGAATCATTAAGAAAGTGATAGATAATAAGACAGAAAATATCATATTGCCTCTATATAAATCCATGGTACGCCCACATCTTGGATACTGCGTGCAGATGTGGTTGCCCCATGTCAAAAAAGATATATTGGAATTGGAAAAGGTTCAGAAAAGGGCAACAAAAATGATTAAGGGTATGGAACGGCTGCCATATGAGGAGAGATTAATAAGATGGGGACTTTTCAGCTTGGAAAAGAGATGACTAAGAGGGGATATGATAGAGGTCTATATAATCATGACTAGATAAGTTGATGGAGGATAGGTCCATCAATGGCTATTAGCCAGGATGGGCAGGGATGATGACCCTAGCCTCTGTTTGTCAGAAGCTGGGAATGGGTGATGGGATGGATCACTTGATGATTACCCATTCTGTTAATTTCCTCTGGGGTAACTGGCATTGGCCACTGTCAGAAGACAGGATACTGAGCTAGATGGATCTTTGGTCTGACCCAGTACGGCCGTTCTTATGTAATACTAAAAAATAAAAGGAAAAAAACAATAATGGGCTACATTTAGTGTTAGTTTGGATCAGGACGCTTTTCGCTCAAGTTCAAATCCAGGTTTCAGTCCATAGATGTGAAGTGTGGATGTGGCTCCAGAGTCTAGAGGCAGGGTATTTTTGTTTGGGCATCTCATTGTTTACCTGGGAATGCTCTGTGTTCAGGACAGTACCAAATTACAGTAGTGCTCCTAGAGAAGGACAGAGGAGTTCATAATTATATTCAGAAGCTCTATCAATTTGCCTAGTGTTTATTTCGATGAGGTTTTGCCCATATGCATGTAACCTTAGGGTTAGAAGGAAGGGCAATGGCCGTCTAATCTAACCCCCTGCCAAGATACAGGATTTGTTATGTCTGACCCATCCAAGACAGATGGCTATCCAGCCTCTTTATGAAAACTTCCACTGAAGGCACTTCCCCAACCTCCCTGGCAGTCTGTTCCATTGTCCTATTGTTCTTACAGTTAGGAAGTTTTTCCTGAGATTGAATCTAACTGTGTTATAAGGAATACATTTGGAATGCTGTTATTACAAACTGTTCCCAGAGATGCTCCAGCATGTCACTCAGGATGACACAGTACTATTCAAATAACTTGTTACCGTGTCTATTGTCATGATCAGTTGCCAGACTGCTTAGTGGTACTTCGCACTGTGTTTTACTTTTACTGTAAACAACATTCTTGGCAGCGGAGTTCATTCAGAGAGTGGCTCTAGTATATTCCTATCAAGCCAGAAAGAAAAGCCACTTTTCACCATAGCAAACTATAACATTTTTGATACTTCCCAGCCCAATTGGGCTTTCATTTCTCAATGTTCTTCTCAGGTTTCTGAACTCTATTCATCAAGCATGTACTCCAAATAACATCAGCTCAGTGGGTGAGATGGCAGGGACCATCTTTTTATTTTTTGTTTGTATAGCACCTAATACTATAATCCATAAGATAGCTACGCAAAACATGCCCATTTCAGGTCCGACTAGTTTCAACAAACTATTCAGGTGGTTTTGGGAGGTGGGTCTTCTCACCCTTTGCATTTTTTCCCCTTCAACTTTCGGTTTAAAAACCAAACAAATGTGATAACTGCCACATGCGCTGACTTTTCAAAGGGCCGGGGGGTGCTCAACCCCCGACTCTGCCCCAGGCCCTGCCCCCCTTCCCCTCTCCCTGCAAGACCCCACCCATGCTCCACCTCTTCCCACCCCTGCTCCACCCCCACCCTGTCCAGTTCCTCACCCTTGCTCCTCCTCCCTCCCCCTCAGCTTCCTCCATGCTGCAAAACAGCTGTTTGCGACGGGCAGGAGGCACGGGGAGAGAGAGAGAGGTGCTGATTTGTGGGGTCCACTGACTGGCGGGAGGCACGGGGAGAGATGAGAGGGGGGCTTCCAGTGGGTGCTCAGCACCCACTATTTTTTCCCCATGGGTGCTCCAGCCCTGGAGCACCCACGGAGTTGGTGCCTATGATTACTACAGTTACTGCCACTGGTTGGCTCATTAGACTCACCAATTGGACTCTGAGCTAGACTATGTAATGCAACCTTATATTATTGTTACCCCATCCTCCTTTTCCATCCTGTCCACTTGCCCACCTGCTACATCTTGTCTTTCAGACTGTAAGTTCATTGTGGCAGGGATTGTCAGTTATTCAATGTCACTACAGTTTGTAGCACTGAGGGGGAAAAGGGGCAGAGAGAGGGTGACCAGGTTGACACCTCTAGGTGCTGCTGCAAAATAAATGAAGGTCCTTAGTATAATAAGTATAATAATAGATTCATCTGGTTTTGCACAAGCTGAGGAGGAGCCGATGGTCATAGTACACACAGGTACCAATGACACAGGGAAAGGTAGGAGAGTGGTCCTGGTGGCCACATTTAGGTTGCTAGGTAAGAGATTAAAGTCCAGGTCCTCCATAGTAGCATTCTCTGAAATGCTTCCAGTTCCATGTGCAAAGCCAGTGAGACAGGCAGAACTGCAAGGACTAAATGTGTGAGATTGTGTAGGGAGGAAGGATTTAGGTTTATTAGGAACTGGGGAACTTTTGGGGGAAGGAGAAGCCCAGTGAATAGGGGAGAAGCAATAGATGTGATATATCTTGATTTTAGTAAGGCTTTTGACACAGTCCCATATGACATTCTCATAAGCTAACTAGGGAAATGTGGTCTAGATGAAATTACTGTACGGAGTTGAAAGACTGTACTCAAAAAGTAGGTATCAATGGTTTGCTGTTAAATGGGGAGAGCATATCTAGTTGGATCCAGCAGGGGTGAGTCCTTGGTCCGGTCATTTTTATTAATGACTTGGATAATGGAGTGGAGAGTGTACTTACGGAATTTACAGATGACACCATGTTGGGAGGAGTTGCAAGCACTTGGGAGGACAGGATTAAATTCAATAAAGACAAGTGCAAATACTTCTCTTAAGAAAGAAAAATCAAAAGCACGATTACAAAATGGGGAATAACTGGTTAGGTGGTAGCACTGCTGAAAAGGATCTAGGGGTTGTAGTGGATCACAAATTGAATATGATGCAACTGCAAAAAAGGCTAACAGCCTGAGGTATATTAACAGGAGTGTTATATATAAAACATAGGAGGTAATTGTACCTGTGAGGGGGTTTACAGCCCCCACACTATACCAGGGTGGGGAGTGGAGCAATACTGGGCTAGGATGGCCCTGGCCTCAACAGGTGCAAGGCATGTGCCCAGTGGAAGAACAGTTTAAAATGACACTGGTAGCCCAGGAGAAGGGGGAATGAGCTGCATGTGGTACCAGGAAGCAAGGCTGATTGCTCTGCAGGGAGTGGCAACCACTTTGTGAAGGCTTCTGTAGCAGCAGGTACTTGGGTTCCCCCCCGTCATTGGGAGTTGAAAACCCAGAGAGAGATTGACTGACTGAAGTGGACACTGACTGATGGAGGAGAGCCTGCTAAGCCTGTGACTACACAGGGGGAGCAACCTGAGCCAGAGAGGGTGAGGGAGGCTGCAGCCGGGACACCTTCAGGGCCAACTAGAACAGAAGAATCTGTAAGACCATGAGCTGACCACTAGGTCAGCTAGTTACCAGACCTTCCCGCTACAGTCCCTCTTTACTCAGCACTGGTGAGGCCTCACCTGGGGTACTGTGTCCAGTTCCGGGTGCCACACTTTAGGAAAGAGGTGGACAAATTGGAGAGCATCCAGAGGAGAGCAACAAAAATGATAACAGGTTTAGAAAACCTGACCTCTGAGGAAAGGTTAAAAAAACTGGGCAAGTTTAGTTTTGAGAAAAGAAGACTGGGGTGGGGGGGAGGGACCTGTTAGCCTTCAGATATATTATGGGCCTGTTATAAAGAGGACAGGCATCAATTGTTCTTCGTGTCCACTGAAGGTAGGACAGAGGCAATGGGCTTAATCTGCAGCAAGGGAGATTTAGGTTAGATATTAGGGAAAACCTTCTAACTATAAGGGTAGTTAAGCTATGGAACAGGCTTCCAAGGGGGATTGTCATATCCCCTCACTGGAGGGTTTTAAAAACAGATTGGATGAAAACCTGTCAGGGATGGTCCTGCTCCCGCACAGGGGACTGGACTTGATGATTTCTTGAGTTCCCTTCATTTCCACAATACAGGAGGGATGGGCTCTACCTAAACCAAAATGGAATCAGACTGCTGGCACGTAAAATTAAAAACCCTGTAGAGGATTTTTTAAACTGTGGGCTGGGGGAATGCCAACAGGTCTAGAGGAGTATGTGTGTTGGGTGGAGACATCCCTTTGGAATAAAATTTATTGAAGTAGAAACTATTATGATGGATAGGAAAGAAGTCAAATGTAAAAGAGTCCCATTTAAACATAACACATGAAGGCAAGCAACTAAACTCTGATGAAAATGTACAAGTGCTTATATACAAATGGTGGCTGTCTAAATATTAAGATGGGTGAATTAGAGTGGCTGGTGTTAAATGAGAAGACTTGCGTAACAGGAATTATGGAAACTTAGTAAAATGAGGATAGTGCATGGGACATAGTAATACCAGAATTTACAATATATAGGTATGACAGAGTATGTCACGCTGGTGCAGAAGTGGCACTATAGATTTAAAAAGAGACATAGAGGCAAATGAGATTAAAATCTTAAATCAAATAGTACCATAAAATCTCTATGGATAGAAATTTCATGCTTGAACAATAAGAGTATGGCGGTAAGAATATACTACTGAGCACCTGACCAGGATGGTGATAGTAATTATGAAATGCTCAAGGAGCTAAAAGAAGCTGCAGACAGAAAATGCAGTAATAATGGGGTATTTCAACTATCCTCATACTGACTGGGATATGTCACCTCAGGACAGGAAGCAGAGATAAGATTTCTAGACAACAGTAATGACTGCTTCTTGGAGCATCTAGTCTTGGAACCCACAATGGGAGAGACAATTCTTGACTTAGTCCTAAATGGAGCACAGGATCTGATTCAAGCTGAATAGCTCAGTAATAGTGACCATAATGTAAGTAAATTTAACATCCTTGTAAGGGGAAAATACCAAAAAACGCCACCACAGTAACATTTAACTTAAAAAAGGGGAGATACACAAGAATGAGGATGCTCATTAGACAGAAATTAAAGAGCAGTCACAAGGGTAAAATGCCTGCTAGCAGCATGGAGACTATTTTAAAACACATAACAGATGCTCAGACTAACTGGATATCTCAAATCATAAAAGACAGCAGGAGGACCAAAAGAATCCCACCCTAGCTGAACAGCAGAGTAATGGAGGATGTTAGAAGCAAAAAGGCATCCTTTAAAATTTGAAAATAAAATCTTAATGAGGAAAATAGGAAGGAGCACAATGCTTAGCAAGTAAAATCTCAAAGTATAATTAGGCAGGCCAAGAAAGAATTTGAGAAGCAACTTGCTAAAGAAGCAAAATCTAACAATAAAATTAGAAACAGCAAGCTTGCCAAACAGCAAGTGGGCCACTAAACATGTTAAAGAGAACTCAGGGAAGACGCCACTGCAGGGAAGCCAAATTAATTCTTTGCACTGGTCTTCACTGCAGAGGATGTGGGGGAGATGCAGTGGAAAATACAGGAGGATATATATATGGTCTCTGTGTGTATATCTAATCTATCTATGTATCTTCCTACTGTATTTTCCACTTCATGCATCTGATGAAGTGGGTTTTAGCCCATGAAAGCTTATGCTCAATTTGATAGTCTCTAACTGTGGTAGGTAACCTGTTGCTTAAATCAACCTGTGTACTAGGTGACTGGAAGATGTCTAATGTGATGTAATTCTTTAAAAGGGTCCCAAGGAGATCCTGGCAATTACAGGTCCGTGAAAGTATAGTAAAGAACCGAATGATCAGACACAAAAGTAAACATAATCTGTTTAGTGAAGATTCAACACAGCTTTTGTAAAGGGAAGTCATGCCTCAAAAATCTACCAGAATACTTTGAGGAAATCCACAAGCCTGTGGATAAGGGTGATCCAGTCTAAACTGTGTTCTTGGACTTTCAGAAAGTCTTTGACAAGGTCCCACACCAAAGGTTCTTACGGAAATTAAGTAGCTATGGGATAAGAGGGAAGTTCCTCTCATGGATCAGTAACTGGCTGAAAGATGAGAAATAAAGGATAGGAATAAATGGTCGTTTCTCACAATGGAGAGAGGTGAACAGCTGTGGTCCCCCAGAGATCTGTACTGCACTCTATATCTGACCAATCAGTCATAATCCCCAAAGGAAACAGGCACAATGATTTCAAAAGACAAGCCTAGGAGCTTAAATTCATAGCTTTGCTAGACAATAAAAATCATGGTCTTAATAAAGACATTAGATTTATGTCATATTACAGCTATCAGTAATCCCTAAAGCCCCCTTTTTGTGGCTACAGGGGTGTTAATGGGCCACTTATGGGCCTTATGGCTACTGGGGTATTAATGGGCCACTTCACCTTGAATGGTCCCTTAGAATATATGCTAAGTACTTATGCTAAACTGTCTGTTCGATCTTGTATTTAGTTATGACACTCTCGGTACTTTTGCCAGTCCCTTCTGGCCTTAAACTCTATGAATATGACTCTATTTAAATCAAGCAGACTACTAGTGGTAAGAAACTGTCCATAGTAAGCATTTGCAGAGAGAGGTCCCTGGATGGCATTATGTTGATTTGCTTTCTTTTTTGGTTCTTTTCTACATCCCAGTAATACCATGGCAGCAGATCATGACATTGTACAGGTAGTGTTCTGATTATATGACCGGATTAAGTAGAAAAAGCAAGGGTTTGGAGGAGAAATGGTACTCAAACTTCAGTATCAGTAATGGTGCCAAAGAGAACAGACAAAATCAATTCTGTTTGATACAAATGTTCTTTTTTTGTTCCTTTTGTTTATTTTTTAAAGTTGCCTCAACTGAACATCATTTTTAAAGCATGGAGGGGAATCTGCTACATCTTGCTCTGTTGTTGATATCAGATAACAAAGACCATTCATAGAAAGAAATTAGAGGGTCATCCAGCTAAGATCGAATGATCTTGACAAATCGTGTTGTGTGGAAAACTCAAGCCATGCTTATCTTCAAACCACAGAGAGAACATAGAAGTAAGTTTGTGTATAGAAGTTTGTGTATCGCCAGCCAATTTTATTCTGAAATAATTGAGTAGACCCATAAATGTGTCTAAATTCTCAAAGCTGTTGCATAACACTGCTCAGCATGTTTTGTACTCCTCCTTCTGGTTCGGTGACTCAACCACTTAGCTAATTATAGCTGCAAGTGGCAAAAGGCAGCACTAATACCAACTATGTTTTGAAGAAAATGCTTCTTCCCTTCCTTAGATGGGACTGCTTTCACTTTGCTTGGGAGATGTTTGGAAGGCCAATATTTTTTTTCTCTATCGTACAATTGAATTACAAATTGTTATCATTGTCATAACGGTATTCTCCTTTAGATCATAAACAGTAATCTGGGTTGGTCAGAAATCAGTTGGTCTGTCTATCCTATTATAAGCATTATAGCATCTTCATTTCTGTCACGTCTGATCACATGTGTAAGGGGGCTTATTCCTTCACTCTCCCACTTCCCTGGTCCTTCTCTCATGAACAGAGAGCAACAATACCCAAAGTCCGAAGGTGCAAACAATTCGATGTTTATTGGGGTGAACTTCCAGCAAGCTTAAATCCAAGTTCCTTTTTCCTTATTTTTGAATCCCAACTTACTTCCTGTTTGCCCCTAATTTATATAGTAATATTCTTACCTATACCTTAACCAGTCTTTCTACTGAAATTTACCTAACCAATCCTAACATATTGTAACATGATTAGCTAACCAATTATATCCCACCACCTTAATTAGTTTACACCCAGCAAAATTAATGATACAGCAGACAGAAACAATCACAGAACCAGACAGCGACTATGCAAATAAACAATAGCAAAATGGGAACTATAATGACAAAACAATACAGAAGGGAGGATTTCACAACTACATCTATAAAGACATAAGGGTTTCCCAGCTGTGTCTACTGATAAGTGAGTTCTTACCAGACAAAAAACTATCAGACTAAATTTCCTTTTACATCTTCTATGCTCTTCCCTTTCTCTGGAGGTGATAGATCAGAACACCTTCCTAACAGCCCCATATTGACTAGTTTGGAGTGTGAGGATGTGACCATTCACTTCCCAGCTTATGGCTGCCTCTGCTGCTTAGCCAAAGGCATTGACCTAAGAACAGGGCCGCAGACTGTCACAGTGAAAGAAGGCCCTTACACGGATTCTTTCTTGTATACCTCTATTACTAGCTAAATAATAAACATATACCTAAATTCTTAAAGTATAGGCCTTTACAGGCAGGCCTGAATATCTATATCCTAACAACATGTATAGACAGGGACCCAAGCACTGTCTACAAGATCATGAAAACTATGCCCACATTAATCTTGATTATTCAGAGAAATCTCTGGGGTCAAAGGCCCTGCAGATGCCAAAGGTCAGCCTCAATAAGTATGTATATCCAGTTTTGGACCTCTAATTGTAAAGAAGAACTTGAAAATTAGATGCATTATTGGTTTGTGGCTTTTAGCTACAGCCATATACTGAGGTCAAGTCAGAGCACCGTGGTCCTAGCTGCAGCCACGGAAGGCGAAATGCCTTCTGGAGCACACCTCCTGTGCATTTCCATTGGCAGGGGAGTTTGCGCTCCTCAGGACCCCAATCCCCACTCCCCTCTCTCACTCACACACACACACACACAATTTGGGACAACACGGTATCTTAGAGGCACTGGCAAGAAGACCACAGGAATTGAGATTGTGGTAGACCCCTGCACAGAAGGCTCAAGTGTGGGGAGGGCTTATTGTTTGACCCCTCCTGAACAAGGGTCAGTCCCAATCCGGCCCTGAATTTAGGGCTAGTTGGTGATTTTGGCACAAGCCCTGAGTAGGACATACCGTGACTCACAATATGGACTCTGGTTCCCCCTCTTTCTCCAGTGGGGGAAGGAATATGCAACAGCCCTTTACTTCTTTACCCAGTACGCATACATGCTTTGTCTTCTGCACTGGGTCAGTTGTACTTGCTGGTGTATTGGGTCACCCACCTTCCACCTCTGCCTGCCCACTCCCCGCCCACCTGTGCAGCTGGGAAGGTAAGGGCCCAATGAAGGCTGCTTTACCCACCTTCACTGCACTCCATGAGACAGGTAGCCCCTGCAGGAGAATATGGCAATGCCTTACACCCCATACTATTCCACAGTGACATGCCCAGTGATGCAAGTGGAATCCATTTCTTACTGGTATGGGGGGTGGTGGTGTGGGGGGTACGTGACTTCCTCACGTGATCCTCCACGTGACTTCTCCTCACCCCACCCCCAGCTCGGGCCTCCCATGCTCTTCCCATCCCCTTCCCATGATCCGCCCCCTTATGTGGGGGTGGGACTTTGTCCTCCTCCTGCTGCACTGGAGAAGCAGAACGTGGGGCCACTGGGTGGTGCTTCGCCTGCAGCTCCTTTGGCACAGCTGTACCTCCCCAGGCCTTCCACACAGGGTCTCCTCTGTCTGTACAGCAGCCCTGTAGGAGGCCAGGGCTGGAGGCAGGGATGGGGGAGTACAGCCGTGCCGGAGGAGCTGCTGGCGTGGGGGCGCCCGGTGGCCCCATGTTCTGCTCCTTTCCCCGCTGCAGTTCCTGGGAGAGTCCTGTGGTTCTGCTTCTCTTCTTCTGGTACACAGTATTAACTATAAATATCTTGCTGGTAGGGCCTACCGTACCGTACTGCCTTACCGCACATACCAGGGTGCAATTCAGACCAGCGGGGGCTGTGTCACCCCTTCCCTGCAACCTTGGATGCCTTACAATGCCTTTCTGTAGAAGCTCCCACCTGGGCCACTCACAAACAGCCTTCCAGCATGCCAGTCACACCCTGTGTGTTTGTGTGTAACTGCAGCCGACCAACTACACCCTGGCTCTCACCAGCTTTGGTTATACTGCAGGGTGACCCCAACGCACCCCCAGTCCCAGATCTTTCCCCAGAAATGTATGTTCTCCTGCACTATCCAGCCCTCTCCTGGACAGCACAAATATATTTAATCCATTATTCCTTTAAGGATTAATATGCCAGCTTTTATTATTTTAAATAGAGTACACAGTCACTCCAATTTAAACATACTGGATTAGATAAAAGAGTAAAACAAGTTTGTTAACTACAAAAAGATTGCCTTTAAGTGAGTACAAGTAATGAGGCGTAAAAGTCAGAAATGGTTCAAAGAAAAGTAAAGATAAAATGCTTACTAGTGCCTAATTTAACAAATTATTCAAGGAAAGTTTCTCACCACATGCTCTAGCAGATTAGTGACCAAACTCCCAGGTGAGAAAATCCCCCTCCAACCTTGAGTCCAATGGCTGTTTTCCTTTGTCTTCGTAGATGCAATGCCAGAGACAGACAGGGAAAAAGAGGAGGCTGTTTTGGGGTGTCTGCCCCTTCTTTTTGTAGCCCTATTCCCCCACTTAAAGAAGCATTTCCAGCTGGGATTAAGGCAACAGGCAATCTAGTGAAGAAAGGAAACTCCATGCTTTTTCTTTGCTAAAATGTAAATTTTTGCTCCTGCCCCTTCCTTGCCAAAGAATGGCCGCTTAGCAGGTAATGGTCCATCAGCCTTGTTGACACCTAGCTGAAGTGTCAGCTTTCCCTTTGTCTCTGAAGAACTGGTTTAGTCACTCCCCAGATTTACCTGGGAAACATACATCAGTCATGATTTCAACTTCTCTTCAGAACTTTACATAAAATGTCGCCATATGCATTTTGCCATGATATTACTGATCAGTAAGTTACGAGTTCCTAAATAATACCTCACAAGGCACACCTTGTACAAACGTTATAACAATACTGTGTTGGGTGTGAACACATGGGGATATTCTGTCACAATAGCGCAGGTCACAACTGTGGCCATAGTAATTAAAAAACACATGATCAGCTGATTTGGACACCAACATTTGAAAAGAGGGCTTGAGAACCCGAGTGCAACAGATAAATTGGCTTGACCTTTAAAAGAAAGAAAAAGAAAATCCAATGAAAATGTTGTTGTCCTGCAGTGTTTGCCGTTCATAGCACCAAATGAAGCTTTGTAAAGCAGACTACTTGGCTAAAATCCAGGAAGTTTTTATAGACCCAGTCCCGCTCCTGCTGAAGTCAATGGGAGCTTTGCAATTGGTATAAACAGGAACTCATTGTGCTAGGTGCTGTACAACATACTAAAAGATGGTCCCTGCTCTGAAGACAGACAAAGGGTGGGAGAAAAGCAGGGTTTTTTAAATCCCCATTTTACAGGGGGGGAGCCAAGGAACAGAGCAACTGTGTAATTTGCCCAAGATCCATAGGAAGTCTGGGGCCCAGTCAGGAACTGAATCCAGATCTCAAGTCCCAGAAGAACACCTTAACCTTAGCTGGTAAGGCTTTTTTTATTATTATCTGGTTTTTATCCCAACAATACATTTTTAAGCGTATGAATTTAAATTCCTTATAAAGATCAGCAAAGTTCATAAGAATATTTGAAATATATTCCCTAAAGCACTTGAGACTATCTGAGGGACCTGGCCTTCTTCCATTCCAATCAGTGGGCATGTTTCCCATAATTTTAAAATGAACAAGATCTGGTCCTTTGTTAACATCAGTCCCTCCTTGTCTGGGACCTGATCATCACTGAAGTTAGGACTGCATTGGTCAGGCCTATACATTTCCCTGACACAGGATTTTCAACAGGGTTACACTTCTTTCTTCCCTAGAGCAGATTTATTTCCCCCCCGCCCCGGTCCCAGACTGAGGTCACAATGCCTGACAAGATGTAACAGGTTCTGGACTGATCTGCACTATGGTCATGTCAAGAGAGCAAAGTGCACTTAGAAACGATGGCAGGCATTTTGATGGCTAAGTAAGCAAAGCAAACTCACTGATACTTTGCAGAAATGCCTGGCACTTAGTGGGATTTATACATTGATAATCTGACCTGACAAGTAGGGATCTAAATCTCAGGGGCATTTGTACCATACTTTTAGGGTCAAACAATAATTGGCTCTGTTTGGACAATGTAAGAATTAAGATTCTTTCTTGATGCTTTGTTGTTTAATGTTTGGGTTTCTTTGAGGGGAAGGGTTTACTGTAAATTTAGGGCTCATTATAGTCCTCATTTCATCTAAGAAACCAGTTAAACATGGGCAGCAGCAATACAAATCTCTTCATTTTTCACCAGCATGCCTCAACCCTGACTGCGAGAGAATACCTCTAAGGTAACAGCTCAGTCCCTATGTCCTACTGCATTCTTGGCTTCCATGCTGAGACTGCCAACAAAGATACCAATTACCGCCAGCCATGGTAATTGTTTTAGGGAAGTGAACACCTGGTGGATACAAGCCACTTGAGCAGCCATTACACACTAATAACTTTTGATCACCACTGACCTAGTAGTTCATGTTTTACATCTTATTCACGTGAAATACTTCCTGGTGTTCACAAATGTCTGTAGCTCGCAAACTGGCTGTGACCTCAAGGAAGCTTTTGATGTGAAGAAAATGAACTTTCTTTCCAGTTTTCCTTATTTTTTATAGTATTGTGTCAGTGATCCCAGTGCTGAGTGACACGCATGACAAGCTCTCAAGCATTGTCAGAGCTTAATTAAGGCCAACAGACAGCAGAGAAAAAAATGTGGGATTCCTTAGAGCCGTGGCTGGAATGCAGATGATCTGCCTATCCTCATCACTTCCCTCTTTTCCCCAGGAGAAAATGTCTTGTGAAGTATTTGTAGTGTATTCCTTTCCTTTATGTGAGTAATCAAAGAGGTGAGGCATTGACTGAAATGTTCTATTCCCCTCATACTTTTCCAGAAATTTAGAGGTAGGTTCTCTGCTGCTACAAATTGTCATAGTTCTACTGAAGTCAATAAAGAGATGCCAATTTATACCAGTTAAGGATCTGCTCCTTAAGGGGTTAATTCTAGGGAAATTAGCTAGGGAAAAAAACACCCTACCTGATGTATCATGGAATTCCAAGATGGCTCTCTTTTGGGTGTCTCTCCCCCCCACCACCCAAGCTATTCCAAGTGTGCTGGCCATGATCAGAGACAGGACGCTGGACTAGATGTATCACTGGTCTGGTCTAAGCTATTCAGTTAAGGTTCTTATACCACCTTCACCACTGTAGTGTCTGAGCACTTTCCAGCCGCACAACTAATATGTTAAGTGTAGTCTGGTTTGGTAAGTCCTCTGTATGTTTATTTGGGTTCCTTTGTGTTGAGTTGGGGCAATACTGAGGAAGTTATGCAAAACAGGAGCTACTGAAACGGGTTTCTTATGAAAGGCAGTGACTTGAATAACCCTTTCCCTATTAGAAATGTAACTTTCTCATGGTCTCTCAGAGGCTAAAATCATCAGTTAGTAGGATTCAGTCCTACAGTCAGTACAAAGAATGAAATTTGGTGCTCTCAAAAGTTGAGCTGTGTTTAAAACAGACTTTTGCAAATGGCAAAGAGGTTCCTTTAGCTGAGATAATGTTCTAAAGTCTCCACCTAAAAGGATGATTGGATGACTAAACATGGCTTAGATTTGTGGCTGGTTTTCATTTATAAGCTAACAGTACAGGTGCTCTGTGATCCCAGCACTTCAAAGTGCTGAGAGCCTCCTGTGAGGTGCTGAGCTCCTTCATCACCAACTGACGTCAAGGGAGATCAGCATCTCACATTAACCAACGTATGATGGGCCTCACTGTGTTCTTCATTAAACCAGTGCTACAAAACATATGTAACAATGGTATAATCTAGCATAAACCCAAGTGGCCTGATTCTCCTCCTTCACCAGTGTAAATGAACAATAACTCAATTGAATCAATGGAATGACGCCAGCCTGAGAAAAGATTCAAGTCAGTTAGATTTATTCTGGGTTTACACACATGTAACTGAGATCAGAATTCAGCCTGTTGCATATGAAAAAAAGAAAAAGATGCTTTCTGTTGTGAGAATTAAAAAATATTGGATACCTAATTCTGCTTTAGGATTATTCAGATGTGTTTTAGTTGCAGAACTGTATGCATTTAAAAAAAAATCAATTAGTTATGTGTATTAGAATCTGTGTTGAGTGTGGTATGGAAATATCTCCTTTTTATGGCAAGTAAACATCATCAGTCCTGTAGAGATCCTGTACAGGAAATGTTCAACAATTAAAAAAAAAAAAAAAAAAAGACCGGAAAATAACAGTACCATTAAGCGACAGCAAATTCAAGATTACAACCAGTGTTGTCCCTGGGGTTACGATTTTTGTTTTTATCCAGCACAAGTGCTGGGAAATGAAAAATCAAATCAAATACTCTTATAAAGCAACCCTCATGTTTTGATGCTCAGTTAGAAAATACAAATGGGGAGGTTTTGAAGCACTTTGCAATATGCAGGTGAAAACACCGGCTCCCATTCTTCCCTTGATCTTTGTGCAATTAACGTCAAAAGGATTTCTGTGTATAAAATGAGGAGATAATATTTTTTTCATTTCTGGAGCACTTTCCATCCAAGGAGCTCAAACACTTTACAAAGAGTAATGAATGAAGCCTGAGAGGTGAGTATTACCTCAGCTTTATGGCTAAAGAAACTGAGACACAGAGAGGTTCATGGCAAGTCAATGTCAATCCCAGGAATAGGACTCACACCTCCTGACTCCTAGTACTTTGCCTTACCCACAAAACCATCCTTCTTCCCATAGTATGTAGCCCAGTATTGCGTATGCACTTATATTATAAGTATCACAAGAGCCATACAAACAGCAGCTCCTATCTGAGACCAGCATAGCACAGATTCTGCTGGCAAGAGCAGGTTCGCCTTTGGCTCAACATCTGGAGCACCTGATCTGAGAATCCCAATTGGAGTCAGAGCTGTTACTTGTGAGATGCACACACAGCAATGTCGGCCACTGGATGGTGGAGCTCTGTCAATAGGTTATGTCTTCTATAGTGTCTGGCCACCAGCTGGCAGACGCAATAACCAATAGATACAGCACCAGACATTTTTTCATGCACAGTCATACTTTTGTGGGAGATATTGTGATGGATATGACTGTTTCCTGCAATATCCTGGACAACTCTTATGGAATTAAATTAAACTCTATTGAATTAAGTTAAACCTCATTGAATTAAATTTAATGCTTTTGAGGTCCATTGTATTAAAACTGCAATTCTTTATGTGTTGTTGTGGGATTGCATGTGACTTCTTCAAAGGATTTTTGGAACAATAAAGTGAAGTGGATTTCCTAGGAGATGAGGGGACTGCAAATGACCCACCTTGAATCCATCCTTTTGAAGCTGCCCTTTGAGCAGAGACCCGTTGTCTGGCTGATTTTGATTACCTATCCATGGTCTCCTCAAAGAGCCAAACTGGAAAAATGAGCGACTCTTACTCATGAAACCACAGGAAAACCCCTGGATGGAAGTTAAAGGAGTACTCCTGCCAGATCCCATGTTGCAGTTGAGGTGATGTCCAGTAAGCTTATTAGTATGTGTGTAGGTTTTTTATTATGTTTTCTCCGTAATGCTTCTACCTTAAGAATAAAATGTGCTTGCTTCAAAAGAGCTGTGCGGAAATGCATACCTGTGACAATGTACCTATGTACCACTTCTTAAGAGAAGGCAAAAGAATACTTAGGCAGCCTGTCTTTTTTGTTGGGGATTTCACAGTATAGTCAGGGGAGCGTGCAGCTTGGAAACTCCCCATTTGGAAGGGAAAGAGGTATTTGTCTTCACACAAGAGAGCCAACCCTAGGGTAGGTGCCTTTGCTGGAATATAGAAGGAGAATACAGGTGAGGTTGCCTGAATTGTGACATATATTACTTGAGTTACTTACTAGTGGTCCTAATGTGTCCATACATCCTGTTTTGGCTGGGATAGTCCCCTTTTTAAGCCTTGTCCCAGACATTCTGACTTTTTTGGCAAAACTGTCATTGTCCCATTTGTCCTTGTCAACTGATCATCTGTTGGCAAGAGCAAATGGGACAAATGCCCAGTTTTGCCAAAAAAGTGGGGCACGCCCTCCTAGGGGGCTGCAGAGGAACGTTCGGGGGTTGGTGGGTGAAGTGGCTCCATATAGTGAGACTTGGGCCGGCCCTGCATGTGCGGGAGCGGAGCAAAACTTGGGCCAGCCCCGTGTGGGGAGTGGCCTTGGGCTGGCCCAGAGTGGTGTCCCATTTTCACTTTGGGAAATATGGTCAACCTAAGTGGTCCGGTTGGGAAGTTTAAATGTGCCTACCAGGATAGCTTCTCATTTCAGCTCTGAGGCTAGCTGCTAATAGAGTGCAGTGGTTAGTGGTAACAATTTAGACCATTTACTGGTTGTCCATCCTTTTCTTTAACTAGTTACTCATGACAGTTGGCCTTCATTTCTCTGATCCAGACAGAACATGGTAGATTCAGCATGTGAACAGACAGCTGCTTGAGTATGTTTTGTTCAGGCACTTGCTAAGAATAAACAAGGTGGTGACTCAGGGCTCCAAATACTGTTCTTGTGGTTGCATTGAGGGACATCTACCCAAAAATCCTGACTCCTGTCCTTTTGGAAAAGAGTTGGTTTTTATTCTTTGTTTTTTCTTTTCAAAATCAGAAGCTGTACCCAAGTCCAAGAGTTTATCCTTATGTCTGTAATGAACACACCCTGAATTCAAACACCCTAGAAGTTTGAAAGTACTAGGGAGAGGGGGCTGACATCTGGATCTCACTTTGACAGCCTGGGCCCATCGCTGTCTATTGCTTCTATTGGCTATACAGTGCCTATTTAGCAACTTATATCATCCAGGTACTGAAAAATCTTTAGTGGACGCAATGAGACTTTGGTAGAAAGCTATTATTGCAACACTGCTGTGGTTTGATATCAAGTCTGTTCCTGGGGCAGGGGGATGCAGATAGAGGGAGAGAGAGAGAAAGATACTTAGGATTATTTCTGTTTTGTACCCTAGGGTCCCATTTGTTCACATCAGTATCCATAGCAGAATAAAATCCTTTTTATTGAAACATGTTTTCAGTCGTTGGCAGCCAGCCTGCTCCAATTAGTTCTCCTATCATATTCCTCAAAGCCAGGCTCCAAGGTGAACAAGTGACAACCTGACAATTGGAATGTAAAGCTTCAGGTAAGATTAAGGGGTTTTACAAGCCCACACTGCACGTGTATATTGTTTTCTGTAATATCAGGAAGGAAAAGGAAGAAAGAGACTTTCTAATCTCACTGGAGACAGCACCTCTGTCTCACCGTCAATAAATCTTCAGACTTCAGCCATTTCAGTTCTTCACTATTTCCAACCAGAGAAGGGACAGAGCAGAAGATTTCAGAGCTAGATCCAGATCTCGATTTCAAATAGTCCCAAAGCTCAGGGGTAGAGCAAGTCAGAAAACTTCAACTGAACCATTTTTGTCAGGAAATGCCGGTCTATTGAAATCAAAATGCTGCATGAAGAAACTTTGTCTCAGAGGGAAAAAAAAGGGGGGAGGGGCAGAGTTCAAACAATGACAAGACATTGCATTGCAACATTTTCAGAATGCAATGTTGATTTTTTTTAAAGTGACTTTAGTTTTAATTTTTTTGTTTTGTGTTATATCTTCCAATATAAAATAAAAAAGTGAAAATCTATATGAAACATTTAAATTTTGGCAAAAAGAAAACAAATGTCAAAATCCTGTGCAAAATAGAATATCTGTCCCCTGCACAGCTCTGTTTGGAGGTATTTAGATTGGGAGGGAGGCGGGGAATTTGATCCATTCTGAAAATGGATTCTGAATACCACTTAATTCCAGGTATGCTTAGATCCAAAGTTCTGGATTACACCAATCTCAGTTTTCAACTTAGTTTTGATATTGGGTAGGGGGAAAGTGTCTGAGTTCATTGTATATGCAAGAAATGGAGACTGATTTCTCCTTCCACTGGGATAAACTGAAACTTCAGGTTTCCCTGATGAGAAGGGTATAAAATATAAACTAAAATGCACAAATGAGACTAAGCCATGCTGGAAAATCTCCCTCCTGTCTCACCATGAACCTCTTTTTCAGCAACAACATTAATATGTTAAACAAAGCATATGAACGTGTATTGCAGGGGAAAATGCTACTGCAGCAGCAGATGGACTAGATGACCTAATACTCGTCTACTCGTTGGCCACTTCTGCACAGATGAAACAACTGTCTTTTAGTGTCGTGCAAACTAGCTATGGCTCAACCAGCTTTGACGTTGGCCAGTGTGAACTAAAGATGACAACAAAGCAACACACAATCCAAAGTTTCTCCCAAATTTGGAGAAGTTCAGTACATCTACCTATACTGTGGTTTTTAAAAATCCACTCAAGCGTAGCTATGGGGGCGTAAAAGCTCAGATACATCAGTGAAGAGCACAGTTTAAAGGCCTAGAGGAGCAGAGAGAGATGACGTTCACTGTCCTATCCAGCTCCCTCCTCTCTGATGAATGGCTAGGTGTCAGTCACTGCAACCTCCTCTCCTCTGGGTTCCTCCAAGTTTTCAAAATCCCAGACAGACTCCAGTTGTGTTTGCAAAGTACTGTGAGGTCCTTTGGTATTATCACTGCTGCTATACACTTTCCTCAGTGCACACGGGTAGCTGCCACTAGCATACCTGGGTCTTGGGAGCAGGGCTACAGAATATATGTCTTGTGGAGATATTGTCTGCATGTGAAAATATACCCCATGTCACATTTATTAATCTTCTTTATCAGAGCATCTATCATTAATACACACACAAATCCCCAGCTGTAGCTGTCTGTTTAAATGAATATCTGGAGAGTGAGGACTATGAGAAACATTTTTGTATAGGAAAGATTAAAGAAACAACAGAGAATGTATAAAGGCCAGCTGCATGAGTGTTGTCAAGGTACCAAATGTATTGAGGTTCTGAGCACCTCCATTAGGCACTCTGCTATATGCCCCCAATTGGCTGCAGTGTATGGTTTTAAAAATAAAACATTAAAATGTTAAATTAAAAATGATTAAAAATATTTTAATGCTGCCAGTAAAAATCTCAGCTGTGTCTAATTTATACTCAGGGTAGCTGAAGAAGATGGGAAAGATGGCGGTAAACTATCTCCTGATACATTTGATCCTAGGGCCACAAGGTGCTGAAATAACCCTGGGCATAATTTAGAACAGCTTTATGGCACCTCTAAATTATGTATGCTGGATGCATTTTACAGAGTTGGCTTTACCAGCCAAGGCTTGGCCTGAGCACTGTGTTCTCTGACTTCATTTCTTCCCCCAGGAACTACTCTTCCTGCCCTGACACACCCGTATGATTGAAGTAAGGGGAGAGGGTGGAATAAAACTGGTTTTTCATTCTTTGAATATCCCACACTGGAGAAATTTTCTGCTACCTCTTTTAGGCATCTTTACATCCCTCTTGTGCTGCTGGCATGGTTCAAAGGCAACTTTACACAAGATTGAGGATCTGGCCCTTTATTTTCACAGCAAGAGCCACAGGTTGACTGAGTGAAAATGTGAAGCTTTAATGAATCTTATGCGTTTCTTGCTCATAATCTATTATTTATAAAGGCTGTAAGAGGACATGACTGAAATTTGACTCTGCCCTGAGGAGTTTCCAGACCAACTTGGACACATGCAGTAATTATGGTACCATTGATGGATGGCTCTGTCTAATCTGGTTCTCTCTCTATCACCATCTCATGTAAATGGTCAGACCCCAACCTGAGAACAGACAGAGTTGCATCTTTGGAAAGTTAAGTATGATATAAAGATATAGATATAAAGGATATAGATATAGGATAAAGATATAAAGGATTTGACGGAGGAAATGAAGATCAATTAGGTCATGGAGGCTGGAACAAAGAGGCTGCCTATTCCTGGGTGTGGAGTTCTTGTGGAAGGAATTGCAAAGCCAGGAGTGAGAGTGAATATTAGGCAAAGCATAGGGTGTGAGGCATGTGGCTGGGTGTAGGGAAGGAGCAGAACGGAGAGCCCAGGAGTGGGTGAGGCAGATGTGAAGAGTCTCGAAGCTGAGGACTTCTAAATTATTACATGTTTAAAGAAACATCCCAGTCAGAGGCCTGTCGCTAGAACTCTCAGACTCAGTCACATGGTGCGTAGTGCGTGTTATCACATCCTGTGCTGGCGCTTGTTGAGAAAGTGTTTTTTTGTGAACATTGTTGAGAAAAGTGAAACAAACCTTTTCCTTAAAATATTGCCTCTTTTTTTTTCCCTTCAGGTTTTCATTGAAAAAAATAACTGAAATCTGAAAAATATTTAGCTGAAAAGTGAAAATGTTTCCGTGTTTCTCTGAACAGTTTTCACTTTAGTGTTTGTTCACATAATACATTGTGATGGTATTATCGGTAAGTAGGTGAGTCTCTGATACAGTGCCAAAAAGTGTGACATGTATTGTAGATGGCCCGAAGCTCCAGCCAGTTGATATGGAGTGAGGACTCCTGCTCCGACCACAATCCCTGTACTTTAAGTGACCCTAGCTGTGCCCTTCCCAAGCCATCATGAAGGCGTCGGTACAACGGACTTGGTTGGCAAGGGCCAGACAAAGGGAACATCTTGACAAATGTTCTGTGGACACATCCACCACTGCAAGGAGTCTAGGACCAGTGGAGGGAGATAAACCAGGAGCAGTGTCTTGTGAGGGGGTCCCTGAAGAGGGATGGGGGTATGATGGGGAGGACATGTAGAGAGGACCTGGATGGTATAACCGATCTGATGGTACTTAGGAACCAGCTGTCGATGGTGATTGATCCCCAAGCATTGTGAAATCAGGCCAGCTGTTCCAAAAGGGGGGAGGTGAGTTGGGAGGAGCAATGACTGGAAAAGTGCTCTGGACCAAGGAGTCAAAATTGGCGCTTTGAAGGCACCAAGGGAGGGTGTGTGGACTGGCTGAACCCTGAACCCGACTGCTTACTCCTGTGGGATGTATCCTTCTTTCTGAGGTAGTTCCCTCAAATCCCTGCATGGGAACAAAATAGCACTTTTCCATGTGCTTAGCCACAGGCGGTACTGAAGCCGGCATGCTCTAGAGAGTCTTAGCCAGTCCAAAGAATGCATTGTTGATAGGGAGGGCTACTTTCCAGGGCAGACGGCTGTACAATGTCCACCAATTTGTGGGTGTTTTCTTGCAAGACCTCTGCTGAGATACTGAAGGAAACATATACATGCTGCAAAAGGTCTTGGTACACCTTAAAATCCTCCGGTACTAAAGGGGAGGATGAGCCAGGCAGCACAGCAGTGTCCAAAGACAAAGATAAGGCCCTTAACTGAACCAAAGCTGGATCCTTTCCAAGGCTTACGGACTCGGACAGGGACAATTCTGGAGGGTCTGCAGGGGGAAAGACCACTGGTGCCTGGGCCTGCAGCAGATTGATGGTCACCACCACAGACCTGACTGGTGATCTCATCTTTGAGTGAGATGAAGAGTGGGAACTCTGTGACTAAGAAGCATCCCACAGATTCCATGGAGGGCATTGACATGGATAAGGCATGGGTGGCCGGTAGGCGCCATGCCAGGGACTTCCATCCTGACCACGAGACATGCACGAATCGTGGTATCTGTAATGGGATATCAGTGGCCCTTGATGTTGGTCGGGCAATGGAGGGTGGAAGACTGATAACCCTGATGCACATGCAGATGAGCCACGGGATCCCGGAGATAATGGAAGAGTGAGACCAGAGGGAGTGAGCAGGCCATCTGACTCATCCATCGCCCAGAACGAAGCAGGAAGTAGCACTGCCATTGGAATTGGTACTGTCGGGACTGAGCATGCTGGTGCAGAAGTGGTGTTAGTCCCAAAGTGAACAGCAGTACTGGAATGTCTGGCGGTACCAACATCGAGGATGGGGAAAGATGTCACAGAAGCATTTGTGGCCCAGCTGCAAGGGTGTCAAGGAGGTTCCCAATACCGAGGTCCCCCGTACCAAGCCCAATACTGGCCCAACTTCCACAACGTGCGGAAGGGGAACATTGGGGTGCAGTGCTGACAGACCTGAGGGTTCAGCGGCTTGTTTAATCAGAGGGGCTCTAGTTGATGCAGTCCTGGCAAAGTCCTAGACCAAAGGAGAGGCTGGGATCAAAAGGTGGAGGAGGTCTGTAGCTGCCTGGTACACTGCTGATGTAGAAACAGTTGGTACCAGCATCTCCCCCATCGGTACCAGTCAATGGACCTCTGGAGGCTGGAACTGGAGTCAAGGGTATAGAGTTTCTAGCTTCCCTTCAGTACTGGGGAAGGGTTAGAGGTACCTGTGCCATCCTGTATGCCGGCACCAGCTCTGTGCCAGTCCATGCTTTTCCTGGGGGAGACAGATGGGTCACCTGAGACCTGGAGCCATCTTGATTGGCCTTACGAGATCTTTTCCTTGACACAGTTGATGGAGAACAGACCCTCCATTTCTTCTGGAGAGGCGCCTGTTCCGGAACATGCAGCAGCAGTGTTCTCAGAGCCCAAAGGGCAATCTCTGATCTGATGAGGGCTTCCGTACTGAAGCAGGCCGCCTGGTCTGTTGAGTAGATGCTGCTTGAGTCCTGAGCCACTTGAGTCCATTTCTTAAACAATCTGCAGACCGTGCAATGCTCCTTGGCCTGGGCCTCGCTGAGACACAGCAAGCATCGTGTGTGGGGGGCGGTGTTGGGGATCACTCCCCCACACAAAGGACAGCGTTTAAATCCCGAAGGAAACAAACGACTCCTACTAACACAACTCCAACTAGCAGTCAGGGTACTACTAACTACATACAATAAGAGAAAAAACTAAACTAGTTGAGAGGTTGACTCCAGCCATGGGCAGTAAGAAGGAACTAAGGGAGGGCCAGGGTTGCACTGTCACATATAGCCAGGGGAGGCGTTATGGCCAGGAAGCATGAGTGCTGCCCCTCTATGTGTACTGCTAGGCAAATTTCTCCACCGCTGGGCCAACACACACTTAAGTGGAATGCATGGCTGTATCTACTTGAAGAAGAACGATAGTTTGCTATATTTAAATCCCTAGTGGAAGATAATCATGCATGCAGAACCCCCAAGGAACTGCTGCTCAGCATGGAGTTCTGGTATCACTTGCATCAATGTCAACTAGTAGCAATTCTATAGAAGTAATGGAGTCATGCATCATTGTAAAACTGGCATCAATGAAGTCAGAATCTAGAGACTATAGTAGTGGTTGCTTTAGAAATGGGGATGTGTGCCAGAGAAAATGAATGAAAATAAAGTTGATTATTAATTATTTATATTATAATAGCACTGGAGTCCCCCATCTGAGCTCAGATGTCCATTATGCCAGGCATCAGGCAAACATGTAGAAAGTTCCTACTCTAAATTACTTAGTGTTGTTTAATGTCTTAAAAGCCAGAGGCTAAGCGACCAAAGGGAGCTAGCAAACAGGGGACCGCAAAGAGGGGAGGTTGAGGGGGGAGAAGGAGATTCCCCCGCTGAACGAACAAGGTGCGAGTACTAACTTTGGGGTGAGTGAGTTTGTTTGGCTGTTTGTGTGTTTCTTTCTCTTTCAGGTTATTTCAGTTATTTCAGTTACTGGGTCAGTTGGGATTGTATGTTTGGGGACTATTTGAGCCTTTGTTCCCTGGATCATCCTTGATCAGCCTTATTCAGCCTTGTGATCACCCTACCCCTGTGTGATTAACAAGGGGGTAGGGCTGACTTTTACTAAAAATACCCGTGACAGAATTTCAACCTCAGCTATAACACAGCAGTAAGCGAATGCAGAGGGGATGGAGGGTGGGTCTTGGAATACATCACATCTCTAAGAACCACAGGTAGAAACAGTTTCATCTTCTTTGAGTAGATGCAGCCGTGTATTCCACTTAGGTGACTCACAAGCACTACTCTCCCCCCGACCCCCAGAAGGCAGGCTCAGAGCCTACCTAAACAAGGACTTCAGGATCACGCTACCAAAGTTTGCATCCGCACTGGAAGATGCGGTTATGGTGTAATGGTTTGTGAACATATGTATATGTAGCTTGCTCAGGAAGGACAGGCAGGGAAAAAAGGGAGGAGGTGTTGCCTTATATATATTAAAAATGTATACACTTGAACTGAGGTTGAGATGGAAATAGGACTTGTTGAAAGACTCTGGGTAAGGATAAAAGGGGTAAAAACAAGAGTGATGCCATGGTAGGGGTGTACCAGAGACCACCTAACCAGGAAGAAGAGGTGGATAAGGCTTTTTTTAAACAACTAGCCAAATCATCCAAAGCCCAGGACTTGGTGGTGATGAGGGACTTCAACTACTCAGACATCTGTTGGGAAAATAACACAGTAGGGTACAGATTATCCAACAAGTTCTTGGAATGTATTGGAGGCAATTTTTTATTTCAGAAGGTGGAGAATGATACTAGGGGAGAGGCTGTTCTAGGTTTGATTTCGACAAATAGGGAGGAACTGGCTGAGAATTTGGAAGTGGAAGGCAGCTTGGGTGAAAGTGGTCATGAAATGATAGAGTTCATGATTCTAAGGAATGGTAGGAGGGAGAACAGCAAAATAAAGACAATGGATTTCAAGAAGGCAGATTTCAGCAAACTCAGGGAGTTGGTAGGTAAGATACCATAGGAAGCAAGTCTCAGGGGAAAAACAATTGAAGACAGTTGGCGGTTTTTCAAAGAGACATTACTAAGGGCACAAGAGCAAACTATCCCACTGCATAGGAAAGATAGGAAGTATGGCAAGAGACCACCCGGGCTTAACCAGAAGATCTTCAATGATCTAAAAATAAAAAAAAAAAGTCCTGCAAAAATGGAAACTAGGTCAAATTACAAAGGATTAATATAAACAAATAACACAAGTATGTAGAGACAAAATTAGAAAGGCCAAAGCACAAAACGAGATCAAACTAGCCAGAGACATAAAGGGTAACAAGAAAACATTGTACAAATACGTTAGAAACAAGAGGAAGACCAAGGACAGGGTAGGCCCATTACTCAATGATGGGGGGAAATATTAACAGAAAATGTGGAAATGGCAGAGGTGCTTAATGATTTCTTTGTTTCAGTTTTCACCAAGGTGATTGGATGCCTAACATAGTGAATGTCAGTGAAAATGAGGTAGGATCAGAGGCTAAAATAGGAAAAGAACAAGTTAAAAATTACTTAGACAAGTTAAAAGAAAAGGAGGACTTGTGGCACCTTAGAGACTACAGCTCACGAAAGCTCATGCTCAAATAAATTGGTTAGTCTTCCTAACTGTCAAGGTGGTTAAGCACTGGAATAAATTGCCTATGGAGGTTGTGGAATCTCCATCATTGGAAATTTTTAAGAGCAGGTTAGACAAACACCTGTCAGGGATGGTTTAGATAATATTTAGCCCTGCCATGTGTGCAGGGGACTGGACTACATGACGTCTTGAGGTCCCTTCCAGTTCTATGATTCTATGATAATGATATATGGAGCAGGTGAATGAAAAACAAAAAATACGTGGGAGTATAGAAGGATGAGATAATACATGCATGCTTTTGCACAGACCAGCTATGTGCACAATGTAGCAGTCATAATCAGAGATTGGCCTAGTCCACAAAATTTGGTGGTGATCTCCTGCAGTGTTCAGCATGAGGGTTGGATCTAAGACCTGGCGCCTAATTAAAATGATCAAGCAATGCCTCAACTCTTGCAAATCAGCTCTCTCCACAGCTCCTTATGGGTTACAGAGAGGACACCACATCACTTTCTTTCTGATTGAAAAAGATAAATTAGTTACTGCCCCAGATAACATTATTATAAATGTCTTTCGGATCCTGACCTGCAGTTGTTGAAGGTGTTAAATAAAATAAATGAACAATGTTTTGCTTTCATTTGATTGAAAGATGCCAAGATTTTAGAATCTTTAAAAATATTCATGCTGATAGCTTCTAAGTTATAAATAGCAAAGCTGAATACATTTGGCTAAAGGTTACATTCCACTGGGTACTTGTAAGAGAAAGGATCAACGGAGAATGTTAAACTCATAAAATGTATGGTAGCCCATTGGACAGATGTATTGGTGGATGAGAAGCACAGACTGTATAACATGTAATTGTCAACTAATCTCTCAAAGATTTACTTCTCCAGAAGTCTCTGTCCTGAAAGCAACATATATTTAGATGGCTTTTAAACATATTCTTGGAAGTTTAAGTCTGCCTCGTCATTATTTACTGGAATCTATGTTTTTATTAAAGAGATTATGAGTAACCCAAACTCGCCTTTATATTTTGGGTTTATTTTGATTTAGTATAAAATCTAAAATATTTATTCTTTGCTTCTTTATATGGACCAGGATGAATTTAGGGCCCAAACTCTCATGATTCCTAACAACGCTCTGTGACATCAGTACATATTATTATCCCCATTTTATAGATGGGGAAATTGGAACAGACAGGCAGTGACTTTCCCATGTCATAGAAAGTCATTGGAGTGGCTGAGCTGGTATTAGAAATTAAGATTTCTCACTCCCAGGGGCTTGCACTAACTGTTAGAATGTGCTACCATTTCATCTCATTATTTCACATTTCCTGATCTTAATGCAAAAGAGGCAGAGTGGAAGAGGTGCTGATTGACAGACTGCAGCTGCTGAGAATGTCTGTGGAAGTGAGAACGAAGCACTAGTGAGATAAAGTAGAGCTAGAAAAGGCTGTGACTTAAAAACAAAAAGTTAAATCTTACACACAACGCTGGCTAATACTTTGGAACCAGTGGTGGCTGGCCAGAACTGTAACAATAAGCTGCTTGACTTGTGTCTGTCAAACTAGAAACTGGGCTTCCGTATTCCGAACACCTTGTGAGCAGACATGCCAAACCTGTGAAAAAAACACAGAAATTGGGCTTGTTTTTGGCTTAAATGGCTTGTGAGTTGCTTGTTGGCTAGTTTTTGGCTTGTGGCTTGTTTCAGTTGTAGCTTGTTGCTTCTGTTTTTTGATTGGCTATCGGCAAGCAGGGGCAAGGTGGGGGCAAGCATGGGCAAGGGGGGAGAGAGTCAGAGGTGCATAGCAGGCCCACCACAGTCCTAGACTGCAAGCCGGGGGGATCTAGTCACATAGAGTGTTGGGGTTCTTGGGGATTGGCTTGTTTTGGCCTTGTTTTGAAATGGGATTAGCTTTGGCTTATTGTGAAAGTCGGGTGCTTATTTACCACGTGAAAGTTGGCAATTGTGCTTGTAATCTCAGGAAGACCATGTAAAGAGGGGAAGGGAGAGGGTACAAGAGTCTCATTTAACAGTGCATAAAGCATAGATCAAGATTTTGGTGGCCTGCCCATTTAAGCACTGGTGCATGCAAATGATAGGCACTCAGTTATTAAGGTGGAATGAACAGCTGAGCAAACCATTGTCCTAAACATTCATTTACAGCAGCCTGTGACTGTCTGGCCCAGCAGAGGATGGGGGCATCTTCAGGGCAGCCTGTTTATTTCCTGGGGGAAGGGAGTGCTTCATTTTTCTCTGCACAGAGAGTTTGGGCTTGTCCACACCAGGAAATCATATCATGCTAGAAGACACCCTGAGCAGTCATGGTAAGTGACATAATATTAAACACAGTGTAGATGGGGCCTGTTACGGTTCACCAGTCATCAGCTGACATGCTATTAAACAGTCCCAGCATACCTTGACTGCTAAAGTGTATTTAACATCATGTTATTTACCCTGACTCTTCAGGGCTACGTTCTAAGATGTTATTTTATAGTGAAGTCAAATTCTTTGTAAGATTGGTCCAAAATGGTCATTTTTTTCATGGAAATTTTTTGTTGATTTCATACATTCACAGATTTTCAGGCCAGAAGGGACCATTGGGATCACAGAATCATAGGACTGGAAGGGACCTCAAGAGGTCATCTTGTCGAGTCCCCTGCACGCATGGCAGGACTAAGTATTATCTAGACCATCCCTGACAGGTGTTTGTCCAACCTGCTCTTAAAAATCTCCAGTGATGGAGATTCCACAACCTCCCTAAAGAATTTATTCCAGTGCTTAACCATCCTGACAATTAGGAATTTTTTCCTAATGTTCAACCTAAACCACCCTTACTGCAAGCCCATTGCTTTTTGTCCTATCCTCAGCAGTTAAGAGGAATAATTTTTCTCCCTCCTCCTTGAAACAATCGTTTATGTACTTGAAAACTGTTATCATGTCCCCTCTCAATCTTCTCTGATCATCTAGTCTGACCTCCTGCATTTCACTGGCCAAAGAACCTTTCCCACTAATTTTTGCATCAAGCCTATGACTTCCGTTTGAGCTATCACATATCTTTTAGAAATACACCCAGTCCTGATCTAAAGACTTTAAGTGATGGAGAATGTATCATATCCTTAGGTAAATTGTTCCAGTAAATAATTACCCTCACTGTAATCTACAGTTAATTTCTAGGCTGAATTTGTCTAATTTCATCTTCCCACTATTGGATTTTGTTGCCTTTCTCTCTGCTAGATTAAAGCGTCCTCTGCTATCAGAAATCTCCTCCCCATTTTTCATTATTTTGGAGGGGGGGGGCTTTTTCAATGAAAAGCTGAAACCATAAACCAAAAATGTGTCACTATTCAAGTGGCATAATGGGAAACAAGAAAAAGGAGGAGGGAAGGGAAAAGGGGAGAGGAAAGGGGGCGGGGGGCATAAAACCTGTTTTTTACGAACCTTTTTCTGTTTTTTTTTTTAAAGTGCTGAGCAACTGTACACTGAAAATCAAACCCCTCTAAAATGCTGCAGGACTAGAAATGAAATGTTTTCATTGAAAATGACAGTTTTGCAATGAAAAAAATTCATTCCTAGTCCTGCAGCATTTTAGAGACCTGATTGAGGACTGCTGGATAGAACTAATTTCAGTTCTCCTTGCCCAGATTAGTAGATATATTGGCCTAAATTTTCAAAAGTAACCAGTGCTCCTGTGTGCTTCCATTTTTGGGACTTCAGACTGCTTTTAGGGGGGGTTGATTTTCAGTGTACGGTTGCTCAGCACTTACCGAGAACAAGGCTCAGATTAGCAATCTAAAAATGGAGGCACCCAAAATCGCTAGTTCCTTGTCAAAATGCAGGCCCTTATCAAATTCTATTTTTAAATGCCAGCCTGTCCATTAATGAAATCACACCGGTAAGACACCACAGCAAATAAGCCTAACTGCCACCTCTGAAGAGAAATCTTTATGAAAGGAGGAGTCACCTTGTACAGAACATCTGCCTGACAGTCTGGCTTTGCTAGCACAAGGTATATGCTTGCCAGACTGAGACCTTTGCTGGGACATCTATTTACACACTGGGAGGCAACATTTCCTAAGATGCTTTGGCAACATTTTCCTGCAGAAGCGTTTGAAGGGGTGACATCACATGCTTGGCAGTGGGTCAAATAGAAATAAACAAAGTCAAAAGAAAATCAGAAGATTTGGGGGGTTTTAAAAATAAAATGTCCTTTAAAGAGTTCAGGGCCAACATTTTCAGGCATAAAATAGGCACAACTTCACTGAAGTGAACACACTTGCATATGTCGCTTGACGTATAACACAACTCCATGTTATTGAACACCAGTTCACAGAAATTCACTGATAAATGAAACTGAGTTATATCCCCAGATGTTTTACTCAAGTCTGTACTGAACACCATACAGCACATTTATTTGTGTGTGTGTGTGTATAAGAAATATACACAATGGATATATTGCACCTACCAACATCTGTCTAGGTACATGAAGAAAGATGTAAAGATCACACTCAATACGTCAATAATCTAGAGTTAAGAGACTGAAAATATTATACTAAATGGACCTCCTATACATCTACTAAAGCCCTTCCCCCTCAACACACTTTTAAAGTATGTAAATAATCCCATCCTTATTCAACAAAGCACTTAAACACATGCTTAACATTAAACACATGCTTAAGGCCCACGGCACTTGTAAAGAAACCTATTTTATGAAGATTTTAGATGTCTGCTTGTGACGTATTCAGCCTTTGCAACTCCTTGCTGGGGCCCTATGGTCCTCCTACACCTGCCCCAAGAAGCGGCAAGCTGAGAGGGAAAAAAGCAGAAAAGATGGGTCCTCCAAGCTTCCCTAGAGAGGACTTTCTCTGGCACAGACATTTTGAAAACCACAGAGGTCTGGCGCTCCAAGGGCTAGAAGGGCTAGCAATAGACAATCAGGGCTCTGCTGGCCCAGATAAAAGGAGCTGCCTGGCCTTAGTAAGTCAGATCCTGGCTGGGACTGGAGAGTAAGGTAGGGTGCTAATCTCTGGCCAGCGGACCTTGTGGGATAGCCAGAGTTTGTTTTCTGAGTGCATGTTGCATAGCTGAGTATGCAAGGAGGGCTGGTCAGGTGGTGGCCCAGAGAAGCAGCAGCAATGGACTGAAATTGAATAGTATGTGGCTACTGTGTCTAGTGTTGTCAAGGTTCCTCCCCCACTCTGAACTCTAGGATACAGATGTGGGGACCTGCATGAAAAACCTCCTAAGCTTATCTTTACCAGCATAGGTCAAAACTTCCCCAAGGTACAAAGTATTCCACCCGTGGTCCTTGGAATGGCCGCTACCACCACCAAACTAATACTGGTTACTGGGGAAGAGCTGTTTGGACGCGTCCTTCCCCCCCAAAATACTTCCCAAAACCCTGCACCCCACTTCCTGGACAAGGTTTGGTAAAAAGCCTCACCAATTTGCCTAGGTGACTACAGACCCAGACCCTTGGATCTTAAGAACAATGAACAATCCTCCCAACACTTGCACCCCCCCTTTCCTGGGAAATGTTGGATAAAAAGCCTCACCAATTTGCATAGGTGACCACAGACCCAAACCCTTGGATCTGAGAACAATGAAAAAGCATTCAGTTTTTTACAAGAAGACTTTTAATAGAAAATAGAAGTAAATAGAAATAAAGAAATCCCCCCTGTAAAATCAGGATGGTAGATATCTTACAGGGTAATTAGATTAAAAAACATAGAGAACCCCTCTAGGCAAAACCTTAAGTTACAAAAAAGATACACAGACAGAAATAGTTATTCTATTCAGCACAATTCTTTTCTCAGCCATTCAAAGAAATCATAATCTAACACATACCTAGCTAGATTACTTACTAAAAGTTCTAAGACTCCATTCCTGGTCTATCCCTGGCAAAGACCAGCATACAGACAGACACAGACCCTTTGTTTCTCTCCCTCCTCCCAGCTTTTGAAAGTATCTTGTCCCCTCATTGGTCATTTTGGTCAGGTGCCAGCGAGGTTACCTTTAGCTTCTTAACCCTTTACAGGTGAGAGGAGCTTTCCCCTGGCCAGGAGGGATTTCAAAGGGGTTTACCCTTCCCTTTATATTTATGACAAGTGTCCTTGGGTTGGAACCTGGGGTGGTGGGGGGACAGACCTGGGTTCCCCTACTGGCCACAGGAAAGTGGCATAAAGCTAAAGAAGGGGATGGAGCTTATTTGGGAGTCTGAACAAAGGGCTGGTTTTAAATGGGCCAGGGCTGGGGCAGAAGACCCCAGGGAGGGCAAACAGTCTGCTTGTTTGTTGGACTCTTTAATACCCCAGAAGGGATTCATTAGGACTTTGTGACTTGGCTGGAGGACCAAGCCACTGAAGACTCAACAAGGTCAGCTGGCAGCCTGCAAGGAGCACCAGGAGCAAGAAAAGGATGGTGATACTACACCCTGCTGTTTGGAGGTGCTCCAGAGGTGAGTACCCTGTTGCACTGCTATTCTGTAGTATCCACTCTCTTTGTGAGGTTGTACGTCACTTGCATTGGTGATACTGTGTCAGAAAATAGGGGTTGTAATTCAGTATAAATGGGGTTGGGGGTTTTAGAGGGGGCTGCCCATCCCCACATTGCATAGATTCTGTCTTCCACAAGGAGCCAAAGTTAAAATGCTGTAAAGTTTACAGTGTTTGTTCTCTCAAAGGGGTGTATTGTGTTGGGACTTCTCCCTTTGGTGGGGTTCCATTCTGCAAATGGACGTGCATGTGCTTGTGGTTGAATCTATAGCCCCCTCTCTACTCAGGCTGTCAAGGTTAGGACCACGATTCAACACCTTGCATAGGAAGCTGCTATGGAGTTGATGTAGGGTACGTTGTTACCGTTCTGGGTATAGCTTCATCTCTCTGCTCACCAGCACAGGACACTTCTCTGAAACAAAGCCCAGCCGAGATTCAAACACAACGAAAATGAGGTAAGAACAACAGAGAAAGTGAATAGGCACAGCCATTACTGTTAGGGGCCTCGTCTTTGGAACAGAGACTGTACATCACCTAGAGTGAAGGCACCCCGCTCTCCTGAGCACTGCTGGAATACTTAATAGCCAGAGTTCATTTTAAGAGGTATATTTCTGATACCTCCAAGACAACTACTATTGTAATGTGATTCTGTGGCAGAAAAAAACCAGGCATCTCACTTGTCACTTATTCCACACAGCAGGCCTGCATGAACTTCAGTCATCACCAACACCAGACTCTTAGAACACACCGGCTTCTAAAACATTTGAACTTCTATTGTCGGGGCAAGAGGTTCACAGTTCTCTGCATGCTGATGAGTGTGACACCCAGGAAGACACTGACTATGAAGTTACGCAGACATGCATGTATCCCATTGCGTTCACTTGTCACCGTAAAACTGTCCAAGAAAACTCATAATCCAACACAAAGAACTGCGTCAAGGACACACTGTCTCTTACTCCTTATCCTATGATGAATGAGCTAGGGGATCAAGAATGGATGGGACTGGTGGCATGAAATAAGCATGTGGGGTAATGCCTGGAAGTCAGTGGGACTCAGGATCCTAAGTTACTTGAGTGCTTTTGAAAATTTTACCCGTGCTCATTTCAGTACTGTCAGTGTCCATAGAAGTGCAGCCAAAACAAATGCACTGGTTGAGAAGGACAGAGAATATCACAGTGGGTTTTTGCTTTTAAAAGTATTGCTTCTTTATATTTTGTGTAGCTTTGCCTAGAAGGTGAAATTCACCCAGAAGGGATAACATAAAGAGTTTGTACCACTCCGAGCCAATACAAACACCATTTTAAAAGGTCTTAAGAGCGCCTGATGCTGGCACTCTTCCTGGGGTAAATTTTACACAGAATGAATAGCAGTCTACCTTAAAAATTATGGAACAGAAGTGGCTCTCTTACCATTCTTTCACTATAGAACCCATACAGAAGAGGTATGTTGCTGACCTGCACTGGATTTGTTCTTTTATTTACTTAAGTGTCTATGCAAGTAATATGCAATGCTTCTGATTCAAGTTTTGTGAGTTTTTTTATTTTTTATTAAAAAGAATTAGTATCAGTATTTCAGTTTGTCTGTCTGTTATTGGACCAGCAGATTATTCCTCTTTCTAAAATCTAACCAACAACAAAATTAAATTAAACACATGTGCACCAGAGAGGTCAGGCTATACATTAGTTATTGATTTGTGTTACCGTAGTGCCTTGGAACTCTAATCACGGAATAGGACCCCATTGTGCTAGGCATTGTACAAATACAGAACTAAAAGACATTTTCCCCACCCCCAAACTGCTTATACTCTAAGTACAGTATATGTGCCACCATTGGGGAGATTTATTCTCAGAGTGCTATAAGTGTAGACCACGCTTTACAAATGTGGGAGGATCCAAGTTATTTGGGTTCCACCACTGGAACTTAAACACGCTCTAGGCTGTCATTGCCAATCCATATGCAAGCCAGACAACCCTTCTATTCCCTTTAACATAAAATTGCATCTATTAATGAAAATCTCCATGACAGTTACTTTCTTTTCTCCTCCATCTTTTAAGTTTAGATATGAGAGGTAAACAAAAAATGAATGGCACAGGGAATGACTTAGAGCGTTCCTATTTACTATCTCATAATTAAAGAGTAAGGGCATATTTTGTGCAAGTGAGAGGCACCAGTGAACTAAAATCTGACAAAAGGAAATACCTTTTTACCTACTACAATTAATCTGTGGAACTCATTTCAACAATATATCATTGAGGCCAAAAGGTTACCACTAGTCAGCAAAGGATTAGATGTTTCATATAAGAAATGGTATCCTATTTAAAGGGATGGAAATTCTCATAACTGAGGGCAGAAGCCAACCACTAACTCTGAGTAAATTATTCCTTAATTGTCTTCTACATTGTTTCTTGCATCAGTCACTACAGCACTTACTCCTAGCCAAGGTCAGAGACAGGATACTAGATTAGATAGACCAATGGGTCTCATCCAGTATGGCAGTTTCTGTGTGACTTATCTGGATCCTCCCTGTGATCTTGTGTCAGTGGAGATAAATAGTGATGAAGCTGTCAGCAGCCAATTTGTTTTGGCTAATTAGTTAATTTAACCTGTTAATCATAAAGTACTAAGGGATGAATATATGCCACTTACATGCATGTATTTGAGTGGGGAGGGTTTAGATCAAGTATTTTGATTTTAATTTAGGATTAATAGTTATGGAGTTGAGATATACCTTTGAAAGTAACTATAAGGTATGGCGCTGTCATGCCATCCGTCTCTGTGGTAGTAGCATAGATATATCAAGGCATGTTCAATGCCTGGCCTGTAAAAGCAGCACTATGGTTGGTAGTATGATCAACCCACACCCATTTCACCTCTCTAACCTCCTACATATTAAATCCTATGGAGGAGATTTATCAGGTAGTGCTATGGTACCAAAGTCTAAAGATAAGTTGCACTATAGGTTCAATTCCCACCAAGGGCAGAATTTCTTTTATTAAATTCTATTTTGCACCCTTCCATCTCCCTCCAGCAATAAACAGTTGGGGGTGTCAGTGGCTGGAAGCCACAAGACACAGCTGGCATACTTTTCCCCTGTAAATCCTAAAGACAGAAGACCTAGAAGGATGGAACTCTTTAAACATAAGAATGGCCATACTTGGCCAGACCAATGGTCTGTCTAGGCCAGTATCCTGTCTCTGACAGAAGCCAGTGCCAACTGCTTCTGGCCGTTGGAAGTTTAGAGACTCTTGGAGCATGGGATTGTGTCCCTGACCATCTTGGCTAATAGCCATTGATGGATCTCTCCTCCATGAACTTATCTAATTCTTTTTTTTAACCCAGTTATACTCTTGGCCTTCAGAACATCCCATGGCAATGTATGCTGTGTGAAGTAGTACTTTTGTTTCTTTTAAACCTGCTACCTATTAATTTCATCAGGTGACCCCTAGTTCTTGTGTTATGCGAAGGGGTAAATAACACTTACTTTCTCCATACCATTCATAATTTTATAGACCTCTATCATAACCCCCCTTAGGCATTTCTTGTCTAAGGTGAACAGTCCATCTTTTTAATCTCTCCTTATCTGGAAGCTGTGCCATACCCCTAACCATTTTTGTTGCCCTTCTCTGCACCTTTTCCAATTGTTCCCCCATAGGGGATGTTGGGGTTCTCCCCCCCACTCTGAACTCTGGGGTACAGATTTGGGGACCCCCCCTAAGCTTATATTCTACCAGCTTAGGTTAAAAATTTCCCCAAGGCACAAATTTAATTTCTTGTCCTTGGACAGTATTGCTGCCACCACCAAGTGATGTACACAAAAATTCAGGGCAGGAATCCCTGTCCTCCTAAAATATTCCCCCAAGTCCCTTCACCCCCTTTCGTGGGGAGGTTTGAGAATAATATACTAACCAATTGCCTTTAATGTAAGTACAGACCAGACCTTTTATCATTAGGACACTAAAATTAATCAGGTTCTTAAAAAAAGAACTTTATTATAAAGAAAAAAGTAAAAGAATCACACCTGCAAAATCAGGATGGTAGGTAACGTTACAGGGTAATAAAAAGATTTAAAACACAGAGGACTCTCCTCTGGACTCAGCTTCACAGTTACAAAAACAGGAATAAAACTACTTCTTAGCATAGGGAAAATTCACAAACTAAAACAAAAGATAACCTAACACATTTCCTTGCCTTACTTACAATTGTTGTAATCTTAGATGAATCATTTCAGGTATGGTTTCAAGAGATGTTGTACCTGCCTGGTCTCTCTCTCCATCCGGAGAGGGAACAAACAAAGAGCACAAACAAAACCTCCCCTTCCCCATTTGAAAGTATCTTCTTTCCTTATTGGTCCTTCTGGTCAGGTGCCAGCCAGGTTATTTGAGCTTCTTAACCCCTTACAGGTAAAGTGATTCAGTACAGCTGCCAAGGAGGGATTTTATGTTACTCTCCTTTATATTTATGACTGGAGAGAAGGAGAAAAGCCTGTGCTGGTAAGCTTGATTTACATGAACTATAATGTTTACCCATAATTCCACCTACTGCATTTTGTTGCTTTGGTTGGAATTTGCATATGTTTTGATTGATTGTATAGATCATTACTATTACTCTACTGATTAAAGGGATGCAGGATTTGCCCTAGAGTGTGTGGGTCACCATGAGTGTACAGGCTGTGGACTTTGGTTTGATAATGAAACTCAAGCTCTACCAAGAAAGGGAGAAAGCTAGAGATCTAGGAGTTTTGGTCCAAGAGTCCTGTTTTTTCTCTGGGTTCTCTACGTGGGTGGAATCTGTGGGACCAGACCAGATCAGCCCAGTAGCAGTTGTGCTGGGGCAGAGCTGACTTTTTGGGAAGGATTAACTGGACTAGGAGTGGCACAGAGTTGGCTTTCCATTGAGTCCACAGATGACAGTGCTGCAGAGGTGAAATCATTGCATCCCGTCAGAGCAGGACCTGGCAGAGGTATGGAGGAGAGATGCCCTTTAAACTACCCCTGAGACTAATTAAATCTGTGAGTGGGGCTTGAGGTGACAAGGTTTGTGGTGGGACTAAGAGTTCTGGACCTCAAGAAGCTGGACAATTCTTAATAGAACTGTGGGGTTCACTAAATGCACTGATTTAGGTTGCTCGTTTTCTTAGCTGTAAATATAGAGAGGAGTTTTGTATTCCTTTTGATGATTTCCCCCTTTTCCCGAAGTAAAATGATCCTTGTAGTCTATGTTCCCAAAGACTGAGGGCTTGTGAGCAGCAAAGAGCCAATTGCAAAAATGACTATGGGGGGTTTATTTTAATTTCCCGCAGCCTGAAGTAGGAGTTGAGCATGAGGGAGAGGGTGGGGGCTTAAGTCATAATTCTGTTTGTTTTAGAAAAGGACCCCTAAACAGGCTGAACCTGGCTTTCGCTGCTGCTCTTGGCACATGGCAGAAGGGTTAGAGCCCCAAATCTTTACAGAGTCAGCAGTGGAGGAGGAGAGAGTTACAGCCACTGCAGAGACACAGCAATAAATCCTGTGTTTCTCCCCACCCTCCATATGCAGAGAAGGGAGGTAATGGAGAAGTGAGACATTAAGGCCATTCCACAGTATCTGCCATTGGCATCAGAGAAACTTTCCCATGGGACCCAGAATCCTAGCACTGAAGACAATTTTCCCATTACATTTAAGCAGGTAGATGCAGCCTTAACCTTGCAAGTATTATTTAGCCATATGGAATTTATGACTTTAGTTTAATTTTACTATATTTCACTGATGGTACATCACAAACTTGCAGAGTGTGGGCTCTATAAAGGCTCTGATTTTTCCTGTCTAGTTATACACAGAGGTAACTCCATTGACTTCGATAGTTACTTTTGCTTTACAGTGGTAAAAGGAAGTGGTGCACAGCTGCTATGGGAATGAAGGCAGTATTAGTACCTACCTAGATAGGCAGGTAAAAAGAGAAGAGGCCCACTGGGCTGCCTGTACATCATGTGCAAATCTGTTTTGTTTGTTTGTTTGTATGTATGTACTGGGGATACCTTTAGTGAGGGGGCAGACATGGTAAATTTAGTAAACGTCACAACTCTAGGCCATTTTATGTATTACACCAAAATTGGCATAGATCCAGTTAATGCATTACATCTTAGTGCAAGGGGTTACATTTCATCAAAGGAAATTTAACTCTGGCCTGAAATATGTTCCTAGTGTTTCCACTCAGTGTTCTTTTACGGTACTAAATCTGCTTTGAACGGATTAATATTTAATTAAACTGTAGATGATAGCTTAAAAATATCCCACAATTTACCTATTTTACCTGGCCTATTTTGCTTTTTTCTTATTTTTATTGCTATAGGAGTGCCTGAGCTCAGAGCCTCGTGGTGTGAGACACTATATGTATACATAGTAAGAGACAGTCCCTGCTCTAAAAAAGAAAAGGAGTACTTGTGGCACCTTAGAGACTAACAAATTTATTTGAGCATAAGTTTTCGGGAGCTACACTGAATGCATTCGATGAAGTGAGCTGTAGCTCACGAAAGCTTACGCTCAAATAAATTTGTTAGTCTCTAAGGTGCCACAAGTCCTCCTTTTCTTTTTGCGGATACAGATTAACACGGCTGCTACTCTGAAACCAGTCCCTGCTCTGGCGCACTGAGCAGTCCCTATAGTGCTGAGAGGGTTAACATTTACAACACCCCTTTATGGGGTGCAGCATAATCCCCATAAATTATGAAAAAGAATCATAACTAGCCATCTGGTTATTCTCTCCACACACCATAGCTGGCAAGGACACAAAGGACACCCAGTGGATTTGATATTTTTTTATTTCATGTGACACTGAATAATTGTAAAGTTTGGTTTGAGTAATAAATGGGGTTGTCCTTTTCAGTAAAGCTGTCTTAGACATATTATTCCCTTTATGGCGTGTTCTGCCAAATTCCAGATGTTGCTGTTTATTCAAGACAAAGTTCATCCAGAAAAGAAAATGGAGTTGTTGATGGCAGAAAAACTGCATTAGCCTCCAAGTACAGTCAGTTTTTCTAGGTATTATTGTTACATAGAGCTTTACTCCGAGATAAGTTATTGCAAACTTATGAATTGTTTCTAGGTAGTGAAAATAACTGTCAGTTCCTATTCCCTCCATTAACCTTTTTAATGTGATCTTGTTAAATCAGTGTGTGGCCTGGGAGACTGAGGAGAAATTAGTACACAATGAAATAGATTAGAATCATTTCTGTACATAATGGTGAAAGAAACAACCCTTTCCTTATTTCAGTCTACTCCTAATGTAACTGTCCTGCTCTATACTGACAGAATGGGACAAATGGGAGGAAATAATGCTGTTATTCTTTATATTGTGGTAGCACATAGGAGCATCTGTCATGGACCAAGTCCACACTGTGCTAAGTGGTGTATGAACACAGGACACAATGACTGTCCCTGCCTCAAAGACCTTATAGTTTATGTAGAAGGGCTTGTCTACACAGGGATGCTCAGAAAAGTTCATTTGAATTAACTTTTAATGTAGATTAGTTCAACCTGTGTGGGTGCTCTTATTCAGAGTTAGAGTGGCCTTAATTCAGTTTAGTTTCCATTCGTCTCTCTAAGTAGAATCTCTGTACATTTTAAAAACACCTAATCTTAAAAGTGCAGTCTCGCCAGGAAAGGAGAAGTCGGGCAATTGAAGAGCACTACTATGCCTGCTTTCTCTAGAAGGAGCAGGAATGGCTGGGTGAACAGAGAAAGGGAGTCACAAAGTTGATATGGGTAGATGATTAACACATGTCAAAAGTAATGTTGCTACATTTTCCCATTGCTTTCAAAGTAAATGGCCAGCTCCTCAGGGCAGACTAATTACCCCTTGTGCAGCCAAGCTAGCATAGCTCTCTCTATGCTACTCACTCCCCTGTAATGGATCTGCTGGATGGGAGGGAGCATGTTCAGAACATTGTACCTCAGTGATCCTGGACTGCCAGAAGAGTTCTTAAGGGACCCTTCCAGCCAGTGTGCATTAGAAAGGTATGTCTACACTGCAGTCTGAGGAGTGATGACAGCATGCGTTCTGTACTTGGGAAACAATCAGACGACGTAGTCTCATCATGTTATGATGATAGCTTACCAAAAGTGATCACTCTCCTTACAATGTGTATGATAATCAAGTTGGGCCATCATACACATTGTAAGGAGAGTGATCACTTTAGATAAGCTATTACCAGCAGGAGAGTGGGGTGGGAGGAGGTATTGTTTCATGGTCTCTGTGTATATAATGTCTTCTGCAGTTTCCACAGTATGCATCCGATGAAGTGAGCTGTAGCTCACGAAAGCTCATGCTCAAATAAATTGGTTAGTCTCTAAGGTGCCACAAGTCCTCCTTTTCTTTTTGCGAATACAGACTAACACGGCTGTTACTCTGAAACATGTTATGATGATGACACTCTTTCCGTACCAATAGTAACTCATGAGGATGTTACATAGCAGCTGCTAAAGTTGGACATTTCTAAATCAGCCGGTCCAGATAATTTGTATCCAGACATTTTAAGAGACCTGGCTGAGGAGCTCACTAGACTGTTAATGTTGATTTTCAAAAGTCTTGGAACACTGGGGAGTTCTAGAAGACTGGAAGAAAACTAATACTGTGCCAATAGTTCAAAAGGGTAAACAGGATGACCCAGCTAATTATAGGCCTGTCAGTCTCACCTTGATCGTGGGTAGTAGCTGATATGGGACTTGATTAATAAAGACTTCAAGAAGGGTGATATAAATAATGCCAATCAATAGAGGTTTATGGAAAATAGATCGTGTCAGTCTAACTAGATATTTTTTGATGAGATTACAAGTTTGATAAAGATAAGAGTGTTGACATAATATACTTAGACTTTGTACGGCATTTGACTTGGTCCCCTCCCTCCCCCCCGCACATTTTGATTAAAAAAAATAGAATGATATAAAATTAACGTGGCGCACACTAAGTGGATTGAATGGCTAACTGATACGTCTCAAAATGTAATTGTAAGCAGGAAATCATTGAGCAAGAGTGTTTTTTCACAGGGTGTCACAGAGATCAGTTCTTGGCCCTACACTATCTAAAAATTTTTTATCAATGAACTGGAACACAACATAAAATGATAACTGATAAAGTGTACACACATGCAAAGACTGGGGTGTATGGTAAATAATGAGGAAGACTATTCACTGATACAGAGCAATCAGATCGCTTGGTAAGCTGATTGCAAGCAAACAATGTGTTTTAATGTGGCTAAATGTGTGGGTGGCTCATCGGAGGAGGGGGGGGGTTCCAAGTGGGGAGGGGTGAGGCTCAGTGGGAGTGTCTGGATATGAGGGGGTCTGGATGCACAGGGGTTGGGTGGATGGAGGAGCAGCTCCCTGTACACGGATCCCTCCCCTTTCAGCCGAGGAGCAATGGTTGGGGGGGAAGTGTATTCAGAGCTTCCTGCAGCTGGGGGAGAAATCTGGGAGTGGGTTTGACCCAGCCCGGATGCCATGCAGGGGAAGAGGAAGTCCCATCCTCCCCAGCTCAGCCAGGACTAGCAGCTGAGCCCAGCGCAGTGTAGGAGCCACCAGTTGGGTCTTCCCCAGTCCCACCTTCATGCCCCACAGTGATTTATCTCTCTGCCAGCTGCCTTGGGCACCCGAAACATACTTCTGGGGAGGGTCACATGACTTCACTTGTGGCTTCTGTTTGCTTCCCCATCAGAGAGTCATTTTTCTGCAGGGAAACAAAGAAATCTGCAGGGAACATAAATTCTGTGCATTCACAGTGGCACAGAATTCCCCCAGGAGTAATGACTAAAGGACTAGAAAACACGATCCAATTGAAACTGACAGTTGAAGCTAGACAAATCCAGGCTGTAAGTAAAGCGTACATTTTTAACGGTGAGGGTAATTAACCATTGGAACAATTTTGTAAGTGTTGTAGTGAGTTCTCAATCACTGGCAATTTTAATTTGATTGGAGTTGGGTTTTTTGTTTAAAAGATCTGCTCTAGTTCAAACAGGAATTAATTCAGGAAAGTTCCCTGGCCTATGTTATGCCAGACTAGATCACAATGGTCCCTTCTGGCTTTGTAATCTATGAATCCCTAAACCAGCTCAAATAACAATAGCAGTGAAGCCGTAGCATCCTGGGCTATACACTTCTGTTTGGGACCCTAGGTATGCATGCACATGGTTAACCCTTGCTGCTGTGGCCTCACTGCTCTCATTATTCAAGCTAGCTAGATCAAAGCTGATTCAGATAGGTCTACATGAATGCAGACATACCCTTAAGTGGATCAGTAACCAGTTTAGCATAGCATAGTGGGGTAGGTATAACAAGTCACAGGCCCTGCCACATCTGCTGATGTAGCACACGTAGACAATGTGCTCTGAGTACAACCAAAACTTGATGTCTTATGTGGATACTCTGCTCCTGGAACGTGCTCTGGTTCAGTTACAATGTCCAAGTCACAACAGTGTAATTCTGTAGTGTAGACAAGGCTGCAGTTCATTAGCACTTTTCCTGTTGACATGTGCAGATAGATCTGATCATGAACCAGCCATTACAGGATTCTCCCATGGATTAACAACATGATCTAAATTTGGACCATAAAACCAGACCATTATTGCTGACCTATATTCAGTAATTTGTGTGAAAATGACTTTTTTAAATCATAGAAGCTCTACAATGGGGAAACAGAGGGGATATGATTGCTCTCTCCAAATAGCCAAGGGAGGTAAACATGAAGAGCTATTAAAACTGAAGGGCACAAGGACAAATGGGCATAAATTGGCTATGAATAAATTTAGACTGGAAATTAAAAGGCTTCTAACGATCGGAGGAGTAAGGTTCTGAACAGCCTTCCAATAGGAGTAGAGGGGGCAAACCACCTAACTGGTTTAGATGGGGCCTGATAAATTTTTGAGTAGGACTATAGGGCAAAGGTGCCTGTGATGCCAGGAGACTGAACTCGATGACCCAGGAGATCCCTTCCAACCATTTTGACCACCTTTTCCCCTCCTTCAGTATATTTTAAAATTCTTATTAGGCATGTTTATTATGGTAGTGCCTAAGGGCTACCCAAGAACAGGGTGTGTGTGTGTGTGTAAATACACACACACAAACGTTAGGGGGCTTATTACTTCACCCACTTACTTCCCTGTTCCTTCTCGCAAGAGCAGAGAGCAACAATACCCGAAGTCCAAAGGTGCAAACAATTCGATATTTATTGGGGTGAATTTCCAGCAAGCATGATTCTAGTTTCCTTCCTTAGTGTCCCCCTTCCCAGCTCTGACACCACAGAGCCTTACACCTGTGTCCTTGTTCCCATTCCTGCCCTTAGCCAAACATGATTCTAATTTCCTTACCCCCATTCCCTGTCCCCATTTCCCCCTTTAGCAAAACATAGTTCCAATTTCCCCACCCCCATTCCCTGTTCCCATTTCCCCTCCCCACACCCACCCCCTCACTTCCTGATTGACTGCAGACTATATAGTAAAACTTGAGTTCTGCTTAGCTATACCTTAACTAATCATTTTCCTGAAATTTAACTAACCAATCCTAACATATTGTAACATGATTATGTAACCAATTATATCCCACCACCTTAATTAGTTTACACCCAGCAAAATTAATTATACAGCAGACAGAAACAATCACAGAACCAGACAGAGATTATACAAACAAACAATAGCAAAGTGGGAACTATAATGACAAAATAATACAGAAGTGAGGATTTCACATCCCAGCTATTGATAAGTGAGTTCTTGCCAGACAGGATGCTATCAAACTAAGTTTCCTTTTACATCTTCTAGGCACTTCCCTTTCTCTGGAGGTGACAGGCACTATCAGGACAGGATTGTATTCCTAACAGCCCAATAGCACCTTCTTTCAATGTGACTAGTTTGGAATGTGAGGATGTGACCCGTCGCTTCCCAGCTTATGGCTGCCTCTGTTGCTTATCCAAAGGCCTTAGCCTAAGAACAGGGCCTCAGACTGTCACAGTAAGAGAAGGACCTTACACTGGCAGACAGTGATTTTGATTCTTTCTTTTATACCTCTAACTAGCCAAGTGATAAGAATACACCAAAATTCTTAAAGTACAGGCCTTTGCAGACAGGCCTGAATATCTGTATCCTAACAATATCTGTATCCTAACAATATCTGTATCCTAACAACAGACAGACAGACAGTGTGATCCCTGCCCTGAAGAGGTTACAATCTAATTAGACAAGACAGACGCAGGGTGGGAGAAAGGGGTGTAACGCAGAAGCAGAGTGAACAATCTGATGGCAGCAAGTGGCCTTTTAATTCCATGATAGCTTTTGTTTTTATTTTGTAGGGCAAGGGCAGAGGGGCTTAGTTAGGAGGGGATTAGCTAAATGGAAGGGACAAAGGGGACAGGGCAGGAGAGAAGAGCATAAAAAGGGGAAGTGGGAAGAGACTGTGAGGAAGGGTGAGGGACAGGGTTGGAACAAACAGCAAATCAGCACAGGGCAGAGAAAGGCCAGTCAATTGTAGGAAATTCTCTGATGTCATGGAAGTGCTGTGTCCATGCACTTGACTCAAGTGCTGGGAGCTCTCACCACTTCTCTTATTCCACAGTCATTCTGGATAGTTACCATCTGCTGACGATAGCGTGAGAGGAAAAGATATTTAATCACATTGCTCATCTACTGGACTTGACTGCCTCTTGACCTTGCCTTGTAGAGAACAGTAATATGAGGTGCTGAATAACCATCTAGTGTGGGCATAAGACAATGTTAGACTTCAGTTGCTAAAACTAGAGGCAGGGGAATAGTCTGGCTTTATGTGGGATAAGGGAGAGGCTGAAATGACTGCAAAGAACTAAACATGAGCAGTAGGAGATGTGGCCAAACAGCTGAAGAACACAGAATGGTAGCAACCTGTATGGTTGCTCTGTACACATATGATCACTCTGCTAGATGATTATCCAGGTGTGAGGTCAGCAGCCATCTAGCACTCCCTCCCCGCACCCTGGAGATTGCGCTCATGAGGTATACATCTAAATCCCCAGGGGTGAGAATGCTGTCATTGCTGGTGGTTTGCAATTGGCACCTGAAAAAGAGCATCATGGATTTATCATTTCAGACCATCTGTTGGTTTGGAACACTGCCCACTTCTTGCAGATATATTTGTCTTTGGGTCTTTCCTCACCACAGTCACTACTAAGGCCTTCGTGATCTTAACTTTTTTTTCCTTTTTTGTCTATTTGCAAAAACAATAAAATTCCAGAGGAAACAGAAGAGTGAGTGAACTGCTAACAAGGCTTTTTTTCCTCCTTTGTACCTGAATTGTTTTTCATCTGAATATTATTTTAACAAATACTTTGAGAAATTTGTGTAGGGGAAAAAATCCCACCACTTTTCAAATGACAGTTACAGGATTAGAATAACTGAAAACTGCACTCTGCTGTTTATTTATAGTGCAGGTGATACAAGTTCAATTCCTTGCTCTACCATCTTCCTGTGTAACCATGGGTGAGTCCGTTAGTCTCTCTATGCTTCAATTTCCCATATAAATCGGGGATAATAGCCCTGCCCTATGATGTGAGACTAAATGTATTAAAGATTGTGAGGTGCTTGGATACCCCAGTGATAGGGGATATATGAGTACCACAGATAGACTGTATGGCAGGGCTATAGAGGTTCCCTATTCAAGCCCACTAGTCAACATGAGTTACATCACCACTCTTGTCAAAAGGAATCGAACAAAATAAAATGATTACTGTCTGTATTACTGTCAAACAGCAGAGCTCCAAGTCAAACAGCAGAGCTCCATTGTACTATACACACACAGAATGACAAGACAGTCTGTTCCCAAAGATCTTACTCTCTAAGTAAACAGAGTTATCCACAGAATGCTTTGATAGTTAAGTTTCCTTTATGAGGAATGGCTACCTGGGTGCCACAGATGATCTCTCCAGAATCCCCCCTCCTCCCACCCTCACTTCAACTTATTTAGGGTCATAAATGTAAATTTGAAACACCCAACTTTAGGCACCCAAGTTAGTAAGGGTTGCCTTCAAGAGTGAGCTCAAGAGATGTACCTGCCTCAGAACAGCATCGTGAGTCCTAACTAGACACCTGTATGTAACCCTTCTGCCCGTCAGAGTTGGCAGCAACAAGGGCCGGGTTCAATATCTAGGGTATCCTTTGCAATAACACAAGGCAAACCAGCTCGAGCCCCCACCCGGTGACCTGGGGACAAATATATACCACCCCCGCTGGGCGCCTCCAAGAGGCAATACTTCCCCTCTCGCAAGCACAGTCTGAGTGTAGCAAAAAGCCTTTTAATAACAGAGAGAAACAATGTGGCGTTATGTTGGGGAAACACCAACAGGATTCATAACACAACCCATGAGCAAAAACCCCCTGAAATAAATTTGGGGCATGTTCTTTCCCTTTGGTTCTTGAGTCCAGCAACCCCAAAGTCCCAAAAGTCCAATGACCCAAAAGTCTCTGTCCCTAGTCAGGGCAGCCCCAGAGTTTGAAAGTTTATCTGCAGCGCTTTACCTCCCAACCTGGGTAGAGATGGGGGTCGGCGGGAGAGCTCTCTTCTGCAGAAACAACGGCTAAACTGTGCACCTTTTAGCGGCCCGGCTGTAGCAGCACAGCTGTGTCATTAAAAGGTGCACAGTGTAGACAAAGCCTAATTCCTAGCTCTGCGCTCACTCCTCTAGATCACGTAGACTGTCAGGGGCTATCACCAACGCCACCACTCCCTGACAATTCACTTCAAGCTACAGGTTCACACGCTTCTGAACTCACAAACAGTCCTGTTTTTATTGAACAATCTTCTGCGTCACCAGCTTTAGCACAGAACTATTTGCACAAAGAATTTCCTCTTCAGTTGTGATGGCGACCCTTTATTAATTAGTCTGGGTCGAATGGCCCCTCAGTAAAATAAAAGTTGAATGCAGGAAATATAGGAGTCTTTTGTCTTCATTTACTCAGAAAATGGAATCTTTTCCTTATTTTCCCAATCCACCATCCTTCCCTTAACCTCAGACGATTTCAAACATCTGTGGCATTCAAGGAAATAACTGTGACGTCAGTTATTGCAAGGTCGGAGGAAGGAGGACAGAGGCTCAGAATGTGTGACTCCACGCCTCCCCCCCAACAAATATACACTATGCAGGGGTTATGTTTTGGTTAAAAAAGGGATCCTCATGAGATTATTCTCTGCTTAAAATCCCCAGCTGGAATTTGAGGAAGGACTGCAAAGAACGAGGTTAATCATTTAACTTGTATGAGTAATCTTTAGCTAGGGGGTTTCCTGCATTCAAAAAGAAAACTCACGTCGTAGCCGTTTGCAACAGATGGGAACAAAACATTAACTAAATGTAACCCTTCTGCCCGTCAGAGTTGGCAGCAACAAGGGCCGGGTTCAATATCTAGGGGATCCATTCCAATAACACAATGCAAACCGGCTCGAGCCCCCACCCAGTGACCTGGGACAAATATATACCACCCCTGCTGGGCGCCTCCAAGAGGCAATACTTCCCCTCTCGCAAGCACATAGCCTGAGTGTAGCAAAAGCCTTTTAATAACAGAGAGAAACAATGTGGCATTATGTTGGGGAAACACCACCAACAGGATTCATAACACAACCCATGAGCAAAAAAAAACCCACCCCAGGCAAATTGGGGCATGCCCTTTTCCCTTTGGTTCTTGAGTCCAGCAACCCCAAATCACCCAAAGTCCCAAAAGTCCAATGCCCCAAAAGTCTCTGTCCCTGGTCAGGGCAGCCCCAGAGTTCGAAAGTTTATCTGCGGAGCTTTACCTCCCAACCTGGGTGGAAATGGGACGGGGGTAAGAGGCACCTTACATGATCTGAAGCTGACCGCCCCATAGCTCCATAGCAGCGCTCCGCTCCGCCAGCCGCCCCACAAACTCCTTCGCTCCGCTGCGCTCCGCTCCGCCAGCCGCCCCACGAACTCCTTCGCTTCGCTCCGCTCCGCCAGCCGCCCCACGAACTCCTTCGCTCAGCTGCGCTCCGCTCCACCAGCTGCCCCACGAACTCCTTCGCTCAGCTCCACGACCCACAAGCAGCTCCTGCCATCCACACACTGCTCCACGTTGAACTGCTTCACCAGCCGTGCCGCAAACTGCTCCACAATATATCTTCAGGCTCCCCCACTACTTAACACAACACTCAGTGATTTCAGCTCTTAGGTGAATTCAGCTTGTAGTAGGGGAGCCCCAGTGCTGGTGCACTGTCAGCCCAAAGTGAGCTCAGCAGCCTATAACTAGACTTCTAATGAAATCAAAATTAGCTCTGATATTCCACAGTGGAGAGAGGAGGAAGTGCAATTAGCATGTAAGGCCCTCACCAAGGGGCCCATACCACCAAGTATTAATACTTGTCCCCAGCCTCTCTCTATTCACACAGTTTTGGAACCCATGACCCTTGCCTAGCGAGTGCTACTTAGTTGATGGTGAATCCCTCCATCATAACAAAAGGCCACGTACAGTTCCAAGCACAGTTCCCATAATCAGGGTAATAACAATTTATTCTTCCTGTCCCAATAACAGAGACGCTGGGGATCCCACAGCAGCCAAAGTGACCATTTGAGCAGCTATGGTCTCATTCTAGGCGTGGTGGGTGTGCCTATGCAAATGACATCGGCCCCTGAAGTTCTTTTCCACAACTTGCCACACCTCACCACCAGATGTCAGGGTGGAGCTCATCCTGACACTGCTTACATAAAGATAGCTTGATGTCACATCTGAACCCAAAAGTACAATCCATCTGCTTTAGGATGCATCTGAGCAGAAAGACCATCCTAGCTACATTCGTTAATAACTTACCCTTTAATAAGAAAACCTTTCTGCAGTCTCTGCAATACACATTCACAGAGAGACTTTACAGGATGTGCAATACAGACAGCACTGAGCCCAAATCTCTCACATTGATGTAAATAAGAAAAATCAATGGAAATCAATGGACAAGATTCTCAGCAGATATAAGACAGCATAGCTCAACTGAAATTAACAGTGCTATGATCTTTCCCAACTGAGGCTCTAGCGTGAAATTATGCTGATATAAAGCTGGTGTAAATAAGAAGAGAATCAGACTCACTATCTCTATTGTTCCCAATAGCAACCAGGAACATATGGTCAAAGCAATCAATTCCAGCATGGCTTGGATTTTCAAGCTATATAAATATCTTAGCACCTGCTCACTTCATAAAAGAACTTCCACTAAATATTATTTATTTGTGTGGAAGAAGCTATAAGTAAAGACCCACTGCCATTTGTGGACCATGTCAGTATTCAACATGCAGGAAAGATCTCAGCCAGTGGAGTGCATGACTTACTATTTGCACTGAAGTGTGGTATATGCACAGGACAAAATATTGGCCCAAACTGTGCTCAGTTACACCAGTTGAAACCCAGCATATTTTCACTGATATAAATGGAGTTACTCATGATTTACACAGAGCAGATGTTGAAGCAAAATTGCATTTGTATAAATTTAGGGTAGGATTTTCAAAAGCCCTGTTGGCCTAACTCTTCTCCCATTGAAATTAATGATACAACTCCTAATGACTTCAACAGGAGAGGAACTAGACCAACACTGAGCACACTTGAAAATTCCACCCATATCTACTGCATGCAGATATAAAACATGGTGGCCTAAGACACATATTTAGGTTGCTTTATGTGACAGGAAGCAATCCCATGCACTGTGTAATCTTATATCTAATTACTTGGGAAGTTCCATAGCATCTAAGTCTAGGACTCGGGGTCACTGTATAAAATGAAACAATACAGAGAAAATCACAAGTAATCCTCTGGAAAACAAATCATTCTCATCAAAAAAACAAACACAACACTGAACCAGAAAACAATTCCTGTATATCAAATGTCTGATCAATACAGCTGTAAACTCATCACAGTTATAACGCCCCAACTTCACACAAGAAGTAATATGCTCACTAGAAAGGAAGGATTATCTTGTGGTTAAGGCACCAGGCTGGGACTTTGGAGAGTTAGATTCGATTCCTGGTCCCACCACATCCTTCTTGTGTAATTTGGGACAACTCACTTTCTGTGCATGTGAAGCTGATGCTGGTAAATGATGCCAGATGACAGCACTGCAGTTGGTCATTTCAGCTTACCTGCAAATAACCAGCAGAGGTGCACATTTACCCACATTGCCCTACCAATGTGCTTCAAATCTGACCTGGAAGGTGAGAGTGTAATTCAGTCTCCCTGCCAATTCGTGAGATAACTGGCTCTGTGGTTGAGGGGAAAGCAGTGGACGTGTTGTTCCTTGACTTTAGCAAAGCTTTTGATACGGTCTCCCACAGTATTCTTGCCAGCAAGTTAAAGAAGTATGGGCTGGACGAATGGACTATAAGGTGGATAGAAAGCTGGCTAGAAAGCTGGCTAGATTATCGGGCTCAATGGGTAGTGATCAATGGCTCCATGTCTAGTTGGCAGTCGGTATCAAGTGAAGTGCCCCAAGGGTCGGTCCTGGGGCCAGTTTTGTTCAATATCTTCATTAATGATGTGGACGATGGCGTGGATTGCACCCTCAGCAAGTTTGCAGATGTCACTAAACTGGAAGGAGTTGTAGATACACTGGAGGGTAGGGATAGGATACAGAGGGACCTAGACAAATTAGATTAATAGATTCATAGATATTTAGGTCAGCAGGGACCATTATGATCAGCTAATCTGACATCCTGCACAACGCAGGCCACAGAATTTCACCCACCACTCCTGCAAAAAATCTCACATCTATATCTGTGCTATTGAAGTCCTCAAATCATAGTTTAAAGACTTCAAGGAGCAGAGAATCCTTCAGCAAGTGACCCGTGCCACATGCTACAGAGGAAGGCGAAAAACCTCCAGGGCCTCTTCCAATCTGCCCTGGAGGAAAATTACTTCCCGACCCCAAATATGGCGATCAGCTAAACCCTGAGCATATGGGCAAGATTCATCAGCCAGATACTACAGAAAATTCTTTCCTGGGTAACTCAGATCCCACCCCATCTAATATCCCATCACAGGCCATTGGGCCTATTTACCATGAATAGTTAATTACCAAAACCATGTTATCCCATCATCCCATCTCCTCCATAAACTTATCGAGTTTAATCTTAAAACCAGATGGGTCTTTTGCCCCCACTGCTTCCCTTGGAAGGCTATTCCAAAACGTCACTCCTCTGATGGTTAGAAACATTTATCTAATTTCTAGTCTAAATTTCCTGGTGGCCAGTTAGAGGATTGGGCCAAAAGAAATCTGATGAAGTTCAACAAGGACAAGTGCAGAGTCCTGCACTTAGGACTGAAGAATCCCATGCACCGCTACAGACTAGGGACCGAATGGCTTAGCAGCAGTTCTGCAGAAAAGGACCTACGGGGTTACAGTGAACGAGAAGCTGGATATGAGTCAACAGTGTGCCCTTGTTGCCAAGAAGGCCAATGGCATTTTGGGATGTATACGTAGGGGCATTGCCAGCAGATCGAGGGATGTGATCGTTCCCCTCTATTCGACATTGGTGAGGCCTCATCTTGAGTACTGTGTCCAGTTTTGGGCCCCACACTACAAGAAGGATGTGGAAAAATTGGAAAGAGTCCAGCAGAGGGCAATAAAAATGATTAGGGGACAGGAACACATGAGTTATGAGGAGAGGCTGAGGGAACTGGGATTGTTTAGTCTGCGGAAGAGAAGAATGAGGGGGAATTTGATAGCTGCTTTCAACTACCTGAAAGGGGGTTCCAAAGAAGATGGATCTAGACTGTTCTCAATGGTAGCAGATGACAGAACAAGGAGTAATGGTCTCAAGTTGCGGTGGGGGAGGTTTAGGTTGGCTATTAGGAAAAGCTTTTTTACTAGGAGGGTGTTGAAACACTGGAATAAGTTACCTAGGGAGGTGGTGGAATCTCCTTCCTCTGAGGTTTTTAAGGTCAGGCTTGACAAAGCCCTGGCTGGGATGATTTAGTTGGGGATTGGTCCTGCTTTGAGCAGGGGGTTGGACTAGATGACCTCCTGAGGTCCCTTCCAACTCTGATATTCTATGATTCAGTTCATGACTGCTTTGCTCAGACTCTCAATACGTACTGATTAGAGTGGATTTCTTATGGAGGGGACATTTGTCCACTAGGAGCTGGACTGAGACCTTACGAGTAAACCACAGAATCATTAGATCTGGAAAAGACCTATTAGATCATCTGCTCTGTCAGTGAAGGATCGTTCCTTAAAATCTATTTCTAGTGACTTCTTATATTTCTCATTTCTTCTTCCATCACTTTTCTTGGGAGATTATTCCAGGGTCACGAATTTCCTTCTGTTATTTTGCCTAAACTTTCCTTTTTCTCAATTTCATCTGATTACTCTGTGTGATAGAAATATAAATAACATACAATTGCTTTGTACTGTACTAAATGTGCCTCCTTGCTGACTGTCTTCTCCAATGTCTTGGAGTAGTACTTTTCTGTGAAACTACAAGTCATCTCTATTTATAAACAAATAAAGGCAAAGCTATTAAGTTATCTTACATCATTATGCTATTTTTGAGAGACTTCAGTAGTTGTGTTATTCCTGAACGAACTTTACAATGTTAGTCTGTGTCAATATCCTCTTCTGTTGGCTCCATTACTAGTAGATGTCCTGAACAATTTGTTCTGCCATTGTTTTGCTTGGTGTTTCCCTTGGGCAGGAGAAGGCAATTGGCAGCTGAAATTTGGCTGTTTCTGGTTAGCCTTTGTAGAATAAAATGTTGATGCACCATGCAGCTTGGTCAGAGGGCAAGCTGCATTGCATTATGGGAAATGTAGTCCTCCAGGGAGCTGGGTCAGAGGAGATAATGGAACTCCAAACTACAACTCCACCAGACAATGCACTGATTACAAAATAATTAAACTTACTGTTTTGTTTACCTGATTTGCAACTAAATGTTCTGGGTCAGTTCAGAAAACTGAATATTCTGCTTCAGGTTGCACTGATCTGAAATGAAATATATTTGATTTTTCCCAATAGAAAAATCAAACATTTCATGCAAAATCAAAATTTTCCCACATAAACTGCATTTTCCTTTGAGAAATCATTCTGATGGAAAATTCCTGACCAGCTCTCCTTAAAAGCTCTTCAGGGCAGGGACTATCTTTTACATGTGAATGTATAGCTCTGAGCACAATGGAGCCCTGATCTCTGTCCAGGCCCCTCGACACTAACATGGCATAAGTGACAATGATAACTCATAGACTTTAAGGTCAGACGGGACCATTGTGATCATCTGACCTCCTGCACATCGCAGGCCACAGAACCTCACCCACCTACTGCCGTAATAGAACCCTACCCTCTGGTTGAGTAACTGAAGTCCTCAAATCATGATTTAAAGACTTGAAGTTACAGAGAATCCACCATTTACACTAATTTAAACCTTCAAGTGACCCGCACCTTGTGCTGCAGAGGAAGGCAAAAACCCCTTGGGGTCTCTGCCAATGTGACCTCGTGATCAGTTAGATCCTGAGCATGTGGGCAAGACCCACCAGCCAGACACCTGGGAAAGAATTCTCTGTAGTAACTCAGAACCTTCCCCATCTAGTGTCCCATCACCAGCCATTGGCAATATCAAAACTTTCCAAAACATTCACCTTTTCTGGTGAAATGCTTCATATTTAGATTCTGCTGGAAGTGAAAATTTTTTGGCGAATTTGGGTAAAATCTCTTCAGTCACATTTTTTGAGTTCAGTGAAATTAAAAATAATAGAATTTTTGCAAATTGCAAAAACGTAATGATTTAATTTTAGAGCAAGCTGCAACAAAAATGTCTGAAGTTTGAAACCTATTGTCTCCTAATTGTGGTCAAGTGGCTTTGTCTGGCATGGAATAAGTTGATTTTGATTTGCCAGACCTGATCCACAGTCCATTGGAGTCATTGGTCTTTGGATCAAGCCCTTAGATTTGTAGTTCCGTCATATTTCTGTAGAGAAAGTTTAATGGATGCATACCTCTCTGCTGTTCAGTTCTCTCATATAGACAACAAAAATGTCACCAACAATACTGGTTACAAAGAGGAACTTTAGTCATGTTAAATGCTTGGAGACTAGGCTTGACATAACAGTTTTTTGTTTTGTTTGTTGCTCTTGCCTATTTACTGTAAAAGGACCTGACCCTGAAAAATCTTACTAGCAGTCCATTGATATCCTCAAAACCCACTGCTTGGCTTTTGCCTCACCCTCTAGGTGCCTTAAGTCAACTAGCCACCTAAGTTGTGACGCTGCCCCACAACTGATGAGCTGCTCACTGGCCCTGCTCATGCCTAAGCCCCAGCAGGATTCTCAAATTAGGCATTCCCCTGCCTGTAACCTGTGGGGCCCTGTCCGGTAGTCATTCTTAGAGTATTTCTATGTGGTTGCGTCTTGCACAAAAGATCGCCGGGGGCGAGCAAGACGGAAATTTTGTGTGCATGTTTGTGGCAGAGCATGGATTTGAATCTGGGTCTTTCACATCCCAGTTGAGTGTCCTAACTACTTGGCTATAACAGGGTCTCCCCCTCTCTCACTTTTCGTGAGATCTGCCTGACCTGGCTTAGGCGCTAAATGCCAGGAGAGGATTCATGGCTGGCAATCTTGAGCGAAGACAGTCACTTAAATACCTTTGTGAACCTGAGCGCTAAGCCCTCTCCTTTCCCCTGCACTGCACTCCTGCCTAGTGTAGGTAACTCCCCACTGCTGGCTTTTGCTTTCTTTTTGTAGGTGCCTAACTCTCCCCATATGTTGTATGGGGAGTCTGGGTGCTTAACTCAAAGCTGTGAATTCCATTGGGCAGCAGGTCACCCTAGGAGTCAGGAGTTGCAGGTCTAGTCCTTAGTGTCTTTCTCTCTCAGATGTTTCTAGGCTAGAGTGTTCTACTCAAGTCTGTTTGTGAAGCCACCACCCTCCAATATTCAAATCTCTCCCAGAACTCACTTGTGCTGCAAAACCAACCAGAGGACATGAAGAGGGAAGTAGATAGATGAGGGGAAAGGGTAAGCTAACCAACAAGTTATAATTTTTTTTAAAAAAAGGAACTGAACCACCAAGGAGAGCGTGTGTCTTATGAAGTAATCACTGATCTTGTGACAGTCACCCTTGAACTTCCTCTTCCCTTCACTACCCCTCTCTCATCTATATATGTCCCTCACTTTTAATTTCATATCTTTTCCAGATTGTCAGCACTTTTGGGGTAGGTACTTTCTTTTGCTTGTTCAGTAGGTGCCCAGCACATTTTTGGATGCTCAGATGATGATGATAATTAATAATACTGATAAGATGGTAATTCAGGCTCTATGCCCATTTTATTTTTGGCCTCTCTGCTTGACATTCATAACAAAGATTCCAATTCTTACCAATTGGAGGATGGATTATTTGATGTACAGCAGTCACCTAGCCACCGGTAGCAGGATACCTCAAACTCATGTCACATAGGCCTCCAAACAGCTGTCAGATGGATCAGGTCTGAAACGAAAACCTGGAGGTAAAAGGCCTTGAATCCCATCACAAATCTCTTGAGCCATCAGGCAGGCATTTGTTTGCTTTCTGACACTGAAGGATTTAATTATTAGAGATTTATCATTTTTCAGCGCACCTCTAATTATTGTTAAGCATTGGTTTGGAGAACAATTTCCAAGAGCTCCTTTCTCTTTTTACTGTCAGTGTTTCTCTTCAGGTCAAATTTCATTATTATTATTTCAGAGTGGTAGCCGTATTAGTCTGTATCAGCAAAAACAACAAGGAGTCCTTGTGGCACCTTAGAGACTAGCAAATTTATTTGAGCATAAGCTTTTGTGGGCTAAAACCCACTTCATCAGATGCATACATACATACAGTAGGGAGGTATAAATACACAGCATATGAAAAGATGGGAGTTGCCTTACCAAGTGGGGGGTCAGTGCTAACGAGCCAATTCAATTGGTGGAAGTGGGCTATTCTCAACATTGTCAAGAAGGGGTGGAAAACACTTTTGTAGTGCTAATGAGGCCAATGTAAACAAGGTGGCCCATTTCAAACAGTACAGCTATTCTGTACAGCTGTTTGAAACGGGCCACCTTGTTTACACTAGCCTCATTAGCACTACAAAAGTATCTACAACTCCTCCCCAGTTTAGTGACATCTGCAAACTTGCTGAGGGTGCAATCCATGCCATCCTCCTGATCATAAATGAAGATATTGAACAAAACTGCCCCAGGACCGACCCTTGGGACACTTCTCTTGATACCAGCTGCCAACTAGACATGGAGCCATTGATCACTCCTGCGATCGCCATGAGTTTTCAAAGATAATGGCCAATGGCTCTGCAATCACATCCGCCAACTCCTTTAGCACTCTCGGATGCAGCATATCCGGCCCCATGGACTTGTGCTTGTCCAGGTTTTCTAAATAGTCCCGAACCACTTCTTTCTCCGCAGAGGGCTGGTCATCTCCTCCCCATGCTGTGCTGCCCAGTGCAGTAGTCTGGCAGCTGACCTTGTTCGTGAAGACAGAGGTAAAAAAAGCATTGAGTACATTAGCTTTTTCCACATCCTCTGTCACTAGGTTGCCTCCCTCATTCAGGAAGGGGCCCACACTTTCCTTGACTTTCTTCTTGTTGCTAACATACCTGAAGAAACACTTCATGTTACTCTTAACATCTCTTGCTAGATGCAACTCCAAGTGTGATTTGGCCTTCCTGATTTCACTCCTGCATGCCTGAGCAATATTTGTATACTCCTCCCTGGTCATTTGTCCAATCTTCCACTTAAACTTCTTTTTTGTGTTTAAGATCAGCAAGGATTTCACTGTTAAGCCAAGCTGGTCGCCTGCCATATTTACTATTCTTTCTACACATCAGGATAGTTTGTTCCTGTAACCTCAATAGGGATTCTTTAAAATCCTACTACCACACTGTCCCCACTACCACAGGGGGATCTAGATCCTAAAGACCCCAAATAAAGTCATGCAGCTGCCAGAACATCTCCATGGGGATAGTCCCCTCTGAAACCTACAGGTGCTATGGTCCCCTTCCTCTTTATACCTGTGTCAGTGCACAGTGGGAGTTGAAGCACCATTATCTCTCACATGGATATTGCTAGGTATTAATTGTGTCTCCAGGGTAGCAGCCCACACAGCAGTTGCAGACTCAGTCCCAGCCCTGTCAGACCCTCTCAACATCTGAAGCACAAAACCTTTGGTGTTGCAATGGAGTAACCACAGCAGGCTTGCGGGGGATGGGGGGGAGCGGGGGCGAGCAGAAGGAAACACACAGTGGATCCCCTTTACTCCAGCTTCTGCTCAACTCTGCAGGAGAGGTGTGGGGGAATATGAGTCCCTGTATTTTTGGGGTGATGTGGCTAATGGGACGTTTTAATGATGGGCACAGTGAGACTTAGTCACAGGAGCTCCTACTCACTACTTCCATGCATTTTCCCATAAATGCACAGTGACGTTATCTAATTAGAGTATGACCATGAAAGTCATGTTGCTAGCACTGTTATATAATTGCAATGAATCTTATACAAAGTGTGATGCATGGCCAGAAAGGGTTAAGCATCCTGCAGGATAAATGACCCAGATTCAATCTTTAGAGACATGCTAGAAAAGTATGCAAATGGTAATTAGGGCCATTCCATGCTAGATAGGCTAGAACTTTGAAGTGTAAACCTGTATTGTTAGAGAATTAGAGGTAATACTAGTTGTGTGTGTTTATTTATATCTTGTTAGATGCTAGCCATGTAGATAGACAGTTCCTGTCTGTCACAATAGCTATTGATTCAGAGATCAAAAGAGAATATTAACATTTAGATGAATCCTAGGTGCAATAATGTTATTGTCTATATGTCTCTTTAAAGTTTGTGATAGACTGCCTTGTGGATAAATTGCCTTATGTTAATTTGTGTAGCTAATTACTGGTGATGCTTAGGAAATAGGTCTACTTCAAAGGCTCCATAATTGCCTATTGTTCGCCTAAGAACCCCGAGCTGTCATAGAAGACCTGGAACGGCATAAAAACGCCTTTGGTCCTGATCCTTTTAATCTCAGATCTGCCTGATGCTTCATGCAGGGGAAGCTTAAACCATAAATCTGAGATCTCCAGTCCCAATCTGGAACCATATGAACATTGGACTATAATCTATGGATTAAATCTAAAAGAACTCTTTGCAGCTACAAATCTCACCCTGATCTCTACTATGAATTTACTCTCAAGAACTGTACTCATGTCTGTATGTATGTTGATCTTTTAACCAATACTCTCTCTCTCTCTTCTTTTTTAATAAATTTTAGTTTAGTTAATAAGAATTAGCTGTAAACATGTATTTGGGTAAAATTTGGAATATTCATTAACCTGGGAGGTAATATATCCCAATCCTTTGGGATTGTTAGAACTTTTTTATATGATGAATAAGATTTTCAGTAATCCTCATCATATTTGACTTGGGTGTCTGAGTGGAGGCCTAAGGCTGGGTTACTTTAAGGGAACTGTGTTGTTGGCTTCTGGGAAACCAGCAAGGTATTATAGAAGCTGTTTTATGCTGGCTTGATAAATGTAAGTATTGGAATGTCCACCAGCTTTGGGGATTGTCTGCCCCATTCTTTGCAGTTCACCCTAATTGGCTCCCCTGGGACTCTGGTCACAGGCACATTGACTTATGCAAGTTGTAGTTCTGGAGGCTGATGCCTTCATTCTCCTCTATGGGCCAGGCTCCCTGGCTGTACTACATCTCCCGTGATACATCCAGAGTCACAAGACTTCCAACATGACCTGAGGAAGACCTGAAGAAGAGCTCTGTGTAGCTCAACAGCTTGTTTCTCTCACCAGAAGTTGGTCCAGTGGACTCCAGTAAAAGATATTACCTCATCCGCCTTGTTTCTCTAAAGAAAACTTTAACACTTCCAAATCAACATTTTTCAGAATTTCTGTTTGGTAAAAAATATGAAATACACCCCACTTTTTTTTTCAAAACTGGACATTTGTCACATTTGATCTTGCCAAGTGATGATCAGTTGGCAAGAACAAACAGGACAAATGCCCAGTTTTGCCAATAAATAAATAAATAAATAAATAAATAAAAAATAAAAAAAGTCAGGACATCCAAGACAGGGTTTAAAAAGGGGACAGTCTCAGCCAGAACACAACATTAGTCACCCTAGTATTACAGTATGTGAACACTGACTCCTTACTATTCCCAGAAACCACTTTGCTTTACCACATGCTCATCAGTCAGATAAAAATCACAGGAAAGATCTGGATCATTATGCAGTTGCAACCCATATACTTTCTGGTGTGGTGTTCTGTCCCTTCTAGTGGCACTGAGACCACTTAGAGAGAGCGAGCCAGTTGACTTTTAGCTCATGCGGTAGAGACCTCTGACTATTGTGTTTCTGCTCCAGCTAAGTGAAATCTCTGCCGATCCTACAGGCTTTGTTGCCACTCCAGCCACTATATATAATTGTCACCTTTAGATAGAGCACTTCCTGCCACTTGTGGACAAGATCTGCCACTTCATAAAGTGGGGCCAAGCCAAGGAATGTGCAGTGGAGAACCAATCAGATTAGCAGAGGCCTTGTTTGCTTTGGCAGTAGAAATAGTAGTCCACTTGTGATCAACAATGGATTATACTTTGCACTTATGTAGCATCACCAACCTCAAAGCAATTTGAGACACCACCATCAAACAACCCCGTGATGTGGGTATTACAGCAACTATACCAATGAGTGAACTCCAGTACAATGAGGTTAAGGCCATTTGTAGACACCTAAATAAGTGGACTGATTTTCAGAGGTACTGAGAAAACATGCCATATGGCAGAGTCCAGCACAATTCAGTAGGATTAAATTTATGGGTTTCTATAGATATTTAAGAGAAATTTCTCTAAAAAGCAATTTATAGAGTTCCACATCCTTTCCACAGGTTTTTTTTTAAACTACATTATAGGAGATATATAATTTTCTATTAATTAAATTCTATAGAATAGTCCAAAAACACCTATAGAAATGTTATACCTTTCTATGAAGTTCTCTGAAACTTTTCCATTAGGTGCAATTCCCATTGGAATCAAAGGAATCACTTTTGGGCCCCCAAATCTAATATTTTTAATTGATGTAGAAACAACAAAGATCTGTTGAAGAAGAAATTAGATTTGCAACAACTGTTATGCCTGGAGGCATTCAACACCTTGGAGTATTGGTTGACCACAGGATGACTATGAGCCGCCAATGTGATATGGCCGTGAAAAAAGCTAATGCGATCTTGGGATGCATCAGGTGAGGTATTTCCAGTAGAGATAAGGAGGTGTTAGTACTGTTATATAAGGCATTGGTGAGACCTCACCTGGAATACTGTGTGCAGTTCTGGTCTCCCATGATTAAGAAGGATGAATTCAAACTGGAACAGGTACAGAGAAGGGCTACTAGGATGATCCGAGGAATGGAAAACCTGTCTTATGAAAGGAGACTCAAGGAGCCTGACTTGCTTAGCCTAACCAAAAGAAGGTTGAGGGGAGATATGATTGCTCTCTATAAATATATCAGAGGGATAAATACCGGAGCGGGAGAGGAATTATTTAAGCTCAGTACCAATGTGGACACAAGAACAAACGGATATAAACTGGCCATTGGGAAGTTTAGACTTGAAATTAGATGAAGGTTTCTAACCATCAGAGGAGTGAAGTTCTGAAATAGCCTTCCAAGGGAAGCAGTGGGGGCAAAAGACCTATCTGGCTTCAAGATTAAACTCAATAAGTTTATGGAGGAGATGGGATGATGGGATAACATGGTTTTGGTAATTAATTGATCTTTAACTATTCATGGTAAATAGGCCCAATGGCCTGTGATGGGATGTTAATTGGGGTGGGATCTGAGTTACTACAGAGAATTCTTTCCTGGGTATCTGGCTGGTGAATCTTGCCCACATGCTCAGGGTTCAGCTGATCGCCATATTTGGGGTCGGGAAGGAATTTTCCTCCAGGGCAGATTGGAAGAGGCCCTGGGTTTTTTTTGCCTTCCTCTGTAGCATGGGGAACGGGTCACTTGCTGGAGGATTCTTTGCACTTTGAAGTCTTTGAACCATGATTTGAGGACTTCAATAGCTCAGACATAGGTGAGAGGTTTATTGCAGGAGTGGGTGGGTGAGATTCTGTGGCCTGCATTGTGCAGGAGGTCAGACTAGATGATCATAATGGTCCCTTCTGACCTTAATATCTATGAATCTATAAACCTGTGCTTGTCTAAATGCAGCCAAAAGCACATGGCCCTCCTGGTGCTGAGCTAGCTAGCAAACACTGGCTTACACACCTAGGTACCAGGCAGGTAGAGACACAAATGTGAGTCATCTGAAGCACAAGAAGGTGAATAACTAGGAGATGGTTTCAGCCCCGAAAGGCACAAACACCACATTTAGGGAAATATGGGTTTGCACAAAGCTAAACTTTTATCTACTCTCCTTTTCAAGTTTCTTTTTATTTGCCAGTTACACTTTTATTTTTCAGCTGGGCAGAAGTACTGAGTGAAGGAAATACGTGAGCCAGTCCCAGGCAGGTCTTTGAGATTGTTGGATCAGGAATATTACTAGGGAGCATTTGAGCTGACCCTCTCGTAGTGGATCACCTGTTGGTATGAGTTATCCATTTACTAACAGAGGCCCTGATGAGTCACAGTTGCACTAAAGCCCCTTTTAGCCCATTCTGGCAATAAACAGGAGCCTTAGCCCTTGTCTTCACTGGGAAAAACAGATGTAATTTGTATTAAAATCCTAGCGTGGGCAAGGCCAGTTGTAGTTTTAATATGTTAGCTGGTTTGAGGTAAATTCTAGGCTCCTCCCTAGATCACTTCAGCCAGCCAACATGTATTAAAACTACAACCACCTTGTCTGCCTTAAGGTTTTAACACAGTTTATTCTAAGGTGGACATGGTCTTAAAGGAAGTAGAAACAGCCCCCTGAGCTCCACCTGGCATGGCCCTTCTTCCTGTCCAACATGAAGTACACATATCTCATCATGTGTGGGCGTGAATGTGGAAGGGAGGGAGGGAGGGAGGAAGGTGGTACACTGTGAGTAGGAGACGGCATAATGCTTTATAGCTATTTTCTGCTTCCTGAGGGACAATAGCTCCAGGGCAGCTATAATTTACACCAGGAGCTGGGCAAGTTGTTGCCCATTATTGCAATTTTATACATTTGTTGTTTTTCTTAAGCCTCCAGCTCTTGGAGTCATGTGATTAGGTGAGAATCTCAGCTTTCATTTACAAAAAAATAAGTTTCTAGAGCTGTGGTTGCAGAGAAAGCTTGAAAACATGAACTCTAAAAGACTCCAAACCCAGAAGACTAATGAAAAGAACCCAATATAATTATTCATGATTATGAGGTCAGTCTAATAATTATAAAAGATTGTGGCTGGCAATACTGAGTGTATGGAGTGCAAAGGTGGTTTAAATCAAACTTTCTTCCCCCTAAAACCTCTGTTTTTGCCCCAAACTCAAGAACAAAGTACCTAAGAATTGGGTCCCCAGCATTCATTTGTAATCTGATTGCACAGACTACATTCCAAGAGGCCCAATCACTCACTTACATTACTAGCCGTCCCTGTTCTAAGCAGGATAATTAGCTCTTTCTCCTAGTGTCTGCTGATAGCTACCTGATGCATTCCGCTCAAAAATGTGCTGATTGTTTGTATGCTATGCATAGAGTAACAGTTTATGGGGAGAAAGTCCATCAACATCCTTAGCCAGCAGTATGAAACAGCAATTACAATGTAGTCAGACAGCAAGGAGCCTGTGCTTTTAATGCTATTAATTCTGTCATGGCTTAATACATTCAGTGCACTGGAGTAGTCAAGACTGAAGTTTAATAAGCACAGCACTGCAAGTTTTTAACCTATTTACCTTCATATTTTTAAGAGAAATCTGCCCTAATCTGAGGCCTCTGATAAATTGCAAGCAGCAACAGCCATAAAAGTCTTTTTTTTTTAAATCTGGTATTTTTAGTTTCTCATTTTGTACATGCCTCACAAACTCTGATTTTTAAAAAACAAACCAAAATTACATACCATTTCCATGGAGTTTAAGGGATAAAATTTACCACCCTTCTTTTCCTATGGGGTGTGTATGTGGAGGTGCAGGGAGGACAATGGTTTGGGGTCCTTCACCACTTTTTAGGGGGGGGTTGGCGAGAGATGCCAGTACAGCATCTTCGTCCTGCTGATGGATGCTGCCCTTTTTCAGTTTTGTGGGATGGGAACATTGGCTAGCTCTGGGGCCTTTGATGGTAGTGGGGGGAGTGGAGGGACCATCCAATGAAGTGAGCTGTAGCTCACAAAAGCTTATGCTCAAATAAATGCGTTAGTCTTTAAGGTGCCACAAGTCCTCCTTTTCTTTTTTCAGGCAGTTGTGTCATTTTCACACTTAATGGGGTCTGCTAATTCCATCCCCACAGCACCCCTGTGAGCTACAGAGGGTAATTTTCCCCTTAATTTTACAAATGGGGAAACTGGCAGAGAAATTAAGTGACACACGCGAGGCCATAAGATGTCATTGTGTCATTATCAGAGCAAGGGTTAGAGCTCAGGATACTCCCAGTCCAGAACACTAGACTGCAGCTCTTTATTGTAACATACAAGGCTTTATGAATGTGAACAGTTAAAAACCTTCCCTTCCCACAATGTGTGCAAACCAATTTCATTTTTGCAAAGGTTTTCTATTATGAGAGATAGGTGTGTGTGTGGGGGGGGTGGGGGGGAGTGGGGAATAAAAGTTTCCTGACAATATGACCTTGTGATCTGAACCAAGGTCAGATATCTAGGTGCACTTTTTCAGATGATTAAATGTATATGGCTACCAATATCACTGTACAGGGACCTTCCATCCCAGAGGATCCCAGAGAACTTTATTAACTATTTGCAAGGTAGGAATCCATTAACTCCAGTGGTGCAAGTAGAAATCATTTCTTGCCAGTACTGCATTCATGGGAGGGACACAAGGGAGGGCATGTGACCTCCCCATGTGACTTCTCCCTGCCCCAGCCCAGGGCCCCCACTCTCTCCCCATCTCCTCTGACACCCCCCTTTGTATATACAAACATCAACATGCGTAACTACTCACTTTCCCCCCGAAATATGTAGTGTTCAGTCTGTTTATATGGAATATGGGAGTTGGGTAAGGAGCCATTTCAGCATATGTATGACTTATTAAAAGACAAATTTTAAGTAGAACTGTATCCTAAACTGCTTTATGGTATTGTGCCCAAACATTGCATTTCAATGGGGGATTCAACTTCCTTTATAGGAACAGACTCCTGAAACTTTTACCAGCTCACAAAAGTGGTCCATAGTCAGGCAAATAGTCCCATTGTCTTCAATGGGATTGGTCACATGATTAAGGGTTTACAGAATTAGGTTCCAAGTTTGTAAATTGTTCTGGATGAAACTGACAATGTCTGAGCTGTCAGATCAGAAGGAGCTTCTTTCGAATAAAGGTGGGCAAATGTGTGATAAGTCTTAGCTCCATTGCTAAGATGAGGAACATATTTTCAGCAAAGTTCTTGGAAGATTCCCGAGGCAGCTAGCAGGCTTAAGGCTGGTTTAAGGCTTCACTTATAGTTTTCCCACCCACAAAGCTGGAAAATGAGGCATTTGTTTTCTTTGTTTTGCTGCTTTAGTTCCAGTTAACAAAATTCATGTTAGACTAGTTTGGCTGCAAAGAAGAATTCTAGGTACACTGGGGACAACACCTGATTCCCATCAGGCTGCAGAACTGGGCTGACATCAGAATCCAAACATCCTCTGGTCAGTGCAAGCAGAGGCATTCCTCTAATGATTTGGACTTGCTGTAATGCCATATAGATGTCATGGATAGCTCGGAACAATGGGGAGAAACAGAATAAAAAACACTATTTAAACACCTTTCTTCCCCCCCCCCACCCCTCCCATCTTGAGAACTCCTGACCAATGTAATAGCATAATATATATGCTAACAAACTTAAACAAAGCCTTTGTTTAAGTTTGTTAGCACATGTATTGTGCTGTTAAAGCCATATAAGGAATGAATGTCCTCTCTATCCGCATTCTGCTCCTTTAAGGAGCAGAGTGCAGCACCTACCCACCCGGGGGGCGGGGCTAGCCCCAAGTCTTTCCAATACTCCGTACCCACTAAAAATCTCTTGCCAGGACTGCATACTGGAGGGTACCGCCCTACTTGCACCCTTGGTTAACTCACAAGTGAAATGTAGCTACTTGCAGTATTCTGCATATGCAGCAGCTGTCTAGCAATACACAGCACCACACAGCTGTTTAAGGAAGGAAGTGAACAAGAATTCAATAGCCAATTGAAACTGCAGGGAGAATTTAGAACCAGAATTTGGCACTTGAATTAACAGTGCTGCTCTTGAGAAAAGTGTCCTGCAATCTGTAATAACAGCAAATGGTCAGGACCTCAGTTTGGACGTCCAATCCCAAAGACGAGGACATTGATTTCTCAAGGGAATTAGGTTATACCAGAGCTGTGCATTTTCCCTCAGGCTCAAAGCCTCTGCAGAAAATGACTGCTGAGAGACTTTAAATGGGTGTGCCTCATTGATATATTTCTGAAGAAAGCTTATTTGCTGGCAAGCCAGTGCAGACTGGTTTGACTTGACCAGTTTCAGAAGTCAGAAAATGTAGTTTCCTCAGTAAACTTTGACACATGAGGCTTCAAATAGTTAGGAACTGCTAAATAACAAACAACAAATGTATTATGTCTTTCCTTCTGCCAAATAGCTTTTGCTATATGAATGCCATGGAAAAGTATACCCTTTTTATGCTACTATATTTCCCTTGCCATCTCTAGAATGATAGACCTTGTAAAGGTAAATGGAAAATAGTGTACCAAAGATTTATCTTGCTCTAAAGACATGAGGGGTGGAGATAAATCCTGATCAAGCCGAGCTCACATAAGATTAAATGCAATAGAAATAACAAAGTTTTCTAATTATGTGGAGGTGGCAGAGCTGCTTCTGATACACAAATATGTATAAGAACATACATGTTATATACCCTTCTGTGCTGGTACATATGGAAAAAAAATGTGTTCCGTTAATTCTTTTTCTATTGCCAGTAGGGTGACCGGACAGCAAATGTGAAAAATCCGGATGGGGAAGTGGGGGTAATACGAGCCTATATAAGAAAAGGACCCAAAAATCGGGACAATCCCTATAAAATCGGGACACCTGGTCACCCTAATTGCCAGGTAAAACTGGCAGCACACGTCTGGTGCCAGGCTGAGAATGAGGCTGCCTCTTTTACATATGCTTAAGTGAAAAGTGCTACCAAGAAACAGACTCAAGGGAGAAATTGTGTCCCATTCGTAAGAACATAAGAACCGCCATATTGGGTCAAACCATGTATGGAACTCCTGCCTCCCAGGTTCTATAGTTTTTCTGAGGCTGGAGCAACAGATGGGGCATTCTCAGTGTGTGAAACTCTTGGTGGTAGTATGTGCAATGCCTAACCCCATATAGGCTTAGCTACAGTCCTACCAAGTTTAAGAGCATTTTGGGGCTGAGGGCCATTTCTACAACCTGGAGGGCTGTAACCACCTTTCAGTTAATGGAATTTGATTAATATGTGAATATTAGGGCTGTCAATTAATTGCAGTAACTCACATGATTACCTAAAAAAAATTAATCGCGAATAATCGCAGTTTTAAATGCACTGTTAAACAATAGAATACCAACTGAAATTTATTAAATATTTTGCAGGTTTTTCTACATTTTCATATATATTGTTTTCTGTGTTGTGATTGAAATCAAAGTGTATATTATTTTTATTACAAATATTTGCACTGTAAAATGATAAACAAAAGAAATAGTATTTTTCAATTCACCTCATACAAGTACTGTAGTGCAATCTCTTTGTTGTGAAAGTGCAACTTGCAAATTTAGATTTTTTTGTTATATAATGGCACTCAAAACCAAAACAATGTAAAACTTCAGAGCCTACAAGTCCACTCAGTCCTACTTCTTGTTCAGCCAATCGCTAAAACAAACAAGATGGTTTACATTTACAGGAAATAATGCTGCCCTCTTCTTATTTACAGTGTCACCAGAAAGTGAGACCAGGCATTTCCATGGCACTTTTGTAGCTGGCATTGCAAGTTATTTATGTGACAGATATGCTAAACATTCATATGCCCCTTCATGCTTCAGTCACCATTCCAGAGGACATGCTTCCATGCTGATGACACTCGTTAAAAAAAAATGCATTAATTAAATTTGTGACTGAACTTCTTGGAGGAGAATTGTATGTCCCCTGCTCTGTTTTACCCGCATTCTGCCATATATTTCATATTATAGCAGTCTTGGATGATGACCTAGCACATGTTCATTTTAAGAACACTTTCACTGCAGTTTTGACAAAATGCAAAGAAGGCACCAATGTGAGGTTTCTAAAGATAGCTAAAGCACTTGACCCAAGATTTAAGAATCTGAAGTGCCTTCCAAAATCTGAGAAGGACGAGGAGGGGAGCATGCTTTCAGAAGTCTTAAAAGAGCAGCATTCCAATGTGGAAACTACAGAACCCGAACCACCAAAAGAGAAAATCAACCTTCTGCTGGTGGCATCTGACTCAGATAATGAAAATGAACATGTGTCGGTCCACACTGCTTTAGATTGTTATCAAGCAGAATCTGTCATCAACATAGACACCTGTCCCCTGGAATGGTGACTGAAGTATGAATAATGCGGCACCAAAGATGTGCAGTAGGTCCTATCAGCAAAATGGGTCAAATTCTATACTGCTTGCACAGCCAAAATTCACACTGTAGGCTACAGAAATTTTTCCTGTTTAAGGAGCAAAGAATAACTCTTTAGAGCTTATAACCATTTCCAAACAGACTGGCTCACCGGGCACTTGCTATTGGGAGGTACTAGGATGGTGGTTGGCTACAGTATGGTTTGGGCTAGCAAGGCTCCCATTAAAATAAACAAACAAACAAAACAACACTCTGCACAGGCCAGGGAACCCATGGTAGAGTTGTGATTGCAACAGGCAAAACAGTTGTCAAGCACAGAGGAGGCACATTCATGCTCAACAGCTGGTTTGAAACTCCAATGTTACTAGCAGGCCTCCAGCTGAAGTGAGGACAGATTTGCTATGCCTACAGGACCCTGTACATTTCCCTTCTTTTATATGTATCATGAAATAATATACTGCAAAATATAAAATGTCAGTATCGATCCAAGTGTGCTGCATGGGTTGTTCCAATTAGGAAAGGTCACAGACGGAAGCCCTGCTTGAAGTGAGATCTTAGCAAGTTTAGCAAATTAGCAGACTGTGTAAAAGGAATTCGCCCACAACAAGAAAAGGAATCGTATTGCACATTCTTTGGCGCTGATTCACTGAGAGCAGAAGAAGCAGGCTGCTGACCCATGCCCCCAGATTCAGCTCTGGGCAGTTTTTTCTGTTACTTTAGTTGAAGAGCGATTATCAAAGAGAAGTGATGAAAAGGAAACATCTAAGTCTGTAGAACTCAATTCTTTTAATAAAACCTCAGCTCTTTGTGTGTGTTTGGGGGCAGGGTGGACTGAATAGAAGATATTTTACAAAGGGAGCTCTTCTTCCCTTCTCTTTGCACAGTGTAGGGGGTGGAGTCCCCCAAAATTATGAACATTCTGCAAGAAATTTGCCCAGTGATAGCATGGCAGACAAAGATAGTGGGTCACACTTAATGTTAAAGTTCCATTTCAAAGTACTCTATGAAGATCTAATACATGATCAATAGACAATTAAGTAGATATTAAAACAATTGTTAGAGATGGTTAATATCCAGCAGGTCCATAGATTGCTTATAGCTAGGTCTAGTCAAAATGTGTCCACTGAACCCTTTTTTTTAGATGAAAAATTGGGTTTTCAATTGAACAAATATTTTTGCAGCAAGTGCCTGGTAGTTTTCAGATTTTTCTTTTTTATCAGAACCCAACTTTTTCAAACAAAAATGGAACATTTTCACATTTGGAGTTTTTCAAAGACAATTCAAAATTTTGCATGGGGAGGGAGAGGGGCTTTTTTCTGACCAGTTCTACTTATAAACATCTTTAACACTTCCTTCTGATGTCTTTATAACTCACTATCAAACATACTACTCTTGTCTGGTAATGACAACATGAGAGAGACAAGGTGTGTGAGGTAATATCTTCTGTTGGACCAACTTCCGTTGGTGGAAGGCACAAGGTTTTGAGCTTCACAAAGTTCTTCCTGAGGTCCCGTGAAGCTCAAAAGCTTGACCCTTCCCCCAACAGAAGTTGGTCCAATGAAAGGTATTACCTCACCCACCTTGTCTCTCTCATATCCTGGGACCAGCACAGCTACAACACACTGAAACAACATGCTTATATGTGTTAATAATTCATTAACGCTTCATAAATCATTTATAAATTAAACCTTAATATAAAGTATCCAGTGCATCTCTCTGAGTGTGGTGTCTTGTGGCAGATTTCCTTTTTATCTGTTTTCTGTCTAATCTGGGTGAATTTTCAGAAGGGCTCTGTGTTAGCCTAACTATGTTTCTCTTCGGTGGGAGTTTTACCATCAATTTCCATGGAAGCCAAGTTAGGCCAATGTTGAGCACATCTGAAAACCCCACAATCTAGTAGCTCTGTTTGTAAAGCACCCTGAAAATTTACAGTAATATGTGCAGTACTTTATTAATGACTTAAACTTTTATACATTAAATCAATACTGCCAAACTCATTGCCACAGAATGTCACCATGGCCAGAATTTAGCAAGATTGAAAGAGCAATGGCTATATGGATAACAATAACCTCCAAAGTTATAATGGTTCATGTTAACTACTTCAGGGCTGTAAACTAATCTCCATGCTTGAGAAGTTAGGATGCAACCTTCATAGGGGAACAGATTATCCCACACCTGCCAACTGTGGGGCTCTCCCACTTCCTCTGAAGTATCTGGTGCTGCCCAGGGTTGGAGGCAGGTTACTGGGCTAGATCAAGTATCAGAGGGGTAGCCGTGTTAGTCTGGATCTGTAAAAGCGGCAAAGAGTCCTGTGGCACCTTATAGACTAACAGATGTATTGGAGCATAAGCTTTTGTGGGTGAATACCCACTTCATCGAATGCATGCTAGATCAGTGGCTCTCAACCTTTCCAGACTACTGTACCCCTTTCAGGAGTCTGATTTGTCTTGCGTACCCCAAGTTTAAACTCACTTAAAAACTACTTGCTTACAAAATCAGACCTAAAAATACAAAAGTGTCAGTACGATTCCTGACAAATGGCTTACTTTCTAATTTTTACCATATAATTATAAAATAAATCAATTGAAATATAAACATTGTACTTACATTTCAGTGTATAGCCTATAGAGCAGTATAAACAATTCATTGTCTGTATGAAATTTTAGTTGGTACTGACTTCCCTCGTGCTTTTTTTTGTAGCCTATTGTAAAACTAGGCAAATATCTAGTTGAGTTGATATCCCCCCTGGAAGACCTCTGCATACTCCAGGGGTACATGTACCCCTGGTTGAGAACCACTGTTCTAGATGGATCTCAGGTCTGATCCAGTCTGGCAGTCTCTACATTCATTTATTTTTCCATGCACCCATCCATCCCAGAGCCTGACGGACTCATCTCCATAACAGCTAAGCATTGAGGTAAAACACATTACAAGAGGAGCTATGTCCTTCTCCCTCTCATCCATTCAAATTCCTGCTTTGCATCTGTGCAGCAAGGGCCAATAGCCCATGGTATCACAGCAGGCTAAGCCATTCATTGGGAATTTGTCAAGTCTCTGAGACATTTTCCCCCCCTGGCCCCTCCCTGTGCTATGCAAAGGATTGATCCAATGCCCTCTAGAGTTAATGGAAAGACTTCTATTGACTTCAGTGGGTGCTGGATCAGGTCCTGGGTCAAGAAGCAGTAAAGCAAGGGAGGTGGAGAACAGGTGCCCATAATAATGCTCTGGGTTCACCCTAAGAGGAAGCACCTGTGCTATTTCAAGGAATTATATTCACCTTTGCAGCCTCTTGGAGTGAGAACAAAGGTATTTGGGTCCTGATTCTGCAGAGTGCTGAATACCTCCTAGCATCCCATCAGATCATGGGAGCTTAGGGAGTTCAGAACCTTGCCATACCAAGCCACTGGTGATTGATGGTACTAAGCACTGCAGAGATGCCGGCTGAATGAGCCCAACCTCATTCCATGTGATCTGTGAGAGTAGATATGGAAGGAGGAGTCCAGCATTATTCAACATACAAAGTTCACACTCAGGGCTCCATTTGCCACCTGTTGAAGTCCATGGGAGTCTTTCCAATGACCTTAGTGCAGCTAGACCTGGTCCTTAATGTACACCTTGCATAAGACAGCATTCCAGTGCTCCCTAGGAAATAATCACCAATTACAGAATGTCTTGGCTCTATCATTTTTCTTTTTAATGAAGAATGAATTTAATGAAAGCCCCTCTATTTTAAACAAGTATTAAAGTTGCAAAGAGAGAGACTGAAAATCAGCAATTGCCAAAGTTAAGACTGCCCTTGTGCTTATGTTTTATTGTTGAGTCTTTGATTACAAGATCAGAAGCTGCCTCTTTTCCAAAGGACCCTGCCTGATTCAGGGCATGTGTTAGACATTTTGCAGTGAATGTGGCAGGGATATTTAGGGATTGAGAGATCAGGGGACTAAACATGCTAAAAGTCAGGTACATGCTCAGGTGCTTTTCTGAGGTGAGCCTGGGTGCTCAGTACCATGTAGGACTGAGCCCGGATTAATAAGCAAACTCATTAGGAAAAAAGCAGGCAATTTAATTTGAATGCTGAATGGGCTTTTTGGATTAAGGGATGTAGTTATGTCGCTATTCTTTTGATCAGAAGGGAATTATTACAAGAAGTTTTTGTCCTTCCCAAATAGTCTAAAAGGATATCCTTGTCTCAGAACAGAATCAAGCCATATTCCAGATGTTGCAAGAGGATGTTTATTAAATGACCTAGGGACTACAGACAGACTAGACCAAGACAACTATTTAACTACATTCAGTCGTTAACTCTTGGATGCCAGGAGTTTGACTAGCCAAAATCATCATGCAGATGCAAAAAGTTCAGGCTAACATGGGAGCTTCAGGGCTGTTGATTTATTCGTTTTTAAAAAGATAGTATTCTGGAGGGGGACAAGGTTTATAAAAAAAAATTGTTTGAATGTCACAGAAGTGAAATAAATCTCTCCGGGGGGTACGGGTGGGGAGGAAGTGTCTTCCCCAGGATGTGCAACCTAGTGAATTATATGGCCAAATAAAAATATATTCTCAAAAGATTGTTGCCATAGTTCAGAATGAAAGGGGGTGACTTATCACTCCACCGTAACAACCTTTACCAAGAGGAAACAAGAAGGGATTGTTGTTTTCTTACGCTCTATTTTTCCAGTAGCAATTTCTTCAGCTATGATGCCTGAGATTTATAAGTTTATAGAAATACTTTCATTGGCTCAAAATCCATCTGAAAGCTGCAGGCACAATAAAAAAACCCACCTTCCTCAGCCCAGCTTGTGTCCCTTGAAACTTCCCCGTCTAACACAAATAAGATCCTCACCACTCAAATTCAGTAAAATACATTCTCAACACACTAAGATCACCGCCCCCAAACACAATCCTGCTGGAAAGGCCATGGCTTATCTAAGCATTGGTGCATGCCATTAAAGTCAATGTACCAGTGTCAAGGACCCTTTGCTGAAAGCACGCTTTGACAGTCAACAGCTGTTTAAGCTTTGTCAACCCACAGGCTACAGCTGGCTACAACTGTCACTGTCTTAAGCTCATCGAAACCTGCAGCAAACTGTTCATTTCTTTCCATCTTGGCATAAAAAGACTCCAAAGGAGAAGTAAGCAACTAAGAGATCCAGCACCATCATTAGCAAAGGTAAGATTCCCCTTCACTAACGTGCAGAGGATTCCAGAGACTAGTGTTAACTTTAGAGTTATCAGTGACCTGCCCTTGACTCTTACAGTAATTCAGATGCATGTATTGTCCACACAAAAACTATGTTAAAAGGGCATTATTAAAGTTGCAAAGTCAAACCCTCAAAAGTTAGGAAATGCCAGAATTAAGCTTCCATTCCAGGCTCTGTACAGTAATAAGCACAGACTTTTTTGCCTTTTCCTCCCAAGCGTGACCCCTTCTGCCCCATTCCCTTCAACCTGTCCCTGTCCTATCTCTTACCCATCCTTGATTCCTGGTCCCAGTCCCATTCTCCTTACCAGCCAGTCCCAGGTTCCCCTGGTCTGGATCTTCATCCAATCTGTTTTCTTCCCCTACCCTGGCCTGCAATCATGCCCCCACCCTTTGTACTCCAGGACAGATATGGTCACTTACTATGTGTAGGTACAGTGCACAGCTGGGCTCTGATCTTGCTTGGGGCCTGTAGGTGCTACTGTAATACAAATAAATAATAGTAATAATAAACAAAAATATCACTTGGTATATATATGCACGCAAATACACACACACACACCCTGCACCCAAAGAGAACCCTTGCGTAGTTCCCCGTGCTGTTCTGGTCTTAAAGTGTTAACAGCTCTCTGTATCCTGGACATGGGTTTATTCAAAGCCAAACTGGGAGGAATTTATAGTCAGGATGCTTGGAAATTGTGTGCTTTTGAAAAGAAATAACAAATGAAAAAAATACATACTGACAAAAATGCTTGTCATATGGGAAAACACAAAGAACAAGATTTATTTGGAAGAACTACCTTTCTGAGCCCTCTTTAAATTCATCTGAAAAACACTTCCCTAAATCAGTTAACCATTTGTATCATTTACCTAATGTTTTATAGCCTCCCTTATAAAACCGCAGGCAGCTGGAATTCCACTGCATTTGCAAACTTGTCCAAAGATTCACCTGATCATGCAGTCATTCCTGCCCAAGCTTTTAAGTCACCTATAAGGAACCAATTTCACATTCAAGTCAAATAGTGGGGAAGGGATTGTTATTTCACTGGAGGCCAAGTTATCTAGACTGTTTGTGCAGCATCAGTTAAAGGTCCCACAGCAAACAAGCAAGTTTGTTTGGAATCTTGTCCATGTTGACCCAAGTTATTTTCAATATTCTCCCAAGAGAAAGCACTAAGCATTGGTTGACACTAGTTAACACTCCTGCTTAGTGCATCCCAGCAAGGAGATATCGCACACATTCATATATCATCTGGCCCTAGGTATGAAAATAATTCAGGTCCCTGTTGCAAACAGTGTCCTGCTGTTGCCATGCTTTGGTAAAGCTGCTACTTTAAGATTAAAATGTGTAGCTAATCTCTTCCAATTACTGCATTAATAATGCTCTTATTAGAAATCACTGGAGCTGGCTGGATAGTTGAATTATGCTTGCTGTGACCCAGGGGGATCAGAAGTTCCAATAAGAAGTAGCAGTGCTGGGAGAGTGGTGTTATGCTGCTATTTAATCTCAAGAAAAGCCTTTTTTTCCATATCAAAGGCAGCAAAGACATGACAAATTTTACCAAAATGTTGCCATTTTATCATGGCATTCTGAAATCTGGAAAACATGACACAAAGCCCTGCCCTGTAATCCTACCATCAAAGTGGGCAAAAGCCAAGCACAGGACGGGGGCTGGGACACGACAAAAATAGCTGCCCAGTGGGCATATCTGGTTTCCCCTTCCATCCGAGGTGTTGATTTGCTCAGCTAGAGTGGCTCTCAAACTCTGGCCTCATGTGATACCCTTGTTGCTCCCTTTGTAGATACTATGGTGGCTTAACAGTGGTTCTGGGAATTGAAACAGCTTTAAAAAGTCAACTTTTACCTCAGTTTATTACTTAGAATCAAATGACAATACTGCTGTTATTCCTTAAGTAGAAGGAAAGACTGCAACGGCTGAGTGAAACCTGTAGGAACTGAGTAAATATGCAGGAAGGAATAGCTTCTCAGCTGGTGTGAGTAAGGACCGCTCCGTTGACTTCAGTGGACCTATGCTCAGTCACCTGATTCTGACCCCTGTATGACTGAAGTGAAAAGTTTTTCCTGTTCTCAATGGTCTACACCACAAAGAACCAGCCAGCTAAGCTCTTGGTGTGGTGTGCAGTCTTGAGCAAGGTAAAAGACATTGTTGGTGCCACCAGAACTGCCCTCACGTGATTCCAGTCATAGCTAGAAAACGTCGGCGTTAGTTCTTAGGATTTGTGGAAAGCCTTGGACTGACCACTCTGTGCAGTGACAGTTCAAGCTACATGCCACGACTCACCAATGTATTTCAACACTGTTCCAGCAGACGCAGCTCTGGTGGCGTGAGGGAAGTTTGGTTTCCAGGCCTGGTTAGTGAATGGCTGCTTCGCTGTAACCGTTCACTAGCAACTAAAGTTTGGGAGTTTAGGTTCTAACATTTCCTTATGGGGTTTTCTGTTTGTTGCACACACTTAAAACTGTGTAAACCCAGACATCACGGTTTTGAGGAGCTTATAAAGCTTCTACTTGGGCTGGCCAGCCTCAGAAAAAGATTGTAATCTCCACAGGCTTCTAAATGAATGATAAATATTTGGAAATGGAATTGAAGAAGCTGTGTGAGATACAACAAAGCTGCTAATCCAGAGCCTGCCAGTTGTCAAGAAAGATTTTGTTTCCTTATGAGGTTAAAGGAAAATCTTTTATTTAATGAAAAACAACCCTGAACATTTACAAGCTTCTTAATAGCATCTGACCAAGTCTGTAATTAATTCCCTTCTGGACCCTGAAAGAAGTGCAAAATGAAAGGGTCACTGACATGACCTTGGAGATGTGGTTAATCTGGCAAAACACCCCTTGATGCATACGTCAGGCCATAAAAGATTATTTTCCCTGCCAGGGCCTTTCAGCCTTGAGATAGCAGCCTAGAGCAAATTCAAATAGGTGCATCATGCTTTTCATCAGATTAGCTGCACTTTAGTTAGGAAAGAAACACAATGAAGTGGTTGAACAAATATCTTTCAATCCATGTGGTCTCTGAAACCCAAGCATCCATTTCAAAAGGGTAACACAGCAAGGCTGTCTGTGTTTACATGTGCACGCTCTCTCTCTCTCTCTCTCTATATCTCTCCATACCTATGTATCTGGGGAAGGTCAGAGGGAAATGAGATATTGCCAGGCTGCCTTCACCAGCTTATTTTCCTCTAAAGCAAAAGTAAACAAAAGATCCATGATGGGTTTATTCTGTAGATTTTAAAAAGATACGGAGAAGTAAAGCCGCAAGCTAATCTCAGCCATTTTGTGTGTGCACTGGTAACTATTAACAAGGCAAAAAGGATCCTATTGATCATACCTTGATATCCAAAAAAGAGTCTGAGGAACAGTTAGCCAAAGACTCAAAAAGTAATAGCAATTTTATTTTAAGTACATCAGAAGTAGGAAGCCTGCTAAACAACCAATGGGGCCACTAGACGATTGAGATGCTAAAGGAGCACTCAAGGACGATAAGGCCATTGTGGAGAAACTAAATGAATTCTTTGTATTGGTCTTCACGGTTGAGGATGTGAGGGAGATTCCCAAATCTGAGCCATTCTTTTTAGGTGACAGATCTGAGGAACTGTCCCAGATTGAGGTATCATTAGAGGAGGTTTTGGAACAAATTGATCAACTAAATAGTAATAAGTCAGCAGGACCAGATGCTATTCACCCAAGAGTTCTGAAGGAACTCAAATGTGAAATTGCAGAACGACTAACTGTAGTCTGTAACCTATCATTTAAATCAGCTTCTGTATCAGATGACTGGAGGATAGCTAATGTGACTCCAATTTTTAAAAAACGCTCCGGAGGTGATCCTGGCAATTGCAGGCCCGTAAGCCTGACTTCAGTACCGGGCAAACTGGTTGAAACTATAAGAACAATATTGTCAGACATATAGATGAACATAATTTGTTGAGGAAGAGTCAACATGGTTTTAGTGAAGGGAAATCATGCCTCACCAATCTACTAGAATTTTCTGAGGGGGTCAACAAGCATATGGAGTAAGGGGATCCAGTGGATATAGTGTAGTTAGATTTTCAGAAAGCCTTTCACAAGGTCCCTCACCAAAGGCTCTTATGCAAAGTAAGCAGCCACGGGATAAGAAGGAAGGTGCTCTCATGGATTGGTAACTGGTTAAAAGATAGGAAACAAATGGTAGGTATAAATGGTCAGTTTTCAGAATGGAGAGAGGTAAATAGCAGTGTCCCCTCGGGGTCTGTACTGGGACCATCCTATTCAACATATTCATAAATGATCTGGAAAAAGGAGTAAACAGTGAGGTGGCAAAATTTGCAGATGGTACAAAATTACTAAAGATAGTTAAGACCCAGGCAGACTGCAAAGAGCTACAAAAGGATCTCTCAAAACTGGGTGAGAGGGCAACAAAATGGCAGATGAAATTCAATGTTGGTAAATGCAAAGTAATGCACATTGGAAAGCATAATCCCAACTATAAATATAAAATGATGGGGTCTAAATTAGCTGTTACCACTCAAGAAAGAGATCTTGGAGTCATTGTGGATAGTTCTATGAAAACATCCACTCAATGTGCAGTGGCAGTCAAAAAAGCAAACAGAATGTTGGGAATGATTAAGAAAGGGATAGATAATAGGACAGAAAATATCATGTTGCCTCTATATAAATCCATGGTACACCCACATCCTGAATACTGTGTGCAGACGTGGTCGCCCCCTCTCAAAAAAGATATATTGGAATTGGAAAAGGTTCAGAAAAGGGCAACAAAAATGATGAGGGGTATGGAACGGCTTCCATATGGGGACAGATGAATAAGACTGGGACTTTTCAGCTTGGAAAAGTTAGTCAAGGGGAGATATGATTGAGGTCTACAAAATCATGACTGCTGTAGAGAAAGTAGATAAGTAAGTGTTGTTTACTACTTCTCATAACACAAGAACTATGGGTCACCAAATGAAATTAATAGGCAGCAGGTTTAAAACAAACAAAAGGAAGTATTTCTTCACACAACACACAGTCAACCTGTGGAACTCCTTGCCAGAGGATGTTGTGAAGGCCAACACCATAACAGGTGTTCAAAAAAGAACTAGGTAAGTTCATGGAGGATAGGTCCATCAATGGCTATTAGCCAGGATGGGCAGGGATGGTGTCCCTAGCCTCTGTTTGCCAGAAATTGGGAATGGGCAACAGGGGTGGACCACTTGATGATTACCTGTTCTATTCATTCCCTCTGGGGCACCTGGCATTGGCAACTGTAGGAAGACAGGATACTGGGCTAGATGGACCTTTGGTCTAACCCAGTATGGCCGTTCTTATGTTCTTATGTGTATACGAAATTATATTCCTCACTAGCATGCCACCTATGTGCACTGCCAAAAAAATTCTACACTGTTGGCTTATGTTTATAGCTGGCTCTAAACTAAATCAGCTACAGAACTGCTTTGTAGAAAGATGTTTACAATATTCCCCTGGAATCATTGTCTTTACTGAATTAGCAATGGAGCCAAGATGAATTTTTCCCTTACACTATAATCAAACTAAAATTCTATCTTCTGGAATGCATATAGTCCTCCATCAGCTGTCCAAGCTCTCCACTTATCTCACAAGTACATTTGGTGATTCTACATTGTAGAAACTGACATTGCCATGGCGGGGCAACCATAGTGGCAGGTGGTCCTGGTTTTGAAGTAAGCAAGAGGATGCATTATATATGAGTGAGAGAAATAGATAGGCAGGAAACACTATAATTCATTACAGTGTAGCAGCCATGTGCCAAACCCATGGAAAAAAACCTAGAAATTGGGCTTATTTTTGGTTTAATTGGCTTGTGAGTTGCTTGTTGGCTAGTTTTTGGCTTGTAGCTTGTTGCTTGTTTGGCTTGTAGCTTGTTGCTTCTTTTTTTTTATTGGCTCCTGGCAAGCAGGGGCAGGGTGGGAGAGAGTCAGAGGTGCACAGCAGGCCCACCACAGTCCCAAACTGCATGCCGAGGGGAATCTAGTCACACAGAGTGTTGGGGTTCTTAGGGATTGGCTTGTTTTGGCCTTGTTTTGAAATGGGATTAGCTTGATTTTTGGCTTATATTGAAAGTCTGGGTGCTTATTTACCGTGTGAAAGTTGGCAACTGTGGTAGCAGCCCTATCAGTTAATATAACCTGCTAGTGCAGAAATGTATGTAAATGTGGCTCAACAAATTCAATGTCAAATCTGACCAGATGCTTCAGTGCATGTGGCCTCAAGATGCTTACAAACTGATCAAAAATCATTTGGAGCTCAGTTCTGAATCCCACTTGTTTTATGCAGCAAGTATCGCTGCATACCTTGAAAGATGAGCCACTGTGATTGAATGGTAAGTATCACAGGACAAACCCACTGAGTCTTTCATATTTTCAGTGTAATGCATGAGAATTAGCATTATGACTCCCAGTGACCTTAGCAGGAGCTGCACAGCATACCCCCTGCATAGTGCTTTTGAAACATAGGGCTATGTAAGAGCTCAATAGGAACAGGTACAATGTTGTACTGGTGCTGAGCACTGAAGTCACAGGTCTCAGAAGACAGCTGTGCATAGCAACACCATTCCAGCAGGAGCTCCTGGAGGCATAAAATGGTAAATCTGAAATGGGGCTAATACTAGCACACATGGAGGTTGCGACTTGTGAGGCTAAATCCGTTCACCTTTGTGAAGTGCTTTCAGTCCCCCAGATGGCAGGTACGTTTAAAATAGTATGATCGTTATTGCAATATTATCCCTTCTGGTGATATTTTGTGTCCTTATAAAGGATAAGAACATAAGAATGGTCCTACTGGGTCAGACCAAGGGTCCATCTATCCCAGTATCCTGTATTCCGACAGTGGCCAGTGCCAGGTGCCCCAGAGAGAATGAACAGAACAGGTAATCGTCAAGTGATCCATCCCCCGTCGCCCATTCCCAGCTTCTGGCAAACAGAGGCTAGGGACACCATCCCTGCCCAGCCTGGCTAATAGCCATTGATGGACCTATCCTCCATGAATCTATCAGTTCTTTTTTGAACCCTGTCATAGACTTGGCCTCCACAACATCCTCTGGCAAGGAGTTCCACAGGTTGACTGTGCATTGTGTAAAAAAATACTTCCTTTTGTTTGTTTTAAACCTGTTGCCTATTAATTTCATTTGGTGACCCCCTTTTTCTTGTATTATGAGAAAAAGTAAATAACACTTCCTTATTTACTTTCTCCATACCAGTCATGATTTTATAGATCTCTATCATATCCCCCCTTAGTCGTCTCTTTTCCAAGCTGAAAAGTCCCAGTCTTATTCATCTGTCCCCATACGGAAGCCGTTCCGTACGCCAAATCATTTTGTTGCCCTTTTCTGAACCTTTTCCAATTCCAATATATCTTTTTTGAGAGGGGGCGACTACATCTGCTCGCAGTATTCAAGATGTGGGCGTACTATGGATTTATACAGAGGCAATGTATTTTCTGTCTTATTATCTATCCCTTTCTTAATGATTCCCAACATTCTGTTTGCTTTTTTGACTGCCACTGCACATTGAGTGGATGTTTTCATAGAACTATCCACAATGACTCCAAGATCTCTTTCTTGAGTGGTAACAGCTAATTTAGACCCCATCATTTTATATTTATAGTTGGGATTATGTTTTCCAATATGCATTACTTTGCATTTACCAACATTGAATTTCATCTGACATTTTGTTAATCTGTCACCCAGTTTTGTGAGATCCTTTTGTAGCTCTTCGCAGTCTGCTTGGGACTTAGCTATCTTGAATAGTTTTGTATCATCTGCAAATTTTGCCACCTCACTGTTTACCCCTTTTCCCAGATCATTTATGAATATGTTGAATAGGACTGGTCCCAGTACAGACCCTGGGGGACACTGCTATTTACCTCTCTCCATTCTCATACTGGAAAAGCTTAATACATGCAGAAGGAAGATTTGAAAATTAAAAGCTACAGCCAATTTTTTCAAACTTCGGTGGCTAAACCTAGAAATCTAAATCTATATTTAAATACCTAAAAAAAAGACCTGACTTTTATAGGCAATGAGTACCTGAAATTCTCAATGCTTTCCATGGGAACAGCAGGTCCTCAGAACCTGGGATAGTCAGACCACTTTCATTTAGATGGTAAAGTATAGATTTAGGGCCCAATCCAAAGTCTACTGAAGCCAGTAAGAGTCTTTCTATTAATTTCAGTAGGTTTCAAGAGTTTCTATTTAGGCACCCACGTTTGAAAAATTTGGCCTACACTCTCACTCCACTATTGTTTTGCTTTAGAGATGCATGCTTTTAAAAAAAAAACAGGCATAGCTTAAGTGACCTGACAATATTTGCTTCACCTCCTCCACACTCTCCTTTCTTACAGTCACTTGGAATAGACAGCAACTTTAGGTGCAGTTGATGCATTAAGTAATGCTTTGTTAAGAGGCACCTTTATCACCCTTCACCTCTTCTCAAGCACAGCACACAGAGCTATGGACCTGATCCAAAGCCCAATGAAGTGAATGCAAGTCTTCCTATTGACTTCAGTGGACTTTGTATCAGGCCCTAGGTGGGATATTTTGTCTTCAACCAGCAGCTGTTCCTTTCTTCCATAAACTGTTAATGTCACATCAATGAAACATCCCGGCTCCTCCAACATAAAGTGCAGCCCAGGAGCTTACTTTTAAGCTTAGGTTTCATTCTTCTTGATTAACCACAGGAATATTTAAAAATCACTTCCATTAACCTTGGGAAATGGAAGAAAATTAATTCAAGGCCTCATTTTCAAGCTTTAGGGGCAATCCTTTATTCTTAATAAACCTGGTTTATTTTAGAGTCTCATGGTCTTCAACTATTTTGTGGATATTTATCCCAGGAGAAGATTGTAGGATTTCAGCCCACACCCAAAGAGTTGGGCTGGATTCCATAAGCGGACTGGATTCTAAGCCTGTATATGCAACTCAATCAAAGACTGAGTCTGTCTGTAAGCACAGTCTGAATGAGATCTCCCCTGACATCTAGTGATGAGCTGTGAAAAAAGACTTCAGGAGCTGATCTTCTTTGCACTGGGACACCCGCCCTGCCTAGGTGCTCAGTATGATGGGATTGCTTGCCCAAATGATCACTTTTGGTTGGCGTTGGATCCCAAGTCTCCTTGTTATTGGGTAAGGAGTAATAAAGGGTTGTTATCCTCGTTGTGTGAATCAAGGGCAGCAGGACTGTGCTTCGAATATCCTGATTAAAGGGCTCACCCTCAACTAAATTGCACTCGCTAGGCAGGGGACATGAGTTCCAAAGTCGAGTGAGTTAAGAGAGGATGGGGCTAGACACTTGTATGTGGTGGTGTGGGCACTACTTAAGGGTCTTAGACGCTATTTGACCCTACCTCTCTCCACTGTGTAGTTAAAAAAAGCTAATTTAGATTCAATTGAGAGTCTTGTTACACACAGTAGAGCTGAAATTGCCGATACCTAGGTCTGAGCATTGGACCTGCTTTGGGACAGTATCACTGATGCAAGAGACTGCCTGGTATGCACCAGCAGTGAGGCTCCCCCACTAGCAGCTGAAATCACTGAGAGCTGGGTTAAGTGGGGGGACCTGAAGACAACCAGTGGATTCATTATTGGCTGGCAGAGAGGCATGGTGATTGGCCAGCAGGGCAGCTGGTGGAGGGAGCTGAACATCAATTGGCTGGCAGGGTGGCCAGCGAAGAGGAGCAGCGAGAGTGTGCCTGGACAGCAGAGGGAGTAAGGTGCCTTCTTACCCCCCCCCCTCACATCGGGGGTGGGAGGTGAACTCTGCAAATGCACCTCTGAACTCTGGGTCTGCACTGACCAAGGACAGCAACTGTGAGTGGGGTGCAGAGAAGGGACGGGAATGTTAAAGGGACTTTTGGTTGCTGGACTTAAGAACCTGAAGGAAAAGCAGACTTCCCAACTTACGCAGGGCTCTTTTGCTCACGGTTTATGTTTATGAACCCTGTTTGCAGCGTTTTCCCAAATTAATGTCAGGTTACTTCCCTCCTTTTATTAAAAGTTTCTTTGCTACACTCCGACTCTGTGCTTGCAAGTGGGGAAGTATTGCCTCTCAGTTATGTAATTGCCCCAGGACACCGGATGGGGGCTCGAGCCGGTTTTGTGTTGTATTGTTGAAAAGGAACCCCTAGATACTGAACTGGACCCTTCTTGCTGCCAACTCTGCCTGGCAGAAGGGTTACATGTCTCCTACACGTCAAGTGATCCCAAGGCTCTTCTTGCCTCATCCAGTGAGAAGAGCTTAATAATCATAGTGAGAGTTTAACATAAGGTGACACTAACAATACAGCGCTGATTTTGCCATCATATTCATACTGAGTAGTACTTTAGCCCGTATGTTGGTTCCTCTGATCTCATAAACAGAGCAAGAGATTTCTCAATAGGTGTATAGGTGGAAGATTTGGCCCACAGTAAGACCTACCTGTATATTTTTTTAGAAAAATAATTATTATGGTAGAAGCAAATTGGGGGGAAATCTTGCTGAATTCACAGGATGTTTGCCACTGTAATTGGCATAGAAGATGGGGAGTTGTGACAAGTATGTTCAGTTTGCCTGAGATTTAAATGCCACCTGATAGATTTATCCAAGCTCATTTTTACTGCTTGTGTTTTGGGAATAAGCTTTCACTCCAGAACTTGGCAGGATTGGCCTACTTAACCCGGGAATCAAAGCCTGTCGCTGCATGTTGGTCAGACAGGTTCACGGTACAAAACAACAGCTTAGAGACATGTTTGGAAGGTGGGGAGAGGGGAGAAAAATATATCTGCAAAGGCCCATTTAAAATGGGCAATGTGTCAATAAATTCCAAATCCCGGGGGAAGGGAATTAGTTGGTGCACAGAGATTATTGTGATTTTGCACCTATAAATATAGCAAGCTAGATTTTCAACAGCTCCACGTTTGCACTTGATGAGACCGTGGGAAGATGGCACTAGGCCACATTTTCACTTCCCTGATCCTTAGCTGGTTAATTACTGGGTAAGTTATAATGGTTTCAGAATGATCTTAAACTCGCTGGAATGCATCGGTAAACCACTGGTGAGTCTCTCTCTGTGCTTGATCCACCAAGGATGTGGATTTGACCGTACTCCCAACCAGTGCTTAAATTGTCATATAGTATTTTCCGGCGCCCCCCACAACCTCCCTATTCGGGGCTCTGGGCTTCAGCTGTGGCGGGGAGGGGGTTTCAGGGCTTTAGCTCTGCAGGGTGCTCTGAGGCTCGGGGCTTCAGTTCCATGGGACATGCTGGGGTGTATGGCTTCAGCCCCATGGATTTAATAATATTTACCAGAGCTCTGCTCTGGACAGCTCTGGCTGAATTTAAACCTGCCCCCACTTAAAGAACTTTCACTCATGCTATAGCAGTGTCTGCTTTTATCTATGGAGGTCACCAGTTTGATCCTCTTTGTGTTGGCCAAGATATTGGCCATCCCATGTCTTTTTAGGAGTTTTCACCAGTGTAACTAAATTGTTTCCACATGGAACTGTCCCTAACATTTAGCTTAGTGGTTAGGGTACTCCTCTTGGATGTGGGAGACGCACCTGAGAAGGGAAATTTGAGCAGGGATTGTCAGTGATGCTGGAACAATTTTTATAGTGGGGGTGCTGAGGGCAGAAACCAAGTATTTGGGTTGTTCTTACTACTTCAAGCGAAGGGGTGCGTCAGCCCCCCTAGTTCCAGCACCTATGGGGATTGGTAACTCTCTAATGACTGCGCAAGCAACTGAGCTCTCAGATAGTCTGATGTGGGCCTCCCTCAGTCTCTCATGTTGAAGCTGTTTCACTGTGGATTAGTAATAAAAGTATCGTTGCGTGAGAGAGAAAGAAACAGGGCAAAAGCATGAGTGAATTTCTGTTGCCTGGTGGTTACAGCACACACACAGGATCCGGGCCCACCCCCCAACTTCAGTGACTAATGATTTAGCCATAATGGAACAGTTTCAACAGGAAAGCTTGAGGGAAATCCACATAAGAATTGCCCAGTGGTTATGGCATTCACCTGAGAGATGGCAGATCCCTGGTTGTAACATAAACTCCTAAGGGCCTTCTGCACCAACAAATTAAAAATTTGGTGCCAAAAAATTAAAGAATCCACACACAATATTTTAAAATTCTGCAAATTTTATCAAATAAATGTGGAGGCTCCAGCATGGCATTGGGGAGCACAGGCCACTGGCTGCACAGAGGTGGGAAATCACTGAGCAGCACCCCCACCCCCCAGGGGCACAGACTCAGCAGTGAGGCTGCACCCAATCCTGACATAGCACAAGGACTGGGCCTGCCCCAGAAACACCCCAGGGCCCTGCCCCTCTATGTCAGGTGTGAGCTGAGAGGGTTCTGTGTGGGGCAATCTGGGTGCAGCAGCTCAGTGGGGGATCCAGATGAGGGGGGGTCTGGATGCACAGGCCTTGTTGGGGGGTTCTGGGTGCAACAGCAATGGGACTCTGCAGGGGGGTCCAGGTGAAGGTGGTTGGGGCTCAGCAGGGGGGTCTGGGTGTGGGGGTTCAGTGGGGGGTCCAGATGCTGGAGGAGTGGGGCTCAGTGGGGTGGGGAACCAGGTGCAGGTGGTTGTGGCTCAGTGAGGTGGGGCTCATTGGGGGTTCCAAGTGTGTGTGGGGGGGTGAGACTCAGCGGGAGGGTCTGGGTATGAGGGGGTCTGGATGCACGGGGTTGAGAGGATGGTGGAACAGCTCCTTGTACACAGATCCCTCCCCCTGCAGATGAGGAGTGATGGTGCAGGAAGCGGGGCTTCCTGCAGCTGGGGGAGAAATCTGGAGGTGGGTCTGACCCTGCCCCAGATGCCATGCAGCGGAAGAGGAAGTCCCGTTTTCCCCAGCCCAGCTGGGACTAGCAGCTGAGCCCAGCACAGGGTAGGAGCCACCAGCCGGGTCTTCCCCAGTCCCACTCCCTGTCCCACAGTGATTTACCTCTGACAGCTGCCCTGGGCACCCAAAACATACTGCTGAGGAGCATCTCATGACCGCTCTTGTAGCTTCTGTTTGCTTCCCCGTCAAAGTCATTTTCCTGCAGGGAAGCAAAGAAATCTGCGAAGGACATCAATTCTGTACATATGCAGTGGCACAGAATTCCCCCAGGAGTAAACATACTGGGGCAATCCAAACCAGAGAGGGCTATGCACCCCTTCCCTGTAACCTGGGGTCCCTTGCAATGACTTACTGCTCTAGCCTCCCACCTGGACTGCTCACAACCAGTCACCAGCATGCCGATCACTCCCAGCTGTGTTTATGTAAGTACAGCCTGCCAGTCACATCCTGGCTTTCACTGGAATTGGTTATGCTGCAGGGTGTCCCCAACACACTCCCAGATTTCCCCCCAGAAATGTATGTCCTGTGCTACCCAGCCCCCTGCTGGACAGTCTAAATATATTAAGCCCATTATTCCTTTAAGGGAATAATATACCTTAGCCTGCTACCCCAAATAGAGTTACGCTGACACTTTAACTTAAACACACTGGTTAATGAAACAAGTTTATTAACTACAAAGAGATTTTCAGTGAGTACAAATAATGAGGCAATAAAGTCAGAAATGGTTACAAGAAAAATAAAAATGAAACACTTTGTAGTGTCTAATTTAACAAGCTATATTAGATTCAAAGCAAAATTTCTCACCAGAGGCTTCCAACATTACTGACCAAACTCTTCCAGTCAGAATCCATAGCTTGAGTCCCCTCTTGAAAAACATTTCCACTGGAGAACCAGGAGACAAAGTCTGTGGAAGGATGTTCCCTGCTATTTTTTTCATCTGTTTGAACCTCCTTTGCTTTCCCTTCCTGCTTGATGACTCAGTTTATGGCTTAAATGCAAATTAAGGCACGCACACATTCCTTTGTTTAGAACAGACCAATTCCCGATTTCTCATGGACAGGGCTGTAGCGTTTGGAACATGTGTTGATAACGCCATACGGGGGATATTATAACTTCACATACAATGTTGCCACATATTTTACTAGGACAATACTGACCAGCAAATTATGAATTTTCAAATGACACCTTTGTAATACTGCACCCCATATTCTTCATCATAATATTATTATGATAAGATTATGGCATAATTATGATGCATTTTGTATGAGACGGGGCATATAAGGGGTCATTGGAAAAGTTATGATTTGCTGAATAGGATTATCCTATTTGTATGTGTGATGCACGTCTAAAAAGGGTTAAACATCCTGCAAAATAAATATCCCACAGAAGCCATGTGGGGAGATAAGGTTTGTGTTTTTGTGTATTTACATACGTATGAGTAGGGTGGACAATGTGATCAACAGTCCCTGTCTATGCTGTATTCTGATAATTCAGAGGTCAAAAGAACATCCTATCATGTAAATGAATTGTAAACATGAGATATCTCAGTATTCATCTCTCTTTGAAATGTACTGTGAATGGTGGAGGAACAAGCAAATGGTCTTATGTTAATTAGTATAGTTAAGTACCAGTGATGGACCTCCTTCAAAAGTCATCCCAATTACCTTTTGTTCCCTGAGGAATTCCAACTTGTCAAAAGACGTGAAATTGTATAAAAGATCCTTAGGTCTGATTCTGTGATCTCAGATCTGCTTACACTTCATCAGGGGAAGTTTGAGTCGCAAGACTGAGGTCCCAGTTATGCTGGTATACCCTGAATAGGAGATTTGGACATTGGACTGTGACCTATGAACTGAATTCTAAAGGAACTCTTTGCAACTATGAAGCTCACCATCTCTGCTATGAATCTGCACCTCAATGAATTGAACTTATGTCTGTATGTATATTGATCTTTTAACCATACTCTCTCATTTTTTAATAACTTTTAGTTTAGTTAATAAGAATTGGCTGCAGCGTGTTCTAGCAAAGTTGAGACTCACCGGTGCAGCGCCTCTTGCTTGTCCTCTGGGAATTAGCTCTTTTCCAGCATACAAAGTGCCCACTGCAGGCCAGTGTCTCTCCTGCCACTGGCCTCGTATCCCTCCCGGACCATGGTGCCCCTTTACCTCAGGGTTCTGCCCCCAGCAGTAACCCAAGATCTGGGTTTCCCCTCCCAGGGGAATCCCCAACCTTCTAAACCCACCTCGCCTCAGTGGCTTCTGCCAGTCATCATCTACCCCCTTTCCCTGGAGCAGGCTGCAGTCTGTAATGGCCACTCATCACTGGCAAGGGGTTAGGACCTGCTGCCTTTGCCTATTCCCAGGCTGCCCCTTTGCAGCCCCAGTACCTTTGTAAGCCTTCACCAAGGCCTGCAGCCTAGGGGTTTACCAGGCTGGAGCTCCCCAGCTCCTCTCGCCTTTTTCCCCAGGCCAGGCCAGGCCAGGCCAGGCCAGGCCAGGCCAGGCAGCTAGCCCTTCCCACTCCAGGGCTAGAGTGAGACTCCTCCAGCTCCTGGCCTTCAGCCCTCTTATAGGGCCAGCTGTGGCCTGATTGGGGTGTGGCCCCAGCTGTGGCTGCTTCTCCCAATCAGCCTAGCTTTTCCCAGCCGCAGCCCTCTCCAGGGCTGCTTTTACTATTGGCTCCCTCAGGCAGCCCTCTCCCAGGGCTGTTTTAACTCCCTCAGGGCCGGAGTAGACCACCCTGCTACACATCTATTTGCGCAAGATCTGAAACATTCATTAACCTGGGAGGTAATGTGTCCAATCCTTTGGGATTGGTAGAAACTTTTCTTTTATATGATGAAATAAGATTTACAGAAATTTTCATCATATTTGACGTGGGTACCTGGATGGAGGACTGAGGCTGGATCACTTTAAGGGAACTGTGTTGTTTGGACTTCTGAGTAACCAGTAAGGTAATAAAGAAGCAGTTTTATACTAGCTTGGTAAATCTAAGTATTGGAATATCCACCAGCTTTTTGGGGATTGTCTGCCCCATTCTTTGCAGTTCATCCTAATTGAGTGACCACAGCTGGCTCCACACTAGGACCCCAGTCACAGTGTGCATGTATCATTTTATTATCTGGAGTTACGAATATTAATTATGTATCTGTACTTCACATGTAGTCACACCTGAGCGACACCCACTAGGCAAAATGCTTCCAGTCTAACTAGCTGGTTGTGAAGGGCTCATTCCGGGTAATGGGCCATTAGAGAAAACAATAGGCCTTATAAGAAGCTTATTCTTCTAAGCTTTAGGTTGGTTTAGGTTGGATATTAGGAAAAACTTTTTCACTAGGAGGGTGGTGAAACACTGGAATGCGTTACCTAGGGAGGTGGTGGAATCTCCTTCCTTTGTAGTTTTTAAGGTCAGGCTTGACAAAGCCCTGGCTGGGATGATTTGGTTGGGGACTGGTCCTACTTTGAGCAGGGGGTTGGACTAGATGACCTCCTGAGGTCCCTTCTAACCCTGATATTCTATGATTCCCCCACCTGGCGAACCTTCCTGTGGACATTTCGGCCAACAGGTAAGTGATGGCTGCTATGACTGTACAAGGGCATGTGACCAGGCCGCATGACTCTGGACTCCATTTTGGAATATCTGTATTTTTCCACAAACTAGTCTGGGAACCAAGTTTGAAACAAAGGGTTCCCACCATATGCTAAAGCTACATAAGTCAGGGAGTGACATCATCTGTTGTTCTTCACTCCCCTACAACTGAAGACCTTAGAGACGGTCCTAAGAAAAAGGACTTGGAATGGGGGTGGGGATCCCAAGTTGCAAAGCAAGTGCAGCTTGTGCCTTGAGACTCTGCAAGCCTGCTTGTATCATCAGCCAGGGTGAGAATTTGCTTATTCACAGCCTATCTTTCTCGTATCTTAGGCTTAGTTTACATTTTTGTTTATTTACTAGGTAATCTGCTTTGATCTGTTTGCTATCACTAATAATCACTTAAAATCGATCTTTTTGTAATTAATAAACTTATTTTATGTTTTAATCTAAACCAGTAAGTTTGGAGTGAAGTTCTTGGGAATCGTAGCTCAAGGGGCAGGGGCTGTTGCATTTCCTCTCCAGATTGAGAGATGGGCGAACTCTATGAACTTATGTTGTACAGTTCCCTGTGCAGTCCAAGACGGTACAATTTTGGGTTTATACTCCAGTGAGTGGATGCCTGAGGAGCTGGGGGTTATCTTGGCTGTAGCCCCTCTATTGCTGGTCAGAGAGCCTGCATGTAACTGCAGCTGGGTGTGTCCCTACTTGTGTGAATGCTGGTGGAAGTGTAGGACTGGAGCGGGTCAACAGCTTGTCACAGCAGCACAGTGTGAGAGGGAGCCGAGGCTGGTGAGTCAGAGGGCTCAGTGGTACCCCACTTCCAGGTGGCACTTCAGGGGGAACCTGTTGCAACCTTACAAGGCACACATTGTTCAAAGATTACTACAGTAGTGTGTATGGTGTGAATACAGGGGTGTATTCCATCACACTTGTCAAATCCTTTCTCCTCCTCAGATGGAGGGGGGCCGAGAACTGAGGTTTCCCAGATGAGTACCCTAACCCCTGGGCTAAAGCTATGAGATAACTCCTCCTCCTCCTTCCCCAAGAAGGGGTTTGCAGCTGAGAATCCCAAGCAGAGGTAGGCACCTGCACTTAGGCCATGAACTCAGGGCAGGGCCTTGGACACCTCTGTCCTCAGCATCTCCTATTGGCTAGCTAAGGCAAGGAGCCACCTATAATGCTGACTTTTGTGAATCCCATTTTTAGGCACCTATCCCGCACCGTTCATAGTACGAAAGCCTGAGCACCTAACTCAGGCTTTGTGAATCCCAGTGATTTTGTAGGTGCCTAAAAGTTAGGTGCTCAGCATCATCATCATCAATGATGAGGGGGAGCTATAGCTGGGTGGTTTGAGGATTGGCCTGCTAAACCCAGGGTTGTGAGTTCAATCCTTGAGGGGACCATTTAGGGATCGGCAGCAAGAATTGGGGATTGGCCCTGCTTTGAGCAGGGGGTTAGACTAGATGACCTCCTGAGGTCCCTTCCAGCCCTGTGATTCTATGAGGCAAATAGGCAAATAGTTTATTTGGCCATCAGGATTCTTTTATAATTAGGTAATATTTTAAACATTGACTTTGTAGCTATGTATGTAACAAAAATACACAAGGGAAATTATAGTTTCAGTGCATAAATTCATCACCTGTGAAACTCAAAGAAAGCTCATTTTTCTCCACCATTTTGTACCACTGACCAGCTGCATCATGGGACTTGGACTACTGCTGGAAGCAGGATCCTGAACTAGCTAAATCAGTGATCAGATCCAGGAATGCAACTCCAGTGTTTTATTATGAACTACACACTTTGACACCATTCTGTTCCTTTAATTTAAATAGATTTAAATTCAAAACGCCATCCACAAACTTCATTTGTGCTTAAAACCACACTGCTTAATGGAAATTCTGCCTCATCCCTTGTGGCTAACTATTCATCCCTCCTTTTTGTCAGACATCCATAAATATAAAATGATTTATCTGAGCTCTGCCATGCTGTAAACATGATCGCAGGAACCTGTTGATGGGAGACATCCATAACGTTAAACAATCAGTATTTGCTAAGACATTAGCTCAAAGCCAGTTGTAAAGTGCTGTAATCATTTGCAATTCAAATGAAAGTACAAAATGTCCTGTATCTTAGAGATATGCAGCTTGTGCTTTTTGAGTGGCAATCTAAACTTACTCTGCCTGCAATTATGACCTTTAGCACAGGTTCACACTGCGAGTTACAAAAATTAGAGCCAGAAAAGATCTATTAAGTCATCACATGTTCCTCTACTAATGCAGACTTGTTCTAGAGAACATATTATTGAGTGCTATTGGTATGTCCAGCCTAGTTTAAATGGACCAAGCAGTAGGAACTCCAAAACTGCCTTCAAAAACCATCCCACAGCCTAATAGACTTGATCAGTGGAAAAAATAATTCCGATAGTCAAACTAAATTTCGTTTTCCTCAGTTACATCTCATAACTCCTAGTTACACCTACTTGAACCATCCTGAATTTTGGCTCTCCATCCTTGGTGTATATATATTCTTCAAATACTTGTAGACAGTTATTGTACATGCCTTTCCCATTGTTTAACCAAACTAAACACATTAGTTGAAACTTTCAAAGCAGGCTAGAGGATTTTAGTCACAATTCCCAGAGAGAATAATGGGAGTTGACTAAAGATTTAGCCACATAACTCCTATTAATTACAGTGGGAGTTGTGTGGTTATGTCCCCTAGTCAGCTTTGAAAAGATCAACCAGTTGGGTCTTCTTATTTCTCACAGGGTAAATCCCTCCCAGTACTATCATTATTTTTCTTGATGTTCTTCATAGAATATCAGGGTTGGAGGGGACCTCAGGAGGTCATCTAGTCCAACCCCCTGTTCAAAGCAGGACCAATCCCCAATTTTTGCCCTCATCCCTAAATGGCCCCCTCAAGGATTGAGCTCACAATCCTGGGTTTTGCAGGCCAGTGCTCAAACCACTGAGCTATCACTCCTCCCCGACATGATGTGATGAGACTGGGTCACAATGACCAGACTGCTAAAGCTGGTCTCACTCAACTGATTCAAACAGGGGTTGCTCAGTGCCTTCTGAGTTTTGCCTGAATAGATTTCTGGGGCTGAGTTAACAAGTTGACAATTTCAGCAAACCTTTTTGTTAGAGTACTTTCCCATTGATTTTAGTCAGAGTAGCAATGGGACAAATCACTTGTTTTGCCGTTGCTATTTCCTAACATGTCTCTCCAAATCACCAAGAAAGTCAAATTTGTAGGCTGGTTTGGATGAAAGAGCTGCTCGCTACCAAAGCTCTAGCAACATGAGAATGAGGTCAGTCAGAGATATTTGGGGGGTGATCAAAGTTCAAGACTTCTGCCAATGTCCACACCCCAGCCACATGGTCAGACCAGTTCAAGGATAATAATAATTATTTATCCTTCCACCAGGTAACTCTCCCACCCACTCACCTCCAAGCCACTTCTGAAGACAGCAGAATAGCTCTCAGGGTGCTAATAGGCCTTATATGTCAAGCTACTGGGTTTGAAATGGTTCTTGACTCCACACATACTCCTCCATAAAAGTCTATCAAAATCTAAAATTGTGTCTGAAGGAAGTCTCCAAGTACCATGCCTCTCCACCAATTGCATATTGGGCCTGATCCAATGCCTGATGAAGTCACTTGACTTCTTCCCACCAACTTCCATGGGCCTTGAATCAGGCCCACAGGATGTAAACCCTCTGATGAAGTAAAGTAGCTGAAGTTAACATGATATGACTTAGTTTGTTTTAGCACTCAGGGTGCTTTACTAGTACAAAATTAGCCTTTTGGGTCAACTATTAGACAAGGGCATGAGCTGTCAGACCTGATTCCTCTTCATCATACCATATGATTTTAGTCACATCTGTTCACAGAGAACCTTACCATGCCTTACTTATATGGATAGTCAACCAGCTGTGCCTCTGAGATCATAAACCGTCTCTTCACCCCAACATTGAGACCTCATCAACTGTTAGGCATTGCTGTGAGCAATGAGACAAGAAATTGGATTCTTGTGCCCTTGAAGGCACATTGAACATGACACGTATAAAGCACTATTATATTAAAAGTGCAATAGGCAATAATAGCATGTCCCTACAGTGAGGAGACTTCAATACTGCAATAAAACATCAGGCAAATATTCCAGATCAATTTAGATATGTATTCTAGTGTTTAGCCTCAAGGCCTGAGAACTGGATCCAAAATTACTTTCAGCCACAAGAAAGGATGCACAGCTAACCTGAGATTTATGAGAGAAGCTATACGGTGGACGCTGATCTTAATTACTTAATTATTAATTAATACTGATTAATTAGGCACTAAAAACAATTAGACAGCAAATAGGCACCACCAGCTATAAACCCCTACTGGACGAAGAGGCTGCTATAGTGCAGATTCAAACTTTTTAAATTAGCAGAACCCAACTCCTCCCAGCTGAAGCTGACTTGAAAATTAGATGTTACTGCATCTCTCATAAGCAGACAAGGATCTGTTTAGGAAAAATCAGCGACAGGGATTAAGAGAGCTCCTGTTCCTACCTCTGACATGCATTTTACTTTCCACATTGTACACACTGAAAAAATGCCCCCTACCAAAAAGCTGCACATACAATCATTCTGTAGACAGAATTAGCAAAGTATCTGGTTAGAGCCAGATTCTACCACCCGTACACACAGTGACAGTTATTATTTATCTGTATTACCATAGAAGCCCAGCTGAGATCAGGGTCTCCATTGTGCTAGTACACTACTATCATAGTAAGAGAGAGTCCCTGTGCCGAAGATATTACACAAGGTGGACAATGGGTGGGAAGAGGAAAAGAGAACACAGGGAGAGAAGTGAAATGACTTGTCCAAGGTCACGAAGCATGTTAATGGAAAACATAGGTCTTCTGAATCTCGGTCCAATGCCCTAACCACTGGACCACACTGCTTCGCACTCATCTTCCTCCATGAATTATCTCATTGATTTCTATGACCTTATTCTGGAGCAAAGTATAACATTAGAGAGATTCCAGAGGACTGGAGGCAGGCAAATATAGTGCCCATCTATAAAAAGGGGAATAAGGGCAACCCAGAGAATTACAGACAAGTCAGCTTAACTTCAGTACCTGGAAAGATAATGGAGCAAATAATCAAGCAATCAATTTGTAAACACCTAGAAGATATTAAGGTGATAAGTAACATTCTGCATGTATTTTTCAAGAACAAATTGTGTCAAACCAACCTGATAGCTTTCTTTGATAAGGTAACAAACCTTGAGGATGGGGGAAAGCTGTAGATGTGGTATATTGTGACTTTAATAAGGCTTTTGATACTGTCTTGCATGACCTTCTCATAAACAACCTCGGGAAATAAGACCTAGATGGAGCTACTATAAGGCGGGTTCATAACTGGTTGGAAAACCGTTCCCAGGGAGTAGTTATCAGTGGTTCACAGTCAAGCTGGAAGAGCATATCGAGTGGGGTCCCACAGGGATTGGTTCTGGGTCTGGTTCTGTTCAATATCTTCATTGATAATTATGATAATGGTATAAAGGGTCCATTTATAAAGTTTGCAGAAGATACCAAGCTGGGAGGGGTTGCAAGTACTTTGGAGGATAGGCAAACTGGAGAAATGGTCTGAAATAAATAGGACGAAATTCAATAGACAAATGCAAAGTACTTCCACATAGGAAGGAACAATCAATTGCACACATACAAAATGGGAAATGACTGCCTAGGAAGGAAATCCTCAGAAAGGGATCTGGGGGTTATAGTGGGTCACTATAATGAGAATGAGAATTCAAGCTAAATAAATGAATCAACAGTGTAACATTGTTGCAAAAAAACTGAACATCATTCTGTGATGTATTAGCAGGAGTGTTGAAAACAAGACATGAGAAGTAACTCTGCTCAGCTCTAATAAGGCCTCAGTTGAAGTATTTTGTCCAGTTCTGGGCTCCACATTTCAGGAAAGATGTGGACAAATTGGAGAAAGTCCAGAGGAATGCAACAAAAATGATTAAATGTCTAGAAAACATGACCTACAAGGAAAGATTGAAAAAATGGGTTTATTTAGTCTGGAGAAGAGAATACTGAGAGGGGGCATGATAACAGTTTTCAAGTACATAAAAGGTTGTTACATGGAGGAGGGAGAACTTGTTAACCTCTGAGGCTAGGACAAGAAGCAATGGACTTAAATTGCAGCAACAGATGTAATTTACTTTAACTTCCTGTCAGGGCAGTGAAGTACTGGAACAAATTGCCTAGGGAGGTTGTGGAATCTCTGTCACTGGAGGTTTTTAAGAACAGGTTAGACAAACACCTGTCAGAAATGGTCTAGTTATTACATAATCCTGCTTTGAGTGCAGGGGACCAGACTAGATGACCTCTTGAGGTCCCTTCCAGTCCTACTCTTCTATGGTTCTATGAGTGAGGGATGCAGGATATAATAGCCCCTAGTGATCTGAGGAAGCTTTCAGCAGAGTCTCCTGTAGTTATTTTGAGACTACATTCTCCAAGAGGTAAGGCCACCACTTTTTAGCCTCACAAAATTCGGTCAGTTTTGGTTTTTGTAAGGTCATCATCCATCTTTGTGGTATCTGAGCAACTGCTATGAAAAATAAACATAAAAATATCTCCTAAAAATTTTAAACTCTTTAAAAAACCTATTAACAATCTTTGGACCAGATTCCTCCAGGCACTCCAGCTGCTTTTGCACTTTTGCATAAAGCAGACAGCACACTGGTGAATGTGGCTGTTTATACTTACTCACTAATAAATATCTCCTGAAAGTTTTTTTACTATAAAACCTTTGAGCTCATTAGTTGAACTGGATCAGAGGTGCCTATTGCTGTCAATAATGTATCTGATATCACCATATCATCACTCCCAGAATATTTTTGCAGTACTTTTTGTATTTAACGAGGCTCTATTTATTCATTAGTTTTTAATAGCTAATTTTCACTGTAAAAACATTGAAATTTAAATAGAATTTTCAGCAGAATGTGCTCCAGGCAGTGCAATAGCATAACTGTGTCCCATTTTCTTTTATTAGGTTGAATCTTGATGTAGCATATTAGGTTAACCCTTGAACAAGATAGAACCTCCATATCCTAAACTCTCAACCTCTCCTGGCTAATCCATTTGAACACAGAATAGTGTATATGAAATGGAAACTAATTGCATTTAAAAATCACAAAGATAGTGCACCTCACTGACCAATATAATGCCTCCCTCATCACCATAATATCTGAGGACCTCAGTCTTAAATGGATTTCTCCTCACAACATCCCTGTGAAGTAAGGAGTATCCCCATTTTATAGATGGGCAACTGAGGCACAGAGAGGCTAAGACCCAGATTCAAAAAGGTATTTAGGTGCCTAACTGCCACTTTAGGCACCACTGAGATTCTCAAAACCATTGCTCAACTACCATTTAACCCCATAGACTCCCAAATCCCCTAGCCACTTAAGTTTCCACCAGGCAGCACTCACAAAACTGCCTAAATGCTGATACTGCCCCCAAAGCTAAGGAGCAGTTTGAAACCCTAGCTTAAGCCAAAGCCCCAGACAACCCAAAGGAGGATTCTCAAACCAAGCAGGGGAACATGCATCTTGCCAGCTGGGCCTGCCCAGATCAGCAGGGCCCAGTGCTCAGAGAACATCCAAGGCCTGATACCTGTCACAACAGCCAGCTGAGGGTGAGCAGGCCAGGAATTTTCCAACAAAACTTGTGTATGTGTTCTGCCAGTCAGAACACCCACCTGGGATGTGGGAGAGCTAAGTTCAAATCCATACTCTGCCTGATTTGGAGGAGAAACTTGGACCCAGGTTGTCTACATCTCAGGTGAATGCCCTAACCACCACGCTACAGCTTATTCTATGGTGTGGGTGTCTTTCTCTGTCTCTGTTTTTTCACACAAGGCTCTGGTTTTCAACTGCTAGGCCATGGGCTGGTTAAGATGCTTAACTCTGGATGGTTCACTGCTGAGGATGCCAAGTGGAGGGAGGTGCCTATCTCTGGTCCATCAGTGACCAAACTCAATGGGAGTTAAGTGCATAAATACCGTTGGCGATCTGGACCTAAGCCCTGCCCCTTTCCTTTGCATTTCACATCTGTCTAGCTTGGCCAGCTCCTTGCTCAGGTTGCTGACTTCTGAGAATCCCTTTCTTTGGCACCGAACTCTCCCTATACAACATACAGGGAGCATAACCAAGGGTGGAGGAGTCCATTTGGTAGCAGGACACCTATGAGTTAGGTGTTGCAATTCTGAGCAAAGCAATGCCTAACAGCCATTGAAATCAATGCTTTCAATAGGAGTTAGGTGCCTAAATACCTTTGAGGATCCAGGCCTAAGTGCCTTGCCTGAGATCACATGGAAATTTTGTGAAGGAGCAGGGACTTGAACCTACATCCTCGGCTAGAGGCCTAACCTCTGGACCACCCTCCCTCAGTAGTACCACATTAACTGTCATAAATGACATGCTTTCACACTAAGTTGAGAAAGAGAACTATTCACACTATGCATGCAGATCTGAACTTTGCAGCTGATGCCTAAAAACAGAAAGGACTTGAAAACACCTACTGACGGGATCCTCAGAAGCCATCGATGTCTCAAGAGAGATCTCAGAACTACCCAGGCTCTGACTGGGAGATCTGAGTAGTGCTGCTGGCTTGCCCCTTTGAGGGCTGCTAGGTCATGGTTAAATAACTGTTAAACATAAACTATTCTGTGTTATGACTATTTCATATGGGTTCTGAATTACTTGGCTAAAAGACAAGTGTCAAAAAAAGCACTTAAACAGAACAGCTGCTTCACTGCTGCCATCCTTCCTGCTGTGCAACAGTTGGCTCATTTAAATTGGCCCCAAATCCCCGTGCAAAGAGAAATTTTCCTCTGCAGGAACACAGGAGACACTGCTTAGGGGTATAGTTAGTATTTGTTACGTTTTAACATGAGTCCCCAGATCCACTTTGCTACTGGTCTCACCCCCCCGCCACCATTTTTGAAGTCACTCGGTTCTGACTTACTTTAACTTAAGTAAAACTAAAAGAAAAGGAGTACTTGTGGCACCTTAGAGACTAACCAATTTATTTGAGCATAAGCTTTCGTGAGCTACAGCTCACTTCATCGGATGCATACCGTGGAAACTGCAGAAGACTTTATATACACACAGAGACCATGAAACAATACCTCCTCCCACCCCACTGTCCTGCTAGTAATAGCTTATCTAAAGTGATCATCAAGTTGGGCCATTTCCAGCACAAATCCAGGTTTTCTCACCCTCCACCCCCCCACACACAAACTCACTCTCCTGCTGGTAATAGCCCATCCAAAGTGATCACTCTCTTCACAATGTGTATTATAATCAAGGTGGGCCATTTCCAGCACAAATCCAGGTTCTCTCACTCCCTCACCCCGCTCCAAAAACCACACACACAAACTCACTCTCCTGCTGGTAATAGCTTATCCAAAGTGACCACTCTCCCTACAATGTGCATGATAATCAAGGTGGGCCATTTCCAGCACAAACCCAGGTTTTCTCACCCCCCCCCACCCCCATACACACACAAACTCACTCTCCTGCTGGTAATAGCTTATCTAAAGTGATCATCAAGTTGGGCCATTTCCAGCACAAATCCAGGTTTTCTCACCCTCCATCCCCTCCCACACAAACTCACTCTCCTGCTGGTAATAGCCCATCCAAAGTGACCACTCTCTTCACAATGTGTATGATAATCAAGGTGGGCCATTTCCTGCACAAATCCAGGTTCTCTCACCCCCTCACCCCCCTCCAAAAACCACACACACAAACTCACTCTCCTGCTGGTAATAGCTCATCCAAAGTGACCACTCTCCCTACAATGTGCATAGTAATCAAGGTGGGCCATTTCCAGCACAAATCCAGGCTTTCTCACCCCCCCCCCTCCCCCGGAAACACACACATACACACACACAAACTCACTCTCCTGCTGGCAATAGCTCATCCAAACTGACCACTCTCCAAGTTTAAATCCAAGTTTAACCAGAACGTCGGGGGGGTGGGGGAGTTAGGAAAAAACAAGGGGAAATAGGCTACCTTGCATAATGACTTAGCCACTCCCAGTCTCTATTTAAGCCTAAATTAATAGTATCCAATTTGCAAATGAATTCCAATTCAGCAGTTTCTCGCTGGAGTCTGGATTTGAAGTTTTTTTGTTGTAAGATAGCGACCTTCATGTCTGTGATTGCGTGACCAGAGAGATTGAAGTGTTCTCCGACTGGTTTATGAATGTTATAATTCTTGACATCTGATTTGTGTCCATTTATTCTTTTACGTAGAGACTGTCCAGTTTGACCAATGTAAATGGCAGAGGGGAATTGCTGGCACATGATGGCATATATCACATTGGTGGATGTGCAGGTGAACGAGCCTCTGATAGTGTGGCTGATGTTATTAGGCCCTGTGATGGTGTCCCCTGAATAGATATGTGGGCACAGTTGGCAACGGGCTTTGTTGCATTATAGGTTCCTGGGTTAGTGGTTCTGTTGTGTGGTATGTGGTTGTTGGTGAGTATTTGCTTCAGGTTGCGGGGCTGTCTGTAAGCAAGGACTGGCCTGTCTCCCAAGATTTGTGAGAGTGTTGGGTCATCCTTCAGGATAGGTTGTAGATCCTTAATAATGCGTTGGAGGGGTTTTAGTTGGGGGCTGAAGGTGACGGCTAGTGGCGTTCTGTTATTTTCTTTGTTATGCCTGTCCTGTAGTAGGTGACTTCTGGGAACTCTTCTGGCTCTATCAATCTGTTTCTTCACTTCCGCAGGTGGGTATTGTAGTTGTAAGAAAGCTTGATAGAGATCTTGTAGGTGTTTGTCTCTGTCTGAGGGGTTGGAGCAAATGCGGTTGTATCGCAGAGCTTGGCTGTAGACGATGGATCGTGTGGTGTGGTCAGGGTGAAAGCTGGAGGCATGCAGGTAGGAATAGCAGTCAGTAGGTTTCTGGTATAGGGTGGTGTTTATGTGACCATTGTTTATTAGCACTGTAGTGTCCAGGAAGTGGATCTCTTGTGTGGACTGGACCAGGCTGAGGTTGATGGTGGGATGGAAATTGTTGAAATCATGGTGGAATTCCTCAAGGGCTTCTTTTCCATGGGTCCAGATGATGAAGATGTCATCAATATAGCGCAAGTAGAGTAGGGGTTTTAGGGGACGAGAGCTGAGGAAGAGTGAGAGAACCTGGATTTGTGCAGGAAATGGCCCACCTTGATTATCATACACATTGTGAAGAGAGTGGTCACTTTGGATGGGCTATTACCAGCAGGAGAGTGAGTTTGTGTGTGGGGGGGCGGAGGGTGAGAAAACCTGGATTTGTGCTGGAAATGGCCCAACTTGATGATCACTTTAGATAAGCTATTACCAGCAGGACAGTGGGGTGGGAGGAGGTATTGTTTCATGGTCTCTGTGTGTATATAATGTCTTCTGCAGTTTCCACGGTATGCATCCGATGAAGTGAGCTGTAGCTCACGAAAGCTCATGCTCAAATAAATTGGTTAGTCTCTAAGGTGCCACAAGTACTCCTTTTCTTTTTGCGAATACAGACTAACACAGCTGTTACTCTGAAACCTGTCATTAAGTAAAACTGAGGGCTTCAGTTTTGCTATTTTACATTGTGGTAGCACATAGTGCTAGATCCACAAAAGGGACGTAGGCGCCACTGAGCTGCTCAGAATGCCGGCTCAGCTACCGCCTAACCCTATAGGTGTCTAACACTCCTGGGTGCCTACCAGTAAGGCACCTACTTTTCTGCCAGGGGGCATGCGTAGAGCGGCCTAAGTCCTGACACTGCCCAGCTCGTGCCTAAGCCCTAGGAAGACGATCACACTCAGTGGTTTCCTCACTTATCTCCCTTGCAGGGCCTAATCTGGTGGATGTTGTCAGAGCATGTCTAACTTGCACACTTGATAGCTGTAGTGGTTCCAGTCCCCCACTATACCCAACGGCTCAGTGGTCAGTGCACTCACCTGGGGTGTGAGAGACCTTGGTTTGAATCTCTGCTCTGGCTAATTTAGAGCAGGGGTTTGCACCCAGGTCTCCCACTTAAGGGCCCTAACCACCAGGCTGTACAGTCAGTCTCACTGTCTCTGGCTCAATGCATATTAAATATGCTATCCAAAGTGGAACAGCTTCAACAGAAAAGGCTGAGCAGACCCCACCCCAAAATGCCCAGTGGTCAGGGCACTCACCTGGGAAGTGGGAAAACTGGGTTCAAATCCCTACTCCAATTCAGGCAGAGCAGCATTTCAAACCGAGGTCTCATGCATCCTGGGTGTGTGTGCTAACCACTGGGATATTGGGTATAAAAGAGATTCCTACCCCCTCCTCATTTAGCAAGAAATGTGCCTAAGCCTGGTCAGCTCTAACTCCAGAAGAGAGCTCACGACTGTGAATCCTTAGTGGAGGAAGGTAGCTCCCTCTATCTCAAAGTTAGGCACCTAATTCCTACCTCTCTCCTCAACATTTCTTACTGGCTAGCTTAGGCAGCTCCCCACTCAGCTTGCTGGAGTCTGTGGATCGACTGCATTCTTGGGCACCAGCTCCCTCATGCATTGTATGGGGAGCTGGGGTGCCTAATTTGTGGCTGTGGGTTCCACTAGACAGCAGGGCACCTAAAAATTAGGCTTTGCAATGCATAAGACCCTTTGTGGATCTAACCCATAAAGGCCAACCAGATAGTTCCCCATTTGCTAGGCCTGATCTAGACGCAACTTTTGAACCAGCATAACTATGTCAGTTAGGGGGGTGTGGGGTTTTTTGCCGATATAGTTATATTGGTAAAACTCATATAGTATACTGATAATACAGTATTATCAGTATAAAAGTGTCTTGTAGCAGTATAATATATTCCCCTTCCTGTACCGGAATAGCTATACTGGTTGAAAGCACCTTTATACAAATATAACCATGTCCACACACTCGGGGGGCGGGGAGGGGGGAGAGAGAGGTCACACTGCTTTAACTATACAGGAATAGTTTAAGTAGTACAACTTTCTAGTGTGGTAAGCCAATAGAAAATAACAGTGCCTTCCCCAAAGAATTTACAGTCTAAATGACGAGAGATAACTATTGGATGAGACAGAGACGTGAACAGGGATCCAGGAGGGGGAATACAGTGCACCAAATAATAGGATGGGTGCAGTTATTAGCCAATCAGAGCAGTAATCACAATTCCCAACCTGCCACACCATTTTCAGGTTGCACTTTACAGTATGCATTATGGAAGTCTTCGTTTTTGAATGTTTCTTTATTTACAATCATGCTAATGCTCGAACTGAAATACCAACTTCAAAGCACTACGCAATTTGTTCCGGATAAGGCCGAGGCAGGTAAAACTTACCCACCTCCGATGTGTTCACAGCTGGTGACATCAGCAGAATCTCCAAGTTCCTTTTCCCCCAGCTCTTCACCAATTCACTTTGCATAGTTTGTGAAACCAGTAGAGCTTAGAAATCCATTGAAGAAAGTGCGCACTGAACTAGCTGCCCATGTACGCACAAATATATCCATCTTCTATTACCATCACATTAAAGGCCCAGCAACAGTGGAATTTTCAAAGCCACCTATGATATTTGGATATCCAGGCCCAGATGCTAACTGTATACAGCAGCCTAACTCCCACTGAAATCATTAACTTCTCATGGGATTTTGGTATCCAAGTCTCTTAGGGGGCCACATGAAGAGTCAGGTGTCATCAGTGACACACAACCTTCACGCTGCTCTTCTGTGCACTTCAATACAGTTTTCTATTACAATGTCACATACTATTTTCAGTAGAAGAGCTGCCTCATTCAGTGTACAACCCAGAACTCCTAACCCAGAGCCTTGACCACAACACCATTCTTCCTCTACTAGGGAATTCCTACCTCATTTACGATATACCCTACAACGTCGGCAGTGAGAGAGGCAGGTGTGCTGCAGCCACCTGACTAATTCGCTACCTGACTCTGCCGTATTCTTTGTTCAAGATGCTCATGAATGAGGGTTCTGGGGATAAACAGCTCATGTGCTTACACACTGCATTGCAATGCATATGCTCTGGGACCTAGGCTTGCACAGGCAACTTTTACTTTACCCTGCCTAAATTAACCTGTATCCGAACCAGGGGTGGCCAACCTGAGCCTGAGAAGGAGCCAGAATTTACGAATGTACATGGCCAAAGAGCCACAGTAATACGTCAGCAGGCCCCCATCAGCTCCCCCTCCCCAACCCTACTCCCAGCGCCTCCTGCCCACCGGCAGTCCTGCTGATCAGCATCTCCCCCTCTCTCCCGGCACCTCCGGATCAGCTGTTTCGTAGCATGCGGGAGGCTCTGAGGGGGAGGAGTAAGGTCATGGCAGGCTCAGGGGAAGGGGTGGAGTGGGGGCTGGGCCTGTGGCAGAGCCAGGGGTTGAGCAGTGAGCACCCTCGGCACATTGAAAAGTTGGCACCTGTAGCTCCAGCCCCGGAGTCGGTGCCTATACAAGGAGCCATATATTGACTTCTGAAGAGCCGCATTTGGCTCCGGAGCCACAGGTTGGCCACCCCGATCTAAACTGATTGTGCTCAAACTGCCCCCTAAACCACCATCCTCCTACTCCCCGAAGTAATCATACCACACCGGAGCTCAGACCAAGAATGGAAAATTTCATCAGAAAAGCCAAAATGCTTCAGAAAGAAACCAGCCTGAGAAAACAAGGGCCATTGTTTACAGACACCATTTTGCAACTGTACGCAGAGTGGACACTCTCCAGTGCCTGCTATCATGACTTGCAGCTTGTTGAGAACCTTACCTTTTAATATCCTAATTTAATCAAACTCAGAGTCATGATCCTACTCCTAAAGATGCGACATAAAGGGTCCCCTGTCCTTTGCAAACACTTCTCACTCAGACCTGACAAACTCACTACACCAAACACATGTCTTGCAGGCTATTTATCCATAGAGTCACATGTAAACTATCTACAGAAAGAGCGTAACTTATTGAGATTCATAATCATTACGAGATGTATGTATGGGTAATGTTTAAGGAATAATGTATTTATAGTGCAAACATGCTTTATGGATTTGGAGTAAAAGTTAGTCCCGTGGGGATTATATGTCATGGTGATGACCCATTCGAGCAGGAGGGAGTTAGCCCCCACCCTGGTTAGCCAGTGATATAATGCAAGGCTCAATTGTCTAGAGTTTGTCGATCCCAAAACTTTCAATCAAACCAAACCATCAGCAACAACTGCAAACAATAAAAATAATTTGGAGGTTTAAAAAGGAACATTACAACAGATAGAGAATCACCCTGCCTATGAAAAAGACAAAAGACAGTTTCAGTATAACATGGAAGAGGAGAGGCACCTTGTAGCCTTTCACTGAGGAGACATCTGGAGCGTGTGCAGATGTTCTCATGAAAAATTGGATCCTGATTCCTATCTAGCCAGCCAGCTCTGCCACAGACTTCTCTGGGGGGAAAACCTACTTTGTTAGATAGGAAAGGTGACTGTTAATGGGTGTAGACCCAGATTCATGGCTTTGTATTGTAACCATTTGTTTCCACCACTCTCTCTACATTCTTTCTTAAATAAACCTACCTTTGTTTTATTATAAGTGCTCACAAGCGTTGTGTGATTTTACAGGGACAGCAGTTAAAGGTAAAACTGGTAAATTGTGGTACACTGCTCCTTTGGGGGCAAAAGTTCTGGGCTTCCTGTGAGTAGCCAGTGTCAGGGGCTGATATCACAGGAGAATGCTTCCAGGGGACTTAGGGGCTGGAGTGCAAGGCAAACACAGGCTGGCGCTGCCTGGAGGAGAGTGCTTGAGTGGCTGAAAGGCTGGTGGGGTTAAGGAGTTGACATTAGCAAGACTCTCTCATGCTTCAGGCAGATCCTGGGTACCCCCCAAAACATCATAAAGGACTCACTGGCAAAACTCCCATTGACTTCCCCGGGAACAGGAACAGGCCTTTTACAACAGTTTTGGACGTGATTTAGTTCTAAGGCTAATGCTTTCTAGTTTAAAGTTACAGACTTTGCTTGTTATTTAATCCCCACCAGAAATCTCCTGCCATTGCTTTGGGGGTGGGTTTGTTTTAAAAATATTTATTTCAATCAATCCCCTCTTCCTCTGCTAATTTTGGTGGCTCCAGGCACACACAGTGACAATGTTAAAGTCACGGCAGCTGCAAGTGAGCTTCATGCGTCTTTCCAGCTGTATCCTGGCAGACTTTGCTCCAGAAGTCTGTTCCACTTAAGCTGGGACAAAGGAGCACGTTCCTTGTTTATCTGTATGATAACTATGGCAACGCTTCACAAAGAGACCTCAATGGCCTACTATCGAGCTGGCAAAGAGTGTTCTCTGGGAGCTAAACTGTGCTTCATTTTCATCAATTCTTAAACTGTGCTTCATTTTGAGCAAGAGCTTACTTTGTTACCTAGAAACAGGCCCCTGGTTTAATGTCTCCGGTAGCTGTCAGCTAAGGCACATGCTATGTCTGACAAATAGAACTGCACAGGATTGATCCCTAAGGCAGGTTATTACGCTTCCTGTGCTCGTGGTTGGCTTGATGCAGAACTAATCTATTCCTCTAACAGAGAGTCTTGGCCTGCCAGGCCCTCAACACCTCCGGTACTGCCTGCTGTCCCACAGCACAAATCACCCTGGGATCCATTTCAGTGAGTTTGGTTCAATGTCTCTAGCTACGTGGCCAAATTCTAAGATGACGTTAGGTCATACAATCATAGAATCATAGAATATCAGGGTTGGAAGGGACCTCAGGAGGTCATCTAGTCCAACCCCCTGCTCAAAGCAGGACCAATCCCCAACTAAATCATCCCAGCCAGAACTTTGTCAAGCCTGACTTTAAAAATATCTAAGGAAGGAGATTCCGCCACCTCCCTAGGTAAAGCATTCCAGTGTTTCACCACCGTCCTAGTGAAAAAGTTTTTCCTAATATCCAACCTAAACCTCCCCCACTGCAACTTGAGACCATTGCTCCTTGTTCTGTCATCAGTTACCACTGAGAACAGGTCCTTAGTCATTTAACTATTTTTGTGACTGTAGCTTGACCGAGACAAGCGTTTTGTAAGTCAAAAAAAAGGGCTAAGCTTAAATAGTTAACCCATTCGCTAAAACCATCACAAATATGAATTCCAGTGGTGCCTGCCACTATTGCAACCAGTTTAACTTGGCGTTACCGGTATCTGAAAGTGATATGCTGCTTGTTCTAGATCAAAAGGGAACGACGAGATGAAGCAAAAACTAAATTGGAGTGTGCTGCCAGCAAATAATGCCAAACTATGTATTTGCTTCTGCAGAAGGCTGCTGAAGCAGCGAGTTGTCCACGAGGCAATGACCTTTAATCATTCAAAAATGTGTCTGTGTATTATGTTGGATAATTTACATTTGATCACTGTGTCTCTGCCTTTCCTTATGTAACCCGCCATTATCCAGCTACGGCAGACTATATTCTATCTATAGTAAGAAATTCGAATGAAGCCTCATTTGGAGTGGCGTGCCATCAGCTGCAGTGGGTAGTGAAATACCCCCTAGAGCCATGTGTGTTGCTATTTGCACAATGGTGGTAACTTTGTACATACCGACTGCAATGGGTATGGGAACAGCCACCCAGAAAAACAAGTGGGAGCCATTGTGAGCTAAGCAAACATAACAACCAGGGCAGTCCCTAGCCATTTTGGTGCCCTACGCAGCCCCCCCAGGCCTCCGTGAGGGGGGGGGGGGGCTGGCTCCAAGCCTCTGCACAGGGGCTGGCCACTTCCTGCGGAAAGTGGAGTGACCCGGCCCCAGCCTGCTCTGCACCCCTGGCTCCCAGGCTTGGAGGGCAGGGGGGAAACCGCCCCACCAGCACTCGCCGGCAGCGTGCCTGGGAGCCAGGGGAGCGGAGCAGGCTGGGGCCGGGTCGCTCTACTTAACGCCGCCGGTGAGTGAAGGAAGCCCAACCCCTGCTGTAGTCCTCAAGGGAAGGGCTGGCTGGAGTGGGGGAGGGGCTGGGGCGGAGCAAGGGTGAGAAGAGGTGGGGCGGGGGTAGAGCAGGGGCAGGGGCTTTGGGGAAGGGGTGGAGTGGGGTGGAGCAGGTGGGAAGAGGGGGCGCTGGGGCAGAGCAGGGGTGGGAGCCATGAGGAAGAGGTGGAGTGGGGGCTGGAGTAGCACACAGCTGCGTAGGGCACCAGGAAATGTGGTGCCCCAAATTTCCTGGTGCCCTACGCAGCTGCATACTTTGCGTATGGGTAGGGACGGCCCTGATAACAACTATTTATGTTCCGCAACTGTGTGCGTGCGAGCATATGCTCAAATTACAGGCATGCCTTAGTTCCACTGGGGGTGGTGAACCCTATTTCTGTTGATACCTAGTGAGCCTTCTGTACTCTTGTAACACGTACTTGGTACGGTCACCCTTGCCCCTGCATTACTTATTTTACCTTATGGATACTGCCTGCCCTCTGCTGGCTACACAGGTTAGCGAACCATATGACTAAAGGACCTTTCCTGTTCCCCAGCCGCGCATCTCTGCCACTGTTTCTGTTTGTCCTCGCCCCCTCTTCTCTGACCTTGCCCTGCCTGCTTTTCTATAGTTGTGCTCGGCCCATTCGTTACAGCTGTTTCATGGCCAATGGCAAACGTTCCCTAGCAACAGGCAGGACTGGGTAAAACGCCGCATACGCTATCAAGGAATACTCTGGAGTCACAATTTATCCACTTGCCAAACGATGTGCATCTAATTAATGGTGTTAGGGGTTTTTTTCCCTTGAAATGCCCTTTTTTGGCTAGCTTTCTCCCTTTCCCCCTATACGCTATGCAATTAGGCTCGTTTGCAGTAGTTTTGCCCTCCCAACAGAATGCTTGCTTCATGAGGTCAGCTTAAAGATATTTGATACTTACACCCTTCCCCCCACTTTTTAAATGCACAAATCGTGACATCATTGACAGCAGTGGGAGAGGCGGATACTCCTCATCACTCGGGATCAGGCCTCTAATAAGGAAGAGGCCCGCCGACAGCTATTCCAGGCCCCAGGGCAGAACAGCCAATGGGCCCCCCGACACGCACAAGCCGCACCCGCAGATGCTGCATCTGTGCTGGCTGGTGCCCAGCCAGCTGCCGGCTGCGCTGCTGGGCGCACTCTTCTAGCAGGGCCAGGGCTTCCACATACCCCACCTGGCAGGGTTGCCAACTGTCTAATTGCGCAAACCCAAAGATCCTTGCCCCGCCCCCTGCCCCGCCCCTTCCCTGAGGCCCCACCCCATCCCGCCCCTTCTCACTCCATCCCCGCTCCCTCTGTCCATCGCTCTCCCCCACCTTCACTCACTTTCACCAGGCTGCGGCCGGGGGTTGGGGTGCGGGCAGGGGTGTGGAGTGCGGCCTCTGGGAAGGAGTTTGGGTGTGGGCGGGGGTGTGGGTTGCAAGCTCTGGGAGGGAGTTTGGGAGCAGGAGGGGGTGCGGGCTTTCGGAGAAAGTTTGGGTGCGGGAGGGAGTGCGGGGTGCAGGCTCCAGGAGGGAGTTTGGGTACGAGAGGGGGTGCGGGCTATGGGACTTAGTTTGAGTGCACAGGTGGTTCAGGGTGCAGGCTCTCGGAGGGAATTTGGGTGTGGGGGGGGGTTCAGGGTGCAGGCTCTGGGAGGGAGTTTGGATGTAGGAGGGGGTGTGGGCTCTGGGAGGGAGTTTGAGTGCATGAGGGGGTTTGGGATGCAGGCTCTGGGAGGGAGTTTGGGTGTGGGAGGGGGTGGAGGATGCGGGCTCTGGGAGGGAATTTGGGTGCAGGACAGGGTACAGGCTCTGGGAAGGAGTTTGGGTGCAGAAGGGGTGTGGGCTTTGGGAGGGAGTTTGGGTGCAGGAGAGGTTTTGGGGTGCAGGCTCTGGGAGGGAGTCTGGGTGCGGCTCTAGGCTGGGGCATGGGGGTTGGGTGTAGAAGTGGGGCTGGGGGCCAGTGCTTACCTCGGGCGGCTTCCAAAAGTGACCCTCTGGCAGCGGTTCCTAGGCAGGGGACCCAGGGGGTCTCCGCGTGCCACTGCCCACAGGCACTGCCCCCGCAGCTCCCATTGGCCGCAGTTCCCGGCCAATAGGAGCAGCGAAGTCGACGCTCAGGGCAGGGGCAGTGTGCGGAGACCCCCTTCCTCCTCAAGGGGCTGTAGGGCTGTTCTGGCCACTTCTGGGAGTGGCGTGGAGTGAGAGTGGGCAGGAAGCCTGCCTTAGCTCCACTGCGCTGCTGGCGGTGGCAGCCACTGGGGACCCCTGGGCCCTTTTAAATCACCCCTGGGCAATTGTCCCCTTTCTCCCCACCCACCTTCGGTCGATGGGCCTGATAAGGAGAAAGAGTTGCTTCCAAGCTTGTAAAATGTTTGCAGAAAAGAACACAATGCTTTCAAAAGCAAAGTTTGTTTCCAGATTCCAGCATGCTTCTGAGTGCAGATCTTTTTCTTAAGTAACCAGAAATAGGTTATTTAAAAAGAACACAATGCTTTCAAAAGCAAAGTGCCAATTTTATTTATTTTTCTTTACAGAATTTATTAGCTGAATTAAATGTTAAAGTTGTTAGGTTACTTTTCCTCCATTGGTTACATGAAAGGAGAAAGATCTCTGAAGCTTGTAATATTGAACAGCTAATCTGGTTTTGATAGATAGATAGAAGAAAGATAGTAAAGGAAAAAAAGGCTTTTTACACTATTCACTTCTTGAGCTTTTTAAGTTCATCAAGGATTTAACAGCCTGTCGGGAATAGCCTGATGAAAAGTTTAAAATCCTTTAAGAGATCCTGAGAAAGCTATTTAAGCCTTTCAGTCTATACTGCACCTCTGACATTTAGGAACTATGGATCTAGCCAAACCCATTTTACAGAAGTAAAGAAAGAATAAAGAAAGACACAGAGAAGTTAAGCTACTAGCACTGGCCTAGGGTGACCAGATGTTCCGATTTTATAGAGACAGTCCCGATATTTGGGCCTTTTTCTTATATAGGTGCCTATTGCCCCCCACCCCCATCCCGATTTTTCACACTTGCTATCTGGTCACCCTATACAGACCACACAGTGAGACAATAACAAATTAGGGATAGAACCCATCTGTCATAAGTCCTAATGCCCTTCTCTAACCAACAGACAACTTTGGCTCACTAGGACCCTACAGCAACCTCAGTTCAGAATTTCTTTGTGACATCTCTGGGTAGATTTTATATTTTGCATTTTGCATTGAAAGTATTTTATGCAACTTATTTGGATTTTCCATATTTCCCCATTATGGCCGCAATTCAGCAACATACGTAGGCATTTACCTAACTTCGAATTCACAGGGACTAACACACATACTTGAAGTTACAGATATGCTTAATCATAGAATAGAATATCAAGGTTGGAAGGGACCTCAGGAGGTCATCTAGTCCAACCCCCTGCTCAAAGCAGGACCAATCCCCAACTAAATCATCCCAGCCAGGGCTTTGTCAAGCCTGACCTTAAAAATCTCTAAGGAAGGAGATTCCACACCCCCCTAGGTAACCCATTCCAGTGCTTCACCATCCACCTAATGAAATAGTGTTCCTAATATCCAGCATAAACCTCCCCCACTGCAACTTGAGGCCATTACTCCTAGTTCTGTCAGGGTATGTCTTAAGGGTATGTCTACACTGTAATTAGACACCCAGGGCTAGCCCATGCCAGCTGACTTGGGCTAAGGGGCTGTGACGCTATATGGATTCTGGGGGACACTTTAGGATAAAATGAATACCAATATTGTAAAATTGCAGTGAGTTGTGCCAGATATGCTGTGTAAAGTATCTGTGAACATGTTATAATTTGCCAAGTATAATAATCTTGTTTATATGTTTGTATCACCTTTGTATTATGAGTTATAGATATGTCTGCTATATCTGTATTTCCAAACTTGTGCTGTGTTTCTGGGTGACACCCCCCAGACAGATTGGCATCAGCACTAGACCTAGTTGATGGCTCACCAAGGGACATCAACTGTACAATGAATTCATTGAAAGGGCCAGGGACTACACCTTATGACTCAGTAAGGCATGCCTATGGTGAGACTCTAAGGCCTTTCAATGCCATGTGCTATGAGTTTGTGTTTGGAACAAAGGAAGTACCAGCCACATGGCAAAAGATGATAAAAGGCAGCTGCATCATCTCTATCTTGTCTTCAATCCTGCTTCTTACCTTTTTTGCAAACTGAAGCTCTGAATAAAGGACTGAACGACCCATCCAATGGATGTGTTCCAGAAGGACGTTCAAGCCTGCAAACTCACCCGTACTGCTAAGAACCTGAGATATGTACTTTGAAGTCTTTGTATGTTTATGACTGATTTACCATTTAACTCTCTATTTTTTTCTTTCTTTTTTCTTTATAATAAACCTTTAGTTTTAAATGCTAAAGGATTGGTTGCTAGCGTGGTATTTTGGGTAAGATCCAACCTAAAATTGACCTGGCAATGTGATTGGCCCTTTGGGGGTCAGAAAAACATTTTGTATAGTGAGCAGATATTTAAAATAACTCCTCACCTTACTGCACCTAGGTGCTGATTAGGAGCCAGAGAACTGGAATGCAATAAAGGGGGCTGTGTGATTTCTTTTTTTGGTTCTTGATAACCAGTGTTGGGGATCAGGAGCACAGTTTGTGACTGGTTGGGGAGATTAACTTCAGTGTTAGCCACCAGTCTTGGGAATATCTCTCTCCCTTTTGCAGCATGCCCTGACCTTGGCATTTATAGTGTAGGCTACCCCAGGCACCTTGGGTCACAGGGGTTCAGGCTATGGGGCTGTGTAGACTTTTGGGCTTGGGCTGCAGCCCAAGCTCTGGAGTCCTCCCACCTAGCAGGGTTCTAGATCCCGGGGTCCAGCCTGAGCCCAGACATCTACACCACAATTAAACAGCCCTTTATTCCGAGCTCCTTAGCCAGAATCAGCTGGCACGAGTTGGCCACGGATGTCTAATTGCAGTGTAGACATACCCTAAGTGTCTTACTGAATTATGGCCTCTCAGCTGCATAATATACTTAGTACTATACTAAAAGCAGGATTCCCAACATTTGAGGAGTTTATGGATATGTCTACACTGCAATGTATTTGTTAGTAAATTTGTTAGTCTCTAAGGTGCCACAAGTGCTCCTTTTCTTTTAGCTTAAATATAGTCTTCTTATCTATGGCCGGTTATGCTCCAGTCGTCTCCCCTTTCCATAGTTGCTGCATTTCAATTATTAATGAATCCAAGGCAAATGCTTTCTGAAAATCAAAGCCACTCTTTTACAATGGTTGTATCTTAAAAAGAAAAAAAAAACACACACATACACACACACACACACACAAAAATGTACCAGCTTGTCAGGGATGCCTGTACTTCCTTTTCTGAAATGATCCTTTTTATTAGGGCTGGTTGAGTAGAAAAACAAATTTGTGAATAAAAATGCTCAGTTTGGATCCCTGTGACTCCTGGGGATATTTTATTTGTTATTCATAGGACTACTGAGTATTTACGAGTCCAAGCAATTTTACAATTTTAGTACAAATTATTCATCCGAAATTCATTAGGAAAGTTCATTATCTGTTTTCCTTGCATTGAAAAAGTTTCAATCATCCTGTCAGGGAGCTGGAACAACAACATATGGTTAGGGGACCAATCACCTAACATGAATAACAAAATCATCAGAATGAGAACCACCTATAGGTAGAACAGTGGTTCCCAAAGTTTAACAACCTGTGAACTCCTTTCACTAAAATGTCAAGTCTCACGAACCCCCTCCTAAAAATGAATATTACCAGGCATTTTCTCCTTTACCTGAGTATAAATTATAAAGCAGTGATCTTGGAAATATAAAATTTGTTTTTATGACATGCTTATTACACACTATTTATTATTAATCATTACAGTATTTTTATTACATTATGAAAACGGAAGCAACACTCTTCCAAGATCTCACTTTCGTAGCTTGTATCACTTTGAATAAGCCTGTTATAAGACAATGCTCCTATGGTTCATCAAGGAGTATCAGATGTGAAACAGCATGAAGGAATTTAAGAAGCCAACTCAAAGAGTTCCTCTTACACAAGCATTCAGGTCTTGAGCAGTCCAGGCAAACAACTCACATTACAACAAAGCTTAAACTTGTTCTTCATGATAATTTTAAAAACAATACTAGTTGCCTATTTAATTTTAAAAACAGCAAAAAATATCCACCTCCCTTTCCATTTCTTATAAGGAGTCTTGAAGTTTAAATCTCCTCAGTGTGATAGATATGCTTGCTTTGATATGCTTAGCTCTTGGAAGTCCAGGGGCTCCGGGCTGCTGGCCCCATGCTCTCTGGGGTCCCAAGAGACATCTCTGTCCGCCATTAGGGAATTTTTCCCTGAGAACACCCTGTAACATTTCACGAACCCCCAGGGGTTTATGATCCCCAGTTTGGGAACCACTGAGGTAGAACATTAAATGAAACTATTTGGTGATTACATATCAATAATGAATACATTCACTGAAATCAGGATTGGTTCATGAAAGGGCTAAATTTGTAACTATCACTGGCCCTGATTTGGGAAAGCACTTAACTACGTGCTTAACTTTAAACATGTGCAAATATTCCATTGACTTTAATGGGACTTCAGAATGAGCCTAAATCCTGTCCTGAATACAGGTGCTTTGCTGAATGAAGGCCACTTGTTTTAACAAATACTTGGATCTACTCTCTCCTTATTCTCAATTAGAAATTGTTTCATACCCTTCCTAATTTGTTCCTTTAAAACTTCCCTCACAGTTAATATCAAATGGACTTAGAAGCTGCGGCTGTTACGCTCCTGGGCCTTTCATTTAGTACTATTTATTTGCTTAAGCTAATACTGTCCTATCCCCACATCAGTGTAATGATTCTCTTCTGAAGCGTCTGACCTTGGAAAATTCTGCCAAGGCTTCTCCCGTTACCTCCCCCCACTTCCTTTTGCACTCTTGGACGGATGTTGTCTGCACTTAATGCCTTGTCAATACCAAGAGGCTCTAAATCTTCAAAGGATTTATCTGCAGACTTCCTAATTCTCCAGCTTCTCTCCCTGTAAATCTGATCGCCAGTTTATGTAAAAGTCCACACTTTTCAGTCCTAAAGCCAGATAAACAGTGGTCTAATAACTCTGATATTCTGTTATTTTTAGACTGGTTCCCCACTATCATTCCTTCAAGGAATAATCATTTCTGTCTCTGTCTGGAGCGTACATTATAAATATGCATTCAGGTCTCTCCAGTTAATACTGCTCTCCCAGGGTACGTCAAGCTTATTTTTCATTCTATATTTCATGTTTTTTTCTAGCTGTATTTGTCTTTCCCCCACCTTCTCCTCCAATTTATTAGTTGTCATAGCTTTCCTATTTGTACAGCACTTCACATTTATATAGTGTGAATCACCCAGAGACCTCAAACCATTTTACAATTCATTAAGGGAGTGAGTTAGAGCAGGGAACTGGGATTTGCTATCCTGGGTTCTAGTCCCAGCTCTGTCAGTGACTATCTATGTAACCATGGGAAAGTCCCTTAACAGCTCTATGTCTCACTATGTTCATCTTAGAAATTAGCAGAATAATTACAAATCTCTCCTGGGTATTCAGAGATTTACTGTGTGTATAGCACGCAGACTCTCTTGGATGAAAGCCACTGTATAAGTGTTCAGCTATTAGGATGATGAGCATGGCATTAAAAACTAGACAGGGGTTAAGTAACAGTAAACCCATTTTACAGATGGGTAAACTGAAGGACAAATAAGTTAAATGATAACATAGTCCCTATTTATCTATACTATGAAGAGCCCAACATACCATGATAGTTACATATATAGTTACAGAAGACTGAAATTTTCTTTCATGTCCCAACCTTTAGTAAAAGATTAAACAAGAGGACGTGAGCAGGGCAAAAGTTAAATTAAAACCTTTCCAGACTGTCGGGTATTTGCTTTGTTCTATAATGTCCAGGTTTTTCTTCCTTTAACCTTTACTCTAGATTTCCATACTTTAAAAATGAAAACTTTTTCAACAATATATCTATTCTCAATTCTGTGCAAACAAAGTTTTCCTCCTGGAAATATGGGGCCTGATCTAGAATACATTGAAGTTAATGGAAAGACTCCCATTTACTTTAGTGAGGTCCAGATCAGTCCCATGTAGATAACTCACCCATTGCAGAAGTGAAGCCACTTCATTAAACAGCCCATTAAGCAGAAACACCTCAGCAATTTAAGAAAGGACATGATGAAGAACATTATATCCAATGAAAACTGGTTTTATCATCAAGTGAAAAAGCAAAGGTGAGATTTCACTAGACAGCAAACGCGTCAATGTCTCCTTTGCAAAGTGCTTTCACTGGCCAACTGGGTCATGTCCTGGAAAACTATACTAGCAGATTAATTATTAATAGATTTCTAACAATAGTGTAGCAGATATGAACAGCAGAGAAAGACCAGGCTCTTGAATTGAATTATTATACTTGCATAGGTTCTTAGATTGAGCACTTTATGCTTTTGATCAAATTATTAGAATTAATATATGCTTTTCAAGCAGCAATCTTCCTCAAGAGGTTATTTTCTCACAACCATTTTCTGTGGAGTAATTTTCATGACAACAATTTGAGTGATGTCAGAAGAAAAAAAAATTATGGATCTCCATTATACAAGAGGTTAAGAAACTAGCTTAATTCTAAAGAAAGAAGCTTTTGGTTTTATTAGAAATAAATACTTGCTGTTGAAATATTCACAATTACATTAAAAGGCAATTTAGTCACAAACTAGATCTTTTGCAGTATTTCTTTGTGGCAAAAATTACTTTCAAAGGAGGGTTACAAATGGGCTTTTAACATCTGGCTTGAACCTTTATTTAAAAGTGATTTTGTAGTAGGGTGGCCATACGTCTCATTTTGGCTGGGACAGTCCCCTTTTTAAGTTCTGTCCCAGATGCCATGTTTTTTTTGGCAAAACCAGGCATTTGTCCCGTTTACTCTTGCCAAATGATGACTTGTATGCTATTCAGAATAGACTAGTCTACTCGTAAGAAAATCTTTTTTTATATTATTATTCAGACCGTCCAGGATACAGTAAAAAATTAAAAAGCATTTAGATCAATTAAGTGGTGGCTTACTTCAACATCATAAACTAGAAGTTTTCAAATTGTGGGGCGGGCACAGAGGAATGTTTTGGGAGGGGGGGTGGGGCAAGTGGTGATGTCAGGCAGCTCGGACCAGCCCCCCTAGGCAGAGCTCGTGCCAGCAGCCATGCCAGGCAGCTCGTGCCTGCCCCATGCAGTGGCGCTCAGGCCAGCAGCAACACCTAACCAGGCTTGGGCAGTCCTGTGTAGCTTCACACCTTGAAGAACAGCAGCAGACAAGGGGCAATACCAGTAACTAGTGAATTGTAAGTAAAATATGTGAAACTAAAAAAAAAATATGAGCATATAGATAAAATATATGAAACCGCCTTATCTTTTTTGCATACAGTAAGTAAACTCCCCTGAGCACTTACCCAGTGGCCTGTTTTCAGTTTAAGGAAATATGTTCACCCTACTTTGTAGCTAATGGCATAAGAGGGTCATTGTACTTTTCCTGACTGAGAAGAGTGACAGATATTTATCCTAGTAATGATTCTTATAGCAGAAAGGTTTAGCTACTCAGAATTTCTCTTTTATTTCCTCAGCATTGAGTTCAATAGGAGGTGCAGCAGCTCTCAGGATCTGGTCCTAATTTTTATTGTAAGAATATAAGAACGGCCACACTGGGTCAGACCAATGGTCCATCTAGCCCAGTATCCTGTCCCTGACAGTGGTCAGTGTCAGATGCTTTAGAGGGAATGAACAGTATAGGGCAATTTTGAGTGATCCATACCCTATTTTGTCTAATGCCAGCTTCTGGCAGCTGGAACTTTAGGGAAACTTTCTGGCCAATGCCGTGGAGATAGGGAAGTCCAGAGGGCCAGGAGTGGGCCCCTCAACCCCTGAGATCACTTTCTAGGTTGTGTTTGGATGGGAAGAAGCAATATAGGAAACAGGGCAATCCATAGGCGCTCTCAGCACCCACCAGCAGCCCCACCGATCAGCTTCTCCCCCTCCCTCCCAGCGCTTCCTGCCCACCATGATCAGCTGTTCAGAGGCGTCCAGGAGGCACTGGTGGGGCGGGGGAGGGGCAGGGGCAGGAAGAGGCGGGGAAGGGGAGGAATGGGGTAGGAACGGGAAGAGGCAGGGAAGGGTGGAGCAGGGGTGGGAAGAGGCAGGGTGGGGATCGAACACCCCCTGGCAACTCACAAGTCGGTGCCTCTGGAGCAACCAGAGCAAAGGTGGGTGATGAGCAAGTCATAGGCTAAAGTTGGTGGAAAACTGTTTTATAGAGAAATTTTGAAATTTTTCCATGTGCTGGTAAAAACTGGTTTGTACTTTCCTCTGAGAGGATTGCAAAGGCTAAAGAAAATGAGAAGCTCACAGCAAGTGAGGTTGCATAGGCTGTGGAGGGGCATGAGTGAAGGGCAGTGCACAGTTGCACTGTCCCAGGAGCAGACAGAAAAATAAGCTGTAATGTGGCCCGAGCTAGCTGCATGCCAGCACTATAGTGGGCACAGCTTAGCCCTCTGTGCTGGCCGGTGCATTGCAAGGAAGATGGTACAGGCAAGGCTCTGTCTATTCCCCTTTTCTGCCCACTCTGCTGTGGAGAGAGCCCATAACAGCCTTGTGCAGGCTGCTGTTCCCCCACACGCAACCCAACGGGACACAAAAGTGGCACCTTATGCCTTTGTACTAGAGCTGCTCAGAATTGGAATTTCCATCCTGGGGGAAATTCCAATTGTTCAACATTCGTTTTCCTCCCAAAAACGGGGAGCAAAGGGGGAGGAGTCAAAAATACCACCATTTTTCACAGAAAGTTTTTAAAAAAATCTATTTGGAAATGCAAAAACATTTCATTTCAGTTCATGTCGACACTGAACTGCATCCGCCTGACCTTCCATTGTGCCTCATGGGAATTTTAGCTCAGGTACTTCATGCCTCTATGTTTCAATTCACTTAGACAAAGCAAAAATGTTGACCTCATCCTACAGTTCAAAGCTGTATCCAACCTGTCCAATAGTTTCATCAGATATCACTGTAATTAATCAATAATAAAAATAGTCCTCTTGAGCTGGTCAAATTTTTTCAAACTAACTTTTTTAAATTATTTTTAAAATTAAAGTGATTTCTTTTGATTTCTTTTAAATTTTCATTTTTTGCAGAGCCCCGAATAAAAATTTTTTCATTTTTTTTTTCCAGTGGCAAAATAGAAACGGGAAAAGGGAGGGATGGGAAAAAATAATAATGGAGGGGAAAACCCAAACCCTTCACATTTTCAAAATCAAAAATTTTCCAAAAAAACCTGTTCCTTTTCAAAATCCACATGACAAGCATCACAATTGTCTGATTTTTTTCCCGGAAAAAATCTTTATAGTTTTTTTTACCAGCTTTACACTTTTCATCCATAGATTTCAAGGCATTTTACAGAAGGAAAACAATTTATCACTGAGTCACAAAGTTTACCTGACTGGTCCCCAGTCAAATGCACAGAGTCAAGAAAAGAGCCAGGAACAGCCCCCTGCCCCACTCCAGGGCCTAGTCACAGAGTTACACAGCCAACATTTTACAGCTTTCTGCATCCTGTAAGAGTCTGAAAATCCTCTACAAAATACAAGCGACTCTGGAAATCTTCAAAATGAGAGTGTTTGCCGAGAAGTTATTGTTAAGGCATGAAAAGTGGTATCTTGGCTCGTGCTTACTGTGCATTATTTATCTTATCTCTCTTCCTTTAGAGTCAAGTAATTCAACTAACTGATTTCTCACTCAGTGGCTTCGTCCAGTATTGAACTTTCATATTGGTGATCCTCAACAAAAGGAACAGCTTTGTAATGGTTTAAATTAAGGCTGCGAATGAGCTAATGTTGCCAACTTTCTACACACACAAAACCGAACAGCCTTGCCCTGCCTCCTACCCCGCCCCTCCTCCAAGGCCCCTCCCAGGCCTCACCCCTTCTCCGGGGCCCCCACCTCACACTCACTTCATCCCCCCTCCCTCTGTCGCGCGCTCTCCCCACCCTCACTCACTTGCTCATTTTCACCGGGCTGGCTCAGGAGGCTGGGGTACCGGAGGGGGTGAGGGCTGCAGCTGTGGGGCCAGAAATTAGGAGTTCAGAGTGCAGGAGGGAGCTCTAGGCTGAGGCACTGGGTTCAGAGGTGAGATGGGGTGACGGCTCCAACTGGGGGTGTGGGCTCTGGGGTGGGGCCAGGGATGAGGGGTTTGGGGTGCAGGAGGGGGTTCCAGGCTGGGGGGTGGAGCTGAGGGGTTTGGAGTATGGGAGGGGACTCTGGGCTGAGGCAAAGGGTTGGGGAGTGGGAGGAGGTACGGGCTCTGGGCTGGGGGTGCAGGTTCCAGGGTGGGGCCTGAAATGAGGGATTCAGGGTGCAGGAGAAGGCTCTGGGCTGGGGCAGGCAGTTGGAGTGCAAGGGGGTGAGGGCTCCAGCTGGGGGTGCAGGAACTGATGTGGGGCTGGGGCTGAGGGATTTGGGGTGCAGGAGGGTGCTCTGGGCTGGGACTGAAGGGTTTAGAGTGTGGGAGGGGGCTCTGGGCTGGGGCAGGGGTGCAGGGGAGTGTGAGGGCTCTGGCTGGGGCTGCAGACTCTGGGATGAGGCTGGGGATGAGGGGTTTGGGGTGTAGGAGGGTTCTCCAGGCTGGGACCAAGGGGTTCAGAGGGCGGGAGGGGGATCAGGGCTGGGGCAGGGGGAATTTGAGGGCTCCGACTGGGGTTGCGGGCTCTGGGGTGGGACTGGGGATAAGAGTTTGGGGTGCAGGAGGATGTTCTGGGCTGGGATTGAAGGGTTTAGGGTGCGGGAGGGGGCTCTGGGCTGGGGCAGGGGGTTGGGGTGCGGGGGAGTGTGAGGGCTCCGGCTGGGGGTGCAGACTCTGGGGTGAGGCTGGGGATGAGGGATTTGGGGTGTAAGAGGGTGCTCCAGGTTGGGACTGACGGGTTTGGAGGGTGGTGGAGGGGAATCAGGGCTGGGGCAGGGGTTGGGGCGCGAGAAGGGGTGAGGAGTGCAGGGTCCAGGAGGCACTTACCTCAGGCGGCTCCCAGAAGAGCAGCATGTCGCCTCTCCGGTTCCTACATAGAGGCGTGGCCAGGTGGCTCTGCACACTGCTCTGTCCACAGGTGCCACCCCCAGAACTCCCACTGACCGTGGTTCCTGGCCAATGGGAGCTGCTGGGGTGGTGCTTGGAGGTGTGGAGCCCCCTGACTGCTCCTATGCATAGGAGCCAAAGGGGGGATATGCCGGCTGCTTCCTGGGAGCTGCGTGGCATGAAGGCTGGCAGAGAGCCTGCCAACCTATACTGTGCGGTGCCGCCAACTGGACAGTCAACGACCCAGTCAGTGGTGCTGAGCGGAGCCAGTGGGATCCCTTTTTGACCAGGTGATCCAGTTAAAAATCGGACACGTGGTCACCCTAGAGAATGTAAGGCCTGATCCTGAAGTCCTTTTGCACACAAAACTTCCATTGCAACCAACGCACATGATCAGACCTTTAATGTAAATGCAACAAAACAGTACTGATAATTAAACACAGTTAATGATGTTTATAACATGGGAGACCCACATGTGTAAGAGACCAAGTGATGCACAGACCACAGAAAAATGCATCTGACTGGAGCTCATCAGTCTGCACATTGGAAACCCTCTTAAAACCCAACAGAACTACAGTTCGACCTCCCAGATGTTATCAGCAGAGACCAGGAAGCAGGAATGGCGCTGGCAGCGTGTGCTGGGCCATGCAGGCGCCAACAAACCCTGCTGAAGTTCTTCTTTTGGACTTATTCCAGGCTTTCTTATTCCACTGCAGCAGAATTGACTGTGCTCCGTATAGCTGATCGGAACCCAGTTCCCCCGACTCATTGAAACCACCAGTGCAGACTCTCCAGCGTCACAGCATGCCATCTAACCAAGCTGGGAGCAAGTCTAACGAACATCGGTACATTTCTGAATCAGGGCCTAAGTGTGTGGCTAACTTTAAATAATGAGAGTACTCATTTGCTTAACATTGCATATGTGCCTAAATACCTTGCTGAATCAGCACCGTAGTGTGCGAAGTGGCGCTAGCCACCAGAGTCCATCTCCTCTAGAGCTTTCAAGTGTGCTGACATGGCTCAGCTGACTTGGTATTAGCAACAGCAGAACATTTCCCGAGTGCAGGCAAGATCTAAGCAGCTAATCTGACCATCCCTCAATAAACTAGAAATTGAGCCTGTGTGCAGCCACATTGCTTTAATGATGTATTTATTGTGCAATTTTATAAATGCCTCATTTTACTTGGGCAGGGTCATTTCTGTGGTCACTGGGATTTGCTTTTATGAAGTAATCAAAACTTGTGCAAGGAGCGGTCGTGAGAATCCACAGAGACTATACCAATTCCTTGTACTATGTATGAAACCCCTGCAGCATGTGGAATTACACTTTCATGAATACAAATGGAGCCTCCTTTTGAGCCCATTTAATCCACCGAGATGAAACTCATTTTGGATGGCTGTCTTCCCTTTAGTCATAACCATAGCCAAAGGAAAAGACAAATTACAGGCTTGGGGAGAAAAATCAGCCTCTCTTACAATCACAGAAGCAGCAGTTGGCCTTTTCAGATCCGATCCATCTTTTTTTCTCTTTCAAGATGTTTCTCCTTTTTAGTTCGTTTTCCGATCGAGCTAAAGATTTTTTTTTTTAACTATTCTAATCCATTCATGTTAGTGTGATCAGCTTCCTCCTAAAAGCTAGTGGCAGAAGTGCTCTTAAATATTGCTTGGAGTGCTCACAATCTTTCAAAGAAAATCAAAATAATGTTTATGTGTTCTTTCCAATCATTTAAATTAGTCTGGCCAATTGTCAGGAAAACAAAGGATCACTGGTTGTAAACAAACCAAGAAAGCTTATTCAATGCAAAATTTAAACGTTTCTGTTTCGATGTATATTAAAATATTTCTGGAAAAAATGCAGATCCATGAGAAAAGGTAGGCACGTCTGCTTCTAATAACAATCCCTTGTATTTATACAGTGTTTTTCATTTTAAAAATCCAAAAATAGCATTTTATAGCCTGGCTGAGATTTCAAAAAGCACTCAGCATTTGAAGTCAATGGGCGTTCTACCATTGGCTTCAATGGGAGCAGAGTTAGGCCAGCCTTTGTTCTTCTGGGCATATTACTCTGTGTGTATGGGGAACCCCCATCCCCAAACACACTATAGTATGGCTGTATTAGCAATGCTAGACAGGGATGGGGACAATGCAGATAGCAATATTAGAATCCTATCTAAAGCAACAAGGATATAAATAACTGGGTCAGGAGGCTTTCTGAGTCATCTCCGGGAGATTAAAAACCTACTCTTTTTGTAACAAGTTATGTTCTTCAGGTGAGGAGAGAAAACATGACTATTAAAAAAGAGGGTTTAAGAAGCATTGAATGTGTAGGATGGGGGGGCTGCGGATAGTGGGGATTTTTTTAGTGGGGGAGGATTATTAGGTACTCAGCTATCTCAGGGTTGGGTATAGTACAGAAATTAAGCAGAATAGAAGATAAGGTCTTTCTCTCACTCCTGGCTCCAGGAAGTTGTGCGTTTGCCTGGCTGCTGCAGGATAGAATATGGGACACAAATTCATTGCCCTGATTTAAAGATGTGGGTTGCTAATCTCAAGCAAAGCTTTCCACCATAAATTCCTCTTTTGTAAATTTACCTTCAAGAGTTAATACTCACAACAATTCTTATGTAGCTCATTCTTCCGGCTTCTGCAGGCCTATGGAAAAGTTGCTACACCCAATAAACTGTAGTGTTTCAACAACTTTTGCCTCAGTTTCCCCAACCTTCTTTTGGCCTATTCTGGCCATAGAAGTGTCCTGGCCCTCCAGCCAGGCCACTTTACAGTGCACAGCTCCTTCTGGGGCCACAGACTCCTTGATCAAAGCCCAACAAAAGTCTACACAAATCAGACCTCGCTGGGTTCAACAGACTGTCACCTCAGTGCATGCATGCTTCTGTTACTACTGCTGCTCTCTGGTTCAACTAGTCCCTCAAACCCAGGGGCTGACACACTCCTCCCTTTACTCAGCGTGTCTAACATGCTCCAGCTCATCAGGGCCCTGTCTCAGTCAGGCTTCCAGCTCTCGCTTGGAGAAACCTATCCTGCCTTTTTCCCCTTACTCCCTCTCAGGGTATGGCTACACTGTAATTAGACACCCGCAACTGGTCTATGCCAGCTCTCTTGGGCTAAGGGGCTGTTTAATTGCAGTATAGATGTTCGGGCTCAGGCTGGAGTGGGAGGCTCCCAGAGCTCAGGCTGAAGCCTGAGCCCAAACATCTCCATCACAATTAAATAGCCCCTTAGTCTGAGCCCTGCGAGCTGGAGACAGCTAGCACAGGCCAGCCCCGGGTGTCTAACTGCACTGTAGACATACTCTCAGCCTTCTTTTCAGTTTTTTTCCCAGCGAAAGGGCACTTCCCACCCCCTGCCCTCTGGGTCTTCTTTCCCCAGTTGGGCTCACCCAACTCTTTTTGGAGTCAAACCCTCCTCTCCCCCAAGCTGGGCTTTATTTCTAATTAGTGCTGGCCCACCCTCCAGGCATATGCAGGCTAGTTAATCAGCTTCTCAGGCCCATATTAAGCCTGTCACAACCTGTGTGAAGTAAACACCCCATCACAAGGCCCTATGACATCAGGCAAAGCTTTGTTAATGTTTTCAGGATGATCCATCTTCCACTAAAGCTGTTTGTCTCGAGGCTTTGGCCTTGGCTCAAACGAAAAATGCCACTGAAAAACTTTGAAGAGCAGACTCTCCATTTCCTCTCATAATCCACTAACCGAATTTGGGCCTGATTTATCCCTGGCTAATCTCTTGCGAAGCCAGTGGATAAACCTGGCCCAATAAATCTATCTTTATGATAACAAGAAGTGGCCTTGACCTAGTTTTAATGTGCTTGTCTTCTGTTGATGCAAAGAAAACAAAATTCAGATTTTCAAATCGGAGCCTCTGTGGGTGGTGGTTGGATGTTCAGCATTGAAATACGTTTCATAGAGAACCTCCATCTTCCCTGACCCATATATTGTGCTCATTTATTAGGAGTCAGATGAATACTGACTCTTCTACTACAACTGTAACAAAGTAAATCAGTGGTTTCCAACCTTTTTACGCCCAAGATCACTTTTTTAATCTAAGGACAACCCAGGATCTACCCCGCCCCTTCCCCGAGGCCCCAACCCATCCCCAAAGCCCCACCTTGTTAACTCCATCCCCCCACTCTCCGTCGCTCGCTCTCCCCCACCCTTCCTCATGTTCACCAGGCTGGGGCAGAGGGTTGGGGTTCGGGAGGGGGTGGGAGGGTGCAAGCTCTAGGAGGGAATTTGGGTGCAGGAGGGGGCTCTGGGTTTGGGCAAAGTGTTGGGGTGCAGGAAGGGGTACAGGTTGCTGGCTTTGGGAAAGGGGTCAGGGCTGGGACTTGGGGTGCAGGAGAGGGTATGGGGTGCTGGCTCCAGGAGTCTCCCGGTTGGTGGCGGGCGCAGTGAGGCTAAGACAGGCTCCCTCCCTACCCCAGCCCGACACTGCTCTCGGAAGGAGCCAACATGCCCTCGTGGCCCCTGGGGTAGGGGGGCGGGTGGCAAATGGCTCTGCGTGCTGCTCCTCTCTGCAAGCACCACCCTCGCAGCTCTCCCGGCCAATGGGAGCTGCAGGGATGGTGCTTGCTGGCAGGAGCAGAGCACGGAGGGAGACCTCTGCCCTCCCGCCCCCCGGGGCTGCAGTGGCCACTTCCGGGAGTGGTGTGGGGATAGGCAGGGAGTCTGCCTTAGCAGCAGCCAGGCTCCACTGCTGCCGGAGATTGCGATCAACTGGTTGGTGACCACTGATGTAAGTGACTGAACCACACACAGCTGTTAATGAGTGACACATTACGGCATATTGCTCAATATTCCGTGGCTCCCAGAAGCAGCAGCATGGCCCCACTCCGGCACTCCAGCTGGGGAGCAGGGTCGGGGGCAGCTCCACGTGGCTCCCGGAAGCAGCTGCATGGGCCCCCTCTGGTTCCTATGCACTCCAATAGCCCCCTCTGGCATTCCAGTGGGAGCTGCAGGAGTGGTGCCTGCGGACAGGGCAGCATGCAGAGCTGCCTGGCCGCACCTCCACGTAGGAGCCAGACAAGGGACATGCCACTGCTTCTGGGAGCTGCTTGAGGTAAGCTCCACTTGGAACCTGCACCCCTGAACCTCTCCCCACCCCCACCCCCTGCCCCAGGCCTGATCCCCCTCCAAACTCCTCAGTCCCAGCCTGGAGCACTCTCCTGCACCCCAAACTCCTCATCCCTAGCCCCACCCCAGAGCCTACACCCCAAGCCGGAGCCTGCACCCCTTCCCACGCCGCAACCCCCTGCCCCACCCCTGATTACCCTCCCGCCCTCCAAACTATTCAGTCCCAGCCCAGAGCAGCCTCCTACACCCCAAACTCCTCATCCCCTGCCTCACCCCAGAGCCTGCACCCCAAGCCAGAGCCCTCACCTCCCCGCCTCAGCCCAGAGCCTCCTCCTGCACCCTGAACTCCTCATTTCCGGTCCCACCTCAGAGCCAGCACCCGAACCAAAGCCCACACCCACTCCCGCTCCCCAACCCCAATTTTGTGAAAATTCATGGCCCGCTATACAATTTCAATTGCCAGATGTGGCCCTCAGGCCAAAAAGTTTGCCCAACCCTGGAGTAAGCCCATGAAATTCGCCCCCTCCCTCAAAGTGGAGAGAGATATGCAACAGCTTTTTGCTTCCCAGTTATGTATTCCACACACTGGGTTCCACACACTGGGTTCCCTAACTTCAGATTCAGAAATGATACCTGCATACAAGTAGGATAATCATATTCAGTAAATCACAAGCTTTCCAATGATACCTCACATGCCTTATCCTGCACAAAGTAGATCCTAATTATGCCATACTCACATCATAACAATATCTCAATGAAGAATATGGGGGCATAGTGGCACAATGAAATTTCATATAGAATATGGGGTTTTGTGCTGCACCAATTGGTTGTGTTCTCTGGTGTAAGGTTTCAATATGATCATAAGCAATTTACTGATTAGCAAGAGACTTTTCCAATCTTCTCATTGTTTACATTACTTACAAGGGAATCTTATGAGTTTTAATAACTGAATTAAAAACTGACTATTTCCACGCATGCTAGGGCCTCTGTAGAAACAGAACTGAGCATTACAGTAAAATAATCTCAGTGAGATGAAAGCATTAGTTCTGAAACCAACTTATAAGAAAAGGGCAATGTACAGCCATCCATATCAAGCTTAAACCAGAAATTGGCATTTGTAGCAATATTAGTTTAATTGCTAATTGAAAGGGTGACTGCTTTCCATACCTCAAGGCAGAAACTCTCTGGACAGTTTCTCGCCACTCTTCTGCTACCTCAAATAAATCCCATGAATGAAAACCTACTTGTACCAAAAATGTCCACACTGATCATTCTTCCAAACACAGTTGGCAGACATAGTTGCATCTTACCAGTCTGCTAATTAGCTGGAAAACAATTCAAGTGGGCTCCCAGACTCATGAAATGATAGTAGAAAGATGGGACATTCTTAGTCCCTCTTTGGGAGGGTTTCCTGCAGAAGTTTAGCATCGCGGGTTATCTTCCAGTAATGCTTACAGGTGGGTCAGCTCTGTCAAACCAGTTCTCAATAGCCCAGATAAACAGGAGCCTGAGTTTCATATGGTCTCAGAAGGTAACCAGCTCATCATATGGAAAAATATCAGACACCTCAGTCTCTTTGGACTTGATTCAGGTCTCATTTCCACTGGCTTCAGAGGTGTTAATCTGGATTTAGATAAGGACTTTTCAAAACAGGAGTCTCTAAACAAATTATTTAAGGCCGCTTTGTCCAAGAATAGTAAATGGCAAGACCTATGGGTTAGTTACAGTAGCTGGACTCAAGTTATGTGTTTTCCTTTTACAGTTAGGACTTGTGTGATCTCTCATTTCCCAAGCCTTCATGATTCTACATTTATGGCCAACATTATGTGTCCACTTTAACTATGTGAGGCAATACAATAAAGAATATATGAGTGAATATGATAGATACCCCTTTGTATATTACACTGAGACCTGGATTATCCAAACTTATGTTATATGAAACTACCTGTTATCTGAAATGGAGTCATGTTCCCTGAGAACAATGAATTACATTGATGACTGTGTATGCTCTCAGAATGTGTTGTGTGTGTCCTCTCCTCACCCCCTGACCCCCTGCACAAATATTTAACTTAAAAATTAGTTGTTTCAGTCATTATATCTATGCACTATAAGATAAACTCTAAACGTGCTCTATCCTGCCTGGAGCTGAGCACTCTCAGCTCACAGCACTGAGCCCTACACATTATAATGAATGCAAGATACATAAGTTAACACCTGGGCACAGAAAACAAAGACCAGCTCAGTCCAGCATATGCCAGAGTTGCCTGAGAACAGTCGCTGCCTGTTCAAACATGCAGGCCACAGACATGCAAAGAAAGTAAAGCCGGCCAAAACGAGAACCGTGAAAAGGAAAAGGCTCTATATTAATCCTCATCTCGAACTGAGAGTCTGTTTTGCACAAGCTGAAATTCAATTTGTAAGTGTTAATCAAATTGTTCACCTTGCTTCATAGGAAAGAAGCACCCTGAGCATTCGCTGATAAAGAGTGTGGGATTTGAATGCAGAGGACAGACAGCTTTATAGGAGGAGAGCTGCGCTAACAGGCAGCCTTTACATTAGAATGCACGCGAAAGCACTGAGACGCTGCGGATCCACTCATGAACGGGTGTCTTCGAAACCTCAAGGCCTATCTAGGCACTCAACCTCTTTCCAGCTGTACGTGCTTGTTGCTTTAAGGAGATGCACACAGAGGGCTGCAGTAACTGATGTCCTCGCCCTAGTCACCCCACAGGTGGCAGTAAAGCATGCTCCCCAACAAATATGCCTCATCTGGAAAGCTCATCTTCAGATATGGAGGGTAGATGCCCCTTCCTTGGCCACTCACTCCTGCAATTGCTCTTTCAGGTCTGGTACAGGTAGCTGAATAAGAGGGGAAATGGATGGACTCATGTTCAGGTCAGCCAGTCAGTTTATAGTGAGTAAACAGAATAATAAAATGGTTCCCAGCAGCAAGTCATTGATGTTGATTCCACCAGGGAGAATTCCACCAGGGTTCTTTGATTTCAGTAGCACACTCTAGTTCTTTCCTTTGAGAATACAGGTTTGGTTGCTAAAGGTAACAGTGGTGACACCATAGCCTTCTGTAAATGGACTTTCAGCTGGGGGGACTGAACAACCTTAGAATTTATCTTTGCCTTTCCTGCTCTTATAGAAGCCATATGACTTTCCATACTTGTTACTCATTTCCCTTGACAAGGCTCCATCCTGAGTTGCTGAAATCTAAATATGCCAAAAGCTGAGCTAATTCACCCTTGTCAGGATGTCCTAAATGGCAACCGTTCGCATGACTCCTCCCAATTCCTGACTTTCTTCCCAGGTGTCCTCCCCACAAACACAATCTCATGCTGTTTTTAGCCTCTCAGCTGCAGAGCCTGCATCTCTTCTCCCTGGCTAGTAGCACTCAGCTGTACTTTGCGGCAGCTGGATGATAAGGTGCTGTAACACTTTACCCTTTGTCTCTGTTTCTATGACAAACATTTTGGACCCTGTCCTTCCCCTCAGTAAAACCCAACACCAGTAAATGAGCGAACGATTGGCTGGTCCTTAATGAAACTGAAAGCAGTTCTCATTTACAGTACAGCCATGAGGCCAGTCACTATGAGTGTGGTTTCTTGTCACACACTGACGCAGCTGCTTCTGGGTAACTTATGCTGGACATATTTCCCACGTTCTTGTTTGGACACTATCACGCTTATTACAAGAAGGATGAATTTGTGGTCAAGGCACAGGATTGGGTGTCAAGAGATCTGGGTTTTTCCCTGGCTCTCTGGCCACCTTCCTGTGGGATCCTGGTCAAGTCACTTAAATTTTCTGTACTATCTCACAGGTGTATTGTGAAGGGACAGATTGTGTCTTGGCCATCCTCTAGAGCTGAAGCAATACCCCTCCCCTCCTCCCCCACCCCCGCAAATATCAATCACAGTGCCCAGTGTCCTGCCCCCCGCAACACAGACTGCTCTCTCCTAGCACCACCTCCATAATGCAAGCCACTCCAAAGGCGACAGATAGTAGGTGTGGCCTTTGCACTCCCCCATGTGCTAACCAGCCATGGAGAGAGAATCACACTGCACCAGTATGGGGGTATCTACCCAGACCCTCAACAAGCTCTTTACCCCAACCCTCTTTTCAAGCCCTATACACTGGCTGCTGTGCAGTATATTCAGACACTTGGTATGTTTTACAGGAACATTTCCCACACAAACCTAATCTATGTTTGGCTGCCAATTTCTGGTGCCCTCCCCTCTTCAGTTATGGACAACAAAGCAACTCTGAAAACAATGAATAGGCTCTCAAGCCTCCCCTCTTCTTTTCAAGCCAATGCACCCTTTCCCCAGAAGACCTTGGTAATATATTGTCAGCACATCACTATGGAAACTCCAGGAAGACTTGGACTCCTTTCCAGAGTACTACCAACCCCCCTCACCCCTTCCCAGGCATGTGCCTTCCTGGCACGAATAAGCCCTTAATGTTTGTAAAATACTTCACAAATAAAGGCTGCCTCAGCAGGGTATTATTATGACTCCAGACTCCAGCCTTTGCTATTTTGACTCCATCCAATCATTCACAAGTAACAGCTGGCAATTCTTGGTCGCAGTCATGCTTGCAGTTTACAAAATGCTGTGAGAACTATGGCAGAAAAAAACATTCAAGACATTCAAAGCCACAGCTTTGTGCCCCCAACGCTCCACTTCCTGCTTGGCACTAGCCTTCCAGGAATCTTGATAACCGGCCTGCTCAAATGTGGCCCAGTTCGGTAATCAAGTGGTGTTAATCATTCTGCCTCTCTTTTGGCAGAGGAAATGCCTTAGTACTCATCCCAACAATAAATAAAGCAAGAAAAAAAGATAATTAGGGTCAGAGATCCAAGGGAGATGCAAATTAGCCTCCCTGTGAAAAGACCTGTATAGATCCTGGGATTATGTGTACTTATTACTACCATTAAATGTGGCATATTAAGAGGTTGCTGTTGCCAAAAATGCTCTTCTTACTCTCTCTCTCTTTCCCTGGCTTTGCTGGGCTAGTTCTTGAACTAAAGGTCAGAGAAAAAAAGAGGGAGAAAGCATTATATTTATTAACCACTCTTGGCTATTGGAAAGGCTGCCACATATATCCATGGAACATGCAATACACTGAAATACATCTTGGGAAAGTTTCCTACACAAAAAATCACAAGTAAAACTCCACAGTTCAGCATTTCTCGGTCTCTCCTGGCTGGTCTCTCTCACCTTTGCACAGATGTTTCCCTGCACTGTCTAGCTATTGTTCTTCCATTGTCTTCACAGCCATCTCTGCTGCTTCCTCATGCGGCCTTCTCTCTTTGTATTATCATGTTTGACCCTTTGCATGATCCATAATTAAATAAAGGCCAAACTGCACCCTTGATGCAGGATGCAGGACATTAGTCATCAAATAGAGGATGCCCCTTAAAATAGGGATTGGTGGTTACCCTGACGTGAAAAAGTCATTGAAAAGCCAGAATACAGCCAGTGTAATTTTGTACTCTAAAGCACAGTTTTATAGTGAGGTCTCAGATGCAGGAAGTTAGAAACTTGGGGTCAATTAGCAGGCACACAGGTTTTACTAGGGAGTTCCAGTTGCAAGTTAAGGTCCTACTTCAGTAAGCACTCAATCACATGCTTAGTTCCTATTGACTTCAATAGGATTAAACCAAATGCTTAACGTTAAGCACGTGCTTAAGTGTTTTTCTAAGTCTATCCCTACCTGCAGATCTGGTCCCATCCTCTTGAATGTGCCCATAGCTGATTTGCAATTCTGGGGTCTATTCTCTGAGATGGGGGTGACCCTGCTGATCATTTCAGTGGAGGTTTGGTCCTGGTTTCAATATGGCTGGCTAGTCAACTGGTGATTTCCCCCTGCAACATTCTCACATGAACCTAATGGAACTCTGAGCCGATCTGCTGCTGGGCGGGGTGCTGGCACAGTGCCACTTCTGAATTGGGTCCATTCTGGCACCCATTGTAGTCTGAGATATCCACATCCCCAAGTGCCAATCCTGCACCTCAAACAAAGATTTCCTTTCCCATCAGGGTGTTGAGATAGCAGCAGTTTTGAGTGTGGTAGGGAAAGATCTTCTGGAGATAGGCCAGTTGCACGTACTCAGGAATCATGGTAGAACAAAGCATTGCAGTGTATGTTTGCTAGCGTTCAAACAACATCCGTTCTTTATCTCTCTGTGTTATCCTCAGGAGAGTGATATCATTCATGGTCACCTGGTTGAAATAGGGGGCTTTTCTTAAGGGGACTTTCAGAGGTGCCCGTTCCTGCTGGGCTGTTTGCCTGTGGCTGAACAGAAATGTTCCCTGCTGTTAGCCCCGGGGAGGGGCGAGGGATGAGGAGCCAGCCACGCGGTGCGGGGAGGCAAAATGCAACCTTGGAACGAAAGCATATGTGCTATGTATGTAATGTTAACAGCAAGGTTTACCGTGAAAGAGTATGCCCATTGTTCTATAAAATGTGTCTTTTTAAATACCACTGTCCCTTTTTTTTTCCCTCCACCAGCTGCATGTGTTTCAAGGATCACAGGATCTTCTCCTTCCCAGAGGCTAGCGAAGATTAGAAGGCGAAAAAAACGCACTCGCGATGAAATGTTCTCTGAGCTCATGCTGTCCTCCCACACTGACAGAGCACAGACGAATGCGTGGAGGCAGACAATGTCAGAGTGCAGGAAAGCACAAAATGACTGGGAGGAGAGGTGGCAGGCTGAAGAGAGTAAGTAAGTGGCGGGCAGAAGAGAGGGCTGAAGCTGAAAGGTGGCGGCAGTGTGATGAGAGGAGGCAGGATTCAATGCTGAGGCTGCTGGAGGATCAAACTAATATGCTCCAGCATATGGTTGAGCTGCAGGAAAGGCAGCAGGAGCACAGACCGCAGCTACAGCCCGTGTAACCAACCACCCTCCTCCCCAAGTTCCATAGCCTCCTCACCCAGACGCCCAAGAACGTGGTGGGGGGGCCTTTGGCCACCCAGCCACTCCACCCCAGAGGATTGCCCAAGCAACAGAAGGCTGGCATTCAATAAGTTCTAAAGTTTTAAACTTTTAAAGTGCTGTGTGGTCTTGTCCTTCCCTCCTCCACCACCCCTCCTGGTGCTTCTCTCCTCCACCACCCCTCCTGGGCTACCTTGGTAGTTATCCCCCTATTTGTGTGATGAATTAATAAAGAATGCATGAATGTGAAGCAACAATGACTTTATTGCCTCTGTAAGCGGTGATCGAAGGGAGGAGGGGAGGGTGGTAGCTTACAGGGAAGTAGAGTGAACCAAGGGGTGGGGGGTTTCATCAAGGAGAAACAAACAGAACGTTCACACCGTAGCCTGGCCAGTCATGAAACTGGTTTTCAAAGCTTCTCTGATGCACACCGCACCCTCCTGTGCTCTTCTAACTGCCCTGGTGTCTGGCTGTGCATAACCAGCAGCCAGACGATTTGCCTCAACCTCCCACCCCGCCATAAACATCTACCCCTTACTCTCACAGATATTGTGGAGCACACAGCAAGCAGTAATAACAGTGGGAATATTGGTTTTGCTGAGGTCTAACCACATCAGTAAACTGCGCCAGCATGCTTTTAAACTTCCAAATGCACATTCTACCACGATTCTGGACTTGCTCAGCCTGTAGTTGAACAGCTCCTGACTACTGTCCAGGCTGTCTGTGTATGGCTTCATGAGCCATGGCATTAAGGGGTAGGCTGGGTCCCCAAGGATAACTATAGGCATTTCAACATCTCCAATGGTTATTTTCTGGTCTGGGAATAAAGTCCCTTCCTGCCCCTTTTGAAACAGACCAGAGTTCCTGAAGATGCGAGCGTCAGGTACTTTTCCCGGCCACCCCAAGTTGATGTTGGTGAAACGTCCCTTGTGAGCCACCAGAGCTTGCAGCACTATTGAAAAGTACCCCTTGCAGTTTATGTACTCGCCGGCTTGGTGCTCCAGTGCCAAGATAGGGATATGGCTTCCGTCTATGGCCCCACCACAGTTAGGGAATCCCATCGCAGCAAAGCCATCCACTGTGACCTGCACATTTCCTAGGGTCACTACCCTTGATATCAGCAGATCTTTGATTGCGTTGGCTACTTGCATCACAGCAGCCCCCACAGTAGATTTGCCCACTCCAAATTGATTCCCGACTGACCGGTAGCTGTCTGGCGTTGCAAGCTTCTACAGGGCTATTGCCACTCGCTTCTCAACTGTGAGGGCTGCTCTCATCTTGGTATTCTTGCGCCTCAGGGCAGGGGAAAGCAAGTCACAAGGTTCCATGAAAGTGCCCTTACGCATGCGAAAGTTTCGCAGCCACTGGGAATCGTCCCAGACCTGCAACACTATGTTGTCCTACCAGTCTGTGCTTGTTTCCTGAGCCCAGAATCGGCATTCCATCGCATGAACCTGCCCCATTATCACCATGATGCCCACATTGCCAGGACCCGTGCTTTGAGAGAAGTCTGTGTCCACGTCCTCATCACTCTCGTCACCGCGCTGATCTCACGTACTCGCCCGGTTTCGCTTTGCCAGGTTCTGGTGCTGCATATACTGCTGAATAATGTGCGTGGTGTTTAATGTGCTCCTAATTGCCAAAGTGATCTGAGCGGGCTCCATGCTTGCCGTGGTATGGCATCTGCACAGAAAAAAGGCGCGGAACGATTGTCTGCCGTTGCCCTGACGGAGGGAGGGGCGACTGATGACATGGCTTACAGGTTGGCTTACAGGGAATTAAAATCAACAAAGAGGGTGGCTTTGTGAGAAACTGAATGGCCCCCTCAAGGATAGAACTTAAAACCTCAAGGATAGAACTCAAAAATGGGTTTAGCAGGCCGTTGATTTCACGGAGGGAGGGAGGAGAAAATGAATACAAAACAAATCTGGTCTATTTCTTGTTTTGATCCACTTCATCTATCTTTATACATCTTGCTGGCAGCAGACTGTGCAGTATGACCGCTAGCCATCGTCATCTTCTGGGTGCTCGGCAGAAGACGGTGCAGTATGACTGCTGGTCATCATCTTCTGCTGGCTGCTGATTAAAAGACAGTGCACTGCCGGTAGGACTCAATCGCCATGAGACACAACTTAAAAGGGAAATGACCTGGCTGAGTCACGCCCATGTTTGCCCAGGCACCCCGACCTCATTGGGGTCAGTTAAAAGAGCACCCAGGACTACGTCGACAACGGCTACCAGTCATATTGCACTGTCTGCTGCCAAAAGGCAATAAACTGCTGATGTGTAGCAATGCAGTACCACGTCTGCCAGCACCCAGGAGACATACAGTGACGGTTAGCTGAGCGGGCTCCATGCTTGCCGTGGTATGGCGTCTGCACAGGTAACTCAAGAAAAAAGATGCAAAACAATTGTCTGCCCTTGCTTTCAGGGAAGGAGGGAGGGAAGAGGGGGCCTGATGATATGTAATGATGATATGGGTTTTAGATGGGGTAAGATCCAAGTTACCTGGGAAAGAATTTTCTGTAGTATCTGGCTGATGAATCTTGCCCATATGCTCAGGGTTTAGCTGATCGCCATATTTGGGGTCGGGAAGGAATTTTCCTCCAGGGCAGATTGGAAGAGGCCCTGGAGGTTTTTCGCCTTCCTCTGTAGCATGGGGCACGGGTCACTTGCTGGAGGATTCTCTGCTCCTTGAGGTCTTTAAACTACAATTTGAGGACTTCAATAGCACAGATATAGGTGTGAGGTTTTTTTTTGTAGGAGTGGTGGGTGAAATTCTGTGGCCTGCGTTGTGCAGGAGGTCAGACTAGATGATCATAATGGTCCCTTCTGACCTAAATATCTATGAATCTATGAATCTATGTACCCAGAACCACCCGCCACAATGTTTTAGCCCCATCAGGCATTGGGATTTCTACCCAGAATTCAAATGGGCGGCAGAGACTGCGGGAACTGTGGGATAGCCACCCACAGTGCAACACTCCAGAAGTCGACGATTGCCTCGGTACTGTGGACACACTCGGCTGACTACATGCACTTAGAGCATTTGTGTGAGGACACACACAATCAACTGTATAAAAACGCTTTCTACAAAACCAACTTCTATAAATTCGACCTAATTTCATAGTATAGACATACCCTCAGGTGCTCATTCTGCTCTCATACTGGTGTAAATCAGGATTAACTCCATTTAAGTCAATGTAGCTATCCTGTGTAAAACTAGTGTGAATCAGAATCAGGCCACCTGAGGACACACTGGGTGGCCTAGCCTGTTAGTCATCATTACTCACAACTGTACATACAGAACAAAAAGCCTGATTGAAACACAAGAAAATAAATGCTTCAAGCTAGAATTTATGAGAAATGGGTCGTGTAATGGGAAACAATTCTTTTACCCATAGTCCACAAGTTACTAAATAACATAAAGTTTGCCCCTTTCCAAGAGGCTTTGCCAGTCACTTTTCAACATGGCGACTACAAATATATTACTGTAATGTCGTTATTTGGCCCATGGGAGCTAACGGGCAGTTCCTGGAATTTTCTTGTTTGGGAAATATTTTTTATGAGGTCTGGATTTGGGTCTGAGTCAATGTAGGGAAGTGTAGGAAAAACAAGGCAGTCACAGGCACTGTCTGCACTCACACAATAACCATGTTCTAAAACTGTGTCCCACGGGGATCTGTAGAAAAAAGTGTGACTAGGTCTTGTGTAGTGTCAATCACACTGCACTGGAAGGAAAGATAGCTGAGCAGAACTTTCAGCCATTCTTGGTCTCAATAATCTAGAATGGTAACTGGTTCTCAAACCATGATCCATGAACCACCAGCATTTGTCTGCTAGATTAAGGAGCCCTTTACTATCAGAAATCTTATCCCCATGTAGATACCTATCATTTTGTAAAGGGATCTTGTAGATACCTACATTTTGTATACTGCTCAGTACAACAAAAATAAGGCTACTCACAGGCGAGAAAGCTGAGAACTTGCTGCTTTATATAAATACATCACAACAAAGTGGGGAGAAACAGCCACTAGCTAAACATGAAGAAAGGAAGGGGTGGAGCATAGTTCCAACACATAATACGCTGAGTATTGATGATCACTTTACTACATGTAGACTGTGATCAAGTCACTTCTGTCTTAGAATCATAGAATATCAGATTTGGAAGGGACCTCAGGAGGTCATCTAGTCCAAACCCCTGCTCACAGCAGGACCAATCTGCAATTTTTGCCCCAGATCCCTAAATGGCCCCCTCAAGGATTGAACTCACAACCCTGGGTTTAGCAGGCCAATGCTCAAACCACTGAGCTATCCACTTCTGTTCTCTTCTCTTTTGTATGAGAATTTTGTGACCCGACAAATGTTGCCATGAATGTCCTGGGTTTTGATTTTGAAAGAAAGAAAGAAGAATCTACCTGAATAGCAGAAGCTGTCTTGTTGACAGGAGCAATAGTGGTGGGCAGGGAGTGGTGGGAGAGAATAATACACTAGAAATAAAACTTTGCTTACCTCACTGTAATGACACAAATTATTCCTCCTTATCTTAATTTATGCAAAGTATATAGTTAAGAAGGTTACACAGGCTGTTTCTGTGGAACCAGCCCTCAAGACTGAAAGAAAAGAATCTGCTTTCTAGTTTGCAAAAAGAAAAGGAGTACTTGTGGCACCTTAGAGACTAACCAATTTATTTGAGCATGAGCTTTCGTGAGCTACAATATCCGATGAAGTGAGCTGTAGCTCACGAAAGCTTATGCTCAAATAAATTGGTTAGTCTCTAAGGTGCCACAAGTACTCCTTTTCTTTTTGCGAATACAGACTAACATAGCTGTTACTCTGAAACCTTTCTAGTTTGAAAACTCGAGAAAATGGAATTTGTCACAGTTAAGTTCCATAATTTTAGAGAAGTTAAACAGTGGTGAAACCATCAGCTTACTGTTAAGAGCTGATGTAAAGAGCTGCAGAGAGGAAGCCCTTCCCAATGCACAGCAACTAGTTTTTTGGGTCCTACAAAACTTAGGGACTGTGCTACAATTCTTGAGTGCCACCTACTGGCACTTTATCGGGTAATTATTTACATAGAGACAGGTTTCAGAGTAACAACCGATGCATCCGATGAAGTGAGCTGTAGCTCACGAAAGCTCATGCTCAAATAAATTGGTTAGTCTCTAAGGTGCCACAAGTCCTCCTTTTCTATTTACATAGATACAGACATCGCTCAGGACACTAATTCACCCAAGCACATTTAAAGGAAAGTTGTAGAACTTACAAATGATTTGGGTGTGTAGGCGGCTATGAAGCTGGTGCAGCTTTTTCTTTGCACCACACCTTTACGTTTATAAGTTGTCTACCTCGATGCAAAGATCAGGTGTCATTTTCAGAGTTGTCGTAACAAGTAATGGAGAAGACTGCCTTTTGTTCTTCCTTGTTGCTTTTCCTTAACCTAAAATGGAAATCATTGTAGACACAGTATGTGTTTGTTTCTTCACACAATGACAAAATGTCCAAAACTTTCATATAGCAGGGGTGGCCAACCTAAGCTTGAGAAGGAGCCAGAACTTACCAATGTGCATTGCCAAAGAGCCACAGTAATATATCAACAGCCCCCAGTCAGCTTCCTCCCCACCCCCAGTGTCTCCCACCTGCCAGCAGCACTGCCAATCAGCACCTAACCCTCCATCCCTGCACTTCCCGCCCACCGCGATCAGCTGTTTTGTGGTGTGCAGGAGGCTTGGGTGGGGAGTGGGAGGAGGAGGAGCAAGGGCACAGCAGAGTCAGGGGAAGGGGCGGGGGCCTTGGGGGGAAAAGTGGAGTGGGGGTGGGGCCTGGGGCAGAGCCAGGGGTTGAGCAGGTTGCACCCTGTAGCACATTGGAAAGTTGGCACCTGTAGCTCCAGCCCCGGAGTGGAAACCTATGCAAGGAGCCACATATTAACCTCTGAAGAGCCGCATGTGGGTCCGGAGCCACAGGTTGGCCACACCTGTCATATAGAGTCTGATTTTTTCACCATCTAAGGGGTGAATAAAGCCTTACTGGTAAGTATTATTTAGATGGGAACCTGTCAAGAGAGAAAAGAGACCTGTTGAAATACTGAAACAGAGAAAGATATTTCTATAAAGTGCTCTGAAATTTCTCTCTGTAATATACACATAATTCTTTAGCTAAGCGTCCTGTCCCTCATAGTGTTGAGTGACTGCATCGAATCAGGCCCTATAGTTTTGTGACTAGTCACTCCAGTTTCATTTTATTGGATGTCATTTAGAATCCAGAGACCTTTTCCCATCAGATTATAACAATTATGAAATCAGTCAAATTTAGAGCCTGAAATCTGTCACGTATATGATAACTGATGTTCCCAGAGAGGATATAAATCTCTTGTTGAAGTTTCTACTATGTCACAAACCACAGAAACACAACAGGAGCAATTTCTAACCATCAGCAAGAATCCAAGAGGGAATCAGATCTATGTGCACTAGCATGTTAATGTTTGTTATTTGCAATGATACAGCTATACTCCCTATTATTCTTGAGGATACTTTTTGTCACAAGATTTTGTTTCAGCATACTTTTTTTTTAAACAAAAATAATTTGTAGATAGAGAGAATTCGCTCTGATATTTGAGTTCTGTGTAAGCTCAAAAGCTTGTCTCGCTCACCAACAGAAGTCCAATAAAAGTTATTACCTCACCTACCTTGTGTCTCTGATATTTCAGTCACCCTGGTTTGGTGCATTTCCAGTTTGACAAAAGAAAAGTCAGAACAGGGAGTCTAGAAACAATAGCTAATAAAGAAACCATTAATGCAACATTAAGGCTAAGAAATCAAGCTCTTGGGAGTCCAGAAATGAGGTCCTTAACCATCACTTTACATCCTCAGCTGGTGTAAATTGGCATAGCTCCATTGACATCAATGGAGTTATGGTGATTTACTCCAGCAAAGGATCAGCTACTGAAAGCTCAAACTGAAATTTGTCCTCTGCCTTAAAACACAGCATCATTTAAGCTTCAAATCAGCATCTATAGGGCCCAATCAAGTAGAATTACAGGCCATCCTGCTTTGCTGTGTTGTTTTGAGGATTAATTCATTAATGTTGGTAAAATGCTCTGAGATCCTCAGAGAAATTAACTGAGAAGCATGCTTTAGATACCCCAGTATTTAGTAGTCTGGAGAGGAATTCAAAACTACTGATCAAAATCTCAGGTACTAGACTTGGCTACATTGAAACCTGCAATGAAACAGTCCCCAGCCTATGGCCTGGGTATGAGTCCTTTTCACAAAGCAGTCAGTGGCCTCTCCCAGGACCTGGATTTGTTATTCTGCTGTTAGCATTCCTTGTGCCGACATACAACTAATTTCAGGGATCAGGCCTGGAGTGGGCTTTGGAAATGGCTCTTCTGGAGTGAAATCCTGGCTCCACTGAGAACAGTGCATGTTTTGACCTCGACTTCAACAAAGCCAGGATTTCACATCAAGCGCCTTCCTGTGTTTGGAAGAGGAAAAGGGGGTATAAAAAGGCAAAGGTGGCTTCTTCGCTGCAACCAGCAGGATTAACACATAGTTGTATGAAAGATGCTAATTTAGCCGCAAACTAGCCTTATCATCTTCTCAGCCCTTCTTCTCTTTGAAAGTGCTACCAGTGGTCATGCAGCCCCGCAGTCTTTAGTTTGATAGTTTAGGATTAATGGTGGAGTTGGCCAAAAGCAGCAAGCCATTCTGAAAGTTCTCAGTATCAGCAGGAATTCCAGTTTATTGAGTTTATTGAGCCAATTTACTGGATCTTTTAATCTGGCCTCTAAAGCTTGCAATTTTACCCTGAAGGACAGGGGAACATTTGAAAAGCCATTTCACTTCCCTCTCCATAACCATATCTAAGGGAAATGAAAGTTGGCGACAGGAAAAAATGAACAATGGTCAATATCCTCTAAGCCATTCCTTGGAGCTCCAATTTCATAATACTGCAAATCATAGCAGCCTTGAGCTTTATCCACACAAAATTGCTTTGGGTTTGATTCTGACTTCCCTCATGTTGGTAATATGAACTAGGAGTAACTCAATAGTTACACTTGTGCAAACCCTGTGTGAGGGAGATAAGGATCGGACTCTTTGTTCTTAAACTCATTACCAGATTCTTTAGCTAAGTAAAATGATTATTTCCCCCACTATGATGTAGTGAAGGAGACACCAAATAATTGTTTGAGATGCAAAAACCACATCTTAATCCCTGTAAAATCAAAATATCTGTGGAGGTATTTTTAAAAAAGTAATAGCAGGTTTCAGGTTCTTTTAAGGGTCCTATTTCCATTATATTTTCTTTAAATGTCAGGTTGTTGGCAGTAAGTTTAAACATATCCAAGTCTTAACGCAATAGTTTGTGTTTATATATATTTTGACTTGGGAAGGACAATAGGCAGGTTCACAAATGAAGGCGCTACCATCACCATTAATACATTGCCTTTTATACTAGGTAGATGGCATTTCCACCCATTCAAAGTGCTAGCAGCTGCTTATCATGTGTCACCAGCTGCCAGAACACATTATTTCTTAGAGTCAAGGTTCATTGTTGGAAATTCCACTGTGTCAAAACCGCAGCACTGAGAATATTTTCCTTTTGGCTTCTTTAATCGTTTGCTTCTTGTCATCATTATATGCACACTCTTATCTCTCCTATGGGGAACCGGGTGACTCTCTATTAAGGAATTTATCAAAGGCACTTATATTAAAAGAAGAGGGAGTGCTTTGTATTCAGTTCACAGGTATTTGCAAAGCAGCAAGCGACATTCTCAACCTCTTCAGTCTCTACACAAAACATTCATTTAATAAAGGATATAATCATTTACACAGTAAAGAAACGGCATTTGTTAGAAGCAGATAAACATATGGATATAATGCATCTACTGTCCCTTTACATAGAAATGTAATATACTGTGTGTAGGTAAGTTCTGTCTGTAGTGAACATATTTATAATCGAAGAGACATACACCCATAACAGAATTTGCCTTCTCTGGGGAAGGAGAAGTTCAACTACTTGAAGATGTAAGCACGGTACCTTTCAGCATGCAGGTTTCTCACCTCTGATTTTTATTAGGGTAAAGTGTTTCACATGCTTTGTCTTTTTCTTCATCATTTCAGAATAAAACAGCCATGTTCTTAAAGATGAACAGAACTGATTTTAGAATATACATTAGTTTTGGGGGTTCCCATACCCTCAATATGTTGACACCCCACAAATCTCTTTCTCTCATTTTCCCCAGTCTGTATCCTCTATCTATTATCCACCCACATTGGAGCTATCAGATTTTCTCCAATAGGAGGTAGGAGGCAGTGTAGGTTAATGGTTAAGGCACTGGGGCTGGGACTCAGGAGACTGGGGTCAAGCATTATTAACCCCAAGCATTCAGTCAGGCCCCAAATGGGCATGAGATAGGTTTAAAAATCATATGATTTTTAAAATAAGTTTTGGACTCTTTTGATTTGCCTTCTAGCTTCTGAATTTTAGGGTGCACTTGGGTCATGTTCTCAAGCTTTTCTCTGCACCCACAAGGGCCTTCCTTTCTTAAACGAAAGCTGAGATTCACATCTTATCACTTGTCCCCAAGTGCTGGGGCTTTAACTAAAACATCCAATAGCATATTATAATCAAAACCATGAGAATTGGCACCATTGGGTTCCTCCCTAGATGAGATGTTCTACATGAGCTAGGTATTATTAATCTTATTCTTCCCTTCTTCCACATGGTGGCACAGAGGAGTGTTTCCCCTGCCCCCCAGAGAGAATAAATTCCATGTTGCTTTTTGCTTGGCAATGTATTAGTCATTGTACATTTGGGACAGAACCCCTAGTCATTGTACATTTGGGACTATGGCAGCCCCCATCAGCTAAAGGTTTTATAAGTATCACAAGTTTACTCTAGGCATTGTGCAGTATCACCTCTAGCTGACACCATCCCCTGTGGCCTGGTTCTGACCAGCATAACAATGCTGAGGCATCTCCCAGTGTCTGTGTGGCTAAGAGCACAACATTTACTCAGTAGGCACAGGCAATACAGAAATCTTTATTGTTGCTCCTGATCTATTACTGGTTAAAAATAAGGTGGCTAAAACCCACAGAGCAGGATTCCACTAACTTCTGGACTGAAATGTTTATAACAGATAGTTTTACATGTTACATGTAAATAGCATGTTTTCATTAGGGATATTTACCTTGGAGTCAGGAACAAAATGTTCATGTGCTTTTATGTATGCAGTGTAGTTGTAGTCGTGTCGGTCCCAGGATAAGAGAGACACAAGGTGGGAGAGCTAATATCTTTTATTGGACTAACTTCTGTTGGTGACAGAGACAAGACACCTCTTTGTCTCTCTCTCCCTGCCGATTGCATTCTCCACACCCGAGAAGACAAAAGGAAACTGCTGCTGAGCTTTGGGGGAGGGGTCCTGACCTGAAGAGTTTGGTCAGTATTACTGGAAGCATGTGGTGAGAAAGTTTGCTTGAATCAAATACAGTTTGTTAAGTTAGACACTGGAAAGTGATTTATCTTTATTTTTCTTGTAACCATTTCTGACTTTTATGCCTGATTACCTGTACTCACTTATAACTTCTCTCTTTGTAATTAATCAACTTCTTTTATTGTTATCTAATCCAGTGTGTTTAAATTAAAGTGTCTGGGTAACTCTATTTGGGAATAGCAGGCTAGTGTATATTATTCCCTTAAAGGAATAATGGATTTAATATATTTGGACTGTCCCGGAGAGGACTGGGCAGTATTGGACATATATTTCTGGGGGAAAGTCCAGAACCAGGAGTGTGTTGGGGTGGCCCTGCAGTATAACCCAGACTGGTGAAAGCCAGGATGTGACTGGCAGGCTGCAGTTACACAAACACATCTGGGCATAGCCTGCATGCTGGTGGCTGGTTGTGTGGCTAGAAAGCTTGTCTCTCTTGCCATCAGAAGTTGGTTCAAGAAAAGTTATTACCTCACCCTGCTTGTCTCTCTAATGCACTTTTATGGCATTTTTGAAACTCCTGAGGCACATTCCTCTGTCCTGTTCACAGCAGATTCCCTGACTCCTGCTATGGATGGAATGAGAACACCGGCCCAAATGGGAGCAGGGTAGAATCAGTGTTAGCAGAACTTTAAAGACCCAGGCATGTGTGACTTCAGCCAGAGAGCACACACAACTGAGTGCCACTTAACCAAGCAAGCAAAGATCCCAACACCTTCCACCTGTCACTAATCCACAGCACTCTGCAACAGACCAGATGTACATTTGGGGCATAAATAGATAAGCTAATTCATCCTGATTATGCCAGGGCCAGAACAATTACAGTGGTATGGTTGTTTTCCTGAGGGCTAAATCTAGATGTGGTGTAAGTAGATATGACTCCACTGACCACTTGCCTCAGGTCTAAGTGTGAGTTTGTATGTATCAACCCACCACCCAATCACCCAAATGTATCCATTATATATTTTTTCATGTCACTTTTATTTAGTTAATGATTCTGAGAAATGGAGAATTGAAGGACAGAAGCATCTGGCTATTAAGCCACAAAATGGTTCAACAGTCTGTATTAATTCTTACAGGTTCTCCTGTTCCTGAAGATTCTTATTTGGTTCCACACATCTTTCAGGATAAAAATAATAATGGTTTCTGACTTCATTTCGACCAGGGTGTAAGTGAGATCAGAAATCTTCTTCTTTCCCTTATTCCCAGTTAGCTGGGGTCAGGTCACTGGATCCAACTGTGACGCTGTATGGAACCTGGGTGACACATTAGGATATTATGAATACCAATATTGTAAAATTGCAATGAGTCATGCCAGATAGGCCATATAAGATATCTGCAAAAGTGTTATAATTTGTCAGATATGATAATCCTGTTTATGTGCTTGTATCTCCTTTGTATTATGAGTTATAGACATGTATGTATGTCTGCATTTCAAACTTGTGCTATGCTTCTGGGTGACACCCCCAGACGTTTTGGCATCAGCACTGCCTAGCCTGCTTGATGGCCCATTAAGGACCATCAGTTATACAACTGACCCACTGAGAGAAGGCAAGGGATACACCTTATGACCCAGACAGAAAACGCTTCTTCTGGGCAGCTTGAGTTTGAAACAAAGGAAGCACAGGCCACATGGCAAAAGACTATAAAAGGCAGCTGCATCTTCTCCATTTTGTCTTCAATCCTGATTCTTACCTCTGGAGGAACTTTGCTACAAACTGAAGCGCTGAACAAAGGACTGAATGACCCATCCAAGCTGCGGATGTATTCCAGAGGGACTTTCAAGCCAGAAAACTCACCAGTACTGCTAGGAACCTGATATATGGACTTTGAAGTCTTTGTATGTATGTGACCGTTTTACCATTTAACTTTTCTCTTCTTGTTCTTTCTTTTTTCTTTATAATAAACCTTTAGTTATAGACACTAAAGGATTGGCTGGCAGCGTGGTATTTTGGGTAAGATCCAAACCTCTACTGATCTGGTAATGTGGCTGACCCTTTTGGGTCAGAAGAACATTTTTATATGTGAGCAGAGTTTTTTTAAATAACTTCTCATTGTACTGGAACTAGGTGCTGACTGGGAGCCAGAGAACTGGAATGCATAAAGGTGGCTGTATGATTTCTTTTTTGCTTCTTGATAACCATGGTGGGGAATCAGAAGCACAGTTTGTGACTGGTCAGAGAGTTTAACTTCAGTGTTAACCACCAGTCTTGGGAGCATCTGCTCTCCCCTTTGCAGCCTGCCCTGACATTGGCATTTCCAGTGAGGGCTGCCCTAGGCACCATGAGTGACACCATCTTTTCCAGGCTTGTTGTCCAACACCAGTTCCATATCCTCTCCATCCTCCCACACACAGTCTATCCACTGTTTTCTTGGCTGTCCTCTTGTTCTCCACCCACACAAACTGTATTCTCAAACAGGAATCCCTTCATCTATCCTTCACACATGCCCACACCATCTCAGCCTCCTTTCTTGCAGCTTCTCTCTGATTCTGATGACCTTAGTCTCACTCCTGATTTCATCATTCCACAAGCGGTCCAGCAATTTTATCTCCCCTGACTGCCCTCAGACATCTTATTTCAATGGATTCCAGTCTTCTCAAGTGCCTCTCTTTGATTGACCATGTCTCTGATCCGTACAGAAGAGCTGGTCTTATCGTGATTTAGTATAGTTGTCCCTTAAGTAGTCTGGGCATCTGTTTATCATAAATCACTCCACTTACCTTGCACTTGATTTTCCCCACACTCAGCAGCCTTGCTTACTCTTTTCTGTTGATTTCTCCATTTGCTGTTAACCAGTCCCTACTTAAATGCAGAAACCTGATTTAGGCACAAGTTCTCAATGTTGATATTCATCTGTCTTGGTTCCGTGCATGTCACCTACATGACTTCAGTCTTTTCTTTATTCATTTTGAGTCCACAGTTTGTTAGTTCCCTGTTCCAGGCATCAGTCGCGTGGACCAAAGCTTCCTCGCTATTGGCCATTAATGCAATATTGTCTGAATAGATCTACTATTTACCATCTTCCATTTGGGTTTGCTTACTCATGAAGTCCATCACAATTATGATTAGTAATGGACTAAGTGCTGATCCCTGGTGGGGCCCAACCTTCACCTTGAAACTTTCACCTTGAAAGGGCATCTGCACTTTTGTCATAGAACCACCAGACAACCCATCACCATCTGGACAAGGGCCTCTGGTACCCCCATAGAATCATAGCAGAGGCAGTCACCTAGGTACTTTGTCAAAAGCTTTCTCCAAATCAGTGAAAGCCCATCCATGCTCAGTGTTTCCCTCCAGCTTCTTTTCCCAAAGCCAAACTGCTCCCCTATTTGACAAATGTGACTATCTATGATTCTCTCTAACCGTTTAATGAAGTGGAACAGCAACTTAATTCCCTGATGCTTTGAACAGTTGTGTAGGTCACCATTTCGTTTATATACTGGTACCTGTGTGGACTTTATCTAGGCTCTTGGGATTTCCTTCTCTTTCAAACTGCATGCAGGACTCATGTGACCCACCGTAAATTAACCTCTCTCCTTGATCATTTCCTCCAGGCCTTCATTCAGACCTGCTGCTTTGCCAGGTGCCCTCTTCAGCAGTGATGTCTGCTTCTCACAGGTCAACATCTGTGATTATTGGTTCCCACAATGGTAGTGTGGCATATAAAGGGTTCTCCTCATTAAGAAGACCCTAATAGTATTCACTCTATTGCCCATGTACCGTGTCTCCTGACACAAGCCATCTGCCCCCTGCATCCTTTAGGAATGGCATATTCAATCTGTCTTCCTTCCTTTTGTTTCTTGTCCTCACAATCACATCTATTTCCCTTTTGGCAAGCTTAGGGCAGTTATTCAACTCATTATGCAGCTTATCTAAAGCTAAATGTCTCACTTTTCTAACTGCTTGCTTGGAAGCTCTGTAAGTGGCTGTCACAGTATTGGGCAACTGCATCTTTAGTCCCCTTCCATAGTCCCTCAAGGGCACCCATTCCAAGCTCCTGGCTCCTCAGCCCTCATCTCTCTTGGGCAGAGACCCATGTCTCGTTCTCTCCTGACCAGGGTTTTTTCCAGGCTGCATAGTGAGTTCTCCAGACTGCCTAAAAGGCCCAGATCTGTGCTTTGCTTTCTCTCTGAAGGCTATGAACAATGTAATTGCCAGCAGTTATGAGTTACCACACAGCTCCTTTTAAGCAAGCACATTTATTTTTAAGGTGAAAGCATTATAGAGAAAGATTAACAACAATGAAAGAACCTACCCCCATGCTAGAAAGCTTACCAGAGGTTACCCCAGCTCCAACCTCAGGATCTGGTAGGTATCGTTCCTTCAAAATACACAACGGGGTTACTGTCTCAGAGTCAGAAAAACCATGAGTTCAGTCTCTCCTTTATACAGGTTGGGCCTTTGGTCTTGGCCTCATATAACAGGTGGTCAACAGCCAGTGGCTCACTCCTGAGGGTGTAGCTTCAAAAGGATGTTTTTTTTCATAACTGGAGGTGGGAAATTTGCACTTTTCTCCCCCTAGATATTCTGCAGGTATCACATCTGTCATATCTCCCCCCTTGGGAGAGTACATATAATCCCCGCCCACTATTATACATAAACCATTCATTAATACAATGGACCCCAAAGATACTTAAACTTAGTTCAACAAGGTCTCCCAAGGATATTGCAGGAAATTGCCATATCTGCCACAGTGGCAACCGCTTCTTCTGAAGGATCATTTTCCCCTCACCTTTCTGACTTTTCTCCTATTTCTTACTGCTTTCTGCACCTCTTTGTTCCACCACCATTCTTTACAAGATCATGGTCCATCAGCTTAGGGCATCCACATAGCATGTCATATCAATACTTTCTTGAAGATACACCCCTCCTCTTCGGTTGTTCAAATTTGGGCATCTCTTGGCTCAAACCTTGTGACTGTCTCTCTAACCTTGTCTGCAGTCACATTGTGCAGTCTCCACATCCTGATGCATGTTGATCAGAAATCAAGCCCTAACAGCTAGGGCCCTACCAAATTCATGGTCCATTTTGGTCAATTTCACGATCATAGGATTTTAAACATCATAAATTTCATGATTTCAGCCATTTAAATCTGAAATTTCGCAGGGTTGTAATTGTACGGATGCTGACCCAAAAAGGAGTGTGTGGGGGGAAGGGGAGGGTCGCAAGGTTATTGTAGGGGAGGTTGCGGTACTGCTACCCTTACTTCTATGCTGCTGCTGGCAGCGGCGCTGGCTTCAGAGCTCGGCAGCTGGAGAGCAGCGGCTGCTGGCCGGGAGCCCAGCTCTGAAGGCAGAGCGGCCGCCAGCAGCGCAGAAGTACGGATGGCAGGATACGGTATTACCACCTTCACTTCTACGCTGCTGCCTGCAGAGCTGGGCCCGCAGTCAGCAGCCGCCATGCTCCAGCCTCCCAGCTCTGAAAGCAGCAGCGCAGAAGTAAGGGTGGCATAGTATAGTCAAGTTCCGGATCCTGACACAAGGAAGAAAGGAGAGCAGCAAAATACGGACCCTGGACTTCAAAGTCTGCTTTTCTGACGCCCTCAGGGAACGGATGGGCAGGATCCCCTGGGAGAATAACATGAGAGGGAAAGGAGTCCAGGAGAGCTGGCTGTATTTTCAAGAATCCTTATTGAGGTTACAGGGACAAACCATCCCGATGTGTAGAAAGAATAGTAAATATGGCAGGCGACCAGCTTGGCGTAACAGTGAAATCCTTGCTGATCTTAAACATAAAAAAGAAGCTTCCAAGAAGTGGAAGATTGGACAAATGACCAGGGAAGAGTATAAAAATATTGCTCTGGCATGCAGGAGTGAAAACAGGAAGGCCAAATCACACCTGGAGGTGCAGCTAGCAAGAGATGTTAAGGGTAACAAGAAGGATTTCTTCAGGTAAGTTAGAACAAGAAGAATGTCAAGGAAAGTGTGGGCCCCTTACTTGAGGGAGGCAACCTAGTGACAGAGGATGTGGAGAAAGCTAATGTACTCAATGCTTTTTTTGCCTCTGTCTTCACGAACAAGGTCAGCTCCCAAACTGCTGCACTGGGCAGCACAGCATGGGGAGGAGGTGGCCAGCCCTCTGTGAAGAAAGAAGTGGTTCAGGACTATTTAGAAAATCTGGACGAGCACAAGTCCATGGGGCTGGATGCGTTGCATCCGAGAGTGCTAAAGGAGCTGGCGGATGTGATTGCAGAGCCATTGGCCATTATCTTTGAAAACTTATGGCAATCTGGGGAGGTCCCAGACGACTGGAAAAAGGCTAATGTAGTGCCCATCTTTAAAAAGGGAAGAAGGAGGATCCTGGGAATTACAGGCCAGTCAGCCTCACCTCAGTCCCTGGAAAAATCATGGAGCAGATCCTCAAGGAATCAATTCTGAAGCACTTAGAGGAGAGGAAAGTGATCAGGAACAGTCAGCATGGATTCACCAAGGGCAAGTCATGCCTGACTAATCTAATTGCCTTCTATGACAAGATAACTGGCGCTGTGTATGAGGGGAAAGCAGTGGATATGCTGTTCCTTGAGTTTAGCAAAGCTTTTGACACGGTGTCCCACAATATTCTTGCCAGTAAGTTAAAGAAGTATGGGCTGGATGAATGGACGATAAGGTGGATAGAAAGCTGGCTAGATCGTCAGGCTCAACAGGTAGTGATCAATGGTTCCATGTCTAGTTGGCAGCTGGTATCAAGTGGAGTGCCCCAAGGGTTGGTCCTTGGGCTGGTTTTGTTCAATATCTTCATTAATGATCTGGAGGATGGTGTGGACTGCACCCTCAGCAAGTTTGCAGATGACACTAAACTGGGAGGAGAGGTAGATACGCTGGAGGGTAGGGATAGGATACAGAGGGACCTAGACAAATTGGAGGATTGGGCCAAAAGAAATCTTGTTGCTAGGTTCAACAAGGACAAGTGCAGAGTCCTGCACTTAGGACGGAAGAATCCCATGCACTGTTACAGACTAGGGACCAAATGGCTAGGCAGCAGTTCTGCAGAAAAGGACCTAGGGGTTACAGTGGACAAGAAGCTGGATATGAGTCAACCGTGTGCCCTTGCTGCCAAGAAGGCTAACGGCATTTGGGGCTGTATAAGTAGGGGCACTGCCAGCAGATTGAGGGATGTGATCATTCCCCTCTATTCAATATTGGTGAGGCCCCATCTGGAGTACTGTGTCCAGTTTTGGGCTCCACACTACAAGAAGGATGTGGAAAAATTGGAACGTGTCCAGCGGAGGGCAACAAAAATGATTAGGGGACTGGAACACATGACTTATGAGGAGAGGCTCAGGGAACTGGGATTGTTTAGTCTGCAGAAGAAAAGAATGAGGGGGGATTTGATAACTGCTTTCAACTACCTGAAAAGGGGATTCCAAAGAGGATGGATATAGACTGTTCTCAGTGGTAGCAGATGACAGAACAAAGAGTAATGGTCTCAAGTTGCAGTGGGGGAGGTTTAGGTTGGATGTTAGGAAAACTTTTTCACTAGGAGGGTGGTGAAACACTGGAATGGGTTATCTCGGGAGGTGGTGGAATCTCCTTCCTTAGAGGTTTTCAAGGTCAGGCTTGACAAAGCCCTGGCTGTGATGATTTAGTTGGGGTTTGGTCCTGTGTTGAACACGGGGTTGGACTAGATGACCGCATGAGGTCTCTTCCAACCCTGATATTCTATGATTCTATGACTGGCCCAAGACAGAATTTAGTCCCGTCTCACAATCCCACGTTCTGATCATTAGACCATTCTGTCTTGGCCAGACCAGAATGATATTTAGTGATAAAGAGACTTTCACATAGATTAGTCTCCACTTTAAAAAAGCAGCCAGCAAGTCACCACGCTGCAAAGCTCTTTAAGAGAAAACCTCCTCCATCACTGTATGCACTGGTATTTGAGAGTCTCCACCCAGGCAGGGGAAGTCAGGCAGCAGTAGTTCTAGTCACAAAAAAAGACAAACACAAGTGAGCTGATGGTTGCCATGGCACATTAGCTGCACCTCAAGCAAATTAGTTTCTCCTTCTCAGTCCCAATAACACTGGAATTTCCTGGGTTTGGTGTCTTCAGAGGAGTGGGGTGGCAGGGTATTATTTCTAAATGTGGATGAAAGGGCCCATAGAGCCTGTGAGCCAAAGCCTTCTCTGTCCATTCATTCATTACTGCCGTTTTCTCTCTGTAACTCTAAGCTGGTAGCACTGTGTTGCTGTGAACAGCAAGGGATACTTCAAATCCTTAAACACAGATTTAGGTTCCTAAAACATTGTCTCTCATATCAAGTTTATTCTGCAATCCTGCAAATCCTGACTCACATGAGCAATCTCATTGAAATAAATAGGATTACTCAGGTGATGAGACACTTGCTGAATTGGGGCAAGAAATCCCACTTAGACATGTGGCTGTCTGGAAGCAATCGACCTTACACAATACACATGTCCAGTCCAACCCTCATGTAGCAGCAATTCTGCCTGACAAATTTAACTTTTATGCTGGAACAGACCCCTCCCCATTTCCGCATCTTCCCCTCCACTCCTACCACCAACCATTTCCACTTCCAAGCTATAAAATTCAAAGTATAAAGCTGGCAGAGGATGTATGGCACCTGGAGGCTGAACTTCCTATATTATCTCCCTTTCCTTCTCTATCTTACTGTACTGAATCCAGCTGACACCGGTACAGGCATGTGTGTGTTAGCATACACAGACACCCAGGACTGTACATCTATAGGGATGTGTTCAGTGAAACAGGTCTCCCTACTAGCTTCTGTCTGAACAAACCCATCTAATTGATTTCCAGACTCTGAGTACTCTGAGTGTGAATTTTGTATTGTGGAGCTGGTTGCCAAGAGCACATTGTATTTATTGAATCTGGTTGCGTAAGGCAGCTTTTCTGGGATTTTTTGCTTACAACATGAAAATCAAACAATAAGCCAAGAGCTCCCCCTATGTTTGGAGTAGATGCTTTTTACCTTCTTGGGAAACATGACTAGAAGAGCCCAAGTTTTTTAAAAATATGTGGGATTCAGTTAAGTACATAGGCCAAGACTTTTTCAAAAATAGGTGTCTCTAGTTAGGCTCCTAAACAGTATTTTAGATGCCTAAATAAGTCCCCAGCTATTCAGAAGTACTGAGCACCCAGCAACTCTCACTGACTTCACTACGATGCTCTACCAGACTAAGAGTTGCTGTTTTAAATCCCGAAGACTTTTTATTTTACAAAACAAACTGAGAAGGCAATGGTGTTCACCCAACAAATTAGACTTATTTCAATGAGTGGGGGTGGAGAATGGGTGGCCCAAGGAGCTCTCTGTGCCTCAGTTTCCCATTGGGTAAAATAACACTTAGCATACCAAAAGGGTTTTGCAAGCTCAATTAATGTTTGTGGACTACCTTGAGATCCTCTGATAGAAGACACCATATAAAGGCAAAATATTTTTATATACAAGATTTTATGTAGGTGTGATGCCCTTGGGATGGTTTCCTAGTTAAATGTCTAGACTGTAAAATATTTTAACAGTCCATTTCAATGTTATTTTATCACTGGAGTGATGTAGGCCCAGAGACTCAAAGGTACGTAGGGCCAAACTCCTATTCATTTCAATGGGTGTTAGGAGCCTTAATACCTTTGAAGAGCTGGAACAAATTTATTCCCCATCTGTAAATGGGGATAATGATATTTAACTCCTTTGTAAAGTGCTTTGTGATCTACTGATGAAAAGTGCTAGGTATTATTATTCTGCCAGCAGGTGGTGACATTGAGTACTATTTATTGTAAATGCAGCAAAAAGGAATTGTCATTTTAAGAAATGAAGTCGTAGAGGGTGGTCTCTATTTTGGAGTTTACACAAAGGATCGATCTTTTTTTTTTTTTGGACGTGTTCATCTATGATAGTGTAGACAAAAGAGGGAGCTTCCCATGAAAATCATATACACCAGCTGTACTCCTTAGATGGTGTAGTCCCTTTTATCATTATTAAAGAATTCACCATTCAGGGCTTCCAAAATACACTGCTAACCCAATCTAATATAATGCAATGGAGGTAAATATATTGTTCTTCTCAAATTCCCCCACTTATAATATTCAAATGATTCTTCTTTAAAAGACAAAGACAAATTCAACCTAGTACAAATAGCTCTCGCTAAAAATGAGAGCCCCTTTCTAAGAAGTTGCCCATCAGCAGACCCAATGACACTAATCTTAATGTGCATTTTAAAAACTGTGATAGCCCACTGGCTATTACATTGTACTGTCTCCTTTCCCTTTCATGTAATCACTGCACACCCTCCATTGAGTGGCTGCCTACCACCCTTTCTCCTGGTATTTCTTGTATTTCTGGTATTTCTGCCTCAGGCTGCTCTCCCAGCTGGCAGCACCACGTGGTTGCACCTACCCCAGCCTACCCCTTGCTCCCATGGCTCATGAAGCCTGGACAGTAGTAAGGAGCAGTTCAACTATAGGCTGAGCAAGTGCAGAATGGTGGTAGAATGTGCCTTTGGACGTTTAAAAGCTCGCTGGCGCTGTTGGTCAGACCTCAGCGCAACCAACATTCCCATTGCTATTGCTGCTTGCTGTGTGGTCCATAATATCTATGAGAGTAAGGGGGAGATGTTTATGGTGGGGTGGGAGGTTGAGGCAAATTGCCTGGCATCTGATTTTGAGCAGCCATACACCAGGACAATTAGAAGAGCACAGCAAGGTGCGCTGCGCATCACAGAGACTTTGAAAACCAGTTTCATGACTGGCCAGGCTACGGAGTGACAGTTGTGTGTGTTTCTCCTTGATGCAAACCCGCTCCCTTTGTTGATTTTAATTCCCTATAAGCCAACCATCCTCTCCCCTTTGAAATAAAGTAACTATTGTTTTGAAACCATGCATTCTTTATTAATTTTTAAAAATTTAGATAATGGACAAGGTAGCCACTGGTGGTTTTGGGTACATGCCGTCAGTGACCCCTCCCTCCCTCCGTGAAAGCAACGGCAGACAATCATTTCTCACCCTTTTTCCTGGATTGCCCATGCATACGCCATAGCACTGCAAGCAGGAGCCCGCTCAGATCATCGCTGCAGTTGTGAGCATTGTAAACAGCTCACATTTGCCCTTGGAGATTTTGGCATATATATTGGCATTACGTCTTTTGGAACGGAGTTCTGATAGCACGGATTCATCTCCCATACAGCAATCAGTTCCAGTTCCTCCTGTTTGGTCCATGCTGGAGCTCTTTTGCGATTCTGGGACTGCATGGTCCCCTGCCCTGATGAGCTCACCATGCTGGCCAAACAGAAAATGAAATTCAAAAGCTCCTGGGGCTTTTACTGTGTACCTGACTAGTGCATCTGAGTTGAAAGTGCTGTCCAGTGTGGTCACAATGGAGCACTCAGGGATAGCTCCCGGAGGTCAATACCGTCGAATTGCATCCACACTACCCCAAATTCGACCCAGTGATGTTGATTTTAGCGCTAATCCCTTCATCAGGGAGGAGTACAAAAATTGATTTTAAGAGCCCTTTAAGTCAAACAAAATGGCTTCGTTGTGTGGATGGGTGCAGGGTTAAATTGACCTAATGCTGTTAAATTCAACCTAAACTCGTAGTGTAGACCAGGGCTTGTATACCCTGTGTCATCCTAACACAGAAATGTTACAATTGATGTATGGTTAATTAACAAAATGCCCATAACAAACAGGATCAAATGTATCCCTAGTGTTTGTGATAAGTTCCCCACCCACATAACCCTGCAGCTAATGTATGCTTGGCTGTAAATATTCAACAGCTTTGTAGACAGAGAATGTATGTTCACTTCTTAGCAGTTTTTAGAGTTTGGGGGCAAAACCCTCTTTCTCCATGGAATGGGATACCCCACCCCAAAGGGAGAGATTAGTTCTGAGAACCACATTCTCAGTCAGTCCTCTGTTCTTGAGCTTGGTGCAGAGATGGAGGGATAGGAGTAGAGGTTGTTTTATGTGATCTTTGCATTCCCTGTTCTGGGCCTGGCACAGGAAACTTTCCTATGGATGCCCTCCAGCTATACACCTGGTCTGAGAGTAGAGCTGGCATAGAGCCCTAATGCTAGATGTGTGCTGACCGGGAGGCTGCTGTGCGGGGGGACAGCCTTATGAAGCTGCTTTTAAAGGTTCCTTTATGCTGCCAGAGTGGCATACAGGGATGTTGGTGGTAATTGACCATCAGGCTCTGAGAGTCTAATACTGCAGCGTACAGTCCCCTACTGGGGAAAGCCCCCATAGGAGACAATCTAGCCCATCTCCCCAGTGGATGCTTCAGGCATTTTTTCTAGAGGTGGTCGGGAATTTTTCAACAACATTTTTTTTTTTATTCATCAGAACCAAAACATTTTGCAGGAAAGGGGAACAGAGTTCCCATTTCGGAAACACTTCGAACAACGTTTTGAAATAGTTGAAAAGTCCCATTTCAACATTTTTGAAAAAAAAAAGTTCTGTTTTTTCAGTTCGAAATGACTTTTCATTTCCAAATGTAAGTTAATGTATTGTATCTTTTTTTAAATAAAAAGATAAAAATCAAACTTGAAACATTGAGACTGACCCAAACTGAAATATTTTTTGAGTTTTGGTTCACTAAATTTTCAACTTTTTGTCCCTTTTTGGGACTCAAACATTTTTATAATATCAAAATTTTTCCCAGGATGGAAAAACCATTTCCCACCCTGCTCTACTTTTTTTCCCTTTTTGTTGCTGGATGACATTATATGAATTAACTTACAAAGGCCCATTTTGCAAGAAGCTTTTGGAGGACCTCAGACCTTTTTACAAGTTTTTGCTAGGAAGAGGAGCAAATGGCAGATAGAGAGGGAGCTATGTTGGGAGGGGATTTCATACAGGAGATGACACAATCTCTTCCCTTGGTCTGAGAGACAGCATTGTGCTTCATCCATGACAAGCTAATGGCACACCATTCTTTCGTCTGAATGGATAGACAAGAAAGAAATCCCTCCTGTACCTGCTGCCAATATATTTTTGGCTGGACAGTCAGTGTCTGGCAATGACTCCAGGCACATGCACAGAACAGACTCAACACTATTGTATTGGCAGAGTTCCAGCAAATGCCTCCACAACCTATAAGAGTTTGTGTATAAACCATTGAAGCTACTAGCAATGTTTATCCTTCTCACATTACAGCCACATGGGAGCCTTAAGGAAACACAACATTACAGCCAGCTGTAGGCAAAATTATTCAGCTGGGATAATGCTTAAGATTCTCCATATGCATGTGATAGGAATGTCTGTAGCCAACTCCTCCAACCAAACGTCAACCTCATATGTCGCATCAAAAATGGCTGAGAGAGAGTGTTATCATTATTCAGATTAGGGAACAGATAGCATCACAATTCCTAAGCCTCCGTCCAGCTCAGCCACTGACTTTCTGTATGACTTTGAATGAGGGAATGAGCTCTGTCACACTGTCTGGAGTGGTTCACAACCATGAGTGCCACCTTCAGTGCAGACTGTCAAGAGGCAGGACAGAGACCCCAAATGGCCTGGATTGTGTTTTCTATCATTAGATTTCTCCAACGCAGTAACTAGAGTGAACTCCCGAAGCACTATAACCATCTTACCATGGAGTCACAGACAGTCCCTGTGACGTTGAACTCCGTATGATTTTATGAAAATATGCTACTGAGTGTGAATATAATGTAACTGGAATATGCTTCATGCAAAAGGTTTCTTGTAAGGTATAATTACAAAGCTTATAATCTACTGAGTGTAGTCATCCTATTTGTATAAATGTATCATTCTTGTATCTGAAACTAGAAATATGAAATATAACTCTGAGGTCCTACTGTAATTATGCAAAGTGTGGGCCATTAATGGTGGTTTGGAACCTTGATGGCTCCCATCAACTAGGACAGTTGGTTGTAAATGGCTCTGTTTACTTGCAAGTCTTCCTGTGAGTCAGGCCAAGAAGAATGAAGGCTTGGGGTCTCACAGGACATGTGACCATGTCACCTGGTACCGGAATCCATCTTAAACCTGGTGCTTTTCCATTTAGAAGGAGGGGTGGAGACCCAGAGAGACAAAAGACCCCCGCCTTGTGCCAAAGCTATATAAGGGGGTGGAACAGAACAAAGGAGGTCCCAGTCATGAGAAATCCCCTAATTACCACCTAAGATGGAGCTAACAAGAACTGTACCAGGGGAAAGGAGTGGGGAAAGGATTGGGCCCAGACTAGGAAGGAGTCCAGTCTGTGAAAGAAGCTTATTGGAACATCTCTGAGAGTGAGATTTTATCTGTAATCAGTTTCCTACTGTATTAGGCTTAGACTTGCATGTTTTGTTTTATTTTGCTTGGTAACTTAGTTTGTTCTGTCTGTTATTACTTGGAACCACTTAAATCCTACTTTCTATACTTAATAAAATCACTTTTGCTTATTAATTAACCCAGAGTAAGTAATTAATACCTGGGGGAGCAAACAGCTGTGCATATCTTTCTATCAGTATTATAGAGGGTGGACAATTTATGAGTTTACCCTGTATAAGCTTTATACAGAGTAAAACGGATTCATTTGGGGTGTGGGCTACCAGAAAGACTGAATACTGAGTGCTTGGAAAGTCTCTTTTAACTAAGAAGCCCCTGAGCTGAGTGGATCTCAGTTACAGTGAACTGCAGGGGGGGCGTGGCCCACCACTTGGTCTGTGCTGTAGTTGACTGCAGTGTCTTACTCAGCAAGACAGGAGTGTAGGGAACTGTTCTCTGGCAGGGGGGTTTGTTCTCATGGTATCCCAGAACATCTAGTGACAGTATTGAGGGAGTTTCTGTGATCGAACCTGTCACAGTCAACTTGGACATTCCAGTCTATCTTGCCACCCAGGCAAGCTGGACTTAGTGATGGTTGCTATACACCAAGATCACAAAATATTCATGTTGCTTCCAGTCCCAAGAGACCAGTCACTTACCCCAGGTCAGTGTATACCTTAGATCTCTCACCAACGCTTGTAACCAATTCTGTAATAAACTAAGTAAAGATTTATACACTAGAAAAAAGAAATGAGAGAATTAAAGATTAAAGTATGGCAAACATATACACAAATGAGTTACAGTCTATGGTTTTAAAGGTGACAGAGTTGTAGTAATCTGTCAGCTCTTAATGTCTTTTAAAGCTAATTCAGATTGACCCCATTTTGCTTCTGTTTTGTAGCTCCAGCCCTGTGAAAATCCAAACAGAAAAAGAGATGAAAAATTTTCTTGTCAACTATTTTTGTTTCCTTCTTCCAGAATTCAAGCTGATGGGATGAGCCCTTTTGCACATAGCCTCTTCATGGGTTTACGAAGTCTTTGTATTGTGATGTCCCACAATGGCCCATTCAGTTTTGATAGGCCTTCTTGATGGGCAGGAGATAATCCCTAACTTGGTTCCCGGTTTTGGAGCAAACAATTGGAGCAAATACAGTCACAAAGCAAAAACGTAAGTATTATCTTATAGCATGTGGTAAAGATATTGTAAGTGAAATCAATGTTCAGTGGGTGGCCCTATGCCGTTTACTACACACTATTCAAACCCTGCTCTGAAGACAACATTATTAATTTCCTCATGGGCTTTTTATGGTGCTTATCACTCTAGTTACAGCTGAGTGCTTCAAAAACATTAATTGATTTTCACAACACTCCTCTGAGGTGAGGAAATACTACCAGCCCTGCTTTACAGCTGGGGAACTGAGGCATAGAGACATTAAGATCAAAATATCCACCATTTTGTGTGCCCAATTTGAGACACCTAGGACTTGATTGTTCAAAGTACCGAGAATGGCTGAAGTTTGGCAAAGGTATAGGGAACCGAAAACAGGGTCGTATAGTGGAAATTGCTCGGCAACCTTAACTAGAGGCAGTGGTATCTGTGCTACCTAATAATAACAATCGTGCTCCCACTGAATTCATTAAGTGCAGAAATGGCTCACTGATTTACTTGCAACTGCTTGCGATCTCTAGTCTATAAAGTAGAAGTAGCAAGGAGCATTAGATGATTTGAAAGAGCTCAATTCATATCTCAAATTAAACCAGGGATCTGGATTCCAAAACCTGAATTCTTACTCTCCCCACAAGCCCCTCCCCTAATAAAAAAAGTGAAGTGAAATAGAAACAAAAAATATGAAGGCTAATTAGAATCACCTGAGTCAATTTACCCTCCTTCAGTGACCTAAGCATTTCTACTTTAAGTCATTAGCATTGCTCTCTCTAGTTCTGAAGTGTGTGGTCATATTCTTGAATAATGGCTAGTTAGTAAACATTTCTTCAGTCTGAACTGTTTTCACAGATTGCATTCACAAGGGTCAAGACTATTGTAGAATGCAAGTGTGTTGTTTTCAGTCTGGAGGGAGCAAATATAATCCAACTATTACATTGCAGTACTTGAAACCATTTCCATTTTAGGTATGTGGCTGCCACAAAATGTACCGGTTTTAAAAGTTTATTCGTTTCCTTCCAGTGTTTTACTTTAAAAAGTTCCAGGCATCTCAAATGTGGTCTTCCTTAGCTTCGCAGAAGATTGCTTGGAGATGCCAGTGATGTGTATTGTGAGTTCCTACACCCTTATTAAAGGATTAGGAGTACTGAATTTTTAATAAAGACATCTTTTCTCCCAACTGTTTGTTACACATTTTGGAATTAAATAGGTTTTACCAGAAACAAAATACAACAGTCTGTATAAAAGTCCCACTCTCTCTCAAATTGTTCATCTTTCACTTTTGTCAGTTGTGATGTCATCATTTTACTGGTTGTCTAGTGACTATAGAGTTTTCCTGACTTTCTAATACAAGAAAAAAGCAATAAAGCTTTTTTTGGAAAAATATTTCAGGCCATCTTTATACATCATAAAGAAGCAACAAACAAACAAATACCCTAAAAAAATACCACAAGCCCATTTGTTTTTCATTTTCAGGTCACCTCAAAGGTTCATGGCCAGGGTAGGATGCAGATCTGTGTTTTTTCCTAGCTACAGCTTCTCGTTTAACTGTGTGACAGTAAATCAGCCTATCTTTCCATTTCCTCATCTGTCAAACGGGTATAATACTAGAGAAGAAAGCTGGTCTTGTGGTTAAGTTGCTAGTTTGGGATTCAGGCCATCTAGGTTCAATTTCCAGCTATGCCACAGATTTCCCATGTGACCTTAGACATAACAGTTGGTTTCTTTATGCATCAGTACCCCATCTGTAAAATGGAGATGATACTTGCTTTTCTCCCATCCTGTCTTGACAGTTTAGATTATGAGTTCTTCAGCTCTTTTTCTTTCTCAGCTCTATGTTTGCAGAGTGCCTAATACAATGAGACCCCACTATTAATTGGTGCTACTGTAACACAAATTATAGTAATAAAAATAGTTACCTGCTTCATAGGGGTTTTGTAATGCTAAGTTTGTTAGTGTTTGTATGTCTGAGACCCTTTGGGGTTCTCTACTAGCAGTTGCTGCAGAATTCCAAAGTAGCAGTACTAAAATACAGCTCTTCCCAAGAAAGGAAAACATTGACTTTTTCTAGTACACTCACATTTTTTTAAGGTCTCTCACCTCAGAAGGTGAGTGAGTCATGAAACACACACTTCTTTCAGAAAGCTAGTAATTAGCTAGAAATAGAATAGAGCAAAAGTCACAGTGTTAAATACAAATCCACACACTTCATTCGGTAGCATTATAAAAACCCTGACAGGTTATTGCCAGGTCAAACCAAAAGTGGAAAAGCACAGAAAATAGAAATGGATAAAGGAGCAGTGTGAAATACAAATGGTACAGATTTCATTCAATATAATTACTGTGTAAAGCCCTGACAGGCATGAGCTATTGCATGGTCAACATCTGGAAGGCTAAGTCAATCCTGCAATTACCACTCTGTAAAGAAATAGGTCAGTATCATTGTATTTATCTCATCATATAGTTTGATGAAATAATATACAGGATGAGAACCTGGGGAACTGTTGCAAGACTGACAAGTGTATCTCAGTAAATGTGTCTGCCAGTTTTCTCATGTGTCTGCCAGTTTCCTGTGAGCATGGTTGTGTTTTGTTTTAATATAGGATCTAAAATGTCTGCCTCTATGGGAATTTCCTGTTCCTTCTCTGGATTTGTCCCTGATAAAGAGCTATCTGGGCTCAATGTGAAGGCACTTAACTCTATAGAGTGGATTAGTAGGATTGAACCAGTGTAATCCACACTAGCCCAGTGTTATTGGCCTCATTAGCACCACAAAAGCAATTTCCCCTCCCTTGGTATTTACCCCTTCTTGTCAACTGTTGAGAATAGGCCACTTCCACCTTAATTGAATTGGCTCGTTAGCACTGACCCCACACTTGTTAAGGCAACTCCCATATTTTCATGTGCTCTAGTATATATTCTGCTTACTGTATTTTTCATGCCATGCATCTGATGAAGTGGGTTTTAGCCCATGAAAGCTTATGCCCAAATAAATTTGTTAGTCTCTGAGGTGCCACAAGGACTCATCATTGTTTTTGCTGATACAGACTAACACGGCTACCCCTCTGAAACCAGTGTTATTTTTGTCTTCCTCTAATGGCTGATCCTCAAAAGGATAAAAGCCTGTCACTGCTGCCAGGTAAGGAGGTTGCTCCCTTATTTCACCTGATACAGGCTCATACTTTTAAAGTTAAAGGTTCCAGGTTCAAATCCTACTGACAGCCCAAACAGATGCTCATTTTACCAGAATGCAAGCCTAGTTTTCCAGGGCCTACCTGTTGACTCTTCAGACAAGAAGCAACAACCTAATTTTCCCCATTATTCCCCATCTCGGGAGGTTGTGCTTCTAGGTAGAAAACTACAACTATAGCCAGACACAGCAAATAGAGGTTAAAAAAAAAAAAGATAAGCTAAGAAAGGCCCAGGTGCACAAAACAATAAATAGAGAAATAAACCATAGAAGCCTTGAGACGTTCTTGTTTAGGGTCAGCAATGTATAGCTGGGATCCTTGGCATGCCTGGCCAAGGAGTGATTGCTAACATAATGAAAAGTTATTGTTAGCTCTTTTGAGGTGAGATTATTGGCATTAATAATTACCACCAATGAAATAATATATGGGAATTTTGGGATCATTAGTGACAATGCCCAAGAAACTCAAAGAGCGAACAGAAATGGTAGGAGCAATAAGAAATGTGCTATTTGGGTAAATATAGAGCACAGATAGCTTTGTGAAAGATGTTAATAAACATTTAAAAGAGGATGAAGCACATCTTGCAATAGAAACACTTAACAACCTATTCATTTCAGGGTCCCAACCTTGCTTCTTAAAGGGAAATCAGGTTTTTGTAACAACCTACATATATCAGGCAGGCATACATTTTCAATTACATCTTGTCATCAAATTTCACCCATTATCATAGACCCAAGATTATCAGACTAGTCACATCCCATCTGTTTAGATCAGGTCAGATTGATTGGCAACCACAAAGCTGCTACTCATCTACATGAGATTCTAAATATTAGATTTTTCTAGACACATTTTTCACAGAAAGAAAGTTAGGAGGCAAATCCTCAGGTGTCATGAAGTAGCATAGCATCAGTGATTTCTATGGGGCTTTGCTGATTTATGCTAGCTGATCATCTAGCCCTAGATTTTTACCAACACATGTTGAAATAGTTGTATGTTTCAGGTATTGGCCAGATTTGGTTTCACTACTCATTAGACTGAGCATGCTACCATCTAAATCAGTGGTCACCAACGGGTCAATCGCGATCGACTAGTCGATCCTAGAGGATCTCCCAGTCGATTGCAATCTGTGGTGGCACAGTGGGGCTGCTGCTAAGACAAGCTCCCTGCCTGCCCTGGCCCCATGCTGCTCCCAGAAGCAGCCAGTGCAGCCCCAGGGGCGGGGGGAGGAGGGGGAGGCAGGGGTCTCCCTCTGTGTGCTGCTCCTGCCTGCAAGCACCGTCCCCGCAGCTCCCTTTGGCCAGGAAGAAGGGAGCTGTGGCCAATGGGAGCTGCAGAGGCAGCGCTTGCAGAGAGGGGCAGCGCACAGAGTCATTTGCCACCCACACCTGCCCCAGGGGCCACGGGGGCACGTTGGCCCCTTCCGGAAGCTGCGTGGGGTCGGGTTAGGCAGGGAGCCTGCCTTAGTGGAAGCCATGCTGTGCAACCAACCGAGGTAAGTGTTCCCAGCAGGAGGCCGCACCCCAACCCCCAGGCCCCTCCCAGAGCCAGAACCCCAAACCAGCCCTGAGCCCCCTCCCAGAGCCAGCACCCCATATGCATTCCTGCACCCTGAATCCCCTCCTGCATCCTAAGCCCCAGCCCTGACTCCCCTCCCTGAGCCAGCACTCCCACCCCCTCCTGCATCCCAACACTCTGCCCAAGCTCTGACCTTTCAGAGCCAGCACCCCATATCCCTTTCTGCACCCCAAGCCCCTGCCCCAGCCCTGATCCCCTCCCAGAGTCAGCACCCTATACCCCCCTCCACACCCCAACACTCTGCCCCAGCCTGGAGCCCCCTCCTGCACCCAAACTCCCTCCCAGATCTTGCACCTCTCACCCCCTTCTGCACCCCAACCCCCTGCCCCAGGCTCAGCCCAGAGCCCCCTCCCACACTGCGAACCCCTCGGCCCCAGCCCAGAGCCCACCCCCCCCCCCCCGAACCGCAACCCCTTACTCCAGCCCGGTGGAAGTGAGTGAGGGTGGAGGAGAGTGAGTGACGGAGAGGGGTGGGATGGAGCGAGTGGGGAGGAGTATTAGGCAAGGGGTGGGGCCTCAGGAAAGGGGCGGGGTAAATCCTGGGTTGCCCTTAAATTCCAAAAGTGATCTTGGGTGTAAAAAGGTTGGAGACCACTGATCTAACCAATTGCCTGTCCATCATCACTTTAGTGAACGGACACATCAGAGAGCCCTGTGTTTCTCTGTGGTATGCCACTCTTGTGTATTGTTTGTATTACCAAACAGCTGGAGATTACCATGTCTTCCTGAAAAACCTGACTGCAGAATCCTTGAGCATCCTGTTGAAAAAGAAAATTCTTTGATTGTAGAAGTTCTATTTAGGGGTTACTCTACTAGAATTTATTCCTATATAGCTCTAAGAAAATGACATTTCTTGCAACAGTGAAGTGATACTTGGAAAATCTGTGATTTGTTATTCACCCCTCCGAACCAAGTAACTTTCATGATAGCTTCTAATTATATAAATTACAGGATGCCATATGGTAGCATTTTCAAAAATGCTCTGCTGAACTCTTCTTCCACTGAAGTCAAAGGGACTGTAATTGTTAATTTTGAGGGAGCAGAGTTAGGCCAACACTGAGTGCTTTTTTTTTTTTTTAGTTTGTTGCCAACTCTACATAGCAGGAAGTCACCAGACAAACCCTGAAAAGTCACTAGATGTGGCTGTTTAAGCACTCAAAAGGAGTCAAAAATGCCACTAAACAAAATTTCCAGAGAATTCAACAGAGAATTATACACACACACATGCTTAGACAAGTATAGTCCCAAAATCATTCACAAGCAGCACAATAGTGTTAATAAAAATCCATTCCATGCTCGTCTTATTACATTCTGTTGGACACCAAGTCAATATTCTGTCTCAACTGAGCATGTCCTCGGAAGGAATTGCATTCCAGGGCTTCTTGGGCTGAGATCACTATAATCTGCAGACGAGGAAAAAAAGTTTGTGGAGGCTAATTAAATATTTTGCTCAGATACTAATGGAAGACACATAAAAAACATAGACAGAGTTCTGTGTTCATCAGTAAGCTTTATCTGAACAGTGCTTCAATATTTTCTTATTTAAACACATATTTTACTGCACTCATATGGCAATAAAAACGGAACATTCATCACAGCTTAGGTAATTAGAACCCAACTTTCTACTCTCATCATCCCTTACTTTAGGATATAATAAAGAACAACAGTATTTACAGGTTAGCATGTCATTTTATTATAGTGAATCTTATTTACATGGTTCAGATCTAATATTGATTTTTTTGTTCATTTAAACAAAAATGTACTTAATACATTATCTTTTGGAATAAAGTGAAAATTATTAATAGAGAACATGATAATTATTACAAATATATTTTTAAAACACTTTAGAAGCTATGATGTTATGCATTAAAAAGGCAGATCTGGGGTGTGTGACATGGCTTAAATATACTAGCATTTCACGGCTGGAGACCTTGCCTCCAGTCTGATTTAGTTCGCAGGTAAGATGCGTTCAGTGGTCTCAATTGAGATTACAGACACTTGCCCAAATTATAATTCAGCACATTCAAGAAGAGAGCCCTGGAATAGGAGGGGCAGTGCAGGCTGCTGGTGAGGTGCTGGGTTAATTTCTTACTTTTCACGGGCACTAAAATTTCACCAAAATATACAGATTTTTTTTCAAAAACGTCTTATCACCCCAGAGTTGCTCTTGCCTGGCTATAAAAATTAAACAGTAACCAAAGGGACCACCATTGAGCATCATTCCACTCCCATGTCTTTATAGAGATGGTCCCAAGCCCTGAAATTTAGATCAGGAGAAAGATCCAAACTTCCTAAACATTTCAGTGTCTGTGTATCTACAGATGGCTTGAAATACAGCTCCAGTCATTTGCTAACTCTGCGCCATGTCCCTGTGCTGACTATCCGTAGTCAGAAAATCTGTACATAGATTTGCAGTGTCTAGCCTTCTTTCACTATTGCACTAGATCTCCCCTGAGCTGGAATTTGTGTACCTAAACAACCAATGGCCAGACATTGACACTATATGGCTGTATCTATTTGGGGGTAGGGACAACTTTCTCTGGGACAAAATGAGTGCCCGAATAAGGGAAGAACAGTCAGGCAACTTGGGATTTTAATCTCTCTCTGAGATACAATGGAGACGGATTTTAGTGTATCCACAGAAGCACTAACTGGCTGCATCTCACTAAAATGACAGCAAGGGAGGGCAGGTTACTACAAGGATGGACAAAAGAAAAAGGATCACATTTCCAGTTAATTGAAACATACCGTCTCTTATTCAGCTAATGGAGGGAAGGGGGCCCCACCAGACTGTATTCATGCTTGTAGCCTCGGCTGTTTGTGTGAGCCCTTTCGGTCTAGTAATCAGTTATCCAATAATTTGATATGATTATAGTACACAGAATCTATAGTGTTGTATATTTTTACACCTCTTAAAAAAAAAGCCTGAAAATATAAGACATTAGACCATAATTACACTGAGTAGAAACACATACTCTTTACCACTTAGAGCTTGTGAAATAATCAGACTTTCTGCTCTCCTAATCATGACAAGTTGGCAAATGTAGCGACAATGAAGAATTCGAGCTAACTCCTGCCTCCCTCACATACGAGGTCAATGGCACTTGGATAAGGCAGCCTCGGAAGACAGAAAAGAAACAGACTCTTCAAAAGAGACTCATGTCTTGGTTGCTGATAGATTCATTGTCCTGAATGTACTGGAGAATGTCTACCTCGTCCATGGTTTGAATCTTGTCTTCTTTCAGCTTTGCTGGAGGGGCTGGACTAACATTGTTCTTAGTGGTGATTAATGGCTTCTTAAGCAATGCTGGTTTATGTGGCAGCCTGGGTTTTGGCTTGGAACTCACTCTCCAGAGCCTCTCTAAATCCTCTTCAACCCTAAGGAAAGAAAATAAAAACACAAAAACACACATGACTCCTCATTGGAGCTGACTGGGAATTTTTTGACTAAAAATATTTTTCCTCAGAAAATGCCAATTCACTGAAACTGAAACTTCATGGGAAAGGGTTGATTTCAACATTTCCCATTCTGAAAATTCTGGAAACTTTGAAATTGTCACAGAAACCAGTAAAATGAGACACTAAATGAAAAGTTCCATTTTTTTAAATGTGAAATGACTTTTTATTTAGAAATGCAAGTTAATGTAGAATAAAGAAAAAGTTAAAAAAATTGAAATGGAAATAAAACCCTTTCCGTTGAACCAAACTGAAATTTTTTTTTCCTGTTCACAAAATTTTGAGATTGATTTTTTGCCTCAATTTGGAATGGGAAAATATTTTTGAAATCTCACCATTTTTCACAGGACAGGTAAACTCTTTCCTGCCCAAGTCTGCTTCTCAGATGAACAAGATGAACTACATATCTAGCCTCTAACGCTGATCTGGATAAAGTTAACCACAGAATGGCTTGTTCACACATGCTCCTGTGAAACAGAAGGCTCTTTTGATCTGTGTGCACTATGCTTTTTTAGGGTAACTTTTCCCAACATTCTAATCAAATAATATTCAAACAACATCAAAACATAGAAGGAAAAATTAAAATAAATTACTGGAATTTATAGTGTCAATGGTATTTGTTCGGCTGGATTGAATGCTGTAGGTATTAGTGTGAGATTTCAGGGTGGGATCAAGCACTCTACATTGGTCTAACTCTACTGCCGTTGAAGTCAGTGCCAAAACATGGGAGCAGGGTCAGTGCTGAACACTTTGAAAAATCCCATCTTTGATCATTCTGAAAGCTGCAGCTGGAAAGGCCCCTCCCCCCTTGGCAACAGGATGGGGGAAGTTCTGCCACGCACTGGGAGTGCTAGATTGATAGGGTGCACCCCTCTCTGCAGCAAACATGGCTCCCCAGAAGCAATATGCGCAGAGCAAGTGGAGATGGGGATAAGGGAAGGGGCAAAGCCAGAATCTTCTCTTCTGTGGGGATTCTCTGGTCCTCCTGCTAATGCTGTGACACCGGTGGCTAAAATGGGTTTGGCAGAGCAGCTCTGCAGCCACTTTACTGCCTGGGGTGGGCAAAGTTCCTTTTAATTGTGTCCCTTTTCACAACTCTATGCTCGTTGGGTGGTGACCAGAGCCTTGGATTTGGTCCTTATCTCAGATTAGTTAGCCGGTATTTTGGCTCCCTGTAATGTCATTTATTCTTTGTTGTTCATATTTTCTCCACCAATGTATCTGTTCCTGTTGCGGTAGCTGATGGCTTTGGGATATACTGGGTGAAATCCTGGCTCCATCGACGTCCATGGTAAAACTCCCACTGACTTCAATAGGGCCAGAATTTCACCCCTTAAATATTTATTTACTGGTGTCCCCTAGCAGAGATTTAATAAGTCTCTCTACTAAGTACAGCAGAGCAATAAAGGAGCCATTTGCAGGTTATTAAACGCAAAGCAACGCTGAGGAGTCCCGTAACCATAGAAGCAGTTTATTCTGCTTATGGCTCCAGCACCACGGCCATTATTCCACACAGGCAATAACAAAAGAAGAATCAACAAATCTGGGACGCTTCTCTCATCACATCATCCATCACAGTTACAATTCTATAAATATTTGAATTTTAAAATACCAGGTACTCAAAGAACTCCCTTGTCATTATTACTACTAGCAGAAATAGTATTAGTTTGCCTTTCCTGAAAGATACAACATAGAATTTCTGACTGCACTGCCTAAAGGAGTGGTTTTCAACCTGTTTTCATTTGCGGACCCCTAAAAAATTTCAAATGGAGATGTAGACCCTTTGGAAATATTAGACATAGTCTGCCGACCCCAGTGGTCTGGGGACCACAGGTTGAAAACCACTCGTGTAGAGTGAATCTAGTTGAACTTAACATCATTTGGACATACAATGGCTAAGTAGCACCTTGACCTTTCTATTTCACAAGGGTTTTTCAGCCTTTTAAGGTTGTTGGAACTTGGCCCCTTACTTGAAGTCAAACATTTTGACAACCCCTTACGTTTACTATAAAAGTAAAAGTGTATAAACGATAAGCCTATATAATACAACTACATTTGACCTCACAAACTTGGAAGGTGTTGTGAACCATGAAATAATTCTGAAAATTGTATTTTCTCTGCTTTAGATCGTAATAACATTTTCAATGCCTTGCAACCTCCCTGATTGCCTTCCATGTCCCGGTAGGAGTTACAGCTAGAGCAGGGCAAATAAATGATTTTTCTGTACAGTGGCAGTTCCAAAAAAATTGAAAATAAATTTGATTTCGGTTCAATCAAATCTGAAATGTATACAAATTTTGATTAGTCAAAAAAGTGCATTCTGGGTCTCAACATGGGTCTCCAGCATCCACTGTGAGCACCCTAACCAATGAGAAAAGGAGTACTTGTGGCACCTTAAAGACTAACCAATTTATTTGAGCATGAGCTTTCGTGAGCTACAGCTCACTTCATCGGATGCATACCGTGGAAACTGCAGCAGACTTTATATATACACAGAGAACATGAAACAATACCTCCTCCCACCCCACTGTCCTGCTGGTAATAGCTTATCTAAAGTAATCATCAGGTTAGGCCATTTCCAGCACAAATCCAGGTTTTCTCACCCTCCACCCCCCCACACAAATTCACTCTCCTGCTGGTGATAGCCCATCCAAAGTGACAACTCTTTACACAATGTGCATGATAATCAAGTTAGGCCATTTCCTGCACAAATCCAGGTTCTCTCACTCCCTCACCCCCCTCCAAAAACCCACCCCCATACACACACAAACTCACTCTCTTGCTGGTAATAGCTCATCCAAACTGACCACTCTCCAAGTTTAAATCCAAGTTAAACCAGAGCATCTGGGGCGGGGGGGGGTAGGAAAAAACAAGAGGAAATAGGCTTCCTTGCATAATGACTTAGCCACTCCCAGTCTCTATTTAAGCCTAAATTAATAGTATCCAATTTCCAAATGAATTCCAATTCAGCAGTTTCTCACTGGAGTCTCATGCTCAAATAAATTGGTTAGTCTCTAAGGTGCCACAAGTACTCCTTTTCTTTTTGCGAATACAGACTAACACGGCTGTTACTCTGAAACCTAACCAATGAGGTAAAGGTTATATGGTGGGGGGAAGAGGGAAGCAGCACCACTTCCACCTCTGGCTGTTTTGTGAATGGCTGAAAATGTTCATGTTCAATTTGTGAATAGAAAAGGAGTACTTGTGGCACCTTAGAGACTAACCAATTTATTTGAGCATGAGCTTTCGTGAGCTACAGCTCACTTCATCAGACGCATACCATGGAAACTGCAGCAGACTTTATATATACACAGAGAATATGAAACAATACCTATGATCCCACTGAGAGTTACCAAAAGCAACTACAGCATTTGCTCAAGAACCTTCCTGAAAAAGCACAAGATCAAATCCGCACAGACACACCCCTGGAACCCCGACCTGGGATATTCTATCTACTACCCAAGATCCATAAACCTGGAACTCCTGGGCGCCCCATCATTTCAGGCATTGGCACCCTGACAGCAGGATTGTCTGGCTATGTAGACTCCCTCCTCAGGCCCTACGCTACCAGCACTCCCAGCTACCTTCGAGACACCACTGACTTCCTGAGGAAACTTCAATCCATCGGTGATCTTCCTGATAACACCATCCTGGCCACTATGGATGTAGAAGCCCTCTACACCAAACTTCCACACAAAGATGGACTACAAGCCGTCAGGAACACTATCCCCGATAATGTCACGGCTAACCTGGTGGCTGAACTTTGTGACTTTGTCCTTACCCATAACTATTTCACATTTGGGGACAATGTATACCTTCAGATCAGCGGCACTGCTATGGGTACCCGCATGGCCCCACAGTATGCCAACATTTTTATGGCTGATTTAGAACAACGCTTCCTCAGCTCTCGTCCCCTAAAGCCCCTACTCTACTTGCGCTATATTGATGACATCTTCATCATCTGGACCCATGGAAAAGAAGCCCTTGAGGAATTCCACCATGATTTCAACAATTTCCATCCCACCACCAACCTCAGCCTGGTCCAGTCCACACAAGAGATCCACTTCCTGGACACTACAGTGCTAATAAACAATGGTCACATAAACACCACCCTATACCGGAAACCTACTGACCGCTATTCCTACCTGCATGCCTCCAGCTTTCACCCTGACCACACCACACGATCCATCGTCTACAGCCAAGCTCTGCGATACAACCGCATTTGCTCCAACCCCTCAGACAGAGACAAACACCTACAAGATCTCTGTCAAGCTTTCTTACAACTACAATACCCACCTGCGGAAGTAAAGAAACAGATTGATAGAGCCAGAAGAGTTCCCAGAAGTTACCTACTACAGGACAGGCATAACAAAGAAAATAACAGAATGCCACTAGCCGTTACCTTCAGCCCCCAACTAAAACCCCTCCAACGCATTATTAAGGATCTACAACCTATCCTAAAGGATGACCCAACACTCTCACAAATCTTGGGAGACAGGCCAGTCCTTGCCTACAGACAGCCCCGCAACCTGAAGCAAATACTCACCAACAACCACATACCACACAACAGAACCACTAACCCAGGAACTTATCCTTGCAACAAAGCCCGTTGCCAATTGTGCCCACATATCTATTCAGGGGACACCATCACAGGGCCTAATAACATCAGCCACACTATCAGAGGCTCGTTCACCTGCACATCCACCAATGTGATTTATGCCATCATGTGCCAGCAATGCCCCTCTGCCATGTACATTGGTCAAACTGGACAGTCTCTACGTAAAAGAATAAATGGACACAAATCAGATGTCAAGAATTATAACATTCATAAACCAGTCGGAGAACACTTCAATCTCTCTGGTCACGCAATCACAGACATGAAGGTCGCTATCTTAAAACAAAAAAACTTCATATCCAGACTCCAGCGAGAAACTGCTGAATTGGAATTCATTTGCAAATTGGATACTATTAATTTAGGCTTAAATAGAGACTGGGAGTGGCTAAGTCATTATGCAAGGTAGCCTATTTCCTCTTGTTTTTTCCTACCCCCCCCCCCAGATGTTCTGGTTTAACTTGGATTTAAACTTGGAGAGTGGTCAGTTTGGATGAGCTATTACCAGCAGGAGAGTGAGTTTGTGTGTGTATGGGGGTGGGTTTTTGGAGGGGGGTGAGGGAGTGAGAGAACCTGGATTTGTGCAGGAAATGGCCTAACTTGATTATCATGCACATTGTGTAAAGAGTTGTCACTTTGGATGGGCTATCACCAGCAGGAGAGTGAATTTGTGTGGGGGGGTGGAGGGTGAGAAAACCTGGATTTGTGCTGGAAATGGCCTAACCTGAAGATTACTTTAGATAAGCTATTACCAGCAGGACAGTGGGGTGGGAGGAGGTATTGTTTCATATTCTCTGTGTATATATAAAGTCTGCTGCAGTTTCCACGGTATGCATCTGATGAAGTGAGCTGTAGCTCACGAAAGCTCATGCTCAAATAAATTGGTTAGTCTCTAAGGTGCCACAAGTACTCCTTTTCTTTTTGCGAATACAGACTAACACGGCTGTTACTCTGAAATTTGTGAATAGTTTCAGGTCGACCAAAACTGCATTTTTGGTCAAATAAACTATTAGTTTGAAAAATTTTTCTCCGCTCTAGCAGTGACCCACCAGTTCAAAAACACCGTATGAAGGTATTGCTCCCCTTTCCACCACGCTCTGTCTGCCTGCCCATCCTTCAGTCAAACACATACATTGTTGTCTGCAGACTGGGGCCTCAGATTGTGAGCTCCAGGTCAGGAACTATATAGATTCATAGCTACTAAGGTCAGAAGGGACCATTATGATCATCTAGTCCGACCTCCTGCACAACGGCAGGCCACAGAATTTCATCCACCCACTCCTGCGAAAAACCTCTCACCTATGTCTGAGCTATTGAAGTCCTCAAATCGTTGTTTAAAGACTTCAAGTAGCAGAGAATCCTCCAGCAAGTGACCCGTGCTCCATGCTACAGAGGAAGGTTGTCTGAAAACCACCTAGCACATTGTGGGCAATACCACAGAACCAACCAACCAACCAACAACTAATATTTATCATGCCCTGGGTTTTACTATCTTCATCTTAGATTATAAAAACGGAAAAAGCTTTGTCATGTATGACTTTTTAAAAAATTATCAGCAAATTTCCTGTAAAACTTATACAGGATGTGTCTCCTCTTACCCCATTTCTCAATGTCCACATGTGTTTTCTGTAATAATCTGTCTGCTAGCCTCACGGTGAGTCCCATTCCTAGAGGTATCCCTTTGCACAATGACAATTCTCTTTCATTTTTGACTGAATTAAATTCTAAAGCAGGCCACAATTAAATAATACATTTTCTGCATGAATATTCTTAGGCCATAAGGAAAAAGAGGCCCTGTGTTCACACAGTACAATGCAACAAATGAACCAGAAATATACAACCCACAAAGACGTAAAGGACAGAGAAAGACTATGGTACATCAAGGCTTTCCACAATTATTTTCCCTTAGGCACTGAATTATATTTTCCTGTGTTAAATCAAAACAACACACCTTAATATACTGCGTGTGCAAACAAGAAGGGTTTGAGCTGTCATCCAAATTGACAAAAACAGAGTTGTTCATCTGTAATAATGAGGGTAAAAGTGGGATAAGATATTTAACTAGCTGTGCTGAGTGTTGCTCACATACACAGGATAGAGCTGATTGCTAACTTTAAGGTAGACAAGGACTTGACTTCCAGGAATATCTCAAAGTGATCTTGGGGTTTTTCACTATCCTCTGCAGCATGGATCATGTACTAAGACTGGGAAGTGTATCCTCCACTCGACTGTAGGGTGAGCAGATGTCCTTGTTTTCATCAAAAGTTCTAAAGTAAAATTTTCAAAACCATCTAAGTGATTTAGGTGCCTAAATCCCATTTTCAAGAGTGACATGCTCAGTTTTTTAAAAGTATTTAGGCATTACCGTGCTTAGCGTCACAATGCCTAACCAATTTAGGAGCCTATGTCTTATTTTCAGAAGTGACAGGCACTTGGGAGCCAAAATCCCATTGATGGTCAATAGGATTTAGGCTTCTAAATCAGCAAAAAGAACAGGAGTACTTGTGGCACCTTAGAGACTAACTTGCAACATTGAAAAGGAGTCCTTGTGGCACCTTAGAGACTAACCAATTTATTTGAGCATGAGCTTTCGTGAGCTACAGCTCACTTCATCAGATGCATACCGTGGAAACTGCAGCAGACTTTATATATACACAGAGAATATGAAACAATACCTCCTCCCACCCCACTGTCCTGCTGGTAATAGCTTATCTAAAGTAATCTTCAGGTTAGGCCATTTCCAGCACAAATCCAGGTTTTCTCACCCTCCACCCCCCCACACAAATTCACTCTCCTGCTGGTGATAGCCCATCCAAAGTGACAACTCTTTACACAATGTGCATTTGTGTAAAGAGTTGTCACTTTGGATGGGCTATCACCAGCAGGAGAGTGAATTTGTGTGGGGGGGTGGAGGGTGAGAAAACCTGGATTTGTGCTGGAAATGGCCTAACCTGAAGATTACTTTAGATAAGCTATTACCAGCAGGACAGTGGGGTGGGAGGAAGTATTGTTTCATATTCTCTGTGTATATATAAAGTCTGCTGCAGTTTCCACGGTATGCATCTGATGAAGTGAGCTGTAGCTCACGAAAGCTCATGCTCAAATAAATTGGTTAGTCTCTAAGGTGCCACAAGGACTCCTTTTCTTTTTGCGAATACAGACTAACACGGCTGTTACTCTGAAACTTGCAACATTGAGTACAGCAACACCTAAATGCCTTTAAAAATCTGGGCCAGCACTTGGCAGCCTAAGCCTCACTGAAAGGCAATGGGACTTCAGAGTCTAAGTCACTTCAGTGTTTCTGAAAATTTTCCCCTAGTATCCCAGGCAGTTTAGTGAAGCCAGTTTCACCTCAGTTTCACTAGCTCTCGCCAGGTGTCCAGCCAGCTGCCTTTCCCACTCCCTTCTTCTCTCTGGCCTAGCTGTGCCTGTGCTCAAGATGCAAAGTATCGTTTGAATTATTAACATAGCAAATATGCGTAGACATTTGTAGCTGTCCATCAGCTCAGAAGGGAAATTATTAAGGCGTTCAAAAAACTTTTTTTAAAAAAAATTAGAAATAGTTTCAAATAACAAACATAGGAAGCTTTTGAAAAGAAAATTTGAAAAAGAAGAAATTTGCAACTTTTTCATCTGCACTGAATCAGAGGAACCAAAGATTCACCTTGGTCTCTCTCACTCCTAGCTGATGCCATAAACTGGGATTCCCCGATGTCACATAGATGGCATAGTACTGAAAAGTTAATTAAGCTGGCATCAGCGTTCACCATTGCCATGGTCTAGTCAATACTTAGCTTAACGGAGTTCAGACAGTATGAACAAATGTCCAGATCAGGCAATTGGCTATCAACCTGCAAGTCTCTGCCAATTATGTTTCAAAACCACAGATATTATAATCTGAAGTAAATAACCCTGAATACCAGAGGGGATAGGAGAAGGGTCTGTGACGCTAGGCAAGGTTACTGAGACATGTGCAGTGTGGGTTTGTTTTTTTAAATAAAATCCCTTTCACTTCAACTCAGGGTAGAACAATCACAAAAGTCAGAGATGGAACAGACCTTTTCAGGCATGATCCAGCCAAGCACTTTAGCACCTGCTGAACTTTAAGAACGTGAGTAATCCCAGATGTTAGAGCTAAGAATGAGTTTAAGAGCATCAGGGCCCGAATGCTCAGGGCAGGACTGTTTCATACAGCGCGCCCTCTGGTGCTTTGTCAAATCTAATCTTAAAAATCTTTCACGGGACTGAGCCTCTAGCCTGTCACCCGGAAGACTATTCCCTATGCTAAAAAGCTATGACTGTGAGGAAACATTTCCTGATCCTTGGCCTAATTTCTTTTAATTTTTGTTAATTTCACCTCATCACACCTTAATCCTTTGGATACCCGAAACAATTCCTTCAGATACTTCTAGTCAGTAATCATATCCTCTAGTTACACAACTGCCCTCCGTCATCCTTCAGTAAAGCTCTACACATAGAGCCAAACTCATCCTTGATGTAATTTCACTGACATCAGAATTGTTCCAGAGATAAATTTTACCCATTAGGGGAATATTCAGAGCTTTCCTCTGCCTTAGTGGCTTAGGTGGGTTTCTGCTGTGCAAGGGGAAGGATGAATAGAGAGGGAGGGGAAGGAGATTCCCTCTATATGACACCTTGCTCCATATAATCTTGCTGCATGGCAGAGCACAGGTGATGGGTAGAGGATGAGGAATGGATCTGGGTGAGGCTAGACAGCCCACTGAGGTTACTTTTGATAGGAGCCTCTATGGAGTGGTTGCCCAGGAACTTTGTGCCTGATGTTGATGGTGGGTTTCTCCTCCCTCTCTCATGCACCTGCCAAACACCCAGCCCAGCTACCCAAGCCAGGCACTTGGCTCTGGGTTTTCACCTTAACATCCTCTCCAGAATTTGTCACATCAGCCCTAAATCATGTTTGTATTACAGTCAGTTGAAAATATTGAACTGGAGATCAAACTGCTGCCACATATCCCCAGAACAGATTCCCTGTTCTCTGGTACACTATGCAATAAGTAATAATTCTATCCCCTCCGCCCCCACTGCACAAATATTGAGTGAATAAGCAGCCTAGAGTGACAAAGGTCTGGCCATATACAATGCACACAGAGAGATCAGGTATAGATTTCAGGACCTCAAACTAAAATATAAAGGCTCGACTTGGTGCTTTCAGTGTTGTAGCTGGGTTGGTCCCAGGATATGAGAGAGACAAGGTGGGTGAGGTAATACCTTTCATTGGACCAACTTCTGTTGGTGAAACAGACAAGTTGTCGAGCTTCACAGAGTTCCTCTTCAAGTCCTGTAGGTCAAGGGTAACCATATTTTCCCCAAGGGAAAACGGGACACTCCCTGTCTGGCCCAAGCCCTCCCTGAGGTCCCCCAGTCCCCACCACACTTGGGCCTGCCTGAGCCCTCCCTGCCTCCCGCCCACATGGGACCAGCCTGAGGTCCCCCTCCCCACCGGTGCCTGGGGCTGGCCCAAGCCACCCTGCTGCCCGCCTGCAACACGCCCCCATCCGAGCCACCGCACCGCCATCCTGCGACATCCTCCCCACACCTGGTCCAAGCCCACCAGCAATGCCTCCCCCACCCCCCCCCGCTACCCTTCCTGCATGCATGGCCACATGGCTGGTGGTCCGAGCCCTCCCACTGCATGTCCGCGCATGGGGCAGCCTGAGGTCCCCCTGCACACAGGGTGGGCCAGCCTGCCCGCGCTGCTCTCTGTAGCCCTCCCTCCAGTGCAGGGCTGGTGTTACCACTGCCCCCCCACACACGCTCTTCCGCGCCCCACTAGGGGTTCCATGTGCGGGGGGGGGGGTCGGCTGTGAGGTGAAACGCTGCTCACAGCCTGCTCCCACTGCCACAGGGCCAGCGGAGCCCCGCCATATGGAGGAGCAGGGATCCTCCCACCATGGGTAAGCAGGGACCCCCTTCTCCACGGGCTGCCCCAGGCGGGGGCACACCGTGCTCTGGCTTCTCAGCCGTGCAAGGCGGGAGCTGATGACGGTGTGGCGGGAGTGCTGCCCAGGAGGTAAGGGGGGCGGTGGGACAGGAGCAGCAGCAGAAACGGGGAGGGGAGCAGCGGAGTTCAGGATGCTCCCAGGCGCGCTCTCACTGCCCATCCCCGGCACTGCTGCCACTGAGGAGGCAGCAAGGAAGATTCCGGCACCCGCTGGGGAGTGCAAAGAGGGGGGCATGGCTGCTTGCTGCCCCCCACTGATGGCTGTGCTGCGATCCCCAAAAATACGGGACAATTTGCCCATATTTAACTAAAAGTCCAGACACTTGGAAGAAGGCTTAAAAACGGGACATCTGATCGCCCTATGTAGGTTGCCCTTTGTAGCTCGAAAGGTTGTCCGTTTCACCAACAGAAGTGGGTCCAATGAAAACTATTACTCACGTTGCTCTCCATTAGGCGTAGCATTTGTCAAGGTCAGACATTTTGTCCCCTCGAGGGCAGGAATACGCATGCCATTGACCAGTAACCTGGTTGGTTATTGTGACTTTCAGAAATTCTGACTCTCATCTGGAGTTGCACTTTAATCTTAGTTAGCTTTTGTCATAGCAGCTAAAATGTTTATTGCACAGTCTTAAAACACCAAACAATATATGGCCTCAGAATGCTGCTTAATAGAAATAATAATTTAAAAAAAAAACAGAACCTGATACCAGAGGACAGTTCAGTTTCAAACGGGTCTGGGAACTGGTAGTCCTAGATTTTGAAAGACATGGGTTAGCTAGAGATCTTTTACAGAGAAATATAGTATATAACGCGCAATCTTTGTCTCACAAGCCACTTTCAGTGCTGTTGTGCAAGTCAGAATGTCTGATGCTTTGTTGCTTGATTGTGAAAGACATGGTTAACAACAACGTAAAATGCCTTAGGCCAAGGTGGAACCAAGGACTTACATTTCTTGGCAAGTAAATGAATTGTTACCATGCATAACTATCACATTTAACTCAGAGCTGGGGGGAGGGGGGGGGAGAATGAAACCTAGCAACAGCATGGAGCTCTTCTCACAGGAAAAAAAAAGAAAACATTTGTTTAAAAGATTATAGGGCACAGATATCCAGCTAATGAATTCTTCTCCCAAAGTCTGACTTCTCTTGGAAAAGGAGCACTGTAGTGTTTGAAATTCTTGTCATAATAATGTGCTTATTCAACTACAGTGCAGATTCTAAGTAGTAATGGAAAATATCATTTTTTTCCTGGAATAAAAAAGTATCTCCTATTAAAAATAAAAGGCTTATAACAAATTCAGCTGTGTGAGGTTAAAGCTGAGATGTGAATTTTGAAAGGGAGAAGGATTTTATGTAGAGAAACAGATAATGCTGTCATCACACTGACCAGTCTGTTTGTCTGTTCCTCCACCTGGTGTCTGTCTTGCCTATTTAGACTGCAAGCAGGGCCGGTGCAAGGATGTTTTGCGCCCTAAGCGAAACTTCCACCTTGTACCCCCCCTCTGCCCTGAGGCGCCCCCCCGCTGCAGCTCCCCGCCCCCCCGCCCTGAAGCGCCCCCCCTCCCCCGCGCTGCAGCTCCCCTCTGCCCTGAGGTGCCCCCCTTGCGGCAGCTCCCTGCTGCCCCCTCTCCCTTCAGGGAGCTGTGCAGCAACTCCCCTCGGCCTGGGGAGCCATGCGGCAACTCCCCGCCCCAGCTTACCTCTGCTCTGCCTCCTCCCCGAGCACACCGCCGCTTCTCCTGCCTCCCAGGCTTGCAGCGCCAATCAGCTGTTTGGCACGCAAGCCTGGGAGGGAGAGAAGCAGAGCGGGGCGGTGCACTCACAGGAGGAGGTGGAGCAGAGGTGAGCTGGGGCTCTGTGTGCCGCCCCTCAACCCCCACCATTACTTGCTGCAGACGGCCCTCCCCGCGCCCCTCTGCCCCAGTTCACCTCCGGTCCACTTCCTCCTCAGAGCGCGCTTTTGGCCGCCCCCAACCACTTGGTGCCCTGGGCGACTGCCTAGTTCCCCTAATGGTTGCACCGGCCCTGACTGCAAGCTCTTCAGGGCAGGCAGGGCAGTTCCATTCATTCTCATAAGAACATAAGTACTGGGTCATTCTGGGTCAGCCCATCTAGCCCAGTATCCCGTCTTCTGACAGTGGCCAATGCCAGGTGCTTCAGACGGAATGAACAGAACAGGTAAGCATCAGGTGATCCATCCCCTGTCACCAACTCCCCCATCCTGGCTAATAGCCATTGATGGACCTATCCTCCATGAATTTATCTCGTTCTTTTTTAAACCCTGTTATAGTCTTGACCTTCACAACATCCTCTGGCAAAGAATTCCACAGGCTGACTGCGTGTTGTGTTAAAAAATACTTCTTTTTGTTTGTTTTAAACATGCTGCCTATTAATTTCATTTGGTGACCTCTAGTTCTTGTGTTATGAGAAGAAGTAAATAACACTTCCTTCTTTACTTTCTCCATACCAGTCATGATTTTATAGACCTCTATAATATCCCCCCTTAGTCATCCCTTTTCCAAGCTGAAAGGTCCCAATCTTATTAATCTCTCCTCATATGACAGCCGTTCCATACCCCTCATCATTTTTGTTGCCCTTTTCTGAACCTTTTCCAATTCCAATAAAACTTTTTTGACATGGGGCGACCACATCTGCACGCAGTATTCAAGATGTGGGCATACCATGGATTTATACAGAGGCAATATATTTTCTGTCTTATTATCTATCCTTTTCTTAATGATTCCCAACATTTTGTTTGCTTTTTTGACTGCTGCTGTACATTGAGTGGATGTTTTCAGAGAACTATCCATAGTGATCTTTTTTGAGATGGGGCAACCACATCTGCATGCGATATTCAAGATAAGGGTGTACCGTGGATTTATATAGAGCAGAGCTGCCAAGCGATTAAAAAAATTAATCACAATTAATTGCACGATTAAAAAATTGTGATTAATTGCGTGATTAATCACATTAAACAATAATGTTATTTTTGGATGTTTTCTACATTTTCAAATATATTGATTTCAATTACAACACAGAATACAAAGTGTACAGTGCTCACTTTATATTTAATTTTTATTACAAATATTTGCACTGTAAAAAACAAAAGAAATAGTATTTTTCAATTCACCTCATACAAGTACTGTAGTTCAATCTCTTTATCATGAAAGTTGAACTTACAAACGTAGAATTATGTACCAAAAATAACTGCACTGAAAAATAAAACAACGTAAAACTTTAGAGACTACAAGTCCACTCAGTCCTACTTCAGCCAATCGCTCAAACAAACTTGGTTACAATTTGCAGGAAATAATGCTGCCTGCTTCTTGTTTACAGTGTCACCTGAAAGTGAGAACAGGCATTTGCATGGCACTGTTCTAGCCGGCATCGCAAGATATTTATGTGCCAGATGCGCTAAAGATTCATATGTCCCTTCATCTTCAACCACCATTCCATCTGACATGCATCCATGCTGATCATGGGTTTTGCTTGATAACAATCCAAAACAGAGCAGACAGATGTATGTTCATTTTCATCATCTGAGTCAGATGCCACCAGCAGAAGGTTGATTTTCTTTTTTGGTGGTTCGGGTTCTGTAGTTTCCGCATCTGAGTGTTGCTCTTTTAAGACTTCTGAAAGCATGCTCGACACCTTGTCCCTCTCAGATTTTAGAAGGCACTTCAGATTCTTAAACCTTGGGTTGAGCGCTGTAGCTATTTTTAGAAATCTCATACTGGAATCTTCTTTGCATTTTGTCAAATTGGCTGTGAAAGTGTTCTTAAAACGAACATGTGCTGGGTCATCATGAAATATATGGCAGAATGCAGATAAAACAGAGCCGAAGACATACAGTTTTCCCCCAAGTAGTTCAGTCACAAATTTAATTAACACATTATTTTTTAATGACCATCATCAGCATGGAAACATATCCTCTGGAATGGTGGCTGAAGCATGAAGAAGCATACGAATATTTTGCATATCTGGCACATAAATACCTTGCAACGCCGTTTACAACAGTGTCATGCAAATGCCTGTTCTCACTTTTAGGTGACATTGTAAACAAGAAGCAGGCAGCATTATCTCCTGCAAATTGTAACCAAGTTTGTTTGTCTGAGTGATTTGCTGAAGCAGGACTGAGTGGACTTGTAGGCTCTAAAGTTTTACATTGTTTTGTTTTTGAGAGCAGTTATGTGACAAAAACAAAATCTACATTTGTAAATTGCAATTTCATGATAAAGAGATTGCACTATAGTATTTGTATGAGGTGAATTGAAAAATACTATTTCTTTTATCATTTTTACAGTGCAAATACTTGTAATAAAAATAATAATATAAAGTGAGCACTGTACACTTGGTATTGTGTTGAAATAGAAATTAATATATTTGAAAATGCAGAAAAACATCCAAAAATATTTAATAAATTTAAATTGGTATTCTATTGTTTAACAGTACGATTAATTGCGATTAATTTTTTGAGTTAATCATGTGAGTTAACTGCGATTAATTGACAGCCCTAATATAGAGGCAGTATGATATTTTCTGTCATATTATCTACCCCTTTCTTAATGATTCCCAATATTCTGTTAGCATTTTTGACTGCCGCTGCACATTGAGTGGACGTTTTCAGACAACTATCCACAATGACTCCAAGATCTCTCTGAGTAGTAACAGCTAATTTAGACCCCACCATTTTATATGTATAGTTGGGATTATGTTTCCGAATGTGCATTACTTTGCATTTATCAACAGTGAATTTCATTTGCCATTGCCTCCTATACATTCTGGGGCTACCCAGAGTGTGTTGCCCTGCAGGACCTTGGGGTTATGAGGTTTCAGGCCTCCAGTCCACTTGGAAGCCCTGGAGGGCAGGAAAGAGTGAATGAAGCCACAGTGCCAGAACCCAGGGGGAGGTACCTCATCCAGGTTCCCCATCACCACCACACACACTTGCTAAGAGTCCAGGAAAGCTGACCTCAGAGGAGGTCTTTTAATAAGAGCAACAAATATGCATGGTAGGGAGGAGCTGTGTTGGAGTCGACAGGGGGATTTTGTGGCAAAGCAAAAGCCTTGTGGTATGTGGAAAATTATCTAAATCAGGGGTGGGCAAACTACGGCCCGCAGGCCGTTTTAATCCGGCCCTTTTGCTCCCGCTGTGGAGCGGGGCTTGCCCTGGTCCAGCGCTCCAGCAGGGAAGCAGTGTGGGGGCCTCTCCATGTGGCTCCCGGAAGTTGCGGCATGGCCCCCCTCCGGCGCTCCAGATGAGAAGCAAGGTTGGGGGCCGCCCCACGCAGCTCCCGAAAGCAGCAGCACAGCCTCGCTCCGTCTCCTACACGTAGAAGCAGCCAGGAGGCTCCGCTCTGCACGCTGCCCCCACCCCAAGCACCACTCCCGCAACTCCCATTTGCCAGGAACTTCGGCCAATGGGAGCTGCAGGGGCGGCGCCTGCGGACGGGGCAGCGCGCAGAGCCACCTGGCTGCGGCTCCACATAGGAGCCGGAGGAGGGACATGGCCGCTGCTTCTAGGAGCTGCTTGAAGTAAGCGCCGCCCGGAGCTTGCACCTCTGAGCCTCTCCCCGTGCCCCAACCCCCTGCCCCAGCTGTGATCCCCCTCCCACACTCCAAACCCTCAATCCCAGCCCAGAGCACCATCCTACACCCCAAACTCCTCATCCCCAGCCCCACCCCAGAGCCCGCACCCCAGCCGGAGCCTTAACCCCCTCCCAACACCCCACTCCCCCACCCCAGCCTGGAGCCCCCTCCCGCACCCTGAACTCCTCATTTCTGGCCCCGCCCCAAAGCCTGCACCCCCAACCAGAGCCCTCACCCCCTCTCGCACCCCAACCCCAATTTTGTGAGCATTCATGGCACGCCATACAATTTCTATTCCCAGATGGGGCCCTCGGGTCAAAAAGTTTGCCCACCCCTGATCTAAATGGAGATAATCTGATTAGAGCCTTTTAAAGTTCCCCCGCTGCTAATATAAAGTGTGCGGCTTTGTTCATAATAATTTTTCATATTTCATTTTTAACGCTTTCAGAGAGAATGTGGAGTCTTCACAGTTTGTGCTGTTGGAAGGAGAGATTATAAATGCTCCTTTATGTTGTGACATAAACAACCCACACTTATTTTACCGTTCGTCATCTGTAATGGAGTTCTTTCACTCTGAGAGTGTTTTCTAAACCTTTCCTCATTTTTGTTGCTCTCCTCTGGACTCTCTCCAATTAGTCCATATTTTTCCTAAAGTCTGGTGCCTAAAATTGGAAACAGGACTCCAGCTGAGATCTCACCAGTACTGAGTTGAGTGGAACAATTACCTCCCATGTTTTACATACGATACTCCTGTTAATACTTCACAGAACGATATTAGCCTTTTTTTCACAACTGCATCACGTCGCTGAATCATATTCAATTTGTGATCCACTATAACCCCCAGTTCCATTTTAGCAGTACTACTACCTAGCCAGTTATTCCCCATTTTGTAGTTGGGCATTTGATTTTTTCCTTCCTTAGTGAAGTACTTGGCACTTGTCTTTATTGAATTTCATCTTGTTGAATTCAGACCAATTTGCCAATATATCAAGAACCCCCTTTTGAGTTCTAATCCTGTCCTCTAAAGAGCTAGCACCTCTCCCAGCTTGGTGTCATCTGCAAATTTCACAAGCAGACTCTCCACTTCATTATCCAAGTCATTAATGAAAATGTTGAGTACCAAACCAAGGACTGACTCCAATATGCCCCCTCCCCTCAGTCTGACAGCTAACCATTGATAACTACTCAGAGTATGGTTTTCCAGTTGTGTACCTACTTTACAGTAATTTAATCTAGACCACATTTCCCTAGTTTGCTTATTAGAATGTCACGTGCGACTGTATCAAAAGCCTTACTAAAACCAAGATACATCACGTCTACTGCTTCCCCCATCCAGTAGACCAGTAAGCCTGTCAAAGAAGGAAATTAGTTTGATTTGGCTTGACTTGTTCTTGACAAATAGCTATTAGCAAACTGGCTATTCCTTATCATCCTATTATCCTCTAGATGCTTACAAACTGATTGGTTCATAATTTGTTCCAGTATCTTTCCAGGTATCAAAGTTAAGATGACTGGTCTATAAGTCCCCAGGCCCTCTATGTTCCCCTTTTTAAAGATAAGTACTATGTTTACCCTCTCCAGTTCTCTGGGACCTCAGGTGTCCTCCATAAGGGTCACCTCACATATCCTCCACAGGGGTGACTTCTGGTGCTTTTTCAGAATCCACCGAGTACCTTCTTACTACAAGGTCCCCTACAGAAGGCTGAAGGGCTGCCTCCTTCTCCGCTGCCCCACATCTCTGGCCCACTGACGGATCGGTTGTTGCTCCTACCTCAACCCCAGGTGGCTAGAAAGAGGTCTCTGCTCCACTTTCAGAGGGGAGCAGGACTGTAAGTATGTCAGGGCTGAGGCTGACTTTATTTTTGTGTCCTGAAACCACAGAGGCATTGCCCCTGTTAAACAAATAACAAGAATAAGTGAGGGACGGAGAGCATGGGAGACAGGAACATCACAGGTCACTATGGGGGAGGGACCCATGGAACAATCAAGTCCATGATTTTATCAACATTTGCCGTAAATCAGTCATGATTTTTTTGCAAACATTTCTGTGGCAAACCACTAGCCCTGCTCAGGAGCGAGGACGAGATATTGACACATATCACCAGCCCCTGCATGAGGCATGGAGACACACTGTACAGCTAGTTGAAGACTTTTCAACAAAAAAAGGCATTTTTTGACCAGTGCCAGCGAATTGCTGAGCTGCCTGGGACACAGCATTAGGTGGGTGGGAAGTTAACTTACAGCAGTAATTTTAAATATCTTGGGGGAGCCCTTCAAACACTGGCCTCACTCTGCTCCCACTAAAGTCAACAGGGATGTTACTAATGACTTCATTTAGAACAAAGATAGGCCAACGGTGAGCGCTTTGAAAATCCTACCCTGTGTCTTTCCCTCGTCCAGTGCCTGGGATGACTTCACTATTAATGGACTATGTACAAGGGACAAAAAGCACACGTAGTGCAGTCATTCAAGCGCTCATATTCAAAAGAGATGACAGATCTTAAGGTATGTCGACACTGCAATAGAAGACCCACAGCACAGCCTGAGCCCAAATGTCTACACTACAACTTTATAGCCCTGCAGCCCGAGGCCTGCAAGTCCGAGTCAGCTGACCCAAGCTCTGAGACTCGGTACTGTGGGTTTTTTATAACCGTGCAGACATACCCTAAGAGACCCTGGCCATGTTCTGCTGCAGTGAAAACTGGCAGTTGAGAGGCTCTCTCCTGTTGGTACACTGAGAGGACCATTTACAGTCAGTCAACCAAACACCATCAAAGAGATACAGGAAAAACAACAAATAGAGTTTAGGTGGATTCAGAATGGTCAAATGGACGCCCCTCTCCCACATTAAATATCCTGACAAAATTTTCAAGAGAAACAAAAAGAAAAAACCACTAGCAGCAGATCCCACAAATCTCTACACTTGCAGAGAATGTCTAATCAGCGTCTGAACCATCTACAGCCACTTGCTTATATGCAAACCAAACTTGCAGGTGACACTCTCCAACTGCCAGTGGTTGCTAGATTCAGCTTTCAACTTACATGACCCAAAGGGAGAGAGAAAAACATACACAAGTGCAGCCCCCAACCTGTGACTCATGGTAGTATAGGAGGCCACATGGTGCAGTCTCCTCCCCCTCCTTTCCAGCTCCTTCTACAGACCTCTGGGTTCTTCAATGTATGGGAGATGTAGGGGCCTGGGAAAGTGGGTGGAAAGGAGGAGGAGGTGCCAATCTACCTACTTTTACTAGGAGCTACTGCTACACAGGAGGAGAAAGCAGCAGCTGCTCTCTGTGACCAAAGCCCCCAGTGGGACGGGAGTTATTAATCTTTTTAAATCATAATCATTTTCCATATTAACAATAATCTGACTATGACACACAATCCCTGTGGGAAAGCATCTGCAGGGAGTAGGAACCTCAAAGGGGGTTTCCCAATGGAGTCCATTTAGTTACGTACATATACCGAGGGCATTGGGTTTACTTGCTTAATGTAATAAAGTACAAAACAAGGGATCTGCTGTTCTCTTGATTTATGGAAAAGTTATGTGGATAAATCCCTTGGTGTTCACAAGAGAACAGACCCCAAGCTTCACAACAAGTCAATTTAGGGCTAAAATCTAATCTCAGATAAGTGGGCATGTACTGGCATGGTCTTGAGTACACCACCACTGGGCATACATGTGTGAGCCGTCCTCCACATAGTCTGTTAGTGGTTATTACAAGAGGGGGGAAATCAGGACATTTTGTTTGTATTCACAGTTTTAGAATACAGTCATTCTTCACTGATGCTTGTGCTTAGTACAGTATATCCTTTAATCATACTATCCTACACTAAATGTATCTGTCTGGTCTAAGGCAAGCTATTTGCAAGGGTCTTGACTTCAGGACCTCACTTAGGTTATGGTACTGACTTGATTTCAGGCTTCCTTTGCTCCATTTTTCATTTCAAGGGGCACTCGTAGATGGTTTTAGGCCTTGCGTTTGCGCTCTCTAAAATGGGTTTTCAAAAGAGCTTCACATATATATAATATGATGAGACAACTATGCCTTTTTCAAAGGTGACCTGCAGATCAATATTAAGTGTATGTTGTGTGCTGCATGCACTAAACAACAAGGGCAAAAGAGCTGTTCCCCTCATGTGGTTTTTAACCTCTCCGCCCCTTTCCTTCTCCACTGTACTTCCCACTATTTCATATCCCACCCCGTGGAGTTTCTTTTTCCAAAGTGATGCTCCGGGTTGTGATGTCACAGAGACTCCCCTATTCCCACTGGGGAACAAAGATTTGGTAGAAGACTCAGGAAAGTCCTTTTAAAAAATATTTTATACCCCACATGGATTTGGAGAGATATATATTAAGATCCCTGTCTGACCTCCTCTGTCCCTACCCCAATATGCCAGCTCCAGCAAGGTTTGCAGGAGCTGGGATGCAATGCTTGTTGATGTATCTGGAGGGGCTGATTGGAATTCTGGAACTAATGGGGTGGGATGGGGAGTAAGTTGAAGGCCACTTGTGCACTGAGTGGTCTCTGGACTCTGTTTAAATAATTCAGTGTTTCACCCTTCACTAGATCCTTACACAGATATCAGTTCCTTGAACTCTAACACAAACTTTGTCAAAAAATAAATCCTGCTGCAGTTTTGGGCACCAAACTTGAGACAACTTGGGGCTGGATTTTCAGAAGTGCCATGAGGTGCAGTGGAATGCAATGGGAGCTGAAGATAATCTGTGCTTCCAGAATCAGGCCACAAGTGTCACTAGTCCGGCATCAAAAATTGAGGTACCCAGAATCAGCGACTACTTGTGAAAGTTAAGCTGCAAAGGCTTCTGGCTTCACAGATAAATTCTCTTTGGGGCGAAAAGAAGAACTCCACTAGGTTAAGACAGCAGGATCTCATTTGTCACCTCACATCGTCCCTGTTCTATTTTGCTTCCCATCAGGTCCATAATCAGACTCCAACATTTCTATGTTTTTCAGGTTCTCTGCTAATTTCCATCCTTCATTATTTCTCTTCCTCCAATAGCTCTTCCTTATTCCTGCTATTTCTCTCCGTTCAGTTTACCTGCTCTGCGCTATATCCATAGGGCACTATCTTTCTACATCCCTACCAGGAATAAGATTTGTCTCTAGATCAAGAGCGATTCCCATGCCATTTTCCAGCTGGGTCACACACTTGATTTTCTGCTGGGCTACACCTACTCATTTACAACTGAATGTTGGCACTGCCGGCTGCTGAAGGCATTGATGCTGGCACCGTGACAATTCAGGGGGAAAAAACAGTCATAACTTAAAGAATTAGTATCTTCTCCCTCTTCTGTCATTATCACCAGCTCTGGTAATTGATCAACTGTCACTATCTTCTTCAACACCAAATCTATATAAGGGCATAATCTGCCAGTCGAAGAGCGGGCTTCAGGGTCCTCTTTCACTGTGACTGAGCAGGGAAGACTGCATAATTTGAAATGCAATAATATGACAAATGGTCAGGCTCTTTCCACTGCTTTCATGGCTAATGGAGGAATTGCACTAAATAAGGCACTTTTGTTCTAGTCATATCACCAATTTGGGTCAAGCGTTTTATGCCTAGATTAGCAGCACAGAATAAAGCAGACATGAAAAGCTGAGAATGTGTGTGTTCACTCCCAATGTGCCACCTCAGTAAATCGAGTTATGTCTTGCCACATCATGTCTTGTAAATATCAGAGTGTAAGAGGAGATGGCATATAACCTAACTTAACTGCTGCATAAATTAAGCCAGGTATTTCTGCTGTGATATGTTAGTACTAAGGCATTTTGTATAAACAATGGAGGCTGCAAAACTACCAGCTCCAAGGGATTAAGAACACACATCAGAATTTTTTCATCTCTACTAAGGACTGGTTACTAAAGTAGGATACTAAAAAGCTGGTTAGTAACTAATAACATGAGCGAAAAGGTGGTCCCGCAGCTAGGGGGCCAGAGTGGGACTCAGGAGACCCACATTCGACTCCTTGTACTGCCACACACTTCCCATGGGACCTTATTTTTTCTGAGCCTTAATTCCCGATTTATAATGAGGGAATGATCGGAGCAGCAAAACTACCTCAACAGGAGTACTGTGAGGATAAATACATTGAGAGGCACTCAGATATTCTGGTAACTGGGGCCATATTAAGTACCTTAGATAAAAGGAGGGCATGTTCATGAATGCTTCCTTCTACCTCAGAGCCTCCTGATAATCCAGATCTTGCATAGTTCTGATTAAAATATAAATGAACGTTATAAGAGACACTGTTTAAATAACGAGGAAGCCCAGTCTAGTGGCTTGAGCACAGTGTCTGAGCCATGAGCACCTAAATTCTAATCTCAGTTCTGAAACAAAGTTCATCTTTACCCTTGGACAAGCCACTCCTCTGCCTTCATTTCCACATTTGGAAAATGGAGAGCTAACCTACCCATCTACCCTCCCGGGGATTATTTGTAAAGCACCTTGAGAAAGTAAAGGTGCTACTGTTTGTCAGTGCCCATTATTCTTAAGCTTTAATAAAGATGGTGTGTTTGATTTTCAAGCTTTTAAACAAATGTCTGCCCTTGTCTTGGTTAGTATGAATGTCAATCCACTTTCAGCACAGAATGTTTTTTAAGCTTTGCCCTGGAGTTTGTGGCATTGGGATCTAAATTGCTTCCTGCTCAAGAATGCCTAGTGGATATCATTACTACAGGAACTGTTTTAGATGAATACCTCAATAGCTCCTCTGTGTCCTCTTTGAGGCTGGTGCTCAGCACATAGTCCTTGTTCTCACAGGCCGTTGGCAGCAGCAGTGAATCGCCTAGTTTAACAGTCCCACCGAGGTCTGGGTCTTCAAATAATTTCAGGTCTAAAGATTGAATCATCAGAAAGCTTTAGTCAAGCTTCAACTACATCACCACCATGACTGTTAGCAGGGGAATCAAGCTGTGTGGCTGAAAGGAAACATCCTATAGAAAATTTATTTTTATAAAAAGTCTTCCATAGCCAAAGTAAAAATTCACAAAGCGCTAGGAAATACATTCTTGATACACTGCACTAGCAGGAGCTACTGGCTCTACTCACCCATCAACATAAGCTAGACAACAACTACAGATCCATAACAACTAACAATCCAAAGTCCAACAGTGTATGCCTGTTGCAACTGCAAGCCATGTTTATTTCCACTTCTAGCTAATTTACAGCTGAAGGTCTGGCCCAACATTCTTACATCGAAACCCAAGTTTCATGCACTGCACCATTCCATTTTAAATACAAGAGCCTTATAGAAGCTTTGGGGACCATAACCTAACTGTACATAATGGAAAATGGAACATATTTACTCTCTTTGGCTGACAAGTTCTTCTTGGAACTGGAAGATGAAAAATCTTTTACTGGGCCAAATAGTCCTTCCTCAGGATCTACTTCCTCATCAAAAATGGTTAACTTGGGCTTGTCTTCCTTGGCTGCAGGAGGTGCAGGCTTCTTAGGTTTTTTAGATCTAAAAGTACAAGAAACAAGAAAGAAATTCAGCTGATATTTCTTACATTACAAGAACTATCAAGGAATTCAGCCAGAAATGGAAGCAAGATGTATATTAAAAATTACAACATGATCACATTTGGTTGCAATTTTCTCCTCCTTTTCAGGACTTTTCATTTGTCTGGGAATAGCAATGGTAGACTCCTGAATACATTTCAGCACCACTGAAATACAAGTGAGGGGAAGGGAATGGCTTGATATCCAAAGAATGGCCTGGACCCATTTGGCCACGTTGCAGACACTGGTTAAATCTGTGTGATGTTTTAGAAAAAAAACCCTGTGAGCCTCCCCAGTCAGTGGCTACTACTTTTAGTCCTGTGCACCTCACTGGTGAAGAGAAGGTAGCAGATACTTTAACACTGCAAACTCACCCCCACCAGTGGGCATACGACACTGGGGGCCTTGTCCAGGATCTGCACCACCTTTGGCTGAGGGAGAGGCAGGCCCATGAGCCCACATCCCTTTAGTCTCTGTAGCAATCTCACTCAAACATAAGGAGTACTTGTGGCACCTTAGAGACTAACAAATTTATCTGAGCATAGTCTTTTTGCGGATATAGACTAACACGGCTGCTACTTGGAAATCACGCAAACATGTAGCAGCATCCACGGCAGAGCGAGAAGCACAACAGTGACCTGCTCAGAACCTACTGACCCACTCAGAAGATGAGCAGCCATGCTCTGTATTAGCTGAAGCTTTAAGGCGGCCTTCACAGTTAGGTACCACACATTACAGCAATGCAGCCTGAGGTAAGAAAGGGGAAAATTCAAGAGAGAAGTCGGCATGTGGGGAGCCAGAGAAAAACGGGAGGCTAAGAGGAAATCTTTGGATGAGAGAATTTAATTCAAAACAAGGGGAAATGCCTATTCATTAGGGCATCAAATCATTTGCACAGAATCTCCTGATATTTGGACCCACAAGCATAACAGTCATGTCCTCGCAAGGTACCAGTGCACCCCCAAAAGGCACCTTTTGCACTAAAAGATCTGCTCTTCTTCTTTACCCAGTACAAGGTCAGGTTTCAGTCTACAGTAAAACTAATTAGCAGCATTTAAAATGCTATTGCCATCAAAAAAACAAGGCAATAATGTTGAAGAGATTACAAGTGCATTCCAGTCACGTTAAACAGGCCAGTAAAATACTCACCAGATTGCGGCCACACACAGAGGGTAAGCGGAGTCTGGCTACTTTTCATAAGAGTTTATCATCAACAAAACATAAGCCCTGGTGAATAGCATGTTCCTGTTGTTGCTTCATCTCTTAGCAACAGCAAAAGATGCACTTTAAATGACTGCACAAGATCGATAAGTAATGCTTAACCACTGAATGTTTTGGAAATGTACCATACTGACGGGAAATGACAAGGAAGCAATTGCTAAACAGCTTGCTAAACAATTTCAAATGGCAACAAATTCAGTTTGTGTTTTGGTGCTCAGATGCTACAGAGGTACAGTGGTTCAGGAGTGGGGGTCGGGGGGTTCCTGTGGTTAGGGTGTTAGCTAAAGACCTAGACTCAATACCCTGCTCAGCCTCAAACTTCCTGTGTGACCAAGGGCAAGACACTTAATCTCTCTGTGCGTCAGTTCCCTATCTGCAAAATGGAGATAATAGCACTTTCCTACCTCACAGTGGTGTTGAGGATAAATACATTAAAGACTGAGGTGCTCAGATACTACAGAGCTGGGGGCTATATAGGTACCTAAGATTGATGGACAGATCTGTTAACTTCTCTTTCCCAACTTACAAAGAGCCCATTTTTCTCCAAATACACAAGCCTTTTAATGGCATGGCCACCTAGGACATAGGTGAGTAGATAGTGGAGTTCATGTGTAAATTTCTTTCCAGTCACCTCTCTGCCTGATCCAAGGTGATCGTATGTATAGTAAAAGGTGCATAGTTCTGCAGCATGGTTTCCGTAATCCTTTCTTTCATGCCCTTCAGCCTCAGTTTTTCCCTTTATTTGACTAGATGCAACCATTCATCCATCCACTGGAGAGAGGCACGTTTTAAATTCGAACATTAAAACACGCCGAGGCAGATTTCTGGAGGTAGCTCTTCTCCATCCTGCAATTGCTTACAACATGACACAAAAGAAAAATATACCTTAAATCTCCATGTAAGTGGCATTCAAATATTGCAGCAGGAGTGAAGATGAAAAATCAGGCGCATTGCTACAGAGAGAAATGTACTTAGCCAATTGAATGTTATGTTTTCTTTTTGCTATTATTGCGCATTTGTGCTGGGATTTTCCTTTTTTAAAAGTAGATTTTAGCGCTCAGTTATTAAGTACTGGCTTAACAGCTGTGGAGAGTGAAGATCTTTGTAGCCTCAAAACAGGGTACTGCACAGTGCTTCCAAGCACTGCCCCATCAATCAATGTGTCTTACTTCTGATATGGAGAGAGCACCTCCAGGGGATAAGAGAATCATTAGGAAGCTTCCAGAAAATGATTATTTCCTCCTGGACAAATTAGATGGTACACACCTTTTCTGGGCCAGATCCTCAGCTGGTGTAAATCAGCACAGCTCCATTCACTCTGTATTTGTGCCCAAGCTGTCACTGGCATGGGAGGAATAGTTTATTGTCAAGGTTTTTTTTAAAAAAACCTTGACTCGGAAGCTGGTAAAAGCAACTCCTGCAAGGCATCAAGTCCACTAACGTCAGTGGAAGTGGAGAGCTGTTTGAGCTCCCTCAGATAACGTCAATGGAAGTTGATGGGTTTTAGCACCTTACAACCTCTGAACATGCAGTCTGGAATTCTCAAAAGAACCTAAGGGAGTTAGATGCCAAAATATCACTGGGAATTGGGCACGTAACTCCCTTAAGCTCCTTAGGAAATCCCAGCTGTAACATTCCAAGGTTGAGATTCCGAACCCCTTACCTCCAATGGAAAGCAGGTACTCGTGCAAGCTGTCCCTTTGAAAGTCAGAAGATGAGGAAGGGCTTCATGATCTGGCTCTGAGATTATTGGCATTTAAGAGCATTGTAGTGGTGGGAAATGGCAGGGGAAGGGAGTAGAGCCAGAATAACACTGTCACAGTGAATAGTGTATTAAAGAAAATGAACTGAACTGCAAAGGCTTGTTGACAATCCTCTGTTTAGTCTAGCAATCAAAACTATCCCAGTTACCCTTGGTCATTTTTAGTCTTGCCAGGATACATCACTGGACAGTTGCATGGCCCATGACTGAGAGCACAGAAAGTGACTTGCCATGTTTTCTAAACATTACCAGGCTGAACAAGAAAAGGTCATTTCTTTGTGATGGATCTGCTTCACCTTACTGCCCTTCTAAGGACACCAGCACTGTGCTGCCAAGTGATTCATGTTTACCAGCAACATGGCTTTCTTGAGACCAGAATCTAAGCCAGAAAAAATCCCCACAGTTCTGTATTTAGCTGACCGGTTCCATGCCACACACTGCAGTAGCAATAAGATTATTTTGAGGGGGAAAACATGAGTGTATAAATGTTGCACTGCTATAAATCCAGGGCTCAGTCTTATAAAAGAGTGCCGAACAAGGAGTTGCCAATACGGTGGCTCTGTCACTCATGACCCAACAAGTGAGGTCAGCTGAGGTGAACAGAGAGTGGTTAAAAGCGACATTGTACGCCGCATGTGTCATGAGGAATGAAGCAGCTGGCTGGGAGAGTAATGTTCCATGGGAACCTTCACGGGCGCCGGAATAGGGGGGCCCAGGAGGCCATAGCCCTCCCACTTTTTGAAAGTGGACGGGCCTAGTTTGGCAGGTGCTCCACGCCTCCTCTTCCCCCTGAGCGCCTCCTCCCCCCACCCAGAGCAGGAGAGTCCGCAGCTCTCCACAGCTGCCCCTGGGTCTTACCTGGTCCCGGCTCTGGCTGGGGTGGCCGCAGCCCATCCATGGTAAGAGCCGTGCAGGCAGCAATGGGGAGCTGTGCTGTGGAACTCTCACCTGCCCAGGGCAGGGGGGGCACAGGCCAGGGGCTGCTTTTGACCTCCTCATCCCAGGCAGGTGGAGGGTCCACGGCACAGCTGCCCATGCGGCTCTTACCCTGGCCAGGTTGCGGCCCACCAGCCAGAGCTGGATCCAGATAAAAGCCGTATGCGGGCAGATGTGGGGAGCTGCGGACCCTCCTGCCTTGGGTGGGGGGCCTGCAGGGCAGAGACACAGGCCCGGGGCTGCTCTCACCCCCCATCCCCGGGCAGGTGGAGGGTTCATGGCTCTCGGCCGCTCCAGCTTGCAGCTTGGCCATGGGTGGGGCCTTGGGCGGAAGAGATGGGGCGCTTGGGCCCTGCCCCCACCCCACACTTTTGGGCAGGCTCTGCCGTCCTTGGGAACATTCAGAAGCATTTCTATGTCTGGACCCCAGGGCTGCCTCAGTTATTAATTTCTCCTTCACACAGCTCATCTATCTGCATTACACTCATCACCTTGGTATCCGGTAACTGAAGGTTAGTTGAATAAGATACTGCATCTGACTGGCAGCAGGATTAATGGACACTCCTAAAAATGGCTCTTAACCAAATCATTTACATTTCTTCAGAAGTACTTAAGCCCCTATGCTCAGCCCTGTCCTATCACATATACACTTCTCCCTACACAGCAGGGCTCACAGTTCAGGCAGTAATGCTGAGCACTGTGCATATTTCTTCGCACAATGTGATGACCTCTGTGCACAAAGGCTGAGCACACCATTGCACTTTGGCTCGCTGCACTTCCTTCAGCAGCTGACAGGATCAAATGCTAATAGAGCTGGTATCAGCCATGCCACTCATTGGTCCCTGGTCCTTAGAAAACTGACACTCATTTGGAAAGAGTCCTGGAGCCCTGAAGCATGCTACAGCTTCATGGGAACGTTCTATGGGATTGAACACAAAATGTTACCTCTGCTATAAGGTGATCCCAAAAAATCCCTAAAGCTAAGATAACCTATTGAACTGAAGCTAAAGTTTCACAATAATTTCTACGTATCCTTATTAAAGTTCTGACTGATTTCACCCCTATTGAGTTCCATAAGTGTAATGCTAATTAGGCCACTGAACTTTCTCAGATCAAGCTAAGACATTTTGAAGATTATGAGCTTCAAAAAGACTCGACAATGCTAAAATTTTTTGTTGTATAAAGCCTGTACATAAAACCCATCTGTGTAAGCATTAAGGGCCAAATTTTCAATCCATTTTTGTGGGCACTATTATTTGCATCTGCAGTTTATAGAGACAAGGTGGGGTGAGGTGGTATCTTTTATTGGAGCAATTTCTGTTGGGAGAGAGACATAGACTTTGTCTACAGGTTACTATAGTATAATTTATTTTGCTCAGGGGTGTGAATAATCCACACCCCATGAGTGACATAAGATACATCAGCCTAAGCGCCAGTGTAGACAGCACTGTCAGTGCTGTAGTGTAGATGTAGCCACAACCTTTCGAGCTTACACAGAGCTCTTTTTCAGGTCTGGGAAATGTACTCAGAGGGTCACAGCTAAATAAAAGGTGGAACAGAAGTGGCCCATTAACACCTCTTCAGTCAAAGGTGAAGGGAAGGGCAGGGGGAAGGGCAGTTAGCGGGTTACAGATTGTTGTTTTAAGCCACAAATCCAGCGTGTCTATTCAGCCAATGATTTTTAATGTCTCGCAACATTATGAATTTAAGCTCTAAGGCTCGTCTTTTGAAGGTGTTGTGCAGGTTTCCTTTGAGGATAAGGACTGATAGGTCAGACAAAGAGTGAGTGCTTTGTGAAAAGTGTTCACCCAGAAGTGATACAGTGTTTTTTTTTGTCTTTTATCAATTTTTTGTGTGAGCTCATGCAAAAGTGTAGTGATCGTCTTGTTTACCCACACAGTTGTTATTGGGCCATTTAGTGAACTGGATAAGGTAAATCACATGTTGTGATAGGCACGTGTAGGACCCTTGATCCTGAAAGACATGTTGTTGGGGAAGATGTGATTGCAGGTTTTGCATCTGTTGTTCTGGCAGGGTCTGGTGACACTGACATCCTGGGACAAATACAGTTTTAGGAAGCTGGCTGACTGCTCACTGGTTAATCCTGTCATTGCCTCTGAGAAAACAAGACAGCAGGTGCTGAACTGAAAATGTCATCTGCTGCTCTCTCTCTATTCCAACAGTGTTCATTTTCCGAAGCTGTATGATAACCGACAAGACAAAAGGGTCATTCTCATCTGTCTGGGAGGAGGGGTGCCGAATGGGAAATCTAAGCCAGCCAGCTCAACCCAGCGTGACTGCTCAGCATTAAGTAACAGTGACAAGAGCTTGCTGTAGGGCAAGTTCACCTCAAAGAGTCAGCCTTTTCTTGCAGACACCAGGGCAGAAAAATCAGTTAATAGTGATGGAAATGCTTTCAGGGTCTCAAAAAGTAAGAGAAGAAGTTATAAAAGGTAGAAAAGTACCCTTGTTTTGAAACAATTTTTAGTGAGAAAATTATCAAGTAGGGAAATTTTTGTTCTCTGAGATCTTTGGACCAGGCCGCTCTTGGATTATATAGTTCCAACCAACCAACAGATGGAGACAAATCATTAAGGGCAAGTTTTACAAGAGTTCAGCTCCCATTTAGGAACCTAAACACGTGGCCAGGTTTCTTGAAGTGCTCAGCACCGAGGAGTTTCTGTTGTTCTGAATGGAAACCATTGGATGCTTAGCTCTTCTGAAAATCTGGCCGTTGGCTTTTAATGCCGCTACACTCCTATGTCATTTGAAAGGAAGACCTCCAACACACTATAGTGAAACTATTTTTGTTGATATACAATAACCAATATCTTTAACCATAAATATAAATAGTTCCATGAAAACTCTACACAGAGTTTTAATCTACACAGATTTTAATCTACACAGGCACTAATTTACATAGGGAAGGAACCTGGATTGGTTTACGAGATCTCAAAGGAAGAAAATTGCCAGGAAATATTTTCCCTTCTTTCTGGATCCCCTAGACCAGTTCAGACATTTGGAACGGGCTAAAACAAGGTTTTAAAGGTTAAAACTAACAAGATAAAATTTTCAAAATCTATCAGGATGACACATTCACAGCGTACAGTGATAATGAAATACTTTCTATTGCAACTGTAACTAGGGTTGATATTAAAACAGCAGCTGTTACAGTTAAAAATTTTCAGATCCGTAGGGCTGGATAAACTGTATCCAGGAGTTTTAAAAGAATTGGCCAAGAAGCCCTCTGAACCACTGATGTTGATATTTTAACAATGTTTTGAATTCTGGGTAAGTTCTAGAGGAATAATTTTTTAAAATGCTAATATTGTGCCAATATGTAACAAGGTTAAATGGGACAACATGGGTATCTTTATACTGGTTAGCTGGATATCAATCCTGGATAAAATCATGGAAAGGCTGATAAGGGATACAATCAGTAAAGAATTAAAAGGATGGCCCCATAATTAATACCAGTCAGCATGGTTTTATGGAAAATAAGTCATCTCAGACAAACATGATATTTTTTTTTAATGAGATTACAAATTAGGTTGATAAAGGTAATGGACATAAAGTCTGACATACTATACTGCATATGTCCAAACCTTCTTCTTGCCTTATGAGGCAGGGAGAACAAAATCTTTCGGTCTACCTTTTCTGGGCGGCAGGGGTACTGTTGTGGTCAGAGCCACCTCAGATGTAGCCTTCTTGGTGCTCCTCTGCAGCTGGTTCAAGTCCCTCCTCTGAATCAGGCAGAGCAGAGACCTGACCTTGGATTCCCCATATCCTAAATGAGTGCCTTAAACACTGAGCTCTTGGTTTTCTGGGGTCTGTCTGTCTGTCTCTATGACCAAAAATTCCACCTGGATCTGAGAAACCTTCCCGATGAAAGCTTCAACAAAACAGACCCTTTCCTGCAAAAAGTCTCATTTTCAATGAGCTGCCATTTTCTGATGAAAAGCTGTCTCATCCAAAAAATTCCCAACCAGTTCTAGGCCCAGCCCTACACAGGAGTTATTCACAAATGTTTTAATCCCAAACACAGATCCATTAATTTACATCCAACACTAACTGTTCCGAGTGTGGGCCTTTAGTCAGTAAACTCTTGAGCAAGGACCGCATCTCACATCTGTAAAGCACTGTGCACATGGCTGTATACATATCGAACCATGAAAAAAAATACATATATACACAAGAAAATAGGAGTGACTAACGTAATGAAATCCAACCAACCTTACACTTTATATATCCTCCTCTTTGAAATGTCCTGAGCAGCTTTATGATCTATGGCAATTAAGTTGATAAGGAGAGAATGTAAAACACCTCACCTAATAAATGTGTATTCACTGTGTACTGGAAAGGTTCAGAGCAGCAGACACAAAAAGAGAGAGGAAGGTTCCACAAATAAACAGTTTATAGTAATATATTAATCTAAACATAGGGCAATCGCTCTCTGACTTGGCTCTGCTCTGGCACCTCTTTAGATTTCACTTTGTACGTCACATATCGCTGCTGGAAAATGTGATTGTGGTTGGGAAAATCTGAAATTCAGAGGTCTCCACAGTGTGCATTTACGGTATCAAATTTAATGAAACCTTTAATATCAGTGAGTAGGATTACTACAGCTTCTAAAAATTAACAATGATGAATGCAAACAGCAATCATTTCTGGCATTGGTGACCCATTCCTTGAACAATGAAATGGTGAAAAACTGATCAATAACAGTTGTTTCTAGTTCAGAGTCATATTTGAATAATTTTTCAGAACCACTCAATCAAGGAATTTATTTGAATGTGAAATTAACCTGATTTTCAAAAGTGCTGATTATCTACAATTCTAAGTGAAAGCAATAGGAGTTGCAGGAATCCAACACCTCTGAACATCAAGCCCTAAATACAGGATGTTATTCTTCTGGAAGAGCAGCGCTTAATCATTTAGAAACTGCTTTGCAGGGGTTTAATTTCATGCTGCCTAATCATCCAGTGTACTTCATTTCCTGGCAGTCCACAGTGGATCCTGCTGCACATGCCAGTCAGCCTCTCCGTTACCCGCTGTGCTCATTGGCATAAGAGACAAAATTCGCACTCTGCTGCTGCCTGCTCCATCACTACTACATCCAAATGCTGAGCAGACACGAGCACAAGGGACATGGGCAGATCTCTGATGTTGTGTGTACAAAGTGAACAGAGAAACCTAGAAGAAAAGGGCCTGTTTCCTTCTATTCCCCTTCCCCTCACCCCAACCCTCACTCTAGCCTTCGAGGTTCTTGGGAAAATTATGTCTCAAGCACAGTTTCCAACTTTCACGGAGTAAATAAGCACCCCAACTTTCACAATAAGCCAAAAATCAAGCTAATCCCATTTCAAAACAAGGCCAAACAAGCCAATCCCTAAGAACCCCAACACTCTATGAGACTAGATCCCCCCAGCGTGCAGTCTGGGACTGTGGTGGGCCCGCTGTGCACCCCTGACTCTCTCCCCCCTTTGCCCCTGCTTGCCGGGAGCCGATCAAAAAAAAGGAGGCAACAAGCTACAACAAGCCAAACAAGCAACAAGCCAAAAACTAGCCAACAAGCAACTCACAAGCCAATTAAGCCAAAAACAAATGCAATTTCTGTGTTTTTTTCGTGGGTTTGGCATGTCTGGTCTCAAGATACCCACTTCTCTGAGCTTGGTATATACACAGTCCCACCACCGTCCTAAGAGAGACCTCTAGCAAAGTACAAGGGATGCTCCAATCTAAAACGTCCCCTGACATACCTGTTACACCACATCTCAGTAGCTTGTTATAAGCAAGACAAATGCTGGTTACTAAGGCAGTGGACAAATTCCAGCAACAGCTAGGTAGTGTATGTAGACACAATTACTCCATTTAAAAGGTATAATACCTTGACTAGTTGATGATATGGTCCCAGGAAGCACCTGGCTTAGGCTGGTCTTCCACTGTTTTTAGAATTAGCTTCATTTATACGTGACTCCGACACTAAGTGTTCTGGATTCTCAACCCACAAACCTTTGCATTTTGCATGTAAATAATTTCAGGACTTGGGCACATGAGGTTTGTATATGGAATCACAATAGTTGGATAAGTGGCTGCTATATGGAGTCATAGGACCCTATTTGGTGAAATTCTGATTGCTCTCTGCATCTGGCAAGATCAGGCCTTTAAATGAAGAATAATTCAACCTAAACTGCACAAAGGCACTAAGTGTGGAATGAGTGTCCACATGGAGACTTAGTCGGAATATCCACTGTGCTTTAAATTCACATCCGAGCTATTTCACACTAATTTCCCCATGAATACCTTGTGTAGACAAGTCCTAAGAATGAGAGCCAAATGCCAGTGCTCCACAATGTAACGAGCTATGTTAGTACTCCATTCTCCAGGATTGATGCTACTCGACTAGCCTCCTTGCTTCCTCTCTCCAGTTGGCCATTGCGCCCACATTTTCTCCGGGTAATGAGTGAGGCACCATCATAGCCTCCACAGAAAGGTTAGTACTGATGACAGAGTGCTGCAAACAGCACCTGTTATTACAAAGTGAATGACCTGTAAAACAGGGCCCAGTCTTCCCCAACATTAAGGATTTTAAACATGTATTTAGGTTCAGCCCTGTTCAACAAAGCACTTAAGCACATGCTTAGAGTTAAGCGTTTTGTTGAACTCAGACCTCAGCGCACAAGGCCTAAGTGCGTCTGAAGTCAGAACCCAACCTTCAACCCCCTTGACAGCACATAACACAACAGTCTCAAAAACTAGTCATTGGACTTCCAGCTCCACCGCGGACTCCTGTGAGACCCTGGACAGGTCACTATCTTGGTGACTGTTACTCACCTCTACAATAACAATAGCATGACATACCTCCCAGGTGTGCTGTGTGCTCCAGCTGCAATATGTCACTGGTGCTTTCCAAAGCAGACTAGTATTTTTAAAGTTAATTTAGCATGGTTGTAAAACATCCAAAGGACAGACCCAGAGACTGTGTCTTATTTATTCATTGAACAGATACGTCATTGGCACAGACAAACTTCCCATACTGCTCCACCAGCCTTCTCAGTGCTAACCAGAATGGACCACTTTAGGAGTAAGTGTGCTTCAGCCCCTTGTCCTCTCTTCTGCTAAGTGTGTAACCTGTTATGGTGCTTTGTAATGAATATCAGTTACTGGGCCTGGGCTAGCTTCAGACACAGTGTTAACATAATAGGCTCTACATCCCTTTCCTGATGGCTGAGAGCCATCAAGTCCCAGACAGGAGTCTCAGTTTAATGTGAAAAGATCAAAACCATGGCTTAAAAGGGCATGTATAGTAATCATCACTGCTTTTAAAAAGAAAAATGAATATCCACACTATGGTTTGTAATGAACCTCTGAAAGTCTGAATAGATTTATTGTGCTCTCTATAGATCAATTCCTACTGTACAATCAAATAATAAATCTGGATAGGAAGAAGTCACACTTTGGGAGGGGAAAAGCAAAAAAGTTCCATCTTAGCTCCAACAGAGCCCACACAGAATTTTGTTTAACACATCAGAAAGGAACAGCTGTAGGTTGTATTTTATGCTATGCCTGTTTTTCATGGCACAGTTCCTAAAACACAATTTCTAAACATATTTTCTATCGACAATAACCTCCGCAGGATCACATAATGTGCAGTAACACTTGCTATTCCAGCAGCACTTTGCAGAGACTGTAGACAGATATGCTCAGCAAGGCCTCTATGGTTCCATATGCCCCGAGAATTATTATTTTATACAACATGCGACCGAGACAGCTGTATGATTTATTACAGAATTTTCCCCTTGCTCCCACGTAGCTAACTGATGGTGTGCTATGGTCTCTCACTGCAGGTTCCCCCCTCCTTTCCTTCATTTGGGGATAAGGATTGGGGGGTGGGTGGGAAGAGATGCACCAGGGAGCATGTGTGTGTGAGAGGGAGCACAAATAGGTTTTCATGGACCCACAAGTACAAACCTCAAGCATTTGAATCCCAAATGATCTCTGCACTGGGGAGTGAGGTGGAAAGAGGCCTGCGGCTGTGTATGGGCCTGCTCAGGAAGAGCTCCTTGCTGCTGACTCAGTGTGTGAACTTGGGCAAGTAGTTTGACCTTTCAGTGCCTCAGTTTACTCACCTGAAAAACTGAGATAATGGGCCAGGTCCTCAGCTGGTGTAACTTGGTGCTCAGCCACTACAGCCAATGCAAATTCACATCAGTGGAGAATCTGCCCATTATCGCTCATCTACTGTTACTCACTGGGGACTTTTTCATTTATGTATTTATTTTTCCTTTTAGTTCCCACAAAACATCTTGAGCTATTGGGAGGTGTGATGGGGCACCTGCCGCACACTGGGTTCTAAGGAGTTAATGGAGCTCTTGGGAGGCTGCACAGGAGGCAGCCAATCAGAGAGGGGATGCGAGGAGAAGCCAATCAGGGCCGGGCTGGTCCATATAAGAACAGAGCAGTTTCAGTCACTCCCTGGAGTTTGAGGAGGGAAATGGACTGGCTGCCTTACAAGCTGAAGGCAGCAAGCACCCTGGACAGAACAGTGCTGCAGGCAGAGACCCAGGGAGCTAAAGGCAGCTCCTGGTGGGCTGTAGGCATTTGCAGGCTGAGGCCCTGAGGCAAGGGCAAAGAGGGTGCTGGGGCTGTGGGGAAGTGGCCTAAGGACATCTACTGAGCATCGGAGGGGGTGCTGCAAGCAGCAGCCATCTGCAGGGTCCCTGAGCCAGGACCTGGATTAGTGGGTGGGCCTGGGTCCCCACTCCCACTTGCTACTGAGGAGGTGGCTGGACTGAGGGACTGTGATACTGTCCCCTGGAACGGGGGGAACACAGAGTGTGGTGCAGCTGGAGGGCTGTGTCCTGAACAGGATGCTGTGGCCCTGGGAGTGATGTGGGTCCCTGGAGCAGAAGTGATGGTAGTGAGACATCACTGGAAGAGGGTGCACTGGCGTACATAGCTAATCCCCAGGACAGCCAGCAGGAGGCGCTGCAGTGGTTAGTCCCACCCTGTCACAGGAGGACATCTTGCACAGCCTACTGCTAGGCAAGCTTCCTCAACCCTAACCTCGCTTCACACATGATCAGTCCTTGTCCTCTCTCCTGAGACTGCCATAGGGGGGCTCGTCATGGCTGTGGTAGTTTTCAATGACAGTCACGTCCATCTGCTAGGATCTGGACAGAGGCTGGCTGTTCATTTTAGATATTCCGCTCAACGTGAAAAAGCATTTGGAGGTTGATCCAAAACCCACTGAAGTTAATGGAAAGATTCCCATGAACTTCTATGCCCTTCATCATCATTAACAGTCTAGATTTGATTTTGCATTTCTAGAGTGCCTTCAATTACAGGATCTCAAAGCTTTTGGTGGAGCTGAATTCAGCCTCACAAACCCACCTATGAAGTAAGTATTAATCTCTGTTTTCCTATTGGGAAACCAAGGCATACAGCTGTTAAATGACTTACCCAAGAACACCTTGTGCCAGATCCAGGAGCAGAACCTAGATTTGCCAATTCCCAGTTCTGTATTTTAAGCTCTGTACTTTTACAATGCCATTCTTCTTCCCTCGGCTGGCAGTCTGGATGGGAAAAGTTCCACAGTGTGTTACCAGACTACAGATCAATCCAATTACCACAGGAGAATCTGATCCTAGGCTACTTTAATCTGCATCAGCTAATAACTGTATAGTTATACCAGACAATTAATGGCACATCTGGAAATGTTTTATGGTTTGCTCCCAAAAATCATTTTGCAATGGCCAATTCTTTGGTCCTTTAAAATAGGGTACATATCTTTGTACCAGGTATGTTGGGACAGGAGACCACAGAACCAACATTCAGTCTGTTGGGTTGCGTGCTTAATTGTTCAGATGGACGGGGATGCAAGATTTTCCAGGGATTTAAACTGAAGGAACATTCACTCCCACAAACAGGCTTCTTTCAAAGCAAATGGGGAGGGATAGCTCAGTGGTTTGAGCATTGGTCTGCTAAATCCAGGGTTGTGAGTTCAATTCTTGAGGGGGCCATTTAGGGATCTGGGGCAAAAATTGGGGATTGGCCCTGCTTTGAGCAGGGGGTTGGACTAGATGACCTCCTGAGGTCCCTTCCAACCTTGAGATTCTATGAAATGATTCATTTAAACTCATTAAATAGAAGACAACAGGTAACTGAAATTCATCCCCTATTAGCAATTTGTTTAATCTACAAAGCAGTTCCGTAGATCTATTGATTAAACATTTCCTGTGGCTCAGTACAGACATCAGGCTAATCAATGAGGTAATGCTTTTTTTAAAATTCTAATTGAGGGCTTGAGTCAACCCATTATGCTAAAGCCCATGAGACTTAGCATGTTTAAAAGCTTCCCAATTACATCATGCTTGGCTCTCATAACAAAGCTGGAGTATAAAGGGACTTTGGATTTTGTTTAGCTGTGAAATTACCCTGCACAGCTTTTAAGAAATCTGCTGCTTTCTACATATTTACATCAGTTAGCCTAAGACTGTCCTCTATGCTTGCAAGGCTGTTTTCTGTAGCTTCTGCTTGATTTCATGTTATGCTCCACATGGCTACAGGTGACTCTCCATATTATTGTTAAATAAGAACGAACCACAGAATGGGGTAAAACAACAACAGAGAGGTTTGCCAAAAGGATTACAGAAATTATTTAACAGTCTGTTCAACCTAGTGGCAATATTATTGCAGTTTTTTTATGTTATTTGGTTCTCTGTAATTCTTCTATACACAAAGTATGTGGCAAATTTTATTGTTTTATATATTAAATTATTACAAACAAGGAATAGGATCCACTGAAGATCTCATGGCAATCTTTTCAAAAGCAGAGGTACCTACTGCAGCAAATTCCAACTTAGATACTTCTATTACATCTACCTACAATTCTCCCAGCATTTCTCTTGGATAAGGTATTCTCCACTTATTTTCCTAGGCTGCAATGTGGGGATGCTATAAAGTAGTAAACAATCACTGTGTTTTACCCCAGCGGTAGCTGCATTTTCATTCTGGATGAAGAGATCATGCTATACAGAGTGCCGTTTAAATTTGCATAGCTCTTTGTAATCCTCTGGGATGAGAAAGGTTATATAAATACAAAAATTACCATTTATAAGCACTACCGAATATATTCAGGGGTCTAAAAAGAAGGAAAATGAAGCATACTAAAAATAATTTACTTAAACTCTTTCCCAAAGGATCTTGAAGTGCTTTACAAACTTTAATTATATACATAAATTTGGAATAACTCCATCCATCTATGAAATGCACATACCACTGTGCTAAAATATGGTAACTGCTTAAGAGTACACAGCAACGCTCCCCAGAGCCTGGGAAATAATGACCAGAGGATCTTTTATAACCAGAAATTTAACAATAGATCAAGAGATGCATAGAATCATAGAATATCAGGGTTGGAAGGGACCCCAGAAGGTCATCTAGTCCAACCCCCTGCTCGAAGCAGGACCAATTCCCAGTTAAATCATCCCAGCCAGGGCTTTGTCAAGCCTGACCTTAAAAACCTCTAAGGAAGGAGATTCTACCACCTCCCTAGGTAACGCATTCCAGTGTTTCACCACCCTCATAGTGAAAAAGTTTTTCCTAATATCCAATCTAAATCTCCCCCACTGCAACTTGAGACCATTACTCCTCGTTCTGTCATCTGCTACCATTGAGAACAGTCTAGATCCATCCTCTTTGGAACCCCCTTTCAGGTAGTTGAAAGCAGCTATCAAATCCCCCCTCATTCTTCTCTTCCACAGACTAAACAATCCCAGCTCCCTCAGCCTCTCCTCATAAGTCATGTGTTCTAGACCCCTAATCATTTTTGTTGCCCTTCGCTGGACTCTCTCCAATTTATCCACATCCTTCTTGTAGTGTGGGGCCCAAAACTGGACACAGTACTCCGATGAGGCCTCACCAATGTCGAATAGAGGGGAACGATCACGTCCCTCGATCTGCTCGCTATGCCCCTACTTATACATCCCAAAATGCCATTGGCCTTCTTGGCAACAAGGGCACACTGCTGACTCATATCCAGCTTCTCGTCCACTGTCACCCCTAGGTCCTTTTCCGCAGAACGCTGCCTAGCCATTCGGTCCCTAGTCTGTAGCAGTGCATTGGATTCTTCTGTCCTAAGTGCAGGACCCTGCACTTATCCTTATTGAACCTCATCAGATTTCTTTTGGCCCAATCCTCCAATTTGTCTAGGTCCTTCTGTATCCTATCCCTCCCCTCCAGCGTATCTACCACTCCTCCCAGTTTAGTATCATCCGCAAATTTGCTGAGTGCAATCTACACCATCCTCCAGATCATTTATGAAGATATTGAACAAAACCGGCCCCAGGACCGACCCCTGGGGCATTCCACTTGACACCGGCTGCCAACTAGACATGGAGCCATGATCACTACCCGTTGAGCCCGACAATCTAGCCAGCTTTCTACCCACCTTATAGTGCATTCATCCAGCCCATACTTCCTTAACTTGCTGACAAGAATACTGTGGGAGACCGTGTCAAAAGCTTTGCTAAAGTCAAGAAACAACACATCCACTGCTTTCCCTTCATCCACAGAACCAGTAATCTCATCATAAAAGGCGATTAGATTAGTCAGGCATGACCTTCCCTTGGTGAATCCATGCTGGCTGTTCCTGATCACTTTCCTCTCATGCAAGTGCTTCAGGATTGATTCTTTGAGGACCTGCTCCATGATTTTTCCAGGGACTGAGGTGAGGCTGACTGGCCTGTAGTTCCCAGGATCCTCCTTCTTCCCTTTTTTAAAGATTGGCACTAAATTAGCCTTTTTCCAGTCATCCAGGACTTCCCCCGTTCGCCACGAGTTTTCAAAGATAATGGCCAATGGCTCTGCAATCACAGCCGCCAGTTCCTTTAGCACTCTCGGATGCAACTCGTCCGGCCCCATGGACTTGTGCACGTCCAGCTTTTCTAAATAGTCCCTAACCACCTCTATCTCCACAGAGGGCTGGCCATCTCTTCCCCATTTTGTGATGCCCAGCGCAGCAGTCTGGGAGCTGACCTTGTTAGTGAAGACAGAGGCAAAAAAAGCATTGAGTACATTAGCTTTTTCCACATCCTCTGTCACTAGGTTGCCTCCCTCATTCAGTAAGGGGCCCACACTTCCCTTGACTTTCTTCTTGTTGCCAACATACCTGAAGAAACCCTTCTTGTTACTCTTGACATCTCTTGCTAGCTGCAGCTCCAGGTGCGATTTGGCCCTCCTGATATCATTCCTACATGCCCGAGCACTATTTTTATACTCTTCCCTAGTCATATGTCCAACCTTCCACTTCTTGTAAGCTTCTTTTTTATGTTTAAGATCCGCTAGGATTTCACCATTAAGCCAAGCTGGTCGCCTGCCATATTTACTATTCTTTCGACTCATCGGGATGGTTTGTCCCTGTAACCTCAACAGAGATTCCTTGAAATACAGCCAGCTCTCCTGGACTCCTTTCCCCTTCATGTTAGTCCCCCAGGGGATCCTGGCCATCCGTTCCCTGAGGGAGTCGAAGTCTGCTTTCCTGAAGTCCAGGGTCCGTATCCTGCTGCTTACCTTTCTTCCCTGCGTCAGGATCCTGAACTCAACCAACTCATGGTCACTGCCTCCCAGATTCCCATCCACTTTTGCTTCCCCCACTAATTCTACCCGGTTTGTGAGCAGCAGGTCAAGAAAAGCGCCCCCCCTAGTTGGCTCCTCTAGCACTTGCGCCAGGAAATTGTCCCCTACGCTTTCCAAAAACTTCCTGGATTGTCTATGCACTGCTGTATTGCTCTCCCAGCAGATATCAGGAAAATTAAAGTCACCCATGAGAATCAGGGCATGCGATCTAGTAGCTTCCGTGAGCTGCCGGAAGAAAGCCTCATCTACCTCATCCCCCCTGGTCCGGTGGTCTATAGCAGACTCCCACCACTACATCACTCTTGTTGCACACACTTCTAAACTTAATCCAGAGACACTCAGGTTTTTCTACAGTTTCGTACCGGAGCTCTGAGCAGTCATACTGCTCCCTTACATACAGTGCTACTCCCCCACCTTTTCTGCCCTGCCTGTCCTTCCTGAACAGTTTATAACCATCCATGACAGTACTCCAGTCATGTGAGTTATCCCACCAAGTCTCTGTTATTCCAATCACGTCATAGTTCCTTGACATCACCAGGACCTCCAGTTCTCCCTGCTTGTTTCCAAGGCTTTGTGCATTCGTATATAAGCACTTGAGATAACCTGTTGATCGCCCCTCGTTCCCAGTATGAGGCAGGAGCCCTCCCCTCACAGACATTCCTGCCTGTGCTTCCTCCCGGTATCCCGCTTTCCCACTTACCTCAGGGCTTTGGTCTCCTTCCCCCGATGAACCTAGTTTAAAGCCCTCCTCACTAGGTTAGCCAGCCTGCTGGCAACGATGCTCTTCCCTCTCTTCGTAAGATGGAGCCCATCTCTGCCCAGCACTCCTCCTTCATGGAACACCATCCCATGGTCAAAGAATCCAAAGCCTTCTCTCCGACACCACCTGCGTAGCCATTCGTTGACTTCGACGATTCAACGGTCCCTACCCAGGCCTTTTCCTTCCACGGGAAGGATGGACGAGAACACCACTTGCGCCTCCAACTCCTTTATCCTTCTTCCCAGAGCCACGTAGTCCGCAGTGATCCGCTCAAGGTCATTCTTGGCAGTATCATTGGTGCCCACGTGGAGAAGCAGGAAGGGGTAGCGATCCGAGGGCTTGATGAGTCTCGGCAGTCTCTCCGTCACATCGCGAATCGTAGCCCCTGGCAAGCAGCAGACTTCTCGGTTTTCCCGGTCAGGGCGGCAGATAGATGACTCAGTCCCCCGGAGGAGAGAGTCCCCGACCACCACCACCCGCCTTCTCCTCTTGGGAGTGGTGGTTGTGATGCACATGCAGCAGCACAATGCCCCCTCACTAAAAACTTGCTCCAATATTGGTCCCTCACTGACAGAGGAAGAACTGAAATTTGTCCCAGGAATAACCAGCAATTAATTATACCTGGAAAAAAAGGAATACACAGAGACAAATTTTAGGATCCTAAATTATCATAGAGCAGACACTTCTCTACCTGGTTAGCACCTCAATGCCAATTTGAGTGCTCTGGCATCCAAATCAGAATGCTTATTCACTATTTCTCTTTTTGCATTTGGCTGCCAAATTTGATATCCTGAATGAGCAGCAGTGGATGGAACATGGGAGTGGGAGTCAGGAACTCCCAAATTCAAATCCAAGTGCCTAACCAGACTTCAGCTGTGACCTTCAGGAAGCATATTTATACTGAGGAAGAAACCATTACAGAGGGCATGAGTTACAGAAGATGGTTCGTTCTTCAGCACATCCACACTCAACACTGTTTGAGAGGCCCCACAGAGGAAAGGTTCTATAACTAGGGCCCTACCAAATTCAGGGTCCCCTTTGGTCAATTTCACAGTCATAGGATTTTAAAAATTGTTAATTTCATGATTTCAGCTATTTAAATCTGAAATTTCACAGTGTTGTAATTGTAGGGGTTCTGATCCGAAAAGGAGTGTGTGTGGGGAAGGGGAGGGTCGCAAGGTTATTGTAGGGGGTGGGTTGCGATACTGCTACCCGTACTTCTGCGCGGCTGGTGGCGGTGCTGCCTTCAGAGTGGCGGCAGCGGGAGAGAAGTGCCCAGCTCTGAAGGCAGAGCGGCCGACAGCAGTAGCGCATAAGTACAGATGGCAGGGTACGGTATTGCCACCTTCACTTCTGCGCTGCTGCCTGCAGAGCTGGGCCCTCAGTCAGGAGGCGCCACGCTCCAGCCGCCCAGCTCTGAAGGCAGCACAGAAGTAAGGATGGTAATACCGCAACCCCCCTAAAATAACCTTATGACCCCCCCACACAACTCCCCTTTGGGTCAGGACCCCTTATTTGAGAAATGCTGGTCTCCCCCGTGAAATCTGTAAAGTACAGAGTAAAAGCTCACAAAAGACCCGATTTCACGGGGGGAGACCAGATTTCACAGTCCATGATGCGTTTTTCAGAGCTGTGAATTTGGTAGAGCCCTATCTATAACCCATGACCCACTCCCTGAGCCATCCAGTCCCCCTGTATAGCACTCCACACCAATTACAACATGCTCTGCTTGGACAGGAAAAATCCCTTTCTGACTCTTGCAGCAATTACTGAGTGATGAAGCAGTGCCAGAAGTGGAGTGGGGTTTAGCATGTGGCTTATTAGCTCAACTCTGTTTTGCTCTGAAGCAGGATTTGTTTGTTTGCTTTTAAATAATCTCCACACCTCCACCTTTATATACACAGAAAGTGTGTGGCAAATTTTATTGTTTATTATGTTAAAATATTAAAAACAAGGAATAGGAGCCACTGAAGATCTCATGGCAATCTTTTCAAAAGCAGAGGTACCTATTGCAACAAATTCAACTTTGATACTTCTATTATATCTTATATCTACATTGTTCTCCCCAAGAGGGTTTATAGATCTCTTGGACAAAGTGTATTAAAGCAGGCATGATGTACAAGAAATACAGACCGCGTCAGGGAGTGGGATCCAGGCCTAGGAGGCCACAGGGAAACAAACAGTGGGAGGAGTCCATAATGGGGGCAAAAAGTTATGTAGCAAAGACAGACAAACAAGGAACAGAAGGTGATGAAACAGGTGAGAGTTGGGCTGTGCAAAGCTTTTAAGGATCTCAGTTTTGATGCAGATGGACGGGATCTGAATCAAGGAAGTATCCAAGAAATTAACACAGCTAAAACACAGATCAATTTGTATCAACAGACATACAGATAAACTATAGCAATAAAATTCCTAGAGAAATGAGAGCACCTCTTCCATCCTCTCCCATGCTCCTATCTACTGGGTTTGAAAGGGAACAGAAATGCTAAGCCAGACTTTTAAAAACAGCAGGGGAGCCTACCCAAGAAACCAGTTAACCAAAGAGATTTTAGAACTGATCCCACGAAATTGAGAACTGAGGCTCCAAATAAAGCCAAAGGAAGCTGGCTTAAAGGGGAGTGGCTCAGCCCCTCTCCGGATCAGCAATACACACTCCACAGTTTTAAAAAAAGAGCTATGGCACCACACCACTTTCTCAGCTTTGAAAATCTCTTCAGGTTGTTGCCCTAAAATGTTTCTCAAGAGGAGTGAATGGACAGGAGGAAAGGAAGGGCTGTTTACTGGGGTTTGTAAGCTGCAGTTCCGACAGCAATGCGATTGGAATCAGCACAAATATTTGTGGCCCTTGGCAGCAGTGATGTCCAAGCATGGTTTGCGACCTTCACTGGTGACTCAACAATTGACAGCACATAAAGATCTGCCTGTTTTAGAACTCTAAAGGCTTCACAGCTGTGTGCCTGGACACACATACTGCCCTACAACTGCATGCGAGGAAAATACAGCGTTTGAAGTGAGTTCTCCTTTGCTTGTTTTTCTTATCCAAAGTACATTTGAACAACCACCTTGTAACATGGGCCTTCCCCTTTCCTTGCTGCCTTGGCCCCTGTTCCTAATTATAGTGCCCTGGTAGAAGGGAATGGGACAGAGCAGTGGGGTCGCTGCTGATGTGGGAGAGTTCAACTGGATTCAGAGGTGAGCTCATACACCCAAAGACTAGGGTGACCAGATGTCCTGTTTTTAACGGGACAGTCCCGTATTTAAGCATTCTTCCAGATGACCTGACTTTTTGTTAAATATGGGCAAATTGTCCCGTATTTTCTGGGATCACGGCACAGAGCCAGTAGCAAGCAGCTGTGCCCTCCACCCCCCACTTTGCTCTCGCCACCGCACACCCGCAATGGAATCTCCCTTGCCGCCTCCTCCAGCGGCAGCAGCAGCACCAGAGCCGGGGACGGGCAGTGACAGCGCGCCCAGGAGCAGCCCGGGCTCGCCACTCCCCCACCCCCCCGTTCCTGCTGCTGCACCTTCCCCACCGCCCTCCTGGGCAGCACTCCTGCTGCGCCACCCTCAGCTCCCACCTTGCATGGGGGAGAAGCCAGGGCCGGGAATGCCCACCTTCCTGTGCACCTGCTGTGCCACGTGCCCTGCCCAGGGAAGGGGGTCCCTGCTCCCGCAGGCAGAGGGGCTCTGCTGGCTCCCTGGCAGTGGGAGCAGGCTGTGAGCAGCATCTCACCTCGCAGCCTACCCCGCCCCCACACGTGGGACCCTTAGGGGGACATGGAGGAACTTTGGGAGGGGGGGAGCATGGCAACCCCAGCACTGTGCTGGAGGGAGGGGCTAGGAAGAGCGGATTGGGCTGGCCAGCCTGCCTGCATACAGGGGGACAAGGGGGCCTCAGGCAGCCCCACGCGCAGGCGTGCAGCGGGGGGGCGGGGTGGTTCGGACCACCAGCCCTGCAGGCAGGCGACAGGGGGCCTCGGACCACCAGCCCCGTGTGTGGCAGGGAGGCTTGGACCACCAGCCTGCATTCAGGGGCTCGGAGGACCAGCCTCGTGTGCAAGGGAGAAGGGGGGTCAGACCAGCCCCCGGGGGATTGCAGACAGGCAGCGGGGGGGCTCGGACCAGGTTGGAGGGGATTGCAGGTGGCGGGGGGAGGTCAGATCAGGGAAGGGTTCGCATGCAGGTGGCGGGGTGGCTCAGGGAAAATACAGTCACGTTTTTGGAAAATACAGTCAAAGACCCATAACAAACTACTAACATAGGACCAAATAAAACTGTGAATTCAAGGACTGGTCCATTTGTGTGGGAAGGGTGCGGGGTGGGGAGGGGAGGAATGAGTGGCCTGAGGACCAACAACTTTAGCAAAATGGTAGAATCCTGATGGCAGCAGGGATGACAAGGCCCAGCAGATAGGGTTGCCAACTTTCTAATCACACAAAACCGAACACCCTAGCCCCGCCCCTTTCCTGAGGACCCACCCCTTTCTGAGGCCGCACCCCTATCCCGCCCCTTTCTGAGGCCCCACTCCCTGCATTCCCCCTCCTCGGTGTCTTGCTCTCCCCCACCCTCACTGGGCTGGGACGAGGGGTGTGGGTGGGGGTGAGAGCTCTAATTGGGGGTACAGGCTCCAGGGTGGGGCCAGAAATAAGGGGTTCAGGGTGAGGGAGGGGTCTCCATCCTGGAGCAGGGAGTTGGGGTGAGGGAGGGGATGAGGGCTCCAGCTGGAGGTGCGGGGTCTGGGGTACAAGAGGGGGCTCCAGGTTGGGGGGCGGCCAAGGGATTTGGAGTGCAGGAGGGGGCTGCGGGTTGAGGCAGAGGGTTGGGTTGCAGGAGGGGTATGGGCTCTGGGCGGGGGGTGGAGGCTCTTGGGAGGAATGAGGGGGTTGGGGTGCAGGAGGGGGTTGTGGGTTTGAGGGGGCTCAGGGCTGGGGCGGGGGTTGGGGCTCGGGCTTACCTCAGACAACTCCTGGTCAGCGGTGCTGCAAGGCTAAGGCAGGCTAGTCCCTACCCGTCCTGGCACTGTGCTGCGCCCTAGAAGCGGTCCAGCTCCTAGATGAGGGGGCCAGGAGGCTCCTCACGCTGCTCTCGCCCGCAGGCAGCACCCCCCCAGCTCCCATTGGCAGCGATTCCTGGCCAGTGGGAGTGCAGAGCCTGCCTTAGACCTGCAGCACTGCCGACCGGACTTTTAATGGCCCGGTTGTCGGTGCTGACCAGAGCCGCCAGGGTTGGGCCGCCCTTTTCGACTGGGCATTCCGGTCGAAAACTGGACACCTGGCAACCCTACGAGCAGATGCAAGTCCACTTTGACATCCTATATTCCATTTGACCATTTTTCTAATCTATCAAGATTATCCTTCATTGTAGGTACATCTCTTAACTCCTCCTTCTAATTTAATATTGTCTGCAAACTTAAGGCTCTTACCCTTGGTAGCTTTGGCTAAACTAAACCATTAATACAAATATTCAAGATTACTGAATTCAGAGCCCTGTGGGACTCCGTTTCCCATCAAATTCAGCACAGAGTGCATACCTTCAACAATCTGACATCTACCTTCTAACCAGTACTTTACATATCTTATTAGTTACCTAATACCTGTTTAATCTTTCTATGTAGTATCTTAAATAGTGAAATGCCTCTCACAACCAACCAATATAGAATCATAGTGTTAGAAGGGACGCAAGGGTTACCTGGTTTTATCCCCTGCCAAGATGCAGGATCCAAGACAGATAGCTATCCAGCCTCTTTTTGAAAACCTCCAGTGAAGGAGGTTGCACAACTTACTTAATTGCTTAAGTTTCAAAGTGAGACATGTCCAATTTTGGTCCCTCAGAAACACTCCCCCTTCCATCAGAAAAGAAAGGTAAAAAATTCTAAAATAATTTCTTGCCTGCATATCTGCAGAGAGCAGAGCCCCTATCAGACTCCACTGGAGACAGAGAACAGACCCATATGGCAGACATTTGAATGCTCCATGAGTCTCACTTTCCTTGTGTCACTTCACCCCAAATAAACCTCTTCCCAAGCAGCTGACAAATTATACCCTTTTCCTCTGCAGAATGAAGATTTTTCTGGTGCTTATCAATCTTATCTAGGATGTTCTGGCTGCCAATAAACAGCTTCTCAACCCTGTCCCTGCCCCTCAGATATAAACATGCCATGGCTTTCCCTTCAGTGGTTTAGTGGAATGTTTAATTTTTAAATACTTCAGCATGATACTGATGTAGCCCATTTCAATTATGCAGATGTGTTTGCTAGAAGTATCATAGAATCATAGAAGATTAGGGTTGGAAGAGACCTCAGGAGGTCATTTAGTCCAAACCCCTGCTCAAAGCTGTATCAACCCCAACTAAATCATCCCAGCTTTGGCTTTGTCAAGCCAGGCCTTAAATACCTCTAAGGATGGAGATTCCACCACCTCCCTAGGTAACTCATTCCAGTGCTTCACCATCTTCCCAGTGAAACAGTGTTTCCTAATATCCAACCTAGACCTCCCGCACTGCAACTTGAGACCATTGCTCCTTCTTCTGTCATCTGCCATCACTGAAAACAGCCAAGCTCCATCCTCTTTTGAACCCCCCTTCAGGTAGTTGAAGGCTGCTATCAAATCCCCCCTCACTCTTCTCTTCTGCAAACTAAACAAGACCAGTTCCCTCAGCCTCTCCTCGTAAGTCATGTGCCCCACCCCCGATCATTTCCATTGCCCTCCGCTGGACTCTCTCCAATTTGTCCACATCCCTTCTGTAGTATCCTAATCACCATGAAATGACCACTCCTGCCTTGCAGCTATCACCACCATCCTATTCTAACAATAGTAGATTTTCAATGTCTTTGACCTCACGTTCATTTTTGTTTTCTTCCTTGAGCCTTACCCAGCTGGTGAACCACCATTTCCTCATTATAAACCGCACTGCAACATTTTAGAATCGGCTGCACGAGTATTTTCAGAAACCACAAGCATACTATGCCGTTTCAAGTACAGCATGTTTGCAAGCTAAAGCTTTACGCCCATATGGTTAAGCAACAACAAAAAACAAAAAAGAAAAAAAAAATCAGGACCACCAAAGTTAAAGCCTCCCACAGGAAAAGCAGCCACAGATGTCACTGTTACATACTTTTCAAAGTGTGCAATAAATGGAAAAGATGGACAATACTGTTGATTAAAGAGAAACTCAATACACTGTCAATATAAAACTAGCCATTTCTCTGCCTTGTTGTGGGGTCAGGTTGAACCCAGTCTTTCACTTAAGACTTAACACAGGCTATCAACATGTACAGATGTTATTTGCAGTGGGGGAGGGGAGTAATTGGCTGGTATTTTTATATTTTATAGTGGTAAAAACCAGGCCATGTTATTTGAGATGTTACTGTGACATTTAATTATGGCAGAGTGCCTGAAGCCAGGGTTCAGCACATATTTATGTTTTTGTACAGTGCTTCCACACAATGGCGTCCCGGGGGGCCAAGTACCACAAAAATACACATAAATAATAATAAATAAAGATATGTAGCATAAGATCAGTAATATAGGCACAAAAGGAGCTGCTCAAGACATGAGGCCTGGTTCTGATCTCCATTACCTTGGTGTAAAATGGGAGTTACTTCCACTGAAGCTGGTGGAGTTACACCAGTGTAGCAGCAACATAAGGTCAGATTCCGGCTTATCATTTCAACTTTAAATTTCTGGCTTTTGTAACACCCTTAATACGGGTGCTTTGTGCAGAACTTTTTAAAAGAAGAAGAACCAGATTAGCTGGATGCCAGAACAGCCACCTGTTAAGAGTTTATTTTTCAAAGCATTTGATTTTTAAAAAATTCACCAACAATGCAGAGATTCCCACTGTAGCTGAGTACATATTTTTAAGTGCCTTGTTTGCTCTTACTTAGGAAAAACTCCATTGATTTCAGCAAGAATGCTGCTTTCGTAGGAAGTGGCGAACAGGAAGTTAAATGGGGATTAAGTGCCAGATCTGTTCATCCCTCGATACACTCAAGAGATCCAAAGATTCAGACTTTTAGACACAAGTCAAACCACCACAGAACGGGAAAGCAAACTTCTTGTTTATTTTGGCACTGTGAATTCTTTACAGCTTATCTTTGGTGTAAGTGGGAAATCCAACAATACGTTTTCTAACTCAAAAGATCATTTTCCTATCCAAAAAAGGACAGCTTCTTTTGTAAATTGCCCAGCTGAGGCTGATTTTGTGGGAAGTATTGCTATACCTAGAGTCTCACTGTAAACAGTAATTTAACCAATTTTTAAAAATCCATCTTTAAAAAAAAAAAGAAATAATTTGGATACTTGGCAAAGAACCTGTTCAATTGCTAAATGAATAACAGTTAAACTATTCCAATGACAATCAAGGAATGAAGTACACTAAGTAAAAAGAACAACGTCTGAAAGTTAGTAATTGCAACTTGTTCTAATAGTGGCAATGAGCTCTAAAACATGCTTCCAGAATTAAACATTTCTGCTTGGCCCAACTGCAGCGTGGGAGACCCAGGCTTGGGAATGACCTTAGGTTAAGTCACATTCAGATTTAAATGGGAAAAGTAAAAGGAAAGATCCATCCCATGTTGCCATCCTAGGGAGGAACCAGTTCAGAGCAGTGTTAAAGTCCTAAGACAAGATTTTCAGAAGTAACTGGTGATTCTGGGTGTCTGACTTGACATACCTTAAAGGAGCTCGATTTTCGGAGGAGGGTTGTTTAGCATTTCCTGAATATCAAGATCCTTTAAACTTTAAAGTATCTCAAGTTAGGCACTGCTGACAATCCACAATATTGCTGTTGTCACTGCTGACAATCCTGGATACATAGGTAAGCCAATTTAGCTGCAGGGCTTCTGTTGCAATTTAGAAGTGGTTTCGGGAATTAGTGAGGGATTTCAGATTTAAATAAAGAAAATAATTGCCTTAGAATTACAAGTTAAGTAGATATCTATGTTTGTTTACCTAAGTAGGTCTTTATTTAATTATTCAGAGTCTTCAGATACTGTTGCTTTTGCTCGGGATCATATGAGGTCTTCGGAGTCAGGAAGAAGAACAAGAAAGCCCACACGTGGACACCATAATAAAAATGCTTTATATTGTTGCAACTCCAACTTCAATGGTGTAAGTGAAACCTGCCCCATATGCTATACGTAAAAATGGCATAAAACAGAGAAAGAAGACAGTCATACCTGATTATGCCAAGAGGATCTACATCTTCTTCCTCCTCTTCCTCCTCTTTTTCAGCATCTTGATCTTTTATTAACCCAAACCGAGGGAGTATGTCGGATGTCCTCTCCTCTTTGAAAAAATCTAACTCTTCATTTTCTTCATCTTCCTCCTCCTCCTCAGGAACATTTTTACCTTTCAAGTCAATGACACTAGTAGATTTTGTCCCTGCGAAAAAACAATAATTCATGAAGAACTGAGCCAATTTAAACTCACAGCCATACTTTTTTTGTCAATTTCTTCCACTTGTTCCCAATAGTTAGGCTTGGGGAATGTGTTCCTAGCTTTACAATCAGCTATTGTCAACTATATCCAGCAATCTGGACTGGAGAGTTAGTTCCCCCTATCCACTAACATGCCATTATATGCACCTCTAGATCTGAAATATTTGATACTGACTTAACATATCTGGGCTGCTCTCAGGTCAAACCCCATCAGAGAGTGAAAACTAAAAGTACAACCCTGGACTGCATGAAAAATGAAGCTGAGATAAGTATGTGGTGCAATTCTTCAATTTGCACACATAAATTAAAATCTAAAATGGGTAGAAGAGACTGTGCCCACCTGTGGTACACATACCCCTGGGGGTACGCAAGACATCTCTGGGGAGCATATGGGAGAAATTGTATAATGGTGGATTTTAATTATTTTATTTATTGCATTTTCATAATAGGCTACTCAGATGAAGCTTTAAAACTCTGTGGAAATTTGTTATATTAAATAAGGTAGTTAATTTACTTCAAGATGTACCAATGAGAACACACAGATACACAGAGACGCTGACATATACAGCCCTCATCTCCAGCCACCATACAACGTGGGTTCAGTTGCCCAGCAACTGTCCAGTCTAACTGAGCTCAGAACTTAGTCAAGGGGTTTTATTTCGGTTATGTACGTTACACTATAAATATATCTGTACGTAACAGTGAAATATGGACAGATGGCTAAAGACAGGTAGTGTTGCGAAGAACACACAAAATATCAGTGATGAGAAGGATAGGAGTACGCAGGCATCTGGTAGATCTGGAAGGAGATAAGCAATAAGAAAAGTTGGGGAACCTCTGTATTAGAGCATGCACCACTCCAGAACCTGGAACGGAACCCAAAATTCCCAAGTCTCATCATTCCTCTGCTTCCAGAAAATATCTGTGAAAGCCTCTGGCAAAGTGTTGCATCCCCCTCTACTGCTGGTCCACACAGAGGATAAGGGCCTACTACTGCTATCAGTTACTCTGTTAGCTCAAGTGGCAGATGTCTGTGCAGTGGATGTAAAGGTTCCAACTCTTCAGATAATCTTCCAATTTGCTTTTTAAAAAACCTAGAAAATTACACACAAAAATACTGTGTTTATAAGAACATTATTAAGGTTGCAATGTCAAACACCCCAAAGTTAGGAAATGCCAGAATTAAGATTACCTGTGCAACCCCTTATGAGTATGCATTATGATACAGTCTTTAATTATATGGTCACATCCTGTTTTTCCCACAGGACCCTCTGCTTCATTCATTTAGGGAGCAGCTATTAAATACTGTCTTTTCTCATTGTTCAGTGTGTGGCCCCAGACCTTATTTACTGCACACTGTTCAAATCCTACCATGAAGACAGAATTATTAATTTCCTCATAGGCTTTCCTATGGCATTTATCACTCTAGTATCCATGTGCTTCACAAACATTAATTAATTGATTTTCACAACACCTCTGCGAGGAAAGTGGGTGTATTATCCTCCGCTTACAGGTGGAGAACTGAGGCACAGACAGATCAGAGTCAAAAGCATTCATTAATATTGGATGCCCAATTTGAGATGCCTAAGGCCTGGTTTTTCAGAGCATTATATAGCATTTTATACGTTCATGGCATAGCTCCCATTGACTTCAGTTGCAGCTGTGAGTGCTCTGAATTTCTGCAAATCAGACCCCAGTATCTCAAGTCAGGCATCCAGAAAATGAGGAACACACAATTAGTGACCACTCGTGAAAAGATTGCTTTAAGTGATCACACAGGTACCCTGTGGCAGGGGCAGGCGCAAAATCCGGTTCTCCAGGGCGGCATTCAACTGCCTGAACCATAAGACCATCCTTTCTCTTCCTGCAGTCCCGTCTCTTTCACTACACATCTTCCAACTTCAGCAACAAATAAAGCAAGGTCTATAGACAACAGCCTCCTTCAATATGCAGCCCTCATTCATCTCCAGAGCAGGTCCATCCTGTGCAATGAATGAGGGAAGGAAAAAACAGCATGTGATCATGTCATTAAAGGCTGTACCATAATGCATATGCACACGGGGGGCTGAATTAAGGTTGCACAGGAGACCGTAATTCTAGTATTTCCTAACTTTTGAGTGCTTAACTTCATATCGTTTTAACGGGGGGGGGGGGGTCTGAGTGCATGTGCAATATAATTATTTTAGTTACCTAAGAATTCCAATAATTCAGGACTTGTTGCGAGTTCCAAATCTTTGGCAATGAGCCTCATGATGTCATTGAACACCACTCTTCGTTCTCGGATATCAGATTCCCCAACAAACAGAGCTTTCCTCGGTAATGGTGGAAGAGATGCCTGTGGGTAGCGGGCAGTCAGCTTTTGGTAAAACTCATCAATCTCACTGTACTTCTTAGAGACCTGTAATGAAATATGCATGTTGGATTAGTTTATGAACAGAGAAGAGTGAAAGACAGACAGCAAACAGGCAGGGAGTTATGCTCCACGAAACATTTCCCCTGGATGCCTCAGTGTAAAATATGCAGTACCAAAAAGCTTTCCATCTGGCTTGGTGTCAGCTTGTCATCTTTGTAGCTCACCACACAGCATTACTGTGATCCCCTACTGTAATGAAATAAAAATCCAGCACAGTATTCAGTCAGACAGCATGGCCATCAGCTAGTTGCACACGACGTGGATTAGAACTCAAGACATTCTTCTTTGAAAGCACAGACCCCTAACATTCAGCTACAAACAGACTCTTTGCTGCCTGCCCTGAGAGAGGTCAGGAAGTAGGAACGTCTCCAGGCTAGCATCCTAATGGAAAAAGCTGCATGGATCTTTTTCCCAGTTTGCTGCTTCTCTTTAAGGCAGATTTGCCAACCTTGGTAGGTAGCTGCTCTACGCTGTTGGTGCCTGAATGTCTGCCACATTTGCTAACCTACCTCCAGTGGGAAGAAGTGACTCTGAAAATAGATTTGGGGGTCATCAGCTGAATGTGAGCTCCTAGTACATGGACGAAATGGCTAATGCAATCCTGGAACACATAAGTAGGAATCACAAGTAGGAGCAGAGAGGTTAATTTACCTCTATATTTGGCACTGATGTGACCACTGCTGGAATACTGTGCCCAGTTCTGGTGCTCACAATTCAAGAATGATGTTGATAAATTAGAGAGAGTTCAAAGAAGAGCCACAAGAACAATAAAGGATTGGAAAACATGTCTTATAGTGACAGACTCAAAGAGCTCAATCTATTTAGCGTAACAAAACAGAAGATTAAGGGGTGCCTTGATTACAGTCTATAAGTATCTACATGGGGAACAAATATTTAATAATGGGGCCCTCAATCTAGCAAAGAAAGGTATAAACATGATGCAATGACTGGAAATTGAAGCTAGACAAATTCTGATTAGAAATAAAATGTAACTTTTTAACAGTGGGAGTAATTAACCAATGGAACAATTTACCAAGGATTGTGGTGGATTCTCCATCACTGACAATTTTTAAAGCAAGACAGGATGTTTTTCTAAAAAAATATGCTATAGGAATTATTTGAGGGAAGTTTTATGGCCTATGCTACACAGGAGGTCAGATTAGATGATCACCATGGTCCATTTTGGCCTTGGAATCTACGAATCTGTAAGTACCTACATAGGGAGAAGATCTCAGATGGTAGGGGGCTCTTTAATTTAGCAGAAAAGGCATCACAAAAAACAATGTTTGGAAGCAGGACTAGAAATAAGGCAAATATTTTTACAGTGATGGTAATTAATGACTGGAACAACTTATCTAGTGATCTGATGGATTCTTCATCACTTCAAGTCTTTAATTCAAGACAAGATGTCTTTCTAAAAGATATGGTCTGATTCAAAGAGAAATTATGGGCTTGACACAGGAACGAATGGGTGAATGGTTACGCAGGAGGTCAGAGAAGATGATTATAATGATTTAGTTGGGGATTGGTCCTGCTTTGAGCAGGGGGCTGGACTAGATGACCTCCTGAGGTCCCTTCCAACCCCGATATTCTATGAAAATGGCCCCTTTTGGCCTTAAAAAAAAAACAACCTTTGAATCTATGTGGATAGATGCAATTAGAGAGTTTGAAGTAATTAAAAAAAGGAATGCTGTACTTGTCTAGCAATTATTCATCAGCTCCTCTTCTGCAGTCCAACCCCTTTGCACCTCATTCTCCTGCAATTTATTATTAGTTCTACACTCATGTAATTCCAATGACTTCAAAGGACTGACTCTCAATTTACATTGGAATAAATGAGAGGAGAATCAAGCCCCATGCCTCAGGGTATAGGAAGGAGAACAAAACATTTGTAACTGGCACCAGGATAAAAGAAAGTTCACAGAACCGAAGCACAGAAGCAGAAAGGAACCAAAACTGAGATTTACCAAGGACACTTATGTAATAACAACCTCAGATTAATATTATGCTGCCACCTGGAACTATCATCCAGAAGTGGTGAGTTTAAAAAGTTTTATATTATTATTTATTATTTGAATAATGTGCTTGGTGCTGAATAATGAAACCCTAGTAGACCTATCCCAAAGAGCATGTAATCTAAACAAGACAAGAAGAGATGACAGAATACACCGGGAAGCCCAGAGGAGTGATTGACTAGGATTTTAGACTCACTTCCTGTGAGCACTGCAGGGGCAGGTCTGTAGGTGGGATCTAAATGCACATGAGCATCCAGGTAGTAGAGGTACCTAGGATAGATGGATACTCCTTTTGATAAACAGCATCAACAGAAAAGTGAAAGAAAGAAGGAATGGCCACATTGGTATTCTGGAGTCACTACCCATTAATCCTTAGCTAAGTGCCACAAGCTTACAGGAGAGGGTTTCAAACCAGAATCCCTTCCAAAATCATGTGAGTGTGAGAGAGACGCCTGGTCTACATTTAAAATTTATATGGACATAGTTACGTCGGTCAGAGGGTCTGTAGAAAACCCCACCCTCTAACTGACATAACTATGCTAACAAAAAACCCAGAGTACATGCAGCTATGCCAACAGAGCAGGGCACCTATCAGCTGCTTGGGGAGGTGGTGTTCCTATTGTAAACTCTGTGGCCTGAAGCCTATGAGAGAAGGGACATAATTGAGTGAGCTCTCTGATGCCACCTGCTGGAGACCAAGGGGAGCTCACTGCGTGACAAAGACCAAGGGTCAACCTGGTCCAGAAACTGGCAAGCACAACCTGGGGAGCATCAGTGTCACGGACATCAACGATGGCCCTTTGTACTCCGTAGCTGAGTACTGCGCACTGGTATGGATCAGAAGTAGCCATACTCGACTTGTTGATGTCCAACTGAACACTGCAATGTGGTGCATCACTGGAAACCTCAAGTCGACCCACCGCCATGGCTGCCAGTACTGTTGCACATTGCTCCCCCATCCATTCACCGCAATGCCACAATACTTTGGGAATTCCAGTGGATCATGGAAAACGAATGTCTTCCCACCCACCAGGACCTTAACAACATCCCTCACCACCGCTTGAAGTCATGTAAGCCCTTTTGGACCCATGCATTTAACCTTCAACAATGCAACTTCAACCCTGATGAAGCTTGAAAAGCCGAATGGAGTTCCCAAGAAGTCACAAATGGACACCTTGTGAAAGATCCAGTGTGGAAGATCCCTGACTTCGGTCTCCCGTGAAGCTCATGGGCAACCCTAAACTGTATCTGCACAAACCATGGCAGATATGGATACTTGCTGCACAAATGGAAAATTAAAGACTCTCCAGCGTGCGACTGTGGCCACACAGAACAGACCATGGAACATACAACAACCCAATGCCCACAAATACAAAGGAGCCATGACAGCAATACACTCTGCTACTCTAGACACAATTATCTGGCTTAACCATCTTAATGTAATACTATAGTTGTTGATCTACATTTACTTCAGCCAGACAAAGAAGACTGAGTGAGGCAGTACCTCATTTAAATATTAATGTGTTCTCTGCTATCATCTGCTGGACAACAAGGGCCATCAACTGAGTGACAGTATCTCATTTACATATAAACAACAGGTAGTTTGGGGACACGGGGGTATAATTTGACAAAGTTTTGTATTTGGGGCCCATATTTTTGAGATTACCCTGTTGGGAACCCACCTGCACAAAGCCTAGACAATGACTGGGTAGGAGTCACCCTGATTAAACCAATGTTTGCTGGGGTGGGGTAAGAGCCCAGGGACAGACAGACCCAGGGGATAGAAGTACAAAGGCTGGACATGCTGTGCTGGGAACACCTTGTTAGGTGGTAGGGACTCTGATGGATTTTTAAAACCACTGTACTTCTTGTATCTGAAATTGCTCTGTAAGACCTGTCATTGCCTTATGTGAACAGAGCTCACCAAAGGTTCCCATCAGCGGCAAGCAGAACCCAGAGCCCAGCAGCAGTTCTGGTCACCTGAGCAGCAGGCAAAGCAAGGTTGGAGTTGGGCCCAGCCATAGCACTCAGTAGGCAAAGAAAAGCAGCAGGTGGTTTCACGCACAGGTCACAGCTTCCAGCAGCAGAGTGAGAGCAACAGAGAGCACTCCAGCGAGAGCAGAGAGATTTGTAGCAACTGTCTGTGCCAGCTTAGTGACTCCGATGAGGCTGCCTGTCCTAGGTGCTGAAAGCAATAAAGCAGGACAGGTAGAGCCCCAGGGCTGCCTACGAAACAGGGACTCTGATTTTCCTGAACTCTTGGAATCACAAACTGTAAGTGTGGAAGCTGGGGAACCATGAACTGAGTGTGGGAGGCTGGAAGGCAGAACAAACTGCATCAGCCATTCAGGGTCCAATTGTTTGGGACTGTGACTTATGCACCCTGGGGTAAACGGTGGTGGAAGGTGTGAAATTGTAAATATTTGTCCCATTCAACCTGGCCTTTCCCTTTTCTCCTCCACCACCCCTCCTTCACCCCTCCTCCCCCCCCCCCGCAATGAAGTTTGTTTGTTTAAATGTCTGTGCTTGCAAGTGGGCACAGATTTGCCTAGCAAAGGTACTCAGAGCGGTTATTGGTAGTGATCACTTGGTGGACATTCGAGCCAAAAATTAAGAAACTGCAGAGAATCCCCTGCCTAAAAAAAGGACCCAGCCCTTGTTGCTGCCTAAGGTCATTGGTAGAAGGGTTACACTTTACTGGCAGAACTCCTTCTGTTGGCACACATTGCATCTACACTAGGGGGCTGGGGCATAGGCTCTGCAGTGTAGTGGGGAGAGGAGATTCCTTGTTTCTTCTCCAAAAGAACAGATATTGTTCTTCAGTGATGTGCACAATATGTCAAATGTAGAATTAATTGTAATAAGTAGCAAGTTAATTTATTTAACTAATATGAAAGAGCAACTAATCCATAGAACTACCCCAAAAATATTACACTCAAATTCAAAACTGAGCATTGGGATGAGACAAAAAAACCTTAAATATTACTTTTTTTCTCTTCACCCCAGAAAATTTTAATCTTCCTATGCAAACCAAATGTGCAAATTTTTCATAAATCTCAATTTGTGTTTAATTATACTATTGAATTTAGAGCAAATGTGCACCCTGGTACATTATTACTAATTAAACCATTGAAAATCCTTGTGGGCTTCCCACAACAACCAACCATAATGTGCAATACAGCACACAGAATGTGCTAAATACTCTAACCCAAGCATACTAATCTGCTACCTGAAAGTCTGCATGTTATTACATCATGCAAAATAATTTGAGACAGTGCTTAAGTGCCCTCTGCTGGAATAGTCTATCATGTACCAGTCTCAGGATTAAATATCTAAAATATCTTTTTTTATTCTAGCAAATAAATAAAAATCAATACTATTAAGCTGTAATATGTGGTTCAGACAATATTCTCCAATTACCTGTGATTCTTCTAGACCCCCCGTGCCCCCCGCTACTGTGAGAAGCTAATTTAAAGAGCCCATGTAGGCAGTTAATTCAATAAGGTACTTTTGGGCCTGTTAAAAGGCCTTTAGGGCTCAGTTTCAGGGAAGTGTTCTCAGAGAGACCACCTCTCCCAAGAGAGAGGAACTCCCAGAGTCCACAGGCCACAAGGAGGGGGGCTGTGCAATCCCTGAGCCCAAAGGGAGAGACTTCTGGCCAGAGAGCCCAGGACTGAAACTACAAGCCCCAAGAAGGAGGAGGGCTGTACAACCCCTGATCCCCTGGGGAGAGACCTTATTTCAAGGTTATTTGGCTTTAATAAAGTAGTACCTCAGTCAGGGGAATTTTGTCTTACATCCCCCTTTCGGCTGTGTTGTTGTTAAGGGAGTGCCTGGAGCAGGGAGTGCCTGCAGGGCCTCCTTAGGTCAGCAGGGGGCATTATAGGACAGGCACACCCCACAACAAAGCCCTCGTCCCAAACTTATGCCCTTGTGCTTTTTGTTCACAAGGATTTCAGTGTGCAGAAGACATGGTGTATCCTTAACTCACTGCCCGATAGCTTTCTGAGTACAACTCTTCATTTTGCAATATTTTACAGTATGCACATTTAAACTGTGTTTTCCATTTTAAAAAAGCACTTCTTCATACTACGAGAAAATGGAGGCCTGGCATTGTGGCCTTTGAAATGAAACAACTGCAGGCTTTGAAAGGACACGAGAGAAAGCAAACAAACGAACAAACAAACAAACTCTTTTTACAGAGATTCCAATCCCAGGTTGCAAAGTCAAGCACTCAAAAAATAAGAAGTTAAGATGTAATTAAGGTTGCAATCTTGTGCCACAGTATTATGACATAGTTACACGATCACATGCTATTTTTTTCACCCTGCCTCATTAAGTGCAAATAGGAGGATGCTCAATATTTCTTTTCAGCAAGATGTGGCCCCACATCTTATTTACTGCACACCAACCAACCGAGGCACTGAGTGTGGAATTGTTTCATTAGCCCATGAGCTTTTCAGCTGCATGTATCACCTAGTATTTGAGTGCTCCACAAACGATGAACTTATCTGCACAACATCCCTCTAAAGTGGGGAAATGTTATCCCCCATTCACAGATGGCATACGAGGAGATTTTAGGCCAAAATTTGCATGCATGCATCGATAAAATATACATGCACACGTATATAAGAGAGACAAAGAACTATTAGTGGGTGTAGTACATACATAATAAAGCTGCATTTTGTATGTAAGACAGCGAGACAGTAAGGGCAGGGTTATTTTAGCCTTCAATAAACTTTATCAGCAAATTGAATTGTGAACTAGTAAGTCATTACACTGAGTATTAGGCTGATACATAAAACAAAATATCAAGGGCTGGGTGCATTCTAAAAGGGGAGGGGGCAATGGAGGACTGTTACTTCTGGAAAGACAAGGCGTGAACAGCAGAAACGCATTTGAGATAAGAGAAGCCGGTGTATCTCTGCCCCAGAAAATGGCAGTTTGTGTGCACTAATTAAGCTTTACCTTCTCAGTAGCAGGTATGATTCAGTTTTAAAAATAAAGCAACTCCATTGTTTCTATATACCGAGAACATTCTGAACTTTAAAAGGAAACACAGCCAAGTTTTCCTTTAGTTTAGCAAGTGTGACCCCAAGGTTAATGCTTATCTACAGCCCACACTACAATCTGCAGTGCTTTACAAACGGATGTGTTTAAATAGCTTCACATGCACAAAGACTCTGATTTGAAGACTCATCTTGGAAGTGAACTGCTGTGCTGATACTCAATATGAACGTTGCATTTTAAATGTACTGATACCAAATGCTATGCAAACCAACATGCATGCAAACTGCAGGTTAATAGGTAAAGCTATATTGTTCAAATCAAAGAAATGGTAGGGATAGAGTTTTTCACATTTGTAAGTGAAATATGTCTTCCTTGTTAAACTAGTTTTGATTATATGCACACATCATACCTTGTAGAACAAGTCAATAAAAGGTTGTTACCCCCCTGTCACAGTTCAGGGCATCTGCACCAATCCCTCTGTGGTCCTTTGAAGGCCCCACTCTAGGCTGACTGCTCCTGTCTTGGGCAGAGACCCGCATCTCTCTCCCTCCCGACCAGGGGTTTTATAAAGTTGTGCAGTTCCCTGCCTACAATATGATATTTCCAGCAAGCCAGACTGCCTAAAAAGGCCAGCATCTGTACTTTGCTTTCTCTTCAAAGCAGCGTACTGCCTGCAGTTAGAGTTCTTTCTAAGCAAGTACATTTATTGTTAAGGTGAAAGCATTACAGAGAAAACATTAAAAACAATAAAAGAACCTATGCACATGCTAAAAAGCTTATCAGAGGTCACCCCAACTCCTGCCTCGGGCTTTAGTAGATATAATTCCTTCAAAACCCACAACTGGGTGACAAGTTCATAACTGTCTCAGATTCAGAACCTGAACTACCATTAATAGTTCAGCCTTTCATTTATATAGCTTGGGCCTTTGATCTTGCCCTCATGCAGCAGTGAGCAGAAGATAATGGCCCCCTCCCCAGGACGTAGCTTCAAAAGGCTGGGATTTTGCATAATCGGAGTTGGGGAATTTGCATTCACCTCCCCCTAGATCAGGGGTGGCAAACTTTTGGGCTACGTCAGGGGAATAGAAATTGTATGGCGGGCCATGAATGCTCACAAAATTGGGGTTGGGGTGTGGGAGGGGGTACGGACTCCGGGATGGGGCTGGGGATGAGGAGTTTGGGGTGTAGGAGGGTGCTCTGGACTGGGACCGAGGGGTTTGGAGGGCAGAAGAGGGATCATGGCTGGGGCAGGGGTATGGGAAGGGGTGCAGGTTTCAGCTGGGGGCGGGAGCTCTGGGGTGGGGCTGAGATTGAGGGGTTTGGAGAGTGGGAGGGGGATCAGGGCTGGGGCAGGAGTTGGGGCAGGGGGAGAGGCTCAGGAGGTGCAGGCTCTAAGCGGTGCTTACCTCAAGCGGCTCCCAGAAGCAGTGGCATGTCCCTTCTCTGGCACCTACATGGAGGCATGGACAGAGGGCTCTGCACACTGCCCCATCCGCAGGCACCACCCCTGCAGCTCCCATTGGAGAGCATAGGAGCTGGAGCAGGGCCATGCCGTGGCTTCCCAGAGCCGTGTGGTGCTGCCTCCAACCCTGTGCCCCGGCTGGAATGCCGGAGTGGGGCTGAACCGCCTGGTGTGGCCCCTGACCCAGCGCCAGAGAGAGGCCGAGCCACTGGTGCAGCCCCCAATCCTGCGCCCTCGCTGGAGCGGGTCCGACCTATGTGGTGTGGCCCCCGACCCAGCGCCCCGGCCAGAGCGGGGCCGAGCCACATGGTGCAGCTCTCGGGCCGGCTTAAAACGGCTTGCAGGCCACAGTTTTCCCACCTCCGCCCTCGATATTCCCCAGGAAAACCACTTAACACTTTTTGTTCCAAAAATCCATTCTTGTCTGGCACATTGTTCCATATAGAACCCCGGGTCTCACATCTGTCTCTCCCTTTGAGAGGTTACATACAATCCTGGCCCACAATAATACATAAGCCATTCATTTACTACAATGGACCCCAAAGATATTTAAACTTAATTCAATATGATCTCCCAAGGATATGACAGAAAATTGACATCTCTGTTCCACATGCCGCCACCACCTCCCCCCCTTTGCCCATTCCATCGCTAAAAAAATCATAACCATCCAGCATCTCTTCATATCTCCCTCCCTCCAGCTCCTGGTTCTCAAAGAGACCTGGATCCCTCCATCTGACACTGCAGCTGCCCTCTCTTATAGAGGCCTCTTCTTCTCTCACAGTCCCCATCTTAAATCAGACTGTGGTGGGGCTGTAGGGCTTTCTCCTCTCCTGTTCCTGCTGCTTCCAAACCTTCCCTCTTCCTCTTTCTCACTGTTCCTCTGCCCCTCCATGTCACTGTCATCTACCATTGCCCAACTCATCCTCATCAGCCTTCTTCTCTGATTTTGATTCCTTGCTCTCTCTCTCCCTCTCCTCACAATCTCCCACACTCATCCTTGGTGACTTCAACTGCATGCTGATGACCCATCCAACCCCCTAGCTGTATGTTTCCTCGACCCCATCTCTTAATTTGACCTGTAGTTCTTGTTCAGCTCTCTCACTCACAAAAAGGGCTCTTCACTCAACTTGGTCTTCACCAGTCTCTGCCCTCTTTTGCTAAGGTGCCCCTCTCTGACCATCACCTAATCTCTTTCAACATCTCCCATCAGCCCTTTCCCTCACACTCTGTCACTCAGCCTTTCTGTGCCTTCCAGTCCATCAGTGTTGATGACTTCTCATTTGCTCTCAGCCCTCCCTCCCTAGTCTCTTCCACTGATATCATTATTGATCCTCTCCATGCTTCATTCTCCTCCACCCTTGATTCTTTTGCCTCTCTCTGCCATTGCAAGTGTAACCCGCACATCTCCTGGGTGTGGTGTTCTGTCCCCTCTAGTGGCACCAAGGCCATTTAGAGAGAGATATTAATGAGACTGCTCTACAGCCTGAGCTAACAGCCATATGACTTTTAGCTCATGCAGTAGAGGCTCATGCGTTTAGCTCCAGAGATCCCAGATTCGATCCCGCCCGCCGATGACCAGGGTCGGACGGCGTTACACAAGGTCTTCCCTGCCAACCCCTTACATCTGTTTCCTCTGCTCCTGCTCTCGCACTGCAGAGCATCTCTGGCAGAAATCCTGAAACCAGCTGACTTCCTCCATGACTAATTCATTCGTCTCTTTCAGTTCTGCCACCTTCTGAGCAAAGCAACTATACTTCTCCAACTCAAATGAATATCACGCCTGCAATCCCGGGTGCTGTTCACTGCCTTTGACTCATTTCTCAAACCCTTCCCTCCTCCAGCCTCTTCTTCTCCCTCTCACAGGATCTCAACATTTTCTGCCAAGAGAAAACTGACAACATACAATGGGACCTTCCCCTGCCCTTTGGCTCGCCTCCATTTCTCCCATCCCCTCCTACAACTCTCTTCACCTTCCCTCTGGTCAGATGCAGAATTTTCTCATCTGCTCTCCTCCTATAACCCCCTCCACTTGTCAGAGTGATCTTATCCCATTCCCAGATCTCCCTTGCACCCACTCTCAACCCCCTCCCTTACTCTTCTGCTTAACTGCTCCCTTTTCTCTAGCCCTTTCCCCTCAGAACACAAGCATGCTTTAGTTGCTCCCATTTTAAACAAAAAACAAAAAACTAATCCTTGACTCCACTTGCCTCTCCTGCTGCTGCCCCATCTGCCTTCTCTTTCATCTCTAAGCTCATTGAACACACTGCTTGTAATTGTTGTCTGCAATTCCTCTTCTCCAATTCCACCCTAGACCCTCTCCGATCTGGCTTCCAGGCTTTTCACTCTGCTGAAACCGCGGCCTCCAAAGTCTCTAATGACCTCCTGATAGCCAAAGCTCAGAACAAATATTCCATCCTCATCCTCCTTGATCTGTCAGCCACCTTTGACACCACAGACCATGTTCCTCTTCTTGAAATTCTGTCCTCCCTTGGTTCCTATGATTCTGTCCTCTCCATCCTAATTGCTCCTTCTGCATGTCGTTCAGATGATCCTCCTCATCCACCTGCCAACTTTCTGTGCGGGCTCCACAGGACTCTGTCCTTGGTCCCCTTCTCTTCTCCACCTACACCTTATCTCTGGGCACTCTCATCCGCAAACACACATTCAGCTACCATCTCTATGCTGACAATTCACAGATATGCCTTTCTACTCCAGGCCTCTCTCTTTCTTGGCCGGTCTCTCTGACATCTCTTTGTGAATGCCTAGTAGCCAGTTCAATTTCAACAAGGCTAAAACAGAGTTCTTAATCTCCCCGGCCCCTCAAAAACCCCGTCTGCTACTTCTTTTCTCAATCAGTAATAATATCAACACCATCCTGCCTGCCAGTCAGGCCCATAACTTGGGTGTCATCTTCAACTCGGACCTTTCTCTAGATTAGGATGGAGAAAAAGATACAGTAGAACTGGAAAAGGTACAGAGAAGGGCAACAAAAATGATTACGGGTATGGAACAACTTCTATATGAGGGGAGATTTAAAAGACTGGGAATTTTCAGCTTGGAAAAGAAATTACTAAAATAGGATATGATAGAGGTCTATAAAATCATGAATGGTGTAGAGGAAGCACATAAGGAAGTGTTATTTATAACTTAGAATAACACGAGAACCAGGGGTCACCCAATGAAATTAATAGGCAGCAGGTTTAAAACTAACAAAAGGTTAGAAAGATTTAACAAATCTTCACACAATGCATAGTCAACCTGTGGAATGCTTTGCTAGGGCATGTTGTGAAGGCCAAAACTATAATGGGGTTCAACAAAGAATTACATAAATTCATGGAGGATAGGTCTATCAATAGGCATTAGTCAAGATGGTCAGAGATGCAACCCCATGCTCTGGGTGTCCCTAGCCTCTGATTGCCAGAAGCTGGGACTGGACGACAGGGGATGGATATCTTGATAATTGTTCTGTTCATTCCCTCTGAAACATCTGGTATTGGCCACTGACAGAAGACAGGATACTAAGCTAGATGGACCATTTGTCTGATCCACTATGGCTGTTCTTACATTCTTATGAAGTGTGAAACCAGCTTTTGGCTGCAGTAGCCTCTTTTTCAGGTTTAGACAAACTATTTTCTTCATTTCAGTTTATTCAACTAGTTCAGTTCAATGACTTGTTCATTCATAGTTAGGAAACTAGTGGGGAGTTGAAAAATCAGGAAAGCTTGTTTTCCTTTTCCAACCTCTGAATAAAAACTCAGTGTTTGAGGATGAGCTCTACTACTTCGAAAACCTTGAAGGACATGATGACCAGAAACAATCAGTTCAATTGACTAACTACAGATAATAGTCTCTTTGTTGAATACATCAGCTAACTCAAAAACATGCAGTCTTTCCTATCCATCCACACAGCTAAAACTTTCATCCAGGCTTTTATCATCTCATGTCTTGATTACGCCTCTCTGGACTAGACAAATGCAATCTTGCCCTGCTCATGTCTATTCAGAATGCTGCTGCAAAGATCATTTTCCTATCCCATCATTTTGTTCATGTCACCATCTCCCTGAATCACAGATTCATAGATTCCATGACCAGAAAGGACCACTGTGATAATCTAGTCTGACGTCCTATATAATGAAGGCCAAACTTCCCCAAAATAATTCCCTCCACTGGCTTCCCCCTTCTCTGTTACATCAAACATAAACTTTCACTTTCAAAGCCCTTCACAGCTTATCCCCACCCTACCTATCATCTCTCATTCACTGTCAAAAGGTCGACTCCTGACTCTGATAGGCCCATGATCCAGCCTCCACTGCCCACTTGTTACATTTTCAAATTAGCACCTTCATGCTTTGTCTTATGCTGCCCCTCATTTTGGGGAGGTGCTCCCCACAAACATGCACAAATCCATCTCATTATCCTTCTTCAAAACCTTCTCAAAACTCTTCTTTGCCATGATGTCTACAAAAAAACTTGACAATGGTTAGGCTGCTGGTGTGCTGAGATCACTGCCTGTCATGCTGACCAATAATGTCTCATTTTACTCCTCTGCCTGTTCTATACTTAGATTGTCAGCTCCGTGGGGCAGGGACCATCTTTTTGTTCTGTGTTTGTACAGTACCTAGCACAATGGAGTCTTAGTCTACGACTAAGTCCAAGGCGCTATGGTAATACAAATAATAACAGTAAACCAAATGTGAAGCATATACCTTACCACCCTATAAACTCAGGGTTTAAAATTACTTCCACATGCTCAAACTATTTTCCAACAAAGTCGGAGGACAACTGAGCAAAAAATATTTGATGGGATAAAATTCCATTCCTATAAATCAGCTTTACTTTATGACTTCCCCAGGAAAGGTGAAATGCCAGGATGACTAACAATAAACAGGGAATTAGACCAATCTCACTGAAGAGTACATATTAAATTCAATAAATCACATTATTACTTAGCGAGAACAGCTTGGGGAGCATAGGTAGCCTCAGAAGATGTTGAAGATAGGGTAGGAAATCTCTGTGCTCCATGTCTTATGTGGAGACAATATTCATCTACTTTTGTAAAGTGCTTTGAAATGTTTGGCTGAAAAGCACAATTATAGATGCAAAGTATTGTTATTTTGGTAACAGCCCAGACTGTACTGTCATATTGAAGATTATGAATATGATCAAACATGTAATGTTACAACAGAATAAAAACAATAAACGCTGATAGAGGAAAAAACCCCAAAAGATTTCTTTATCAAACACAGCAATGATTAACTACTTACCATAAACTGAACCACATCTTCAGGTTTGTGCTTTCCTGATTTGAATGCAGCCAGTCGGGTAACAGCTACAATGTGATATTCCACATGGCCAGACATCATCTTCCCACGGATTTCCTGGTACTCTGGCACTGACAAGTCTATCCCTGTGTGAGCATTCTGAACTTCCCTAAGAACGAAAACAAAATGTTGATTCAAATATAGACAGCACTGACAGAAACACCTTTATAGATTGCCTCAAAGAACACTTGATCCAAGGTCCACTGAATTCAATGAAAAGACTCCCATTTTAATAGGCTTTGGAGCTGGAATTAAATTTGGTCCTTAAACCATTGCTATCTAGTGAAAATATGACACCACCAACTATGCTGTGAAAGAAATAACAAATGTTGCTTGTGTAACATGTAAGTATTTAAAGCAGCACTGACTATACTCAGCTTAACAAGATACACTGCAAAACCCATACACTTTAGCATCAAGACTGAAAAGTATTTTGCATTCATTTTTAATCGCAAACTTGAAATTTGCTGCAGCCAAAAGAAACTTCTCCAATATGTTGCTAACTAACCTCCACAGGATTTTAGCCAAAGGGTCATATTTCCAAAGGTATTTAGGTGCGTAAAGATGCAGATCAGCACCTAACTCCCATTTCAGAAGCACCTAAGCCCCCTTTAAATATATATTACATTTAAATTTCTACTTTATACTATTTGAGATTATCTGTGAAAAGGTTAATCATCCTCTATTCTACTAAGAAATACCTTCTATTGTACTTTGTATTACTCTGTTTAAAATGCCTGCCCCTTTGCAAAGAACAGCAACTCCAATTAACCAAAGCAAAACCACTTTTCATAGCATGCAAATCACCACAAGCAGGTCTACAGATTTTCACAGCCACATCACCTAAACGTGCACAAATGAACTTCCTGCCATTTGCTCACCTTCAGCATGCTCCACCCACAGATGAGATGGAGAAAGGACCATCAGCCTCAGCCTCTGTGGCATTGCCTGCTTTGAACCCTCAGATATCTTAGAATACTTTTTTTTTTTTTAAACATACACCACGGGGGCCAAAGCAACCAACATTATTGCTGCAAAGGTTGTTTGTTGCCACAGTGAATTACGGGACTGGACCTCTAGGCCCAGTCCTCCTCTCTGGTATACACATAACTTCCATTGATTACTGTTGGAAATATTTATTATTATTATGTAGGATATTATCATGACACTAATTTAACCATAAATTCCTTTATTAAATCCAAAGCCTGAATGGTATTTATACAATTGCTCTAAACATGCTTAAAAAGCCCAAAAAATAAGCAATAAACAACAAGCAATTTACTGCATCCAAACAGTAGCAAAACATTTATAAGACTTTGATCAAGATACTTGCAAAAGGGCTAAGCCCAGTGGTGCTTAGACCCATAGTGGTTGGCTCCAACATGTTCAAGCAGGTATTAGTAATGAACCTTTTAAGAGTTTACTTTTTATACCCCTTAAACAGGCAATGTCATTGCCAATTACTGACTTCAGCTAAAAAACAATTTGAGACAGTTCACTTTTATTTCCAGTCTTAAACCAGATACAATTTACAATAGCGTTTCTCCCTAAGCCCTTTCCTCCCTATCTCTTCCCCTCGTTCTTCTTGACCAATAGTTTTTCCTTTGCACCCGCATTCACATAGGCCCCAGTGTTGGAGATAATGCTGGTATGTGGGGTGGGAAAGCCCACGGTGGCTCTTTTTACAACAAATTCTCTTTGTCTTATTTAAAGCCTCTGCAGTCACCCCTATCAGTCAGAGCCCTTCTTTTTAGAAATTTCCCTTTATTTCATCAGTGATTCTTTGGACCAGACAACCTCCTTCATTCCTTCTCGCTTTATAACTCATTACTTTCAAGGCCTTTCTTTATAACACATATTTCTTTAACCAAATTTGAGCTAACTTATTTATTCTACAACTACAGTGACAGTTACTCATATTCTGGGCCAGGAGAATAGGAGCCCTGGATTTTGCACCTCGAGTTATAAGCAGAGCTGCATCTGGCTAAAATTCACGAGACCTATGCAACACTGCATACTCAGGCAAAGTCCACAGTAACGGCTGAAGGTTAAATCCTGGCCTCACTGAAGTCAATGGGAGCTTTGCCACTAACTTCAAGGGGCCAGCATTTCACCTGGAGAGTTCTGCCTGAGTAAGGAGGGAATAAGGAACACTGATAGGAAAAACAGGAATCTGCTTGAAAGCAGGGACAGCCTGAGACACAATGTGAACATGTGCTTGAGAGCCAAAGAGAGATTCAGATTCTAAGGTTTTGTCTTTACAGATAAAAAAAAGTGTGTTATTACCATAGGATAACTAACGTGCATCAGCTATCCTACTGTAAAGTCCTAATGGAGGCAATGCACTGTAGTTCTACCATGGCAACTAGGCAAGGTCAACCACGGGTGGGGAGTGCTAGCTACCTGGCAGTAAAAACTACAGTGCCTTGTCTCTATTAAGATTTTTCAGTGACATAGCTATTGTGCAATAGTCACTGTAAAACACACACACAGGCTGTGTCTACACTTTAAACTGTGCAGCTGCACCACGGTAGTGCTTCAGTGTAGACACTCACTCCAGTGATGGGAGGGATTTTCCCCTCACTGTATTTAATCCACCTCTCCAAAAGGCAGTAACTAGGTCAACAGAAAAATTCTTCCGTCAGCCTAGCACTCTCTACACCAAGGGTTAGGTTGGCTTGGATGTGGGTATATGGATTTTTCAAGCTGAGCTGATTTAATTTTCTATTGTAGACCAGACATACACACCCTCCCTTTCGGCAATGAAGACAAAGCCTCAACTCTGCAGTTCATCAGCCAGCCCATTCCCTTTCTGACAGCTTGGGGCCCTGCCTTTACACAGGGTCCACAAATCATAAAGCCAGACCTACTGACAAGTTAGTGTTTTGATAGAGCTTGGGCCTGCAGAAGAACTGGATTACACATTACTTGGTAGATTTTAAAACAACAGCTGTGTCTGGGACTTGCAAACTTGGCCTCTGTTTTAAGTATTTGCTATCCAGTATGGCCACGTGTTTGGAAACAGGTCACATTTCATAGTTCTTTTTGCTTCTTTCCAAGTGTCTCCCTCCCTCTTATTACACTGATCGATTTACGTGCTTCAGAGGTTTCTTCAGATCACTGGAATTGTGCTGAAGCTCATGAAGTGAACGAGGCAGCTAAGATGAAGAAGAGCATTGAGAACTACCAGCTAATCAGAAATTGATTCAAACTTTAGCTGGGCTGATGCTAGATATTATTAATATAAATTGTTTATTGCCAGGTAAAAGAAACTCGTCTTCCAAACAGAACCACAGTGACCATCTTCAGTTACTACGGCACCATTTCAAAAGCAAATAGGAGCAGTGAGGATACCAGGCATCCATCTGACATGAAAGATGTTCCAATTCACTTTCCAAAAAGAGTATCATTCATCCTCCTGTTCTAATCATTGTACACTGTTGCTGTGCTTAGTTAAACAGTTGTTACCTCAGATGTGTCTACCTTTGAGTGATAGGTCAACAGTAATTTGTACTTTGATCTCCTATCCATTAGGACAAAAGGCAAGTGCAAGATATTTTAGACAGATTAAGTAGCAGACAGCTATTTACTTTAGGTACTTATATGGCCCCATTAATGTAGTATCTGAGTGCCTCTCAGTCTTTACCCTCCCAACACCCCTACGAGGTATTCTCCCGATTTTATCCTTAGGGAGGCACAGGGAGACTAAGTGACTTGCCCATGTCACACATGAAGTCTGTGGCAGAGAAGGGAATTGAATTTGGATGTCCTGAGTCCTAGATAAGTGCCCTAGCCAATGAGCTTCCTTTCTCTAATGTGAATATGATAGTGCTCTCAAGATCCTTCTTTATTGTTTTGTGGTGGAGTATGGTTAAGGATTAATGGAGGGAGGTTTTGGGAAAAGCAGTACACTAAGTCGTACAGTACAGTACAGTATTTTCATTAACATTACAAATTCCAGAGTATACACCAAGGCACTATGTTCCGGCTGTTCGGATAGTCCCAGAAGGCTGTACTTACGTGTAGGTCAACACGCAAAAATTCTAAAGCCAGGTTACACTCAAAAGTTAAGTCAACCCAGCTACCTTGCTCTGGAGTGTGAAAAATCAACACAGTTAAGTCAGCCGAACCCCTAGTGTAGACAGTGCTAGGTCGATGGAAGAATTCTTCTGTTGACCTAGCTGCTGCCTCTCGGGGAGGTGGATTAACTATGCCAATGGGAGAATCTCTCCCATCACTGTAGTGCACTGGTCCCCAAACTGTGGGGCATGTGCCTCCCTAGCGGGGCACAGGGAAATATTTTTCGGGGGAGGAGGCGGTGGGGCCTGGACCAGCCTCCACAAAGGCCAGGGAGGGAGCACCACTCAGTCGCCAGCTCCAGCCCCGGCTCCGCTCTCAGCTGCAGCTCGGGGGAGTGGGGGCGGACAGGTTGCATTATGGGTAAGGGGCGGGGCGCAATGGAAAAAGTGTGAGGACCACTGCTGTAGTGAGTGTCTACAGTGAAGCGCTTAAGCTGTGCTACTGTAGTTTTTCAAACAAGCCCTAAGTAAGTCACTGTAATTCAGAAGGGAGAAAAAGAATGGCTAGATGTGTATGTGCTGTATCACTATGTGTACGCACAATGCATAAAAAAAACCATGGAGTAAATCCTCAGCTGGTGTAAATTGCGGTAGCTCCCCTGACTGCCAGAGAGATATACCAAATTACATCAGCGGAGGATCTAGCCCTACATTTGAAATTCATTTCGATAACACTTTTCAATTATGCCAAAGTGCTGTACAGAAACCAGCAATACCGTGAGGGTAAGCATCCAAAGTTGATGCTAGAAATAGCATGATTAGTTTTTCAACGTAACTTTAAAAAAAGAAAGAAAAGCACAAGTATTATACAAAGAAGAATTTTACCAAGTAAATGCTAAGTAGGCAAAGACCCAGATGGTAGCAGTAATGACATTTCAGATAAGAGTGTATAGAGTGAAAGATTACCCACTGTCCTAAGAGTTAATGAAAAAGGGATCATGTCATAAGCAAAAGAAAGCTATATTAATGAGACCATGAGCAGCTTTATCTCAGTTTGCCAAAACAAATTAAGAAAGTTTAATATAAAACGATTAACAATATTTTAGTGTCAAAATGTTCATAATTTAAGATTGTGTACAGTACTCAGATAATGCACCTATAACTATGTTTGTTGAAAGAGAAAAAGAAACAAAGATGAAACTGTTTGGAAATGGTAAAGTCCAACAGATCAAGGAAATGTTACTGAGCAGCGACACCTGGCTTGGTAAGAACAAAGATAATGTTTTGCACAAGACGAAATTAAAATTATTTGGCAGATGCTTTAACATACACGTTTTCCAAAATGCTTAAAAAGTTAGACAAGAACACAATCAATATGCTCATTTAATCCCACTCCAACTTGTTTTCTTCTTCTGCCATTTTAAGATCCACAGTATTATCTTCCACCTGGTTCCATATCTGAGAAGCTACCCCAAATTATCTACAATAGTTTTGAAGAGGGAATGCCAGCATCCCATTACACCCCTTGTTCACTGGTAGAAAGCAAGACATTTTATAAGGGCCAAACTTTGTGTTCAACAAAACAGATAGTGTAGTATCACTGGCTGGAAAATAAAACACTATGCACAGAGATGGTGATGTTTTCCTATTTCACCAGTGTACATCTACAGTAATTCCACTGACACTGTTAGTGTAACTCTAGCTTTACACTACCACCAAAAAGGAATTTGGTCCACCAAGTGGTGCTTTTGTAATCAATAGCATTAAATATTATTTGAACACGCATCTCCCTGTTTTTCCTTCCCTGCCTGTTTTTTAAAAGTGAAATGAAAAAGAGGGTGTATGTGTAAAAAATTGAGTTTCTTTTGAATTAATTTTTTTTTCCTCCTTGTTTTTACCCTTAAAAATAACAGGAATGACAAATCCGGTCTTCCCTGGATTTGTCTGAGAATTTCTTGAGGCTCAGAGATGTTCATTATAAATTCTCACGCCTCAATTGTTACAGGCAGGCTTCCAAGTGTTCATTAGGTATTAGAGTTTTAAATGTGCTTTAAAAAAACCCAGAAAAGAAATAGTTTTAAATAATCTAACTACAAATCCCTCCCCCTCTCAACATGTCAGGTTTCCCTGTGTGCTTTAATGTGATGTCATAATCGAACTAGTTCTTTAGATACTGATGAGTTTTCCAGAGTAGACAAGACATAATTTCTAATGTAAAAACCAAGTTGAATTTTTTTTTAAACAAAAAGACTGAGATTTCTTTATAAATCATTTTAAAAAAAAACAAAAAAAACCCCAAGCACACTAACCCAATTTCTCACCCACCCCTCTTTACAGATCGTGTTGAAAAGGAACATGATCCTAGGCCCACTGACTTCATTGAGGCCAGGATTTCACCCTAGGTACCTAATGTTATATGCTTTATGTGGTATTCTGTCTTGTCCAAATTCCCTTTTTTTTCCCTCTAAACACTGGCAAAGACTCATTTTAAAATCAAGCCAAATTCTGTTCTCAGTTACACTAGTGAATTGACTTTACCAGGGTTGTCCTGATGTAAGAAAACAGAATTTTGCCCATACTGCTTAGATGTTTGCACAAAAGATGGCTTCGCTCACATATAAATTATGGCTGTTATTTGGAGTGTCTTCTCCATCAGTGGCAGCCAACAATGCTGAGTAAGGGACATCTGACAGTAAAATCTGTTTTGTTTTAAATCTGGATTTACATTAGAGACAACACTCCCCAAATGCTTACTGACTCAGATTGCAGCAGTAAGAGTTAGTCAACAGTTCAGCAGGCTGGTAGTTTTGACTAAGTTCTGTTTCTGGTAACAAATCCTTAGACACATCTCTATATTGCAGATTCATAAAGCGATCTGTTCTCCCTCTCCCCACCCCCAACAATAAGAACAGGAAAATGTATCGACAAACCATCTACCGTTATTCCAGCTTCCTCAGTCCATGGAACAACTCTTTTGTCTAGATGAAATCTAGCAGCTAGTCAACATTCTTGTATATTAAGATAGCAAATGACTTCTATGTATTGGGATCAAAACACTAGTTTAACTACAAGGGTTACTGAATCAGAGTTCTTAAAGGGCTATCCACCTGCCCAGAAAAAAAAATCACACTGATTTTTGGGCTTTTTTCATATTGTCAGAAATAACAGCTAAGATTACTATAACGGAAAGAGATTAGAGAGGGGAATGATATTTTTGTTTGCAGTTTGTTAACTTTGTGCCTTTGACAGCACTTTGCGTATGGTCAGATTCATCGTCATTGTTTCCCAGGTGCAGTTTCCCTGTTATTTGGGCAAATCTCTCCCACAGTAACAGGGGAGAGAATTTCATTTATTTATTTATTTTTAATTAGGAAATTGCGATCCTAAAACCACAAGAATTGGCAGGGAAATTCAGGCAGATGCATTATCTGAAGCGACTTTCGAGTTTTTGAATTAAAAGTTTCAAAATGAATGTCCCTAGGACATTTTGGCTCTCTCAATATTGTTATTAATTGAATTTTGGTAGCACCCAGGGGCCCCACCATGCTCAGCCTTCTATAATTACACTGAGTAAAAGACAATCCCTGCCCAGAAGAGTTTACAATCCAAGGCTCCGACCCTGCAACATTAGAGAAATGCTTAAACTTTACCATGAGTCATTCCATTGATATCAGTGGGACTATCATAGTAGTAAACAGGGCATCATTTGTTATGGGACAAGGGAGGCAATTGCCTGCCACCAGACCTTGGTCCCCCACACAGACTTGTCCGGGGTCTATATGCACCAATATATCGTCCACTCTATCCTGCCCAGACTTTGCAGGATATGATATAATCACATATAATGTTCTATATACTGACACAACTTTGGCCTCCTTCTCCCCCTTCCATAATAGTTCTGAAATGATGCCCCTAGCAGTAAAGCTAAGTGCAAGCATGATGGCAGAATTGGGGGCCTAAATAGACAAGACATACAAGGGGTGGTGGAAGGCAACAGAACATACAAGCGGAGCTAACAGAGTGATGGTTCACAAACAACATGTTAGTGCCATGATTTTTTGTTAGTTTATTTTGATTTTCATATGATTTTTATGGGGTGTTGTTGATCGTACATTGTATTATATCCATTAAAGCTGTTAAGGGGGGGGGGAGGAGAGAAGAGATGGGAAGGGAAGGGAGAGAGGGCTAAAGGGAAAAACAAAGGAAGGGAGATGAGAAAAGAAAGGGGAGTGGAGTGGAGGGCAGCTGGAGTTATGCTGAAATAAGGCAGGTGATGGAGCAACAGCCAAAGAGTAAAGGGGGAGGAATATACAATGTTAATCTGTTGTGTTTGTTAATCTCCTACCACTAGTTAACACTCCCCTTTTAATGTATTTTACATATAGAACATAATAATAATTCTTATATAGCACTTTTCATTAGTAGATCTCAAAGTACTGTGCAGAGGAGGGCAGTATCACTAACCCCATTTTACAGATGGGGAAACTGAGGCATGGAGATGACCCAGTAGGTCAGTGGGAGAACCACAAGCAGAACTCAGGTCTCCTAAGCCCCAGACCAGTGCTCAAGCCACTAGGCACGCTGCCTAGTTAAATATCACCAAGCTTACAGTAGACTACAAACAGAAATAAAGATGAAGGCTGGTCTATGCACATCTGATAATGGGTACTATTAAAAGCACATGCAGATTTTTCCCCTATACTTAATTTACAAGATTATTTATTATTTGTACGGTTGCAACAAGGATACCTGCTCATGGATCAGGATCACATTGTGCGAGGTGCTGTACAAACACAGAACAAAAAGATGGTATTTCTACTGTACCTTGCACATACTCATTCTCCAACAAGCATGGAAACAAACATGCCAATCCCACAATTTTAGGAACTCAGCAATTTCTGCTGCGTTCTACAAATTCTAAACTTTTCTTATAAAAAATTAGGTTTATATTAATTAATTATTATCCTTTTGACTGAGGAGCAGCCAAATGCCCTCAGCCCCTGGCAGGATTAGGCCCTTACTGAAGAGTGAGCAATGTTTACTTTCAGGATATTATTTGTCGAATCACCCATTTGTAAAATTGTTTTAGGTGAATTACCTACAGTCACAAAGAAGGCCATAAAGCAGCCTGTGCCCTTCCCAGCTCCGTGGTTATAAATAAATAATTTTGATGACTGTATACACTACTCTATAGCAGTAGATAGCTGTACTCTACAGCTGCAGAGAACCTCGAACATTTTAAGAGAAGCCACACATTTTTCACTTGTAATCTCACATCCAGAATTCCTAGCAGGGCAGAAATTAAAATGGATTACTTTACACCAATTAAGAAGGCATTGCTGGCATTGCCATGCAGCATCATAACAGGCTTTGCAGAACCATCGCCTGGCGGTACCTGCCTGTAAAGCTATTCAGAGGCAGGCTAATATGAAGGGAGTCCTGCTGCACAGAAAGAGACTGATTGTTGCCACAGGTTTGTGTTTCTCACCTGCAGAGCCCAGAACCCAAGGGTCAGCGCTGAAACCTTTGAAGTTCAAGAGTTTGTTGCCAGTCCCATAACTTTGGATACCAGTAAAGGGATTGGTTTCAGAGTAACAGCCGTGTTAGTCTGTATTCGCAAAAAGAAAAGGAGTACTTGTGGCACCTTAGAGACAAATCAATTAATTTGAGCATAAGCTTTTGTGAGCTACAGCTCACTTCATCGGATGCATACTGTGGAAAGTGTAGAAGATCTTACACACAAAGCATGAAAAAATACCTCCCCCCACCCCACTCTCCTGCTGGTAATAGCTTATCGGGTGGGGGGAGGTATTTTTTCATGCTTTGTGTGTATAAAAAGATCTTCTACACTTTCCACAGTATGCATCCGATGAAGTGAGCTGTAGCTCACGAAAGCTTATGCTCAAATAAATTGGTTAGTCTCTAAGGTGCCACAAGTACTCCTTTTCTTTTTAGTAAAGGAACTAACAACCTCCCAGGCGGGCCAGGCTTTAGAATGGTGACACTATCTGGGAAAGAGAAAGTCTCAAGAGCAGGAAGCTGGCCTGGTAGCTGTTCAGGGGGAGGAAGGGAGGGAGGGAGGCAATTCAGAACTGCCAGGCGGTCAGATCGCCTTCAGATCATCACCCACCTCCGCAGTGCCCCCTTGGCACTGTGGAAAGGGATCACAGCTGATTGCTGCGAGCGCTGCCTAGCCCACCCCCTCCTCCGCCCAGGGCAGAGCGCCAGCGGCTCCCCGGAGAGCCCAGAAGCTCGGGGGGGCGCCTGGCAGCCAGGCCCGGCCGAGGCCCCAGCGCGGCGGCACAGAGGGGGCACCAGGCTCTGCCGCGGCCGCCCAGTTCCTGGCCCGGGGGTGGCCGCAGGCAGCGCTCAGGCGGGGCGCCCGGCCGAGGCTGCCCTGGCTTGGGGCGGGAGGCTCCAGCAGGAGGGCGCTGCAGCCCCCGCAAATCCCTGTCCGGCCAAGACCGAGTCCCGGGCAGGGTCGGGGCAGAGCCCGCGGAAGGGAGGCGCAGGCCGCAGCCCCGCGGGCGCGGGGGAGTCCCGGGGCCGTGTCCCAGCGCGGGCTGCGGCCGCAGGAGCGAGGCGCCCCGGCGAAGGAAGCGGCAGCTGCCCGCTGCGGGCCCGGGGAAAGTTCCCCGCCCGGCGGCCCGCCTCACCTGCTGGTGACCAGCACGGCCGGCGCTGCGCCCTGCTGCATCCTGCCGCCCCCGGCCCGGCTCGGAGTCCCGCGATCGCTCCCCGGCTAGCAGCCAGCTGCCGCGCAGGGACTCCGTGCTGGGCAGGCGTCGCTCCCCCGGCCTGTTTTGCGGCTGCTCTGCCCCATGAGGGCGTTTGCTTAAATTGCAAAGGGGAAAAGAAGCCAAAAGAAACCCGTAGTCGGCAGGATTCGAACCTGCGCGGGGAGACCCCAATGGATTTCTAGTCCATCGCCTTAACCACTCGGCCACGACTACACCTTGCCTAGCTTACTTTCAAAGGGTGACTCTACAAATTCCTGGCTCTTGCACTTGTTCTTGGTATGTTGAAAATGTTCGTCTGGCACTGGGTGTCTGTAGTCCTTTGTCCCAAGCTGAAACAGGCCGCTCATCTGTTGTGTTTGTACTTTAACTAGTTCCCGCTCCATAGTCTTTCCAAATCTTAGCAATAGTGCCACGCAGTGTCATCACCTTTAATAAAAGAATCCACTAACTAAAATGTGTCAGAATTGTTCTCAATATATTTGTCACTGAAGGATTCATGCCCCCACTTAATAACCTTTGCCCTCTGATGAGATACCGAATATGATTCAGCCTTGTATGCAACTCTTTGCAGTTCAGCGCAAAAGGAGCACTTTGATCCTGACCTAGAGGCACTTTTGTTTGGCACCCCTGGTAGCTGAACTCATGAAAACACAAACTGTAGCATGAGTCTTTGTTCTTCTGTAGAAACGAAATAAACACCAAAATATGTTATTAAAACTCGAGGCCTGATTTTACAAACTCATACTGGCCAGGCAATAAAGTTAGTAATGGATGTCAATGTTTTCAGGATCAAGCCTTTACTTTCACACTTTGAAAGAAACACACTAACCACACATACATCCTTTCCCATCCCTCAAAAAAAACAAAAACAAAAAAAACACACCACAGTTAGACATAATATACATATATGCAATTATTCCCAGGCAACGTTCCCTCTAATTTTTTCCATCCATGTGCAGAGTGAATTTTGTTATGTGCATCAATATGGAGGTGATGTGTGTGTGTGTGTGGGGGGGGGGCTAAGGGGATTGGAGTGTGGGAAGGGGCTCAGAGCTGGGGCAGAGGGTTGGAGTTGGGGGGTGAGGACTCCAGCTGGGGTTGCGGGCTTCGGGTGGGGCCACAGATGAGGGGTTGAGGGTGCAGGAGGAGGCTCAGAGCTGAGGCAGAGGGTTGGGCTGTGTGGCAGGGGTGAGGGCTCCGGCTGGGGGTGCGGGCTCTGGGGTGGGGCCGGAGATGAGGGGTTTGGGGTGCAAGCTGCCCCGTGGCTGAGGCGGGGAGAGAGGACTCCCCCCCATCCCTCTCTCCCCGCAGCAGCCCTGGGGCTCAGGGAGAGCGTCTTTCCCTGCCACAGCAGCTCCGGGGCTCGGGCTGAGGCCAGGAAAAGACGTCTCTCCCTGCACATCCCAAGCTCCCCACCCACCCGCAATTCCCCTCCTCACCCTAAACCTCTCTCCTGTCCAGGCCCCTGTGGCTGCGCGCCTGTGCGGATCTCCTCATCCAATGCGCAGCCCTTCATGGGCTCCTGGCCGTGCAGGCACGCACCTTAGAGGGAACACAGTTCCCGGTTGCTGGTTTCTTATTTGAACTTCTCCCACCTGCCAGTTTCTCTGCACCTAAAAAAGTGCTACTTCTGGGTTCACTTCTGCTGTTTCCCTCCTCCCGCTGGTCCTGCCTTATGCTGCTCTTTGCTGTTGATGTCTCTCCCTATGCCCTGGATACCAACACTTCCCTAGCGACATAGGGATGCGACATGGATGAAGCTGTGCTGCTGTAGAGCTTAAGTGAAGACACTCCCATGCTGACAGAAGAGCTTCTCCCATCAGCCTAGTTAATCCACCTCCCGGAGAGCTGGTAGCTATGTCGACGAGAGAAGTTCTCCCGGCAACATAGCATTGTCTACACAGGACGTTAGGTTGGTATAACTACATTGCTCAAGCGTATGGATTTTTCACACCCCTGAGCAACGCAGTTACACTGATATACATCTGTAGTGTAGACCTGTCCTCAGGCTCCAAATCGCCTTTCAGGTCCAGATTCCTCTGCTGAGTCCTCCAATTAATGCAACAGAGGTACAGGGCATTGGGTTTGGGATTGTTTTGGTTGGTGCTCCAGGATGGTCTGTTCCAAGTTAAGGAAGATGGGTGGTGGGTAACTTAGTAACCAAGTCGTCTGGCTGTTACAAAGCAAAGTAAAACTACTAGATGTTGTAAAATACCTGGTGTCCTCACAAGTGAAATTTCAATGTTTTGCAAATAATCAATATAATTTACCATTGTACAGTGGTGCTGGGCCTGGCTCCCTGCTCCAGGTGTTGTGACCTGGCGCATGGGGTTGCAGCGCTGCTCACTCAAATTTGGCCTGGTCACCACCACCCCCATCATGATGGAGGTGCAGCTGGGCCAGACCTGAGTGGCATTGTGTCCCCAGGCACCAGGTTTCAATGGCCAAACCTGGGCCCAGCCCTGCAGGACAGGAGCAGTTCCTGTGGAGTGAGTGCAGGGTGGGCTTGCTCTGCACTCTCCTCTGAGGGGCAAGACCTGACCTCCCCAGGTCTCCTACCCTCTGGGGCTGGATCCAGTATGGTCTCCCAGACACCTCCCATGTTAAAGAGTAATAAAGTGAAATTCCAGAAAAATAAATTAAAAAATTAAAAAGAATTTCATAGGGCTCTACTTAGCTCCACAACCACAAGAGCTAGAAACTTTCTTTCTTCCTTTTTTTTAATGAAAGCTGAGATCTGGGTATATTTGCATAATTTCAGGATCTGGGGCTTAAAAAACCACCAACTGTGGCAAGAAATGGCAAACTGCAGTTGCCATATACAGTGGTGGTGGCCATGAGGAGTTCAAAAATTGGAATATACCCAAAAAAGAGGATTCACTCTTTCAAAAAAAAAAAAAAATCATGATTGCAGAGCAATCTGATGATTTGGTGGGGCCTGCCTCATGACCTTTAAACGGTGAGGGTTAGCAATACTGAGAAAGGTACTTCATTTTTTAAATGACAGCTGAGAAATATTGTACAACTCAAAATCCAATAATGAGAGTGGGCAACACTAGGCCTTCTTGGCTGACAGATAGACACAGACAGACAGAGGCACCTACCAAGTCAAAGATGAAGCAGTAAGATGAAGCTTACACGACAGCTGCCTGTGGCTAATCAAAAGACTTCAGTCTTGGGTGTGCCAGACCTTCACCACCACTATTTTTTGTTGATACAATTTGGCTGACTTTTAAGTGCTGTAGGGAGATGCCTGAGCAGATGTCTGCTGTTCTAAGATTCCAATCTGTTCTGTTTTTGCTGTCTCAGATGGCCAGGTGCCAGCTCCTTATTGATCTAAATAAATTGGATTATGTCGGAAATCAGCCAGAGATAAAAATGCCGCTAAAAGAGAGACTCAGTCAGACACGTAAATATTTGGGGTGTACTTGTGCTTTCCATAGCTCCAGCGCAGAGCTTTATAACCCTTATTACACACAGTAATTTCCAAGTGTTATACCTGGAAAATCGGTGTTCTCAGGGCTGGGAGTTGTTCACCAGTCTGTAGCATGTGGGACCATTTCAGCCAGCTGCCATTGGGCTCATGTCAAGAAGGTTCCAGGGGCAGTGTGGTGGCACTTCTCCTGTAGATAGGGAGAGCTTCTCCATTGACATAGCTATCAGCTCTCCGGGAGGTGGATTAAGTAGGCCGATGGGAGAAGCTCTTCTGTCAGCATAGGAGCGTCTTCACTTAAGTTCTACAGCAGCACAGCTACATCCATGCAGCTGCGCCGATGCCGTGTTTTTAGTGTTGACCTGCTTTGAAATATCCCTGCTGCTCCAAGAGGTTGAGTCCCTACGGGTCAGGTTGGAGAGAGGCTGGTAGAGCAATATGTGTGGAAAGGTTAGCAGGCTGCTGTCCTGCAAGTGACATTGTTCCCACTGCCTGTCAGTCTGACACTTTTCACCAGCACTAAATTCACCCACAACTTCTTTTTTTTAAATTGAGGTTTATGATTCTATACAAATATGCAGATTAGCATCACGGGTACAGGGCTAGTTGCACCTTTGACCCCTTTGTGGGTGCACCCCCTCTCGGCTTCATGCTTTTACCTCTCTGAGGTGGAATTCTGCACTTCACCCACTCCTGAACTGGACCCTGGGTTACAGTACCCTGTGTATGAACTGTTCTTGCCCAGCAGGTCCGACTGTGATGCTTCACTTCAGGAGTCTGCGACCAGTGGCGCATATAATTACCAAACAGTCTTCTTAAACCAAGTATTGTTTATTTATCAGTGCAAAGCATTTAGAGAAACAAGAACTGTAAAACAAGTCCACACACATGGCTTTAGAATCATAGAAATGTAGGACTGGAAGGGACCTTGATAGGTCATCTAGTCCAGTCTTCTTCACTGAGGTAACATTACGTGTTATCGAGACCACCCCGAAAGGTGTTTGTCTAACCAGTTCTTAAAAACATCCAGTGACAGAGATTCCAGGTAATTTGTTCCAGTGCTTTACTACCTTTATAGCTAAGAAGTTTTTCCTCACATCTAACCTATATCTCCCCTGCCGCAATTTAAGCTAATTTCTTCTCGTCCTATCCGCAGTGGTTAAGGAAAACAAAGTATCATCCCATAGGTGCAGGAAGTATGAGTGCTGCCACACCCCCGGGCTTGAAGTGGTTTCCATTATATACAAGGTTTATAGTTTGGTTCAATGGATCTCCCACTATAAAAATTGTTCCAGCACCCCATAGCATCCTCCTGTTTATAGCACCCTTTTACATATCTGAAGAGTGTTATCCTGCCCCCCCTCGATCTTCTCTTCTCCAGATTAAACAAAACCAAGTTTTTCAATCTTTCCTCATAGGTCATGTTTTCTAGACCCATGATCATTTTTGTTGCACTCCTTCAAACATTCTCCAGTTTTTCCACATCTTTCCCAAAGTGCGGTGCTCAGAACTGGTTACAGTACTCCAGCTCAGGCCTTATCAGTGCTGAGAAGAATGGAAGAATTACTTCTCGTGTCTTGCTTACAAACATTCCAGAACGATACTTGCTTTTTTTTTTTTTGCACAACAGTATTACGTATTACCTACAGTCTTCCTGATGGTAACCTAAACAGGCCTGACTTCTTCATATACCCTCGCAGGTGCTTGCATCTTAGTCTGGTTCCCCTGAACAACTACCACCATTGAGAGAGAGTCCCTTTTGAAAACTACTGTAGTCCTTTTGTTGTTCTGCATTCCCGGGACTTTTCCTGTCCTGGCAGTCTCTTAATGACCCTGTCATAAACATACACATAAGGGTAGCATAAAATCCCTCCTGGGTAGCTGTACTGAATCTTTACCTGTAAAGGGTTAAGAAGCTCAAATAGCCTGGTTGGCACCTGACCAAAAGGACCAATAAGGAAAGATACTTTCAAATTTGGGGTGGGGGAGATTTTGTTTGGGCTCTCTTTGTTTGTTCCCCCTCTGGATGGAGAGACAGACCAGGCAGGGACAACATCTCCTGAAAACATACCTGAAATGATTCATCTAAGATTACAAAAATTGTAAGTAACGCAAGGAAATGCGTTACATTATCTTTTGTTTTAGCTTGTGAATTTTCCCTATGCTAAGAAGTAGTTTTATTCCTGTTTTTGTAACTGTGAAGCTGAGTCCAGAGGACAGTCCTTTGTGTTTTAAATCTTTTTATTACCCTGTAAAGTTACTTTCCATCCTGATTTTGCAGGTGTGATTCGTTTACTTTTTCTTTATAATAAAATTCTTCTTTTAAGAACCTGATTGATTTTCAGTGTCCTAAAAACCAAAGGGTTTGGTCTGCGCTCACATTGTTAACCAATTGGTGGGTATATTATTCTCAAGCCTCCCCAGGAAAAGGGGTGAAGGGGCTTGGGGGGATATTTTGGGGGAATAGAGACTCCAAGTGACCCTTTCCTGAATTTTTGTGTAAATCACTTGGTAGTGGTAGCAATACTGTCCAAGGACAAGGACAAGGAAAGGAATTTGTGCCTTGGGGAAGTTGTTAACCTAAGGTGGTAGAATATAAACCTAGGGGGTCTTTCATGAGGTCCCCACATCTGTACCCCAAAGTACAGACCGTCAAGTGTTTGCTGAGACATGGCTAATCTCAGGCCATTCTTTTGCCTTCCTGCTTGTTTTTCCTTACAGCCACCTATTAAACTAAACCAGTACATTCATACACTAGACTCTCAATAAGCAGTGTGACAAACGCACCTCTTTTGTCACATCAGGGCTCAATGTTTCTCCCTCTGGTATTGATTTATCCAAGAACCCCTCAATCCCACTCCAGAGATTTAATATTTCACATTGGTTTATTTACAGGGTAGGCCTTAGGTTTAGCCTGAGAGCTTCTTTTAAACAAAACCAAAATAATTACTTTTCTTAACTCACACTGGAGTACTGCCTCTTCTTATGCTAATCACCAGCCACCCTCTCTGCGCCCAGCTGGGCTGGGAACTAAGGCCCCCTGCCCCAAGCAGAAATAAAAACATGATTTCCCCTTATAGAGTAAAACAACTTTTAAGCTAGAATAAGCTTTTTCCCCTAACTGCCCCCTTCTGTAGCTTGCTTCTCCCATCCCTCCTTCCTTTTCTCTCTCACTGGAAGAGGTTTTTTAAAGGTCATAGGCTTCCCTTAATTAGACTCAGGTGTCCATAATTAACCTAAGGTAACCCCTTTCACTTCATAGGAAAAAGGACATTAACCATTCTGACTGATATAGCTGCCTTCAACCACCCTTTCAGAACTGTCAGGTCTGACTTTGTCACACCGGGTAAGGGTACAGTATTCATTCATAGATTCCAAGACCAGATGGGACCATTATGATCATTTAGTCCGCCCTTCTGCATAACACAGGCCATAGAACTTCCCCAGAATAATTCCTAGAGCAGATCTTTAGAAAAACATCCAATCTTGATTTAAACATTGTCAGTGATGGAGAACCAACCATGACCCTTAGGAAGTTGTTCTAATGGTTACTCTGAAAAATTTACACCTTCTTTCCAGTCTGAATTTGTGTAGCTTCAACTTCCAGCCATTGAATCATGTTATACCTTTCTCTGCTAGATTGAAGAATCCATTATTAAATATTTGTTCCCCATGTAGGCACTTACAGACTGTAACCAAGTCACCCTTAATCTTCTCTTTGTAAGCTAAATAGATTGCCCTTCTTGAGTCTGTTGCTATAAAGCATATGATCGAATGTTTCAATCATTCTCATGGCTCTTCCCTGAACTCCCAACCCCAATTTATCAAAATGCTTCTTCGGTTGTGGACATCAGAACTAGACACAGTCTTCCAGCAGCGGTCACACCAGTGACAATACAGAGGTAAATAACTCTCTACTCCTATGTGAGGATTAGATCCTATTAATACATTATTACAGAGCAGCTCCACATCCATCACACGCTCATTAAACAATTTGCATAAAATATCTGCTCATCTAAGTGTTCCTAATTTTTTCACCACAAAGTGATACCCTAAGACGCTGCAGCCTCAAGGTTTCTTAATAGATGAGGTATAGTGTCAAAAATCCAATGGAGCCCACATAAAACACGGCCACTCCCTGCTACAATGAGCCATAATTGGTTCCATGCCCCAGAAGAAGATTTTGGGTCACATTCCATTCCCCCACCCTCTTTTAAACCGCAGCCACCTGCAACCCAGCTAGTGGGGAAGGGAAAGTGTATCGCTCTCCATATTTCAGCGTTGCCAATCTGTGCGAATCTCTAGCTATTCGGCATTTTTACGTAAAGCCCTGGTCGCTGGAGTCACACAGTTAGGTGAGAATCTCAGCTTTCATTTAAAATAAAACAGGCAAGTTTCTAGCCCTACAGGTTCAGAGAAAAGCTTGACAATATGACTCCTAAATGCTCCAATACCTGAAGGCAAATGAAAAGAACCCAAAATGTATTTTTTTTGAAAATCCCATGGATTTGGGGGGCCTGACTCATGGTTTTTGAATGCTTGAGGGTAGCAATATTGAGATTTTAAAATGCACACATCCACTGGGCAGTGGTCTCTGTGTGATAAATTACAGAGGCATGTGTGATTGACTGACGGATTTCCATCTGTGAGAATTAATTTAACGTTGAGCTGAATTTATTGTTTAAAACAGAGTACAACATGACACACAATTTTGCAAACAACAGATCTAAATATCTTGGAAAAAAAACAGAACCTTTTTTGTGTAGCATTTTATATCTACTCTTACATGTAATGGGATTCACGTAATAAAAAAGAAATCACCTTATCATAATATCCAGTGTTCTCTTAAAAAGACTCCACCTCTGGAGTCAAATGATTAGGTGAGAATTTCCACTTTCATTTAAAAAATAAAATAGCAAGTTTCTAGGCTTCATGGAGGAAGAGAAAAGTTTGAAAATCTGACTACAGTCTAAAAGCTAAAATCTCAAAACCTAAAAGGCTAATAAGAACCCCACATTTTTTATTTTTAAAAAAATCTCATAATTTGGGCAGCGGGTGAGGGGTGTCGCTCCTGATTTTTGAATAGCTGGGGTTGGCATCCGATGAAGTGAACTGTAGCTCACGAAAGCTCATGCTCAAATAAATTGGTTAATCTCTAAGGTGTCACTAGTCCTCCTTTTCTTTTTGCGAACACAGACTAACACGGCTGCTACTCTGAAACCTGAGTACCGGTAAGGTGATTCACGTGCACTGTGACACTGTCAGCAGTGACACAAACGCATGAGTACCAATCTAAGGGCAGTCAGTTAAAAACCAGGGCAGAAACCCCAAATGCACTGTGAGTGCTAAACTTAGATTTCACCAACCAAGTGCAAACTCCTCAGGCTCTTTAACAGCCTTAACACAGAGAGTTCCCTTGGGGACTCAGGCCTGTCTTGCCACCTAAGGGAGTGTATCTCTGTGATAGATTGTCCCTTACACTAAGAATCACATCAGTTTTCTGGTTACTCCTATACCAAAGACCAGTCACTTCCCCCTGGTCTCACCGCAAAGACAATGCTTGTAGCCAATCTTATAGCAAATGGTATGAAGATTTATTAAATAGGGAAAGAAAATTAGAGCGGTATTTGTATTTAAAACAAGCAAACATAGACACACGAATGAGTTACAGTCTTAGGTTTCAAAAGGTAATATAGGCTTCTATAATCAGCAAGCTCTTTGTCCTTTAGGGCTAACCCAGGCTAAGTAGCTGGGGAATCTCAGGCTTATGCCTAGAAACACATTGCCCCTCCCACCCCGAGACCAAGAAGCATAGTGATCCTTTGTTCCTTTGGTTTGTGGTTTTTATCCCCCTCCTGCCATGTGCTCTGAGCTGCAAACCCAGCTGATGGGAGGAGTCCACTTCCATGACTCATCTTCACAGAGAGAGCGGAACAGCAATAAGAGTCTTTAGTCCTTTTGTTAACAGTTTCTCAGGCCAGATGCAGGGAGTTTCCAGTTATAAGATATACCCATTGTCTGTCCAGTATTGATGGGTCTCCTTTTTTGGGAGGGGCATAACAATTTCTGTAGAAGGGCGGCTCTTCATACTAATGAGTCTCCTGTCTGGCGACTCATACAGTCACAGAGGCTCACAATACAACTGCTCAAAAACTGCATTACACTGCAAAACACAGATATGACAAGTAAGATTAATGCAGACAGCAACTCACAGGCACTCAATAGAGGCTAAACACTTTTTTATAATGCTAACACCTATTTATCAATATGAATCCACAAGTGAGCCAGAGAGATGCCAGCTATGTATCTGTCAGTGTCCAGTTGAGACATAGGTATGATGTTGACAAGCCAGCTCAGATCAAAGCCATAGACTAATTCACTTGTGGATGAATATCAAAGAAATGTTAAGTGTACTGGTATCCATGGACCAATTCATTTGTGTGTGGATATCAAAGAAATAATGGTATTGTTTTCACTTATCTATAACCTGTTGTTTACTATTGCATTACATTATGTATACCTGGTTTTTAGATATCCCAAGATTAAAGTGTGTGTTAGTGTTAAGATGTGAATGTGCTGGATGTGTAAACTTCATGAAAACTAATGAAAGATTGTTTCTGGCTATCACATTGTGTTTACCCTCACACAAGATTGGAGCCTTGGAAATGTACGAGAGATTGTTAACTTCAAAGCATGGGTCACTGTCTTCGACCACGGAAATTCACTGACTCTTTGCATATAATCAACAAAGGAAGAGCCCTTGCTGTGAATAAAAACACCTGCCAGATTGCCTTCCATGGAAAGATGGTATAAGAATCTATACAAACGGCTCCAAGGATCGATCCTGTATCTCTGAACTGTTTTGGATTCTAACAGGGTGGAATACTGAACAGACAGAGATCCCAAGAATTACTGACTCACCTGTTGAAATATTTTACCTGCTTTAACCTCTCAGTAACTCTCATTTCCTTTTCTTAGCTAATAAATCTTTAGTTAGTTTACTAGAGAAATTGGTTGCCAGCATTATCTCTGGTGTCTGCCCTGTTTGCTGACAGTCTGACCTGAAACTGGCACTCACAGTTGTGAGCCACTTCAGATAGCGTGACCAGGGCCGGCTCCAGGCACAAGCGTTCCATGCAGGTGCTCAGGGTGGCACTGCGACAGGGGCGGCTGTCCGTGTGCTGTCATGGCGGCACTCGTCTTTCCACGGCAGCGGTAATTCAGCGGCAGTTTACTCTTCTGGCTGCCGCGGGAGGCAATTTGGAGGCAGCTTCTGTCTTCAGATGTCCTACTTGGGGTGGCAAAAACAGTAGAGCCGGCCCTGAGCGTGACATGAGCTAGACTTGTCCTGCCAGGGTCATATGCACAAAGGAGGCAACTGAAGTTTACTGGAAGGCAACTTTAGCTCTGAGTTGACTGCAGTTCAGATTTTCATGCAATAAAATCTCAGCCTTAATTTTCATATTAAAGGAGTTTAAGTAACCAGGTGGGTCTGATGTTTTGAAGCTTTTTGCCATATCAACAGCACAATCTAGCCCTGAAGTTGATGTGTCTGACCCTGGAAGGATCACCCCAGTGCAAAGGGATCCTCTGGTGCCTTGTAAGTAGTGTCAAATGGAGTTACATCCTACGCAGCGGTGGGCAAACTACGGCCTGCGGCCCTGAGCCCCTGTCTGCACCTTGCACCCCTCCTGCACCCCAACCCCCTTCCCTGAGCTCCCTCCCACAGTCCGCACCCATTCTGCACCCCAACTCCCTGCTCTGAGCCCCCTGCTGCACTCTGCACCCCCGTGCACCCCAACCCCCTTCCCTGAGCCCCCTTATACATCCCTCACCCCTCCTCTTACCCAATCCCTTGCCCTGAGCCCGTTCCTGCACACCGCACCCCCTCCCATACCCCACACTCCCTCCCACACCCCAACCCCCAGCGTCAGTGCAGAGCTTCACCCACACCTTAGGAGCAGGAGCAGGGCCCCCAGCAGGGGGACAGCTGAGGCAGAGGGAATGAAGAGCTGGCCAAACTCTGATTTCAAGGGGCCATAGATAGGGGCCTGTCACTGGGGCCAGGGGCCCTGGGACCTTCTGAAGAGGGACGAAAGGGGAAATATGGCGGGGGCTCTACAATTCCCCGCCCCCCCATCTTTCTCTCCTCCTCCCACCTGGGGGAGGGAGATTGTATAAAAAGGTAAAGCTCACATGAAAGGCAGCTTTATGCCACTCGGTCATCCCTGTGCTGTATGCAGGTCAGCTGGCCCCCAGAATTTAGCCATCCTGAATAGCACGTAGATAGTACAGACATTAGAAATGCAGCTAAGATAGTGGATCGGTTGGCTTAGGTAAAATGGACATTAACAGAGCTTTCCACTTGATTCCTTTTACTGTCCACTAGAGAGCACCCAAATACAGCCTACATGAGGGACACATACTTTAGAAGGAACTCAAGATATTTCCATGGCATCCTTGCAGCTAACCTTTTCGGAGTAGGTTGAGCAACCCTCCCTCATGTCAGTGAGCATTTTCTCGCAGAAGTAATTCCACTGACTTCAGTCTCATCCTTAGTTAACATTCAAAGACTGATTCTGGTTTGGCCTGAGGAGTGAACTATGTGCTTGCTTGACGTTTACAATCTATCCCTCGGCAGCTAACCTAAAATCATTTAAATATGACGCAACCCAGCAACGTTCTCTCACCCTCCCTCCTCGCAAGCAAGAAGGTGGACCAGGGGCGTTTGGTAGGGCGGGATCTCTCTCTCTCACTAGCTCCCAGAGGGGGAATGTTGCAGAAATAGCAGCACCCAGCTCTCAAAGGAGCGTTTAACATAATTCCCGCCCTCACCATCGCCACTCTCCAACCAGCACTTGAAGCCAGGTTCACAAGCTGCAGAGCGAGTAACACCCACCCTGGGGCCCAGCAAAGGTCACAATGAAGAGAAGAAAGTCAATAGAGGAATCCTGGATAACATACCTTCTGCCTCCCAGAGTGGCACAAACAGGCTAGGATCCCACTTAGTCTTTCCCTTTCTACTTGAATGCAAGATTCAGGTTATCTAAGGACACTGGAAAAGGTTTTTCAAATTGTGACAGAGCTTGGGGCGGGAGGGATAATCAGATGGCTCTAAGGAGTGGCAGTAAATTATAGGCTTTACAGTCCTAATCCAGCAAGACCAGAAGCTGGCACCATCATTTGCCTGCCTGGTGTCCTGTAGTTTGGTGAACCAGTGTTTGCATTACAAAAGCCACCAACCATCATAATTAGCACATTGGTAGCACCTAGCACAGAGGAGCAAGGGCCGAAAAGACTGCGGTGACTATCCCCGCCTCAATAGATAGTTGAGGTACATACGGGGGAAGCTTGTATGAAAACTGCTTTTCCCATTCCTGCTAGCGGCCAGCAATCTCCAGGCCTGTCAACCTGCCGCCATACACAAGCACTGAATTCACACAAATGTGTAAAGAGAGAGAGAGAAAAAAACCCTCTCCAAGTCCCTTAAAACCATTCGGTGATTTGCAGCCAGTTCTGTTTGCTCAGTTCAGTATCAATGACTGCAGCCGCACTGCTTAATCCTCCTCTGTTCCTCAGACAGACAGTGTGGGGCAGCAGGGGGGAGAAACTCCATCAGAGCACGATTTTGACCTGGTGATCTCATTCCGAGCATTACATTTCTCTCTCTTCTGCAATGCAGGGAGTAGCTCTGCTTAGTTGCCGTGCTCACAGCAGTTGGAATTCCAGAGTTCGTCAGCAGCTGGGTGTGATTCTTGGCAGCTTTCAGGTTTGCTTTTAATCTCCCCCAAACCAACAGGCGAACAACAGTGAGTTCATAAGCCCAGGGGGAATAGTCCGCCAAATTTCAAATCCCTGGCAAACAGCTCTGCTCATAATCATGGTGGGACGTGGAGAAATCAGAGCCCTACTTAGGGTATAGTAAATAAAATGGAAAAAACCAAGAACATAGGAGCATATTTAAAAATAAAATAAATTGGCTATGAAAATACAATTGAAAAGCTGAACATAAACATTTTTTAGGCCTAGATCATATTGAGAGAAATACAATATTATTTAATTATTGGAAAAGGCTAAGCCGGGGTAATAGGATTCCAGTGAGATGACCAGTCACTCTATCATTTATACCTCTGTTTGTTTTCAGAGGACAATTACAGAACCCAGATGTGAACCTGTCGGAGATTTTATATTAGGATTGGGGTTCTCTGTGAGTTTCAAAGGCAGCTGAATTGGCAGATTTAAAGCTCACTGTTGTTATATGATGTGGTAAGGCTGTTGATAGCCTGTCAAGGCAGTCTTTTAACCTACACGCCTTCTAAACGCAGGATAGATTTATTCGGGGGAGAAGAGAGGAGAATTATATCACGTTTTCCATTATCCCTGGTATTTTTTTCCCCTTCAGACAATTAGCTTGTAATATGATGAGTGACATGTCAAGAACAATCATGGGGAAACCCTAAGTAATCCCTGTTGAAAGATAAACCTGCCACTTGCCCTGCTATAGTTCGGGAATTAAAACTCCATGTCTCTGCTAAGCATTGGGGTCCTATGTAAATCATGGACAAATTTCATAGTATCCAGCAAAGTAGAGGATATCACATTTCATGGTTTGCCCTAGTTTAATAAAGCCAGCTCTTACAATGCAGCAAATTATTTATATTACTTTCAACAGCAGCTGTGTCTGATGGAACTTTTTTGTGAAAAAATAAAAGGTGAAGAAAAAGGCTAGTTGATGGGTCTGGGGTGATTAATTCTTTGAACGAATGCAATGAAAGGTGAATCCCTCAATTCAGTGAAAGGTGAAAGAACAGTCAGCAGCTATGGAAGCTTCACAAGTGCACTCCCAGTCTGCTCCGGGGACAGCGCCTCTCGGAGTGAGAGGCACATGCAGTCCGAGCCCACCAAACTCTGGGCTTCTCTGCTGCACCCACCCATCAGAGCGTGATTTAATGCCCATTGGGGTTACAATCCGCCCCAGGTTTTCACTTGGTGAGGATTTTTTTTTTTAATTGGTACATTTTCAATGACATTTTGGAGGAATCCTCCCCTCCTCCCCCATCTTTTAACTGACTCTTGAGCTGATTGAAATTGAAATCTGAACAAAATCAAAATTTTGAAGTGGGGGGAGGGGAAATTTAAAAAATGTGAAATATTTTGCCTTATTTTTTTGAAGAGCTCTAATTATGGTGGTGTCAGGTGGACACTTGAACTAGACCAGAATCATCATCTCATTTCCCGGAGACTGCCAGTCAGGGGTAGAATTACCCATCAATTATACATGACTGGGAGAGGAGAGGTAGAAATACATATCTTCTATGTACTGATGGCAACGCAACCCACATCATCTTGTGGTCTGCCACAGACAAATACAGATCTGTCCGTGCATGGGTACATGTCTCTCTAGAGGGAAAGAGATCAACCAATGACAGTAAAATGTACATGGCATTACATACACCTTGGGCATTGCTCTTCTCAGGTTGTGCAAGCTTTCCCTGCAAAAGAGCAAACTTACTCTTCATTCTCAATGTTATTTGAGGTTACGGGAAACAACAAAAGAAGAAAGAACAAAAACAAGTATTCACAAGGAAGCACATTGGTTGTCCTTGGTCTGTAATAGCCTGGGCCTGTTCTGCCCCCTAACATGACAGCAGCCTTCTAGACTTTTATAGGTGTACATATATAGAGAAAACAAAATCATGGTGGCTACCTACATGCTGCACATTAAGGTGGATTGGCCCTCATCTGTTTTTAGATGGGAGATCTCAAAGAAAGACCCAGAGAGAAATTGGTGGCTCAGAAGGTGCTCTTCCCTGTAAGAATGCAACAGTGAATCAGCTTATGCACCTGTACAAGGGCTGTATAAGACAGTCCCTTACACCTTTATTGTGGGGAGCAGCATGGGGGAGAGCAGGGGTAGTGACTCCGTGGGTGAAGAGTAAATAGAGCCTCAACTCTGCCCCTGCCCTTCCCATGCGCCAGCCAGCCCTGGTCATGAGAGGAAGTAATCAGTAGCAGATACTGCGCTGACAGATTACTTCTGTGTTCCCCCCTCTCTCCTGGAGCAATGAGGGCAAGTCTATGACTCTCAGAGTTCCTGATTAGCCCTGAGGCAGCACAGATATACACGGTCCCTCGCTTAAGGCTCATGGCAAAGCTACAGTTGAGCCTTACATCAGTACTGAACCAATGTCCCAGCATATTGGTAGGGCGTGGGATATGCCTCCTTCTTTCCACCCCACCTCAAAACCTAGGGAACATGTTGATAAGTAACCCTGGTGACCTGCTGAGTTATTCACTAATGTGGAACTGTCCTGATCTGAAGGCAACAAAGCCTGATCAGCTCAGTCTTTCAGAACAGATTTTTGGACTGAGTCATTAAGAATGTGAAATATTTGGCTGCGCCTCTATTCCTGAAAGTCACCTTATTTACTGGAAAACTTTCTCCTAGGCACCTTGTTTCGTATTCAACATGTTAGGCCGAATACTGAGTTCCCGGGAGCGGCACACATCACTGCTGCACCTTGAAAAGTCCTCTCTGAACCTCACCCATGTGCATCCAACCACGCAGGCTGGTTTTCTCTCCCAAGATGCACGCCATCGCTCACCAGACATCTCAGACTCCAGCCCAACCTTTAAAATAAGCCTCTAAAAGAACTGATGGAATACCATTTTACTTGCATGGATGACCGTTGGAAATCTAAGGCCTGTTTTAGGTCAACACCACTGCATTTGTGTTGGCAAATGGCATTAAAATACTTTGGTGTGGATTGAATTCATACCAGCTGGAGAGTTACTGTGCAGGAATAGAGTAAAGGGGTCTTTTCTTAAGGAAACACTGTCTACTGCAGTATCCAGGAGACATAGAGTCAGATTCACTTGCAGTTTGCACCTCCCTAAACCAGCAGGGATGAATCTGGCCTGCAGTCAGGGTTTTAATTGGCTTTGGTATCTGACTATTCCTTTCAGTTGTTATTATTAAAACTGGAAACCCAGAGACAGGAGAGTCTAAATCTGGACTGCAGCGTTAGGGCCCGAACCATTAATAAAGGCAGTATACGTCCCTTCTCCAAGAAGTATAAACCACTTGTTAAAGAATTAAAATCATAGAAATGTAGGGCTGGAAGGGACCTTAAGTGGCAACTAATTTCCAGTCAATAGCTGAGTTTTATATGTGGACTGATAAGATCAGTTATTCTCAGTGTTTCACTTGGATAACATGCATGGAGTGTGAATCTTTAAATGCATTGTTTTATTTCCCACCTAGTTTGTTAGATCTTTGCATTAGTGGAACTGCAACAACACACTGCAAACTTGAAGGGCTAACGATGAGGGGTTTTTTTCAAAGAGAGCAAGTGCTTTTTTAGCATAGACCAATGTTCAGTTTAGAGTGTTCGTTTTCCCTCCTCATTACCTTAACAATTCCCAGTTTGTAACTGTGTGCCAAATGCTTCTGACCTTACCCACAAAAGCAATCCTATTGACTCCAGTAGAACTATTCATGTGAGTAAGGTGGGTAGATACTGAAAAGGCAAAGTAAATACATCACTTGTGTCACAAAGGCACAAGAGGTGGGAACTGTGTCATCTACATACTGATGGCCAGGCAACCCCCTCAGCTTGCAGCCACTCCCCGTATCCAGAAGTGTGTACATGTATGGATATATTTCTAAAAGGAGAGAGATCAGCCATTGTTAATAAAGCATCACATACCCAAATGCATGTCTGTATGTATGAGTATATATGTCTGTCCAGATATATCAGCCATTGGCTCGTGCATGGGAGCTCTGCACGTGCAAGGAACGCAGAACTGGGCCTGTTTTATATATCAGTGTTTCACACACACTATGTCTCCAGACAGAGACAGAAAGAGAGATAAAGAGCCTGATTCTGATTTACACTAAGGCAACTTTATACAGTTCTGACAATGCATCAGAGCCTTGAAGTGGGTGTAAATTACATTTATATCCACTTTACGATCCCTTTACATTGCCATAGAGTGTAATGCAGGATTGGGACCATTTTATATATCTATATTTGGGCCAGGGCCTGCATTCCCTGTACACTCAAAACTCCCATTGACAGTCTGACAAGAATGGAAAAAACGTGCCCACACGACACATTAAAGATCAATCTTTGCTGTCTATTCATTTTATGACCCAATCACTGATCTCTCTCTCGCATATACCACTGAACTGGTTAAGCAGTTTCACAAAAGAAATAAGGCCAGTGAAACAAGAGTACATTTTGCATCCTGCTTGGACCTTCCATATTCATGAATCTGCAAAACAGCTGAAGGAAGATACCCTGTCCTTGAAAGTTTAACCACTATAAATTCATTGACCAGCAGGTGGTGCTATTTTCCTGTGTATGAGCTAAGGTTATGCTCCAGTAAAGGAAACCTACAGCTAAATGGCAACCATTCCTCTAATAATATTCCAGATGTTATTTCTTTGGGGGCAGAGTGGGGGGATGCTTCTTCATCTTATGTGGAGAAGGGATCTTTTCCCGTTCCTCATCCTCTCCTGTAACTCACCCTTTGAAACAGGCAGAGGCCCAGGGCATGAGACAGATAATATGGGCAGTTTGCCCATGGATAAAGAAAGATACTAGGAAAGGGAAATGAGAGGTCAGGACAGAAAAGAACACTGGAAAACAGAAGTCCCCAAAGAGTGACCCTCCATATTAAAATATTGACCTGTAGGGGATCCCAAAAGATGTCCCAATGAGAAAGAAGGCAGTTTGCTACTTCAATCTGTCCTTTTCTGTTTGTTCTGTGAGCTTTTCATAGCTTCATTCAAGTCAATATCACTAGTTTTCCACAGTTAAGGGCACAACCCTAGGTTGCGTGCGGATTTGGTCTTTCTTTGAGACTGGCTACATTTCACGAGTGGGATGATGATACAGGTAATGGGTAAAATCATCCCTTTATCAAAGGATTTTCTTTTTTGTGTGGCTGCCATTAAAACCCACTCAAAAGTAGGAATTATTAGTATTGGCCTTTGGGAAAGTTGACAGGGATGTTAGAGTTTCTTTAGCAATGGGGAAAACCTGCCTAGCAAAGTGATGACATTATCTGTCTAGTTCAGGGGTTCTCAAACTTCACTGCACTGTGACCCCTTTCTGACTATAAAAATTATGACATGACCCTGGGAGTGGGGACAGAAGCCTGAGTCAACCCGACCTCCACCACCCTGGGCATGGGGGCCAGAGTCAAAGCCCAAGCCCCACCACCCCGGGAGCTCGGGTTGGGGGCAAAGCCATAGCCCAAAGGCTTCAGCCCCAGGACTGAAGTCCTCAGGCTTGGGCTTCAGCCCCAGGCAGCGGGGCTCGGGCTTAGGCCCTGGTTGGTGGAGCTTGGGCTTTGGCCCTAGACCCCAGCAAGTCTAACGCCAGCCCTGGAGACCCGATTAAAATTGGGTCATGACCCACTTTGGGGTCCCTGACCCACAGTTTGAGAACCGCTAATCTACAGGCTGAAAATTGCTGATAGGGTTGTGACCATGAGAGTGAATGAGAGCAGAAAAGCACTGCTCTTTGGCAAGGAACACAGAAGGGCCAAAGGAGGAGTGAACACATTTTTAGTGGAGGAAGTCTCAGGACTTTCCTCAGAGGGATACCCAGTGCAAGCACATAGGAACTGGATGTTAGGAGTGAGCCAGAGGTGGGGGTTAGTGGGACAGACTTTGCAATGAGGCAGGGGGGAAAGGGCTTGATAGTGGAATGGAGGGATTCATCAACTAGGTTAGCAAAGGCGACTAAGGAGAGGGCCGGGAGGAGGGAACTGAGAGTTACAGAGAAGTCATAGATGTGAAAGGAGTGGAGACCATGGGAAGACGGGGTGGAGGAGGAGTGTAAAAGGCACGTGCCATCCCTATGCACCCCGTTGTGGTACTGCAACTGAGCCCTCTCTTAGTTTGCCCAAGTGGGTCATCAGTAAGTTCACCAAGGCTTTCATGTATTGAACAGAGCCCCCTTCTGGGCGTCTGACTTATTAACAAAGTTCACCAGAAACACAGGACAGCCCTTCACCCTGGCATCTTGGCAGGGAAGCAGGCTTTATCTGTATTTATCAGTCCCACCTGACTCTATCAATCTCATGCCCAGGCCCTTACTCACCTCACACACTCAACTTTGATTCCTTCCCTAGAGCCAGGCCTTCTGCAGGGCCTTCCTACTGACTGCAGCTCTTCCCACAGCACTATGCAGCTCCTCTCTGACTGGGGCTCCTGCTGCAAGGTCTCTCCCTAAGCCCCTTTCCGTAGGAGCTCCTCTCCCTCAGCACTCCTTTCTCCAAGTGCGCTCTGGTAGCCTTTTAGCAGGCTCATTAGGCAATTGGTTGCCAACCAGCCACCTGGGCAGTTAGTTACTTACTGGTGGGCTGAAATGGGCTCACTGTCCTTAAAAAAGCCCATTGCAGGCAGACAGGGCCTTGCATTTCAGCAAGCAGCAATGATATGCTTAATGAAATATTACCGTTACCAACAGAATTGACACAATTGGGTGTAATCATAGGAACAGCATGGATCCCAGCATATGCAGGGGTAGCAGGCAATGAGCTGGCAGACAAAATGGCAAAAATGCTGTCAAACATGAGCAAATTGATGTAGAGATCCCTTTAAGTAAAGTGGAGCTTTAAAATCTAATTAATGGCAGGAAATATGGGCAAAAGAAACAACAAGAGAAAGAGTCCGTGAAATATGCCAGAGTCAAAAATGCTGATATACTCCAAGGCCCAGACAGAAAGAATGAAGTGGCTCTTTTGAAAATTTTGGCTGGCCAGTGTGGTTTAAATAGTCATTTGTTTCTAATAAACAAACATAAAGATGGATTACACGGGATGTCCAGAGTCCAAGAAACAGCAGATTATCTCCTGGGAGGTGCCAATGTATACCATTGAAAGGGGGTGTATATGAAAAATGTAAAGTTTAAACATTTTTGCTGCAATACCTAGGAAGAGCACCAGGCAAATGGGGCCTGATAAAAAAGTCATCTTGCAATTCTTTAAGAATACTGGGAAAGGTGAAAGACTCGAATTATCTACAGTGTCCAATGCTTGCGTCATAGACTCAGCAAGTGAATCTGCTTCATCATAAAACACAAGAAGAAAAAGAAGATGGGGCCTTAACTCCTCCTAAAGGGGGCAGCCCCCCTGTGACAGAGAAGTAGGGTATCCGAAGGAGATGAGATGGTGGTTGGAGAGTAGGAACTCAGATTTTGAAAGACCAGAGAAGGACTTAGTGGAGCCATAGCAGTGCTGTGCTGCCTGCTACTGCTAAGTAACATAAATGAGTCAGCAATAGCTTGTGGTTGATTGTGTCAAAGGTGCCAACTAGTATAAGCATTGAGCTATGTCCTATGTCAGTTGCCATGAGGAGTTAATTCTGCCCCGGACTGAAGGATGCTGGTGAGGGACCCAGGACATCAGCAGGTGTCACATGCTGGAGCTTGGTTGCATTGCATTCCCAGTGGTTATATCTAGCAACGGGAGGTTGAAGATGGGAGGATAGCTGAATAAGTTTTCTGTGTTACACTAGCTTCTAGAGGATGGAGCAGACTATTGTGCTGTCAATGGAGTTGGCAGGGTAACCTCCCTGGAAGAGGGGTTGATAATTTCCATTAGCAGTGGGCACAGTTATTCTTTGCTGACTTTCCCGAACCAGGAGAGGTATAGGTCTGCTTCACAGGTGATGGTTCATATATTCCTCAGAGCTGCTTGAACTTCATTATAGACCCACTCAATTATATTTGAAATGGTGAGATCTCTCTCTCTGTTTCTTATGAATAATCTTCAAAAGGTTAAGTTGCCTGTAAAAGGACTTAAGGCCAATAAAGTATATTTGAAACGAATGCAGTCATCAATATGTGAGCTAAACTTAGTTAGAGTGAGTTTTCTGATGGTGCCTCTGTGCTTCAGAGTATGTTACAGCAAAGCCTTTTGCCAAGACCTTGAAAAGCAGATGCTGCCAGTCAGTTTAGAGGACTGCAGCAGAGTACAGTAGCGGCTTCTTCCGGCCAACAGAGTATGATTGTTCCCTCCCTCAGATCCATGCGTTAATGTTTTGGTGCTCACTTCCAAGGTTCACAGTGAGCTGAAGTATAACAAACATTGTTAGGGAAAGGAGGATTTTTTGGGATGATAACTCAAGTTATCTGATTTCTAACATGATTATAATGTAGACACTCTCCGACATCTGTACCTTGTCATGGCTGAGTCCTAGGGTGAGCCATGGCAAGAAAAAAAATATTTGTGAATAAAGATTTGCAGGTGTCTATATTAACATTTGCAAGCGTATTACTTACGATCTTACCAGCTTATTTGTCCCCTTCAATTGAGTGTTGAGAGACACTCTAGCTGGCACAGAACAGCAATCATGAGTGAAAGAAGAAAATGCCCCTCTGGGGCAGCATTCAGAAAAAGAAAGAAAGCAAAGGAAGCTTTTCTATCTAAGCAGGAAGGAGCTCTCCTGAGATACATAGACACAAATATTCATGGTGAGCCTTCCGGCCCCAGTGAGGATGTGAGTGGTGAGGAGATGCCTGATCTTCCAGTTAGTCAGAGTGCAGGTGACCTGGCAGCTACTGCAGCAACCATATCTCCATCTCAAATGGATGTAACCATGCACGTTCCTGAAGAAAAGTGTAGATCAGAGAAGAGTGTGGTGGAGGTGCAAGAAACAGCTGCTGCTGAGTTTAGTTCCTTAAGTCTAGATGATCCAGGACTGTGGACCCACGTGAGCAGTAGCCTGAGGGACTTCCTTCTACTGCATGGGCCACAGCAAGTGAAAAACTTTATGTTCCCCAAAGACAATGAAAATAGACGTTTCCATCCAACACATTACTGGTGTGATATCACCAATGGTGACAAAGAGGAGAGGCCATGGCTTATGTACTCAAAAACCCAGAATGCTGCATACTATTTTTGTTGCAAACTCTTCCAGTCTAATGTTTCAGCCACATTGGGTTTTACAGGAACAAACGACTGGAAAAATCTGGCTAGAAATCTGGCATGCCATGAGAAGGCGGCAAATCACCAGAGAGCATTCCTTAGGTGGAAAGAGCTTGAGATGAGACTAAGGTTCAAGGCCACTGTCAAGGTTCCTCCCCCACTCTGAACTCTAGGGTACAGATGTGGGGACCTGCATGAAAAACCTCCTAAGCTTATCTTTACCAGCTTAGGTCAAAACTTCCCCAAGGTACAAAATATTCCACCCGTTGTCCTTGGACTGGCCGCTACCACCACCAAACTAATACTGGTTACTGGGGAAGAGCTGTTTGGACGCGTCCTTCCCCCCAAAATACTTCCCAAAACCTTGCACCCCACTTCCTGGACAAGGTTTGGTAAAAAGCCTCACCAATTTGCCTAGGTGACTACAGACCCAGACCCTTGGATCTTAAGAACAATGAACAATCCTCCCAACACTTGCACCCCCCCTTTCCTGGGAAATGTTGGATAAAAAGCCTCACCAATTTGCATAGGTGACCACAGACCCAAACCCTTGGATCTGAGAACAATGAAAAAGCATTCAGTTTTTTACAAGAAGATTTTTAATAAAAAATAGAAGTAAATAGAAATAAAGAAATCCCCCCTGTAAAATCAGGATGGTAGATATCTTACAGGGTAATTAGATTCAAAAACATAGAGAACCCCTCTAGGCAAAACCTTAAGTTACAAAAAAGATACACAGACAGAAATAGTTATTCTATTCAGCACAATTCTTTTCTCAGCCATTTAAAGAAATCATAATCTAACCATACCTAGCTAGATTACTTACTAAAAGTTCTAAGACTCCATTCCTGGTCTATCCCCGGCAAAGACCCAGCATACAGACAGACACAGACCCTTTGTTTCTCTCCCTCCTCCCAGCTTTTGAAAGTATCTTGTCTCCTTATTGGTCATTTTGGTCAGGTGCCAGCGAGGTTACCTTTAGCTTCTTAACCCTTTACAGGTGAGAGGAGCTTTCCCCTGGCCAGGAGGGATTTCAAAGGGGTTTACCCTTCCCTTTATATTTATGACAGCCATCATAGATGATCAGCACCAAGAGAAGATTGCATCAGAGTCTCTTTACTGGCAAAATGTTCTGAAAAGGCTCATTGCCATTGTGAGAATGCTTGCTACCCAAAACCTAGCACTGCGTGGCACTTCAGATCAGCTGTATGTGGCAGACAATGGAAACTTCCTTAAAATTGTGGAGCTGATGGCTGAGTTTGATGCTGTACTCCAGGAGCATCTAAGAAGAGTCACCACCCAAGCAATGTACACACACCACTACCTTGGAAAAACAATTCAAAATGGGATCATACAATTACTGGCAACAAAAGTCAAACAGAAGATTGTGGCAGATCTGAAGTCAGCAAGATATTAGTCTATTTTTCTGGACTGCACACCTGACATCAGCCATATGGAACAAATGACTTTAATGGTGCGTTTTGTAACAACAACAGAACTTAGTGAAAATGTCCCTGCAATGGTGACTGTCAGAGAGCATTTTCTAGAATTTATTGACATTGATGATTCTACAGGAGCTGGTATGACAAATGTGCTTCTTAAAAGGCTGGAAGATACGGAAATTGCGATAGCTGACATGAGAGGTCAGGGCTACGTTAATGGTGCCAACATGAGAGGAAAGAACAGAGGAGTGCAAACACAGATCTGAGAGTTAAACCCTCGAGCTTTTTTTGTCCCATGCAGTTCATTTATTGACATTGGTGGTCAGTGATGCAGCATCAGCTTCTAGTGAGGCTGCTGAATTTTTTAATGTAATTCAAAGCATCTATGTATTTTTCTCTGCATCAACTCATCGATAGCAATTTTGAAGCAACATCTGGGAACATCCTCTCTGACACTGAAACCACTGAGTGCCACACGATGGGAAAGTCGAGTAGAGGCGATAAAGCCTATCAAACACTAAACTGGGAAGATAGATGATGCCATAGTTGCCATTATGGAGGATAATGTTATGACAGGAACTGTTCATGGGAGAACAATGGCAGAGGGAAATGGAATCACTAGAAACATACATAACTTCAAATTTCTGTGTGGCTTAGTGTTGTGGCATGACATACTGTTTGAAAAGCAGGAAGCAAGAGACTCCAAGCAAGAGACTCCAAGGTGTTGACCTTGATATATGTGGAGCAATGGAACAACTGGACAAAGCAAAGTCATACCTACAGTCTCACCAGTCAGATGAGGGATTTCAAAACGTTCTGAAGAGTGCACAGAAGTTGGCAGAGGAACTTCACACTGAAGCTATTTTCCCACCCATTCAAGAATACAAGAGTCGCTGAAGAAGACATTTTGATTACGAGGCACGGGATAATCTCATAAGAGACCCCAAACAAGAATTCAAAGTTGAATTCTTTAACCAGGTGCTAGATTGTGCAGTACAGTCAGTTGAAGAACGTTTCATGCAGCTCAAGGAACACAGCAGTATATTTGGGATGTTGTATGATATTCCAAAACTCCTCTGAAGAAGACCTACACCAGAAATGCAGGGCACTAGAGACAGTGTTGACACATGATGACATGCGCAATATTGATGCGAGTGATTTAGGTGATGAACTGAAAGCCCTTTCAAGCTACATTTCAGCAGGATCAACTCCAAAGGCTGTTCTGGAATATATCTGCACAAATAAGATGACCACCCTCTTTCCAAACGCTTTTGTTGCTCTGCGCATACTTCTAACACTTCCTGTAACAGTTGCCAGTGGAGAACGCAGCTTCTCCAAGCTGTTTAAGTTAATAAAAATACATCTACGCTCCACAGTGACACAGGAGAGGCTGGTCGGCCTTGCTACCATCTCAATAGAGCATGAGCTGGCCCAGACTGTGGACCTTCAGCAGGAAGCAGTTCAAATCTTTGCAACCAAGAAGGCACGGAAAGCACCATTTTGATTATTGAAACAGATAAAAATGCCAGTGTTTACTATGCAGACAGAAAAGTTACATTAGCTGTTCAGGCATTTGAAAGTTAAGTGTTACTTAAAATTTTTGAACAAGGCATTTTAAGTTGTTAGTTCTCCTTTATTGGGGTAGGTAGCAGAGCAGTATCATGAGAGGAGAACAGGAAGAAGGCAGAATGGAGACCTTTCAAAGTTTTGGCCCAAGCGAGGGGGCATGGGGGTGTCATTTGAGCTCCCCACCTCAGGTACCAAAATGTTGTGGCCTGGCCCTGCTGTATCCCTACCTGGGGTTTACCTTGACTAGCTGCACCGAGGTAAAAATGACACCGCCTTGTCTCCATCAGGAATTTATATGGAGACAGCTACCTTGAGTTCACCAGCTTGATGTAAAAACATTTTTTCCCCATGAAGACATGGCTTTATTCGGATTGCTCTGTGAACGAAGGTTTTGTAAATTGGCGGCCTGAACCAAGAAGTTTACTTGTGATGTTTTATTGGGGCTATTCAACATGCTCACAGGGGGGACACGATGCCTTGTGCAATCTAGCCAGGTGTTCAGCCCTCAGTTTATTTTTATCTAGTAATCAGCAGCTAATTGGAAGGTCTGTTTTTTTCCCTCGGAGAGCAGCTCAGCTCAGCTGTTAGTTGAAACAAGTGACGAAAAGAGGCACTGGCAGATTTTTGACACAAAATGATGATGCTGCTCCATTGCCAGCAGAGCTGCCCAGGCGGTAGTACAGAAGTAGATGATTAGCTGGTGGTAATCAACTTGGCTTATGAGGTTTGAAGGGTAATGTCAATGCTGTTTGTGTTTATTGCATTAATAGCGGCTAATGGCAGGAAATCTCAACATGTGTGGCGATAAAGGGCTGTGGGGATGTGGCTTACCACTCCGGCATCAGACGTGCTGCTGCTGGCTTGCAGTTTCTCCTGGGCGCCTCAGTTTCTCTCCTTGGGAGATGGTCTTCCTTGGGCTGGTAGGGTGATTTTATTATTTGGCCCTGTTGTCAAATCAAAAGACCTCCTTTCCTGGGGTTAACCAAAAACCAAGCTTTCTCCCCTTGGGACAGTGCCTCTACAGACAACTCTTCCATCAGTGCAGCCCTCTCACTGGGATCTGCAAATAATCCTCCACTCTGTGCCTCAGGGTTGTCCCCATCCAGGAAATCCTGTGGTATAGGGGAGACAATGCCTTTTCCCTCCTCTGGGCTCCAGTCCTAAGGCCCTAAGTAATGGAGCAGCCATCTGCTCCAGCCTCAAACATCTGCTTCACTACAGTGTGTGTGTTGATAGGGGCAAATTGATTAAAGGCGGGGACCAGAGTAGCATTTTTGGGATCAAGACAGAGGGTTGTGGGAGCTGAGTCAGCAAAGGAGGGCTCAAATCAATCAAGTGGGGTGGAGGTGCTAGAGAGCGCAGTGAGATTGTGATGGAGTGGTTGAGAGAATGTTCAATCAGTTGGAGAGTTGCCAGCACAGGTGAGAGTGAGGTCAGAACAGGAGATGTTTCCTCTGAGGAATGACTGTGGGTTTGGGTGGGAGAGGCTGCAGATTGGCCAAATCTATGGGAAACGAGGACAGTGAGGGAGTTAGAAGAAAGAGAATCAATTGCATATAATGAATAAATCCAGGCTTAATAAGAATTCCTTACCCTCGCTCCAGCTAAATCACTTGGTAGCTTGATGAAGAGAGGAGGGGTTACCCAGTTAGGCAGGAGGCAATACCTCAGAACATCTTCGTTTATGCACTCCAGATTGTGGCCATTTACTGAAGCTAAATAATGATGCGATCATTCTGACTTCATCTAGTTTGCATCAGGGTAGGATTTGGCCCATTATCTTTAACTTTGATCGGCGAAGGGCTAAGGGGAGGGACAGATCTTTGTATGATTGGCAATTGAGAGTGCCCTCAAGTGGAAAGAGATGTTATTCTCTATTGGAACAGATCTGTTTGCTGGCAAGGTCCAATGGATATAAAATCTCTCCTGGTTGTAAGGGTGTTTTCTCTGTATAAACTCACTAATTGAGTTGTAAAATAAAACTGTGGCCTTTCCTCTCCAATTTCTGCTGCTGCCGTGTGTTAATTTGGGCTTTGGAAGGGGGCTGGTGGGGGTGGCCACCTGCCAGCATGAAGTTATGCGCAAAAAGTTTGCACTCCTAGCAAAGGAAGGAAAGCAGATCTGTCCAAGGAGCAGGAAAGAGCTAGAGGGTGAGAGGCTGCACTTCAGGAACCTCTGGGCCACTGCAGCTCTGGAAGGTCCTGCAGCTGGACTGGGCTAGGCTGATGGAAATTCAAGAAAGCCCAAAAGGATTTAGCCAACGCTGCAATGCAGAACAGATGGGAAACTCTGCACTTTTGTTCCTCTGATAGATGCAAATTGATAGAGAGGACAGAATGTTGGATTTATAATGTGCATCCCTTAGCGTTGGGCAGTCAGGATTTGTCCCTGTATGTGTGTGTGGGGGGAGGGGAGGGTTGATTCTTATTTTCACTGGCTTCATAGCAGTACAGTACAGTTCCATCAAACTCAGTGGAGTCACTCCAAATTTACATTGCAGTTGTGAGCGGAGAATTAAACTGCTGGGGTCAGATCTCCAGCTGGCGCATATCAGCATAGGTCCCTTGTGCAGCCATGCAGATTTACACCATCTGGGGAACTGACCCTACCTGTTTGTTGCTCAAATCGCTCCCCCACCCCCCACCCCCCACACAAAGAGCAAAGCTGGCTTCCTTTGTTTTTATTTACTATGATGATGATAAACAAACCATGAGCCACACAGCCTGGTTAAAGCATGAGATGTCTGTGGCTCTTAGGTGGGAGGGATAGCTCTGTGGTTTGAGCACTGGCCTGCTAAACCCAGCGTTGTGAGTTCAATCCTTGAGGAGGGCTGTTTGGGGATCTGGGACAAAAATCGGGGATGGATCCTGCTTTGAGCAGGGGGTTGGACTAGATGACCTCCTGAGGTCCCTTCCAACCTTGATATTCTATGATTCTTTGGCTACTGTAATGTAGCAGCAACACAGCAATTCAGATGATGAACTCAGGCAAATAAACACTCAAATCTCTCAATAAACCTTGCCAGAGCAAGTTACTCAATGGCAGGGAGTGAGGGTTAATATTGTTTCTGTTTTAACCCTGAGACTTCAAACGGATTAGAAACATCCCCCCTCTCCCCCCCCCTTTTTTTTTTTTTTTTTTTAACAAAACACATCAGTTAACTGGGTTTGGCCGAGTGCGGGTTTTGTACTGTGGCTCTTTTCTGAAGAAGGGTGGGTTTTCATGCAGTTCTCACGTGATTCCTTCCAGCAATTAGACAGCCTCTGACGTCGATCCTTAGAACTTTGCTAACATCAGGCAGTGGGAACTGTTGAATGGGGGGGGGGGGCGGTTACTCGCAAGAATGGAGGAAAAGCGCTAAGTTCCCACCCATGGTGAGTCCCGCTCCCTCACCTTGGGGCTGAAAGGACAAGGAGCAGCTTTGTCCCCCTGGAAGTAGGTCCCTTAGAACTAGCTGGGCGCCCTCTGCAGCCCAGGGAGCAAAAGGAGAGAGGAGGATCCTGCCTCCTAGAGGAGAGGGGTTGTCTCTGGAGCCAGGAGAGAATCCCTTGGACTGAATGCCTGGAGCTGTGATCCCTGCTTTCCTTGGATCAGAAACCAGCCCTAGGGGTCCCACCTCACCACCACCCGTCCCCAAACTCCGACCCAGCGCGATTTGCCTGCGTGGCCTTCGGACCTCGGCGTCCGGGCTCTCTCTGTGCCAGAGTTAGGCGTGTGATCCGCTGCCCAGCCAAGGCAGGCGCACGAGTGCGAGCGAGCGCACTGGAAGGTGGGAGGTGGGATCGTACCGAAAGCCAGAAGCGCTGGGATAATAAAACACCTTGGGGGGGAGGGCGGAAAGCATGTGCGAGGCTGGGCGCGGACACCCGGGGATTGCACTCAGAGGAGGGGCTTGGATTGAAACGAGCTTCCCCTGGCACCCCGGGCCACCCAGAGCACCGATCGCTCAGCCCAGCCTCTAACCTCCTGCTGGGGAGACACTAAACGCCGAAGTTACTCAGGGATTTAACCACGGGCTCCGCCGTGTATTAAATGCACATTGTTCTAACGCAATGAATGCCCGCGATGGTTGCCGCCTTCCTGAGCTGAGCTAGGAGGATTTTAATACATCGCAATATTTTAGCAGTCCCCCCCCCCCCGAAAAAAAACCCCAACAACAACAAAACTTCTCTCCCCACCGACACACAATCCTCTTCATGTTAGGGAAGAGCCGATGCAATCCTCTTGGCAGATCCAGAAATACTGAACCAAAGCTATGTACTGCTCTGAGGCATTTCTGTCCTGTTGGGCTGGACAAAGAACACCCTGGCATTGCAACAGGCGGGCACATCCTCGCAGGACTCGGCAGAGCTGGAGACCTCGAGAGAGATGGATGGGGGGGGGGGGAGGGAAGACACTTTCTCCCGACTTCCAAATCAACCGTTTATCCTGACTTTGTAAATTACAGCAAGACAAAGTATAACAAACCGAGGGGGAGGGGGAGACACAAAGCTTTCGATCCAAACCCCAGAGAGATTATGCCAACCGATGAAGGATGTTGACAGATGCTTTTTAAAGTGACCTTTCGCTTTTGAAACCGCGGCAGTCCCGTTATAATAAGTGTCTCACAGAAGAAAAACAGTTAACCAAGTCTCCCCCTCCCCCCCCGGACTATTATTCTCAGTGGCTGTCGAATTACACAGCGAGAGACGCAGAGAGCAATGCAGAATCAAAGTAGTGTATAAATAGTCCCGTTTTAAGGAGATTTTGTACTTTATTTAGCACGGACTATAATTTCATCAGGAGGTTGTCACTGGAACTGTTTCTATTGCATCATGCTACTTGTAAGTACAGAACAAATCTAGCTGCCTGACATAAAAATTTGCTTTTAATTTAGTGACAAAGCACCTGTAATTTTTTTCTAAATCCTAAATACTTTAGTGACAAATGCTCTTGATAAACGATTGTTTGGGGGGAGAAAAATGTTTGGTTTGGCTAAACACCTACATTCCTTAAATAAATCTTTGCAGCTCTTGTTTTTGTATTTGTTGAGAAATCGCAACAGACATAACCAGAAAGCCGCTGAAGAAAACTTGAAATAACATCCTAGTAAATATCGCAGTTTGTTATTTTAATCAGGATCCAAGGAAACATCTGAATTTTACCAAGGAAACCCTCAGTGCAAGGGAAAACATTCACACTCATGCAGACTTAAGTTTTGTTTTGCTTTATTTTTGTCTTTCAAGAAAGAATTAGAAACGAAGATAAACTATCTCCACTTTAAATAATCACAACCTCCACTTTGCATTTGGGCCAGTTTCAAGTCTAACGCTAAATGAAAACGGCAAGATGCTTCTTTAATGATCCCCTTCTCCTGTTGTTTAAAGTGGTTTCTAAACAACTATACAATCCCCAATATTAGGAAAAAGAAAAAGAAATGAATTACACTGTGTTGCCACGCAGCAGTCTAACAAATCTCTCTGCATTTAGGACACGGCATTGCTCTGCTTTTCAGTTTGTAAAAACTCGATTATTGTCAAGAGTTTCTGCTGCTTTATTTCCCATTCTTTCATAGGCTGGGTTTTTCAATAGGACATTTCTGCTTCTCTTCTAAACACTCAGCCCGTTTGCTGCTATTGTAACATTTCTATCTCCAGTTATATTGTCTTATTTTTTTTAAAAAAATAGACTTTTCCAACATCAGAATTAAAGTCGAAAAGAAAAATAAGAACCCACTTTAAAAGCAGATTAAAATCAATTACTCCACGGTTTATAACTCAAGTCAATACTAGGTTTCTCCTGCCCTTGGTTAATGCGTGTCACCCTTTTGGGGGACCATGGGTTTCTCCAGAGCCGGGGTGAAACCCCTTCTTCCCATGTCTGTTCATCGCACAGTCCACTCTCCTGAGTTTTCGGGATCTGGCTAGTTTTAAGGATTAATGCCAACTGGGGCGGGGGGGGGGAAGTTGCCTACCTGGAAACAAAGCATTAGCATTCGTGCAAAGCCTGGGGCATAACAGAATCGCCTTATTTCCGACGGATTCCAAAGGAAAAGGGTGGGGGGGGGGAAGGGGAGGAATTTTAAAAGAAAAATAAATGATTCAGTGTTTGGGTCTCCCTTTTGGCGTTTGCCAATATACTGTGGAGCAGCAGGGTGGGCGGTAGGAGAGCTGGAAGGTGCGTGTGTGTGTTGGGGGGAGGGGAGGGGGATGCGCTAACCCCAGAGAGCTCGGCAGGGGGCGCTGTGCAGGGGCTGCGGATCTCACTCGCTGATTAACACAATGTTAAAAAGCAACCGGGGAGTTTCCAAAGCCATCAAAGCCCCTGCACAACGCTCTCCTCGCCGAGCGGAGCCCACTGACAGCATGGATCTGAGGGCGGCCGCGGCCCTTTGCCTGTGGGTGCTGAGCGCCTGCCGCCCCCGGGACGGGCTGGAGGCGGCTGCGGTGAGGGGCTCGCCGGGAGCCGGCAGCTCAGGGCCACTTGCCGCCGCCTCTGCCTCCTCCTCGCAGGGGAGGCTCCCGAGGCAGAGGGAGGCTGGACGCCGCGGCGGAGGGGCTCTGCGGAACGGCACGGTGGTGCCCCACCAGTACATGGTGTCCCTCTACCGGAGCCTGTCCGCCCCCGAGCCGCCGGGGGCAGCCGCCAGCAGCGGCGGGGGCCGGGCCGATACGGTCACGGGCTTCGCGGACCTGGCGGCCGGAGGTGAGTAGCGGAGGAACAGCTGGAGCAGCGACGCAGGCACCTGTGCGCTTGGCCCGGGCAGAGGCAGGGTCCCTGGGGGAGCGGGGGGAGCAGGGCGGGCTCCCCTGGCCCGGGGCAGCTCCTCTGCTCACCAAGCAAGCGAATGAAACTCCGGGTGTGCGCAGTGGGACATCTGAGGTCTCACAGAAGAGGGGAGGGCAAGGGACGTGGCTGTGTCAGGCCATGGAACGGGTTCATCCACATATTTAATCCGGAGCCTTGTAATCCTAATCTAACAGCTCGAACTACTGCTGAGCTCTCTGCTCCGAATCTAATAGATCCAGCTACTCCCGAGCTCTCTGCTCCTAATCTGATATATCCAGATAATTCCGAGCTCTCTGCTTTCAATCTAATAGACCCAGCTAACCCCGAGCTCTCTGCTCCAAATCTAATAGACCCAGCTACTTCCGAGCTCTCTGCTCTCAATCTAACAGATCGAGATAATCCTGGGATCGCTCACCCTAGTCTAATAGCGCGCGCTAATCCCGAGCTCTCTGATCCTAATCTGAGCGATCTAATGGCATCCTGATCTAACCGACCCTAATCTAATACATTTATGTAACCCTAATCTTAAACCAATCTATCTCATCCTAGTGAGTCTAACAGATGTATCTGCCTGCCTAGATCTGTTTCCTTTCACGCTTTATTTCCAGGGCAAGGTGTTTCAAACACAACCTCCAGAATAACCAGCAGGGCTCTTTAAACAGCTATTGAAATGAAAAGATTTCAGGGTTTCCTGTGTCCCACCGATTGCCCCCCACCCCCACTGTCCACACTCTGGATCGGTTAAGGGGGGGGGAGGGAGTGAAGAGAAACTCAATCCTCCGCCCTTCTCCCTCATCCACCCACTGCCTCACTTTCCCAGAGCATCCGTGTAAACCGGCGAGTGGACACGGCTTCTAGAGGGAAGGGACCGTGCGGTGTCGCGGGGTGGGCACACGGGAGGGCCGCTGACGTGCTGCCAGCCCGGGAAGGAGAGTGGGAGAACTGCAGGGTGGCCGGCTCCTGGGCTGGAGGAGGCAGGTGTGCCGGAGGAAGAGGCGGAGGCAGAAAGGAGAGGCGTCAAAGATCCCGGGGGACCCTGTCTGGCTGCTCTCCTTCTGGGAGGAAGGCGGGGGGCCGCGGGAGGGGAGTAAAAGGGGACACAGCCTCCCCTGCTCCGGGCTGTGCGGGGAAAGGGCCAGGGTCTCCCCGACTCCCCCGTGGCTAAGCAAGGAGGAAACTAGGGAGACGCAAGCTGCCCCCCCACCCCACCCCGAGACTGACCTGCTACCCAGCTCCAGACACGGCCTTCCCGGGTGGGACACCTCCTCCAGCACCACGCAGAGCCACAGACCGCTCAGCGCCTTCCGCAGCGACTCGCCCCGCTTTGCCATCCACCCCTCGCTTGGGGCTGGCGCTCAGGCAGCCCCGGTGTACGGATGTCTGGCCCCCGGTCTCTCCAGCGGGCGGCCAGTTGGCCCGTGGGTGAGTATCTGGCCGATTGTTGCTCTTTCCCCTTGATTATTAATTATTCTTATTCTTATTGGCATCTCTGATTCCAGGGGCGAGCTCGGAAAGGCAGGGACCTCTGCAGACCTTTGGGTTGCTGGGTTTGGTGCATTTGTCATCTGGTTTGTGTTAATCTCCGCTGCCGTCACCGCAGCGGAGATGGAGACAAATGTAACACGCTGAAGCTGGAAAGGCAAGCCGTTTGAATCGTCATGCCCTGGGCAGGGGCATGGGGGTGGTGCCGGGGCAGAGCCGGGGTGCTCTTTAACAAAGCACCCACGTGGTTGGGGACTGAAATCGACAAGTCACAACCGATTGCAATCGGTGATGCTTCGGGCTCGAATGAGCAGCTCCCCAGGAAACAAAAGTTGGCCGCTAAATGCCGCAGAAAGCGTTGTCAAATGATCGATGTTCGCCCAAAACGGCAGTACAGTTTTTGCCCAGGTGTATCGCAAGCGAATTTATTGCCCTGGGGTGGGCTCAGTAAACAGCGAGTAAGGCAGCTAAACGCCTTCCACTTGGAATAAAAAAGAGAGCGCTTTAATTTTTATTTATGATGTAACGAAATTACGGTTTTGACTGGTCTGGGAAGTTTGAAACGGACAATCTGGGCTGTAAAAAGATATTTAGATCAGGATGAAAGCTTTTATATATATATTAAATATATTTAATTATATATTAAAATCGTGGCAAGTTAAAGCGCTCCACACAGCAAATCTCTAAAGATAGCTCAGGAATCGCTGTCTGGACTTAGCTGGTATCTAGCAAATGCAATTTTCCCTAACGAAGACAGATCTGCTGGAGGGTGAGTGTCAAATGAAAACTGTCAAATGAAAGAAGCTTAATCGCCTGGTTTTATTCTGACATACAGATACAAAACTGTACAACCCTTGTATTCTGAGGGGGCCAAGTCTCCTTAGGGAAGCCTCAAATGTACACATTAGCTCCTGTTAAATAGTAATCAGGATGTGTATCTAGTATTACTTATTACTGGACAAGATAGTGCCATTGATTTCCCATTTATATTGTCGTGAGTTCTGCTTGGGAAAAAAGACACAATCTGGTATATTTATATGTATAAAATATAACTATATTAATATAATCTTGAATATTATTTAACATGAACTAAAATACGCATTTTAGGCTTCCGTAGATATAGGACCAGAAGGCACTTGAATACGCATAAATAGACATCCCTGGTTTTGGGTCTGTTTGGGTAAAGTCATTGGGAGGTTTGGCTTAAATATAAATGTCATCGTTCTGTTCTTAATTCTTAATTATTATTATTATTATTATTGAAATACGTATGTCAATAGGCCATGCCGCGCAATCAGCTTTTAAACGGAAATCAGGATTTTCTACTTAAAACCCGATGGCTCAACCTTTTGAAACGCTCAACGAGCGGATTTAAATGGACAAGCCGTCCCCGTATCACGCGCAACAAAGACCCCTTAAGCCTCCGATCTGATATTTATCGAGGAAACTTTTCTGCGGCTCAGCCGGGCTGTGAGCGCAAACCGCTTAATGCTGCGAAAAGTCTGCACAGTATCTGGGAGTTTCAGAGCAAAACGAAACCAGATGAGCGCTTCAAAGGGCTCTCCTTATCTGCCTCTCGCAGGAATTTTAAATCTGTTTTTAAAATGACGATAAGAAAAAAAATACGGTATCAGAGAACGCACCAAAATGGGTTGGTTTCCCTCTTTGGAGAAAAGATCCAGGGGTTCTCCTCCTCTCCAATGGTGAATCAAAACAATACTCAGATTTTCTGTCCGCTACCGGGGCACTGGTTTCGAAATCAGTCGTCCTCAGTTTAAGAGAAGATATAAAAGTGCAAATACTTTACACAATTAACCTCGTTGCTAGGACCATATTCACTACCCCAGCAAGTGGCTGCTGCGTGAGGCGAGGTTCAGAACTTGCAACATTTGAGGATCAGATTTCGGGGGGGAGCTCTTAGGGGTTCACTGCCATCTCCTTCTTTTTCTCCCCCTTCCTTTTAATTTTGTTTTCTTCACATCTAGGTCCTTTAATTATACCCAGTAAACGTTCAAGTGTGGCATGGAACAGGAGTTTGGGTTTCAATCTGATTTACAAGGGATACACACACACACAATTCAAGGTTTCAGAGTAGCAGCCGTGTTAGTCTGTATTCGCAAAAAGAAAAGAAGGACTTGTGGCACCTTAGAGACTAACCAATTTATTTGAGCATAAGCTTTCCTGAGCTACAGCTCACTTCATCGGATGCATACCGTGGAAAATACACCATTCAAGTTATCGCCTTTTTTCTAGCTAGTAGATATGAGTTAAATTGTCCTGACAGATTTCAAAATGTTTAACTTGGGGAGGGGGGGACACGGGGACACACACTTTAAATCCTTGAGAATCTGCTAAATGGGCATCGAATTACAGATTGTGGCTTTCGCTCCAGGCTTTTTATGGGGATTGCAGTGCCTGCTGGTTTCACAGCCAGTGTCCCACCCTCGGGAGGGGAGGCTGCTGGGGGCTCCCCCGGGGCTCTGCAGCACCCGGGAAGCCCGGTAGATTGCTAAAGGCGTTCTCAAAAAACCCACCCTCGCGCAAGGACTCCGCGGTCGCGGAAGGGCCCTTCGCGGTCGCAGGAAAGGAGCCGCGTGGAAGGACGATGCAAACCCTCCTTCGAAAGCAGGCGGCTCCATCCGCCCCGTGCCCAGCCGGGGTGGCCATTGCGGCAGCGAGGGGTCGTTTGCCTGCCCCATGTCCCTGGCAGGCCCTTGCTGGAGCTAACCCCCGCTGCCTCTGTCATCCAGGATCTCCCTCCCGCCCTAGCCCTGCCTCAGTTTGCCTTTGCTTTCTCTCTTCCAGATGACTCCCCGGCAGAGGCCGGCCAGACGTTCCTCTTCGATGTCTCCAGCCTGCCGGAGACGGACGAGGTGGTGGGCGCTGAGCTCCGGATCCTCCGGAAGCCCCCCGCGAACCGGAGTTTAGCCCTGTCCAGACAGGGAGCCCTCCACCACCTGCTGCTCTCCGCCTGCCCCAGCGCAGACCGGCCGCCCCGGCTGTGGGACTCCCGGGCTGCGGACATTCTGGACTCAGGCTCGCCCCGCTGGGAGGTGTTTGACGTGTGGGAAGCCATGAGGGACGGGAGAGAGAAACCCGGCTCGGGCCAGCGGCTCTGCTTCATGCTGAGGATCGTGTCGGATCAGTCCGGGAGGCCTCTGCCCCCGGGGCAGCTGGGCTTCGGCAAACCCCAGCCCCAGCCCCACGAGAGAGCCCTCCTGGTGGCGTTTTCGCACAGCAAGAGGAAGGAGAATCTCTTCAAGGAGATCAGGGATCAGGTGAAAGCCCTGGGCAGCCCCCCGTTCTTGGAGCCCCCAGATCCTGGCCAGGAAACGCCCACTAAACCCAGGAGGAGGCGCAGGACCACAATCGCCGCCCGGGCTGGGGGAAAAGGGCAGGGCAAGAAGGCAAAGACACGGTGCAGCAGGAAGGCCCTGCATGTTAATTTCAAGGAGCTGGGCTGGGATGACTGGATAATCGCCCCTCTGGATTACGAGGCGTACCACTGCGAGGGGATCTGCGATTTCCCCTTGAGGTCCCACCTGGAGCCTACCAACCACGCCATCATCCAAACGCTGATGAACTCCATGGACCCCGAGTCCACTCCTCCCAGCTGCTGCGTGCCTTCCAAACTCAGCCCCATCAGCATCCTCTACATAGACTCCGGAAACAACGTGGTTTACAAACAATACGAGGACATGGTGGTCGAAACGTGTGGCTGCAGGTAGCAATTTCTGCAGCCCCGTTACCCCAGCAGCCAGCCCTATATATATAGATATATATATATATATGGTGTCTAAGCAGCCTGGGTCTGCTACTTAACACTCTGCATACAGTATCCAACGTGCATGGAAAAGATGGGACATTGGAAGCAGGATCATTGCCTGGGTGCTGCTGGCTGTCCCCAGAGACAGTATATGTGCATCCCAACTTGATCCTAAATATTGTGCTGAAACATCACACAAATGGGCACTTTAAAAGGGGAAAAAAATCCGTGACTGTTTTTCCTGGAATTACAATCAAGCTCTAATATACTTACCCAAACATTTGCTGTCCCGCCCAGTCTAGAAGGTCAGCTGAGGAGAATCCGTTGTGGTAATAATACAGGGTTTCTTTCTTTCTTTCCTTTCTTTCTTGTTCAAACTGCCCCAGCGTCTGTTCAGGTTGCTTGCCGACATTAGGTTTTGACACTTCTCTGTTGACACAAACGACAGTGTTTGCCCCCCCTTCCACCCAGATTATACCAACATCTAGGGACAGCCCCCCTCCCCCAGGATTCGCTTTGATTAGTCAGTTTGAATTTAAACTCCATTCTTCAAGATTTTGTAACGTGGCTGTACAAAATTACCTTGGGGAAAAGGAGCGTCAGTTTTTACCCTCGAAGCATTTTTCTATATACTCTGTTATGAGGTTTAGATCATTTTAACCCCTGCAGGGCACTGTATGCACACCAATGTACAATGTCTGTTGAACAAGTGATAATATGGAGTCATTCCATGGAAGTGGATGGAGTTCCTCCAGATTTTCACCCATTTAAACGAGAGCAGATTTTAGTCCCAAATTTCTGTCATATGGTGCTATAGAATGGAGAAAGGCTAGTAGTACTTTGCTCTCACTCCAGTGTACAATAGGAGTAATTTAATGGAGTTAAACTGGTGTAAAGTTGATGTAAGTGATAGGTGAATCATGCCCATACATCTTACTGACCTATTCAAACAATGGTGCAGGTGAGGTGGAACTGACACAAGTGTTATGAACATAAGAGAAATAGACATTGACTGGCCTGAGATGCTTTCTATAATCTCTTAAAATTGCAACAATTTCCAAACTATGTAACTTTGCAAATGATTTGTCCGCAATGGGACAAAACTTACCCAGTCTCTTCAGTTGAAATGGGGCTACTCACATCAGTAAGCACCTTTTTGCCATTATAACATTCATTCTCAATTATGTGCTGAACAGTGGACACATAATCAGAAGCAAAAATGATAAATTGTTGAGGAGCCCCTGAAGAATTTTAACTATTGAGAACCTGCTTGTTGGGTTAAGGGGATAGAAACTAGACTTCAGGCCTCATCCTGCTGCCCTTTTGCAGGCAAAACTCCCATTAAGCTTCAATCACATCTTGAATTTATAGGGCACTGGTGGGGCTAAGGATACATTCCCAGGGTTTGATTCTGGTTTTACATTAGTGTAAATTACACTTGTTGAAAAAATTGGAGAGGATTCAGAAAAAAGCTACAAGAATGATTCAAGGTTTGGAAAGCCTCCCTTAAGTCTCTCACTGTAAGAGCTCAATCTATTTAGTTCATTCAAGAGAAAGTTAAGAAGTAACTTCATCATGGGTTACAAGTACCTACAAGGGGAAGAGATTTCCCAAAGGAGAAGGCTCTTTAAACTAGCAGAAAAAGGCATAATGAGATCCAATGTTTGGAAGCTGAAGCTAGACAAATGCAGAATGCAGACTAGAAAGAAGGTGCACATTTTTAACAGTGAAGGTAATTAACCACTGGAACAATTTACCTAGTGAAGTGATGGTTTCTACATAGATTGAAGTATTTAAATCAAGACTGAGTATCTTTCTAAAAATCTGCTATAACACAGGAGGTATGGGCTAGATGGAGACATTAGTGCATGATGTTCTCTGGTCTGTTACACAGGAATTCTGACTAGATTGGTTCTTAACATATATCAATAATGGTTCTTAACATATATGAATCTATGAAACTTTAATGAGTTGCTTCTGATTGACACCAACATGAGTGCACAATCAGGGCCAAAGACTTAAAATACCTGTTTTTAATTTTTTTTGACAGAGTTAAAACAAATGAATGGCTCCTGGAGTTCCTCAGAGAAAATCCAACCATTTAATTAGACTTTTAGTTTTTCTAGCCAGTGCCTTTATAATGATTTATAAACAGTTTGAGTCCCATTTTGGCATACTCACACAGGGGCCAAAAAGCACTTGAATGAAACATTCACTAATATTTACACTCTGACCATAAAAGGTGAACAGTTTGCTTGTGGCTACATATAGGTTTGTAGGAGACTAAACTACAACCTAATCCCCCCCACCCCACCTCTTTATATATAGTTAAATAGAAGTGCTTTGTACTACTCCAAAGTAATGTAAGCAATCCAGGACCTGAATAGCACTTATGCTCTTAAATCTGAGAAACTCATGCCTCAGTGAAAGGGCAGAAATGGACACCATGGACCTGACATTGGCCTCTGTTACATCTATGCAAAAGAGGGCAGCAGTTGGCCACAAATTCTGGATTTCTTAGCTCTGTTGGCTGAGATTAGAATCTTGTTTGCACATCTTTGTGGCAATTTAATAGGTCTTTGAGAAAATACGATATATTTTCTAGTACTAGCTAAAATATTGCCAAATGAATACCAATGCCTGGTAGCTACAGTCATTTGCTTTTGTAGGAGTTAAATCAATTTTGTAACTATATATGGGTCTAAGTGGCAAAGTTTGGGTCTAGATCTGAAGCCAAACTTTTCCAAAGATCAGGAGTGTTTGGACCTGATTTGATTTGTGCTATTGTAGAGAGAGGGAGTAACCTCAAAGAACTAGGTTGGGATCCAAACTATTTCAAAGTTCAGAAGAGTTTGGATCTACAAGGTTGGTTTGGGTTCAACTCTAATTATAACAAATACCCTGAGAAGATAATACAGTTACAGAGAATAAACTAGGCAATATTAATAATGACAAAACAGACTCTGGGCTAGATCCTCAGCTGGTATAAGTTTGCATAGGTCTGTCATTATATCACCTGGGGATCTGGTCCTTTAAGTCTGCAAAGCTAAGATTCAGTGGGGCAAATTCTGCTCCATGTAAATTTAGTTTAACTCCATTGACTTCAATGGAGCTACTCTGGATTTACACCAGCATAACAAAGGACAGTTTGGCTCCATATATCAGAATGAATGTAAACAAGTGCTAAATATGGCATATTCTTACATTGGGATTACTTCAAGACACAGAGGTTAACAGTGTAAAGGAAGACTTGACTCCTTGCCAGTGGTGTGTGGTGTGTGTTTTCTATTTTGGATTTCATGATTTTTTCAGCTGGACCTGACTCTCAGTGGTTTGAGGCTTGTAAATAACGCTAGCCAGGTGAAATGCATTTCATGAGGGTAAGCCTTAGCAAGTGCTTCAGTAAAGGTCAGCTGGAGAGTTCACAGGTTTGTTTCAAGTTTCAGTGTTATTAACGATAAAAGTTAGAAGAAGTTATTAAAAACAAGGAGGCTGACATGAACTTCTCTGAAGCAATTTGTCCTGGAAATATCATGTAATTTACAATGTTGCTGAGACTTTTAAGTGCCTAATTTTTCAAACACTACTGGCTGCTTGATAATTTTCTCACTGCTCAAACACTCTCCCCCCCCACCCCACCCCAGTTCTCTATTTTCCAAAAATATTAGTAGTGGCAGTTCATAGCTGGTTCAAACCTAGCTGAGCTCTATATACAGGAAGTCATTGCCAGCTGATGGCTACCTTGTCAAAGAAGTTGGTAGCCTCTAGCCAATTTCTAAACAGACAAGGGTCTGTATTGCCAAAGGCCACTGCCACAAGTGACATTAATTGACATTTCCTGTTGGCAAAGAAAGAATAGGCCCAGGAAACTGAACTCACTTCTCAATACTACAGATGGTACCTCCAGACAAGGTTAGACACTATGGCGACAAGTGTAGAAAAACCTAAGGATATGGATACACTGCACACTAAGGCTGGGTCTGTGGGACTTGGTCTTGAGGACTTAGTATTCCCAAGCCCATGCTTGAGCATCCACACTGCATTATAAACCTGGGTTTACAATTGCTGGACTTAGGTCTCACAGCCATGCTAGCACGTCCATACTGCACAACTCAGACCCTCTGACTCGGGTCTGTGGCTTTTCTTGTGCCCACACTGCAAAATGGTAGGACTTGGACTTGAGTCACAGTGGGACTTGGCCTCTGCTGACCTGAGCTGGACTGATTTGTGTATGAACAGAAGGAGGGCTTGGGCTCAAACCCGAGTCAAAGCCCAGGCTTGCTGTGCAGCGTAGACGTACCCTAAAATAGACTGAAATGCATTGGCAGGACAGTGTAGTGAAAACCTGCATTGCTTTGCCCGTAGTGAATACTTTGCTGAGCCTGTGGATAAACTGTAGAATTTAGGCTCTTGAGTTCTGCCTGGTATCTTTCATGATTGCTACATTTAAAAAAATGGGCCAAGTTTAAGGCACAGTGAGAGTCTGTGATGACACCCGTTGTTTGTTTATATTAGAACCAGTCACCAATCTGCTGCCTGTGGCTGCCTCTCTGTTAGGTAGGGGCGTTAGGGTTTTAGACAGAGAAAACTACAGCTGCCCACCCTTCAGAAAAGCAGCTTTTCTGCCCTCTCGGAGAATTTCACCAGAATAGCAATATCTGGGCGAGAAAAAGTGGGGAACAAAAACACATTTATCTTTTCATTTTAAAATGTTGCTGCTCTGGAAGAATCCAATTCCCCTTGGCTTTCTGCAGCGGCAGAAGAGCTGTCAGTGTGTTTTGGCCACAAGAAATTTGTTGTTGTGTTCCTCACTGAAGGCCAGGACTTGATCTGTTCATTAGAACAAGATCTGCAAAAATGCTCATGTTCTAAGCATGGAGCAAGCAAAGAGAATTAATCTGTTTGTTCAACGGGCCTAGAGGTGGTTCTCTGTTGTACCGGAGTAAATCCCAAGTGACTTCACTGCAGGTAATGGCATTACTCTGCATTGGCACCCAGCTGTTTTGAACAGGGTAATTATTTCTGTTCTCAACAGGAATATCTCTTATTGCAACACAGAGGTGTAAAGAGAGAGTGAAATACGTATTTGTGCAAATTACAGTAAGAGCTGCAAGTACATGAGGCCACAGCTTCTTGTGATTGTTCTTCATATGCCTGCCCTATAGATGCAGGATTTAAACACCAAGGGTGAAATCCTGGCTCTATTGAAGTCAATTGCAAAACTCTCACTGACTTTGAGGGGACCAGGATTTTACCTTTGGGGACTAATATTGCTTTCACTCACATGAGTATAAGCCAGGATGAACTTCATTGCAGTTAATCAGCAAAAGATGGGTGTAAGTGAGATAGAAATGTATCTATCTGGGGTCAAATGTATCCCAGGTGTAAGTCCATAAAGAAGGCATGGAAGGCAGAAACAGGATAAACTGGAGCTGTGTGTATAAATGCACTACTGTCTTCTAGTGGAGGGAGCATTGCTCAACATTATTCCTGTAGATGCAGATTTTGGAGCCAAAGGTCATGAGTTCTCTTCCCTTAGTTCACCTGTTTGCAACCTGTTGCCAACCGTCTCTCTGTGTAGAGTTTTACAACATCACTCCAAAGCAGCTGCAAAATACTGGAAGGAGCCAGGGAAAATCTGCTGATCGCCTCTGGAAAATAGGGACCTAAAATCCTTTTATCCCCAGAGCCCTAATAATCCTTCCCTGGCAATATTTGAAGATAAAATGACATGCCCATGCTGATCCTGCAGTCCCGCGCTCTCCATCACTCTAAAGGGGTGGGTGAAATTCCCCTGGTGCAGAGAGACTGCACAAGGCCTCTGTGTTACTTATGTCCCACCCAAGTCCTGAGGTTTCAATTTCCTCAGGCCTTTAGTGGGACATAAATACCGTACGGCCTGGCTTTCACTCAGTGTTTATAGATACAACAGCTAATGACATACATCAAGGCAAGCTGTGTGCTAGGAAGAATCACTATCTGTGGTATGATGTGGTCCTTATCACTGTAGTATCTGAGCACCTCACAGTCGTTAATGTATTTATTCTCCCAATACGCCTGCCTGGTAGGGCAGTGATATTATCCCCATTGTACAGGTGGAGAACTGGTGCACAGAAAGAGACTACTTGCCTTGCCCATGGTCCCGGAGGAAGTCTGTGGCAGAGCCAGGAATTGAAACCATGTCTCCCAAGTCTGAGGCCAATGCGCTAACCACTCTCATTTTCCTTTTAATCAAAGCCACAACAATAACATTTGAAGGAATAAAAACAGTCAACTAAGAATGTCTTTTTGATCAGATACTTCTTGCCTGGGCTAACTTTTTGGGCACGTCTAAGCATTATAAATAGGATAGTGGAGTATGAACATGAACAAATGTGAATTCAGTAGGGTTAGAGTGATTTCAATGGATAATTACAGGTTCTCAATCTGCAGTGTTTATACAACCTTTCCAATAAAAAAGCCACAGTTTCCATGCAGAGAATATTCTACAGCAGGATTTATTTGACCTTCAGCACTGTTTTTATCTGCAGGATATAATTACAGCTAAGCTAGAAATATTAAGCATTTGAAAAGAACTGTGTATTTACAATTTGTTGGCTCCGTTCTCCCCTCCATGGGATATAATTCACAAAGGAAGAGGAAACTTGCAAATTGTTACCATTTGATTTGGAGGCACTAATGCTTGAATTCAGGGAAGCCTCTGCATTCAGGAAAATGCTAATTCATGTGCCTAACTTTAAGCACATTGAAGCCAACGGAACTTAAGCATGCGCTTAAGCACGTTCCTGAATGGGGTCCTAAAACCTCATGAGTATCGTTGTGTACACAGGCACAAGTGTTCTATGGAATGGCAGGGTAGGAATAGTTGAAGGCAAAATGGGTTTGTGCCAAAGTTAACTTGCTAATCATTATGATGTCTAAGCTGATTACTGGCAAAAATCACTTTTTCCAGAACATTTAAACCTTTTTTCTTCCTCTCACAGATTTTTTTTTTAAATGTTCTTAAAGAAACAAGACTATCATAAAAACTTTTTACGTGAAATAGAAAAGACAAGCATAGAAGGAAAAAGTGTAATCACTGACACAGACAAAGATTTAGTGGAAAAATCTATAGTAACGGATTATCTTACAGCAGTTTTACACTGTTAGAGCTGTATGGACTTCAGCGAAATTATTACTAGTTGACAGTGGGGTAGGTGGATCAGATTCAGGCCCAAAATGTATTCTTTGGCTAGATCTATGATGCCTGGAATTCTCTCAATGACTTGAACCAGAACTGGATAGATGCACCGTCATAACAAACCACAGAGGCTCTGACTACACTACAGAGCTTGCAGCCGACGGGAGAGAGCTCTCCTGTCGACCTAGTTACTCCAGCCCCTGTGAGCGTCAGGAGCTACGTCCACACTGGTGCTTAGGTCAGTGTAACTTACATCGCCCAAGGGGGTGGCTTATTCACACCCCTGAGTGACATAAGTTATCCTGACATAAGTGGTAGTGTGTACACAGTCTAAGCTCCTCAAAGCCTGTCTAATACTGAAATGTGACATTGAGACAAAAATACTGTGGATATTTGCACACTATCAGCTTGATTATGTCATTCTCTCTCTCTCCCTACAGTGTTACTAAAAAGATAATTGGATACTCTGTAATGTTCATATTTTGCTGTATTCTTCACTTTCACTTTCCCTTTCCAAAGCAAACCAATCATCTTTCCATTTACAGCTTTAGGCCCCAAGCCTGCAAGCTCTTGGGCACATGCTTAAGTTTTGTACCTGAGTGGTTCCACTGAGATCCTCATGCATAAAGTTTGGCACATGCATAAGTATTTGCAGAACTGACGCCTTACAGGAAATCAGAGATAAGGGGGTCTGATTCACCATTCTCTTGCTCCAGTTGCTTGCCATTTCATGGAGTTACAATTGGACTAACATAGTGGTGAATCAGTCCTGAGAACTGATGTGATGAATTAGGGGTTGCTTCTGCCAGCTGAAGCTAATGGGAGTTTTACCACTCAGTTCAATAGAAGCAGGATCGGTTTCACACTTTCACGTGTAATATTGAAAGAGGAGAGGCATCTACCTTTCATTTAAAATCAGAATACAGAACTCCACTTCTAATATGCCTCTCTGACACAGGCATCATAAATGCTAATCGCTGTGGCATTAATGAAGGGTCTGTACCTACTTTGGAGCGAGTCCATCTGGAAACATGGTGGTTTCCTGTTGTCCTTGTAGCTAGCACTGTAATAACAGTGGCTATTCTTTTATTTCCATAGGGGCAATGTGGCTGTGTTGAGGAGAAAAAAAGTCTGAGCAAAGGAGAAAACAATGACCATCTGAATACTGTACTTTTCAAACCTCCCTGTTCTTCAAAACAGGGTTGGTGTTCCCCAGCTCCCACTAGCTACACAGGGGTCCAATCTGAAAGCCCATGGAAGGACTCCATTTGACTTCCATTGGGTTTGACTCAGACCCCCAAAGGCCAAATATACCAAATTACCCATTATCCCCATGACATTTGTATAACTGAGGTTGGAATGGGTTTAATTTTTTGCTTTGCAATAGCACCTCGAGTTGTAATAATGGCTGAGCGCTCCCAAAGCTTGCCTTTGTAAAATGCCAAGTTCTGCCTTTCCAGTCTGCCAGCGTGACTGTACAGATCTCTCTTTAATCCCCAGTACTGAAAAAGTGACCATTCAACCCTTTGGGCCAAACGCTTTGCTTGTGTAAATCAGCATAGCTCTATTGAAGTCAAAGGAACCACTCTGGCTACAGCAGCTGAGGATCTGGCCCCAGTGATTTACCTGAAGAGGAAACAGCTGCCAAGGGCCCCAACCTGCAGAGCATGTCATCATATTACTAGCGAATGATCAAGTAAACTATGAAAAAATACATGGTGGGAGGGGAAAAAACAAATATTCCGCTGATGGGATGTTACTGACCGTTCAGAGCCAATGAAATGGGGCAGGAAGAATTTTTTTCGGCTTCCCTCTCTTCAAATAAATCACTGATAAAAACCGAGGATATTACAAAAGGATTGACATGTTACATGTTATACTGTAGCCTAAGCAGTTTTATGTTTTCTATGACAAATAATCTGAATTCAATCTCTTTTATCCATAATATGGTGCATTACTAAGCACAAGTCAATGCACATTATGCAAAGCTATCTATGTCCTATGCCAGTCTGCCTGTTCGGGACCTTAAAAAAAATTAAGAGTCAGATCTTCCACTGGTGTAAATCACCAGTTGAGGATCTAGCTCTACATCTCTAAAGGTATTTTTACAGCCTAATACTTAAAGACTATTCACAGGTACTAGGGTTGATTTGCTCCTTACCTGCAGTGATTTTACACCAGTATAAATTTACTTACTTTATTGGAGACAGGCCTGACTCAGACTGGTGCAAAGGAGATCAGAATCAAGCTCACAAGTATACTGAAACTATGACCAGATGGAACAGGGTAGAAATTTGGGAATTAAAAATAGTATTGCAAATCTAGATGGCCTTTAAATAGTTTGGTTTTGAATGGTGTAAACCAAACCTTGATCTCAGTAATGGCCCAAAGTCATGAACGGCATTTTATTCTCAACATCTTGGCTTTGCTCCTTGTCTTTCTTCATCATTACTTTCTAGTATCTTTTTATATTTTGGGGGCCTGATTTTTCAAGGCGTGGAAGGCTTCTCATAACCAAAGAGAGAGGGTGGGTTAGAACTCACAGAGCATGCTAAACAGGAACACTATGACCCTGAGCAGCAAGGCACTTAAGCACATGCTTAACTTTGAAAAAATCTGACATCAGTGGGATTTAAACGTGTTCTGAAAATTAATCATTTGCTTAACTGCTTTGCTGAATAGGGATGCTCTGCTGAACTGATTCTGATCTGACATCAGTTGTACCGTGGTGTACCTCCATTAACCTCAGCAGGGTTACACTGATTTATACCAATGTAAGAATGATCCGACTCAGATCATGGGTTAAAATCCTGGCCCTACTGGGAGTTTTGACATTAACTTCAAGAAAGCTCATATGCCCTATACGGTTGGAAAGTCAGGTGGGATTCTCCAATGCATCATTCATTTTCTCTCTCTTAACTTAAAAAGAATAAAGGTCAACATTTCTAAGCATACACTTAGGGCTGGTTTATTCACAAGCCTTCCCCCATTTAACTAAATCTGTTTCGTAAAACCAATTTAGCTATTTTTGGTGTGGGTCTGTGTGTGGACACTCTTATTTTGAAATAAAAGTGGCTGAAGTCTGTTTGTTACCAACTTCAGCTGAAAATGTTGGGGCAAATTTCATGCTGTTACCTCTTTGAAATTCTGGACTTTTTCCCTTAGCAAGAATTTGATGCATTTTTCTTTGCAGAAAACACCCCTCCACCTGCTCCATATTTCTAATGACCCCAAGAGAAATGTTCACAAAACGTGTTCACCCAAGCCTGTTCCATTACTGACTTTACTATCATTGCAATTGCATTCTTTCAAGTACGAACACAATATTTGCAGCTCCAACAACAAAATAAGACTCTGTCTTGATCAGCCATAGTTTTATTTATTTGTTTTTTTTTTCTCTGAATAAAGAAGGCCTAAAAAACAACCTGGGAGGTCCTTGTTCCAGTATGTACTCATGTATGAAAAAAATACTTTCTTACATATCCCTGTACATGCCTACAAAACTATACATTAATTTTGCTCACCTTTTCCAGGTCTATGTGACATGTTTCTACCGAAGATAGTTCTGTAACTGATGGTGTAAATGCATTGTGTGTATGTATTCTAAAGTTTAAATAGAATTGTACATATTGAATTGTAAATGAACTGTAAACAGCAATCTATATTTTCTTGAATATATTTTATAGCAGTATATATTTGTTAAATAAGCATTCTTGTATACTCCTCATTAACCTTTTTAATATTTTGTACAGCTAAGTTTATTAAATATTTTATGGATATGTTTTTCTGAAAATTTTTCGTCCTTCTGAGGATTTTTGCGTGTTGAAAAATGGAATATGTTTGGTTACGAACATCCTTCACTGGTCTAGTCATATCGCTAAAGCGTCTGCACTTCCTGGTTTATTTAGGATATTAAAAGAAAAAACAAATGCAGTGTAAAATTAACTACTTTTTCCTTTCTAATCCAAACTCTGTTCTGTATAAATCTGCAGAGTATGTGTCACATCCCTGCTGTCTGGTCTGCGACTAATAAGGGCCCACCTACTTTGGCTACTAGACAAGCAACTCCCAGAATCAATGGGAGCTTTTCCACTGACTTTAGTGGGAAGTGGCTCAGGGTCTCAAGGGATTACTCCTTTAGTTCAAACAGTAGATGGTTGTGCTGTGGTGCTGACTGTCACCTGTTCAACTCTGATGACCCATGTGAGGGTTCATCTTGTGTGCTCTGGGGGGTGTAGTTACACCCCATCTCTTATTCAGGGCAGATTGGAGAGCTCACGCTAGCCAGCTATGAGAAAGGGTGGCAAAAAAGGAGTTAACGGCCCAACTCCATTGTCTTTCAATGGGAGTTGGGCATCTAATGCTCTGAGGCACTTTGGAAAATCCCACCCTTGAACTGGACTCTACGCACCTGGATACTCCTCCCACTTACAGGAGTTTTCCACCAAAGTAACTCTTGTGATTTCCTTGCGGTTACTGTTGATTTACACAAGTGTCAGTGAAAATAAGGCCCTGAGAGTAAAAATGAGTTTTTCCCTGTCACCCATTACCAACCTTAGGCCAAGTCATGCTCTCACTGAAGGCTTGATCCTGCAAGGTGCCAATCACATTGACTCCTATGGAGCAAATGACCAAGTACGTCATTTAATTTAAGCATGAATAGTCCCCCTGGTATGAAGTTATGTGCCTAGATCTATTAGGCCCAGGATGACTATCACTTCACAGAAAGAAAAGGAGTACTTGTGGCATCTTAGAGACTAACCAATTTATTTGAGCATAAGCTTTCGTGAGCTACAGCTCACTTCATCGGATGCATACTGTGGAAAGTGTAGAAGATCTTTTTATATACACCCAAAGCATGAAAAATACCTCCCCCCACCCCACTCTCCTGCTGGTAATAGCTTATGTAAAGTGATCACTCTCCTTACAATGTGTATGATAATCAAGTTGGGCCATTTCCAGCACAAATTCAGGGTTTAACAAGAACGTCTGGGGGTGGTGGGGTAGGAAAAAACAAGGGGAAATAGGCTACCTTGCATAATGACTTAATAAAGGATCTACAACCTATCCTGAAGGATGACCCAACACTCTCACAAATCTTGGGAGACAGGCCAGTCCTTGCCTACAGACAGCCCACCAACCTGAAGCAAATACTCACCAGCAACCACATACCACACAACGGAACCACTAACCCAGGAACCTATCCTTGCAACAAAGCCCGTTGCCAACTGTGCCCACATATCTATTCAGGGGACACCATCACAGGGCCTAATAACACCAGCCACACTATCAGAGGCTCGTTCACCTGCACATCCACCAATGTGAAATATGCCATCATGTGCCAGCAATGCCCCTCTGCCATGTACATTGGTCAAACTGGACAGTCTCTACGTAAAAGAATAAATGGACACAAATCAGATGTCAAGAATTATAACCTTCATAAACCAGTCAGAGAACACTTCAATCTCTCTGGTCACATGATTACAGACATGAAAGTTGCGATATTACAACAAAAAAACTTCAAATCCAGACTCCAGCGAGAAACTGTTGAATTGGAATTCATTTGCAAATTTGATACAATTAATTTAGGCTTGAATAGAGACTGGGAGTGGCTAAGTCATTATGCAAGGTAGCCTATTTCCCCTTGTTTCCCCCCCCCCCCAGACGTTCTTGTTAAACCCTGGATTTGTGCTGGAAATGGCCCACCTTGATTATCATACACATTGCAAGGAGAAAAGGAGTACTTGTGGCACCTTAGAGACTAATCAATTTATTTGAGCATAAGCTTTCGTGAGCTACAGCTCACTTCATCGAAAGCTTATGCTCAAATAAATTGGTTAGTCTCTAAGGTGCCACAAGTACTTCTTTTCTTTTTGCGAATACAGACTAACACGGCTGTTACTCTGAAACCTGTCATTGTAAGGAGAGTGGTCACTTTAGATAAGCTATTACCAGCAGGAGAGTGGGTTTGTGTGTGTGTGTGGGGAGGGGGAGGGGGGTGAGAAAACCTGGATTTGTGCTGGAAATGGCCCAACTTGATTATCATACACATTATAAGGAGAGTGATCACTTTAGATAAGCTATTACCAGCAGGAGAGTGGGGTGGGAGGAGGTATTTTTTCATGCTTTGTGTGTATATAGAAAGATCTTCTACACTTTCCATAGTATGCTTCCGATGAAGTGGGCTGTAGCTCACGAAAGCTTATGCTCAAATAAATTGGTTAGTCTCTAAGGTGCCACAAGTCCTCCTTTTCTTTTTGCGAATACAGACTAACACGGCTGCTACTCTGAAACCTATCACTTCACAGTATCAAACCTTAACACCTGTTAAAGTAGGAAAGGGGAAAGAAAGAAATGTTTTTACGGCTGATTGACAAAAGCAACTCTCTGAGACTGCTCAGAGTCTAGTAATGTTAGTAGCTGTCCCAAAGGAGGGGGCAGAGTGCAGGTGACACAGTAAAAAGTGACTGACAACTGCATCCATCACATAGCTCTGCAATTTATTTTTCACACATACAATGCCAATGATATCCAGGTGACAAATATGCATGATTTAAATATCTGATCAAAACAAACTGAATTTGAAAATGTTGATGAAATTTTGAATTCAAAATTTGGAGGAAAAAAAGGAAACATTTTGGAAAAAAAAATAATGAATTGCTTTGGGATTTTTTTGACCAGCTCTAGTGATAGTTGGTAGACATTAGATCACATGGTATTTAGGCAGCAAATTTTGTATTAAGTAATTTGTATAACTAAGCATCCTTTGGTTTTTGGTCTTCCTTCATTATTTCTTCTTTCTTCATTTTTATTTTTTGAAAAGTCAGCCTCCTTTTATACATAATAAAAAAGCTATTTTGGTAAAGCTCTTTAAAAAATCCTTTTTAGGTTAACTTTTAATGTCAAGGGATGCATGAATTAGGAAAGGTTTTTGTAGGATTTCTTTCCGTTTATGGGGACTACATTCATTAAGGGATTGTCCAATATCTATGGGAGAATCTTTGCTGCATGTGTTTTCACTGGGACATTTGTATTTGGTGAAACAGTCACATAAACACAATTGCCAGAAAAATCAAGGTGTAGAGAATGAATTGTTCTAACCTGTGTTCATAAGATGACCACCAGCTAAGTGATTTACACAAGATGAAAGAGTGGTGTATGACTAAGAATGCCCCCTGTTAGAACTCTACCATCTACAATATTGTAAGCGTGTTTATCTGGAGAAGGCACATTTGGGAGCATGGAAAAATCCTGAAAGGCATCAGATACGTGTTTCATTCACAACAGACCAACATCACTTTTCAAAGCCAGAGAGAAACATATGCAGATCAGACACTAGAAGTTTGCCTGAAGTATTTAACTCTTACAATGCTGGCATTTTCCAGACTGCAGCTAATTTTAATGGGCTTTGGATCAGGCTCTTATACCCATCTAGAGACTTACCTGGAGTGTTTCCTGTCAGACCCCATGCAGCTCTATATATTTTAGTAAACTCCAAGAGATATTTGGGGAGATGATTTGGGAGTGCTTTTGTACAAAGCACAGCATAGGAGGTACGGCTCAGTCTATGTTCACTAGTTAAATATTACCTGGGCATTGTTTCATTTATGCAAGTACTTCAATTTTCTCTCCCACAAAGTGGAAATTTCCAAAGGAATGTCGCTGTGTTTGGCTCTGTCCTGTTTTGGAAATTGCCTGGTGCAAGCCCATAGGGTTATGATAACAGAAGGAAACCCCCATCTGGTGAGCCACATCACTTGTTTTCCTTTTCTCTTAAAATCTTCACTCATGTCTGCTGTAAGTTAGAGATAAGAAAGATTAGCATGTAAAAGGACTTTTACACGGTGCCACCTATCCTGGGCCCCACTTCAGGAAAGCACTTAAGCACATGTGTAACTTTAAGCACTTGAATGATCCCATTGACTTCCAGGGGGCTATTCATATGCTTAAAGTTAGGCACATGCTTAAGTGATTTGCTGTATTGGGTCGTTGACCAAGAATCTGCACTGGAAATCCCTCTGACTTTCACACTTGTCTGATCTCTTATGTGTAGACTCACCTGTTTTGCTAGTGAAAAGGGACCCATACAGAAGGAACAACAGATAAAGTAAACATTTATATAAGACAGCCCAAACGGTGAACATTATTCCTCCTAATAACAAGCGTAGTTGGCACAAAAACACGGTTGGCAATTTTAAAAGGTTTCTCCCTTCAATAAAAATGAGAAACTGAGCACTGGCATTGGGAATGCCTCTACTCCCCCTCCCCCTGCCAAACTCCATTCCATGTGGCCTGCATACGGAAGGATTTTTGTGAAGATTGGGTATAGTGTAGTGTATTTGAGAGGTTGGGGGCTTTAAAGGACGTTAGATTGAGATTTTAGTGAATCGGAAAAACAAGGGGCATTCCCCAGCTGTCATTTACACTCTGAGTTTCTTCACAGAGGGTAGTGGAGAACTTTTCAGCAAGGATTTGAACAACAAACCTCACACTGAAAAATGAGTCATGTTTTAAACAACATGCTATATTTATTAGCCTCTGCAAACTGGTAGGAAACCACAGCACAATTATTTTCTTGCAAGTACTTTTGTGCAATATACGAAATGGAAAAATCCAGTTCACTTAGCATCAGCTTGAACACTTGAAAATAATCTCTAATTGAGACTCTCTCAGGGCAAAGGCAGTGGCTTTTTCTTACTGTGTCCCACTTGTGCACGAGCATTGTCCTGTTTCATAACTTCTGCGTGATGCTGCCCTGAGCAACAATCACTTCTGGCAAGTGGATTGTATTTACTGCTGCTACAGTTTTTGCTTTTACCAAAATCCCATCAGTTGTTCTAGCAATAGATGCTGCTTTTAATGGTGCCTGGTCACTCGCAAACTCTCCCTGGATTCTTATTTTGTCTAAACGCTGAGAAAGAGAACGGTTTGCTGAGAGCGAAGAGCCCCAGAACCTCACTGTAACTGTGAGCCTGAGTGTGACCTGTGACACTGAGAGTAACACGACAGTCTCCTGGGTCCAGCAGGTTTACACAAATCCAATAATGTTTTGAGCAACTGTGCTAACAATAAAACTTTATCTCTTGTTCAGAGTGTTTGTTCACAGGCTAGCTAGGCTTTGGGGGCGGAACCTCACTAAACCACAGACCCTATAACTCATACAAAGAGGTGGTTTCGGCAGCAAAGATTAAATAGTTTAGGTGATTCAGGAGCTTAAATCCATTGATGTTCACTGAGATGTAGACTCCTATGTGCCTAAGTCACTTCTAAAAATGGGACTTCGGCTCCTAAGTCAGGTAGTAGTTTTTGAAAATTCTGCAGGCACTAGGTTATGAAGTAGGATAATTAAAACCAAATAATTGATGTCAAAATACAAGCAAGTACATTTTGCTAGAAATGTTTGTACTTTTCTCACTGTGTTTGCTCACTTGCTCCAAAAGACCGCAACTGAGCAAAACACTTATCTTGAGTTTAACGTTAGATATGCAACATCTCCTACTTACTCAGCAAAGCACTTAAGCATCAGCTGAAGTCCCATTGAAGTCAATGGGGCTATTGACGAGTGAAACATGAGCTTTAGTGCTTGATTGGATCAGGGCCTAATTCACAAAATTAATTAATTTACAATTGGTCACCAGTCATTACTGCAAATTAGCAAGGTTTTACTGTATTCTTACAGTAAACTGGCATGTTTGGCCCATGGTCTCTTTTGAAGTTCTGTGCTTTGGATCTTGGCTAACCCCTTAGCACCAGAAGAGTTGGATTTTCCTGGTGAAAAGCCTGTTGCACTCAGCGTGAAAAGAATAATATTTCTCATACTGCAGATGAGATCTGTCAGCACAGTACATAGAGCTTGATTTTCAGAGGTGCTGATTAGTTCCCATCGGCTTCAACAAGAGGTGCGGGGCGGAGTGGGGGGGGGTGGGTCAGCACTTCTGACAACTAGGCCCCTTCTTGTTAGCACTGAACAGAGTAGCATATTTCTAGACTTCAACCATGCGGAATCAGCTCCCAAGAGGAAGGAATTGATTGATTCATAAAATTCTCATTAGCCTTAGAGCAAACAGATTTAATAAAGTCATAAGGGATTATTTAGCAGCAGATCTGGCTGTTACTGACCATCTCTACCCACATGATAGGTCTCAGTGCATTCAGTGCGATTTACTATCATTGTTTAACAGGGCACAAGAGAGGAACAATATAAAAAGAACACACAAAGTTCATGTATTGTGAAGTCAGTTCCCCATCTTCTGTATATGAATAATACACTGTGAACAAGAGTACACCATAGGTTTTCAGTTTCCAGGCTTCAATGGTTGCTTGTAGTCTCTTATTACTGCAAGATTTTCTACCTCTGGAAGGACCACTTAACACAGCCGAATGTTTACAAACTGATTCCATACCCAGCTATTCAATTCAAGGAACTGCAAGGAATGAACAGTTTATTCAATCATATCAACAGGTAATTACAGAAGAATCTACTGAACTCAGTGCTGACATTTGTTGCTAACATACATATATATGCTTCACCCTGCACATGAGTTCAGAAGCCGTAGCAGAAAGAACATCTAAAATGACTGCATATCAGCATCTGGGGGCTGTTTCACCGCACATAACTGTAGATTTCAAAACTGAGCACAGTGATTTTTGTTGTTGCAGTTGTTATGACCATATAAGGCAACAACATATATTCTATTGCCACTATGGTCCTGCTGAGGGAAGGCAGCTTCTATGAGCTTGTAATAACCACGACCAGGTTAGTTTCACAGAACAGTCTGGGACAATTGCCTCACACACATTCATCTTATGCCACCACAGATTGCCTAACATTTCAACCTTAAGCATCATCTTCTGTTTCATTAACATCATCCACAAACATCATCCACAAATTCATTGGTGTACCAGCTGTTTTACAATCCTGGAGTTCTGAAGACAAGTCCACAAAAACCTGGAAATTGGATTCCGCTACAGTTTGCCTTTAAATACCAGAAAGTAACAAAGGAACTTAAACAGAAATGACCGTGTGCGTAACCATATAAAGGAACAGCAAGAAGAGAATTATGGGGTTATCCAGTCTGACCTCCTGCATCATACAGGACTTCTCTATCATCTCCCATAGTGCCTTATTTAAATTCTTAATGGATCATACAAGTCAGAGATGAAAAAGACATATTAGGTCATTATCTCCCTGCCAGGAAAGGACTGCTCCTTACGCTATATTATCAAGTGCTTTTTCTATTTTTAAGTGTCTCTGGGGATTGGGCTTATATCTTTTCCTTTGAGAGACTATTTCACAATCTCACTGTTAAGACGTTTTTCCTGATTCCACTTGTCTCTCTTGGCAATTTCTGCTCCCAATGCCTATAGAGTTTTCATTCTTAGCTTTGAGTCATTTTCACAAATGACAGATTTTTTTTTTTGCACTGTTTGCAATCTAGATTGAAGTGAAATAAAAGGGCGAAGGAGTGCGCATGATGATGATGAAGTGTATTTATTAGTAATGTATTAGAGTAAGGACCAGATCCTCAGCTGGTACAAACTGATGGAGCTATGCATATTTACACCAGCTGAGGATTTGGCCCTATATGTTTTAAAATGGTTCATGAAATTTCATATGCACATCCAGTTGCGACAGAAATGTTGGCCATTTTCTTATTGCGAATTCATTCAACTTGAGCATTTGGGTCAAAAGTTTTAATCTTGCATCCCTCTAGACTTAGGGACTTAAATCTATATTTAGGCACATGACAAAAGTGGCTTGATTTTTTAAAGACGCTGAACACATGCAGTTCCCATTGACTGCAGTGGGTGTGCAGTACCTCTGAGAACCACGCCACTTATGTAAGTGGATGAATATAGATTTAGGTATTTAACTTGAGACATTCCACTTTGACACTTCTGACCTTGGGCCTGTCCTTTTTCTGCTCTCATTTTGAACTTCTAGCTCTTCTAGCACTTACCAGCCATGTGTCCAGAGAGAGGTCTTGGTGGTTCTCATACCAATTTGTGGACAGTACTATCAGCTGATAAATATTTCATACTCTGCAAAGTCCTGCTCTATATTTGATAGAATCCCTGAAATGCCTTGTAGAGCACTGCTGGAACAGCATGGGGATCCAAAATTATTGTGTGGATGGAGCTATACTTTAGACCAGTCAGTGGGACTTTATCCTTCTGTAAGATGTCTCAGTAGAAAACAAGCCATAATCTATAACGCACAAAAAAATTAGGGTCAGAATCTGAAAGAGAATTACACATTCACCAAAGGGTAACTTTTTTTTCCTTGTCATTATTCACTGAATGAGTGTTTATAATCTGGTCAGAATGTCTTGTACCCAGTCTGTAATCATGGCCGCCATCTCTCTGCTGGCATCTAGGACAAAAGCATGGCGGATTCCCTTCTCACAGAGCCGAATGTCCCCATCTGGAAAATCCATCCTGATCTCTTCAAAATACTGTTGTGGGCACCAGTTGTCTGCAACTCCATAATAAAAAATCAGCTAGAAATCAAAGCATAGAGAAAACATTCATTTGAAAAGGGAAGGGGGGAGCAATAGTCAAATAAAAGAGCAATACAGAATCCTAGAACTTAGGGGAAGTGGCATGATCCAGCAGTCCTGCTACTAATCATGATAAAATCACTTCACTTCGCTATGCCTGTTTCCCCATCTGCAAAACTAGGGATGATGATACTTTGTAAAGTGTTGTGAAATCAAGTGGACGAGTGCTCAGTAAGGGAGAGGATTTTCTTTATTATTTGAGATTGAAAACCCTGTTAAACCCGCTAGATCATCAAGTCCATGCCTCACCAGGGCAGACTGTAGGCTTCTTAACAGCATCTAGTTAGCGTTTTCTACGTTATTAAGGGAGAGTTTTCCAATGATTCTGTCTAGTAAGAAATGACCAGTTAGGTTGGGACTGGATACACATATTAAATATTCTTTAACACTACTGTATATAAAGAAAAATTAAATCTAAAGGCCAGATCCTCCGCTGGCACAGCTCCATTGAAATCAATTTACACCAGCTCAGGATCTGGCTTGATACAATTTACATATAAACATACCACCTTCTTTCTCCCATACACCAAGAAAGATGTTGAACCACCAGAAATGTTGTTCCAGTCATCACATTGGTGATGAAAGCAAAATGACCGCTAATCAGACACTGTACAGGTTCTTCATTATTTAAAAGGAAGTGTAAGAAGGAAAAGGAATTAAAAAAGGCCTATTTTTTCATCCTACCATTTTATATTTAAATATACAGTGGGATCATCAAAGGACAATGTCCACAAGTCAACAACTACGACATGTTACCAGAGGTAGATGCTTATACATTTGGTAGAGAAAATGAGCTACACTCTGTTAGGAAAATAAAAATGGCAGCCCCCATTATTTTATCCTCCTGTCTTCTCTTTGTGCTCTTAACGGAGGGAACTACGAGGATGGATTCTAAAAAAATACCGGAGCTGATCTAGAAAAGCTCGATTGCCGGGATTCTTTGCTAAAATGCTTCAGCAACTGTCAAGATGCCGTTATCCAACCTCTGCTGCAACTGTCAGGGCAACTGCATATGGAAAGAACTGACCAGAAAAGTTCCCCCAATTATGAGATCTCTAGCAGAAGAAAACAGTTGGTTAGACTTTTCTGGGTCCCATCACTCACTCATGCTGCAACAGCTACATACCAAAAACATCAACGTAATTTAAGTCCTGAATAGCAAACACCGAGGCCCGTGCAATTTCAGTTGCACGAGTTATCCCTTTACAGGATCGAGCCTTAGAAAGCATTACATTTTTAAAGTGTACAGTAAGACAACACTAAAATGGCAGGGTCTGTTCATCACTTACCTAGCCCAATATGGATGGGAAAAAAAATAGGTATATTGGATTCAATCTCACTTAATCTGCATGTTAAGCACACCAGACTGTTGTGTAGCAACCAGTTGTGTGTCTGGAGTTAATTCATTTCTAGCTTAGAAGTTTCTGCTTATAGAGGTCCAGAAATCAAAGAATGTATCCTATTCTATTTAATTTAGGTATTTAGAGGGTACCAATCACTGTACTGCACAGGTACTGGCATATCTCTGTGTGGTACATATATACTGACTTGGCAGCTCATCCCAGCTGCCTTGCAGCCCAGGGTTTTACCTAAAATGACAGGAGATTTTGCTTTTAGCTACTATGCGTTGCTGGTAAACACTACCTCATCATCATCATCCAGTTGGAACTAGACCTTGTAATTGGTGCAAACCATGCTACATGTTGTCTGTCTATTTTATCTACTTATTCCATACCTATTATCATAGTATCTGAGCACCTCAAAATCTTTAAGGTATTTATCTTCATAACACCCCTGTGAGGTATTATCCCCATTTACCGATGGGTAACCTAGGCTAAGAGATGGTAAATGAGTCGTCCAAGGTCACACAGGATGTCTCTGGCAGAGCAGGAATCTGAAGCCAGGGCTCCGAAGTCCAAAGTTAATGCCGTAACCAATGGACCATCTTCCGCTCTACCAGGAAAGTGAAAATGTCTCTTTCTTAGAAATAATTTCATAACTCTTCTGGTAATGTCTCAAATTTTCATAACCAGCTTTTTGAAGGGGTTATGGACGGCAAAGTCGTAAGATTTTGAAAATGTGCAAGAATGGGTCCAAAAATGATGCTTTGTGCTAAAATGCCTCAATGCAAGTACGAAAAATATGCTGATTTCTCAATGGGTCACATGTACAGCTTGGTCCAATTACATTAATTACATTTGTTGCATATTTCATTTCTGAGCTTCAGCGCATAACTGAGCAACACAAACAAATCAGGAGACAAACAAGATTGTTTTTAATCACAAAAAAGCTTCAATTGTTTTAATTTTAAACCATTCTGCAACAATTTGAAGTAGAAATAAATGCACCTCATTGTATACTGGAGTAGAGGTGGGCAAGGGGCCAAAATTTCATTATGGATGACATTTTACAAAATGTTACATGTTTGTGTCTCATTTGTTTTTCTGACATTGAAGCTCACCAACTCAATTTTTGGATACAGTGGAATACTGGCTGTATCAGAACGGTATGTCTTTAGTGGACACATAACTAATACAAGTTATACATCTCGGCGCACACGACATGTGTTTAACATAAACACAACTTAGCAACTGAACACAGAGTCTCGCAATGGGCAGTGTTATGTAATCTTAATAATAGGTGGGATTAGCAGCCATGCCACTTTAATATAAATAAAACTTATATTCACATATATTCTAATTAGAAATTCCTGAACTTTGTTAGAATCCAACTTTGTTTTCTGATAGTCAGTTCTGCTACCTGCATCCAGGTGTTGAATGGATTGTGCCATACAATCTAAAATGTGGGTCACAATTAGGGGGCGAGATTTTCAAAGGCATACATGGAATTAAGGCACCAACAAAAGTCAATGGGGGGTCGGTATCTAACTGTCATTTTCAGCTTTGAAATTCTCTCCGTAAAGGGTAAAACAGTGGAACTCTTCACCTACACACTACATGGCCAAGAAAACTGTAGATGAACTTTGCCATTAATCCCAACTCATTCAAACCTTATTTAAACAACAATAGTTTTCTCCGCAATTCAAACTTGCCCTCCTTTTAAGATCAATCGCCTGGCTCTGGCCCACTTTGTGGCCTTTTACTCCTTTCCCCAATTCTTTTGCCTATCGGGCCTGCTGCTACTCTGTCCCTCCATACAATTTGGTGACTGTTTGAGAATGAACATTCTCCATTGCAGCAGCTAGCACTTTATGGAAAAGACTTTCTTTACCTCCAGGCTGCATACAGTAAAACCTGCCAAGAGCGACACTTCATGGGAGTTAGCAAAAGTGGTGACTTGTAAGAGGTGGTCTCTCTTCAAAGGTCTGCTGTAAAACGGGCACTTTTACGATGTAGAAAAAGGCTACTATTGTTACCCATGTTTCATGTTTAATTTGAATCGCCTTCTGAATGAAGATTACATATAGTATACAATACAGTACTGTACTGTATTTGAAATCTCTTGGTGGGTTTATTAATACAGTAGTACAGCAGAGTATACAAAAGTACACAGCATTTCTCAAATTGGGGGTCCAGACCCAAAAGGGGGTGGTAAGGCTATTGTAGGGGGTTTGTGGTATCGCCACCCTTCTGTGCTGCCTTCAGAGCTGGGCGGCTGCAGAGCAGGGGCTGCTGGCCGGGTGCCCAGCTCTGAAGGCCGCACCAGTGCCAGCAGCAGCAGCAAAGAAGGGTGGCAATACCATGGCAGTGGTACTGCCTTCAGAGCTGGGCATCCAGCCAGCAACTGCTGCTCTCTGTTCTGCATTCAAAGCTGGGTGGCCAGAGAGCAGCAGCTGCTAGCCAAGCACCTAGCTCTGAAGGCAATGCCGCCGTCAGCGGCAGCATAGAAGTACGGAAGATTGTTCCTCCTACAGGTGTGTTATTACAGAAGGGAGTAAGGAAATGTGGTTAGTAGTCACAGATGATAGGTTGTTACTCTTCACAGATTCTTCACAGTTAAATTATAGGGGGAAAATGTTCCATGGCCTCTGCAAGTAGTCACTCATGACAGGTGGTCTCTTTTCAGAGGTGGTCGCTAAGACAGGTTTTACTGCATTTACATTAAGTAGCTCTGTAATTAATGAAACATAAGTAGCTGGAGGCACATGGACTCTTCTTCATCAAGAGTGGGGAACGTTGGCCTTCAGTATGCTATTTGTGTAACTGGGAATCTGTAAAATACATCTTTTCCTCTGGCCCATGTGTGGCTGTAGAGTTGACCTGAGTCAGTACAATCACTATACCATTATGAGTACACTATTGCTAACCCAAGCATTCAAAAAACATGAGTCAGGCCCCAATAGTCACAAGACTGGCTTAAAAAAATCATGAGATTTAAGGGGAAAAACAATACATTTGGGATTCTTATTATTTTCCTTCTGGTCTTGGAACATGTAGGATTCCCATTTTGTAGCTGACACCATGAGAGCTAGAAACGTACTTTGTGAGAGCTGGTAATCTTGTGGGTAAGGCATTTTAGCTTATGTGATCCCTCATGAGAGGCACCTGTTGCTTGTGAATGAACAAAGTGGTCTGTTTTTTCTCAGAATTTCTCTACACAGACAGACTTAAGATTTTAACTGTGTATTTCAATATTTTTAAGTTTTGGGGGTTAAGTTTAATCTTAATGCTGAATTTTTTGAGTTTCATATAGTAGTAACTACAATGTTCTTGTAAGTTGTTTTACTCTGAAGTTATTATAAGTATTTTTAACTTTAACTCCTTAAATGTTGTCTGCATACAGTATTATCAGCTCCTCTGCCAGACCCGGCACAATGATAGCAGCTGCTGTGTAAACACGAGGAGAATCTGAGATTGATATCAACAGGATGTTTACATTTTAAAGAGTTTCTAAGAAAACAGTAAAGATTTCCTGCAGTCGACTCTATTGGCATTTATTTTAGTATGTATGACAGTTCAAAAAAAGTATTAATGATTGAGGGTGGAATTTCCTTATGGCTCTCATAGGTCAATACCGAAAACAAACAAACAAACAAAAATAGTTAAAAATATCCATTGGGTTAAGCACAATTTCCTTTATCTTTTTGGAATTCGGTACACAACACAGGGTACAACTTTAGACCCCTGCTCCTGGGGCAAGCACAACTCCAACCGATGGCACAGAACAAAGGACTGGCGCTGAGTTGATATAAACTGGTTGCACACGTGCCACTGCAATCAAGCTAGTATCAGTATCCTCACTGAAAAATCCTGATGTCAGAAATGCTAACTCTATTATTACGCCCGCATGAATTCACCGGATAAGGCAGCAGCGTTCCTCCCTGAAGGGTCGCGCCACAGTAACGAGTCAATAGTCTAATTTGCTCTTGGGTGGAACTTGGTTTAAAAGACTTCAGGCCAGGATTCATTTTTGTCTCCGTCAAGATGTGTAAAAACTGATTTGTGGAAGTGCCTCCTTCTCCTGCCAAGAGCATAATGTAAATGAGACAGAAATGGATTGGTCTGGGATGCTCTTTTCCAGTTTTGGATTTGCCTCAGCAGTGCCTTGGCTTCACCAATCCGTTTCTGGGTGGAATTCAAAGTGTTGGCTTTAACGTATAATACTCGAAACGCTTTGGGACCTGGTTCTTTGAGACATCGCCTCTCTCCCCCTGCGGTATTGCTGCAGTCGAGATCAACGGGTGTGATGGCAAAGCCTTTGGACCTTGCTCCCTAGCTAGCTTTGCCAGACCCCAGATTTGTTCACTTCCCAGGCACACTGTAAAGCAATTTTTGTTTGTTTGCTGCGACTTTGCAAATGGGCGGGTTGTCGATCTGCAGAGCAGGACATTATTTTTAATAGTTACTTGTCTGGCTTGTGGTAATGTTGTAAGGGGACAGGTCAATTAAGATCTTAATTATTTGTATGGGTTTAAAAAAAAAACAACATTAAGGAAAGCGCGAGGGTTTGTGAAACCTAAGTAAATAAAATCAGCTTCTCTGTAAAAACTGAGAGCTGAAAGGCAACTGAAACCCAGCTTTCAATGTGAGGAAGGTGCTGAGTTCTGAAAAGTGGGTTCTGTACAAGTTGGCTACATGATTCTGTAGGCCGTGTGTTTCCTCTGCATTCTGCGATATGTTTCATGCTACGGAATACACTGCATATAGTAGACTCCTTGGTGTTCATGCCTAATCCCCACCAGGGTTTATGGAAAGTATATGTCTGGACAACAGGGAAGTTTGTTCACTCTCTCTTTGCTTCAGTGCAACCTCATGCAAAAATATCTGTTAATAATGCTAAAGGCAGCTATGCATGTGGACCAAAGATTACACAGAGAACTATTTACTTACAGTGCCTGAGACTCAAAGACTATGGGGTAAAAATATGCTTTTAATAAAGGATGTATAGGATTTGTTCATAAATAACAGCCCTTTACATAATACAGATTATTTGTAAAATCTTAATTAAAGTGCTTTGCAATATATATTTAGCCATGTCAGTAACGTGCAATCTCATACGGAAAGTCTGGCTAAACATCAAAATATAAAACCAAGGATTTGAAAACCACTGTTGAAGTTTTAGAAATATATGATCAGATTCTGCAGCCCTTGCTCACTCCAGACCAGATTCTGACACCCTTACTAACATTCAACAGGACCTCACCTCCCCTAGGTCATTGGGATTGCCATGGAGTAGGGTGCTACTCAACTTGAGTAAGGCTATCAAAGTCTGGTCCTTGGTGAGCAGTTCCATTGACTTCAACATGACAACTGAAGGGGAAAAATGAGCGAGGGCAGCAGCATCTAGCCCACTGTGACCCACAGTGAAAAAGGCCAGGCCAGGTAGAGCAAAGCTGAAACCGACCTAGTTCTCAGCTCCTAACACTGGGCTCTATTTTTCTTCATCTATGACTATGGGTACATCTACACAGCAAGCAGGATCCTATGGCAGTTAGTCTCAGAGCCCGGGTCTACATACTATGGTGCTAAAAATAGCTCTGTAGATGTTCAGGCTTGGGCTGGAGCTCAGGATCTGAAGCCTAGGTCCGGGGGTGGGCTCTGGATCAGGTCCAACAGGAAAAAACAGCCATGAACCACTGCACATGGGGTGTGATGAAATGGGACAAAAATTGGGAGAATTTCTATAAAACCAGAGTGCAAGTATTTACTAAATGCATCCTCTTGGAAGCCCTAGAAGCAGAGATATTAGTCCTTTTTTAAGAGTACATTCCCACTGAGGTCACAGGACTGCTCCTGTGAATAAAGATACGTCACAAGTAAGACTTACAAGATCAGGCCTTAAAAAAAGCCCAGGAGTATACTTAAAGGAGTTAAACATAATTTGGGGATATTATGCAGTAATGTTACTGCTTATCACATCTACCTTGTGGAAAATCTGCTACAGCCATTTACCCTTTCTTTTGTCTTTTCCTTACACTTGCAAAGATTGCGATGTTCAGTGTTGATTCGTCTTTTACCAATATTGAATTACAGCACACTTCCTTTTTTGTAAAAATCACAATAAACTTCCTCTAGTACAGTATCTGTGCTTCCAGTTTCTGTTAGGAAAGGGAGTAGGTGTTATTACAGTGAAGGAACTCAGTTCAGCTGGCTCAAGAATAATCAGCTAACAATAATTAACCCCCATAGCTAAGTTAGTCTTGCATCACTAAACCCTACCTTATTTGTCTGGATTTTCTAATTTAACATAACTCTTGATGGTGCTGCAATACCGAGCCTATTGGACATTCACTCACTGCTTGGTTTTCATTAACAATGTTCATGCCCCAATTTTAAAAAATCCACCATAATTATATGGGAAAAAGGAACTCTCCATTTTCTGCACACAATTCCATTGCCACTGCCATTGAATGTGCATATTTTCCCTCTTTAGAAGTCTGCAAGTGAAATGCCTCAACTAATGACCCAAATAATGTTCCAACCCCCACAAAACACACATCTGATCAATTAGCATTGTTAGACTGGGAACCTTAGGTCTGAAGAGAAACATATTTTCTATTGCTCCCCAACTACTAAGAATTACAATTAAATCTGGATGGAGAGAGACTGGAATAATTTAGTGTCTCTTCTCCCCTCTCCTTCAGAACACAACATGAAAATATGATCCAGAAATAACTTTTCTATTTCACAGCAGCTGGCACAGTCAGGTGTTAAGGTTGGCTTTTAACTTATGATCACACTGACTACTAAACAGTATAAATTTTTTGAAGCAACAACTTGCCAACTCTATAGCAACTTGGACTATAGTTCCTATTTTTATAAACTTCCAACCTTTATAAATTAAACCCATTTTTACTGTCAATATACTTCCAATTCAACTTAAGGCCAACTCAGATTTTTCCCCTAATTCTCACATTCCCAGAAATTACTAGAAGGAAGAATAAAAAAAGAAAGGCATTTAACCTCACATTTGTTTCTGCTTCTTCTTCAGCTTGCCAGCTGCCTATAACCTCGCCTCAGCGTTTCACTTTCTTGGGTACATTTGTCATTTTAGAAGTGTGACGACACAGAGGAATCAATAAAACAAAGTTAATACAGGGTTTCAAAGGTTCCTGCATGCCAAGGCATTGCATAGATTGACAGTGTCAAGAAAACACTTACTAAAGCAGACAAAGGCACCTGCAAACAGTTATCATAGGTTCTGATGCCGCAAGGGAAAGAAGCATGTGTGTAACCTGAAGCATGTGAGCAGTCCCACTGAACTCAATGGAACTACATAGCTATAAGTAGGGCCCTACCAAATTCACGGCCACGAAAACGCATCACGGACTGTGAAATCTGGTCTGCCCCTGTGAAATCGGGTCTTTTGTGTGCTTTTACCTTATACTATAAAGATTTCATGGGGGAGACCAGCATTTCTCAAATTGGGGTCCTGACCCAAAAGGGAGTTGCAAGGGGGGGGGGTTGCAATGTTATTTTAGGGGGTCACTGTATTGCCACCTTTACTTCTGCACTGCCTTCAGAGTTGGGTGGCTGGAGAGCGGTGGCTGCTGATTGAGGGCCCAGCTCTGCAGGCAGCAGCACAGCAGAAAGGGTGGCAATACCATACCCTGCCATTCTTACTTCTGCTCTGCTGCTGGCGGCCGCTCTGCCTTCAGAGCTGGGCTTCCTGCCAACAGCCGCTGCTCTCCAGCTGCCCAGCTCTGAAGACAGTGTCGCTGCCCGCAGCAGTGCAGAAGTAAGGGTAGCAGTACCGCAACTCCCCCCCCCAATAGCCTTGTGACCCTTTTTTACCCCTACAATTACAACAGTCAAATTTCAGATTTAAATAGCTGAAATCATGAAATTTATGAATTTTAAAATCCTAGGACTGTGAATTGACCAAAATGGACAGTGAATTTGGTAGGGCCCTAGCTATGAGCACTGTGGCTCTGACCCAGCAAAGCACGTAATGCACATTGATAGTCTCATTGAAGTCTATGGGCTACTCATGTGCTTAAAGTTAAGCATGTGATTAAGTTCAAATTTTCAAAAGTGCCTAAGGTCCGATCTTGCAAATCATTGCTTTACTTTATTACTGTGAGCAGTCCCCTTGTAATCTGCAAAGCTTTACTTATATGGGGTGTGATCCAAAGTACACTGAAATGAGTGGGAGTCTCCAATGGCTTTAATGACCTTTGGATCAAGCGCACGATTAGTTCTCTTTAAGTCAAGTCAATGAGACTACTTGCAAGGATCAGGCCTTTGGTTTCTTCTTTAAGAATCTCTCCAAGGGAGACAGGACAATTGTCCTTCCCCCAGAGGCAGAGTTAAATAAAATCAAATCATACAAGCCCAGTGCTCCGTGATGAGAATGTCATGGCAACTTTTTGGAACATCAGAACTGGAGCATACCCTTTTGCAGGATTGGTTGAGAGAGATTGCATCTTGTACTTTTTCTGTCTGCATCCAGGCCAAAACTGTCTGGGCATCTGAAGGGAATAATTGTGTTGAAAGGAATGACAGACAACATTGATAATGGCACTGTTGACTGTACGTGGAGATTTTTGGTTACCCAGCCCAACTAGCAGTATTTTATTTCCAGTGCTCAAAATATTAAAATGCATTTAGAAGCGCGCAGCAGAAAAGTGACACATAAAATCAAAATCTAACCTTAACCAACTGACAGAAAATACATATGGTTGGATTCTATGATGTGTCAAGTTCACCTTGCCCCGCTTACATTGCATGGCACAGGGTGAGCTACAGTAGCTGAAGATTTACACTGGAGAATCCCATCCTGTGGAGAGGCAATCTCTGCCACTGTCAAGTGCTGGAAACCACTCTTGCAGGTGCAGGGAGGGAGAGTGTGAAAAGCATGGGGAAGGGAGGAGGCGTGGCTGAGCGAGTCTTTGCCATTCCTGATTTCCCATTGGTATAAGGTCCCCTCAGTAGAGTAAGTCAAAGTTGCCCCTCTCTGGCCTTAACTTATACCAGAGCCAAGCAGCTGAAGATCAGGGAGTCACTATTGTCTCCCTGACCCCTCTGCACTGTGCCTGGGCTGTTTCAGGTGCAGTGGAAAATCAAGCCCACAGAATCTGATTCTGTACAATAAGTTTCCAGGATTGGCACTCTGAAGCCTACTGTGTCTGTGGAGTCAGCGTGAAGCACTGGAAACAGCTACAAACAAGGCTGAGAGCTCTTTTTATTCAGAATATCACCAGGTTCAATCATCATTGGATTTTGCAGTCTGTCACTATCCAATTTTTAAGTTCTCTGCCATTTTGATTTTACAAATTACACCTAAGGGCAGAGGTGCTGGAACTAGGGGGCTGCTGCACCCCCTGGCTTGAAGTAGTAATAACAACCCGCATAGATTTGGTTTCTGCCTTCGGCACCCCCACTCTAAAAATTGTTCCAGCACCACTGCCTGAGGGACAGCAGGGCATGTATATATGCCATGCCAAGAGTTCAAGACCATTGTGATGTCAGAGGTAACTCAACCAATCATCACACTTACTCTGCAGCTTATTTGCATGGAAAAAATTCATTGGTTCTGTGAGGGAGACTGCTCAGATGGTGGATTACTTGGCCTAACTGCCCACACCCATGCACCAAACTGCAACCCACACAAATCAACATAAATCCTCCAGCACAATCCCTCAGACACAAATCAGCACAACCACCTATACTCACAAACACCACCACAACCAGTACACACAATAACCCAAATATGTAGCTCCTCACCACACACCCCTCGCTTTGTCACCCACACAAATCTACACAATTCTCCCAGCACAATGCAACTGACATACAAATCAACACAACCACTGACGCAACAACCCCAAACATCACTCTGAAGCCTAGAATGTCTCTTGAGTTACTGTGAAGTGACAAATACAGCTACAAGTATGTTTGAGAGCTCTTTTTGTTTAGCATATCACTAGGTTCAATTATCACCGGGATTTGTGGTCTGTTACTGTCCAATTTTTAAGTTCTCAGACATTTTCAGCTTTTTTACCCACAACTTTACGCATTACACCTATGCAATAGCATGGGTTTTCAGCTACTAGTCTAATAATAATAGTTGATCTTACGTAGAAAATATCACAGGCCAGATTCTGCTCTCAGATACAGTGGGGTAAAGCCAGACTAAGTAAACAGGTCTGAGTCTTCTTTTACATTGGTGTCCATCAGGAATAACCCCTCTGAAGTCAATGGAGTTACACTGGTGTAAAAGTGGTCTGAAATCAAAATCAGATCCAGTGGAATTCCTCTGGATTTACATTGGTGTAACTGAACGCAGAAGTTGTCCCCAAGTGATTAGGCATCTCACAAAACTCTGAAGATTAAATGGTTACCTTCTTTAAATTTTGTTTTATAGTTGTACTGTCTCTCTCCACAACCTTCATCATTTCTTGGCTTGCCATATATAGGACATTCGCTGAAGAAAAAGAAATGCACAGTAATGGAATTAGAAAGCAAATCTCTTACACTTACAGCAAGCTATGGGTGCAATCTTGCAAACAAATACTTCCGGCTGTGCACTTATTATCCTGCACAATTCACGGAAAGCAACACAGCTGATAGAAAGTGTTCGCAGGACTGGGCTTTGGGCCCTAAAATATCATGCAACATATCAGATAATTTTCAGTGAAATTCACTTATCACTATTCAGACGACGCAGCCACTTTGCTACTGACTTTCTGAGAGGGCTACCTGACCCAAAGTACTAGTGAAGAAAAAGGTGCAATGTATTAATTAATTATTCTTATATTACTTGGTGTGATCTTTAGTATGCTCTTTGGGAATAATCAGAAGTAATGGATGGAATTCTCAGCACTCAAAGAGCATTTTTTCTTTTTCAAAGCACTTTGCAAATACACAGAGTAATTTATTTTCTCAATACTCCTGTAGATTAGGTAATTCTGAGTTAATGTTAATTAATTATTAATTATTCTTATTCTATGGATTGTGATAGTGCCTAGAGGTTCCAATCACAACCCAGGACCCCTTTGAGCTAGGTACTGCATAAACACAGACTCTAAATGGAGCTGCCTGGCTGTCAGAAGCAATCCTCACCAGAGGAGGGAATGGTCAGATATCCATGATGGCTAATACTGTGCTGGCTGCTGGTTTTTCAGGAAAGACTTCCTAAAAACAGGGTCCTGTCTGCTCAGTATGGACATAAAAGACCCCATGAAGCCCTCTGTGGATTTAGCATGGTGTACCTGGCCATGGCCCCTCCTCCCAACCATGTCTTCTTGGCTGCCACCCCCAGGGTGGTTGGTTGCTAGCAGTGCTTTGTGTCTAGTCTGATCTGGCTCCAGTTGAAGTCCATGAATTTGCAAGAGCACCAGAAGCCGCCTGCTGGGATTGGGATGAATGGGGCTGTATACATTAAAAAATTACTGACCACCAATGTGGAACTTGACAATCTTGCTAGCGATACTGCACGCAATTTCCTGTTCTCAGCTCAGCCCAACAGTGAGAGCAAAACTGAGTTAGGGCAAGGACAGACATCTAAAACGTCTTCTGCCTGCAGCCTATTTAGAGTCTCCTGTCTCCCCTCTTCCCACCTTAGCCAATCCTCTCTCCCATCTCTGCTTTAGGAGGTGACAAATTGCTCACTGATGGGTTTTGTTGAGACATACTGGGTTGCTGTTGCGGTTCTTGCCTACAAGGTGTGTTTTTCCTCTTCAGGGAGCACAGAAACAACCTCTTGCACAACAAAAAGAAAAGAGTCAGGGGCTGCCCAATTCCTACTGAAATTCAGTGGGACTTAGGAACCAAACTCCCTTAGGCGCCTGCAAAAATCCTAGCCATGGGCTGCAACTTTCATGTGCTACTGATGATTTTGGGTGCACAAAATGAGACACCTTTAGGGTTACCATATTTCAGGTTCCCAAAAAGAGGATACTGCTGGGGCAGAGGGTGCAGGTGGGGGAGCTGGAGGGATGTGTGTATGTACTGGGAGGGATATTTGGGGGTGCTGGAGGGGTGTGTGTACTGGGAGTGGGTTTGAGGGGTGCTGGAGGGATGTGTGTACTGGGAGGGATATTTCAGGGGCTGCTGCAGAGGTGAGAGAGTACTGAGAAGGGTATCATGGTGGTACTGAAGTGGGTACCTGCGGCCTCACTCTGGAGGTGAGGGGGCAGTGTTCACTCCCTGTCACAGTGATAAGGTGGCTGGCGCAGGCCTGGGGTGCAGTGTCAGCCGTCAGTCAGCGCCTCCCTGCCTCTCCCTCTCCCCAGGGCTGGGGGACAGGGCCTGAGTGGGCAGGATCTGGCAGCTGTGGCTGCAAGGAAGGAACCAATCATCTACAACTGCAGGAAAGGGACCAGTTGGAACATGGAGACAGCTCTTTCTGAGCTGCCAACATCTGCTTGCAAAAATTCCAGACACTGCCTCTTATCTGAAAAGTCCCCCCGGACAGAGGACCAAAAAAGAGGTCATATCTGGGAAAACCAGGATGTGTTTAGACACATTGAGCACGACTTTCAGAAGTGCTGAGCACCTGCAGATTCGGCTGGCTCCCAGTGGAGCGGTGGCTGCTCAGCACCTCTGAAAATCAGGCAGAAGGCACCTCAGATCAGAGGCCATTTTTGAAAACACTGGCTTTAAAGTGCACTGAAAATTAGGAAATGTAGTAGAATTGATATGGGTACAAACCCCGAGCTGTGAGAATGTCTATATAGCACTAGGGCTACACTACCGGCCTCTGGATAAAGAAAAAGAAACTGAGTGCACTGTGGTGAAGGATTACAAAGTGGCAGCAAAATCTAGCAAAATGGTAATGAAGGTGGAAGTCAACTATCTGCATAAACGGGTTAAACAGCATAACAGGACAAAGTTTAGAAAAACAATTTCTTGCCACTTTAACACTAGACACTTTCAGTGACTGCTTGGAATAGCCAGTTCTAGAGCACACGAAAGGAGAGATTATTCTTGATGTCTTAGGAAACACATAGGAGCTAATCAAGAAGTGAAAATGGCTGTGCCACTAAGTAACAGTGACCACAACATAATTAGCTCAAGATGTAAAAACAAAGAACAAGAAATTCTTTAAGTATATCAGCGGAATGAAGCCTGCAATAGACTTGGGAAGCCTGCGGGAGCATCAGGGCTAACGGGAACAAAGAAGGAAGATAAGGGCATTGCTGAGAAGCCAAATGATTTCTTTGCCTGGTCTTTATCAATTAGAATGTTGGGGAGATTCTTACTTCCAACGTGCTCTTTTCTGGTAATATGGATGAGATGCGCTCAGAGTCTGAGGTGCCAGAAAAATTACTGCTGAAGCAAACTGAACATTTAGAAAGCATGTCACCAGGCCCAGATGGTGTATCCAAGATTTCTGAAGGAGCTTAAAAAAGAAGTGGCTGAACTGCTAACAAAAAAATTGCAAGCTCATTAAACATAGCCATCCAGAGATTCAGAGACTAGCAAGTGTTGTATCTATATTTTAAAAAGACCCTGGGGTAAACCAGGGAATTATTGACTGGTAAGTCTTGCATCTGCACGGTAAATTGATTGACATAATAACTGAAAACTGAATAACAAAACACCTGGAAGGTGTCTAACTAACATGGAGTCTGAAAAGGAAAATCGTGTTTTACTAATCTCTTATAATTCTTGAATGTGTCAATGAAGTAGTGGATAAAGGAGAACCAGCTGACATAATTTATTTAGACTTCCAAAAGGCTTTTGACAAAGTTCCACAGAAAAGGCTAATAAAGAAAATAAGTAGTAACAACATGAGAGGCAAAGTGTTGCCTGGATCAAAAACTGGAGACGAGACAGAAAACAAAGGGTAAGATTAAATGGCAAAAGGTTAACAGCAGTTGCCTCAAGGTTCCATACTAGGTCCTGTGTTGTTTATAAATTTATTAATGACCTGGAAAGGGGACTGAGTAGTGAGAAGTAGCAATGTTTACAGATGACACAAAGTTATTTAGGTTAGTCTGGATCAGACAAAACCTAAACAAGTTAGGTGAAAGGGCAACACAATGGCAAATGAAATTCAGTGTCAATAAATACAGTAATCCATGTGGGGAGGAAAATATTTACCTATTTGGACACCTTACAGGGTTCTAACTGAACAGTATCAGCTCAAAGAAGGCCTGGATGTCACTGTAGACAGTTCAATGAAAACATCTGCTCAGTGTACAGCTGCAGTTAAAAAAGCAAACGATATTAGGTTGCCTAAGGAATGGGATGGTGAATAATACAGAGACTACTAAAATGTCTTTATATAAATCAATGGTGCAGCCTCATTTGGAATACTGTGTGCAGCATTGGTCACCCCATCTGCTATAGGATATTGCAGAACTAGGTGGATTCAGAGAAAGGTGGCGAGAATAATCTAAGACATAAAAAAAAATCACACAAAGAGAGACTGAGAAGATTGGGATTGTTCACTTAAATAAGGCGATAAAAGAGAGAGGATATGATACAAATCTATGAAATATGGTATAGAGAAGATAGACTGGGAACTTCTGTTTTCGCTATCTCATAACAAGAACAAGAGGGCAGTCAGTGTAATTAAAAGGTGCAAAATTTAAAAAAAAACACACTTTTTCCACACACAGTGTGATTAAACCTTAGAACTCAGTGCTACAGGAAGTTGTTGAGGCGAAGAACTTAACAAGATTCAAAATGGGATTGGACATTTATATGGAAAACATATAACCATTTTTTTGGTGCAAGGGATGTTAAACCTCGTGCTTAAGGGCTTATCCTGGTCTCTAACTATTAGAGATCTGGAAGAGACCTCATATAGAGGGCAGATCACCCTACATCTGTATACTGAGGGGTTCTTACATCTTAATCTGAAACATCTGGTACTGGCCAATGTCAGAGACAGAAGGGTGGACAAGATGGGCCTCAGGTCTGATCTAATCTGGCAATTCCTAAATACAATGCTTTTGGAGTACATCGTGAAATTTACTCCTCTTCCTAATTATTATTTTATCAGGGCCAGTGGTGATATTTTAAAAAGCAACTTCTCCAGATTTTTATGTAAAAATCGAACCTGAAAATAACTCAAATGCTCAACCGAAAAGGAAAGGGTTCAGAAAACATCCATGTACTGGGTGAATGACAAATATTCATCTTTTATTTAAAAACACCGCACCCCCACCCCTATCCCAACCCACCCCTCTCTACAAGGGACCAACCAAGTAAAAATGCCTGCAGCTTGGGCTTTCAAAGATACTGAATAGCCACAGCGCCCACTGATTTCAATAGGAACTGTAGGTGCTCAGCACTTGTGAAAATCCGCCCCTTAATTTCTTGTGATAGTAAAAACTGATAACACCTTCCTACTGCTATTTCTCCGGTGACCAAAACAACAACAGAATAGAAAGGGTTTTTTTTATATTTGTATAATTAATATTCTTTTTTGTAGTTTAAACGCAGTTTAAATGCAGTAGTGCAGGTATAAATATATACAACAGCAATAAAATACATGCACAGCGCAGATGTACAACAGACACGGACATCTTTCATAACAGCTTACTACTCTGGAACAATCTAAGGCCTGATCCTGCAAAGACTTATGCATGCAAGCAGTCCCATTGAAGTGAACTTGTCCACACGTGGACATAAAATTAAGATGTGCTCATACAAAGGGAAGAATCGAAGCCTTAAAGAATGTTGTGAGCTAGATCATACTTCCATTAACAGGTTAAATCAAATGGAAAATCCCAACGTTTTAAAACAATGTACAGTCAATACTGCACTCTGTTTATTTATTAGATATTTATATTGTGAAGTGGCTAGTGAATGCATAACATTGGCTGCACAGACATACTCTTTTATGGCAGGATCAGTGGCTTTCTCTCCCCTTTGCTGTTACAATACAACAAATTGGGCTCCTTCACAGTGATTAATTTTTTCAAAAACAAAATCATAAAGTTCAGGGAGAAATCTCTCTCTGCCACCGCTTCCTAGTTCTGTACTCTGCTAACCTTGACATGTTGTCCTGTTTCCTTACTAGGAGAACACTGAGCTTTGTTGTCAAAGAAAATTATTCAGAAGTATCCACTAAATTTTGTGCCCGACTTTAGGCCTGATTTTCAACAGGTTCTGAGACTATCCAGCTCTAACCAACGTCTATGGTAGCAGAGTGCTTGGCCCTTCTGAAAAACTTACTGCGAGTTGGACACCCAGAATCTGAGGCACACAAAATTAACAAACGCTTCTGAAATCTTCTGTCAAATTGGTCAGTGGGAGGCTCCCCACTGCGGTCATATGCTAGGTGCTTATTGTCACTCATTTCTGCAGGTAGGACGGTGTGAGACAAGAGCCAAATGACTTATTCTGTCTGAAAATTTCTATGAAACTGCCTAGAATCATTATTGGAGTCCTGTAATCTGGAACAATACTTATTGTTTGTCTTGACTTCTGGTATGATGTAAACAAGCACTTTGTAGTGTACCTCTCTTGTTCAAAGCAGGGCCCATATCATGTGGACATATGCACATGCTTAACTTTACGCACTGTGAGTAATTTCATAGAAATCAATGGGATTACTCACACTGTGCAAAGGTAAGCACGTGCATAAGTCTTTGCAGGATCGGAGCCTGGGGTAATCACCTGAAGTATGCCGCTAATTTAGGACTGTGTCCAAGTTACATCGGGGTTGTGACTTTAACACCCAACTTGCAGTTTGAAACCCTGAGCGAGCAGTGCCACTCAGAAATAAATTGCATGTCTCAGTTCAGGGAAATTTGGTTTATTAAAGGCAAACCAAAGTTAAAAAACAACATTTTTTTTTAAAAAACCCTTACATCTTTAGTAGTGTGAAGGAATAATTATCTTTTAGATAAAGAGTTGGATGAGGAATCAAGAGGTCTGGATTATCTCCCCATCTCGGCCACAGAATTCCTCTGTGGCCTCAGAGCGGTCACAAAATCCTTGCGCCGCAGTTCCCGCATTTGTAAAAACCTGATAATAATACAGGGTTGCCTGACGGGGGTGATGTGAGAATTAATTAGTGAATGTTTGTAAAAAGCCTTGAAACAGTTGGAAGGAAAGCATTATATAAGCACAGATTACCATCAATTAGGATTTATAAAAGATAATTTAAAAAACAGTAATAAAGTTTGTGAACTTGACCACGTCCCTTTAAAAATTTCCACTACTGCCTCACATACGGCATGTTACAGAGACCAAGTACAAGCGGACTGAAAGTAAACAGCTGTCCTGAATACTAAAAAGCCCTGCAATAGCAGGTCTAAGGGCCAAATTTGCAAGTGCTCAACAGCACCCAAAGTCTGGGCTCATCTACATGGAAAAGTTGCATTGGTTTAACTTAAAGTGCAATTTTAAATGGATTTAGTGAAACTGGTGCAAATAGACTGTGTGGATACTGTTAGGCCCTGCTTCCTGCATATCCTTGTACATGTGCTTAACTCCGCTGTCATTAGAAGCCTTAGGACCGCTCACAGTCGTTACGTTAAGAACTTGTGTGTTTTCAAGATCAGGGCCTCATTTTGGTTTAATTCAGGATTAGTTTGGTTTATCTTAAATCAATTAGAAATTGGTGTAAGTTGAACTGAAATAAGCCACTTTTACTCTGAAATAAAGGTGTCTACACAGGGGTTTCACCAGCATAACTCAACTGGTTAAAAAACAGATGTAAGTTTAACTGGCGCAACTTTCTCATGTGGACAAGGTCTCGGCTGAGATTTAGGGACCTAAACAAAGTACCAAAGTACTCAGCAGCTCCCGTTGTGGCACCTGTACAATCAGATTTTTCAAAACAAGATCAACATGAAACATACCAGGCTCTTTCGAAACTCTGACCACTTATTTTGGTGCCTAAATGGGAGGTAAGCTCTTTTGAAATTGAGGCCCTTGGTCCCCTACGTATTTTACAGACATTAAAGAGGGGTGCACTGTAAAATTAAAAAACACACTTATGTCTGACATTTGCTTTACCTACGCTTGTTATAAGTAACATCCAACAGTACTAAAAAAGAAAAAAGATAGCAATCCCTCCGACATCCTCCCCCAAACTATATTTCTACTTGTCCAGTTTGTTTATTTTGTGTACATGACAGTGATTTGTGCATAGCCAGCTTCACTGTTTCCTCTGCATAATCGGTTAGGCCATGATCCTACAAAAATGTGCGCACACATTTGTCTTGACACACTGTAAGTAGTCCGGCCTCAATGAGACAACTCACAGAGTATAAAGTTAAGAATACATCAGTCTTTGCAGGATCAGGACCTCTGTCAATTTCCTCTGATTATGTAGGTTTTTCACATAGCAATCAGAGCGAAAAACATTTTTAAAAACAGGACAACGTAGTTATAAACTCACAGAAATTGGCAGGAGTGATCAGAGACAGCTGTAGCAGTACCTGAAACAATTTTAATATATTTTATTAAATTTATTACTTTGCCACAGTTGTTGGTGTCCCTTTATATTCAGAACCAAAACTTTAGGTTTTAATTACGCCCCCCCCACAAAGCTAATAATAAAGTTATCATTAAAAATTACATTTCACTTTTAAAATGTAAAGCCATTTTGAACTGGTAAATCCTGTCTATTTTCTTAAAAAAAAAAAGTTTGATATATATATCCTTTATATACATCATACTGCAAAGGTGAAGGCACCGGCAGGAGTGAAAATGGAAGTCCTTCGTTTATTCACAGGTCAGGTATAGTGCAGTTAACTGCAGTGAAATTTTCTCCACATGATCCTGCCAATGACCTTTCTCCTGACCTGGAAGGATCACTCTCTCTCCATGAATTAGAGGTGATTAAGCATCAGTGTCAATTTAGTCTCAGGCCTTTGCTAAGCAAAGACGGCTAACTGTGCCAAAATGTGTCTGATTTATTCACGGTGGTTTTGTGACAGAGGAACACTGATTAGACTCAAATCAAGGACCCAGAAAAGACTGCTTTATATCATTGGTAGTTCTTTAACCCAAAGTGTCACAGCAAGGGCTTAATATCCATCGGCTAAATTAATAGTTTTCACCAACCACAGTGACTGAAATCAATCAAGCTTTTCAGTCTTTTGGGCTATTTAATGCTGATTCAATTAACCAATTGTCAGATGAATATCTGTATCTACTGAGCTGTAACTACTGAGCTGAAATTCAAACTCCCCTCATTTATCCCAATATACAGTAAGGCAAGTAAAGTACAAAATAAAAGATTTCCCCTGCTTTGATGGCACGAGAAGTCCAGTAGCCTTATTTATTTCTCAGGTTTAAGAGCCAGATCCTCTGCTGGTATATCTGTAGTGCAGCTCTATAGTAGTCAATGGAGCTACACTGAAGATATGGCCCTAAAACTTTAAAACCTGTACTAGTTTTCAGCCAGGACACATGATTTAGGGGTCTCGAACACATGACTTATGAGGAGAGGCTGAGGGCACTGGGATTGTTTAGTCTGCAGAAGAGAAGAATGAGGGGGGATTTGATAGCTGCTTTCAACTACCTGAGAGATGGTTCCAAAGAGGATGGTTCTAGACTATTCTCAGTGGTAGAAGAGGACAGGACAAGGAGTAATGGTCTCAAGTTGCAGTGGGGGAGGTTTAGGTTGGATATTAGGAAAAACTTTTTCACTAGGAGGGTGGTGAAACACTGGAATGCGTTACCTAGGGAGGTGGTAGAATCTCCTTCCTTAGAAGTTTTTAAGGTCAAGCTTGACAAAGCCCTGGCTGGGATGATTTAATTGGGGATTGGTCCTGCTTTGAGCAGGGGGTTGGACTAGATGACCTCCTGAGGTCCCTTCCAACCCTGATATTCTATGATCCTATGATTCTATGCTACTCAGCTCGGCTAAGTTTACATGTGACATATCTGACATCAGGAATCATAACATTCAAAAACCGGTCGGAGAACACTTCACCCTCTCTAACCACTCAGTAAAAGACTTAAGGGTGGCAATTTTGCAATAGAAAAGCTTCAAAAACAGACTCCAGCGAGAAACTGCTGAGCTTGAATTAATATGCAAACTAGATACCATTAACTTGGGTTTGAAGAGAGACTAGGAGTAGCTGGGTCATTACACATATTGAATCCATTTTCCTAAGTTAAGTATCCTCACACCTTCTCGTCAACTGTCTAAATGGACCATCTTGATCATCACTACAAAAGTTTTTTTCTCCTGCTGATAATAGCTCATCTTAATTAATTAGCCTCTTACAGTTTGTATGGTAACTTCCACCTTCTCTGTATGTGTGTATATATATATATATCTTCTTACTATGTGTTCCATTCTATGCATCCAATGAAGTGGGCTGTAGTCCACGAAAGCTTATGCTCTAATAAATTTGTTAGTCTCTAAGGTGCCACAAATACTCCTGTTCTTTAAGCAATTTAGTGATTTCCTTTGACTTCACTTCCATAGTTTGAACAGAATGTGCGTGTTTTCTTGAAATTCCCTAGCTTTTTGCTTGATGACTGAATGTTGCAATCTGTAAATACCACTAGGTTACTGATTTGCAACAGGAAAATTGTATTAGCAGGAATAGTTAATTGCAAACTCCAGTTGGAAATTGAAGAGCCACATTGTGTTACTTGTGGTGATGGATGGCAAGTTGGAAACATGTCTGTTGAGAAAAAACAAGTCTAAACAAATGTGGTCTAGCCACGTCAAACCAATTTATGAATACAAAAGTGCAACTTGGTTACATTTTGAGATGGACGTGAGCCCTGAATTAGGTAAAAAACAATAGCACTTTGAGATGCCATGACTTTAGCTCTTGTCCCCATTGTCTAAACACTTAGCAACGTAAATAAAGTAATGTAAAAACAATACTGTGTTCTCTTAGTTTCCCAAGCATCTGGGCTCTTCTGTAACATAAAAACTAGATACAAAGCAATGCCACACTAGTGGAACAATAGAGAAGATCCAAAGAAAAATTGTTTTCCACTTTTTTGACCAAGCAATTAAGGAAATAAATATGAAGACTCCTTTTCCAACAAAAAATGAGCGGCCATGAAGACAGCCCTGGCCTTCTTCATGGCCATTTGTTCTTCAGGCTACAGCAAATGTGGGAATACACAGAGCTACCCACGCTCTAGAGAGCACTTAATTCCCCTCATGCTTGTTGGCTCTGCTCAGACTATCCTCCCGCCTACAGGACTGACTGAGCCTATAAATTCTGCTCATTAAAGATGTCTCAAAGTTATGTTATAGGTCAGTAATGAGGGAGAATAAAGCAACTTTGATAGGCAATTTACTGGTGCCTGGGAAGCAAACGCTGCTCACAAATGCGGAGGTGTCTCAGAAAGAAAGCTTGAGGAAAGGCCTAATCTGCTCAGCCACTCCTCTTGGAAGTTCCTTAGTTTGATCTTCTGCTTGTACTAACCAATAGCAAGAGTGAGGGGACAGCCCACACTATGCATGAAAGTTTTTTTTGTTTTTAATGGGGCACATGCAATCTTTGGATCCAACTGTGTGTGTGAGCTCCTGGCTGCATTTGGCAGGAGCCGGGTAAGGGAGTACAAGAAGGAGCATCAGGGAAAATGTTGTCGGACTCAGACAAACTTCCTCCTCAGGGTGTGCGTGGCAGCACTCCCCCCACAGCAGCGGTTCTACCACCCACACAAGGGCCAGATCCACAGGGCAAGGGGCCACCGCCCTCCCCCCACCATGCTCCTTGCTGGGAGGTTAGTGCCACTGCTCGCCAGACAGGTTCAGACACACTACGTGTGCAGAGGAGCAGAGGTGAGGGAAGGCTTCTTGCGCCACTTCATCCCCGACCCTTCTCATTTACACACCTGCCCAAGCCAGGCACAATCCAACCCATGGAAATTGGCACACAGAGTTCTTGCTCCCTGTGCTATACTCTCCAGTCTTTCGTCTGCTCCATGACATGGTGTCTTTGCATTGCGTATTTTGACACAATATCACATGGCAACCTCCTGTCAGATTGCTGCCCACTATCACTCCCAGTCACTTCTGGCACTCCTGCTTTCCAGATACCCGCCTCCTTCCACTAAGTATATGTGTTTAGGCTTTTTTTCCCTCTTCCACAGATGTACTTTATTAGCTTGCATTTTTCCAGGCTGAATCGTATTTCATTGTTTGCTGCCTGCATTTCCAGCCTTTTCTATTACGTCACTGTCCTCACTGGCATTTGCAGTGCCTTCCCTTTCAGTATCATCTCTACTTCTGGATAACGATCTGAAATACCACCAGGCCTTAGCAGAGCTTCCTTCAGTACACTCTAGTGATCATCTGCCAACCCATTTCCAACACAAAACAAGGGGACGTTCAATGACATTAAACGGTGGAAAATTCAAAACCAATCAAAGGAAATATTTTTCACACAATGTGTGATTAAACTGTAGAACTCGTTGCCACAGGAAGTTGTTGAGGCCAAGAATTTAACAAGCTTCAAAAAGGATTGGATGTTTCTATGGATATCAAGAACATCCAGTGATATCGTAATTAACGGCAACAACAATTTTGGAAGGGATATTAAAACCGGTGCTTCAGGGCGCAAGCCAGTCTCTAACTATTAGGGTATGTCTATGCAGGGAGCGTCTCAGAGCCTGGCTCAACAGATGTGGGCTTGCGAAGCGCTGAAGACAGCTGTGTAGACGCTACAGCTCGGGCCACTCAGGGTCTGAAGCCCACCTCTGGCTTCAGAGTCCCAGCTCCAGCCCAAACATCTACACAGCTATTTTTAGCACCGTAGTGTGAGTCCAAGTCTGCCGACCCAGGCTCCAAGGCTCGCCACTGCGGGCTATGTAGACAAACCCTTTGAGATCTATGCTGAGGGGAGGATTATCCCACACCTGCCTTCCATGGCCTTCTTGCAGCTTCCTCAGATGCACCTGACCTTTGCTAAAGGCAAGATACTCGACTAGATGGACCCTTGGTCTGATCCAGTCTGGCAATTTCCCTGTTCCTAGCAACTCAATGCTGTACCAGTCAGCATGAGAAATTTACATTCATCCATGACCAATCCACTCTGAACTAATTTGTCAGCAATATCTTGTGAGGCATTGTATGTTCCACCAACCTAGACAAAATGAGAGTCCCCGTCTTTCCTGGGCCAGTCTATGGAGTTACAAGAGACCCAACTTGGGTGGGTAGGGGGAAATAATATAGTTTCTATCCCACCAGGTAAAGATTTACAAGAGTGGCTAGACCTAGTTTTCTGGGTCTAAACCTATTGGGTCAATATGATCACTTCTTGATGTTTAGCAGCTGTTCTCTGCAGCTTAGCACAGTTTGTACATCGCTTAGCACAATGGGGTCCTGGCCCATAACTGGGGCTCCCAGGCACTACAGTAATAGATGTATGGTATCACCTTAGAGACAGATAGTGATCAGTACTGACTGAACGGCCTTCTGCAGAAGCCAGTAGGAACTAGGGAGAGGGAAAGGGCTGACATGAAGTGGAGGATAATTGATTGTGTATGGTGGGAGGAGCTCCTTCATTCATATGTATTATTTTTTGTATTAAAGTAGTGTACAAGGGCACCAATCACGATCAGGGCCCCATAGTCCTAGGTGCTGGCAGTACTACGAACATGGAAGTCTGCAATGATACATTCTTATTCAAGTCTAATGTCATAAAGGGGATGCCCGCAGAGCCTCTCAAAAGTTCTTAGCCTCCCTTACTAAGGTTGACTGACCACGTGATCATTTCATAATACCAGATTGTTGCAAACTCTACAAGAAATATGTTTCAATAACTAAGTTCTTGAAAGTGTACTTCCCAACATCTGGCATATTTAAAGGTAGAATGAACAATATGCTAGAAAATGTACAAAAGGGGAAAATCCTGCAATGGCTTGGAGATGGACTGGGTCTTATTGTAATTATGAATTCTTTGTATTCAGAGTTTGTGCAGAGGCACCAACCAGGATTCTGGCCCCACTGTGCTAAATCCAATCTCTGCCCCAAAGAGTTTACAGTTTGTCTCTGGATTCCATAACTGTGTAACACCAAGTTGCTCATAAGCACTGGATTGTTGGCCACACTTTCCCTGAGAAAGAAAAAAAAAGATTAGAGTCCGAAGTATGAAAATTATTTCCAAAGGGGTGGAAACAAAAGACCCCTCACTCATTTGTACTTTGCAGCTTATCTGCATATTACCGTTTGCCTGTCTCTTAAACGTCCTCTCACTACTGAGACAGTATTAGCCAAATTACAATGTAATTAATCAAATTTAGGTTGAGTTTCCATGTCAAATTGAAATGACCTGCAAGGAGTAGATTTAGCCTTTGAAAATATGTTTTCCTCGGGGAATGTACTACCATCTGGTCACATTTTTTCCTGGTAAGTTGCCCATCTTATTGTAAGGTTCTTCAGAGGAGTGTAACACTAGTTTCCTTTCCAGTTTATCCTTTGCTCCCAAGGAAGCAATCTCTGTCATTCCTTAGAAAAGCTCAGAACACAGTGGTAAGAAATAATAATACCAAACAGCAGTGTAATTTCCTAAGGGGAAAACATATTTTCTATCTGTAATTATTGCCAACAGCAATCTTGGAAATTTTGTATAATTTACTGTTTAAAGCATCAAACAGAAGGAACTGTTTAGTACCAGGGATGACTGAAGTAGGAATGTGAGAAAAAAATAAAAGTAAAAACAAAATGTTGATGTTTGGAGATTTACATGATGTAAACGTTTGCTTTGGCTTCCTTGCTGGTTTACACATGGGTCTCAAATGAAACCAGTTTAATTAGTGCAGAATAATAATAATAATAACCCCCCCAACCCGCATAATAACTGCATTTAATATAAACGTCTTCTCCAATCTGCTCGATATTAAAGTTACAGCAAGACCACAACTGTACCCGAAAGTTAGCCGGGAGCACTCGAAAAAAGCACAGCAGGGCTGAAGGCAACAACAAACAAAACATTATTCAACAACTATATCCAGGTGCTTTAACAAACAATGGATGCCTTGTCAGGGAGCGAGAAAAAAAATTCATTTGCTTTGTGCATTGTGGCATGTACCGCCTATGTGGGGTGTGTGACGGAAATTGAAATATCTCTGCTCTTATGCCTACTCTGAGTTACTTGGATTCAACTCCCATTGACTTCAACTGATGGAGAGATCTGAGTCTTAACCAATCAAACTCACCTCCAGTTCAAACTCTCGCATACTCTGCAAGACGGCCCTGATGATGGAAATTCTGGTAGAGGGTCCAGGTTTTAATAGTGGAAAGTAACTGCAACCTCACTTTCTGTGTAGGAAGGTCACATAAAGGACCTCAAAAGGATGTAGGGCTGGCTACAAAGTAGGATGGGCAGAGTGTGTTCTAATTTAGCAGCTCCATGCAGAGGCTCCTGCCAGCACTCTGATGGGAATCAAGGCCCCATTCTAGCCAACTATTTCAGCATGTGAGTAGCTCCATTGAAGTTAATCTCAATGCTTTTGTGGATCAGGGCCTAAAGTTGATCCTTCCTCATGATGAACCATGATGGAGGGCAGCACTTGGACCACCATTTGCTTTCAAAGGAGGTGAATTCCCACTCAGGCACAGTGGATTTAATTAGCATGGGAAAGTGAACCTATACCTCCCTGAGTCAGCTTGGGCTGATTTCACTCCCATGTTCTGTAGCGTTGAACCCCCACCCCCGATTGCCTTACATACAACACAATTCTAGTGACGGCTTGGTACTGCTGTCTTCGAATACCTGTTCACCTGATTGTTGCAATTAGCAGTAACTGAAATCACCCTTCCAAAACTATACTCATGACATATGGCAAGGCTGGCTTAAATACTCTTTTAACGTGTCACTAGAGGTACATCTAGACTAGAATCTGGGGACCTGTTGCAATTAACCAGTATTTAACTCGAGTAAGGTAGCGCCTTTATAAATGCTCATCTAGATACTTCCACAAATGTTTACTCCAGGACACAGGCCTTTGTGGTTTACCCCTGAGTGTTGTTAGCTTTGTTGGAACCATTTTACCCTAAAATAAGCGGTACATGTTTGTGCCCTGGAGAAAACATTTGTGGAGTGTCTACTGTCAAAGCCGTTACCTAAAGCTGTTACAAAGCCATTATCTAAATCAAGTTAATTGCCAATTAATTAACTCAAGTTACAACATGACCACAAACTCTATTCTAGACGTACCCTCGTGGAACTGAGAGAGAGGCACAGGAAAAGGCCTGTTCCAAAGCCTGTTGAAATCAATGCGAGTTTCTCCACTGAATTCAGTGGGCTTTGGGTCAGGTTCAAAATGAACAAAGCCCCACTATGCAGATGACTGTCACTACTGCTACTGTCTAACATACAAAGTGACCACAGCTGCTAGCATTTAACCAGCAGATACCTATTTTCAACACCACCTCCATGCTGCAGGTTTTTCTTCTCCCACTTCCAGTCTGTTAGCAATGTATCGCCTGACTCATCACAAGTTTGTCAAATTAACTCAGCTCCCAGGGATGACACCCAAGCAAGGGTGAATACACAAACCCCCAAACAAATCCCAAACTGTGCTGTGTACTTCTTGGACATTATCAACAGGCCCATTCTCAAAACATTCAAGACCTATGAGTAATATTTATGATGGGAATAAAACTGACAGTATTTTATATATATATATATGCACAGGACATCTGTTGGAAAATAAAAGCTTTTACAAGTAATAAAATGCCCTTGTTAAACTTTTATCTCTCTTTCTTTTGGAAGTGGGGTACATTTAGAAAGCAGAGTGACTTAAAAAAATAAATAGGACTGTAAATATATAAAAGTCATTCACCTTCCTCCAATAATTTAATATGAGCATCCTATTCCTAAATTGGGGAAACTTTAGTTCACTCACAGAGAGAATAAAGCAGATGTGGGATTTTTCCGTCCGTGTTTAAGTGCTGTCTTGGGAAGGTGAGTTGTCTGACAACATTAAGCAAACATTTTAGTCAGGCATCGCACAGGAAAATAAACAGTAGCAGAGGAAGCATGAAAATATGAAAGGCTGTTATTCTTTGGCCCCTTTTCCTGGAAGGCAGGTGATAAAATATTACCGTATTTCCACAGGTAAGGAAACACTCTCTTAAGTGCCTCGCAAAAATACATATTACAATAATAATTTAAAATGTCATGCTGTATGAGACTCAGCTGTGGTAGCACAGAAGGGCTGGTGGAAGCTCTGTGACTGCAGGAGCAAAGGAGAATAGGATTTGCCATTCTGGGTGAGCCCAGTGGACCACCTAGTCCAGTGTCCTGTCTCTTGACAGTATTCGGTAGCAGCAGATTTAGGGGAAAAGTTTAAGACACCTTGCAGTAGGCAGGTATGGAATAACCTGCTCCTAAGGAAAGTTCTTTCCTAACTCCCATTAGTCAGAAGGTAAGAAGAGAGGGAGATCAGATGCTGTGCCACTTTGTCTAGCATCAGCTCCAACACTACAGTAAGATCTGTGGCATGCAGAGTACATGTAGCTATATACAGAAGCAAAAGGCAGGCTGCGTCCACACTGTGGTGTGTGCTACACACAGCAGTGAAAGACTGGCAGGTCCCCACTGCCAGAGCCTTTCCCTAATTGCCTCCCCTCTACCAGGGCCTTTCCCTACGCTAGCTGGATGTGCAGTGTCTGTACTCTACACACCATCGTAAGTGTAGACCTGCCCTTAGAGAAGCCTGAGGGTTGCCACGGTGGCTAGCACTTGCGTGAGTGCACTAGGATGGAAGGGAAAGAGGGAGGAGACCTCTCTCCATGGCCACACTGGTTCCCACTGTACAGCTGTAATAATCTGGTTCATGCTATACAGATGTAACTTTCTAATCATGCAGGCAAGATGCTGATTTCACTGACTTGACTTGCAACTAAATTTTACCTTTAAAATTCAGAATCTCTAGCTATCAAGGCAAATGCAAATTTTGGAAAGGTTTCTCCATTATAATACTGGAATGGGTTATTTAAGGCTTACAGTATTATCCGAAGAAACTGCCCTGCTGTGTGACCTTGGGTGACTCACTGTACTTCTCTGTGCTTCTGATTCCCCTCCTTATTCTTTGTCTTGTCTGTTTGTGGCCAGGATGGTTTCTTATTATGTGTCTGTACAGAGCCTAGCACAATCAGACCTTGATCGTGATCGGGGCTCTAGGCCCTAATGTAATGAATAATAACACCATCACCACCACCACCACCACCATCATCACAGGAAAACTATTTCCTTGAATCAAGGTGAAAGGCATTAGCAGAACACTGCAGGCAACACCCTTGTAACTGTACAGAGGATTTTAGTTTCCAGACTGTTACGGGCAGATCAGTGCACTTCAGTGTAGCGGTGCCCATTTACAAGCTAATGATTTTGCCCGTAACCTTTTAGGAGTTAAGACTGTCATTTCAATGCAAGCAAATACATTCTGTAAATGCTACTGTCTTCATTTTAAAGCAAAGGTAAAGCTTAAAAGTAATATAATTTAGGTGCCTAATTTTAGGTTCCTGAGTCTGAAAACTGTCATTGAGAATTGAAGGGGAAAGTATTTGTATTTCATCACGTAAAATGACAGACTTGTAAATGAACGGCCTAATATACTTTCTAAAACATTTAAAATTAATAAAAGGTCTGGGGAAGGTGGGTGTTAAATCGTTTTGAATAGTTTTCACAATGCTCTTGTGTGGTAGGCTGAACTGGATGCTGTCATACAATTAGCACTTCTGTAATGTTTTAATTTCAAAGTGCTCCAACATTATCAGCAAGGAAGCTTCCCATTTTATATATAAGGAAACTGAGGCAGAGAGGGGAAATGACTCCTTCAGATAAGACAGCAAGTCAGTGGCAAAGCTGCAGTTAGAACCCAGGAGTCCTGACAGCTAATCCTCTCTAACCACTAAATGTTCTGCTTTCCTAACTGGCAATAAAGGTAAAGCTTTCCCAAATAATCACAACATGTTGTTTTCTGCTGAATGCAACAAAATGAACCATCTGTAGATAATATGCCATTATTTAATGTCTCTTGGTTTTAAAGAGAGAGATGGATCAAAAACAAAACCTGGGATCTGAGCATTCCCAAACTTTCCCAGATCCAGACTCAAACGTCCCAATTGCCCCCAGGGGTAAAATTCTCAAAATGACCTAATTGCCTAACTACCTTCAAGTGCCTAAGGGCATGGCTACACTGGAAACTTCAAAGTGCTGTCACAGGAGCGCTCCTGTGGGAGCGCTTTGAAGTGCGAGCGTGGTCGCGCTTGAGCGCTGGGAGAGAGCTCTCCCAGCGCTCCTGTTCATCCACCTCCACGAGGGGATTAGCTCCGAGCGCTGGGAGCGCGGCTCCCAGGGCTTGGATACTGTCTACACTAGCGCTTTAAAGCGCACTGACGTGCTGCACTCAGGGGGGTGATTTTTCACCCCCCTCAGCCAGCCAGCAAGTTAGAGCGCTATAAAATATAAGTGTAGCCAAGCCCTACAACACTTTTGACAAATTTTACCTTCTAATGAGCCAAACCCAAATCCTGGATCCAGAAAGCTCCAAACTTCGGAGAAGTTTTGATTTGGATCTAAATTCTGTGGCTCAACATATTTCGATGTCATTTTATATCCTCTCACAGCCCTCTAGAATATAGTGAAAGGAGGATTATTGTCTCCACTCTTCATTTTTATGATGTTTTAAAACAATTTCAAATGCTGTTTTCCCAGTTATGATTTTTTCACTCCTCCCCATCCTTTCCAAACCCCATAAAGCAAACTATCCCCTCCCCAGATTTTAGCTACTCCCCTGGCCTGTAAACAGGTTAAACAAACAGGGAGATTCCTCAAGAGAAGTCACAGGTTCAAGATCACAAAGGATGACCGGGCATATGGGCCATTTGGAGGTTTTTCTTCCTATTGTGCTTATCTGTATCTTTGCTGTCATCCAGACGTTAACCTCTGACCTACAAGCCTGCCTCTCTAAAAAGCCTTGCAGTGTTTATCCATTATGTAATGTCTGTGCTTTTGTGGAAATTTTACAGAAACAAATGGAGGAAGTTTGCCAGTCAAACTAGTGGACAATAAATCCTGTCCCATGTAGATAGAGTGGTTTACTGTCACCATAAACCCCATACTTCCATGTCACAGAAGAAATGTTTTCAGATTTCAAAACATTAAAGTGACATAAATGTTCCAGTACTGAAGAACAAGGCAAGTTTTATATTATCATTATTTTTATTAGATAGGAGAATTTACAAATTAATTTTTACTTGCTAACCTAATGATTGTCTATGTTTCAGATAATGGCAAGGCCAATAAAGTCCCATACTTAGTACTGTAACATTTTTTCTGTCTCTTCATTAGTGCAGGTCTGAAACACTTGGTTCCAAATCCTAAAATGAGTTTGCAGTTTATAACATTTTCACTTCAAATGCCTTTCCTCAAAAATACTTCATTGTAAGTCTCTGATTATTTGGAGTCAGTCTTTAGCAAACTGCTTTCAGGATTGTAGATTGCATCTTTATAGGTACATTATTTTGTTATCTTGTTCTCCCACCCTCCCTCTGCCCATTTGTCTGTTTGTCCTCTTGCTGCCTCCTGTCTGCACGTACATTGTAAGCGCCCTGGGGCAGGGACTATCGTTTTGTTATCCCTATTTGTCAATACAATGCCTAACACAATGGGGTCCTGATCTTTGAGTGGGGTTCCTAAATAATAAATAAATAAATAGTAACAACAACAGCAACAACGTGTTGTTTTAGATCACATGTAGAAGCAAATACATTTTCAATCAGTAGTGGGGTGGGCAAAAAGAAACGCAATCTTCCTGTCTTCATATACTCCTCTTTTTGGTTGACTCTCCTCATTAAGGACCTCTTTCTGCTCCCTCTGAAAGGAGATTTACTCTTGACGTTAGTGAAAACAGGATCGGAACTCAAAGTCTTGTTATAATTAAGTTTTATAAATCTCATTTCCTTTCAGCGGAGAGAAAACACATTGTTGTGACTAAGCTTTGGATGTGGTAACAAATCCCTGGCAGGTTAGTTTGTTTTAATGGACACATTACTTTTAAGGAAACTTTTACCATTTTTTCTTGCCCTTAATCATAGCTTTTATTGCAATTGCAGTAATTCAACAGATGTATGTGCCAAAGGTAATATGTGTATTTTTAATGAGTCGACACAAACTTCCTGGAGAGGAGAAACAAATTCATTTTCAGAACATTTTTGAATCATATTTAATAGCTATTAAAAGGACAGGGGAGTTGATCAGAACAACATTTATGACAGCTTCATATGCTACACTAGTTTACAGATGAGTAGGTACATACAACAGGATTTAAATAGGCCAGATTGCTGAGCTAAATATTTTTTTTGCTGAACTGATGACCAAGCTATGGTCCTTTTTTCTTTCCTGCTTGTGAACCTACAAAAAAGACCTACAGGTTTGATCCTGTAAAACCGAACTTGTTCGGGTAGCGGTAACCTATGCATGTAGTTCCTTTGAAGTCAGTGGGCCACATAGTGCCATCAGTTTCCAAACTGCTGAAATCAATGGGGAATTCTGCTTAAAAACGGATGGCGTGATGCAGCCCACTGAACAGTCACATGAGTAAGACCCACTTACGTAAGGGCTTGCAAGACTGCCTTCAGAGGACCACACCCACAGCTGGTTTAAATCAATAAAGTGAATGGAGTAACACCAATTTTACACCAGCTGACGAGCATGTCTTAAAGCTATAAGGTTGGACATCCTTGGCTGCTTATATCTAAATCGTCTCTTTGCATGGGAAGATGTTAGATAAATTAAAGCAACTAGTGCACTTAGCACGATATAAACTACTGTAATACAGAGATGTTCGCATCCTAGAATTGAGTTCTTGCCACTGCTGGAGTACTGAGGGAAGGAACACAAAAATATACTGTGACCTTATATTTACTTCCTATGTTGATAATAACTCCTGTAAAAGATGACATGCCCCTTACCTAGAGAACAATGTTTAGTAACTCTGAGCCTAATTCTGTGAGGTTCCAAGTACTCCCATTCCCCTATAACTTGATTTATTTAACTGCTTACTTGGGACTATATATTACAATTTGTTGTTGAGGACAATGCATTCAGCACTGTCCAGAACAGACAACAAAGACATTCCCTGTCCAAACACTTTACGATCTAAGGCCGTGATCCTGCGAATGATGATCGAGTGCAGACTCTTCCACCTGCACAGAGTTGCACTGCAGTGGGACTCGGTCTATCCTGGTACAGCTCTTTGCAGCACTGGGGTCTAAACAATCTCTTAGAAGGCAGGCCACACTGGGAAGTCTAGGTGTCAGATAAGAATGTCTCTAAAAGATTACTATAAAAAATCAGAATTCACTTCTTTTGATCACCGCATGTCAGCTTCTATATCAAAGTGTTTTCAAGCGTTAATGTATTGAAATAATGTGGGAAACACCACAATATGCTTTGATTTTCATTTTGGAATTCTCAGCAGAATTTGGGTGAATAATTCCCTACCTGAAATCTGCTTTTGTCCATAGAAGATGTATAAAGTTTATATATGCATTTTATTTTATTTTATAGTATGCCACAACATATGAAGAATTTTGATTTTCTATCTTTCTTTGGAGAATTTTAAAATTCATATGTGTAAAGCATCAAAGAAATTCCTCATGGGTGTAAAGTTACTTATGTGTGTAAATGTCAGCAGGATTTTCTTTTCTGCATTTAATAGCACCCCGTTAAGGACTTTGTAATGTTAATTACAGCCAGAAAGAAAAAAATTGACCATCAGTGTCAAATGTCCAAATTTTCATTGTCCAAACTGCGTGAAGTGAAAAAAGTAAACAAAAACTCAAAAGGTGTAAAGTAAATTATATTTTAAAATGCATTCTTTTTAATAATGTATGGTGTTAATAGTACAGGTAAAGATATTCTTTTAAAATATATTTTGGGGAAAATATAATGTTTAACCTAACAGTCTCCGTTTAAGAAAATAATTTTTCAAGACATCCAACCACTTCATTCACTCCCCGGTTCTGAAAAGGTCCTTAAAACTCCAAATATTGTGGATCATTTTATGGATCAATTCAGAGCACTGTTTTATGACCAGCTTCAAATTTCCCTGTATCCTGTCCAGAATTCTTAACTTGAGAAGAGAAAAGGACTTCAGGACACATACAAATCGTGCCTCTCTTTAAAATTTGTTCAGAGATTTGTTCCTGTTTTAACATCAAGTTCATTTGATGCCCTATACAGCATGCTAGGTTTGTTGAAGCAGTTGGATAAAAAGTAGATATAGTAAAAAAAATATTCTGCTCACCAACACAATCCACACTGAAGAGATTTAGGGAGGTAACTATTGAAGCTTCATCAGGACATTTCAATCCTCGCAGCACAAACCGCACCATGGAAGTTTTGACTCTTTCCGGGAGAAATGACAGCAGGTAGACTGGCATGTACAGAATGTACCGAAGCTTGCACAGCACAGGTGTCAGGAGCTTGCCTTGCGGGGACTGAGCCATGCGCTCTATTGTTGGAAACAGCAGCACAGAGCGGAGAACCTGTACAGAAAGAGACTGTCAGGAAAGTCCTCTAAGCACCGTATCAAATTCTGGAAGAGAGATTTTTTTTTTTAATGAGGCTTATTTTTAAGTAAAGTGAAGTTTGTCAGATGCACTATTAACTTGCAAAGATATTTATGTGCTACATGAAATGCCAGTTTTTTTGGAGGGAGCAAATAAGGGCCTGATTCTGCAAGATACTGAGAGGTCTCAACTCCCATTGACTTTAGTGGGACTTGGAGGTACTCAGCATGGTGCCAGATCGGGCTCGAAGTACAATTTAGAAGCGAGTGCCCAATGCTTTGAATGTAGTCAATTGTTACGTAGAGATGACGGTGATACCACAAGAGGGCAGTACACAGGAAAAGTCTTTTTTTGTGTGTCTATGCAGGTTTTTTATTCTCATAATTTTATTTGATTGTTTCCTATGGGAGAGAACTGATTTTTCAAAATCATAGCTATCACATCATGGTCTTTTCAGTGGGTAGTGCAACTACAGAAAGGTTGATCAAACCATAGTAAAGTGGGGCTATGACTACAGTTAAAACAAGATTATTATAGTTATTTATTAGTTTTACCAATAAATAGCACCTAACAGCCATGGTCATGGCCCAGGACTCCACTGAAGAATGTTGCATAATACAGGCCACAATATTGTACTGTAACATATGTATCTTTAAGCTGCATGGTGATTTGAGCTCATAGGGACTGAAAACACTCTGATCTCAAACTAAAGAGAAAAAACAATATGAACCAACCATTAAGTGGAAACATTTAACTTATGCCTATTTTTAAATTCTATTTTATTGAGGAGATTGTACAAATATTCTTAGAGAATATATGATAGAAATCTATTATGAGATGTTACTCCCTCTACAAGTGCTTTGGACTATCACATAAGCTTTCATTTAGGAAATACCTGTAAAGATACACAGTTGCAATAGCTGGTAGTAGTATGAACAAGGCAGACTAAGACAAAGATGTTATGGCCATTAAAGTGCTAGGTAATTATGGGAGACTTGCTGTGTTTCACAACATACTCTGCATAAATGCAGAAGAGGCAAACAGTTACTTCTGCCCAGTTATCAGACTGTCCAGCTTTCCAAGGATTCTTTTAATTATTCCACATATTGTATGATTTAGGCTGGGATTTTGCTTTTAAATTAATTATCTTCCCAGTCTATTAGACCTAGATCCTGCAAACTGCTCTGTAAGGGCGGATGCCTAGCCTACGTGGAGACCCACTGACTTCAGTTATGGCTTGATGGTCCAGCCATGCAGAGTAACTTGCAGGATCAGGGCCTTATAAGGTAACAAAAGAAATATGGAAAATGCCAGTAATAGCCTACAATATATTTTCTATACTATATTTAAGATAGGACTTTGAAAGGGTTATTTATGTCGAAGGCACAAACATTTTAAGACTCCCTACACTTTTTCAGCTGAGACTACCTTGATTTCAGACAAAGGAAAATATAGTCTCAGTGAAAAATCAATCCTGGGCCTCTTTTTATTAAAGGCAACCAACAGCTGGCGTATAGGAATGCAACTTGTACTAAATTATGTGGTAGTTTTGTGATATTTCAGCTAGGCGCTGAACTCAAACTCTTGTGATCTAAAGCAGATTTGACCCATGTTCTCAGCCACACATTAATCCTATGCCATTACAGTTTATAGATACAGGATTAGCTGCTTTGAGAGAAGTTGCTAAAGCTTAGACACAAGAGAAGGAAAAACCTAGAAAGCAGTTATGTCCCTTTCTCTCCTGTACTGTGCTGCTACTGATATATATATATATATTTAAAAAATTGTACTGTATCAAGTTTAAAAGATGGAGCTATGAGGTATTTAAGGGCACATTTCTTTTTCTTTTTGTGTGTGTTCTGCACATAATATAAAGAGAGCTTTAAAATATATGTATTTCTCAACCACTCATCAACTGTTCATTAGCTCTCTGCTAGCATCCAGAATCCCAGATTTGTTTAAAGGCACAGTTCAATTTTAACTTACTTGCAGATAACATGAGGATAAAAATGACAAAAATATAAATGATGATTTAAATTCTTATTGTGTTGGTACAAATATTCATAGGAGTAATATGCTGCTTCTGTTCCATGCAGAATCTGCATTGGAGTATACATTTACCTTTATTTTGAATGTATACTTACTGCAACTAATCAGAATGCAAATATCTAATATCTACCGTGCTTATGATATTTTAAAGTGTCAAGAACACATCTCACACTATATACAGAATACTACATTTACACAAGTAGAATCTACTAAGAAGAAAAGATATAAATACTTTTTATGCTACTAAAATAACTAAAACTTACAGAGCCAGCTTTTAAATGTCAACCAGGCATTTTGACGATATAAAGCACTGTATAAGTGCTAAGTATTATAATTACTATTATCAGTATTAACTAAAGCATATAGGTTAACTTGTCTCTCAGTGTAAGGAAATCATTCTGCATACTTTGGGAAACAGATTTCTCATGGTACCAAATCAACCAAGACACACAGAAAATATTATTACATAAATAGGCAGTAAGTCTAGTGGTTAGAGCAGGGGACAAACATTCAGGACTCCTATGTTCTATTCTAGACTCTGCTGGTGACTCTGTGAATCTCCTTGGTCAAGTCACTTAACCCTTCATGCCTCTGTTTGCCTATATGTAAAACGGTCATTATACTCTCACACTTTATTGGAGTGTCATGATAATAAAATATAAAGTGTTTTATGGTCCTCTGTTGAAAGATCCTGTGAAGGTGCACTGTTTCAACACTAGAAATGACACATGCACTTGCAAATTAAAAGTAAGTTATGTGAAATTTTAAATACAGATTTTTCTATCTGGTTTTGCTCCCAGCCAGCCTGCTGTATGCGTTCACCATCAACTTCTCACTTAAATAGCTAAGGCTCAAAGACCTGGATGGTTCAACGGATTGGTAATAGGATGCAGATCCTTTCACCTTCTGGTGTCCAATATAAATCTTGATAGCAACTGCAAGTTTTTGCCATCTGTCAGCTCTTTCATGGTATATATGAAATGGACTGATTTCCTAGTCCAGTTCCTAATTGAGTGGTGTGCATATCACTAATAGAAGCAACTGGCAACCTTGCTGGTAGCATGAACTGGGAGGCCAAGGAATGAACTGGCATAGAACCTGATTATATTTCACCATATGTCCCTCCAAAACAGATTGACATTAGCAGGGAAGTGTGGGGAGGTTTCTACTGCCACTGCCTATGAGATCTGGTGTTTAATACTATCAGTTCATAGCTTTTCAAGTACATGTATGTCACATTCCAGGAAGCAATCCAGACCAGTGAGAGGTTGTGTTACCACCTGTCCTGTAACCCTGGGTGCCTGATAATGCTTTGCTGTGGTATATCCCAAGCTGGGACACTCACAAACAGCCAGACTGCATGCTGGTCACACCCTGAGTGTCTGTGTATAGCTACAGTCCTGGCCCAGCAGTTCTGACCCCAGAACCTGTTAGCAACACTCCAGTCATACTCTTACTTCCACCAGCCTGGGTTACTACTTACAGGGTGGCCACAACACACCCCCAGTCCCGAATTTTCTCCAAAAATATGTGTTCTTCACTATCCAGCCTTCTTCTGGGCTGTTCAGATATTAAAGGTCTGTTGTCTCTCTAAAGGGTCAATATTCAACAGCTTGCTACTTTAACTGGAGTTCCCAAACAGTTCAGTTTAAACACAACACAGGATTGGTTTAGATTAAAATATGAAACAAGTTTATTAACAAAAGAAGATAGGATGTTAAGTGAATTCAAGTATCAGATATTAAAGTCAGAAAGAGTAACAAGAGAAATAAAAATAAGTTTTAGCTACTACAAAGCACTTTAACAAGCTAGACTTGGTTCAAGGTAAAATCCTTACCACAGGTTCCCAGCAATACAATACGGCTGACCAAATTCTGAGGTCAGGATTTGCCCCCAAAGTCAAAGGGCTGGTTCCTTTATCTTCTCAGGTCAGTGAGTCAGAGTGAGAGATTGGGGTGTTTTTGCCCCTTCAGTTTTATAGTCCACTCACCCTTTTGAAATGCATTTTCCTGGGGTTTACCCCTAAATAAAGTTCATTCCAGCTGTGAGGACAGAGACATGGAGTCTTGTGGTGAAAGAGGTTCCATGTTGTTTGCTAGAATGCAGAACAATCTGTTCCTGCCCAGCTTTGTTGCCAAAGAATGGACACTTGACAGGTTATTGCCAATCAACTTTGATGGCACCAGGCTAGAGCAGTGGTTCCCAAACTGGGATTTGTGAACCCTTGGGGGTTCGTGAAACGTTACAGGGTGTTCTCAGGAAAAAATTCCCTAATGGCGGACAGAGGTGTCCCTTGGGACCCCGGGCAGCATGGGGCCAGAAGCCTGAAGCCCCTGGACTTCCAAGAGCTAAGCATATCAAAGCAAGCATATCTATCACACTGAGGAGATTTAAACTTCAAGACTTCTTATAAGAAATGGAAAGGGAGGTGGATATTTTTTGTGGTTTTTAAAATTAAGTAGGCAGCTAGTACTGTTTTTAAAATTATCATGAAGAACAAGTTTAAGTTTTGCTGTAACCTGCGTTGTTTGCCCGGACTGCTCAAGACCTGAATGCTTGTGTAGGAGGAACTCTTTGATTTGGCTTCTTAAATAGCTTCATGCTGTTTCACATCTGATACTCCTTGATGAAACATAGGAGCCTTGTCTTATAACAGGCTTATTCAAAGTGATACAGTACAAGCTATGAAAGTGAGATCTTGGAAGACTGCTGCCATTCTCATAATGTAATAAAAATACTGTAATGATTAATAATAGTGTGTAATAAGCATGTCATAAAACAAATTTTATATTTCCAAGATCACTGCTTTTATAATTTATACTCAGGTAAAGGAGAAAATCCCTGAAAATATTCATTTTTAGGAGGGGGTTTGTGAGACTTGACATTTTAGTGAAAGGAGTTCACAGGCTGTTAAAGTTTGGGAACCACTGGGCTAGAGGCATCAGCTTGTCTTTTGTCTTTGGGAAACCGGTTTACCCCCCTTCCCAATTGTCTGGTAAACACTTTTTAGTTATCATTTCAGCTTATGTTCATAACTCTTAATACACATATCGTACATACATTATGCAAGGATATTGATGATCAGTGAGTTATTCATTTTAAATGATACCTCACGAGGCATGTTTTGCACAAAGAGTATTACAATAATGTGAATACAGGTGTGTGATAGAGAGTGAGTACAGTGATGCTATCGGTCACAATGTAATCCCTGAGCTCAGACACATGGTCAATAGGAGATTTTATAAAACAGATTATAGGGAAACTAGATATGTAAGGGCAAGAGTGACTCCTCAGGGCAGAGAACAGTAAATCTCTTTTTGATATCACACAGACAGGTTAATTTCAAGGGTTTTTTTCAGGCAGGGTCTATAAATGCCTGACTTTGAATGGTACAACTGGCTTCATGTGATCATTCAGTATAAATTGCTATCCTCAGCGTTTGGGTACTGGTCTAAAACAATGAAAACTGATCCTGCCTGTAAACTACGTATAAACAAAAACATGCTTCTCTATTTCTGTAGCTTGACTTTCCGAGAGAGTAAAATGCAAACAGTACAATCTACCTGGGAGAGGGTAAAGTGCAAACAGCTTCAAAAATTACCAGGGATGATGCCAACTTAAAAAATAAATAGAGCTGGTTGGAACTTTCATTTCACTAAGCCAAAATGTTTTATGGAGTTTCCTTACTGACAGAATTTTATCTAAAAGGTTTTTGGTCGAGAGAGAGAAACAGACAGACTCTGGGCTTGTCTTCAGTGCTAAAGAAGGTGTATTTTTTACTTTTGGGTATCTAACATGCATGAGCTATCCTGAGATAAAAACCACAGTGAAAACAAGGCACTCTAGTTTTATTACAGTGTAAACTAGGCGAGGTCAATAATACCCTGCTTGGTGTTGCAATTACACTACAGTTACACTAGCTGGGTTAGTATCATACATGCATGCACATGCAAGGGCTTATTTTACTGATGTTTCTACAATTTCTAGAGGTCTGGTGAGGAGATCAGAAGTTGAGGTTGATTTTTTTTTTTAAACAGAGGGGTAAGTTGCACTACTGATAGGTTAACACCAGTGTTTTAAAACTTGAGTGCCACTTAACTTTAGGCACCAAAACAAGTGACATGGTCTTCAGAGGTGCACATTCCCCACACGTCCCATGGGAGCCAATGGGAACTAGGGATGCTCAGCTCATCTAAAATCAGGCCACTTATTTAGGTGGCAAATTCAGTCACCCAGGTAAAAATTGTACGTGTGTGTGTGTGTTTTTATACATATATAAAGAAGGGAGGGCAGGGAGAAGAGTGTGAGAGCACATACACGGATACTGAAGAGATAAAAAGGGTTGTGATACTTTTTTTTTTTCCAAGGAAGAAACCTGACTTGCCAGAGTAGGTGAATTCTGTTCTAAGCCCATCCGGATTCATCTGTTATGTATCTTGGCTGTAAATGGACAAGTTATCTCTGTGTATATCATTTCACAGAGTTGCTGCAGTTTTAAAACAGCAATGTTCTAGTCCATTGACAAAACTGTGGTTCCCATACTGTCAGAAATTGGAACTGGCTCGGAAATGACTTGCTCTCTCTATGTTAGTGACAGAATCAATGGCGGTTGCGGTTCACTTCCACTTCTAAGGCAGAAATATTCTGAAGCTTGTCTGGCTCTGGCTGAAGAACCTGTTTTAAATTATTTGGGGTGTACAAACAGTTAATGTAATCACCGTTAACCATAAGAATGTAGGATGCAGATTCCATACCAGTTATGTAACTCACAGTTTACAATGAACTTAGAGATCAAATCAGCTGGCAGAAACAGGAAGCAATCCATTACTCTTTATAACTGATCCATTACAGTGACCCATGTTCAGTAAAGCGGTATCCAAGTACGATACTAAAACTCACATGCAGAATCTGCAGCCACACACCATCGATCCATATAAAAAAACATTAGCATGTAGAAATAAGGCATACTTTGAAATCACAAGACTGGAAAGAAATACAGTAAGGAAGTTTCAGAAAGCATTCTTAATAGATCACTGACTCCTTCAAGAATTTGTGGAAACCTAAGGCTGTTTGTCTGTCAAAAATAACACTTATTTTGATATATTTTAGTTCATCCCATGTATTAGTTTATTATTCCTCTGTTGCCTTGGCAGAGGAAAAGCCATTATATGTCAGGTGAAACCCACTACATTTTTCAAAGATAACATAATGATGTACTTAACGGTAATCTACGGTCCACATTTGACTTGAGAGTGTCACATTAATCAACATTTCTTTTACTCAGCATGCAGGAACCTGCAGGCAAAATCCCTAGGGTCACGGAAATATACCCTACTTTATTAACACAGCTGTGCAGAGAAGGTATCCAAGTTAAAGCACATGACAAAACAGACATTTTCTTATGTTTCTCTCTCATCAAAGCAAGATTTTCTAGACTCACCAATTCCGTTTGCTCTCTCTGTCCATATTTTAAACACTTGCACTCTCATTTGAAATCGACACACGAGAACTGCTGAGATACTGTCTTTTTCTCTGAATATAAAAAGATTTTTTATGCTCTAAATGAGTTTTCCTTGCACTGTATATTTAAAGTCAGTATTTTGTTAGTTATATTAGCTAGCCATTTACCTTCACATTAGATAAATACAACCACAGTATTATGTGACAGGGAACAATAGAATTAGGACAAAAAAAGATGCCAGGAAAGTTTGTGAACAAAGATACAAATATTTAAAAAATATTTCACTACAAGGGCTCCACCGCTGCTCCTGTGGCAGGGGCTGAGAGCTGCTGCTCCAGCCCTTAGGAGGCTGACTCAACCCCAGCCACTTTCCTGGCGGCCTGGGGTTGGCCACTGGTTGCTGCTCTAGTGGCCCCAGGGCTGACCGCTGGCTGCTGCTCTGGTGGCTCCTGCTCCAACAGCAACAGGCTGACCCCCGGCAGCTGATTCAGACCTGCCACGGCTCCAACCCCAGCGGTGCTGACCTAACTCTGCTGATGCTTCAGCCCTGGGACTGCTTCTCTGGCAGCCCCGGGGCTGACTGTCGGTAGCTGCTCTGGTGGCCCCAGGGCTGACCGTTGGCCAGCTGTTCTGGCAGCTTGGGGGCTGCTCCTCCGGCAGCCCCGGTGCTGACAGCTGCTCCTGTCCTGCCCCAGAAGTAGTCCCGGAAGTCCTGGAAAGTCACAGAAACCATGACCTCCGTGACAGAATCATATCCTTACTCATTATACCTATTTTACAGACGGATAAACCGAAGTACAGGGGAGCTTAGTAACTTGCTCGAGGGTAGTTTCTGTATACATGAAAGAGCCAGGAATACAGACACAGGCATGCTAGCTCCCGGTCCCCTGCTGTAACCACCAGATCACACTCCTGAAGAAGTGGAACTGATAGAGTACAAAGTCAGCAAACAATTTGAAGGAGAAAAAGCATGTTTGTGTAATTAATCCAAACTTTGGAGGGAAAGAGGGTTGTACTGTTCAGGAGTGCCAGTGTGTATTCTTGTAGTTGGTTAGTTCAAATAGATTCTTATGTTACCAAATGTAACCCGCCTGTACGTGCTGTTACATGGGTCAAGACGATCTCCCACTTAGGACATATGTTTTTTATACATCCAATTTTAATTTTCTATATTTTGCATTTAATAATAGCCCAGTTTCCATCTTGGTACTGGATCCTCCTCATTTTCATTATTCTCCCCTTCCCAAATCTCTCATTGTACAGCATGCAACCTATGTTAATGAGTAACGGTTTAGTGTAAGTGACAGAAAGAGGCACATTGCACGAATTTTCCATGGAAGTCACTGGCACATGAATAGCGACCTCATGCAGAGCATAAATTGTTTCACAAGTGAGCTTAACTAGTTGGACTATGCAATTCTCAGGAAATGCACTGTTAGGAAGTAAGTGTCAAAACTGTAAATTATACACTTGACTCTCTTCTAATGGGATTAAGGAATATTTGCTCCCCAGAAAATGTAAACTTCTTTGTGTGTATTTAACTGGCTGATGGCAATGCTTGTCAGTGCCACTTGAGTAAAGAGTCTGTCCCCGTTACTCAGTTTTCAGAACTCAGAGACTAATCCACGACTCATCACAGGGCCTCCTGGCGTGATTAGTTATAGGAATTCTCAGGATAGTGATCCCTGTGCTCAGCGTTAACTATTGGCAGGATCAGAGTGAAAATGTACTCATGCGTGGCTCTGAGCCCTGCAAGTCACCCATACACAACTCCAGCGGGAGAGACACAAACACTCTCAAAAGCAGAATTTATCTCCTAGCATCTGGGGAGTTTAGGAAAAGACAACAATTAATTGTCTGGATGCATTTTTAAGAAACTCCCTCCCTGCAAGCAAATCAGTACTCTGCTTGGGAGCAGTGGTGTGAAGACAGCAGTATAGCAGCATACAGTAAAGTGCTTAGACAAAGATGAAAATGTATTTACAAGTTCTGGACAGTAATTTTTTTTAAATGTACATATATACACTAATTCAAACAACTGTGCCCCAGGTACAACACCAAGGCATAAAAGCAAACCATCCTTAGATGAGGATAAAGAGTGGTTGACACACAAATTGCTCATAATCCCAGTTTACCAGGTAAGTTTTGGATGTAAAAACACTTGATAATTTCTGAGATGTCTGCTATATGGTATTAGGCCTAGGGATGCTCCTGGGCCCCAGCCAATTCACCCCCAACCCAGATGCAAACCTACAATTCTTTGCTGGCTAGATTTAGTAAGGGCAACAGATCCCAATGCAGAGCTGTGTTGGATTCAACCTTGGATTCAAGGTTCAGCGTGTGGGTGAACCTCAGCCCCTATATGTGAATGAGTGGGCATGTGCTAAGGTTTTCTGTGAAACGTGGAAACCCGTGAGTCCCCTTCCCTGCATTCCCCTCAAAAGGCCCAAGACCATCCTTCTAACCGTAGACATTATCAGGAAGAGAGTCCACCTCAACTGCTTTCTCCAAGACCCTGGTTGACCTCCTCCAATGCCAGTTCAGCTACTCTATCCTCAAGAGTCTGTACTTGGTCTCTCAGGCCTATGAGCTGTTTGCACTGTGTGCATTCATACACCACCTGCCCAAAAGGAAGGTAACTGCACATGCAGCATTCAGTGCAATAAACTGGGTAGCCCCCATCCTGCTGCCGGACTTCTGCCTGCATTATTTTTACTCTTGCAGGGGTTTTTGTGGGGGAAGGACCAAAAAAAATTCCACCATGGCTAAACAGCAGAGTAAAAGAGGTGGTTAGAGGCAGAAAGGCATCCTTTAAAAATTGGAAGTCAGATCCTAGTTAAGAAAATAGAAAGGAGTATGAACTCTGGCAAGTCAAGTGTAAAAGTATAAGACAGGCCAAGAAAGAATCTAAAGAGTACCTAGATAAAAACACACAAACTAACAGCATTTTTTTAAAATACATCAGAAACAGGACGTCTACCAAACACTCAGTGTGGTATTGGCAATTGAGGTGCTAAGGGAGCACTCAAGGAAGACAAGGCCATTGAGAAGAAACTAAATTAATTCTTGTCAGGGTTCCCTCCCCACTCTGAACTTTGGGGTACAGATGTGGGCACCCGCATGAAAGACCCCCTAAGCTTATTTCTACCAGCTTAGGTTAAAACTTCCCCAAGGCACAAATCCTTTCCTTGTCCTTGGATGGTATTGCTGCCACCACCAAGTGATTTAGACTAAGATTCAGGAAAAGGGTCACTTGGAGTCCCTGTTTTCCCAAAATATTCCCCCAAGTCCCTTCACCCCCTTTTCTGGGGAGGCTTGAGAATAATATCCTCACCAATTGGTACAATGTGAGCACAGACCAAACCCCTTGGGTTTTAGGACACTGAAAATTAATCAGGTTCTTAAAAGAAGAATTTTATTAAAAAAAAAAAGTAAAAGAATCACACTTGCAAAAATCAGGATGGAAGGTACTTTTTACAGGGTAATAAAAAGATTTTAAATACAGAGGATTCCCCTCTAGGATCAGCTTCAAAGTTACAAAAAAAAAAAAACAAAACCAAAAACAAACCCAAAAACCCAGGAATAAAACTCACTCTTAGCATAGGGAAAATTCACAAGCTAAAAGAAAAGATAATTTAATGCATTTCCTTGCCATTACTCACAATTTTTGTAATCTTAGATGCTCATTTCAGGTATGTTTTCAGGAGATATATTTCCTGCCTGGTCTCTCTCCCCCCATCCAGAGAGGGAACAAAGAGAGCACAAACAAACCCTCCCCCCTCAGATTTGAAAATATCTTCTTTCCTCATTGGCCCTTTTGGTCAGGTGCCAACTAGGTTTTTCGAGCTTCTTACCGCTTACAGGTAAAGATTCAGTACAGCTACCCAGGAGGGATTTTATGCTACCCTTAGCTGTATGTTTATGACAATTCTTTACATTGATCTTCACTGCAGAGATGTGGGAGAGATCCCACACCCGATCCATTCTTTTCAGGTGATAAATCTGAGGAATTGTCCCAGACTGAGGTGTCAATAGAGGAGATTTTGGAACAAGTTGCTCAATTAAACAGTAATAGGTCACCAGGACCAGTTGGTATTTACCGAAGAGTTCAGAAGGAACTCAGATATGAAACTGCAGAACTACTAACTGTGGTATGTAACCTATTGCTTTAATTAGCCTCCGGGCCAGATGACTGGAGGATAGCTAATTTAACACTTATTTTTTAAAAAGGCTCCGGACGTGATCCTGGCAATTGCATGTTGGTACGCCTAACTTCAGTACCAGGCAAATTAGTTGAAACTACAATAAAGAACAGAATTATCATATGTGCAAACACAGTATGTTGGGGGAAGAGTCAACACGGCTTTTGTGAAGGGAAATCATGCCTCATCAATCTAAAATCCACCAGAAAATATAATGATGTTATATAATCCCATGGTATGTCTATACCTTGAATACTGAGTTCAGTACTGGTCATCTCATCTCAAAAAAGATATATTAGAATTGGAAAAGGCATAGAGAAATGCAACAAAAACGATTAGGGGTATGGAACAGCTTCCATAGGAGGAGAGATTAAAAAGACTGGGACTGTTAAGGGCGGAAAAGAGATGACTAACAGGGATATGATAGAGGTCTATAAAATCAGGAATGGTTTTGAGATAGTGAATAGGGAAGTGTTATTTACCCCTTTACACAACACAAGAATGAGGGGTCACTCAATGACATTAATAGGCAGAAGATTTAAAACAAACAAAAGAAGTAATTCTTCACACAACACACAGCCAATCTCTGGGACTCATTGCCATAAGATGTTGTGAAGGACAAAATTACAACTGGGTTCAAAAAAGAATTAGATAAGTTCATGGAGGATAGGTCCATGAATGGCAATTAGCCAAGGTGGTCAGGGACACAACCACATGCTCCAGGTATCCCTAAACCTCTGACAGTCAGAAGTGGGGACTAGATGACAGGGAATGGATCATTTGAAATTGCCCTATTCTATTCATTCCCTCTGAAGCATCTGGCCACTGTCAGGCAGCGGGATACAGGGTTAGATAGACAACTAGTCTGACCAAGCATGGCTGTTCTTATATATAGCTTAATTTATATTTAGGGCTGTCAATTAATCAGTTAACTCAAGTAATTAAAGTAAAACAAATTAACTAGATTAAAAAAAATCACAATTAATCGCAGTTTTAATCACACTGTTGAACAACAGAATACCAATTTAAAGTCGTTATAAATATTTTTGGATGTTTTTCTACATTTTCAAATATATTGATTTCAATTACAATATAGAATACAAAGTATACAGTGGTCATTTTATATTATTTTTGATTACAAATATTTGCATTGTAAAAAAGATAAACAAAAGAAACAGTATTTTTCAATTCACCCCACACAAGTACTGTATTGCAACCCCCTTATCGTGAAAGTACAACTTCCAAATGTAGAATTATTTTGGTTTTTAGGGAAGTCATTAATTGCAGTCAACACACGATTAACACAAAACAAATTAACGCTTTTTTTTTTAAAAAAGTGTTAATCGCACGCCTCTGTTTTGATCATCTTCACTTGCTGTACTTCATTGCTTCACAGATATTGGCACCGTTCTACTGTGTTCTAATGATCTAGAGTGATTAAATATCAGAAAAAGTTAATGGAGCAAAGCAGCAAAAGTTCAGGTCTTTTGAATGGGAAACGTATTTTTAAAAAACTTCCAGAAGGTTCTCTGGATAAAAAGACGGTTATCGTTAGCTGAGTTCCAATACTATCGAAGTACTTCAAGTCTGCAGTACCACCTATGTGCTAAATATGCTTTTGCCTCCAGTTCTTGTGCTACAAAAAACCCACTGACAGCAAATGAATCCCACCAATCGTGACAGAGTAGGCTTACAGAGTTTCAGGATTGCTGCACACCCATGGATCAAACGAAGTACAACACCGTAACCAATGCTACTGCAAAGTGGATAGCTATGGACTGCAGACCACTTAACATTGTAAATGACAGAGGGCTAAGAGATATTATTCAAATTGCATCTTCCAATCAGTCATACACCTTGCCTTCCCAAGGACCCGTTGCAACACAAATACATGACCTATATCACAATGAGCACACTACAAATTTGGAGCTTCAGAAAATGCACTAGCTGTTGCTTTGACTGGTGATCATTGGACATCCTTGAGCAAGCAACGCGATCTTGGATCACGGCACACCTGACTGACACTGCAGTTTGTTTAACAAAAAGAAAAGGAGTACTTGTGGCACCTTAGAGACTAACCAATTTATTTGAGCATGAGCTTTCGTGAGCTACAGCTCACTTCATCGGATGCATACCGTGGAAACTGCAGAAGACATTATATACACACAGAGACCATGAAACAATACCTCCTCCCACCCCACTGTCCTGCTGGTAATAGCTTATCTAAAGTGATCATCAAGTTGGGCCATTTCCAGCACAAATCCAGGTTTTCTCACCCTCCGCCCCCGCCCCCCCACAAACTCACTCTCCTGCTGGTAATAGCCCATCCAAAGTGACCACTCTCTTCACAATGTGTATGATAATCAAGGTGGGCCATTTCCTGCACAAATCCAGGTTCTCTCACCCCCTCACCCCCCTCCAAAAATCACACACACAAACTCATTCTCCTGCTGGTAATAGCTCATCCAAAGTGACCACTCTCCCTATAATGTGCATGATAATCAAGGTGGGCCATTTCCAGCACAAATCCAGGTTTTCTCACCCCCCCACCCCCATAAACACACAAACTCACTCTCCTGCTGGTAATAGTTAGGTAATAGACCATCCAAAGTGACCACTCTCCTTACAATGTGCATGGTAATCAAGGTGGGCCATTTCCAGCACAAATCCAGGCTTTCTCAACCCCCCGGGAACACACACACACACAAACTCACTCCTGAAGAGAGACATTATAGCTCAGTGATACTGATTTTGAAAATGTGCTGGCAAAATTTAGACAACATGTGGGTCATTTCAAACACAGTCCAGCTAACAGTACAGAGTTAGAAATACAACAAGCTGCAAATAGGCAGAAACAAGAACCTCTTGGACAACTGATTTCAACCAGATGGAACTCCGCATTGGGTATGGTTCAGCGCCTGCTTAGAAATAAAGTCGTTATCAGGGCTACATTCGCTCTTCAAAAGCACCATCTACCAGTGCCAACAGGTAGAGACTTTGAAAACCTGCAAAAGCTAGAAACGCTACTTGAACCCCGCAGATTTGTGGCTGAACAACTTGGGGAAGAATTGGATGTCTGCGGCTGCATGGTTTTACCCGCATTCTGCCATATATTTTGTGTTACGGCAGTCTCGGATGGCAACCCAGCATATGTTATTTGATTTAAAGAACACTTTCACTGCAGATTTGACAAAACACAAAGAGGGCACCAATATCAGATTTCTAAAGATAGTTACAGCACTTAGGGTGGTTTAAGACTCTGAAGTGCCTTCCAAAATCGGAGAGGGACGAGGTGTGGAACATGCTGTCGAAAGTCTTAAAAGAGCAACACTATGATGCGGAAACTACAGAACGTAAAGCTCCAAAAAAGAAAATCAACCTTCTGTTGGTAGCATCTGACTCAGATGATGAAAATTAAGGTGCGTCGAAGCCCACCTCTTGGTGCCAGCTGGTAGAGGGCACAGCGTTATAGGGATCTCCTGGCTCTGGTCTCTACATAATGGTCATCAAAGAGTGTCCTGTAAGAATGTGTCACGCTGGTCATCATAATCATTGCAAAACTCATATGGATAATATTTAAGGAGTTGTGTACATATATACTGAAAATTATGCTCTTAAGGAAGAAGTCCCCAACTTTCTCCATCATATCCACCGTTACCGGTAATGAAATCTATTCATACCCCCAAGGAGCTGCAGGCGGGAGCTGGGGTGGGCATGGAGCTAGGGCCAGGAGCCGAGGCCGGCGCTGCATCTGGGGCCACGGCAGGGAGTGGGGACTGGGGCCCGGAGGCGAGAGCCGAGCTTGGCCTGGGGCTTGGCCTGACTTGGCAGAGCTGGACTGGGTGGCTCTTCTTCCCCACCCCTCCCTCTGGGCCCCACTCGGGGGGGTGCGCCCCACAGTTTGGTGACCACTGTTTTAAGGTCCGTGAATTGGGTCTGGTTACCAGAACGTGACAAAAAAGTTTCTTTCAGGCAAGGGACACTTATCTACCTGTCTGGCTACATGTAGACTGAGTATTGTATATTCACAATGAACTCCTGTTTAAATCTAAGCAAAATGCTAATCAAGTGATTGCAAAGACTCTAGGTCAGGTCTATACAGGAAAAAACAAGTGAAGACTGTGGCTGGTCAGATCTACATCTGGGTGAGCACAGGTACACCCTGTGCACACCCAGTTATCCTTCACTGAGAGGACAAGTTGCCAGCTGACATGTCTTATGAACAGAGGATTACAGCTGGGCTGGCTGTTTAATGCTGGGAGAGACACTTCGGGTGAGCCAATCTTTATAAGTCAGGGGAATGTCAAGTGAGTTAAATTTAGGCTCTACAAACCATATATAAACGTTTCCATTAATTCTACTTGCTTCTTTTCAAATCTCTTCTCTTTATTCAATAAACTTTTACTTGTTTTCACTATAAATACATCTAAGTGCTGTGAGTGGGGTGAAGCGCTGCTCCTAAGGTGAAACTGGTCAGCTGGTGTGTAGTGTCCCATTGGGGAACAGCAAATCTGTGAAGTCTATGAGTGTCCAGTGGAACAGGAGCTGGAAACTCCAGGGGGATGCTCTGAGGACTTGGGGGTTGGAGTGTGCTTATCCCTGCAGAGGGACAGCGGAGCCTGTGCTGACTGAGAGAGGAGTGCTTGGGTTGCCTGCGGCTGGTGGAGTCAAGGAGCTGATCCTGGAAGGCCTAGACAACTTTTCCTCACACTAAGGGCAGGTAGTAGCAAGGTTCCTAACAACTCTGGGTACCCTTGGGATGGGTGGCAATGTGTAATGCTTCCCAATTCCTCACTGCACTGCATTCCAAAGCAGGCTGCTTTCCTCCTCCTCCTCGCTGCCCAGGAGAGAGCAGGAGTTGGGGAAACAGAGCACAAGAGAGACGGTCTTGCTGATATCAGTTCTGAGCGACAATAGCCTAGAGCAGCAATTGCAGGTAAAGTCCTGCTCGGTCCCTGAAGTCCCAGGATGGAGCCTCAGTTTCTCCATGCAGATGGTACACATACAGACTGATATACATAGCAAAGGACATGAGCATGCTCAGTGCAGATGGAATCTTCAGAGAATTTAGCTGCTAGACTAACAATTCTCTAATATTGTGGGACCAACATGGCTACAAGAATACTGCATACAAGCCTCTACTGAGCATGTACGAACTGAGATTTTTTTTTAAAGGCTCATAATTTGGCCAAATCCACATAATTTTTCATGGGAAGAGCAAAAGACATGTCTCTGACAATAGGGCAACCCCACAGCCAAATTTCAAGTCCCTGCTAGAAAGCTAGAAAGTTTAAAAAATTCTTACAACCAATTTTTAACATTTATGTTAAACATGTTAAAACTATGTTTCCTCTAATCTCATTCTCAGAAATGGCTGAAGCATTTTCGCGGAAATAAAAAATCAGCCTCAGATAGACACCCAGTCGGGAAAATTTCAGTCTGAATGATTAAAGTTAGCGGTCGTTATGAGCAAATGAAAACAGTTCATATAATGGGAAGTGTAGGGCAAACTGTGTGTTGCTACTTGTGCCACTCTTAATAATAACCAACACCATAAGAGTGCAATGAAAGCTAATTAATGTTTGTAATGAATTTTAAAATGTAAACACTAGTCAAATACTGAGTATTATTAGTATTTGGCACCTCAGGCCCAATCCTCCAAATATTTATGCATGTTCTATAAGTAAGTAGTCTAGTTGAAGTCAATGAGATTACTTGTATGAATAACATTAAGCATGTCTGTTTGCAAGATGGGAGCCCAAATTATCTGGACTGCAAATTCTTTTTGCAGGGGCCTTCTTTTATATGTGTTTGATTATATGATGGGATTGTCTGCAATAGAAGAGGACTGAACTCTATGACCCAGGAGATCCCTTCCAGTATACGTCTACCACTGTGCAAATAAATAAAAGCACCAGCATCCTACAATCATATTTGGCTATCACTACGTGGTACTAGATCAACAAAACTGCACTCTTATGACAACTGATCCAAAAGTAAATCTGTTCAGACCATTTTCATCCAACTACAGGCATTTTTTGTTTGTTTTTCAAATCAATCAGGAAAGGTTTCTGTAAAACAAAAAACATTTACTACTGTTAAATAATCCAAGCGGGTTACAAAACTATCAAAATGTATTGCGCTTAAATACTTTGGCGTAATTCTGGTCGTTGGCTTTAGCGAGCAGGTGCTGGGTGGTGTCAGTGGCCTGTGACATACCGGCCATCTGAGCAAATGATCTGGTGGTCTCTTCCTGCCTTAAACTCTATGACTCTATAAAATGTACTCATTCCCAGTCGTACACCCAGTCTCTCTTCTTGTTCCTCTGGAAGGTAATACTGTTTGGTTTCATTTCAACTTTCCTCTTTGTACAGAAGGGAGACCATGGATTGTATCTCTTGGGATATCCTTGGGGTATCGGGTATATACACATCTGCGATGAAGTGGTCTCCTAACATTACTACAACTGCTCTACACTACTGCAGCTGTACTTTAGCACAACTCTCTACTTCTCCCCTACACCCAACTCTCAAAGACAACCGTATAAGATAGCTAAGATTTATAACACAGAGGTAAGAGGCAAGTCTCTCAATTGGAAAAGGTCTCCAAATAAGTTTTCTATCAAGATGAACCATATATACCATCTTTCTTATTGTATACAGTTATTCATTGTGTAAGGTACTGAGGCTCTCGCAGTCAGCACTCCTGTCGCTGATGAGAATATTTGAATCCAGTTGGGCTGAGGCTAAGGTACATCGTTCAAGGCAGAGTCACGGTCAGATGTTGGTCACATCTGAACTGGAACCAGAAAATAGGCTCTTCCTGATTTTGGATTGGACCTAGACATTACATTGTAAACAATTATACAGATCTATGAATTTATTAATATAAATAAAATAAATTAACAGGTGGTTTGGAATTGAAGCTCTGATTTGGGTCCATCTCTAATTATAAACTTAAATAAAAATAGTTTCCTCGTATCCATAGAATGCTTTCAGACATTTTGCTTTGGAACTTTGGGATCTGTTATTGACAAATACAGGGGATCAGACTAGTGACTCATCTTGTCCAGTCTCCTATCTCAGACACTGGCCAGTACCAAAAGCTTCAGAGAAAGGTACAAGAAGGTTCACAATGGACAATGATGGAATAGTTTGCTTCCAGGTGAAGTTTCTTCTTAACTTCTGTCAATTATTCATTGTCTTCTGGCCTGAGACATGAGAGTTTACATCCCTATTTTTTAAACTTGTCTGCTGTAACTGTGGTGTTCTCATTAGCCACATCAATCTGTGTAATCCTTTTTTGAACACTACTAAGCTCTCAGCCTCAATGACACAAAGAAACATAAGACAGGGTTTTTCATCATACTAGGAATTATCTTGTGACTAAGCAATGAAACAGGCTGCTCAGTTTACAAGCTTCCTTTGGGTTGACTCACATTTATTTGTAGTTTTCAAGAAAACAGGAGCAAGACAAATCCTGGACAGCATGAGGCTAAAACAAAGCCATTTGATTCAAGAAATTTACAATGGGAATCTTGAGATCTATCCTTGCGTCCATTGACCCAGGGGATTTTCTGGCACTAGCAGAACTAAGAGACCTATTTACCTGAAAAACTGCAACTCTCCCCTTGTCATATTGCCACAGTTAAGATCAGGACTCAAAGAGATGGTTTTGTACACTTAAAACAGGTCTGTCAACTCCTTATTTTAAGTCTCTTCTTTTGAAAAAGCAAAAGTATTTGAAAGACAATTATACACATTTGTGGTAACAGTGTAAAACAACAAACTCTGGAAGTTAAAAATGCTGTTTATCCTTTACCGTTATTATAGTTTAGCTTCAATAAGGAGGGCTTTTTCCCTCAGAGAGAAAATTATTGCTTGTTATTCTCTTCTCCAGAGAATCCACATCATTGGCATGTCAGAGAAAAGAACAGACAATTCATTGGATGATGAAAGCTCAAGGTAAAGCGCCAATTAAACACTTAATCTCAGTAAATTTTGCTCATTTGCACAGGATTAAGGTGATGGCCAAAACTGGGGTACAGGAAGACATTTTCCTTATGACATATTGTTGAATACATAGCACAGATTTTTCCATGCGCTGGAGCGCTCATTAGGGACTGTTCTTTAACACTTGGGTGGGTGTTTCCCACACTATTATATACAATTGCAAGGATGTGGAAGTGTTGGACCATGTTGCTTTCCATCTGCTAAATCCATGGTTCTCAGTTTGCACTGTAGCCTCAGTGAGATCTGGCCATAGTATATCCAAGAGTCTTACCTTTAGAAATAGCCTCTATTTTGATAGCTTTATTAGCCACTGGAGACAATACTCAGCAACACAGCCCTATCACGTTATTGCACTATGAAGAATTCTGAAAGCTCTGAATAATGCATTGCAGCTACTGTACATGTATAAAGAAATAAGTTCAGAAATTGAGCACTTGTCTGGGTTCTGGCCATGAGTGACTAAGATTTTTATAAACGTCACTTTATGAACACAGTTGTAAACTATTTAATGCATACCAACAAGAAACTGAAGGTTAGCACTATTATCTCTGGGACAGGGTGTCTGCTCATCTATTATATTTAATTTTTAATTTCTATATATTTTCTCAATAATTTTAGGCTATTTCTGACATTAGAACAGATTAACAATGTTGTCATTTTATTGGCAAATGTGGAATATTATCCTTAATAACCACAGGAAAAAATCATCCAAAACACAAATGGGTGGGAGAAACCTAGGAAGTGATTTTGCTGAAAAAAGAATCGAGGTGATGGTGGACAGCAACCGAAACATACATATGTAACAGGATGTAAAAGAAAATAAAAACTGTCAAAAGGAGTTCTCAGTACAAGCAACAAAATTGATAAAGGGGCTGAATGGACTTATTAATGAGGAAAGATTCAGAGAGAGAAAAATGAATAATTTGACTAAGAAACAGATAAGAGGGATACATTGGAGAATAACTAGAAAAATATTTTCAGGATGTAAAGGCACCAAGTTCTAATAGTCTAGAAGTAGTTTGTGAACTCTAGTATATTTCAGTGTACAATTCAAGAGACAACCTCCCTGCCATTAACATGGGTTTTACTGGTATAACTCCACTGACATGCACTGGCAATAAAACCAAGGTAGTGGAGTGAAGAATTAGTGTCCACTTCTTTTGAGACCATGCTACACACACACAGTCAAAATGCCTTATAACTTTATTTTCAGCCTCCATTTATGTGCATGTAAAATTGTCATCCACATATCTACACATATACTTTACAGGTGTAAACACCATCATTCCTGATTGTACAGTTCTGTCACCTACACAAGTGATAGATTTTGCACCCACAAAACCCACAATTATTTGCACAAAGTACAAGCATACATATGTAATTTCACAGTTTTGCACACACAGATGTGGAGGCCTGGCAGAAAACTCAAACAGGGTATTTAATACATAATGATAATAGCTACTATGACTACGTACAAATATTTGTTCTTACTCAGCGTTCATTCTTCCTCTATGGTCTTCAAGCCATACTTGTTACCTTACTGAAAAGGAGCAACATTTTGCTTCAGTTAAGACGCACAGAAGAAAGAGATGGATTCAGTTTTGGCATCAACTTTTACCATCAACAAAACTCTCAGGTTTTGAATATGGAATCTTGGTGGTTCTGGTAGAAAAAAAAGACAGTTACCTGTTCCGTAGCTGATATTCTTCGAGATGTGTTGCTCAGGTCCATTCCACATTAGGTGTGTGTGGTTGCCACCTGCACTGGTGCCGGAAGTTTTTCCCTCAGCAGTATCCGTAGGGGAGCGGCTCTGGTGTCCTGTGGAGTGGCGCTCGCATAGCTCCCCTCAACCCTCAGTTCCTTCTTGCCGGAAACTCTGACAGTGGGGAAGGAGGGCAGGTTGTGGAACGGACATGAGCAACACATCTCGAAAAACACCAGTTACGGAAAGGTAACTGTCTTTTTTTCTTCAAGTGCTTGCTCATGTCCATTCCACATTAGGTGACTACAAGCAGTTCCCGGGGAGTTCACAGCTGTAATTGGATTGCAATACAGTTCCGCCGAACCAGTGTCGTCTCTAGCCTGCTGAGTGGCGGCATAATGAGACATGAACGTGTGGACCGAGGACCACGTCGCAGCTCTGCAGACGTCCTGGATGGGACGTGTGCCAAGAAGGCTGCTGAAGATGCCCGCACTCTAGTCGAATGGGCCCTGACGACTGGTGGCAGTGGGACCTTTGCTAGCTCCTAACAGGTCTTTATGCAAGAAGTGATCCAGCTGAAAATCCTCTGCAAAGAAACTGGAAGGCCCTTCATCCTATCCACTGTAGCGATGAAGGGCTGGGTCAATTTATGGAAAGGCTTGGTACGCTCCAAGTAAAAAGCCCAGGCCTTCCGGATGCCCAAGGTGTGCAGACGCCTCTCCTCAGCAGTCTTGTGTGGCTTGGAACAGAATACCGGCAGGAATATGTCCTGGATCATGTAGAAGAAAAATACCACCTTTGGTAGGAAGGCCGGGTGGGGCCACAGCTGGACCCTGTCCTTATAAAACACTGTGAAAGGCGGTTCTGAGGTCAAAGCCTTAATCTCTGAGACTCGTCTCGCTGACATGACCACCACCAGGAAAGCGACCTTCCAGGACAAGTAGGAAAGGGAGCAAGAGCCCAGCGTCTTGAAAGACGGCCCGGTGAGCCTGGAGAGGACCAAGTTAAGGTGTCCCCCCCAAAAAAAAGCCTCTCGAGGCCCCTCAGGAACCTGACAGTCATGTCATGAGTCATGTCTGACCTTAGATCAGCTGATGGAACGCGGAGATGGCCACAAGGTGCACTCTGATGGAAGAATGCACCAGACCCTGGGTCCTGAACTGCAGTAAGTAGTCCAAGATGGACTGCACTGAAGAATGTGAGGGAGAAATGCTGCGTTCCAACACCCAGTGGGAAAACCTCATCCACTTGGCCAGGTAAGTAGGTCTTGTAGATGGCTTCCCACTTCCCAGGAGGACCTGCTGGACCTCCTCTGAGCAGGTACGCTCCTCTGGGTTCAGTCACAGAACATCCACACCAAGAGGGGTAGAGACTCGATGTGGGGGTATAGGAGCCGACTGTGATCCTGTGACAGAAAGGGAGGAAGGGACTAGGGAGGGGCCATTGCCATGTGCATAAGTGCGCTGAACCAGTGCTGGCGAGGCCATGCAGGGGTGATCATGATAACCTGTGCTTTGTCCCTCTTGATCTTCACTAGGACCCAGCTGACCTGGGGGATCAGAGGGAACACGTACATCAGACCCTCGGCCCATGACAGGAGGAAGGCTTCGGAGAGGGAGCCCTTGCTCAGGCCCTGCTGGCAGCAAAACTGATGGCACCTTCTGTTTTGCCTGGTGGCAAACAGATCTACTTGGGGAGTTCCCTACCTCTGGAAGATCATGCGGGCCACCTCTGGGTAGAGTAACCACTCGTGGTGAGAGAAGTCCCTGCTGAGGTGATCTGCTAGGGCATTCCTGATGTCAGGGATCTGACCTGCTTCCAGATGGATACTGTGGCTGATGCAGAAGTCCCAGAGATGGAGAGCCTCTTGGCAGAGAGCCAACGAGTGCGCTCCTCCTTGCCTGTTGATGTAGAACATTGAGGTCATATTGTCCGTCAGGACTCTCACCACTTTGCCCAGCAGGTGTGGCAGGAAGACCACGCAGGCCAGCCGGACCACTCTGAGCTCCTTGATGTTTATGTGTAATGTTGCCTACTCTGGGGTCCACATCCCCTAAGTCCAGAGATGTCCGAGGTGCACCCACCAACCGAGGTCTGACGCGTCAGACACCAGCTTGACAGATGGGGCGGGACTGTTAAATGGGGCTCCTTCCAGGACCTTCTCACGATCAGTCCACCACTGCAGCGAGGTGAGAAGCACTGGGGGAATGGTGTTGATCTTCTCCGGGTGGTCCCTGGATTTGTAATAGGTCGACGCCAGCCATTGCTGCAGGGGCCTCATGCGGAGCCCGGCATGGTGGACCACGTATGTGCAAGCTGCCATGTGGCCTAGCAGGCACAGGCACACCCTGGCCATTGTCAGGGGAAATGCGGACACTTCCACAATGAGGTCCATCAGGGCCTGAAACCTGACTAATGGCAGGAATGCTCTCGCCCGGGTCGAGTCGAGCACGGCCTTGATGAATTCTATCCTTTGAACTGGAACTAACGTGGACTTTTTGTGGTTGACCAGTAGTTCCAAGGAGCGGCACATGGCTTGTAGTACATCATCATCATGTTGGACCTGAGCCTTGGAGCTGCCTTTGACCAGCCAGTCATCGAGGTACGAGTAAATCTGGATACCCCGACACCTGAAGTAGGCCACGACTACCGCCGTGCACTTGGTAAACACCCTTGGTGCTGCAGCTAGGCCAAATGGAAGGACTGCAAACTGGTAGTGGGCCGAACCTGCCGTAAAACGGAGAAAGCGTCTGTGTCCTGGGATGACTGCTCCCCTATGGATATTGCAGATGGAAAAACTTCCAGCACCAGTGCATGTGGTGAGCACACCTAACGTGGAGTGGGCATGAACAAGCACTCAAAAAAGAAACCACCTTTTCACATGCCACATGGAGATGTCAGAATAATTTTTTTTTTTGATTTGCAAACAGTACATTTTAGCAGGAAGCTGCAGAGAGAGAAGCAGTATGGAAACCCATAATGTCTTCAATATACTCACTTTTTTGATTATAACTGCACTGTACTGAGATATAAGAACTTAAGAATGGCCCTACTGGGTCAGACCAAAGGTCCATCTAGCCCAGTATCCTGTCTTCCCACAGTGGCCATTGCCAGGTGCTTCAGAGGGAATGAATAGAACAGATAATCATCAAGTGATCCATCATAAAGATGTATAATAAATTAATAAATTAAGAAACTGGAATAAAGGCATAGCAGCCCGGTTAATTGAACCTGGTAGCATTTTTCCTTCATTTCATTTTAGCTTGTGTTCACTATTACCACACTAACTGCACTCTGAAAACACCTTTGGGATTTACAGTAAGATGACAGAATCTTTGCAGTGTGGTTATGCCCAGAAGAGAGAGACCATGAATGACATCTCAGTAGACTATGTTTACCGTTGGTTACTTTCCTGCCACATTTTCTCAGTTGACAGCACAGTAAGGTCAGTCTGCTGTCTGAGGTGCTCAGATTATGGTGATGAGGGTCAGATAAGCCCCAAAAATAGACAGACAGAAAACCTGGTGCTGTATTTTCTACTTTATACGTTCTGCAAAACTTAACCTGCAACATTTTTGCTGCATAAAGCAGAATACATGCAGCTCCAGGGACGCTTCTAAGTCAGATTTTTGGGTGGAAAACTGTAATTTGCCTTAGTTATAGGGACTAATTGATATGCACTTTTGCAATTATCCTCATTGCTTTGCTATGGTTGCCAAGCTGTTCAATGAAGTGTTGCTCCTACAATTGCTTTAGAGCCCTTGTTGAAACGTGCACTACACAGTCTCTACACATATCCCTTACGTAGGTAGAGAAATTCAGGGGCAGTAACAGCAGTGACTGTTGCATAAAACTGGGATGACGATAATTTTACTTTACTTTGATATTATTTCTTCATTTTTCCAAGTTGGGTCAGCGCCCCAGCTGCCTGGAAAGCCTCAATCCTCTACTGTGATTATTCCCCACCCATCAATAAACTAAGAATAAACTCAGATACTGTATACACTGTACCAAACAGGGAGCAGATACAGGCAATAACAAGACATTATATTTTTTTCAGTCACTCTCTTGACTCTTATCTATGCTTAGAAAGCACACACCTAGCCTGACACACAAGAGGCGTCTGACTCCTTAAAGTGCTACACTGACATGGCTGTCTTCACAAACTTCTCTGTGTTCAACAGGACTGTCACTTATGGGGCAAACTAGAGAACAGTCAGCGAGAGCTGAGGCAGAAGGCAGGCGGTAGCCAGGGCTCCCGTCAATGTCGCCTCTAGAGATTTGCAAAGCAAAGCAATTTGGAATTCATAACGTTCTTTAACAAAACAATATTACCTTCATATTGTGTTGCATATGCATTCTAAGCTCAGGCTGGCTGTGTGACAAGGGCTGTTTCCTGCTGGAGTGCTGCCTTCCGTTTACCTTTGTCCCGTGTCAGGGATGTCTCTGCTTTTTAGCATCTTATGCATTCTCTTTTGCTCATACTTAGCTTCATGGTTTTATATTTAAAAGATACTTGCGTCATATTCTTGCCTACTAGTTTGGAGTCAGTTCAACTTCAACGAGGCTTTATTGGCATAAAGAGTGGTGCAAGTGTTGCCAAAGTGTGAGAAAGAGATGGATCCTTCAGGTATCTCTCAGAGGCAGGCACTACCCACCTGGGACAGACTCTCAGCTGCTGTAAATCTGCATAACTCCACAGACTTCAAAGGGGCTACATTATTTTACATCAGTTAAGGATCTGGCCCCATTACTCTGAGTTAGAGAAAGATCCAAATACCTCAGAACTTTGGGGAAGTTCGTATCCATACCTAAACTTAGCAGCTCATCCTATTCATATAATGGGCTGGACCAAAACAATGGACTCAAACATCTCTGTATTCAAATTTTTAGGTCAGGCCCATTTCAATTTTTAATTGGGCATGCTTACAAGGGATCTTTAGCCAGGTGTGTTGCTTAGTTCCAATGTACACTGTGGGAGATGGTATTCATAAAATTTTGTTGGAAGACCTACACGTTATCCTCTTCAAATGGGTTCCAAGAGCACAAATTGTCTTCTAGAGATATGCTTATGTACCTGCCTAAAATTACTACCCCCTCTGTGAGACTGCACCACTCTGTGTTGCCCTACATCCCTTCTCCCTTTTCTTAACAGTACTTTCAAACTACAAACAGGCAGCAACACTCTCCACCTGTGGAACTTATTGCCGCAATATATTCCTGGCAGCCACATTTCAGACATGCATGAGTGCTAGATACTAGGCTAATACTTTTTAGAGGCAGGGAAGCAAGCTGGAGACTCAAGAGCAGATCCTCAGCTGATGTAAATAGTCATTGCTCCATTGAAGCCAATGAAGTGATGACAATTTACATCAGCATAGCATCTGCACCTCAGTCTGGCAGGGTATCCAGGATGGCTTAACTTATAAACTATGGGGTAGGAAGAAAGGAATTTAGCAGGAAGAGCAACTAACAGGAGGCTTGAAGAAGTTGTAAGTTAAAGTACCCATTCCACACCCATTTTAATTTACACACTCCTCAAGTACATTAGGCATGCTAATTTACACTGCCTTACATAGGGTTGCCAACCCTCCTGGATTGGCCGGAAGTCTCCTGGAATCGATCTCCTGGTGGCTACTGAAACCAATCTGGGAGATTTTAATAGGCAGCCAAAAGTCCAGTCGGTGGTGCAGCAGGTCTAGCCCTAGCTCCGTGTGACTCCTGGAAGCAACTAGCACGTCCCTCTGGCTCCTAGGTGCAGGGGCAGCCAGGGGGTCTCTGTGCACTGCTCCCACCCAGAGCACCGACTCCACAGCTCCCATTGGCTGGGAACTGCAGCCAGTGGGTGTTGTGGGGGCGGTGCCTGCAGGCAGAAGCAGCACACAGAGCCACCTGGCCACCCCTGAGCTTAGGAGCTGGACATGCCAGTTACTTCTGGGAGCTGCCCGAGGTAAGTGCCACCCGGCTGGAGCCCGTACCACTCACCCCCTCCTAACCTCCTGCCCCAGCCCTGTAAAACTTCCTTGTCAAATTTTGCATCAGTTTCCAAATCTAAACAGTAGAGTTTAGTGAAAGTGTGGACTGAACTCCACCCTGCTGCTCTGCATACCTCTATTAAAGGAATAAGTCTAGAAAAAGCAATAGAGGCTGCTTTTGATCTAGTAGAATATGCCCTAATTCCCTCAGGGTGAGGTAAACCTAGCAATTTATAAAATTCACTAATACATAAACTCTATCTAGATGGGTTAGATTATGTGAAAATCTGAAACCATCTTTGGTAAAAACACTGGATGTATACAAAGAATTAGTTTATGAAAAACAGTAAATGGTAGATCAGCCATGCAATCCATTTATGTGTCTTGCTTAATAGACCAGATGGAACAATGTATAGGTTTACCTAGGCTCAAAGTGAGGTTTCATCAATCTTGAAAGCACTATGTTCAAATCCCAAAATGCTGTAGGATGCCTGACTGAGATTATTAAGACTGTTTATGAACCTCTTAACTACATCAGGAGTAAAGACTAATTTACCATCTGAAGATAACAAAATACCCGCTCTCAAGATACAATAAGTATCCTGTATGTAACTAACTGGTGTCATAAAAGGATCTATATTATACATGGACACCCCCAATAAAAATTTTTTCCATTTATGATGATCATATTTTTATGTGGATTCTTCCCTTGAATTTATCAGCACATTTTCCACCTCTAAGAGCAAGACTTTTCTAACAATCCCAGAGTTTTATTCCCCATGCTATTAAATGAAGAGATTTAAGATCCAGGTGATAGATCTCCCTCTGTTATGTCAACAAGTACGGATGGTAGGGGTTTGATTAACCCTCTGGACATGTAAAGCAAGTCCAGGTACCACTGTTATCTGGCCTAGGCTGTTGCTATTCAAAAACCCTGGCTCTGTCTTGGTTATTTCTCCCTGACTGAGGGGAAATGCATACATGAGGGCTTGACCTCAACTTCTTAGAAACACATCTGATATTAGGTCTCTGTCTTTGCCTGCCCTTGAGCAAAATTTCTGACACTTTCATTGCTGCTGGATACAAAAAGATCCATTACAGGCTTCCCTCACCACCTGAACAGGTGTGTTACCACTTTGTTTTTTAAAGACCATTTGTGTATTTGAGAAGTTGATCTGCTCAGATGATCTGCAAAGGTTTTTTCTCCTCCTGATATGCAGATCACTATTGGGTGAACACTTTGTTCTACACACCAATCCCAAAGATACCTTGCCTCTTTGGACACTTATAGAGAATGAGCCCCAGCTGGTTTGTTTGGATTATATAATGCTGTCATATGGTCTATTGGCACCCAGCCAACTCATTGTCTGACCTGAAGTAGGAATGATTTGAGAGCCAGACTGTTTACTCTCAGTTCTAACCCACTGATAAGTTTATTTTCTCCTGGTGACCAGTGCTGCGTGACCATAAGATTGCTGTTTAAATTGGCCCCTCATCCCAGAGCAGATGCATCAGAGGTATGACTGGTGGCATAGGCAAATTGAATGGCATACCCTTCATCACATTTAGACAATGTCCACCACATCAGTGTTGTTAACACATGCTGTTGAATTACCAATTTACAATGCATATTGTCTATACCTGGTTTGTAATTTCTTGCTAATTAATGTTGCAGACTTCACAATTAAAGACTGATGCGAAGAGACTCATTAGCCAGAGAGGGGAATGGGGAGGAAGATTATTGACTGCTGAGAAAACTGTAAAGACTATTTTGTTTTTATAATTCTTTTTCCAGAAGAAAGACATTTGCTACAGTTAAGTCCAATTTGGCCCCTATGAAAGGGAACCTTTGAGTTGGATTTAAGAGTGATTTTTCCAAATTTATGCATAATCCCATTTTGGCAAAAATTAAACATATTTGTTTTATACGTAACAGGATCTCTTCCTTAAATGACATTTTTATTAACTAGTCGTCTATGCAAGGATATACATAAATCTCATGTTTTCTCAAATACGCTGCTATGACAGAGAGGCATTTTGTAAATACTCTTAGGGTTACAGATACATCAAAAGGGAGGAACTTGTACTGAAAATGGTTTTCTCCTACCATGAAAGAGATATTTTCAATGATGTGGCCATAATTAAATGCAGAAATGTGCATCTTTTAAATCCAGAGCTGCAAACCAATCTGAAGGGAAAGAGAAGGAATTATAGAAGTTAGAGATGACATGAGGGAACAAAAATGTTTTGTAAAGGTGTTTAATCTCCAGAGATCCAAAAAAGGGTAACAGCCACCATTTTTTTTGAATTAGAAAATAACATGAGTGGAAATCCCTCCCTGTGTATTTGTGATGTACTTCCTCTATCACCCTAATTATAACAGGGGCTGAACTTCCTCTCTGAGTAAACCCAAATGAACCAGGTCCTTGCTTGATGATAAAATGGGGATGGTTGGAAGGAAGGGATCTGAACTCTAGTGAATAACCACACGCAATAATTACTTTTCCTATGTGATTAATTCCCATTCATGGCAAAAATAGGCAGGTGGTTCCCAAACAGAGGGATAACAAGACTGGTTTGTAGCTCTTTGTCCTTATGTTGAACCTGAGATCTTTCAGGAGTGAGATTTTCCCTTTATTACTGTGAGGTTTAAATGACCTCTTCTGGTGTTCTAGGGAGGAATGTTGCTGAGGCTGGTGATAAGAGCAAGGAAACAACAACGAAGAAGGTGGGTATTGTCTCTGGTACAGGAAAAATGGAACTGAAGGTGATCTTCTCATTGGATTAAATTCCCCCAAAGATCTAGCTGTCGATCTGATATTCTTCTCTAGCATATCGTCTGCCTGTATGTTAAACAAACCGTTTCCTTCAAAAGGAAGTCCCTCAATTCTCATCCTTGTCTCCTAAGACCCACTGATCTCAGCCAAGCATGTTGTCTTAATGCAATAGCTGAAGCTATTGCTCTAGCTGATGCATCTGAAGAGTTAAATGCTGCGCTCAATTAGTATTTGGCCTCATTTTGCCCCTCTTCTAAAAGAGCATTTGCTAATCTTTTCTGTTCCTCCGGTAGAGCAATCAGGAATGTTACCATTCCCCCCCATAAATGATATTGATATCTAGCCATGACAGCTTAATTTGCTATTCACATGCTTAATAAAGTAGCTGAAGAAAATATTTTCCTCACAAAGACATTCAGTCTTTTTCCTTCTTTACCAGAAGGAGTAGAGTGAACTTGCCTATCCTCTGACATATGTACTGCAGCCCCTTCTACTAATGAAGTAGAGGGATGGTATGTAAGACCTTCGTGAGGAAACTGGTACAATCTGTTAGTCTTTTTGGATGTAGGCTGAAAGGCTGAGGGGGCATTCCAGGTTGTCCCAACCAGCAACAGCAATCCTTCCAATAAAGGGAGCATGACCCCTCTCAGTACTGCATCAGGGAAATTCTATTCCCGTACATAGGAACATCTTCATAAGAAGCAGGAGATGGCCAAAGAGACCATTGAACCCAAGGAGCCAAAAGCCCATATTTGAAGCCAGATGGAAATATCTTTGTCCATACAGATCTGAAGCAAATGTATGAGATTGCTTGTAACAGTCTTTTTCCAGATCTGATCTCTGATTCGCACCCATTCTGCGATCTGAGCCAGATGGGTTCGGATGGACCTGGAGATATCAATCTTCCACGCAATAAAGTAGAATGGAGAAAAATTCTTTTCTGGAGATCCAGGAGTGTCGGATGGTGGGCGTAATGGAGAAATCCTGACTTCCTCAACACTCCTTCTCTTCCCTGGGAAAGCATGCAATTGAGATGCTCAATCACAATGCCTGGTTAATCACCAACAGAGTCTGAGACAGAGCCAATCGAAGTACCTGTGCCGTAACTACTATTTCTTGCAGTGTCATGTCAATATCTGTTATTGGATCTTTATCTTTCCCTCACACCATTAATTCCTTAGCTTTAATTTTCAGAAACTGGATCCAACATGAAGAAGAATGTTTCCTGCCTCTACCATGAGAAACTGTTCTCACCATGGGTTCCCTGAAGATCCTCTATCCAGGTAGATCCTCCTCTTGTGGATTGTCTCTTTTCAAATCCAACAAGAATGGAGCATTCATGCTCCCATAATATCTGAGTCTATGAGAAAAGGATTGGTGCTAGAAACAGGCTGACACAACAGTAGGAAAGGCTTTCCTCTTTGAAACCTTCCTGCTACTGGACCCTTTGGTGCTGCATATCAAGGGAGAGACTTTATATTTCCAGCATATCTTTTCAGGCCTGACATACTCACTACACCTGACACATTGTTGTCATAATATATACCCCAATGGTAGCATGTAACATAGCACTGAAAAACTAATAACCCACTAATCATTAATATTCTTAAGTAATTTATCTTCAGGGTGTGTACAAAGAACTATGAATATGTGCCAGAATTATATTCTTAAAATGTGTTTGGTTCCAAGGCATAGGCACAGTCTCCCCTAGACAAAGGAAATGGGTATTTGCTTGTTGACCACCTTGGTCATCAGGTAGAAACAATGAAGGTACATTTCATAGAATCATAGAATATCAGAGTGGGAAGGGACCTCAGGAGGTCATCCAGTCCAACCCCCTGCTCAAAGCAGGACCAATCCCGAACTAAATCATCCCAGCCAGGGCTTTGTCAAGCCTGACCTTAAAAATATCTAAGGAAGGAGATTTCACCACCTCCCTAGGTAACTTATTCCAGTGTTTCACCACCCTCCTAGTGAAAAAGTGTTTCCTCATATCCAACTTAAACTTCCCCCACTGCAACTTGAGACCATTACTCCTTGTTCTGTCATCTGCTACCACTGAGAACAGTCTAGATCCATCCTCTTTGGAACCCCCTTTCAGGTAGTTGAAAGCAGCTATCAAATCCCCCCTCATTCTTCTCTTCCGCAGACTAAACAATCCCAGTTTCCTCAGCCTCTCCTCATAAGTCATGTGTTCCAGTCCCCTAATCATTTTTGTTGCCCTCTGCTGGACTCTTTCCAATTTTTCCACATCCTTCTTGTAGTGTGGGGCCCATAACTAGACACACTACTCCAGATGAGGCCTCACCAATGTCGAATAGAGGGGAATGATCACGTCCCTCGATCTGCTGGCAATGCCCCTACATATACATCCCAAAATGCCATTGGCCTTCTTGGCAACAAGGGCACACTGTTGACTCATATCCAGCTTCTCGTCCACTGTAACCCCTAGGTCCTTTTCTGCTGAACTGCTGCTGAGCCATTCCATCCCTAGTCTGTAGCGGTGCATGGGATTCTTCTGTCCTAAGTGCAGGACTCTGCACTTGTCCTTGTTGAACTTCATCAGATTTCTTTTGGTCCAATCCTCTAATTTGTCTAGGGCCCTTTGTATGTTATCCCTACCCTCCAGCGTATCTACCTCTCCTCCCAGTTTAGTGTCATCTGCAAACTTTCTGAGGGTGCAATCCACACCATCCTCCAGATCATTTATGAAGATATTGAACAAAACCGGCCCCAGGACCGACCCTTGGGGCACTCTGCTTGATACTGGCTGCCAACTAGACATGGAGCCATTGATCACTACCCGTTGAGCCCGACAATCTAGCCAGCTTTCTATCCACCTTATAGTCCATTCATCCAGCCCATACTTCTTTAACTTGCTGGCAAGAATACTGTGGGAGACCGTGTCAAAAGCTTTGCTAAAGTCAAGGGACAACACATCCACTGCTTTCCCCTCATCCACTGAGCCAGTTATCTCATCATAGAAGACAATTAGATTAGTCAGGCATGACTTGCCCTCGGTGAATCCATGCTGACTGTACATTTACATAAATGGTAAACAAAGCCATCAATCTAGTAAGTGGGGGAGATCAGACCTCTGCAAGAGGCTAACTGCTTATGCAAAACAAATGAATAAGCTGATTGTATGCAATATTACTGTATTATAAAAGTGTATTGAGTAACATCTTCTATGAAAGCCTCTGACACATTGGTGATGAATATCATTGGGAAATGTATGCATTAACACTATGTGAGGAATTATGGATACTCGCTAATATTATGCTTTAAAGTTTGTGACCAAAACCACAGGAAAACAGATTTTCCACCAGACAAGAGGGAAGGGAGTTATCTACCTGTCTCTACTGTAAAGCAAGCATTATGGAATCAAAACATTGGAAGCCCCATTTACATACAAATCAGCGGGGGGGCTTGGAAGTCCACAGGAAGGGAAAAACAGCATGAGATCACCCTGCCTATTGAAGATTTACTTGACTACAAAGAGAGGGGCAGCATGCCCCTAAAAGATCCTTCACCTAGGAAGAAAAGGGAAACTAGCACCTTGTACTTCTGTGGAAGGTCCTGACTGAGAGAACGTGAGCCATGACTGGAAAGAAGGCAAATTTCTCACCGACCTACCTTGAACACAGACAGTAGCTTGTTAAGTCCCAGACACTACAAAGCAATTTACTTTTATTTGCTTGTAACCATTTTTGTCATTATCCATTTTACTTGAAGTCACTTAAAACCTCTCTCTTTTTGTTAATAAACTTGTTCTACATTTACTCTAAACCATGCAGTGCTGTGTTTGAACTGAAGAGATTATGAACTGCAGTTAAAATAATGAGCTGCACTTTTGTCTCTTTAAAGGAGCAACAAACCTTATTAATTCTCTGAATATCTGAGGAGAGGGCTGGACATTTCATGGAAGATGGTTGTGGGGAAATTTGGGATTGGGAGTGTGTTGGGGTCATCCCTCAAGTAGTAACCCAGATTGTTGTGGTGCTGGGGTCAGAGCGTTAAACCAGGGCTGCACAGCACACGGACACTCTGGAACTGCATACTTGTCTTCTGGCTATTGGTATCTGGTCTGTGAGCCACAGCAGCAGAGCCATTTAACACACCCAGGGTTACAGGTCAGGTGATAACACAGCCCCTTACTGGTCTGAGTTGAACCCTAAAACTTCACAGAGCTGAAGCTAGTCTCTGAAATTTTTCTGAACTTTGCACTCCTTCGGTTCGACTGAGCCTCTTGTGGTAAAATTGCTTGAAGCCTGTTCTGCCTCTCCTGATTTGCTCATATTGTGAAGGTTGAGCAAATTAAGCATTTCAGCCGTGAGAGTCCCTCACTCAAACATGCCAGGCATCTGGCTTGTGTGTCAGACACTGGGAACACAGACAGGCATGACATGCACCTTTTAAATCTAGGCTTTATTCTTTGGTTCTGCCCTCCTTTCACTGAATAACTTATAATTACTCCGATCTAATACTAATATTAAAACTATTTAACTATCAAACTATGACCTAGCTCCAAAACCAAACCAGCTATGGGTCCAGGAACATCCCAGAGTGGTTCCTAATCCATTCAGATGGTTGTAGCTGGAAGAAACTGAGCTGGCTGGAGCTCCATACTCTTTTTATACTCTCACCCTGGAACATTCGATGCTCACTGAGGGGAGGGAAGAAGGAGGCATGTGAGCTAGCTAGAATTCGATTGTTCAGAATGAACCGGTTGGCGCAACACCAAGACTGGGACTATACAGAGGACACACACAGAAGATCACCACCAAATTATTCAGCTTTATTTCAAGTATGTCTTTAATGCCTTATGCCTACAGTACTTCCTGGCAGTTCCACCTGGATAGAAACAAACCTCAAGAGCAAACATTGTTTTTAAAAGGTATTTGTATTTTAGACTGCTGCTTTTCAGTATAATGATGAATATTGTGCAGCGCACAATGACTACATGCTAAGGCAGAATACCAGTTCTTAATTCTGTGGGTCTGATTCTCATTTCCGCTAAGATGAGATAAAAAATTTATGTCCATTTTAAGGTTGCTTTCTGCTGCCTTAGTGTAAATGTGAATCTGGTCAGGAAGGTTGGAAGCCTGGGTCCTGATTCTAATTTACTGCTCTGACAGTGTTAAGAGGCCTGAGTGTAAATATGAATCAGGCCTCTGGAGTTTTAGTTCTTATGCTGTTTTTCAAACCATTATTAAAAACATACCACAATATCCACACTACCTGCCCCAAACACCAGGGTAATACTTTTGTACAGTGGTGTTTTGCACCAAATCTGTTGAATACCATCGGACTTTTCTGTTTACATTATCATGGAATTTCTAATACTTTATGAAACATCCATTTTGTGTAGCTCAGTCATCTCACAGAAGATCCAAGCTTAAATGAGCGAGCATCAGTATCCATGTGCCTTTCGAGACAAGAAAGCGGGACGCAGAGAAATCTTACGCTATGTCTCATTTTGGCTTCTGACAGCAGAGAATTACTTGTTGCCAGTATTTCTAATCACAACAGAATAACAGTAAGTATTCATATTTATTGACTTTACATGGCCAAGTTGTAGTCAGAACACTAAAGACTTTATGGTTCTGTGGGGTGCTTCCAATGTTACACAACTCTTTGTATGGCGGTTATGGGTGTGATCCTGCTCCCATTGAAATCAGCAGCAAAACTCCCATTGACTCCAGTGGGTCAGAATCAAGACCAATATGAATAAAATATATTTGAAAGAATAATTTACCAGGATAATACAGGACTTACCATCTAGGATATTTTATAGTCAATATAGAGCTCACCCAAGTCAAGAGGCTGACTGCACCAGAGGCAAAGATCTTCTCTTTATCCACAGAACCAGTATAGAAGGGGCAGCAGCAAACCAGGTTTTGCCCATGCTCAATTACCACCTCTTGTAGAGGTGTGAGTACTTTAGTCTATGCTGATGTCAGTGGACTTTGAATCAGTTTCCGAGTCCATGGGCTCTCAGATGCAGCTCCCGACAAGGCTGTCAGTGCCAACTATGGCAATGGTTTTGCAATGTGGACATCTGTCTAATGGAAAGTGAACTGCGACCATCAACTCATTTCACATGGGTCATCATATGACATCACAGGACAAAGACTTTGGTTACAATGGATGAGGGCTGGATTCTGTAGCCCCAGGGAAAGAACTTGTACCCCAATACCAGTCACCTGAGGGTAGGAAATTGCACTGACTAAGAGTGAAAACCTACTTATGTACATGAGAAACCTAACTCAAATGATTAGTCCTCACTGACTTCAATCTGATTTGTTGTCAATCTGGAGGGAAAGCATATGATTTAATTAGAATATTCTGTGTGGGAAATTTAAGAGGAAAAAAATGGTCATCTGTATTTTGAAATTGGTTGATTTCCCCCCCCCCAAAAGCACGTACTCATAACAAGAACTTTGCCATATGGAATGTGGAATTGCACTATGCAATTTTGAGTTCTAGCCCTAATGCAATTTATAGACAGTACAAAATATTTCTCCTTTGGTTAATACTCTATGGGCTAACACTATATACAGAACTATTTGTGAATTATTAAAGTATGTATTTTACAAATATTAAACTCACAGACTGTACGTTACATTTAGAAGTCTCGCAGGGCTGAAATGCAAATTATTCTGTACTATAAATATTTGGGTAACTGAAGACTCGCCTAAATACATTTAAAAAAAGCTTTTTATGTGTTTTGGTAATAATGAGAAAACTGTTCTCCCAAAAATCTGTATCTTATTGTTGGACTGAAAAGTTTAATGTAGAAAATATTCACTGACAGAGCAGTATTTTACCCTCAGAATTAAGTCCCATCAAAGCGGGCAATATCATCCTGACTCTGAGGAAAGTGCCAGAGGTGACAGCCAAAATTTGTAACGGTATGATAATGCCGGCAGGGAAGGATTTGTTGCTATTATGATTAAAACACATAAACAGCAGAAGTTTAGGAGGGGAGAGAGTGAAAAGGGAGGAAGATTGGTTGGAAGAAGGACAGGGAGAAGCTTATGTTGGAATGCAGTGTCACAGTTACACACCATAAAGCTTTCACTTCTCCCATTACATGAATGTCAAAAAGCAGCTGCCACTTTCCAGGAGACATTCTTTCCATTTCATTTTGAAAATGTGGGGTGGGATAGTGTAGCACTCCCACAAGATCACTTCATTGTGTTTGCAAGGCACCCATAAGGTATATGCACTGGTAAATTCAATCCTTGCAACCCATATTCTGGTAAACTTCCTGTTTGGGATGAACCTACAGTGTGTCCTTAATGCTCACAATAGAGAGAGGGCTCTAAATGAAGAAAACATGAAGGGTCAGATTCTTTGTTGCCCAGTACCAGGTGTAGTGCAGAGTGTAAAACACTAATAAATCACAATGGTAATGTATTTACTTTATACTGGTGTAAATGAATACACAAAAATTAAGGACGATGGAGAATACACAAAAATTAAGGACGATGGAGAACCTGACCCTATAACAGTGTTCCCCAAATTGTGGGGCCTAGAGGAATGTTTGTGGGGCGGGGAAATGGGGGGGGATGGCGGGTTACAGGTCAGCCCCACCAAGGGGTGAGGAGGGAGCACCACCCAGCCCCCAGCTCTGCCCCGGCCATGGCCATGGCTCCACTCCCAGCCCCAACCCCTCTGCCAGCCGCAGTCCTGGCTCCCGGCCTAGTCATGGCTCCAGCCCCAGCCTCAGTCCCAACTGTGGCACCCCTCCTAGCTGCAGTTCCTGGGGGGGTGGGGGGAGGGGAGGGGATGGAGAGCATGGACAGGGATAAGGGGGGGTGCAATGTAAAACGTTTGGGGACCACTGCCCTATAATTTGAATCTCCTGAAGCAGCTAAGAAATGGAGGCCAAGATTTTCCATAAATGAGCAGTGATTCTAATGCCTCAGTTTTTAGATGCCCAAACTGATACATCTTGAAAGGACCTGATTTCCAGTGAGCAGGTGCTCAGCACTTCCTGAAGATCAGGCCCAGCTGAGGTTGGTCACCCAAAATCACTAGTTTCTTTCAGCCATAAAGTTTAGCAAGCTGATGAGAAAACATTAGCTGAGAGCTTACAGAAGAACGAGCTTAGTACATTAAGATATTTTTTAAATTTAACTGACATGGGGTTTTATCCTCCAGTCAAAGGGCAAAACAAATCCTGACTAGTGAAATCTGTGATATGATCAGATGAGAGAGAGAGTGAAGTGTACATTGAGAATTAAAGGAGGGTAAAAACCAGAACTTTGTGTCATTTTCTGTTTTTCAAGCAGTTTGTTCTAGGGAGAATGAAAACAAGAGCATGGACTGCAGCCTAAGACAAAGTTTACGCCCTAAACATTGCCAGCACCTGAAAGAGAAAAAGGAGGGACTGCATTGAGGAGCTCTTTTAAGTTGCTTTTTCCACCCCTCCATTGACTTTCCCAGGACTGCAAGCATTGCACGCATGAGAGAGGAAAATATAAGCTTGTTTCCTAAGCAAGTTTACAGACTACTCAAATCTTCAATTATTAGGTTAAATGGAAAAGGGGCAGCACAGGCTAAAACAGCACATCTAAATTCACTGTTTGAATTAAAATCACAGTCAGTCATACAAAGGTTTTGTGCCGAATTCACTTTTTGCTACCCAAGCTAGGAAAACAGGAATAACCTACAAAAAGGTTTGAGCTCTATATGTTCCAATTTAAAAATCCACTGTTTAACTTTTAAGATTTATCAAAACCTTGATTTTGTACTTCCTTTTTCAGGAAAATATCTACTTTGACTAGTCACCAGAAGGCTCTTTAAATTCTATTAAAGGGGAGGCATTCATGCTAATGCTTTCAAGAACAATTAGGATTTAGTGCATTCCACTTCTATAAAGGGTGATGCTTCATTGCAGAAGCTGAAATTAAATGGAGTGTGCTTAGAAATTTTCCAGTGACTAGAAATGCTATGACTGTTATTAGAAGCATATTTTCATTAGCGTTAATTGAACTTTCACACATGATTCCAAAGTTAACAAGTTCATTAAATACATTTGTGGTTTCTGGATTTCCACTTAAAAGAATATTTCAAGCTGTATTACACATTAAGGGAAAATGCTAGCGTTTTTCAAAATGTCAGAGTTAACTAGACTTGTGTCCGAAAAATAGGAATTGTCATTTGAAACAAAGCAAAACAAAGTAATAGCACACTTAAAGAGAAAAAAAATAAGCACTTACTCAACAGAGGCTTCTATTTTCCTGCTACCAGGCAGGAATTAAAGAGAAGTTGGTAGAGGAGGAAATGCACTGCATTGTGCATTGACATTCTGTTTTCATATGACAGTACCATTGGAACCCTGACCGAAAGAGCTTACAGTTAAGTACCTAGCAAACCACTGGGTGTTAAAAATTAAATAATAATACATTGGAATCAAAGGGAAAAACATAGGACTTATATTGCCATTTTTGTGGCAAGGTTCAACATGTATTTTAAATTATTTTGAAGGTAAATACATTTCTCTTTTAATTTAACTTATATTTTCTTATTTTATGGCTAAATATGGAAGTGGCACCAGATCCTCCCTGGTGCAAAACCTGTAGACATATCTTCACTGCTACAATGATCAAGTGGTGTTACCACATCCAGGGCACTATATGTTCCAACAACTACTATGTGGGCTAAACCAGACAATCACTATACTCTTGAATGAACCCACAAAGGAAAACGATAAAAGACAAAAACACCCTATCATCTGTGGGTGAACATTTTTCACAAAGTGCTCAATGTCTGATCCATTAGTCATCATCCTCAAAGGAAACCTGCACAACATTTTCAAACAACAAGCCTGGGAGCTTAAATTCATAACTCTGCTAGACACTAAAGTCTTGTTTACACTGTACAGTATTGTCAACAAAAGTCAGGTTTCATCGACAAAACAGTGGAAGTGTATGCACTGCCATGCTCCTTCTGCCGACAAAACTCTCCTGCTTCACCGACAAAATAAAACCACCTTGACGAGAGGCGTAGAGCTTTTTGCAGCAAAGTTATATCAACAAAGTGTCAGTGTAGACACCGCACTTGGTTATGTCGCTATATATGGCCTCCAGGAGGTGTCCCACAATGCCCATCCTGACCACTCTGGTCAGTGGTTTGAACTCCGCTGCCTTGCACCAAGCTCTATAGGCTTCTGTCCCTTTAAAGGACCAGGAATTTTTGAAATTCCACTTCCTGTTTGCTTGGCATGGAGAGCTCATATCGCATCTTCCCAGCTGATCATGGTGGCTCCATGCAGCAAACGCTCCCTCGCTTGGAGCATACCTGAGTTGTTAGATCTGCTAGCACTGTGGGGAGAGGAGGCTGTGCAATCCCAGCTCCATTCCAGCCGTAGGAACTTCAATATCTATGGTCAGATGTCTCATGGTATGTCGGATAAAGGCTACTTATGGGACATTCATCAGTGCCATTCGAAGATAAAGAATATGAGGCAGGTGTACCAGAAGGCAAGGGAGTCAAACCACTACTCTGGTGCTGCGCTGAAAACCTGCCAGTTCTATAAGGAGCTGGATGCCATCCTCGGCCATGACCCCTCCTCCACCACCAAGAGCCCTGTGGATACTTCTGCGGGGCTGGAGGTGGCAGACAGACAGTGGACTCCCCCGAGGATGAAGTCATGGACGAGGAGGTCGAGTTGGAGGATGATGTGGAGCCCACAGCAGGTTTGTCTGGTGGCACAGCGAGTCAGGACCTCATTTCCACTCTAAATAGGTCTAGAGCCAGTCCCAGCATTCCATCTCTGGTGCGCATGATGTGGAAGAGGAGAGCCCAGGTAAGTGATCTTTTTTGAGTTGTTTCTGCTCAATTATATGAGGTAGAGCTGTCCTTTGCTTTGTATATTTTAGAAGTGGGTGATGGGCTAGAAATGTACAAGACTAGCTGTGTTTGCCTGCGCTTCACATTCCCCTGTGCAGCTAAACAGTGCAGTGGAACAGTGTGTTAACGCACATCAAGATTTCACGGGAATCCTCCAGAGAGATCTTTAGGAAACTTTCCTGGACGTACTTGCCAATCCTCTGCCAAAGGTTCCTTGGCACAGCTGTTTTCTTCCTTACCCTGTTGTAGGAAACTTTCTTGTGCCAGTCAACAATCACTTGCGCAGGGACCAAAGTGTCACACAGGCGAGGAGCATAGGGACCAGGTCTGAAGCTGCACACATGCAGGAGATGCACACTTGCTTACCCTCAGTAGTGAGATATTGGCTTCAATGACCCCTGCCTGTGGAAATCCTGCCTGTGGCAGAATTTACAACATTGTCCCTAGTCACCTGCAGTGACCCCCTTAAAAAAACACCTGGACCCTTTGCCCCATCTTGATCGTCCAGCCCTGGCCCTGGTTCCAAACTCACCCTAGTTTAGGGTGTTCACTGAGATGTGTGCTTACCAAGGAACAATGAGAAAATGATCCGTATGTAAAAAGAGGTGTATTTTATAATAATGATTCAATGCTATGTGTGAACTAATAATCATACTTCTGTTTATTGTTTATTGCGCTTCTGCAGATGTGGCCTTCAGAGGAACCCCCTACACGCTGGCGGAGCACCTCTACCAGATAAGGAAGCGACCAAGTCGGAACAAGGAGGACATGTTCCGAGAGGTGCTCCAATCCTCTGAGGCTGAAAAAAAGAGAACGCAGAGAGTGGGGAGAGACTTTAAAGAAAAAAATTAAAACAGACAGGCAGGACAGAAAGCAGAGCGAGGAGCAAACTGTGAAGAACAAGGAGCAGATGATAAAAGTGATGGAGAAGCAAACAGAGATGCTGAAGTCCCTAATCATGCTCCAGGCAGAACACAATGTGGGCGCACGGTAAACAGGGGCTGTTGAAAATGCCGCAGAAATGAAGTTGGAAGCCCATGGAATGATGGAATAGAAGAAATTGCATCATGGGACATTGAGCCCACACCCATGATGCACTGTGATCCATTCCACCTTCCCACAACTCCTAACTGCAGAAGGTGGTGAGTAGCACCGTGGGATAGCTACCCACAGTGCACTCCTCTCTCTGTCGAAGCTACAGCACCAACTGTGGAGACACTCTGCCGACAAAATCAGTGTTGTGTGAACATGCACAAATGATATAATTATACCGGTTTTTGTTCGTCGGTTTAACTTGCGTTGACAAAACTCTGTAGTGTAGATAAGCTCTAAAAATCATGGACTGAAGAGAGACACTGGATTTATGGATTACAGCAATCTGTAACCCACTCATCCCTTCTTTTGCTCTATGACTGCAGGGGTGTTAACAGGCTGCTCTACCTTGAACTGTCCCTTAGAATGTGTGCTAACTACTTATGCTAAACAATCTGCTCTATCTTGCATTTAGTTGTGACACTTGGGAGTACCTTTCCCAGACATGAGAAAGAGCTCTGTATGGCTGGAAAGCTTGATTCTCTCACCACCAGAAGCTGGTCCAATAAAAGATATTATTTCATCCACCTTGTCTCAGAAATTTCAGAGAAAGGTAATCAACTTGCACCCCTTCCCAAGAAACAGCATTCCTTTGATGTGTTTCCCCTACTGTCTCTGCAGTGCAGTAGGCCTAACTGCTCTCACAGACCAAACTCCCCCTAACAGCCTAAATTCAACACTCCACCCATCCTCAGCACTAGATTTTGCCTACTCTGCTCACTCTCTCAAGTCCAACATTAGTACTCTCTCCTCCCACTTACCCTTAGAGAATACTGAGCTGAAGATTCAGGGACAGAAGAGGTCAGAATCCAAAACATAAAGACAGGATAGCGTTCTAAAACGTGTGTGACGGGTTCGGTCACAGAGACCCCCTTGGGACTGTCACCTGATGTACTGAGATTACCTCTCAGCCTGTTTTCCCTGCCATCTTGGGACTATAGAATCCTGCCTTGTTGAGCCAGACACACTAGCCTGCTGCGACACAGACACAGGTCTGGTCCACGCCCTCAAAGCTGCAGGCTTTAACCAAAAACTGCTCAGTAGGTCACCTACCTCCAGCACCCAGACACCCAGTTCCCAATGGGATCCAAACCCCAAATAAATTTGTTTTACTTTGTATAAAGCTTATATAGTGGGGAAATCCCCACTCCTTCATCTGAGGAAGAGAAGGGATTTGAACTGGGATCAGCCACCTCTCAGGTGAGTGCCCTAACCACTGAACCATGAGATATTCTGATGCACTTCTCCCTCAGTCTATCTTGTTGAACCTGCTCCATTGTGGCTAAACAATGAAAGAGTCATTGAAGCTGGGGGAGTAAATCCTGGGTCTCCCACATTCTAGGTGCATGTTCTCATCAGCAGACTACAGAGTCATTCTCATACTTGTGCTCTCGCTGTCTCTCTTCGCCCCCTCAGATGACTCCCACATTGCAGGTGAATACCCTCACCACGGGGGGGGTAAAAGATCTGACGGAGATGGTCCTCCTCCGAAAAACAACATGGGCGCCTAATTCCAAAGACAGATTTCAGAGTAGCAGCCGTGTTAGTCTGTATCCGCAAAAAGAAGAGGAGGACTTGTGGCACCTTAGAGACTAACAAATTTATTTGAGCATAAGCTTTTGTGAGCTACAGCTCACTTCATCGGACGCATCTAAGTCTTTAAGGTGCCACAAGTCCTCCTTTTCTAATTCCAAAGAGGGATTCTGGCTAACAGAGATAGGCATCTCCGTGCAGCCTGGATTTAGGCACCTAACTCAGAGAGAGGGGTGGGGCAGACTAGCATGCTGGCTTTTGTGAATTGCAGTCTCTCTCTCCCCATTCATTGCATAGGAGCCTGAGTGCCTAACCAAAGCTTTGTGAATTGCAGTATGTTCCCATGATTCTCTATGGGCCCTAGTACTTTTTGTGCCTGAGGATCACATGTGTTAATAGGGATAATGGTATTCCCCTACCTCACAGGAGTTAAGTGTAGGGTTACCAGATAGCAACTGTGAAAAAACAGGACAGGGGGTGGTGGGTAATAGGTGTCTATATAAGAAAAAGTCCCAAATGGGACTGTCCCTTTAAAAACGGGACATCTGGTCACCCTAGTTATGTGAAAACTCACATAACTCCTGTGAGGTATTCAGATACTGTGGGGGCCATGTTAGTATCATAGATAAACACGTACAGGAATTACTGGGTGAAATTCTATGGCCTGGATTACGCAGACTGTCAGATTACAGAGTCCTAATTATCCCCGTGGCTTTAAGATCTATAAGAGAAAGAGGTAAAGGTCATCCAAAATTCCTGGAAATCAGGTAGCAATAAAGGAAAGAAATACAAGTTAGTTTAAAAGAAAATGACATTTGCCTGAAAAATTTCAGTAACATTAAAATTTGCCTAAATGCAACATTCAAAGTCCAGAGCTTTTCTCACTGATTTCTATGAAGAATAAGTTTGTTCCCGAGTTTCCCTTGCTTCCTACTGGTAAGTGGGAACATGCCAGCCTCCGTGGCAGAACCTCAGAAACATTCACAGAAAACTCTTTAAACATGAGGAAATGTTTCTTCAATAATACAGAGATTAATACAATTGAATGTGTCCTGACAATTCATATAATTCAATCTTGGAATCAATTCTTTGTGTTCTTCGCTATGCCATGCTTGTTTTCTTCCTAATGAATGAAGCATGTTCAGTAATAAGCAGATGTGAACAATCTTCATATTTTTTTCTCAGATTCCTGGCTTACAGTACTATTAGTGCAACATCCTACCACACCTTGAGAGAATTATCTACAGTACTATGCCCATCCTAAAGATCCCTACCGGCCAGCAGATCCTGGACAGGTCCCTGTGCACAGCTTAAGTAAATGGGTTGTCTGAAATGGAACTCAAGGCTGAGCATGAAGCACCGGTGCCACCTTTTTGGTGCTGACTCAGGGCTGCAGAAGCAATCATGGTTTCATGTGTGGCTTCTAGGCACAGGTTCTGGCCTGGGGATTCACTGGCCACAACGCTTACGCTCAGAGGCTACGCTCCAGGAGCATTAAAATGAAGAGAGAGAGAGAGAGAACAGAGAGAGAGTGTGTGTGTGTGTTCAGTGTCTGGGAGAATTTTGTCTTAATTGCCTTTTCCCCCTTCTCTTTAAATCAATTTGAATTTCATATAAAAAGTGCAGAATGCTGGCGCTATCCGATTTCTGTGAAAACATATTAAATGCAGAAAAACAACAATTCCCAGACATACATAGCATGCCTCAACACTGAATTTTGGGCATTTACTAGATATAGGGCCAGATTTTCAAAAGAGCTCAACACCCAGCAGTACCTGTAGTGACACTTCTCAAAAATGCTCAGTACCCAGCATAAGCGGTAAATCTGGCTGCAATTCTGGGGGCTGTACTCTTGAAAATCTTGGCCATAAAGTTCTAATTGTTTGTCACATTTACTCACCTCGTGCTCTGCGTTTAGGATACCTTCATTTTTTTGTGGAACTATTTGATTTAGTTATTAAAATATGGATCCAAATATTTGGAGATCAAAGACAACAAGGTTTGATGAACAAATCTGTAAAAATCTACAGGCCTTAATAAATCCTGTTTTACCATTTGCCATTCTAGACCTCTTTTTATTTTCAGGTCTTCATTTCCCCTTCAATACATAAGAATGGCCATACTGGGTCAAACCAAAGGTCCATCGAGCCCAGTATCCTGTCTACCGACAGTGGCCAATGCCAGGTGCCCCAGAGGGGGTGAACCTAACAGGTAATGATCAAGTGATCTCTTTCCTGCCATCCATCTCCACTCTCTGACAAACAGAGGCTAGGGACACCATTCCTTACTCATCCTGGCTAACAGCCATTAATAGACTTAACCTCCATGAATTTATCCAGTTCTCTTTTAAACCCTTTTATAGTCCTAGCCTTCACAACCTCCTCAGGCAAGGAGTTCCACAGGTTGACTGTACACTGTGTGAAGAAGAACTTCCTTTTATTTATTTTAAACCTGCTACCCATTAATTTCATTTGGTGACCCCTAGTTCTTATATTATGGGAACAAGTAAATAACTTTTCCTTATTCATTTTCTCCACACCCCTCATGATTTTATATACTTCTATCATATCCCCCCCTTTAGTCTCTTCTTTTTCCAAGCCGAAAGTCCTAGCCTCTTTAATCTCTCCTCATATGGGACCCGTTCCAAACTCCTAATCATTTTAGTTGCCCTTTTCTGAACCTTTTCTAATGCCAGTATATCTTTTTTGAGATGAGGGGACCACATCTGTATGCAGTATTCAAGATGTGGGTGTACCATGGATTTATATAAGGACAATAAGATATTCTCCGTCTTAACTATCCATGATGTCCAAGATCTTTCTCCTGATTAGTTGTAGCTAAATTAGCCCCCATCATATGTATTGTATGTATAATTGGGGTTATTTGTTCCAATGTGCATTACTTTACATTTGTCCACATTAAATTTCATTTGCCATTTTGTTGCCCAATTACTTAGTTTTGTAAGATCTTTTTGAACTTGTTCACTGTCTGCTTTGGTTTTAACTACCTTGAGCAGTTTAGTATCATCTACAAACTTTGCCACCTCACCGTTTACCCCTTTCTCCAGATCATTTATGAATAGGCTGAATAGGATTGGTTTAAGCTGGATTTTTCATTATTAGGTTTCAGGTGGATTTTTGATGGATGATCACAGATTCTGGTTTTCAGTTCCTATTTTACTCCTTTTCTGTTTTTCTGTTTGGTTATTTCAGTGTCTTGTAACATTCCAGAATTATTTTTTTGAGATTTATTTGAAATCAGAGGTTTCCCGTAGCAATGCAACAAACATAAATGTTTTCAAAAATTAGATTTTAAGAGGCTCTTAACAGTATTTTTCCTATTTTTCTACACTGTGTGTAAGCACACACACACAAATATCTTGCTTATCACATTGCTTCTACACACAAATAAATGAACCATAGCCATGATTACAGGAAGTATACAGGTTGTAATTTAAAGTGGGCAGGGTGAAGAGAGGGGGAGGGCTCTGAGTTACTACAGAGAATTCTTTCCCAGGTGTCCGGCTGGTGGGTCTTGCCCACGTGCTCAGGGTCTAACTGATCACTATATTTGGGGTCGGGAAGGAATTTTCCCCCAGGTGAGATTGGCAGAGAGCGTGGGGGGAGGGTTCGCATTCCTCTGCAGTATGGGGCATGGGTCACTTGCAGGTTTAGGTGGATTCTCTGTAACTTGAAGTCTTTAAACCATGATTTGAGAACTTCAGTAACTCAGCCAGAGTCTATTATAGGAGTGGATAGGTGAGGTTCTGTGGCCTACAATGTATAGGAGATCAGTCTAAATGATCATGATGGTCCTTTCTGACCTTAAAGTCCATGAATCTAAGACAATTCCCACAAAGTCCTTTTAAATAAACCTCTCTTTCTGTTTTTTCCAGGGTTTCTTACCAAAGGCAGCCTGATGTAAATTAATGAACAGATTACTACTCTTGACCTTGCACATTATCTCTTAAACATGTTATCAATCAGGGATAAAACAAAACCTTGTACTCCCATGCTAGCTATCTTCTAATGGATACAACTGTAGCTTTCTGTTAATGTTTTACACATTTATCCCTAACATTCAGCATCACCTTTATATAACACATCAAGCATTGTCTTCTATTACCGCCCTGTCAGATATCAGTTTGTTAGCAATAAGCTTTCCTAATTTGGGATCTGATCATGCAAGGTTCTAAGAGTACTCACTGGGAGTCGAGGACACTCAACACTATAGGAGGTGTTCACTACCTTGGCAGGATAGGGTACAGGTTGAATGGCTGTTTCACCAATGTAAAAATCATTCAAGAAGAGACATTTGGCAGCGTAGGTTAGAAAGCAGTTACTGTCTTCAACTGTAGGCCCAGAGCAATATCTAGGAACTAGTCATTTAACATTTCAAAATTTATTTAAAACACCCATATCCTTTTAATCCTGATTCCACATTATTGTAACCTTCTCCTGGACTACCTTCTTGGTGTTCAACAGAGGTGGGCAGGAGCTAGGTGATAAGACATATAGTTGTGGTTCTTGATCTGCTTCTCTCAGAGCATTGCAAGAGGAATGGATTTAACATGAGGGGTCTCTAGTTTACTTTTAAAAATATCTATATCTATATATATATTTTCTGTCCACTCATTTACAATCATTTTGCAGTCTTCATCCTCATTGCTTTTCTATCTAATTTTTTTTTTGTTCTGGTGCTAAACGCAACCAGGCAAATACAGGACTAAATTGCTCACCTCAAGTGTTGACGACATGATGAACTGCAGCTTCCATTTGGACAGCATAATCAGAGCAATTGTGTTCAGGTGATGTGTAATGGAAACATAGCTTGAAACATTAGTGAGGAGAATAAAACAAATCATTCTGAGTCAAGATTAATTTTAAGAAAACTGTCTTTGGAACACAGCATCAGGAAGGAACTCCTGACAAGTAGCCTGAAGAACTCCAAATATTACCCAACTCTTTACTTTATGTTTAGGGGGACAGTGAGATTTGGGTTAGTAGTTTAAGATCTTGTCAGCCAAGACTCAGAGGGTGTACAACAAAGGCACAGTTGAAGCAGGTAATCCCTTCTTAATATGAAGCTTTAAGAGTTCTACATACTCCTAGTCTTAATGGTTTGTATTTCCAAACTACACTGAAATTTATTACAATGGTCACCTGACCCTTACGTTCCACCGCTTCTAGCCAACTACCCAGTTCCAGGCAAGAACAGATTTAGGTCGTAGATACCTATGCCTACTAGGGTCTCTACAGAGAACTGTTTGAACCTAAGAACACAGAAAGTACTACTGCCACTCAACAAACAGCCACTGAGTTCCAGTCAGCTGCATGGATAGCATGAACAACAAATCCGCTGCCTAGTGCCCAGTCTGAGTAACCTGACTGTGAGCTGGGCAAACTTAGCGCAGGTATACAGGGAAACATTCTCTTGCTGGGTTTTAGAGCTACCCTGTGGAGGATACTCCAGCCATTCCATGACGCAGCAGTCCCTTCACCATGGGAAGGAGGGAAAGGTGGAAAATCCAAAGACTGAAGGAAACTCCAACCCTGTAGAAGCAGCTTAAAGCAGGAAGCCTGGGAGTTGGGCTGACAAAACTGGGTTTTACCAGGCTAAAATCTGTGTATTCCCGCCTCCAGAAGCATGTGGATGGAACTACACAGTAGTTCTCTTTGCACTGGCAGAGCACCACTTACTGAGAATAAGCCCCAAATTAGCATTTTAAGCAGTACTCAAATAGAAAGGAGACCTGTGCCTCTAAAGCTCTCTGAGCTACAGTTTGCCACAGCAGAAAGTGCAAACCTTTAGGCAACAGCATTGGTTTAAATTCTTTAGAAATTTTAAAGCCAACAGCCTCCTGTACCATTTTAGAAGAAATCAGATAATATACCAGTGTGCATAATTGAAATAATAGGGAGTTAAATACAACTGGCCACAGTTTATTTGTGAACTCTTGCCTGTGCTATGTTTAGTGACTAGTGCTTGCATTATATATCAGCATGAAGTCTTCTCTCCCCACCCAGAGATAGAATTTGTGAGCATTAAGGACACCAGTGAGCTGCTATGCAATGTTCTTACACCTCCATAGAGAACAGGTGGGAACTGTTCTCAATAGGCTTAATTTCCTGACTGACAATGGATCGTGTGACTCAGGTTTTGAGGACAGAAATTTCAACTCTGGATGTTATTCTTCGGAGTCTCAGGAGTTGGAGCCACACCTATCCCTAATGAAAGCACTAGGGATAGATTTGGCTCTCTAACTCCATCCTTAGGCATATTACATTGGTAAAATATAGTATCAGTATGTATTCGTTTCTCTTCTAAACAGGTCTGTCTATCTCTTGCCACATTTGGAGTCCTCTGAAATTATTTCATGTACTTGAAGGAGTTCACTGACTTCACATTCTTTTGTCATCTGACTGCAATTTTTTCATTCCTTTGTAAGGGAGAAAGTCTTTTCATGGAGAGAACTATATAGAGAATGTGGTAATTTGGATGAGTTCAGACTATGCATATTCACCCAGAGAGAGAATCTGTAGTCACTGACGCTTACATAACCAGCCCTGCATGACTGCTGATTGTGAAATATGAGAAAACACAGCAAATTCCTTGACACATTTTTTAGTTCAAGGGAGTAGGATTGAGGCCTTCAAGGTTGCAGGATCTACCATTTAGTACTATTGAAAGTGTCCGGCTGTAGGAGTCTGTTGAAGGTACTGATAATCTCATCCATGATATTGCTGTTTGCCTTTCACTTATAAAGGTCTCTTAGTTCTTGTGGGATTTTAATTTAGCTTTGAGAGATCTCATAAATTTATCTGTTTTGGTCAACAGGTGGTCTCTCTCTAAGAAGTCTTTGCTCGCTGTGAGCTCTCGAAAGCTTGTTCTTGCTTTCTGCCTTTTCCCCAAATAGGATAGCTTTATGTTTGTCCTGGATTTTCGTATGCAGGTTGTTTTCCCTCATCTTCCATAATATTTGCCCAAATTCCTCCACAAACCTTTGCAGGAGCTTTTACTCCGTAGATGCTTCAAGGATCTTAACATTTTATTTGTTATATTTGGGCAGATTTAATAAATCACCTAACATTAGTTCTTGCTATTTCCAGATAGATGAAGGATTGCACTAGGATCTCGCAGCTTGGTTGAATGTCTGTTCCTCTCAGCACCTACTCTGCTGCTTATGGGCAAAATAAACAAACTGAAGTCTGTGGGAGAATATACTCCTCATACCTTTGTCAAAGTAGATTTTGCAGCATCTGCAGATGTGATAGTTGGTCACCAACTGCGCTAAGTTTTAGTGTAATGACAGGCTCAGTCCACCTGCACCTACTTTCAAGGATTCTCAAAGATTTGTCATTTACCCAGACTTGATAACGGGTATTGCTGAAAAGTGACAGATATAAAGTTTCCAATTCAGCAACATTCTTAAGCATGTGCCTAAGTCTCTGCTCAAGTGCTTTGTTGAATCAGGGTGAAATTGTGTTAGTTTCTGTAACCTCCCCTTTTCCTCATTCAATTTCCTACTGGCTGCTGATAATGGGAAGGGGATGGGTATATAGCAGCCCAACATTAAAGTTTTAAAATATGCTGAATTTATCTGGCATGATGGAGAGAAGGATTATAAAAATGCTCCTTTCCTTTCTCTAGCTTTACACTATGTTTTGTTATGGTTTTTCCAATTGCAATTTTATTTGCTATTTTATGCAATCCCCTCTCTTGAACTGTTTGTTAAATATTATTTCTACTTTGATCTGTGAAACAATTCTGTGCCTGCTGTCACTGGGTTTACGTTAAACTATTCCTTATTGTTTTCTGTTTTTCCCTTTCATTTAGTGCTTTCTTTCCCCCCCTGTTCATTTCCTTAATTTTTTTTTAACATTGCAGTAACATAAATTCGATATGAAACTACAGTCTCCTTATCTATTTGCCCTATATTTTCAGACCATGGCTTTCACTATAGTATCTGAGCACCTATGGTCAAGTCTCTTTCTTACCTATCAGCTATGGTCCTTGGTTAGGAGTCTCTCACTTCTCATTTCGGTATAAATCAAATATAACAAGTCTGTGTAAGCCAAGAAAATCTATTAATTTATTTCTCCCATGTCAGTGTTCCAGCACATGATGCACAGATCTACACAGTACAGCCGGCATGTTCCCCCAGCATAAGAAGAGATGCTTCTTTTGAGGAAATGCTTACCCAGAACTCTTTGCCATGCTTTAAGTCTGAGACAGGCCTACTCCTGCAGAGACACCGTTCAAAAGGCAGTAAAAAGGGCAGAGATAAATGTGTTTTGTGAGTGCAATAGAAGCTTTGTAACCATCAATCAAAAGCAAACCTGTCAATGAAGTCTAAGTTTCCTGAAAGTGATCATTACAACTGACTATGGTAAATGTTGATCACCATAACTGAATTAGACTCTATGCAGTGACTACAAACCCCTTGTACGAAGTGAAAACCTCAGAAGTGGGATCAAAACCTGTGTTCGTGTTTTCTGTCAGTCATGAGCTTGCTTTGCCTCTTTTGCAGCTTTTCAGCTGCTGTCTGGTTCTCAAACTATATGATTCATTCAGAGAACTCTTACACTGGCTAAGCTAAAGTTTCCTTTCAGAAAATGTTTTCTATAATGATGGCACCACGTGCCTGTTGGCTTATGTTCACAGGTCATAATCTCATCAGAAAAATAAAAACCCCATGACCCTTACACTCTTTCCGCCTATCCTTCCATGTTGCTGATAACATTCTGTCATTATTTCGAAGGTCAGACACTCACATAAGGATAATTCTAGCAGTTCACGTATTGTTAATAAATTTCCCTCTTTTGATCCTGTAGTCCCTCTTGGATTTCCAGCAATTCTATACTAAAGAATTTTGTTTTCTCATAAGAGGCCCTTATTTAATATTGTGGTGACTTCTTTCTTTCCTGTCATTATGAAAATACTTCCCAACTTCATAATCAGGCTTTCAACACAATTGAGTCTAAATTATTAACTCAAGGGGTCAGTGGATTGAATTTTGTATCATAATACATCACTTGGCAAAGGAATTCTGACTAACTTTTTATTTACCTCTGTTATGACCCAATCCTGCTCCCACTGAAGTCAATGGGAAATTTGCCACTGACTTCAATGGAAGAAGGTTCAGGCTGTTACTGAGGAACAAAAGGAGCAGTTCTGTGTGTAGAGACAGAAGTAGGTCTGTCAATTCACCTCTCAATCTTCTTTTTGAGAAATTAAACAGCATGAGCTCTCTCACTGCAAGGCATTTTCTGCAGCTCTGGAATAATTTTGTGGCTCTTTCCTGCATCCTCTCCAGTTTTTCAACATCTTTTTTAAAATGTGGATACTCAAACAGTACACAGTCGTCCTGTATTGTTTCATCAGTGACATATGCAGAATTAAAATCATCTCCCTTTTACTCATTATTCCCCTTTTTTACATCCAGGGATCACATTATTCCTTTTTGCCACAGCACAACTGTGGGAGCTCATGTTGAGTTAATGTCTACCATATCACCTACACTCTTTCAAGACTCACTGCTTCCCAGGATACAGTCCTCCTGTGGGTATGACCTCCCCTGTAACAGAGGCCATAGAACATCCCCAAAATAATTCCTAGGACCTATCTTTTAGAAAAACATCCAATCTTGATTTAAAAATGGTCAGCAATGGAGAATCACCATGACCCAGAGTAAATTGTTCCAATAGTTAATTATTCTCACCGTTAAAAATTTACATCTTAATTCGAGCCTAAATTTGTCTAGCTTCAATTTCCAGCCACTGCATTATCTTACACCTTTGTTTGCTAGACTGAAGAGCCCATTTTTAAATATTTGTTCCCAGTATAGGTACTTACAGACTGTAATCAACTCCCCCTACAACCTTCTCTTTGTTATACTATCCTTGAATCTATAACGATAAGACAAGTTTTCTAATCCATTAATTATTCTCATGGCTCTTCTCTGAACCTGCTCCAATTTATCAACATCCTTTTCGAATTGTGGATACCATGTCTGGACACAGTATTTCAGCAGTGGTTACACCAATGCCAAATACAGAGGTAACCTCTCTACTCCTACTTGTATTAAACAATGACCACCTGGGCCTGAAAAAAGGCCACCAGGGCTCAGTTGCAGGGAGGGTGCTCAGAGAGAAGGACAAGCTCTCCAGGGAGAGAACCCTTCCCAGAGACCACAGGCCTCAAGGAAGAGGGCTGTGCGATCCCTGAGCCCAAGGGTGGGGAAGACTTTATTTCAAGGTTATTTTGGCATTTAATGAAGTAGAACCCCAGCAGGAAACTTTTGTTTCACACCCATCTGGATTGTGTGGAGTTCTTAAAGGGCTCTGTGAGAAGGGAAACCAAGGCAGGGAGTGCTTGCAGCACCCCAGTAGGTAAAAAAGGGGACTCTACAGGACAGGCACACCCCACAACAATCCTCATTTGATGATGACTTTGCACACTGACGGCTGCTTTTTGAGAACTGTCAGTTAACCAGTTCTTAATTCATTTAATGTGTGCCGTGATACTGTGGAGTGCTAAATCTTAAAATCAGAATCTCATGCAGTATTAAGTCAAATGCCTTACAAAAATGCAAGCATAGTACATTTAAGTCGTTACCTTTATCAGTCCAACTTGTAATCCTGTAAAAAATGAAATCAGGTTTGTATGACAAGACCTATTTTTCATGAAACCATGTTGACAGGCATTAATTATATTCCTATCCTCTAATTTATTATAGGGCTGTCAAGCGATTAAAAAAATTAACCGCGATTAATCGCACTCTTAAACAATAGAATACCATTTATTTAAATATCTTTGGATGTTTTCTTCATTTTCAAATATATTGATTTCAGTTACAACACAGAATACAAAGTGTACAGTGCTTACTTTATATTTTGATTACAATTATTTGCACTGTAAAAAAACAAAAAGAAATCATATTTTTCAATTCACCTAATACAAGTATTATAGTGCAATCTCTTTATCATGAAAGTTGAACTTACAAATGTAGAATTATGTACAAAAAAAACTACATTCAAAAATAAAACTACGCAACATTTTAGAGCCTGCAAGTCCACTCAATCCTACTTAATGTTCAGCCAATTGCTCAGACAAACAAGTTAGTTTACATTTACAGGAGATATTGCTGCCCGCTTCTTATTTACAATGTCTCCAAAAAGTGAGAACAGGTATTTGCATGATGCTTTTGTAGCCGGTGTCGCAAGATATTTACGTGCCAGATGCTCTAAAGAGAGTTCATGCTTCATCCACCATTCCAGAGGACATGCATCCATGCTGATGATGGGTTCTGCTCGATAACAATCCAAAGCAGAGCGGATCGACACAGGTTCATTTTCATTATCTGAGTCAGATGCCACCAGCAGAAGATTGACTTTTTTTTTTTTGGTGGTTCAGGTTCTGTAGTTTCCGCATCAAAGTGTTGCTCTTTTAAGATTTATGAAAGCATGCTCCACACCCTGTCCCTCTCAGATTTTGGAAGGCACTTCAGATTCTTAAACCTTGGGTTGAGTGCTGTAGCTATTTTTACAAATCTCACACTGGTATCTTCTTTGCATTTTGTCAAATTTCCAGTAAAAGTGTTCTTAAAATGAACATGCACTGGGTCACCATCCGAGACTGCTATGACATGAAATATATGGCAGAATGTGGGTAAAACGGAGCAGGAGACATAGAATTCTCCCCACAAGGAGTTCAGTCACAAATTTAATTAACACATTTTTTCTAAATGAGCATCACCAGCATGGAAGCATGTTCTTTGGAATGGTGGCTGAAGCATGAAGGGGCATACAAATGAAAATGAACAGGTGTCGGTCCGCGCTGCTTTGGATCGTTATCAAACACTTGTATGAATGAATTGAAAAATACTATTTATTTTATCATTTTACAGTGCAAATATTTGTAATAAAAAATAATATACACTTTGATTTCAATTACAACACCGAATACAATATATAAACGAAAAAGTGGAAAAACATCCAAAATATTCAATAAATTTCAATTGATATTCTATTGTTTAGCAGTGAAATTAAAACTGTGATTGTGATTCATTTTTTAATCGCAATTAATTTTTTTAGTTAATCACATGAGTTAACTGCAATTAATCGACAGCCAATTTTTTATTAATAAAACCGTGTATTGCCTGGAAATGATTTCACACCCAGATCATCCTACTTGCCCCTTTTTAAATATTGATTTAACATTAGCACTCTTCCAGTCTTCTGGAATTTACTTGTTATTCCAAGATTTATTAAAAAATTAATATCAGCAGATAAGAAATCCTAAGCCAGCTCTTTTAAGATTCTTGAGTGAAAGTTACTGGGGCCCTCAGATTTTAAAATATTTATCCTTAGTAGATTATGTTTAGCATCCTTCTTGGTTACTGATGGACTAGAAAGTACTTCATCATCTTCACGTGATACAAGCACATCATTCTGCTTTTCCAAATACAAAACAGAAATATTTACTGAACATTTCTGCCTTTTCTGCATCTTTTTACCATCTCCATCCAAAAACAGGCCTAAACCATTGCTAAGATTTCTGTTGTTTCTAATACACTAAAACTCCTCTTTATTGGCCTTAGCCTTCCCAGCCATTCATTTTTCTCTATCTTCAGCTTCCCAATTTTCTATACTTTATAGATTCTAATTTAAATTCATTGAATTCTAATTTAAATTAATTGCTGTTTCCCCCTTTTTCCCCATCTGCTTCTTTTATTTCTAATTGATGCTTTCACTTAGCTGATGAGTGCAAATCTATACATATTGTTATGCAAACCATTTATTTTCTTTTACTATAATTTTCTCCATATTTTTTAATAAAGTCTGTTGTACAGGCAATTTGCTACAGTCTGCCCTAAGAGAGTGTAAAACCCTACACCACTAAAGAGAGTGGCAAAGGCTAAGGAGGTTCTGGAGGTCTCATCAGAAGGGGCATGGGCAAAGGTGTCGTCTTCCAATGAAATGTGTCACAAAATGGCCGTGAGCAGGCACATACAAGAGGAAAAGATATATCGAGGAGGGACTGAGATTTGAAGGGAATGTAGGTGACACCGGGCATTCTGTCTTACATGGCAGCTGGACTGGCCAATCTTTGGATACAGAAGATTTCACTTGAAAGAATTCATTTTGGTTGCCCAAGTTTGATTTTAATCCTAAATGCTCTCAAGAACTTTAAGAACTTCTGGATTCCTTGGGCTTAAAGGCAGATTCTAAACTGGAAGAATGGACAGTAATATATATCCCGTTATTAGAAAAAGAAAAAAGAAGATAGTAGCAACCTTGGAATTGTAGACCAATAAGCCTTCTTTCAGTACCAGGTAAATTAAAGGGAATGAAAAAATATCTATATGAGCATAATATGATCATGAATAATCAGAGAGTGACTTTTGTAAAGGAAAATTGTGCCTCTCTTATCTACTCGATTTTTCTGGATGCACTAAAAATAAATAAAATACATACATAAATAATGGACACAGGAGATTTGGTTGAAATGATGCATATGGATTTTCAAAGTCTTAGATACAATCCCTCCCTCTGTGACTATTAAGTCCCCAAGACTGTGAAGAAAAGTAACTAATAATGGGGTGAGAGGCAAAGTTCACTCATGCACTAGAAACTAGTTAAGAGACAGAAAACAAAGAATGGGCATAAAGGATCAATTTTCAACATTGCAAAAGGTAACAGTGAGGTGCTCAACAATCCATATTAGCTATGTTTGATATTTTATTAATGATCTGAAAAAGGGGATGAACTGCAACAAAATTTGCATATGGCACAAAATTACTTAAGTTAGTCAAGACTGGAGAAACGTCAGAGAGACTCAACAAAACAGGGTTATTGGACTGCATCAGGGTGGGTGAATTCATTGTTGACTACTGTAATGGAAGATACATTGGAAGAAACAATTTGAACTACTCAGACATGCTGCTGGATTCTAAATGAGCTGTAACCACTCAGGATAAAGAGCGGGGTGTACTTTGCACATGGAATGGGATAACAGTGTTTTCAATCAATGATGCCCTCAAACTTGAGTTCAGTTCTGGTCATCATCATCATCTCCTCTCTCTCTCTCTCTCTCTCTCACACACACACACACACACACACACACACGAGAGAAAAGACTGGGTCTGTTTTGTCTGGAGAAGACTACCAAGAAGGGTCATGGTAAAGGCATTTGTTCTAGTTCAAAGAGAAGTTCTATTGTCTGTGTCACGCAGAAGGTCAGAATAAATTATCACAGTGGTTTCCTTCTGGCCCTATAATCTATGAACACCAAGGAATGACTGGCACAGTGAGGGTAAATTAGCTTGTCCCATTTTCTCTCTCCCCCCCAATACAAGAATATAGGGCCATCCAAATAAAAAAAAAAGAGGCAGCAGAACAAACTGCTAAAAGGAATCACATTTTTCTTTTTACCCAGTGCACAATTAACCTGTGGAACTCACCACCACAAGGTATCACTGAGGCCAAGAGATTAGCAGAATTCAAAACAATATTTATTTGTTTAGACTTATACGTACATCCATTAACAAGGAAAGCCTATTCCTTGCTTTGGGTACTCTTTGACTATTCTTAAATACATACCCATAAACCAGGCCATTCATTTAACTGTCTATCCATTTATACTGATACTCAGCATCTAGAGAAAAGGGAAAAATGCAGTCATTTGGAGGGTTATTCCCACCCCTGCAATGCCCCTTTTCTCATTGGAGATACCATTGGCAGAGTCTCCCGTACTACACAGTAGCAGTCACACAGAGGACACAGAGAGAAACTCCTACTTGGAATTCTGACAAGAGGACTGAGGCCAGCAGGGGATGCAGCTGTGGCGATAGGGTGATCCCTGACAATATCCCCATACCATTCCTAGCTCTGATGTCAAACTCTAGCACAGCTCAAAGCCTCCAGAGTTCTGGCTGAGGGGCAACCATGGAGTGCAAGAGAGGCTGCAGGACAATGCTACTGAGATTTCACTTCTTCCCTTTCATGCCTGCCAGCATATTCTATCAGGTTTCTCCCATCACTGTTCACAAAGAGGACAATATTTGATTAGATTATGACAGTGTTTTAAACTAAGTACCAAAAATTAAACCTGCTAAATATTCACTAAGGATATAAAAACTAGTGAACTGCTAGAATATATACAACACATTAAGCTCCAGATCAGAACAGTAAAACATGAGCAATGAAAGGTTCATAAAAAGCAGTGAATTTAAGACCAAACCAAAAACTTATACAATAAAGGAATATCACAAAAGAACTATACAAAAATAAAACCAAATGATCTAGCTACTAAACTACACATATGTGCTTGAAATCTTGTGGGAATCAAATATTCCAATAAAAATAAAAAGGGAGATGGAAACACAAGTTTCTTATTATCACACTTCATACATTATAAAACATAAGTTAACTTATTTTTGGCAAAAGGACAAAGGTTGCACAACACTCTGGCTTACACAAATATTTTTTTTATTGTTAAATGCATCTTAAATGTAGCATGTCATAGATTAACTTCAAGCACACATTGTACAGTGCAGTTTCAGTGTCCTAAAGATACCTACGTTTCAACACATTGACAAATATCATGCTGCCAGTATCCACCGGGCCAGGTGTAACAAAAATTACTCAACAATTCATAGTTAATGGAAACCAGATAAAACAATTTGAGTAATAAAATCATACATATGGAGAGCAAAGAAAAGTTGATATTTTTGGACAAATTACTGCACTTGATATTTTCTAGAACACTCCCTTCTTGCAAAACAAACAAACAAACAAAAAAACAGTTACACAAGTTCCTTCAGAAAACTTTGTTTATAATCACAGAATGAGTTATGCCTGTGGAACTAGATTGGGTTAAGTTAAGGTTTCAGTTTTTGAAAAAATTGCTGTTTCTTTTAGAGGGGGGGAAAAGCTTGAATGGGAGGGGACATGGTTACGAAGAAGTGAATGGATATATATATATATGAGCATTGCATTCCTGCTCCCGTCCTGGTAGGGAGTTAATATAAAAGAAGAGGTGAATATTTGGGAGGAGGGGGAAGTGAAGAATCTCACTATTATTAATTCTTGTGATTTATTGCTAAGAGTTGACAGTGTGCTAGGCACTCACATTCAAAGGAATGTCCCTGCCTGAAGTCACTTGCTGTCTAGAAAACATTAGACACAAAGGAGCTCACTGAAAATGTTGAGATATAAAGGAAATGTGAACACCAGATATGAGATCTTCCCCCTCTCACACATCCAAACTTCTCTGCTTAAACTAGGTCTATGCCAGAAAAGCAAGAATTTTAGTACATTTGCATTTCATTTAAAAAGAAAGACTGTCCTAACTCTACTACTACTGACACTTTATATAATTAAAAATGTTTAAATCTCCAATTCATTTTTCACAATTTATGCTTTTTTTCATTTATATTTAGCATTTTATTCATCTTCAGACAATAAGAGCAGATTGACCCATAACACTTCCCTTAAAAAATGTCAATTTTTGTTATTAGTTAGTTTGAGTTTTGGGTTCTCATGCAATAACACAATGCAGATATCAAATATCTAGTGGTCTCAGCACAGGGTTATTAGCAAGGAACTCTGGAATTTCAGTCCGAGTACCATCACTACCTCCTTCTAACCTTGTGCAAATCAGTAACTATTCTGCCTTTGTTTCTCTTTCTGTAAAATGGAAATATTTACTTTTCTGGTTTACTAGGATTTTGTGAGGTTTAATGTTTGCAGATTGCTCTGACGTTATGAAAGCACTATGGAAGCCCTAAGTATTCTTATTCTTAAACATTTATATTACAGTAGCAATTTGAGACTGAATCAGGCCCTCATTTTACTAGGCTATTATTCTATTGGTTATTATTTGAATTCATGGCACTGGTAGTGGATGTTTAAATAATAAATAAATATTCAAGGAAATTTTGAAAAATTATGCAAACATTTTGACACATATTACCATAGGCTTTTCAAAACACATTAATTAGGTGCATGTTGATCCTGAAACTAGCTAGTAGTATCCCTCTTAATGAAAAAAAAAACACCTTATCCATGACATGCAGCAGCATATATGTTATGTGATCTTCCATTCAAATTATATATTGCATAATATTATTAAAATGTAAACATATCAAACGGCATCACTGCCAATAATGACATTTACTACTGAATTACCAAACCAGATTACTCAAGTTAATTAACATTCATAGCATCCTTTGAGATAGATCAGTCCTGCACAAATACCTACCTCATCTCACAAATAGGGAATTCCTACTATTCTGAGTTGGCAGCAGTTCCCTATACCTCTTTTGCAGGGGTGTAAATTGCTACGCATGGTGCTTTACAGTGGAAAAATCAGAGCATATATTTCTGTATCACTCTCTTCTTTTCTGGAGTCAGACACTCACGAAAAGTAACTGAATGTCATTTACTTTAATAAGACTTGGTCTGAAAGTAGGGGGGATGCGGAATCATATTATTGTCTTTGTTGATTAATCAAATGCAAAGCGTGGGGGATGCTCTGCTTAGCAACACCACTTCCCTTCCCCAAGGCTGACATACCTGGAGTTCCGATGCCCGCTTCATCATTTCAAGGGTGATGTAGCAACCGATTGAATGACCAATCAGCACAAGCTTCATATCTTTTGGCACGTTCTTTCTGAGGAAGTCCAACTTGTGCTCAATTTGTCCGTGAAGTCCAAAGACATCCTCTAGCTCTTTAATATCCGTGTCTGAAAAATAAAACAAATACACATTCTTTTATTTAAGGGCATTTCCACGAACTCATCTCTCCCCACTTCTCTAGGAAACTCTCTGAAATGAAAATAATTTGTAATTTTGAGTGATCACCCACTGATAAACATAGACCTTCATTATGACCTGCACAGGATGTGAAATGTTGCGTCTAACTGAGGAAAGGGAAGGACTCAGCAACCCAGGGAGCTGGGAGCACAACACCCCAGAACGATGCTCTCTCTTCAATGGCTTTTCATTCAATTCAAGATCAAATTCAAGGCTTTGGTCCTGATCTTCAAAGTCCTCTATGGACTGACTCAGGTTCCTCAGGGACAATTTACCCTGTGTGATCATGACCTACCACAACAGCGGTGTACCACATGAACAATGGAACCAGAAACCTAAGGATCAAAACTAACACACTCAAGATAGAACTTTTTCTCCAAACAGACCACAGTTGTGGAACTTGTTTCCAGAAAAGGTCAGAAGAATCACGAACCTTCGGGCCTTCAGTGCATAATATAAAATCCACTTCTTCAACATCACGCTCTCCACCTTCAAAATAACCCTACCAAAATCTCACATTTAAAAACACAGAGGTGCTTGCGCACACACCAAGAGAGAGGTATACACAGATTGTTTTGAGTCCACTTTAATAAACTTGTAAATATATTTACACAAGTTCTTAGAGTTCACCAATCACTGCATCCGATGAAGTGAGCTGTAGCTCACGAAAGCTCATGCTCAAATAAATTGGTTAGTCTCTAAGGTGCCACAAGTCCTCCTTTTCTTTTTGCGAATACAGACTAACACGGCTGTTACTCTGAAACCAATCACTGCTAATTCTCTGCTCCACCAAAGACTTTGTGTAAGCCCAGGCAAGCGTCTCAGTGCCTCAGTTCCCATCTGTAAAATTGGGACAGTAGCATCTCTCTACCATGAATACATAAATACATTAAAGACTGTGAGGCACTCAGATATATTTAAGTACCAAAGAGAGAGAGAGAGAAACGTAGACAGGGCCAAATTCTCATTTACAATACTATACATAGAATAAATGACATTTATACCCTCTCTTTAAAGGCCCTTTCCACAATATAAAGGGGGTTGAGCATAAATGAGAATCTAGTCCACAATACTGCTAATGCTGACATCAAAGTTTTAAATCCATGTACAGTAAATTTCTTGCCAATCACAGTCAGCAGTTTTAAATACTAAAATTTTTTCACATTAATGCAGTAGCCACTTTCCTAGATGGAATGAGCTGGTACTGTACTAGACGACCTTTTTGGTTGCCTATATAAAATGACCTTTTGATGCAAAATGATAATTGTTAAAAGAAAATAATGTATCCGAATATCTCTCCCCCCCCCCCGCCCCCACCACACCTCAAGCAAATTACCACAGAGTTTGCCACAGAAAGGGCTTTGTTCAACCAAACTAATACTCCTAGTAAAACTGTTATTGGTCACGTCCTGGTATGATTTATATTAGGTTGCTTTAAATGAAAAAAGAAAAAAGGTTTTATTAAAACACATGTGAGGGACAGAAAATTAGATGAGAAGCAATGTTTTGCCTATGAGGCTTTCTGCAGGTAATGGAAAATGAAAAAGCTTGTTCTGTTTTCCAAAACTTCAAATAAGGGCCTAAGGCCAAAACATTGTTTTTCATCTTAATTTCTGTTTTTAGCAAAAATTGTCTTTACTACTTTTTATTTGTTTATTTGGCAGCCTAACTTCATGCAGGAGATAGCTGGCCACCTCACTCATCTCAGTAAAAGTACACAGAGGACATGTCAAATTCAGAATAGCAGTATGGTTCGGGCATGACACTTCACTAGAACTCAGTAGAGTGGAGTTCTATTCTAGGCTCTTCCACTAACCTACTGTGGGACCTTAGGTGAATCAGTTTCCCTCTCTAAGCCTGTTTCTGATCCCATCCTTTATTTGTCTTGTGTTGCTAACTCTCTGGATTTTATTGAGAGTCTTGTAATATTGGACGTTTTACTTAAAGCCCCGGTACCTAGAAAGAAGTGATTTTATGGGAATCTCAGCTTTCATTTTAAAAAATAGAATACAATAAAAATAAATCTGTAACTCTCATTATTGTAGAGAAAAGCTCAAAAATATGTACCACAAAGTTAAAAAAACAGATGGCAAATAGAAAACATGCATAAATAATAACAACAATAAATTTATCTCATGATTTTCTGTGGGGCAGGAGTCATGGTTTTTGAGCATTTGGGGTTCAGATACTGTGTCTTTCTACATTACAAACTTCAGGTTAGGGAAAGTTGCTCACCATGCGTATGTACATTACCTGACACAATGGACATACTAAAAACTCTTGTGTAATACATCAACAACTATGGGCAAACATAGTGCCAACATTTTCAAGCTAGTCTTCCTGAAGATAGGCACCTAAATCCATATTTAGTCACCCAAATAAGTGACCTATAAGCTTCTAAGGTACCCACAGCTCTTATTAATTTCAGTAGGAGCTGTGGCTGCTCAGAACCACTGAAAGGATGGCCACTTATTTAGATGCCTAATTGTAGACGGCAAGCATGTTCTTTTCTTTTCTAACACTGGTATATTGTGAGGCCAAATGACACAAGTATGACAAACACTGCATGGGAAGATAAGCATGTATTTGAGTTTTGTAGGATCCATATGCTAACTTTCAATAAATTATAGATTATGCTTTGATCCTGCACTCTTTACTCAGGTAAAACACCTATTAATTGCAATAGAAAATTGAACTGTGACCTATAGAACAATCCAGTTTGAAACTATGAGATTTTCTTCCCTTGTTTAACAGCAGTGATTATTCTAGTAACTTTCATCTCTAAACATAATAGTACAAGAGAGAAATATGAAACTGCTTTCATCGTGGAAAATAACTATGGCCCTGATCCCACAAGCAGATGTGCGCCAGTATGGAATCCTGCTGATTTCAATAGCTGTTTTCACAGATGAATAAGAATGGCCGCAAATCAATGGTTAATAGCATTTGAATAAATAAGAGATTTACTGGATTGGACCCATAAAACCCCTACTGGCAGATGCTGAAATCACTTGCGGCTTTGCCAATCATGAATAATCCACACATTCCAAACTCCAAGACTTCTACACCATCCCACATCATCATGTATCCCCATATATATTGACTTTTTTTTTTGTCCCCATATAAAATTGTCCTTATCTCATGTTATCTCAAAGTGTCTCTCCAGTGCAAACGTTACCTTTATAATGGAAAGAAATCTATGGGAGCAGGCTTGTGTCACTGGTTTATATGATTATTTATTTATTTTTATGGAATAAAATCGTCCAGGGATTCTCCAAAATCAACATGAGTTTCTTGGGTGGAGATGTTTAAATGGGATCTTTATATAAGCAAATAGATTTGCACAAACACATTGGCAGTTCCCTCTCTAATGGCTCTACATCAGAGAAGAGAGCAAAGGACGAGCTACTTCACCTCAGGTGTGGAATAAATTGCACGGCTGAAATGGAGCTCATTTAAGCTGAATTTTTAGATAGCAGAAGTTACATGAGTTGTACCTTATGCTGAATACACCCTATCTGAGCCAAGCCATGTAGTCTTAAGACTTTATTTAGCTGAAATGTATTAAAAGAAATACTGTATTTCTTATTTTCTTTGGCAAAATGTTAATCTACTGATGTGCTTTTGGAAAAATAAGCTTGTGATCGCTTTAAAGAATCACTTTTTCTGACCTCTATTAAACCCAGAGTCAGAAAACAATGATAGATGAAATTCAAGTGTTTGTTCAGAGATTAGTTGTCTGGTTAACCTTGCTAAGAAGAATGGGACTCTGGGTGTGAGAGAAATAGCCTTTTTGGAAGGGGAAAGGGGGTAGTATTGTATGTGAGTGAAAGTAGATGAGAAGAAAATCAATGGAAGGAACAGATGGATGGGTATCTCCAGCCAGGAGGCTGTGCACCCTCAAGATGGGGGCAGGAGACAGATAGCTCAGTGGTTTGAGCATTGGCCTGCTAAACCCAGGGTTGTAAGCTCAATCCCTGAGGGGGCCATTTAGGGATCTGGGGCAAAAATTGGGGATTGGTGCCCCTTTGAGCAGGGGGTTGGACTAGATGACCTCCTGAGTTCCCTTCCAACCCTGATATTCTATGATTCTAATACAACCATATGAGCAGACAGTAACAACTCCCATGAGACTAACAGGGACATATCATTACAAAGTCTACAAAATCCCGGATCTCTTTTAAACTAGTTGCTCATAAAAGACACCAAAGGTGAGATTTTCAGGGATGAAATCGTACACTTACCTTTGTACATGCCTAATTTCTGCATGTAAATCCCTGAAGTGTGCATGCAAATAAGGGACTTTCATGCACACATGGACAGTTAGGCAACAAGATTTTGAACACTTAAGTTGGGTACCTATGAATATTTCTGTGCAGTTGCCAGGGTCAAACTTTGAAATCTGGCCCAGGATATTTAATCCTAGTGGAAGACTTCATAAAGTAATTCCATAACCCCCAAATTTTAGTCATGGTCTGCTAAGACACAATATAGACTTTCCTTTGAAATAAAGGGAAGATAATCTGGTGGAGTGCTAGAGGCAGCCATTAGCGAGAAAAGTAATTGTTTCATTTTTTTTAAATAGAAGAGTAAAGAGTGTCAGCTATCAGTTACCTTATTTTTAAGATAATAGACCAGTTCAGCCACCCATTCAGTTATGAGTCTATGTATATGGCCTTTGTCATTGAGCACTTCCCATTTTTCCAAAGATGACTATATTCCCTCGTTTCCTTCCCTCCTATCAAGCAGGCTTTGGTTTTATTTTTGCTTTGGCTTTTGTTTAAAGAATGACTCTGTAGAAATGGAGGATACCAATGTGGGCAAATAGGTGGAGTTTACATTTGGCTCTGAACACACTAAGGTGTTTCAACTAACAGTGACTCCCATATTCTTTGTCTGGCTCTGGTGAAGGGTCTATTTCCCATGATCACAAGCCTACCCCTATAGGTCAATGGTAGTATGGATCCAGAAGAATGTAGCTGTGATGGAGGGCTGGCAAATCAGGGAGGAAAAAATGTACTACTTTTGAAAGGTGAAAAAGGGTTAATTCATCACTGTGAGAAGGGAAACAAGAACTTGGAAATAGGTCGTCCTATAGCATAAGTATAGTATATTCACATCTATTTGCAAATATACTAAAGTAATAGAGGGCTGTGTTACAACGTGTGGGAGGAGCTAAAGTTGCTCCAAGAGCCACTGAGTTTCAGAGAGGGACAGTTTCTCTAGAAGTTCAGAGGGATGTATGTCAACTCCACTCTCTTTGAATATTATGGTGTGTTCCCCTTTCCATGCTTTATTAACCAGTCCAGTGTGAGGAGAATATAACCTTGGGCCTGCCTTTTCTTTGCTCCTGTTGGGATAATTTGAAACCCGAGGTTGCTAAGAGGGCAGGGATTGTGATGATGACTGGCTACGGAACAGAAATGTACGTGGGGTTAAGTTTTGCCCCCCCTAGTCCCCGAGTAGCCCTAAATATGAATTACATGGAGAAATACATCAGCACTGTTTGACTGCATAATTAGATGCCCCGTTCAATGACCCTAACCCTTTCCCTTCTGATCAACCCACCACACAGCTCTTGCTCTTATTTAGTCATACAATTATTACAATTTACCAAGGGTCATGGTGGCTTCCCCATCACTGACAATTTTTAAATCCAGATTGCATGTTTTCCTAAAAGATGTGCTCGAGGAATTATTTTGGGAAAGATGTGTAGTCTCTTATACAGGAGGTCAGACAAGATGATCACAATGATCCCTTCTGGCTTTGGAATCTAGGAATTTTTTTTTTTGCCACTGAGAAACCCAAAATAAAAATGTTAAAAGCCATGGAACTGTGCACTCAGAAACTGAACTGCAAGTTTTTGCTTTGCACATGAAATACAGGTAAATTTTTGGAAAATGTACCCCCAGAGATCTACTGCTTAAAGCCTGCATGCTTTACCCAGCCCAATTCGATTATTGAACCCTAGCTAATTTATATTAGCAAACTCCAAAATGGGGGGAGAGGGGAGAGGAAGCATGTAAGAATGTTCAATAAATATTTTAAAAACCCCCATTGACACTAGGAACAAGTTCTTAAAGCACTGTGTTTTAGATTAACCTTTAGACCTTAATTTGGGCCCTCCTCCCCTAGGGAACTGTTCATGAGACATTTAAGATAAATATACTATTCATTAGTGTTTATTGGAGTAATTACTTTTTGTAAAAGTATCCTCCACAAATAAATTGCCATTTTCTCAGGCTGCTGGAGTAATTCATGTGCATTATTTTCTTTATTAGAAAAATAACACAAATCTTAATTTATAAAAGACTATCTATATTTTGTTCTCAAATATTTGCTTTCCATATCTGCAATAATATTCTTTAATGCCTAATTTGTTTTTCAACAGGTCTTGTGTTAAAAATAAATCATATATGCATGATCACAACAAATGCAGTAAAAAACAAGATTTGCTTTTAAAATAAAAATTAATTACAGAAAACAAATTAACTAGACATACACATTAGTGTCTATTTTGTTCTGCATACCCAAAACTTCTCTAAGCAATAATCAGCAGAGATCTACTTCTGCTGAGATGAACATCAAGACCTAAGAGATAAAGACACAGACCTTTGGAGCACTAAATCTTCATGAGTGCCCAAATGGGAAGTTAATACAGGTATTGTTACATATGTTTGGATGGTCCAATTCTGAGCTTCCCTACACCTTGCATACTCACTTACCTGCATGTAAATTAAGTGTGATGTGGGTATAAAATGTTACCACCCACACAAGAGTTATAGGACTACATACAAGCAGGAAAGTGCTTGTTTAAAGATGTAACCAAGTCAGTGAGGAAGGCTGGCAGCAAGACCATCAAGATGGGAACTGTCTCTTACTATGTGTACACAGCACCCAACACAATAGGGCTCTGACCTCAGGACTACCCACAATACAAATAATATATTACAATTATAATAATAATAATAATGAGGAAGTCACATGGTGGAAATCTTGCAATTTTCTGGCATCACTAACTCGCTGAGTCTACTCCATGTGATGAGGAGGATCCGCCTGCTTGGCAGAAGTCATCTTCATTTGGTTTCTCACAGAGAAAGTCAATGTTTCAGCTGAGCAATCTGTTTGTGCTGTAAAAGGCCCTTCCCAAAAGTTCTCCCAGCCCTAGCTCCTGAGTTGGACTCTGGCAGGCAGCAATCTAGTACATTTCTTACCTTATGCATTTCCTTTAGGAACTGTCTTATTTTTATTGTGTATTTGGACAACGTGAGTACTGTTCAGTTTTAGAGAGAGAAAACTGTTTCACTGATATCTGAATTCTGTTGTGTCACCAGCCTGAGGTGTGTAACGTAGCATTCCTGGACAGAGGCTTACAATATGGTGTGTTCATTCTTTAATTCTTTAGACATATAGTGGAATAATCATCATTTAATATTTGACCAGACATAAATATCTTCCCATTTTACAAAGGGAAATTTGTGCCATCAGATTCAGGCAAAGTTTGACTGGGGGAAAGGCAGAAAAACTTCAACTCACAGTCCATTTTAATAACACCTTGTACTGTATTTCCATAGTGACTTCCATCCAAGAGCTATTATTAATTCTAATACTTTGTGCACTGTTTTTATAAAACCGAGGCTATCCCTGCACCCAAGGGATTTGTAATCTAAATTAGGCAGACAGTATATGATGACAACACATAAAGGAAAGAGGCGGGTAATCGGATAAAGGTTAAAACAAAAAAAAAGTAACATGAGTGGCATTACTCAGGACAGAGTCAATGGGGTAACTCAGTCAATAAGGTACTAGGCAAACAAACACGATTAGCAGAATCTGACCATAAAGAACAAAGCTTATAAGCTTTGATATGTTTGAATAGATGGAAATAGGGAAGAGGGGTAGAGAGCCCAAGAGCAGAAAGCAAAGTGAAAAGTGTGAGTATGCAGGTTGGATTTGAATGAGGAAAACAAGACAGCAGGAGAGGTGAGAAAAAAGACGAGTCTCCACCACAAGGGAGTGGAATAAGAGGAGTCATGGCGAGAATGGGAAAAGGCGGCAAGGACAGCAACACTGTGAGAAGATAAGAGCACAGGGGTAAAGGCAGGGATGAAGGAGAGGAGATTCAGGTAGAGCTGAACTGTGCAGTGCCTATAAAGGGAAGACACAGAATTTGAACTTTAAACAAGACAGACAGGAAACTAGCAACGGACTGAGAGGAAGTCGATTCAAGGCCAGCATAGCTACTGCTGACACCTCTTTTATTAGTGTTTCACAGAACTCTAACACTATACTCATCTTTGGACCTGTGACATGGACTACAAAGATCCGAGTCAGTAATGCTCTGTCTATATAATAGACTGTGATTCTGCAAGACCACAGGGAATGCCTAGGAGTTTGCAGTGAACCATGACCATGGAAGTGTGTGCTTATGTGAATGAATAAAACAGTCTGCATTTGCACAAACACAAACCTGTTCAGATTTACAGCTTGTGATTCATAGGTGAATTCAACTGAGCTCTGTGTAGCACACCTCACCTGGGTAGAATGAAAACAAAAATAAGCCTTTATTTAAGTATAACAAAAGATCAACTTTGCAACAGTAGCACTTAGGTCTCTCTTTCAGCCATAATGCAGAATTCCAAGAAAAATAAATCCATCCTAATGTCTTTGGCGCATTGCCATACCTGCAGCATTATAGCTCAGATAGAGGACGAAGAATCTTTGCAGACACTTGAAAGTCACCAGCTCTTTCTCCATGAATGATGAAAGAAGAACGGAATTCTTGATAACAGGATGGCAATCTTCTCAATTACACTGCCACCTTATTTTAAAACTATTGGCAGTAGAAGAATGTATATTGCACTGTCCTGATTGTTAACATAAATTGCTCTGTTTCCCAAAGCTACATAATAATTTGAAGGTTGGAATGCTTCCTTGTTTTAAATGGCATAAACAGAAGGCTGATAAAACATCAATAAATAAGCCTACATTGTTTAAATAAGTTACAGGGTGGAACCTGAGCCCCACTGATGTAAATCGGAATTCTGACTTCGATTTTGAGGGAGCCAGGATTTCACTCATAGACTCCAATTCTCCACTGCCTTGCAATATGTGTAGCCATTTAAACCCTGAAAAGTGATCACAAAGTGAGTGTAAAATGCTACCAAATCAAAACAGGGGTTGTTCCACTCACTTTGCACAAGTATCAATGACTACACAAAGTATAAAGCAGAGATTGGACCCTGAGAGCCAGATTCTGTAGTCTGCTCAATTCACTTTGTGCCACTTTTGCCAAAAGTGAGCATTAGAGCAGGCACCTTAGGGGAGCAGTGGCCAGGAATCAGGGAGTCCCAGCTGTCTGACATGCTGCGCTCTCTGTCAACATCAGTTTACATGAGCTGAGGATCTGAGCTATGGCATTTAGAGACTCTGTTCCCATCCCACCAGTACTGAATAATAGCAAAGGGGGGGGGGGAATGCATCACCTGCAAGAGCACATGATGGTCCCCTGATAAAAAAGGAACTGATACAATACTGTATAACTAAATAATTTTTGCATGATCCATTATTATTACTGGAGGCATCTTCTTAAAAGATAGGATTATCAAACTAGTGTCTAAATACCAAATACATGTAGATGAATGAGGGAACTATACCACTAACCTTTTTTCTGTATGATTTTATTAATATAATATTGTCCAAGATTAGTATTTAAAGGAATTAAACATATACTTAACTAAATTAGGTACCATACTAACTGTATTAAAGTAGCTAGTTAGCTACGCTTAGTTTCATTTACATCACTTCAGGGTTTTCACAGCTAATTTAAAAATTCAATTAAGTCCGCTATTCAGTTGTCTGCAATTTTAAACAGGTAAAGTTTCAGGTAGGATTTTCAAAAGGGCTCAGCATAGGCCCAACTAACTGGGAGTTTTACCATTGCTTCACTGGGAGCAAAAAATTAGGTGACTATTGAGCATCTTTGAAAATGCCTCCCATTTAGCTGACACCCCCAGCCCCCAATACTGTAACATAGGGGTCGGCAACCTGCGGCACGCAAGCCGATTTTTACTGGCATGTTGCTGCCAGCCGGGGTCCTGGCCGCCGCCCCAGCTCAGCCCGCTGCCGGCCTGGGTGAACGGAACCCCGGCCCGGCAGCGGGCTGAGCGGGGCCGGCGGCCAGGACCCTGGCTGGCAGGAGCCAGCGGACGGAACCCCAGACTGGCAGCAGACTGAACCGCTCGGCCTGCCGCCAGTCTGGGGTTCTGCCCGCCGGTGCAGTGTATTGAATGTCTCCCTGTAAGATTGTGCTGCTTGTGGGGCACCAGGACCGGCAGTCATAAGTAGCACATTCCTACGGGGAGACATTTAATGTCCTACACAGGGGTAGGGAAGGCTGTGCCTCCGCAAACAGCTGGCCACTTCCGGCTCCCTGACTGCCCCCCTCATAACTCCTGACCCATCCAACCACCCTCCCCCTGCTCCTTGTACCCTGACCACCCCCTCCCCGGGACCCCCTGCCCCCTGACTGCCCTCCTCAGAACCCTCCACCCATCCAACCCCCCACCTCCCCCTGCTCCTTGTCTCCTGACAGCCCCCTCCTGGGACCCCCCTATCCACCCCCCCAGGCCCCACTCCCCCATACAAGCCCCCCTGCTCCCTGTCCCAACTCCTATCCACACCCCTGACAGGCCCCCCAGAACTCCCACGCCTATCCAACCACCCCTGTTCCCCGTCCCCTTACCATGCCACTCAGAGCATCAGGACTGGCCGCCATAAGTAAGTAGCACATTCCTATGGGGAGCAATTTAATACACTCCACCTGGCCCCGCACAGCCTGCTGATGGTCTGGAATTCTCAAAATATGTTCTCGCACCCCTTTTCAAAAATTACACTACAAGTAGCTTAAAAACTTGAAAACTTTGTTTGTATATTACAGTGATCATTAAAAAATGTAGAATGTTAACAGACACATCCGTTTGATGAAACAAAGTAGTTGTACTTATGTCCCTGTGCTTAATTTGTGTTTTCAATGATTTACCTCCTAAAAAAAATCTCGCATGTCTCACACCCCCAGAAAGGGCATCTCACGCCCCCAAGCAGTACGTGCACCCCAGGTTAAGAACCACAGCATGAAATTGATAAGATCTGCATTTTAATTTAATTTTAAATGAAGCTTCTTAAACATTTTAAAAACCTTGTTTACTTTACATACGACAATAGGTTAGTTACATAATATAGACTTATAGAGAGAGACCTTCTAAAAACGTTAAAATGTATTACTGGCACGTGAAACCTTAAATTAGAGTGAATAAATGAAGACTCGGCACACCACATCTGAAAAGTTGCTGACCCCTGCTGTAGCATATGAGCACCTCACAATCTTTAAAGATTCTGAGGTGCTTCTAGTACATTAATCATAGCACTGGAAGGGACCTTGAGAGGTCATTTAGTCCAGTCTCATGGCAGGACTAACTATTATCTAGACCATCCCTGACAATTTATTACAGTGCTTAACCACCCTGAGAGTTAGGAAGTCTTTCCTAATGTCCAACCTAAATCACCCCTGCTGCTATTTAAGTCTATTGCTCCTTCTCCTACCCTCAGAGGTTAAAGAGAACAATATTTCTCCCTCCTCCTTGTAACAACTTTTTATGTACTTGAAAACTATTATCATGTGCCCTCTCTGTCTTCACTTCTCTAGACTAAACACCCAATTTTTTCAATCTTCCTTCATAGGTCATGTTTTCTAGACCTTTAATCATTTTTGTTGCTCTTCTCTGGACTTTCTTCAATTTTTCCACATCTTTCCTGAAATGTGGCTCCCAGAACTGTACACAATACTCCAGTTGAGGCTTAATCAGTGCAGAATAGAGCCGAATTACTTCTTGTGTCTTGCTTACAACATTCCTGCTAATACATCCCAGAATGATGTTTGCTTTTTTTTGCAACAGTGTTACACTGTTGACTCATGATTAGTTGTGATCTACTATGACCCCAGACCTCTCTCTTCAGTACTCCTTCCTAGGTAGGCATTTACCATTATGTATGTGGTGAGCAACTGATTGTTCCTTCCTAAGTGGAATATTTTGCATTTGTCTTTATGGTCCTTCCCTTCCTTGATGGACCCCATCTCTGCTTAACAGTCCTTCCTCCCAGAACAGCATCTCTTGGTTAAGGAAGCTAAAGCCCTCCTGGTGACACCATCCTCGCAGCCAGGTATTCACCTCCAGGATGCATCTGTCTGTGACTGGGCCCCTACCATTGACTGAAAGGATCGAAGAGAACACCACCTGCGCTCCCAATTCCCTCACCCTTACTCCCAGAGCCCTGTAGTAATTTCTGATCTGCTGAGGGTCATACCGCAGAGTATCATTAGTGCCCATATGGATGAGTAGCACAGGGTAAAAGTCAGAGGGCCAGATGATCATCGACAACTCCACCATAAGATCTCAGATACGGGCCCCTGGCAGGCAGTATACTTCCCAGGATGCCATGTCAGGCTGACAGATGGGTGTCTCCATCTGCCTCCAAAAATGGTCACCAACCACCACTACCCTACATTTCCACCTGGGAGTGGTGGCTGCGATCCTCCCAGCCTTGGGACTATATGGCTTCTCCGCCTCCATCTTTTGGGGATGATTCCTCATCACTCATTGCCAGGGCAACATAACGTATCCTCACAGTATCTCTCTGAGGTAGGGAAGTGCTGTGATCCCCATTTTCCTGGGCGGGGACACCAACGCACAGAGAGGCTAAGTAACTTGCCGATAGTCACATAGGAAGTTAGTGCCAGAGCAAATAAATGAAGGCATGTTTCCCACGTCTCTGCCTAGTGCTCTAACCACTGCGATATCCTCCTTCCATCTCCAAACTCTCTGCACGTTATGGAGATGTTTGTGGAGACAGACAACATAGCTTCAACAGAAACACTTCTGAAGTACAGTTTCACTATGAAAAGTGGCTAGAATAATGGCATTTCCAGATTCAATTTGCTATGCATGTAATGGATGTTTGTTTGTTAAATGCCAGTCATGCAAAGTTATCTGACCCAGGAAGTCAAGCTCTGGGTTTTTTTCTGATCATGCAGTACCACAACTCAGATGAAGTTTATTCTAGGCTCTAATGCACAACTGAAGTGTACGCCTTAAAAACTCTATGTAAACCGAAGCCCTGATTCAGCAAAGCACATAAGCAAGTAACTTCATGCATGTTAGTCGCTCTGTCAAGCATCGGAAAAAAAAAAAAAAAAAAAAAGCGCCCAGGCAGAACAGCAACAATATCAACCTGCTCAGTCTGAGCCTGGGACATGGTTTCCATTTGTCTTCCTGCATCCTCTGACAGCAGCCCTGCTGCCAATATGTCACGACTCTGCTCCAAAGGAATCCCCTTTCGTAGTTTATCTGATTAGTTTTTAGTAGTAAGAGTAATTAATAATTGGAAGAGACGACCAAGGGATGCGATAAACTCTCTGTTACTCGGAGTTACTCCTTCAAGCGTGCTTTGCTTTGCATTGGTCCACATTTGAATTTAATTTGCAACTCCATGACCTCCAACACACATATGCATACACCCCAAACAGGTTATGGATTTATATTCATAGACATAACTACCAAACAATTAGATCAAGCAATGTTTCTTGCACTAACAGATGGAGATTTCCAAAATTCATATTGTAATGGTTCTTGACACCATCGATCAGGTGGAATAAAAAGAAAACCACCATTAGCAGTCGTTGAACTGATGCCATCAAAGCTCTATAACATTATTTATTCCCAGTGCCAACCTACCAGGTAACAGGAAAAAAAATTCTAAATGTCCTAGTCACGAAGTGGAAACTTTACGCTAATAAGTTAGAGTTCTTGGTGAATGATTCTTATCTTAAACCTAGACTGTGTAAGGAATGAAGAGCCAATGGTTATAACAAAAGCAGTGTATTTCAGGCACATGGAATGATTCTGAGTAATGGGGATAGTCCAAGCTCATTCTGCTTACAGATGGAAAATATATTGTACAAATTGCCTTGGATTTCTGGTAGAAAGTCCTCCAAATCAAAATGAAACAACATGGTTTCTCACCAACCCCAATCTCTTGTTTACTATATTTAAACCAAATTTCATCCTTAATCCAAACAACAAGAAGACAGTAAAGGCACAAACAAAATATACTGAAACATCACACTGTTGCTCAACTCAGTGAACTGAGGCATATTTTCTAAGGCAGGACACCACAGACACAAATGTTACCTTTTCATGGGGTTCCTTAGGGTTCAAACTGTTTTGTGTGTGTGCAAAGAGCCATCTGCATCTAATTAAAGATGATGGTATCAGCTGGAGAACATACCTATGTCATGGGGTGAAAGGCTGAAAACAATCCATAAACAATCCTAAAACTTAGCTCCAAAGCTCCGTGGAATGCAATCAGTGAAGGGTTTAAACTCCGCAATGGGTGGATATCAACAAATTTTAACATGTCTCTTATTTTCTACACAAGAATCTAAAAGGATATTTTAGGGATCCAGCAATTGTCACTTTCAAACAATTCTTTAAAAATATAAACTTACTAAGCTCATTTGTAATTTGGGATGGATAGTGCAGGTTTATTTTAACAAGAAGTATTAGTGAAACATTGAATAATGAATTAGAAATGTACCAGTGGACGTTCTTTAAGAAATAAGCCCTAAGATACTATGGTGATGGACACTGTAGAAAACCTTGACATAGACAGCTCAAGAATGCAAAGAAACTATCATGGCAACAATACAAGTGAAGACAGTCAGATTCTTTTCTCACACCAGTACAAATTGGGCATAACTTCACTGAAGTCCACAGAATATCAAATAATATCTGAATCAAGTCTGTAGCCTTTCAATTCAAGTAAGTAAATAACTGCATACACAACATTGTAAGATCTGGCTTTATCATTAAAGTTACTAAACGTTTGGATGGGATGCTAAGAAAATAAACAGGAAAACGTAGATACACATTTCCTTAATGCATGCTGCAAAATTCTATTTCATTCATTTTGACCATTATTGAGCAAGGTTCTTGAGCACTTGCCTAGCTTTAAGCATCTAAGGGGTCCTGTGGAAGTCAATGGGAGTTTTGCCATTGACTTTAATTGAGTGCCAGGAATCACCTTTAGGTCTACTCACATGATTATAGTTCAGCATGCGCTTAAGTATCTTGCTCAATCAGGGCTTTTAATAATAATTTACTGCATGCGGCTCAAAGGAAAAAAAATGTCACAGTAAATAAAACATTGTAGCATCTCTAGGGCTATTTGCTTTTCACACATTTCAATTTAATACATTCCAGTGGGTCCATAAAATGAAATGTACATTTGTTTCCCTAAAATAAGCATCCAGTAATAAAACCATAATGTGAAATATAAGTATTGCCAAGCAATGACAAAAATGTCAACATTTATATCAATACTAATGATTCATGATGTACATTTAGGATTTAAACAGTCCTCAAAAGGCTGAGATGTACACGCTTTTTGAGCAACAGAGATTGCAGCATCAAGATAGGCAGCATGACTAGTCTGTGTTGAAGCAGTTCCTGCCCTGTCCTGAGAAAACAACCAGTTCCTCTGCACAGGAATTGATGTGGGATAGCTTACTGGTGACGAATCCTATGTGAGGGACTCAAAGTGAATCATCACTTGCAGTAGCTAGCTACATAAACAGGAAGCTCAGCGTCTACCTATATTTAAAATCCATGCTTACAAATGAAGCCTGCCTAACTCTGCCTGGATAATAGGTTCATGATTTGGTTCTTTCTTTAACATAGCCAAAAGTTGCCAATATTCAAGAATTGGGTCCTGACTGCATTTCTTTGTACACGATGCTACTCACAATTCTAAGAATAAGCAGCTTTCATGATGACCAACATCAGAAAAGAAAAAACTGTCCTAATATAAACTCGGGGGACAAATTTTGCAAGCTAAATCGAGCAATAAATTAAGTTGCAGATATATAACTTGGTGTAAGGGAGTCTATCTGGGTCTCAACTGTTGTAATTCGTATGCGAGGGGGCAGAAGTTGTTGTAAATAGGCATAAATTAAGTGTGTGTGTCAGGCACTGTAGTTTAACTCAGGCCATGTCTACACTACAGAGTTAAGTTGACTTAAGTTATGTTGAAGATCATAAGACGCTTTAGTAACATTGGTTGTGCACGTCCACGCAACAGTCCTTGTGTTGGTGGACAGAGTCCACAGTTGGTGCTCTAGCATCGAGAGAGAGAGAGTGTTGCATTATGGGTAGCTACCCCTCGGTGCAGCTCAGCACCCTGTGTCGCAGTAAATCATAGAGACGTGCTCGCTGTCCTGTGATGCAGTTCTTCCCATCCCATCACTCCACAGGCTTCCTACTTCGTTTTGTGTCATTTTTCAGCTGTCCTTGTGAACTATGTGCCCACCATCTCTGCCTGACAGCATGGATCCTGAGAACACAACGTGGCTGGTCCTGCAGTACTTCATGAGCTGTGAAACAAGAGTGTGAATGGAAACAAATAATTCAAGATTGTGTACCATGGAAACACATAATTCAAGATTACTGCTGGCATTCACGGAGCAGCTTGCCACAGTGGACTGTTGGTACTGGGCTAGGGAAACAAGCACTGAACGGTGGGACTCCATCGTGATGCAGGTATGGGATGACGAGCAGTAGCTGCAAAACTTTCAGATGCACAAATCCACCTTCATGGAGCTGTGTGCTGAGCTCGACCCAGCACTGCTGCACAAGGACACCAGAATAACAGCTGCCGTCACTGCTGAAAAGCAAGTTGCGATTGGCGTGTGGAAACTGGCAACTCCACACTGCCGCCGGTCAGTCACAAATCAGTTTGGGGTGGAAAAGTTCACCGTGGGGGTTGCGATGATGCAAATGTGCAGGGCCATTAATTGCCTCCTGCTATGAAGAATGTGACTGTTGGTAATGCACAGGAAATAATTGATGGCTTTGCGGCAATGGGATTCCCTAACTATAGAGGGGTGATAGATGGCACGCATATCCCAATTTTGGTCCCCAACCATCTTGCCGTGGAGTACATCAACCAAAAAGACTACTTCTCCATGATCTTACAGATGCTGGTGGATCACCAGGGCCATTTCACTGACATCAATGCAGGGTCGTCAGGGAAGGGCATGATGCATGCATCTTTCAGAACACTGCATGCTGGAACTTTCTTTCCAGACTTGAAGAGCCCAGTGCAGGCTGTGCACATGCCCACAGTGACCTTTGGAGACCCCGCTTACCCCTTGCTCCAGTGGCCCATGAAGCCTTACACTGGGAACCTAGACAGCAGCAAGGAGAACTTCAACATCAGGCTTAGCAAGTGCCAAACAACCGCTGAATGTGCCTTTGGCCAATTAAAAAGTCGCTGGTGGTGTCTTTTTGGCCGGTTAAACCTCAATGAGGAAAATATTCCAATGGTCATTGTGGCCTGCTGTACTCTACATAATATTTGGGGTAGACTGCTGAGGCTGATCAGCTGGCTGCTGATTTTGAAGAGCCAGATACAAGGGCAATTCGAGGGCTGCAGCAAGAGGCTATTCGAATCAGGGAGGCTTTGAAGGAGCATTTTGACAATGATTCTCAGTAATGTGTCTTTATGTGATGCATTAGGCCAGGCAATGATTACTTGCCGCCTTGAATTACCCCTGCTTCCTGAGAGTTAATTGTATAGCCAGCGTGTTTCAAAGTTAGCACTAATGGATGTGTGTTTGTCACAAATACTCATTTTAATAACAGGACAAAACACAAATTTTTGGTAAACTAGGGGACACGACAATGAAGAACAGTCTCATGGTTAGGGTTTTCACAGCTGTAACTCCAGCTTTCTATGGGAAACCAGTCCCTAGGTGTGAAGTGCATGGGCGGTACTGTGAGGGCCTGGGAACACACGAGGACTGCGGTGGAGGAGTTTGGGGAGTGTACAGATTGGAGTTCTATAATAGCTGCAGGGGGAGTCACACACAGATGGGCTCAGATTGCAGGGTAGTGAGGGATTCCATTGTCTCTGTCCGGCCTTCCAAAAGCTTTATCATCTGCTCCTACCCCCGCGGCCTTTCCAAGCTATCCCGCCTCAGTCTTTCATTAATTTGAGGTCTCCCTCTTGTTTCACTATGTGCTGCATCTGTTGATTGCAGCACTTCATGAAATATATCCTCTTTACTCCCCTGGTTCGCTGCCTTATCTGACGGAAGCGCTCTGCGGGTGTGGAGGAGGGGGACCTCAAGGGCACATCTGCAGAAGCCAAAGAAACAATGAACAGAGACAGTATTGTGAGTGTGGTCACAGCCGTTAATCACTATAGTTACACACAACTATTTTTCACCATCGCTGGGCTAGCATACAGGTCGGCTCGAGTCCCCAGTACGGTGAGTTTGGCAGGGGTGGGAAAGAGGCGGGCAAGAGGGTAGAAGGGACAAAGGGTAGTTTGCGAAGGGGGTTACTACAAGCAGCTAGGGAGACTATTCTGAATATTACGAGGAGTACTTGTGGCACCTTACAGACTAACAAATTTCTTTGGGCATAAGCTTTCATGGGCTAAAACCCACTTCAACACTTCCTGGGTTAGTGTTTTTGTTGTGTGGTGTGTAGTTGCTGGTAAGTCTTTGCTTCAGGTTGGGGGGTTATCTATAAGCGAGAACTGGCCTGTCTCCCAAGGTCTGTGAGAGTGAGAGATCATTTTTCAGGATAGGTTGTAGATCCTTGATGATGCGTTGGAGAGGTTTTAGTTGGGGGCTGAAGGTGATGGCTAGTGGCGTTCTGTTATTTTCTTTGTTGGGACTGTCCTGTAGTAGGTGACTTCTGGGTACCCTTCTGGGCTCTGTCAATCTGTTTCTTCACTTCAGCAGGTGGGTATTGTAGTTTTAAGAATGCTTGATAGAGATCCTGTAGGTGTTTGTCAGAGAACACCTCAACCTCCCTGGACATTAAATAACAGACTTAAAAGTGGCAATTCTTCAATGAAAATACTTCAAAAACAGAGTCCAACGAGAAACTGCAGAACTAGAATTAATTTGCAAACCAGACACCATCAAATTAGGCCTGAATAAAGACGGAGTGGATGAGTCACTACTAGAACTAAAAAAAAAAAAACCACTAGGTTTCAGAGTAGCAGCCGTGTTAGTCTGTATCCGCAAAAAGAAAAGGAGGACTTGTGGCACCTTAGAGACTAACAAATTTACTTGAGCATAAGCTTTTGTGAGCTACAGCTCACTTCATCGGATGCATGCAGTGGAAAATACAGTGGGGAGATTTTATATACACAGAGAACATGAAACAATGGGTGTTATCATACACACTGTAACAAGAGTGATCAGGTAAGGTGAGCTATTATCAGCAGGAGAGTGGGGGGTTGGGGGAGGAACCTTCTGTAGTGATAATCAAGGTGGGCCATTTCCAGCACTTTACAAGAACGTGTGAGGAACAGTGTGGGGGGGGGCGGGTAAACATGGGGAAATAGTTTTACTTTGTGTAATGACCCATCCACTCCCAGTTTTTATTCAAGCCTAAAACTAAAAAAAAAAAAACTTCCCCATGCTAATTTGCCCCAACTGTTACTCACACCTTCTTGTTAACTGTTGATAATAGCCCACTTTAAGTGAACTGTCTCAACCCCTTACTTGGTAAGGCAACTCCCATCTTTTCATGTACTGCTATATATATATCTTCCTACTGTATTTTCCACTCCATGCATCTGACAAAGTGGGTTTTAGCCCATGAAAGCTTATGCCCAAATAAATTCGTTAGTCTATAAGGTGCCACAAGGACTCCTCACTGTTTTTGATGATACAGACTAACAGGGCTACCCCTCTGAAACCTATTCGGAACATTGGTACCCTTTTCCACAAGCTAGGGTAATCAAACCCAATATCTCAGTCCTAAGGGTAACCCTATATGCAAGGGTACATATCCTGCATGCGTGTGGCTTCAGACTGGCTTCGTATGCTGCTCGCCTGTGTGCTGCGCTGCTCCCTGCAGAAATAATTGACGGGTGGCGCAGCAAAGTTTCCTACAGTGGGGGGAGAAACAAGGCTGCTCTACCAATGAACCTTCTTCAGCAGAGGATTGTAGAATACCTACAGGAAAGTTTCCTAGAGATCCCTATGGAGGATTCCAGGGACATCCCTGTGTACATTAACAAACTTTTCCCCCATGGACCCACTGCATAGATGCACAGGCTCTGTTGTTAATTTCTGTCCCTTATTCCTCTTCTACCATACAACAAAGTACACGAGAGCTCAATCTCCTTTCACCATTCAGTATCAAAACAAAATGAGCACTTACTGGAGCTCCCCATCCTGCGTGCCAGAGCCAGAGTGTTGGGACTGGCTAGACCCCTCTGGAGTGGAAAAGAGGTCCTGACTTGCCACGCACCGGAGGACCCTGCCGTTTGCTCCACATTGTCCTCCAGCTTCACTCTCATCCACCACTTCGTCATCAGGGGGTTCAGTCTGCTGGTCACTGCCTCCAGTCCCCCTGAAGTATCCACAGGGCTCTTGGGGGTGGAGGTGGGGTCACTGCCGAGGACGGTATCCAGCTTCTTATAGAAGCGGGATGTCTTCTGCGCTGCATCACAGTGATGGTTGGCCTCCCTTGCCTTCTGGTACAGCAGCTTCAGCTCCGTGATCTTAGCACGGCACTGCTGCGCGTCCCTCTCATGCCCCATCTCCTGCATGGCACGAGCAATCAGCCTGTAGGCATCAAATTTCCTACAGCTGGAGCGAAGTGTGACTGCACAGCCTCCTCTCCCCATAGACTCAGCAGATCCAACAGCTGTGGTATGCTCTACGCAGGAGAGCATCTGCTGCAGAAAGCCAGCATGGTCAGCTGGGGAGATGCTATGAGAATTGTGCACACCGAGCAAACAGGAAGAGGAATTCCAAGGCCTTTAAACGGGGGAGGGACACATCCTTGTGTATCTTCAGGGCAGCAGAGTTCAAACTGCTGACCAGAGCAGTCAGGATGGGCATTGCGGGATACCTCCTGGAGACCGATTAGGGCAACATAACTAAGCGCAGCATCTACACTGATGTTGCGTCACTCTAACTACAAAAAGCTCTATGCCGCTCATCGAGGTGGTTTTATGATGTTGGCTTAGCAGGGGAGTTACATGGCTGGGAGGAACATTTCAGTGTGTACACCTCCACTGTTTTGTTGATGAAAGCTGACTTTTGCTGACAAAACAGTGTAGTATACACAAGGCCCTACAATTTTACACTCTTTAGTTGCTTCTTCTGCTACTTCCCTGTCTTCTGCCCACTAAATATACAAATCATCCTCCTACAACTCTTTTACACCTACCTACCACCTTATATTTAGCCTTTGAATCTGGCCATGTGTTTTTAATACTGCACCTGCTATCCAACATCTCAAATATACTCTTTGCTGAAGCACAGGAGGGGAGTTACTAAATTTTCAGGAGCTGTCTAGAAAAATGCCATAGACAGAAACCTGGAGCTGACTTATTTCAACACTGGACCCACAATTTGTCAATAGCTCCCAGTTACCCCAAAGAGATGGTATAAAGTACTTTTCAAAACAAGCAAGCATTAAAAACATTTGACATGCTTCTAAATAAGTTAAAAACCATCAGGTCGCCAATGTACTCTGACTTCATACACTTTTACATAAACTCCCTCCTTGTTGCTTATACGGAGACAATAATGAGAGTGAAGTCAGTCAGTTCGTATTACAACTGAGTTACCATTTAGATTTCCCTGTAAGATGACATTTCCATTGGATTACTTCCCTTAACATTTGCAGGCCACAATCCCATTAGCGGTGGCACAGTGACCACCATGGTAATTGCTTACACACACAAAAATATTATTAGAAAAGTACTGCATGTATTCTTAGCTATCATTACTACATCTCAGCAAGTAGAAACAAGTGTGAGAGCCAACACTGCCTGATCTACCAGCTCTCCACAGACCGCCAGCAAGTGCCTGGGAACCACCAGTGGCCCACAGACCACAGTTTGAGAATCACTGTCCTAAAATAATATGCAACCCTCTTATTATAGCACACAGTGTTCCTTGTCTTCTTCAGACTACTATTTTAGCCACTTTCCTAGCAGAATAGTTAATCATAGGATTATACAAATGAATGGCCCTTCTCTGGCATTCATGCAGACCCTCATATTGTGTCATCTGGCAGACAAACAATGATCCAACATATTACACAATAGGCCAGATTCTGCCCCGATTTACTCTAGTGTAAATCCAGAGTAACTCTGTTGACTTCATTTAGGGTTAATCTGGATTTATATAATTGTAACTAAAGGCAGAATCTGTCCCAATGTTAGTTACACAGAGAGGATTTGCAAATGAAACCATAAACTCCATTTTGTCAGGTAGTAAATCCTAAAACAGAGCCAAGAGGCAATTAACAAAAGAAACAACATAGCATAGAGTTTCCAAATGTCCCCACAGAGTGAGAGAGAACATACATAGCCATTTCACCATCAATGTTTTACACTGATAAGAACGTTACCATTTTGGATGATGTAACCTGAAGCTCTCCGTGCCTTCACATGCTGTTTGTCTGCTTCTCCCACTACCCTTTCCTGGGGCTTCTTCCATGCTGCCACTTAAGCATGCAACCTACTTTCCGAATGTGTTGCACGGCCACTACCCTCTCTGTATTAAGGGCCTGACCCAAAGCCCACTGAAATCAATGAAGAGATGAGATTTCTAGTAACCTTCAAGGGCTTTGGCTCAGCCCTTAACATGCTTGTGAATACTCTCTTCCACCATGATGTCTAAATGAAATTAACTGCCTGATCATGACTTCATAGATTGTAAGGCCAGAAGGAACCATCATGATCATTTTCTCTGTCTTCCTGCATAACAGAGGCCATAGAATTTCATCCAGTAATTCCTGCATCAAGAATTTCACCCATAACATCTGGATGAATTAGAGCCTATCGTTTACAAAGTCAATCAGTCTTGATTCATAGCTATCTAGTGATAGATAATACAGCACATCTCTAGGTAAATTGTTCTAATAGTTAATTACACTCTGTTAAAAATAAACATTATTTGTAGTCTGAATTTGCCTAGCTTCATCTTTCAATAGAATAGTTGACTGGAGATAGCCTATATATAAAACCATTATGTTATCAGACATTGTTTTACCAATAACCATTTTGCCTATTTTACCTCCTTGGTGTACCACCTGTCCATCTGTCTACTTTATGTCTTATAAACTCGTTAAGGCAGGGATCATAACTTACTTTATATTTCTATAGCGCCTAACACAGTATGGGTACTACCATAAATTAATAAACCAATAATAAAAAGCTAAAGATTTAAAATTCAAATAGAAGTTTTCTGACCTTATAATGCAACATAGAAAAGTATCTGTAGAAGACAATTTCATTTAGGGTTTTTTGAGGAAGAAACACTGGATTTTTATTCATATTCTGGCCTGGGACACTGTAATCCTTATTGTTGACTGAGTCATCAAAAACCTTTGTGGAACGTAATTGTAATGCATGGCTGCTTATGTGCGTCTAGTTTATTTATACAAATGTATCTGGAGATAAAGACAGAGTTAAAATCCAAGCGGTGGAGTGTTTCAAAAGAATGAACAAGCACTTCGTTTGAATGGTTTAGAAGAGACTTTTTTTCCCACCAACCCTGATACTGTCTGCACCTTTTGTTATTACTTATGTAGCACTATGGGCACTTTGCATGCAGGAGAAAGGATGTTCTGTGGCAGAGGCAGTGGGTTGGGACTCTTGAGATCTGGTTCAATTCCCAGCTCTTCCACAGATGTCCAGTGTGACCTTGGACAGGACTCAGTGCCCCAGTTCCTCACCTGTAAAATGGGGATGGTAATTATCACAAAAGACCACTAAACTACTTAATACGGCATGTATTCAATTTCTAAATAAATGAATTCATCTCTCATTTTCCAAACAATATGAGTTCATCTGAAGAAAAATAATGGAGGAGGAATTTGACTGCTAAGACTATTTTAAGCCAGACTGTCATCTCAAATAGCTTTTACACTATGGAGATGCTCCTGAGTTACAATGTTCTGCGATCAGAATCAGACTGTATTTCTTGGTAGTAGCATGGACATTTCAAGATATAAATACAGAGCCAGTTTCTGCCACAACTTACTCATACGCAGTGGTACCTCATTCCTCAAGCAATCCCCATTTGCATCTCTGGTGAATTTTTGGAATTTTTTTAAAAGGAAGTTATTTGAAAATAATTACATGTCTACAAAGTTACACTAAAGTATCTCTACTATTCTCTTTCAGTAATTAACTGTTTCCTGGAGAAACATTTCCCTCCATTCTTTTCTTAATTACCCACCGCTCCTTTTCAGAATACACATTTTCCATATACCAAGCACTGCACATTTTTACTCTATTTGCTCCCTAAATGCCAGTCATACACCATCATTACCCGCATTTAGTCTTGCTAATAACTCAAAGGCCCACCTATTTAATCCCTATGAAAATACAAACTGACATCCATTCTCAGGCAGTAGCCTCTGTTTTGACAGCCAGGGCACTGAGCTGCAATGTATTTTTAAAAGCCTCTTATAGGAAAAGCACTAACTTGTAGTTTAAATAAACTTTCTCAATGCCTAACATGTTACTCTGTGAGCTGTAGAAGATTACATTTCTCATCAACATGTGACCGGAAATCTCAAAGAAAAGTAATGCAAATCCCTTTTAATAGTGATATGCTAAAAGAAGCCCTACAAATTGGACAAATAAACTAATTATGGGTATACTTTCACTGTTTATTTTAAATTAAAGGCAGACATTGCTATATTGGAATTATGATCTGTTTGGGTTCATACTTTTCCCCCCTTTGTTTCTTACAAACCTGTATTTTAAATTGAAATTAACCAACTGATGTCCAAATACTCACAGCTCATAAAGGCAGTCACCAATAAAATCATAATACATTTCACGTAGCAGACAAAACTGCCAGGATAAATAAGTAGTCAGTGTTTATGACATTATAAAAGAAGCCGTTCATAGGTAGCATCTGTGTGACTGACTCAAGCACATTAACCATTAGGAAAACTATGAGTCAAAGTGTCAATATTAGGCACTGCAAAGGAAAAAGCAACACCTTTAAGATTCTGCAAACGTTTATACAGCATATATAGATTATGTTGATTTTTAAACAGAGTGTCCAAGAAAGTGTTCATAAGCTGCTCTCCTTTTTGCAATTTTAAACACGTCAGCATCAGGTGTTATATATAGTGAACAATCACAGCAGTGTTCAGCCTACAAGGATTTTTATAACAGTTGAGCCGGAAGATGAGCCACTCTTTTTGACTAAGGGGCAAGACTGATTTTTGGCTAAGTGAAGGTCAAAATTATGAATAATTTATGCACAGCTGGTTGCTAAAAGTAGAATTATAATACTGAACTGCTGATAAATCAGTTAAAACTCAACATATCTACCTCCGAACAGGGGGCAACATGCAAATTGGTGAGTGCTAAGCCTCTTTGCTTCAATCCATATCAGGAGACAAGGATGACAGGAGAAAATTCCTTTACCAGATGCCATATGATTACTTCTTTACATGAAGCCACAGCAGCAAATGGTGAGTTATTTAACATCCCATTCACAATCAAATTGCTAAGCAACATACACTGCTAACAACAATTTTGTTACCATCGGTGTCTCTTATTCAAAAGCACAGAATACTCGTGCATCCCTCAGCTCTCCTTAGACGATTAGGAAAACAAACACAGAGAATGAAACTTACAGAAGGGAAGAGAAAGTTCCTTACCTTATATAGCAACCGGAGGTTCTTCGAGATGTGTGGGCCCCCCCATCTGTATTCCACTGGGTATATGCAGGTGCTCTACATGCCAGGAGCCACAGAATTTTGAAAGCTGTGTCCAGTGGTCCGCATATGCATCCTCACTCACCTTGTGCCTCCAACCTAGGAGATACAGGAAGGGGCAGACTGACAGCCTCTTCAGTTCCTTCTCAGTCACGAACCAAAAGATGGTCCAAAGCAGAGGGGAAGGAGGATAGATAGCAGAACACAGACAAGGACCACACATCTCAAAGAACCTTCAGTTGCTATAAGGTCTCTTCTTCTTCAAGTACTGGTCCCTGTGGGTGACCAACAAGCAGTGCTCAAGTAGGAGGAGGGTGTGAGGACACAAGCGGCAGAGCTGAAGGAAGGACCACCATTCCAACGGATACATCAGCGGAGGAATCTTACACCAAAGCATAAAGTCTTACAAACATGTAAGATATCAAGTAGATGAACTTCTTGAAGCAATATCATAGATGTTGCTTCCACTCTTGTGGAATGGGGCCTTGCCCCATGAAGGGGAGAAAGATTAGACAGCTGACGACAGAGCAAAATACAGCCTTAGATCCTTTAAGAGGATACAGCCTGACCATAATCTCTTACCGCTAAGGCAACAAATACTCTGGTAGACTTTGTTCTCTACATGTAAAAGGCCAAGGCTCATGGAGCAACAAGGGGATGGAGCCTCCTTTCTTCTGAGGATGCATGAGGTTTTGGAAAGAACATATTTTTTGTACTACCCTAAGGCTCAGATTTGAAAGACTCTGGAATCATAGGTTTAATTACTAGCATAATCAGTTTATCCCTTCAACCTTCCCAACTATTAAAATTGGGTTTCCTGAAATTCTTTGTATGGGTCTTTCAAATGAGACCTTAAAACCACAGGATGTTGGTGCTTATTGGGGACGTGAAAGAGTCCATGGAAGAAAAAGATTTGAGCCTCAGTATTCTTGGGCAAACTCTCCTTTTCCTCCATTGTTGTGTAGTGTGCCAGTTATCCACCTGGTTTCCATCCTCCTGCAGCATTCACATAGCCTCAAATTCTGTTTCTAGCACTTCACCCTCCAGAAACTCAGGGCCCAATAAGTACGAGCAACAGAGAGCAGGATCCTTTCCCCCGTGCCTACAGATTTGTGTTCCTCAGGGGTTTTATCATCCAGAATGCTGCAGGATGTATGTTGGGGGCTGACATAGGAGGCATAGAAAATGGGTCCATCACCTGTACCCACCAGCCAAACTTCTTTGTGAGGGGCAGAGAAGATTTAGACACTATATAGGCGACTGCAGCCACTTTGACCCACAGTCTACGGAGAGCCTTCCATTCCACTGGGCCAAACAAGGCACCTTGCTACTTGAGCCTTACATGGGAAGTCAGGATTTGCCCCATAATTTGTAATGGGCTTTTAGACCCCTTTGGAAAAGAGAAAACTTAATATAAAATATTGTTTTCTGCAAACTGAATGAAGACAATGAAGAAATAGCAGGGATGTTTAAGTCAAACTCAGTATCAACTGGAAAAGTCACCCATATCCTAGTGTTGAGAGAGGAATGCGTTTGCAGATGTGTGTTGCAGTGAAGACACTTTTTTCTTTTCGCATCCTGACAAATGAATAGGAAACTTCATTCTTCTGAGGTTTCCCACCTCCCTCAGTTTTCAACTGTATTGTGTAACATGAGTGTACTGTGTAACATGAGTGTTTTATATTTTTGCACTATACACTTGCAGGTGTGATCTGACTGCATTTTCCTTGTGCTGACTCTTTAAGGCACTTTGGTGGGTTATTCACACTGCAGCACCTCATAGATACACTTCACAAATAATTTTTTTAGAGAATCATTCTGGTTTTCTCTTTTCTTATTCCATCTTTTGAGGCTTTAGTTTGCAGTTTTCAGATAAAGCATTTGCAATTAATTCATGCTTTTGTTCATTGCATTTGTTGCAATGAACATATGCAGGAAAGGGGATCAGCTTCTAATAACTCAAAATTTACTTTTTTGTTATTTCCTCTTCTCCTCCTTTCTCCCAACACTGACCAACATCTGTTCCCTCAATTGCACTCAATTTATTATTATGATAATGAGATATAACTCGAGGACTTCTATCTGTTTAGCATTTTCCCATGGGTTAATAAGAAATTAACTGAATTCTTAACGTGTTATCACAGAGTGTAGCTTGCTGCCCTACTCAAGAAATCAGTTTAGTAATACTAAATTTTTAAAAATTATTAAATTTTTTGGATTTCCTAGAAGACTAGTTTGAAAAGCTGCCTGAGGAATATTTTTAAATAAATTCTAAATTCACACTGACAGGACTTCAACTTCCTGCTCCTAATAAAATAAACAAAAAGTTACACCAAAGCCTTGCATCGTTTCACTAATTTTTTTCTGTAGCTGTCCCTCAACAGTTTTCTATGTTTTTATTAACTCCATGGTGCTGCAGACTTACCAGCAAGTGCAGATCCTAACATATATTATGGTATGGCTAGTAGTTGGAAGCATGGGGACTTCTCATCTCCCATGGCCAAAGTGTTAATGTTTGCCTCAGAGTTTGACATTTGACCAGAATGATTTGTAGCAATTTGACAAAAACACCATTAGATTTCAGATTTCACTTTCAACCTTATACTAAGGCTCAAAAGCTCAGGTGCTAATGCTATGGTAAGGAAAGTGACCTTAAACATTTCTGCTCTTAAGCCCCCCTTATCCTGAAAACTGCTTCGTGTAGGTGTAAATGCAAAGAGCAAATGCTTAGGTTTGTCTAAGAGTTAAGAAAGTAATTTAAGACCAGAGAAGTACCATTTAATGGTCAGGGTATAGGCCTGGAAGCCAGGAAACCTTGTCCTGGGTTTTGGATATGGCCACACTACTTCCATGGCTTTGGACTGTGTCACTGTGCTCCTTCTCCCTGGCCCCTCCCTGCATCTATAAGACAAAGGTCTTGTCTACACACAAGTTGCACTGATCGATTTAAAAACAGTTTTAAGATAAATCTAGTTACACCGGTGCAAATCAACATATAGACATTTTAATTTTGGTTTAAGACCAAAATATTTCCAGTTACCTTAAATCTATCCCTAACTGATTTATGCTAAACCAAAATAAATCTGCTAAAAATCAGTTAAAATCAGTTCCAGTGAACCCACAGCAACTCTCTCATGTAGAGGAGCCTACAGATGATAATAAGAACACTCACAGTACTTTCTGCCTCACAAGGTTGTTCTGAGGGAATGTCTGAGGGCATTCCAAAGATGAATAGTACCATGGAAGTGTTAAGTGATATTATTAATAAACATAGGTTTTGCAGGACAAATCATTGCTATGGTAAAATCTGTGTATGTTACAAATTACAGTACAGTACCTTCTGTCATTCCCATGCCACTAGGGGGCTTGCAGTGCCCAGCATGGCTCACAACCCAAACTGGATATTGCCCGTTTAGTCCATGGTATAATGCCCGTATGAAGGTCCTGTAATAGCCTGCCAGTCCTGGGTTACCTGACAAGAGAAACACACAAGTGTGTTCATGTTGATCTTACAACAACTGACAAACTACAACACAGTTCTGTATGAAACAAACATTTGTTGTGTCTTCTTATGTCTCGTACCTCTGATATTTTTACAGATATGTACACCTTATTTCACTACAGTATCAAACTGCTTCAATTCTACTGACCCTGGGTACTGTGTATCTTGACAAGCTGAGAGTAACCACAGTGAAAAGTGCACTGCTACCCAAATGGAAAGCAATAACTCTTTTTCCATTGAAGGTCAAGCTGCTTTCCCTGTCCATCCTCTTGATTTCTGTTAACTGTGTCTGAAAACTCATACAAATTATACCTACCTTATGTATTAACAAATATCAATGACAATATAAAGTTAGCTCTGGGAAAACCCACTGATGAGTGCAGAATGAAAATATCACAAGGATTTCTCCATATCACACTGATGTAGATACTAGAAGTTCTGCTACTCCATTCTCTGAAACTTCATAATATTCCTTTATCTCTTCAAAAGCTGATTTGTGTCACATTGGGAATGTGAAGGTATTGCTTGGTCCAGCAAAAGAATGAGACATTTTTCTACCATGTCCACACTGGCAGCTCATTAGATTGCATGAAATCTGTTGTGCATGCAATCTCAACTCTGGTATTTCCTGCCTTTTCAGTGATTAATTTTCCAACCTTCGTGTTAAATTAACATAATCATTTCACACGAAGGGTTATGCTATTTGGATGAATGTAGCTGCATGATGATGGCAATGCAGCATCACAATGCCTACAACTTAGAAGCAGCTTTCAAGAATATTTCAAGATGAAGCACTGTAATATATTTTTTTTAATTATCACCAATATTTATTTAAAAAATACAGGCTAGTATTTTCAAATACTCCAAGAGACTAACTCCCATTGACACTGAATGTGATTTAGATGCCTAACTCCCTGAGGTGCCTTTGAAAATTCCATTCATAATATGTATTGTTTTTAGGGACATATCATGAAACCCACACTCAACATTCACTAATTCCATTTCTCAGGCTAAACTCCCAGACTTTGGAAACTGACTGAGGAATTCAGAATATGGCCCATTAAAAAGGCGCAGAGAACACCATTACATTAAGTGTATATCAGCAAATCTTCCTTCAGTAGCACTTGAAGTGTGGATGCTATCCGTAGAACACCACTTGGAGCTCCTCTGCACACAAAAATTGTACAGCAGTAACTATACCATACAGCACTATTTTCGTAGATGCAGTCATGCTAGTATAAAGGCGCCAGAAGGGAAATAATCCTGGTATATGGCTCCTTTAGATCAGCATAACGGTGTCCACACTAAGGGTTGTGCCAATTATTCTGATAAAAATACCCAGACCCCTAAGCAAAATAGTTATACAGGTACAAAAATTGTGTGTAGATCACATCTAAGTTTATTCCACCTCCTTCTCTTTCTGTGCCGCATATTTTCATTTATTTTAAATCTCTCACTTTAGCCCTTTTATTCTTCAGGTATTATACAGTAAATACAGTGCCCTGCAAAGAGGTGTTCTCTAGAAAATATGTCGAACGTGCACTTTCTTCTTCACTTATCTATAAGCTAATTGCTTGTGCTAGGCCTGACTGTTTGAGGTTTAATAGAAGTACTATTCTAAAAATAAGTGTATTGTTACTAAACTGTACAGATCTAACCAGACTTCCCTCAACACTATTTTCTGTATTTCAAGCCCATTATGTACATTAGCAAAATTACAATGCAAACAGATAAAAATATTGTGTATATAATCAAAGGAGCACTACAAGGTTTATATTAGCACCTGGGAAAAAATTAATTAGGAAAAGTTAAAAATGTGTCCATTTCTCAATGTCTAGATTCTATACAACTGAGCTATATTGTACGTGTCAAATAAAACAAAAAAAATTGGATTTTTGATGAAACAATTATTTATGAGAAAATAAAAACAGATGCAAAAATATATACCACAAAAATGCTTTAATTATACAGCACTCCTTAAAAATGCTTCATGTAGAGAGGTAGAAAGATATTGAAAAGGACTCTAGGCACCACTTGACAAACATCTTGAACTCACGTTACAAAAAAGGAAGTCTGTCTTTCAGCAAGATGGAAGATGAAAGTAGCTACCCAAAGATATAGTGTATCTGGTCACTGAGAAATGTTCCTGCATTATACTTCAACTCTGAAATACAATGCATTAAGGTGTTTTATGGTCAAGGAATCCAGTTAACCTCAAAGCAGATATTTTCCTCTCTGAATGCTTCCAATATCCATTTTCAACCAGTTTCTATTTTCTTTATTAACTCAAAAGCAACCAAAGAGGAAAAAAAAAAATCTGACAATGTCCAGAGCTTTTACACATTCTCTCCCATCATCAACTAGGGCAGCTAGTATGAAAGTATTCTCATGCTTCAGTCACCCGCTGAAGAATAGTGAAAGTTTGAAGTGTTTATAGGGTACTTGTCAGGCTTTGTGTTAAATCCTCTATATAGCTCACGGCACCTGTGACTAATGCCTTTCTGAGACAAAGGAGATTTCTATCCTCTGATAAATGGAGTTGCTACCTGAAGTTTATTTTAGACAGGGAAGAGAGATAAGATCCATAAAAAGCAGGCAACTGCGCCCCATGCCGAACCCTCATTATAAGCACCTGCTTAGGATAAAAGAAATACTGTGCAGTCAATTATTAAAACAGCTACTGATACTTAAAAATGTCTTGGAAGGGTAGAAATGAGAACCGTTGCCACAAAGTGACCTTCTTAATAAGAGAAATTAATAGCATGTCAAGGTTTTAACCAACAAAAAGCAGTGGAGAGAAATTCCATAGCGAACGGAAGAATAGTTATAAACAAATTGTTTATTGAGCTTTCAGTTCCACTGGAGTTACTCCAGATTTGCAGCTGTGTAACTGACAGCAGAGTATAGCACCTCACTCACCATCGAAAAGCCACGAGGCCGAAGCCTTAGAAGTGCAAAATGGAAGCTTCTCAGGGTATGTCTACAATGCAGCTGGGACACACACGGGGTATGCCTATAATCTGAGCATGGGTAGATAGAGACACAATAGCTCTACTCAAGCTAGCATGCTTGAATACAGCAGTATAACTGGGGTAGGGTATGCAGTAACTTGAGCTAGCTGCTCAAGTGCACAACCAGGGGGTCCGGGTGGGCTTGTACTCAGATGGCTAGCCTCAGCTACCACCGATGATACCCCAGCTACACAGTTATATTTAGCATGCTAGCTCAAGCAGAGCTAACATGTGTCTGTCTACCCACACCGGGAAGCACACCCCCAGCTGCGCTGTAGACAAATTTAAGCATCCACTTGAGGGTAACATTTGCAATCCCCAAGCCCAGTGGAGTTTACTACCTATTGCATTTCTGCACGCCAGCATAATGTTCAGCAGCTTTACATGGTCAGTCTGAAAGACACAAAAGGTGTCTGTCAATAAAGGAGACAAGGGGGTGGGTTGTTGTTTTTAGTGCAAAGGGAATCTAAGCAAAGCATTTCCATGCATTACAATTACAAGGTAACAAATGTTTCCTAGGCAGGAGTATCGTATCAATGAAAGACAATGGGTTTTAGTCTGTGCATTGGTTTGGGACCAAAATACGTAGTTTTAGGAGCTCTTCTGTTGCAACAAAAATATTACCTAATTAAACAATTTAAATTGTATCTACCTTGTGGGATGAACTGCCAAGTTTATCACAATGGTAAATGCCCCTGGAGCAATGCACTACTGCTCATTTGTCCATTCTACAGATTTCCCAATAGCATCAAAACAAAAACCATGCAGCATATCTCCATTTCTTTATCTCAGCAAGTAACTGTTGAAAAATGGAAACCCTGAGTGAATGCAATACGCTGTATCAACTTTCACCCTTTGCAGGGTACTCAAGTTTATTGGAGCAACACATCATTTCTCAGCCACCTCAGGGCAACTGAATCATTCATGTATGGTAACAGTTTCAAGTTCCAAAGATTAATCAATACGAAGAAGCACATATTAAGCAGATGTCCCCAACTGTGCTTTCTTTGTTATGGTTTTTATATTTTCAAAAATATCAAATCAATTATTGATAAGGAGTGAACACAACAGAAACAAATATTTTGATTTTGTTTTCTTGGATTAGACTACAAATTTGATTGATAAAGGTAATCCTGTTCATGGGAATACTTAGACTTCCATAAGGTGTTTGATTGGGTACAGCACAACATTTTGATTAATAAATAGAATGATATAAAATTGACACACATTAAATGAATAAAGAGCTGGCTAACTGATAGATCTCAGAATGTAATTGAAAATGGGCAATCATCATCTAATGGGTGTTTCCAGTGGGGTCCTGCAGGGATGAGTTCTTGGCCCTGCGCTATTGAACATTTTTATTAGTGACCTGGAAGAAAACAAAACCATTGATAAAGTCTGCAGATGGCACAAAAGCTGGGTGAATGGTAATAAACTCACAGTTTCACAGGATTTATGGCCAGAAGGAACTATTTGATCATCTAATCTGACCTTCTGAATAAAACAGACCAGAGAATTCCACTCATTTACACTTCCATTTAACTCAATAAACTTTTGCATGGCTAAAGCGTATCATCCAGACACACATCCAATCTTGATTTAAAGATCTCAAGAGTTGGAGAATCCATCAAGTCCCTGGGTAATTTGTTCCAAATTGTTAATCACTCGCGTTGTTAGAAATGTGTGCTTTATTTTTAATTTAAATTTGTCTGGCTTTAACTTTCAGACATGGGTTCTTGTTATGCCATTCTCCACCAGATTAAAGAGCCCTTTGGTATCTGGTATTTTCTCCCCATGAAGGTACGTAGCTGTGAGGTATGACAATTTACACCAGCTGGAGTTCTGCCCCAATGTTTCATTGATAAACAACAGCAATGCTGCAACACAACTTGACATTTCCTCTAGAAAGCTACACAGAGGCAAACTGCAGGTTTTTTCCAACACACATGCACGCACACACACACTTTCAAAAGAACAAGCTATATATATAGTGAGTAAGTATGGAACTGGATATAGTATCACCATCCAAGTTAATTACGTGGTTGAAGTTTTTGTGCTTAAAATATAAGTAAATAATAATGTTCATTTTAAAATCACCGTATCCCCTGCACACAGTGAAGCAAAGACAGGTAGCTTTTCGGCCTACAAGACTCAATCATTTTGAATTTTTCTGCAATTTTTTTTTTTTAATATGTAGCCTGAACTTTAGTCAGGAAAACAGTGGTAGCAGATAGCTCTGCATACTTTGAAATAATCCCCAGATTTACTGCAGGACTCACAACATCCTCAAAATCAAGGTACCAATAAATATAAAAGTGAAATGTTTAGGTTTGTAAAAAAATGAGTGTACCATTAAATATAGCAGTATGGACATGACACAAAAACAGCACACAGAGGGCTTGCCTTTGAAACAGGAATAGATTAAAGCGCACTGTGGAATTTTTAGTGCATGGCAGCAGGGTCCACACAGACACTTAGTGTGTGACACACTAGGGAGGGGTCGATTTACACCCATTTGCCAAGAACTAGGCATTCGTATAGACAAGCCCACATACCGCAAAATCCAGTTCCCACCAAAAAAAGGGGTAACTCAGGAACACATCTCGTTTCACAGCCATGTTTCCCAACCTAGGGAAACCTGACTACTCCAGAGGGAGCACAGAGTAAAAAAAAAACGGAACAAAACAACTCAAACAGTTTTGGAAGGGATATAAATACCTCTGCATCAAGGCATAAGCCACCCTCTAATTTATGGAAGTTAGGAAAGAAATTTTCACCATGTGTACATTTATTCTTCAGTTCCCAAGCAAAACAGAACGTGACACAAAGATACAGCAGGAGGAGACTTACACCCAGCCCTCTCTCTCCTCCAGCAGCTCATCCTCTGAGCTCCCCATAACTTCCTTTTCCTCCCAAATGTGTGTGTGTATATATATATATATATATATATAAAACCACCTAGCTACTGAGCCAAATGTCTCATTAGCCCAGCAATTACAACCCAGGTGTCAGTCATCCCCCCCTCCCCCCCAACAGAAACTGGTTATTTGCTCCCAGCTGACCCGCAACTTTCTTTGTGCTGCAGCATGCTCAGTGCCAACGGTGCTATCCTAGCACCCTGTCCCAGCAGGTTATTCCATTACTGCCAACTATAAGGTTTCTTTCACCTTTTTCTTAAGCAGCTGGTATTGGCCACAGTTGGAGACAGGACACTGAGGTAGCCAGACCACTGGTCCAATTTAGTTAGGAGATTCCTATAGACACACGAGGTCTCAATCTGACCCACGGGGTAGTAAGGAACTGTGAAGAGAGCAGAGAATGAGAGAAGCTCTCTGAATAAATGAGGGGAGAAACACAGGCAGCAGGGGATTTACAAAGAGCTTTAGAATTGCTAGATATAATCAACAATTGCCAGAGATTTAATTTTAGAAACATTCCAGTTTCAGAACTCAGAACTTTTGCAACAAGGTTCACATGACAATTTGTTTCGACAAAATCAAAATGCTGAACGGTATTTTGAAATGAGCAACCATAAATGAAAGTTTAAATCCGAGGTGCACAGCAGGACCCCACAGATTTCATTTCTGTCGCATGGATTCCAGTTGCCCCCTTCCAGGGCTGCCATGGCTCCCAGTTCTGACTTGAGGAATCACAACGACAAGTTTCTTGCTCACAGAAACTTAATCTGCCCTTGGCTGCAGTCCAGCAACCAAGGAAGGCAGAGATGTAACTCGCCCATGTTCATGCATGGAAAGCAGCCCACATAGATGTCAGACAGATTTAAATGGAGCATATACAGAACACAGTGATGTTCTCACGCATGGGAAAGGCTTAAGGAGGCTGACACACACACACACATATCAAACAAACTGAAGATCAGGTCTTAAAGGGAAACATAGGTTTCCGTGACACGCTGGGCAAAGGACTTCCAAATAAGATATATCGAATGTATATTAAAGTTATACAAATGATCATCATAATTAGCTCCTGTCACTTAACTTTCATTTCTTACTTGTGTGCACATTCAAGGGCACAATGATATCTCTCCTTTATTCTTTCCCTTAAACATAGCCAAAGTGCAGGCAACTGCAAGTATCTTAAGCAGAAACACATAAAGCGGGCTTCACTTTGACACATCATAACTACGGCGCTCTGAACTCGGCTGAAGAGCACCTTATAGTTTTTGCCCCCATTATGTAAACAGAGGACCGAATCTGCATTTTGCACTTATAGTCACTTGTCCACATTTACAGACTAGTGGAAAACTCAGAAGAATTCTGTGAGGCACCTGCTGTAAACAGCTTATTATGTCCCTGAGGTTCCCCAAGCCTCGCTTCTTCCCCTCCTGAACCCTTAACATATTGAATTTTTGCCCAGATAGCTATAAGAATCAGGCTATTTTGTGTGTGAAGAGGCATGTGGAACCCACATGGCAAAGTAATCAAAGAACAATGGGCAGTCTTAGGGTTTCCAACTTTCTACTTGCACAAAACCAAACACCCCTGTCCTGCCCCTCCTCCAAGACCCCACCCATGCCCCGCCCCTTCTCTGAGGCCCCGCCCCCACTCACTCCAGCCTCCCTCCCTCTATTGCTCGCTTTTCCCACCCTCACTCACTCGCTCATTTTCACTGGGCTGGCTCAGAGGGCTGGGGTGAGGGCTCTGGCTGGGGGCAAGGGGTTCGGAGGACAGGAGGAGGATCAGGGCTGGGGCAGGGGATAGGAGTGTGTGTGGGGGGGGAAATGAGGGCTCTGGTTGGGGGTGCGGGCTCTGGAGTAGGGCTGGGGATGAGGGGTTTGGGGTGTAGGAGGGTGCTCTGGGCTGGGATTGAGGGATTCAGAGGGTGGGAGGGGGATCGGGGCTGGGGCGGGGGATTGGGGCACCAGGGGGGGAAAATGAGGGCTCTACCTGGGGGTGTGGGCTCTGGGGTGGGGTTGGGAATGAGGGACTTGAGGTACAGGAGGATGTTCGGGGCAGGGATTGAGGGATTCAGTGGGCAGGAGGGGGATCAGGACTGGGGCAGGGGGTTGGGGCCCAGGAGGGGGTCAGGAGTGCAGGCTCCTGTCGGCGCTTACCTCAAGCAGCTCTGAGAAGCAGTGATATGTCCCCCCTCCAGCTCCTACACAGAGGTGCAGCCAGGTGGCTCTGCCCACTGCCCTGTCCACAGGTGCCACCCCTGACAGCTCCCACTGGCCACAGTTCCCGGCCAATGGGAGCTGCAGGGATGCCACTTGGGGCAGGGGCAGCGCTGAGGAGCCCCCTGGCTGCCCCTATGCATAGGAGCCAGAGGAGGGACATGCCAGCAGCTGCACGGCACGGAAGCTAGCAGGAAGCCTGCCAGCCCCACTGTGCGGTGCCATCAACTTGACGGTCAATGGCCCGGTCAGCGGTGCTGACCAGAGCCGCCATTATCCCTTTTCAAGCGGATGTTCCTGTCAAAAACCAGACACCTGGTCACCCTACATATTTAAATTCCATCTGTAGGATGAATCAGGTCTGTACCGTCCTGTGAGAGATCTCATTGCCAGCCTAACTAACATGCCTGAATTTAACCAGCTAACCAATTGTGCCCATGAATCAATTCCACGGACTGAGGGCTAGAAATCACAACAGGACAGCGCATCCTCATTTTCCATGTATGAGTAAGAGAATATGCCAGTGTAGGCTACAGATAATTAAAGTTTGAAATCCCAGATGTGCCTCTGGATGTAGACATTAGTAAGCAGTACTGCAGAGGTGCATTACATTTATCAAGTGCAATGTCATATTTCAATAATTACCTCCAATTCACCCAGATTTTAAATGTACATAAGCATGGCAGGTCATGGGATGTAAATTTATTAATAAATTGATTCCCTATGAAACTTTTGCAATATTCCTAATTCATATTTATTAGAGGCAGAAAAAAGTTAAGAGGAACCTTTTGAAAAAAGTTAAGAGGAATCAGATTGACAAACAGACAGCATAAAAGTTTAGCAGGATGCAGTAGTCTCTTAAGGTGGTCCCCACAACTTCACATGGGTTAAGCTTTATTAACTTTTTTTCCTTTTCCCTCCAGAGCAAATAAACAATTTATAACCTTTAATTATGTTTCTTGGTACAGCAAAAGGTTTGTTAAGCAAGACTGCAGAAACGACAATGTCAAAAAGGGCCACTGAATGACTTAATATGTAAACACTCAAAAGTCAGATGGTGACACTAAATAGTACTATGTATTTTAAGTAAAAAGATATAGGACCAGATCCTCATGAGGTGTAAATGCAACATTCAATATGGAGCTACACTGATTTATACCAGCTGAAGACCTGGCCCAGGATGAATGCTCTTTTATGGACACAAGAATAAGGGGAAAATAGTTTAATAAATCCTAGTATAAACTTTCTTTTCCTTGAAATTAATGAACTTGAAATCTAAAACCATGTCAAATTCAAGTCTTGTTTTCATATAAGCAAAGCACCATGCTGAATGACCACGGTATTTTTAATATCAGTTTCTGCATTACTTTTTGAGTCAAATAATATACAAAGATAATGAAAGAGAAAAAGAACACATAACCCAAAAAACCAACAAAACAACCCAGATATTTGATAAAAAATATATACAAAATAAATATTAGTCAATCTGTATTGAGGTCTGTTTTGAGGTAATCCAATTACTTTTCTATTTTATTCTCTGAAGGACAATGATCAGCCCATGATCTTATGAAATTTATCTTCCTTATACAGTAGAACCTCAGTTACAAACACTTCGGGAATGGAAGTTATTCGTAACTCTGAGATGTTTGTAATTCTGAACAAAACATTATGGTTGTTCTTTCCAAAGTTTACAACTGAATATTGACTTAATACAGCTTTGAAGCTTTACTATACAGAGGAAAAATGCTGCTTTCCCTTAATTTTTAAGTAGTTTACATTTAACACAGTACTGTATTTGCTTTTTTTTTTTTTTGGGTTTCTGCTGCTGCCTGATTGCACTTCTGGTTCCAAATGATGTGTGTGGTTGACTGGTCAGTTCGTAACTCTGGTGTTCGTGACTCTGAGGTTCTACTGTAGCATTCTGGAAAAATATTCCAAATGGCCAATTGTGAATGCCCTTTAAACATTTCCAAATAATCTTTTCTAGGTTTACTAGTCCTCGACCAAAAAGCACAGGAACTGACTTCAAAGCTAGAACTCAGTTTGATTTATCTGTTTGTTTTTTAAAATAATATAATCACACAAAAGATAAAATTAGGAGGCCAGTAAACGTGATGTAGGATGTTACTTAGGATGTGGCTAGATTCTACTCCTTTCAAACAGCCTGATCCAAAATCCACTGAGGCCAATGACAGTCTTCCCAAACTTGGTTGGGTCCTAGGCCAATGGGAGCATTGCCAGTGGCAGAATCAAACCTAAGGGGAAATCAATCTTCTTGGGAATGAAAGGTATGAAATGAAGAAAAGAGACTCACAAATGGCACAAAAATTAATATTGGGCAGAATCCGGTTATACAGTATATCAATAATTTGTAATAAAGTGTATGGAGCAAGTTGGAAAAAAATAACCCAGTGAAACAAAACTGGTAGCAGCCAACACAAGGAAAGATGGCAACAGAAATCCAAATGGAGATGGACAGACTACAAATGGGCAGACAAACTCTTATGCAATTCAATGGAGAGAAATATAAGGCAATGAAGTTATGGCTAAAAAACATTAAAAAAACCAATCTACTCACAATATTATTTGAATATGATACATTGCATACCAAGTGATTCTATGATTTTATCCACCACTCATGTGGAATTCATGGTTAAGTGGAGGTGGGGGAGAAAGCAATTAATTTTTTTGCATCTTTGAACTTAAAAGTTTTCAAATGTAAACTGAAGGTCTCCCAACCTTGTACCAAGGGCCTGAATGACAAAAACTGGAAAGTGTGTGTGTTTTTTATAGCTTCAGTATAAACCACTTTATAGACATAAAATAAGCATATGCATAGAAGAACGAACTTTAATAATGGAAGAGAATTAGAAAAATTTTGTCTGCATTTCTTAAAAAAAGAGAAGATTCCTTTAGTATATTCAAAGCTTTCAAGGGACCATGGCACTTTACAGAGATGTTAAAAGGCAATTTGACATCCTTTCTCACTCCTGAGTCCTAAAGAAAAGATAATACCTTAGGCTTTGCTCCCTAAAGTCTAATAACGGACTCACACCTGTATTCCTTACTGACTCTCAACTCAGTCAAAACTCCCACTGACATCAGTGGTTCAGGCAAAGGACTGGGGGAAGGATGGTTTCTATTAGTGGCTCTGCCACAGACTTCCTGAGTGATCTTTTTCATCTCAATCAACTTCTCTGTGCCTCGGTTTTTCCATCTGTAAAATGGGGGTGATAATACTGCCCTACCATGCAAGAGTGTTGCAAACCTAAACTCTTCAGTGCTTGTGAACTCATTAGTGCTTTGACCTGATGAAGCCTGGGTACTAGAAATGGGCACTAAAACTTAAAACTGAGAGATGGAAACACATGATGAAAATGCAAGTTATTCTTTATTTATTATGAGAGTTTTTACTTCTTTAGGAATGACTAAGGAGTGGCTGTCCATTATATATACTAGCATACTCATTGGAGAGCACTGCAACACTCCGGTACAGGAGAAGGAAAGAACAGATTGGCAGCCTTGACTTTGAATTTTTGGCTTGGTCAGTTTTTCACAATTTGAACATTTAAAAAAAAAATAACGGGTCAGATTTATCCCAGACTCCTACAGGCTTATACCAGGGGATGAATGAGGCCTGACCTATGCGTTAATTAGATTCAGAGAGTGGAAGACATGTTTACTTTCTGTGACTTAAAGAGATCAGCAGGTCAAAGTATTAAATGTCACTTCAGATCTATATCAGGCTCAGGCACTTCCAGCAGCAGTGACCAGGAAGGAAGAACTACATTATATACTGATGCTGCAGTTACTAACATTTTAAACTTCTTATGTATGCAAGATGTTGATTCCACCAAAACTGAATTCCCTCCACAGCCAGATCTAACAGCAGGTAGTTTCCTCTTTCCTTCTGCTTCATGGGCCACCTGATGAGAAACATACCATTATTTTAAAAACATCTCCCTGGGATGGCTCGAAAATTCTTAACGTTTTATATTATAATAAACGGGCTTTTCCCACTCCTGTCTCTGCTGTGTTGCCCAGCCAATCCTGCGGGAGCTATCCTTCTAAAAGGTTCCCCACAATCAAGGATCCTCTCCATTGGCGGAGGCAATCCAAACCGCAGAGAGAGAAAGTGCATTAAGTTTTCAATGCAAAATGTCTATCCCTCTGATTTGGTAGCAGGAGAACCTGGCAAAGCACAGATGTCACTCCCCTTCCGGTCCCTGCCCTGCCCTCTCAAACTTGACAAAGCCCACTCCCTGCAGGGCCCCATCAGAAGGATTTCTGCAGCACTGGGGAAGGAAACAAAAGTAGCATCCCAAACTCAGATTTGACATAGGCCTCTCTCTGCCCGAGGAAGAAGAAAGCATGGAATATGCATAGTCTATTTTTAATGAAAGATTTTTTTCTTCTTCTCTTGAAACGCAGTGAAAGCCGGTGTAATGACTCAGCTGGAACAAAGCACAGCAACAGTCAGATTGTACAGTATTACTCAAATATTTAGCGCTCTTAGGACCTGATCCAAAAGCCAATGAACTCAATGGGAGTCTTTCCACTGAAGCCCATACGGTGCTTATCATGTGTAGATCTCAAAGCACTTGATATAGGAGGATAAGTGTAATTATTCCCACTTTACTTACCTGTCCACCACATCACAAAGCTTAATAAGTTTCAGCAAAGCGAGTACTGTCTCATTATAATTATGCAAGTTATGTTTACCTACAGTTGTACTGTGGAAGTGCCGATCAGAGAAAGCACACTGTTTTGATTAAAAATATTATAAATTGGCCCAGAAAATAGGTACAAGATCATGAACTGCTCTCCTAATGACTCAAAAAAGTCTAGAAATTAATAGAACCCAAGGCCAGAAGGGACCATTGTTATAATCTAGTCTGATCTTCTGTATAACATAGATGAGAGAACTTCCCCAAAATAATTTCTCGTGCAGATCCTTTAGAAAAACATCCAATCTTGATTTAAAAATTGTCACTGATTGGGAATCCATCATGACCTTCGGTAAATTGTTCCGATGGTTAGTTACTTTCACTGTTAAAAATTTAAACCTTATTTCCAGTCTGAATTTGTCTAGCCTCAACTTCCAGCCCTTGGATCATGTTATAGCTTTTCTTTGCTAGACTGAAAAGCCCATTATTATATATTTGTTCCCAATGTAAGGACTTGGGGGCTGTGATCAGGACTCCCCAAAACCTCCTCTTTGCTAAGCTAAATAGATTCAGCTCCTCTCTGAACCCTTTCCAAGTTATCAACATCCTTACTGAATTGTGGACACCAGAACTGGACACGGTATTCCTGCAGCAATTGCAACAGTGCCAGATATAGAGGTAAAATAACCTCTCTAATTCTACTCAAGATTCCTCTGTTTATGCATCCTATGATTGCATTAGCTCTTTAGGCCACAGCATCAGTCTGGGAGCTCATGTTCAGCTCATTATCCACCATGACCCCCAAATCTTTTTCGGAGTCACTGCTTCCCAGGATAGAGTCCCTCATCCCGTAAGTATGGCCTACATTCCTTTTTCCTAGAGATATACATTTAACATTTAGCCATATTAAAAGGCATATTATTTGCTTGAGCCCAGCTTACCAAGTGATCCAGATTGCTCTGAATTAGTGACCTGTCCTCTTCATTATTTATCACCTCCCAAATGTTTGTGTCATCTGCAAACTTTAGCAGTGATGATTTTATGGTTTTTTTTTAGGTAAGTAATAAAAATGTTAAATAGCACAGGACCAAGAACCACTGTGGGACCCCACTAGAAACACACCCATTCGATGGGGATTCCTCGTCCACAATTACATTTTGAGAGCTATCAGTTAGCCAGCTTTAATATGCACCATGTTAGTGATGTATATTTATAAAAGATGAAGCGTTGCTGCTTGGGGGCAGACGGAAGACTTACACTGGCTTTTTGTTGTTGTTGTCGTCTGTTTCCCTTCATTTATAAGTTTGCAAAATTCAGTCATTTGCAATGCATCTCAGTTAGCATGGGAATCAGCAGGATGCTACCTGTACGGTATCTCTCACAGGAGCAGAGAATTGTGTTCTTAATAACTTAACTATCTATTTCCCTCAACTTGTAATTCTGGGAAGGCGGGGGGAGTTATTTTGCTCTCCAGGGAGGTATTTTCCCTGCATGAATACGCTGGTCATTAACTTGAAGCTGAACTGCGCGGACTCATCTGTTCCCTTTGGTTCTTTCATTTAAGTACAAATATCAAAATTGCCAGAAAACAGTAGGGGTTCTTTTCCCGTTGTCAATCAGTCCCTTCCTCTCGCTGCTCCACAGTACAAGTTATGGCACGTTATGTTTAAAGTACACAAGAAGAGCCACATTCTGATATCAGCAAAGCCACTAAAGCCAATGGACTAAATTTACCCCAACTTTCTTAAGGTCCACAAACATCAGGAAGTCTGCTAAGGGGCAATTGGGGCTGCATAATATGGTCTCAACCTCTCTGGTGCCCCACAGTGCGTCATGTACTAAGTTCAGCATCCACTAGCAAAACTGCTCTGGAGCCCTGGATGGAAACCAAACCGAAGCTGACCTTCTCTGGCAGAAGCCATGAGGGATGGTGGAACTGGAGCAATCACTGCCTTCCTGTGGGATGCTGGAGTGCTATTGTGCCCCCCCATACCTTCTAGATGTCTGGTAGTGTGCTCTTTGCACCACAAGCGCCAAGGCAAGCACTGTAGGTGCTCCAAGTGCTAGGATCTAGCATCAGCTTGGCCCCACTATGCCAACTACTTCCAAATGCCACATTCCTCCCAGGGCCACCAGACCCTTTGTGACCCACTCCTCCCCACCTGGCATGGAACCTCCTTGCTTCTGAAGAGTATCATCCATCCCCGCACAGCAGAAGAGATTAATTCTTAGCAGGTTCACCACACTGCCCTCAGCCGATCTATGACTTCTCAACAGATTAATCACAGCGGAAATACTAACTGCCCTGAACTCTACAGTGTGGAGAATCCCCTCGCCAATCCCTAACATAATTCTCTGGGTATGCAGTAACCACCAAAAAAGTACCATAAGAACAGCCATACTGGGTCAGACCAAAGATCCATCTAGCCCAGTATCCTGTCTTCCAACAGTGGCCAATGCCAGATGCTTCAGAGGGATATTAAAAGAACTGAGGTTTAGGAGCTGAGTCAGCCATGTTTAATGATGGAATATCTATGCGGCAGTCTCAGCGGTATAGCCAGTCAGGAAGGATGAACCAGCAGCTAGGGTGCTCATCTGAGAGACCTGGGTTAAATTCCTTTCTCTGCCACAGATTTCCCTGAGTAACAGTCGGCAAGTCATTTAGTCTCTCTGTGCCTCAGTTCCTCCAGTGTAAAATGGGGATAATAGCACTTCCCTTCCTCAGAGGGCTGTTGTGAGGATAAATACATTAAAGATTGTGAGGCACTTGGATATGACAGTAAGAGGGGTCAGTACTTAGGGTAAATACAGAGAGCATGGTGCTGAGACATCAGATAGCACATGTCCATACAGAAACAAGCTGGGTCCTTTGGCCTCACGTTTTACTCAGCCAAAGATATAAAAATCTGAACAGAACAGGACATTATTTTTACCCTGTAAACACAAAGCATCCGTAAGTTATTTAAACATCAACAGCAACTGCACTGATCTAGATTTCATCAGAGAATCTCAGCATCACCTTACAAACATTATTTAACTCAGCCACACAGATGAATTATTATCCCTATTTTACACATAGAGTAGTTGAAGCACAAAGGACTGTGATTACTGCTATTTTACTGAATGCCTTTAGTGTATCTGGTGTTGTTCAAGGATCTTCTGCTACTACAACAAAAAAGTCAGACAATACACTACAGCTTCATGAGAACTTGGGTGATGGTCCAATCTTGGGATCAGCAGTGCAGATGCCTTTGGAGGAGGGAAGAGATGTGTTACTGTTATATTTTACTGGGGGAATTGTTTTTATTTTTAATTTGTTACTTAATAGTCACTGAATATTATTATTTACAACTTAGATACCACACTTGAGAATTGGGCAATAGATTAGATATGCTTTGCAAAAAAGCATTTTTTAAGGCACAATATGAATAAAGGAAGGAGTCCGTTTGGCATGATGAAATAGCCTGAAGCCAATCAACCATTCTGCTAATTCAGCCTCCTTACACTCCACTGATAATGTCTGAAAACAGATTTTCATGAAGTACAGCTATTACCAAAAGAGTTTGATTAAGTTTATATATGCCTTCAATGACTGCTTGCACCCCATGTAGTGCACTCTGGAGACGATTTTCCCTTTGTTTGCAGCAAAAAAGTTTTCCAAAACGATAAAACATATTTATGCTAATCTTTCAAACAGCTCCATCTTCTGGCATATCCATTCAACACTACATTCAAAAATCATGACTCACTTATTATCAGTTGTTAATTCTGTTTGATTTGTAATAAACGGTGTCTGCAAAACATATGGTGAGAACTGTGAACAATAAACATCTGACTGTGAGCACTTTTTGTAGCAATCTCTGAAGGGAAGGAAAGAGAAACTTCACTTTCATCGCTCAACACCGAGGGTTGATTGTACAGACAGTTGTCAGAACAACAAACGCACAAGAAAAAAATATTGATATAACTTTTGAATAGCACGAAGGGGCGATTCTGCCACCCTTACCCTGATTATTATTCACTTTTCTATGGCCCTGACTGATGAAAATACTTAAGCACATGCTTAACTTTAATCAAGTGATAAAACAATTTTAACGTCAATTGAGCTTAAGTGCCTTGCTGAATCAGGGACGACAGGGCCCTGATTCAAAGTGCACTAAAGACAACTGGAGTCTTTCTATTGACTACAATGGGCTCTGGATCACGCCCCAAGTGAGTTGTCCAAGTGAAATCCAGAGGACTAGCATAGAGAGGTACTACTCAGCAATGGGTAATGGTGGTAGAACCTAGCCCTAAACTATTAAAATTAGAAAAGATATAATAAAGAAGCTGCTACAAAGCTTTACATACCAATTTAAAGATCTAAACTGCTGATTTCCAATGCCACTTGCATGACTATGACGAAGAATAAACTGAAATAGCAGACAGAATTACCTCCTAAAGAGACTGTACAAAACACATAGCTAGAACAACAGATTCTTAACAGAGGAAGATTATAAAGGCCATGTTCTGGCCTCCAGTTCTGACTTTAATAAGAGTATGACCATTCACATCCAAAGTTGCAAGATCAGAGAGATCTTTCAAATACTTCCCTCTGGACTTCACTGTGACTATTCACAGCAGAAAGCACTATGTCTGATAGGTAGGATTCAGCCCACATGCTAGAGAGCAGGATTCAGCCCAGCTTCAGCAAAGCACTTAAGTATATGCTTAAAATTTAAGCACATCATTTAAACACATCTTTAAGGCCTACTAAAGAACAAAAAAGATTTAAACAGGTTTAAGCTCTTTGCTGAACCAGGAAATAGAACTTAATTCATTAACGGTCAGACTACAAAGTGTCTGCTCACACTGGTGAATAGTTACTTGAAAAAGCAGCTCCTTCAGTAGACTTCAGTTAAACTACTCATTCAAGTAACTGCTCACCAGTGTCAGGGGCTCACATTCCAGACCTAGCCTTCCTGTATCTTAATAGGAGTGAAAAAACAAGAAATCATGTTTTCGAGTCCATGGGTCCAACAAATTAATTTATAATACAAAAATCTATTTATGTAGTCATTTCAAAAAAACTGTAATAAGCCCTTCATATAATGACTAATTTGTGAAAGCAGCTGACTGGATTTTATCCAGCAATCTCTGATATTCCTTACGCTTTCCTCTTTGACAAGTTGAAATCCAGAGCGAGCAAAAATAAAAGGTTATTCAAATTTTATTGAAATATATTTCCATTTTTGTACATTATTGAATGGAAGTGAAGGCTTTAAAAAGTACTTCACTTTACATTAGAATTTACTAAAATTAAAAACATTTTATTTTGAGGATGACAAGTGACTAAGGCCCTCAATCCTGCAAACACCTAAATTCTACTCACATGAATATTCCCACTGACTACTCATACGAGTAGAATTACACACATCCCTAAGTGCTGGCAGAATGAGGATCTAAGCCCCCAAAACATCTTTGCAGTGCATGTCAATCTTTTGTTGTACAGAAAACCATAAGCAGCTGCCATGTGACAGTCTTAAAGTAAGAAGAGCTCCCTAAAAGGCTAAATCTTACAATGAAAAAAGAAATCTAATACTACCAAATCACTGCATGTACTGGTAAAACAATATGATGATCCAATAACCTAGAAACAATCCAACTGCAAACAAGCAGATCAGGAAACTTGGCCAGTAAGAGAGTATTCTACATGGATAAAAGAATAAAAATCTGAAAAGATTCTTGTATATTAATGCATTAAACTTGTGCAAGCACACCTTACCACAAAAAATGTTATGATTTACATTACGCGTTATCAACCATGAACTAAACTTCCTGGTATAAAACCACAAAGATGACAAAACTGCCCTATTTACATCAATGAAATCAAGAGTTAGGATGTTTGGAATGGAGCTATTACAAAGTACTCCTGCAATGAGCTAAACAGCATAGAGGTTATATAAGTCTGTACTCTATTTATTTACTAAGTTGCGTGTTTTATAAATACACAGACATAAATAGACAGATTTTCTTAAAACAGAACAAGAAATTTCCATCAAACTCTGTGGGCCCCAGTTCAATGAAGCCAAATGATGTTAAATATTGCTATTGTAGATTGTACACGCCACTGCTAATTTTACACTAAACCAACACCGCAAAATAAAAAATAAATTTTCATGACTTTGTCTGATGCTATTCCCTAGAATGAGGTATAGCCCTGATCCTGCAAATATACATAACTTTACTACTGTGAATCTCACAGATTTTAATGGGACAGGTATATGGTAGTAAAATTGAGCATATGCTCTAATTGGGTCTTTTTTCAGAAGAGTATATGGCAGTAAAAGTGTTAATACTAAAACAGTCCGGGCTTTGCCTACAGTGGGGAAAAGTAATGAGTTAGAGAATGCATTAACTAACCTATTCTAACTAACATGATGTTAAACAAATTTTGCACCAAACGTGGATAAGCACAATTCTATTTAAAAATGCATCCGCTGGTCATGGTTACATTAGGATTCACTCCACTAAAGTCTATGCATTTTAACAGCTGTAAGACACTGCCCATGGGCTTAATCCTGCACCACTGAAGTCAATGAAACCTTTGCCATCAACCTCAATGAGTGCAGGATCAGGCAGTATTTTTGAATCACCTTCCATATTTACAAGTCAAAGCTGGGAGCAATTTGACCCTTTATGTATGGTTTTGATTAAACAATGAAAAGGAAATAAATATACAGGACATATTCCCAAATCCCCTGCAAAGCTTGGGCCTGTTGCCATTGACTCTGGTGGGAGCAGGAGCAGGGTCCTTAGCATTTTGGTATCTTTCCTTTCTGTACTCTAAAAACAGTTTGATTTGATTACACATAAAACAAGTCATATGCTTGAAATTTATTAGACTGGAAAAGTATGCACCAGATCACTCTAATAAGCAGAACAATGAATCATCATCTACATTAAAACTAACTATAGTCGGTTCAGACCAGTGAGTGCCTGGCTCCACGTCCTCTGCTTCTGGGGCAAGACTCACCCTTCAGCTCTTGCCTGGATTTTCCTTTCATCAACCCACTACTCAGCCACCCTTTTGCCCTTTCTTGCACTGCCTCGCCCTATAAAAGGAACAGAACTATAAATACAAACCTTTCAAGTGTGAAAATTCCAGCGCTCAGAAATAATTATTTATCATTTTGTGACTCAAACAGTTTACAAAAGCTAGAGGGAGAATGGGCTGGAGGGGGGAATCCACCTAATTCTGAATGTTTGTGTCTGGGAATATATTGCAAGGTGATCAGAGATCCCAGATTTTCTCAATGCCTGCTCCATTATCTTAGATGTTCCACAGTTAATAGAGTTTTTGTTGAATTATATACATAGGCCAACACCAAAGCAGAAAACTTACAGTGACAGAAAGGTTGAGTTATGAAAAATAAAACTGATATTACTTTAAATCAGTTAAACTACATTAAACAGGTGGTCAGAGCAAGGGGTGTGTGTCCTGTTCTTGGCTTTGCCACTGACTTACCCCTCCATGTCTCAGTTTACCCATCTATGATATGGATATAATACCATTTTATAAACTTCCCACAGGAAATTTGTGATGTTAATTTATGTTTTTAAAACCTTGGCTGACAGGCATTATAGAGATTGAAAATTAATGCTACTAGAGCATTATAAACAACAAAGTAAAGAAAATAATTCAGGGAGGAAAAGTTATAAGTAGAGCTGGTCAGAACAAAAAATTAGATTACAAATGTTTTTCAATAAATTGGAAATGAAAAATTTAGCCATTCCCTCACACACACTTTTTTCTTTCCTCCTGTCCCTTCTCCTCTTACCCCTCTTCCAGCCCCACCCCTACCCCCTGTTTTCCTGCTGAATTCAACAGAATGAATGATGGTGGGAAATTTTTTTTGTTTCTTTTTCTTTCTTCCTTTGCAGCTTTTGAAAGTTTCCTCAACTTTGGACAACTTGCAGTTTGTTAAAAGAAGAAAAAAGAAAAAAGCCCTGGACATCGTTTATTCTATTGCATCCAACACTAAAATGAAAAAGAAGGAAAGAGGAAAAGCAGTGGGAAGTGGAAAAAAACAAAACAAAACAAAACTGAAAGACCAAAAGATCTAAATATTTTGAGAAAAATCTTCAAGAAAAGTTGCAGGACCCAAAACATCATTCCATTTCTAAATCCATGGAACAAAGATGACTCCAATATATTCTGCCAAGTTTTTTTCATTTTTCTACCTGCTCCAGTCTGTAGCTAATGGAAATGAAGAATGAAAACCATCCTAAAAATAAATCATAGATAGGACCACATGCTATATTTCAGATTCAAAGTAAAGCTTTCCAAACTTTTGGGGTATTCTAATCTCTCACAGATATGCATATGACCCCAATACTGTAGCATCTCAGCACTTCTCAGCCTTCAGTATATGTTCAGAGCAGCCCTGTGAGGCAGTGAAATGCCTTTATCGCCATTTTACAGCTGGTAAATGGAGGCACAAATTATTAATTACTATTATTAGTGTACTATGAACTATAAGAAAAAGTTATAAGTAAGACTAATGCCCAAATCCTCATGCTCAAATAAATTGGTTAGTCTCTAAGGTGCCACAAGTACTCCTTTTCTTTTTGCAAATCCTCAAAGGTATTTAGGTGCCTAATGCCCATTGAAATCTATGGAAATTAGGCCCATAACTACCTTCTGAAGATCTCAGTTTAAGTGACTTGGCCAAAATCACGCAGAGCAGGGAACTGAATCCAGGTCTCCAAAACCCCAGGTAAATGACTTAAAAGCAGACTACCCTTCCTGATCCAATTTGCATGTTTAGCAGTGCAGACATCAGCTACCAAGAAAATGTTACTAGATACACTTCCAATTTTTAGAACATGACTTTTCCAAAGGTAAGTTAAAACCAGTAAATGAAACATCTACTTTGCAGAGTAGTAATAAATGAAGATATAAGAAGCTAATATCCAACATTAAACATTCTAAGTAGACATTAAAACTTGGTTTTATATACATTTCAATTTACATTTTCAACAGCGTTAACCCATTCTCTCTTCACCATTACTTCTCTGCCACATGGATCCCACCTAAAAAGAGTCCATGGATTTAAGGCTTTTCCCTAATATTCTCCATTAATTTATCATCATCATCATCATTGCAGTTGTGCTCAAAATCCCCAACGTGGATCAAGTTCCATTGTGTTAAACAGCATACAAACATCTAGAAAGATGCAGAATCTGCCGTAAAGAGTTTACAATCTAACTTGTAATAAGACACAGCTACAGATCACAACAAACTATAATAGGTGGAAAGAAGAAGAGAGGATAAGAGCTCTCCTTTGGAATAAAGTGTGGGCAAGTACCCCAAGCACTCCTTTCCTGGGGTTTTGCTTTATTAAACAAAAACAATAAATGCTCTTCCCAGGGATCCTCTCGCAGGACTGCTCAAACCATACCCTAGATCCTCCTTCCCCTAGAGAGAAACATCTGCCTAACAATTCACATGCCTCAGTAGGTCAGTGTGCTCACTTAGCCCTGTATCAACCGCTGCTACCAGACTGGGACATTTCATGCTAAAAATGCCAGTTTGTTACTGTTAATTACAAAGGGAAAACTGTTAAATTTCTTAAAAGTTTACAGCCATAATGGAAAGATTTCTAGCTATTTCAGATTATTATTTCTGCAGTGCTACCAATTCTCATTGCTTTACTATGTCTCTCACAACGTTTGGTGTTCGATCCTGAAGGGATGAATCTCAGCTCATTAAAAAAAAAAAAAAAATCTTATGGTTGCAGAGAAATGCTTGACAGCATGAAATCTCAAGGCCCAAGAATCAGAAGGCAAATCAAAAGAACCCATTAAAAATAAATTATTAATGATTTTTAAGTTGAGCTCGTGATTTGGGGTGGGGGAGGGTCTGCGGGAAGGGCTGACTCATGTTTTTTGAATACTGGGGATTGGCAAGTCTGGTATTGCAGCAAGCCATGGATCAAGGGTCACTGTGCTAGTGGAGCTACAAACAAGAGTCAACAGGTAGACATTCAGAACGTAAAATCATCCATATAATACGGAGTCCCATTACAGGCACTGCACGCAGCAATATCTATCGTTAAAGTTGCCTGATACTTTCAATTATAAGACCGTTTTCAGTTGCATACATATAAAATTTTGCCAAACTGTTTGGGCTGAAATTTTTCATGTCAGTCTTCGGCCTAAGGCACTTTCCAGACTTTTTGGAAACTTTCAGCTAAAACAGTTCAGCTGCTTCCGAGAACGAGGTGAGGGGAAAAATGTGTTGTTTTGCCCATGTTAAAAACCTTTACAACTACAATTGTTTTGGCAAGAAACTCTAGAGCCTCCATGCTTTGCAGCAGGGACTTGAAATTTGGCAGGGGGGTCATGCTGGTGTTAGCGATGTGCCTTTTTCTGTCTTTTTTTTTTTTTTTTTTAAAAAGAGCCCAAATCATTCCTAGTTATAAACCTCTGAAAAAACTGCACTTTACATATGCTCAGTATTAAGAATCTGGAGGACAGTTTCTCTAAAGATTCTGTTCACACCAAGCACGCGCTCTCCCCCTCACAGCCTCTACATGCTAACCAAATGGTACATGCACCATCCCCACTGACCAAACGGACATGTACCATCCCAGGACTGAGCAGGGCTTCTCCTGCAATTGCTCCTCTCCGCTGCTGTGTGCCAGAGTGGGGCTAGGTGCCAGAACTGAGAGCAGGCGGATTGTCTCCTCTGTGCACTCAGTGCTCCCCCTGCCAGTGCCCAGGCAGAGAAGAAGAAACACCTTGACTCGTATGCACAGGGGTGAGGGAACGGCACAGGAGAATTGAACTGGTGGAAAAGGGGTCGAGAATAGAGCTGATTGGAAATTTTCAGACAAAACTTTTTTGGGAGGGGGTGGGGTCACAAAATGCTAATTTGTCAAAACCCCAAACTCTTCATGGGACTGTACTGGAAAAACTTCCATTGGGAAAGGCTTTCCAGGTCCAGGTCCTAATTGCTGGTTAAAGCCCACCCCAGAATAGGCTGGGATAGAGGAAAGCAGCACAGAGTGAGTGTCCCACATCCCAGGTGAGTGCCCTAACCCCTGGCTATTGGCTATTTTAGGGCAGATCTCTCTCTGTTTTTTTCACAAAAACCTTTGAAAGGTCTTGGTTTCATTCTGATGTGGAATGGGAACATTTTTGAAAAATCCGAAAGTTTCATGGGAGGGGAAAACTATTTCTTGATCTAGCTAGGAGCTGGGAAAAGGAAAGGAACACGGACGGGAACAAGAGAGGCAGGAGACGGGCTAAGGCTAGTGCTGAAGGGGAAGGCAGTAGCAGGGGTGAAAAGGGGCTTGGAAAAAATAGCATATAATCACGTAATTAAAGACTACCATAATACTACTCACAAGAGGGCCGAAAGAAGGTTGCACAGGAAACCTTACTCCTGGCATTTCCTAGCTTTTGAGTGCTTGGAGGAAAAACTTGACATCTGCTTTGCTTCAGTCAATATTTAACATCTCAGGTAAAAAAAAAATATTAACTATCACCTGAACAGAAATTAATACATACATACTTAATCAGAATCAAGTCTTGGTTGGTTACTCTACAGCTGCTAACTGCTAGAGCAAAGATTAGCCCTGTAAACAGATCACTGTATCCATGGTAAAGTGTCATTCAATGTTTAACTTGTTAACAAATAAGAAGGTACTTTGTTAACTGCTAGGAACCAGGAGGTCATTATAGCTACTATAAACTGTGAAAACGGAAAAAACAATCATCTGGTTATAGGACTGCGGGAGAGCCAAGGGCTCTCAGCTCCTCCAGCTGGATACTGACTGCCAGGAAATGCCCTCACCATCATTCATTATTCCTTAGTCCAACATTTTGTTTAGCAACCTGTTTCTTTTTAAAAAAGTTATTTTCACAGTCAGGGGAACTTCCAATTTGTACTGAAAATAAACGGCAAAAACGTGAATCAGCTGTTAGTAAAGCCTCCCAGACCGCAGGACAAATGTTGCTATGAACATTTCACTTTTGCTCCTTCTGGGTGCTTGTTTGGCCAAAAGATGTTTACAAAGTTTTTGCAGAATGGTTTTCTCGGAAATTATATCTATGTAGTGCTGCCACTCCACTGCCTCACACATAACAATTCTTTCCCTGTCTTCATCACTTCAACGCAGAAGCAATGTTCAGGAAAGCATCTACAATATGGGAGAACACTTGTTTAATTCAGCAGGTCTCTTCTGGCCTTCCAGAAGTACATCCATTGAAAGCAGACTGCATGCTACAGACTTTGGTCCCAATCCTGCTCCTCTGAAGAGCTCTGCTGACTTCAGCGGGGGTCTGCCCATACAGCGGTCACTGCAGGAACAGATTCTGCCACCCCTATTTGTGTTACCTGGTGCTTACTTCACCAGATGTTCCCTTGAAAAGGTGGCCACAGCTGATTTTTATTTATTAGGAGCAGTATTTCTCAACTATCGGTTAAACAGTGATAGGTTTAACATTAGCTGATGTGTTAAAATGACACGATCATCCAACTCCAGTAGGTATCGCACAAAATGTAGGGCCCAAGTCCCAAAGAGAGATGCCCAGAAATATCAGATATACAGAACTTTTGGGGAGGCTTCCAAAACCTTGCATAAGAATCCAACAACGGAATCTGCATGCTTTTTTGCTATAGAAATGGACACAACATTTTTAAGGCATTGGGTGTTTTTTTAATATACAATATGATTTTCACCAATCACAGTCCAGAAGTAATGCATATTTAATGTATTTTGACACAATTAACATTTACAGGCCTGATGCTAAGAGGCCAACTACCACTGAAGTAAGATCAGGGTATTTATTTTTAATGATGGAACTAGTGTCCAAATACACCATACCCCCAAACAATTATTAATTTTTTGGACTTGCCCCTGAGTAGTTATTTATAGCACCAGAGTATACTTACAAATAAAGAGATTTTTTAGTCAAACACATGAAAAGGAACTGGAAAACCAGAAGGGTCATTCATTGCCTCACTGTTTCTCAGTCAATTAACATTATCTCTAAAGTACAGTACTGTGATGGAGAGAAGAAAGTTAAAAGTACCAAAATAGTTGGCCCCTAAGCCCAATATAAGCAATCACTATTGAAGTCACTCAACATAATTATAATTGTTGTGCTATACTGGATCATTGAAGGACAACTCCTGCTTCCACTAAAGTCAATGGCAAAACTCCCGTTGATTTCAATGAAGCTAGATTTTGGCTCTTAAATCTTAACTCTATTTAATCAGGCAAGTGTTAACAGTTTTGTATGTATAAAATGTAAATAATTTAAGTAATAATCTTGGATATTTGTTAGATTAGTTGATTTAAAGGGTAATTTAGGCTCAAAATCTACGATTTTTTTAAAGAAGTCTATTACAAAGCTCACATTAAAAGAAAATAATTGATAAAAATAATTTCTTCTTAATTGCAACTGAAACTCTTCCCTGTGAATTTAATCATTCAGGGGACATGTATGCAGGGCTGATGAGGCAGCATTACCCTAAAGGACAACAGCTGCAAAGTGAAACTGACGAGGAAGAGAAGCAAAACTGCCCTGCCTGCTTCAACTGTTCAAGATAAATAGGATGCAGAAAGCAAGTGAACAGCATAAGGAGAACATCAGACTTTGTAAATTTTCAGTTTTATGCATGTAAAGCACAACTTGTAATGCAGATTATAAAAAACCAAATGAAGGATGATTTTGTGATTAAAGTATCAGGAGTTTGGGTTCTATTCCTGCCTCTACCTCAAACTCCCTGTGTGACAAACTGGGTAATTTTGTCATATTTAATTTAAACCTGCCAGTGTTCTTTTAATTAGAGCTTTGCATTTTTTCCAAACTTACCTGGAATAATCAGAAATAAGAGCCCGGGGAGAGTTTTACTTTCAGTTTCCAAGAGGTCTTTCCAGGGCCCACACTTTAAGACCTGAGTAGCTGCTCCACAACAGTAAATAAATTCTTCATACAGAGGGATCTGCTCTTCTGATCCTGGTCTCGTGCTCTCTGCTAAACAGAACAAGAGGCTGTTATAACATATCAGTAAATATCTATGTACAATTAGCACCACAGCACTAAACACCCCATCAGTAAACAATAAATAACCAAAGAAACCCAGTTCCCATGTCCAGTGTTCAACTAAACAACGACCTGATTCAGTAACTACTGCTTTAGTATATTGTAGACATTGGTATAAAGATACAGAGGCCACTAAATTGGGGGCACATGACTCTGACATATACATTGATCAATCAGGCCATAACACAGTACAATCGTTACACCTGCTACACCTCTGGGCCCATCCATCTTGCAATACATCTCATATTGCAAAGCTGCTAGTGCAAAGACTGACTGGGGTTTTCTGGACAAGGAGAAATCACCCCCAGAGCTATATATTTACAGTTTTTACTTTTGGTCCAATAGCAGGAAACAGATAACAGAGAAGGATTACTTTATATTTACTAAAACAGGACAAGGAGGTCCTCATTCAACAAGGTAAACGTTCAACAATGTGAGTAACCCCACTGACTCAGATGCTTAAAACTAGGCATGTGTTTAAGTACCTTGCTGAACTGTGGTCACAGTAAGACAAAATGGGTTCTACACTAATGCACAGAAGATGCTTTGCTCCAAACTTCCTATGTGACTTCTTGCGCAAATCATGCAATAACTTATCCGTGCCTCAGTTTCTCACACCATAAAATGGTGATAAGGAAAGTTAAGGAGAGCTGTGACAAATGACAATGTTTATAAAGTGCTTTGAGAGCCACAAGTGGAAGACTCTAATACTGAAGATGCTACATGCTGTATAACAAGACAAGACATGACTGCAAGTGGACACTATTGACAAAGGAACAGAGCATCACCATTAAAGTGAAGCTGTCAGCATCAAATCTGATATTAAGTACTTTAAGTTACTGCTTCTGTCTCCGAGTTCCCTTTGTCAGTTATTATGATTTTTACATGATATATTCCTAACTTTTTAAAGAAAGTTTTCCTCTCCCCTGAAACTGAATGAAAAGACCCAAAACAAAACTAACAGGGGAAAACTGACTAGCTAAAAACCAGATCCTGCATTCAGATCCGAGAAAGCAGGCCATGGAACTCCAGGGAGCAAGGTTCTACCCAGGTGGCTGTAATGGGCAGATCCTTGTCTAAAAGGAAAGAAACAGTTCACTGATTAGGCACAACTGCACATTAAAAACAAACTGAAAAAAAGAAAAGAAAAGAGAATATTTTCCCCCTTAGGCATTATAGTACATGCAACAATGGTAGAGTAATAAAAATTGTGTTCCCGCTTTAATCTCAATAGGAATAACAATGACTCTCAGCAGCTCTGAGATGGGATGTTCACCCCACACTTACCCTGAAGAGGTTAATGGAAGCCAGTTAGGCCAATTAACCTATTAAGCTACAAACTGGAAGAATTAAGGCTGAGAAAAAATGCCCTAATTAGGGGAAGTTCACCTGTGCAGGAACAGTCAGGGCTTCTATAAAGCCAGCGAGCTGATAGCAGAGAGGGGCCTCAGGGAAGTATTCTGCAATCGCTCCACGGGAGAAGGGTGGTCTGTTTGGGGCTAGAGAAGCAAGTAGCCTACAGGGAGGACGGAATTCTGGGTCTGGCAAACCTAGGGAAGGAGGGAAGCCAGAAGGGTGGGAAAGGCTCAGGTGAAAGGCAGCAAGGTCCAGAATGGGACAGACCTCAGTTGCTCATTAGAGGGTCTTTGAGCTGGAACCCGGAACAGAGGGTGCGCCTAGGTTCCCCTACCAGCCGCTGGGGAAGCGGTACCATGGGGCAGTGAATGGGAAGACTGCTCAAGACTGCTGGTAAGGAAGGCCTTAGTTACCCCGGAAGGGGGAAACATACATAGTGAGAAGAAAAGGAGTACTTGTGGCACCTCAGAGACTAACCAATTTATTTGAGCATAAAAGCTTATGCTCAAATAAATTGGTTAGTCTCTAAGGTGCCACAAGTACTCCTTTTCTTTTTGCGAATACAGACTAACACGGCTGCTACTCTGAAACCATACATAGTGAGGTGACTGGAGGACCAAGTCACAAAGAGGGAGCACACAACCTCAGAGAGTGAAAGAGAAAGCAGCAGCCAGGCATGCAGTGAGCAGCAGAAGGGGGCCTCACATCTGTAAAGCGCTAATCCCCAGAGCTCCACCTGAAGCGAGTGGACCCCATGACAGGCTCAACAAGACTAACATACCAGCCTCACTAAACACAGAATGGGAGGTGGTATCAGCATGGCATACTGATGTGTGTTACCACCATCGTCTATAATTTGTATTCAGATAAGGCCCAACTGAGATCAGAGCCCTCATTGTGGTAGGTGATGTCCAAACAGATAGTAAAAGACAGTCGCTACCCTGAAGACCTTATGATCTAAATAGACAAGTCAGATAAAGGGTGGCAGAGGAAAGCACTGGAGAAGTTACTTGCCCAACATCACAGCCAGTCAATGGTCAAACTGGAAATAGAATTCACATTTCTTAGGCCACAGTCCAGTACCCTGCCTCCCAGCCTTGTTTGTACTCTCAACCTCACTTCCACTATAATGTCGTTTTTGTTTGGGAATATTTATAGGATGCAAGGAAAGGTCTTCATCGTCTAAAGCTACGTTGGCTTGTTCAAATTATATATCTGTGTCAAAATTTAATTTCAGTGTGTTTTCTTAACTCTTTAACCATCTGAATACAGCAATGAAAAAGAAAACAATGCACTATAATATGAAAATATAAGGGCCACACAAATATAACAACAAATACGTATATTCATCATTTAGAAACTTTCTAGTATCCAAGTGGAGGTCACCTGGGAACTGAATAATTTTGCCAACCAGGAGCTTTTGTTCACCTCTAGACACATCTGTAATATTAGTCAAAAAGGTGTGCATGTTCATCAACTCACTAGTTATGAATAAAAATGTCATCAACGTGAACTATGACACACATGTGAATGTTTGCCAAAAGGATCATTTATCAAGAAGTGGCAGGTGCATTTGTCAAACCAGAAGACTTGCAAAGTCATAAGCGTTGGCCTTGTTTCAATGTTATTTTATACATATATCATCTCTTGGGGCTGTGACCCAAGAAACCCTTACTACCAACTGGCAAAGAGGTTACAGGAATGTCCTGATTCTGTTATGTACATTCTGCTTCAAAGAATGCCATGTGAGGTCTTAAATGTATCAAGGTACGAGTCACCACAAGAATTAAAAAAAAAACAAAACAGGTTTTCTCTCAGACAAGAGATCTTTATTCTCCTCTCTCTGTGTCAGATGTAAACCAAACACTGAAAACTAACGTAATGGATACCCATTTACATATGAAATCAATGGAGAAGGAGCGCTCGGGAAAAAGAAGCCCTGGGTGGTTATACTGTCTCTATGTAAAGACAAACTTTTTCCAACACTTATGAAGTAAATGGGCAATGCATTTACATTGATGAAAATGGGAGATCAGCCACCCTTGGTCGAAATGCTGCAGAGGACTTTTGGAGGTGAGATAAACTTATTGAGATCAGAAGTTAACCTGTTAAAGTTTGGTCTCTAGAAAGCAAGTTATGATTTTGTTTTATATGCAAGCCTTTGTTGCCAATATTCTGACTCATTAACATTTAAATCTTTGATAATAAACATTCTTATTCATATATCTACATGCTGTAACATTAAGCAAGGTGATGATCCTGAGTTGAATTCTACAAGCTGGTGTGCACAGTGGTCCTTTAGGGACAACAGACCTGGTATTTGTGTCTAGTGGAGAAGGGGATGAACACTACAGGGAAACACTTCAAAAGGACTCAGGGACTGGAGTGCACCTACTGTTAACCCACAAGGCAAAGAAAGAGCTGGCATAGCCCAGAAGAGTGTGTTTGGGTGATTAACACGCTGGAGGTGTCAAGGAGCCAACACCAAGGTAAACACAAGCAAGACCCTCTCATGCCATAGGCAGCGGGTAACAAGGTGACAACCCTCAGTCTTGGGTACCCTGAGAACCATCACAGGGGCTACTGTAATAAATAGGCCTACATGTTTACCCTAAACATAAGCTCAACTGTGAAGAACAAGTGAAAGTTCATAAAGTGTCACAATTACTTATAACAATGAATGTTAATGGAAATAGGTGCAAAAACGAGACAAAGACTGAATTAATCAAAATGAAAAGGCATACTGAGATAATTCAAGGACTGTGTTAAGATGATGTCTGGTAAACAAAAGAAGTGTGGAACTGGAAATCCAGGAACCAAATATGGTGAGTCGGAAATGAGGCCTAACTGGTGAACAAAATAATGAAGGGATGGGAAATTCCAGCCGTCACTCCCTTTTGGGGTCCTTTAAAAAAAGAGAGACTTTGGAAGGCAAATGCAACCATTAGCAAAGCTTTTTACATGGTCTCCCACAGTATTCTTGTCAGCAAGTTCAAGAAGTATGGGCTGGATGAATGGACTATAAAGGTGGATAGAAAGTTGGCTAGATTGTCGGGCTCAACGGGTAGTGATCAATGGCTCCATGTCTAGTTGGCAGCCAGTATCAAGTGGAGTGCCCCAAGGGTCGGTCCTCGGGCCGGTTTTGTTCAATATCTTCATAAATGATCTGGAGGATGGTGTGGACTGCACCCTCAGCAAGTTTGCAGATGACACTAAACTGGGAGGAGAGATAGATACGCTGGAGGGTAGGGATAGGATACAGAGGGTTCTAGACAAATTGGAGGATTGGGCCAAAAGAAATCTGATGAGGTTCAACAAGGACAAGTGCAGAGTCCTGCTCTTAGGACGGAGGAACCCCATACACCGCTACAGACTAGGGACCGAATGGCTCGGCAGTAGTTCTGCAGAAAAGGACCTAGGGGTGACAGTGGATGAGAAGCTGGATATGAGTCAACAGTGTGCCCTTGTTGCCAAGAAGGCCAATGGCATTTTGGGATGTATAAGTAGGGGCATTGCCAGCAGATCGAGGGACATGATCGTTCCCCTCTATTCAACATTGGTGAGGCCTCATTTGGAGTACTGTGTCCAGTTTTGGGCCCACACTACAAGAAGGATGTGGAAAAGTTGGAAAGATTCCAGCGGAGGGCAACAAAAAATGATTAGGGGACTGGAACACATGACTTATGAGGAGAGGCTGAGGGAACTGGGATTGTTCAGTCTGCGGAAGAGAAGAATGAGGGGGGATTTGATAGCTGCTTTCAACTACCTGAAAGGGGGTTCCAAAGAGGATGGATCTAGACTGTTCTCAGTGGTAGCAGATGACAGAACAAGGAGTAATGGTCTCAAGTTGCAGTGGGGGAGGTTTAGGTTGGATATTAGGAAAAACTTTTTCACTAGGAGGGTGGTGAAACACTGGAATGCGTTACCTAGGGAGGTGGTGGAATCTCCTTCCTTAGATATTTTTAAGGTCAGGCTTGACAAAGCCCTGGCTGGGATGATTTAGTTGGGGATTGGTCCTGCTTTGAGCAGGGGGTTGGACTAGATGACCTTCTGCGGTCCCTTCCAACCCTGATATTCTATGATTCTATGATTATCAACAGAAAGAATAGAAAGGAGTGAATTTTCCATTATGACTGCCCACCTCATCCCCCAACATCTCCTGTGACCACAGGATCCAGCATAACATCACTGGGCCTTCATCATTCTAATCCCAGGAGATGTCCTGACCAGATCGGAATAAAGAGAGAACTCATTTGACATCACCAGCTCTGGCTAAATCCCAAACACCATCTCGCATGTGAGGTTTAGTCGCTCTCCCCACCTTCACACCTTGTGTGTCCTTTTCCTTCCTCATCTTATTTTTTCCTCTTTCCTATCTCTCTCCTTTTGCCTCCTGTTTAACAGAAGTCCGGTTTAGCCAAAAACACCTGTATATTTTGCAACATTGCTGTAAGCCTATGACCAAAGAGGCAGTTAAAAGCAATGTCTTAAATAGCTTGATAATGGCACAAGTTTGCCAGGTCTCAGAATGGCTGATAAAACCATGCACTGTGCCGGTATTTTACTAGATCTTCGCTGCTTCAAAGAGTCAACACCAGGGGCAGAAGCTGCATTTTCTATCTGTGCTGTTCTGCTTTTTTCTCTCCCCTCTTATGTGTGTTTGCCTCGTTCTATCTTCTAGGAAACGGAATCAGACTTTAATCAACAACCGTGATAACAATAGTTTCGGCCCATCTCAGCTAACTTTTTCTCTTTTCCCCCCAAAAAGGACAGTTATTACTACCTAAGGGTTTTTTCCCCATCTGAAGACTCTCTCCAGCTAAAGAGAAAGGGAACAAGGGATGTTGTTAAAATAAAAGCCTTACTTTTAATACTCTATATTTCAAATGCTTAACCTTTTCTCTCCCCTCCCTCTTTTTTCTGTATCCTTAATAAAGGGTTTTAAATATTTTTAAGGGCATATTTGCCATGACACTGAGTAGGCTGAGGTCTCTGTATACCAAATGCTGAACCTTGGTTAAAACTGTTTAATGTTGGACAGTTACAGAATTGTGTTAATACCTTTAATACTGGTCCTATACATTCCACTGAAATACAACAGAGCTCAGTCAAGGGCTCACTGAAATCAATGAGCAAACTATCATAAGCTTCAATGGACATTAGTTTAGGCCTTACACTCTTCCAATCTAAAATCCAGACCTCAGGCCTTTCTTAAACCATTAAGGACGGGTCTAAATACAGTTGGAGTACTAAATCAATGTATGTGAAATTGGTGGAGCCACCCTTTGTGTGGGCACTTTTAATCTGAAATACGAATATCTATACCAAGGGGCATTGCATCAATTTAACTACATCCATTTCTAAACTGGATTTTAATTGAATCAGAGTTCAAACTGTGTGTAGAGAAGACCAAGATCTGGACAGAGGAAAAAAAATACTTTTTTTCTACTTTCAGGTATATGTGATACAGAAATCATGAAGTGCTTTTTCAGAGTACCAAATTACTGTATATAAAGCATAATATCAAAAGAAAATGAGGGTAATAAATAGACAAACAGATTGTAGGCTGCAATTTAAATTGAAACAATGAGTCAGCAATACAGATTATATGAGGTCCAGAGTTCCACCAGAGCTAGACTGTAAACAAATTAAATTTTCATTGCAATGAATGGGGCGGGGGGGGGGAGGAGGAGGGAGGGAAGGCAGTGTTTTCTTTTAAATAGCATTAATGAAGAGTTTCTGGTAGCTCAAGGGGTATGGGTGGCCTGCATACTTTTGCTGCAACGGCATCTCAGCTCTATTCCCCACTGCTGTCCTAAATTTCTATGTGGGTGTGTTCAGCAGCACAGCGATAAGCATGAAGTCCCAAGGGGTTACAGATTTATTGTATATTTCACTCTCATACATCTTCTACATTAGGATCTCAACGCATTCCACAAATATGAATGAATTAAGCCTCACAGCACCCATAGGAGGAAGTGGTGTTAGTTTCTCTCTCTCTAAAATAGAAGACAGACATGACTTTCTAAAGGGCGGAAGAATCCTATATTAAAAGACACACATAGAACCCAGGGTTCCCAACACCAGGCCCTGATTTACCCACAAAAGATAATTGAGTTGATTTTAAGTATCCAAGGTGCAGGGAAAGGCACAGTCAACTCTTTTTCGCTTTTGTTTCACTGTTTACTTTAAGGAACCCTAACAGATTTGGTAGGACCAAAACCTGATTTGCCCAGTCATTTTCTTACATCTCCTCTATAGTTTGAGTGCAATGCTTTGCACATACTTATTTTAAAATGAACAACTGTGTCAACACACATTTTTCTAAAATAAAGTTGCAAGACACAATAAGCAACTGCATAAGACCAAAAGAAAGAGTTTGAGTGAAGAAAAACAATTTCAGTTTTAAAAAACAGTTCAGTTTAAAACTTCTGGGTTTGACTTAATCATTAAGAATTAAAACAGATCTTACGAATTCATTGTAATGATTGGAAGTCCCTTTGCAAATTACTGAATTTTGCAAAATCTGTGAAAAAATGGGGGAAGTGGAACAAGGATACTGCACTATAACTTTGCTCATTTATTTTGACAAATATACTTATGTTTTAATTACAGCAGACCCTTGCTAATCAACATTTGGCAAATATGCAAATAGAAATAGTAATTCCTCCCCATTCCTCAAAGATTCTTCAATAGCAGAGTAACTCAAGTAAGGTCTTATTCTTCTGCATTATTTTCAAATATTCTGCAACTGAGTGACATAAATAATTAAACCTAATGATTGTCAAAATAAAGGATGCATTACCCTTGCTTTGTTAAATTGCTCAATATTCAAAAAAATCTACAAACTTCAGTAAATTGTATTTGCTTTGTTAGAAAGTCAGTGGTATTAGCTGGGATTTACACTTGAGCAACAGAGTTCAAAATCTGGTCTAACTACCTTGTTCTGAAGAGTTTACATATAATCTGATCCTACAATATCTTATTCACAGAAGCAAGTCTCGTAGGAGCAGTGAAATTCTGGCCACAGTGAAGTCAATTGCAAGACTCCTTTTGACTTCACTGGGGCCAGGATTTCACTTGAGAACTCCAGAGGGACATGAATGAGGACTACTGACATGAATAGGATTTGAAGGATCAGTTCATAAATCAGACAAAAAATGAAGGAATGCAACAAATTTAGTTTGGATTCATAGGCCAGAAACATGTCTTGTTGGTTAAGGTGCCTTTTCTTCCTATAGTTTCAATACAGCAGGACTTTGATTTTATAGCACATGTATGCTGTAGTGTCAACTTGGAAGCACGAATGGATGCTAGAAGGAAAGACAATTAAGCAGATAAGAATTTATACCAAACACTTGTAATTAGTATCTAATAAAAACTGCCTGTGAAAAAATCCTCAGTAATAATATTGCATGAGCCCAGGGGTTTTAGCTCCAGGCTGCTGAATTTTTCCCCCCTATGATAAATCATAACATAAACTGCTGAAAAATATTATCAGCAAAGAAGTTTGGGTGATTTTTTTAAAACCTGGTCTGTAAAACAAAACAAAATCAAAAACTCAGGGCTACATGTTCAGCTGGCATAAATCAGGATTGCTCCATTGACTCCACTGTCTCTAGATGTCAGATTATAGTATTTAGGGGAATCAGTGCATCCAGTTATTCACCAGGAGGAGATTGTCAATTCTATTATCTATGCAGTTCTCCTCTCATTTACACTGATGTACCTTCAGTCTCGTCCAAATTACAATACCGTAAGTGAAATAAGAATTATGCCCTAACAATCTCCCTTTCCACGTACAGTCACTGCCCGTCTATCTGGCGATATTTCTGATATAACAGTCAAGCTGCTATGTGATGCCATTACTTGGCTGCAGGCTTAACTTGCAAGAATCACTCAGAGGATTTTCAACCAAATACAAATTCTTCAACTTTCAATTATTGGTTCACATCCAACCAAGATCAGTGGTGAATGAAATGAAGCCATTATTATCAGGGCCATAACGACTAGCTGGTCTCACTCCAGTTCTTGTAAACAAATGTCCATGTGAAAAAAACTACTAGTGACTCCCTTTGAACAGCAGAGGCCAATGTGTGAGTGGGCACAAAAGCACTTTGGCAAAGCAGCATGGGGAAGCTCGCATTGTTGCTGCCTGTGGACAAATAGGGGATTTCTTTCTGCACAGCTTTCAGTCCCGCAACTACAACAAGAGGACCGGTACTTATGAAGAAAGACTTAAAAGTTAATCATTTTTATTTTATTTTTATTTGTGTGTGGGATACAACATAATTTGACACCAAATGTCAACCAAACACCATGAAAAGCAAAGAAATAAGCTGCAAATGCATCCAACACTCCCCTCATAAACCTCAAATAACTCCCCTTCCACCACCCACAGCCCACATATTTCCACTCTCATCCCAAACACGGGCATATTCTTGCTGCTTACCATGCCCCTCCTACTTCCCTCCCAGCCTCAGTACGTACTAGAGTCGATTGGTTTAAACGTTTAAGAGCTAAACATAGGAGAAGAGTGTGACTGAACAGCCCCATCTGGAGCACCCTTCTGTGGCAGGACACAGCATGATACGCATCAATGCCTCGGTTTCCCCTCTCAGGGAACCCAATAACTCCATGCAAGCTTATCCACTAGTCCATCAGCACAGTTTATTACCAGACACAGTTCATTTAATCCTGAATGAAGTCTCAACACATACAGTTCATTTCTCACCCCAGTGCAGTCATTAAGATCACCCAACATCTCATCCAGTAACACCCCATATATCACACACCGGCATCTTCAAACATGCTCACACTAGAGTCAATCCTCCCCTGTCCTTGTACCAGAACAGCCACCCTTATACTTATAACTGGAGTGCAACCACACTTTTCCCAATGAGAACCCACACAGCCTCCTTGCCAGGGGAGCATCTCTTACCTCCCCTGCTCTCTCACAGTTCCTCTGGATTCAGCTCTCCGCCCCTGGAGAGGTCAGCAGGTGAACTCTTCTGCTGCTGCCCTGCATTCAGCCCTCTCTGGCCCTTGGTTCCAGCTCTCTGGCTTAGAACCACAGGCATATCCCTCTGCTACTGGTCCTCCTGCCTTCATCCCTCTATCTCTATGACTTCATAGAATCATGGAATATCAGGATTGGAAGGGAACGCAGGAGGTCATCTAGTCCAACCCCTGCTCAAAGCAGGACCAATCCCCAACTAAATCATCCCAGCCAGGGCTTTGTCAAGCCTGACCTTAAAAACCTCAAAGGAAGGAGATTCCACCATCTCACTAGGTAACGCATTCCAGTGCTTCACCACCCTCCTAGTAAAAAAGTTTTTCTTAATATCCAACCTAAATCTCCCCCACTGCAACTTGAGACCATTACTCCTTGTTCTGTCATCTGCTACCACTGAGAATAGTCTAGATCCATCCTCTTTGGAACCCCCTTTCAGGTAGTTGAAAGTAGCTATCAAATCCCCCCTCATTCTTCTCTTCCACAGACTAAACAATCCCAGTTCCCTCAGCCTCTCCTCATAAGTCATGTGTTCCAGTCCCCTAATGGTTTTTGTTGCCCTCCGCTGGATGCTGGACTTGGGGACCACCACCCAGCAAATGCCTCTTGCTGCTCTCCTACCTTCAGCCTTCTCCTGGGTCCCAAACATACAGTCTCTGGAAGCCCTCAGCTGCCCTTTCCTTACTGATTCCGATTCACTAGCTGTGTCTCTGTTCCTCCATAGACCACAGGTGCTGCCCGCCCTCTTAGCTGGCCAAATGGGAGAACTATTCTGGTACAGGGATGCTGGACCTACTTTATAGAGAGGGGCCAGCCACCCTGTGACAGGGAGCATGATGAGTAGCAGGGATCCTGTGGGGTGGCTGTGGGCCCTGAGAGAAGTATGATCATAGAATCATAGAATATCAGGGTTGGAAGGGACCTCAGGAGGTCATCTAGTCCAAACCCTTGCTCAAAGCAGGACCAATCCCCAATTTTTTTTTTTTTTGGGGGGGGGGGGGGTCATCTGCTTGGAATTATGGAAAGAGGAAGCACGATGTGCAAGTGAAGCGGTGAGGGAGCACAGCACCTAGCCCAATGGGGTATTGGTCCATGACTGCAGCTTTTAGGTACTACCAATATACAGATAACAAATAGGGCTGTGTTTGATAGAAATGTGAGAAAAATGAGATATGAGATGAAGAGGGTGGTGTACATGAGAGATGGAGGAGAGAAGTTATTTGATGATCCATAGGTGAGGGCAAAGGGAGACTGTATGTGGCAATACTGTGGCTGAGCAGGTGGCCTGAAGTAGGGAGTAATTCAGTGCTTCTGTACTAAGCTACTGTTGCTTGAAGGGTTTCCTTGGCATTTCAAGGCAGTAATGTCACTGGGAGTTGTTGACATGCCACTACTTTGGCAACAAGACTCTCAACTCCTACGACTTTGCTCCTGGGTGCGATATAGTCAAGCCCAGGTATCCATGCTTGAAGCTGATGACTCAGCTCCCTAGCACACCAAGCCAGCTGTACTGATGGAGAGCCCTTTAAGTACCAATATCTTGGCACAACCACTGGGCTCCTCCCATTACAGGGACAAAGCTCTGGCCACCCCAGTTCAGTCTCCAGCGCGCACATACCTCTACCTCTTCAGCCTCGGCCCCAAAAATGCCCCAATCACGTAATACGATGGTCACATCTCAAGACAGTGAATGTTTTTCATTTAAGATAACACTTTTTCTACAGGGAAATAGAAATGAAAGTTTCTATCAGAGAAAAGTGTGTTTGATGGAGAGATCTGAGTGAAAGAGTGGTCAATGCTTTCAGAGAGGGAGGAAATTCGGAGCACAAAGGACAGAAGACAATTCTTCTCTCACTCTGTCTCAAGAGGGGATGGTGGTTTACAAGGAGTAGCAGGAGAGGAAACAATTATCATACTGAAGAGTTATAGACACTTCAATTTAACTCTTACTTTTGGCCTAACTTCCATCCCTCTTCATTAGCAATTATTTTCCTGGTAGCAAATCAATCTCTCCTATCTCAGGAAAAGAGAATGTGTCCCTCATTCTCAACCTTAGTTTTCATTCCTCCTTTCTCAATTATCCTCTATTTGAAGCATTCTTCCCTCTCTACTACATGTTCCACTCCCCGCCCTTCCCTTTGAGCACAAACCCGCCCCCGCTTCAAGACTCATGCACTAATTCAGGGATCGGCAACCTTTGGCATGTGACCCGTCAGGGAAATCTGCTGCCGGCCAGGATGGTTTGTCTACCTGCAGCGCCCGCAGGTTCGGCCGATCACAGCTCCCACTGGCCACAGTTAGTCATTCCAGGCCAATGGGGACTGCGGGAAGCAGCATGGGCCAAGGGATATCATCTTAGCTATGCTTTTTATGTAGCCTGTTGTAAAAGTAGGCAAATATCTAGAGAAGTTAATATACCCCGTGGAAGACTTCTGAGTAGCCCCAGGGGAACACATACCCCTGGTTGAGAACTACTGGCTTAGGACACATCCCTGTTATTGGTGTCTCCCATTGGCTAGTTTAGGGAGTTCCATATCTAGTGAGCAAGATTTTGTGCATTGCATTCTAAGTTGCCTATCTCTCCCTGAGCACTGTATATGGAGTGTAGACTCCTGACTTGGCTTAGAGGATCTCAGAGCTGATCCTGTGATTTTCTAGGCATCTAAAAGTATAATGCTGTGTGATGCTCAGCATTGCAATGCCTAAGTCCCTTTGTCAGTCCCACCTTTTGTATATAAAAAGAACAGGAGTACTTGTGACACCTTAGAGACTAACACATTTATTAGAGCATAAGCTTTCATGGGCTACAGCCCGAAGCTTATGCTCTAATAAATTTGTTAGTCTCTAAGGTGCCACTAATACTCCTGTTCTTTTTGCAGATACAGACTAACAGGGCTGCTACTCTGAAACCTTTTGTTTATAGGGACTTGGGCCATGGAGTTTTTCTTCTTACTTGTATTATAGAGTCATCATGTAAATTTAAGAGACTACTTACATAACAAATATTCTGAGAGATTTTACCTGAGAATTAGTAATATCACAGAAAAAACATTACGACTGGTAACATTATTACTATATCGATTTTACTGAATGCATAACTGCATAAACTTACTTCTTGCAATATTGTTATAGCGTGAGAAATTTAATGCAGTATTATTCCACAATTAGTATAACTGCATCATCATTGCGTCAGAATTACTGTACACAATATTACCTATAATGTATTATTCCAGCACTATTATAGTACGCAACACTGTGCTACAATTAGTATTTTTTCTTGCGCTATTGGTGCACGAGAATACACTGCATGCAACATCATTCGGCAAGGCAGTGCTGTTTCTTGCGCTATGATAACCGCCTACATGCAGCACCAGCCTGCAAAGAAGCGCCGCTCTTTGCACGAGCAGCGCTTGGCGTGCGAGGTTCTTTGGGCATGATCTTGGACAGGAACTGATCTGATACCGGGAGACCAGCAGCAGCGTTATCCCTTGCACAGCTGCGGAGCCCTGCACTGACAAACCCTGCAAGCAGCAAGGTCCCCTGCCCGGCAGCTCCCGGGCGGGCAGGCGGCAGTCCCATTGCCTCACCCCCCTGCACGGCACTGAGGGCCGCCGCCGGGAGGCCGGGCCCCGCCCTAGCAGGAAAGCGCCGGGCCGCAGCTCCGGAGCAGGGATGGAAATGCCCGGGCCGGGCCCCCGCGGCACGTACCTGCCCCGGCGCCCAGCATGTCCGCGGTCATTGGGCTGCACGCGCCGGCTGCCGAGCAGCGTCTGCCAGGCCGGGCGGAAGGAGGGCGCGTCCCGGCTTCTTCCGCCCGGCAGCGGAGGCCCGGAGACCAGGGCGGGGCGGGGGAAGCCTGGCGCGCCCTTGTGTCGCGGCCGCGCGGCGCGTCTCTCCCGCGGCGCTGGGCGGGATCGGCGTCCCGGGCCGTGATGGCGCCTGCGCATCCCCCCCCCTCCCCGCCCCGGGCGCCCTGGAGACCGCTGGAATTCGGTCTCCGGGGTGGGGTCCCCATGGTGGCAGCCTGCTGGCTGGCGCAGTCCTGGGGGACCGCAGCAGGCACCTGGCACCCTCCTGCATACCGCACACAGGGGCACGGGCACCCCCCTGCGAGGAGCCCTTGGCAGCATGGCCTGACTGCCTGCATGTGGGGGGGAGGAACCCTGCTGCTTGTCCCTTTCCAGTAGGGTGACAGCTAGCAAGTGTGAAAAATCAGGATTGGGGGCAGGGGGAAAGAGAACAGGTGCCTATAAAAAACAAAGCCCCAAATATTGGGATTGTCCAATCTGGGTGCAGGCAGCTCAGTGGGAGATCTGGGTATGGGGGGAATTTGGATGCAGAGGGGTTTGTTGGGGGGGTTCTGGGTGCAACAGTAATGGGACTCTGCAGGGGGGTCCAGGTGAAGGTGGTTGGAGCTCAGCGAGGAAGGGCGTCTGGCTGTGGAGGGGGGAATAGAGCTTGGAAGGGGGGTCTGGGTGTGGCAGGTTCAGTGGGGTGGGGATCCAGGTGCAGCTGGTTGGGGGTCAGTGGGATGGGGACCCAGGCAACTCATTGGGGTGGTCCAGGTGCAGGGGAAGTGTGGCTTGGCAGGGGAGGTTCTGGATATGGAAGGGTGAGGCTCGGCAGGAGGGTCTGGGTATGAGTATGAGGGGGTCTGGATGCGCAGGGGTTGGTCGGATGGAGGAACAGCTCCCTGTACAGTGATCCCCCTCCCTGCAGCTGTGGAGTGATGGGTGCAGGAAGTGGGGGGAGTTTGCAGAGCTTCCTGGAGCCAGGGGAGAAATCTGGGGGTGGGTCTGACACAGCCCTGGATGCTGTGCAGGGGAAGAGGAAGTCCCTTCTTCCCCAGTCCAGCTGTGACTAGCAGCTGAGGATGGGAGCCGCCAGCTGAGTCTTCCCCAGTCCCGACCCCAACTCCACAGTGATTTACATCTCTGCTGGCTGCCCTAGGCACCCAAAACATTCTGCTGGGAAGGGTCACATGACCGCTCTTGTGGCTTCCCTCTGCTTCCCTGTCAGAAAGTCATTTTTCTGTAGGGAAGCAAAGAAATCTGCGGGGACAAATTCTGCACACTTGTAGTGGCGCAGAATTCCCCCAGGAGTAATAGAATATCTAACACATACAGAGAATAAAATAGTTTCAATGTAACATGCCTATAAAGATCCCACATACACAAAGGCTTTTAATCTTAGGGTTTCAATCTAACCCCATACTTAATACAATGTGGTATACGTGGCCTCCACATATACATGAGAAAACATTATCATATTCACAGCTTAAAAATAAAACATTTACTTAAACACTAACCATTTAACAAACATTTAATATTTAACATCTTGTGAGTGGTGATCAGCCAGTCACAGGATGGGTAGGGGAGATCTCATCCAGAGGCAGGCATCCACTTTATTAACAGACACACCCAGGCTCTCTTAAATAACAGGTAGAAAGAAGATCAGACTTACACTTCTGCTCTGTCAGTGTTAAGGATGATGACGTCAACGCCTGGAGATGATGGATGTTACTGCTTTCCTGGAGCTACTGCTGCTGCCTTAGAAGCTACTGCCTGTGTAGCAGCGGTTGCTGCTGGCCGCTGCTGCTGGCAGGTAGCTGCTCTGAGGGCCATTGCCAAGGCAACCTCAGAGTTGTGTTGCTGCTCTCAGGAAAGTTCCACCTTTGCTGCTGCTTTTCTTCTTTGTTTTTTTCCAGGTAGCATTCTCCTCCTCGGGTGTCTCGCCGTCTCTGCTCACCCAGGAACCACAAATCCACTACAACTCACCCTGCTAGCTGTCGACCATATAGGCTGCTTGCTCTGTCAATGTCAGCTCATCTCAGCCAATCAGCTTCCAGATATTAGCAAAATTCTAGATCTTTCCTATTACATCATTCCTATTTTTAGATAGCTAAGCTCCTCCTTCTGATGCCATCTTGGGTAGAACTCCTTCCTCTCACCTATTTTTAGATAACAGAGCTCCTCCCTCTGAATTGTTGGAACCTTCCGCAATTTTCTCCTCTAAATTTAAACTACATCATCCCTGTCTCTGCTGTTTTGACATAGTGAATGCCAGTGAAAATGAGGTAGGATCAGAGGCTAAAATAGGAAAAGAACAAGTTAAAAATTACTTAGACAAGTTAGATGTCCTCACGTCACCAGGGCCTGTGAAATGAATCCTAGAATACTCAAGGAGCTGACTGAGGAGATATCTGAGCCATTGTCAATTATCTTTGAAAAGCCATGGAAGATGGGAGAGATTCCAGAAGACTGGAAAAGGGCAAATATAGTGCCAATCTACAAAAAGGGAAATAAAGGCAACCACGGGAATTACAGACCAGTCAGCTTAACTTCTGTACACAGAAAGAAAATGGAGCTAATAATTAAGCAATCAATTTGCAAACATCTAGAAGATAATAAGATGATAAGTAACAGTCAGCCTGAATTTGTCAAGAACAAATCGTGTCAAAGCAACCTTATAGCTTTCTTTGACAGGGTAACGAGCCTTGTGGATGGGGGGAAGCGGTAGACATGGTATATATTGACTTTAGTAAAGCTTTTGATACTGTCTCACATGACCTTCTCATAAACAAACTAAGGAAATGCAACATAGATGAAGCTTCTATAAGGTGGGTACAAAACTGGTTGGAAAACCGTTCTGAGCGCGTAGTTGTCAGTGGTTCTCAGTCATGCTGGAAGGGCATAATGAGTGGGGTCCTGCAGGGATCAGTTCTGGGTCCGGTTCTGTTCAATATCTTCACTAATGATTTAGATAAGGGTTCGGCAATCTTTTAGAAGTGGTGTGCCGAGTCTTCATTTATTCACTTTAATTTAAGGTTTCGCATGCCAATAATACATTTTAACGTTTTTTAGAAGGTCTCTGTCTATAAGTCTATATATTATATAACTAAACTGTTGTCATATGTAAACAAGGTTTTCAAAACGTTTAAGAAGCTTCATATAAAATTAAATTAAAATGCTGATCTTACACGGTCGGCCCGCTCAGCCTGCTGCCAGCTTGGGGTTCCGTTCACCTAGGCCGGCAGCGGGACCCCAGCTGGCAAGGGGCCAGCAGCCAGAACCCCAGACCAGCAGCGGGCTGAGCGGGGCTGGCAGCCAGGACCCCAGACCAGCAGTGGGCTGAGCAGCTCAGCCCGCTGCCGGTCTGGAGCTCCATCCGCGGGCTCCTGCCAGCCAGGGTCCCGGCTGCCAGCCCCACTCAGCCTGCTGCCGGTCGGGGGTCCCGGTCCTGTCCACATAGAGTAGGTACCTACCTTCTCCCTTGTTCTAGCCATTCTCTTCCTTTCTCTGCACTGAGATGAGGGTGGGAGTGCTCTGAGAACAGGGCTGGTGGTGAAGGAGCAGACTGGGGGTTGGGGTGCAGGGTCTGGCCAGGAGCTAGAATGAGGGAGGGGGCTCAGGGTTGGGGCAGGAGGTTTGGATGTGGAGCGCTTACCTGGGCAGCTCTCATTTGGTGCAGGTGGGAATGTGTGTGGGGGGTGTGTGTGCAGGAGCTCCCGTTTTGTGCTCAGGGTGGGGATGTGAGGGGTGAAAGAGTCAGGGCATGGGGTGTGGGGGGGCTGGGTATGTTTGGGGGTGCAGGAGTCAGGGCTGGGGTTGTGTGGGGGTTCAGGGCAGAGGGCTGGGGTGTGTGAGGGGGTGCAGGGGTCAAGGCGGTGGGCAGGGGTTGTGGGGGTGCTCCCAGCCCCCTGCCCTGAGCGGCTCATGGCAGGGGGCTGGAGGGGATATGCTGATTCCACCCCCTTCCCCAAGGTGCCCAGAGCAGAGAGCACACTGCTGCTCCGCTTTTCCCTCTCCCCTCCTTAGCAAGGGCCGTCAGCTGATCGGCCACAGGGAGGGAGAGGAGGAGAAGCAGGAACATAGCATGCTGGGGGAAGAGGCGGGGTGAGGGGAAAGCTTGTCTGCCCTGCAAGGAGAGAGTAGTGGGTGGGCCGCGCAGGGCAGGATTTTTAATGGCAGGCTGCTGTCTGCCAGGGTAGGCAGATAGCAGCGTGCCATTAAAAACTGGCTTGCGTGCCGTCGGTTGCCGACCCTTGATTTAGATAATGTCATAGATAGTACACTTATAAAGTTTGCAGATGATATGAATCTGGGAGGGGTTGCAAGTACTTTGGAGGATAGGATTATAATTCAAAATTATCTGGACAAACTGGAGAAATGGTCTGAAGTAAATAGGATGAAATTCAATAAGGACAAATACAAAGTACTCCATTTAGGAAGGAACAATCAGTTGCACACATACAAAATGGGAAACGACTGCCTAGGAAGGAGTAGTGTGGAAAGGGATCTGGGGATCACAGTGGACCACAAACTAAATATGAGTCAACAATGTAACACTGTTGCAAAAAAAGTGAAGATCATTCTGAGATGTATTAGCAGGAGTGGTGTAAGCAAGACACGAGAAGTAATTCTTCCTCTCTACTGTGTGCTGATTAGGCCTCAAGTGGAGTATTGTGTCCAGTTCTGGGTGCCACATTTCAGGAAAGATGTGGACAAATTGGAGAAAGTCCAGGATAGGACAAGAAGCAATGACCTTAAATTGCAGCAAGGGGTATTTAGGTTGGACATTAGAAAAAACTTCCTAACTGTCAGGTGGTTAAGCACTGGAATAAATTGCCTGGAGGTTGTGGAATCTCCATCACTGGAGATTTTAAAGAGCAGGTTAGACAAACACCTGTCGGGGATGGTCTAGATACTACTTAGTCCAGCCATGAGTACAGAGGACTGGACTAGATGACCTCTTGAGATCCCTTCCAGTCCTATGATTTTGATCTGACATGTTGGATTCTCTATTTTTAAACTATCATTAATTTCTACTTATTTAGAGCCTTAATCTTAAAATTAATTATCGTTTTATGCAACTCAAAGTGTCCTGATACTGTCACCATCTTAAATATGTCAATTTGGAGAAGTGAATTTTATGGTGTTTTTAAACCCCCCTCTGAGGTTTTCCTGCAAGCCTCTGTTAAGGTGCTGCAAGATAGCTCAGAACATTCAAAGCAAATATCTCTTGTTACAGTCCCCTTCTTGCTTGGTTTGCACCCACTTGTTTATAAATCCAACATTTCATAATTTTATGAGTCCGATAAGTGTGTGGTCTTGTCCAGTGTTGGTTCAAGAGTTTCCTTTATAGGAAACCGCACCAACATGTCTTCGTACTGGCATGATTCCTCACCACTCTTGATTCTCACTTGATTCTCACTCACCTATGTGCCACAGTAATTTCTTTTAAGACTGAGGGTCTGCATATGCTTTAGCTCCCTGAAATTCTGTTTGATCCAGCCCACCAAAATAAGGAGCATAATAACCATTATAATTTGAAATGCCAATATTATCACACTGGGATGTGGAATTATTTTCAAAAATCCTATAGTTGTTGGATATCATCCCCAAAACACTTCCCATCAGCTGTGTTTAGCACTTCTTAGATACTCAATTATCTGGTCAATTTTCTTAGTGGATTGGTGAACAGTAATCATAACTATGCATTTTCTTGAGCTTTTTGTAATTATTTTTGCAATTCAGGATGACTTATCAATTGCTTAACTAAAATCATATTTAATCCTAATTCAGTTCTTTCATATAGCTTGTATTGATCTTTAATTTCTTCATTTTCAATTTTGGGTAATGTGATCTTGAAATTGCAACCAATAACTGAGGTAATGTTACACAAGCATTTGTTCTCATAAGGATTATGAATTATATTGTATATATGATTTACTTAAAACAATGTACACCAACTTCTGATACATACACATTTTCTTCTGATGTATACAACAATTGATCATTAAACAGAAAAGGATCTAACTGATAATGGCATTTTCCTCTCTCTTTATTTAAACATACATCATAAGGTTGGATTGCATCACTATTGCAAACATATCCAATTCCACGTTCCTCCATACAAGCCTCAAGTTCAACAATCCATGTCTGATTTTGTTTTATGGCCCACAATTTGTATTTTATTGGTTGCATTAATATTTAACCCCAGTGTTACGATAGGAAATATCCATTAAATTTGGGCACTAAGCACCATAATTATATATGTAGTAACTTGATTTAATTGAGGATTGTATGTGGAGTTCACCATCTTCCATCAGGAACAGAACCTCTTCTCAGCCTCAGTGGCATATTTCCACATTATACTTCTTATTTCTAGAGGTAAACTTCCACTCATTACATCTTGTATAATGTATTTACAATGCCATTTTCCATTTCCACTGACTACACCATAAAAAAAAAAAATGTAAGCAAGGCTTCTCAAAAACATTCATAATCAAAACCCTCATTCAGACCTTCACATTCCAAAGGAAAAATAACATCACTGCAAAAGCCCATTATAATATCATTCTTTCCATTCTGGCCATCAGTGTTGCATACTGGAACCACACAAATTAAATTTTGATATCATAAGCCCAAAAGTGGGACATAGAACAGAGTCAATATCAAAATATTTTAAAGTATGAATATTTTTGCTTATTAGCCAACATGACTTTCAATTGCTAAAAGCAGACAGAAGGTGAAATATGTTGTCATAAATATAAAGGGAAGGGTAAACCCCTTTGAAATCCCTCCTGGCCAGGGGAAAGCTCCTCTCACCTGTAAAGGGTTAAGAAGCTAAAGGTAACCTCGCTGGCACCTGACCAAAATGACCAATGAGGAGACAAGATACTTTCAAAAGCTGGGAGGAGGGAGAGAAACAAAGGGTCTGTGTCAGTCTGTATGCTGGTCTTTGCTAGGGATAGACCAGGAATGGAGTCTTAGAACTTTTAGTAAGTAATCTAGCTAGGTATGTGTTAGATTATGACTTCTTTAAATGGCTGAGAAAAGAATTGTGCTGAATAGAATAACTATTTCTGTCTGTGTATCTTTTTTGTAACTTAAGGTTTTGCCTAGAGGGGTTCTCTATGTTTGAATCTAATTACCCTGTAAGATATCTACCATCCTGATTTTACAGGGGGGATTTCTTTATTTCTATTTACTTCTATTTTTATTAAAAGTCTTCTTGTAAGAAAACTGAATGCTTTTTCATTGTTCTCAGATCCAAGGGTTTGGGTCTGTGGTCACCTATGCAAATTGGTGAGGCTTTTTATCCAACATTTCCCAGGAAAGGGGGGGTGCAAGTGTTGGGAAGATTGTTCATTGTTCTTAAGATCCAAGGGTCTGGGTCTGTAGTCACCTAGGCAAATTGGTGAGGCTTTTTACCAAACCTTGTCCAGGAAGTGGGGTGCAAGGTTTTGGGAAGTATTTTGGGGGGAAGGACGCGTCCAAACAGCTCTTCCCCAGTAACCAGTATTAGTTTGGTGGTGGTAGCGGCCAGTCCAAGGACAACGGGGGGAATATTTTGTACCTTGGGGAAGTTTTTGACCTAAGCTGGTAAAGATAAGCTTAGGAGGTTTTTCATGCAGGTCCCCACATCTGTTCCCTAGAGTTCAGAGTGGGGGAGGAACCTTGACATATGTATTAAGATATAAAGTTAAGTGTCTGGTCTTAAAAGTAGCCATTGCCCACTGGTCAAGTTAACAATGGGAATTACGAATACTGGATCAGGATTTTTGATCTGTTTGACTAATTAAGCTTATAAATCAGAAAATCCTATATTAGCTTTCATTAGAATTTTAGATCATGAATTTGACGGGTACAATTGACCAATAAATATTGAAAAAGCTGGTTACATCTTTGTTCACCAAAAATTAGGTGAAATTCTGCCTTGTATTTTTGCAATTCATATTCTCTGTTCATGCTGTTGTACTGGGCCCTATAGATCCCAGATTCATTTGTTAACTTAGATAAGAACAATGTTGGCACCAGTAAGTGAATTAAAATTGGACTTGACACCATAAAGTGTAAATTTTGGAGTAGCTATTTCAAAAGTTTGAAGGTCATGGTATATTTTATAGAGAGAAATTCTATTATTATTTTCTTCCTGTCCATCTTTTACCAAGAATATTATGCTAATGCCAGAGATATATTGCTTTGTAACACCTTCACTGTGTTTAAGATGACTAAATGATGTGCCTTCTGTAATTTTTCCCAGCCAGGTAGTAAAAGTGGCTATAAGGTGATGGCTAGTACTTATATCATTTAAAAAGGTGTTGTTAAAGGTTTGGACACTCATGGCGATTGGGGGAGGTCCCGGACGGTTGGAAAAAGGCAAATATAGTGCCCATCTTAAAAAAAGGTAAGAAGGAGAATCCGGGGAACCCACCTCAATCCCTGGAAAAATCACAGAGCAGGTCCTCAAGGAATCCATTTTGAAGCACTTGGAGGAGAGGAAGGTGATCATAGAATATCAGGGTCGGAAGGGACCTCAGGAGGTCATCTAGTCCAACCCCCTGCTCAAAGCAGGACCAATCCCCAACTAAATCATCCTAGCCAGGGCTTTGTCAAGCCTGACCTTAAAAATATCTAAGGAAGGAGATTCCACCACCTCCCTAGGTAACGCATTCCAGTGTTACACCACCCTCCTAGTGAAAAAGCTTTTCCTAATACCCAACCTAAACCTCCCCCACTGCAACTTGAGACCATTACTCCTTGTTCTATCTTCAGCTACCACTGAGAACAGTCTAGATCCATCCTCTTTGGAACCCCCTTTCAGGTAGTTGAAAGCAGCTGTCAAATCCCCCCTCATTCTTCTCTTCCTCAGACTAAACAATCCCAGTTTCCTCAGCCTCTCCTCATAAGTCATGTGTTCCAGTCCCCTAATCATTTTTGTTGCCCTCCGCTGGACTCTTTCCAATTTTTCCACATGCTTCTTCTGGTGTGGGGCCCAAAACTGACACAGTACTCCAGATGAGGCCTCACCAATGTTGAATAGAGGGGAACGATCACGTCCCTCGATCTGCTGGCAATGCCCCTACTTATACATCCCAAAATGCCATTGGCCTTCTTGGCAACAAGGGCACACTGTTGGCTCATATCCAGCTTCTCGTCCACTGTAACCCTAGGTCCTTTTCTGCAGAACTGCTGCCGAGCCATTCGGTCCCTAGTCTGTAGCGGTGCATGGGGTTCTTCTGTCCTAAGTGCAGGACTCTGCACTTGTCCTTGTTGAACCTCATCAGATTTCTTTTGGCTCAATCCTCCAATTTGTCTAGGGCCCTCTGTAGCCTATCCCTACCCTCCAGTGTATCTACCTCTCCTCCCTTTAGTGTCATCTGCAAACTTTCTGAGGGTGCAATCCACACCATCCTCCAGATCATTTATGAAAATATTGAACAAAACCGGCCCCAGGACCGACCCTTGGGGCACTCCACTTGATACTGGCTGCCAACTAGACATGGAGCCATTGATCACTACCCATTGAGCCCGACAATCTAGCCAACTTTCTATCCATCTTATAGTCCATTCATCCAGCCCATACGTCTTTAACTTGCTGACAAGAATACTGTGGGAGACCGTGTCAAAAGCTTTGCTGAAGTCAAGTAACAACACGTCCACCGCTTTCCCCTTATCCACAGAGCCAGTTATCTTGTCATAGAAGGCAATTAGATTAGTCAGGCATAACTTGCCCTTGGTGAATCCATGCTGACTGTTCCTGATCACTTTCCTCTCCTCTAAGTGCTTCAGAATTGATTCCTTGAGGACCTGCTCCATGATTTTTCCAGGGACTGAGGTGAGGCTGACTGGCCTGTAGTTCCCAGGATCCTCCTTCTTCCCTTTTTTAAAGATGGGCACTACATTAGCCTTTTTCCAGTCGTCCGGGACTTCCCCGATTGCCATGAGTTTTCAAAGATAATGGCCAATGGTTCTGCAATCACATCTGCCAACTCCTTTAGCACTCTCGGATGCAGCGCATCCGGCCCCATGGACTTGTGCTCGTCCAGCTTTTCTAAATAGTCCCGAACCAGTTCTTTCTCTTCAGAGGGCTTGTCACCTCCTCCCCATGCTGTGCTGCCCAGTGCAGTAGTCTGGGAGCTGACCTTGTTCGTGAAGACAGAGGCAAAAAAAGCATTGAGTACATTAGCTTTATCCACATCCTCTGTCACTGGGTTACCTCCCTCATTCAGTAAGGGGCCCACACTTTCCTTGACTTTCTTCTTTTTGCTAACATACCTGAAGAAACCCTTCTTGTTACTCTTAACATCTCTTGCTAGCTGCAACTCCAGGTGTGATTTGGCCTTCCTGATTTCACTCCTGCATCCCCGAGCAATATTTTTATACTCTTCCCTGGTCATTTGTCCAATCTTCCACTTCTTGTAAGCTTCTTGTGTTCAAGAACAGTAAGGATTTCACTGTTAAGCCAAGCTGGTCGCCTGCCATATTTACTATTCTTTCTATACATCAGGATGGTTTGTCCCTGTAACCTCAATAAGGATTCTTTAAAATATGGCCAGCTCTCCTGGACTCCTTTCCCCCTCATGTTATTCTCCCAGGGGATCCTGCCCATCAATTGCCTGAGGGAGTCAGTCTGCTTTTCTGAAGTCCAGGGTCCATATTCTGCTGCTCTCCTTTCTTCCCTGTGTCAGGATCCTGAACTCAACCATCTCATGGTCACTGCCTCCCAGGTTCCCATCCACTTTTGCTTCCCCTACTAATTCTTCCCAGTTTGTGAGCAGCAGGTCAAGAAGAGCTCTGCCCCTAGTTGGTTCCTCCAGCACTTGCACCAGGAAATTGTCCCCTACCCTTTCCAAAAACTTCTTGGATTGTCTGTGCACCGCTGTATTGCTCTCCCAGCAGATATCAGGGTGATTGAAGTCTCCCAGGAGAACCAGGGCCTGCGATCTAGTCACTTCCGTGAGTTGCCGGAAGAAAGCCTCGTCCACTTCATCCCCCTGGTCCGGTGGTCTATAGCAGATTCCCACCATGACATCACCCTTGTTGCTCACACTTCTAAACTTAATCCAGAGACACTCAGGTTTTTGTGCAGTTTCATACTTGAGCTCTGAGCTCTGTTTCATGTCAGAAACAATCAACATGGATTCACCAAGGGCAAGTCATGCCTGATCAGCCTGACTGCCTTCTATGATGAGATAACTGGCACTGTGGATATGGGGAAAGTGGTGGATGAGATATACCTTGACTTTAGCAAAGATTTTGATGCGGTCTCCCACAGTATTCTTGCCAGCAAGTTAAAAAAGTATGGATTGGATGAATGGACTATAAGGTGGATAGAAAGCTGGCTAGATCGTCGGGCTCAACAGGTAGTGATCAATGGCTCGATGTCTAGTTGGCAGCCAGTATCAAGTGGAGTGCCCCAGGGGTCAGTCCTGGGGCCAGTTTTGTTCAACATCTTCATTAATGATCTGGATGATGGGATGGATTGCACCCTCAGCAAGTTCACAGATGACACTAAGGCAGGGGTCTCAAAGTCCTGGCTCCTGGGCCATCTGCGGCCCGAGAACCTCTCCACTGTGGCCCGCGGAGGAGAGACGCAGGCAGACAGGCGCCGCCCCCCGCAGCTCCCATTGGCTGCAGGGGAGAGGGACAGAGGTACCATCACTAGTTGCTAGGCAGAGTCAGCCATGGAGGCAGCATCATTAGTTGCCGGGCGGACACAGCATCACTATTTTCCATAATGAATATAATTTAACAAGTCAAAATACCGAACACAACTGTCTGATGCACACCTTGCTGCAATCCTGAAGGTTTCAGCTGCTCAGTCACTTTGGCCAAACATCAACAAACTGACAGAACTGAAGTGTTGCCAGGTGTCTGGCAAACACTAAAAACTCTCTGGGAGGTGAAGAATTGTATAAAGTTGTATGACAGTTTTATTATTTCTAAGAAATTCAAAATAAAAAATACAATATAGATGTTTCTTTTCTGAACACCATCTTCAGTGACATTATTGGTTTGCTGGGAGGATTTGAGGATGGGCACTGGCCCTAAGGTAAATTGAATTGGAGACTCCTGCACTAACGCCTGGTCTACGCTACAGAGTTAGGTCGAAGGAAGCTGCCTTAAGTCAACCTGTTAACGTATGTGTCTACACTACAGGGTCCTTTACGCTGACCTAAGTCGCCTCTAATGTCGACTTCTGTAATCCACCTCTGCGAGAGGTGTAGCGCTTGTTGATTTTCATGTGTCGACTGCGAGGTTGTGCAGATGCAGTCTTGTGTAATTTTACTTAACTGGCCTCCAGGTGGTGTCCCACAATGCTATTTGGTGACCGCTCTGGAGATCATTCTGAACTCTGCTGCACGGCAGCCAAGTACATAGGAAACAGCCCCTCCCCTGCTAAAGCCCTGGGAATTTTTGATTTCCCATTTCTTGTTTGATCAGCATTGGGAGCGTGCCAACTTGAGCACAGCTGATCATGGAGACTACACACCCCAAATGCGCTCCACCCTGGTCTGCACAGGAGGTGGTGGATCTTATCGCTCTGTGGGGAGAAGAGTCTGTGCAGGCAAAGCTCTAATCCAGGAGAAGAAACTCTGACATCTATGCAAAGATCACTCGTGGAATGGGGGAGAATGGCTACATGACGGTCACACAGCAGTGCTGTGTGAAAATAAAAACTTCACCAAGTGTACCAGAAGGCAAGGGAGGCGAACGGTCATTCTGGTGCTGAATCCCACACATGCTGGTTCTACAACGAGCTGCATGCGATTCTCAAGAGTGACCCTACCAGTACCCCCACAAGAAACGTGGGCATCTCACAGGTGTGTGAGTCTAGGGATGACAGAGAGGATGATATGGTGGATGAGGAAGAGGAGAAGGAGAATGGGAGATAGGCGAGTGGTGGATCCATTCTCCCTGAGACCCAGGAAATATTTTTAACCCTGGAGCTCTGTGGGTCGCAGGACATCATGATGGCCGACCATGATGCCGGAGAAGGTACCTCTGGTGAGTATACAGTTACAATCGAAGTCCAGTTAAAACTTTAGTGGGCACAAACATTCGGTGGTATTGCACGTTTACTGTGAAGAATAAACGAGGTGCTGAGGTTCTTTGCTTACAAGAGGCTGTTCCAGCTACACAGAGGGTGGCCCCCAGAAACTACTGTTTATTAGGACTGGGATAGCCCAGGAATCCTCCATGGATATTTCTAGGAAACTTTCATGGAGGTACTCTGCCATCCTTTGCAGAAGGTTTCTGGGCAGGGCAGTCTTATTTCTTCAACCATGGTAGGGCACTTTCCCACGCAACTTCTGAATTAATTCTGCTGGCATCATTGCGGTACACAGGATAGCAGCATACGGACTGGGTCTATACCCAGACGCTTGCAGCATCTCCTTCCTATCTGCCTCTGTTACCCTCAGGAGACTGATATCACACAGGGTCGCCTCGGGGAAATGGGGGACACTCCCATTAAAAGTGCTCTTACAAGGGGGGGAAAAGAAAAAAGCGCATGGCATGTCGACCCACCCCACCCCTCCACATTCCAGATCGCCAAACTATGCGGCCGATAATGTGCCTTTAGTGTTCTCGGCATGGGTCAGCAAGTAGTTTAAGTGGCTGACAGGGGACTGGGGCTCCACATGGGAGATTCCGCAATTTGGGAGTGAAAACATTTCCTCCACCCCATTCGTAAACAGATTCACGTGGTGCTATGGGGAGAGGTGATTGTTTGACTAGTTACCTCTGCTCCCGACATGAGCCTGCCATAAACTTCATTGAAAGTGCAGTCACCCATGACTCGGGGCAGGGGGCGCTACTCACCATGGCTGGAACAGCAAAACGGTACAGTGAACGCTTAAGGATTCTGATTGTGTTATGGCTTGCACCTAGTGTAATAAGGGGTTTTTTTGTTTGTTTTTTTTTTATAAATGAAAACAGCCTTGCTATGGAAACCTTTTATGCATGTACAATGGTTCCTTTCTTTTTTCCCCCATGACTGACAGCTGAAATGTGTCCTTTGGCATGTCGTCAACACCTGAAAGTAGACTTTCGCTGATTAGAAGGAGGAGAAAGAGAACGCGGGAGGACATATTCACCGAGATAACGAATGCCTCCAGGACAGCTGACACAGAGCTGAGAGCATGGAGGATTTCACTGTCTGAGAAGTTAGACATGGACATGGAGAGCAGAAATGCTTCCCATAAGCATGAGTGTGCAGCGCAGGGTGAGATGATTTGGATTATGAGGAACCAATCAGACATGTTGAGATGTCTGCCCTCCTGCTTCTGTTCCTTCAGGTTGACCAGAGTCCCTCTGCAGACCCTAGTGGACAGCCAGCCAGCATTGCCTAGCGCAGAATCACCCTTCCCCAAGCGTTCCATGAGATTTGGGAGAAAAGTCCATTATCCCTTTCACTTAACTCAGTGGGAGGGTATAAGGAACAGAAGGCACCCATTCACAGACCTTTGATATATCTAGAATGCGGTGTTATGTTACACAACTTAAAATGTTTCTCCCGTTCCAACTTTACAACCCCTTTTCCCCAAGGCTAACTTTTCTTCTGTTCTCCCTCGTTACTTATGTTTGTTAAATAAAGTAAATGGATTCGAGAAATAACTGTTCTTTATTGAGTAAAAGCAGTGGGCTTAGCCTGTGGGTTGGCTTTACAGGGACAGTGATACAAGCCAGGTGCAGCTTTGGGAAAGCACAATGCAGACAGCAGCTCACATTACTGTGACTCATTATTGAAATAGATTTTCACAGGCTCGCAGATACACAGTGCTCCTTGCTGTACTCTTCTTATTGCCCTGGTGTCTGGCTGCTCAAACATGGCTGCCTTGTGATCTGCCTCAACTGACCACCCTTGTGGACAATATTCCCCCTTTTTTCCCCCACACAGATATTATGGAGCACACAGCAGGCAGCTATAACCAGGGGGATGTTCTATTCACTAAGGTCCAACCTTGTTAGTTAACTTCTCCAGCGCCCTTTTAAATGGCCAAAGGCACACTCAACCACCATTCTGCACTTGCTGACCCTATAGTTGAACCATTCCTTACTGCTGTCCAGACGGCTGGTGTGTGGCTTCATGAGCAATGGGAGCAAGAGGTAGGCTGGGTCCCTCAGGATAACTATTGGCATCTCAACATCATCAAAGCTCATTTTGTGGTCTGGAAAGAAAGTCCTGGATTGCAGCTTTTTTAACAGACCCGAGTTCCTAAAGATGCACACGTCATGAACCTTTCACTGACATCAACGTAGGATGTTTGGGAAACACCCCGTGATCCACCAGTGCTTGCAACATCATTGAAAAATATCCCTTTCAGTTTATGTACTCTTTTGCAAGGTGGTCTGGTGCCAAGATGGGGATATGTGCACCATCTATCATCCCACCATAATTAGGGTCACAGTATAACCATCCACTATGTCCTGCACATTTCCCAGACTCACTCCCCTTTGTAGCAGAAGTCGATTAATGGCCCTGCACACTTGGAGCACAGCAGCTCCCATGGTTGATTTACCTACTCCAAATTGACCGGTAACTGTCTGGCATTGCAAGCTTCCAAATAACAATCACCACTCACTTCTCCAGTGTCAGAGCAGCTTTCATTTTTGTGTTGCTGAACTGCAGATCAGGGGAAAGCTCTGCACAAAGTTCCTGGAAAGCGGTCTTCCACCTTCAAAAGTTCTGCAGCCACTGCTCGTCATCCCATATCTGCAAAACGATGCAGTCCCACCAGTCAGTGCTTGTTTCACGGGACCAGAAACGGCACTCAGAGTGCAGCTTCTCTGTGACTGCCAGCAGCAACTGTGAATTGTTTTTTTTCAATGGCTTGAAGGAGGGCTGCTTGCAGGACATCGCTATGTTCCGCAAGGCGGATCCTACTTAGGCTCTGGAAATACTGCAGGAGAAGGCGCGAGGTGTTTGAGATGCTCAAAGCAAGAGTGCACAACTGAGCAGGCTCCATGCTTCTGGGGTTATGGCATATGTGTGGCAGTTTTAAGGTGCAAAAAACACTGGGTTTTTTGTCACAGATATGAGGGAGGGAGGACAGTGCATCATGGGACGCTGATGCAAGGTTCCCATTCTCCCCTGCAACAACGATTTGGTCCCATGAGGCATTTCACAAACTTCGCAAAACACACTGCGGCAAGTTGCACTTTGGGATAGTTACCCATGATGCACTGCTTTGTGCATCGATGTAGGCACTGCTAATGAGGACATACTCCATCGAGACAACGAGCTTGGTGTGGCCACACACAACTGACTTAATTAATTTGGAGGCTCAAGGTCGAATTAGATAAAGTCAACTTAATTTTGTAGTGTAGACAAGCGACTTAGGGGGGTGGGGAGGTAAATATGCTGGAGGGTAGGGATAGGGTCCAGAATCTAGACAAATTGGAGGATGGGTCAAAAGAAATCTGATGAGGTTCAACAAGGACAAGTGCAGAATCCTGCACTTAATACAGAAGAATCACATGCACTGCTACAGGCTGTGGACCGACTGGCTAAGCGGCAGTTCTGCAGAAAAGGAGCTGGGTATTACAGTGGATGAGAAGGTGGATATGAGTCAACAGCAGGGATCTCAAACTCAAATCACCATGAGGTTCACAAGAGGACTAGTACATTGGCCCGAGGGCCACATCACTGAAACCATTTCATACAACAACACAAAAGTCAAAAATGAAAAAAAAAATGAAGAGTAATATATTATGCTATTAAAAGTCAATGTATTAACTTTTTAAAAACTGTAATGCGAAAAGTCAGTGCTAATTTTGACAGTCATTTCATTTTTGGCCACTTAGCTGGCAGCGTTTTGCATCAACATTAGGTTTGATAGCCTGAGACGAAACCAATCTCAGTGTTGCTTGCAAATTTTCATCAGTGAGCTTTGACTTTAACACAGATTTGTTAATCTTCATGGAAGAAAAAAAAGTGTTCACATAAATATGTACATGTCAGGGTTCCTTCCCCACTCTGAACTCTGGGGTACAGATGTGGGGACCCGCATGAAAGACCCCCTAAGCTTATTTTTACCAGCTTAGGTTAAAAACTTTCCCAAGGCACAAACTTTGCCTTGTCCTTGAACAGTATGCTGCCACCACCAAGTGATTTAGACAAAGAACAGGGAAAGGACCACTTGGAGTTCCTATTTCCCCAAAATATTCTCCCCAAGCCCTTACACTCCCTTTCCTGGGGAGGCTTGAGAACAAACAAGATGAGCACAAACCAGACTTGGGTTTTTAAGACCCCAAAAAACCAATCAGAATCAGAACTTTATTGGAAGAACAAAAAAAAGATGAGAACAACTCTAAGATCAGAATGGAAGGTAATCTTACAGGCAGTCAGATTCAAAAGAGAGACTCCTTCTAGGCAAAACCTTAAGTTACAAAAAGACACAAAAACAGGAATACACATTTCCTCCAGCACAACGAATTTACAAGCCAAAATAAAGAAAACCCAATGCATTTTCTAGCTAGATTACTTACTAACTTTACAGGAGTTGGAGGGCTTACATCCTTGATCTGTTCCCGGCAAAGGTATCACACAGACAAACCAAAGCCTTTCCCCCCTCCTGATTTGAAAGAATCTTGTCCCCTCATTGGTCATTTTGGGTCAGGTGCCAGCGAGGTTACCTTAGCTTCTTAACCCTTTACAGGTGAAAGGATTTTGCCTCTGGCCAGGAGGGATTTTATAGCACTGTATACAGAAAGGTGGTTACCCTTCCCTTTATATTTATGACAGTACTTCCAAACATTGCCATTATCCTTGCAGAAGCAGAGAACATGGGAAATAAGAAACTTGTGAAAGAAACTGGTAGAATTCTGGAATTCCAACATCTGTATACTTATGCTTCAAAATGGTATCACACTGAAGCTCCGCTAACTCCATCTGCGTTTCCTCTGCAACATTGTCAATTTCCACAGCAAATGGTGTGGAAACAAGTCGAAAATGTGGTTCAAGTGCCTTGAAATCTTTAAACTGTACATCAAACTGTTTGTGTAAGTTAGAAATGATATCTGGAAATTTTTTCAAGGATTCAACTTTTTCTAAGGAATTCAGAGTCAAGAAATGGACCAAATTGCCAGCAGTCAGCTGTTTCCCCTACAAAGTAAGCTTGACTTTGAATAACTTAACACTGTCATACATCCGTGTTATCACCTCTTTTCTACCCTGAAGCTTCAAGTTCAGTGCATTCAGGTGATCAGTTACATCTGTTAGAAAAGCAAGGTTGTAGATAAAAGTGAATTCAGGAAGCTGTGGAACCTCCTTGTTTTTCATTTTCATGAAGGAATCAATTTTCCTCTCTAAGTGCAAAAAAAAAGAAAGCTTCAAAACATTTCCACGACTCAGCCATCTAACTTGAGTGTGATACAGAAGTTCCCCATATTCGCTGACCATACTTGCTCGAAAAGAAGTGACCTTTTTGTGATTCAGCCCTCGTGCACATACAAAATTAACGGTTTTAACAACTACATAACTTCTTTCGTTTGTAGATTTTTACTACACAGGGCTTCTTGGTGCAAAATGCAATGTAAACTGGTGAAGCTAATTCCTGGTATATTGAGGCTGTTTGGTTTGGTCTTCAATAATCCAACCGTGCAAACATTTTCAGAGCACACTGATGGCGCACCGTCCGTGGCCAAAGATACGAGTTTGTTCCATGGCAGTGCAGCTTTTTCAATGTACTCTTCCTGTCCTTGAAATATGTCATGTCCCGTTGTGGGACTCTTCAGTGGCATTAAGTCTAGCAATTCTTCAGTTATATTCAAAAATTGCAATCTACACCTCTAATGAACACTGCACACTGTGCAGTATCTGATACATCTGTATTCTCCTCAAGAGCAATTGAAAATGCTTCGAAGTCTTTTGCCATTTGAATCAATTGTTTTTGCACATTATCTGCTAAATCTGTTATCCTGCAGGCAACTGTATTGGCAGACAAGCTTATGCCTTCAAAAATTTTCTTCCTATCAGGACATAAAATTTTGCTCTACTTCACAGGACATTCTTTTACGAATAGACCTTCTGTAAAAGGTCGCGATGATTTAGCTATCATTTTGCTTATCACAAAACTTGCTCTTACTGAATCTTTGCTTGACTTGTTAATCTCCGAAAAGAAATTTCTTTGCTTGGCAAATGCTGCTTTAAGTTGCCGAACTTTTTCCTCTCGGATTTTTCCGGTGAATGCATCATATTTTTCACGGTGCATCATGTCATAGTGCCGATGCATGTTATACTCCTTGGGAACAGCAATCGTTTGCTGACAAATAAGGCATTGAATTTTATCTTTTACCTCTGAAAAAAATATTAATTCTCCCCTTTGTCTTGGAAAACTCTTTTCATAGATACTAAGGTCAGAAGGGACCATTATGATCTAGTCCAACCTCCTGCACAATGCAGGCCACAGAATCTCACCCACCCACTCCTGCGAAAAACCTCTCACCTATGTCTGAGCTATTGAAATCCTCAAATCATGGTTTAAAGACTTCAAGGAGCAGAGAATCCTCCAGCAAGTGACTCATGCCCCATGCTACAGAGGAAGGCGAAAAACCTCCAGGGCCTCTTCCAATCTGCCCTGGAGGAAAATTCCTTCCTGACCCCAAATATGGCGATCAGCTAAACCCTGAGCATATGGGCAAGATTCACCAGCCAGATACCCAGGAAAGAATTTTCTGTAGTAACTCAGATCCCACCCCATCTAACATCCCATCACAGGCAATTGGGCCTATTTACCATGAATATTTAAAGATCAATTAAGTACCAAAATAAATGTGTTCTTTTTTTTGATGCTGAAGTCATTTCTGAGGGGTTTTAATAAAATATAAACACTCAATAATGCACCTCGCTCAAAGGACAAAACATACACTTACTTTTAGAATTATTTTGGTTAAAGCCCCTACCCCTTGTCTGCCCCCAGCCCCACCCCCAGTCCACCCCTTCCATGAGGCCCCACCCTCATTCCAACCCCTTCTCCAAAGTCCCTGCCCCAACTCCGCCCCCTCCCTGCCCCTATTCCAACCCCTTCCCCAAATCCCCAACCTGGCCCTGAGCGTGCCGCGTCCCCGCTCCTCCCTCCTGGAAAGTCCTAAGCGCCACCAAACATCTGTTTGGTGGCAGGAAGTGCTGGGAGGTAAGCAGAGGAGTGGGGACGCGGTGTGCTTGGGGGGAAAAGGGGAGGGGTGAGGGGAGCTCGGTGAGCAGCAGAAAATACATTGGGCCGCATGTTTGAGACCCCTAGTCAACAGTATGCCAAGAAGGCTAACAGCATATTGAGCTGCATTTGTAGGAGCATTGCCAGCAGATCGAGGGAAGTGATTATTCCCCTCTATTCGGCACTGGTGAGACCACATCTGGAGTATTGCATCCAATTTCTCCACCCCCCACCCCCCACTACAGAAAGGATGTGGACAAATTGGAGAGAGTCCAGCGGAGGGCAACAAAAATGATTAGGGAGCTAGGGCACATGACTTATGAACCGAGGCGGAGGGAACTTGGGTTATTTAGTTTGCAGAAGAGAAGAGTGAGGGGGGATTTGATAGCAGCCTTCAACTGCCTGAGGGGGGTTCCAAAGAGGATGGAGTTAGGCTGTTCTCAGTGGTGGCAGATGACAGAACAAGAAGCAATGGTGTAAAGTTGCAGTGGGAGAGGTCTAGATTGGATATTAGGAAAAAACTAATTTCACTAGGAGGGTGGTGAAGCACGGGAATGGGTGACCTAGGGATGTGGTGGAATCTCCATCCTTAGAAGTTTTTAAGGCCCAGCTTGACAAAGCCCTGGCTGGGATGATTTAGTCAGGGTTGGTCCTGCTGTGAGCAGGGGTTGGATGAGATGACCTCCTGAGGTCTCTTCCAACCCTAATCTTCTATGATTCTATGACAACTCCCAAATGTTGTCCTACTGTATTTAACTTATTAGCCAATACCTCTTCCTCTATACTAGGGACATCAATTTGTTAGCTCTCAAATTGGCGTGGGGCATTGCTCTAGACTTCAAAATAGTGCTTCAAGCCCTGTACCTGTTCCTTCTAAGGTTGTATTCATCAAACTTTTTTCTTCTATCAGTAGGAGCTTTCATTCAACTTTTTTTTCCTTCCATCCCACCACCCAGGAGTTCAGTATAATTAGTTTGAGGGTTAAATTGTTAACGCCTTTTTTTTTAAACCTTTATACCATTTTTATTCCAATAGATATTGTGTTACTTGCCAAATAGTTAAAGATTCCTAAAAGGTAAGTGGGGAGGTGTCATAAATATAAGGGGAAGGGTAAACCCCTTTGAAATTCCTCCTGGCCAGGGGAAAGCTCCTCTCACCTGTAAAGGGTTAAGAAGCTAAAGGTAACCTCGCTGGCACCTGACCAAAATGACCAATGAGGAGACAAGATACTTTCAAAAGCTGGGAGGAGGGAGAGAAACAAAGGGTCTGTGTCTGTCTGTGTGCTGCTTTTGCCAGGGACAGAACAGGAATGGAGTCTTAGAACTTTTAGTAAGTAATCTAGCTAGGTATGTGTTAGATTATGATTTCTTTAAATGGCTGAGAAAAGAATTGTGCTGAATAGAATAACTATTTCTGTCTGTGTATCTTTTTTGTAACTTAAGGTTTTGCCTAGAGGGGTTCTCTATGTTTTTGAATCTAATTACCCTGTAAGATATCTACCATCCTGATTTTACAGGGGGGATTTCTTCATTTCTATTTACTTCTATTTTCTATTAAAAGTCTTCTTGTAAAAAACTGAATGTTTTTTCATTGTTCTCAGATCCAAGGGTTTGGGTCTGTGGTCACCTATGCAAATTGGTGAGGCTTTTTATCCAACATTTCCCAGGAAAGGGGGGGGTGCAAGTGTTGGGAGGATTGTTCATTGTTCTTAAGATCCAAGGGTCTGGGTCTGTAGTCACCTAGGCAAATTGGTGAGGCTTTTTACCAAACCTTGTCCAGGAAGTGGGGTGCAGGGCTTTGGGAAGTATTTTGGGGGGAAAGACGCGTCCAAACAGCTCTTCCCCAGTAACCAGTATTAGTTTGGTGGTGGTAGCGGCCATTCCAAGGACCACGGGTGGAATACTTTGTACCTTGGGGAAGTTTTGACCTAAGCTGGTAAAGATAAGCTTAGGAGGTTTTTCATGCAGGTCCCCACATCTGTACCCTAGAGTTCAGAGTGGGGGAGGAACCTTGACATGGTGGCATAGTGGTGGGATTAACCTGAAATCATTTTGAGATCCAGTTGAGATTTTTTGAACTAGAAATACAGATTTTAAAAAGGAATTTTTTTTTCCTGTGGCTTTGAAGCAGCTTTGAAACTGAAAGCATCTTGGGTTTTCCCTGCTTTGTGGCCAAGCAGAGACAAAAGGGGATTATCTTGTGAATTGCAGGTTTTCTTTGCCTGGAGGCAGGGTACTTAACTCCTGCAGGGAAATTCACAGTCTTCCAACCCAGAGGTTTTTTTTTTTTTCTTTTCTTCCTAAAAGTAAATAGGGGGTGTGTGTTCTACCCATTTGCTTTTTCTTTGGGCTGGGTAAGCAGGTTTCCAAGTAGTTTGGAGGTTTTTTGCTTTAAGTTGGGCCCAGAACAGAGACAAGGGAATTGTCTTTTTCTGTAGGCTGACAATCACTATCAGAGAATAGGTATTCTATTCCAGCACAGCAAAATTTTACAGCCAAGTTTTGTTTGTTTATTTCTAAACCTCGGGTGTAAAGTTAGTTAAAAACAGAGAGGTTAGAATGACCAAATCCTCAGCTCGACTACAGCTGGAATTAGCCAAATTTCAGGCTGAGGAAAGACAAAGGGAACATGAAAGACAGATAGAACTCATGCGGCTGAAGAAGGAACAAGAAAGGGAGGCAGAACAACACCAAGCGGCTGCTCACAGGAGAGCTATGGAAGCGAGGGACAAAGAACTGGAGGAGAAGGAAAAAGAGAGGAAGTATGTGGAGGAGATGGAGAAGATAAAGGCTCAGCAGAATATCCCAACAAACCCTAGTAATCCTTCTCCAAGTACCACTTCCCATCCCAGAAAGTTCCCCACCTACAAGGCAGGCGATGATACTGAGGCCTTCCTAGAAAACTTCGAAAGGGCCTGCCTTGGATACAACCTCTCTACTGACCAGTACATGGTAGAGCTGAGGCCGCAGCTCAGTGGACCCTTAGCTGAGGTGGCAGCTGAAATGCCTAAAGAACACATGAACAAGTATGAACTGTTTAAATCCAAGGCGAGAGTCAGAATGGGGATAACACCCGAGCAGTCTCGTCGGAGGTTCAGAGCCCTAAGGTGGAAACCAAACATGTCATTTACCCGACATGCCTACCACATTGTGAAACATTGGGATGCCTGGATATCAGGAGCAAGTGTTGAATCTCCAGTAAATTTGCCCTTCCTAATGCAAATGGAACAGTTCTTAGAGGGTGTTCCTGAGGAAATAGAAAGATACATCCTAGATGGGAAACCCAAAACTGTAATCGAGGCAGGAGAGATTGGAGCCAGATGGGTGGAGGTGGCAGAGAAGAAGAAAACTGGTCGCAGTTGGAGCGGAGACCAGAAGGGACCACCCCAGACCACACCCTATTACCGGGGGCCGCCCAAGGCCCCACCTACCTCCCAAAGAACCCTCCAGACCCCTTATCGTCCTGCCACCCCGTTCTCCAGCAACCCTCCTCGCCCCAGTGACCCGTCAGCTGGACGATGTTTTAAATGTAACGAGCTGGGGCATGTAAAGGCCAACTGCCCCAAGAACCCCAACAGATTACAGTTCATTGCACCGGAATCACACCAGAGGTCCACAGGCCCAGATACTTCCCAGATACCCTTAGAGCGGAGGGAAACTGTGAGTGTGGGCGGGAAGAAGGTCACCGCGTGGAGGGACACCGGAGCACAAGTGTCAGCTATCCATGCTTCCTTAGTGGACCCCAATTTAATCAACCCAGAGATCCAAGTGACGATTCAACCCTTCAAGTCCAACTCTTTCAATTTGCCTACAGCCAAGTTGCCTGTCCAGTACAAGGGCTGGTCAGGAATGTGGACTTTTGCAGTCTATGATGATTATCCCATCCCCATGCTGTTGGGGGAAGACTTGGCCAATCATGTGAAGCAGGCCAAGAGGGTGGGAACGGTCACCCGCAGCCAGGCTAAACGAGCCGTGAGGCCTAGCTCTGTTCCGGAAACTGCTATCAGGACCCAGTCAGAGGTGATGGACCTGGACCTTAGGCCAATGTCTGCAACAGCAGTAGTGGATCCAGTCCCAGAGACCCAGACGGAACCAGTCCCAGAACCGGAACCAGCTGAACAACCAACACCAGACCCTGTGTCAGCACTGAATCCAGTACTTGCAACCTCAACACCAGAGGGCCCCACTGAACCTGAACTGGCAGCAGCCGATAACCCTACACAAGAGGCTCAGCCGGAGCCTGAATCCCAACATAGTGCACCAGCGGAGAGCGGTTCACAGTCAACAGAAACAGCTCCATCCCCTATATTGCTTCCAGAGGGACCAAGCCTAGGTCCACAATCCAATGAGGGACTGATGTCTCCAGCATCAAGGGAACAGTTCCAGACCGAACAGGAAGCAGATGAAAGCCTCCAGAGAGCTTGGACAGCGGCACGGAGCAACCCACCGCCTCTCAGCTCTTCTAATCGATCCAGGTTTGTTGTAGAAAGAGGACTTTTATACAAGGAAACTCTTTCTGGTGGACACCAGGAAGACTGGCATCCTCAGAGACAGTTGGTAGTTCCAACTAAATACCGGGCCAAGCTCTTGAGCTTAGCCCACGATCACCCTAGTGGCCATGCTGGGGTGAACAGGACCAAAGACCGTTTGGGGGGGTCATTCCACTGGGAGGGAATGGGAAAGGATGTTTCTACCTATGTCCAGTCTTGTGAGGTGTGCCAAAGAGTGGGAAAACCCCAAGACCAGGTCAAAGCCCCTCTACAACCACTCCCCATCATTGAAGTTCCATTTCAGCGAGTAGCTGTGGATATTCTGGGTCCTTTTCCGAAAAAGACACCCAGAGGAAAGCAGTACATACTGACTTTCATGGATTTTGCCACCCGATGGCCAGAAGCAGTAGCTCTAAGCAACACCAGGGCTAAAAGTGTGTGCCAGGCACTAGCAGACATTTTTGCCAGGGTAGGTTGGCCCTCCGACATCCTCACCGATGCAGGGACTAATTTCCTGGCAGGAACTATGAAAAACCTTTGGGAAGCTCATGGGGTAAATCACTTGGTTGCCACTCCTTACCACCATCAAACAAATGGCATGGTGGAGAAGTTTAATGGAACTTTGGGGGCCATGATACGTAAATTCGTAAATGAGCACTCCAATGATTGGGACCTAGTGTTGCAGCAGTTGCTCTTTGCCTACAGAGCTGTACCACATCCCAGTTTAGGGTTTTCCCCATTTGAACTTGTATATGGCCGTGAGGTTAAGGGGCCATTGCAGTTGGTGAAGCAGCAATGGGAGGGATTTACACCTTCTCCAGGAACTAACATTCTGGACTTTGTAACCAACCTACAAAACACCCTCCGAACCTCTTTAGCCCTTGCTAAAGAAAACTTACAGGATGCTCAAAAAGAGCAAAAAGCCTGGTATGATAAACATGCCAGAGAGCGTTCCTTCAAAGTAGGAGACCAGGTCATGGTCTTAAGGGCGCTCCAGGCCCATAAAATGGAAGCATCGTGGGAAGGGCCATTCACGGTCCAGGAGCGCCTGGGAGCTGTTAATTATCTCATAGCATTCCCCACCTCCAACCGAAAGCCTAAGGTGTACCATATTAATTCTCTAAAGCCCTTTTATTCCAGAGAATTAAAGGTTTGTCAGTTTACAGCCCAGGGAGAAGATGATGCTGAGTGGCCTGAAGGTGTCTACTACGAAGGGAAATGTGCTGGTGGTGTAGAAGAGGTGAACCTCTCCATGACCCTTGGGCGTATGCAGCGACAGCAGATCCAGGAGCTGTGCACTAGCTACGCGCCAACGTTCTCAGCCACCCCAGGACTGACTGAACGGGCATACCACTCCATTGACACAGGTAATGCTCACCCAATTAGGGTCCAACCTTACCGGGTGTCTCCTCAAGCTAAAACTGCTATAGAACGGGAGATCCAGGATATGTTACAGATGGGTGTAATCCGCCCCTCTGAAAGTGCATGGGCATCTCCAGTGGTTCTAGTTCCCAAACCAGATGGGGAAATACGTTTTTGCGTGGACTACCGTAAGCTAAATGCTGTAACTCGCCCAGACAACTATCCAATGCCACGCACAGATGAACTGTTAGAGAAACTGGGACGGGCCCAGTTCATCTCTACCTTGGACTTAACAAAGGGGTACTGGCAGGTACCGCTAGATGAATCTGCCAAGGAAAGGTCAGCCTTCATCACACATCTCGGGCTGTATGAATTTAATGTACTCCCTTTCGGGCTGCGAAATGCACCCGCCACTTTCCAAAGACTTGTAGATGGTCTCCTAGCGGGATTAGGAGAATATGCAGTCGCCTACCTTGACGATGTGGCCATATTTTCGGATTCCTGGGCAGACCACCTGGAACATCTACAAAAAGTCCTTGAGCGCATAAGGGAGGCAGGACTAACTGTTAAGGCTAAGAAGTGTCAAATAGGCCTAAACAGAGTGACTTACCTTGGACACCAGGTGGGTCAAGGAACTATCAGCCCCCTACAGGCCAAAGTGGATGCTATCCAAAAGTGGCCTGTCCCAAAGTCAAAGAAACAGGTTCAATCCTTCTTAGGCTTGGCCGGTTATTACAGGCGATTTGTACCGCACTACAGCCAAATCGCTGCCCCACTGACAGACCTAACCAAAAAGAAACAGCCAAATGCTGTTCAGTGGACCGGAAAGTGTCAGAAGGCCTTTAACAAGCTTAAAGCGACACTCATGTCTGACCCTGTACTAAGGGCCCCAGACTTTGACAAACCGTTCCTAGTAACCACAGATGCATCCGAGCGTGGTGTGGGAGCAGTTTTAATGCAGAAAGGATCTGATCAAGAATTCCACCCTGTAGTGTTTCTCAGCAAAAAACTGTCTGAGAGGGAAAGCAACTGGTCAGTCACTGGAAAAGAATGTTATGCCATTGTCTACGCTCTGGAAAAGCTACGCCCATATGTTTGGGGACGGCGTTTCCACCTGCAAACCGACCATGCTGCACTGAAGTGGCTTCACACCGTCAAGGAAACTAACAAAAAACTTCTTCGGTGGAGTTTAGCTCTCCAAGATTTTGATTTCGACATTCAACACATCTCAGGAGCTTCTAACAAAGTGGCTGATGCACTCTCCCGTGAAAGTTTCCCAGAGTCAACTGGTTAAAATCGTCCTTGAGATGTGGAAAATATTGTTAGTCTTTATGTACTTGGTAGTATATTTAGAGATGCATGTGTCTTATTAACTCTGTTTTTCCTAGAGCTCCAGGAAGAAATCCCAGCCAGTGTTTCACCCTAGCTGAGATTTGGGGGGCGTGTCATAAATATAAGGGGAAGGGTAAACCCCTTTGAAATTCCTCCTGGCCAGGGGAAAGCTCCTCTCACCTGTAAAGGGTTAAGAAGCTAAAGGTAACCTCGCTGGCACCTGACCAAAATGACCAATGAGGAGACAAGATACTTTCAAAAGCTGGGAGGAGGGAGAGAAACAAAGGGTCTGTGTCTGTCTGTGTGCTGCTTTTGCCAGGGACAGAACAGGAATGGAGTCTTAGAACTTTTAGTAAGTAATCTAGCTAGGTATGTGTTAGATTATGATTTCTTTAAATGGCTGAGAAAAGAATTGTGCTGAATAGAATAACTATTTCTGTCTGTGTATCTTTTTTGTAACTTAAGGTTTTGCCTAGAGGGGTTCTCTATGTTTTTGAATCTAATTACCCTGTAAGATATCTACCATCCTGATTTTACAGGGGGGATTTCTTCATTTCTATTTACTTCTATTTTCTATTAAAAGTCTTCTTGTAAAAAACTGAATGTTTTTTCATTGTTCTCAGATCCAAGGGTTTGGGTCTGTGGTCACCTATGCAAATTGGTGAGGCTTTTTATCCAACATTTCCCAGGAAAGGGGGGGGTGCAAGTGTTGGGAGGATTGTTCATTGTTCTTAAGATCCAAGGGTCTGGGTCTGTAGTCACCTAGGCAAATTGGTGAGGCTTTTTACCAAACCTTGTCCAGGAAGTGGGGTGCAGGGCTTTGGGAAGTATTTTGGGGGGAAAGACGCGTCCAAACAGCTCTTCCCCAGTAACCAGTATTAGTTTGGTGGTGGTAGCGGCCATTCCAAGGACCACGGGTGGAATACTTTGTACCTTGGGGAAGTTTTGACCTAAGCTGGTAAAGATAAGCTTAGGAGGTTTTTCATGCAGGTCCCCACATCTGTACCCTAGAGTTCAGAGTGGGGGAGGAACCTTGACAGGAGGTGTCTGTTCATTTCTAGGTATATCCAAATTTACACTATTATAAGAGAATTTTTATAGCCACAACTACCCAGAAGAGCCAAGATGAATAGAACAGCCTCTTCCACCATCTGACTTGTCTGAAAGATAGAAATAACTGAAAGACCCTTTCCTCTGAAAACAATAAATTCATACTTATTTTAATACCAGAATTATAAAAGCCATAAACGCTCTTATTTTAATGAAATATATTTTAACAAACGCATTCCTATTTAAACTCTCTTTACTAAACTACTTATTTCTGTCCTAATTCTACTCTTATTCTATTTATACTTAACTATTTTATTCTAGCACTTAATATAAACTTATCTGTGACCTATACATAACTTAATCTATTAATTCTATCTATCCTATATACCATATTTCTTAACTAATCTACTCACTAACCTTTCTTCTAACCAACTATGATTACTACTTATCCAATTATTTACAAATCATACTTTTTACAAATCACCCCTCCTAATTTTCCCACAATACTCTTCCATTAAAATTAATAGAGCAGTTTAATGATTCTATTATGTCTGTGCTGATGGTACCATAATTATTCCTTCCCAAATCAACCAACCCAAATTGTAAGTTTCGTAAATTTCACCTCCCAATTGTAAAAGTGATTGGTTGACTCAGCGGGACACGGAGCTGCCTCTTAAATCCAGTATCAATCATGATTCTATTCCTGGTGGCTGTACGATTATCTCCCTCTACGTTGGTATTCAGGATGGAGATGGATGATCTGTGTTAAAACAACACAATACCTCCACGTTCATGTTTGATAGAATTAAAACCACCGGGACCAAAAGTCGCCTCTCTCATATTACCATTAGTCTTACAATTACTAAGTCCAGCAAATTCTCCTTGTCCTCTCCATTCCAACTGACCCCACTTTCCCCATCTTCTTCTTCCCGATATTCCACCATAGTTATTTCTTATCTGGTGTATCCTTTTCTAATTCTTTCTCCCTATTAAACAAAATTACTAGTTATTGGTGTCTTTATACATTACTTAGATTTCTTACTTATCACTGCCTTAACTACTATATCTTATTTCAATGACCATAGAGCATTTCTTTTAAATCTATAGCTCTATAATTCTTCTGTCATTCTTTGCAGGTGCAGTACTGGTTTCATCTAGAGATTTGTCTTTAATGTGATTGCTCTTTGTTTATGTGCTTCAGCAATAGATTCTGAATAGTTGCTGCATCCCTTGGTACCATACTTAACACTTATTTACTACCTAATTGAACTTAACCCATTACATACTTATCTACTAACATTAACATTATTGCTATCATGAAATTATCTAACTTCCTTCACTATATAATTATTCATTCATACTTTATCTAGATGCTTTCCTATTAAATTCCACATATACAGTTGATCTTCCCCAGTCATTTGTTTGGAGATAGAGCCAAGGTGTGGACAAAGATGTGCCAAGGGGGGGAAGGAAGGGGATGGGAGGTGAGGGGAACTTGGCGGGCTGCAAGAAAACTCTGTGGGCCACATGCGGCCCATGTGTTTGAGACCCCTGGCTTACACCTTAGCTCCCCTCCATTCCTTCAACTGACTGGAGTGGAATCACTGTTTTTTCTCCCTTTATTTCTACCTCATATATAGAGTGTGATGGGGCAAGGCCAGATGGCTATAGAAAGTAGTGGGAGATAGATATATTAGCTCCAGGCTAAACAAATCCCTGGTACCAGGATAAGTGAAATGGCAGCTGCTCCAAGTCAATTTAGACACCTGGGGCCAATTAAGAACTTTCCAGAAGGCAGGGAGAATGCTAGGTTGATTGGGACACCTGAAGCCAATCAGGGGCTGGCTGAAACTAATTAAAAGCCTTCCAGTTAGTCAGGTGGGTGTGCATGTCAGGAGCTGTGGGAAGAAGTTGTGCTGTTGGAGAGACTCAGTAGTACACACCATATCAGGAACAAAGAAGGAGGCCCTGAGGTAAGGGTGAAGTGGAGCTTGAGGAAGTGAGGGCTGCTGTAGGGGGAAGTAGCCCAGGGAATTGTACATGTCATGTTTCTAAAAGGTCAGCTACCATAGCTGATACTATTAGGGTCCCTGGGCTGGAGCCCTGAGCAGAGAGTGGGCCTGGGCTCCCCCCCCTTTTGCCCCCTGATTAATCACTGAGACTGGGAGACAACAGAGTCTGTGCAAGGAAGGATAACTTCTCCTCACCTCCCTCGCTGGCTTTATGATGAAAATGGCTCAGTAGTCTGTGATCCTTGTCTCTAGAGATAGAAGGGTTACGTGGAGGGTCACTGAGCCTCTGAGGCTACCGAAATCTGCCAGGAAACGTGGGACCCACGGAGGCAAGGACAGAGCTTTGTCACAAGAGGGACTGGCTTTATTGGTCACAATTACCAGTCCCACTCACCGTGGACTCCCTGTGGCCTTTGTCTGAAAAGAACTTGTATAGGACCTGGGTCTCCCACCTCTCATTCTACAGGTTTGAGACCTTCCAATCTTTGTCCATCAACTCTGATGTTCGATTTGATTTGCAGGGCTACTTGGTGCTGCAGGGCATTAATATCCTCTAGAAGCTCTCATATATACTGATCAACTACTAGCTCATATATGGATACTCATGGGGGAGGTGGGGGAGAACGCCCCCAATCCACCAATGTTCAGGAGTGCACATTGGGCTTCCCATCATTACTTCATGGGGTGTAAAGCCATGAGAAGCGAATGTCGACTGCACTGCCATTAGGACCAGAGGTAATTTAAGGTCCCAGTCTTTTCCCTGGTTCATGATGACCTAACGCATCACTGTTTGAGTTTGGTTGGTCCTCTCTTCAAGACCAGAACTCTGTGGATGTGCTGCGATATGGACAATTGTCTGATTCCCAGAGCCTTGCACATTGCTTGCATTACCTTTCCAACATAATCGGGCCCCTGGTCTGGATCAGTACACTGAGGGAGGCTGAACCTGGCAAAGGTTTGTTCAAGCAGTACTTTGACTACTTCCAAAGCAGTGTTATTTCTGGTTGGGAACGCTTCCATCCATTTGATGAACAAGTTAACGATAGCTAGACAAAACTTGTTGCCTCATCCTATGCAGGACAGAGGCCTGCAAATGGGACCTGAAGTCCTCCTATGGGCTAATGATGTTGTAGAGGCCCTTTTGAGACTTTCTGGTCTGCATTCTTCTCTGTGCAGGCAAGGCATGAATGGCTGTAGTTGGTCACAGTCTTAAGGAGGTCAGGCCACCATGCTACTAGTGAGATTCAGTATGCAGTTTTATCTGCACAGAAATGGCCTTGGCTATGTGCCAATCTGATCATTTCCCTTCTTAAGCAGGATGGCATTACCAATACAGGTGACACATCTTCAACATCTTTCCTAATGGCCATAACTAAACTGTGCTTGTTTTGGAAGATGTTGAAGCCTCAGTACTCTTCCTTTTTCAGCACCTCTTGGACTTGCCTAATCAATTAGACATAAAGGAATTGCAGGCCAAGGATCAGCAAGTCCAGTTCAGAGAGCTGAACCTTCATTACCCTCTTCTCAGTGCGAGACCACAAATTCTCCTCTCCTAACATAGCTGCCTCTTTAGCGAGCTGTTCCATGGTGTTATTCAGCCATGAAATGTCAGTGCAGTCTTTCTGGTGTGCCTTCCCCTTGCAGAGGTAGGTCTCACCTGTTTGGTGGATGCTAACTCCCATGCACAGAGAAGGTATTTTGCATGGGCAACTGGTTTACCATCGGTGGACTTCATCCCATGTTAAGCCCAAAGGGTCTCTGACTACCCCCCTGGAGTCCGAACAGATGCAGATGTTAGTGCCTGGGTCTTCCTCATAGAAGACCACCAGTACTGCCGCTACCTCCTTTGCCTGTGCTGAACAGGGCCTCACTGTTCCTTGGAGGGTCTTTTGGGAGGCTGCTTGCAGAACTGCATATCCCACATGGGGTTGCCATCTCTGTAAGAACTTCCATCAACAACCCAGATGGTTAGTTTCAGGTTCTTGGGTTGTTGGAAGCTGCTCATGACCTTAAACAGTGACTTGGCTCGTGGCTCCTGAGTTGGTAACGGGCATTCATGGTCTTGCCCTTCAGTTAAGGGAGCATAGGGCTTCACACTGATTTGGGGTGACCTCTGAATCCTAATGTGTCTATCAATCAGGCTAAGGGTCCAATTAGCCAATCTTGGGCTGGAGGCGTGCCCCTCGTTTATTTGGCCTGATAGAAGATACTTTAAATGGAGAGTGAGTGGTCTTTAGGATCACTGGAGCCATGCCGACCAGGTACTCCCAGTGACTTAACGCCTACACCAGCACCAGCATGTTGAACTCTTGCTCTACGTTGCTGAGAGTGCGGGACCCATAAACAATGGGCTGCAGACGGTTGCTGTGGTCCTGAAGCAGTATGGCACTGATGCCTTCCTTGGATATAGCTGCAGGTGGTAAGGCTGGTTGGGTTCTGGGTACGCCAGGGCAGGCACCTTGGCAAGGGCTTGCTTGAGGTTGCAGAAGGCTTCCTGCTGTGGCTGTTTCCATTGCCACTCCTGTCTCTTGCGAAGCAAAAGGTATAGGGGCTTTGCCAGCTCTGTATACCCTTCAGTGAATTCCCTTGAGAAACCCACAAGTGCACAGAATGATCACAAGGTTTACACGTCCTGTGGTGCAGGTAACGTGCAGATGAGGGTCATCAGGGCATCTGCCTTCTGGACACAAGTTGATGTCTAGTTAAGTCACATTTGGTAGAGTCAGCTGGGCTTTCACAGGACAGGACCTTTTCCAGCACAGCATCCAGAATGTCCAAATTCTTATCCTTGGTAGTGGTTGCTATCAAAATATCATCTACATAACTCAAGACGCTCCTTATGTCACTCCACATCCTGGAGATGAACCTGTGACAGATGGAAATAGCATTATGTAGACCTTGGGGTACCCTGTAGAAAGTATATTAACAGTCTCCATAGGTAAACACAAACTTGTGCCATGATGTTGGATGGACAGGGATGGAGAAGAATGTGTTGGAGAGGTCAAGTACTGTAAACCACCTTGCCTTCGACGTAATGGCTGCCATAATTTTGTTATACTTGGTGACTACCAGAGTGAGCCTGGGCATCACTTGGTTCAGCACACGATAATCAACCATCAGGTGCCAGGTGTTCTTATCTGCCTTGAGGATGGGCCAGATGGGCGAATTACAGGGACTCTCCATCTCTAAAAGCATACCTTGTTGGACCAGGGCCTCTATGGTGGTTCGCAGTCCCCCTTCTGCAGCAGAAGGGTATCTATATTGCTTTTGGAGCCTTGGATCCAGTCCATCCACATGAACCTCAGCGTCTATCTTGCCGCATTGAAATTTGTTGGTGGAAAATACTTTCACATGTTTCTGGGTTACCTTGGTCACATCAGCATCCCATTCAGGAATGATGAGGTCTTCTAGGGCTTTTAACACAGCTACTTAGTGGGATGCTGGTACTACCCCATGCTGACTGATCTTTCTGCTCTGGATAAGCTAAGTTGGATAGGTCCACTGTCAGGTTCAACCTTGACATCAGATCTATGCCAATATCCCCTGGCTGCCCAGGGCTTGTATACCAAAGAAAGCCGGAGCTGAAATGCTGTGGATGCTGCACCTGACAGGTTTGGTGAATGGCACCACACTAGTTCCTCTATTGAATCATTACAGGACTCTTCTTTCTTGAATGGAGATTTTCACCTTGGGTTCAGCATCTGAGCATAAAATAGACAGAGGCACCGGCATCTGAGCATACGCTGACCCATTGCACCAAACTCTCCCTTCACAATGACCAAGGTGACAGGTCTTCCCCAACTGTCCTATTCTATTGGTGCCTTCTCTGGGGACAGAGGGGGAGGTTGGCCCTGTCACAACAGGTTGGAGGATTCTTTCTCCTGGTGTCTTGTTCTACCTCTCATGCAGGGTCAGCCTTTGCACAAGTTCCTCCCTGGGTAATCCATTGATGTCCTCTTGTTTCTCGAATTGAAACAACTGCTTTCAAACCAAGCTGATGAAGGTCTTTTGTTCTTCTCTATGCAGGTTGTTCAGTGGACTACCTGGACCATGGTTTGGTTCTGCTGGAGTTCTGCCTTTATGGGGATAGCTGGGACGCCCCTTAGGGCCTCTCCTGAACTCCTATTTTCTTCCTCTGTCACCTCTGACACTTTTTCTTGATCTTGAAGATGGGAAAGCCTCCCTTTGAATTTCAAAGGCTTCCCATAGATAATTTTCTAGCTCCCTTAACATGATTCTTGGAGGGTCCAGGGATTCTAGGGTAACTTTAAGAGTGGGAGTGAGTCCTTCCAGAGCTGCCTCTATGAATTCCAGTGAGTTGCAAGTCTGAGCTCCTGCTTGCCAATATAGGAGCTTCTTGCAACCTAGATACTTCTCTGGTTGTTCATTGGATCTTTGCTACTCCGAATAATATTTCCCAATCAGATTTTGATGTGGGAAATAAAACTTGAGGATTCCCTCATATAGTTGCAGGTGGGTATCTACTTATGCTACTTGAAGATGTCCAGGGAGAGCAGGAAAATCTTCTCTGGCCATGCATTTATGTATGAGCGAGGCAATGTCCTCCTTGCTAAGACGGAGAAAGAGTAGACTTTTGCCAGCCAATCTAACGCTGACTCCCGGGTTAGAGGGTCAAGAGCTTTGCTTGCAGCTTTAGCTTGCTCAGGCATGTAAGCCTTACTCTCATGCCTGATCTCCATTGGTCAGGTTGATCCTGGCCCATAGCAATCACAGTGGTGGTAATGTGGGCCATTGGCAGCTTATTCCCCTCCTGCTGACTCTCTTCAGGCCGTGCACATGGCTGCCGCTTCTCTTGTTCACAGAGGTCTGAGAGGCTCATGGTGGAGCTGCTCCTCTGACTCAACTGAACTGCTGCAGACCTTGTCTGCTGATACAAAGCAGGGCCCTCCCATAGGGGGTGCAGGGCCCAGGACAGCCTCCCCACTCTGCCCCAGGCCCTGCCCTTGTTCCACACCTTCTTCCAAGCCCCCACCCCCACCCTGCCTCTTCTCACCCTGCTCTGCCCCTGCTCCATTCCACCCCTTTCGCCAAACCCCCACCCCCATCTTGCCTCTTTCCAGCTTCCACCCCCCACTTCTCGTTTCTCCTCCATGCTTCTGGAGAGGGTCTGGACTCAGTGCTCTCAGCAGACTTCTTGTGTGATAAAGCTTCTGCTGGAGCTTCTCAGTGTGCTACTGACACCCGGAGTGTGCTACCTGTTGACCTTGGCTTGAATGCACTTCCTGAAGGAGGTTGCTTATTGCAGCTTGTGACTCCTCTTGTTAAGCACCAGGCTGATGGAGTCTTTTTCTTTCTTGCTGAGAAGGTTGCTTAGGTATTGCCCCTGCAGTTGTAATCGGCAAATTTGGGAAATATATGCCCAGCTCTGGGACTCAAGGCCCTCCACTTCTTATATCCGTGGGGGCAACAGTTTTAGGAAGAAATCACTTGAGACAGAGAGAGAGCGGAAAGCCTTAAAAGCAGCCATTTATTGTCACACACTGAACTAACCAAAAACCAGCCAAAATTGGCTGGGCTATCTCTTAATAATCTAACTCAGTTGCCATAGCAACAAGATTCTATTACCATGACAACCAAATACACAATACCACCCTGCCTCTCAACTTGTCAATTTTCAAATCCCGGGCTTTAACCTGATTTTCCAAAGTACGTACTCTGGCTGCCTGTGCAGCGCTGAGCTTGTCCAGCTCCACAAACCTTAGATCAGGGCCCTTTTCCTGATCTTTTTGTTGGGTTTGGGCTTATCTTGGATAAAATCCTCCAATTTCTATAACAGGGTGGTGAATGAGTCCCTCCCCATGAACAGACCCGCTGCCCAGGGTTTTTTCCCTTTTCCTAAAGAATTAACACAATACTCCAGGGACACTTTATTGTGCTCCTGGAACCATCCTGAGGCTCTGTAGGTCTATGTGCTCATCCCTGCAGCTAGCTGTCCTCATGTGTCAGGGGGCCCTGGGATTCTAAAAGCCCACAACTGCTGCCTCCCTGCTAGCAGCAGCAATCAAACACACCTGGCAATGGCTGGTATGCGCTGGAAGCTTTTTCAGCTTCCCCAGTGACAGTAACAAACACTTGCAGCCTGGGTTAGTTTCTGCCAATGGTCAGATGGGACCTGTTCCTTCCCAAAACATAAGGCTGTCACTGGTTGCAAGGCTGGGCTAGACCGCAGTCCACTTTGGAAGTGGATATTGGTAGCTGCAGCTCTCGCAGCACACTTGGTTGGAGGCCTGTCCCCAGCTTTGTATCAGCTGACAAGGTCTGCAGCAAGCACTGATTTTACCCCAGCACACTAGGCTGGGACACTCTGAAGGGCCCACTTGTCATCACACAAACCACACCAATTTCAAGGGAGAAGGGTAGTCCTTTCCCTGTTCACGGTACACAAGGCCATCCTTAAATCTGCCCCACGGTACACAAGACCAAAGAGGCAGGAGTGGCTAAACGAACCCCCGGTCCCATGACACCCAAGGCCAGTGGCCTCTCTTAGCTTCTGGCTAGGCAGAGCTGATGGCACACAGGCCACAGCAGGACTCAACAGCAAACTAGCCGCTGGCGCAAGGCCTACCTACGCGGGACACAATGGCAACACAGCCGTCAGCACACAAGCCTACCCATTGAATACCCTCGAGCACACTTGGAGTGGTATCCCGCCCGCACAACCTTCTGGGTCACCAGTTAACAAGCTGAGTAAATTAGAAACAAGGGTAAAAACAAAAGGGGGTCCTGCTGCAGTTGCCAAATCTGTTAAGCCTGGCCAGGGACTTCCTTAATTTTACATTCCCGCATCCTGCATCTATTATTGGGTGCTTTTAACCCCAACAGAGGTCCCAACAAACCTTAAGGTGCAGAACAGATAAAGTTTATTAACAAGGTACGAACTAAAACAAGGTAGAACACAGGACCCCCAACTTAAACAGGTTAACAGCCAAGGGGTTATTTTATGTTTACTTCCCAACCAGGGCTTGAAGCCTGGGCCCAAGAACATTTACAGTAGGTAGGGTTAAGATATTACAAGAGGACACTATGCCATCTCTTGTTAACAGGAGGGAACACGTCTCACTGACAGGACAGGAGTACTGGCACAGAGATTGAGAACAGGATCCTTGGAATCAGGAGCTCTTCAGGTAAGTAGCTCTTCTTGGTCTTCTTCCCTGCAATGTCCTGAGTGCAGATGTCGGAGTTAAAGATGGATAGCTGATGGACTGCTATCCTGAGTGGAAGTAAGAAGCCCTCCCCAGTATTACACAGGTGTTACACAGATGGTACAGATACCTGGAGGTAATCCCACCTATGGGCTGGCTACCCCTGCACGGGCTCGGACCGCCTCCAGCACAAACAGCTTTCACTGCTGCCTCTAGGGCAGAGAGCCCTGAGTGACTGGCTCATTGGCCTTAACACCTCCCATTGGCCAGCAGATTAGCCAGTCACGTGACCCCTACTTGTTCCTGCCCTAGCAGGAGAAGAGTGCCAAAATGAAAAATGACACCAAAGCCTGGATGAAGAAAGGGAGCCAAGATGATGCCACACAACAACATAGGCTATCCAAGATAGTCCAATAGGGAATAAAACGATAACCAAAAAGTTCCCTTACAGTGACAGACCCCAGAACAGGGGTGGGAAATATTTTCACAGGGGAGCCACTCCTCGAATTTTGGTAAGTCGTCATGGGCTGCACGTTTCTTATTAATGAAGTTACCTCACCAGCTACTGTAAAAAGACCCCATTATGTTTTTTGCAAACAAATTTACATTTTGTTGTGTAATGTAAGCACACAGCTTTCCCTGCCACATCAGTAAAAAAGTATTTTGAAGTCCACTTGGCATTTGGTGTCTACTTTCCTCTATGATAAACTCATTTTTAAATTCTATGCCTCCACTGCAGGGCCACATAATAAAATAATTTGTGCAAAATCTGAGGGCTATTAAGTATTGTTGATTTTGTGGAATGGGGGTAGGGGAAATGTGACAAAATGCATTTGCCTTCTTCTCTTTTTTGGCTTTGATCCTGCAATGCGCTCTGTGAGAATGGAGGTCTGCACCTAAACAAAGCCCTATTGCCTTTTATTTTAGGCGTTCCCTCTAAGGGGTTTGTTGCAGGGTTGGGGCCTTAGCTGTGGCTGGAGCTTGGGCTCTGAAGCCTAGGGAGGAAACTTTAAAGCTTTGTCTATATAGCTATTTTTAGAGAACCAGTGCAAGAACCACTAGCCTGAGTCTGTTGACCTGGGCTGGGAGGATAATTCAAAATGCTGTGTAGATCCTTGTGAGTACTGGCAACAGTTAGCAACCTTTCTTAGGCCAAGTCTACACTATAACCTTACATCAGTATAACTACATCACTCAGGGGTGTGAAAAATCCACACCTCTAACAGATGCAGTTATACTGACCTAACCCATGGTATAGACAGGACCATGTTGACAAGAGTGCTTCTCCCAGTAGCTGTTACTGCCTCTCATAGAGGTGGGTTAACTACAACAATGAGAGAAGCTCACCTGTTGGCATAGTGGCATCTTCACTGTAGCAGCGTTTTAAGTGCAGACTGGCCCCTAGTCTCAGAGAGTCTGATCCTGAAAGATGAGGAGAACCGGTAGCCAGAGTCTGTTGACCCAGGCTGGGAGGCTCACTCCAAAATGCTGTGTAGACATACCCATAGTGGTTCCTGTGAGGTGAATGTTTTCCCCAGGGGAATTGAAAGTGAGATCAACTCTTGACATCAGCTGCCACACAGCTAGCAGATGGAAATTGCTGTAGGGCAGTGACTCAACCTTTCCAGACTACTGTACCCCTTTCATGAGTCTTGTGTCCCCCCCAAGTTTTACCTCACTTAAAAATACTGCTTACAAAATCAGACATAATACAAAAACAGCACACTATTACTGAAAAATTGATTCTTGTTTTTACCATTATAAAACAAATTGGAATATAAATATTGTACTTACATTTCAGTGTATAGTATACAGAACAGTATAAACAAGACATTATCTGTATGAAATTTTAGTTTGTATTGACTTCTAGTGAATTGTGTGATGACAGGCTACATAAAAAGCTAGTGCTTTTCATGTAGCCTGTTTTAAAACTAGGCAAATATCTAAATGAATTGATGTACCCCCATATGGGTTCCAGTGTGATAGGTGAAACTTTGCCTCTTGGGCCACTAAGTCCTCTTCACTTAGTTTTGGTCTTGCAGCTGAGGAGCACACTTGCAGACTTAACGATCAGTGCTGATGATAGACACTTCATGGAGGTCTTCTCATTTCACAAATAAAGCACGTTTCTTTTTCTGGAGGTCCTCTGTGCTGGTCACTGTAGTGGTCCCTTCGTCTCAACCTTGGAGGGAGGCCACTTTCTCTCACTGCATCAGGTAACAAACAGTCTATGGCTGTTTAGCAGTCTATGGCTCTGACCATCTGGATGGGGCAGAGCAATGAGCAGTCTTTAGCCTAGCTTCCTGGCTAGGGCAGACAGCAACTACAGTCTGGGCTCTGACCCTCTGGGTGGGGCAGAGCAATAAGCAAGATGACAGGCCTTTGGGCCTAAGGGGAGTGTGCCACCAATCCCAGTTGTGGGGTTGACAGTGAAGGGTATGGAGGACTTGGGCCCACCCTATTCCACCAGGTCCCAGCCCAGTGCCCTGCTTCCTGGCAGCGCAACCTGACCAAAGTCTGGTTCCCCTGGGCTACTTCCTACCATCCTCCATCAGCATGGCTCTGTAGTCAGCAAGTCTTCAGTCATTTTGGGGTAGACAGTCGACAGCAGTCCCAGTAACTCCTCTCAGTCTCATCTGGTGGCAGGGGATGGCAGTGCCTGATCCGGCTTCCTGCAGAAGGCTCAAGACATCTGCCTCCTTCCCTGGTTCAGCCTCAACTGAGCTGTAGGGCCCTCCCTTTATACTGCCTGGATTCCCTCACCAATCACTGGGGAGTGGCAAGGGAATTGGAGGCATCAGCCAGGCAGCAGGTCTGGAAAGACTGTAAACTCCTTGGAAGGGGAGGACTTTAGTGATGTGGCCAGAGGGCCAAGCCACAAAGAGCAAGCCGTAGAACCAGGAGAGAGGCAGTAGAGTGAAACAAGATGGGAGAAAACAGTGGAGGGAGAGCGCAAACTGGCAGAGCTAATCCCCAGAAAGGCCAGCAGGAGGCACAGCTTGTGGTGAATGGACCCTGTGACAATGTCAATCAGTAAATAACTAACTGTTTTACAGTTGATGATAGTGTTGTTAAAATGGCTGCCACAGCCAACATGGCATCAGCTGACGATGGGCCCCATATCTGAAAATATTTTTTAGGTCATACCCTAAGACTCTGGCAGATGTCATGCTTTTATTGTAAAACCCAGAATTTCATTGTTTTTGCATAAATCTGATCAGCTACTGGGTTTATAATGGTGCTAATGAATATATGCAGAGTTGCTGTAGCCATGTTGGTCCCAGGATATGAGAGAGACAAGGTAGATGCGGTAATATCTTTTATTGGATTAACTTCTATTGGTGAGAGACAAGCTTTCAAGCTACACTGAGCTCTTCTTCAGGTCTGGGAAAGGTACTGAAAGCCTCACACCTAAATACAAGATCAAACCAATAATTTAGCATAAGTAGTTAACCTGGAATGATCCCTTAGAATATGGGCTAAGCAGCTTGTTAATACCCCAATAGTCATAGGACATAAAGGAGGGTTAGCAGGTTAAAGATTGTTGTAATAAGCCATAAATGCAGTGTCTTTAATAGGTAATATTTTTGATTTGCACCAACAGAAGTTGGTCCAAGAGACAAGCTTTTGAGCTGCAAGGAGCTCTTCAGATCTCAGAAGAATACTGAGAGGGTCATACCTACATTCTAAGAAACCATTCCAGGTGAAGTGGCCCATTAACATCGCTGTAGTCATAGGACAAAAAGGAGAGTTAGCGGGTTATGGATTATTGTAATAAACTATAAATCCAGTGTCTTTATTAAGACCATGATTTTAGTGTCTAGCAAAGCCAAAAATTTAAGCTCCCAGGCTCATCTTTTGAAAGTGTTGTTCAGGTTTCCTGTGAGGATGAGGACTAATAGGTCAGATATAGAGTGATCACTTTGTGAAAGGTTTTTCACCCACAGGTGATATGGTGTTTTTGTTTTTCCATCATCATTTTTCTGGACACCACAATCAGCTTCAACAGTGGAAACCTTCAGATAACTATATATAAGAAACACATGGATCACTACAACTACCTTCATAGATGGAGGAACCATGCCAAAATATTTGTTATCTACAGCCAAGCACTCAGATAGCACAGAATATGCTCCAAGGAGAAAGTCCAAGATATATACCTCATGCTCAAAACCACCTTTACCAAACCAAGAACACACCACAGAAGTAGATCATGGAATGGGCCACCCAAATACCCAGAAAGAACCCACTGTAATGAGAGATTTTGCTCTCAGATGCTCTAATGGGATAATACACATGGCTGGAATATTGGTATAGAAGGGTACAGCTTGCTCAGGAAAGACAGGCAGGGAAAAAAAGGGAGGAGGTGTTGCCTTCTATATTAAAAATGTATATACTTGGACTTGTTAGAAGTCTCTGGGTAAGGATAGAAGGGGTAAAAAACAGGGGTGATATCATGGAAGGGGGTCTACTATAGACCACCTAATCAGGAAGAAGAGGTATTTGAGGCTTTTTTAAAAACAAAATCATCCAAAGCACAGGACCTGATGGTGATGCGTGACTTCAACTACTCAGACATCGGTTGGGAAAACACAGCAGGGCACAGATTATCCAAAGAAGTTCTTGGAATGTATTGGAGACAATTTTTTTATTTCAGAAAGTGGAGAAAGATATGGAGAGGAGAGACTGTTCTAGATTTGATTTTGACAAATAGAGAGGAACTGGCTGAGAATTTGAAAGTAGAAGGCAGCTTGAGTGAAAGTGATCATGAAATGGCAGTGTTCATGATTCTAAGGAATGGAAGGAGGGAGGGAGAACAGCAAAATAAAGACAATGGATTTCAAGAAGGCAGACTTTAGCAAACTCAGGGAGCTGGTAGGTAAGAGCCCACAGGAAGCATGTCTAAGGGGAAAAACAACTTAAGACAGTTGGCAGTTTTTCAAAGAGACATTATTAAGGCCACAAGAGCAAACTATCACACTGCGTAGGAAAGATAGGAAGTATGGCAAGAGACCAACCTGGCTTAACCAGGAGATCTTCAATGATCTAAAAGTAGTCCTACAAAAAGTGGAAACTAGGTCAAATTACAAAGGACAAATATAAACAAATATGTAGGGACAAAATTAGAAAGGCCAAGGCACAAAACGAGACCAAACTAGCTAGAGATATAAAAGGTAACAAGAAAATATATTCTACAAATACATTAGAAGCAAGAGGAAGACCAAGGACAGGGTAGGCCCATTAATGGGGAGTGGGGGAATGAGAAGGAAAGAGAGAAACAGAAAATGTGGAAATGGCAGAGATGCTTAATGACTTCTTTATTTTGGTTTTCACCAAGGTGGTTGGTGGGGATTGGCCATCTACCATAGTGAATGCTAGTGAAAAAATGAGATATGATCAGAGGCTAAAATAGGAAAACAAGTTAAAACTTAGACAAGTTAGATCTCTTCAAGTCACCAAGGTCTGATGAAATGCATGCTAGAATATCAAGGAGCTGAATGAGGAGATATCTGAGCCATTGTCAATTACCTTTGAAAAGTCATGGAAGATGGGAGAGATTCCAGAAGACTGGAAAAGGGCAAATATAGTGCCAATGTATAAAAAGGGAAATAAAGGCAACCTGGGGAATTACAGACCAGTCAGCTTAACTTCTGTACCCAGACAGATAATGGAGCAAATAATTAAGCAATCAATTTGCAAACATCTAGAAAATACTAAAGGTGATAAGTAACAGTCAGCATGGATTTGTCAAGAACAAGTTGTGTCAAACCAACCTGATTATTCTTTTAAAGAAAGCATGAAAAGCCTTGTGGATAGTGGGGGAAGTGGTAGACTTTATATTTTCTGACTTTAGTAAAGCTTTTGATACTGTCTCGCATGACCTTCTCATAAACAAACTAGGGAAATGCAACCTAGATGGAGCTTCTATAAGGTGGGTGAAAAACTGGTTGGAAAACAGTTCCCAGAGAGTAGTTATCAGTGGTTTACAGTCATGCTGGAAGGGCATAATGAGTGGGATCCCGCAGGGATCAGTTCTGTTCAATATCTTCATCAAGGATTTAGATAATGGCATAGATTGCAAGCTTATAAAGTTTGCAGACAGTACAAATCTGGGAGGAGTTGCAAGTGCTTTGGAGGATAGGATTATAATTCAAAATGCTCTGGACAAACTGGAGAAATGGTCTGAAGTAAATAGGATGAAATTCAGTAAGGACAAATGCAAAGTACTCCATTTAGGAAGGAACAATCAGTTACACACATACAAAATGGGAAGTGACTGTACTGCAGAAAGGGATCTGGGGGACCACGAACTTAATGAGTCAACAGTGTAAGACTGTTGCAGAGAAGCAAAGATCATTCTGGATGTATTAGCAGGAGTGTTGTAAGCAAGACATGAGAAGTAATTCTTCCGCTCTACTCCACACTGATTAGTCCTCAACTGGAGTATTGTGTCCAGTTCTGGGTGCCATATTTCAGGAAAGATGGACAAATTAGAGGAAGTCAAGAGAAATGCAACAAAAATGATTAGAGGTCTAGAAAACATGATCCATGGGGGAAGATTGAAAAAATTGGGTTTGTTTAGTCTGGAAAAGAGAAGACTGAGGGGGGACATAACAGTTTTAAAGCACATAAAAGGTTGTTGCAAGGAGGAGGGAGAAGAATTGTTCTTCTTAACCTTGAGAATAGAAGAAGCAATGGGCTTAACTAGCAGCAAAGGAGGTTTAGGTTGGACATAAGGAAAAGCTTCCTAATTGTCAGGGTGATTAGGCACTGGAATAAATTGCCTAGTGATGTTGTAGAATCTCCATCATTGGAGATTTTTTAAGAGCAGGTTAGACAAACCTGTCAGTAATAGTCTGGATAATACTTAGTCCTGCCATGAGTGCAGGGGACTGGACTAGATGACCTCTTGACGTCCCTTGCAGTCCTATGAATCTATGCTCTGAAAAACCTTACAGAGAAAAGCGGCGAAAAAGGGTTTAAAAATCATAAAATACATTTCTCTCAATTTGAAATAATTAAGGTGATGACAGTATCAAGACACTTTGGTTTGCATGGAACAGTAATTAGTTGTAAAATTGAGGCTTTGGTTAGGTAGAAATTAATGATAGTTTAAATTTAGAAAATCCAATGTAGTGGATCAAAATGGCATATATAACGATCTTCTAGAACTCTCTAGGACCTTTTAGAAACTCCTAGAATCCAAGATGGCATCATAACAGGTGAAGGCACATGTAGGTACATGTGAGCTAGAGAGCTGGTAGCTAATTGGCTAAGAGAATATCACCCGGTTGAAAGAGCAACCAATCAGAGGCTGAGAGAAAGTCACACTGCTGAAAGGCGACCAATCAAAGACAAGCTGGGTAGGCTGGAAATTGTATATACAGGTAACAGCCAGCAGGCTGCACTTGTAATGGATTTGGGATCCTTAAGAAGAACAAAAGCTGAAGAAAAGGATCCATCTTTGAAGAACATCTAACTGGAAAGAAGAGGGTTTTAGCCAGGTTTTTGGTGGACTCTTGTGACACTGTTGGTGGGGATTGCTGAGGGGTTCTGAAGAGCCACCGCCTATAAGAAGCCTCAAGCAGCAGAAGCAAGAGACCCCTGAGGTTGCCCTGGCAACAGCTGCCATAACTACCAAGCCAGCAGCCTCTGCCAGCAGCAGCAGGAGGGCAACCACTGTTCCCGCAGCTGCCCACCAGAACCAGCTTTGGCAGCACCTGGAGAAACTAACACCCCCGACATTGACCTCAGTTGTAGTAGAAGGATTTTGAGGGTGTAAGAGGTACTCGAGACCAGTAGAAGCGAGTGTAATTCTCTATCTATTAAGGAATGTGTGGATTCCGCCTGTCAATAAAGCTGGATGCCTGTGTTCAAGTGGGATCTCCCCTACCCATTTGAGACAGCCTGATCAGCCCTCACAGGAGGTTAATGTAAATAGTTACTATTAGATATTAAGTATTAATGATTGTATTAATGTTAAATGGTGAATGTTAGTGTTCGGGTTCCTTTAAATCTGTTACCATGTAATAGTGTTGTGTAGATGTACACAGAGGTTAGGCATACTATGTTCCTTTTGCATATGCCAGATTGCTATATGCCTACTACATTGTAATTGTCATATGGTCTATGTATGATTTATATGCTATCTAGGGGGGGAGGTAGAGCTCAGTGGTTTGAGCACTGGCCTGCTAAAGCCAGGGTTGTGAGTTCAATCCTTGAGGGGGCCATTTAGGGATATTTTGGGGCAAAAATTGGGGATTGGTCCTGCTTTGAGCAGGGGGTTGGACTAGATGACCTCCTGAGGTCCCTTCCAACCCTGATATTCTATGATTCTAGTCTGTCTCTTTATTTTGGTGCACCATTTCACTCTACTCTGAAACCTGTCATTTCACTCTATGTAGTTCTATTGTGCTATATACATTATATATATTTTCTTTCCTACCTTCTATATAGTCTCTCTTTACTAAACCTACTGTAACTTTCTATTTCATTTAAATAAAAAAAAATGTTTTCAAAGCATTTCTGCTTCTGTGTGTCTACCCTTGAGCAGAAGGCTGTATCCCTGTCCTTTTAGGGGTTAGCAAGGCTAGCTTACTCTGGGGAGCCCTCTGCAGGTCAGAGACAAGCCATTCCAGGCCAATGGGGGCTGCGGGAAGCACTGTGGGCCGAGGGATGTGCTGGCTCCCGCTTCCCGCAGCCCCCATTGGCCTGGAACGGCGGACCATGGCCAGTGGGAGCTGCAATTGGCCGAACCAGCAGATGCTGCAGGTAAACAAAGCGTCCCGGCCCATCAGCAGATTTCCCTGACAGGCCGTGTGCCAAAGGTTGCCGATCCCTGTCCTAGAGGCAGTGGAAAGATTCAAACAGTTGTTGCCTCAGTTTCCCAGCACAACTCTGACAGTCCCAGTGATAGAGTGTGTAGGAATTATATAAGGCCAAAACGCCTCACAGGACAAAAAAATTCAGAAATTTAAAATTAAGTATTAAGTGGGAATGACCCTTTTCTCCACAGTGATATGGAATAAAGAGAATTTGATGCGGTGATGATTAGCTGTCTCCACACAGTATCAATATGTGAGTACACCACAAGTATGCATTCAAATGAGTATTTCATGTTATACAAATGATGTCAGTAACAATATTTTAGTGTTTTTTTCTACATTAACACGAAGTTAAAGTTAGCTCCAGGGATTTTGAAATGAAAGTTAGGGGATTTTGAACCTTTATACATGTAATATCACTGTCATTTGCTTGTCATTTTAAAATATTTAAAGCTCTGATCCAAAGCACATAAGTACTTGCATAACTTTAGAGTACATGAGTAATCCCATCGAAATCAATGGCCCCAATCCTGCAAACACGTGCATGCTTAACTATGTTTGTGTTATTAATTTTTGTATTACTGTAGTTACTTGGAGCTCTAGTCATGAATCAGGACCCCATTATGTTAGAGGCTCCACAAAACACAGAACAAAAAGATGGTCCTTGCCAAAACAGCTTACATCTAAATGTGAGTGGTTCAAATGAAACCAGCAATACTATTCACATGCTTAAAGTTAATCACATGCTTAAGTGCTTTGTTGGGTTGGTTCCAAAATGAACACATTTATTTAGCACGATAGAACAAAATTTATGCTATGAAAACAGTGTAGTTATTTAAGGGTTCAATCCTGTTTGTTAAGTGTTTTGCATGACTTCACTGACCAGGCCCTAAATATATACATTTTATGTGCTCCGATACCAAGGAAGGCTTGAGAAATATTAGCGTCCAAACAAATAGGCCTTGAATATTTTTCCTGGCAATGAACCACAGGCACAGTGGCATACAGAAACGTTTTAGAAGTTTGTTGGTAGTATCTCAAAGCACCAAATAAATCTATGGGAGATGGGTTCTTCTGGCCAGGGCCCTGGGGGCTATAGGCTGCGTGTTTGTAGTTTAGTAATGTAAATAATGCAATAATTGCTGTGACCTATATATTTAACTCTATTTTCATAGTTCAGTTTAAAATATTTAATCCAAAGAAAGCACAATTATTGTCCAACTAAAATATAAAATACCCTTTATATGTCAACAGTTGTATGACAGAAAACTCTGTCTAGGAACAGATGGCAGTGTCTTTGTTAATCTTGCCCCATAGATGAGTGGAAATAAGTTTTAAAACAGTATAGACAGGAAAAAAGTGCACATACATGGAGAGCAACAGACAGAATTAGCTAGAACTGGCTAAATACATGAGAAAATAGCTGGTAAAACTAACTGGAGAGACATTTGGTTCTTCAAAGCACCCAGCAGCATAAAACATATCTGGAGATGATTGTTCATGCAGCTGCATGCACTGGAATAACTCACACTTTAACTGCTCTGTATTTAATAACTGAGAACTACAGAATGAAATAGGACACTGAATTACTGCATGTCTTGAAAACAACTTTAAACAGGTTTGAGAACTATCCAAATAGTGATCTATTTTCTTCCCTGCCCCAACACATTGTTATCTAAAACTGAACAACGAGGATCATACTGTGAGATTGAAACCATAAATCATGTTCGGGTGTGGGCAGAAGTGTTCCCCACAATCAGGAGTTCTCATCAGAGATGTTCTGATGAAGTGCAGGTTTGAGCTCAGGTGCTGACATGACCTCTACGTGGAAGGCCAGCACAAGACCCAAGCATTGCTTAAGTCACACTTTGAATGCTCAAGTGTTGAATAAGCTTTATGTTGAACCTCTGCACAATGGTGAATTTCACCCATGGAGTTCATCCTGAGAACATGTGCATGCTTAACTTTGCTCATGTTATACATTTTTGTATTCACGGACTGTAATTGTGGTGACTGTGCATGGACACAGGAAGGCAGAGCTCCAGGCAACCATTCTGGCTCTAATCCTGATCCCTGACTATGTGACAGTGAAATTCTACACTACTGAAAAACTAGATATGTTCCAAACAAACTCTTATTCACCCAATCAGTCATGTGATTGACTCAAATAACATTTTTCCCCTTAAGATCAATATTGTAAAAACCCCACAGGACTAAAACCTGGGGCTATGAGGATTGGGAGAAGAAGTGGACATGTCTGCATTACCACTGGAACCCTAGAGTGGATTTCTGTTGGAGGACCCTGTGAAACTAGGCTCTGCAGGAAGTACCACCCATCAGGGCCTTAGTGGTGGCCCTTGCACAGCTCACTGATTCGTTCATGCTGGTATATAAACCAGGAAGCCAAGAGAGTGATCATATCTGAGCAATAATTCAGACTGCCCGCTTGCTTCTACTCCAGATCTTGCTTTGAGGTAGACCTTAAACTCTGGCTTCTGACCCTAGTTTGTCCCTGATTCTATTTGACTGCTGCCTGCAACTTGGTGCAGGACTCTGACTTTCCTGGTAGCCTGACCCTGCTTGATTCTGACCCTGCTACTCATCTCCTGAGCCCAACAGCTCAGGGTAGACAGGCAGCCTGTGTCCCGGTCCTGACAAATATGCAACAAAGGCCTCCTGTAATAAAACTTTGGTTCAAGTTTCCCAGTAGACTTAAAGTTAAAATAATCCCTCTGTTCCATTAATGTCTTAATGATATGACTTTATTCTCTATATTTTTTAATTTGTATGATGGGATGTATTAACCCTACTTGGGTCCAGAAGGGGTTAAAAGGAGTTGGAGAGTTCTGGTAACCTCACCTGGTACTCCTGAAGGGTTTAACGGACCTTACCAGCTACACCTGGGGAGAATGTGGTATGTGAAAGGGGAAGTTAAAATGGAGAAGACCAAGCCTGGGATCCTCTCCCAAGAAGGGAACTCTGACAAGCTGCAGGGGAGCTCTAGCTCCAGTGATGAACCTTAAAGGACCTCAACAAAAGCAGTCCTGTAAGTCAGTGTCTACATAACATTGTCAGAGACTTCATGTCTGCCAGGGTGGATGCGCCTCCCCACAGCCAGAGCTGAAGACATGGGTTAAATATTGATGCTTTAGTGTTCAGTTGTGAAGGACTTTATTTGGAACTTCAAGGATATGGATGGCCTAGAAGCAGCAGAACTCCAGAGGGCCAAGCATCCCACTACAGAAGATAAACATGAGCAGGAATGGGTGCTCTGGGATAGTGAGACTGTTACACTTTGCCTAGGTTAGGGCTCTGAAGAGGCCATATGTTGTTGTGTGTCATTTGGTGACAATGCAATAATTACATTGACTTGAATATTTAAAGTCTAATTTCATAAATAAGGCTACGATTTACTCATGGGTATTTTTAGTAAAAGTCACGGACAACCACCAAAAAATCACGGATCATGACCTGTCCATGACTTTTACTAAAAATTCCCCTTAACTCAATCTTAGGTGCTGGGGGGAGGGGTGCTCCCACAGATGATGCTGCCTTGCTGCTACAGTTGCTCTGGGCAGGGGGCAGCCCAGAGCCTCGCTGCTGCTACTGGGGGAGGGGTGGCTCAGGGTGCCACCACCATATCTGCTTCAGGTGGGGGGCAGCCTGGGGTCCTGCCGCTGCCGCTGGGGGGAGCAGCCCTGGGCGCCACTGCTGCTCCTGGACTGCTGCTCCGGGGCAGTGTCCAGGATCAGCTGCTCCGGAAGTCCCAGAATCCATGATTTTCATGACCTCTGAAAGACTTTCAGCCTTATTCATAAAGTATGAAGCAGGCACAATGATCACAAAAGTATTTTTCTAAAAAAGGGGTTTGCACTGGCTTCAGCCAAAACCCCTTCTATCCTATGATGTCCCCTACTTAATCTTTTCTCACCCCAAGGATGGCTGCATTTCAATGGTGATGGAGATAAGGTCTGAGCCAATGGAAGTTCTGCTAGAACAAGGTCTGCAGGTTTAGTTCTACAATTTTCAGTTCAAGCATTTCATAATTAAAGGGGCTATATGAATAAGATATAGCATAATTGGTTTTCCTGGTTATATTAGCATTAGTTTGTCACATTAAAGTTATCAGTGCTGAATTGGTAGCTTTTTTGTTGGTCTTTTCTAGTTTAGGGAAATGCTATTTTAGTGAGTTTTGGCCAAAACAAATGCAAAGATTAGGCATACATAAGAAAAAATAGGTCAAGTTGAACCGAACATCCATTTACCTTATGCAGAGATATGGGACATAAGCATTGACCTTAACAGCTTAAATGTGGAGGAAGCAAGTCTTTATTTTGGTCTTTTGTAAACTGTACCTTTCAGCATTTAGTGTGACATTGACAGCAGATTGACTTCTCTTATGTGAATAAGCCTATTAGTATTCCTACTGGGACCCAAATCTCGCCCCTTTAAATGTATTTTTAGCTCTCGCCACGCCCATCCATCAGAAATAGATGAAACACTTGGCTGTCGGTAGCAAGGCCAGCCTCTGCAGCACCCCATTGTAGTTCAACATGTCACTATACCCTCACCTCAGGGACTCCACCTCTCACAGAGACCAGTGCCTTAGCCTTCTAGCTAAGACACGCTGCACTTCCACCTCTCTCTCAATGGCCTGTGAACAAAGGTCACTTAGTCATCTTCACCTCATCAGAGAGGCGGGTGAGCGGTCTCAGATTCCTGGCTGCAACCAGGCTTCCCACACACAGGGAGAAGCGGAGGTCTGCTCTGCTTCCTGGTGATCCCCCAAATGACCTAAGCCCTCTCTTTTTAATTCTCTCCACTCCCGCCACATGACAGGTGTAGCAGGGTGGGGTTGATTGGCCCCACAGTGCCTTATTAAACCTCCTTAGCCTGTTTGGGGGGGCTTATATACCCACCACAGTGTGTCCTTGCTCTTGTGAATTCAGATTTTTTTTATTGCTAGACTGCAATGCAATTGCAGTGATTAAAACATGCAACCCCATGTATTGTTTCCATAACCAGTACTTGTTTAAGATGAAAAATTGTTTGCTGTAACCATAAATAATCAGACCATATTAGTCAAGGGTCCACAAAGAAATGGAACAACTCAGAAGAGGTCTGTTAAGAGCAGGAGTTCAACTCAGAGAGGAGACAGATATTGAGTAAAGTTACATAATCATGTGATGGGCACAGTATAAGTGCTTAGGCATGCAGAGCTCAGTAAAGCAGTAAATTTCCTTTTTCAGTTTGTTTGTATGCCATTTGCTTCCTCTGAGCACTAAACTGCTTTCTTCCACCAGAGTCGCAAGTTCTCCCTCTGCTTAGTTCTGTCTCTTGATCTTTTCTAAGAGCTTGCTCTTATATGGAATGTCTGTTTCTCATATACATTGAGAATTAAGACATGTAAACTGACTTGTTCACTATGTCCCGCTGTCTAGCTCTGTCCAGCTGATTTCTACGGTCTCTCTTTTATTTGTCTTTTGACTTCACAGGACTTCTGTCTTTCCCTCTGGATTGCAGTAATGCCTCCAAGTCTTGACAGGATCCAAGTATGACATTCTGATTTCATAGTGGTTCTTGTATTCCCTCTAGGTTAGCAATACTGACTGGTTTTTGCTACATGGCTTCCTTTAGAATTCTCTCGGTGTAGGTATTTTTTTTAAGAGGAGCATAAGTTCCCCATCTTTATTATAACATTACCCTTCTTTGTCCTTGACAAACTTCAGAAGATGGTAGGCTTTCCCTCTGGCTTTCACCAGTTATTTCCTTGAAGCTGGGTTATGGCCCCTCCAGCATGACAAGCTCTCTTGAAGATAAACTGATCTTACTGATCAGTGGCAGGTGCAATTTTCCATTCTAGAACTCTGCTTGCATACTCCCTCACCAGAGATATGTTTCACTTTTAAGAATTAAGATGATAACCTAACAGCTCTGTACTTATTACGGTCCACATCAGTCTCATTCTAAGTGGGGTCCTAGTGTATTGGGAATCACCCTGAGACAGAAGCAAACAAATCTATTTCAGCAATACTATTCTAGCTCATGGAGTCTTTGATCTTCACTTCAGAATCCCTTTCTGAGAACCCTTCTTCAATAAAGATTTTGAGAAGTTTCTTCATTCAAGATCCACACTGATATTTTTAAAAACAGTGTTTACAATAGGACATGGTCAGACCAGTGGTCCATCTAGCCCAGTATCTTGTCTCCGACTGTGGCCAGCTAAGTTCTTTGTAAGCTGTGTGGTTGCACAGCTGTGCAGCAGCCTATTTAGCGCTACAGAGGCACTCAGGGAACCCGCCCGGCTGGGACATGCTGCGGCCGGGAGAGAGACATCCCTTCCCCAGCCCCAACCTAGACCAGCCCCCAATCTGCTGCGGTGGGGATGCCCCCTCCCCCAGCCCCAGCCCAGACCTGGCTCATCTGGGGCACCCCTCACCTGGCCCGGACCTGCCGCAGCTGCAGGAGCAGCACCTATCCCGCAGCTCCAGTCCCAGAGTTGCCACACCAGAGAGAAGCACCTCTCCCCCCGAGCCCAGGTGCTGCTGCAGGCAGAGAGAGCTGGGAGGAGTTCTCTCTCCTCACTGTAGCCCCGGAGCACCCTTCTGCACCCCAAACCTCTCATCCCCAGCCCCACCCCAGAACCAGCACCCCCAGCTGTAGGCCTCACACCCCAACCCTCTACCCCAGCCATAAGCCCCCTGTAACGGGGCAAGACTCACCTCCGTGGTGCCTCGGGCTGGTCATCCTTGGGAATTAGCTCTTCCAGCCTCTGGAGCACCCTGTGCAGGCCTGTGTCCTGCTTGCCACTGTGTCCCTCATGGACCACGGTACCCTTTTACCCAAGGTGCTGCCCCCTGCAGTATCGGGTCTCCCCTCCCCAGGGAACCCCCACCCTCTATCCCCAACTTGCCTCAGTCTATGACAACTGCCAGTCCTCAACTAGCCCCCGTCCTCTGGGGCCAACTGCACTGTAAATGCTACTCATCATAGGCAAGGGGGATTTGGACCCTACCCCTTTGGCTGCCCTCTGCAACCCCAGTACCTATTTGGCCTTCTAGTAGGCCTGCAGCCTGGGAGCTTTCCAGGCCAGAGCTCCCCAGCTCCTCTGACCTTCCCCCAGCCCTGCTCCACCTCAGGTACTATAATACACTCCCCAGCAGCCAGGCCTGTCTCCCTCTGCAACTAGAGGAGACTCTCTCTGCTTCTGGCCCACTGCCCTCTTATAAAGGGCCAGCTGGGTCCTGATTGCACTGGCTACAGCTGTGGCTGCTTTCCCCCTCAGCCCAGCTTTTCCCTGGCACAGCCCTCTCCTGGGCTGCTTTGAGCCCTTCCAGGCAGGGGCGGGGTGACCACCCCGCTACACCCCCTCCCACACTCCAAACCCCTCGGCCCCACCTCCACCACATGAATGTTGTTATGTGCACAATATGAAGGGGATGTGTTACACTTCCCCTCCATATTGGTGCACATAAAAAAATTCATTCCGCACATGCGTGGGAAAAATTAGAGGGAACACTGGTGGCCAGTGCCAGATGCTTTAGAAGGAGTGAACAGAACAGGGCTATTTTGAGTGACCCATTCTCTGTCATCCAGTCCCAGCTTCTGGCAGTTGGAGGTTTAGGGACACCCAGAGAATGACTAATAGCCAAGGATGGACCTATCCTCCATGTCTGAAGGCCTTTAATTTGCAAGGTTGCCGGCTGTCAGGAATCATTGCTGATCTGAGCTTCTAGTATGTAGTAGAATATCAGCAAACCCCTTAGGTGAGATTGTGGCTGCCGCATGGAGAAATCTTTTTTTTTTTTTAATCACTTTCTATTTTTAACCCTAATTTTACGATTTGGATTCAGGATACAATGGGTTTTCTGGCAGGGAAATAATCCTAAAAATACATCTTATTTGAATAAAGGCTACGCAACTTAAATAAGAAGTTTATATAAGTATGGGACAGAAGAGAATGTCCTTGGTTAACAATTAATTTAATTCAAATTTACAAATTAGAGTGTGTCTGATAGATAAAGTTGGTTCTTATATCTAATATATGTATGTACTGTAGAACTGGAAGGCCTGTATTTGAGGTGTTGGGTCTACTTAGGCTGCCATACAAATGAATGTCTGAAGATGACCCTGTATATAAGCTAAGGTGGAACTACAGGTCTTGTGCAAGTACATGCACAGAAGTTTCTCACATCCACTGATACAGAGTTCCTACCCTTGAAACCCTCTGGGAGGATATTTTGACAAATCATTCCATTGCTGACAACTCTGTTGAAAGGAATTTCCTGCTAGCAGATCCCCTGGAATTGCTCACTTCATTGGGGAGACTCGTTCAACAGACATGAGGGAGATGGCTAAAGTAAGGCAGGGTCGGTTCTATGAAATTCTGCCCTGCTGAAGCTTCCAAGAAAAAGAATGGAAACCGAGCACTCCTTACTTCAGACTCTGAAATCAGTGGCTTGGTATTGAATAACCTCGCATTGGACATTCCTCCCCCACGATTTTTGATCTGCAACTTGTATATAAATAAAATGTGGGTGTTCAAGAATTTTATCAGATTTCCCAGTCCTTCACTGGTATCAAACTATATATTGCCTGAAGTTTAACGCACAAATACAGTGAGGTCCCAACACACGGCTGGAAGAGGCCCAGGTTGTGCTTAATTTGTAATGAAAGAGGTGCCAGGGCTCAAGCTGGGCAGCTGGAGAGCAGCAGCTGCTGGCCAGGCACCCAGCTTTGAAGGCAGCACCGCCACCACCAGCAGCTCAAAAGTAAGGGTGACACAATGGTGGGGGCGCTGCCTGCAGAGCTGGGTGACTGGAGACTGGTGGCTGCTGGCCGGGAGCCAGGGCTGTGAACTGCCAAGCCTAGAGATGCCATGGCACAAATGAAGCACTTGCTCCACGGGTATGCAAGGTGTAAATAATCAGCATGTTTTCTGCTTGTGCTCTTTGCTGGAGGCATTTCCTTTTGCTGCAACCAATTCGTCACTGAAGATCTGAAATATGACGTGCCCTTCTTCTGACTATCCAATTCCCCACCCACCACAACCTCCTCATTTTGTCAGCTGAGACAGGAAAATTGCTTTACTCAAAACATAGTACTACAGTCAGAGTTTATCCATTATCCAACAACATTATCTAAACTCAACTGGCAATCTTTGTGTTTGCCTAACATTGTGCAATGGTGAAAAATGGCAAGAAAGGTAGTATCAATTAATATTAAACTTTTTTATTTGGACCATGTATTTACATTCAAAACTCAACTAACAAATTCTAAGAGGCTTGGGTTGTTTGGCTGGTATTTTTTCCCCTTGAGTTCCCACCCACCTAACTCCATGACGCCATTTAAAACGCCATAAGTAATACAGCAGCAGGTCTCTTCCATACTATTTCAGCTTGTGGAGAGTGAAAGTACTAATGAGCACACCACCCCATCTTGCTTGTTTCCAGTTCAATGAATCTACCTGTTTATTTTAAGTACCTATATGGCTTCCATCACCATAGTCTCTGAGTGCCTCCTATTCTTTAATGTAGTTATCCCTATTACAGTCCTACAAAGTAGTATCTCCCTTTTCAAGATAGAAAGTGGAGACACAGAGAGACTAAGGGTCAGATTTTTAAATATATTTTAAGCACCTAAAGATGCAGATAGGTGCCTGGTGGGACTTTCAAAAGAGCAGAGGAATGAACCTGGATCTCTCAAATCCCAAGCTAGGGCCCTAATCACTGGCTCCCAGGAGCATTAACAATATCTTATGTAACCCTTCTGCCTGTCAGAGTTGGCAGCAACAAGGGCCGGGTTCAATATCTAGGGGTTCCATTCCAATAACACAATGCAAAACTGGCTCGAGCCCCCATCCAGTGACCTGGGACAAATATATACCACCCCGCTGGGCGCCTCCAAGAGGCAATACTTCCCCTCTCGCAAGCACATAGTCTGAGTGTAGCAAAAGCCTTTTAATAACAGAGAGAAACAATGTGGCATTATGTCAGGGAAACACCACCAACAGGATTCATAACACAACCCATGAGCAAAAAACCCACCCCAAGCAAATTGGGGCATGTCCTTTCCCTTTGGTTCTTGAGTTCAGCAACCCAAAATCACTCAAAGTCCCAAAAGTCCAACGACACAAAAGTCTCTGTCCCTGGTCAGGGCAGCCCCAGAGTTCGAAAGTTTATCTGCAGAGTTTTACCTCCCAACCTGGGTGGAGATGGGGGGTTTAAGGGGCTGGTCCAAAGCTGATGGCCCCACCTCTCCATGGGGCTCCGCTCTGCCAGCCTCCCCATGAGCTGCTCCAGGTATCTGATGCTCTGCTCTACCAGCTGCTCTGCTCCACAAGCTGCTCTGCTCACCATCCCGCAAACTGCTCCACCATATATCTTCAGGCTCCCCCGCTACTTAACACAACACTCAGTGATTTCTTAGTAAGTTTAGCTCTTTTGTGATTTCAGCTTGTAGTAGGGGAGCCTCAGTGCTAATACACCATAAGGCCAAAGTGAATTCAGCTCAGCAGCCTGTAACTAGACTTCTGATGGAATCAAAATTAGCTCTGATATTCTACAGTGGAGAGAGAAGGAAGTGCAATTAGCATGTAAGGTCCACACCAGGGGGCCCATGCCATCAAGTATTAATACCTATCCCCAACCTCTCTCAATTCACACAATTTTGGAACCCATGTCCCTTGCCTAGTGAGTGCTACTTAATTGATGGCGAGTCCCTCCAGCATAACAAAAGGCCAAGTACAGTTCCACTGTCCTTGATTCCCATAATCAGGGTAATAACAATTTATTCTTCCTGCCCCAATAACAGAGACACTGGGGATCCCACAGCAGCCAAAGTGACCATTTGGGCAGCTATGGCCTCATTCTAGGTGGGGTGGGTGTGCCTATGCAAATGAGATCAGCTCCTGAAGTTCTTTTCCACAACTTGCCACACTTCACCACCAGATGTCAGGGTGGAGCTCATCCTGACTCTGCTTACATCTGGAAAACACTGAACACCAATACTAAATTTAAGCACACCCCTTGCTTGATGCAGAATGACCTACAATCTGACAGCCAAACCCTTTTGGCTCGTTCAGCACCAGCACTAAAGATTTTGCCTTCAGACAGTTGACAGTTCTTCTTCTGAACAAGACAGGACATAATTTCTCCCTTTCTCACAGCTGTGTTGCCTCTCCTGCACCACTACACCATTGCCAACCCCAAGCATTTGAAAATGAGTCAGGGCCCCCCAGATCATAAGATTATAAATAACGATGGGTTTGTATTTTCCTTCTAGTTTTCAAGTCTTTTAGCGTTCACGTTTTTAAACATTTCTCTCCAGTCATGAGAGCTAGAAGCTTTTATTTTTCAAAGAAAGCTGAGGTTCTCACATAGTCACACAGCTCCAGCAGCTTGCAGATTACCACCAGGCATCACAAGAATTAGCAACACTAATACTAATAGGAGAGGGCAGTAAACAAAATACATATGACCCAGCATGTCTGGAGAAGATCAGAAAAGTTCTTACACTAAACCAGCACCTTTCTACTCTGATCATAGCAAGTGGCACTAGTCTTGATATAACAAAGGTCGGCAACCTTCAGCACACGGCCCACCAGGGTAATCCGCTGGCAGGCCACGAGACATTTTGTTTACGTTGACCGCCCCAATGGGCACGGTCCGCTATTTCTGGCCAATTGCAGCTGCAGAAAGTGGCAATGGGAAAGTCTGATGAACAAATGTCCCTTTAACACATCACTCCTCTCTCCCTTTGGTCTGTCCCACTCACAGTTGGCAGTCCTTGGTTAGCGAAGACCCAGCGTTCAAAGGTGAATTCATGGGGTTCACATCCCACTCCTGTGATATAACAATAGCTTACTGTAAGGGGTAAATTTTCGGAAGGGTTGTCTCTCTTTTACAGGGAAAATGTGCAGCTGAAGTTCATTCTGAATGCACATAAATGCAAGTGTAGTTTGTGTGAACAATGTCAGAGTTTTATTTTCTGATAGATAAGTTTGCTCATTAAGCAGAATGAGGCAAGATTTTTTAAAATGGGGAGCATCAGAGATCCATGAGAACTGTTTGGTGCTAAGCAGTTTTGAAAATCAAGTCACATTATCAGATGAATTTGGGAGACTAGCTTTATAACTAACTTTTGAAAATATTGGCTACCATATTTAGCAGTTATGCAACTTTTTCAACTTTATAGCAAGCTATAAAATCCTCTGGACAATACTGTCCAGTAGGATATTACCTTTACTTTACAGTCTGAGAAAGCTGAGGCAAGAAGGTAAATTGGGCTAACCAAGGCCAGAGTGAATCAGGATTGGAATTGGAGAGCTGCTTGCTCTTGCTCTTAAAATAGATTACTAATCCACTTGTTATATAGAAGTATAAAGAGTATACTGTACCATTCAGCATCATATGTATACCTAGCACAATGTCTAAAAAGAATAATACAATATAAAGAATGCTGAACTGGTGAATCATAGTTGGGTTTCAGGAGTGATAAATAAAACAGACAGATACCTTTTCATCAGTCTTTAAAAAAAATGGTATCAAAATCTATTGATCAATTGCTGACATAAATGAGGTGATTGAGCTGGAATGAAAAGCTACAATTTGAAGTTGTCTGAAGAAGTTATGGAAGCAAGTGTAAAACTTATAACCAGCCTAGCTGTTCAAAAAAAGTAATTTGGTTGCAATTTACCAATTGTTTTTAATCATAACATCTTCAGTTTTAAGTGTATATAAAGCTAATACATAAGGTAACGGTAAAATTCTGTTTCTAGTTGCATCAATTACACCATTTAACAGCAAGAATACATTTGGTCCATTAACTTTATAGATTACTGGGCTTTTCTTACTCATTTTGAATCCCCAAGAACAGGAAACAAACCTTTCCTAGTGGTAGCGGGGTAATATACAGAAGTTCCAAGTCTTTAACTATCTGGTGGATAGATATTGTCATTATCCTATTTTCATTATATTGAATAATTCAGTTTAGGAGATGGCTGCGTGATTTTTGCAGAATTGTCCTAAGACTGGCACTTCTTTTGAATACAGGGCAGACAATTGCCATCTTCAGAGGCAGAAAGAAATATATCTATAGCCATCACATAAACTTGCCAGTTCCACTTGTCAGTATGCTTGACATAAGAAGGGCCCTACTGGGTCAGACCAAAGGTCCATCTAGCCCAGTATCCTGTCTTCTGACAGTGGCCATGCCAGGTGCTTCAGACAGAATGAACAGAACAGATAATCATCAAGTGACTATAAATGTAGCCCTTCTGTCAGGTGTAGTCGGCAGAAACAAGGGTCTGGTTCAATATGAAGGGGTTCCTCTTAATAATACAAACAGAACTGGGTCGAGCCTCCACTCGGTAATCTGGGAAAACTTTTAACATCACCCCCGGCTGCTTCTAAGAGGCAATACTTTCCCACTTGCAAGCACTGAGTCTGGTGTATAATAAAAGAGAACTTTTACTGAAAGGGAACCAAGCATTAATTTGCAAAAACACCACAACCACAGTTAAAAGCATGTGACCATAGGGAAACCCAACCCCACAGTACAGTGGGCAGCGACCTTTGCCTCAGTTTCCCATCTTGCAATAGGAAAGTCTGACGAACCAATGTCCATTTAACACATCACTCCCCTCTCCTTTTGGCCTGCCCCACTCACAGTTGTTAGTCCTTGGTTAGCGAAGACCCAGAGTTCAGAGGTGAATTCATGGGGTTCACGTCCCACTCCTGGGGTAAAGGGGCATCAAGTGATGCCTCTGCTGCTGCCTCTCCAGCTAGTTCACAGCTGCTGCTATCTCTGCTGCTGCTGCCATCCTACTGCCACTGGATGCTACTCCTTCTCTCCTGCCTTTGGCCACTGCTGCTGCTGCTTTCTCTTCTACCACAGTAGGCTCCTGCTCTCTGCAGCTGCTGCTGGCCTCTTTTCTCTGCTGCTACTTGCTACTCCCATAATATCATGTTCTGAGGTTCCACCACTTAACCCAGCTGTAAGTGATTTTAGCTGGTGCTGGGGAACCTCATAGCCACTGCAGTCTCTGTGTTGTCTTTCACTGTCCCCACCCAAGGTCTAAGGAGTAGCTGCTAGACCTGCTCTCTAGGAAGCACCAGCCAGAAACAAGGACTCTCAATTGAATCTAATCTGCTTTGTCATTAAATGCTGGAGAGGGGCAAGTCAAATGGTCTCTAGGGGTCTTTTGGGCAGAGTCCACACCACCAGGTAGAAACCTGTCCATGTCTACTCTCATCTGCACTGAGATTTGGCAACCTTACCCCTGCTTAGGAAGTGAAGTTCAGGGTGGCCCCCTCAAGCAGGACATACTAATCACAGTTCTGCTGCCCTTTACTCATACAACAAGGATAACAACATTTCATTACCCCTCCATTCAAATGCTAGAGTGATTTGTAAGGCAAAAGCAGCCAAAATTGATCATTTTGGCAAAGCAGCTCCATCATGCTGCACACCTAGGCAGAGTAGGCACCAGTACTAAGCCCTATTATGAAAGCTTCAGCAAGGGCAAGGGCTGGCTGCCTCACACGTTGCCCAGTTCTGGTGACTTGCAGCTGATGTCAAATGGAACAAGGCGTCCCAATTGCAACAGTTTTGGTAGGTACTTAGTGGGGAGGTAAAGAATGAGCTAGCCCCTGTTGAGACCCTGACCAGCTTGGATGACTTTGTTGACCTGTTTCTCCGTATTGACAATTGCCTGCATGAGTGAAAGGAGGAGAAAAGGGCTTTGCTCACATGCCATACTGAAAACCCCAGGGTCCAACCATGAATTGGTGCAGATTGATCTGCCCTGCCCACACTTGACCCAGGAACAGCAACAGTGCAATAACTTAAGACTTTTATTGCAAGGCACCAGGACATATTGCCATCTCTTGTCCATTGTGGACCTTGACCAGCAAAGGATCGGGAAATAAATAAAGCCAATGTCATATGCTGGGGAAGCCAGCCTGAGTCCCAACAGCTCATTATGCTTCAGAATTACCCTTCAGCCCTTGATGGAAACACTATCTGAGACATGCAGGTCCTCCTCATGCTTCCAAGTACAGATACAGATGCGCACCATAGATACACGTTTGGCATCCTTTTGTCTGCGGGAGACGGTGGGAATTGCAGCCTATTATGTAGATGGTTAGCAATGTGTCATGTGACTGAATAGTCCAGTCCAAGATTTGCATGATCTTTGACAGTTATTGCAAATGTATGTATCTTGGTTGGGAGCAGCTTGCTTCCTGCGGGCTCTTTTCTCTTCTAGCTGTAGGAGCCAGCTTCTGTCATGGACTTTGATACCCTGATGGAGATGATGGCACCACTTGTTACAATTACTTGCCAAGATTTCCCATTGGTTAGGATCAATTCCAAAGTCCTTCATATCTTCATATCCTTCATAGCAAAGCTTGGGCTGTCCTGTTGTTCTTGTTCCCTCTGATAGCTCGTCGTGTAGCATGTTCTTGGGTATGCGTCCGTCTTCCAACCTACTCAGATGGCCCAGGCAGTGCAGTCATCTTTGCTTGAGCAGGGCTGTCTCACTTGGTAAATTTGCTCTTTGGACAACTTCTGTGCTGGTGACTTTATCCTGCCATTTGGTGTTGAGTATGTGGCGTAAACAATGTAGGAGGAAACTGTTTAGCCTTTTCTCCTGATGAGCATAAGTTGTTCATGTTTCCCCATCATACATGAGTGCTGAGGATGCAAGCTTGGTATACTAGCATTTTGGTCTTGATGGTAAGCTTTGAGTTGTTCCATGCTCTTTTAGTTAGTCGGCTAAAGGGGGTGGCAGCCTTTTCAATGCAAACATTTAGTTCTTCATCCAGTGAGAGGTTGGTGGTCACTGTAGAACCTAAATAGCTGAACTTTTGGACTACTTCTAGCTGGTTTGCATTTAAGATAATTGAAGGATCTTGTGAAACCCCCTATCTTAATACAACCGTTTTCTTGATGCTGATGGTGATAGCAAATGTCTGCCAGGCACTTGAAAGGCGGTCCATGAGTTCTTGTAGTAGATCTTCATTGTGGACTATGAGGAGGGCATCATCAGTGAATAGAAGTTCCCTTTTTAGCATCTTTTTGACTTTGGTTTTGATTTAAGTTGGGACAGGTTCAAGAGTTTCCCATCTGAACTTGTGTGGAGATACACTCCATCTTTCATGTCCTTAAATGCACAGTTCAAGAGTACCGAGAAGAAGATTCCAAAGAGTGTAGGGGCAAGAACACATCCTTGCTTCACTCCGCTTTTCATCTCAAAGCTGTCTGAAGTGGACACATCAAACTGGACAGTTGCTCTCATGTTGTTGTGGAATGAACATATAAGACTTAACAGGGTTGGTGGGCATCCTATCTTTTCTAGTATTGCAAATAGACCTGCTCTGCTGACTGTGTCGAATGTTTTGGTTAGGTCCACAAAGGTGATACACAATGGTTGGTTTTGCTCTCTGCACTTTTCTTGGAGTTAACACAGAGAAAATATCATGTCTATAGTTGATCTTCCAGCCCTGAATCTGCACTGTCATTCAGGGTAGACACAATTCGCCAGCTGTTGTAAGTGCACCAAGATGACTTTTGCGAAAGCTTTTCCTGTTACACTTAGTAGCGAGATAACCCTGTAGTTATTGCAGTAACCCTTTTTACCTTTTTTTACAAAGTGGTGATGTTTACGTAACACATCTCTTGTGGTACCTCACCCTCTTTCCAGCATTTAGGTAGCAACTAATGAAGATATGGTAGTAGGGTGTTTTTCCTGCACTTGAGGATTTCCTCTGGGATGCCATCTTTTCCAGAAGCCTTGCCACTTGATAGCTAAGCAAGGCCATTGATTTGCCCTTCTACAGTGGGCTCCACATCTAGCTCTGGCATGATCTGTAGAGTTGGTATTGGTCCAGTGATTAGCTGGTGATGTTTCTTTCTTGTGCGTATAGCTTGGAAGCTGGAATGTCAGGACCATGTGTCCGGGACTGACAGAGTATGACGACCTACAATACACAAGCATAATTCGGAAGTCAGCTTTGATAGACTGTGAGTTGTACAAACACAATGTTGACATTGCAGCACTTCAGGAAACAAGACTTGCAGATGCTGGTTCTGTCCAAGAGGCCAATTACACCTTCTTTTAGCAAGGTAAAAGCAGCGAAGAAAATCGTCTGCATGGTGTCGGTTTTGCTGTGAGAAACAAGTGGGTAAAACTCCTAGAAACTCCCACTGGGAAGTCAGAGCGAATCATCTCACTTAAACTTCAGACGACCATCAACTCTGTGAACATCATTAGTGCCTATGAATCAACACTCAAATCTAGCCCCGCGGAGGATACATTTTACGACCCTTTGCATCAAGTCCTCAAAAGAATACTATCAACTGAGCAACTTTTCCTCCTTGGTGATTTTAATGCAACAGTCGGTGCAGACAACAACTCATGGCCAGATTGCCTAGGACATTTTGACATTGGCAAGATGAATGAGAACAGCCAACGACTTCTTGAATTCTGCGCCCAAAACCAAATGTGTATTACCAATACATATTTTACAGGAAAAGATCACCACAAAGTATCATGGCAACATCCATGATCAGGCCACTAGCACCAATTAGCCCATGTTATTGTCAAGAGGAAAGACCTACCCTTAGTGCAGAACACTCGTATGTTCCACAGTGCTGATTATGACACTGACCACTCCTTGATTATTAACAAAGTGAATATTACAGCCACGAAACTGCATAGAGCAAAACCTAGGAGGAAGCCCAAAATCAATGCTATTAACACTGAAAATCAGAGGAAATGCCAGGAGTTTGTGAAGGCTTTTGAACTTAGCATGCATGGGAAGTCATTACCAGGGAAGGCAGAGGAATTTTGGGAAGATTTAAGAACAACAATCCATGAAATAGCTTTCGCTACATTTAGGGAAAAGAGATCGTCAAAAAAGGACTTGTTTGAAGAAAATGAATCGGAACTATTCTCTCTCATCAACATTAAGAACACAGCCTAGCTGGAACACAACAAGAAGCCAACAGAGAGCACCAAAGTGAGACTTCGACATGCAAAAAACAAAGTACAGCAAGCAAGCAGATACTGTTCAAATCATCACTGGATCTGTGAAGAGATACAGACAGCCTCACACACAGGAAACCTCAAAGTCATGTATGATGGCCTGAAAAAAGCTCTCGTTCCCACTGTCAACAAGGTTGCCCCTCTCAAATCTCACAGCAGTGAAATCATTACAGATAAAAGCAAGCAGTTGTCTCGTTGGGTTGAACACTATTCAGAGCTATACATATCATGGATAGAGCCAAGTGGTTTTCCCTCTTCAGGGGGCTGTGATCTATTCTGGGGCCGCCAATAATTTCATAGATACCAAAACCAATCGCTCCAGTTAAAGCCTATGCCAGTTCTTGTAAAGATGATAGATGGGTCAGCCCTATCCTGTGGGCCAGTGACACAGGAAACAGTATCCCTAGAGGCCGTACTCTAGGGATGCTGGGAAGTGCTGCAATTCAGTGTGATTTGTTCTCTACACTTTCCCCTGGTTATGTGTTACTGTACCAGAAATGGATATATGGATTGGCTACAGAGCTTGCTTATACACACCAGATGCGTTCATCATAAGATCCTTTAATGCTCTACCAGGTATGACTGAGGTTTGTTTAAATAAGATATTTTAACACTGCACCACCTAGTGGCTGAACTAGGTTTAACATTCTATTACACCCCTAATTCTCAACTTCACCTGACTGGAGCAGCAAAATCCTTGCATCTCCTAGCAAGAAGAGAATCAGCTTCCCCTCTGAATGTTGCCAAAGGGTCTGCATGCATGCTGCTGGTCCCAGCCCTCCGGACCCAAGCTGCTGCGACCTGATCAGAGATGGCAGCACCTATGAGGGAACCCTGGATGGTGGCAGCTAGCCAAAAAGAACCACTCCCATGTCTGAGTCCCCATCTCCCTGATAAGTACCAGGATTATGTGGATGCTTTAGGGGGAAAAATGAGGACATGTTATCTCTGCACCAACACTATGACTGCCCCTTATGAACTAATCCAGGGGTTCTCAAACTTCATTCCACTGTGACCACCTTCTGAAAACAAAAATTACTACATGACCCCAGGAGGGGGGACCGAAGCTTGAGCCCATGCGAGTCCCACTGCCCCGGGTGGGGGGCCAAAGCCAAAGCCTGAGCCCCACCACCTCGAGTGGTTAAGGGGTCAAAACCGAAGCCCACTGGCTTCAGCCCCAGCCGGGGGGCCTGTAACCTGAGCCCAGCTGCCCTAGACTGAATCCCTCGGGCTTTGAGTTGGGCCCCAAGCCCCAGCAAGTCTAAACCAGCCCTGGTGACTCCATTAAAATGGGGTCATGACCCACTTTGGTGTCCCAACCGACAGTTTGAGAACCATTGGACAAATCTATGCAATGTCCAAGCCATACCTGGCAGCCCTTTGTGCATACATCCAGGAAAACATGGCCAAAGGCTTTATCTGATGCTCCTTTTCCCCAGCAGGTCTCTGGTCCTTTTTATTAAGAAAAACAATGGAATGCCTCAAACCTTGGAGTTGCTAGATTATGTGTTATCTGCCAGAATTTTTACCAAACTGGCTCTCTCTGGGTTTACAACCTAGTGCCCCTTAGGGCAGGAGACAAATGGAAATCTGCCTTCCAAACCCCCTAAGGGCATGTTGACTACTACGTAGTGTCATTTGGTCTGACCAAGGCTCCTGCAACCTTTCAACACTTTGGGAAAAATGTGTTTAGAGACATTCTGGACCTGTATGTAGTCATTTATCTTGATGACATTCTTGCGTTTTCAGAGAACCCTGAGCAGCATTGTTACCATGTCCATTTCATCCTGGAAAGACTAGGAAAGCACAGTCTTAATGCCAGGCATTCATAGCGGAAACTGATGCATCCAATGTAGCCATTGGGTTTATACTCTCTCAGAGGAATGGGCCAGAACAAGGCTGTACCCCTGAGTGTACTAGTCCTGAAACTCATTCACACAGAATGGAATTATAAAATACTAGATAAAGAACTGATTACGATTAAATCAGCTTTTGAAAAGTAGTGCCGTCAAGTCAGGGGAGCCCTGCCCCCTGATGCAAGTCTTCACTGATCATAAAAACCTTTAACGTCTGTGTAAACCTCAAGGCTTGAAGCAAAGACAGCTGAGGTGGGCATTATTCTTCTCTGTTTGATTTCATCATCACCTATTACCCAAATATGGGAAAGGTGATGCCCTATCCTAAAATGGGGGATGCTACCAAGAGGGTGAGAAGCCTAATCAAGAATCACCTTTTCTGCTAAAACCTTGGAACTTCCTTATAGCCATGGTACACCAAGAGATGAGCCATCTGGTAGGACGACCCTTTAGCCCAGGAAGTGATGGAACAACCTGAGGATATTATGGAGATTCCCAAACCTGAGCCGTCTTTTGTAGGTGACAAATCTGAGGAATTGTCACAGATTGAAGTGTCACTAGAGGAGGTTTTGGAATTAATTGAGAAACTTAACAGTAACAAGTCACCGGGACCAGATGGCATTCACCAAAGAGTTCTGAAAGAACTCAAATGTGAAATTGCGGAACTATTAATTATGGTTTGTAACCTGTCCTTTAAATAAGCTTCTGTACCCAGTGACTGGAAGATAGCTAATATAATATAATATATAATATAATATAATATAATATAGCCAGTATCTAAGAATGGCTCTAGAGGTGATCCTGGCAATTACAGACTGGTAAGTCTAACATCAGTAACAGGCAAATTAGTTGAAACAATAGTAAAGAATAAAATTGTCAGACACATAGAAGAACATAAATTGTTGGGCAAAAGTCAACATGGTTTCTGTAAAGGGAAATCTTGTCTTACTAATCTATTAGAGTTCATTGAGGGGGTCAACAAACATGTGGACAAGGGGGATCCAGTGGACATAGTGTACTGGTCATAGTGTAATGGCCATTATCTTTGAAAACTCATGGCAATCGGGGGAAGTCCCGGATGACTGGAAAAAGGCTAATATAGTGCCCATCTTTAAAAAAGGGAAGAAGGAGGATCCTGGGAACTACAGGCCAGTCAGTCTCACCTGAGTCCCTGGAAAAATCGTGGAGCAGGTCCTCAAGGAATCAATTCTGAAGCACTTAAAGGAGAGGAAAGTGATCAGAAACAGTCAGCATGGATTCACCAAGGGCAAGTCATGCCTGACTAATCTAATTGCCTTCTATGACGAGATAACTGGCTCTGTGGATGAGGGGAAAGCAGTGGACATGTTGTTCCTTGACTTTTGACACGGTCTCCCACAGTATACTTGCCAGCAAGTTCAAGAAGTATGGGCTGGATGAATGGACTATAAGGTGGATAGAAAGCTGGCTAGATTGTCGGGCTCAACAGGTAGTGATCAATGGCTCCATGTCTAGTTGGCAGCCGGTGTCAAGTGGAGTGCCCCAAGGGTCGGTCCTGGGGCCGGTTTTGTTCAATATCTTCATAAATGATCTGGAGGATGGTGTGGATTGCACCCTCAGCAAGTTTGCAGATGACACTAAACTGGGAGGAGAGGTAGATACACTGGAGGGTAGGGATAGGATACAGAGGGCCCTAGACAAATTGGAGGATTGAGCCAAAAGAAATCTGATGAGGTTCAACAAGGACAAGTGCAGAGTCCTGCACTTAGGATGGAAGAATCCCATGCACCGCTACGGACTAGGGACCGAATGGCTCGGCAGCAGTTCTGCAGAAAAGGACCTAGGGGTTACAGTGGACGAGAAGCTGGATATGAGTCAACAGTGTGCCCTTCTTGCCAAGAAGGCCAATGGCTTTTTGGTATGTATATGTAGGGGCATTGCCAGCAGATCGAGGGACGTGATCATTCCCCTCTATTCGACATTGGTGAGGCCTCATCTGGAGTACTGTGTCCAGTTTTGGGCCCCACACTACAAGAAGGATGTGGAAAAATTGGAAAGCGTCCAGCGGAGGGCAACAAAAATTATTAGTCATGGAACACATGACTTATGAGGAGAGGCTGAGGGAACTGGGATTGTTTAGTCTGCGGAAGAGAAGAATGAGGCGGGATTTGATAGCTGCTTTCAACTACCTGAAAGGGGGTTCCAAAGAGGATGGCTCTAGACTGTTCTCAGTGGTAGCAGATGACAGAACAAGGAGTAATGGTCTCAAGTTGCAGTGGGGGAGGTTTAGGTTGGATATTAGGAAAACCTTTTTCACTAGGAGGGTGGTGAAACACTGGAGTGCGTTATCTAGGGAGGTGGTAGAATCTCCTTCCTTAGATATTTTTAAGGTCAGGCTTGACAAAGCCCTGGCTGGGATGAGTTAGTTGGGGATTGGTCCTGCTTTGAGCAGGGGGTTGGACTAGATGACCTCCTGAGGTCCCTTCCAACCCTGATATTCTATGATACTTAGATTTCCAGAAAGCCTTTGACAAGGTCCCTCACCAAAGGCTCTTACATAAATTAAATTGTCATGGGATAAGAGGGAATCCTTTCATGGATTGAGAACTGGTTAAAAGACAGAGAACAAAGTGTAGGAATAAATGGTACATTTTCAGAATGGAGAGGTGTAACGAGTGGTGTTCCCCAAGGGTCAGTCCTAGGACCAATACTATTCAACTTATTCATAAATGAACTGGAGAAATGGGTAAACAGTGAAGAGCAGTTTAGTATCGCCTGCAAAATTTGCCACAAGATAGTTAAGACCAAAGCAGACTGTGAAGAACTTCAGAAAGATCTCACAAAACTAAATGATTGGGCAACAAAATGGCAAATTAAATTTAATGTGGATAAATGTAAAGTAATGCACATTGGAAAAAATAACCCCAACTATACATACAATATGATGGGGGCTAATTTAGCTACAACTAATCAGGAGAAAGATCTTGGAGTTATCGTGGATAGTTCTCTGAAGACGTCCATGCAGTGTGCAGCGGCAGTCAAAAAAGCAAACGGGATGTTAGGAATCATTAAAAAAGGGATAGAGAATAAGACGGAAAATATCTTATTGCCCTTGTATAAATCCATGGTATGCCCACATCTTGAATACTGCGTACAGATGTGGTCCCCTCATCTCAAAAAGGATATACTGGCATTCGAAAAGGTTCAGAAAAGGGCAACTAAAATGATTAGGGGTTTGGAATGGGTCCCATATGAGGAGACATTAAAGAGGCTAGGACTTTTCAGCTTGGAAAAGAGGAGACTAAGGGGCGATATGATAGAGGTATATAAAATCATGACTGGTGTGGAGAAAGTGAACAAGGAAAAGTTATTTAACATGAGAACATAAGAATGGCCATACTGGATCAGACCAAAGGTCTATCCAGCCCAGTATACTGTCTACCAACAGTGGCCAATGCCAGGTGCCCCAGAGGGAGTGAACCTAACAGGTAATGATCAGTGATCTCTCTCCTCCCATCCATCTATACCCTCTGACGAACAGAGGCTAGGGACACCATTCCTTACCCATCCAGGCTACTTGTTCCCATAATATAAGAACTAGGGACCACCAAATGAAATTAATGGGCAGCAGGTTTAAAACAAATAAAAGGAAGTTGTTCTTCACACAGCACACAGACAACCTGTGGAACTCCTTGCCTGAGGAGGTTGTGACGGCTAGGACTATAACAGGGTTTAAAAGAGAACTGGATAAATTCATGGAGGTTAAGTCCATTAATGGTGATTAGCCAGGATGGGTAAGGAATGGTGTCCCTAGCCTCTGTTCGTCAGAGCGTGGGGATGGATGGCAGGAGAGAGATCACTGATCATTACCTGTTAGGTTCACTCCCTCTGGGGCACCTGGCATTGGCCACTGTTGGTAGACAGTATACTGGGCTGGATGGACCTTTGGTCTGACCTAGTATGGCCATTCTTATATTCTAACCTGAGCAAACCAGAACCAAAATGCAATGCTCCATACACGATGGAGTCACATATGTTGACAGGTGCATATACGTTCAACCAGGGTATCCCTGGTTGGAGGTGCTTCACCTCTGTGTTGACACTCCATTGGCTGCACTTTCTGCACAGCTTCCTGTTTGTGCAGGTGATCTCATATGTGAGGCAAAATCCAGGACAATGTTAACACTTGTGACCCATGTGCACACACCAAGATGCCATTTGATAAGCTCCTTGGCACTCTAGTATCTCTGGGCCTTCATTATCCTGGAATTCATAGCGGAACTCGCAGACTCTAGCCACACTGTGGTCTTGACTGTCGTAGACCAACTGACGAAAATGGTGAACCTTATCTCCCGAGACCACCTGCCCTCTTCTGAAACAATCAAATCCCAGTGGTGTATGTTATCCGTCTCTATGGGCTTCCAGACTGTATCACCTTTTACTGAGGCCCACAGTTTGTCTCAGGCTTTTGGCACAAAATGCTGCGGTCAGCACACATTCACACTTTTACCTCTGTGTATCATCTGTAGGCAGATGGGCAGACTGAGAGGGTGAACCAAATAGGGAAGCAATATCTAAGTTGCTTTCTCTATCAAGAAAATTGGTCCTCCCTCCTACCTTGTACTGTATTCTTGTATAACACTGGCCACACCTCATGGTGCAGAGTCCCTTTTTTGCAAATTATAGGTTCCACCCTCGTTTCCATCTGGCTTTACCAGCACACTCCTTGAACTGAACAGTCACTGACTGGATACAGAGGATTCAATGCATCCAGGAGGAGTTTAAGGACCACGTCAAACATGGAAAAAAAGGACTACAAGTGATATGTGGGCCATTGACACCAGGAAGGGCCACCTTTTGCACTGGGCCAAAGGTCTGGTTCATCTCCAAGCATTTCCATATGAACAGGCTGTCCCACAAGCTAGACCACCAGTTCCTCAGACCTTTCTGGATTTGTCAGGAAATCAGTCCCATCACTTTCAGATTACAGCTTTCCTGTTCCCTTAAGATACGTCGTGTTTTCCACATATCACTCTAGAAGTTTACACAAAGGACCCTTTTCCCAACTGGTTCCACCAGCTACCCCCACTGGTCCAGGCCCAAGGGCATGAGAGATACATAGTCCAGGCTGTCCTCTACTTTAGATTGTAGAGGGGGAAACTTCCCTACTTCATAGACTGGAAAGGCTGTGGTCCCTGAGACTGCTCCTGGGAACCTGCTCCCCGTGTCCTTGCCCCTGACTTGGTAAAAGGATTTCATCAAGATCATCAGGATAAATGGGGCTTGGTGCCAACCCAGAAGGGTACCCCTGAAGGGAAGAAGATAATTTAAGGATCCACAGGACTAGGACTAGAACCTGGGTAAGTAGCACCTTACATCATCCCTGGAAAGCTATGTAGAGCCACAGCCAAAGATCACTCTGGAAAATAGGTGCTACAGGAGGTACTGCCTGAAGGGGCCAGAGTGACAGCACCCTGCAGCCCTCTGATTTGGCTCACACTAATTATTTAACCTTGATGGTGCCTCAGGTAGCTGTCTGGGCAACCACACAGACTTCTGGCTTGCTGCAGCACCAGACCTCACCTTGCTTTCCAGTCTCCGACCCCACCCAGACTTTTGCTTCCTGACTCCAGCATGGTAGCTACTCCTGATTTCTGGTCTCCAATCCCAGCCTGACTCTGACCCTGACTCTTGCCTATTGATCTCTGCACTTACAATTGCTTTGATACCTGCTCACTGACTATGGACTCATGGCTGTCCTTGGCTTGGTGACACCAGCCCAGCTGTGACCACTAGGCCAGACTGCCTACGCCCTGGTCCTTTAGACTTTAGTCCTGCCAGCAACGGATCTTATCCTGATGTTTTTCCTTCCTTTATTGGTTTTCCACACTTCATAACTTCTGATTTATATTCTTTGCTATCTATTTCCCCTTTTTTTCCATTTGTTAAATTGCTTTTTTAAATCACGGAACCAGGATGGGATTTTTAGCCAAAGTTTAGAATATAAAAATTTTATATTACCTATTTTAAATGCTCACTATTTCCTCCCTATAAACACACTAAAGACACAACTCCTCCAAATTAATTACCACCTTTGACAACTCATCCAAGGTCACAAAAATTTTGTGGCATGGCCAGAAATCTAATCCAAGTCCTTTAACTCACCTTCCTGTGAGTTAGTTAGCCCTTCCTCCTACCACAGACTTATGCTGGCAAGGAGTAACTCCACAACACAAAAGAAAGTTCTCCACATGTTCTGGTATAAACAGGTCCCAGTTCTGAAAACCTCCCTTTCCAGAATATGTTCTCTATACACTCTGATTCAACTTGAGTTTTTCCAAGCTATAGCAGCCTCCTTCTGTTTTATATCTGCCAGCCAGTGTGGCCAAGTGGGTTAGCCAGCCCCAGCTACAACCTCTCTTCACCCCTCTACAGCTAAGTATCAACTATAATGAAACTATATGAGTATGACACTTTTCGGGGATGGCTATGGTATCAAGAGTGAATTGTTACCACCTGCTTACAGCATGAAGGAGTCTTGTCTGTGCCTACCAGGGGAAACTTGCCCTGAACTACCTGCAGCAGGAAACACAAATACTCCATACTGGGCTATCGTGAGTCATAGAATATCAGGGCTGGAAGGGACCTCAGTAGGTCATCTAGTCCAAACCCCTACTCAAAGCAGGACCAATCCCCAACTAAATCATCCCAGCCAGCCTTGTCAAGCCTGACCTTAAAAACTTCGAAGGAAGGAGATTCCACCACCTCCCTAGGTAACACATTCCAGTGTTTCACCACCCTCCTAGTGAAAAAGGTTTTCCTAATATCCAACCTAAACCTCCCCCATTGCAACTTGAGACCATTACTCCTCGTTCTGTCATCTGCTACCATTGAGAACAGTCTAGAGCCATCCTCTTTGGAACCCCCTTTCAGGTAGTTGAAAGCAGCTATCAAATCCCCCCTCATTCTTCTCTTCTGCAGGCTAAACAATCCCAGCTCCCTCAGCCTCTCCTCATAAGTCATGTGTTCTAGACCCCTAATCATTTTTGTTGCCCTTCGCTGGACTCTCTCCAATTTATCCACATCCTTCTTGTAGTGTGGGGCCCAAAACTGGACACAGTACTCCAGATGAGGCCTCACCAGTGTCGAATAGAGGGGAACGATCTGCTCGCTATGCCCCTACTTATACATCCCAAAATGCCATTGGCCTTCTTGGCAACAAGGGCACACTGCTGACTCATATCCAGCTTCTCGTCCACTGTCACCCCTAGGTCCTTTTCCGCAGAACTGCTGCCTAGCCATTCGGTCCCTAGTCTGTAGCGGTGCATTGGATTCTTCCATCCTAAGTGCAGGACTCTGCACTTATCCTTATTGAACCTCATCAGATTTCTTTTGGCCCAATCCTCCAATTTGTCTAGGTCCTTCTGTATCCTATCCCTCCCCTCCAGCGTATCTACCATTCCTCCCAGTTTAGTATTATCCGCAAATTTGCTGAGAGTGCAATCCACACCATCCTCCAGATCATTTATGAAGATATTGAACAAAACCGGCCCCAGGACCGACCCTTGGGGCACTCCACTTGATACCGGCTGCCAACTAGACATGGAGCCATTGATCACTACCCGTTGAGCCCGACAATCTAGCCAGCTTTCTACCCACCTTATAGTGCATTCATCCAGCCCATACTTCCTTAACTTGCTGACAAGAATACTGTGGGAGACCGTGTCAAAAGCTTTGCTAAAGTCAAGAAACAATACATCCACTGCTTTCCCTTCATCCACAGAACCAGTAATCTCATCATAAAAGGCGATTAGATTAGTCAGGCATGACCTTCCCTTGGTGAATCCATGCTGGCTGCTCCTGATCACTTTCCTCTCATGCAAGTGCATCAGGATTGATTCTTTGAGGACCTGCTCCATGATTTTTCTAGGGACTGAGGTGAGGCTGACTGGCCTGTAGTTCCCAGGATCCTCCTTCTTCCCTTTTTTAAAGATTGGCACTACATTAGCCTTTTTCCAGTCATCCGGGACTTCCCCGGTTCGCCACGAGTTTTCAAAGATAATGGCCAATGGCTCTGCAATCACAGCCGCCAATTCCTTCAGCACTCTCGGATGCAACTCATCCGGCCCCATGGACTTGTGCATGTCCAGCTTTTCTAAATAGTCCCTAACCACCTCTATCTCCACAGAGGGCTGGCCATCTCTTCCCCATTTTGTGATGCCCAGCGCAGCAGTCTGAGATTAAGAGATTAAGGGAGCCCCACATCCCATTGCTCAGTGGTTAGATCATTCTTCTGAGAGGAGAGACCCCTGTTGGAATCCTTTCACCTCTTAGGGAGAGGGGGAATGAAGCCTGGGAGTCCCACATCTCAGATGAATGCTCTAACCACTGGGCTAAAAGTTATAAGATGGGCAGTGGCATCACCACCATCTACTTCTCCTCCTGGATTCTGAATGGGCCCCAATCCAGTAGGTAGCGCACAGAGGCCACCTCCTAGATCAGTCCCTGCAGGGGAGATTGGAGTTTGTCCACCTATCTTCCCTTGGTTTGTGGATCACACTACGGTTTAGGTGTTAAATAGTGCCCAGGTGTCTAGCATGAGGCAACAGTGTACTTGCCTAGAGGCAGAAACTTAGACACCTAGGAAACTTTAATGGCAAAAAATTAGGCTCTTAGCAAGTTTAGGTGTCTGCAGGGTTTGGTGGCAGCTGAATGGGGAGTTTGTGGATCGCAGTGCAGTCTAAAACTGCAATGTTGGCTCCTAAGTACTTTTGTGGATCTGGGCCTTTGTCAAAAAGGGATGATCTCCAGTTTTGTTCTTATTTGCTAGGCTGCCCCATCTCCTCCCACCACAGAAGAACTTACATAGATATAAAGTTCTGGATACGTTTTAAAAGTGTATTCTATTTTTGTATGTCATGTGAAACATTCTTTATACAAAGTGGCCATAACCTTGGTTTAATGTACTCCATGGCATGTTCTTCCTGCCTTGTTGTAAGATGCTCTAGAATTCATAGGTAAAATGAGTTTTCTGGTCTGGACTTTACCTGGCAGGCCTCAGCTAAGCTGCCACGGGTGTCTTGGAACCCAGACAAATAGTACATGCCATCAGATGGGTGCTTAGATAGTTAACAAATTGGGTAATGTTTGTAAAGTTCCTCAAAGAAGAAAAACACGGTGTATGCGCTAATTATTATTAAGAAACATGCTTCAAACAGGATGTTATGATATGAAAGATGTTCAGTGAGTCCTTACCAAATCATAAGATTATAAGCAAATTTCATTAAGAGATCATTAGGACATTAAAAGATATCCTTACTAATCTGTACATGATCTAAGTTTGGCAAGCCACTGTAACCCAGGCTTGCTATATAAGTATGATTGCCTTTCTAGCCAAAAAAGTTTTGGGATTTCACATGGTAGCATTTCAATTTATCAACAATATTACAGAGGAAATAAAAACTCTGATTTTTTGGAAAATCTCCCTTTCTAGTCTCATTACTTCTTCCTGGGTTTGATGAAGTGCAGTTGTTGTTCCTGGCATTTGGGCCTTTGAATTCAGCATTGCAGACATTACTTTGAGTTTGAGTAGGTCTTGTACATAAAGTGCAAAAGATTTTCTGCAGGCTCTGTGCAGGGGATGCTTGGATCTGCATCAGTTGATTTGCATGGGAAAAAATTCCTCTTGGTAAATGTGCAGTCATTAATAAAAGATACTAATTATGATGTATAGTAAAATAAATAGTGTATTGAAAATCATAGCTATTTGTTTTAAAGGTTGTTTGATTTAAAAAAAAAAGTGCTAAAATGCCTGAATGTAGATATGCAAAAACAAAACAAAACAAAACAAAAAAACAAAAAACCCAAGAAATGTATATTTTCATGTAAAACCCAAGAAATGTATTCACCAAAAAAGGATCGACTGTATTTTCTTAGTTGCCAGTGAATTCTCACTAATTCTTATTTTCTAATTACAAGCATGATCTTGTAGTGATTTCTAGATGATCTTGCCTTTACCTGTGCAGAGACTGCACAACTGGCCAGTTACAGATGAATGAAAGAGAATAAGAGGTAGTGAAATACAATAGAAATTACCATATTAATCTTCCGTTTTTAGGTATGAAAGACATCTTACTAAAGAAGTTTTGGAGCATGCACAGCTGGCAATAGATATTTGCTAAGGAAAATCTGACTCCTAGCAAGAAAGGATTAATGAATTCTTTTCACATATATTGAACAGTTTAGAAAATAAACTTTGTTCATCTAATATAATAACCAAAAAGATTTTCTGTGCATTTGGGATATAATTGCACCATCTCACAACAATACCAAATAGAACACAACACACCAACATTTCAACATTATTCTTACATATAAACTTCTAGGTATTTTATAAAAAGAAAAGGAGTACTTGTGGCACCTTAGAGACTAACAAATTTATTTGAGCATAAGCTTTCGTGAGCTACAGCTCACTTCATCGGATGCATTTGATGCAGATTTATTTACATTTATAAAACTCTGTTCATCTAGAAGGATCCCCTAAACATTTTAGAGTCCTAATCTTACTAACCTTTACTTTCACAAGGTTATTCAAGGCTATCACCCACAGCCGTAGGAAACAGTAAGGGACAGATTTTTCAATGTATATAGCCATCTAAAGATGCATCCAGGCACCCAACTTCCATTGACTTCTTCGGAGCTTATTGCAGGAGCGGAGCCTTAATTAGCTAGCTGATTTAGGATGTGACTTCTCCGACAAGTGAGAAAAATAATCCTTAATATTAGCAGAGCTATAGTTATGCTAAAACAAAGATTCCTATCTACATCGATCATGAACAAGATCCAGGTTCATTATTAACACCTTAAAATGTAAGACAAAGGCTTATTCTGTCAATACTTGGGTAACAGAAGAAGAGTACATGTACACAATGCATGGAGACTGTACCACATAGAGAATAACATTTGAGGTGCTCATGGAAGGAAGAAATAAAAATTACTAGGTGGATCTGGTCTATAGAGCTTCCCTCGTGGTCTACAAAGAGTGGCAGGACTGTCTTGTGCAGAGGACACAGCTGCACAGTGTTTCTGTGGTGTGAAAAAACATCCACCAGAGGCTCTACTGAGACCAGCAAATGCATCTGAGTTCTATTTTCAAAAGTGACATAGGCACTTAACAGCCTCCTTTGTCTTGTGACTTAAGCCAGACAGACTTTGAAAACCAACATTTTTCTTGGGCAAGGAAAAGCTAACAGCTAAGAGAGACACATTTTTTTCCAGAGGATGTTATGTTGCAAGAATATTAAATACAGGAAACAGCACCCGTATTTCCTTAAAAAGAATAGTTGAAACATTGCTAAAATATTGTACCTACATTGCTCTCCCTATTATGAGGAACATTTTACACAACATTCTGGATAAAATCTATGGTTAAAAATCTTTAGCATAGTACAATATTATAGCTTGCTATTGTAAACAGGAAATGTTTCACACTGAACTCTTCAAGGCAAATATTTATACGTATGACTCTATACATACACTGGCTGAGTTCGACCCACATATTCCAATCATATCACCCTAGTCATAGAATATGCCAGACATTCGTAACTCTAAAATGGAATATGCTCCTAGACTGAATATTGGATGGTAGACTAATATATTGCTGATTGCATTAATCTTACTTGGTATCACGTCCTTCTCCTTGACTGGTCTTTCTTTTTCTGGTTTTGTTTTCTATATGTTTTCACTGCTCCATACCAAAGAATATCTTTGCAGGGCACAATGTATAAGGACAATGTATGTTTATATATACACATGTCGAATAAAATGTACTTATGAGTAAAGCTTGTACTTTGTTTTAATATGTTCATTTATTAAAATTATTCTTAAAAACCTACTTATTTTTCAAAGTTTGTATGTATAAACTCTAACCAATAGCAAAAAGTCTCAGAACAAATGCCCATCATTTGATATAATAAATTACTCTTGACAACTGAAGTAGAGAAACCAAATGTATGATATTATTGCTCTAACTCTCATATTCCTCACTCCATCCCCTTCATAGTATTCATTCCCTCCCCACCCATTATGTCACAGCTAAATTTAGGGTGAAACTTTCAAAACCACCTAACTGGCTTAAGTCCTATTTTTAAAAGTGACGTAGGCATGTAGGTCCAGAACCTCAAAGGTATTTAGGTGCCTATCCACCTCTTCAGGTGTCCAATTCCACCATTTTGGCACCATTGTCATCCTGAAAATTGCTCTTCAGCTTCCGCCTAACCTGGTACCACCTAAGACCCCAACACACCTAAAATTTCTGTCATGAAAGCTCTAATGTTGCCCCATCTTACAAGCTGCTCAAAGCCCTAGCTCAAGCTGAAGTACCGACAAAATATTAGCCACTAACCTTGGTATACCACAACTTTTAAAGACTCTACTGCAAATCACTTAGCTTTCCCTCTGTAACAGCCTTCTAAATGCTTTACTCTGCAGCCCCTTTGAAGGAGACAGCTAGCACCTTTAGTTTAGTATAAAAGGTTAAAAAGAAGCTCTTGATGGTCACCATGAATTTATTGAAACAGCTTCCCATGTAATTGATATATATAAACTTTGCAGAAGTTGTCTGAAATAAATAGCAGAAATGGCAAAATATTTAAAAAAGCCATAGATCTTGCCAACTCAACGCTAGGGCATCCTGACCGTGAGTCTGGAACTACAAGAAACAAGTCATAAACCTCTGACCCTTGGAATTATGAAATCTGGCACAAAAAAGGCAAAGCTAAGCCTATCATCTCAGCCATGGTTGATACTTGGGGTGTATTTCCTGCCTCTTCAATGGGAGTATATGCAGAGATGAAGCACTTTGAGTGGAAATAGATAAACAGCACTGAGCTGCAGCAAATAAAATGTGTGATGCAACAAAGAATATGGGAAGGATGAGGAGGAGTAATACAGATGGATAACAAGTACATGAAGAAAGTGGGAAAGGAATGCATGAGAGATGATCACTTCCCCCAACCCCCTGACCAATATTCTTCATTTTGTTCTTCACATCATTCCACATTGGGCTGTGCTCAGACACAAGGAAAAAGAGTGAGCGAGGACTGGCACTGAGGAAAAAAGGAGACATGAAAGGAAATGAAGAATGGAAAGAAATGAATGCAGGAGTTGCTAGAGAGAAAACAGTATAAAGAAGAGAGATAAAGGAACAGTGAGTGGTAATAGGAAACCAAGGAGAATGAGGAATGGAGAGGGCAAAGGACTGGAATGGAGAATCACAGCAGAATTGCAAAAGAGGGGTAGGAGGAATGAATACAAGGTGAGAGAAAAAAATGCCAGAAGGGGAACAAGAGGACAAAGGGAAATGGAGAGACTTGAATTTCATGGAGGGAGGAAAGAAACTTAAGTCCTGAAAAGGAAAAGAGAAGAAATTATGTGCATTAAAAAGGAAGACAATTAAGAAGTGCAATGTGAAGAATACAAAAAGGAATGAGTGGGAGTAGACAAGAGGACTGGTTCATTTAAAGGGAAGGAACAATTGTTAATCTCACTTTCAAAATTCATTTCAGTTGGCCTGCAATAACAGTGTTTAGAATGTGGATAGAAAACTGTTTGAAGGACCACTAAATAGATGGAAATGATATACAGAAATGTATGAAATCTGGGAGCAGGGAAATGTCTAACAGAGTCTCACCTGCTAAGTGTCACATATCTGTGATGACTCTCTCATATATGCCCTTGCTGTTCCTCTATCACTCAGCCCTGCAGAAATGTAATTCATAAGCCAGGTGGTGCTGTTTGGAGGTGAAAAGATTTCTCTTGCAGTTCTTCCTCCCACCTTCCAGGGGCTGCTGAGCAGACTGTCCAGGCTTCTTTCTTATCCTTCTATGCTACCCTCCAACCTCCCGGCCCCACCATGCTCGCTAAGCTTCCTCACCTCCCCTGTGCCTAACTGTACAGCACAGTGTGCAGAAACTGTAGTGGAGATGGACAGTGGGAGGATGCGGAGAAGTCTCCAGTACTAGCTGTCTCATATTTGCTTCCCCGATGGCCTCCAGGGCTGAAAAATGTCTAGCCCTAGAAAATACTACATGCCTATAATAGTGGGCATTGTACTGATGCTTTGGGGAAAGGGACTGAGGAGGGTTCCCATAAATGCAAGCCAGAGCAGTCTAAGTCTTTGGTGAACGGAAGAACGGTGGTTGCCGAATAGTAGGTACAATAGGATTAGACAAGGCTTTGAGGAGTGAGAGGGGGAGAGAGTTTCCTAAAATTAAAAGGAATTATGAACAGCTTGGTGCTTTCTGCAAGAAGGGAGAGCGAGGATTGCCTAGATGAGGAAGAGCTAGGAACTGGGGTTAGATGAAGCAGATAGTGGAGTAGTACAAAATCCCTGATTGCTGCCTCTAGAAGCTACTGCCATGCAAATAATGAATTGTAATAATTAACAGCAAGCAGGGCACCATGCTGAGTCATGCAGGACAAGAGGGTGGTACCAGTAGTTTTTAAAAAACATGCTCTTCTCTGGTGTAGAAAGTAATCCCTCTTCTCTATAGGTGATCCTGGTGGAAAAAGCCATGTTATGCATAGTTTATTTCTTTTCAGGAGTCTGTAATTAAAGGCCATGTTTTAGAACACCAAGTGGGTCTCTGCTGGCTGTGATACAGAATCGATTCATGTAACAAAATTGCTTGGATTATCTAACTGAGATCCTATGAAATCTAGTCACTAATTTTTCTTGTCTATTTGCCTTGGAAATTTTTCCCAGTGTTTCTTTAAAAAAAATACCGCCCCCACCCCCTTTTTGTAATTTTTTGCTTTAAATTGACTGCAGTGAAGTGTTTTGGTGAACACCAATGCTGGCTTTCATCCGTGATCCCAGCCAAGGAACTGTATATGTTTTCAACAGATGTTGCTTCTGTTCAGGACAATAAGATGTTGTGTACTTCTCAGAAGTAAATTAAAATAAGAAAGAGATATTAGAATGTCTTATGGAAACAAGACACTTTCCCATGCTGTTTTTTATGATATTTGATGTCATATTTGAGTTTATTAATAAAAATCAGAAAGATGGTCAAGTGAAAATTGTGAGTAGGAAGGAAACATCTGCTACATCCACCATTAGACATAACAGGTGTTGCTACAGTTTTGGTACAATAAGCCAGATTCTCAGCTTCTATATATTAGCATAGCTCCATTGACTTGGCCAAAGTTCTGCTGATTTTACACCGGTAAAGGAAACAATACTGATGTACAGCAGCTGAGGATCTGGACAATGAGTCTCAAGCTGTGAATAAAAAGAAAAGAGGAAGGAACAAAATTTGGGAATGAATTTAAAGATGTCTGTTTCTTATCTTATTTAAATTCTGAATGCTTTCCATTAACATACAATATCTTTTGTATTGTATAGTGTCTGTGCTGTATACAGCACTATTAAAATGACATGTAACACGAGCCTTCGTTAAATCAAAATTACTTCAATCAAAACATCCTGTGTTCTGCAAAGCTTATGTCATATTTCCTTCCATTTTCTTTGTTCTTTCGGGTTGGGCTGCCATCTTTATTTAATTCACTGACTCTTGTTAGGGTTTTGTTATTTTGCTATGAATAGTGTCTTGTAAGAAATTTGGTGGCACCTGTATATTTGAGGAAAATCTGATGCCAGAATAATTAGTATTTGTAGGATATTTTGAAAATGTACAGGACTATATAAATGCAACCTATTATTACCAGAAGCAGTGGTATTAAGACTCTTTCGTCTTTGGCTCTTCAAATGAGAACAACGTAACACTGCAAAACCAGCCTTATAATGGAATCATATTCTGTGCATATTGAAAGTACCCACTCAACTCCCACAGAGCCATGAGGAAGATTGTTTGTGTGAGAAACATGAGTAATCCTAATGAGTAAGGTAGCATTGGGGTGTGGGAGATAGGTGATAAAATTATGAAATATAGTCCCTCACTTCAAAGCCCCCACTGGTGGCTTGATCCAAAGCCCACTGAAGTCAATAGGAGTCTTTTCATTGATGGGCTTTGAATCAGGTTCCAAGCAGGGAGTGAAATGTGCTGGACAAATTTACCAAGGGTGTTGGTGTTTTCTCCATCACTGGCAATTTTAAAATCAAGATGAAACGTTTTTCTAAAGAATCTGCTCTAATTCAAAGAGGAATTATTCGGGGGAAGTTCTATGGCCTGTGTTTCAGGAAAGTTCCTTCTGGCCTTGGAATCTGTGAATCTATGAGTATGAGATCAAGATGTTGGTAAAGGTAGAGTTGTGCAGAACTTTGAAAGCGAAGACAAGAATCTTGAATGTTATGAGGAACGATGAATATATTATGTGCCAAATCCTGCCTTCTGCAACACCCATGGAAGTGGCTTGGGTTCAGCAGAGTTGTATAAGTATCAGAGGCTCCAAATGAGGCTGAGAGTGCGAGGTGCTTTAAAAATGCAGAGATAGGCGTGGTCCCTGCTCCAAAGGGTTTGGCACGTGGGATGTCTGATTTGAGGATGCTAAGTGATTACATACAAACTCTTCCTTGTCTATTAGTAAGTATTTGAAGGTCATGCCATATGCAACTGGCAAACTAATTTTCCATAAAATCTCTGATTTGGCCTATTGCTTTCATGTCATGGTAATTTTGGTATTTAGGTATTCCTTTGTGGGGAGCCTCAACATAATTTGTCTTGTTTGCTTTATAAGTAAAATTTCTAGGCGATGCCAATTGTGGCCCAGATTTGCCATTGGTTTAAATTGGCATTGCTCTTTGTCTCCCATGGTGTGAGAATAATTTACACCAGCTGAGAATGTGGCCCTATAGGTTAATTTTGGTAATCATAGATATTCCCATCACAAATGTAAATAGTTATATATGAAACATAATTTTTAATTAGTTTGCAATTGTGACCATTTATTCCTGTTTGTGGAACTATATAAAATCCGAACTGCTCTTTTTCAAAATGAAAGTTGCTAGCTGGCTGCATTTTTCATTTTTCACCCACTGGCTTTTAACTTTGAATGTAAAAAGATGGCTTGAGAACACTTTAACCTCCCCTTTTTGAAATCAACATTTCATCAAAGCAAATAAATGAAGATTTTTTTCAAAGGCAACTGTGCCAAAAAGAGTATGAGTGAATAAATGTATGAAGTGTAGCTAGAACTGGGTTACAGTCTAAAACTACAAGACACAAAGTGAACATAATTTCTTCTTGAATGTTTTCTCTTGTCAGAAAAGCAAACATCATTGAAGTGTTTTATTAGTGAAATATTCCAGCAGGTTGTGTAAAGACTTGATCTTACAACCTACAAATATATGACACACAGAGAAACTTAACTCATACAAAAACTCTAGTTGAGGTCAGTGGACCTAACCTTGTGAGTAAAGGTTTAGAGATTAGGCTCTATCTTTGGCTGATGAAAATGTTGTATCCACCAGTGGAATTACTTCAATTAATGTATCTGGGTCAGCACTTTATATGTTTTCAGAAATTTACACCAGATCCAAATCAAACAAAATTAACTAATTTCATATTGCAATAAAATATTGTTCTGCTAACACACAGGTGTACTAGATGGAAAGAAGCCAGCAAAAATACTTGAAACCTCATGCACTGAAATTACAAAGACTTCACAAAAGACCATAGGTCACACTTTTAATTACATAAAGAGCCATTCATTTAGATAGGCAAAAGGGATTTTAATCTCAGCTGAGTAAGTCTGGGGAAGTGCCATTTTGTTTCAAGTGTGCAGTAGGTCACAAATCTTCTCACCCTTTCTGTTGTTTTTAATAGTATAGATTTTTATTGACATGTCTTTAACAAATAACAGTTGTTGTCTTTGAGAAGAAAAAGGAGAAGGTCCTTCCAGAGGTATGATATGCATAGAACTCTGAAGGAGTTTGGATATTTAGTGAACTTATTCAAACCACTTTAGTCCATAAATTGGCACATGTGGAAAAGACATATGGGCTTGATTCTCCACTTTATTACACCAGTTTTATGCTGGTGTAACTTCAATAGAGTTGCAGTGGTGTAAAATTGATGTAACAAAGTGGAAAATCAGATCCATATGTGTTTCATGTACCTAGAGAGTTGTATATCACACACTCTTCATATATGGTACCTATGTAATGTGATGTAATATATGGGAGAGACCACTTTCATGTTAGTTCATGTAAGTGAATATATTATCTTGTACAAGTTCAAAATGTATGCTACTGATATGAGGTCAGATTGTGAACCCCTTATGCAGGTGAGAAGTTATTTACTCAAGCCCTCCCACTGATTGCAGCAAGCTTAGCATTCAATACATGCTTAACAGTTTTTCTGGGACTTACAGCGCGGCCCATTTTGATGGAGCAGAAAGAGAGTATCTCTGAAGGCATAATGCCTCCTTAACACCATGTTGGTGTGCTGATCTTCACTACTGGCTGAAAAAGGAAGACTACTACCTACTTAATATCATCATCACTTCCTAAAACATCTAGGTGTATTTTGTAAGTATCCCAACCAAGCAATGACCTCCCCCGTCCCTGTTTATCTTATGAGATCTGATTGGATTGTAACACAAAGCAATAATACTCCAAACTAACAGCTGTAGAAAAAACAGTCCAAAGTTCTGATCTGTGTACAAGATTCACAGCATATGTTAAACTGTTATTGTGTACAACAGAATTAATTTAATTTTGCAAACCAATTGTTAAAACATGCTGCAAGATGTCAAACTCATATTTTTAATATGTTGGGCAAACTATCAAATGGTCAATGTTCCTTGCTTCAGCCTTTTTTGATTAGTAGCTTTGGAGGCAGATTTGGACAGTAATATGGAAACAATACAAGGATGAACAAAGAAGGAATTGGAGTGATAATTTGAGAGAGTAACTGGGAAATCGGTCAAAGGATGAAAAGCATGATGTAGATGGTTCACGGCATGTTGCTTTTTATCCTGTTCAGTTAAAAACAATGTGCTGTAATTTATGAGTGGACAGACCTGTTTAATCCTTACTCGGTTTATGTAGATGCATGGGTGTCCAAAAGCCCTAAATCAGTTTTATAGTATGTATTACATGTGCTGTTGACTGGCTGACCCGAATAAAAATGAAGTTTACAAACTGGTTTTGATTAACCATGTCTGATTGTAGATATTTAGCCTATTATTATATCTAGAAGTCACTGGTTTATATTTTCTTAAATTGTTAAGCATCTTTTGAGTTACATTCATGGTTTCCATAATGTCCAATTTAAAAACATAATGTCATTTACTGATAACAGGCTTGTATCAGTAAGTCCTGTGTCATATGAAAATAGCAGAGCACTTATCTGGATAGCACCCATTCAACTGCATTGTAATACAATGGAGGAATTGCAGACAGGAACAAGAGAAATCTGAGGGCTTGGTTACACTTGCGAGTTACGGTGCAATAAAGGAGCCCCGTGTGCCCTAGCTCACTACCCGTCCACACTGGAAAGGCACGTAGAGCGCTCTGTCTCCACGGCTACAGCACTCCTGGTACTCCACCTCGGCGAGTGGAATAATGTTTGCTGCGCCACTGCTGGAGTGCCGCAGCACCAGTGTGGACGCCCTGGTCTGTTATTGCGGTGTGATCGGCCTCCAGAAGTGTCCCACAATGCCTGGTCTAGCCCCTCTGGTCATCACTTTGAACTCTACTGCCCTGCCCTCAGGTGACCAACCTTCAGACCCACCCTTAAAATTCTCTGGGAATTTTGAAAATCCCCTTCCTGTTTGCTCAGCCAGGCATGGAGTGCTCTCAGTGCACCTTTCCAGGTGACCATGCCTCCACGCGCCAGCTGATCCCCAGAATGGAGCAATGGCGAGCTGCTGGACCTCATCAGTGTTTGGGGGCAGGAAGCCGACCAGTCCTAGCTGCGCTCTTAGCTCAGTGGTTTGAGCATTGGCCTGCTAAACCCAGGGTTGTGAGTTCAATCCTTGAGGGGGCCATTTAGGGATCTGGGGCAAAAATTGGGGATCAGTCCTGCTTTGAGCAGAAGGTTGGACTAGATGATCTCCTGAGGTCCCTTCCAATCCTGATAGTCTATGATTCCAGCCGCAGGAATTACGATACCTTCAGGCAGATATCAAGGGCCATGCTGGAAAGGGGCCATGACCGGGACAAACTGCAGTGCAGGGTTAAAGTGAACGGTCTGCGGAATGCCTACTGCAAAGCCCGAGAGGCAAACAGCTGCTCCAGTGCTGCCCCCACAGCCTGCCGTTTTTACTAAGAGGTGGACGCGATACTTGGGGGCGACCCCACTTCCATGCTGAGTACCAGCATGGACACCTCAGAGGCCAGTGCAACAAGGGAGGAGGAGCAGCTAAGCGGGAGCGAGGGTGCTGTGGCGGAGGAAGACACCCTGGAATCCCTAGATGCGTGCAGCCAGGAGCTGTTCTCAAGCCAGGAGAAAGGTAGCCAGTCACGGCGGCCAGTGCTTGGGGAGGGACAAACACCAGAGGAGGTTCCCGGTAAGCGGCTTTTATTTTGGGAAGGAAGTTATTCAGTGCAGGCTCTTGGGGCGAGGAGGGTTTAGGGCTGCATGCATGCCTAGATGTGGAATAGGGCATTGATGTGTTCTCTCACATTGCGGTAATCGGCCTCAGTGATCTCTCAAAGGTCTCAGCCAGAACTTGGGTGATGCGCTCGCGCAGGTTTTTCAGGAGAGCCACTGTTGTCCTCATCCCAGTAAGGCTAACTTGTCTGCGCCACTGTGCCGTGATGGGCGGGGGGACCATTGCTGCACACAGGCAAGCTGCATATGGGCCAGGGCGGAATCTGCATTGCAGTAGAAGACCCTCCTTTGCTTCCCTGGTCACCCTCAGCAGCGAGATATCTTCCAGGATGAACTCCTGTGGAAAATGTGGGGACAGTGTTCAGTTTAGGGGCCCCCTGCAGCTGTTGGCTCTCCCCAAGGCACAGAAACCCAGAGGACAGTATAGCCGTGAAACAATCAGTCACACTTGACCCTGTGCTTACTCACCATTTTGGGGCTCCTGTGGGTTATGTGCGCTCGCTTTGGATCAGGCAAATTATGCTATTGTGTAGACTGTGCTTGCCCTTGAGTACAGGGGAGTCATTGCTCTGTCTGGTGTGAACAATGCTGCCTCTGTTAAGTGTTGCATTTTGCCTTTACGGATGCAACCTTGAGATCTCAGTCATCTGTGTTATCACCAGCCGAGAGGCTGCAACGAATCAGGAAGAGGCCACACAGAAGCAAAGAGGACATGCTGTATGAAGTCATGAAGCATTCAACCAATGAAAATCAAAAAGTGCAGGAGTGGCGGGAGAGTGAAAGGAGGGTCCGCCAGCAGAATGTGGATCACCGGCACCAAAGCACAGAGCAGCTGATAAGCATCATGGAGCGCCAAGCGGACTGTATCCAGGCACTCACAGCCATGCAGGCGGAGCACTACCATGCCCATCCCCCCCACCACCCCGCAGCTCTTGTCCCAAAACTCTTTCCCTTGTGCCACCATGTCACCTCCAAACCACTTTCCCCAACATCCAGGTTCTTACTGCCACCTGCTGCCTCCAACACCGGTAGCTTCACAACCCAGCCCTGAAAACTATGACCCTTACCCACTGCACTCAACCCCCATCACCATGCAGTATAGCCATCCTGAAGTGTAGCACGCATTGCACAGCACTCCAGACAGGACATACGCAAATCTGTGATTGCACCGTTCTCCACCCCACTCCACCCTACCTCCTTCCCTTTTTGTTTTTCCCAACCAGTTGTGTTGCGTTTTTTTTCAATAAATTGATTTTTTGGCTTTGAAAACATTCTTTATTATTGCATAACATAAAAGAAACCTTAGCCCAGGAAAGCAACAGGCACTGCAAGTCAGTGTATTGTACATAGCAAACACAGACTCCTACTGCACTTCACTCCCGTGCAGGGCACCACACTAGAAATTACTGTTGGCTTTCAGCCTCAAATTGCTCTCTCAAGGCATCCCTAATCCTTGCAGCCCTGTGCTGGGCCCCTTTAATAGTCCTGCACTCTGGCTGTTCAAATTCAGCCTCCAGGTGTTGAACCTTCGAGTTTCATGCTTGAGTGAATCTTTCACTGTTCCCTTCACAAATGTTATGGAGGATACAGCACGCGGATATAACCGCGGGGATGCTGTTATCGCCCAGGTCCAGCTTCCCATACAGAGAGCACCAGCGACCCTTTAAACGGCCAAAAGCACACTCCACAGTCATTCTGCACCAGCTCAGCCTGTTGTTGAACCGCTCCTTGCTGCTGTCAAGGCTCCCTGTGTAGGGTTTCATGAGCCACGGCATCAAAGGGTAAGAGGGGTCTCCAAGGATCACAATGGGCATTTCGACTTCCCCTACGGTGATCTTCTGATCTGGGAAAAAAGTCCCGGCTTGCAGCTTCCTGAACAGGCCAGTGTTACGAAAGATGCGTGCGTAATGCACCTTTCCGGGTCAGCCTGCGTTAATGTCAATGAAACACCCACAGTGATCCACAAGTACCTGGAGAACCATAGAGAAATAGCCCTTCCAATTAACGTACTTGGAGACTAAGAGGGCTGTTGCAAGAATTGGAATATGCGTCCCATCTATCACCCCTCTGCAGTTAGGGAAACCCATTTGTGCAAAGCCAGCCACAATGTCATGCATGTTACCTGGAGTCATGGTTCTTCTGAGCAGGATGCGATTAATGGCCCTGCAAACTTGCATCAAAGGAAATGCTAGGATGCGAACAAATGCATCACAATGTATTGGGACAGGACCCAGAATGCCCCGCACTCCCCGCCCCTTCCCACAAGCCACAGCGCCAGAATGGGAAGAGGTGCTCTGTGGGACAGTTGCCCATAATGCACCGCTCTGAATGCCCCTGCAAGTGCTGCAAATGTGGCCATGCCAGTGCGCTTGCAGCTGTCAGTGTGAACAGACTGCAGCGCTTTCCCTACTGCGCTGTCCGAAGGCGGGTTTAACTCACAGCGCTCTACATCTGCAAGCGTAGCCATGCCCTTTTGCCCTTATCTATAGCAAAGACAGGATGATCTGTTTGAGTGACAGGTGCTGCTCCAGATCTGTTGTGCTTGAACATAACTGCACATACGGAAAGTCATGCATTCTAGTGATCTGGCTTCCTATAGATTTTGCTGTATACTTGTTAGGTGTCTCAAGAAAAAAAGGCACCCATGACTGAAGCCCATTTTTTAAATTTTAGTGATAGATATTGCCAGTTGGGCAACCATAACTAGTGGGCACTTTGGGGCTTAAATAATTAGAGCTAGTTCTCCTTTAAGTCAGTGAGTATTGCAATCCCACCAAGTTCATGGGATACCCAGAACCTCAAAGGAGGCCCTCAGCAACTTGTTTTAATGTTTGCACAGTGGTTTGAAAGTGAAAAAATGTTTGGTGAGAGTTCTAGTATTATTACTATTCAGTATAGATCAGAATTTAGCCTAGCTTCCATTTGAATGATCTTAGTCACCAACGGGAATACATCATGCCTTGTTCCAAGGAGAGAACAGTTATGGATGGACACTAGCAGCTGCAGCAGCAAATTCACATAGCTATGATGTAGCTCTGGTGGTGTGTAGAATGGATTTTCTTCTTGAATAGTCCTTTGCAAGTATTCATTTGGCAAGAGTCAGTATGGGAGGATTTAGGTTTCTTAAATCCCTCAAAATTGCATGTTCCAACCTCTTTCATGCTCTATTTCCTTCAACCTCAGCTCTGTAAACCTTCTATAAAAGCATACCTTCATCTGCGCATTGGACATGGCCCCACCATTTCAGTCGTCTTGTTCTCAACTGATGCAAGACTGCCACTTGGTGGGATCATGCAAGTATCTCCTGCTTTGTGACAAAATCAAACCAATGGATGTTAAAAATATGCTATGCCTTTTGGCGCCGAAAACTTTTTGGTTTCCTCTCCTCAGCTGCTTTTAGCAGCCATGTTTCTGATCCATGTATCAGAAAAGTCATCACCACCACGCTGAACGCTTGTATCTCAGCTGTCGCACAGACATCCTGTTGCCCAAACAGAGGCCTTTGAAGATGCTGAAATGCCATTGATGCAAGACTGATCTGACGTGTGACTTCATCGCATACAGAACCTCCTGCTGTCAAAAGACTGCCCAGATAGATAAAACTATTCTCCATTCAATATCATTGACATCTACATGTTTCATTTTTATAGGGGGCATGCTTAGCTTTGGCTTTATAACCATTGATCTGAAGTCCCATAGATTCTGCCTTTTTTGCAGCTCTTCCAGCATTAACTTTAGTTGGTCAGTAATCTCTCCAAGTAAGGCAATATCATATGCATACTTGAGCTCCTCTAAAGAAGAATCTTTAAATTTCACACCTCCTACTTTGCCTCAATCAGCTTTGTCATCAGATAGTCTAATAGAACATGAAATAACATAGGTGAAAGACTGAATCTCTGGCATACTCCTGATTCTAGTGATACCTAGACAGTAATACAACCATTGACCCTCACACAGCTAATGTACTACGGTATAGTTCCTCTGCTAGGCTTACTAAGTTCTCAGGCATCCCATACTGGTGTAGCAGTACTCGCAACACTGATTGATGCACTCAGACAACAGCAGCCAGAAATCGTAGAGCAAGTCTACCCTATAGTGCTACATCGGTGTCACTGCACAGATGCAGCTGTGCCACTGTAGTGCATCTGGTGAAGACATGCTATGCCAATGGGACAGCGCTCTCCCATCGGCATAATTACACCACCTCAGTGGGAAGCAGAAGCTATGAAAAAACTCATGCAGACACAGACAGACATCATCTTCCTTTCCAAATACAAACAGATGGACATCATACCAAAAGGACTTCTGTAATATATATACTGCTTACTGTATTTTTCACTCCAGGCATCTGATGAAGTGGGTTTTAGCCCATGAAAGCTTATGCCCAAATACATTTGTTAGTCTCTAAGGTGCCACAAGGACTCCTCATTGTTTTTGCTGATACAGACTAACATGGCTACCCCTCTGAAACTTTCCACTGCCAAAGTGCCCGTGTGGACTTGTGTCGCTCGGCCGGGGAAGGGGGACGGATGGACTTTTTCACAGCCCTGAGCGACGTAAGTTATATCGACTTAGGCGGTAGTGTAGACCTGCCTTATATACATTGTGTTAACTTTGTTTTGTCAATCTAGTCATTTTTCAGTGACATTCTGCAGAGCATATGTAGCATGGATTATAGATCGATCTGTGCAGAACTGGTCGTTTCTGATTTTTGGATTGAGACGGTATTTCAGTTGGTTCAGTAGCACGGTCCCTGGGACTGACAGCAGCATTATTCCCCTATAATTTGAGCAAGATAATTGCCCTGTTTTGAAAAAAGGGATGTTGTAGACCCTTTTCCAGGTTTCTAGAATGTGACTGTTTTCCCAAACTTGTAAGATAACTCTGGGAAGTCAGTGAATGCAATTGGGGCCTCCACTTTTTAGCAGTTCTAATGAAATATTGTCAAGATCAGGTGCTTTATAGATGCTGGAAGTCTGAAGAATTCTGTTGTATTACTCAACAATTAAGGGTGTGTGAATGCGTGCGCTTGTACTTATGCTGTTTGTTAACAGAGACTGCATCAGAGCCATCTAAAGGAGAATCTTAGTTTCTGGGTTTTTTTAAATCTTTAGCCCAGTGGTTCTCAAACTTTTTTTTTCACAGACCCCTTGAAAATTGCTGAGGGTCTCGGCGAACCACTTTATGATCTTTCCAAATGTTGTTTGTACCATTAGCTAACTATTGTAAAGTGCTTTGGATAAAAGCACGATATAAAAAAACCCGTAATAATAATTAACGTTTTTTTGTTCTACAAATAAAAGCACACAACTCATATTTTAATATCAGTGGTCTTACCTTTCTGATGTGATGGATGTGCTCTCTCTCCCTGACTGCAGCAGCCCCCAAGCTCGGGCTGGGAAGAAGTGGGGGTCTCTCCCTCTCTCCCCACAGCAACAGCCCCCGAGATGGGGCTGGGAAGGAGGGAGTCTGTCCCCTCCACAGCAGCCACAGGGTTGAGGCTGGGAAGGAGGGCTGTTTCTCCCTGGCAGCCGCAGCCCTGGAGCTGGGGAAAGTCACCTCCTTCTCTGGCTGCTGCAGCCCTGCATGTCCCAAATTCCCCTCACCCCCTCTTCTCACTCCACTGCCCCCTCCCGCCTACCCTCTACTCCCCCCAAGGCCACCACCTCACCTTTCATGTGCGTCTTCTCCAGGGTCCAGGCACCTAATTAGTGGAACCATGCCTGCGCGGCTCCACTAATTAGATGGGTGGCCCCTCATTCTCTTGTGTGCAGCTGCCAGGCGCACACCTTAGAGGGAACTATCCACAGACCACCTAAATGGAGCTTGCAGACCACAGTTTGAGAACCTCTGCTCTAGCCTTTTCCTTGTAAAGATAGCCATGAAAACCTAGTCATATAAAGTTTAAGGACAGAAGGGACTAGCAGATCATTTATATCACAGGTCACCATGCCCACCCTGCACCTGGACACTAAACCCAACAATTGAAATTAGACCACAGGAGACTCGACTATTATGTGCCTCAGTAAGAAAATAGGACCGAAGTGTCAGGAGAGATTTGTTGTCCCCAAATCCCCCTCACCAACTCCAGCAGTCAGGGGAGACATGCCGACCACAAGAATCAAAGGAGTACTATTCCCCACCTGACCACCCAACCAACCACCAAAAGGAGACCTACTCCCCATCCCCGCAACCACTTCTCAGCTAGTAACCCATCTGCCCGTGGTGTTGCCAGTAGTGGCCAGGACAACTCCTCATCCACCTGGGCTGCTGCTTTGAGGAGCAGCTGCCAACTAAAGGATCCACCTAAATAAGGCTCAGTGAGATACTAGAAGGTACTGGGTGGTGGAGTGGAAGGACTGATAAACTTGGGAGGGGAAGAATATGTAATCAATGGATTTTGGGGACTTTGGGAGAAGACTATAAAACTGACTTTTTTAAAATGGAAGAACCAACGGTGAAAGTTGTCACTGGTGGATTCTTTTTAGAATAGTTTAGAATGAAAGAATAGTTGATCCTGAGTTGAGTTGAGTGTGCTGCTGACCATGTAAAGAGTTTTGAGGGAGCACCTTTGTTAAAATTTTGGTGGACCATTATTGGGCTATGTCAAGAGGTTCAAATTTCTGATGCAAAAATACACAAATAAATAAATACATAAAATAAAAACAAAGGTGCCTGACCTTCCAAAACATTTTTCATTGGCATGAGTCTAGTGAAGTACAAAATATTTCTAAGGCTCAAAATAAGTGATTTTCTCTGAATACAGATGCAGTACGTACATTCTACTTCAAGCACGGCAGAATCAGGATTGGCATAAAGTAAATTGCTCTTTTTGAGGGACTTGTTCATAGATTTAACAATGCTTTGGTGCATTAAACACCATTGCCTTGTGAATGCTAGTCCTAGCTCTGTGTGTGATTTACATAGTTAATTATTGTTTGTAGTACATAAGTGCATTCAGTAGAATCATGCGGGGTGGAAACTTCCTCTATTTATTTTAAAGGGGGATGGGCCAAGTGAACTAAGTAGCCTAATTAAGAATGCTTATATTGTTCACCACTTCATTGAAGATCTTTACATTGATAATATCTAATTGATGCCCTTGTCCAGTGGTGATGGATATATTTGTCCTACCCTCCTAGTCACAGAGTTTCAGTCTTGAGGGCACTATTAGATCATCTAGTCTGACTTCCTGTAAATAACAGACCGTTAAATTTTCCCAGTTACTCCTGCACTGAGCCCAGTAACTTGTGTTTGGATAAGTATATCTTCCAGAAAAGCATCCAGTCTTGATTTGAAGACATCAAGAGAATCCATCACTTCCCTTGTTAGTTTCTTTTCCAAATCATTAATCACCCTCCCTGGTAAAAATCTGTGCCTTATTTCACATTTGAATTTGTCTGGCTTGAGTTTGCACTTGCTGGGAGAGGGGTATTTTCACAGGGTGAGCTGGCACTTTAAGGGCGCTGGGAGTACTAAGTGCCCAAGTCACTTTTGAAAATGTTACTCTTTGAGGTAGCTGCTCCACAGAAGTGGGTTAAAATAATAAATAATAAAACACTTTGTTTTCAACCACATAAATATTATTGGGAAGTCCTTACCAGGTCCCTGTGGATCATAATTATTGAAAGTTGCTTTCTGTGCACATTAAAATCCAGTAAGCGAACATCAGGTAGACCAGAATCACTTTTCCCATTCACTTGAGTACTGAACGGCTGCAGAAGAAACATGATCTGACCAACTTGGTTATGCTGCAGTTGGCCTACAAGTCTTCAGTCACATGCCCACCCCCTTATTCCTCCCCCATCTTCTGCATCCTGTTCTGACTGACCCCGCCTTCCCCAGCCCAACTAAAAAAAATCTATTACTTTGTTATTAAGAAATTAAAACTAAAACAAACAAAGAAGCAATATTTGGCCAATGGTACAGATGGTTGGGAATTTTTTGATGAATAATTTTTCATAGAAAAGTGCTGATTTGTCAAAAGAAAACAGTGTCAGTTGCGCTGAATTTCTCAACTCACAGAAATATGAAGAAAAAGGATTTTAAATTGTTGAAAGGTTTTGTTTTGATATTTTTGAAACAAAAAATTCCTGTTTTCTGGTTCAAAATGATGTTGTTTCAAAATGTGAACCAATCAGACTGAAACAAAGGTTAAAAAAAAGGTTGAAATAGAAACAAAACTATTCAAAAGTGTTGAAATAAATGGTTTGATTGACTGGAACTGAATTGTTTTTTCAATTTTTGATTCATCAACATTTCTGAGATTTTGATTTTTTTCCCTGGTTCGGGATAGTAAAAATTTTTGCAAAAAGTAAAGGAGTACTTGTGGCACCTTAGAGACTAACTAATTTATTTGAGCATGAGCTTTCGTGAGCTACAGCTCACTTCATCAGATGCATACCGTGGAAACTGCAGCAGACTTTATATATACACAGAGAATATGAAACAATACCTCCTCCCACCCCACTGTCCTGCTGGTAATAGCTTATCTAAAGTAATCTTCAGGTTAGGCCATTTCCAGCACAAATCCAGGTTTTCTCACCCTCCACCCCCCCACACAAATTCACTCTCCTGCTGGTGATAGCCCATCCAAAGTGACAACTCTTTACACAATGTGCATGATAATCAAGTTAGGCCATTTCCTGCACAAATCCAGGTTCTCTCACTCCCTCACCCCCCTCCAAAAACCCACCCCCATACACACACAAACTCACTCTCCTGCTGGTAATAGCTCATCCAAACTGACCACTCTCCAAGTTTAAATCCAAGTTAAACCAGAACATCTGGGGGGGGGGGGGGAGGAAAAAACAAGAGGAAATAGGCTACCTTGCATAATGACTTAGCCATTCCCAGTCTCTATTTAAGCCTAAATTAATAGTATCCAATTTGCAAATGAATTCCAATTCAGCAGTTTCTCGCTGGAGTCTGGATTTGAAGTTTTTTTGTTTTAAGATAGCGACCTTCATGTCTGTGATTGCGTGACCAGAGAGATTGAAGTGTTCTCCGACAGGTTTATGAATGTTATAATTCTTGACATCTGATTTGTGTCCATTTATTCTTTTACGTAGAGACTGTCCAGTTTGACCAATGTACATGGCAGAGGGGCATTGCTGGCACATGATGGCCACTATGGATGTAGAAGCCCTCTACACCAACATTCCACACAAAGATGGACTACAAGCCGTCAGGAACACTATCCCCGATAATGTCACGGCTAACCTGGTGGCTGAACTTTGTGACTTTGTCCTTACCCATAACTATTTCACATTTGGGGACAATGTATACCTTCAGATCAGCGGCACTGCTATGGGTACCCGCATGGCCCCACAGTATGCCAACATTTTTATGGCTGATTTAGAACAACGCTTCCTCAGCTCTCGTCCCCTAAAGCCCCTACTCTACTTGCGCTATATTGATGACATCTTCATCATCTGGACCCATGGAAAAGAAGCCCTTGAGGAATTCCACCATGATTTCAACAATTTCCATCCCACCATCAACCTCAGCCTGGTCCAGTCCACACAAGAGATCCACTTCCTGGACACTACAGTGCTAATAAACAATGGTCACATAAACACCACCCTATACCGGAAACCTACTGACCGCTATTCCTACCTGCATGCCTCCAGCTTTCACCCTGACCACACCACACGATCCATCGTCTACAGCCAAGCTCTGCGATACAACCGCATTTGCTCCAACCCCTCAGACAGAGACAAACACCTACAAGATCTCTGTCAAGCTTTCTTACAACTACAATACCCACCTGCGGAAGTAAAGAAACAGATTGATAGAGCCAGAAGAGTTCCCAGAAGTTACCTACTACAGGACAGGCCTAACAAAGAAAATAACAGAACGCCACTAGCCGTCACCTTCAGCCCCCAACTAAAACCCCTCCAACGCATTATTAAGGATCTACAACCTATCCTAAAGGATGACCCAACACTCTCACAAATCTTGGGAGACAGGCCAGTCCTTGCCTACAGACAGCCCCGCAACCTGAAGCAAATACTCACCAACAACCACATACCACACAACAGAACCACTAACCCAGGAACTTATCCTTGCAACAAAGCCCGTTGCCAATTGTGCCCACATATCTATTCAGGGGACACCATCACAGGGCCTAATAACATCAGCCACACTATCAGAGGCTCGTTCACCTGCACATCCACCAATGTGATTTATGCCATCATGTGCCAGCAATGCCCCTCTGCCATGTACATTGGTCAAACTGGACAGTCTCTACGTAAAAGAATAAATGGACACAAATCAGATGTCAAGAATTATAACATTCATAAACCTGTCGGAGAACACTTCAATCTCTCTGGTCACGCAATCACAGACATGAAGGTCGCTATCTTAAAACAAAAAAACTTCAAATCCAGACTCCAGCGAGAAACTGCTGAATTGGAATTCATTTGCAAATTGGATACTATTAATTTAGGCTTAAATAGAGACTGGGAATGGCTAAGTCATTATGCAAGGTAGCCCATTTCCTCTTGTTTTTTCCTCCCCCCTCCCCCCAGATGTTCTGGTTTAACTTGGATTTAAACTTGGAGAGTGGTCAGTTTGGATGAGCTATTACCAGCAGGAGAGTGAGTTTGTGTGTGTATGGGGGTGGGTTTTTGGAGGGGGGTGAGGGAGTGAGAGAACCTGGATTTGTGCAGGAAATGGCCTAACTTGATTATCATGCACATTGTGTAAAGAGTTGTCACTTTGGATGGGCTATCACCAGCAGGAGAGTGAATTTGTGTGGGGGGGTGGAGGGTGAGAAAACCTGGATTTGTGCTGGAAATGGCCTAACCTGAAGATTACTTTAGATAAGCTATTACCAGCAGGACAGTGGGGTGGGAGGAGGTATTGTTTCATATTCTCTGTGTATATATAAAGTCTGCTGCAGTTTCCACGGTATGCATCTGATGAAGTGAGCTGTAGCTCACGAAAGCTCATGCTCAAATAAATTAGTTAGTCTCTAAGGTGCCACAAGTACTCCTTTTCTTTTTGCGAATACAGACTAACACGGCTGTTACTCTGAAACCTAAAAATTTTTGAACTCTCTAAAATGTTCTTGGGATAGTAAATTTGTTTCCCACCCAGCAGCACTCCATGGTCCAAACTTGCTTGACTAATTCATGCAAGTAGTTCCATGGAAGTGAATGATGCTATTACACAAGTAATGATAACAGGAGCTAGCATTTAATGTATAACCCTATAATATTTGCATCCTACATTTCTAGAGGAAACCACTCATGCAGCAGCATGAGCAGAGCTTAACCAGTCCTATTACCAACACTATTCTGCTATCAGTGATGTGCTGGGTCTGACCCGGAAGGCATAATACTTACAGAGAATACTGCAAGTCAGTGGAAGTTTTGCAGGAGTAAGCTGTGGAGGAACTGAACCACCACAGGTCATGTTTTCTAAAAAAGGGAAGTAAACCAGAAAGGTCATGTTGGCTTTTGCTCCATAAATCCAAAAGAAAGACAGTAAACATTGAGCCAAATTCTGCTACTGTTGTAAATCTGGAGAAAATCTTTTTATATCAATGGGGTTACTTTACATTTACAAAGGTGTTACTGAGTGCAGAATATGGGCCATTATATATTATATATATGAAATGTTCCTCTGAAGAGATAAACATCCACAGACATGCCATCAGAGCCATGGTTTCAGATCCCTAGCTGGTGTAAATTGGCACATTTTCATTGTCTTCCATGGAAATATGCTGGTTTGTGCAAGATGAACAGCTGACCTATGAGACTTTTGCGTCCACAATACCTCTTGGAAGGTATTAATCAACTGCTGGATTAATACAAAGTTGTGGAAAATCTGACAGAGGGTGGATCCCAAGAAAATTAAGTGAATTAGTCTCATTTCATGTGGAAAATTGGGGAGAAATATGCATACATTAAGGAAGTATGCAAGCTAATGTCCTAGGTATTTATTATTTCCATGTGTTTATATCTAAACAGCATAACTCAATAAATCCACTTTGGTCTTTAACATATGGGCTAAAATCTGAGGGAAAATAGGGAAGCAAAAGTGAAATGGAGAGCTGGGGTAGGTTTTTTTTCAGTTGTTTCCCCTTTTGTATTACTTAGGAGGGCCATTTTAAAAATCAAGTTCTTGGAGCCACTAATGTGATTCACATAGCAGGCAGACTAGTCTCTATGGTATGTTTTCTGTATTTGCTGAGCTGGGTGGCCTCATTAGATACTACCTATGTATGTTTTAAAACTTTCTCTCAGATGGACATTCTTATATGGTGAAATAATAAACTGTTATGTGACAGCTAAGCTAGAGCCAGTATAGAATAGGTAGGAAGGGCCATGCCCCACCTTCTCCCTGCCCCATAGCGAGGGAGCAGTGACTACTATTGTTTGGATCTGCACAGCAGACACAAGAGTGGGACAAAGTTCCTTGCACCCTAGCACCCCCATGCCAGGGCCAGAAGCAATCTAGCCCTTATAGAGCTTGGCTTGGTTAGTCTAGTAGAACAAAGGCTGAGTGCAGATACGATTGTTCTATGTAAATAAATCAGGGGAGTAAACATCAGGGAGGGAGAAGAGCTATTTAAGCTAAAGGGCAATGTTGGCCCAAAAGCTAATAGGTTTAAACTGACCATGAATTAATTTAGCCTGGAATTTAGAAGAAGATTTCTAACTACCAGAGGAGGGAGGTTCTTAATAGGATCAGTAGGGGAAAGAAATCTAAATAGTTTTAAGATGGAACTGAATAAGTTTGTGAATGGGACTATATGACATGGTTGCCTGCAATAGTAGAGGCCTGCATTGGTGACCCAGGAGGTTCCTTCCATTCCTATGTTCTTATATGAACTGTGAGGAACAATCCTATATAGAAACGGGATGGAAAAAATGATCTACAGTAATAGTTTTTCTTCTCTGAGTGTTCTGAGTCTGGTAATAAAACGCATCATACTGAACATGAGGGGAAGTATCAATCTTTATTGATTTGTTTGTATTATCTAAGCACCTAGGAGCCCCAGTTGTGGGCCAGGACCACATTATACTAGACACTGTACAAACACAGAACAAAGGACAGTCACTTTCCCAAAGAGCATACAATCTAAGTACAAGACAAGAGACAATGGATGGATGGTCAGTCAGATGGGGGAATGCAAGGAAATAGTGAAGAGGCCCTGGAGGTTTTTCTCCTTCCTCTGTAGCATGGGGCATGGGTCACTTGCTGGAGGATTCTCTGCTCCTTGAAGTCTTTAAACCATGATTTGAGGACTTCAATAGCTCAGACATAGGTGAGAGGTTTTTCGCAGGAGTGGTGGGTGAAATTCTGTGGCCTGCGTTGTGCAGGAGGTCAGATTAGATGATCATAATGGTCCCTTCTGACCTAAATATCTATGAATCTATGAATCTATAAAACATTGGCCAGCATGATAGGAAGTGGTCTCACCTTACCAGCAGCCTAGGCCATTGTCAAGTTTTTTGTATGCAACATGGAAACAAAATCCTATTACTATATAACAGAGAGCACAAAACCATCTTGTTCTCTATTATATTTGTAGGATGACTCATTTTAAATTTCAGACAAAGACCATGTTTCCTCTTTGTTTAGCAAATTATCAACCATGTAACTTAATACAGATGAGCGAGACTGCAGGGTTTGCATGGTTTGTACTTCAAACAAAATTCTAAGTAAGTTACATCCAGTCAAATCTGATTGAGTAAAATGTGGCTGTGTGCATACACAGGCCTCAGTAATGGCAAGATACACAGGCCTCACAGGGCAAATAATTGTGTTCATATCACATTAGTGACATGATGTGTTAAAACATTGTAACTGTAGGGAATGATATAGATGCTAAAACTGGTGTATTTTGAATGCTACACAAAGGTCTAGCAGAGGAGGCCTATAAATAAAACAGTATTGTGGCAATCCATTCTTGCTGTTGAGGCATGAATCAGGAACCCTAGCCCCTGCTAAGGCAGTAATGATCTCAAACTTTTAAAATTGCTGAAGTAGAAATCCCATCAAGTGATTTGGGCATCCAAAAGACACATTGCAAAGTAACAAACAAAACCTTGAAATTAGATCATCTGATTCGAAAGACCAAATAATCATGTTACTACTCAGTGGCGTAAATAGTGAAGAAACAGGGTTCAACTAAGCCTAACATTCTCTTTATCTGGATGAAGCTTTAAGCTAAGTCTGCACTGGAAAGGCTTTGCTGGAGTATACTGGTATAGTATACCAGCAAAGGGCTCCTAGTGTGGATGCAGCTTTTATCAGCAAAACTGCCAGCATAGCCATGTTGATCAGAGATGACATCACCTCACATGCCTGGCCAACATAGCTATGATGGCAAAAGTTTGGAGGGTAGACCTGGCCTTACAATATGGTTTCCAAAGACTCCATATCCTACTACGAATGAACCCATCTGTTCACATAACTGACTACCTCCAGAGTTAAGATCATGAGTATCTGCAGCATGAGATAAAGGACTAACTCACCTAACTGGCTTCTGCAGCAGAATCATTTCCTCTGGGGATCAGGAATAGAAGGGGAAATGTAACACATACTGAACAGTGGGTTACATGCACATTATCATAGAATCATAGAATCATAGAATATCAGGGTTGGAAGGGACCTCAGGAGGTCATCTAGTCCAACCCCCTGCTCAAAGCAGGACCAATCCCCAATTAAATCATCCCAGCCAGGGCTTTGTCAAGCCTGACCTTAAAAACTTCTAAGGAAGGAGATTCTACCACCTCCCTAGGTAACGCATTCCAGTGTTTCACCACCCTCCTAGTGAAAAAGGTTTTCCTAATATCCAACCTAAACCTCCCCCACTGCAACTTGAGACCATTACTCCTTGTTCTGTCATCAGCTGCCACTGAGAACAGTCTAGAGCCATCCTCTTTGGAACCCCCTTTCAGGTAGTTGAAAGCAGCTATCAACCCCTCCCTCATTCTTCTCTTCCTCAGACTAAACAATCCCAGTTCCCTCAGCCTCTCCTCATAAGTCATGTGTTCCAGTCCCCTAATCATTTTTGTTGCCCTCCGCTGTACTCTTTCCAATTTTTCCACTTCCTTCCTGTAGTGTGCGGCCCAAAACTGGACACAGTACTCCAGATGAGGCCTCACCAATGTCGAATAGAGGGAAACGATCACGTCCTTCGATCTGCTGGCAATGCTCCTACTTACACATCCCAAAATGCCATTGGCCTTCTTGGCAACAAGGGCACACTGTTGACTCATATCCAGCTTCTCGTCCACTGTAACCCCTAGGTCCTTTTCTGCAGAACTGCTGCCGAGCCATTTGGTCCCTAGTCTGTAGCAGTGCATCGGATTCTTCCATCCTAAGAGCAGGACTCTGCACTTGTCCTTGTTGAATCTCATCACATTTCTTTTGGCCCAATCCTCCAATTTGTCTAGGTCCCTCTGTATCCTATCCCTACCCTTCAGCGTATCTACCTCTCCTCCCAGTTTAGTGTCATCTGCAAACTTGCTGAGGGGTGCAATCCACACCATCCTCCAGATCATTTATGAAGATATTGAACAAAAGCAGCCCCAGGACTGACCCTGGGGGCACTCCACTTGATACCGGCTGCCAACTAGACATGGAGCCATTGATCACTACCCGTTGAGCCCGAAAATCTAGCCAGCTTTCTATCCACCTTATCGTCCATTCATCCAGCCCATACTTCTTTAACTTACTGGCAAGAATACTGTGGGAGACAGTGTCAAAAGCTTTGCTAAAGTCAAGGAACATTATCAGAAATGGACCAGTCTGTTTTTTGGAATCTGATGAGGTTCAATAAGGATAAGTGCAGGGTCCTGCACTTAGGACGGAAGAATCCAATGCACCGCTACAGACTAGGGACCGAATGGCTAGGCAGCAGTTCTGCGGAAAAGGACCTAGGGGTGACAGTGGACGAGAAGCTGGATATGAGTCAGCAGTGTGCCCTTGTTGCCAAGAAGGCCAATGGCATTTTGGGATGTATACGTAGGGGCATAGCGAGCAGATCGAGGGACGTGATCGTCCCCCTCTATTCGACATTGGTGAGGCCTCATCTGGAGTACTGTGTCCAGTTTTGGGCCCCACACTACAAGAAGGATGTGGATAAATTGGAGAGAGTCCAGCGAAGGGCAACAAAAATGATTAGGGGTCTAGAACACATGACTTATGAGGAGAGGCTGAGGGAGCTGGGATTGTTTAGCCTGCAGAAGAGAAGAATGAGGGGGGATTTGATAGCTGCTTTCAACTACCTGAAAGGGGGTTCCAAAGAGGATGGCTCTAGACTGTTCTCAATGGTAGCAGATGACAGAACGAGGAGTAATGGCCTCAAGTTGCAGTGGGGGAGGTTTAGATTGGATATTAGGAAAAACTTTTTCACTAAGAGGGTGGTGAAACACTGGAATGCGTTGCCTAGGGAGGTGGTGGAATCTCCTTCCTTGGAAGTTTTTAAGGTCAGGCTTGACAAAGCCCTGGCTGGGATGATTTAACTGGGAATTGGTCCTGCTTCGAGCAGGGGGTTGGACTAGATGACCTTCAGGGGTCCCTTCCAACCCTGATATTCTATGATTCTATGATTCTATGATTGGAGGAAAAACTAAACAGACATAGTAACTGAACTAATATTTTTTCAAAATAAATTGCCAAGAAAATAAAGTAATGTAGAAGAGCATTGACCTATCTGTCCTGCAGGGGTTTGCCATGCGTATCTGAATAAGTCCAGTAGAAGTAGCGGTTATGGACTGATAGAGCTTTGATTAGTATGGTTGACATCAAACCCGGTATAAACTGTGTGACACACTTATATGATTTTATGAAAGTATGCTGATGAGTGTGAATATAATGTAACTAAAATACGCTTCATGCAAAAGGTCTCTTGTAAGGTATCATTACAAAGCTTATAATCTACTGAGTGTGGTCATCCTATTTGTATAAATGTATCACTCTTGTATCTGAAACTAGAAATATGAAATATAACTCTGAGGGCCTATTGTAATTATGTAAAGTGTGAGCCATTAATGGTGGTTTGGAATCTTGATGGCTCCCATCAACCAGGACAATTGGCTCTGTTTGCAGGCAGGCCTTCCTGTGAGTCAGGCTGGGAGGAATGAAGGCTTGGGGTCTCACAGGACATGTGATCATGTCACCTGAACTGGAATCCATCTTTAACCTGGTGTTTTTCCATTGAGAAGGAGGGGTGGGAACCCAGAGGGACAAAGGATTCCCACCTTATGCAAAAGATATATAAGTGGATGGAACAAACCAAAGGGGATCCATCATGAGGAATCCCCTAGCTACCACCTGAGCTGGAACAAGGGCTGTACCAGGGGAAAGGATTGTGCCCAGACTAGAAAGGTGTCTGGTCTGTAAAAGAAACTTATTGAAACATCTCTAAGGGTGAGATTAGATCTGTATTCATTTTTTATTATTGTACTAGACTTAGACTTGCATGTTTTATTTTATTTTGCTTGGTAATTCACTTTATTCTGTCTGTTCCTACTTGGAACCACTTAAATCCTACTTTCTGTATTTAATAAAATAACTTTTTACTTATTAATTAACCCAGAGTATGTATTAATACTTGGGGGGGGGGGGCAAACAGCTGTGCATATCTCTCTATCAGTGTTCTAGAGGGTGAACAATTTATGAGTTTACCCTGTATAAGCTTTATACAGGATAAAACGGATTTGTTTAAGGTTTGGACCCCATTGGGAGTTGGGCATCTGAGTGTTAAAGACAGGAACACTTCAGTACGCTGCTCTCAATTGAGCCTACAGCTGTTAGGGGACGTGGTTCAAACCTGGGTCTGGGTTTGCAGCAGGCTAGCGGGTCTGGCTCAAACCAGTCAGGGCGCTGAAGTCCTAAGCTGACTGGGCAGGAAAGCAGAAGCAGAAGTAGTCTTGGCACATCAGGTGGCAGCTCCCAGGGGGTGTCTGTGATCCAACCCGTCACAAACTGATTTTTCAAAAGTTTAAAAAGTAGCCTCTGATCTGGAGTGTCAGGTGCTACTCAAAGGTCCAACAAAACTATGGATAAAGCATTAGTAATTGTAACCTACAAATGTTTATCTGCTATTTCCAGAGTTATTAAAATAATTAAGTCCTTTCTAAAATAATAATGTGCTAGATCTGATTTGAATTCAGGGTTAAGATGGGAATACTATCATCAGTACTCTTACACTGCAAAATAACTAAAAAATATTGAGGAAAACTCAAGGGAAAAGAATGAGGTAGGCAGTAACAATTTTTTCATCATCCAACCCCTTTCTTTCCTTCTGCTCCTTTTAGGAACTTGGAATCTCCTCTTTTACATGGATTTCCAAATGGTTGGATGCAAGCAAATACTGCTCTAAATGAGCAGGCTCATTTATTTTAGTCAAATTCAAAAAACTTAATTAATGCAAAGTTTAGGTTGCAAAATTCAGCCAAGTCAATGTTACTGTTGGAACCTTAACACTTCCATTTTCTTATTGTTTGCGATTTTTAACTGTGTGAGCCTATTGGCCAAATGATGCATTTTTCTCCATTTAATTTCCTAATCTTTTAAAAGGAAAAAGTATTAAAAACAGGGTGGGAGGTAATTAAGAAAACAAGAGAAAAAGTTAGTCTGGTAAATTTGCAAACTGCTTGCTCTGGAGCTATCAGATGGACAAACTCCATTGACTATGCAAGCCAGAGAATATCTAACTCATTGGACACTAAGGGCAGACCTTTAAGGCACAATCTAGCCCAGAACAAGGGCTCCTGTTTAGCAGTTCCACTCCAAGAGTGGCCTTGGGGAGGAATTGTGATTCCCTTCTTACTATTAGTGGGGAAGGGAAAGTAAGACACTGCCATCCTTGATATGATGCAGTTTAGATCTCCTATTCTGTCTGGCCAACAAGTGTGTGCGTGTGTGGGTTGGAGCCAAGGATCTAGTATTGTTCACTCTCCACTGCACCTGCACCATACCCAGACTTAATTTATAGAAGAGTTCAGAAAAACTTAGGTTATGATTTTCAAAGCCACTTAGAAGATTTGGACACCCAACTCCCTTAACTTTTCATGGTGAATGGGGTGTCCAATGATCCCTTTAGGCAGTTTTGAAAATCACAGCCTCAGTGCCAATATAGGGTCCAATACAGCACCCACTGAAGTCAGTGGAAAGATCCCCACTGATTTCAATGGGCATTTGATATGTGTCTGTGGGCTGTAATTGCTCTTTCCTTTCTAAACACAAAGGACTGAATTCCATAACATGAGGTGCAACAGATTATTTTACATTTGTTTTGTAATAAATATAAGCTACTAGTTCACATAATGCATGAACAGCCTGAACAATTACTGTACTTTTGTTTAAAGGAAAAAGGAACACAACATAAAATATTGAAAACGGCTAACCTCATTTTCTTCTTGTCTGTAGCCCCAAACCAACCAATTTTTTTCTTCAGCTTTGATATGTTGTTAAGAAAATATTAGTCGGTTAAATAGCTTACAAACTATTACAAGTGACTCAGCTAGATAGGCTTATTTTTTATTTTAGGTTTTCTCTGAGGCCTGGAAGACAAAAGGAAGTTTGTGAGATGCTTAATAAACAGAGAAACAATTTTGTGTTATTTCGTGATTAAATCTTTACCTTCATTTGTGACAAATGCAAACTGGAATGACTGGTAGAATGACTAATAGTTGTGCCTCTTTTGATTTTGAATCACAAGTAACCAAAATAAATAAATGAAACCTCTCAAAAAGATTTTTTTTTCGAGACAGCATAGTGAAGGAGTGTATTTTTTCCGTCACATGAACTCAAAATCTTTTGTACCATCTTTTACAATCCAATCAAAACTAATGCCAACAAAGAAAAGAACCCCTGACAGTGTTCTTTATTATTTCCAAACCATTTAAACCAGAAATACTGATTTTTAAAGTGAAACAAGCAAAACCAAGGAGGACAAATATTGATTCTCTCCCCAAAAAGAAAACCTTTATCATATTATTAAGGACACATTAGAAAAAATCTCTCTCTTTGGAACCACCAACTATGGCAAAGCAAAAGCATCAAATTGCATAAAGTAAAGAATTGAATGCAATGGTTCTGATTTTCTTCTCAGTGGCATGAAGGAGTAAGTCCATCAAAATGATTGGAGTTACACCAATGTAAAACAAGACTAAGAGGAGATTCAAGTCCAGTATTAGAGCTGGATGAAAATGGGAAAATTCAAAGTTGACCTATTTTCTGTTTTTTGTGATTATTTAGCAGATTTTTAAAATTTAAATTGTACTGATATTTGTATCAAAATGGTTTAAAAATTATTTTAGAAGCCTTTTGTTTACCAATTCTCCATTACCCTCCCCTCTTCCACTTACTTAAGGAAAACCAGGGATTTGGTAAATGAAAAATTTCAATACAGATTTCCAAAAAAATTGCAATAAAAATTGTAATAAAATGTCATGGAAATTTTTGGAAAAAATATGAAAATTTTGATAATGTCAACAATTTTTTTTGCAAAAAGTTTTGTTTTTGCAAAAAGCCTTTTTTGATGTAAAAAGTTTCATACATAAAATATCAACCAACTCCATCCAGTATCACATAAATGTTTCCATCTCTTCAATTATTGGTCTATTCACTGATACCCTCCTGAATAACCTTTCCCCCTTTTACATTAGCCTTCACTTCTTCAGGTAGATGCAGCCATGTATTCCTCCTAGGTGTGTGTGAGCCCAGTGCACCAGAGTTGGAGAATTTTACCTACCAGTACCCGCAGAGTGGCAATGTTTGTACCTTGTGGCCATAGTGCCACCCCTGGCTATAAGACGGGGCGTTGCCCTGACCTCTTCACTTCCTTCTTACTGTCCCGTGGCTGGAATCAAAGCTCTATGTGGTCTTAGTCTCACAACCTCTCACTATTTTAGTGTGTGTTTTCTATTGTATATAGTTAGTACCCTTAGTGTTAGATTTAATCTTAGTTGCATTTAGTTAAATGTTCCCCTGTGGTGCCCTCACTGGGATTCATACATTGTCCATTGTGTGGGGGAGCGATCCCCAACAGCAATCCCCACATGTGGTACTTGCTTTGCTTGGGTGAGGCCCATGTCAAGGAGTGGTGTTCGATTTGTAGATGATTCCTGAAACAGACCTAGGTGCCTAAGGTTCTTTGCCTAAAGCAGCACCAGCTTGAAAAAGCCATGTGGCCTGCTTCGGCACTGAGGTCCTCATAGATTGGCATGGCTGCTCCGTGGTGGAATGAGGGGGAAGAGTGATGTTTGGTGGTTGTTCATCAGGTCCTACTCAGTAGCAAAAAACACTCTAACAAGATGGCCTATTTGGCATAATGGAAGCGTTTATCAATGTGGTCATTGGCTTGCAGAGTTCAGCGGACAATGGCTACTATCTAAAACATCTTAGAGAGTTTGTTGCACCTTCAGTCATCGGGTCTTATGCTTAGCTGGTTGAGGGTGCATCTAGTGGCGATTTCAGCCTTTTATCCACCCATTTATGGAAGATTGGTGTTTTCCAATGCCATGGGGGTGAGATTTTTAAAAGGAATCTCGCATTTCTGCCCACCAGTGAGAGAACAAGTTTCCTTGTGGGACCTTAATATGGTCTGAGCGGCTCTGATGGGACCTCCATTTGGGCCACTGGCCTCTCCTGCCCCTTTCCTCTCATGTGAAAAATTGCATTCCTTGTGGCAATAACGTTTGCAAGGAAAGAGTGTGAGTTAGAGGCTTTGATGGCAGAGCTTCCTTACATTCAGTTCTCCAAAGACAAAGTGATGTTGTGGCCGCACCTAAAATTTGTGTCTGAAGTGGTCTCTCAGTTTAATTTAAACCAGGTGATAAATTTGCCTGTGTTTTTTCCAAAGCCACTTTCATTTCCAGAGGAGCAGAACATTCACACATTAACCATCAGACCATGTGTGGTCTTTATCTGGACAAGACTAAACACTTTTGGGCTTCGCCTCATCTGTTTTGTTTCATATGCAGACCGGCAGGACAGGCAGTTTCCTCACAGATGATAGCTAAGTGGATAACTTCCTACATCAAGACTGCATATGAAACAGCTTCAGCTACACCCCTTCTACAGGTTCTACAAGAGCACAAGCTAAGTCAATAATGCTCTTAAGTGATGTCTCAGTACTGGAGATTTGCAGGGCTGCCATGTGGTTGTCGATACTTTTGTTTACAAACTATTATGCCATTACCATGGCATCCAGAGCAGATGCCAACTTTGGTAGGGGGGTCCTGCAGTTCTTGTTTAAATAGACTCTGAGCCCCAACTCCTGTAAGTACTGCTTGTGAGTCACCTAAGTGAAATACACGGTTGCATCTATTAGAAGACATGGTTACTTACTGCAATTCTGGTTCTTTGAGATGTGATGCAGACATATATTCCACAGCTCACCCTCTCTCCCCTCAGTATTGGAGTCAAGTTTCTGGGTTTTTGGTGCAAAGGAACTGAGGGGAGTTGGGGCAGCACCACTTCATATAGCCAGGGGAGGGACTATGGCCACAAGGCACAAGTGCCATCCCTTTATGGGTACTGCTAGGCAAAATTATCTGGCTCTGGTGCACTGCGTGCGCACACACCTAAGTAGAATACATGTCTGCTTTGCATCTTAAAGAACCACAGTTACAATAAGAAACTGTATCATTTCATAGCATAACAATATAGGAAAACTGTGGTCTTCCACATAACATTTTCATTGCTACCTTAAAATAATGCTTCACATGTTGTTGTTTGTTTAAATAAAAATGGGAACAGGTGGGCTTTTCAATAAGTGGAGGGAACATTTTGCCAGCAGCTGGATGTGATACGAATTTACAGCCAAGAAAGCAAAAGTAACAGAAACATATTTACTATTTTTGAGGCGGGCAGGAGAGCTTATTTTCATTCAGATGTTGACCATCTGTTAAGTTGGTGAAGAGTTATTTTTTTGTCAGGCTGCAAAAACAACAGTTTTCCACAGTTGCGAACTGATGTTCACCCTGTAGGATCATCTTTTAGGCTTTGTAAAGCATCTGTTAAGGTGATGTGTCTGGAAAATCCAGCAACTTTATGCAAATGATATCATAACCTAATTTGCATATTCTGGTAGCTATGTCATTAAAAATAAACCCTGCACGTCAAACCATTCTTCTCTAGCATCCCCCAAACCCATTAGTTCCCCACTCCTTCTCTCTGTGAACCCATAATTTCTCCCCACCTTAAATTTAGGCTCCCCCATTCTCTCCCTCTAAATGCTCCCCAACCCGCCTAAACCCAAAGATGCAATACTAGAGTGACACTCTGCACAGCAGTGTTAGGATAATTTGTATAGTGTCACAGTAGGCATAGCACTATCTCTGTGGGCTGTCTGGGCACTACACCTTTGGAGGTGAGTAATCTAGATGTCTGAAGTTTTGGAGGACTGAAGTGGGGACCTCAAGGCACGATCTCTAATCAGGCATAGAACCCTGGAGGGGTAATGTCAGGCATCCTCTTGCCTTTTCCTTAGGCCTTACAGAAGGGGGGATAGGCAGACTACTAGTAGATAGCAGGTGGTGGAATCAGGGCTGGTGGAGTGCATGTTAGCACTCAGTGAAAATTTCAAAAACACCTAAGTGCCCTTAGGAGCCTAAATCCCTTTAATTTTCAATGAGATTTAGGTGCCACTTTTGAAAATTCCACTTAAGCACTTTTGAAAATTGTATCTATTAATTGGAAAAGTAACATGGCCTTGTGAAGTTCTCTTGCCCCTTACAAATTTTACCATTGGAACGGTTTCTCTGACCCTTAAACAGGAAATCTGTGACAGTTCCAGGAAAAGAACCTAGATCTTCTGATTCTACCCCTGCTCTTTATCCACAAGATCATCCTTCCCCAATTTATGACATGGAAGTGGAAAGGGGAGGGTGAATGCATAGTGAGTTTTAGTATCCTTTTTTATAGTAATATAAATTGTCTGAGAGTTTAAATATGGAAAGTATTACAATAACTATGCAACTTTACATGATTAGAAGCACACTTTACTGCAGATATGATCTGTATTACCAACTAAATAAGTATGTATAAGGTCTGGTTTAACTTAGTTATCCTTTTGTCCTTTTTTTCTGCTTATTGTTATATAACAGTTGTGATGGTGAAATGCATAATGACTATTCCGGACAGTATGATAGAGCATCATATGGCATTTATATTGGAGGCTAACGCACTATAAACATATGAAAGTAATTTACAGATACAATTAAACTTCTAAACAAAGAACTTCATAAATATTTCATTTGAAAACTGGGCATCAACCAACTACCTGAGGGCGGAGGGGACTTTTTTTAATACAACATAATAAAGATTTAATAAAAATGTTGTTATAGGTGCAACTGTGTTAACTCTCCCTGGCAGTTAGGTATTAAAATGTATCCTTTAGTCAGTTCCTTCTTATGTTTTATCTAAAACAGCAAGGAACTGTGAGTTTACCGCCTGGCATTCTGGTAAATAATGGAAGCAATATTTACAAGTTACATTACATTGTATTTATTTATATAAACCTTTAATCCAGATCGCTCTTCCTCCCCACAGAGACTGTTCTACTATATATGAGCCAAATCTGGAACTTCTTTCTCAGTCCATGTTCAGTCCTTATACAAGTGAATCTGTCACTGAAGTCAATGGACTGAATGTCTGGCTTGACATTGCAATCAGATGGTAGCCACTCAATTTTTATGGTGGAACCTAGCTTCCCAGGGATGTGGCGGCTTCTCCGTCACTTGAAGTCTTTAAATCAAGACTGGATGTCTTTCTAAAAGATATACTCTCACTCAAACACAAATTATGGTTTGATGCAGAAATTAGTGGCTGATGTTCTATTTCCTAAATTATGCTAAAGGTCAGATTAGATTATCATAATGGTTCCCTCTTGAAATCAATGCATGTCTGATTTTCAACCACCCTACCTTGGCTAAAGAGGGAAGCTGATCTTCCTTGCATGTCACATACTGCATCTTATCCCAGGAGAGAATGATTCCTATAAATCTGGTAAAAATCAAAAAAGGAATATTAAAGTTGTGAGGTAAAATCCTTTCTCCACTGAAGTCAACAGGAGTCTTGAAATTGACTTCAGTGGGCACAGGATTTTACCCATGCTGTTTTGGAAACTTACCTGAAGTTCATTTTTGAACATTCTCATAATATTTTTAAACGTATTAAAACTGGAAAACTTTCAAATTTTTGTTTGGCCTCATTGAGGAGAAGTTCACTTCTGTATTTTGGTGGTGGACAGTGGGGGAAATGTCAAAGATATATAACAAGGACATAAAAGCAGCTTTTGTTACACAGGAAGGTAGGCAGACAATGGGTTTACTGGGGATTAATTAAAACAATGATATGTAAAGGAGTCAGTGGAATGTCAAGGGATAGGCCCTGAGAGGAAAAGAAGAGGAAATGATTGCCTACTATAGTCATACTATAAGGTGGAGAAGCAAGGAAGAACTGAAAAACTGCCTAAAAGAAATGTTGTAAATTAGTTTTTTTTCCTCTTGGCTGAAGCAAACAAGCTATGTTTTGTGCCCTGGAATTAGGTTTTGATACTTGGTACACTGGGGAATAGAAATGGCCTGCATCTTATTTCTTTTTTCTTTGCCTTTTCCTCCTTTTCTGTGCCTTGGGGTGACAGCCTGGGCCACAGCTATACAGAGCTATATTCATGTGACGACAGATGAAACTTTAACATGTTTAAAGGTGTCATAAATATAAAGGAAAGGGGGAGGAGATGATGCTGAGTGGCCTGAAGGTGTCTACTACAAAGGGAAAAGTGCTGGTGGCGTGGAAGAGGTGAACCTCTCCATGACACTTGGGCATATGCAGCGACAGCAGATCAAGGAGCTGTGCACTAGCTACGCGCCGACATTCTCAGCCACCCCAGGACTGACTGAACGGGTATACCACTCCATTGACACAGAGCTCCAGGAAGAAATCACAGCCAGCGTTTCACCCTATCTGTGATTTGGGGGGCGTGTCATAAATATAAAGGGAAGGGTAAACACCTTTAAATCGCTCCCGGCCAGAGGAAAAACCCTTTCACCTGTAAAGGGTTAAGAAGCTAGGATAACCTCGCTGGCACCTGACCAAAATGACCAGTGAGGAGACAAGATACTTTCAAAGCTGGAGGGGGGAGAAACAAAGGTTCTCTCGATCTATGTGTTGCTTTTGCCAAGACCAGAGCAGGAATGCAGGTCAGAACTCCTGTAAAGAGCTAATAAGCAATCTAGTTAGATATGCATTAGATTCTGTTTTGTTTCAATGGCTGATAACAGAAGTTGTGCTGAATGGAATGTATATTCCTGTTTTAGTGTCTTTTTGTAACTTAAGGTTTGACCTAGAGGGATTTCTATGTTTTGAATCTGGTTACTCTGTAAGGTATTTACCATCCTGATTTTACAGAGGTGATTCTTTTACTTTTTCTTCAGTTAATATTCTTCTTTTAAGAACCTGATTGCTTTTTCATTGTTCTTAAGATCCAGGGGTTTGGGTCTGTGTTCACCTATGCAAATTGGTGAGGATTTTTATCAAGCCTCCCACAGGAAAGGGGGTGTAGGGTTTGGGAGGATTTGGGGGGGAAAGACGTTTCCAAGCGGGCTCTTTCCCAATTATATATTTGTTAGACGCTTGGTGATGGAAGCAATAAAGTCCAAGGGCAAAAGGTAAAATAGTTTGTACCTTGAGGAAGTTTTAACCTAAGTTGGTAAAAATAAGCCCAAGGGGTTTTTCATGCAGGTCCCCACATCCGTATCCTAGAGCTCAGATTGGGGAAGGAACCTTGACAAAAGGTTTATAGGCAAAGCTTAAAGTACCTCATACTAAGATTGTGTGATACTTTCCATTATAACCCCCCAGTTTAACTTTGTCAAATTTTAATTGTTTAGGCTGAAATTATCAATGCTGAATGTCTGCCTCAGGTTGGATGTTTTTTGGAAAATTTCACCCAAAATGGTTCAATTATTTCCGAGAATGATGGCAGAGAAAAATACATTGTTTTGCCCATGTTAAAGAAAATTCTTGAGATCTTTTCTTTAACATGCTCTAGTGCCAGGGGTGAGCCTTTTGCTGTCCCCTTGAAAAGGCACCTAAATCTGGCCAAGTTATAAGACTTTGAAAAAATGCAGTTCATACGTGCTCAGTAGAGACTTGCTATTTCTTAACAAGTAAAATCTCCAAAGATTCCGTCCTCACTGAGCGTGCTCCATCCCCTCACAGCTCCTGTTGCTGACCAGAGTATGCATGCACCATCCCCAAAGAGTAACTGAACATGCTCCAACCTAAGGATACAGATTGAAGCTGGAATTTCCCTGTAATGACTGCTTCTGGCTGCTGCTGGGTAGGGTATATCTTTCTATAGATCAGCTATTAATGAGTAACTTCTGCTTTTTACTCTGTCATTAAAAAACAACAACGAGGAGTCCTTGTGGCACCTTAGAGACTAACAAATTTATTTGGGCATAAGCTTTCGTGGGCTAAAACCCACTTTATCAGATGCATGGAGTGGAAAATACAGTAGGCAGGTATAAATATGCAGCACATGAAAAGATGGGAGTTGCCTTACAAAGTGGGGGGTCTGTGCTAATGAGGCCAATTCAATTAGGGTGGATGTGGCCCATTTCCAACAGTTGACAAGAAGGGGTGAATATCAACAGAGGGGAAATTACTTTTTATACTGCTAATGAGGCCAATTCAGTCATGGCGGATGTGGCCCACTCTGTCATTGTTACCTTGCAATCCCCTGTCTGTTGCATTCACCCTGTTTTCTCTAATTTTAAACTTAGATTATGACTCTTTGGGGGCAGTAACTGTCTCATGTTATGTATTTATACAGCACCTAACACAATAGGGCTGGAGCTACTAGCTGCTACAACAGAAAAAAAAAGTAAAATGAGGTTGTCCAAGGGATGAATTTGACTCACAGATTTAAACATCAAATTCAAATTCTATCCTAACTTTCTCAAAAGGATAGCACCAAAAATACAGAGAAAAAGAACAAGAGATGTAGTAGGAGGTAAGGGAATAGCTATTCATCATAACTGCTAATATATTGCATAATATATGTCTCCATTATTATTGGATATAATTGGATTCTTTCAGAGTTCATTCTACATAAACATTTTATTTATAACAACATATCTCTTTCTTCTCTTTTTTAAAAGCTAAAGTCCAGATCCCATTGGCTTCAATGGGCTTTGAATCAGGCTCAATATCTATGAACAATTTTTGTTTAAAGGCATGATTGATAATACCTCAACATGGTCCAAACCACAGACTCTTAAAGAAAAGCTTTAAACTATATATCAGTTTGATCTTTATATTGTGCCTAATTATTTTTATAATGTATCTTGATCTGAAAATTACTTGAGCTTGAATAAAAAAATTGCTAGAACTGTTTAAAAACATGAATTGTAACCACTACTGGGGTTTTTTATGATAGTGTCAATGTGACTGCAAGAAAAGTGTTTTTGAAGACTACTATTGCACTCCACAAACTAGGATTCCCTACTCAATGCATCATATTTCTGTTAAATACACAAGGTCATTCTGCATTACCACCCAATGCCTTTGTCGTTAAATTCTGTTTGAAGTTTTCTTTACTCAACTTACATTATCTCACTGGGCAATCATTCCCTGGAACGTTTTGAAACAAATGGTAATTTCAGTTCTAACAAGCACACAATCTTTCGGAAAGCACTCAGCACCAATCACCAGGCCATGTTATGGTTTATAATTTTAGCAACCCCATCAAGCTAAAGAAGAGAAGAGAAGTGCACAAATCAAGGGAGAAGGGTAAATATTCATTCAACGTAAATGAGCATCAGCAAAATTGTTTGTGGATTGTGCAGCCCACAAAAGAAAGAAACTACAAACTTAAATAAAACAGGATGAATGAACAAAACATGTGCAATGTGAGAATATTAGAGAAGGTGCGGTACAGAACACATTTGTTCAGTAATTTTAATTAAGCAATTATCCATACCATGTTTCTGATTCGTTTCTTGGATTTTTGGTTGCTTTGCTAATATATAGGCTTGAGAAAATTAGAACTATATACATTTACTAATCAAAAATAGAAGCTTAAAATAGATTAATAAAGTACAGGAAGGAAAATAAAGATGATTGTACAGTATTGTTTACAATGTTTAAATGCATGAACTTAATGCAGGTGTTAACACCCTTTAATAAATGAAATTACAAAATATTTCAAAATTTCGTGACACTGCTAAATTCTGTACAATTCTAGGGAGGTGATTTTGATCCAAATATAGAAGTATGGATCCATCCATTTAGATCAGGATTTTTACACGAATTAGAAGTTATTTAAACTGCTTAATTACTGTACAACTGATCCAAATACAAATTGCACTCCTAAATAACAGTAATTCATAGTCAAGTCATTTTCTTATACATACACACCACCCACACTAACTGTAAGGCCTTCTCTGCCTTGTGGAGGGGGGATAATTGACCAACATGTTTATTCTAGAATGATTATTTTGCTATATCTATTCTGGCATAATCTAGGTATTCTGAAATAACTCCCCTGGGTGGACACTTGTATTCCAGAATCAAAAAGTATCTTTATTCCAGAATAATTACGCTGCTCACAAAACAACCACTTGACAAAGTGAGGATTTGAACCTGTCTCCCACATCCCAGGCGAGTGCCCTAACCACTGAGCTAAAAGTTATAGCGAGGGTGGCAGCACCACCTCCTCCAACTATTTTGTGAATCCATCCCTTTAAGAATGCCGAGAAACTAAACATTTTGGCCTGACCTTCATGTTTAGTTCAATCCAAAACTTTGATTCACTGCAGTTTTTTGGAATTTTCTGATTTGGTTTCACTCAAACTGATTTTAATTTTTTTCCAGAACTGCCAGTGAACCAAAAAATAAAATAAAAATCAGTTATTTACTCAACTCTACTAGTAGGTGTAACTACAGGCAATTTGTAACCCTAATCTTGGTTTACTATAAACATTTTTATTATTTTGACCAAATGTTAAAATAGTGATAAAGTCTTTATTTTATAAATCATATTAATTAATTCAAGCTTCTTTTTCTTTGCCTGAAAAGTGATAGTTTTGTATGACACTACAAATCATATGTTCTCTCTGGGCTGTAACTGTGTTAAGCACATATGCTTTTTCATCTGTCTTTTCACTGAATATAAACACAGTTTATTGTTAAAGTACCTGAAGGGGGGTTCCAAAGAGGATGGAGCTCAGCTGTTCTCAGTGGTGGCAGATGACCGAACAAGGAGCAATGGTCTCAAGTTGCAGTGGGGGAGGTCTAGGTTGGATATTAGGAAACACTATTTCACTAGGAGGGAGGTGAAGCAGTGGAATGGGTTACCTAGGGAGGTGGTAGAATCTCCATCCTTAGAGGTTTTTAAGGCCTGGCTTGACAAAGTCCTGGCTAGGATGATTTAGTGGGTGTTGGTCCTCCTTTTAGCAGGGGGTTGGACTAGATGACCATCTGAGGTCTCTTCCAAGCCTAATATTCTATGATTCTATGATTTTAGTGCTATACTGAACTAATGTAATGAATTTTCCAGTCTCAGATTTCTTTCCTATTGTTTATGGTGAAAGGTTTTAAAGTTACACATCATTCAGTTAAGAGAGGCAAGGTGGATGAGGTAATAACTTTTACTGGACCAAATTCTTTAGGTGAAAGAGACAAGTTTTCGAGCTATACAGAGCTCTTCTTCAGGTCAGACCTTTGAAGAATATCCATATTGGAACAGAAGTTGGTCCAATAAAAGATATTACCTCACCCACTTTGTCTCACTAATATCCTGGGACCAACACAGCTACAACACCCTGCAAACATCATACAGCTAAATAATTTACAGGATTTATAATTCAGCTGTGTACTTTCTGAATAGCATCTACCTTAGAATAAACAAGTCATGACTTTCTAAAAAGGGGATACTTATCTAAAAGTCTTTGTTATTAATCAGATGGAACCAATATGTGGATAAATTCTCTAGCTCAGCTGACATTTTGCAATGCCTTTTAAGACAGGTAAAAACGTCAAACAGCGCAGAGTAGTTTTACAAGTCTTGTTTTATTCCAATATTGCTGCAGTCTTCCTTTAGGGGCTTAAAAGAAAATGTCAATAAGGTGTTTATCTGTGATAAATCTTTGTGTCTAGTAGCAGGCAAGTCCTCAGAGTCCAGCCACTGGATCTCATCTCCTGACCTGACCATGAATTTTTCCCAAGCTTGTGGGAAGAGATTTGCATCAAGCTTTTTATTCAGTGGTTTGCTTCTTCTTGAAGAGCTGATGTGGGCCATTCAGAATAAAATGCACTCTTTGGATTAAGAGTGGCAAAATCCAACTGGATTACAAGGTGGGCTTTGCATGTCAGTGTTCTGTAGTTCAATGGGAAAGCAGGGGAGGTTTTTTTTGTGGCTTCATAGTTGTAAAACACACAAGTGATTATGCGCTGTTTTGATACCCCAATGCCGCTTACAGAATTTCAATGGCTTAATTTAGCAATTGATGGACATCCACTCTAAATATCTTTTTCTGGGGTCTTCTGTTTTGCCATATACAGTTCTAAGGTCTCTGTGAAGCTCCCATCAGGCCTTTCTGTTCAATGTAGTGTAAGTTTCTTGGTCATTCCCATATTCTTTCTGAGGTTAAAATTTCTCTACAGATATATCCACTGTGAAGCTTTATGGTATTTAGGGACAGCCTCTGCAAGTTCTTTGGATTGTATTTAATCGGTTTCCTCATGAATCACACTATGGGTTTTGATGGAAAGCAACCCAGCAACAGAAGCTTATCTGCCATTTTAGATCATTTGAATGTTATTTATGACTACGTTCTTCACTAGACAAAACATTCGTTTAAATATTTTGGTATTCATTTATTTTTATGTCAGCACCAAAACCAATTGCAGAAATGAATGAAGCTGAATAGTAATGCAAACTATAATTAGTGTCAAAGTATCCATTGCCTAGGGCAATATACTATATAACTGATGAAGAATGCAGTGAAAACAGAAATCCTTATTTCCTTCCTAAACCTTGCACTAAGGACCGCCCCCCATAAACACGCTCGTAAACCTTTGTCTTAAGATTCTACTGTCAAGTATCTCCAAGGCATAATTTCATTTGACATTTCATTGAAAACCAGTTTTATTACATAATCAATTTTTGCTGATTCTTTTGACAATCACTTAAGACACATTTCACTGTAAATTACTAGATGACGTCTGTCGACTGCAATCATCTTTTGTCCTGGCTGCAGTATCTGTGCTGCTCCTCTCAACACTTTACTGATTGTCTTTCTTTATATAATTATTCCTGCAAAGTAATTCTTAATAGTTTGTCCAGTCTTGTTTTAAATGTCCCAAATTTTCTAGTTTCCTCAGTTTTCCATTGGACACTATTCCATGTGAATACATCTCACCTCCAGGAAGGTTTATTTTTCCTTGATATTCAAGCTAAATTTTCCCTTTCTTAAGTTATCCCATTACAGCTAGATATAACCACTTGTATCACAATAAATAATTCTTCTACAATCTCAGTGTTTAAAATCTTCAAATATTTTAGAGGGTTGTCATGTCCTCTCGTTGCCAAGCTCTATATATTTAGGTGGGTAAATCATTCATTGTATATTAGTTGCTCCAGATGCTTGGATCCCTCTAAGTTGTTAATATCTTTCGGGGATTTAGGTACTTGGGACTCAACTCAATATTCTAGGAGCCAAATGGAGAAGATAGTTACCGGTAGATTTGGGTGAAAATTTTCAAGCTAGACTTAGAAATGTCCTTTAATTTTATTTAGAAAGAAATCAAAAACATTTTAAAATACTCACAATTGAACTGAAACTTTTTGTTTTATATTGAACAACAGTTTGTTCAACCTTAAGTATTTTTTTTTACATCTAGATTTGCCAATAATTTAAAAAATGTTTGGTTTTGGTCCAACCAGAAAGGAATTTTTTTTTTACTTTTCCAAATTTCCAAAGAACTGAAAAATCTGTTGTTGATCCAGGTCTCTAATTACTAGGCTTGACTTGCTTCTTCTGTACATGCAGTTCAGAACTACACTTGCTGGTTTTGCTGCTATATAGCATTGCAAACTCAAATATAAGTTGTTGTTCATTATTAACCCCCAAGTCTTTTCAGCATTGTTGCTTTCTAGGTATCTCCCTAAGATTGAACTAAATGTCTATATTTTGGAGTATTTTTCTTAAAATGTATTAGATTGCATTTTCCCAGACTGAATCTCATTGATTTAGTTTTCCCCCCATGATTCTAAGATCAGTGTCTTTGTATTATTTCTCTATGCTCACCGAGGTTTTCAATAACTCCCCAATTAATATCTATGCAAATTTCAGTCAGGAGCTCCTTACTCCTACTTCTGGACTGGCTAGTAAAGTCAGGTGTTTAAGCAGTGGAGATCTTCAGGTGTGTGTAGGAGTCGGGGTAAGGGGAAAGAGAGGTAATGTTGGTAATATAACAGATTTTTTAAACTAAAATTAAAAAGAACACCTCACCCCCCAAAAAAAGCCCCTGAACCAACCAAGAAAAACCAACAACATTTAATAGCTTTTGTGATTTCAGCATCCCTGTAGTTAGTAATTGAGAGCGTGGGCCTTCCTTTTTTCTGCATTCAAAACTCCCACAGACTTCATAAGCTCTTTAGGGCTTAAGAGACTCTCTTTTTGTTGTTTGTACAGCACCTAGCACATTGGTGCATGACCGGGGCTCCAAGGCACTAAAGTAATAATAATAATAATAATAATATAATGGCCTGTAGAACCAAAATGGCAGAAATACCCAAGATAGATTGACTTTACTTGGATTTTTTAGAGTAATAATATCCAGTAATTGTTATTAGTCTGAATATTATTACAGACACACACAACTCAAAATACTATTTTAAACCATATTTGTAATGGGTTGGGAGGTAAATTAATTAGTTTCTTCTCTGGGGATAAAGAGTCCAAGTTCTCAAGGCTATAAGCTATGGCCGGAATGGCTCCAATCTGTCCATTTAACAGCTGATGAATCTGTAGAGCACTGCCAAACACTCACACTATTATTTCTTTCTCTCATTTTATTGTCTTAATTTAATGTTTTTAAAAAAACTGTTCCTATAAAAATGTATCCTGGGGCCTTCTGACTTCCTTTACAGTCAAAAAATAATATCCTTTCTGATGATTCTTCATATGAACATCATGGCCACCCACACTCAAAAGTAAAACTTCCCTCTGTCTGAATTTGCCTGTGATGGCAGACAATCAAGGAAACTATGTAACCACAGGTGTAGAGAATTTCACTTCCGGATTTTGGCCAGGTGAGAAAGAGCAGAATAGCTAACTCAAGGGGGAGGGAATGGAGAGAGGGAGGAAATAACCAAACTAATCCAAACATCAAAAAGTTGATAATGGGGTTTAATGTTTATGCTAGTTCTTAATTGATGATAAAATATTCTGCTAATCAATATATTCCTTGCACTCCATAAAAGGAATGATCTAGGCCTGAAATAAACATACGGTGAAACCTGCAGCAAAGAGCACCCCCAACAAGAAATTCCATGCCTTGAGTCAGCACTGTAGAGACTCCCTGAGGTTTCTGGTAATTCTTTGTTCAGTCATTAGCTGAAATCTTTGCTAGGTGGCCAATCTTTGCAGGCTTTTTTGGTTGCTGCTTAACACAGGTTTTGTCTTTGCGCTTATATTTACAAGGAACCTTGAAGTCAAAGGCACAGTTCCTGCAATGTGTTCCATGTGGGCAGACTCCTGTGTTCACATGGAACTCCAATAAACATAATTGCAGTCTGTGGATGCCACAGATATCACCACACATTGAGTTAATCACAGGATGAGGGCTTGAGTTCTTATAACACCTCTTGCTATCTAATTGCATTTATTAGAGCTGGTCAAATAACTGGGGGAAAAATTCCATGAATATTTGAATTTTGATATGAATCCATGTGGGCCATGTCGACTACCACAATTAAATAACAGACCCTGAATTTTGAATATTTCCAACCAATCCACAGAATAAAAGCTTAGAAACTGAGAATAATTTCAAATAATGAATAAAGTCAAAAACACTGTAACATGCATAGAGCAAAAGAGGGTAATCTGATTAATTAAATTATTCCTTGAGAATTATTTGCAAAAATGGTTTAGTACAGACAAGACCAGAGGTGATATTCATAGAATCATAGAATCATAGAATATCAGGGTTGGAAGGGACCTCAGGAGGTCATCTAGTCCAACCCCCTGCTCAAAGCAGGACCAATCCCCAATTAAATCATACCAGCCAGGGCTTTGTCAAGCCTGACCTTAAAAACTTCTAAGGAAGGAGATTCTACCACCTCCCTAGGTAACGCATTCCAGTGTTTCACCACCCTCCTAGTGAAAAAGGTTTTCCTAATATCCAACCTAAATCTCCCCCACTGCAACTTGAGACCATTACTCCTTGTTCTGTCATCAGCTACCACTGAGAACAGTCTAGAGCTATCTTCTTTGGAACCCCCTTTCAGGTAGTTGAAAGCAGCTATCAACCCCTCCCTCATTCTTCTCTTCCTCAGACTAAACAATCCCAGTTCCCTCAGCCTCTCCTCATAAGTCATGTGTTCCAGTCCCCTAATCATTTTTGTTGCCCGTCGCTGGACTCTTTCCAATTTTTCCACTTCCTTCCTGTAGTGTGCGGCCCAAAACTGGACACAGTACTCCAGATGAGGCCTCACCAATGTCGAATAGAGGGGAACGATCACGTCCCTCGATCTGCTGGCAATGCCCCCACATATACATACCAAAAAGCCATTGGCCTTCTTGGCAACAAGGGCACACTGTTGACTCATATCCAGCTTCTCGTCCACTGTAACCCCTAGGTCCTTTTCTGCAGAACTGCTGCCGAGCCATTCCATCCCTCGTCTGTAGCTAGCAGTGAATGGGATTCTTCTGTCCTAAGTGCAGGACTCTGCACTTGTCCTTGTTGAACCTCATCAGATTTCTTTTGGCCCAATCCTCTAATTTGTCTAGGTCCCTCTGTATCCTATCCCTACCCTCCAGCGTATCTACCTCTCCTCCCAGTTTAGTGTCATCTGCAGACTTGCTGAGGGGTGCAATCCACACCATCCTCCAGATCATTTATGAAGATATTGAACAAAACCGGCCCCAGGACCGACCCTTGGGGCACTCCACTTGAAACCGGCTGCCAACTAGACATGAAGCCATTGATCACTACCCGTTGAGCCCGACAATCTAGCCAGCTTTCTATCCACCTTATCGTCCGTTCATCCAGCCCATACTTCTTGAACTTGCTGGCAAGAATACTGTGGGAGACAGTGTCAAAAGCTTTGCTAAAGTCAAGGAACAACACGTCCACTGCTTTCCCCTCATCCACAGAGCCAGTTATCTCATCATAGAAGGCAATTAGATTAGTCAGGCATGACTTGCCCTTGATGAATCCATGGTGACTGTTCCTGATCACTTTCCTCTCCTCTAAGTGCTTCAGAATATTATCTTCTCCTGTGGGAGGAGTTGTGTCTGCTCTTTGAATGAAGGCTTGCAATTCAGGGGGCCTACTAGATCCTCAGCTACTTCTGGGTGGCAAGGCAGTGGGAGTGACCAAGACAGCTTTTGTCAGTTCCAGTTTGCCAGGCATCTGCAACATTTTCTTTTGGATGCTGAAGATTTGTACATTTGCCAAGAGCAGGCGATAGGCACATTTTAAATTGATTTTTTTTTAAAAAAATGTGTTTTATCTGTCATCATAATGAGATCAACCTAGTTGGAAGTTGAAGCTAGAAAAATTCAGACTAGAAATAAGGCATACATTTTTCACAGTAAGTTTAACTAACCATTGGAACAACTTACACCTTGGGATGTGATGATTTCTCCATCACTTGTAGTCAAGACTAGGTGTCTTTTAAAAATATAGGCTATAGATCAACATAACGTACGGGCCTGATGCAGTGATTACTGGGCAAGGTTCTCTGTCCTGTGTTATTCAGGAGATCAGACTAGATGGTCATAATGGTCCCTTCTGGCCTTAAATTCTATGAATCTATATACCTTGCATACTTTCAGGTGGAGGAAAAAATGGTGGGTATTTCAATAAGAAATGTTTTGGAAAAGAGATTCACTACAGGGTTAAATAGAAAAAAGACGAGCAGAAACACAAGTACAATAGGAATGGGAAAAGTTCTTATTAAATAGATTAGATTTCCAATTTTCTCTCCAAGTTATGATTGTATTAATTTTGTTCCATTCCTGATGCCACTTTTGTTTGGCCATCACCCTGCCATTACAGAGCTATCGCTCTGTTTCACTCGCTTTGGAACTTCAATTTACAGTTTTTCCTCTTTGTCCTCCTGCACATCAGCTGTTTCCCATGTTCCCATTAAAGGGATTGACTCTGTCACAGCTGGAATTCTGGCAGGGTAGCAATTTAAATTCTGGTTGCAACTGTACAAAGCGATTGCTTTGATGAAGGGGTCCCACCGCCCTGCCCCCCAACAAATAAAGTGTCAAGTGTTTTTTTTCTCCCCCATCCATTTGTTTTAGAAAAATGGGTAAAATAGGGGTTACGTTTACTTTCCAGAATGTGATTGCTTTTTTATGGTGTGCTGGCTCTGCTGTTGATGCATTCTTTTACAGTCTGAACGTGCTCCCATAGAACTCAAAGGAAAAGCTTTCATTGACTTCAGTGAAAGCAGAATTGGGGTCATGCTTGCCAATATGGCTAACTTGATCTGTGTATTTGAAACTCCAAGCCAGATCTTCATCTTGTGCAAATTGTTGTAGCTCCATTGAAGTCAATTAAGGCCTGCAAGTTCACACCAGCTGATCTGTTCCCCCGGAATCATCTTACCCTTCTTCATTCTACATTATCAGATATTATTTTCTTTGAGTGTCTGGTTCCCAGCCCTAAATTCTATTTTTCTAAATGACTGCCCTTTCAAAAAAAAATAGACGTTAGAAATACTTTAAATGATTCAAATTAGTGTTTGATATGGTGTCAAACTGATATTGTGAAGAAGTCTGAAGCTTAGCTCACCTGCTATTCCAGCTGGGCTTGCTGAATTTCTGCCAGGTTCTCCTGGAAGATAAGAAAGGGAAAAAATGGCAATAAAAATTACACCTATTAGAACAATGAGCAGCACAACTTCAGTGCACACACATGTTATCCTGGTTGTGTCTAAAAATGGACTTTCCTCAAACAAGAATAAAGGAAAGTGGTAAAAGAATGAACTTGACCTAATAGATTGTATACACCTTATCTGGTAATATTAACATGCACTTGAATGTTATTAGTGCCCCAAACCTTTCAATACTAAAGTGTGCCCTAAATGTTACTTGACACTAGATGTTACATAAATCTGTATTTTCATTACTAAGCAACTTTAGGATATGCAGTGTGTATGAAAAAAGACGTGGTAATAACTCACTAATAATGGGTGCCATGTGAGGGGGAAAAAGGCAATATTACCTACCTAAGAAATATAAAACATGGTTTATATTTTCAACAGTTTGAGAATGCAAGGAAAACGGAATATTTGGTGCACCTGTAAAAACATATTTGATCATAATGGCAAGTACGGCATTCTTAGTGCAGGATTCATATTTCATAACTCGTGTTCAAACAAGAAAAATGATTATAATGTTAAGTATTTCCTGAGTTTATTTTGATGGATGGCAGAATAAGTATCTTTTACTCATTAAAATACAGATTGGTATAATTTAATAAATGAATTTAATACACAGATGTTCAAGGCTGTTTGAGCAGAGTACATATTAATCAACTTCTTTATAACTGACCCTCTTTTATATTTTTAAAATAAATTTGCAGGAGCCAAAAATTTATTAGATCTGCATGCTCTTGGTCTTGTGTTAGATATCAAGTGTGGTGTTTAAATCGTGTCAGGTGATCAAAGTGCTTCTTTTTGATTGATGAATTTGTAAACATCAAACTACCTGAGTGGTCGTTGCTTTTGCATCTGTTTGAGAGACTGACACATCCTTTTAAAATATGGCCCAGATTTTCAAAAATGATATTGGATACCTCTGTTTTTGGGTACTCAATTGAGACACCTTAAAGGGGTCTGATTTTTAGAAAGTGCTGAGCCTTCTCTGAAAATCATGCTCACTTTAAGTGCCTCAATTTGGGCACCTACAAATTAAGACACTCAGAATCACTAATTGCTTGGAGAATCTTGAGCAGTGAACACAGCCTGATTATGTATTCACTTAGACAATGTATTGTTCCATTGGTTTCAGTGGAGTCACTGCAGATTTACATGGGGGTAAATAAAAGGAGAATCAGGAACATTGTGTTTTTAAATAGAGTATGCTGGGAAATACCTGGAGCTGTAAATCTCCTCAAATTATCAGGGCAACCTTGTTGGTAGTTTCAGCAGAGAGGCCAGGGTCAGGAGTAGGCCTAGAGTGAGGCCGAATAGCCCTTTCACATCTAGGCCTTGTCTTCACTGGGGAAACTAAAGTGTGTTCTTAACTCAAGTTAACTAACCTGAGGGAAAACCCTTGTGAAAACAAGGCACTTTGTTGTTTTCACACAGAGTAGCATGTCGAGGTAAAGACTAGGCTCCTCTCATAGTCTGTTACTCAACCTGCTAACTTGGGTGAACAGGCAAACAGCTTTGTCTTCACCAGGCTTTTACCTCAAGCTAGTTACCATGTGTTAACTCTCTCAAATTAAGACTGCATTTTTCTTTCCCTAAGGTACAATTTTAGAGGTGTTCCCTGTGGCCAGGTAAGGCACCTAGGCCAGGGTCAGTCAGTGGAAAGTTTGCATGATCCGGATCATAGGCACCAACTTTTCCAGGCGTTGGTGGGTGCTGGCCCCCAGCCCCGCCCCTGCCCCGACTCCCCCTCCTTCCCCCTCCCTCCCAGCGCTTGCTGCAGTGAAACAGCTGTTTCGTGGCTGCAGGCACTGAGAGCTAGGGGGAGAAGTGGGGATGCAGCGTGATCAGAGGAGGAGGAGGAGGTGAGCTGCAGCAGGGTGGGGAGCTTGGCTGCTGGTGGGCGCAGAGCACCCACCAATTTTTCCCCATGGTTGCTCCAGCCCCAGAGCACCCACGGAGTTGGCTCCTATGATCCGGATTCATTAGGTGGATTTATGAAATAAAAAAATATTTATGGCTACTGCACACTGGGTCAAATCATCGTGGGGGTACATGGTGGTGTAAAAGTGAGGCTAAGGTGGTGCTACTTACATGTTGATTGGGTGAGAAGGTGTGGCTGAAGCACGAAAGCAACGGGGGATCTAACTGGTATAAGAAAAAATAGAAAGGGACTTGCTTTTTCTTGCCATTCCATACACTTTCCTGTTAGTTGCTTTTGCAGCCTCATACCTACTGTACTGCCTACCTGAGGCCAAATTCTCTGAACTGTAAATGGACACAGCACCTTTCATTTCAGTGGATTTCAGATTATTTACACCAATAGAGATTTTGGCCTATGGTGTGTAAATTACACCAATTTAGTCTCACTTGCTAGTGGGTTACTAATACCACCATTTATGTCACATCTGAATTCAACCATAGTGACTCTTGCATCCCACAAATGTTTTATATTCTGGAGGGCACTATTTCCAAAGCATCACACACATTGATCTACGCAATGCTCCCAGTCAGATGAGTAGCACGTTTTATTTAATTCCTTTTTTAATTAATTTCTTTTAATCCTGCTGTAACATGGATGTAATATTTTTTCATGTTTCATGATAAATAATAGGGGCCAGAGCATTCCAGCACTGTAGTCAGAGGGGGACTCCGCTGAGATGTAGTTACACCTCTCACCGTGTGGAAGAAAGGGTTTGTTACATCTACAGCACTAACCTCCATTCACCATGACCATACAGATGCCCTTTCATTTGGGTTTTACAGGGTGGGTACAGAGGCAGGTGTTATGGGAAGTAAACCGAGGACCAGATGCTATCCATGTCTCTGGCCCCTGCTCAGATCCCACATTTTTAACACACAAATCTGGAAGGAAGTTAAAGTCACTTGCTGCAGGATTAGCTCCTGCAGCATCCATTCTGTGACTGCTGCAGAGCAGGAGGACTGAACCAATGTATACATACAGGCTTGCATCTTTTTGAATGGGAGGGGCCTGACTTTGCATTGCCCTTTGTGCCTCACACACCAGTGCAAAGTGCGGGTAAGACGCTTCCAGTACAGGATGGTAGCATTGCATACCCACTTTGCCCAGATTTTAAAAAGACAGCATAAGCTGCAGGGCAACAGAAAATCAAGCCAATAGCCTTCTTCCATCTCTGCAGCTGCTGATTCTAGGGTACTTGGTAATAGTTCCAAAAAAGGAGATTGTGAGAAAGGGATGCGTTGAGGTGAACTTTTCATCTCAAATGGACAACAGGATAATGCAGCTTTCTTTGGTTTTCAGATAACTTAGACATGATATTGTAGTGAGAAGAGGTTAGCTTCAGTGTCCGTTTCTATAATGTATAAGCCCGGTTATCAATTTCTGGTCCAAGAATTTTAACAATAGGCTTCTGGTCTGCAATTAAAGTAACTTCTTCCAATAGAGAAACTTGGAATTTCCTGATTCCAAAATATAATAGTCAGCAGGAGAGTCTTGTTTTCATATGCTTGAGCAAAGGTCCTGGAATTGGAAGCAATTAGTCTTTTGATCCCATATATTATTTTAGGTGATAAGTTTTCATCTATACCTACAGCTGAAGCATCATATGCTAGCTGTTGTTCTAACTTGGGGCCATACTTTCTTTTAAATCCCTTGCAGGTGTCTGTAACTTTTTGGTTTGATCAAATAGCGTGTTACAGTTTTTAGTCCAATGCCAGCCACTAAGAACTGTGTTGTTAGATTTTTTTTTTAATGTAGACAAATTGTATGTAGCTCTAAGACTTTCCATGATAATTAGACAGTTCTAGAGAGGATCTGTGGCATCCTTAGGTACAGTGACTTTTGACACAACATTACATTTCTCTATGAGAGGTGTTAAGCCTTCCACATCACCACTCAGATGGCCTAGGTGAATGGAAAAAGGTACATTTGTCCTTTTTTCTTACCTTTTTGAAATCATTTAAACCACTTTAGCCCAGATTCCAGTCTTCTCAAGTAAGCTTTTGCATTTGCACCCAGATAAAAATATCACTCCACTCAAATCTGGTAATGTTTGTTTAATTTTAAGTTGAGCTGTAACCAGAATTCTAGTCATGTTCTATGGAAGCATATTGTACCAGAAGAATCCTTTTTGCATATTAATGATCATGTATTATCAAGACTCTTGCTTGAAATCCAATGACTGGTAAACCTGAAACAAATCTAGTTTTATAAACTTTTGTCCCTCTTTTAACAATGGAAACAAAACCTGGGTTTTCAGGGTTTTAATATTGGGACAGAGATTCAAACTTTATATCACTAGTCCTTATATTTTGAGCCCAATTCTACAATCCTTACCTGATTACAGATTTAGTCCTTCTTTACTCTAGAAATTGCTGTTATTTGAGATAATCGCTGTAGATCCAAGCACCAGTCTTGAAGACTGAAGATCGATTTTGTCCATCACTTTTGTAACATTAGTCTTTCAGACCTGGTGAAAGCTGGGAACAGCCATTTCTTAAATCTACCTGTGGTAGTTGAACATACTTGTATTAATTGAGGAATATTTGGCCAATCACATCCTCATTCATTATGTATAAAATAATGGATACACAAGATGTGGCTCTATGAGCCCTATTAGGCCTGACCAACTCAGTACACCTAACATGTAGATGTCATAGTATTTATCTATAAAAAATGTTGTGTAAGGAATCAAATAAAAGCTTATATCATACTGGTCATCATAAGCATTATGTACGTATGGATTTTATGCAAAAAGTTGTATGTATGTAGTAAAAATATATTTAAACTATGTAACCAGGCAGCATTGATAAACAAATTTTTCCCAGGCAAAGGAATGTTGATTTACCTGTCTGCCTTGATCGCCAATGTAAAGTAAGCAGGGTAGGCCAAACACAATGGAGACTACATTTGCATCTGAGATAGACAGGATGAGCAAGTTAACAGGAGGATAAGAGAGCAGCATGGTGCCAGCACTCCAGAGAACAAACAACAAAAATACATTTCAAAGGTTTACTGTACTATAAGAAGCAGGGAGAAAAGACATTTTATTGTCCATCATCGAGGAACCAAAAAGGATGGCACTTCTTTGCATCCATGGAAGTTGGACCCTGTCTTGCATGGGGGCTAATGATGCTGAGAAGTTGCTTTTGGTGAATGTTTCTTTAGACAAGGATTGTAGCCTGATGAAGTTATGTTTAGTTTTTCACAATCATGCTATACTTTTGTTTTATTTGTAATCATTTCTGTTTCCATGATCCTTGCTCAGTTTCCCTTAAATCTTTTTTCTTTGTTAAAAAAGCTTACTCTTGTTTTATTATAAATTCATCTCAGTGCTGCAAAATTAAGCAAAGTGTGAATTCTCAGTTGAATCAACCAAGCTGGTGTGCACACGGTTTCTTTGGAGATAGCAAACTGGGTAATTTCTGTAAGTGTCCAGTGACAGGAGCTGGACACTCCAAGGGGAAGGCTCTCTAAGGAACAGGAATACACCAAGTATTAACTGCAAGACAAAATAAGACAGGCAGAGTCCTGAGAAGTTTGTCTGAAGTAGCTGACAGACTGGAGTGGCAGGGACCTGTCATTCAGTTTAGCATCAGCAAATCTATCTCCCAGCAGGACAGTGGGGTGGGAGGAGGTATTGTTTCATGATCTCTGTGTGTATATAATGTCTGCTGCAGTTTCCACGGTATGCATCCGATGAAGTGAGCTGTAGCTCACGAAAGCTCATGCTCAAATAAATTGGTTAGTCTCTAAGGTGCCACAAGTACTCCTTTTCTTTTTGCGAATACAGACTAACACGGCTGTTACTCTGAAACCTCTCTCTCTCTGTGAGGCAGAGGGTTGCATGGTGACCTACAGTTCTGAGTGTCCTGAGGAAACATCACACAAGAGCACAACACATAGTTAGATTCCCTATGCCTGATCACGCTTGGAACAATTATTACTCTCAGACCACACCTGTGCAATTTAAATACTATTTGATATGGTCTAAACAAACTTTGTGATGCATCAGCTTAATTTCCCAGAATTATTGTCTGTACAACTTCTCTGAAATCAGAAAAATTGCAGCCTTGGTATCAATTTCCATTTTAACTGATAAAAAGGAATACATTTTCTCTGTGATGCATTGAATTATGATAGGTGGCTATAATCCCTGTGTTCGTTCTTTCTCTCTCTCTGTTCCCTTCCCTTCCTCCCTTATCTTTAATATAACAGGTTTTTATATTTAAAGCACTTTACAGAGATTACCCAATTATCATATGTCTATGTAAACATGTTTTAGCTGTTCAAAGTAAATGGCATGTTACCTAGCAACAGCTTGATCCAAAACTCATAGAAGTCAATGGGAGGCTTTCCATTGATTCCCACCAGCTTCAATGAGCTTTGCAACAGGACCCGTATGTCCATGTTTATTCCTAAAGCTATGTTCTTGTATTGCAAACAGCACAGCTGAGATTTTTAGATCCACACAGCTGATGGGCAATTCACATTAATATTAATGGAACTTGGGCATTCAAATACCATAGGCAAATTTGAAAATCTTGGCCTGTGCAATCCCCATTTGTGCATCCCAGTTTTGCTGAATCAGTCTTACAATTCAAGGCTTTTTTCAGATAAATGAAAGACTCTAAAGGACATTGCTTATTATTTGAGCAATGAGCCTTAGGATTGCTCTGTGAATTGTGCGCTGAAGAATTCTGCAGTTTTATAACTTTCTCATATTTTGCTCATTTAGCACATCAACTGCTACAACCTTTGCTATCACATGCCTTGTGCAAATAAGCTTATTATGCTATAATCACTTACCTTTGCTGTGGGTATCACAGTACTGCAAACTCAAAAGGCCATATTTCACATTCCTTCGTGTAGTTGCTTCTTAATGATCTCTCTCAGTTCTTCTATTTGTTTACCTTTTAATTTATAAAATATACACACCCAAAGACCCAGGTACATCAGCTAATAGTATATAAATTACAACATAGCTAAACTGCCAAAAAACAAACAAACAAACAAACAAACAAACAAACAAACAAACAAACAAACAAACAAACAAACAAACCCAAAAGCTCTCCAAACATAATTCCAAGCAAAGAAAAGCCCTTGTCACAACAAGAAACTCAGCCTCACCAAATCAGCTCTCAGGAAAAGATCTGACTCAATAAATCGGCATTGCTGTGTAACGTAAAGGTCAACAGATCAGGGCTTTGTTGGACCAGTGGAAGAAGGGAGCTCGAGAGCTGAGGCCTTCCTTCACCAAAAATTCCCAGTCCCGTCTTTGGGGACTTTTGGCAAGAACATTCCAGTTCATCTCATTTTCTGGGTGACACAGGTAGCCAGGATTCAAACCATATAATGCTTTATGGCTCACACTCAACTCCTTGAATTGCAAGCAGATGCCAGTGCAATTTAGGGAGCATCAGTATAGTATATTCTGTGTGAGAATCACTGCTTTGTAAGCGTGGTTTAGATTGGCTGAACCTGCGGACATGCCAGGTGAACAAACTGGTCCGGCGTGCCGGGGCCTTTCCCTGAACAAGCAGCGGACCAGCTTTAAGAACCACTGTACTAGAGAGACAAGGTGAGTGAAGTAATATCCTTTATTGGACCAACTTCTGGTGAGAGAAACAAGCTTTTGAGCCACACACAGCTCTTCAAGTCTGGGAAAGGTATTCCAAGTATCACAGCTAAATGCAAGGTGGAACAGATTGTTTAGCATAAGTAGTTAGCACATACTACAGCAATGTTTTGTCTACTGTAACGTTACTAATAACTACACTGCAGTACAAACTTATCTTTAAAATGTAGCATAGCAGGCTATACTCAAAAAGCAATTGTAGAACCAAACCCTAAAATCCCATGTAGAACAGTATAAAAATCTAGATAGAAAGATATACAATATACCAGTACATTGCTTTATGTATCTGCTCAGAAAAACAAAACAAAGGTAAGTCATACATAGGTATCTCTCATGGACTTAAATGTCCTTAGTTTCACATTCTTCTTCCCCTGCTGACAGATTCCTGCCCCCCAACCCCAATAATTCAATAGACAGGGGAGGAAGTAGTATATGTTCCTTCCCAAATTAGCCTTTAAACATTTTGGTTGCATATTTGCCACTTGGAAAGGTTTTGCAGCGGCCTGACATTCCTTTAAAAAAACATGTGTATTTCAGTTTTCTGATTTCTGACATGTGTTGTGTCATGCCATAATTGTTTACATCTTGTCAGACTGGGAAGATGACATAACATGAAGTGACTTATTGTAACCAAGCATAACCTGAAACATTATTTATTTGGGGAAAACACATTATTTTTCACTTCTATGACTGATGATTATTTTGGATAGTAAATAGCCAAGCCAATATGATGTCCCTACACACAATTACACGTGCTGAAAACAGTATTCCTCTTATACCTCATGAAAGATCTTAGAATCATAGAAGATTAGTGTTGGAAGAGACCTCAAGAGGTCATCTAGTCGACCCCCCTGCTAAATCATCCCAGCCAGGGCTTTGTCAAGCTGGGCCTTGAAAACCTCTGAGGATGGAGATTCCACCACCTCTCTAGTTAACCCATTCCAGTGCTTCACCATCCTCCTAGTGACATAGTTTTTCCTAATATCCAACCTAGACCTCACCTACTGCAACTTGAGACCATTGAATCATAGAATCATAGAACCATAGAATATCAGGGTTGGAAGGGACCTCAGTAGGTCATCTAGTCCAACCCCCTGCTCAAAAGCAGGACCCATCCCCAATTAAATCATCCCAGCCAGGGCTTTGTCAAGCCTGACCTTAAAAACTTCTAAGGAAGGAGATTCCACCACCTCCCTAGGCAATGCATTCCAGTGTTTCACCACCCTCCTAGTGAAAATGTTTTTCCTAATATCCAACCTAAACCTCCCCCACTGCAACTTGAGACCATTACTCCTTGTCCTGTCCTGTTCCACCACTGAGAATAGTCTAGAACCATCCTCTCTGGAACCACCTCTCAGATAGTTGAAAGCAGCTATCAAATCCCCCTCATTCTTCTCTTTCGCAGACTAAACAATCCCAGTTCCCTCAGCCTCTCCTCATAAGTCATGTGTTCCAGACCCCTAATCATTTTTGTTGTCCTTCGCTGGACTCTTTCCAATTTATCCACATCCTTCTTGTAGTGTGGGGCCCAAAACTGGACACAGTACTCCAGATGAGGCCTCACCAATGTCGAATAGAGGGGGACGATCACGTCCCTCGATCTGCTCGCTATGCCCCTACTTATACATCCCAAAATGCCATTGGCCTTCTTGGCAACAAGGGCACACTGCTGACTCATATCCAGCTTCTCGTCCACTGTCACCCCTAGGTCCTTTTCCGCAGAACTGCTGCCTAGCCATTCGGTCCCTAGTGTGTAGCTGTGCATTGGGTTCTTCCGTCCTAAGTGCAGGACCCTGCACTTATCCTTATTGAACCTCATCAGATTTCTTTTGGCCCAATCCTCCAATTTGTCTAGGTCCTTCTGTATTTTATCCCTGCCCTCCAGCGTATCTACCACTCCTCCCAGTTTAGTATCATCCGCAAATTTGCTGAGAGTGCAATCCACACCATCCTCCAGATCATTTATGAAGATATTGAACAAAACCGGCCCCAGGACCGACCCCTGGGGCACTACACTTGACACCAGCTGCCAACTAGACATGGAGCCATTGATCACTACCCCTTGAGCCCGACAATCTAGCCAACTTTCTACCCACCTTATAGTGCATTCATCTAGCCCATACTTCTTTAACTTGCTGACAAGAATACTGTGGGAGACCGTGTCAAAAGCTTTGCTAAAGTCAAGATACAATACATCCACTGCTTTCCCTTCATCCACAGAACCAGTAATCTCATCATAGAAGGTGATTAGATTAGTCAGGCATGACCTTCCCTTGGTGAATCCATGCTGACTGTTCCTGATAACTTTCCTCTCATGTAAGTGCTTCAGGATTGATTCTTTGAGGACCTGCTCCATGATTTTTCCTAGGACTGAAGTGAGGCTGACTGGCCTGTAGTTCCCAGGATCCTCCTTCTTCCCTTTTTTAAAGATTGGCACTACATTAGCCTTTTTCCAGTCATCCGGGACTTCCCCCGTTCGCCACGAGTTTTCAAAGATAATGGCCAATGGCTCTGCAATCACAGCCGCCAGTTCCTTTAGCACTCTCGGATGCAAGTCGTCCGGCCCCATGGTCCTCGTTCTGTCATCTGCCACCACTGAGGTCCTCGTTGGTCCTCGTTCTGTCATCTGCCACTACTGAGAACAGCTTAGCTCCATCCTCTTCAGAACCCCTCTTCAGCTAGTTGAAGGCTGCTATCAAATCCCGCCTCATTCTTGTGTTCTGCAGACTAAGTAAGCCCAGTTCCTTCAGCCTCTCCACATAAGTCATTTGCCCCAGCCCCCTAATAATGTTTGCTGCCCTCCTCTGGACTCTCTCCAATTTGTCTATACCCTTTCTGTAGTGGGGGGACCCAAAACTGGTCGCAATACTCCAGATGAGGCCTCACCAGTGTAGAAAAGCTGACTAAAACCAAGGAAACTTTCAACATTTATTGCTGTTATGGATTGGTGAATTGATTTGACTAAATGGATCCAACCATTTGACAAAAATTGGAACCAAATCCAAAATAATTTTTTTTTAATGTTTAAAAGGGGGTAACTTTTATTGTCTAATTTTACATATTTCCACACTCCTACATTTTTATACTGCGTTATTGTTAGCAAAAAATATCTGTATCTAAGGTGACTAAATGTCATTGGTAATCTAAATAGATTGGCAGACAGATAAAATCTGTAGTAAGAAATAGGATCAAACCTATACAGATTACGACCAAAATGGTTAGCCAGCCAGTGCCCTAAAAAAAAACTCATAGCAGTTGTTTTTACCTTTACTTATAACAAAGCTCAGGCTTTTCTTGATACATTTAACTGAGCAGCAGCACTCTATACTCTATATAGGTAGATTTTATTATTCATTGACTGTATCAAGTATAAGGCTATGTCTGTTTAATATGTTCCATCTCCTGTTTGTTATTGAAATGTGTCAGTTTCATAGATTAAATATGTTGTTTTCAGTGCATGAATGCTAGTGTGTTACAAGAATATGGGGTTATTTCTATGCGGCCTTTGGGAGAGTCTAAGCTAACTGAAAGAGGACGATGCATCCTCTATAACAGGAGTATATTCCTAAATCAGCCACTGACTATAGTATGTGGATCAGAAACTCTGTAGCCAATGTTTACCTACTCAGTGTCTGTGGAAAGACGCTTACATTGTACCCACATATACCAGGACTAAGTTAGTTCTGCTTAAACCATGGATAAATTTAACTCTACGTACATAATTCAAACTTATCAAAGTGAAGAAATTGAAAATTAAAAGTTAAACTCTATTCATAAGTAACTACTTTTGGCTTACTAGAGTAGGGTAGATATTATACAGGCTGTCTGATCTAAAGCATCATATCTATCTAATATTGCATGTTAGGAAGGGGCATAGTTTTAGCCTTGCCTTTGAACTTTAGCTTTCAAATTCCTTTGCTTTTATGAGTAAGACCTTTTATTTCATGTGTTTATCTGTCTAAACATAATTCGGCATTTCATAGTGTCCTACAATGTATGCGTTTAATTATAGAACACTTACAATTTCAATATATAGTATGTGAATCTGATCATGAATTATATCTGCAACTGCTCTCTTTACATATAGAGTGACAAATAAACACTATAAATAGCTGTATGTACAAAAGGCCCATGAATTTCCTGAGCTAAAATAGTGTTCTTCATGTACCCACACAGATTTTATGGAATAAAACTCTGTTGGAATTAGCTTGAGAATAACAGGGGGCAAATTAAATTTGCAAGTGGAATTCAGAACAATAGTCATATTTTCTGAAAGGCGACTAATTCTAGTGAAGCTGTTTCAAAGGCCACATTCTTTGCAGGTCACTATGGGAGGCTAGCTCTTATTATAATATGATAGCACCCTTTTGTTCCCTAAGCTCTCAATTACACCTGCTGTGTCAATTTTTTTTTTATAAAAGTTCTGCTTGGTCTAGCATGGACTGGTTGTCAAATGAATAGAGAACAGCATTGTAAAGGAATCTGCCCTATTTCTCAGTACTTTGCCCTACAATGTTTGAAGATGCAATTAACTTTCATAAAACATAAAATAACAGTATTTGAGGCCAGAATTATCAGTTGATATTATCCCGTGTGTTAAATTACTATAAAAGTGAAGATAAAGATGGGAAATACCCTATAAAATGTCTCATTGTGAACAATGCAGTTTTTCTCTCCTTGATATTTTGATTTGGTAAATCTGTTCTTAAATTTCATTTGCTTAAAAGGAACAATGAATCCAGCTGAGCTACAAAGGCTAAGAGAAAAGAACTTTTTCCTACAGTAAAAGTCTTTCAGATGAACAGGTTGAAGGTAGACTCACTTAGGGTTTCTTGGTCATTTTTAGCAACTCTTTCTTTGGTGTTTTTCCACAGAGGTTTCCCATGGTTCATGCTGCATAAAAATTTTGTTCTTTTTTCTGTCATGAGACTTGCCTGTCTTTCAAGTCTTAGTCTATTGATCTACGGCACTTCTGTGGTCACCATTACTGGTATATCTGAGTGCCTCACAATCTTTAATGTGTTTTTTCCCTTACAACACCCTTGTGATGTAGAAGTTGCTATTATCACCTCTTGAGAAATGGGGGAAATTAGGCACAGAGAAAGTATGTGACTTTCCTGAGGTCATACCTGAAGTCTTTCTCCTGAGTCTCAGGTTAGCTCCCTAACCACTGGGAGTAGGTACTGGAAGTAGGCACTGGGAGTAGGTTAGGCAAAATAATTGGATTTTAAGGAGCTGACAGTCATCGCCCCTCTCTATCGCCTTTGTCCCTGCATGTGTTTTAATGGCTACTTCCTATGTTTAGAGAAAGAGAAAATAAAGGAATAGCCTGAGAAAAGGTGCAAAGTTAAGGCATCTGGGTGTTTGAAGTCTTTAATTAAGCCAATAAGCCTGTCTGATGTCAAAAGGCATCTGAATGGGGGATTCCAGCAAAGGAAGATTTTTGTTATTGTCCGGACTTACTTCAGAGGCTGTAAGAGAGAATTTAATACAGGATTGACACAGTTCAGCTTTTCAGAGATTCTTCTGGAGCCAAGTGAAAGCAAAGAAACACAAGACCAGAGACCAATGCATCAAGGTGCCAGGGAAGGGAGTACGGAGGTTTGGCTCTGCAGAGCAATGATATAAATTAAAGCTAAAAGACATGGAAGACAAATAATCCAGAACTCACCTGGGGGAGGCAGAGAAGCCTAGTGAACTGCAGCACTGATAGAAGATTAGTCATGTGATCACAAAGGAGGGCAGTAATAGACTCTCTCTGTACAGCTCTGCTCGTCCCTTTGTCAGTGCCACCTGGAGTACTGTGTTCTGGACACAACTAGAGATGGGAGAATAACCAATATTTTAGTTTGACATCAAGGAAAATTTTTTGAATATTTCAGTGAAATTTAAAAGTTGAAAAAGTAATTATGGGTTGAACAAAATGTTCCATTTTGTTTGAAACTTTTTATAGAAATAAAATTGAAGAAAAAATTGGAAGGAAGCATTGTTTTGAATAAAAAAACCCAGAATGTTTCTGTAACAGGATGGCCTGCCCCTTGAACGGGCAGGATGCCTTGGGCCAGCCAGAGCAGTTCAATCAGCCCCACCTAAGCCATAATCAGCCTTCCAGCCTGAGGGGGCAGGGAAGGACTAATGGGGTCAGGTGTCAGCCTGATGAACCTTATTTCTTCTCTTTCCTATCTCTCTTCTTTTGCCTTCTGTCTAACAAGAGTCTGGCTTAGTCAGCCAAGAAGGTAGGTATATTTTGGAAAACTGCTATAAGCCTGTGACCAGAAAGGCAGCTAACTTCAGTACCCTGAACAGCCCAGTGCTGGTACAAGTTTGCCAGGTCTCAGAGAGAGTGATGAAACCGTGTGTTGTGCCTGTGTTTTTCCAGGAGTGAGGTTGCAAGTGAGAGTCTACACCAGAGACAGAAGCTTCATTTTCTATCTTTTGCTGTTCCCCCTGCCTGCCTTTTGTGTGTGGTTGTCTTGTTTTGTCTTCTAGGAAACAGGATTGAATTTCAACAACAGCAATCACAACAGCTCTAGCCCATCACAACTAACTTCTCTTTCCCCCCAAAAGCACAGTTATGACCATTTTAAACTGCATCTGTGAGACTGTCAGAAGAGGGAGGTTTCCTTCCAAAAACTCTCTCCATTTAAAGAGAAAGGGAACAAGGAATGTTGTTAAAATGAAAGCCTTCCTTAATATTTTATATTTTAAATGCTTTCACTGTTATTCCTTTTTGTCTGTATCTTTAAGAAAAGGTTAAAAGGATTTGGTATTAAGCCTGGTACTAAACAGGCTGAGGTCTCTGTGTACCAAACCTCAGACCTTGTTTAGTAATGTTTAATGTTGGACAGTGACAAGGTCATGTCATGTCAACACCTTTGACTCTTGGGCCCTTTATTCCATCTAAATTAATACCGTAATGAGTTAGGGCTGTATTGATTTATGGTTATTAGCTGAGCAGCGTATAAGAGCAGAAAATGTTTTTCAGTATAGTTACACTCATAGATGACTTGTGCTTCCCCATACTGGCGGAAGGGGGAGGTGGGTGGGCACGCACAATCTTAAAGGGGACACGTGGCCGCTCTGCCCAGTGACTCCCCCTGGCCTGCACCCAGCCCGGCGCTGCCACGCTCTCCCCGCCTCACGCTACCTACGGGGAGAGCTCTGTCCTTTCCCTACTGTGCCTCCGCCTTGGCATGTTCAGCTGCTTTCCATGGCAGCTGGGCCGTGGCGGGGCGTGGAACCGAGCCGCTTCTCACGTGGCTGAAGCTGGCCTCTCTGGCTCGCTGCAGCCTGGTGGGGCAGTGGTGGTGGCAGCCCTTTCCTTGCCTGGGCTCAGCTGCCAGTGATGGGCTGAGCATGCCGGGGGTAAAGAAGGGCTTTGGCTTGTTTGGCCCCTGTCCCCGGCAGCCTGGCCCGGGCAGGGGGTGACCCGCTGCCGCCACCTCCCCAGCCAGGCTCTCTTAGACAGCTGCTGTGCTGCACAGAGCAGCGACCCAGCGGCCGGTGTGAGAAGTGGCTGGTCCCGCTCCCTGCCCAGCCTAGCTGCGAGGGACTGGGGCCGAGCATGCCGCGGGGCAACCGCAGCAGGAGGAGGACAGAGCCCCTCTCCCTCCCCTCCCGGCAGGCCAATCGGGCAGGGGTGGGGGGCACTTGACCCCGCATGCCGCCCATGCATTGCCTCTGATGACACTAACTAGAAGAACAATTACAGGGACTATTAGTCCTCAGGTCTCAGGGCAGTGCTTTTCATTAGCTGGAACTGGGGGAAATTCATCTGCCAAAAGTTGTTGTACAAGCAACTGCATTATGGTGGTGATTACACCTTTACCTGAAGCATCTGTTAATGGCCACAGTCAGAGCTATTTATCTATCTTTCGTATTTCTGAGACACTTATCACCTCGTCTTATTGGTATTTCTGCACCAATACTAGTATCTTACACTTCCTGATGTCTTAGTACCAATATCTGAGGTTATACTGGGATAGATAAATTATTGGCCTTTTCAGGTCCGACTACTTTTATGCTATGAAAAAGAATATTATTTGCCTTGTGGATAGAAGAATTACATCTTTCCGGTGTCCATGTGGTGAGAGTTCTCTGTCATTCTCCCTGATGGGGTCCCTTAAGAACAAAACATGTGGGACCGGACTCTGCTACCTTAATTCATGTTGAGTAGTGTCAGATTGAGTAGAGCAAGGTATTACTCAGCACAAGTAAGGGCATTGGGATCTGTCCCTGAATAGACAGTTCAATCCTTCTTATCAATGAATTCATTTCCAAGAATGTTTACTTGGGAAGTGAGGTCAGTGGTTTGCTATACAAGATGATGGGCTATAATTTAGCAAAGGAAATCCTTGACATTTTGGTGTGGTTTTTGTCTTGTTCTTTTAGATAAAATAGTTAGAGTTTAGCCAAATAGCCTGTGCTTATTTTATAGGGACTTTTTATTTTACTAAAGGAATGCAGTCCAATCACTGCAAAGCAATACTTAGAGAGCATAGCTTTTTATTGTTGCTTTTAAGTATTTATTGAGCAGTGGCTGATCTACAGCCAGAAGAGAAGCAGATGATATATGTTTCACTTCTTTTTAATTGGTTGTTCAGAATCACTACTTTTCCAACAATGGGCCTCCTGACTTTCTGAATTGTTTTTAAATTAACTGAAAAAATATTACTGTTGAAAGGTGAAAGCATAAAGAATTACATGCAACCTGATCAGTTCTGCTACATCCTTTCATGTACTACTGCTTGCTAGTAGTCCTAAATCATTAGCTTGGAGGGACTGTTTTTTTGGAGTAGATATGATTTTGCATTGTATGTGCTCAGTTAAGCTGTTATCTTTTTACATTTGGCTTTTTTGCAACCGGTGCCTCTACTGACATCCACTGGTAGCAACAGGACAGCTATGGTGCTGCAAAACTTCTCATAACCCACCATGCTAATTCTGTCTGTTGTGCAAGTCATTGACTGAGTACTGTGCTGTATGTCAGCTCAAATGTAAGGTCAAAATAATATAATCTTTCCAGTTTCTCCCCCTTTGCCAGAGGAATGACTTCCCCCCCTCTTCCATGATGGTAAATAAATTCAAGAGATGAAAACCTGCTAGCAATTTCTGTGCTCACCAATTAGCAACACAGAAAAACAAACCACAGTTTCCTAGGCCTAGTGGGAATTTATAGGGAATGAGAGCTACCACGCATATGAGCCTGTATGTTCCTCATTTTATGTTTTTAATTTAAAATTTAATAAATTAAGCCTTAATGATCAAGGTGCAAGGATGGGGATTAGAGACCAGCTGGGAGGCACTGCGGACCCTAAGCTGCACACATTGTGCCATTAACACTTTCCAGTCATTCATCCCCATGCACTTCCCTGCACCTATTTCACTATGGGTACTGCAGTGCAAGATGAAGATAAAAAATTAAAGTGCCTATTAATGGGGCTGGTTTTCATGGCTCTTTCTGAACTTCAGTTTGTTGTGAGGACATGAAACTGGCTGTTGGGTCCCTCTGAATCTGTTTCATGGCTGTGTTTAGTTTGCAGATTTGTAAAAGTCTGCAGTGAGTGCAGGAAATGGAGAGATTCCATGTTGCCTGGTGGACAAATAGGATGTGTTGGAGCTAGAATGCCAAGGTTCTTATTAGAGTTTGGCCAGTTAGACAAATGTTGTCCCTTTTCTTTAAGCCAATGGTTCACAAAAGGACTTAGCTTTTTCTGAGTCTGTTCATTAGTTGTAACTATTCAGTGAACAAATATCAGCCTAGGGGTTGTTTGAGGTCTGTAATAACCCTACTTATTATTTTTTATTGCTATAGTGTGATTTGCCACCTTAGTCACATGCTATTGTTTCTGTTTCCTGATTAGATAAGCACGAGTAATAAGTAGTAGGAGGGCATGATCAAGCCACTAGCCTTTTATTCTCTCAGGGTGAGTGGGAGCAATCTGTGGGATTAAGAGGAGCTAGGCTGGCAAGATTTGGGAATTTTTAAGACTCTATCCTCAGGGTCACACGAGCCAGGTCTTTCTTGGAACTTCAGTACTGGAGGTACAGGAGGAAAGAGGTTTGCTGGAGTCCAGGGTCTGGCCTTAGGATTTTTTTTTGCCAGACTTGCAAAACATTTAACTACCCACTGTTTGATCACAAACTTACTGATCCATCACATCCTCTCACCAAAAAAACAACCCCCTGATTCTTGCCCACCAGCCACTTTGTATCACAGTCAAGGGACAACACCATGTATCTCAGCTTTTAGAAATAAAAATAGGGAATGGACCTATTTTGTAGACCTGTCCCTGTAGGTTTTACAAAAAACACTGTTTTGTCCTTGTAAGAAAGTCATGAGAAAGTGTAGAGTTGTCCTGGCAGGAATGTGTCTCAGAGAAGCTTCGTGTTTTATTTTAGAAGTTATTATTCTCATAGAACAGTCTCTAAATTTGGGTACTCCTGCTACCTGCACTCAAGGTGCAAGCTCTGGGAATATGAGCTCTGTTGGGGTCTCCACAAAGTAAGAGACAGTCTCGGCCCTGCTGAGCTAACAGTCTTAATAGACAAAGGATGAGAAGCACAGTGACTTGTACAAGGTCACACAGCAAATCATGAGCAGAGAATAGAATGTAGATCTACTGAGTCCTAGTCCAGTGCACCTAATTCACTATACCTCACCATCTCTGAGTTTATGTACCATTATTTTCCATTACTCATGTGCTATGCATCTGTTAAGATAATTTTAAAATGAATAGTTTCTAAAAACTCAGGAAATCGTTTAGTATGTTTCAGCTACTTTTTAAATAAAACCTATAAATTCTCTCAGGGGAAAAAAAATCCGACATACCTACATAATTTCCAGTCTCCGATCTGCGGTGTGAGTACGTAGTGTGCTATATGAAGTTTGCAAATGCATGTACCGCATACATTGCAGAGAGAAGAATTAGCATTTTCCTCTGGACCCTAAGTAGAACTTAAATTGGAAGTTAGAATGTCAAAGAAGAGAGATCTGAGTGTGCCTTCTCCTTATGGAAAGTTCAGTGCTTGGGAGTTCTTAATCAAGATTGTCAGACATTTCCTGCACATTTTCAGCCACCAACGGCAGGCGTAGGTGACTCCCTCCTTGCTGTCGAGGGGCGGACAGAGCAGTACTGTGTGATCTGCTGCCCACTGAGCCACCTGCAAGTCGTTTCGCTCCAGCTGTGGTAGACCTCATGCAGAAACACAGCCTCGAAAGAGCTGGCTTCTGGCCAACAACACTGTTAGGGGTTTTCAGCTTAATTCTTTCACTGACCTCCTCCTGAGAAGCATAATTCATTAAGTACAGTATCATAAAGGCCATGGCGATTAGAAACAGAAGATACCGAGCACCAGTGTAGCCAGTAAAGGAGTGGTTGGCAATAATGTGTATATAAAAAATACTTGCTAGCTGTTCTGATATTAGGAACAGCCTGAGAAAGAAACCTCTCCAGCTTTGCTTTCCTGTGATCTAGGGGTATATGCTTAAATGAATAATATTTAGGCTGTGCTACTGTAAATCCTTGTGTGGTGCCCAGCAGTTTGTCCAAAGACATTACTGCACTCCAGAGCAAGGGTGGATGGCGGGGACACCTGGGCATGAATAAAGCACTTGGCAGAGACCTCTGCAGTGATCAAAAATGTCAGCTCCCCACTTCACTACCAGTTGTGCAGGGTAAAAAAAAAAAGAAGAAAGAGAATGGGCTGGAGAATGTTTAAAGTCTTTTTTATAAGTTCTTAAGACCTAATTTAGCAAAGCATGCTCTTAACTTTAAGCACATGGTTAGTTCCATTTTACGATAGGTAAATATTTCAATAGTGCCTAAAGCTCAGATCCTCAAAGGTATTTAGACACCTAACTCCTATTGAATTCATAGAGAGTTAAATGCCTAACTGCCTTTGAGGATCTGGGCCTAAATGATTCAGGCACCCAAGTCCCATTGAAAGCCAATGGAATTTATGCTCCAAAATCACATAAGGGCTTTTGAAAAATTTACCCTCTATTCCTACTTTATGAAAGCAATAGCAGTAGGCCTGGATAAATTGCACTCTTCATGGGAAACTGAGTTGAGAGCCACTTTAGCTGTATCCTAGTGGAATAATATTGGCTGTAACATTAAACAATCCTCAGTTGACTTAAAGTTACAGTTGATTCAGCTGAAGATCATCCTAGTACCTCCTCATGTTTATCTAAGGCATAAAAGAGGATGATAAATGTAGGAGGTGCAGCAAAACCTCTGTTTCATTGACACACATGCTGTGAGATTGCCTTAAGGTGAAAGGATTTTGGAAAAATCTGTGACCAATAAATTTTACTTTAAATGTGGCTATTCTTGACCACCTGAAAATTTCATTCTAGAAATAATAAAGGTGGCATTAAATCCTACACATCCTCAGACTCTGGTTTCTTTGGCTTAGCCAAATGGTTTATCAAAAGTGGAAATCTCTTCAAACAATTAAGATAATTATAACATCTTATCAGAAATGGCAGTCCTTGAGCAACTCCCAATAAATGATAGAAAGAACTAGAAATATTCATTACAGACTTAGCAATACCTTTAATTGTTTAATGGTGAAAAGTTGAATTTAACTTACAACCTACAATCTAACCTAATAAGTGATACAATTTCTCTGCCATTATATTTTTTCTCATATCTATCTTTCTCTTCTTTTTTTATCTCATAACATCCTGCTTCTGTACTGAGCCCTCTGTGGAGGATTACTCTCCTTCATCTGGTGAACTCTTTATATCTTCTAGACCTTTCTCCTTTTATTCATATTTGCTCCTACAACAGTAGAACACACCAAACAGTATAATTTGATAATGACATTTAATGTTAGAGTCTCTAAAAATATCTTTAATATGAATAAGATATATTCATAGATTCCAAAGAAGATGATCATCTGGTTTGACCTCCTGTATAACACAGGCCATAGAACTTCCCCCAAAATAATTCTTAGAGCTTATTTTTTAGAAAAACATCGAATCTTGATTTTAAAATGGTCACTGATGGAAAATCCACCATAACCCCTGAGAAGTTATTTGTTATCAAATTTGTGGTGCATCTTTAACTGATGTATTTATTTATTTCTTGATGATAAATATTTGCTTACATTTCAGTAGAAGGAGAACAAGCCTTTCCCAGAACTATAGTGCAAAGTTCAATATGAAGACAGAGGAAGTCAAATTGTATAATTGATGCAATGCATACATATTAATAAATAATGGTGATGCAGCATGACATTTCTTTACAGCATTTAATATTGTTTTTTTTTAAATATAAAATTTATTCCCTTAATTTTGCAAAGCTCACACATCTGAATGCAAATAATAATGCATGACCGTGAACAACCTGGTTTAAAATAAACTGTCATCAGAATTTCTGCATTATAAACTCAAATGGATGGTTATTCTGAACCTGGATATCTTGTTTCAGCTGTATTAAATATTTTGGTTCTCTACTGAATTGGGTTTTTAATGCGCTTATTCAAATTTTATGGGAGATATAACTCCTCATGGGGATAGAGAATATGAGGTTTGTTGTTAAAAGAACTGTAGTAAACACTGCAGTGTCAGTTTACTTGTCTATCCTCTGTTCTGACATATTGTGGTTCTTCATGTAAAGGATATATGTTATCTTTTTTGAGAACCTGGAGACTACTTGAGGATCAGTCCATTTTTACCTGGACTGACAATTTGTTTTTTAATGTGCTACAAAAAGCATTCATAATGTAATGCAGCAAGCCTTCCTGGATATGGTTTCCTGAATGTTAAGTGGCCATAAATACATTCCACTGAAAACTGTTTCAAATACAAAACTCACATGCTTTATTGGCAACTGTATACAATTATCAAGCTATCAATCACCATTGACAATTGAAACACACAGTCTCTCCTCATTATCGAAACACATCACTGTGCAGCTTGCTGAGAGCTAGATTGTGCCTTATGCATCATAAGGCATGTCAGAGGGGCTGCACTGCAGCCAGAAATGTTAGGACTTAGCCAGAATTCCTTCTGGGGGCTCCCAGGCAGTGCGCACAGTCCTGGCAGATGTGCTACTCTTGAAGAGACTGCAGCATGTTTTGGCGGGAGAGCCCAGGCCCTCTCCACTGAGGATTTTGACGTTCAAGGCCAGGACCTTGAATTTGACTTGGAATTATGTGGGAAGCCAGTGCAATACCTGGAACATCTGGGTGGTGTGCTCATGGTGTCAAAATATGCTGTTTAACACATGTACCTGGCTTTTACTAAGTGCAGCTCTGGAAACACTGATCACCAGGATACAGGGAAACAACTGCCTTTTGGCTCATATGTAGAATAGGCCCATCATCATTGTCATGTTTTAGTGTGAGAGTGTGTACAAATAGTTCTAGTAACCACCTCCTTGTGTTCAATGACAGAGCAGCAACATGGTGGTAATGAATTAATCAGATAAATGATTAACTGACAATCAATAAATACAAACAATATATACATGTCCCTAAATGATCTAGGGCAGAACATACAAGAGAAGAAAGGGGGACAGATAGAACTCTGAAAGGGATGACCACAGACTCTTCCCCTTCCCCTTCTTGCCTGACAATTTTTTTCTTATTTTGCCATGATTTTGTTATAGACTTTGCTATGGCTCTGTGATCACTAGGAGTGAAATCCTGGCTCCATAGAAATGAATTGAAATTTGCCATTGACTTCAGTGGGGCCAGGATTTCACACTGGAATTCAGTGTCCAATGCATTCTTGCCTCTGTCTGAAATTGACACCTAGGCAGCTTGCTAAGTGGGCCAGGGCAATTGTTTTTTTTATTTCCTGCACTGAGTGAAGCAGGCAAATGGGGAAGCATTTTTAGTCTCATCCTGGGTTAACAGGAAGGGCTTCAATAGCACCGCCCGAGGTGTTCTTTTTTAGGTAACAATGCAAAGCACTTGCTGCTTATTAGTACAGATAGGCAATGAACTGGTGTGGACAATTTTAATTCTTTCAGTATGATCCTATATAGGGTGTTGGCTAAGCTGTAGTAAGAATAGTAAGCTAATTCACTATTTCATTACTATATGTGTCTGAGTTAGTGTCTTCATTAAAATGATAAGTCTCTCTAAAAGCTGCAAATGACAAGTGACCTTATAATGTAACATGGCCCTGCAGGAAAGTATTAAATGTCAGGACTTATGATTGTAAGGATTTGATATTTATGAAGGTCGGTTCAAGTGTGAGTAATATAACATAGTATTAAATTTAAAGTAAGATCTGTGTTCATAGGAACCTTTTAAAAATACACAGCTGCCACTGCTGAAATAGTGCAATGATAGATGATGATTTTTGTAGACTTAATACATATTGTGAGTTTGCAACCCATGTAGGGTTTGTATTAAAAGCTGACACTGTATTTTAATTTAAACAGAGGTAAGATTATTAAAACTGGCCAGCATCCAGAAAAATATCAATGTTAAAAAATGTCCATTTGTTTGACTTTTGCACTTCTTTGTTTTTATTGGTATAATGCATATTTTTTTAAAAAATGCCACCTGAAATGTGCCTAACACATTCAATATTGCTCACTTGAAAATTGACACAATTTGCTTTTTATTTAAGTTCTTGACTTTGTGAGCCAAAATATTTTTAAAGCTCTTCCAGTTAATAAAGGAAAAAGTTGTTCGCTGATGTTCAACGCTCATCAACATTGACTTTATTCAGCTCAAGCAGTTTATTGTTTTAAAAGATGGAAATTGGAAGACTTTCCAGTAGAAAGTGGCATCTCTGTTCAGAATTATTTGGGGAAGTTCTATCTCCTAGGAATAAATACCTCTCTTCTCAAAAGGTGTATAGGGAGGGGAGAGGAACTTCTGTATATTAAATACTGTAAACAAAGAAATTCTCCCAGCAAAAACTTAGATAATTTACTGTTAAGGTTGCTCAACTGCATTTCCCATCAATGCAATCAGTAATAATTTAGGACATCACTAGCTAACCCAAGCATCCAAACCATTCACATACCACCTACTACAACCACGCACAGCACAGAAACGTACAATACAACCTGAGCTCTGACCTTGAAATACTCACACTGGTGGGAAATGTAGACTTTTGAATGTAGAAAGTAGAGTAGAAAGAGGGCAGGAAGTGTTTTAATTGGAAGTAAATACCTCTGAGTTCTATTTTAATAGAAAAGAATAAAGCTGAAATTAGCTTTTCGAAAATGAGTGACAATATACGTTTAGTAAATATTTTATATGAAGGAGTGAAGAAGTTGAAGAGATTCTAGAGGTGGGGAGGTTGTACATCTGTAATGTTCCAAGTGTATTTCATCAAGGGAAAAATTACCTGGTTGTAGTTAAGGGTCTACATTTTATTTGTGCAGATGGTGGGTGGTGTAGGTTTGTATTGGAAATGAATGTAGTGTGATGGCATCTAAGACAGGAATGTGGATGTGTATTATTTTGTGTGGTTGTGAAGATAAATGGTTTGTGGGTGTATTGGATAATATTAAATATTACTGTAAATTGTGTTTTCGCAGATTTTAGTGAGTGCATTGATGGGAAATACATCTGAGCAACCTTAAATGTAAGTTAAGTAAGGGATGTATGTGCGTATGTAAAATAGGACTTTAGATTAAGCCAGCCACTTTTATTCTAACCAGTTGGGGTTAAGGGCACAGTTGTTATTTATGAGGTTTTTTTTACTGTTTTATGTTGTATAGGAGTAAAATGGGTTATGAAAACATTGGTCAGTCCTGTCCTCCAGCTCCATTCTCTTTGGCTGCAGATGAACATAATGATGAGATGAAGGACTAGCTCTCAAGTATGAGAATGAAATGAAGAACGGCCTGCCAGAAACTGGGACTGGACAACAGGGGATGGATCACATGATAAACTACCCTGCTCTGTTCATTCCCTATGAAGCATCTGGCACTGGCCACTGTCAGAAGACGGAATACTGGGCTAAATGGACCATTGGTCTGATCCAGTATGGCCACTTTTACGTTCTTATGAAGCATTTCCCGCTGCAAGAATCATGGGCTTCCTTTCTTAGGAAAATATACATGTTTTTTCCTTTTGATCTTCATACAATATTTTTTTTGTTCTGTTGAACTACACCAAATGGCTCCGAGAGCTAGACAAAAAAATGTCAACCTCTTGCCATTTGGTATGAAATTAAAATAGTATTTTTGTATCTATTTCAACTGCTTCTCTGACAGACAATGATTGTATAATTGAAAGATATCCAGTTGATTAAAAAAAACACCGTATTTTTTACTGGCAGTTCAGTAATGTGAGTTCAAAGACGGCATTTGCCAAGAATGCATAACTCTGTAATGGCCGGCATACTTTTACAAGTGTTCAGTGGTATTACTGACAGACAGATCGCTTTGGTCCAAGACAGATGTAAAATACTTCATTTAACAAATATTTACTCCACAATTGTTGGGAAATGTAGAAAGTACAACCTGACATGTTTGAATATCTAAAGAACCTGTTTATGGGGTATTCTGTTATTGTTCCTACATAATAATCCAAAAAATAGAGCTATAGGGGAGGTTGGAAGATTTAGAATATTGGTAATAGGATACAAAGCCTTTCACATCTTGGTCAGCAGTTCAAAGCTAACCCAGGTTGGTACTGACTAAAAATGATTGTTTCGTGCTTTTGTGACTAGAGTTGATGATAGTTTGTGTGACATTGGTCTGCTTTCTAGCTTCCAAAAAACACCATCATAATTGGCATTCTCAGCTGAAAGAGCAAGGATTGAATTGGGTTGCTGACTTAAAGCACATCCTCATCCTTCCAAGCATAGGCATAACCAGAGGGCAGGAGCCCAAAGATGACCCATAGCTCCCCAGGCTCCTGCACCCCTTCCTCAGGCCATGAAGTGGGGCAGAGCCCACCACCTCTTCCCAGCTGTGGAGTAGCACCCAAGAGCAGAGACTTAACATGCCTTCACAGATTCCTGGAACCTCCAGAGTTGTCAGGAATGAATTCTTGAACTCATCTGTTGTGGAAGAGATCACAGAATCATAGTAGACTAGTGTTGGAAGAGACCTCAGGAGGTCATCTAGTCCAACCCCCTGCTCAAAGCAGGACCAACCCCAACTAAATCATCCCACCCAGGGCTTTGTCAAGCCAGGTCTTAAAAATCTCTAAGGATGGAGATTCCAACACCTCCCTAGGTAACCCATTCCAGTGCTTCACCATCCTCTTAGTGAAATAGTGGTTCCTAATATCCAACCTAGACCTTCCCCACCGCAACTTGAGACCATTTCTCCTTGTTCTGTCATCTGCCGCCACTTGGCACAGCCTAGCTCCATCCTCTCTGGAACCCCACGTCAGGTAGTAGAAGGCTGCTATCAAATTTCTCCCACTAGGCAGAGATATTTAGATAGGAGCTTCTGCAAATGAGTGGGCGTTTTCTCTCAACAGAGAGGCACTGGGAGGATGTAGTGGGTGTCATTGCCATTCACTATGTTGAAGAAGGTTGAGGGGGTTGATTATGGACTGATAGTGTAGAGCAGGGTCATGATAAGTGTTAGTTTAACTGGTTTTTATTTCATTTAATTTTAAAAACAAAATAATGTTGGATTTATTGACAAGAGTGTGAAGTAGTAATAGAGCTTAGCAAAGAGAGGGGAGAGAGTTTGGTAGGTAAGGCTCTGAAATGAGAACTCCAGTTCCTAGGTTTGCCACAGACTCTCTGTAGGCAAGTCACTTAATCTTCCTGTGCCTCAGTTCCCCGTGTGTAAAATGGGGATAATAATACTTGCTTCCTGCCACACTGTTTGTATCTTGTCTATTTATATTTAATCTTTTTAGGAAAGGGTCTATCTCTGATTATATACAGCACACAATGCAAAGAGTAATGATCTTGATTGGGGCCTCTAGTCCCTACAGTACTATAAACAATTGGCTGAGTGAAGTGAGACCCTACACTCAATTTCATGGTACTTCTCTCCTACACTCAATTCAATGATGTTTCTCCATCTGCCTTTCTGGATGTAATGTGATAACTTCTGAACTAAGGTCTAAGTCAGGGAGCACAGGGGATTAAAACACCAGAGGTGCAAGTGAACAGAAGCAGCAAACGGGAGTTTTGCAAGGGAGATAGCTGTCACCACTCAAGAAAGAGGTCTTGGAGTCCTTGTAGGGAGTTCTCTGAAAACATTGACTTACTGTGCAGTGGCAGTCAAAAAAGCTAACAGAATGTTAAGAACTGTCGCGGGGTGTCAGTTCACAGCAGGGGAAAATGCGGGGGTCATTCCCCCCCTCAGTGGCGGTGACTCCCAATTACATGTATCTAGAAAGCCATCCTACCTCTCAGGAAGGCAAGGCCCACTGACCAGCATCCATGGAGTCTTCCTTTTCTTCAGGGCAGTGAGGTCCAATGGCCAGAGTCTGTGGAGCCACCCCATTCTTCAGGACAGCGAGGTCCAGTGGCCGGATTTTATAGAGTTGCTCTTTCCTTCAGGCCAGTATCTTAGTCCCAAGCAGCAGGGCCTGACACCCACAGTCACAGGCAGCAGTGTCTAATATTGTGTGCAGTTGCCACATCCCACAGTAGGCACAGGATGGGGGAGGAGGACCCAGGCCCACCCTACTCCCCCTGGTCCTGACCCAGGGCCCTGTGAGACTGGTAACCTTGTTTTCTGGTTCAGGTTTCCATACCAACACATGCATTCCCTGGGCTGCTTCCTACCCTTGCTCCCTGCTCTGGCGGCTCCTCCCTGGGAGGCAGCCATCCGTCTCCCTTGGTGTCCACAGCTGAGTGGGGTCTTGCAGCATCCTCAGTGTGCTTGGCCTCTGCAGTCTGGAATGCCAGTGTCTCCCTGGCAAGAGCCTGCAGCATGTGTCCGGTCTTCTCCTCTGTCAGCCCTGACTGAGCTGAGCTGCTTCGTTTTATATCCTGTCTCCACCTGGACCCAGGGCTGGATTTAGGGGCAGACAACCCAGGCACTGGGCTTGGGGTGCTGTTTTTGTTGCTAGCAACAAAAGGGAAAATAGAATGTTTGAAGTAAAATATTTCAAGTGTTCCGTACGTGGATTCATTTTTCACTAACCTCCTAGAATGCTCTGGACCTTTGTAGAATTTCATGGAACTTTCCACACTCTCTGAAAACTACATTTTCTGTGAAACTCCTAGAACGTAGTCAACCATGCCTTCATGGGTATATAAAGGATGGAGTGTCACCAGTCAGTCAGTGAGATATAAGAACAAAGTGAGAGCCCAACTGCAATATTTTATTGTGTAATTGTGAAAGTGTACTTGTGTTTTAAGACTTGAAGAGTGTAAGTAGCAACTAATAAAGGACATATTTAATAAGATGCCAGAGATATCTATCGAACCCCTATCTACACAATGATATAAAAGAAATACTGTTAGTTCTTTTGCCATGCTTAACACATAATGTTTGATGACTTTCTAAGACTGCAGAACATAGATTTTTGCTCTCCCTAGTACTGTCTGTTTCTCCTGTGAAGAGGCAGCTGCCCCACACTAGCATAAAAGGGGTTAAAAGCAGCCCTAGGGAAGCAGCATCAGAGGCAGCCAATTAGAAAGGGTCTGAAAGGAGCAGCCAGTCATGGCCCAGCAGGCTAAAATAAGAAGGGCTGCAGAGCAGAGCAGAGGGAGTCACTCCTTGGAGCCAGAGGAAGGGGTAGACTGGCTGCCTTAGAATCATAGAATATCAGGGTTGGAAGGGACCTCAGGAGGTCATCTAGTCCAACCCCCTGCTCAAAGCAGGACCAATCCCCAATTAAATCATCCCACCCAGGGCTTTGTCAAGCCTTTGAAGGCTGAGGGCAGCAAACACCCTGTACATAGCAGTGATGTAGGCTGATGCTTCTACACCTGCCTACAGGTGCTCCTGTGTGCTCCTACACCTACAGGCTGAGGCCCTATGGCTAGGGCAAAGAGGTGCTGGGGCCATGGGGAAGTGGCTCAGGGGAGGAGGAAGAGGATGCAGTAAGTGACTGCTATCTGTGGGATCCCTGGGCCAGGACCCAGAGTGGACTGCAGTTCCTCCAGAAGGGGGGAACATGGAGTGTGGCACAGCTGGAGGGCAATGTCATGAAGAGGACGCCGAGGTCCTGGGAGTGATATGGGTCCAAGAACTGAGGTGACAGTGGGTGAGACACCACCAGCAGAGGGTTCAGTGCTAATTCCCTGGACAGCCAGCAGGAGGCACCGTAGTGGTGAGTTGCACCCCATCAAACCCATCATAGAAATTAAAAGATTCCTCCAAAGAAGCCTTCAGGAGCTCAGTATAGGAAGCAAAAAGCTCAATTGTAATCTAGTTTGCAGCAAGGGCAAATTTGATGGGAAAATATCTGAAACAGAACAGCATAGACTGGGCTTTAGTCAGTAGTAATCATCCCAGTACAAAGAAATTGAGGAGCGAAGCGTAAATGATGGAAGTCCTATTACTAAGAAATTAGCAGATTTACCTGAAGATAAAGAATGGAAATGTGAGGAAAGTGATTGTCCTAATTTCCTGGCTGCATAAAAGAGTGATGATAAAGAAGAATGTGGCTCACATGAAAAGGAGAGTAATGACAAAGAAAAATCTGGTTTACATGAAAAGGAGAGAAACAATAAAGAAGAATCAGCCTCTCATGATGACAGAAACAGCAGTGAGAAAAATTGCACACCACAAATCGATACATCAGATCCTGCTTTATGGCTGGAGATCCTAAACTCTGCCGATATTGATCATACAATTTTGAATGGTCCAGGCAAAATCAAGGATACGATGTTTCCAGTAAATGAGCAGCAGTGACCCTTCTCAAAGTCACACTACGAAAGAGTGATCGAGAATGGTGAGAAACTGAATCTGCATTGGCTAGTTTACTCAAAAGCAACTGACAAAGTGTTATGTTTTTGTTGCAAAATATTTGACAAGAATACCAAATTGTTGCTTGGGCTTTCCAGCTATAATTACTGGCATAACTTAGCTGATGGGTTAAAACAATATGAAAAGTCACCCGGCCATTTTATCGCCTACTCCAAATGGATGGTGGTTGAGTGCAGGCTCAAGCCCAATAAATGCAGATGAAGAAAACCAGTGCATTATTAATGTTGAAATCCAGCATTGGAGGAACATGCTTGAGTGTCTGATCTCAATTACCCGCTTCCTTGCAAAGAATAATTTGGTATTCCAGGGCTCATCAGGTAAGTTGTTCACCGACCATCATGGTAATTTCCTCGGTTTGGTCGAGCTCCTGGGGAAATATGATGATGTTATGCATGAGCACCAATGTTGAACAATTTATAAAGAAGCTATAGACCATTACTGCAGCAAAAAAATTCAAAACTAATTGATTGACCTTATGGCAAGGAAGCTGCTTGATAACTAAGGCTACATTTTAGTCATGGGCATTTGTGGTAAAAGTCATGGACAGGCCATGGGCAGTAAACAAAAATTCATGGCCTGTGACCTGTCCATGATTTTAATTTAACCCCTAACTAAAACTTGGGCAGGGGGCCATGGATGCTCTGAGGGAGGCAGTCTGGGGGCACCGCGGGTGCTGGGGAAGGTGGTCTGGGACCCCGCTGGTGCTGGGGGGAGGGCTGGGCCATGGCGTGTGGTCCGGGACCCCAGCTGGTGCAGGGAGACAGGTTGGCAGGGCTCGCAGGGGCTCCCTATCCAGCTCCACATGTTCCTGCAGCTCCTAGGTGGTGGAGGGCCTAGGGGGCTCTCCCCACTGCTCCCACCACAAGTGCCAGCTGCGCAGCTCCCATTGGCCTGGAACTGCAGCCAATGGGAGTTGCGGGGGCGGGGCCTGTGGGTGCCGGCAGAGCATGGAGCCCCCTGGCCTCTCCGCCTAGGAGCTGTAGGGCCATGCCAGTGGGAGCCGGGGAGCCCCCCCAACCAGAAGTAAGTGCCCTCCCATACCTACCAACCCCCTGCCTCTAGCCCTGAGCCCCCTGCCACACAACCAAACTGCTGCTGCTGTCTGCCCAGATCGGACAGTCCAGGAGCCAGCACCGGCCGCTGCAGAAGTCATGGAGGCCACGGAAAGTCACAGAATCCATGATTTCCATGACCTCCATGACAGACTTGCAGTCTTATTGATAACATATTGATGTGGCTTGGCAAAGCGAAGTATTATGCCATAATAATGGACCGCACTAACGATATTAGTCACAGTGAAAAAATGTCATTTACAGTAAGATTTGTTGATGACGAGGGCTGCTGTATCCAAGAAAAGGAACACCACATCTGTTTCTGGTTTGTGGACGACTCTACTGGAAAAGGCCAAACAGAACAGTTTATGAACATTTTGAATGAGAATTAAATAAAGCTTCAGGACTGCCGTAGCCGAGGCTATGACAATGGCGTGAACATGAAGAGAAGAAACAGTGACGTCCAGGCAAGGATCCTTGTGCTGACTCCAAGAGCTTTCTTCGTGTCTTGTGTCTGCCATTCTCTCAATCTGGTTGTGTCGGATGCAGTGTCATCTTCTTTAAATTCAGTAACTCTCTTTGGAGCACTGAAAAGGATACACATCCTGTTTTCCAACTGCCAGGTGGAAGATCCTCATGGACAATGCTACAAATCTGACAATGAAGCCGCTAAGTAACACTCTCTGGGAGAGCTGCATTGACAGCATAAGGCCAGTAAGGTACCAAGTGACTGAGGTTTATGATGCCTCGATGGAACTGGCACAGTCAAGTAAAGCCGAGGCCGGAATCTGATGCGAGGCACAATGCCTGGCAAACCAGTTCACTGACTTCAAATTTCTGGTCTCAGTTGTGGTTTGGCATGATATCCTATTCAAAGTAAATGCTGTAAGCAAGGCATTACAAACTCAGTCAACGGTCATCGCGACCGCTACTGTTTAGGTCAAAAGCTGCCTTGATTTCATTGTGGGTTACAGAGACAATGGATTTGAAGAAGCCATCACTGCTTCCAAAAAAATGATGGAAAATGCAGTTGATCCGGTCTTCGAGGAAACTTGTGTTCATCAGAAGAAGAGATAGTTTGATTCTGAAGGCAGAGATGAGGTTATGGGAAGCTTGGAATTAAAATTCAAGAGGGTTTTTTTTTTTTTTTTGCTTGCTCATTGATACTGCTTGAGTGTCCATCAAAGAAAGGTTTGGAAAAATGAAGTACCACGAAAAGTCCTGAGGGATTTTTATGACCTTAGTAAGCTGCTGGCAGATGGGAAAACACTCTTGAACAATTGTATAGACATTCACTGAACATTACTCATGGGGTATTTTTGGATGTCAATGATAAAGACCTCTATGTCGAATTGGACAACATTCATCATATTTTGCAACACGGGAAGCATTCTCCACTCAAAACTCTCCAATTCATTCAGGATGCAGAGATGAAGGACATTTTTCCTAATATGTGGAGCTTTGAGGATTCTGCTCACACTGCTGGTCACAGTCATGAGTGCTTAGTGCAGGTTTTTGAAGCTCAAGCTCATTAAAATATATCTTTGATTGACGATGGCCTATGAGAGACTGACATTACTTGACATCACTGTTTTATCACTTGAAAATGCCATTGGCCAGTCTTTGGATCGCTTTGACGCTGTGCTTCAGTTCGTGAGGGCAAAGGTGAGAACAGCAACCTTTTGAAGTAAATGATTAGGGTTAACATGCTAAGGCTGTCACCTACTGTAACACTATTTAATACTGGTCCACCCAATGTGGGTGCACAGTTCAAATTCTTGATGTTAGCACATTTCAATTATTCTTAAAATTAAAAAGTGTCTATCAACTTAGAGGAAACAATTTTGTTATTTTATTTTTTATTTATACATGGCATGAATAAATACAGATTTACAGAACCGAGCATGCAAATTTATCATCTTATATGACAGGGATAAATCATGCATGCAAATTATGTATCAAATTCGTGAAATGGGCTACAAATGCAATAAAAAATAAAGTATTCAAAAGTTTAACAAATGGAGTGGGGTGGGGGTGCTGAAGATGCTCCTCGCCTGGGGTGCCATTTGGAGTAAGGCTGGCCCTGCCTGGAGCATGTGCACCAAGGGCAAGGCGGCATAGCCTGTTGGGCCCAAAGTGATTGGTTAACCCCCTTTGGGCCAGTGTGGGGTTGGTACATCCTGTCTCAGGAGCCATTAGGAAAGCAATAGTTAGTAAGACAGTAAATATCATAATACAACTATATCAATGCATGGCACGTCCACACCTTGAATACTTCATGCAGTTCTGGTCACCCCATCTCAAAAAAGATCAATTAGAATTGGAAAAGGTCCAGAGAAGGGTAACAAAAATGATCAGGGGTACAGAACAGCTTCCATATAAGGCTAGATTAAAAAGATTGAGACTATTCAGGTCGGAAAAGAGACGAAGGGGGGATACGATAGAAGTCTATGAAATCTTGAATTGTGTGGATAAAGTGAATAAGGAAGTGTTATTTACCTCTTCACAAAACACAAAAACCAGGGATCACCTGATGAAATTAATAGGAAGCAGGTTTAAAACAAATGTAAGGGAGTATTTCTTCACACAATGCACAATCAACCTGTGGAACTCATTGCCAGGGAAGTCCAAAAGTATTATGGGGTGTCATAAATATAAAGGGAAGGGTAACCACCTTTCTGTATACAGTGCTATAAAATCCCTCCTGGCCAGAGGCAAAATCCTTTCACCTGTAAAAGGTTAAGAAGCTAAGGTAACCTCGCTGGCACCTGACCCAAAATGACCAATGAGGGGACAAGATACTTTCAAATGTCGGGGGGGGGGGGTGGAACAAAGGGTTCTGTCTGTCTGTGTGATGCTTTTGCCGGGAACAGATCAGGAATGCAGCCTTACAACTCCTGTAAAGTTAGTAAGTAATCTAGCTAGAACATGCATTAGATTTTATTTTGTTTAATGGCTGGTAAAATAAGCTGTGTCTTTTTGTAACTTAAGGTTTCGCCTAGAGGGATTCTCTATGTTTTGAATCTGATTACCCTGTAAGTTATTTACCATCCTGATTTTACAGAGGTGATTCTTTTACCTTTTCTTTAATTAAAATTCTTCTTTTAAGAACCTGATTGATTTTTCATTGTTCTTAAGATCCAAGGGTTTGGGTCTGTGTTCACAAATGGTGAGGATTATTATCAATCCTTCCCCAGGAAAGGGGGTGTAGGGCTTGAGAGGAATATTTTGGGGGAAGATGTCTCCAAGTGGTCTCTTTCCCTGTTCTTTGTTTAAAACACGTGGTGGTGGCAGCATACGGTTCAAGGACAAGGCAAAGTTTGTACCTTGGGGAAGTTTTTAATCTAAGCTGGTAAGAATAAGCTTAGGGGGTCTTTCATGCAGGTCCCCATATCTGTACCCTAGAGTTCAGAGTGGGGAAGGAACCTTTACATGGGGTTAAAAAAGAATTAGATAAAATCATGGAGGATAGGTCCATCTAGGTCTATTAGCCTAGATGGTTAGGGACACAGCTCTATGCTCTGGATATCCCTAAGCCTCTGAATGCCAGATCCTGGGACTGTGTGACAGGGGATGGATCAGTCAATAATTTCCCTGTTCTGTTCATTCCCCCTGAAGCACCTGGCATGGCTACTGTCGGAAGACAGGATACTGGGTTAGATGAACCAGTAGTCCGACCCAGTATGGCCATTCTTATGTTCTCCAGGTGAAGGAGGAGCAACTACATGACTGATGGGGTAAGTTTGCTGTCCGTTAGTTTGTTGTTGTGTGCTTGCTTGTTTGCTGAGTGTCTACTTGATTGACGTTTATAGTGTGGTGTGTTTGTGGGGGCTGTGTGCCGAGCCTAGTAGCCTGCTAGGCAAGGCTGAGAGTTTCCCAACAAGGTGCTAGCCTGCCATCCTTTGATCACTAATTGTTTTAGGATCTCTTGACAAGGCAGCAGAGCTAACTCAGCAAGAATAGGGAGTTTTAAAAAGCCAGCTCCTGTTCGACCAGAGAAGCTTGAGAACAGGGGAATTTTTGAGAGGGAGTTTAGAGAAAGAGCATCAGAGCCAGGTACACTTAATAAACATTCTCTAAACCAGTGGTGGGAAACCTGAGGCCTGTGTGCTGCACGCGGCTCATCAAGGTAATCCACTGTTAGGCTATGAGACAGTTTGTTTACATTGACTGTCCACAGGCACAGCCCCCCACAGCTCCCAGTGGCCACGGTTCACCATTCCAGGCCAATGGAAGCTGCAGGAAGCAGTAGCCAGCATATCCCTGCAGTAAAAAGTGATGGAACCATGGCTCCCTGGCCCCACCCTGTTCCGGAACCCCTAGTAGGTGGTCTACTATGCATTTGGTGCAAGCAACCCAGGGCCCTCAGGGACTGAGTACAGGCTCTGGAGACCAGAGTGACTGAACTTGAGGAGCTAAGGGAGACAGAGAAGTATGTAGATGAGACTTTCTGGGACACAGTAGTACAGTGCTGCCCCCTGTCTGACAGCCTCTATGCTGTTGAGAATGAAAATCCAGGGGAAGGAGAATGCCAAGCTGAAGTGGAGGAAAATGATCCCATGGTTAGGACACTTCTTCCAGATGATGTCATGGTACTCTTGCACTGAGAAAACCTCTCTGAAGCAGGGGACCCCAGTTATGAGGGAGAGACAGATAATAGTAATGGGTGATTTGATGATTGGAAATATAGATTGTTGGGTTAGTGATGACTGAGAGAACTGCATGGTGAATTGCCTGCTGGGTGCAAAGGTTGTGGGCCTCTCTAGACATCTAGACAGACTTATTTGCAGTGCTGGGGAGGAGCTGGTGGTTGTGGTACATATAGGTAACAGTGACACAGGGAAAGGTAGAAGAGAAGGAGGCCAAATTTAGCCTGCTTGGTAAGAGATTAAAGTCCAGATTATCTGAAATGCTTCCAATTCCACATGCAAGGCCAGACAGACAGAATGTGTGGATGAGACAATTGTGTTTGGAGAAGGGATTTAGGTTTATTAGGAACTAGAGAACCTTTTGGGAAAGGAGGGGCCTATACAGGGAGGATGGACTTCACCTAAAGCAACATGGAACCAGATTGCTAGTATGTAAAATTAAAAAGGCGGTAGAGGAGTTTTTATACTAAGGGCTGGGGAAAAGCCGACAGGTGAGGCAGAGCACATGATTTGAACAGATACATCCCTTATGGGAAGCTTTATTAGAGGAGATACTCTGTATCCTCGTAAAGAGGAGAGAATAGAAGTTGATAAAGTACAGATAAGAAGTGAAGAGAAACAATCAAACACAAAAGAGTCCCATTCAATTACATTATATGAACGCAGACAACTAAATATTGACAAATTTTGTAAGTGCTTGTATACAAATGCTGTAAGTCTAGATATTACAATGGGTGAACTTGAATGAATAATAGGCATGACAGAAACGTGGTGGAATGATGATAATCAATGGGATATGGTAATACAAGGGTATAAATATATAGAAATGACAAAGTTGGGTGTGTCAGTATATGTGAGAGAAATCATAGTCAAATATAGTAAAAATCTTAAATGAATCAAACTTAACCACAGAGTCTCTATGGGTAGAAATTCCATGCTTGATTAATAAGAGAATAGCAGTAGAACTATGACACTGCCCACCTGACCAGGATGGTGACGGTGATTGTGAAATGCTCAGGGAGATTAGAGAGCTACACAAGCAGAAAACTCAAAAATAATGGAAAATTTCAGCTACCCCCCCATTCACTAGGTACATGTCACCTCAGGCTCGATGCAGAGATAAAGTTTCTAGACACCATTAATGACTGCTTCTTGGAGCAGCTAGTCCTGGAACCCACAAGGGGAGAGGCAATTCTTGATTTAGTCATAAGTGGCACACATGGTCCAAGAGGTACATATAGCTGAACCTTGGTAATAGCAACCATAATGTAATTAAATTGAACAACCTTGTAGTGGGGAAAATAGCAAAAAAACCCCACCACAATGGCATTTATCTTCAAAAAGGGAAACTACACAAAAATGAGGAAGCTTGTTAAATGGAAATTAAAAAGAACAGTCACAAGAGTGAAATGCCTGCAAGATGCACCATACTAGAGAGTCAACTAAATGTGTATAAAACAAAGCAAAACAAACAAACACAGTAAGAGGACCAAAAAAATGCCACTATGGCTAAACAACTGAATAAAAGGGGCAGTTAGAGATAAAAAGACATCCTTTAAAAATTGGAAATCAAATCCTACCGAGATAAATAGGAGCATAAACTCTGATAAGTCAAGTGTAAAAATATAATTAGGCAAGCAAAAAAAAAAAATTAAAGAGCAACTAGCAACAGACACAAAAGCTAACATCATTTTTTTTAAAGTACATCAGAAGCAGGAAGCCTGTCATACAATCAGCAGGGCCATTGGATGACTAAGCTGCTAAAGGAGCACTCAAAGAAGACAAGGCCATTGTAGAGAAGCTAAATGAATTCTTTGCATTGTTCTTCACTGCAGAGGATGTGATGGAGATTACCACACCTGAGACATTCTTTTCAGGCGATAAATCTGTGGAACTATCACAGATTGAGGTGTCAGTAGAGGAGGTTTTGGAACATATTGATAAACAAAACAGTAATAAGTCACCAGGGCCAGATAGTATTCACCCAGAGTTTTGAAATAACTCAAATATTAAATTGCAGCACCACTAACTGGGGTATGTAATCTATCACTTAAATCAGCCTCTGTACCAGATGACTGGAGGATAGCTATGACAATGATTTTTTTAAAAAGGCTCCACAGACGATTCTGCCAATTACAGATTGGTAAAACTAATTTCAGTACCAGGCAAACTGGTTAAAACTACAGTAAAAGGCAGAATTGTCAGACACATAAATGAACATGATATGTTAGGGAAGAATCAGCACAGCTTTTATAAAGGGAAATCATGCCTCACCAATCTATTAGAATTCTTTTAAGCTGTCAGCAAATATGTGGACAGGAGAGATTGAGTTGATATAGTGCACTGGGACTTTCAGAAAGCCTTTGACCAGGTCCCTCACCAAAGGCTCTTAAGCAAAGTAAGCAGTTATGGAATGGGTATGTCTACACTATGAAATTAAGTCAATTTTTAGAAATCCATTTTATACAGTCAATTGTGTATGTCCCCACTAAGTGCATTAAGTCGGTGGAGTGCATCCTCAATACTGTGGCTAGCATCGACTCACAGATTAGTGCACTGTAGGTAGCTATCCCACAGTTCCCGCAGTCTCTGCTGCCCATTGGAATTCTGGATTAAGCTCCCAGTGCCTGATGGAGCAAAAACATTGTCGCAGGTGATTTTGAGTACATGTCGTCAGTCTCCCCTTCTTCCGTGAAAGCAACAGCAGACAATCATTTTGTGCCTTTTTTCCTGGGTTACCCGTGCAGATGCCATATCACAGCAAGCATGGAGCCCACTCAGCTCACCGCTGCTGTTGTGAGCATTGTAAACACCTCGTGCATTATCCTGCAGTATATGCAGAACTTGGCTAAGAAATGCCAGCACGAGGACGACTGTGAGGAGGACATGGACACAGACATTCCTGAAAGCACGGGCTGTGGCAATTGGGACATCATGATGGCAGTGGGGCTGGTTGATACAGTGGAACGCCGGTTCTGGGCCCGGCAAACAAGCACAGACTGGTGGGACCGCATAGTGTTGCAGGTATGGGATGATTCACAGTGGCTGCGAAACTTTTGCATATGTAAGGCCACTTTCTTTTAACTTAGTGAGTTGCTTTCCCCCGCCCTGAAGCACAGGAATACTAATATGAGAGCTGCCCTGATAGCTGAGAAGCTAGTGGCGATAGCCCTGTGGAAGCTTGAAACGCCTGACTGCTACCGGTCAGTCGGGAATCAATTTGGAGTGGGCAAATCTACTGTGGGGAACTGCTGTGATCCAAGTAGCCAGTGCAATCACTGACCTTCTGTTATAAAGAGTAGTGACTCTGGGAAATGTGCATACTGGATGGCTTTGCTGCAATGGGGTTTCCTAACTGTGGTGAGGCGATAGACAGAATGCATATCCCTATCTTGACACCAGACCACCTTGCCAACCAGTACATAAACCACAAGGAGTACTTCTCAATGGTACTGCAAGCAGTGGTGGATCACAAGGGATGTTTCACCAGCATCAGTGTGGGATGGCCAGGAAAGGTGCACGACGCTCACATCTTTAGGAACTCCAGGCTGTTTGAGCAGCTGCAAGAAGGGACTTATTTCCCAGACCAGAAAATTACTGTTGGGGATGTTGAAATGCCAATAGTTATCCTTGGGGACCTAGCCTACCCCTTGCTCCAATGGCTCATGAAGCCGTACACAGGCAGCCTGGACAGTAGTAAGGAGCAGTTCAACTATAAGCTGAGCAAGTGCAGAATGGTGGTAGAATGTGCCTTTGGATGTTTAAAAGCTCGCTGGTGCTGTTTGCTGACAAGGTTAGACCTCAGCGGAACCAACATTCCCATTGTTATTGCTGCTTGTTGTGTGCTCCATAATATCTGTGAGAGTAAGGGGCAGACATTTATGGTGGGATGGGAGGTTGAGGCAAATCGCCTGGTGACCGATTTTGAGCAGCCAGACACTAGGGTGATTAGAACAGCACAGCTAGGCATGCTGTGCCTCAGAAAGGCTTTGAAAACCAGTTTCATGACTGGCCAGGCTACAATGTGACAGTTGTGTGTGTTTCTCCTTGCTGCAAACCTGCCCCTTTGTTGATTTTAATTCCCTGTAAGCCCTCCTCCCTTTGATCACAGCTGGCAAAGGAAATAAAGTCACAATTGTTTTGAAACCATGCATTCTTTCTTCATTAATTAAAAAAAGTGAGATAACTGACAAGATAGGCCAGATGGGGTGGGGTGGAGGAGGAGGGAAGGATAAGGCCACATTGCTTATTGTAGCCACACTACAAATCAAAACTGTTTGAATGACAGCCTTCTGTTGCTTGGGCCATCCTCTGGAGTGGAGTGGCTGGGTGCTGGAGCCTCCCCTGCCCCGTGTTCTTGGGTGTCTGGGTGAGGAGGATATGGAACTTGGGGAGGAGGGCAGGCAGTTATACAATGGATGCAGTCTGGGTCTGTGCTCTTTTTGACTTTCCTGCAGCTCCACCAGCCGCCTCATCATGTCCGTTTGCTCCCCCATTAGCCTCAGCATTGCCTCCTGCTTCTGCTCACTGCAGTCACTTAATGCTTTCCTGGCCTCTGCCACTGAATGCCTCCATCCATTGAGCTGTGCCCTATCAGTATGGGAGGACTGCATGAGCTTGGAAAACATATCATCATGAGTGCTTTTTTTCCGCATTCTAATCTGCGATAACCTCAGTGACGGAGATGATAGAGAGAGCATAGAAACATTTGCACCTGTGGGGGGATAAAAAGGGAGAGTAAAATTTAAGATGGTACATTTCTGAGAACAAAAGGGAGATTCTTTCACAGTGAATCAAGCAATTCATAGAAGACAGCACATGTGCTTTAGGTACAAGGGTCGCATTTTGCCTTTTATATTGAGCACCTGCCAGTATGGTGACACATCACACATGGCTGGGCAACAGAATTCAGTTTCCAGGCAGCCATAGTAAGCCAAAGGGTACATGGGGTTGGCTTCTTTTGCCTTCATAACATATGGGAATGTTTTCAAACTGCAGCACCCTCCTTTCCCATAGCAAGCAATGCCAGTTGGGTTTCACATTTAAAAGGAGGGGCTGTGGTTTTCGGGTGGATGTGCAGCACACACCTCCCTCCACCCCATCGTGTGGCTATTCTCCGGGATGATCCCTTTTAGCCAAGCGCAAACAGCCCAACATGAACAGGGTCCTTTTACTGTTCCTTTACAAAAATTCCCCTGTTTCAACCAGGTGACCATGAATGATATCACTCTCCTGAGGCTAACAAAGAAAGATATAGACTGAATGTTGCTTGAATGTCACCAAAACCCAGGACCATTCGCTGCCATGCTTTGTGCTGCAATGATTCCAGAATACTTTCAGAGTGCCTCCAGGAGAGCTTCATGGAGATGTTCCTGGAGGATTTCTGCTCCATCCCCAGACATGTAAACAGACTTTTCCAGTAGCTGTACTGGCCGCGAATGCATCCCAATTCTTCAGGGCAAATCAAACATTAAACACTATTGCTTTTAAACCCTGTACTGTAGCTATAAATGTGCACTCACCAGAGGTGCCTTCTCCAGCTTCAATGTCGGGGATCCTGCCTTCGGAGGGTATTGGCTCCAGGATGGTGAAAAGGTCCTGGCTGCTGGGGAGAACGGATTCACCGCTTGCCTGCTGCGCATTCTCCTCCTCCTCCTCCTCCTCATCCATAAAATCCTCCTCCCTGTTGCGTGAGACTCCCCCCTTGCAGGTGCCCACAGACAGTGGTGGGGTAGTGGTAGGGTCCCTCCTAAAATGCCATGCAGCTGATCATAGAAGCAGCATGTATGGGTCTCTGACCTGGAGTGACCGTTTGCCTCCTTTGTCTTTTGGTAGGCTTGCCTCAGCTCCTTAACTTTCACGTGGCACTGCTGTGTGTCCCTGTTGTAGCCTCTCTCCACCAGGCCCTGTGAGATTTTGGCAAATATATTTTCATTTCTGCTTTTTGATCGGAGTTCTGCCTGCACAGATGCTTCTCACCAGACAGCAATCAGATCCAGTGTCTCCCTTTCGGTCCATGCTGGAGCTCGTTTGCGATTCTGCGGGGACTGCATGGTCACCTGTGCTGCTGAGTTCGCCATGCTGACCAAACAGGAAATGAAATTCAAAAGTTCCCAGGGCTTTTCCTGTGTACCTGGCTAGTGCATCGGAATTCAAAGTGCTGTCCACAGTGGTCACAATGGAGCACTCTGGGATAGCTCCTGGAGGCCGATACCATCGAATTGCATCTGCACTACCCCAAATTTGACCCAGCAAGGTTGATTTTAGCACTACTCCCCTTGTCGGGGAGGAGTAAAGAAGTTGATTTTAAGAGCCCTAATGTGGCTAAATTCGACCTAACCCAGTAGTAGACCAGGGCTAAGAAGGAAAGTCTTCTCATAGATAAGTAACTGTTTAAAACCTAGGAAACAAAGGTTAGGAATAAATTGTCAGTTTTCACAGTGGAGAGAGGTAAATAGTGGAGTCCCAAAGGATCTGTATTGGGGCCAGTGCTGTTCAACATATTCAGGTTTGCAGATGATACCAAGCTGGGAGGGACTGCAAGTACTTTGGAGAAGAGAATTAAAATTCAAAATGCTCTGGACAAACTGGAGAAATGGTCTACAGTAAATAGGATGAAATTCAGTAAAGACAAATGCAAAGTACTCAATTTAGGAAGGAACAATCAGTTGCACACATACAAAATGGGAGATGGCTACCTAGGAAGCAGGATCACAAGCTAAATATGAGTCAACAGTATAACACCATTGCAAAAAAAAAAAGCAAACATCATTCTGGGATGTATTAGCAGGAGTATTTTAAGCAAGACATGAGAAGTAATTCTTCCACTCTAATCCACGCTGATAAGGCCTCATCTGGAGTATTGTGTCAAGTTCTGGGCACCACATTTCAGGAAAGATGTGGACACATTGGAGAAAGTCCAGAGGAGAGCAACAAAAATGATTAAAGGTCTAGAAAAAATGACCTATGAGGGAAGTCTGAAAAAATTGGGTTTGTTAATCTGGAGAAGAGAAGACTGAGAGGGGACATGATAACAGTTTTCAAGTACATAAAAGGTTCTGAAAAGGAGGAGGGTGAAAAATTGTTCTTCTTAGCCTCTGAGGATAGGACAAGAAGCAATGGGCTCAAATTGCCACAAGGGTGGTTTAGGTTGGAAATTAGGAAAAGCTTCCTTTCAGAGTGTGTAGCGGGGCAGTTACTCCACTCCTGTGAAAAGCTAAGCTGATTGGGGGAAGCAGCCACAGCTGGGGCCACACCCCATCAGGCCACAGCTGGCCCTATAAAAGGGCTGTGAGCCAGGAGCTGAGTCACTCTCTTTAGCTCTGCAGAGAGAAGGACTACATGGGAGCAGGGTACCTGAACTGGAGCAGTGCTGGGGAATAGGGCAAGGGAGCCTTTTTGAAGGCCTGCAGAAGTACTGGGGCTGCAGAGATTCAGCCTGGGAATAGACAAAGGCAGCAGGTCCTACCCTCTTGCCAATGATGAGTGGCCATTCCCTGGATGACCAGCAGGAGGCGGTGCACCAGTGAGTGTGTGCTTCACTACAGGGTGGTTAAGCACTAGAACAAATTGCCTGGGAGGTTCTGGAATATCCATTGTTGGATGTTTTAAAGAACAGGTTAGATGCACACCTGTCAGGAATGATCTAGTTATTATTTAGTCCTGCCTTGAGTGCAGGGGACTGGACTAGATGACCTATTGAAGTCTCTTCTAGTCCTACACTTCTATGATTCTATGATCTGGAAAAAGGGGGGAATAGTGAAGTGGCAAAGTTCGCAGATGATACAAAATTACTTGAGATAGTTAAGCCCAAAGCAGACTATGGAGACTTACACAGGGATCTTACAAAACTGGGTGACTGGGCAACAAAATAGCTGATGAGTGTTGATAAATGCAAAGTAAGGCACGCTGGAAAATATCCCAACTACACATACAAAACGATGGACTCTAAATTAGCTGTTACCACTCACCATAGAGATCTTGGATTCATTGTGGATAGTTCTCTGAAAACAGCTGCTCAATGTGAAGCTTCAGTCAAAAAAGCGAACAGAATGTTAGGAACCATTAGGAAAGGGATACATAAAAACTCAGAAAATATCATAATGCCATTATATAAATCCATAGTACGCCCTCATCTTGAATACTGAGTGCAGTTCTGATCCCCCATCGCCAAAGAGATATATTAGAATTAGAAAAAGTACAGAGGAGGGCACCTAAAATGATTAAGGGTATGGAAGAACTTCCATATGAGGAGAGATTAAAAAGACTGGGGCTTTTCAGCTTAGAAAAGAGATGATTGGGTAGGATATGATAGAGGTCTATAAAATAATGACTGGTGTAGATAAAATGAATAAGGACGTGTTATTTATTTCTTCACATAACACAAGAACCAGAGGTCATCCATCGAAATTAATAGGCATCAAGTTTAAAACACACACAAGGAAGTATTTCTGCACGCAACGCACAGTCAACCTGTGGAACTCATTGCTGGGGATGTTGTGAAGACCAAAAGTATAACTGGATTCAAAAAAGTATTTGATTAGTTCATGGAGGTTAGGTCCATCAATAGCTATTAGCCAAGATAGTCAGGGATGCAGCCCCATGCTCTGGGTGTCCCTAAGCATCTGACTGCCAGAAGCTGGGACTAGATGACAGGGGATGGATCCGTTGATAATTACCCTGTTCTGGTCATTCCCTCTGAAGTGGCTGGCATTGACCACTGTTGGAAGATGGGATACTGGGCTAGATGGACTATTGGTCTGACCCAGCATGTCCATTCTTATGTTCTCATGAACACCGCAACTGATCAATTCCAAAATTTCAGGAACATTCTAGGCATCAGTGGATAGAACCCCATTGATTTTAGAGAAAATCATAAAACCAGAAAAGCTATTAGTACTAAAAATGTTATTCTTTGCTTTCCCTGCTAAGAGACACCTAACAGCTCAGGAGAGGACGCTAAGCCAGCAGGAGAAGAGAGAGAGCGAGAGGATTATGGGGAAGCCATCTATCCCCCCTCCTAGCACACTGCATCCCCAAGCCTGCTTCACGGTGTAGGGGGAGGGAGACAGAGATTGGGCACAAGCCGTCTGCCTGTCACTTCCAATCTGAGGAGAGGAAAGGGACTTGGGAGGAGGAAGAAAAAGCAAAGACACAGAGGCCTGGCATAGGGGCAGGGGAGAAGATAATTGCATCTTGCTTCAAATTTGTCTTAAGTTGTCACCTTGTTGCATCTTGTCTGAAATTTGGGCATTTTCAAAGGGAGCCAAGAGAGTTACGTGCCCAACTCCTATTGACTTTCAAATGGGCACCTAACTCCCTTAGTCCATTTTGGAAATCCCAGCCTTTGATTAGAAGCTGTTTGGGAGCGGTGACTGTGTCCTTGCTATTTTTACACTTGTGGGAGCAGAATTCCTATGGAGGGAAGGCGGAAGAGCTGAAGACTATGAAATCCACAAGGCACCTCTTCGCTTGTGCTTGGTTCTTTTTTCATTGATGTCTCACTTAGCACAGATGTAGATCTCATATAGTCTCCATTCTGCTTCCATCGGTGTTTTGTATGTGGTGGGCAGCTATGACTGCAGGTCGCCTTTGAGGAACATCAACAGGGCAATGTGAGCAAAGCTTGCATGGCCTCTGCTCACACTGTAACTTTTCCATGGGAACTAGAAGCCTTCACTCTCCAGGTTATTAATCTGACCTCTCACAAAGTTCAGTTCAAAAGAAAAACAAAGACAAAAAACCCAAGTAGTGCTGCTTCCTAATGAAACAAGCTACTAGAGAGATGAAAACATGTCCACTGGAGAGAGAGAGAGTCAAGTAATATCAAGCAGTACAATGATCTCCAGCATGCAAGAGATGAGTTTCAACAAGAAAGTTTGCAGACATAACTTCAGAGGAAGGTTCCACATAATGTGTTTAGTTTATTGTTCACCATCAAAGTAGCCCCAGTATCTAAAGATGAGCGGACACCTGGTACATCAGGGGAAGGAGGGAGTGGTTTTGTGTTTGTAGGCCAGATTCATTTTCCCAGGGAAGAGCCCAGATTACTTGGCTGGCTGCTGAGGGACCATGTGGGTAGAAAAAGGCAAGGAATCTTCCCCCACTCAAGAGGTCATAGAGCAAAAGGGCAGCACCTTGGTGGCTGCTTCTCTATGCTAAAGGTTGGAGAGCCCTTCATGTCTTCAGTGCTTTCATTCCAGTGCAGGGAAGGATTGGAGAGTTCATGTAGTTGTCAATCCTCTGTTCTCATTCCCAGTTTTTCCTTACCCCATTGCTGCTCTCCCACTTCCAATCTCCACATGCAGCACTGCATAGGGAGCCCCTGCAGCACATCTGCCACTTCTCCTCGCTCCCTTGGATAGTGGAATCACTGGTAAAGTGATGTTGGTCCATTGACTTCAGTTCCAAAGAAATGTGTGGCAACAGAATCCCGGTATCCTGGCAGCAGTTTGTCCATGAGCCAGCTGAGTTCCTAGGCCTGACATGAGTAAACCTGTAGTACCTGACTTTCCTGATGGTAAAAGTGACAAGCCCTTGTTTTAAAATACGTTTCTTCAAGAACATAGAGTTATCCAGCTATGAATGGCAACTGTGCAGCTGTACCGCGTGTTTTTAATGTGGATTTTAAAATTATATATACCATTGTAATCAGTTAATTAACTTTTTTTTTAAAAAAAAAAGGTGTCTAGATACACTAAAGGTTTTCAAATGTGACTAATGAATCTGAGTGCCTTAGTTTGTGGATGTCAAACCTAAGATCCCATAACAGGGCCTGATTTTTCTTTGCTTCCGAAAATGAGACCTCTTTACAGTATGTCAAGCTGGGTGCTCACAACTGATACACCCCAAATTGCTAGTCACTGTTAAAAAGCTTATTCTTATCCTTTTATACAAAACTCATCTTGAATAACAGATAGGGACAGCAGCAATGGACTGACGTCCAGTAAAAAACGGAATAATCCTCTCATCTGTCACGGTGTGTGTGTGGGTGAAGAACAAAGAGGGGTCCAGATCATTAACCTGACCTCCATCCTAGACATCGCTATTTGTGCATTTTATTACTTGGCTGTATTATATTGTTGTGGTTTGATGCTATCTTTTATTTGATTTTGATTTTCAAAAGCAGAAAGAAAGATACAACAGGAATCAGTAGAATCAGTGGCTATTGACCACTACCATTTGACAAGGTATACTTTTTTGTAACCCTGCCACTTTCAGTGTGACTGGGCTCAGCAGTCATGCACATCATTATTTTATTGCAATGAGCATGTGCTATCACCTGGCAACCTTATCCTTCTTGGTGTTGGAATCTGAATGCACACTGGCATGTTTGTTGCACTCTGTAGCTCTAATCCTGCATTGTGAGCTATCTGGTCAGAGAGCGGCAACAGCGCAGTCCAGCAGCCCATCTGCAGACATCAGAATGAAGGACCAGGGTCTAATTTCCCTCATTCCAATTACTAATGCACATGGCCAAATTCTGCTCTCATTCACCTTGTGCAGCCTTATTTCAGTCAATGGGCAAAATCCTTCCCTGACTTACACCTGTGCAAACATATTGAATTTAGCATGGGTGCTCAGCATTTAAATCATAGTGAAAATTGATTCAATGAGATTGCAAGGTTGACAATATTTGCCAGTCCTAGATATATTTTCAGAGAAAAGGGAAAAAATAGATGGTCTCCTTTAAAAATGAAAAACAGACTAGAAAAAAATAGGCCCATATATTTAAAAAAACCCAACAAAACTGTAGTTATACCAACAGAACTTATAAAAACATTCCAAAGCAATGTAGTGTGATGACCCTTATTTATAATAACAGAAAACCTATCCAACTTTTTGATTTTTTTAATAAGCCTATCATTAATCTTCAATGAAAATAATACAGATTTTATGAAGAAAGCTCACTAAAGTTCTTGGAAAACTTACAAGACATTTAACAGCTGAACAGTGTATCTCACAAACAGACTTTAAAGGTGCTCTTTCAAATTGAAACCTTTTTTGATCTGGTTTTATAGTTAACAGTTGCTTTGGTCTGAAACCTCACCCATCCTTTCCAACTAATAAGAAAAATAATCCTGAAATATAGCACTTGCAGGAGGTACAGCATGACAGCTCCTAAACTAATTTGTATTACTCTTATACTTTGAGATTGGTTTTATTGTTCATTCTGTGACATCCTATTTTAACAGAGCTGTGATATTTTTTTCTTTAAAGAAACTCCAGGACTATCATTGCTCACCTATAAAACAGTACCTGTTTTTTTTTTTTAAGTCCTTCATTTAAAGTTTTATAAACCTCAAACATTATTGAAATATGTCCCTGAGTAACTTTAATCTGGATTTCCTTTTTGAGAATTAAATAGTTGTTTGTAGATCCACCCTTCGGTTTTACAAGGATATCTCTGAGACATCACAATTATAAAACAAGTTGGAAGGAAGACCAGCTGTACTTACAAACAAACATCACAGGCACAATTAATCTGTTTAAAGGTTTTATGAGGGGAAGCATAAAATATCAAATAAAGGCTAATGGGAAATATTTAAAAAATGCTCAAGATAGTAACAATCTACACAGTAGAACAGCCAATGCATGTTCAAAAAAAAAAATGTTACTAACAACTTGTTTTGATTTTAAGCCATGAGCTCTCTACCTTCCAACGTGAATTCTAAACTTCAGCTTTAGGACTGTTTCATGTTTCTAAAACAGTTACATTCATAGTTTATGTACTTTGTAGATCCACTTAAAGAAGGGGATATTTCTTTCTATAAGCAAAGATGTCAATAAAGTGTAAGACACTGACATTATTTCCCTTGTTCACCTTAAAACTAGAACTTTTCCATTTTCTGTAATAGAAATTAATGTACATTTTCAATAAAGACAATACCAAAAATGTGTGCACACAAGTGCTTTTTTACACACACACACACACACACGTCAGTAAACATATCGGAAACACAGTGAATCAAGCAGGTGTTTGAGTCTTTGGAGCTCTTGCTCTTTTTTAAAATCACAGTATGATTTCTTTTTAAGAAAAAGAATGAAAGATGGTGCTATGGGTGACAAAGAACCTTGCCTCCAACTCCAAAACCCCACGTTAGCACCTGCAGTTTCATTTGTAATTTCCCTTTATTTCTGTTATTGAACATTCTTAAGGAATAGCAATCCCAGCTATAGCAAATACCCTCAGCAACAATCAGTAAAGAAATTGTTCCTCTTAATATCACAACAAAGTGATGAACAAAGTCTTCATCATAAAGGCATAGTCTACCTACCTAGAGTTACATAGGCATATCTGTTTGTCGTACTGGCTCTTCAATTTTTTTAAATAAAAACTCCAACCTGAGGGAGTCACCAGCGACGTGATGGCCAGTGTACCCTGTGAATCAGTTCATAAGAATATAAGAACAGCCATATTGAGTCAGACCAATGGTCCATTTAGCCCAATATGCTGTCTTCTGACAGGGGCAATGCCAGGTGCTTCAGAAGGAATGACCAGAACAGGGCAATTTTCAACTGATCCATCCCTTATCGTCTAGTCCAGTGGTTCTCAACCAGAGGTACATGTACACCTGGGGGTACACAGAGGTCTTCCAGGGGGTACGTGAACTCATTTAGATATCTTCCTAGTTTTACAACAGACTACGTAAAAAGCACTAGCGAAGTCAATACACACTAAAATTTCATATAGATGACTTGTTTATGTTGCTCTACATACTATACACTGAAATGTAAGTACAATATTTATATTCCAAATGATTTATTTTACAAATATATGGTAAAAATGAGAAAGTCAGCAATTTGTCAGTAATAGTGTAGCTGTGATACTTGTGTATTTTTATGTCTGATTTGGTAAGCAAGTAGTTTTTAAGTGAGATGAAACTTGGGGTACGCAAGACGAATCAGTTTCCTGAAAGAGGTACAGTAGTCTGGAAAGGTTGAGAGCCACTGGTGTAGTCCCAGCTTCTGGCAGTCAAAGACTAGGGAAACCCAGAGCATGGAGTTACATCGCTGACCAGCTTGGCTAATAGCCATTGATATACCTATCCTCCATGATTTATATAGTTCTTTTTTTGAACCCTGTTATAGTTTTGGCCTTCACAATATGCCTTGGCAATGAGTTCCACAGGTTGACTGTGTGTTGTGTGAAGAAATACTTCCTTTTGTTGGTTTTAAATCTGCTGCCTATTAATTTAATTGGGTGACTCCTGGTTCATGGTAAGTGAAGGAGTATATAATATTTCCTTATTCACTTTCTCCACATCACTCATGATTTTATGGAACTCTATTTAATCTCCCCTTAGTTGTTTCTTTCCAAGATGAAAAGTCCCAGTCTTTTTAATCTCTCCTCATAGGAAAGCTGTTCCATACCCTGAATAATTTTGTTGCCCTTCTCTATACCTTTCCCAATTCTAATATATCTTTATTGAGATGGGACAACTAGAACTGCACTTAGTTTTCAAGGTGTGGGAGTACCATGGATCTATACAGTAAAATTATGGTATATTCTGTCTTATTATGTATCCCTTTCCTAATGGTTCCTAACATTCTATTAGCTTTTTGGATGGCCGCTGCACAGTGAGCAGATGTTTTCAGAGAACTATCAAGAATGACTCCAACTTTTTCTTGAGTGGTAACAGCTAATTTAGATCCTATCATTTTGTATGTATAGTTGGGATTATGTTTTCCACTGCACCTTACTTTTCATTTATCAACGCTGAATTTCATCTGCCATTTTGTTACCCAGTCACCCAGTTTTGTGAAATCCTTTTGTAACTCTTCACAGTCTGCTTTTGACTTAACTATTGAATAATTTTGTTTTGTCTGCAAATTTTGCCAACTCACAGTTTAGCCCTTTTTCCAGATTATTTATGAATACGTTGAACAGCCCTGGTCCCAGTATCCTGCTATTTACCCATCTCCATTCTGAAAACTGACCATTTATTTCTCCCCTTTGTTTCGTGACTGGTAACCAGTTATTGATCCATGACAGGACCTTCCTTCTTATCCCATGACTGCTTACTTTGCTTAAAAGCGTTTGGTGGGGGACTTTGTCAACGGCTTTCTGAACATCCAAGAACACGACATCCACTGGATCGCCCTAGTCAACATGTTTGTTGACCCTCTCAAAGAATTCTAATAGAATGGTGATTTCCCTTGACAAAAGTCATGTTCATCTATGTGTCTGATAATTTTCTTCTTTACTATAGTTTGAACCAATTTGCCTGGTACTGAAGTTAGGCTGACCAGCCTATAATTGCCAGGATCAGCTCTGGAGCCTTTTTTTAAAAATTGGCGTTACATTGGCTATCCTCCATTCATCTGGTACAGAAGCTGATTTAAATGATGGGTTACATACCACACTTAGTAGTTCTGCAATTTCATATCTCAGTTCCTTCAGAATTCCCGGACAAACACCATCTGCTCCTTGACTTATGACTGTTTAATATATCAATTTATTTCAGTTCCTTGGTTCTGTTTCCACTTGGACAAGCAAAGGGCTTTGGTTCAAGGAACAGCGAATAATGAGAATAATGGGACTGACCTTCAGAGGACAGAGCTGTTGGCTGTTATCAACACAGAGTCTTCCTCAAACACCTTCTTATGGTTGGCTGAGCATTAACTGTTGTCTCAGAGAAGGCTATGTATTATCTTTCCCCTGCTGTGGCTCGTACAGGCATAGCAGCAAGCTGACATGCTGGAGTTCCTTCATTGGGCCATATCTAATTTAAATATTAGGTTTAAAAAGTTTTAGTTGATATTTTTTAAAGAACTCCAGGAGTCTGATTCTGACCTTCTTGACACCTGTACACATCAGAAGCAACTCCACTGAAGTTACAATGGTGAAAAACCAGTGGGTGATTGAATCTTCACATAAAATAGTTCCTTGTTGCTCACTTAAACCTTAAATTCCTTCCACCCCCCACTGCATTTTAAAAGAGAAAAAAAAATCAACTAAGAAAACATGTGAAAGAGTAGAGGGCCCGTAGATTTTTCCAGGAAGATGAAGGCACCGTGCCTTTGGATTTGTGCCCATTAGTGCACATGAGGAATGTTGGTATCCCAGGATAACCACACTCCTTGTCGTGTGTTATGCTTTAGATGGACTCAGAACTGTCATCGCAACCCACATAAATATATTTTATTTTCTTCACCTGCTCATGTGGCATACACCTGGGACTTGCTGGCAGCGTACTTGGCCTCAGTGTGGTGAAAGGGAGGCTGCCAGGTTGGAAAGCTAGCACTGTTCCCTCTACTGAGTTGACCCCTACTGCTTTTATAGAGTGGTAAAGGACAGGCCTCAAAAAACCTGGAAAAGTGCAGGTTCTACTGAAAATTCACTGATGTGGGGAAAAGTGAATTTCCAGAGCCTGAACGACAGTAATCCTGCTTGGACCCTCATAGCAGGACTCTGGAATCCCCTACCTGTGGCCATCACTGAGTCAATTTCTTCCCAGCTATCTGCTTCCTCGGTCACTTCTGGAGACCCCTAAGACTCCTTACTCTGTGTTATATGTGCCCTTAGCCCAAACCCTCCTCCCAGGTGTGATAATGAGCAGTACTTTGGGAGTTAGCACAACACTCATGTGTTGTTGTTATTCTAACGCAATAGTTTGGACTGAAACCTTTGTTGCTGGTTAGTGCTTCCTGGAGTGAAGGAGGTGTCAGCTGTATATTGCATAGAGCTGGCTGAAATGTTTATAGAGGAACTGAAATGTTCATTGGTTTGAGTTCACGGGCATTCCATACAAATGCAGTGTTTCCTGCTACATTTTTTGTATGAGTAAATGTTTTGCTGAAATGCTTTCCGCTCTCTGGATGTCACTCTCCCAGGCCCTGAAAGCTACAGGAGAGGGGGAACTGTCACAGAAGTTCCCCTGACAAGCAGAGGTCTAGGCTGCAGTCCTAAGGCAGCCTCTAGGCCACATGAATGTCCCATGGTTTAACAAAGTGGCTCCAATGAACCCTGGGAAGTTTATTGGCCTGGGACTCACAAAAGACGCCCTTTTGAGGCTGTGGGGAGCAGGACACTGAAGAGCGAAGGAGGGATTGTGTTTTGGGGAAGGAGGGTTGTTTAAATTGTGTTCCCTATTGCCCTGGCCCTTTATTTCCCATTACTGTCCACTTGTCCCAGGTTTTCTGCATATCCCTGGCCTAGGTGGCCGATGCAGAGAAGGTAGAGGGGGTTAGCTGTGGTGCTAGAATGCAGAGCAGGAGTGCCGGGCTGATCAGAAGGTCTGCTGCTGACCTTTCAGTGGGGCTACCAAGTCCTCTCCTCCCTGGACCACTCATCACTTCCCTCCTTCACACCAGTAATGGTGCTCCCCCCTGCACCATGTCCTCTGCCAGAATCACCCTCCTGTGTGACCCATCCCTCGTTCCACACTGTGGTAGTGGTGAAATAGTTGACGAGACATTTAAATGACCAACAATAGGCATCTGCACTAATAACCCATTGAGATGAATGGTGTACTCAGACCTCTCTGAGCCATCGTTCAGGCTCTCTGCAGATACAGGCAGGCACTGATGTGCTATTGGCTTATATTTGCTTCTATTAGTCTGTGAAGAGATTGTGGGTACCACTTGAGCTCAGTATATAATCCCATCAGAAAGAGACTGAGTGATTTCCGTTCCACTTTAACTTGTAGTTTCAACACAACACAATGTAGGCAGTCAAGAACAAGCCCTTCCAGAGGGGTGCTATGAGACACATAAGGATTTCTCTCTCTCTTTCCCATCCTCTCTCTACTCAACAAGGGAGTATTTTCACCCATTTCTGCTCAAACTTTTGTGAGCACCCGTGTAATATTGTCTCAGAGTCCCAATTGAGGCCCTGCTTCCCCTTTGTTCTATGGGACAAGTAAACTGTGCTAGCCCCTTTCCGGACACAGCTTACTTCTTTCTGCCACCTCCAGAACAATGACTGGCATGCTACTGGGCCAGGTGTTGCCCATTTCATGCTCATGCCACTGACTCTCCACTCACCTACATGAGAGGGGGGTAGCTTCCCAGCAGTGGGGGAGTAAAAGGGCTCCTCACATCCCTTTTCCATCTTTGTGGGCACACAGTTGGAGTCATAACTGAGCCCCAATAAGAAGAATTCTCTTTCTTTTCCAGGGCAGGATTGTGAGGCTTCTGTTGTCAGATAGATGGCAGATCTTTGGCCATATTCTACTCTCATGTAAACACATGCAATTCTTTGGGTGGGGGGTGTAACTGAGTGTAGAATATGCCTCCTCCTAAAAAAACCCATATGATACATTGGGTTGGGGATGGCAGTAGAGTGCTGTAATATACGAGCCCTTCCCCTCCAGAAGCTGATTTGAAATCTTACTTTTAGGTGCATGTTAAATAAGTTTGATGGCCATGTTCACATCGCTAAATTGCACACATCCAGTGCAATTAGCTATTGTCTCTGTTAAGGAGCCGCTCAGTCCTGGAATACCTGGCATGCTAAAGACAAAACTGAGATTTATTACCACCAGGGATAGGCAAATCTCTACATGTTTGGATTTGGTTTACAGGCACAAAGTTTGAAACTGAAAATGATGTGATGATATTTGTATGTTTTCCCCCTGTCTGAGGAGCCTCTGAATCCTTTCAGAGGTATTCTGAGCAGACAGCCCTCTACGTACCATATGCTGGCTTTGAAGGACTACAAACTCCAAGTTGCGGGTGTGGGGGGGACTGACCTTCCTTGCTCAGAGGCAGGGCATTGGTGGACTCCATTTTGTAGGCAGAGAGCTGGAACAGAGCTGCTGCTCCCTTTGGGGTCTGGGCCATGGAGAAGCTGTGATGGAGTCCTTAACCCCACATGACTAGGGTTAAGACTACACTACAGTTGATAACTTGTTAGTGCTAATCCCTAGCTCATGGGTGCGTTCTCCACTTTGAGAGCAGAAGCCAGAGTCTTTTGGTTGCGCGGATCTGAATTTGGCTTACAGACAATTGAGGAAAGAGTGACTTACCCCTGGGTTATTGCTCTCTAATATAACAACTGTTACTGCCAACTTGTACTGTGCAACCTAAGCTGGTCACAATACAAAATTGCCTCACTCCTTCTTGTTTCACTTGGACTGCCTTTGCCGGATTTACAAAGTGCTGGCCTGAACTCCTGCTCACCCAGTGTGCCAACACAAGAGAGGGCTATAATCTTAAGGGAGGGTGTGCATTCAGGGATGGGATAGATCTGTGTCTGATGCCAAGAGATTTGTTTATGTTGCTGTAGAAAGCTGCAGCCATTAGCTGAGCTATTGCAGTGCCACCTACTGATCTGCTGTAGGTATAATAACTTAACCTATATTAGTCTGTTGCATTTTCTACTGTATGTTGCTAGAATTACTTTTAAGAAACATTGTGTTGCTTTTATTTTGAGTATTTATTTCCTGCGTACGATCTATTATTTATATTTTTGTTCCTGAAGGCAACCGAGGTACGCCCACAGGTGTATGCAGTGCCTGTCCCGGTAGAGGCACCACAAACTATAAATATTCATAGAAGTAAGAGGGCTATTGCAGAGGTGTGACTAGAGCATTCCCACCTAATTTCCCCTCTCAGCTGGGACCCCCCCAGGAACACCATTATCCTTAATGAGGCAAGGCACCCAAGCAACAGGTGTGAGTTTCCTGCTCCAGAGTAACCTGGGAGGGAAAAGGCAGTTACAGGTATTGCAATGTAATGACACACTCCGCATAACACCAACTCAGGAGAATCTATGTTCCCGCATGCATTCCAACCATCCTTAGGATGCATGCCCAGTTGTAAAGCAGGGTAGCTTCATGTCATTAATCCGTATAATTTATACAAAAGTGGATTATTTTTCAGGTGCAAGTTCATCATGAACAGTATTCAGTTTTCAGTAGTCCCTGAAAGATCTGATGTTCTCCCACCCCTGGTGTGTGGCATTCTGCTGCAACAAACAAGGGTGTTCCCACTCAAACTTAGGCCTTTTCATGAAGTTCATCATTTGTCCATGAATTTTATATCAAGTCAGGATGAAGTCCAAAAATCATATAAATGCCAATCTTAAGACATGGAGCTTATTTAAAAACAGTAATATTTACTATGCTATCAACTTTTAAACAGCTGTTCAAAAAATGGAAAAGACAAAAAGGAGAAAGAACTTGTATACACCTTTAATAGTGAATTATTCACACAAGCAGCTGGAGCCCCAAGGATTCAACTTTTTAAAGCTAATTCCACTTTATTAATATCAGTTTCATCCAACCAAATATACCTGGAAAGGTTGACACAGAGACTAAGTCATTCTTGTTCATTTGTATGGCAAAATAAAGGAAGGCATTGTGTTTTAAACGCAATATTTGCTATCAATAATTGTTACCAAGAAGCAGAATTCATAGCCAGATCTACCCCCCTAATGGACACACATTGAATTTTGTGGCATTCAAATGTAGGGCTTTGGTTTGGCCTGTTTTAAAGATAAGGGCCATTTGCAAAATTGGAATCTGGCTCTGGGTTTGAATTTTTGGCTGTTCATATCCCTAACTTTGGTTCTAGCCCATTACTATTTATTAATGTTTCTGCTTTACGTAGCCTTAGGAGATCCTGAATGTCCAGCTAGCAACTATTGCTAAGACTATTTCCTTTATAGGCTTGGCCAGAAGTTTGTAGAAGGTCTTGGAAGCAGATCTGGGTACCATTACACATATTGTTACTTCGACACTGGACTACTGCAATATATTGTACATGGGGCTATACTTAACTTAATGATTTATGTCTGACCCAGCAAGGCCATTTTTATGTTCTGTCATTGAGCTAGCTCACTAAAAATAGAGTTTAGCTGTGGAAGCACAAGAGGTGAGAGGGGCTAGCCAAATTAGTACATACCCACTTGAGACCCTAGGCATGTGATTGGAGCAACTAGCCCCTCCAGCTGGAGGTGCTGCCGCAGTTCTACTCTAGCTTATTGCATGCTAGCTTGATCAGAGCTAATGTGGGTATGTCAACTTCAAACAGGGAATCACACCTTCAGCTCGAAGTGTAGACATGCCCTTTGATGGTTTATTCAAACAGAGTTCCCACATCATTAGCAGAGAAGACTAGCAAGCAGATCAAGGTTATAATTTTGGAAAGATGCATGAGTGCCTCTGACTGGTAGGCTGAGAAAACTGGAACAAACCATGAGGAGCCAGATATTAGAACAAGGATCAAGTAACTTGGAAGCCAAATAAGAACCAAGAAAGTCAGTCTGGTAGGGATAAATCCTGGTTTAAGAGGAACTTTAGTCACAGAAGTGGAAATGAGCAAAAGATAGAGTTAAGATGAGCAAAACATACAAATGGATAAACCAGAGAATTACATCAGACAAATTCATATGAGATAATTGATCATTCAGTTCATCTCCCAATTAGTGCAGGAGTGATTCTCTACAGTATGTTTAGGATCTCACCTAATACACATGTATGTCAAAGGGAGTCTCTCTATGGTCTCCAGGGAGAATTGGGTCAGGTCCTCATTGTCCAATTATCTTTAAATGATCCAAGTGATGGAGCTGCTGCCTCATTTCATGGGATACTACTCCACCAGCTAATAGACTGCAACATCAGAAGGTTCCTCCAGATGTTCAGCCTGAGTATTGCTCTTCTCAATTCCATCCCATTACTTCCTTTTATTTGCCTAAATAATTACTTCCTCTTGGTATTTATACCCTTCAAATATTTGTAGATTGAGATCATGTTCCTCCTTTACCTTCACTTAGCCTATACATAATCCATGTAACTCTTTCCTTAAAAGTCAGTCTCTCCAACCTTCTTATTGTTTCTTTGCTCCTCCCTGAACTGCCTTAAATTAGAGATCAAACCCATATTAAAGACAAAAAACCAAAAGATACCACAAGCTTGATTTAACTTTCAGTGAAAGGAATAATTTTGGTAGTGCAGCCATTGACACCTATTCTGGAAATGTATCCACTCCTTCCTCAGTCCTCATTATCTGAGGCTTCCAGTAGGGATGGGGAACATTCTTATTTCTAGGTACATTCCATTGCCTATTGGGCCTGATTCTTCTTTTACTTACATCAGATAGAATCATAGACATGTAGGACTGGAAGGGACCTCAATAGGTCATCTAGTCCAGTACCCTGCTCTGAGGCAGGACTAAGTATTATAGATACACCATTGTAATTCTCTTGACTTGAGAGAAACTACTTCTGATTCACACTAAGGAAAACTAGGCCCAATGTGTCATCATTATTTGTATAGTATGGCCTATGCTATTCCATGCACAAAAATAAAGGCAGTTTCTGCTGTAAGGAGTATGCTATTCATTTCCAAAAGCAGCTACATAACTTTTGTTGCCTCAGTTTTTGGGGTTCCTGTGATGGAGTGTTGTCACAACCCAATGGCCCCCTCCCTCAGGGGGTCCCCTGGGGAGGCAGATCAGCATTGTATGTTGCTAATGCTGTTGCAGGCATTGCAAAATATTCTGGGTAGAGTTAAAGGTGTGAGTGTAAGTGAAAGGTTCCTTTGCAGGTTGTACAAGGCCAAAGAGGGAGGGGGAGAGAAGAGAACGGGTTAACTCAAAGCTTCAGCTCAGCCTAAAGATAAGACGCTGGCCCCAGTCCAAGGTTACTACACTCGAACAAACTCTCTGCAGACAAAAAGCCTGCCCCTGCATCTGTATCTCACCGAACCCCAGCTAACTGTGAGAAAAAAGAAACAAGCCGGACAGGACTCAGAGACTGCAAAAACTAGGAGACAGCAAAGGCCAGCAAGAGGGAAAACAAAGTCTTGTATCTCTAAAGCTGGTGTGTTTTGGGAAAGCTGAGGAAGCCACAGAAGGCTGGTTTGAACTGGTACACAGAGCTTGGGGAATAAAGGTCCTGGAAGGAGACGCCCCCAAGAGACCCCAGGGACTTAAAAATCCTTCCGGGAGCTGAGGCAAATCAGAGATCAACAGCAGACCCTGGACGACCTGTGCACAGGACACGAACTCCCGACCACCCCTCCCCCTCCTTCTTCTTACGTTACACCCAGGCGTGGCCAGCCTTGAGTAGTGCGGGTGTGAGTATGAAAGTGGGTTAGGGCTTGGGGCACTAACACTTTCTTCCTTCCTCTGAGTGACGTGGGGAACCCTGCCCCCCCAGCACTCTCCACTGTTATTTTATAATTTTATCAATAAAGATTTAAAACTCAGTTCTTTGGTGTGCTCTGTCGTCTCCTCCCCTAACAATCCTGTGGCCTCAGCCTGATCAACTGATGCCTCAGGCCAATTGGTATCAGAAATCTGTCACAGTGTGAGTAGCCTAAGGCTGGCTGGCTGCAGCCCAAGAACTCAGAGAGCTGAGGTCTCTCCCCCTCTTTGGTGGTAGATAATGACTTGGGGAAAAGTTTTACACAGTGGGGAACAAATATTTATAAAGCACTTGATGCTGAACTTGCCAGAGGTGTGTTTGAAGCCTGTTTGCAGTAAGAATCCAGGGCGAGGGAACCCCGCCCTGTGACAGTACCCAATAAAAATCAATTTTGGGGTATCTGAGTGCCCATAACTCAAGCTGCAGTCAGCAACCCTGAAATCGGACTAAGAGTTTCTCAAATTGGGCCCTCAAAACCAGAATCTACCAAACTCAGTGACCACTTTTGAAAATTTAGTAAATGGAAGACAGATGCCCTGGACATCCAGGGATAGGGATAAGCATAGTGTGACGATGTTGTGTCCTTTGTAATTAATTAAAATGTACACACAAGTAAAATGGATATATAAATCACCTAGACAGCTGGGCAAACACGGTAGGTTTACAATGTTTCTCTCACTCAGATATTTGATGCTTTGTAAGTCGGCATGGCAGAATTTGATTTTTTATATAGTTTTGATGAGTAATATCAATTTTATTTTTATCTATTTAAATTTTCACAATGGTGGGAAATTCTGAGGGGGTCAGACGATTATTAAATGACAGCAGAGGTTGACAGGTTTCAGAGTAACAGCCGTGTTAGTCTGTCTTCGCAAAAAGAAAAGGAGTACTTGTGGCACCTTAGAGACTAACCAATTTATTTGAGCATGAGCTTTCGTGAACTACAGCTCACTCATCATGAGATTCAAAAAGTTAAAGCTTTATAACCATTAAAACAAAAGTCAGCATCATATATCGAACTATGCACAAAAAACAGCCTTAAACCAAACTCTAATAAGTTCCCAAGCAGCATTTTTCTTTATTTGCCTACCTGTGAATTTCAATTATTATCCCTGGAAAAATTTTTCCATTTGTGTGTGTGCAGTGAAATCAACATTTACTGATAAAAATCTAATCCTTCCAAGCCTACTTGTAAGAGTAAATATTCTCGATATGGGATTTATCATACAAATAAAGTAATGAAGTGTTGCTATCGGAGTGATTTATGCTAATGTTAATCCTCTGAGTATGTCCAGTGTGAATAGATGTTTCCAGAAGCCTGAGCATAGCCATTCTGAGTTGAGTACTCCTACAGTTAATACAGTAAAAAAGCTGGGCTTCTCTCCAGTGAGCTCGTTCCCTGTGTACTTATTAGAGTGTGGAGAAGGGTCAGCAAAATAAAATGGAGTCTGCCAGAATGAATGTGAAGGAGCAATCCTTGGACCCTCATCGGGCTTTTAGACTTGGGAGAACTCATGCTGGGAGGGCCTAAAGTACTCCATACTTTTCCCTCTTTTCTCCACTCCCTCCTGCCCTATCTTCCCTACGTGACACCCTCTCCCCCACCGAAAATAAAATAAAGAAAAGGGGCGGGAGGGAATCAACCAAAACCCTGTAATTTTTCTTGCTGAATTTTCATATTTATTGTGTGGCAGATCAATTCTATATTTTCTAAAGAGCATATGCAACGTGTGTGTGCATTGGAAGGCGTGTTAGGGAGGCCTCGGATGAAACATGAAAGGCTGCAATCCAACAAGTTCAGAACTACAGTACTTAAATTGAAATGGCTGGCTTGGTTTGATGTTACAGATATGCTACAATGTAAATATAAACCGTTTTGATGCAGATATCCAGATCTTTGTGCAAAGTGTTGCTCATTTCCCAAACCTGTCTCCTGAGTTATCTGCAGTAATTTATAGCCTGGCTGCAAATAGCAATGTTTCCTTTGTGTGGTACACATTTGTTTGAAATATTAATCAGTTCCATAAGAGAAGCTGCATTTATGAACTTTTCCCACTGATAAATGGCAGAATATGCAGTCATTTCTCTTTGCTGTGGTTTTCCCAAAGGGCTGCTTTCTCCACATTCAGGCATCAGCAGGATGGAAGGTTTTTTCAACACCTGTTTACAGTAGCTCTGAAATGAGAAACCAGAAGACCATCTGCTTGCAGGCTCTCTTTCCTCATTACCATGTTTAAAGCAACTTCTCTTCATAACACTTCATTATTTTCTCAGCATCTCTATCCTTCGCTTATGTTCACAATTAATGAGACAAGTACGTTTTGGTTTAATGAAGCCTTACCTTTTTCATTGTGTAAAATGCACCAAGCCTGGTTAAGACAATAGCTCTTGATTTATATGTTACATAGGAAATTTCAGTGGTTGTTAATGGTTATTTTTATGATAATAATGGGCTATTGGAATTTTAACTTAAGACATTTAACTAGTTTTTGTACAGTGCCAAGCACAGTGGGACTTCAATCTTTATTGGGGCCTCTGGGCACTATAAAATATATCAAAGCGTACCTTAAGAATTATACTAGACTGTCCGAGTCCTCTTCACTAAAGGTTTGTCCTGACAAGGGTGAAAGCTGTGTTGGTAGAAGATGTTAGTTAATATACACAGAATCTCTAATGTAGGCAAGGCAACACAGAATTTTTACACATCCTATCCTGATCAAATTGAAATCTAGACCCCTCCTTTGGCTTCAACCTAATTAACTTGGAATGTGTTTAAAAGTCCACACTGCCTTGTCTGTATTAGACTTTCACAATGTGTTAGCTAACACTCTCACAACACACCTTTCACTCCAGTCAAAATAATTCCTAAAACGTGCTAATAACAAAAATCAAAACAAAAAGATGTACAGTATCATTAAGATCAAAGTATTTTTTCTCCAACCCATATCTCACCTTTATCCATAGATAATAACGTATTTGGGTCAGTGATCATGGGTCAAATTTTCTAAAGCACCTAAGTGAGGTAGGAGGTAGGAGTCTGAGTCCCATTTTTAGAAGCACTTAAATCACTTAGGAGCCTAAATCCCATTGACTTCAGAATGTGGTACAAATTAAGAATCTGAAATATCAATAACTCATTTGCACACAGGTTGCTTTATTTGTACCTATGTGAAGGGGATGTTCAAACCCAAGATTCCTGATTGGATGACCAAAATTTTCATGAGCAGGAGGAAGGATAAGTTCCTATAGTGATGGGTCTCTGTAAGTATTCTTATAATAGGCCATTTCTGTTATGAAGACTCACGTGAACCCTCTAGTTTTCAGCCTGCCCTTGAGGAACAAGCCACCCAAATACACGGTCAGGGTGTTGATGAGTTAGTACAGCAGTACAGTCACGTCTAACATCAATGCATTGGTCCCAAGTTGCCCACTCTCCCCATACCATCCAAGAATATAGTTTCCCAACCACCCTTCTTGGAAATTATATTTGTATATATGTTTGAGTGTTTACAAGTGAATTTCACCCTACAAGATCAACCCACAAGGTATTAAAATACAAGTGTCACAACTGTTTGTGTGTATATAAACACACTCACATGAATACTCTTGTTCACATGCAAATACAGGTAATCATGGAAAGAACAGCCTTTCCCCAAACATTTCCACAAAGAAAAACCATTGCATAAACATAGTTGAACTTAACAGCTGTTTGGAATTGGAACAAACCCTCATAAAATCTGTTTTTGCAATGTTCAACAAGCTCTACTTGTCAGAGTGTTTCTAGAAAACAAATAAAAAGTTTCATGCAGTTGCTACTAAATAATATTAGTGAATATTTGTGAATGCAGTTTTTACAGCTGTTAGGATTTAGTTACGATCCTGAGAGCCACATGTCAGTATGAATGAAGAAAACAATTTTCAGTGACCAAAAGTTACAACTACTGCGTCCACACACCATCCTGGATCCATGACATTAAACTCATGGAGTAGGATCAGACTATGAAAAAACTATATGGATGTGAAATAGTATGATTTAATCTGTCAATACACTTCTACACTGCAAATAGAGACTGAAATCCTTGTTCCACTAAATAGGCTTGATTCGTGAAAAATTATAAGAAGAAATAAAATGTATTCATGCATAATGTTTTTATTGTTCTGGTTCTTATATCACATCTATACCATGTTGGCTTGCCCTTGGGTTGGAAAGCTTGGTGGTAAGCCAGCCTTGATTAAAAGATGAACCCCACCTGAGAAATTTCAACCAGTGACCTAGAGTAGAAAGGCTCTGCAGCCCATTGTAACCAGAACTCTGAATGCCGCAGCCCCATTTTCCCACTGAAATCTATTGCCCACTTTTCTGTATGTAACTAAAAGTTTTCCATAGGGCGGACCTCATCTTAACAGAGAGAGAATGCCTTATGGACCCTGTGATGTTGCACCCCACAATTCTTTATGGAAATATGCTTATGAATGTATATATGACATGACTGGAATATGTTTTATGCTACATATGCCATGTAACATATCTCTGCAAAAGTTGTGATCTACTGAATATATTCATCCTATTTGTATGCATGTGTCATTTTTGTATTCAAAGTTATTAATATTGGCCATATACTTGTTTGAGTTTAAGTACCCTTAGTAAAGCATTTGGTCAGCTTCTTGAAAAAGGAATGTGCAAATAAGTGCTTGATCAAGAAACACTTAACTGACAATGGATCTTAGAAGACTCCAATCCACATAAGAAGTCTTCCTGGAGACATTCAACATATCACGTGGACAATGGCTGCTGCCTGTAAAAAATGAGTCATGCATGGACATGTGACTTGCCCATGTGACTCCAAAACTCCATCTTGGAGCTGGATTTTGCATAGGAAAGAGGAGGGGGTCTCCACCCACAAGAAAAAGTCTATTTAAGCTCCTGGGAGACCCCTCCATTTTGTCTTCAGCTTGCTCAAGAGATAGCCTCTCCACCCTCAAAGGATATCTGAAAGAAACTGGAACAAAGGACAGTAACTATGGGGGTCTGAGTGATTGCTGGACCCAGACTAGAAGGAGACCAGTCTGTAAAAGAAACTTATTGGAATATCTCCGAGGGTGAGATTTCATCTGTAATCACTATCTTACTGTATTAGGTTTAGACTTGCATGTTTTATTTTATTTTGTTTGGTAATTTACTTTGTTCTGTCTGTTATTATTTGGAATCACTTAAATCCTACTTTTTGTAGTTAATAAAATCACTTATTACTTATTAATCAACCCAGAGTATGTATTAATACCTGGGAAGGGGGGGCAAACTGCTGTGCATATCTCTCTATCAGTGTTATAGAGGGCGAACAATGTATGAGTTTACCCTGTGTAAGCTTTATACAGGGTAAAATGGATTTATTTGGGGTTTGGACCCCATTGGGAGCTGGCATCTGAGTGTTAGAGACAGGAACACTTCTTAAGCTGTTTTCAGTTAAGCCTGCAGCTGTTGGGGGACGTGGTTCAGACCTGGGGCTGGGTTTGTAACAGGCTAGTGTGTCTGGCTCAAACTGGCAAGGTTCTGGAGTCCCAAGCGGGCAGGGAAAATGGGTTATATGGTAGAGGTCTATAAAATCATAAATGGTGTGGAGAAAATGAATATGGAAATGTTATTAACCTCTTCACATAACAGAAGAATTATGGGTCACCCAATGAAATTAATAGGCAGCAGGTTTAAAACAAGCATAAGGAAGTACTTCTTCACATGGTATACAATCAAGCTGCGGAATTCATTGCCAGGGGATGTTATGAAGGCCAAGAGTATAACTGGAATTAGACAAAAACAAAAGGAGGACTTGTGGCACCTTAGAGACTAACCAATTTATTTGAGCATAAGCTTTCGTGAGCTACAGCTAATTTCATCAGATGCATTCAGTGGAAAATACAGTGGGGAGATTTATATACACAGAGAACATGAACCAATGGGTGTTACCATACACACTGTAACAAGAGTGATCAGGTAAGGTGAGCTATTTACCAGCAGGAGAGCAGAGGGGAAGAAACCTTTTGTAGTGATAATCAAGGTGGGCCATTTCCAGCAGTTGACAAGAACATCTGAGGAACAGACAGTCTCTGCGTAAAAGAATAAATGGACACAAATCAGACGTCAAGAATTATAACATTCAAAGACCAGTCGGAGAACACTTCAATCTCTTTGGTCACTTGATTACAGACCTAAAAGTGGCAATTCTTCAACAAAAAAGCTTCAAAAACAGACTCCAATGAGAGACTGCTGAATTGGAATTAATTTGCAAACTGGATACAATTAACTTAGGCTTGAATAAAGACTGGGACTGGATGGCTCATTACACAAAGTAAAACTATTTCCCCATGTTTATTTCCCCCTGCACCCCCCACTGTTCCTCAGATGTTCTTGTCAACTGCTGGAAATGGCCCACCTTGATTATCACTACAAAAGGTTTTTTCTCTCCCACTCTCCTGCTGGTAATAGCTCACCTTACCTGATCACTCTCATAGATTCATAGATATTTAAGTCAGAAGGGACCATTATGATCATCTACTCTGACCTCCTGCACAATGCAGGCCACAGAATTTCACACACCATTCCTGCAAAAAACCTCACACCTATATCTGTGCTATTGAAGTCCTCAAATCGTAGTTTAAAGACTTCAAGGAGCAGAGAATCCTCCAGCAAGTGACCCATGCCCCATGCTACAGAGGAAGGCGAAAAACCTCCAGGGCTTCTTCCAATCTGCCCTGGAGGAAAATTCCTTCCCGACCCCAAATATGGCAATCAGCTAAACCCTGAGCATATGGGCAAGATTCATCAGCCAGATACTACAGAAAATTATTTCCTGGGTAACTCGGATTCCACCCCATCTAATATCCCATCACAGGCCATTGGGCCTATTTACCATGAATATTTAATTACCAAAACCATGTTATCCCATCATACCATCTCCTCCATAAAGTTATCGAGTTTAATCTTAAAGCCAGATAGATCTTTTGCCCCCACTGTTTCCCTTGGAAGGCTATTCCAAAACTTCACTCCTTTGATGGTTAGAAACCTTCGTCTAATTTCTAGTCTAAATTTCCTGGTGGCCAGTTTATATCCATTTGTTCTTGTGTCCACATTGGTACTGAGCTTAAATAATTCCTCTCCCTCTCTGGTATTTATCCCTCTGATATATTTATAGAGAGCAATCATATCTCTCCTCAACCTTCTTTTAGCTAGGCTAAACAAGCTCTCGTTACAGTCTGTATGGTAACGACCATTGTTTCATGTTCTCTGTGTATATAAATCTCCCCACTGTATTTTCCACTGAATGCATCAGATGAAGTGAGCTGTAGCTCATGAAAGCTTATGCTCAAATAAATTTGTTAGTCTCTAAGGTGCCACAAGTCCTTCTTTTCTTTTTGCGGATACAGACTTACATGGCTGCTACTCTGAAACCTAGAATTAGACAAGTTTATGGAGGATAGGTTCTGTGACAGGTTCCGTGCATTAAGCTAGGGAGCCCCCGTTGGCCCAGTGCAGGGTTGGTGCATCCTGTCACTCCGTAAATAGCCCATAGTCTCTGGACAGGCAAAACAGACAAACCGTCTGGAGCCCTGGAGCCCTTTGGCTGGGCAAAACAAACAAACAGTCCGGGCTGGGGCAAGCAGTTACACTGGGGAATTTACCCCCTGGGAGGGACAAAGCACTAAGCAGACTACATCCCCTGGGCATGGCAAAGCAGACAGAGTCTATGGCCCCGCAGCCTCCAGGCTGGGGCAGGCAGTTACACTGAGGAATTAGTCCCCTGGGAGGAGCAAAGCTGTAAGCAGACTGGAACCCCTGGGTGGGGCAAAACAAACCAACTAACTATAGGCCTTAATTCCCTCTGTGTTGGGATGCAGAACAGGCCAGCAGCTTCCTCCACAGGCGGTGGCTTGGCTTCCCTGGCAGTCTCCGCAGGAGTAGTCCAGGTCTTCGGGCTCTACTGCCAGGACCATTGCAGGAGTCAGCAAGTTACATCCTTCCTTCTCCCTCACCCACCCCAACTGACCTGGGCTGCCTCCTTTTATGTGGTCTCCCCACCGGGAGCATGCACAGCAGGGGCAAGGAGGCGTGATCGCCTGGGCCCACAATGATTGGCCCGCCCTCAGCGGCGCAGTGCAGGTTTGGTGCATGCCGTCACAGGTTCATTAATGGTTATTACCCCCAATGGTCAGGAACACAACCGCATGCTCTGGATGTCCCTAAGTCTGTGACTGCCAGATCCTGGGACTGGATGACAGGGGATGGATCACTCAATAATTGCCCTGTTCTCTTAATTTCTTCTGAAGCATCTGGCACTGGCCACTGTCAGAGAAAGGATACTTGGTTAGATGGTCCATTGCTCTGATGCATATGGCCATTTTTATGTTCTTATAAATTATCCTTCCCATTATGAGATGCCTATACACAAACTGCTAACACTTAAGCGTATTTTTTCTGTGTCTATGCAGTTGTTATCTTAGCCAAACAATTCTCAAAAATATGAAGTGGTAGGATTTACTGACCCCCAACAGAGGAATGAGAGCTTATCTGAAAATGATGTTCTGCTGGAAAAAAACACCATGCCTAGGTCACTTGCAAGTCACAAGCTAAAGTCATTACCATCTGATAGCTCTTCAATGGCCCACGTAAAATGAGTTGCTGGTCTCAGTCCAGTTCCTAGTGTCCACATCCCTAAAATCACATCACTAAAATCACCAGGTGGAGATGACTATGCTTGCCCCATAAAAGTGGGCGATTATAGCTAACACAATGTAAAATATTAATATAAAATCCTTATAGTTCCCACAGCAGATGTTACAGAAACTTGGAATTCTGTTCACTAGAGAAAATTGTGCCCAGATGCTCATACTTAAACTTTATGGCCCGAACTCTGCCCTCAGATGTGCACACACAACTCCCAAAGATCTCAGTGGGAGTTATATTCATGTAGGTCAGGGCAGAATTTAGCCCACAGCATAGTAATATGAACATAAGGTTCATTGTGACGTTTAGTGACATTATGAGGCAATGTCTGTGCCTTCAGCCACCTGAGTATTATTATTTATTATTATATTACAGTAGGTCTTAGAGGCCCCAGCCAAAATCAGGGCACAAATGTGCCAAATATTGTAGCAAGAGACAGTCCCTATCTTAATGAACTTTCAATTTAAATAGAAGAGACCAAAAAAAAATGGGAGGGGAAATGGAGGCACAGAGAGGTGAGGTGACTTGCCACAGAGCTGGTCAGTTGGAGAGCCATGACCAACACCTATGTATACTGATTTCCAATCCAGTGCCCTATAAACTAGACCTCAGGGAAGTACGCCAATTGTCCGCTATTCTATATAGGTTCTTATACCACACTTGTCACCATAGTATCTGAGCATCTTCCAGTAGACTACACATCTGGTTTGTTCTCTCATCCTCTCTCTATGGGGAGAAACATGGGAACTGGAGTGTCTTGTTTTGGTAGTGTCTTGTGTTTTTTGTTTTTGTTTTTTTTCTTTTGTTATATAAATATACCTGTTATGTGTCCATGTTAGAGAGGACAGGTCAAATAATGTGCCTTGCACTTGGAATGGAAACTTGTAAGGTTGTTAGTCCTGGAGGAGTTCATTCCACAGTCTTGGACCATGCTTGGAGAAAGTTCTGTTTTTCGTACAAATGAGTTTGCCGATGGGAAGCCAGTGTAGACAAAGGAGGATAGGTTTGCTGTGTTTGCAATAGCCTGTGTTGCTGGGGAGATGCTGTGCATTGTTTTGTACTAGTTGGAGTTTCCAAAGTGCTGAAGGCTTTATAACCAGGTGTAGTGGGGCAGTTTCCCAACTTTGGCAGAGGAGGGGTTAAAGCAGTCTGGAGGGAGCCTGTGCAGAACCCAGCCAATCAGAGAAGGGCAGAAAGGCACCCAATCAGGGCTAGGCTGGGCCCTATATAAAGGCTGTAAAGCAGAGGAGAGAGCAGTCTCTTCCTGACAAGCAAGGTAGAAGGACTGGCTCCCTGTAGACAGAGCACCCAGGCTAGAGCAGTGCTGGGCAGGCTCAGGGGGGCATATATATATCTGGCCTGTTACCTGCAAAATGGTGGCCCCCTGAGGAAAAGGGCCAAGAAGGTGCACAGGCCAAGGGGAAGTGGCTCAGGGTACACAGGGAGAAGAGGGGATTGAAGGAGGGCGGTGGGAGGCTGCCGCTAGAGGGTCCCTGGATTGGGACCCAGAGTAGCAGGAGGGCCTGGGTCCTCCCCTCCCCCTTTACACTGCATCTTACCATGGCGGAGCGTGGCTGATGGACTATGCCTTGTCCCTGAAGCAAGGGACTAGACTGTGGGGCAGCATGTGGTCATGAAGGCAGGTGCAGACTGAGGGCTGCTGATACCCCCAGAAGGGGGGAGAGAATAGAACAGGGGCACAGCCAGAGGGCTGTGTACAGAAGAGGACACTGCAAGCCAGGGAGCAATGTGGGTCCCAAGGAGCGCAGCAGAGCAGACAACGGGCAAGACACCACCCGCAGATGGTGCTCCATGGCTAGAATGGAGCTAATTCTCAGAGCGCCCAGCAGGAGGCACTGCATTGGTGAGTCAGTGATCCATTACACCAGGTTATTGTTTTGCTGTAGTCCAGCTGAGAGATGACAAAGGCATGAATAATAGTTCAGGTCATCATCCACCAGGATGGGATGGAGTCTCCTAAACAAGTGGAGATGGTAGAAAGCATTACTTGTGGATGTTGCTATATGAGATCTCAGCATCAGCGAAGAATTCAAGAGTGCTCATAAACTGAATTGACAAATTGTGGGTGTGTATCTTAAACCAATGGAGACTGCACCGTGGCTGCAAGCTCTTCAAAACCCTTTCCTCTGCCCACCCACACTATCTCTGTCTCACTTGGGATCAGCTTCAACCAGCTGTTCTTCATCCCTGAGCTGATTTTACCAAGCATTGGACAGTCTTGGTGGTAGTTGGGTGGTCATATGTAGTGAAGGAAAGGTAAGGTGTATCATTTTCATAATGCACTTGAGTCCATGTAATCTGACCCATTCACCTCATGGTTGAATGCACATTTTAATGCACAGTACATCTTTCTATTGCTATGTGAATATGTTTTAAAATTATGAAGGAGCATTTGGAACATTAATAGTTGTTTGTTTAGAATAAGTTATGCCTTTTTTCATTCTCTAGAGAAAAGAATTACTAGAAATAGAAAGAAAATTAGAAATTTAGGACCTGTTTGAAAGCTCACTGAAGTCAATGTGAGTTCTTCTATTGACTTCAGCACATTTCACGTTAGACTATTTGAGAGGAGGGGTCACTCTGGAGTACAATGAGTATCAAGAAACTATTAAAATATGTGCTGTGGAGACATTGATGGCTGCTAACTCATCTTTAAAATGTAGAGTGGAAATATAGAAGGTGATTCTAAGGCACAGGTGGGATGGTCTGGAAAAATAGATTCAGCCAAGATTTTGGTCGAATATTTCAAGAGACACTGGCCTCAGGGGAATGTTTGGAGGAGGAGCGAATGGGTGAAAAGGATAATTCTAAACTTCAGAGGAAGTGAGGAGACAGCTGACTGTTAGATGATAAGAGGATCCTGAATTTCAGAGGCAGAAAATGACTCATATAAAATGGTCCCTTTTGAAAATTTCCAGTGCAATCTTAGAGATAGTGACATACATATCAACATCTTTCAATTTATTATTATTAATTTACTGTTTGTATTTCAGTAGCACCTAGGAGCCACAGGTATGGACCAGGGTCCACTGGGCGAAGCAATGTACAAATCTCTGTGTATTAAGGTTTTCATACTACTCCCATCATGGAGCATCTGAATGCCAATTAAGGCGGCTGATTCCCAAAGTAGCTAATGAGTATCATAATTTTAACCATAAAATGAACTCATTCCAGGGGGTATGTGGTAAACAAATCCTGATTGTCTAATTATCTCAGAATCATTCGAAAGCATCCAAAGATCTGAAATGGCAAGTCGATTTTAATGGAGGAAGATAAAGGTGAAATACTGCAGAGCTTTACCGTTTACTTTAAAGACATCCCATTGGAGATTTTACATAACCTGCAGTTCTTCTTCTTTCATATGGTTTAGGTAGGTAGCAACAAATACAAATTTATATCTAAGTTGGATAGCCAGCACTCTGCCGCAGTAATCTGCAGTAAATTTAAGTAATACACTGCTTTTGATTAGTGTTGTCAGCGTAATCAGTAACTCGTGTCTTGAGGGCCACTATAAACCAAGACAGAAACTGGCCGTTATTTTTCTTTACAGTCATTTATATCAATTTATAAAACAGTGATAATAGAAGTGCCCTTGATATATGCTTCTGAGTTATTACATTTAGTGCCAGTCACTTGTAAACAATCTCTCACATTTTCTGAATATAGTGCAGAATTTAAATATACTATGACTACATTTGCTTACTTCCACAAGCAGCACTATATTTGCTCCTATTTTTGGACATCTGTCTACCAGGACAGCAACTCCATCTTTTTTTGATATTTTCACATCCCCAATTCACATATCAGACCTATTTTTGTATTAATTATTTATTATTAATATTTATTCTAGGGCCTAGAGTCCCTAATCAGGGCCTCATTGTGCTGGGCATGGTGAAACCACAGGCTATTTATATAAACAGGATAGACAAACCATTTTGGGCAGATGGGATCTTTGCATCCATTTGATGACTTTTTTGCATCCATACATATACTATGTCTATGAAAAAGGCAAACTAGAGTAGCAAACAGGAGAGTTTTGGAGTGAGTATAGAGAAGAGGTGTGAGAGGTTTTCTTTCTAAATACAGTTCTGTGTTCAATAGTTTGTTGGCCAGTGATGGAACAGTGGTTGTGACCTGCAATGGATGTGCCATGTTTTCTTTCTTGCCTGAATCACAGACTCATAGAAATGTAGGACTGGAAAGGATCTTGATAGGTCATCTAGTCCAGTTCCCTGCACTGAGGCAGGACAGGGTATGTCTACACTATGAAATTAGGTCGATTTTATAGAAGTTGATTTTTAGAAATCCATTTTATACAGTGGATTGCGTATGTCCACACTAAGCACATTAAGTCAGCAGAGTGTGTCCTCACTATCGTGGCTAGCATCGACTTTCGGAGCGGTGCACTGTGGGTAGCTATCCCACAGTTCCCGCCGTCTCCACCACCCATTGGAATTCTGGGTTAAGCTCCTAGTGCCTGACGGTCAAAAACATTGTTGCAGGTGGTTTTGGGTACATGTCGTCAGTCTCCCCTCCCTCCATGAAAGCAACAGCAGACAATCGTTTCTCACCTTTTTTCCATGCAGACGCCATACCACGGCAAGCATGGAGCCCGCTCAGCTCACTGTCACCGCTGCTGTTGTATCCTGGGTGTTGCTGTTAGCCAACAGTGCAGTACAACTGCTAACCGTCATCATCCACCGCTTCCGCTGCAATTCTGCTCTCCTGCTCTTGTAAATGAGCTTAGTCTCAATAGCAAATTTCTCCATGTTATCGTCATCCACTGCTTCCGTTGCAACTCTACTCTATTTTCGTGGCATCCATCATGATCCACCGCTTCTACTGCAACTCTGGTCTCCTGCTCTCCTGCAAACACCATACCACAGCAAGCATGGAGCCCGCTCAGCTCACTGCTGCTGTTGTGAGCATTGTAAACACCTCGCACATTATCCTGGAGTATATGCAGAACTGGGCTAAGAGATGCCAGCACGAGAATGATTTTGATGAGGACATGGACACAGATGTTCCTGAAAGCACGAGCTGTGGCAATTGGGACATCATGGTGGCAGTGAAGCTGGTCGATACAGTTGAATGCTGATTCTGGGTCCGGCAAACAGGCACAGACTGGTGGGACCGCATAGTGTTGCAGGTATGGGATGATTCACAGTGGCTGCAAAACTTTCGCATGCGTGAGTTCCACAAAAGTGGCCTTTGTGTGTTGCTTTCCCGCACTCTGAAGCACAGGAATACCAAGATGAGAGCTTCCCTGACAGTTGAGAAGTGAGTGGCGATAGCCCTGTGGAAGCTTGCAACTCCCGACTGCTACCAGTCAGTCAGGAATCAATTTGGAGTGGGCAAATCTACTGTGGGGGCTGCTGTGATCCAAGTAGCTAATGCAATCAGTGACGTTCTGTTATCAAGGGTAGTGACTCTGGGAAATGTGCAGGTCAGATTGGATGGCTTTGCTGCAATGGGGTTCCCTAACTGTGGTGGGGTGATAGATGGAATGCATATCCCTATTTTGGCACCAGACCACCTTGCCAACCAGTACGTAAACCACAAGGGGTACTTCTCAATGGTGCTGCAAGCACTGATGGATCAGAAGGGACAATTCACCGACATCAGCGTGGGATGGCCGGGAAAGGTACGTGATGCTCGCGTCTTTAGGAACTCTGGGCTGTTCGAGCAGCTGCAAGAAGGGACTTATTTCCCAGACCAGAAAATTACTGTTGGGGATGTTGAAATGCCAATAGTTATCCTTGGGGACCTAGCCTACCCCTTGCTCCAATGGCTCATGAAGCCGTACACAGACAACCTAGACAGTAGTAAGGAGCAGTTCAACTATAGGCTGAGCAAGTGCAGAATGGTGGTAGAATGTGCCTTTGGATGTTTAAAAGCTCGCTGGCGCTGTTTGCTGATTAGATCAGACCTCAGCGCAACCGACATTCCCATTGGTATTGCTGCTTGCTGTGTGGTCCATAATATCTGTGAGAGTAAGGGGGAGACGTTTATGGTGGGGTGGGAGGTTGAGGCAAATTGCTTGGCATCCTATTTTGAGCAGCCAGACACCAGCGTGATTAGAAGAGCACAGCAAGGCGTGCTGCGCCTCAGAGAGGCTTTGAAAACCAGTTTCATGTCTGGCCAGGCTTCGGTGTGACAGTTGTGTGTATTTCTCCTTGAGGCAAACCCGCCCCCTTTGTTGATTTTAATTCCCTGTAAGCCAACCACCCTCCCCCTTCGAAATAAAGTAACTATTGTTTTGAAACCATGCATTCTTTCTTTATTAATTAAAAAAAGGGAGATAACTGACAAGGTAGCCAGGGTGGGATGGGGTGGAGGAGGAGGGAAGGACAAGGCCACATTGCTTATTGTAGCCACACTACAAATCAAACTGTTTGAATGACAGCCTTCTGTTCCTTGGGCCATCCTCTGGAATGGTGTCACTGGGTGCCCGGAGCCTCCCCCTGCGTTCTTGGGCATCTGGGTGAGGAGGATATGGAACTTGGGGAGGAGGTCAGGCAGTTGTACAATGGATGCAGCAGGGGTCTGTGCTCTTGTTGGCTTTCGTGCAGCTGCACCAGATGCTTCATTATGTCCGTTTGCTCCCCATTAGCTTTAGCATCGCCTCCTGCCTCTGCTCTTCATGCTCACTTAATGCTTTCCTAGCCTCCAACACTGAATGCCTCAGGGCATTCAGCTGTGCCCTATCAGTGCGGGAGGACTGCATGACCTTGGAAAACATGTCATTGCGAGTGCGGTTTTTTTGCCTTCTAATCTGCGATAACCTCAGGGATGGAGATGAGAGGGGGAGCCTAGAAACATTTGCACCTGCGGGGAGATAAAAAGGGAGAGTAAAATTTAAGATGATATGTTTCTGAGAACTAAAGGGAGACTCTTTCACAGTGAATCAAGCAATTCACAGAAGACAGCACATGTGCTTTATAAGGTTGCATTTTGCCTTTTATATTGAGCGCCTCCCAGTATGGTGACACATCACACACGGCTGAGGAATAGAATTGGCTTTCTACTCAGCCATGGTAAGGCAAAGGATAGGCAGGGTTGGCTTCTTATGCATAACGTGTGCGAATGGTTTCAAATTGCAGCGCCCTCCTTTCCCATAGCAAGCAATGGGTTGGGTTTCACATTTAAAAGGAGGGGCTGCAGTTTTTGGGTGGATGTGCAGCACACACCTTCCCCCACCCCACCGTGTGGCTATTCTTCGGGATGATCCGTTTTAGGCAAGCACAAACAGCCCAGCATGATCAGGGTCCTTTTACTGTTCCCTTACAAAAATTCCCCTATTTCAACCAGGTAACCTCACTCTCCTAAGGCTAACACAGAAAGATATAGACTGAATGTTGCTTGAATGTCACCAAAACGCAGGACCATTCGCTGCCGTGCTTTGTACTGCAATGATTCCAGAATACTTTCAGAATACCTCCAGGAGAGCTTCATGGAGATGTCCCTGGAGGATTCCTGCTCCATCTCCAGACATGTAAACAGACTTTTCCAGTAGTTGTACTGGCCGCAAATGCATCCCAATTCTTCAGGGAAAATCAAACATTAAACACTATTGCTTTTAAACCCTGTACTGTAGTTACAAATGTGCACTCACCAGAGATGCCTTCTCCAGCTTCAGGGTCGGGGATCCTGCCTTCAGAGGGTATTGGCTCCAGGATGATGAAAAGGTCCTGGCTACCAGGAAGAAAGGATTCACTGCTTGCCTGTTGCGCATTCTACTCCTAGTCCTCCTCCTCATCCACTAAATCCTCCTCCCTGTTGCGTGAGATTCCCCCTTGCAGGTGCCCACAGACAGTGGTGGGGTAATGGTAGGGTCCCTCCTAGAATGCCATGCAGCTGATCATAGAAGCGGCATGTATGGGTCTCTGACCTGGAGTGACCGTTTGCCTCCTTTGTCTTTTGGTAAGCTTGTCTCAGCTCCTTAACTTTCACGTGGCACTGCTGTGTGTCCCTATTGTAGCCTCTTTCCACCATGCCCTGTGAGATTTGGCAAATATATTTTCATTTCTGCTTTTTGATCGGAGTTCTGCCTGCACAGATGCTTCTCCCCATACAGCAATCAGATCCAGTGTCTCCCTTTTGGTCCATGCTGGAGCTCGTTTGCGATTCTGCAGGGACTGCATGGTCACCTGTGCTGCTGAGTTCGCCACTCTGACCAAACAGGAAATGAAATTCAAAAGTTCCCAGTGCTTTTCCTGCATACCTGGCTAGTGCATCGGAGTTCAAAGTGCTGTCCACAGCAGTCACAATGGAGCACTCTGGGATAGCTCCTGGAGGCCAATACCATCGATTTGCATCCACACTACCCCAAATTTGACCCAGCAAGGTCGATTTTAGTGCTACTCCCCTCACCGGGGAGGAGTACAGAAGTCGATTTTAAAGAGTCCTTTAATTCAACAAAATGGGGTTGGTTGTGTGGACGCATTCATTTTAAAATCAACCTAGAGCGGCTAAATTCGATCTAACCCTGTAGTGTAGACCAGGCCTCAGTATATCTAAATCATCCTCTGGCAGGTGTTTGTCTAACTTATTCTTAAAAGCCTCCAATAATGGAGATTCCACAACCTCCCTAGGTGATTTGTTCCAGCGCTTAACTCTGACAGGAAGTGTTTCCTACTGTCCAACCTAAATCACCCTTACTGCAATTTAAGCCCATTGCTTCTTGTCCTATCCTCAGAGGTTAAGGAGAACAATTTTTCACCCTCCTCCTTGTAACAGCCTTTTATATGCTTGAAAACTGTTATGTCCCCTCTCAGTCTTCTTTTCTCCAGACTAAACAAACCCAGTTTTTTTCTATCTCTTCTCATAGGTCGTGTTTTCTAGGCCTTTAATCATAGGCTAACCCACACTAAATCGGGGATATTTTAATCATTGTTCTTTCCCTATTTTAGCCTCAGATGCTACACTGTTTACACTGGAGTTCATTAGATTAGATCATTGCTAACCTTTTTGGTGAAAACTGAAACAAAAAAGGCATTTAACACTTGAGCTATTACTGTGTTTTCTGTTATTGTCTTTCCCACCTCATTGAGTAATAGGTCTGCCCTGTCCTTGGGCTTCCCTTGGCTTCTAAAGCCAGAGGGTACTTCCTGTGTATGAAATGAAAGTTGGTGGCTATTCTGGAAGAAAAGATTTATGGCTTGGAAAGACAAGTACTGACACTACACAGCATCATAGAGCCTGTAGAGTATTTGGAAAACCAGATTCAGGATGCGTCACTGCCTCAGATTCAATAAAGAGAGAAACTGGGGACCAAGGAATCAGAGTTGAAACTAAAGATGAGGACTGGCAACTCTTAACTACCAGAGGCAGGAGGACCAGCAGTATTCTACACAGCTGGAGGGAGAAGATGATGGGCAGGCTGTGAACACCAGAGAGAAGAGTACCAGTCGGAATTCCACACAACTAAAGCTGTGCAATCATTATTAGGTTCTCAGCATAGAAACAGCAGAAAATACTCTTGAATAGAACAGAGATCCCTGTGGTCAAAAAGAGTAGAATGCTCTTTGGGACATACCTGAGGATGGCTGCTCACCCAAATCTGTAAGACTATCAAATGTCTGCACAAAGAGATTTCTAATCAGCCAAAGAAGGCAGACAATCCTTGTTGGGGATGAAATTCAATAAAGATAAGAGCACAATACTTCACTAAGGAAGGAAAAATCAAACGCAAAACTATAAAATGGGGAATAACTGGCTAGGTGGTAGTACTGCTGAAAAGGATCTGGGGTTTTAGTGGGTCACAAATTGAATGAGTCAACAATGTGATGCAGTTTCAAAAAAGGCTAATATCATTCTGGCACGTATTCACTGGAGTAGTGTTGTCAAACTGTCCTACAGTGGCTCGAAAGCATGAGTACCAACATCAAGGCAGACTGATAGGAAACAGAGCACAAACCCCAAACTGACCATGAGTTCTATATGTAGATTTCATGAATCAATTATCAAGCATAAAATCTTCAGACATTTTAACAGCCTTAACATGGAGTCACAGGCAGTTCCCTTGGGTACTTCAGTGTGTCTTGCCACCCAAGTAAGCCTGTCTTTATGACAAATGATCCCTTATACTGCAATATTCAGGTTACTTCCAGTCCCAAAGGACTAATCACTTACTGCTGGCCAAGTCCACTGTGGATTTCACACCAAAGACAATGTTTGTAGCCAATCCTGCAATAAGCTATCTAAAAAATTATTAACTAGGAAAAGGAAATAAGACAGTTATTTACAAAGGTAAGCCATGTAAACATATATACACACAAAGAGTTCTAATCTTAAGTCTCAAAAAATAACAGATGCTTTTATAATAAGGAAGCTCTATATGTCCAATAGGGCTAACCTACACCAAACACTGAGGATATTTTGCTTATGTTTAATAATCCTTGTCCTCAGAGTCCAAGGAACATAAAGACACAGTTCCTCTTTGTTAGGGCTTTTTATTCCCTTCCTCCCTTGTGCTTTGAGCTGCAAACTCAGCTGAGCGTGGGGCAGCAGCCAATAGTCTTTTATCCTCTTTGATGGTTCACAATAGTTTGGTGTTTATGGGCCTTCCTTGTGGGGCAGGACACAACACCTTCTGTTGGAGATCAGAATTAATTACACTAATTAATGTCTCTCTCCTGTCTAGCAGATTTATTAGGGCATAAGCTTTCAGATGCATCTGAAGAAGTGGGTTTTTTACCCACGAAAGCTTATGCCCAAATAAATCTGTTAGTCTTTAGGGTGCTACCGGACTCCCTGTTGTTTTTGTGGATACAGACTAACACAGCTACACCCTGATACTTCTCTCCTGTCTGGTGATTTACACAGTCAGGGGCTTATAATACAAATGCTTAAATATTACCTTATGATATAGGATACAGATATTAGAAGTAAGATTAGTGCATGCAGCAATTTACAAGCATTCAATAAAGTAAACACTAAGCACTTTTAAAATAATTCTAATCCCTATTTTAACACCTATTCTAATAGGTGAGCTATGTATTTGTCAGTGTTCCACTGAGACATGGGGCTCTTGGCATGAGCTGGCATCTGGTGTGCCAGCATCACATTTGTATATAGGACCTGGGAGGTAATTATTCCATTTTACTCAGCAGTGGTGAGGCCTCAACTGTAGTACTTATGTCCAATTCTGGGCATCACATTTCAGGAAAGATGTGGACAAATTTGAGACAGTCCAGAGGAGAGCAACAAAAATGATAAACGATTTAGAAAATATGACCTATGAGAAAAGGTTAAAAAAAACAGGGCATAGTTAATCCTGAGAAAAGAAGGAGGCATAGGCGTCGACTCTGTGGGTGCTCCCGGGTTCAAGCACCCATGGGAAAAAATTAGTGGGTGCTCAACACCCAGGAGCTAGAGCCTGAGTGTGGAATGTGATGAGTTCTGTGCTGCTCCCAGCTTCTGCCCTTGGGGCAGGGAATTCATTTATAAACAGAGGCAAGGTGATTAAGATAACAAAAGACTTGCCATTAAATTAAACTAAGGATCCTGGGGGGAGGGATAGCTCAGTGGTTTGAGCATTGGCCTGCTAAACCCAGGGTTGTGAGTTCAATCCTTGAGGGCGCCATTTAGGGATCTGGGGCAAAAATTGGGGATTGGCCCTGCTTTAAGCAGGGGGTTGGACTAGATGACCTCCTGAGGTCCCTTCCAACCCTGATATTCTATGATCCTGAAAACATTCCCAGGCACTCCAGTTAAAAGATAAGAAATGAAGGGTAGGAATAAATGGTCCATTTTCAGAATAGAGATAAGTAAACAGTGGTGTCCCCAAACAGCTTGTACGGTTGAACATATTCATAAATGCTCTGCAAAAAGAAGTAAACAGTGAGCCAGTGAAGTTTGAAGTTTGCAAATGATACAAAATTACTCAAAATAGTTAAGTCCAAAACAACTGCAAAGAGTTACAAAGGAATCTCACAAAATTGCGTGAGTGGGCAACAAAATGGCAGATGAAATTCAATGTTAAATGCAAAATAATGCACTAGCAATAGAGGGGAATAATCACTTCCCTTGATCTGCTGGCAACACTCCTACTAATGCAGCCCAATATGCTGTAAGCCTTCTTTGCAACAAGAGCACACTGTTGACTCATATCCAGCTTCTCATCCACTATACTCTCCAGGTCCTTTTCTGTAGAACTGCTGCTTAGCCAATTGGTCCCCAGGCTGTAGCAGTGCATGGAATTCTTCCATCCTAAGTGCAGGACTCTGCACTTGTCCTGTTGAACCTTATCAGATTTCTTTTGGCCCAATCCTCCAATTTGTCTAGGTCACTATGGACCCTATCCCTACCCTCCAGCTTATCTACCTCTCTCCACAGCTTAGTATGATCTGTGAACTTGCTGAGGGTGCAATCCATCCCATCATCCAGATCATTAATGAAGATGTTGAACAAAACCAGCCCCAGCACGGACCCCTGGGGCACTCCACTTGATACTGGCTGCCAACTAGACATCAAGCCATTGATCACTACCCATTGAACCAGACGATCTAACCAGCTTTCTATCCACCTTATAGTCCATTCATCCAGTCCATACTTGCTGGCAAGAATACTGTGGGAGACCATATCAAAAGCTTTGCTAAAGTGAAGATATATCACATCCACTGCTTTCCCCATATCCACAGAGCCAGTTATCTCATCATAGAAGGCAATCAGGTTGGTCAGGCATAACTTGCTCCTGGTGAATCCATGTTGACTGTTCCTGATTATCTTCCTCTCCTCTAAGAACTTCAAAATGGATTCCTTGAGGACCTGATCCATGATTTTTCCAGGGACTGAGGTGATACTGACCAGTCTGTAGGTCATCGGATTCTCCTTCTTACCTTTTTTAAAGATGGGCACGACATTAGCCTTTTTCCAGTCATCCGGGAACTCCTCTGAGTGCCCTGAGTTTTCAAAGAAAATGGCCAATGGCTCTGCAATCACATCAGCCAACTCCCTCAGCACCCTCGGATGCATTAGATCCGGACCCACGGACTTGTGCATGTCCAGCTTTTCTAAATAGTCCCTTTCCTTTCATCACTGAGGGCTGCTCACCTCCTCCCCATACTGTGTTGCCCAGAGCAGCAGTCTGGGAGCTGACCTTGTCTGTAAAGACCGAGGCAAAAAAAGGAGCTTTTTCCACATCATCTGTCATAGTTGTCACCACATCATACTAGGTTAAAGTCTGCTATAAAGAGGACAGTGATCAGTTGTTCTCCATGTCCACTGAAGGTAGGACAAGAAGCAGTGAGCTTAATTTGCAGGAAGAGGGGAAAACTTTCTAACTATAAAATAGTTAAGCTCTGGATTAGGTTTCCTAGGGAGACTGTGGAATCCCCATCACTGGAGGTTTTTAAGAACATGTTGGGAAAAACACTGGTGAGGGATGGTCTATGTTTTCTTGATCCTGTCTCAGGACAGGAGGCTTGAATGTAGGGCTTGATGACTTCTTGAGGTCCCTTCCAGCCCTACCTTTCTATGATTCTATAAACATAAGAGTGATAGGGCAAATTGTGATAACCATGACAGCCGTTCATTGATGTTTTGCTGGGATAACTCTTGCCTGAGTCATACTGAATAGACTTAACACCTGTCTTGTGGAAACCATCCTCCCTGAGACTCAGTGTGGATTTTGGTGTGGATAACGACCTATGTACATGATCTTCACACCTGATCAGCTTTAGGAAAAGAGCTGGGAGCAAAACTGCAGTCTTTATATGGTGTTGGTCAATTTAGCTAAACCTTTGACACTGTAAATTATGAGGGTTTCTGGGAACTTTTGGTCATTGTTTGGTCCTTTCATGATAGCCTGATGGCCAGAATGGTGGAGAATGGTGAGATATCGGACCCCTTCTGGTCACCAATGACATAAAACAAGGTTGTGTGCTGGCTCCCATACTTTTTTCCATCCTTTTCAGGGGCTGTACTTATGGTTGGATTTGATGACATTGACAGAGGAGTATCTATCCAGTTCCACCCTGATGGGAAGAAGTTCAATCTGGAACACTTCTGTGCTCCCACAGAAGTGGCAATTCTATTCATTAAAGGAGCTTTTATTGGCTGTGCACTGATTGCTCACTTGACTGATGACATTCAATTTATAACTGATGATTTCATTTTTGCAGTCAATTGTTTTGGTTTCACAGTCAGCCTGAAGAAAATCGAAGTACTGTAACAGCTGGTGCTAGGGGATATGCATGTCTGCCCAATTATTAAGATCAACAATGACCTTTCCAAGTCTGTTGAGAAGTTTTGCAACATAGGACCAATGCTGTCACAGAATGCAGCAACTGATATTACCCATTGCAAAGTCAAAGCCAGCTCTGCATTTGGAATGCAGTCAAACCACCCATGGAACAATAGAGGCATCAAAATAAGCACTAAACCAAATGTTGATGGGGAAGTTGTGTTTTTACAACACTTTGATATGGTTGTATGACAACATATCACCACCTCATTAGGAAACTTGATCTGTTTCATATGTACTTTCTTTAGCCTGTTTGCAGGGTCAAATGGTGGGACAAGATTCCCAGAATCAAAATCCTTAATTGTTGTTGGATGTTTGGCATTCAAAGCATTGTCATAAAACCTTGGTTGCATTGGTCTGGGCACCTCATTCGTATGGCTGACTTGAGACAACCCAAGAGCATATCTTATGGTCAGCTAAGGCCAGACACCCCTTTTCATGGTGGCCAGTACAAATAATATAAAAACACACTGAAGTCAAATTTAAAAGCATGTCAGGTTGACCCCAGCAACTAGGAAACAGGAGCCCACGACAAAGCATGGTGATGGCAGATTTATCAAATCACTGTTGACTGCTTTGAAAAAAGGTGCATTAACACCTGTGACGAACACGAACAGTGCAAGGAGACAACAGCCTGCAATGGTCATGGACAATCTTGTCTGTCCCACATGTAACTGTGTTTGCGGTTCTCGCACTGGTCTGACCTCGCTTATATGTGTTCACCTAACGTGTCTGCGGAGTCCTGGTATGACAACATCAGTGTGAGCCTCCATCATCAGCATCATCATTGTCCTTGTCATCACTTCATCACCTAAATAAGTGTCTGTGAAAGTGCTGAGATTTGTTTAAACAGTTCATTTGATGAAACTGTACTCGGCTGGTGTGCAGTTGTGAAACATAAATATTATTAAATAGTTGACTATTTTTAGCCACCATATGCTGCTGCCATATCATTATGTCACATGAACCCAGGAACAGCTAATGACTAACGCCCAGATTCATCTTTCTGGAACTTAATGTAAAGGCTCCCAGGTACTACATTGAGAGATGAATCAGATCTTGAGGGTGGTTCCTCATTGCAGCTGGAGTTTATCCTGTGCCACATCAGGGCCCATGATGGATTACTATGTCAATAAAACACTCATTGTTCCATTGTATACGTTTCTTCCCTTTTTTAGGGGCTGAATCTGCTTTCCAATTGCTCTGTATTTATGCCGGAGTGGAAGTGTGATGGTCAAATTCCCACTGCTAGGAAATTACATTTCCATTTCTAAATGTGGTCATACAGTGTCAGTTATTGGTGCTTACAGGGTCTGGAATGGCATATCTCATGAAGCCTTGTGTACTTTATGACAGACTATCACTATGCTGGAACTACATTCTCTGTGCCTCAATTTACCCACTTATAAAAATGCTTCTGATAACGCTGCAGAAAATATTTTTAAATTGCTTTCAGGAAAGGTGGTCTAGAAATTCGTAGGATTAATATTTATTCATTTGAACTGCTGTTTCACTGAATATGAATCATGACTCTCCTGTCATATACCATTGGGGAGTGAAACTGATTGTTCAAATCCATAGTATACAGTAACACTTTACTATTAGAACTGGACAAAACTGTTTTGAACAAAAAAGTTTTTAATCAGAAATGGCCCTTTATCATAAATAAAATAAAATAATTGCCTTCATTTTTTTCCAAAGTCTTTATAAATGTAATAAAATACCAACTATTACTGAAATTATTATATTTTCATTTACCAAAGGTAAAACAAATGCAGGGGGCAGGGGGACACGTTGGAATGGACCATAACTTTTAAATTGATTTTTTTGGGGTGAAAATAGGTTTTCATATTTTGACTAGCTCTACTTACTACGTACATTATTTATAACTTTGATACATATCTTCATATCTGAAAAATAGCTTACTATAGATTGTCATTATAAAGACAGACAAATTATAAGATAAAAATACATTATAGTCTATCTGTACACTGAGTTTCCAGTGTCGATGGAAGTTAATTCTTCTGGATGTTTTTTTCCAAGACTTCTAAATGTGCTGTATGTTGTAAAATATCACTGCTATTGTGGACTGATGCTGTATTTACACTGTTGCATAGCTTGATAAGTCAGTTATCTTATCGAGCTAAGCACAGTTAGTAGATGTAGCTGAAGAAGTCAAGCAAACATTTTGCAAAAATAAGCCAAAGTTATTTTCAACTAAGTCATGGTGATTGTTGAAGTGTTGCCCTTTGAGACGGTGGAAGCTGGGAGTTATAAGAACTAAGTCTAAATATTTTTAGAGTAATTTCCCTTCTGACTTCCATAAATCATACAATACTTTAATTATCAATACATTACCAGTAAAGCATAGCCTAAGTGGAATTATTGAACACTCATTTATGTCATAAGAATAGCTCATGTGCCTATTGTTCTTTTGACATCATTTCAACAAAACTTACTTTATTTAAAAGCTATAATGGTAGTTCCTTTATATCATGTCATAGATTAATTTTATTTGATCACATATTGAACCTAAATAGTTTTTTATTTGTCAATTGATTTGTCAACTATTAAGTTCATTTTCTGGCTAGTGAAACAAGCTGGGAGAAGGATTCACAGAAAAATATTAATGAAATTTACCTCTTGTTCAAGTGCATCAAATATTTGTGAACTTGTGAATATTTGGAATAATTTTGCAATTTTTCAAGATTTTATGATATTTCAATGTAAAATGCAATTCAACGTTTTCTGGCATGTTTTGACATCACTTTTTTGAATTTTTACCTGGATTGGTTGGCTGTGATTGGTTACGTAAGTCGCATGGTATAGTTTCTGGTTACTTGATAAGCTTAACTTAACCCGTGTGGTCAGTAGGACTAGTAGAAGAAATTTTAACTCAGTTTCTCAGAAGGAGTGACTGTATTTTAGTTTCTCATTTGGAACTAATATTAAAGAAGAGCAAAGGCAGCAAGGAGTGTCTTTGTGTTGATGCTGCAGTGTGATGGAGGAGGGGAGAGGATAAGAGAACAAGTTATTCGTGACAGATATTAATCTCATTGCTTAATTCACTTGTGGAAGGCACTTGGCTACTACAGTGATGAGTGCAGTATAAAAGCTTACATATAATAGAATAGAGCAGTGGTTCTCTATGCATTTCCTTGGGGGTACTCAGAGGTCTTCCAGGGGCACATCAACTCATCTAGATATTTGCCTAGTTTTACAACAGGCTACATAAAAAGCACTAGCGAAGTCAGTACAAACTAAAATTTCATACAGACAAAATGAGAAAGTAAGCAATTTTTCAGTAATAGTGTGTTGTGACCTGTATTTTTATGTCTGATTTTTGTAAGCAAGTAGTTTTTAAGTGAGGTGAAATTTGGGGTTCACAAGATGAATCAGACTTTTGAAAGGGGTACAGTTGTCTGGCAAGGTTGAGAACCACTGGAATGGAGGACTGCTTATTATCTACTCAAAAGACTAGGTTGTGGGGAGGAAGGTCAGAACAGCTCTGACAGAATATGTTAGGCCCAAGTAGCACAGAAGAGAAAATGACATAAGATGGGGTAAAGTTGCCCAGCATTCCTGGTAAACACGCCCAGCCCCAAAAGATGAATCTCATAAATGTCAGCGAAAGGAATGCTATGCCACACGAGGCACATCTGCAAAGCAAGTGGAGGTGCAATCCCTCTCTTTCTTAAGTATTAATAATATTAATAAAAGTACTGTACAAGTCATTTAATCTTACTTTCCCCCGTCAAGAGCACCAAGATATAACATCTTCTAAAAGCTGAAGAGAGCACAGATTTTGACGCAGCGGTTCCCTTACAGTACATGGTGCATTCAACCTTTGTGGAAGTTTTGGCTGTGTGCAGTGTCAAGAATTAAATTTAATTCAGGTTAATTGGGTTGGAGGCACTGTTTACCACGCCATTAATACTGAAGCTATTGTAGGAACCTAGGTTATAATTCACACATGACTGTCTTAGAGAATTCTAGCAATATCTTTCTTGTTTGACTTGCTGAGTGAAAATGAGCAAACATACATGGTAGAATCCAGATCAGTGCATTACATATCATTTGGTGGTCTTTCAGTTGTTGATTGCTTTCTCCATCATAAGGTCTTTGATTTTAATCGGATCATTGTGTGCACATATGGATATTCCTGGTGGCCTAACCAGTGAACATAATTAAAAGAAATGATTGGCTTTCACTTTAAGCAAACATCTGGTTTTACTTGAAACAAGATGACTTAGCTGTTTCAGAAACATTCTTGTAACCCTGGATTCACATTTTCATCTTAAAATATATATTTTCTCTGTTCAAGCAGCATGTTAATGTAAACACTATATATAACTGACAACCAAAATTTTTAGAAGTATTTGGTGCTCTGAGCATTAGTGAAACCACAAGAATTATTACATTTTTGATTTGATCTCTGTAAATCTGTTTCAACAGTCACTCTGATTTAAACAATTATTCTGATTTATACTCCAAGAGCTATAATTTGCAGAAAATGTAACCATGTGAAAACATGTTTTTGTATAGTATATCTTGGCAACGTTGTTTTGTTGTGATGTCATTGCCTTAGATTTCATGGAAACACTGAGGGAATAGAAGGAAAAACAAGACCCACTCTTTGATGTACATTCGCAGATCCCCTTTCTCCACCCTTAAAAAGTTCTAATGTCCTTTTTCCATCGTGACACCAAGTTTTCTGTTATTACTCGAATGACACTATAGAGAGAAATATATTCAAGACCTTTATGAAAAGTATTTAATTGGGGAGAAAAAAGGACTTTATCACTTTACACTTCCTTATTGTTGTCAGTTAAAAAACATTGTTTGTATAATTGGCCATTTTAAGATCTAGGGATGCTTTGGTTTCATAGCTTTACAGTGCCAGACTCTAAACAATTAAATACACACATACACACAGCATACACCAAAAGGAGAAAATGAAATTTCTCCCCATTTATCAACAGTAGAAGTAACATTCGAACTTTCGCCATTAGAGTTCTATCTAATCTGGCTTATTGTAACATCTGAGGGAAGATGACTGGGCTTTATTAAACCAATAGCTCTCATTCACTTCATCACATCTGCTATTTCTTAAAATAAAATAAAATAAAATAAAATAAATACAAGGTTATTAAGAGTAGCCCTTCATTATAAAAAGCATACGTTACAGATATGTACAATAGAATGAAAAATGGTGAAGGAAAATGTATTCATATGGAAGCAATCCATCTAGATACACCTAGATGTAGTACATGGGGATTTCCAGTGCTATTAAAAAGGTTATCCCTAGTACAAGATATTAAAAATATGCCTTTTGTGATTTAGGGACTTTAAACATCATCCAGTTTTTTCCCTAAAGAAAAAAAAAGTAGGCGAGTCATATTCTGAATCCTTGTTAAAGAGCTTGACATTTCTCTTTTCTCCCTAGCACTGACAAGAAAAACAGAGCCGGAGTTTGCCGTCCAAATGTGCTCCAACAAAGAAACAAAACACAACCCTTGCTAAATCCATTCTCCCCAATGCATTTGTGAGTGTGAAGCTTGAAAAGTAGAAGATTTTTCATATCTGTTTAGTTGGAGGCCACACGCATGAATAGTCCCACTGGGCCACATTCTGGTCTCACTTACACCACAGCAAATCAATGGCAATATTATTGCTTTCAGTGGAATTTTCACCCGAGTAAGTCTTGCAGAATCAGGTCTCTTAAGTTCTGACCCCCTGAACACTGCTGGGCACAGGGCTTTACTTTTGCGAGTAGTCCCATTTGACTCAGGGGGCATATTACTTTATACTGGGCGTGCTTCATTGATTTCTACGGGAGTACTCAAATAATAAGCACTGTACCTAGTAGTAAGTGTTGCAGGATCGGGTCCTTTAATTTATTCTTTATTTTTCAAACAGTCAAAAACTGGGTTTTATCATGCCTGGGTGTATAGATATATATATTCGCTATTAAGAGGTAACACTATTTAATCTAACTTTTCAAATCTACTTTTCAATCTATTTTTTTAAACTTCATTTTGTGAATTGGCAACTGTTTCAGCCCCACCTGCAAAAGTAAATGAGCAAAACGTACATTGGACATGACCTCAGCACTAGTCATATATCATGCTATAGCCATTCAAGGCAATGTTTTATAAATCTCTACAGCTATATCCATATATTTGAGTAATTTACCATATTTCCTCCAAAGATGCCAATCACTGACTGTGTCTCGAGTAAATTTCATTCTTGGCATAATAAATAAAATTAATGTTTGGGTATTAAGAAGAGTTGCTGTAAATTATTGCTCCCTCTTTTGGGACTATTACTTTAGCAGTTGGTGTAGGAAATGAAGTAGTTTTTGGTGTAAGAAACAGAGAGAGATGTAGAGTAGATATGAAACTAGGCTTTAAACTGAATCTCAGTCTGCTTCCATGTTAGTCATTTCAAGGTCTGCTGCAGGTGGTCTTCACACAGAAGCTCAAATGAGTCCATTTGTGCCAAAGCTCGGGATGGGGATGGGGAGGGGTGGATGGTAGAAACGTTAACAGGGAACAATAAAGCTTTCATACTCAGGAGGGAGTGAAGAATCAAGCTGAGTAGCTTGGAAAATCATTAACAAGTAGATGGAAGCAGTATGTCAAAATCATGTCTGATTAGAAAGGGAAGAACAGCCCTTTTCTATTTTGCAATTGGTAGGAGAACTGAAGGTCACTGGTAGCTGTTCAAATAGGCATTGCTTTGTTATTTTGTTTTGTTTTGTTTTTTTTTTACATTGCTTAAATACTGACCATAAATAACAACATTAAAAAGAAAGAGGCCCCAAAACCAGAGAAAAGAACATACTTTAATTTTTTGGCAGTTTTGCTTCCACTCCAGGTTTAAATTCAGGTTCACTTTTAATTTGGATCACATCCACATTTAAATGCCTTCATTTCTGTTGCTTTCTCTGCAAACCCATCACCTCCTTTAAGTCATTTGTCCTCTCTCTACCCTCCTGACTCTAATTATTGGTGGTGAAAATTCTGGCCCCATTGAAATCAATAGGGCCATGAGATTACTTGTGAAATGAGTCTTGCAGAACAGAGTGCAATTGGGGAAGTGAGGGAATAGCCTTTGATGTTGTCAAGAAGGCACTCAGCAACTAAAAGGAAAGTTGGCCCATGGGCAGATATAGATATTTGCAAATGAAAAGAGGACAGCATTGTTGATCAGCAATGGAAACCACTTACTTTAAAAGCCTCAAGCTCAGAAAATTGTCCACTTTCAAACTGTACTTTAAGTTAGCTCAGTCATGACTTTACTTTATAGCCCTGGCAGCATATTGTCACACTGCTCCAGGAGTGGATTGGGAATCATACTGTGACTCAAAGGAGCAAGAGGAGACTCAGGTCTTATGAGTCTACTTACGTGAATAGGAGCTACTACTGCATCCCTTTGCGGAAACAAAAAGAAGTTTGTTCCTTCTTCAGTTCAGCAATAGCAATTAAGCATGCCTTCAGTAGAGCTGCCCATATGCTGAAAGTTGAGCACATACTTAAGTACTTTGCAGAGTCATGGCCTATATCTTCTGTCTTTAAATTACCTTCTTCCAGCTTTTATTCAAAATGCCAAGATTCAAAATGGCTTCAATCAATCCCCAAGAGAGCCTGAACACTGACTCAGAATGACGGATATACTTCGAGGTAAAAATTTTAGGAGTTTTCACCCAGAAGATGCTTCTGTGGCTGCTGCAGATGCTGACGTTGCTTTTTGGCAATGACACTCCTGAGTAACTAGCAAGTGGAACGTCATTTCCACAGCGTGGAAGGGAATCCTCTTAGCATGAATGCCATTGCACCAGAAGCCTTATTCAGGGCTCAGGAACAAACGATCCCAATGTGCAGAAAGAATAGCAAATATGGCAGGTGACAAGTTCGGCTTAACAGAGAAATCTTCGGTGAGCTTAAACACAAAAAGGAAGCTTACAAGAAGTGGAAACTTGGACAGATGAACATGGAGGAGTATAAAAATATTGCTCGAGCATGCTGGGGTGTAATCAGGAAGGCCAAAGCACAATTGGAGTTGCAGCCAGCATGGTATGTGAAGGGTCACAAGAAGGGTTTCTACAGGTATCTTAGCAATAAGAAGAAGGTCAGAGAAAGTGTGGGACCCTTACTGAATGGGGGAGGCAACCTAGTGACAGATGATGTGGAAAAAGCTGCTTTTTTTGCCTCGGTCTTCACAGACAAGGTCAGCTCCCAGACTGCTGCTCTGGGCAACACAGTATGGGGAGGAGGTGAGCAGCCCTCAGTGATGAAAGAAAAGGTTAAGGACTATTTAGGAAAGCTGGACATGCACAAGTCCGTGGGTCCGGATCTAATGCATCCGAGGGTAATGAGGGAGTTGGCTGATGTGATTGCAGAGCCATTGGCCATTTTCTTTGAAAACTCAGGGCACTCAGAGGAGTTCCCGGATGACTGGAAAAAGGCTAATGTCGTGCCCATCTTTAAAAAAGGTATCAAGGAGAATCCAGTGAACTACAGACTGGTCAGCAACACCTCAGTAAAAAAAAATCATGGATCAGATCCTCAAGGAATCCATTTTGAAGCACTTGGAGAAGAGCAAGGCGATCAGGAACAGTCAACATGGATTCATCAAGGGCAAGTCATGCCTGACCAACCTGATTGCCTTCTATGATGAGAAAACTGGCTTTGTGGACATAGGGAAAGAGGTGGATGTGATATATCTTGACTTTAGCAAAGCTTTTGCTATGGCCTGCCACAGTATTTTTGCCAGCAAGTTAAAAAAGTATGGATTGGACGAATGGACTATAAAGTGGATAAAAAGCTGGTTAGATCATCGGGTTCATCAGGTAGTTGGCAGCCCATATCAAGTAGAGTGCCCCAGGGGTCAGTCCTGGGGCCGTTTTGGTCAACATCTTCATTAATGATCTGGATGATGGGATGGATTGCACCCTTAGCAAGTTTGCAGATGATTCTAAGCTGGGAGGAGAAATAGATACACTGGAGGGTAGGGATAGGGTCCAGAGTGACTAAGACAAATTGGAGGATTGGGCCAAAAGAAATATAATGAGGTTCAACCAGGACAAATTCAGAGCCCTGCACATAGGATGGAGGAATCCTATGCACTGCTACAGACTGGGGACCAACTGGCTAAGCAGCAGTTCTGCAGAAAAGGACCTGGGGAATACAATGGATGAGAAGGTGGATATGAGTCAACAGTGTGCCCTTGTTGCCAAGAAGGCTAATGGCATATTGGGCTGCATTAGTAGGAGGATTGCCAGCAGATCAATGGAAGTGATTATTCCCCTCTATTCGGCACTGGTGAGGCCACATCTGGAGTATTGCATCCAGTTTTGGGCCTCCCACTACAGAAAGTATGTGGACAAATTGGAGAGAGTCCGGGGAGGGCAACAAAAATGGTTAGGGGGCTAGGGCACATGAATTACAAGGAGAATCTAAGGGAACTGGGGTTATTTAGTTTGCAGAAGAGAAGAGTGAGGGGAGATTTAATAACAGCCTTCAACTACCTGAAGGGGGATTCCAAAGAGGATGGAGCTCGGCTGTTCTCAGTGGTAGCAGATGACAGAACAAGGAGCAATGTTCTCACTTTGCAGTAGGGTAGGTCTAGGTTGAATATTAGGAAAAACTATTTCAGTAGGAGGGTGGTGAAGTACTGGAATGGGTGACCTAGGGACGTGGTGGAATTTCCATCCTTAGAGGTTTTTAAGGGTCGGCTTGATGAATCCCTGGCTGGGATGATTTAGTTGGGGTTGGTCCTGCTTTGACTAGATGACCTCCTGAGGTCTCTTCCAAACCTAATCTTCTATGATTCCATGATTTAGTGTGGCGCTTAAGAGCCATGACTGGCAGAAAATGGAGTGAAAGACCAAAAAGGTCATTCATATTTTGTTAAATGTAGGGTTGAAGTTGTTATTCTTGTAGATAGAACAATGGTTATGGCTACACAAAAACTGGGAAAACCATAATACTTGTGGAACTAAGGGGCAACGTTATGGCATCAATATATGATCACTACGGGTACTATTATCACATTATTATGTAGTCAGTGACCAAGAAGGGTACCTACCTGTTCTTCTCATGCATTGCTGTCACTGGGTGGGGGCACCCAGCATGTCGTGCACAAGACAAAATGTAGCTGGATGAAGTAATTGTGAATAACTTGTGCCAAGACACAAGTTTGCCTGAGATCTGTTGTTCCCTAGTGTTTCCAGTTGAAAAAATGAACATTTAAACCTTGCAAAAGTGAAGTCAGTGGAGTCACACAAGGGATGTATTCGGCCCACTGCAAATAAAGAGCTGGAAGTTTCCTTTTCATAACCTATTATGCATTTAAGGTGAAATTCACTCCTCATGCACCCAGACCAAGTGTCCAGGTTCTGTGAAAGGGCATTTCAAAGCTGCTCAGCATTGGCCTCCCTCTGCTACTGTTGAAGTCAATAGTAAACCACTCTTTGATTTTAGAATTAAAACAACACTGAGATTATAATCTGAGTTAGGGCTTGTCCACACACAAAAATGGCACTCCTTTAACCATATCCATATAGTTAAAGCCGTACAACCCTCCCTATTGTAGACACATTTATATGGGGATAAGTGTGCTTATAGTGATATAACTTATTCTCATGTAGGAAGGGGAATAAGCTGTACTGGTATATGGCACCTTTATATCAGTATAACTGCATCTACACTACGAGTTGTACCATATATCTATATTAGTAAAAAAATCTCACCCCTAATCAACATAGTTATGCCAGTACAAAACTGTGTAGATCAGGCATTAATTTTTCAAAGAAAAGGATACATTGAGAATAGTCTGACATAGAATTTAGGACCCTGTTATCAATGCACTTCATATATTCATAGATTCCAAGGCCAGAAGGGATTACTGTGATCACCTAGTCTTACCTCCTGTATAAACATGGGCCATAGAACTTCACCATGTAATTACATGCTTAACTTTAAACACACACTAAAGACCCAGTGACTTCATTGAATAAAAGTTAAGTACTTTGCATAACTGGGGCCATAGTTACCTTTTTTGATAAGGTCATCTATCTCTGTTGTATTTGAGCTCCTCATAGTATTCCGATTGGATATTTTTTTTCTGTATATGTCTTTTTTAATTAGTGTAACTGAATAGTATTATTCAGTTTCTTCCTTTGGGGGTAGGGTCTCATTTGATCATGCTTGACTCTCTTATCAACAATTGTGTTTATTCAATGCAATCATATACTTTTTCAAAGTTTCTGGTTCTGACTCTTTTGTCATTTAAAAATATGATGGCTCTTTTTGGATCTGTTTACCATAGCATTTTATGTGAGATGGTTGATTTCTGACATCAGTGGTTATCAATGATTGTGCTGTTGATGTAGTTCCCATTTTTGACTTGCAGATTTTTCTTTTTAGGTGTATTAGCAGTCACAATTGCATATGCAAACTCTAGTGACTTTGCTGTGACCTGTCTTTTAGGAAATGGATTGAGACATCTGACACATTTCACATATGTTGCCAAACGGCCATTGACAACTGTAAGTGACTTTGCACCAGGATTGGATTCAAACTGATGACTTAACACGTTGATACTTTCACCTCTATTACCAATCTTGTGAGCCATTCTAGTCCTTACATTAATTGTACCCTATACATTACATTATCTATCTGAAATACACATACAAAAATACTTAAAGAAATAAATCTGATCAAAGAAGACATTTTCCAAGTACTCAACCAAAATATATAGAAAACGACAATGAAGCCTTTTCAGAGAGAACTGCTGGAGAGAAACTTATACTGCATCAAAAGTTAAAATACAATGCAAAATTGAACTACTTGAGATATATTAAATGGCTGCATATTTTACATACCAAACCACAAAGTATTTTATAAAACAATAGCACCCTCTTCATTAAAGAAACAGACCTGTCAAAAGAACACATTTTTATACGCAGCGAGGGTTTGGATTTAACAGATTTCCCCCTTGTATATTTTTGTGTGGTGGTTGCTAAGTAAAATATATATACTTCAGAATATTTGCTTACTTGTGGAATGGGAAATTTCCACACTTTAGTGATTTAAGCACTGATTTTAATGTAATCAAAAAAACCCTCAGGCAACACTTAACGTCACTCAGTCTGTGCAACAACAGCCTTTGTTCATTTAGGTCCTTGTCCAGTTCCCACTCAGTTCAAACGGAGTCTTTCCATTGATTTCAATGGGAGTTAAACTGAGCCTTTCAGTCCCTAGTGGAGCAAGCTTCTGACTTGCTTGTTGACCAAAGTTCATCCTAGGTCCAGAAGGACAACTCTGGAAGGTTTACGACCTCTTCCTTTTTTGTTTCTTTTTGATGCAGGTGGATTAATAATAGAAGAAATCAGTCATCAGAAGGAAGCACATTGGCTTAGATTCACAGAGAAAATTAGGTGCGGTGATGCTGAGCACTGTGTCTGACTTTTAGGCACTAACAAAACCACTAGGATTCCCAAAGCCTGAGTTTGGAGCCTAGGCTCCCTATACAGTGAATGGGGAGAGATAGGCACCTTAGAATGGGATTAATAAAAGCCAGCATGCTGAGGGGGAGCTACCTAAACCAGCCAATGGGAAATGCCAAGCCAAGCCCCACCCTCCTCACAGAGATAGACACCTAAATCCAGGCTGCAGGGAGGCACCTTCCTCTGCTTGGGATTTTCAACTGCAAACCCTGTGTTGGAGTTAGGTGCCTACACCATTTTTTTGGGTGAGGGAGGGAAGAGAGAAGGAGCGCCCTCATAACTCTTACCCCACCTGTGATGGTATTCACCTGGGATGTGGGAGACACCCCCTCCCACCCCAGTTCAAATCCCCCCTCCTCCTGAGAGGGAAGAAGGGATTTGAACAGGGATCACCACATTTCAATTGTGTGCCCTAACCAAAGGGAAATGACATATTCTGTTGGGGGCTTCCTCAGTCGCTCCTGTTGACGCTGTTCCACTGTGCGGAGAGAAACGAGAGAGATAGCAAGAGAATAACCCTGTAGCCTGGTAATTAGAGCTCTCAGGTGAGAGAACCAGGATCCAGTCCCCCTGTTCCAATGACTTTTTAAAAATTATTTATCCAGAGTTGAACAGCTTCAACAAGAAAGATGGATTGCGGCCTGCATAAGACTATCCCATCGCCCAGTGGCCAGGGCACTCACCTGAGAAGTAGCAGATCTTTGTTTAAATCCCTTCTCCCCTTCAGATGTGGGGGGAGGGATTTGAACCAGCAATCTCCCTATCCAAGGTGAGCACCTTAACTACGGGGCTAAAAGCTATGAAGGAGATCCCTCCCGCTCCCCAGGAGCTTTGTGTAAGCTCAGCTACAGGAGCTTTGGATCACTATGAACACACTCACTGGATTGGACCCTCCAGGTGAGTTAGGCAGAGGAACGCCTATCTTACCCTCATTCATGAATCACCCTGGGGTGAGGTGTCGTGATGCCTAGTGTGAGGATGCAGTGTACATGCTCAGAATCAGAAACATAAGAGCCCAGGGATCTTTTTCTGCAAAAATGTAGGCACCGAGCAAGTTTTGGTGCCTCAACGTTTTGGGGGCAGCTAAGTGTGAATTCCAGTCGGGCCTGATTCTGGGATTTAGAGTTCTAAAGTGGCAATTAGGTGCCTAAGTCCTTTTGTGAATCCAGCCCATTGTAAAATAATTTATCATTTAAAGAGATTGATAGATTTACTATAGACAGCATGTTTCTATTTTGTGCACTATGGAATCTTCCTGGGCTTTCCAAGGGTTTTTTTTCTTTATGGTTCTTACTTAACAAGGCTACCTTTTGCTTTCAGCTCCTGATTTCTAAGGCCTGCTTTGCTTGGGATTCTTATATATTTGCTGTACAGTTATACTAAAATTATCAGAGAAACATTACACCAGTATACAATGATGGTCACCTATCGTGGCATTCTTGCCATGATTATTGCTTTAGGCCAAGATATTCCAAAGTGAGTAGTAGAACTGAGCACAAATCAGAACTTCTGTCCTGTGGAACATTCTGGCATCTCAACGTTTGTTTTCATTCCAAATAGAGATAAAATTTCCAAATTTTGTGTGGATTAGAAATTGTGAAAATTTTGATTTGGAAATGTTGACACATTCTTTCAATTCCCAAAACTGACCTGAAATGCTTTGTTTTGAGTCAGTTCAATAGGAAACTTCATTTTCCCATAATGACACATTGTCTCATGGGAGTTGTAGTTCAGGAACCTGATGCCCCATTCTCCTTTATTAGCCAGTCTCCCTGGTTGAACTACATCTCCCATAATGCACTGAGATTCATGTGACTTCTATGATGCACCACACAACTCAGTCAGAAGGAAATCTGCATTACATTATGGGAGATGTAGTCCTTCAGGGAGGCTGGCCAATAGGAGAGAATGGAGACCTGAACTACAACTCCCATAAGGCAGCACTAATAAAGAAATGCAAAATGTTGAGTTGAACTGATTCAAAACAAAATATATCAGGTCAGTTCAAAAATGATTTATTCTGAATGCGGTTGATTCAACTTGACGTACATCATTTACATTTTCCTGATGGAAAATCAAAAACTTTTGAAGGCATATTTAGATTTTCTGGAAACTTCATTCCCCCCCGCCCCCAGAAAATCATTTCAGTGGAAAAAATTTGACTAGCTCCAGTGACTAGTGGTTTTTGGCTCCCTCAGATTTTGGTTGCTCAAATTGCAATACCTGGAGGTATTCAGTGCTTTCTGAAAATCAAGTCCCTTTAAAGTGGCTTAAGTTGGACACCCAAACACTGAGGTATCCCAAACCACTGTCACTCTTGCAAATCTTGCTCCTAACGTAATACAAAAACAAGGCAATTATGAAGGGAAGAAAATTGTTTTAAAAAGTAATGTTTTATTTTTAGCAACTTCCTAAACATAGTGCAAGTGATCAGAGTTTATACACTGCATCAGTGTACCAAATATGTGGCTTAGAAAAACCTTGATTACATTGGCCTCATTAGCACTACAAAAGTGATTTGTCCTTCCTTGGTATTCACCCCTTCTTGTCAACTGTTGAGAATAGCCCACTTCCACCTTAATTAAACTGGCTCGTTAGCACTGACCCCCCATTTGGTAAGGCAACTCCCATCTTTTCATGTGCTGTGTATTTATAGCCTGCCCTACTTTATTTTCCATTCCATGCATCTGATGAAGTGGGTTTTAGCCCACGAAAGCTTATGCCCAGATAAATGTGTTAGTCTCTAAGGTGCCACAAGGACTCCTCGTTGTTTTTGCTGATATAGACTAACATGGCTACCCCTCTGAAACCTGTCAGTATTCACAGTGTCTCTCTGCTTCCCTAAAAAGAACACTGTAAACATTGAGGTAACATTATTTTGTAACATAAGGCAATTGGCAAATTTCTAGGCATGATCACTGTCCAGGAAGTATTAGTATTAGTATAGAAGAGATAGTATTAATGTGTTGTTATACCCCAGCTAAAAAAAGTTCGGATTGTCAGTATTAAATAACTGCATTTCAGGATAAAATGGAACAGAGAGTTTCTTGAGTCAATTTGACATAATAGAGTAGGCCAGATCCTCAATAGATATACACCAGCATAGCTCCATTAAATCATTGAAATGGCAGATGCACTAGGTACCTCTTTTCCATTCTCCAGTATATTTCCATTCTATTGTGTACTCTCCTGTTCCGTAAAAAGAAGCCTATAGAATGACAATAAATCACAGCATTAAGGAAAAGCAAAGCACATTTTTCACCATACCTGCACACCTGAGCTGTTGCCATCAAAACTTCCCTGGAAAAGGACCGGAAGGCCACTCACTGACGGTTTTGCTTTGTACAGTCTTGGCTTCATTGTTATCCTTTTAATTGCCAGTAATGCAAAACAGAAACTGTTTGCAAATGCCATCAGTTCTGCCAGGTCTGGAGCAGGTTGAGCAAGAGAAAATACACATGACAAAACTCAGAGAGTAACACTTGTGATATAGTCTGGCTAGTGGGTCCATATTCTCAAAAATATGTGCTGCTTAAATCACTTGAGGAGATGTCATTGTGTGAAATGTACGTCCCATTAGGTATGCGGTATTTTATCAGTGCTGAAGACAACATGGTTGTGTCAGGTCCCCTGTTCAATTCTTGGTGGTTTTGGTTAATAGATTCCTATATTTTAAGATCTGAAAGGACCATTATGATCACATACTATAACTTCTGTTTGAAGTAGCACATACCTTTTAGGAAGACATCCAGTCTCAATTTAAAGACTTCAAGTAATAGAGAATCAAGCACATCACTTAATAATTTGTTCTAATGGTTAATTACCATCCTTGGGGGAGACTTTCAAAGGGCAGTTAGGTGATCAAGTCACTTCCTAACTTCTCTTTTATAATTAGAATGAGCTCCCTAAATTTCTCATTGTAGGGCAGTCCTGGGATCATTCTTTTGGCTCTTTTTCTGAACCTTCTCCAATTATTCAACATCCTTTTTATGAACACCAGACCTGGACAGAGTATTACAATAATGGTCTCACCAATAACATATACCTATTTGAAACTGCCCTGTTTACACATCCAAAGATTGATTCAGCTCTGTTAGCCACATCATTGAACTGAGAGCTCATATTCAGTTGGGTATCTATTATAACCCTAAATCATTTTTAAAGTCCGGGATACAGTCCCCAGATACTATAAGTATGGCCTACATTCTTTGTATGATCATGCATTTGGCCATATTAAAATACAAATTGTTGATATGATTACCATTTGTATTATTAAATTTTCCACTTCCTTGTAAAATCATGTATAGTATTTAACTGTCAAGGCTCTTGTTATGAGCTAGTACAACACTGGGATTCCTACAGACAGCTGTCTGCTTTATAGTAGCAGACTAACCGGGATTTAAAATGAGCAAACTATTTGCACGAAATAATTTATTCATCAAATGTGTTTCCTTCAATTTTATGAATGTGCTCATTCGTCAATGAATGTTATAAGTGAACATATTTCTGTCTGTCTGCTTGTGAACTGTTCACTCTGATTATTGCTTGGACTGTTTGCTACTTGTAAGTTGCTGGTCAGAGTATGTGATTGGTCCTCTAACTCTGAGGTTTTTTTAATGTTCCCTGCTTGGATGAATGAAACTTTTAGGCCTGGTCTGCACACAGAGTTGCACTGGTTTGCCTAAAAGTGTGATTCTGAAAGTATTTTAGTTAACCCAGTACAACTTTGTGTATGGACACTCTTCTATGAGTTTTGGTTTATTTCGGTAAATTTACAGGGACGAACTAAACCGATATAACCAGTTTTAAACTGATACAAGTGAGTCCATGCACAAAGTTGCACCAATGTAACAAAATCAGTTTTTAAGCCAATTTGTTAAATCAGTGAAACTTCCATGTGTAGCCTTAGAAACAAGGAAAGACTTGAGATCTCTGGGATGAATACGCACTCTCATGTGTATTTACAACAGAAAACTAACTAATACAACTTCAATTTTGAACATCAAATATGAGCCAAAAGCTGCTAAAAATGTGCACAGTAATTCTAAAATTTGGTTATACTGATTGATTATTGTAACAATATGATAATAACAACCAAATATAATATTTAAGTAATTATTCATATACATAATTGCAAATAATAAATACACATGAGAAAGCCACTAGGTGCTTGGGGGCTATTCATGCACAGAAGCAGCAGCTAAATTTTTTAAATAAATGATTTCCTACTGGTTATTCACTTGGCTGTAATTGCAAAGTTCTTTTTAAAACTGCACTGAGTTTCTGTGCTAGCAATTAAGTCATGTTAAGTAAATAAGGAGATGATGGATTTTCCAGTGGTCAGTGCGCTAGCCTGGGACTTGGAGGATCTGGGTTTGAGTCCCGGCACTACCACAGATTTCCTTTGTGAGGCAAGACACTTAGCTTCTCTGTGCCTCAGTTCTGTGAGATGAGCTAATATCTTCTATAGTGAGAGAGACAAGCTTGTAAAAGATATTACTTCACCCACATTGTCTCCCCAATATCCTGGGACCCACCATGTACCTCAATTCTGTATCTATCAAGTAGGGATAAATAGCCTTTTCTGTTTTTCATAATAATACTGGGTGCTTACGTAGCACTTTTCACCAGTAGATTCAAAACACTTTGCAAAGGAAGTCAGTATCATTACCTCCATTTTAGCTCTGGGAAAACTGAGATTAGGGAGGGTAAGTGACTTGCCTAAGCTCACCCAGCAAGCTGTTAGCATAGGTAGGAAGAGAATCTTGGTCTTCTGATTCTTAGGTCAGACCCCAGTCCTCTAGACCACACTGCTTTCATAGCAAAATTAATCCTCAATTGTTCCCTCCTATTTATTCTTCAGTGAAATTCTAGACCTGTCATTTACTATATATTCTCCCAGTGCCTAGCACAATGGAGTGTCTAGTGTCAGTGCAATATCAATATCAATGATAAATAATCAATCTTCATATGACTTAACATTGTCCCATGAAAATGAATGTGATGTCAAAATGTAGCATTATTGGACTACAGAATCAACCAGGAACAACAAATTGGTGATGGAGATCTGAACCACAAAGTTGGATCTGAATTTTTAACAACCTGCAGGCTGTTGTGTGTTGGGTTCTGGAATGTCTGTGGTCTCTGTTATTGAGGATGACATTGTGATTCCCTTGGGTCAGAGTGGAGAAATCTTGTATCATTACATATCTATGCATGATCTCCAGAGCTGAAGCATTTGAATAGTAGGTAATACAAGTTATACTGTAAATGGTTCCTTCTATTTTGATGAAAAATGAATATTCTTGGAAAACCCTGTTGCGTGAACGTATATGGTGCTTTTCCTGAGGAATGCAAGTAAATGGGGGACAAGGCTAGGGAAAGAAGGTATTTCTGGAATAGTTTCCTTACTTTAAACATTTTCTAAATGTGCTTACATTTGTTTGACTTGTCGGGATGTCTTTTGGCCCTGAACACTTCACTGAACATCTCATTCTCTTCACCACTTTATTTACAGAGAAAGATGAGCTTGAAGCCATTTGGTTCAGCTTTGTTGAAAGAGTTTTTCTTAAGTGATTGCTCCTTAACTATTTGTTTTCATTTCTCCACAGATGACTTACAGTATGTGAGATGCTTTGGTTGCCAAGGGGAGCATTGATTATCAAAGACAACGAAGCTATGGAAGTATAAATGTATACTTGTATGGAGCTTGGCTCTGTTACTTTCAGTGAAGGCTAAGTGAGTAATTCTCATAGGGTCAGCCACTGAATTGCATATCCTAAAGATAAGATAATAGGACTGGCCCTGATTTTCATGTTGTGGACAGCAGCGGGTATGGGAGATGGATTCAGTGCCTTGATCCTTGAATACTCAGCCCTGTCAGAGGTTAGAGCAGTAGGGGCCTACACTATAGTCTGCTTAAGCTTGGCATAAGCTTCCTGCTCGTGGGGATTCAGGCACAGTGGCGCTCTGTTCACCATAACACCAGCCACTTCCCCACACTCCCAGCATGACACGTCCCTTTGTCTCCTTAAACTGCATTTAACGTAGAGAGAATCTCCATATGCAGGAAGAATCCTCCAGGGCAATCTCCAGCCTGTTTACGTTCATTTCAAACCATTTACATGGCCTGAAGTTCATGTAGCATACCGGAGAATCTGTTCCAAATACCTCAAGCTGGACCAGAAATGGGATAAAATAGGACAAAACAATACGACTACTTGTCGCGGATCATGCATGCCCTGTCCCCTTTTGGGATGGGGCCCTTGGCCACGTCTGCGCAACCCCTCTGGGTCGCCAAGTAATGTGGCCTAACAGCTAAAGTCAATCTACTCACCCTCTCTATCAGGGCTGTGTGGCTTAGCAGCCGGAGTCAGTACAGTGGCCCTCCCAATCAGGGATGTGTGGCCTAGTGGCCAGAGTCAGTAGAGCTGGTGAGGCGGGCTGCCACCCCAGGGTGGGTGGTGGCCAGGATAGAGAGACCTGGGCCCTCCCTATCCACCGGGTCCCAACCCAGTGCACTGTTGGTGGAACAGTTGCCCAGCACCATCTCGGCAGGGATCTGGCTGAAACATGCCAACCTAGTCTCCGGTTCTCCAACCATCTCCCCGCAAAGACTCCCTGGGTTACTTCCCGCCTGCTTCTCCACAGCTTGTGATCTCATGGTTCCCCCGGTCCCTCCTCCCTCTGTGGTGTCCAGAACCTGGGGCTGTGGGTCACTGCTATCTGGCTGACCTCCTCATTGTGAAGTGATGGTGATCCTTCAGCAGGAGCCTGCAGCACACCTCCTTCCTCTCTGGCAGTCTGCCCCAAATGAACGGGTCTGCTCCCTTTTTTACCTGGCCTCCAGCTAGAACATGCCCAGCACGGCCAAGGGGACATGGCCACCTCAGCCCAAAGAGAGGAATTAACCCCTGCAGTCCCAGTGTGGGGAATGCATGCCCCATCACACTACCACTAAATATATACCCTTGAACACATGGATTTTGCAAACCCTGAGCATGATTCGCTTCTTACCCTAGTTTAAATTAGGCATCCACTGATGTGAATAGAGTTACACAAGAGTTGTAAAACTAATGTAAGGGAGACGAGAGTCAGGCCCATTGTTCAACATTGGAGAATGTTGTATATACCCAGTATTCAGATATGGGTAATATGTACAATGTAACAGACCCCCTAAAAGGGTGAGGAAAGAAATGGAAAAGGCTAAAAGACAGTGTGACGGTCAGTACTCTTATGGCCCATGATGCAGTTTTTTCTTTCCCATCATTCCATGGGCTTCTAACTACATTTCACAGCATTTTTCAACAGCCCCTGTAAACTGTGCACCTGCTATCTCTGCCTGAAAGCATGAATCCTGCACTGCTCACCATCCTGCTAAGAAGAACTGTGACTCTGGGAAATGTGTGTGAAATAGTAGATGGCATTGTAGCAATGGTATTCCCTAACTGTGGTGGGGTGATAAATGGCATGCATATCCCAGTTTGGGCCTGGACCATTTTGCAACAGAGTACATCAATAGAAAGGGCTACTTCTCTTTGGTATTGCAGGCCACTTGTGGATCACCAAGGTCTTTTCACTGATGTCTAGAAAGCTGCAAGCAGGAACTTTCTTTCCAGACCAGAAGATTCTAATGGGGGATGTTGAAATGCCCATAGTGATCCTGGGAGGCCCAGCCTATCCTTTACTCCCATGGCTCATGAAGCCTTACACCAGAAACCTTGAATGCAGCAAGGAGCCCTTCAACAACAGGCTGAGCAGGTGCAGAATGACCATTGAATGTACATTTGTCAAATTAAAGGCTCACTGGCACTGCCTTTATGGCAGGTTAGACCCCAGTGAGGAAAATATTCCTATGGTCACAGAAACCTGCTGTACTTTGCATAATATTTGTGACACTAAGGGGGAAAAGTGTTGCCAGGGGTGCAGCATTGAGGCTGATTTTGAGCAGCCACATACCAGAGTTATTAGAGGGGATCAAAGGGGGGATAGTCAAATCAGGGAGGCTTTGAAACAGCATTTTGACAATGAGCCCCAGTAATGTGTCTTTATATAATGCATTCAGCCGGGCTTTGTTTACTTGCCGCTTGGAATGACCCTTGTGATGATTGCTTCCTGAGCGTGATTTGTAGTCTGCAAATGTGCCAGTTGCCACTGTGTATGAATTCCAGCAGCAACTACAGTGAAAGGGGTATTGCAACGGGCTGGGAACATGCAAGGAATATGTGTGGGGAATTTGGGGAGGGCATGGCACACAGTTCTGTATAGGCTGCAGGGGAAAGCAAGCAATCAGGGACTTCAGCATCTCTCTTTGGTCCTCCATCAGTTTTAGCATTCACTCCTGGCCTTGCTTATTCTCCAAGCTATCTATTTTCAATTTTACATTAATTGTCTCTCTCCATGCCCTCTGATCATGATCTGTGGCATTATACGACTGGAACACCTCCCTAAACATGTCCTCCCTACTCCTCCTGGGTCAACTACTAATCTAACAGAGGCACTGTGCTGGTGTGTAGGGGGTTCTCCTCAAGGGAACATCTGCATAAACACAAGAAACAGAGGCAGTTTTGTGAGTGCACTCACAGCACTGAATCATAATATTTAAATACACCTCTCTCTCCCTCTCCCTTGGCAAAGCACACAGATCAGCGAGCACCCTAAACATGGTGAGTTTAACCCAGGGGGGAGAGGTCCAAAATGGAGCAAAGGATCTAGGCCCGTGATTCTCAACCTGTGGCCCAGGGGCCACTTGTGGCCCAATCAGCACAGAGCTGTGGCCCATGTGACATCCTCATGCCATACAGGTGATATATATATGGTGTGGATACAGCCTACATTCATAGAATCATAGAATATCAGGGTTGGAAGGAACCTCAGGAGGCCATCTAGTCCAACCCCCTGCTCAAAGCAGGACCAATTCCCAATTTTTGCCCCAGATCCCTCAATGGCCCCCTCAAGGATTGAACTCACAACCCTGGGTTTAGCAGGCCAATGCTCAAACCACTGAGCTATCCCTCTCCCCCGTGCATATGCAGCCCACATTGGTAATTAAGTTGAGAACCACTGGTCTAGGTGTTTATTTAAGGGGATCACTGCAAGCGAATAATGACACTATTGTAAATTCTTCCACCATTTTCCACAGGCAGGCGTTATTGAAACTGATATCTCATTCCTGAGGGTAAACAAGGATGCAAGGGTGCATATCTTGCATGCATATGGCTTCAGACTGGATCCCTATGCTGCTTGCCTGTGTGCTGCTTTCGTCCCTGCACAAGTGATTTCCAGTTGGTGCAAGAAACTTTCCTACAATGGGGGAAAGAACAAAGCAGCTCTGCCAAGGAACCTTCAGCAGAGGATTGGTGAGTACCTCCAGGAAACTTTCCTAGAGATCTCTCTGGAGGATTCCCATGAAATCTCGATGAGCATTAACAAACTTTTCTGCAGGGCTCCCACTGAGTAGCTGCATACGGAAATGGGAAGCAGATGCAAACACTTCTTGTCTTGTATATTTCTATCCCATAACCCACTTCTAGCACATAAAATGAAAGAAAGGACAGCTCTATCTCATGTAACCAAGCAATATGAAATCAAAATGAGAACCCACCAAAGCTCCCCTCTCCTGCATCATGCATGCCAGACAAGGACTGCTAGAACTGGCTTGAATCCTCCAGACTCGAGAAGAGGTCCTGGCTCACCATACCACTGGATGATCCTGTTGCCTGTCCCACCTTATCCTCTAACTCCACTTCTTCATCCACCATGGGGTTCAGTCTGCTAGCCCATGTCTCCAGCCCCCATGAAGTATCGCCAGGGCTTTTGGCGGTGAAAGTGGGGTAGCCACCAAGGATGGTGTCCAGCTTCTTGTAGAAGCAGCAGGTCTTTTGCACAGCCCCAGAGTGACGGTTTGCCTCCATTGCCTTCTGGTATTCCTGCCTCAGCTCTTTGATCTTCACACGGCACTGATGCGTCTCCCATTTGTGGCCTTTCTCCAACATGCCACAAGAAAGCTGAGCAGAGGTTTCAAAGTTCCTATGGCTGGCTGGAACTGGGACTGCACCGCCTCCTCTCCCCACAGACCCAGGAGATCCAACAACACTGGTGTACTCCAAGTGAGGGAGCGTTTGCTGCATGGAGCTGCCATGGTCAGCTGGGAAGATGCAATGTGAGCTGCCCAGGCCGAGCAAACAGGAAGTAGAATTTCAAAATTTCCCAGTGCTTTAAAGGGGGAGGGATGGATGCCTGTGTACCTGGCTGCAGGGCAGCGGAGTTCAAACTGCTGACCAGAGCAGTCAGGATGGGCATTGTGGGACACCTCCTGGAGGTCATTTATAGCGACATAAGCAAGTGCAGTGTCTACACTGACTCTGCGTCGATCTATCTTTGTCTCCAAAAGCTCTACACCTCTTGTTGAAGTGGTCTTATTTTGTTGGTGTAGCAGGAGAGTTAAATCAGTGGGAGGATCATTGTAGTGTGTATACCTCCACTGTTGTGTTGACGAAAGCTGACTTTTGTCGACGAAACTGTGTAGTGTAGACAAGGCCCAAAAATGGATATAATTATTGGTATAACCATTTTTGTTGACACACTTAAGCCTTGTCTGCACTAGAAAGCATTTGCTGATAAGCCCTTCTCCTGGTGATGCACCTTGTACTGACAGAAGTTATTTTGCTGGTATAGCTTATACCTGTTTCCCAAATGAAATAAGTCATTTTGTCAGTATAACTGCATCTATACTAGGGCTGTTGCTGGCAAAACTATGTTGGTTAAGGAGGTGATTTTTTTCACATTCCTAACCAACGTTGCTATGCCAGCAAAACTTTTAAGTGTAGACTAGGCCTTATTCTGATATAAGAATAGGGTTGTTGGTTTTTTGTTCTGTTTTTTGTTTTGGTTTAACTTAAGTCATTTGGGAAGGGGTTAAATTAAACTAGAAATAAAACCTTCTATATTAGAATAAGAATGTCATTTGGGAAATATACCAGTATAACTATACCTGTATAGCCATATCGGTATAACTGGTAAAACTCTCCCATATAGACAAATTCTATTAATTTAAAACTATTTTATAATTTATATAGGGTCTAAATGCTGTTGAAAACCCCACAATTTACACCTTTAACACACCTTTAACACCTGATTAGGTGTTAACACCTGATTAGGTGTTAAATGACTGTCAGGAGGGCTATCTGTAGGTATATGGCTCGAGTTTAGCACCTAATTATCACTTTGCATTGTCCTCTGGCTAAATAAATCAGAACTGCAGTGGGTAAAAGTCTCAATGATTTTTTTTAAAATGTATTTAATATGTAGATATAGGTTTTCCCCAGCTATTTTTAAACAGAAAGTTTAGCTGTAATAAAGCCTAATCTTGCCCTTTTCAAAATGTTTTCATTTTTTGTTGTTTATTAGTTAATATTTCTACACAGTGTTTTAGGTAAACATGGCCCTTTCGGGAGAACAGAGACACAGTCCCTGCCCCAGTGATGTTACAAGCGAAAGGACACAATGAATGGGAGACTGGACTAGGAGTAGGGACACCAGCTGTACTACTGTCTGGCTACATGACATAAGGCAGATCATTTAATCTCTTTGTGCCTTCTGACAGGTTTCAGAGTAGCAGCCGTGTTAGTCTGTATTCGCAAAAAGAAAAGGAGGACTTGTGGCACCTTAGAGACTAACCAATTTATTTGAGCATAAGCTTTCGTGAGCTACAGCTCACTTCATCGGATGCATACTGTGGAAAGTGTAGAAGATCTTTTTATATACACACACAAAAAATTTTCATGCTTTTTGTGTGTATATAATAAGATCTTCTACACTTTCCACAGTATGCATCCGATGAAGTGAGCTGTAGCTCACGAAAGCTCATGCTCAAATAAATTGGTTAGTCTCTAAGGTGCCACAAGTACTCCTTTTCTTTTTGCGAATACAGACTAACACGGCTGTTACTCTGAAACCTATATGAAGTAAGGTGACAAGGCTGCTTGTTTCTCAAGATATACATCATGTTAACTCTCCTTTCCAGGCTGTTGTGGGAGCATGATCTTCTCTGGAAAGACTGGGAAACAAGTGGATTTTAGTGAATGTATTTTCAGATACCTTGCTTTCTTGTTTACATCCTGCTGAAGAAAGAAGGTCCTTTCCAAGGTACTACTATCATCTGCAGCACTGCTGGCCTCTGTTCCTGTTGGTGATTATGCTTTAGCAAGAAGCAGTTGCTTCAAGTATTATTTGAAGAGATTAGGCAAGGAGGATCCTGTGACTGGAGAGACCAGCAGTCTTTGGAGGGAATGTGTGGCTAGAATTGTTATTCATTCAGCAAAATTCGTCCTTTTTCTTGTTTGCAAAATTCCTGCAAACAATCTTGATTGAAATATGGATTTTTACCAAATGTGGCATACCAGTGTTAGAGAATATGAGTTGCTGATATGAAGGAAAGCAAAATAATAGCCCATATGGAGTTAAAGGCTTTAAGACTCTATTAAAGACTCAGCCAGCAACACTTCCTAGTAAACAAACCTGAAAATATAATAGCAAGGTCAGGCAATGCAGTATTTCCAGTGAGCCTAATTAGAGACCCAATTTTTCATTTAGGCTAATATTTGACAGCATTATAAAAATGGTGATGTCAAAAGAACTACTATTCCTGCAACGGACAAGGAAACCATTTCATATAATTGTTGCAGCCCAAAGAAGAGAGTAATTCCTTCAGACATTGCTGGCTTTTATTTTTGTAAAGATTGAGTAAATTATCTCAGTACCTTGGATCAGAGGATGTTAGGTTCAAATTCTGTCACAGGAGTAATGGCTACAAAATAGTTCAATGTTGATTTTGCAATTTGTGGGTAGTTTTGGTGGGAAAGGCATTTTTCCAAGAATGCTCTCCTGATGCATAGAAATTAATGAAAAACTAAATTGTCCAAAGGGTGGGCAGGAAGGCCAAGATGGCAGCTGACTTTAAAAAATGGGGGACAGAACGGAAGGCAAAATTCAACAAAATAGTAAAAAAAGTAATGTTACTCTTTCACCTACAGAAAGGAACCATGGCAACATAACTTAACTACATTTGGTCATTTTAATAATTCTTATCAGATACATCATGCATGCTAGGATACAGGTTCATATATGTATCAGGAAATCTTACATCAAGTTTCTGTGTAATGTTAAAGCTGTTCTATTCTGTAGTTCCACTTTACCGGGGATGAGGGACAGGAAAAGTCACATATACCTAAATATCTGATCCCTATTACCTTATGTAACAAGAAGTCATGTTACTCAAGTCATAACTTCTACAGGGCTGTTTTTGTTCTTCTCATTTGATATTTTTGATTACTGTAATTATTGGAGGATAAGGAAACACTATGATATCTAAAGACTATTACTTTATTATTTATTGAGCTACTCAGTGTACATGGACTCTGCCTCCAGGAGCTTACATTCAAAAAGAGAAAGACCATTAAGTATCTGAAAAATTTGTCAGCTTGTATCTAAACTTCTGTCGACCAGAAGTCAGGAATACGTGTGCTTTTTCACATTCATACTACTAGGAGAATAGGCACAGATCTGACATTGCAAATTATGTCAGACTTGCTTCTTCTCATTGGTGGGAAGAAGAGGTGGCTGAGGCCTTTTAAAACAATAACAAAACCGTCCACAGCACAGGACGTGGTGGTGATGGGGGACTTCAACTACCCAGACATCTGTTGGGAAAATAAAACAGCAGGCCACAGATTATCCCACGAGTTCTTGGAATGTATTGGAGACTGTTTTTTAGTTCAGCAGGTGGAGAAAGCTGCCAGGGAAAGGCTGCTGTGGATTTGATTTTGACAAATAGGGAGGAACTGGCTGAGAATTTGAAAGTGGAAAGCAGCTTAGGTGAAAATGATCATGAAATTGTAGAGTTCATGATTCCAAGGGAAGGTAGGGGGAAAAAGGCACAATGAAGATAATGGATTTCAAGAAGACAGACTTTAGCAAACTCAGGGAGTTGATAGGTAAGATCCCATGGGAAGCAAGTCAAAGGGGAAAAACAGTTCAAGAGAGTTGGCAGTTTTTCAGAGACATTATTAAAGACAAAAAAGCAAACTGTCCCACTGCATAAGTAAGATAGGAAGTATGTCAATAGACCAGTGTGGTTTAACCAGGAGATCTTCAATATCTGAAACTCAAAAAAGAGTCCTACAAAAAGTGGAAACTAGTTCAGGTTACAAAGGATGAATATTAACAAATAAGTAGGGACAAAATTAGGAAGGCCAAGGAACAAAATTAGATTATACTAGCTAGAGACATAAAAGGTAACAAGAAAACATTCTACAAATACATTAGAAGCAAAAGGAAGACCAAGGACAGGGTAGGCCTGTTACTCAATGGGGTGGTGGAGGGGGACAATAACAGAAAATGTGGAAATGGTAGAAGTGCCAAATGACTTTCTATTTCAATTTTCACCAAAAAGCTTAGCAGTGATTGGACATCTAAAATAGGGAAAGAGCAAGTTAAAAATTACTTAGACAAGTTAGATGTCTTCAAGTCACCACGGCCTGATGAATTACATCCTAGAATACTCAAGCAGTTGACTGAGGAGTTGTCTGAGCCATTAGCGATTATTTTTGAAAAGTCATGGAAGATGGGAGAGATTCCAGAAGACTAGGAAAGGGCAAATATAGTGCCATCTATAAAAAGGGAAATAAGGACAACCCAGGGATTTACAGACCAGTCAGCTTAACTTCAGTACCCAGAAAGATAATGGAGGAAATAATTAAGCAATCAATTTGCAAACACCTGGAAGATAATAAGGTGATAAGTAACAGCACAGATTTGTCAAAAACAAATCATGTCAAAACAACCCAATATCTTTCTTTGACATGGTAATACTCCTTGTGGATAGGAGGAAAGTCGTAGATGTGATACATCTTGACGTTAGTAAGGGTTTTGTTACTATCTCGCATGACCTTCTTATATACAAATTAGAGAAATACAACCTTGATGTACCTACTGTAAGGTGGGTGCATAACTGGTTGGAAAACTATTCCCAGAAAGTAGTTACTAGTGGTTAACAGTGAAGCTGGAAGGGCATATCAAATGGTGTCCCACAGGGATTGGTTCTGTTCAATATTTTCATCAGTGATTTAGATAATGGCATAGAGAGTACACTTATAACATTTGCAGATGACGCCACATTGGGAGGGGTTGCAAGTGCTTTGGAGGACAGGATTAAAATTCAAAATGACCTGGACAAACTGGAGAAATGGTCCGAGACAAATAGGATGAAATTCAATAAAGACAAATGCAAAATACTCCACTTAGGAAAGAACAATCAGTTGCATACATACTAATAGGAAATGACTGTCCAGGAAGGAGTAGTGTGGAAAGGGATCTAGGGGTCATAGTGGACCAGAAGCTAAATATGAGTCAACAGTGTAACACTGTTGCAAAAAAAGTGAAGATCATTCTGGGATGTATTAGCAGGAGTGTTGTAAGCAAGACACAAGAAGTAATTCTTCTGCTATACTCCGTGATGATTAGACCTCAGCTAGAGTATTGTGTTCAGTTCTGGGTGCCACATTTCAGGAAAAATGTGGACAAATTGGAGAAAGTGCAGAGAAGAGCAACAAAAACAATTAAACATCTAGAAAATGTGACCTGTGGGGAAGATTGAAAAAATTGGTTTTGTTTAGTCTGGAGAGGAGAAGAATGAGAGGGGACATGATAGCAGTTTTCAGATACATTACGAAAGGTCATTACAAGGAGGAAGGAAGTAAATTGTTCTCGTTTACCTCTGAGGATTGGACAAGAAGCAATGGGATTAAAATACAGCAAGGGTGGTTTAGGTTGTACATTAGGAAAAACTTCCTACCTGTCATGGTTGTTTAGCACTAGAATAAATTGTCTAGGGAGGTTGGAGATTTTTAAGAGCAGGTTAGACAAACACCTGTCAGAGATGGTCTAGAAAATACTTCATCCTGCCACGAGTGCAGGGGACTGGACTAGATTATCTCTTGGGGTCCCTTCCAGTCCTACAAGTCTATGATTCTATGATAAGAGCTGAGTGAAGACAGTTTTGGTTAGGGGAAGATTTTGTGGTTTAGAAATTTGGTTCATACTGATTAGAAGCGAAACCCCAAAATTTTAAAATTCTCAGTGAAAGGGAATGGAGTCCAAGTGCAGTCCACATGTCTGGCTGCTGCAGAACTGTGGATACTGAGAGCTGTGGGGTCACCAACATGGGGTAGTTGGCATGACTTGCTGCAGTGCTTAATTTGTAATGAAAGAGGTACCGGGGCTCAAGCAATTAGGTACCACGGCTCAAGTAATTTTTTTACTTCCATACATGATACAGCAAGCCCAGAGTGCTGGGTCTATGAACTGCCAAGCCTTGAGGTGCCAGGGCTCAGCCTGACAAGTCCTAGCATAAATTAAGCACTTACTGGCTGCCCTGAATCTGTATTTGTAGACCATGGAAGCTTGGGCTCCTCAGCAGTTCACCGTGTGAGCTACCAAGGATCTGGGCAGGCAAGCTGTCAGAAACTAGATAGGCTACCTGTAGGAACCTCTCCTGGGTTCTTTCAATACTACAGCAAAGTTTGATTCCCTCTGCAAAATAGTCCAATGTTGCCAAATTGGTCAATTCTAATGAAACAATGTTTCACAGGAATTTTTCCAACCAGTTATGGCTTTAATTAAGCTTGTAATGGAGAAAGAGAAGTAGTATGAAAGTTATGGTTCAGTACATCTCAGATGAAGGATACAATAGTTGATGGACACTGATGGATGAGGTTATTAAAGACACTACTGTACTGGGGGAGCAAACATTTCACCAGGAAATCAAGCTCATAATAAAGCTCAAACTAATCTCAAAAGCAAGCTCATATTGGTAAGAGTTTCAGAAGGTTTGGATGCAGGAGACACAGTGCATTGCAGGTTTCATGCTATTTTTGCGGAAACAATTTTTTAAAATGATCTTTCAAATCAATATAGGCAGAAATCAGGAAGGCTGAAACCAGGAAGTTGTTTCAAGAACGTGAGGGCTAATGTTTTTTCCAGACCAAAACTCCGGAAAAGGTTAATTTCCATTTCCATGTTCAGAAATAAACATTAGACCTTATCTTCAAAACCCTCCCTTTCCTCGGCATCCCACTGACTGTTTCTATCTTCTGGAAGGAGGAACTTAAAACCTCCATTCTTCACCTGGGTCTCTCAGCTGGGCACTACCTATCTAATTCCACTCACTGCCTGTTGGGACACTTCCAGGTAGTCCATGCTCTCAGCTTAATCCAGGAGGGATCAACAGCTTTCCCTAATGCACCTCCCCAACACACCCACAAACCTGGAGTGCTTAGTGGGGAGCAGCACATGCTGACTGGAGAGCAGAGTGCAAGGGCATTGGATTGGCTACTACAGCCCTCCTGCCATCTTTCCTTTGAAGAACTCAGGATGCGGTTGGCGGCCTTTGGTGTCCCCATCCCAGACCATAACCAGAAAAGGTGCCATGGGGCAGAGGGTGAAGGAGGGAGATAGAAATGGTGGAAACCTCTCCATTTTAGTTTTAGATTTAGTTTCAATACTGGATCCACACTCTGAACTGGATTGTTGTGAAGGACTGGATAAAGGGAAGCACAAATCCCTGAATCCAAACTTCTCCATGGGTGGGGAAATTCAATGTGGGTCTGTTTCCTAATTATACAATATCTGTAATATAACTTCTAGATATTCATGTTACAATAAATGACGAGTAACATCACTGGCCAGTATTATTTTATGGAAACTGGAAGGGTAACATAAAAGCCCAGGTTACTTTTGCAGGTTTCATTAATGACAATACTTGAATAAAGTGTTGTAGTTTTTTGGTTCTTGTTTTGTTTGTTTTTTGATGGAGGTAAAGGATTGATGCAGGTTACTTTATTTACAACTTTTTTGGTAAAACAAAACATCAATAAAGCAATATAGAGAGAAAGAAATCACCAGTCCCTTTATATGTGATGGTGATGAACTGTTATGAAAAATTTCAGAGTAGCAGCCGTGTTAGTCTGTATTCGCAAAAAGAAAAGGAGGACTTGTGGCACCTTAGAGACTAACCAATTTATTTGAGCATAAGCTTTCGTGAGCTACTTCTGATGAAGTGAGCTGTAGCTCACGAAAGCTTATGCTCAAATAAATTGGTTAGTCTCTAAGGTGCCACAGGTACTCCTTTTCTTGTTATGAAAAAAGTACTATGCAAATGCTCTCTCTCTCTCTCTAGTGTCCATCAATACAATATCTTCTTTCTTGAGAAGTTAAACAAAGGTTGCGTCTACACTGAACTTTTTTCTGAGATTTTTCTTCTGGTGCCTTATTACCAGTGTATCACTACTGCTGCAAGCAGACATGTGGAACCTAGTTTAGATCAGCTACTAACATTTTTACCACTCCCTGGAGCAGATCTGAAAGCACCGTAAAAGTTCATTTGATGTACAACCAGCTTAATGCCTAGTTTACACCCTGGGCTTAACACAGCTGTGGCTTGTTCTCCACTAGCGCCCCTCCAGTTGTTGCTCTCACAGGTGGAGCTGCATCCACTTCTACTGCAACGAGAGAATTTCAGGAAAAAACCTCAGTGTCGGCTGCCACTTTCTGCAGCTCCCATTGGCTGGGAATGGCGAACCATGGCCAATGGGAGCTGCGGGGGACCGTGCCTTTGGACAGTCAACGTAAACAAAAGGTCTCGCAGCCCGCCAGCGGATTACCCTGATTGATTGGCCGCGTGCCGAAGGTTGCCGACCCCTGGACTAAGAAGAGAAGGGAAAGTTCCTTCCCTCCCTCCCCAAGCCTAGAGAACATGAGCACTAGTCTCTACCACTTGAGCTAACTCCCCATTATGATTTTCATGACAGATGAGGGACCAAATTCATCCCCGATGTATCTCCATTGAAGTCAGTGGAATTTTACTGGGAATAAATTTTGCTTGTAAAGAAGGTTGTAAAGAATGGGAACAGGTACAATGGTGAGAATTTGGTTTCAAAATGTTATAAGTCTACATGACAAATATCCTTTCTGTGTCTTGTTCCATCGGCTGGTGTTATGCAAAGTGATTCTTTCGTGGACAATCCTTTCTCAACTACCAGCAAGACCAATGACAGTTAAAACAACAGAGAAGTCGTGGAGATGTGAGTGGTGAGTAGCTCACTGTTTTGTTATGGTTGTGGCTAATTACTCTTCAAGCTCTGCTACTTCACAGGGATTTCACTGTGAGGGTCTCTAAACAGAAATCTGTTAGTTCTGGCAACCTTTGGTCCACCGTGAAACATTCATCAGTGTTTTTTTCTGGAGTTTCAAAGGCAACACTTACATGTAATGGTTTTGCTGTGAAACAAAACAGAAAATGTGTATTATGGTGCTGAAAACATATTTCATAGAGTTGTTACAGGTTTCTTGGACAGATGCCCTTCATTTAATTAATCGTTCTGCATTTTGTTTTTGCATTTTCCTTTAAGATTTTATGATCCTCTGAAGGACCTGCTCCCCAGAGGCTGCAACAGGGAAAGTTCTGCTGGATTTAAACTGTGGTGCCTTACACACCTGGTGTATTTCCATGATTTCTTCATGATTAGCAGTGTGGCGTGCAGGCCCACTGTGAAGGATCAGATGATCTGTTTTCTTTTCCCTTGAGGTGAACCGCATTCGCTTGTGTAAGAAAGCAAATCTCCATAGTAGACCTGAAAACAGCCTACTGCTTTGGAGAGGGCTCTAACAGGCATTGATATAAACTCCTGACCCCTGCTAATGTGATCCTATTGCCATGAAGGCTTTTTTAGACATTTATTTATTAGACATATATTTATTATATAAGTAGGTGATGCCAGCATGCTCTGCTGGGTTAAAGCTTGTTAAGCTAAATGATTATACTAGAAAGATTTATTTTCCCCAAAATGTAATTACACTCCTAGTCCAATGAAATGAACACAGTGGAAAATCTCACTCCATTACTTTCGATGGACTGAGCCTGTGCTATCCAAACTGTGTAGACAAGGATTCAAGAGACTGGGAAATATTTTCACAGCTTAATTGTATCACAACTGAACTGTTAAGTAGTTTCCATGGCAGAGGAAAACCTTGTGGTAGCAACGACCTTGCTCTTCTGTAGAGCAACAGATAAACTTTTTGTCCAGGCTGGGATCTACTCAGACACCTCATGGTCTGCACACGTCTAAACAAACTGCTTTGAACACTGATTTGTAGATATTAATGCATCATTCATGGCTATGTGTAATGGCTGTCGAGTTACTACAGATATGCTACATAAATCAGATGTGCATTTTGACACCCTGACTAGAAGTTTAATGCTGTTGCCTCACAAATTCATTAGAATATTCCACCAGTTTCCAGAAAAAAAAATTAGCAATATCTGCTGATCTGTAACCTACATGTGTGGATGAACTATCGAGAAATGAAGATATGTGTCAAAATGATCTCTTCAATTCCATTTATTCCTCTGTAATTTGAATGATTAAAAATTAAGTAGACAATACTTTGTTATTTCCATCACCTCGGGACCTAAACACAACTTATCTAACCTATGTGATGCACAACCTAATTCATACCAGGCTTAAGCTCCATTTACACACTTGGTGTTGGCGGCGTACAGCCATACAGTTAAGGATGAAGGTCCAGAAACCTGGAGATTGTGGACAAATGATGTAATGCCCTAATTTGCACATTGGATGAACGTGTATTCTCATTTGAATAAGTGACATCAAGTTTTACATGTACAGTGTAAAAGTGAGAGCACTGCAGTTTCCCCAAAGTTACCTCACCCCACCTGCTAGATCTGTGATACTCAGAGCTTAGTGGTTCAGGAGCCAAATTAGTGACCAACATTACCCAAGAGAGTCACAGTAGTGTGAAGTCACTGTTTCATTTATGGTAGTGCTATTCCTATTTAAACAGTATGACAGGGGAAATATTTAGTTTATTCTCAAAGCAAATAAGTCAACAACTTAGTGCAAGTTGATAACTTAGTTGGTTAATAGTAAAAGCATCCTGACTGGTTAATAACTTAGATTGGTTAATAATTAAATCACACAGTGTTTTAATATCATGTGCTACAAAGACCTGCAGGAGACATATTAAAGACCCACTTGAGGCTTGCGAGCTACAGTCTGAGTATCACTGTGCTAGATCAGGCCCCCACCTCCCAAACTCTCACACCTGGATAAGTCAGTTCCCCTCCTAACTGTTTATCATCATACATTTCAGAGGGGCAGATGGGGAGGAAGAGGTGAGAACAAGGATGTTGCTGTTGCAGATTAATTTTAGATTGGGTTGGGAGAGAGTGGGAGTTTAGGATAGAAACTGGGGAGAGGAATCTGAGTGGATAGGGAGGTGAGCTGCCCTTCCCCATCATGACATTAGCTTAAAAATCATTGGCTTTTTAAAAATAACAGCTATGGAGAGATGTGATGCCACCTACATTGATGACAACCTCTTTTTGTTTGTCTTTTGTTATAGCATTTAGGGTTCATGTTTTCAAGCTTTTCTCTGCAACCAAGAGGGCTAGCACCTTAGGGCCAGATTCTTAAAGGCATTTAGTCCCCTAACTCTCCTGGATTTCTTTTTTTTTTTAAATGAAAGCTGGGATTCTCATATAATTACATGACTCCCAGAGCTGAGGCTTTAAGAAAAGCATCAGCTATAGAAAAACCTGAAATGAAATTGCAAGAGCTGACAACCGTGCTGGAGAAGGTGGGAGAGGTGCAGTGGGGTGGTTTAGGGAGCAAGTGTGCAGTGTGGCTGGGAATGAGAAGAATGGAGGGGCTGAGAGGGGTTAAGCTTAGGGTGCACGGGCTGGAGGTGGAGGTACAACATCGACTTCTGGTGCATTCATGCTGAATGGGGGAGCCTCACAATATTTCCTTTTCTCATGGTGCCTGCCTAGTGTATCCTCCCACACTGCTCCCAAGAGGGCAGTTGTTCATTGTGAGCATTCTGTGGGAGATATGACTGCTGAGGCGACAGGCTGGGCAGCAGGGGTCTCCATCCCATGATTATTTCAGCTATCAGGGAGTGCTTGAATCTCCTGGATCATAGACATCCCACCAGGTGCCTAGAGTGGTAGCCACAGTAATGAGAGATATGCCTAGTTCTCTACAGTGCCATTGCCCAGATGGGAATGAATGCCCACTGTAGGGAACTGGTTTTCTCTCTATGGTATTTCCCATCCAGGGAACTCAAGGGGGCTGTCCAAACTTCTATGGTGTCTGCAGTCTGGGGTCACTGCTCTAGGCAGCAGGCCTGACCTTTATGACCTGAAAGATACATGCAGCCATTCAGGAGCCCTGGAGATGGTGCATGGGAATGGGAGTTTCCTGGGACAAACAGGAGGCTTCACAGGTGTATGTTGCAGAGCATGCCTATTAAGTGGTGATGATGGGTGTGGTATAAGGGCCTATATAAAGCAGGATCCAAATGAAGCTTCAGTCTAAATAGTGTCTGTCATAAATATAAAGGGAAGGGTAAACACCTTTAAAATCCCTCCTGGCCAGAGGAAAAACCCTTTCACCTGTAAAGGGTTGAGAAGCTAGGATAACCTTGCTGGCACCTGACCAAAATGACCAATGAGGAGACAAGATACTTTCAAAAGCTGGGGGGAGGGAGAAACAAAGGCTCTCTCTTGGTCTGTGTGAAGCTTTTGCCAGGGACAGAACAGGAACGGAGTCTTAGAACTTAGTAAGTAATCTAGCTAGATATGCGTTAGATTCTGATTCCTTTAAATGGCTGATAAAATAAGCTGTGCTGAATGGAATGTAGATTCCTGTTTTTGTGTCTTTTTGTAACTTAAGGTTTTGCCTAGAGGGATTCTCTATGTTTTGAATCTAATTACCCTGTAACGTATTTACCATCCTGATTTTACAGAGATGATTCTTTTTTACTTTTTCTTCAATTAAAATTCTTCTTTTAAGAACCTGATTGCTTTTTCATTGTTCTTAAGATCCAAGGGTTTGGGTCTGTGTTCACCTATGCAAATTGGTGAGGATTTTTATCAAGCCTTCCCCAGGAAAGGGGGTGTAAGGGTTGGGAGGATTTTTTGGGGAAAGACATTTCCAAATGAGCTCTTTCCCAATTATATACCTGTTAGACATTTGGTGGTGGCAGCGATAAAGTCCAAGGGCAAAAGATAAAATAGTTTGTACCTTGGGGAAGTTTTAACCTAAGCTGGTAAAAGTAAGCTTAGGGGGTTTTTCATGCAGGTCCCCACATCTGTACCCTAGAGTTCAGAGTAGGGAAGGAAACTTGACAGTGTCTAAATGAGTTCTGGAGCTATTTTTTAAAAATAGGAAAAATGTGATTTTATACATATATTTCCCCCTCTAAATTAGAAAATTTGAAATTTCAAAATTCAAAAAGTTTCAACCAACTCTAAGGTTGGTTTAAAAATAGGGGGGGAGAAAAGTTGTGAGAAAAAAAAGATCATGTTTTTTTCCTGAATATTCCTCTTCCTGCAAATTTTTTTTTCAAAATTTCATCACAATTTTGAAAAATTTAAAGTGACTCTTAATAAGTTCCCTGGGGGAGCTCATTTAAGAGTCGTGGTCTTGCAAGGTGGAACTGGAGCATTCAAGAGATGTGATGCCACCTATATTGATGACAACCTCTTGGCCAGAGATCTTCAGTTGAGCTATGCCAATTTACACAAGCTAAGAGTCTGGCCCTCTGCATCTTCTAAGGGAATTTGCAGTGCAGGCCCAATAACATGCACAAAGCTCCAGTACAGACTATACTGCAAACATGCTTCAAAAGCAGTGACTTTACGATAGTATTTCCTATATAGATAAACCCTATTTTTCCAAATATGTCTGGGTCCTCTGCTGTATCACCAAAGAGCTCGTTTGAAAATGAATTTTCTGTCCCATGGAAAATTTAGAAATTTTTGGATTCCAAATTGGGATGAAAAGTCAAAATTTTGATTTTTTTCAACAAAATTTTAAAAAAGTGGTTTCAGATCAGTTGAAATCCTTACTTTTTATAAATTCAGAATGTTTAGTTTGTATTTTGACCTTTCTGAATCTTTGACACTTTTTATATAAAATAAATTTTGAAATGAAAAGTCATTTTGAAAAGAAAATCAGAAACTTTTTTTATTCTGAAAATGTCTACATTGGATGGTTCAACTTTTTCAGAATTGCTGTTTCCAATTATTTTTCAAAATGAAATTTAATCAGAATTGATAGATTTTGGAAAATTTTCGGTTTCTTCAAAATAGCATTTGCCAGCAGAAACCTGTTATGATGACATTTTATTGGCCAGCTCTATTACCCTGAGGTATTTTTACAGTGGCATTCGTGAGTATTTACTATATAATGGTATCTATAATGGTATCTGTAACTTTACAGAAAACCCACAAAATCTCACTTGCCCCCCTTCCAAAAAGAAGAAATTTTTTTTTTGCACAGGTTTCAGAGTAGCAGCTGTGTTAGTCTGTATCCACAAAAAGAACAGGAGTACTTGTGGCACCTTAGAGACTAACAAATTTATTAGAGCATAAGCTTTTGTGGGCTACAGCTCACTTCATTGGATGCGTAGAATTGAATCTTTTCTGCTGCAAAATTACCACCCTTAAATCTTTTACTGAGTGGCCAGAGAGGTTGAAGTGTTCCTGATGTACATTGGCCAAACCGGACAGTCTCTATGCAAATGAATAAATGGACACAAATCTGACATCAGGAATCATAACATTCAAAAACCGGTAGGAGAACACTTCAACCTCTCTGGCCACTCAGTAAAAGATTTAAGGGTGGCAATTTTGCAACAGAAAAGCTTCAAAAACAGACTCCAAGGAGAAACTGCGGAGCTTCAATTAATATGCAAACTAGATACCATTAACCTGGGTTTGAATAGAGACTGGGAGTGGCTGGGTCACTATACATATTGAATCTATTTCCCCATGTTAAGTATCCTCACACCTTCTTGTCTAAATGGGCCATCTTGATTATCACTACAAAAGTTTTTTTTTCTTCTGCTGACAATAGCTCATCTTAATTAATTAGCCTCTTACAGTTTGTATGGCAAGTTCCACCTTCTCTGTATGTATGTGTGTGTGTATGTATATATATATATATCTTCTTACTATATGTTCCATTCTATGCATCCAATGAAGTGGGCTGTAGCTCACGAAAGCTTATGCTCTAATAAATTTGTTAGTCTCTAAGGTGCCACAAGTACTCCTGTTCTTTTTTTCACAGTTCCTCTCTGCAAAGAGCAGTCAGGTGGGCACAGTAACTTTAAGCTATAGATTTCAGAGTAACAGCCGTGTTAGTCTGTATTCGCAAAAAGAAAAGGAGTACTTGTAGCACCTTTGAGACTAACCAATTTATTTGAGCATAAGCTTTCGTGAGCTACAGCTCACTTCATCGGATGCATACTGTGGAAAATACAAAACATCTTCTGTATTTTCCATAGTATGCATCCAATGAAGTGAACTGTAGCTCACGAAAGCTTATGCTCAAATAAATTGGTTAGTCTCTAAGGTGTCACAAGTACTCCTTTTCTTTTTAAGCTATAGAAGCACTGGCAAGCAAGATTTCTGCTGTGCTACTCATTGTCCATTAAAAAAGAAGCTACATACATTGCACTCGGAAGAAGAAATCTCACTCTCAAAGCATAATTCTGAAAATCAAAATGATGTGACTCATTAATGAAATCACAGCTGTCTATGGAAGCCTGTAAAATCCAGACGCTGTGACTTGGGGTTCATTTGAAAACTACTGACTTATGTTTCTTTCTCACTGAATGACAACATAAACTGAAAACACAGACTGTGTCCACTTTAAAGGCTGGCTGGCTCTCTTGTGTCTTGCCAGATCTTGTAAAAGCTGGGCTTGTGTTATGAATAGTGTATCCCTCTCCAGATCTCAGGGTCAAATAAGCAGATTTTTTTTTAAAAAACTGCCTCAATCAGCAGGGGGCAGCTTCCCTCTGTGCTGAGAATATGGCAGGTCTTAACACAGGCTGACTTTTGACCATCTCCTGAATTTATGAGGTCTTTTTGGAACATATTACTTGTGTTTGAAATTGAAATGAGGAGAGAGGATGAGCAAATATATTTACTTAACATCTAGCTACTAAAAACTTCAGGAGGAGTCTGGATAGGCTTGATGAAGGCAGGAAAAGGTGAGCATAGGCAAGAGAAATCTTTCTATCTGCCTATGATCACTTCTGAACATGAAGATGGTCCAAATTCTGTGCTCATTTGCATTTGTGCAACTGATTTCAGTGGCATGTAACTTAACAACATTGTTCTGGATTTACAGTGGTATAAGTGGGAACAGTATTTGGCCTAAAGGAAAAGCTTCTCCTGGGGAAACCCTATTTTACAATCTAATGAAACTCTGTAAGGAACGGATTGCTGTAGTAAAAGAAAAGGAGCACTTGTGGCACCTTAGAGACTAACCAATTTATTTGAGCATGAGCTTTCGTGAGCTACAGCTCACTTCATCAGATGCATACCGTGGAAACTGCAGCAGACTTTATATATACACAGAGAATATGAAACAATACCTCCTCCCACCCCACTGTCCCCATCAGCCACACTATCAGAGGCTCATTCACCTGCACATCCACCAATGTGATTTATGCCATCATGTGCCAGCAATGCCCCTCTACCATGTACATTGGTCAAACTGGACAGTCTCTACGTAAAATAATAAATGGACACAAATCAGATGTCAAGAATTATAACATTCATAAACCAGTCGGAGAACACTTCAATCTCTCTGGTCACGCAATCACAGACATGAAGGTCGCTATCTTAAAACAAAAAAACTTCAAATCCAGACTCCAGCGAGAAACTGCTGAATTGGAATTCATTTGCAAATTGGATACTATTAATTTAGGCTTAAATAGAGACTGGGAGTGGCTAAGTCATTATGCAAGGTAACCTATTTCCTCTTGTTTTTTCCTACCCCCCCCCCCAGATGTTCTGGTTTAACTTGGATTTAAACTTGGAGAATGGTCAGTTTGGATGAGCTATTACCAGCAGGAGAGTGAGTTTGTGTGTGTATGGGGGTGGGTTTTTGGAGGGGGGGTGAGGGAGTGAGAGAACCTGGATTTGTGCAGGAAATGGCCTAACTTCATTATCATGCACATTGTGTAAAGAGTTGTCACTTTGGATGGGCTATCACCAGCAGGAGAGTGAATTTGTGTGGGGGGTGGAGGATGAGAAAACCTGGATTTGTGCTGGAAATGGCCTAACCTGAAGATTACTTTAGATAAGCTATTACCAGCAGGACAGTGGGGTGGGAGGAGGTATTGTTTCATATTCTCTGTGTATATATAAAGTCTGCTGCAGTTTCCACGGTATGCATCTGATGAAGTGAGCTGTAGCTCACGAAAGCTCATGCTCAAATAAATTGGTTAGTCTCTAAGGTGCCACAAGTGCTCCTTTTCTTTTTGCGAATACAGACTAACACGGCTGTTACTCTGAAACCTGTAGTAAAAGAGAGAGTGTGAGAATGGCACCAACTGTTTGGCAAACTATGATTTTTACTTTATGCTTCTTGGCAGCCCCTTGTCTGTTGCTGAAGACTTTCTCCTATATTACCAACATTCATGAAGCTCAAGCTCATGGATTTCTGGCATATTAGCTGGTTTTACTGAAGGTTAGATTGAGTTCTTCAGGCCACATTTACCTTTAATACAGTGTTGCCTGTCTCCCTAGTAGACCTGAGGGACTCAGTTCCTGTGTTTACTGCCAGTAGGGATTGTTCGGTGTTGGTTGGATTGTTCGGTGTTGCAATTCATCCCTCTGAATTAGTCTTGAATATGTCACTGCCCCTAAAGACCCTTGAAACTGCACGTCTCTGTCTGAAGCACTGAGGATGGTAGAAAATTGCTGGGAAAGGGAGCAGGCCAGCAGAAGCAGAGGGAGCTCTGAGTACGTTTCCACCAAGGATTTTTGGTCACTGTCTGTAATAGAGCTAATGCTTTCTTTCCATGGAAATTGATGGGAATTAGATGTTTCTCGTCATTGGAGTTCTGGCCCCTTCAAACTTGGTTACCTTGGTCGAAAACCTGTGTGTAGGCAAGCACATGGTTCAATAATCATGTTTCATGATCTCTCTTTTTTGCAGGGAAAGCAGAAAACCACATTAAACAACAAACTGGATTCCCACTCTTCCCAAACAAGGATCAGATATCTTCCAAACCTCTTTCCATTTATCTCCAGTTTGGGGGCTAAGATGAGGAAATGGGGTAAAAAGGAATAGTGTCTCATACACATTCATGTCTGGAGGTCAGACTAGATGATCATAGCGCTTTCTTCTGGCCTTAAAACCTATGAGCCTGTGTTCTGAATTATGCTGTTACTCCTGCCCTGTTTCATGAGGTAAGACGATCCAGGCCAAACCAGTGCTTGGAAGGGAGACTTCCAAGAAATATCAGGCTGCTTCAGGAAGTGAGGTTGGTAATTCAGTAGATGGCACGCTTTCTTCTGAGTTAACATTCCACAAATAGTCCAGTATTTGCAATGGTGCTGTGCCATTTTAAAAATTAGATGGACAACCAAAGTCAGCATTAGAGTTAAATGGGAAATGGTTTTACTGTCCTGCAAGAGTTTTCAGCATTTTTCCCTGTCCTGAAATGGGACGAAACTCAAAATTTCAATCTCAAATATTTTTTCAAACCAATAATCTGGAAAAAATAATTCAATTTGGGCCAATCAAAACATTTCATTGAGATAGTTTTGAAGCTTTTTATTTCAGGCTTTTAGTTTTAAAAAACCTTTTTAGTATGACTTGTTGAAAATTTCAGAACAAAAATGTTGTTTTAATCAAAACAATGAAACATTTGTTTCAAAAATATCAAAGTGGGTTGATTAAATAATTTCAAAATTTTTTTTATCAATAGTTTCTTGAATCAGGAGATTTGTCAAACTGACCCTTTCACACAAACAGTTTTGGTTTTGACATATCAACATTTTCTGATGAAAAAAATGTTTCATAGGAAAATTCAACCAGTGCTAGTCTTCACCACCAGTCGTCATTTGCAAGCTGTTGTCAAAAGTCATTTATTAACCCCTGTGTTCTTGGCCAATTCCTGGGTGTATAATTACATTCTGACTACCCTGTAGTTTCAGTTGGATATAGTATTCTTCTTCTTTACGTCCTGTGTCATAAATATAAAGGGAAGGGTAAACATCTTTAAAATCCCTCCTGGCCAGAGGAAAAACCCTTTCACCTGTAAAGGGTTAAGAAGCTCGGATAACCTCGCTGGCACCTGACCAAAATGACCAATGAGGAGACAAGATACTTTCAAAGCTGGGGGGAGGGAGAAACACAGGTTCTCTCGATCTGTGTGAAGCTTTTGCCAGGAACAGAACAGGAATGGAGTCTTAGAACTTAGCAAGTAATCTAGCTAGATATGCGTTAGATTCTGATTCCTTTAAATGGCTGATAAAATAAGCTGTGCTGAATGGAATGTAGATTCCTGTTTTTGTGTCTTTTTGTAACTTAAGGTTTTGCCTAGAGGGATTCTCTATGTTTTGAATCTAATTACCCTGTAACGTATTTACCATCCTGATTTTACAGAGGTGATTCTTTTACTTTTTCTTCAATTAAAATTCTTCTTTTAAGAACCTGATTGCTTTTTCATTGTTCTTAAGATCCAAGGGTTTGGGTCTGTGTTCACCTATGCAAATTGGTGAGGATTTTTATCAAGCCTTCCCCAGGAAAGGGGGTGTAGGGTTTGGGAGGATTTTTTGGGGAAAGACGTTTCCAAGCGGGCTCTTTCCCTGTTATATATTTGTTAGATGCTTGGTGGTGGCAACAATAAAGTCCAAGGAGAAAAGGTAAAATAGTTTGTACCTTGGGGAAGTTTTAATCTAAGCTGGTAAAAATAAGCTTGGGGGTTTTTCATGCAGGTCCCCACATCTGTACCCTAGAGTTCAGAGTGGGGAAGGAACCTTGACATCCTGTCCCAAACTTTTGTCCAGTGTTGTTACGGGCAGTAGTTTTCAGTTGATATTTGTAAAGTGCTTTGTTTTGTTTTAGGAGGAAAGACTGAATAAATATATGTTATTTCTATTGTCCCTGAATAAATCAAAGCAGGCAGGGAAATGTATCTGTAGGGTTCAATTGTGCAAAGTCTAAGGCAGGAGTTCTTCAGCATCTTGCACAATCAAGCCCTATTACCTTCTATACACTTCTGGTTTCTGTGTGCAATGAGAACTCCTTTGCTGTAGAATTTGCCACTGTGTAATTGAAGTGTCTGCCTCAAACAAGGAATTTATTTCTACCAGGCACCGGTGTATCCTTACATGCCAAACTGGCAGCTTCTTTTGTTACTTTGAAGTGGTTAGAAATTCCTTCATGAATTCTTTCAGACCTGTGGGACTAAGCCTACGATTTAGTTACATTCAGTTGTACCTTCATAGGGTAGTGAAGGCAGAATAATGTTATTTCAACAGCTCCATTCTTATTTTATTATTTGCAGTGTTGTAGTGCCCAGTCATTGTTGTGACCATATCAGAGTGGCTGTTGTGCAAACACAGACAAAGACACTCAAGCTCAAGGCGCTCATAACTTAAAAAGACAAAGAACCAAAGGAGAGGGAATGTCAAAACATAAAAGCAAATAATCAGGGTGGTGATAAATACATGCCATTTTAATGACAGGTTTCAGAGTAGCAGCCGTGTTAGTCTGTATCCGCAAAAAGAAAAGGAGTACTTGTGGCACCTTAGAGACTAACCAATTTATTTGAGCATAAGCTTTCGTGAGCTACAATATCCGATGAAGTGAGCTGTAGCTCACGAAAGCTCATGCTCAAATAAATTGGTTAGTCTCTAAGGTGCCACAAGTCCTCCTTTCCTTTATGCCATTTTAATGTAAACAAACTGTCTACTCAGTATTGTTTAATCATTTTTGTAAAGAGAAGTTGTTTCCCCTATCATTGCATATCAACATTATTTTGACCAGTTAAAATGCAAAATTTCTTTCTTATACTAAAGCATCTTTCTCGCATGACTCCACACAGTGATGGGCATCATTTAAGAACCTAGGCAGAATTGTAAAAAAAAAAAAAAAAGAAAATACAACTTCTCTTTAAATGCCCTCTCCTAGCCTTCCCGGCAACAGTCTCACTCCACTCCATCTGGGCAGTCATGACTACATAGGGATTAACTCTCTGAACGTTTCTTACTGGCGGCTAATAAGGGACCTATTCTGTGCTAATTCCCACATGGCTCTCTGGCTTCTTCTGTGGGCCATAACAGAGACTCAGATAGCCAGAGGATACCTTCTCTGATGCAGAATTAGCATAGGGTTGATGGAAGAGGTTAGATTTAAAATTTTTATTAAAGCTAATATTAAAAAATTATATAGTACACAGGTTAAGAAAGGAGTGTCTGTTCATCTGGGTATAGTGTTTAGATTATCCACAAATACAAAGTTTGTTTTTAAAGTCATAAGATACATATAGTGCATAATCAGCAATAACCCAAATTTAGGTGAATAAATTTAAGAATACAGTTTAGATATTAGCATCCAAGTATTCGGGTACATCACTTATGAAAAGTTATACAGAGAGTTGGTTGTGGAAAGCAAATATAGCAATGAGTGAAGATTGTCCCTCAGTAATTGAGAATTTAGGGTAGGTTGTCCATTTAGAAAGTACAATCCATGAGGAAAGTATTTCAGTTACTTTCCCAACTGCGCTTCTCATCAGCACTCCAGCTTATCCCTCCTGGTACTGCCAATGTCTGGTGATGTGTTCTATGTAGATGTCCCTTCACCCCCTCACAGGCCCCAGTGTTGGGTAAATGAGGATTTGGGGTGCAGCCTACAGGCAGCGATTGGGGGGTTACTATAAGTTAAAGCAAACTTCAAAGCTGCTCTAAATTACACTGGAGGCGATCACAACCATCTTTGCCATCCCCGCTCCTTGCCCCCTGTCATAAATATAAAGGGAAGGATAACAACCTTCCTGTATACAGTACTATAAAATCCCTCCTGGCTAGAGGCACAAAATCCTCTTATCTGTAAAGGGTTAAGAAGCTCAGGTAACCTGGCTGGCACCTGACCAAAAGGACCAAGAAGGGGACAAGATACTTTCAAATCTGGTGGGCAGGGGGGAGAGGAAGGTTTTGTCTGTCTATTCTGTGTGCTTGCCAGAGAGAGATCAAGAAAGCAAGTAATCCAACTCCATTAGAATTAGTAAGTACTAGCAAGGAAATGTGATAGTTTACTCTTGTTTTGGCTTGTGATTTTCTCTGCTCTGAGAGGAAGGTGTATTCCTGATTTTCTTTTTGTAACTTTAAAGTTTTTGCCCAGAGGGAAATCCTCTGTGTTTTAAATCTGATTGCCCTGTGAGATTAGCTTCCCTTCTAATTTTACAGAGGGCTTCTTTTACTGTTTTTCTTTCTAATAAAGTTCTGTTTCTTTTAAGAACCTGACTGATTTCTTTATTGTCCTAAGACAATTGGTTAGGATATTATTCTCAGGCCTCCCCAGGAAAGGGAGTGTAAGGGTTTGGGGGGAGATTTTGGGGGAACAGGAACTCCAAGTGGTCCTTTCCCTGATTCTTTGTTAAATCACTTGGTGGTGGCAGTGTACCTTCCAAGGGCAAAGAGTTTGTGACTTGAGGAAGTTTTACCCTAAGCTGGTAGAAATAAGCTTAGGGGGTCTTCCATGTGGGTCCCCACATCTGTACCCTAGAGTTCAAAGTGGGGAGGGAACCCTGACACCCCCCCCGTCTGCACCTTCTCTCAGGAGGCACAGCACAGAATCTACTTCTATTGGAACAGGATGGAGTTTCCTCACAGAGTTTGCTGGGGCATGAATACAGGAAAGAGCCATTCTGGCGAACTACAGTTGAGGAAAACTTATAAGGTTTACAATAATTGCCTTTCTTCTCCCCTCTTCTCTGGGCAGGATACATCATATGAAAAGAGTTCTCATGGTTTTGGTCTATCTTCTAATGGCTGTCAATTTCCTATCCACCAATTTTCCAGAAAATCTCCAAAAACCGAGCCATCTCACAATGACCCTGGAACCTGTTGAATAGTGTGATGGCTCATAATGACATTAAACAAGGGACAGCTAAACAGATCCTATGGAGATCAGGGCTAGATAAGCAACTAGACAGATACATAGTACTTCAGTGGTGACACATGCCACCAACTGCAGATAGAAATCCAAAAATTAAAAGCATGACATAAATGCACTGTTAAAAATAAAAAAAAGATCTGTTCATTTCTTGACACCATATGGCCATTTCTAGTATTAAAGGGTTCAGAAGTATTGTTTATAGACATTGCATGACCATGAATGCCAAAAATAATAATCCTATTAAATGTAGTCCAAATAACTTGTAACGAGATTCAAAATGATATGTTAAATACACATACTAATAGTGAAACTCAAATTGTTTTAGAAATAGCAGAGGGAGAACATTAGCCTATTTTGATTCTAATAATTACTTGTTTCCTGTGTTCCAAATCTATTCAATATGTTTTTTGTAAGAACAAATATTTGTTCTACTAATTGTTCTGAGATTCTCATTGTTATTTTTAAAGGACTGAAGGGCTACACAAGACCAGCGGTTGTTCATTAATGTAAGATCTGGTTGTTTTTTTACTTTAATCATCTTACAGTATTTGAAGAAATTAGGTTCTCTAATACCTCTGTCCTTTGTCCAGATTTAACTTGTCTGTATTTTGTATACCATTATGCAGCCACTTCTCAAGTAAATCTCTGCCAGACTAAACATAGTATTTCCTCATAGGACATTCCAACTGAACCCCAAATAAGTATTGTAGGAGCTCTCAGGATTGTTTATAGGATGTAGTTTCCCTACTTTTGAAGCTAGGTAGCCATTTATAATCTATATGTTAATTCTTTTGTGACCATTAAGAGACTATCGTATCGTAATATCAGCTATTAAGAAACTATCAACTTCTTTGACTGCAGAAAAATGTAAAAGATCTAGAAAGAAAACATGGGGTTTAAATACATAAAATATTATTTTAAAATAAACATAAAAGAAGATGAATGGGAAGAATGCTCAGCTTAACTCTGCCTCCACTAGTCTTCACATTGTGGTATCAGAATTACGCCAGAACTGACTACTTGAGTAAATCCCACCCTAATATGTCTATTGCAGTACCTTAGACCTATGGCTTGTAAGACTGTTATGGGTTTGGTGCTGGGGAAGAGGGATAATGTGCTGCCACACAGTTGCAATCTAGCAACAGCCAACCAGTAACCCGACGGCCCCAGGGAATTGTCCCAGGAGAAAGCGGGGGTGAGACAAGACAAGTCATCAGTCCCCCAACATCATGAAAAGACAACAAAGATAAGATTGTGTGTGGAATGGGTGTACATGTGTGAGGAGCTATTTGGGACCTGAGAATGAGAAATCTGGAAAAGAAACTAGCTTGGGGGGATATTGTACCCTTTTCTTAGATGGCTAAATTGAGTTCATAGAGAGGTTCAGCATGACTTACTCAAGGTCCCAGAGTGAGCTGGTAGCAGACATAGGACAATTATTCTGCTTTCGTCACTAGACGACTTTCTTATTTTATTCCCAAACAAATACATTTCTATGTAAACGAGATTTTTCTGGAGCCTGTTTTAAATGTAGAATTTATGTATGATTATATTGCTATTCTAATTTCACTGAAGTCTAAAAGTGAACAAAGGGAAAGAAAAGTTGGAAGATAACAATATCACCTACAGCAATCTGCCTCCCTTGAAAATGTCCCTTGATTTCTTTTATTAACAGAATTGTGTGTAATTCTTCTCACAAATATTCAGTACACTGGGTACACTGATACAGCTGGGATTTCTGAATACAAATACAACCTGACTGCATACCATCGAAGCAACACTCAGTTGCTTGGAGAGTCTATTGGTGAATTCTTTAAGTCTCTCTAATCATGTATATGATGACACGGAAGGGGGCTCTTTACTTTTTTATTTCTCATCTGTATTTGATATTCCCTGTTTATTACAAAATCCCTTCCTTTGCAAAAGTTACAATGTAGCTGTTTTCTAATACTGCTCTATCCTTTTCACTCTCTACAGGAGCCACCCATGTGTGAGAGCTGGGAACCTAATGATTTTTGATAAGTATCCTTGCTGACTGAAGAGTAAAAAGATCAGGACCAACCACAGAGATGCTAAACAGTGCGAACGACTGGGAACGTTTAGTATGTTGCTTGCAAAATCTGCCTTTGCTATTTTTACTCATCAGTGTATATTTGTTCCCGCTCTTTACTTTCTAAAAGCCTTTGGTTTATATTTAAATAATTGAATGGTGCACTCTTTGGAGCAAGGACTGTCTTCCCGTGTGTTTGGACTGTGGGCTATTCTGATCCAAATTCCTACTCATGTCTGCCAAGCGCATGTCTTAACCATGTGCACCCTCATTTGACTCAGTTAAATTGCTCTTAATTTTCATATAGCAGATGGAATTCTGAATCCACTTAATCCCTATTTAAATCTATCTATATCCCATGTGATGTGAGAATATATATGGGTATGTGGTTATTATATCTATATCTATCTATTTAGAATGCAAGTAGCTTGGAAATGGGGCTGCCTCATTCTGTGTCATGCACAGAACACAGCATGGTAGTGGCATTTCACAAAAAACTAGTAAGCCTAGGTGTTTCCTGATGCGTATGTAGCTATCTAAGCACCGCAGGGAATAAAAGGAAAAACATGATGTGTGAGTTTCCAAATGTCACGGTGCGTTCAAGTGCCTCTTCCAGAGGCATCCTCAGGTCCTCAGACTCACCTCCTTTCCCCACCCCCCGCAACCATGATCAGACAGGGAATGGTAATTGAAGGCTGAAACTTTATACTGAAATGCTTCTCTGTTGGATTCCGCTCTTGTCTCTGTGTGGCAGTACAACACGGCTACATTCTTGGAAGCGCAGACATTCCAAAGGGCTTTCTATACAATGGTGACATGCTAGAGATACGGGGCTGCACTGGAGAGGTGTCACCCTATGTGCCTGGAACTGCACCACTTAGTTTATCTCACTGTTTCAAACTTCTGCAGCACACGTAGCATAAGAGGTCATCAAATGTCTGGAGACTCCTGTAATCTCTTGGGTTAAAATAACATGACAGGTTTTCACGTGCGTATGAAAGGGTCCCATGAACTTTTGCGTGTCCCTGGCTCGCATATCTGATTTGCACACACAGACAATGGTTGAAATTTGAAATATTCTACAATTTGGAACATGTTTTTAAGAGTTCTGTTTTCCTTATTATCCCTATAGAAAATATTCCTCAGTTACTAAAAACATTCAATGTGATAGATACACTGCTTAAGGATGGGTGCACACAATTCAAAGTTCACACACACACACACAAGGAAGCACACAAAAAACTATACACAATGTTAGGATAGGGTAGCTCTACACTTGGATTTTAGTTGTGTTTTAACCTGTCTTAATTAATGTATATTCTGTCTAATCTATTGATCAGTTTTATACTACCACCCATATCTGAGCCACCTTCCACATAAAATCACTAGAAATAGCAAAGTCCATAGTGGAGTTCACAGATTCTCTGATACTTTTCCTTTAAGGGTCAAAACTCTTCTTGGAGTAGTTATCTTTTCAAATTTAATTTAATTAATTTCCTCCCTCCTTCCTCCCCCCACTTGGTTGGTAGGGTTTATTGAGTATAAAGGAGTATCCAGGTTGTGAGTGTCCCTACCTGTCACGATGATAAATTCTAGTGTCAACACTACATCGATGTTTCTTCCAGGACACAACTGTTTTGTTGTTAGCTGGGTTTAATCTTAGGCTGTAGCAGTGACAATGTGGCAGGATGGGCCTGGGGTGGTGTTTTGCTAAAGGTTCCGTTGTTGTCCTGAAGTTGTTTCCTCAACAAAAGAAGGTTGATAACAGAATTGGTCGAAAGTTTTTGGACCAATTTTTTCGTTGATAAATAGCCTTTTTAATGCATGTCCCCCATCAAAATGATTTCTTCCTTTTCTTCCATTTCAAAAAAGAAATGTTAGAAAACATTATTGAAATGTTTCATTTACCAAAACCCCCCAGCTTTTGAGAAGTGACAAATGTTGATAGCTAATTTGTTAGAGTTTTGGATACAATTTTTGAAAAAAAAAAAAAGCACAAGAAAAATTTTGCAAAAAAGGAAAAACAAACACATTTTGAACACTTTGAAATAAAAACAACTTTGAAATATTAGCTAGGAATAGCAGTGGTGGAGTGATTCAGCTCACTCTGGAGCCTAGAAGGGAAGATTCCTTTGTGTTGTTTCAAATCCCCAGATTACACACTGACAAGAGGCTTTGGCCTAAAGCACTATGGACGCAATTGTGACCTCATTTGCCCAGGTCCAACTCCCTGAGACATCAGTGGGTAATCTGGGTAAATGATAGAATTATGTCCTGTAGGCCATCTTCTTCTCCCATTTATAGGGGTACAAATCAGGAGTAAGTCTGTTGAAGTTAGTGGAGTTACATGAGTGAAAAACAGGAACAATTGAAAGAAGACTCTGGCCCTTTGGTTGAAAAAACTACTAAGAACTTGTCTATAAGTTGAGTTAGTGCATGGCAAGCTAGTGCACAGTAGATTTACACCCTGACTTGCCATGCAGTAGCCTTAAGTATTATGTTCTCACACTGGTTTAAATTAGGACTAATGCCACTGAGATCAGTGGAGTTACACTGCTGGAAAATTGGTGTAAAATGAGAGGTGAATTAGGTTGCACAATCTCTAGGGGTCAGAGAATTATTTAGTTTCCAGCCTATCTAGTTCTTGATTTCTCATTTGAGATGGCCTACAAGCTTGTGCCAGATGTGGAAATGGATGTATGATCTGTGGACACATGTTCACCTGTAAATTAACATGCTAAATTATTTGACATGAATCACTAAATGGCAAATACTGTTTTGAAATGATGTCTGAAAAACAAGTTATTGGGATTAATATGATTCATGGAGACTGAAAATCAAATCCCTGTTTGAAGTGGAATAAGAGGACACCCATTTGCTGAGTGATAATTGAAACCAAAATGAACAATTTTGCTTATGGTTAATTATAAGAGTGAAGAATAGTCGAATGACTGGTGCTTTCTTTTCTGCTAGACATTCACCCTACATACCTACACTGTAGATTTGTGCATTTGTTTGTCATTGTTAACTTGTAAGCCAAGAAGAATGACAGAACAGGTTTCAGTTTGCACAAAGCAAAAGACAGGGCATTGATATAGAGGATTTTGTATAATAGGAATTAAAATACACTATAAGGGCTCGTCTACCAGCTGCGCTAATCTGCACTACAGGAGTGTAAATGTTCATGAACTAGTCAGCGTGGACCCAGCTGTTGTGCACTAAAAGTTACCTCGTGTGGATTAACATGGTTGTGTTTGAAACAGGACTACACTAACAGACATGAGGAAACTTCTAGTGCCAGCACGATCTGCAAGGGCCAGTTAGTGTATGACATGCTAGCACGCACGAGAATTTATTCTTCTCTAGGGTGGGCTAATGCACCATCTAGACAAGCCCCCTCCTTTATGATTTCACAGCACAAGAAGGGCCAGGAGCTGAATGTGAGGGGCTATGAATGGAATGCATTCCCCTGCATGGGCCAGAACTCTGTTCCATACAGCCGTGCATGGAAGATGGGAAGTGGCATGGCCATAGAAGAGGGTGACACATAGCAGACACACCATTTTATAGCTCTTTCTATTATCCCTTATGTTTAAAGGCCCTACATAGGCCTGAAGTAACCTTCTTGTAGCACCTCCACAGTCGACTAATGGGAATGATGGCTTTCCCTCATCGTACCCCATATCTCACATATCTTTCCAAGGCCTGGATCCTTTACTGAGCTCAGGCTTTGTGTGAATAACTGATAGATGCCTGCCTTCCCTTCCCTGTCCCTCACCTTACAAACCAAGTTTTGGGGACCACCCATGTGCTTAAGTCTGTAGAGACCCTCATGAGTGCCGGGATGAGTGCAAAATGAAGTTATGTAAATAGTAATTCTCAATAAATGACAGAGGGAATAATTAGAAATACAGAAAAATATCGCCATTGAGGGCAGCTGTGCAATCTCGATACAATAGATAGGGGGTGTGCTGTACACTTTAAGTAGTATTCTTTCATTCGTTTACTGTGGGCTTGATTATCCCTTGGATTAAATGCCCATGCGAGTGCTTAATGGGGTTTAAGAGCACCCCTTATGGCTGTGCATGGGCTAACCAGAATTTGGGACTGATCATGCATGAGTCAATGGGTGGTTTGCGCCCCCCACTCTTGCCATGAGCAGGTAAATAAGGAGCCATGATATGGGAAGTAGGTGGAGCCTTGACTCTCCTCCACCAACAAGTTAGCTGGCACTGCTGAGCTGGTGGGGTGCAGGACAGTAAATTATTTATGATTTGGACCTGCAGCAAATTACAAGCCTCCTGGCACGATCTGAGAGTAGGGCTAGAACTAGGCCTGTCTGAGGCACGATTCCTCCACTGTGCTGCTGTTGGGGTGGCACAGATGTGCACTGGCCTTTCCAAGAGCCTGCTGGCAAAGCCTGAATCTAGTCCAATCAGCTCCTATTGTATCGCATTGAATGGGAAGAACGTAAATAGCTACCTTAGAGTAAACCAAAACTGACCTCAAATTTCTATTATTTTTAGTCCCTCCTCCCCACTCCCCATTTGTGCTTTCCATGAAATGCCTCTGTTTTCAATTACCTTGAACAAATATGTGATTTATTGAAACCAACTCAAAGTATAAACCCTGAGAACAGGTCATAAATCTTTGTTGCTGTTGTTGTTGTTGTGTTTGTGTTTATTACCAGTTATTCCAAGTGCTAGAGCATTGCCAACGGGCACAGGAAAATGGCACACAATCCATCCAGTGAACAAATACTATAATAAAAATTAATTATAATGAATCATTTATTTAATTAATTAATAATAAAATAATAATAATGTGCAGCAACCACTCAAGATAATACCTGTCCTAGGCAAAACTTCAGTCTGCTGTCCCCCTCTTACTCTGTTAGGGGTTCATAGCAGACTGCCAGCACCTCTGCTGCCACTTCCACCCCTGAACCTCATGCAGCTGGGTTGGAGGCTGATGGGGCAGATCCCAGCCTGGGACTGCAGAGGTTGATGGGCCCTGGGGCCAGACTCCTTGGGAGCATAACAGTCCAACATCCTGGCAGCAGCAGGGTCCAGCTTCCAGTCTGTAGAGCCCTGGTTAATGGGCAACACAAAGCCATCCAGGCTGGGGGGCTGACCCTCCCTCACACAGGGGGCAGCAGGTGCCTTTCCACAAGATGGAGTCGGGGGGTCTCTGCACCTCAGCCTGCATCCCCAGCCCAGCCCTGCACCTTAGCCCCTGCACTCTGAGCCCATCCCAGATTATTCCCCGATTTGTCCCCAGCAACCCCCCCCTCACCTTTCCAGATGAGCCCCTTGCTGTTGGGCCCATAGCCCACATGGTGGCAGTCCCTCCAGAGCCTGGACATGGGGGAGTTGAAGTGGCTGGTGAGGCAGCGGCTGATGGCTGCCCAGACAGCAGGGCCCACAGGAGCCAGGTGTACAGTGGCAGGCCAGGGCCAGCCACCAATATGGAGCTGGGCAGGTCATTGTACTGGCAGGTCATGGTGCTGCCAGAAGCAGTCCCAAGCTGCTCAGAAAATGTCTCTGGGGGTTGGGGGTGGGAATGTTTCCCTAGCAGCTTGTCTGGGGGCAGCTTCCTGCTCCTCAGAGCCCCACTATCCCCTGGTGGCACCGCCAATCTGCTACTCTCAGAAAGCTGCCGCCCTAGACAGATGCCTAGCCAGCCTGTAGCTAGTGGAGACTTTGCTAATGTTCAATGTACGATGTCTCCAATCCAGGAGAACTATAGCAGCTTTCACCTGTGGCCAAAATGGTCTCAAGTAATCAGATTGAAAAAGAAGAGTCCTTAACGGGGCTCAGGAGATGAGGGTTTTATTCATAGAATCATAGGGTTGGAAGGGACGTCAGGAGGTCATCTAGTCCAACCCCCTGCTCAAAACAGGACCAATCCCCAATTTTTGCCTCAGATCTCTAAAAGACCCCCTCAAGGACTGAACTCACAACCCTGGGTTTACCAGGCTAATGCTCAAACCACTGAGCTATCCCTCTTCCACCCCTGCTACTAGCCTGCAGGGTGACCATGAGCAAGCCACGTCATCGCTCTGTGCCTCAGTTTCCCCACCTGTAAAAACAGGCATACTAATACTCACCTCCTTTACAAAGGACTCTTATCTGCAGACGAAAGTCTGCACTGCAATTAAAAACCTGTAGCTGGCTTGTGACAGTGACTCCGGCTTGCGGGGATTGTGCTAAGAGGCTGTTTAATTGTGATGCAGATGTTTAGGCTTGGGCTTGAGCAGCTGAACCCAATGCAATTAGATATTATGCATGATATGAGGTATTAATCAGTGAATGTGACAGATAGGGTTGCCAATTTTGGTTGGATCTATTCCTGGAGGTTTAATCACATGACATAGTCTTTAATTAAAGATTAATCTTTAATTCCTGGAGACTCCAGGACAATCCTGGAGGGTTGGCAACGTTAGTGACAGAATGGAACAGACTCTTATAAATACAGTAGCTTAAGCTTTCAGTATATTCAAATATTCAGTATCCTGTATCATTAGCTAATTATATGTTGAGAAGCAAAAGCCTTAGGGCTGCTTTCCCTTCCTCTTGTGTTGTAGAAATCCTTCAGTGCAAGTCTGCAGGGATAGGGCTTTATGTGTGAGTAGGGGGTGTGCTAAGAGCAGAAGGGGACTGGGCTGGTGGAGTATCCTCAGTGTAGTGAATACCTATGTGAGAATTGCTGTAATCAATGTGAGCTTCTGCTTCATGCCTACATCCTTCTCCAGAGGGGTTTGGCACAGATATGTGTAAATCAGTCAATTGTAGCAGGAATTCTCGGAGGCCGTGCGTTTATGGACGCCAGACATAAAATGACTGTGTTGGAATGTGATTGAAAGCCCACGGAAGTTAATAGAAAGACTCCCATGGATTTGCTTTGGATAAGGCCTTTGGTGGGGAAACTGATTGTTCTGGAAAACGTTATTGTTGCATGAACCTGTCACATAGGAGACCAGTTTGGATAAAACAGGATCTCAGCTGTGACAATGTCTGATGGCTTTTTCCCTTCCCCATTATTTTCCATTTCACACACTGTGGATGACAACTGGGACCAGTAGCGAAAGTTTAGAAACACTGTGGGAAAGACTGATCTTGAAGTCTCTTTTTTTAAAATCTTGTTTTCCAAGACTGGAATTTGAAATGGCAGATGTCTCATTAGAACATGACAAGAATGAGACTTTCAATAAAAACCTGGGACTGTTGTTTAAGTTTGGAAACTGCCTTTGGCATTAAAGTGGTCGAAAAATGGTGCAATTGTTTTGCGAAAAAAAAAAACATTGACATTTTGAATTTTTGAAAAAATCCTAATAAAATATTTTTTAAAAAGTTTCCAGTTTTTTAGAGAAACAAACCCATATCAAAACTTCACAAAATTTCAACTGGTTCTACTTTGGAAGCTGCAGTTTATATGGGCAAGAGAAGGCCTGGGATACGTCTACACTGCAATTAAAAAACCTACAGCTGGTCTGTGTCAGCTGACTCTCGCTCATGCTAAGGGGCTGTTTAATTGTGGTGGAGATGTTCGGAATCTTCCCATCTTGCTAGCTCCTAGGCCCCAGCCAAGCCCAAACATCTGCACCTAACAATTAAACAGCCTCTTAGCCCAAGCTTTGCAAGCTAGAGTCACTGGCACGAGCCAGCTGCAGGTTTTTAATTGCAGTGTAGACATACCCTGGGAGATCTGTGCCTTATAAGGCTTTCATCAGCGTGAGTTTAGGCTGGGCACATTACTGGTGTTGAAAAGCCATAGCGAAGCTATGCTGATCATTCCGTGAGTGCCAATAAAACCATTTGACATCATTATACCCTCATGTATTCTGTATATGCTACTCATTTGAACAAAAATTTACTTTAGGAGTGTTTCTGAGAGTTTTAATGTTTTGCTGGTACTACTTTTGTATCCTTCTGCACAAGCCCCGAGAGGCTGAAAGATTGTAAATAACAAGTAGAACTGGCCAAAAATGGAAACCTGTTTTTTAAAAAATCAAAGCTTTTTCAATTTTGACGTGTTCAAGGTGTGCCCATTTTTTTGCTTTTTCAAAAAATATTTTTTTCCAATCTCACCGCCAAAAAAAGTTAACAGAAAACATTGAACATGTTATCAATTTTTTCAATTCTCAGTAATGCTTTCCATTAAAAAAATATATTCACCATTCAATATTCAAAATGAAATATAAAAGAAAATGTTTTTTAAACAAGACCCTTTTTGAGTGAAAAACATTTTTTGTTTGAAAAATATTCATCATCTGTAATAATACATTTTTCAAAACTCTTCAACTTACCTAAAATAACTTTTATTTACTCAGTAAAGTTACCATCTTAATATCTGATATCCTGGGCCATTCTATGGCTAGGATCAGGTGCCGTAGCTCATTGAAAAGCTGAGAAATCAAATTCAAGCTACCCTTCAGGACCATCTTTAATTCTCATGTGGACATATTTTCAATTCATAAGTGCTGCAAAGGCATAGGGCTTCATTATTGTTAATGTGACGTTTGGCTTGCATTATACTGGGCTGGCTAAATTTCAGGAATTTAAAAGAACTCCCAGCCTTTCCTAGCTTTATTGAAATATTTGTTCTCTGTTATCCTCAGCATGCCCTGACCTGTGTAACATGGAATGGTGATTTTTTGACGTACACATTGAAAAGATTTTTTTAGCTCTAAGAATAGTTGTGCTCCAATTTCCTTGAAAATAACTCACTGGGCCAAATCCTTGGCTTTTTGATGTCATTGTCAAAACTCTCATTGACTTTGGCGGGGGTGGGAATGGAGGGGGAATGGTACCAGGATTTGGCCTACTCAGTTCATTAGTGATGGTGTGAACCCCAAACAGCATTATGCTTCCTTTAAAGAAAGAGTCACTCTCACTTACTGTTTATATACTAACATAATTTCTCACACATTTATTGTGTTACTCTCCTTAATTTGGTGCCATGCTGTGTCCCTGTGGGATGCCACTCAAACACTATGTCAATGATCTCAAAATTGAACTCCAGTGCTTTATTTTACAAATGGCTCCTAGCAGATGTGCGGCACACTTTATTAACTTAAGTACCCATTAGTTGAAAATTTCATTAGTTTGGGGGAAAGGGATCAGTTTTGTCAATAGACCTGGTATGGGTGGATTCTTTGTGTCAACCTGACCCATATCAAAATGGATTATTGTTGTAAGTGAGACAAGTGACCTAATGTTCTGCCTATTATGCACACATGATCTATAACCTTTTAAAATACTAGTGTGGGAAAAGAGCACACTTCAGTGCATCCCCAAACCATGGATTCTTAACAGGTGGCAGTCCTTCTCTTAGCAACATTTGTTATAGGCTGTCTGTGTGAGTGTATGAATTATCAGGGGGTACAGTTTCCAACCAGGTAACCAGGGAAAAATCAGTACAGAGAATGAAACCAGAATAATGAACGGCATAACACACATTTTAATGAGTGTGGAGTGTTGCTGGTGGAACTTTGTCTATAGTGCCATCATCTGACTGAGCAGCAATGTTTCGGCTGAGGCTTTTTAAACTTTGCCAGGATCCTTCACGCTAATAAAGTCATAGATTGTTAAGCTAGATATCATTATAGCAATAACGTAGGGTACATTTTATTCCACTGTTTCAATGTTCTGATACCATGTGCTTCTTGAATGATGGCAGCAGCAGTATTTTCAATCACATTCATTTGACTGTGCTTTACAAGCTGTCTCAGGGCCAACTCAGAGGCTCTATGCAAAGCTATTCAGTTGGGCCACACATTCAAAGATCCAAGATGTAACATGCAATCTAGTTATTTTATACATGCTTACACACCTGTGCCAAACTCCTTTCTCTGTTTGGATGGGGAACAGGGAATCTACCTAGAACTGGTATGTACATGTGGAAGGAGTTAGTGGAATAATAGATGGATTCCTATTAAACATGAGTAGGGGGAACATACAAGATACTACTCCCAGGGTTACTTTAAAGGCCTTAGGTGCTCAAGTTATTACACCAATTGTCCCAGTTAGCTTGTTCACCATACTATGTGGGACTGGCACATAAGCAGTAAGCACACTAATATTAACTTGTTCCTGGGCACGTGAAGCTTTCATGGCCCAGCAATTCACTGCAGTTTCAGGCATTTTAGCATTGTATGAACTGGTCCTGATCTCTTCCAGAGGTTGCTCAGCTCTGCTATGTTCACAGGATTATATGCTGCCTTCTGCTATGTGCTGCATTTTGAGCTACAGCGCTTTAATGCTACAGCAATAAGCACAAATCTAGGACAGACAGGTAACTAGATAGGTACAGAACGATGCCGGGAAAGGTGGGAGAAGAGGAGAAGCTCTACTGCGTGCTCTGCCAGACAGCGCAATAGCCCCTCCATGCTGCAGGGGCTAGCTTGCTCACAAGTGAAGACAAGGACAGGGAATGCGGAGCAGCATGTTCCTTTGACTGGAAACCTGTCTGCACATCAGTGCTGGCTGAACCAGTCATAGCTCCTGCTGTGTCCAGTACAACAAACCTACAAGGTTTTGGCGCAGCTGCCAATGGGGAACAGATGGTTCCCGATGAAGCTGGGCTGCCATAAGGTAGTGAAGAACCTCCCCATGAAGGGGCTGACTCACCACTAGTACTTCCTTGTGGCCGGGCATGGTATAGCAGTTCTCTTTCCATCAGGTACATCCTGCTGGACATTAATCCTGGCCTGCAGTGGTCTGCCTCTTCCTGTGACTTGGTCCTTTGGCCAGGTCACTTTAAAGTCTCTCTCTTCCAGGGTAGTCAACAAACAAAACCAAGGGGCATTAATACATACACACAAAACAGACTGAGTTCACCAGTAACAGAGGGGAATGGTTCCCTCTCAAGAGGTATCTGTATCTGGGCCTCCTTTTCTTTAGGGAGAGGTCATCAGGCAGCAGTTGGCTGGGGAGCTCCTGAAATCAGTCAGCCCTCTCCTCAGGAGCTGAGTGCTGAAGGTCTGCTCTCTTCCCTGACCTGTCATTAACTGAGCTGGGGCTCTCCCTCTTCACTCTAATCCTGACATTTCTCACAAGTGCAACATGGCCTAGACACCTGAGCCCACATTAGCTCATTAACTCCATGTGTCCAGTGTGGAATTTGTAAACCCCACCAAAGAACCCATAAGGATTAGCATGGAGACAATTGGCTTCAGCTCAGATGTCACTGACCTTTGTGGGGGTTCTGAGATGCATGAAGATCTTGAGACAACCTCAAATTTAGGGGGTAAAACACATTTTCTATTGGGGGAGGGGAGCAGAAGTTTCCCCTCTGCCCCAAATGAATCAGAGGAAACTCAACACGTTTAAATTTCCAGAGTAAGGTTTTTTCATGTAGAGGAAAATGTGGACGATAGTTTGTACCTTCCCGCTCTTATTTCCAGTGGCTATGTTTCATGGCAGTGTAGTGGAGTCTGGTGGGTGCCTCGCTCAGTTAAATCCTTGACATTAGACAGCATGTTGGTCTGAATGAGATGAAAAATATTGCAGCAATGGACAAACTGGTGAAAGAAATCATGGTTTTGTAAAAAATGAAAACGTATTGGTTTCTCCAATTTTTTCTGTTTCCTCAGTCTGATGAAAAATGTTTCCCCAATTTGGAGGTGAAAATTGTACTCATATTCAATAAGAAAAGTGTACATTTGGGAAACCAACACAGATTTCTCTTGGAACTATGGAAATTAAAGATAGTTCTTTACTGGACTTGGACCAAATCATTGGAATTATAACAACCCCCAAATTTTGTAATCGACAAACTCTGGATTACCACACAGCTCTAGTCAGCAGCTTTCCTCCACTTCATCAGCCTCACAGTTCCTACTCCTCCATTAGTCTAACTCAGTGGTTCTCAAACTTGTTCTATCGCTTGTGCAGGGAAAGCCCCTGGCGGGCCGGGCTGGTTTGTTTACCTGCCGCGTCTGCAGGTTCGGCCGATCGCGGCTCCCAGTGGCCATGGTTCGCTGCTCCAGGCCAATGGGAGCTGCTGGAAGCGACGGCCAGCACTTCCCTCGGCCCGCACTGCTTCCAGAAGCTCCCATTGGCCTAGAGCAGTGAACCGTGGCCACTGGGAGCTGCGATGGGCCAAACCTGCAGATGCGGCAGGTAAACAAACCAGCCCGGCCTGCCAGGGGCTTTCCCTGCACAAGTGGCGGAACAAGTTCGGGAACCACTGGTCTAACTCATTCTTCTGTGTAGAGGCCTGAGAGTAGGGAGCGTTCCATGGTTCCAGTATGAGTTGATGGCTAAAGGCCAATGGAGAATGTCTGAGAGATTCATTCTGGACACTAAGAAATCAGCTCAGCGTAAGTGTATTATGTGATAATAGCTAGTACTAACAGCAGAACACCAGACAAGCTCTGACATCACTCTTACTCTACTGTCTTGCTCCTGATAGACAAACATCTTACTAAGACTTAATCCTAGTAATTATTTATGCCAACAAGTTGAGGTTCTCACTTCCAAATCATTGACTAAAGCATACCATTCTGCTTAGTACTTCAATGTTGATTAACTGCTTCATTGCAACAGCTTCAATATCTTTTGCTGGGAGGTGCTTCCTCACAATCTGCTCTACTAGGGATGCCAAACGGCATCCTCTCTCTTTCCATGCAAAGCCTAATATGGGCTTTGCATCACTGCCAGCCCCAAACAACTGAAAGTCCTAAGGGTACTGGTAACATGAACCAGTGTACAATAGGTTATAGGGCCATCTCCTTATTAATGTTGAATATAGTATGATGGAAGTCATGTTGTTTTTTGAAAGATATGTTGGGGAAAAATTGTACTTGTAAATTTTTTTCCCCTTAATTTGAGTCAGCATTGCTCCAAATCTGAATGAAGCTATTTTAACCACATTAACGTTAAACCCAAACCAACCTGCTGGTATGCAAATGTTTGAAGGTAGTGGACTCTTCCTGCCCTTGGCAGATTGGATGCAAACATGAACAGTAGGAAAACAGCCTGTGGCTTGTGGCTTTTCTTTGAAAGTTACAAGTTTTTGACACAGTTCAGTGCTGCTTGTGGAAATGTAATAAAAATAAACTATACTGACTGCAAATTCAGAGGACAATTTATTGTGTTTGGAAAGGAGAATAGTTAAGGAAAAGAGAAAGCTGATGGTCAACTTACATGTTGTTGTGCTACTTTCATGTTTGTTTCATGGATTCTCAGCTTGTTATCACACCACCCCTCTAAAGACAATGTGGGGAAAGGAGCAGCAAGACATAATAGCACTAGCATTATAAGAGTCCACCTGTACACTGTCTATTCATGGCAAGAAGGGGCAGTACTCTTAAGAGTAAGCCCTTGGCTATTTGGACAGAATGATTCTTTTCTTCTGTTTAGATTCTTTTACACCACACGAGGACCAGCTCTTTGCTCCGTGCGTCCCCAGACATAACTGTGACAGTGTAATGCATTCAGGCCTCAATCCTTCCTCATGCTTCCACACAGCAACACATCTGAGATCACAAATGGGGCAAATACCAGACAGAGGGCCAAATCCTGGCCACAGACAGCAAATTGCAGTACATAGTAAGTATTGTATTTGAAAAGCTCATTTTATTGTTCTTCCACGTATTCTGTCTATTCTAATACCACCACCTACACCACATGTGCAGTCCAGATCCCTGACAGTGGGCCTGGTTTGACCGAAAGTGGGAATTTTCATTCCAGCTCAGACATTCCAGCAGTCATCGGAAAAATGTAGATCTGGGCTTGCGGAGGAGATTTCGTGACTATCAGTTACTGCCAAGTACTGTACAGTGAATATGTTTTATATAAAAGCTTGTATATCTTTGTGGCCAATAGGAAACTGTCAAGCTACATGAGCTTTTACACACCTAAAATCAGAGACCAGAATACTAACCCTAATGGTTGGGCACTGGAGTTGGGTGAAATTTTCAGACAAACAGTTTTTTTGCTGAAAAATGCAGTTTCAGTTGGCCCAAGAATTTATGAATAGTTTTGACCAGTGTCACGGGGCACACTGCTCACCACCAGACTGGCACCTCCTTCTGGTACTCTGGTGATTAGCTCAAGACTGATACCCCCCTGTCTGCAGTTTGCACACTGTCACTCCGCCTGCCCTCAGCTCCTTCCGCAGCCTCAGGAACCACAGCATCCTCTTCGTGACTCGGCTCTCTGACTGTGTCACTGACCGCATTCCCCTCTCCAAGGAAGGTTTAGACCCTCAATAGTCCTGGGCAGTCCTCTCACTCACTGCCTTGATGCCACTCACCCTGTGGCTGGTAGGGGAACCTTGGCCCGCCCTCTACCCTGAGTTCCAGCCCAGGGACCCTCAGCTCAGTAGTCTGGGCCTTCTCTCTCTGGCCTCACTGCTCTGGCCCTGAACTGCTTCCTACTAATGGTTTCTCTTTCTTTCCTAGGCCTACCAGTTCCCCAAAGCCTCCTTTTTCTTCCAAGGGAGTGACTGCAATTTCCACTCACTCCTCCCTTTCTCCTGGGAGTGTCTGCTTTTTTCAAGCAACCTCCTCTCCTTTCAGCTCTTGGGCTTTTTAGGCCCCACCAATTCCTGACCAGCTGAGCCTCATTAATCAGCTGCCTAATGGGTTAATTGGACCCATTGGGCAGTGGCCATGTGGCCTACATTAAGCCCTGTAGAGTGAGTGTGGGGTAGTCACCCAATCACAGCCAGAAAGAAAAATGTCAGGTTAGGTTCACAAAATGGCTGGAGGAGGAGGAGGTGGTCCCCACCTCTTAAGTTTTGCCTACTGGTCAGGGCACTCACTTTAAGATGTGGGTGAGCCAAGCCAAGTTCTGTTCCCACATTTGACTGATGTGGAGAAGGGATTTGAATGTGGGTCTACCATCTCCCACACTGCAGGAGAGTGCACTAGCCACTAGGAGATGAGATATCTGGGGGAGAGCTTTCTCAGTCTCTCCCATTGAAGCTATTCCACTTTGCATAAAATACTTGAACATTCACTGGGCTAGAGAGAGAGTTAAGTCAGAAAGACTTTATAGCATGGTCGTTCAGACACGCACCTGACATGGGAGACCCAACGTCATGTCCTTGCTCCAATTACTATTTAACTTAATCCTTCTCCCTACTATCCCCTCCTGACTCTAGGCCTGCATTTTGGACTGAACCAGATGTTTTGTTTGACCCAAACTGGACTTTTTGTTTCAGGTCGAACAGACTTTTTTTGATTGTAGGAACTGCCAGTGAACTAAAATAATCTTTTTTTTTTTTGCCCAGCTCTACAGGGGACATCATGTGAATTTGTGAGACACACAGGAAGACATGGGTTCTATACAATTATCTACTTAGGTATCCATCTTTGCTATTCATAACTGAGACAAAATTTTCAAATTACTGAGGACTAAACCATGGCTTAAATTGCCTAGGTGTGGGGAGAAGAAAGGGGAAGAAGACTTTTCTTCTCCCAGGTACACCCATACAGTAACAAGACCAGAGAGCTTTGGTTGGAGTCCTATCTATCACATAGAATCATAGAATATCAGGGTTGGAAGGGACCTCAGGAGGTCACCTAGTCCAACCCCCTGCTCAAAGCAGGACCTAATCCCCAACTAAATCATCCCAGCCAGGGCTTTGTCAAGGCTTTGTTAAAAACCTCTAATGAAGGAGATTCCGCCCCTCCCTAGGTAACCCATTCCAGTGCTTCACCACCGTCCTAGTGAATTTTTTTTCCTAATATCCAACCTAAACCTCCCCCACTGCAACTTGAGACCATTACTCCTTGTTCTATCATCTGGTACCACTGAGAACAGTCTAAATCCATCCTCTTTGGAACCCCCTTTCAGGTAGTTGAAAGCAGCTATCAAATCCACCCTCATTCTTCTCTTCTGCAAACTAAACAATCCCAGTTCCCTCAGCCTCTCCTCATAAGTCATGTGTTCCAGTCCCCTAATCATTTTTGTTGCCCTTCGCTGGACTCTTTCCAATTTATCCACATCCTTCTTGTAGCGTGGGGCCCAAAACTGGACACAGTACTCCAGATGAGGCCTCACCAATGCCGAATAGAGGGGAACGATCACGTCCCTCTATCTACTGGCAATGCTCCTACTTATACGGCCCAAAATGCCATTGGCCTTCTTGGCAACAAGGGCACACTGTAGACTTATATCCAGCTTCTCATCCACCAGAACCCCTAGGTCCTTTTCTGCAGAACTGCTGCTAAGCCACTCGGTCCCTAGTCTGTAGCAGTGCATGGGATTCTTCCATCCTAAGTGCAGGACTCTGCACTTGTCCTTGTTGAACCTCATCAGATTCCTTTTGGCCCAATCCTCTAATTTGTCTAGGTCCCTCTGTATCCTATCCCTGCCCTCCAGCGTATCTACCTCTCCTCCCAGTTTAGTGTCATCTGCAAACTTGCTGAGGGTGCAATCCACACCATCCTCCAGATCATTAATGAAGATATTGAACAAAACCAGCCCCAGGACCAACCCTTGGGGCACTCGGCTTGATACCGGCTGCCAACTAGACATGGAGCCATTGATCATTTACCGTTGAGCCCGATGATCTAGCCAGCTTTCTATTCACTTTATAGTCCTTTCATCCAATCCATACTTCTTTAACTTGCTGGCAAGAATACTGTGGGAGACCATATCAAAAGCTTTGCTAAAGTCAAGGAATAACACATTCACTGCTTTCCCCTCATCCACAGAGCCAGTGCTCTGTGAATCCCTTGAAGACATATAGCCTTCCGGAAAGATCCTTAGTTGTCTAGTGTACAGACTGAAGTCTTTTCAAGTAAGAAGAAGGTTCTCACAGCTGTAAATTCCACCTTGACTTGCTATGAATCATACTGCTCTGCCTTACTGATTATGATTTTATGATTCCTCTGTATTACCTAAGGTGTTTGCACTCTACAGTGTATAGATGAAAACAGTGTATGTTCCTCAGAAAATGGTGATCACACTTGCTATTAGAGACAGTCCAACTTCAAGTGATTCAGCATTTAGGTTCAGTTATATTAAGTGTGTCAAATTTTCAAATGTGCCTAAGACATTCAATGGGCTTCAAAGTCACTTAGGAGTGTTAGAACATTTTTACTCAGCATCACTAGGTTTGGCTGCTTGTCCAAAGCTTATCTGGACTTATCCAAACCTCTTTGCTCTAGAAACCAACCTGGAAATTTCAAAATACTCTTATACTCTCATTAATTGCTTTTATGATTTTCCAGTTAAAATACCACAAGAATAGCCTCTCCTGCAGTATTTCAAGACCTTCTCTCAAGCCCAGCCAAAACCTGGAAGTGGAGAACTACAGCACGATTCACATGCTAGGGCAGAGGGGATTGGCTGTGTAAATTTGTGTACATCATTTTACCCCTCTTTGTTCCCACCTTTTGTCTTGTCTGTTTAGACTTAGCTTTTGTGGCAAAGATTGTCTCTCACTGTTTGTTTGAATATGTAGCACATTGAAGGCCCATCACAGATTGATCTGGCTCTTTGGCTTCAGCTTCACTTGTGGCTGGTATAGCTCATCTCGCCGGGTGAATGGAATTAAAGGGTAGACACGTGACAAGAATCATGTGCTTACACCAGGCCAGCTGGGAGATAAGAGAAAGCTGAGTTCAGCAGGGGAGGGTAGATCTGAAAGCAATTCTAGTGACAGTTAGGGAAGACTGTAAGTAGGGTGACCTGATGTCCTGATTTTATAGGGACACTCCCAGTATTCGGGCCTTTTTCTTATATAGGTGCCTATTACCACCCCCCTGCCCCCCGTCCCAATTTTCCACACTTGCTATCTGGTCACCCTAAGTCTAAGGAAAGTAGACTTGGGAGTCATTATTTAATTGAGAGCAAAAAGCTAGTTGGGAAAGGGCTGATGAAGAGCCCTGGATGGACAGTGTATAGAAAAATGCCCTGGGAAGGAGAAGGCAGGGCAGTTTTATATTTTGGGCAAACAGACCAGTTGTTTATGGAACCCGTAGTAGAGGGTGAGCATGGGCATGGGTTCCCCCATATGGCCACCCTCTGAGGGAGTACAGTGACCCTTGCATACGAGGGGAATAAGGGACTGATTAAAGCCCAGGAGAAGGCCGAAGACAAGGTCACAGAGGACAGACCTTCAGAGGAAGGGCTGTGCCCAGTGGAAGAACCTGGGGGGAGAGATTTGTTTTTGGGTTTATGTTAGACTTTGAGTTAAACTCCAGAAGGCAAGGACTTTGGGATTTAGGCAGAGGGCTACATCGCTTCAGAGATCTGACAGTGCTGGAAGCCAGTGAATGACTAGTACTAACAGGAAACTGAGGTAAGGGCAAGTTCTGATACCAGATTCAGAGAGATCTTGCTACTGGACCTGATCTTCTTCTGAGCCTTTAGGTGTCAATGGAATACATATAAAATAATAATATGGAGACTTCCACTCTACGCACATCCAAAAAAAAGTTAGCTAAGGGTTGGAGTGACATTTTGCAAAATATATTTTGGGTTCAATTCAAATGCTGGAAAAGGGTAAGGTAAATTCTTATTATATCTTCCCCAGTTAACCCTTCATTAGATATAAGACACTAATATCTGTTATATTCAGTAAAGAATTGACTAGCTCTGTGACAGCCAGAGCAAAGCACATGTTAAGCACAAAAATTCACAGGGAGAAACTAATTGATGGACGTAGAAATGGACTGAAAGCCAATTATGTTTAGCAGAAATATGCCTCTGATATCTTCTACCACAGCTGTATCAATGGCATAGTCAAAGGGTAGAATTTGTGAGATAAGAAGAATAGAGCCCTTAGAATATATGTTCAATGATCAGATTAACTGGCAAATGCTGAGTGCTTTTGAAAATTTTGCTCAGTTTCCTTGTTTTCTTAATGTACCTGTTTGCACTTGTTGATTTGCAAAATTCAGTGCAGTAAAGGCAATTAAAAAGTCCACTTACTTAACACACTATTAACACACATACCATACCACAGACACTTGTTCTAAATAGACAAGAAAACTGTGGTTGATTCTGCTAGCCCTTTGTGGTAACTGCCAGTAAATGATGACTTATAAATGGTGACCAGTTGAAATCCATAATGGCGTTTAGCCACGAATGCATTTAGGTGAAGACCTACTCTAATTCTTCTAATAATGGAAACAAATTCTAACAACTCTCATTTGGAGCCAAGTTTATGTGTTTATTTTCAAAACAAAGGCACAATTTCATAAAGTATCGATACTGCTTTAGCCAAATAATTGTAGACATTCCCCCTCTCCTCCTTCCAAAGATGCCTTATCTGGTTGACTGCAAGAGCAACATTCTTAGATTAATCATCCAAAAGCATCTAGTTGAAAGTAGGAATGTATAATGTCAAAACAAAAGATCACATTTATGGAGCATTCCTTTTCCAAAAGCAGTTTACTACATGTGTTGAAGATAAATTACAGTGATGTGGGAGCCAATTTGTACCCATAAAAATCATTTTACAATGGTCACTTTTTCCTGCTTTTCAGTTAGAGTGGGGGTCTAGGATCTTTTGAAAACATGTCAAGCTGAAGAGAGAGATGCCATTAGATGTGACCAATAATTAAATAGTTCCAGTGATACATGGCATATATGTGTCAAAGATCACCCGTGATCATGCTTCAGGGCTGGTCACTGGCCTGAGTCAGGAAGGAATGTATGAGAAACGTATCAGCTATAGGCCTCTCTCTGACACAGGGAGTTCAATCCTCAGCTGTGCTGAGATTGTCTTTGGCGTAGTTGAGGAAGTGTTGCGAGCAAGGTACATCTACACCACATTTCTACTTCCCTGATACTGGGCTAGCCAGAGCTAAAACTGCCCCTGGTATAACTTAGAGCAACCTTAGTATAACTTAGAGGAGCCCTATCTGCATTCAGGGTCAGGATCTGGCAGAGCACAATGAACTCCTCCACCTCCCATGTCAAAGAACAGAGAAACAGGTGGGATAGAGGTGCCTACACAAGCTTTGTGGCACTCAGTGATTACCCTATAACAGGGGATTCCTGGGATACTTTCTTAAAGTGGCATTCTGGCTGCTTTGTGCTCCTTCGAAACAACCAAAGCCAAGGTCTGAGCCAGGCTTTTGAAGCAGGTGGGAGGTTTTTCTGTCCCAGTGTGGCAATTTATCACAAAGAGCTTAGTAAAAGGAAGAGAAAAACTCTTCCAGAGACATAGAATTTTCCTGCCTGTATATGTATGATGCAAGATTTAGCGCCCCCCCCCAAACAAACAAAATCTGCATGCCAAATATCCTTGTGAAACCATTAACTCCAAACTCCAGCTAATTAACACCATCAGCAAATGCCTTGTTTCTTAGCAAAATGCACTGAATTTTTTCGACTTTGTCAGTCTCCACACTATTCAACACACCAGTCCTGTTACATAGTAACAACCCTGGAAATGTTCCCGAACGATGCTGAGCATCCTCATCTTGCAGGGTTGGGCCCCAAACTACTAACACTCCATATTTGGAATCCCTTCAGTAGCTGAAAGATGGTGGTGGTTGTTGCTGCATAGGGTTAGGGAACAGAGGATGGGAAAAAAACCCTGACCTCAACTCGTGTGTGCGAAAATACTTCATGATCTATCTTTATATAGCTATGTTCCAAGCCCTCATTGTCCCCTGTGAAAAACATTGTGGTCTGGATTAATAGAAATGCTGACATTAATTTAGCTACAGCAAAACAAACTGTGCATCTCATATATAATTATATTCCGTGGTGGACATCAGGGCTTGCTGTTTCTATGTGGCTGTAGGAAATGGGAATTGTTCACTCCAAAGGTAGGGTGCCTGCAATGAACAATAATCCTAGAAGAGAGCTATGGAGAAGGGGGTCAAGACACAAAGTAATGGAGGAAAAGAAAGAGGAGGTGAAGCAGTTAAGTTTAGCATCAGGATTACCAATATATGCTGCAGGACTTTTTTTGTGTCAATCATTGCAGGCTGTGCTTTTACATCGTACACAGCCTTCTTTCTGCAATGACTTTGCTTTTTTCTATGGAAAAAACCTCTTATTAAATAAATCATCTGCCCCCTGTAATCTACTAGTTTGCATGCCATGCTAAACATTAAACCAGATGAAATGGGGCTTAGTTACACACAGTAAGTGGCCAGCATTTTGTGGAGGGTAAATGAGATAGCTGTTTGTTATTTCTAGGGGGGAAAAAATCCTGGACTAAAAAGAAACATCTCTATTAGACAGAGTGGTGTCTTTAAAAAGGTGCATTATGCTTCAGCCAAAAAGTGAAATGGGTGGCAGATTATTTCCAAAGTTAAAAGCAGATGGAGAAACCACAATATAAATTAACTCCTAGCAGCTGTTTAGGCCATTCCTTGGATCATTTATCGGCGTGAGTTTTTTTATATGCTGTATGCTTGGTATGTGTGATGGGGGAAGGGGTTAAATAGAGAGCTTCTGACTGATTTAGCACATGAAGTCCAATGCAAGTTTCTAGAACAATGAACATAATGATACTAGAGATAAACCCGTATAACTACTGATTTCTTGTTGTCATTACAGTGTCTCTATCTACTTATCTGGCCTTCAGCACCAGTGTACCTGAACATTTCACAGTCATTATCCTCATGATAGCCCTTTGAGGAAGGGAAGCATTATCTCCATTTTACAAACAGGATACTGAGGCACAGGCTAGGTTAAGTGACTTGCCCAGAGTTGTACAGAAAGTCTGTGGCTGAGCTAAGACTTGAGCCCACATCCCTTTGCACTTATCCAGTGTGTGATCTACTAGACCACCATTCCAGTTCCCACATATGTATTTTCCAATATTATCTACAAGATAGATGTAAATAGGTGTAAAGGGGAATAATACATGAGGAACAGGATTGGGATTAAGGTTTTTGGGATAGGCATAAAAATGGTTACGTTCTAAAGACTAGATTATGCAAACTCATACAGGAATATCACACAGGGCCAGACTATGCTCTATAGGCACAGCCTTAGGGCATCAGCTCCTGGAGCCATATGTTGAAGGCAGAATCTCAGCTTTCATTTAAAAAAAATAAGTTTCTAGCCTACACGGTTGTGAAGAAAAGCTTGAAAATACATCCTGAGTCTATCTGATGCAGGGACACCTGTCCAAAACAATAGCTCAGGGAAGTGGGAACTCTCCATACATCTCAATAGGATGTTAACTTCAAAACCCAATTCCCTGGGGCTCTGTCAACACCACTCCAGCAGAGAACACTGTATGTGGCAGATGAAGAACATAGCAGGCCTAGTTTACCCACCCCATCAGATGGTCCCGAGCAGCTGGGGTAAATACTGAGGTACTCCCTGCTGCCACCCCTGCTTCCTGGGGCAGGAGGAAGTGGGTATGCCTGCCTCTCCTGATCAGAGCAGGACATGGGGATGGAGCTATGTGAGGCCCTGTGTTGCGTGATGCCTAGAATGCCAAACTGCCATAATCCAGCCCTGTTTACACATGTGAGTAGTCACAGTGAAAGGAATATTACTGCCTTGACGGAATGATTCTGCAGGAATTGGCCCCAGGTTAATATATAGCTTGACATATGATGATTACAAACCCTGATGAACAGGGGGAATAGTGGGCCATGGGAGCCAATAATATTATGTAATTTCTTTGTTCGGCAACGCATGCACCATGGAGGTTCTGAGAGTTGATTTTTCATGAGCGTGGGTGCTCCTTTCCTTTTTACGTGAGTGATGTTTCTTTAAGGGAAAGTGAGTATTTGTGTACTTCACAGAAGTGTTTCTAGCAGTATAATGCAATGTGGAGGTTGCTAGGTGTTGGCGTGGCATTTATAGCACTGGTAAGAAATGTTCAGATCTGCGGTAGTTACATCCACGTTGCTGAGAGCGGAATCAGGGCCTACATTGTCATAGGTTCAGCCAGAATGTCAGGGTATGTACTATGCAGTGATATGGTGTAACTACTTTTTCATTATATGACGATAAATTGAGAAATGTGGGGGGGGGGGGGATTGAATTCTCATAATTCCAGAGTTCTTCACTCATTCACCACAGAGTTCAGACACATCATGTGCCTTTAATTACCTGAGCACACAGAGCACAGCATCATTCAGCGTGGAGCCCTACAACCCAACCTGAACCCGATGGGACCTGACTGCAAGTGTCTGGTCCAGGGCAGGTTGGGTGGAAAAACCACCAGACCCTTTCGGGCTCGAGTTGGGTCAGCTTGCCTCCTCCGGCTCATGAGGTTGGAGAAGGCTGCATGGCCCGCTCTTGCTGGCCACAGCCACCTTGCTGTGCGAGGTGTGCTGTGGCTGTGGAATGAGTGTGCTGAGGAGCAGCAGTGCCTCTCGCTCTGCAGCACACACAGCACCACCAGGAGGGGAAACAGCAGGAGCTGGGCATGCAGCTGCTGGTGTGCACAAACCGCACAGGTAGGCGCTGACTCAGATTTACCTGTGGCGCTGACTCAGATTTACAGGAAGGATTGAGGTCAGGTCAGAAAACGACTCGACCGTCTGAGGCTTGGGCTGCGTCAGGTCTAAAAATTAGGCCCAAGCAGACTCTAATTCAGTGCACAAGAGGCAGAAAGTTGCAAGAAGAGTAAGGATATTTTCTTGTATTTAGGGCACTGGAGAAGAAACCCAGAGAGTTGGTTCTATTCCTGGAATCCCTATGTGATATTGGGCAAGACTGTACTGTGACAGATATGGCAATTTCCTGCAATATCCTTGCAAGACCTTATGGTATTAAGTTTATGTGTTATTGTGCACTGGGATTGTATGTAACTTCTCTATGGAAGAGAGGTGACAAATATTGCAGCACCATGCAGGAATTGTTTGGAATTAATGGTTTATTTATGATGGCGTTCTACTCCATGGGAGGTGATGGCTGAGAAGCCTGAAGGCTAGAGTGGGTGCCATTGGAGTACTGGGGAATACAGGTACAGTTGCCCTGAATTGTGATATGTTTATGTCACATATGTTTATAACATAATATGACTGCATAAGGGGGCCAAATTAACAACGCACAGGCAATCTTCATTCTTGCATTTCTCGACTTGTGAATGCATGACATTTCAATCTGAATGCTCTTTCCCTAGATGTTTGTATGCAGTATAATAATATAACTTCTCTCAAACAGTGGGATCCCAAAGTGATTCTCAAATTATACATGCACAACAGGCCAAATCCTAGCTCCATTGAACCCAATAAAAGTTTTGCTATTGATTTTAAGTGTCAGGATTCGGCTCTGTATCAGTGAAATGCATCCAACTCTGGGTCTCAGTAGGAGTCCCATGCTCAGAACAAACATAGAATTCCCCTTCATACATTGTATTTTCCTACCTGACTGATACAGTTTCAGGCAGCAGAGTAATATGGAGTTTGGTCTCTTTTACTGAGAAATTACGTCTCATCTTACACCTTTTGTCTGCAGTCTAATAAAAGATATTACCTCACCCACCTTCTCTCTCAACTTAAACCTTGTAAGGTGTTGATTAATCATAGTGATGGATGCCAAACAAATTGCCGTATGCCAGAGACAGATACTGTACTCTATGGGCTATTGGTCTATCCACATTCCTATATTCCTTATTTAAAGCTAGTTCTAGGTAACACTGCACAGCCTAAAGTTCAGGAATATTTTTGCTCTCCTGCTTCTTGCAGTGATTTTTCATTTAGGAACACACACGTTTCCTGTCAATGTTATTTCTATGATGACTTGGTTGAGAGCAGGGCATATTGTTCTCTGAATTTCTTTGTAAAATATTTTATTTAATTAAACTTTTACAACCAACTCTGCTCTATGTCTAATACTTGTAAATTATAAAGAAAAGCCCCTTCGGCATTTATGAGAATTCAGATAATAAAAAACTATAGGCAAAGAGAAACAATGTCATTGAGTCCCAGATAGCTGTTCATTCCTGATATGTATCTTCCACATAATGCTATTTAATGAAATATCTAGTTTCTCAGTGTACAAACTAGACTCAATAAAAGGACAGGATGGGAGTACTAATATTTCAAGGGATTATATTACTAAAGTTTCATAAATGGAGCAAATTGTACCATAATTTGAATAATTGTGGTTTAGTTCAAAATTCTGTAAAATACTACACAGGAAATAAAAGTAAAGTTTGATACAATCTAAAAAAAAAAAAAAAAAAAGCCAGAGAATTTAAAGTTATCCTCAGTTGGTAACATGTTATTGTATGGAAAATTAGTTCATTCTTCCTGTTGTGTACACACACACACAGAGTGTTTGAAATTATTTCTTTGGTGTGGAAATCTGATGCTATTTATAGTGAGAGCTCTTCTCTGAAAGCAGCATGTTGCTACCAGACACTCCCTAAATCAACCATAGAATGACTGCAAAATGGCTACCACAGAGATTTCATAATTGAGAATTTTAATCCATTCGCTGCAATGCTGTTATGAGACTTTGAAATCACCTTCTAACCGTTCAGCACTGTTGGGTGTGTAAACTATTGTGTTTGCTCTTAGAAAACTTTTGTCTTGCCAAATACACCAGTATTTATGTTAGTTGGCAAATATATTATTCAGTTTACCCATCTCTGACATATTAGGCTTTGTGTAGAATTGTTATCCCTCCCAAGAGCTATAGATGATAGGCAGAAATAAATAGGCATGAGGAAGAAAGAGGAAAGAAAACTAAAAGAAAAAAAGATACAAATCCCCCCCCAGGATGTTGATGGTGTCTTTCTATTGCCCTTTGTCTTGTAGATCTTTGCTATGAGGGCGGCAAGTTTCAGGATGTGTTTGGAAAATCTGGTTAGGTTCATACATTTTGGGGGTTGGTGTGACAGGTTAGATAATCTCTGGTAAAATAAAGATCCAGTGACCCACAGGCTTGATATTCCTTATAAATGAATGTGGAAGGGCTTCTTGCAGCCAGGGTCATGAGACTGAATCAAAAGTCTGCTAGCACTCAGGCACTCAGTAGATGTCGTGAAAAGGGCTTTTTACAGCAATGTTCTGGGTGAAATTCTGTGGCCTGCGTTGTGCAGGAGGTCAGACTAGATGATCATAATGGTCCCTTCTGACCTAAATATCTATGAATCTATGAATCTTCCCAACTCTCAGGAAGCAAGGGAGGTGGGAAGGTATCCGGATCCTAGGTTAGTCCTATTCGAAGCAAGAACTCCTTTTACAGTTCACAACCCAGCTCTTTTGCTGAGTATTACTGCATTACTTGTCATGACTGAGATCCCTGGGAACACTGGATGGTTCAACAGTTGTAGTTTTACTTTCCAAGGGTAAGTCTTTCCTCCTCACGACTGTATGGATGGATGCACTCGACTGGATGTGGCTGACTCTTTGTTTCTCTGGGTTAGTCTTGCCCATCTGATTCCCATTATTAATGGTATAATTATTAATGGTATCTGATAATGGCATAGCTCACAATTACACCATGGAATGAACCCTGCCTCCAAAAGCATCCTGATCATGGTGGTGTAGAGGCACATGAGAAACGTGTGCTACACAAAACCTCGTATAAAAGCACCCCTTTCCCATGAATAAACGTAGAAAAAAAAAAACGTGGGGTGAACTAACTACACCAAAATAAACATACTCACAAAATTTCTAGTGACATTTTAAAAGAGTTTATTTTGAATGAGGCAACAAAGAGTAAAAAGCCCATTATTTCAGCTTTTTCTGGGCCTTTTTGGAAGGAGTATCTACAGCGCATTCTAACAGTTGTATATAAACCTGAAAAAAATATGTCCACACGTTCTCTCAGAGATGGAAATATTTTTGAGCGAAGACTCCAGCATTTGAGTTGAAATTTCATATTTTGGTGTTTCTTTCATATGACACCTGACCCCAAGGCCATGGGAGACAATAGTAAAACTCCCTTTGACTCCTATGGTGATCAATGTTGGCAGTAAAACTTGTGAATAATAACATAGTCATACAATGTGATGAAAAACCTAAAATTTTTCAGTGCAAAAAAAATCAGAAAAATCCCTAAATTTCTGGGTCACCACATTAGCCCAGAACAATAATTTATTTTTTCCTGAAATTCATGGTCTATTTTTCTAAATAATACTGCTAGATACACGTTTTGTTTATTATTTGTTTTTAACAAAGCATTATATATTTATTTATTAATTTTTATAATTTAGTTGAGGAAACTATCTGACTTTTTTTTTTTTTACAATGGGAGGAATTTTTCCTTCTTGATTTTAATCCCAGAATTTATTTACTTTCTTCTTTGGTTTGTTTGCAGTGCACATATTCATCTCCTTTTCTTTTTTTTCCAGAGATAACTATGAGGGTAATTTTGTGGTTAATTTCTATACTTTGAAGTAATTGCATTTGAATTTCCAAGTTATTCTTTAACAGGCTCACAAATCTGACCTTTATCTGAAACCCTAGCTTTCGAGACTATTTACAAAATTTACTGTATAGTATTGACTTGGTCCAACACACAGTGAAGTCAATGTAAAGGCTTCCATTGTTCCTAATGGATCAGGCTCATGGCCCAAGTAAAACTGGTTATAATGAATAACACCAAAATATAATAAAGAATTCATTTATTGGCTTTTGAAGCACATTAAAATAACCTGCTGTAGATTATTCGGTTTCATTTACAAGTACAAACTCAGACAGTATCTTCCCAAAGTTCCAGTATGTTGATTGCTGTCATCTTTTAAATACAGTGTGACACAAACTTGTGATTTTTGCTCTTCTACATGTCCATTCAGGCTTTTATGTGCTGCTGTATATTTTCCATAATCTGCTGAGTATTCAGTTGCTCATCAGCAAGCTGCTGGTCAATAAATGTTTGCAATTCTATCCATGTCTTGGAGTCTTGGTCCATGCCTTTCTGAATCAACATGCGTGTTATTTCCAATTTTTTTCTGAGTGCCTCCTCATGTTTTTGGGTCATTTGATAAACTGATTGCCAGTCAAATGGTTTAGGCACATCTATTCTAAGCTCTCCTTGACGAACAGCTATGTATGGCCTTATGCTATCAGTTGTCATTTTCTCAAGATGATGGAGAAGTTCTGTGATGTACTGGAGGAACGTAGAGTACTTTTCTATAGTCAGATCAATTAATTTTTGTGTCGCACTAATTAGCCTTTCATAGGCTTCGCTGAGTTGGTCATAGGCATCTTGTATTTTCACTTTGACTAGTTTGTTATATTCAGCAGAACTCCTTTTGGCAGTTTCAGACCAATATCGGATCTTTTCCTGAGCAGCAGAAGAGAGCTCAATGACTTTCTGTTTTCCTTTTCCATCAGCATCAGTAACCAGATCATAATACCTCTGGCCATGGTTTTCCCCAAATTCTCGTACTTGATCAGTCAGACGTGAAACCAAGTCAGCAGTATCTCCAATGTATTTGGCATGCCAGTCCACTAGAGCATCCATTAGATTCTTTAACCAATCTAGCACCTTGTCTTCCACTTCATAGTATTTGACTGACCACCCAACTAAACTTGGATCAAAATATTCTTCCCGCAGTACTTTTACATATAGAAGAATCTGATGTAGCTTCTCTGAAATCTCTTGAAATGTCTTCTGGCTAAAGTCTTTTAACTGAGAAAGGTGTGTTTTAATATTCTCTGTTAAGGATCTCAATTTTTCTGCATAGTCTGAGTTGATGGTATCACTGTACATCTGTTGTGCTTGAACTTTAATCTCTTCAAAGTTTTTCGATTGTAAGTTTCTAATAATTTCTTCTATGTTTTGGAAAACTTGCTGCACTAATTGTTTCAGTTGCCTAAGCTTTTCTGCAAAGTCAGCCTCCTGAAGAGTAGCAAATATCTGTCTGGCTTTGTTCTGCAAATGTTTTAGCATTTCTTTAATTTGATCAAGCACTTCACTGCCTTTGAGAATTCTGTCAGATGCAGGAACTTTAACTTCCGTCTCATTGACAAATACAATCAAAACGTTGAAATACTCCTGCATTTTTGAAATGCATAGATCAGTAGCTTTTGCTGCCTCCTCTGTAGCCATTACATAGAGTTCTTCACCGGTGTACTTCTCAGCCAGTCCAGGGACCCGGAATTTTGTGATCTTCAGGAATTCGATGGTTGAGTCAATCAGGTGCTTTATCCTCTTGTGGTATTCCCTTATTACCTCCATTGTAGCATCAAAAATCTTTGCTCTTATTTGCTGGTAGTCAATCTGGTCTGCTTGATCTGCTGCTTCTTGATATAATTGTTTAGCTTTGACTGTCATCTCTTGGTATTTCCCAGTGGCCTGGTAGGCAGCTCTTCTAAGGTGAAGATCTATTTCATCTATTTTTCTTGTGGCTAATTGGTATGTTCTTTCAGCCTTGTTTTGCATGATGTTCTTCAGCTTTAGGGTGGCAGCACTGATTCCCATTCCTGTATGCTCATGGTGGTACTTGTTAATACTGTTATAGAGAGCCTCCGTCATTGTAGGTACCTTTTCTTTTAGACTGCTCAGCATGTCTGTAGCAGCAGCATCGTTCCAGTTAGTTTTGATCTGAATCAGGTCAGGTTTCTTGAATGATATCTCACTTTTTAATATGTCAATTTCATTCTGAGAGGCAGGCTGAAAATCCAAAATGGTATAAGTGAAAAAATAGATTCCAATTCAAACAAATAAAATATTATTACATGCTACTTCTGTTCTAAAAATATGACCCTAAATTATAGAGAGATTTTAGATAGGCGTTTTCTTATCTTGCATTCAATTCATTTTAATATAAACTCAGTTTTGTCTATCATGTGTCTGCATGTCTTTAAATGCTGTATTGGATTAAATTCTGTCCTTACACCTAAAAATAGTGGGATAAGAAAGTAAATCAGGGCAGAATTTGGTCTCATTATTTTTTATAACATCTTTCTGATTCCTTTGTATTACCTGTTAATTGTATCAAAGCAAGATGCAACAATTACTTGGTAAGGTGTCAGTTCTGCTCATTCACTAAGCATGTCATACTAGTCTTAAGATTCTATTTAATTATTTTACATGGTGAATTGAAAGAGATCCACTGTCTTACTACAAAAACATTACAAGTTTGTGATTCTCCAGTGCTTTAAATCAACAAGACTACTAGCATAAATGTTACTCAGTATGATTAAGGGTTGCTAAATCAGACCCTAAGAAAGTAAATGCCTTTCCCTGATTTCAATTTTACACAAGTTAAATTGTGAGTTTTATGTGATATCTAAATTAACATATCACAGTCTTGGAATATTAAGTCTCTAATTTTGAAGTTATTGTGGTAGACTTTCAGGAATGGCATTTTTTGTTGCCAAACCCAATAAGTGGCTTTTAGCTCTGTGCCTCACAATATACCTGCGATGTGTTAACGATTCCACACAAGATCCTTGACAGGGAGCTAGAACTTAGGCTCAGTATCTCATTACCATCACTTCTAGGTTGCTGTTTCTAGTTTGGGCATTTCTACAGTAATTACAAGTACAGTGGAACCTCAATTTTATGAACACCGATCTTACATATGACCAGTTATGCAATCCATTTTCCCCAACAGAAGAAAAATCACATAACAAGAGATGTCAATGAAGAACAAATCAACATCCCTTCACATTCCCACACCTTCAATGCATTGGAAATTGCTTTGCAGTGATTTGAAGGACAAAGAGGAAGTAGTGCAGTGCATTATAGAGCAACGTATGCACCATACCTGCTGTACCGACTCAATCCTCAATTAGTTCATAAAATAATCTAATGGTTGTACAGTGGTTTATACACAATTAGTCTGATGCCGTCTGTCCACTGCCTAATGGATGCATATTTGTGATCTCAAGGCTCTGCCAAGGCTAAATAGATAGGGTGCTTGAACGATTTTCTTACCTCTAAAAGTGTTTACAGAGATATTACTTCCAGACTGGGGTTAAGTCATATTGATGAGATTGGATGGAGTAAAGGAAGCTCACATTGCAGGGTTTATGGTATGTTTTCCTTGGACAGAGGTCAGTTTTCAAAACTATCACTCTAACCCCTTTAGTAAGCATTACAGTCACTTTAAAAGGTAAAATCCCAAGCCCCATTGTGTCTTTTTGCTTCATTTCAAGCCTTGCCTACCTGTTGAGTTTGGTAGTAAATTTTCCCCTGGAGAATATCTGTGTCCATCTCAACACGAAAACCCAGGGTGCCCGCAGAAGGTGAAGATACTGATGAGGAGATCCTGTGGCTATCTCCCCAATAACGCATCTGAACATCGGTAAAGGTTGGGCTGATGATATTTAGTGATACAGTCTGGGCCAAGACTCTGATATAACCAAGAACAAACAGTGTTTAAGAAACGAGTGAATGCTAAGTTACAGGGCAGCTCCTAAAGAAATACATATTGCAGTATGTTTTCGTACAGTATCTCTCGTGATTAATACAAGTATAAACAAAGCCAAAGCAAGCAAAAGAAAACTAAGAGTTTTACTATCAACATTTTATCTTGGGACTCTGACTAACACATATGCAAATTCAGGGTCATATCCTACACTGTTTTCTCAGGCAAAACTCCATACTGAGGTTGGTCAGGAGTTTTGCTTGAATTAGGACTGCAAAATAGGCCCTTAATGTTGTTAGCTGATTCTTATGGCTTATAAAGTCAGATTTTTACAAACTAGTCTACTTCTTTTTCCATCTGTGTACTGCAGGCACAAATAAGTGTAGGTAAAAATTTTGTGCCCACAGTTATTGTTACTTGCGGTCGCTGTTACTAAGCAGATGAAATCAGGTAGTTGGACATCCAGGTCACTGTAATTCTGAGCATAAATGATTGTGGGTGAAAAATTAGGTTTCCAGTGACTTGTGCTCACAGAAACAGAGCCTCAGTGGAGGCTGTGCTGAAAAGCAGGATCTTTGATTATAGGAAAACCTTAGTTATATCTCACCAGTTATGTGAAATGGCAGGCTATTCAGAACAATCAGATGCAAAAAGAGTGTTTTCCAGATTCCCAGTTATCTAATGGGAGTGGAGTGGTGAGGGTGAGGGAGCAAAGGGAGGACACTTATTCTTTATAATTACCACAAAGTGCTTTGTAGGAATTAGGTTTCTAAGCCATAGTCTGTCTCTTGTCATTTTGTCTATTATAAACCATGTCACCTGAACAAATCTTTACCTAAATCCTTGCATGGTCAGATCTTCCTTGTACTCCACACTCATGTCACGATGTGAAAAGCTGCCTGTTGCCTTTGTCACAAACACATCACCTTCATATCTGGTAGTTGCTACAGCTACAAAAGAGAGATTTCGCATTGTCTGAATTTCTGGAATCACTGCAGAAACCACATCACATGGTATCCTGTATTTCAGCTGGATACATAACTGTGGTTCCACAGTCACACACCACTGTGTGGTAAGAAGTTAGATGCCCACAATACAAATTACAAAAGGATATGCATGTATCTGTTTTGTCCCAGACATTTTAAAATGCAAGATATGTACTGTAGCTAGAAAAGTAGGGAAAAATAGGGAAATTAAAATTGGGAAGTTTATAATTCCTTCTTCATGTCTTTTATTGTAATTTGGATATAAAAGGCCCTTTTGCTTTGCTTTTTGCCCTTGATACGGAATATAAATTGAGTTTTCTCTTCTACAGCATGTCATGTTAAATTTACCTCATGTGTTTACTATAACTTTGACGTTTGGTAGCGCTCAGAAAAGTGGCTCTAAAAATGTTTTTGTGGCATTCCGAGTGTGTGTTTCAATAATTTTTAAATCAAATGTGCTCAGTTTCCAAGCAAAAAGATGGGTATTTTTTTAACTGCCAGCCTTACAAACTGAGCTTGGGATCAGTCAAGCTGGATTCTGCATTACTACCAGTGATAGAGCCTCACTAATCCAGAGCCCTTTCAAGTCAATGAAAAGATTGCTACAGAACAAATTATGCCCTTAGTTAAACCTGTGCAACCCTCTGAGCTTTTGGTTGATTTGTACAGGTGTAAAAGATTGAACCTTTAATTGAGACTTACTAAAAATAAATGGGTTGATGATGTGCAAGAAGGAACAGAAACTAGCTCTCTTTCTTTCAGCTGTACTGACTAAGCAGAGCTAACAGGAGTGAGAAGATATAAAGTTATGTTGTCACTAAACTGAACACAGAGAAGGAAAAGGGATCCTCTTTTACATCCCTCTTTCACAGTACAACTGCACTTCAAACACAAAATAATATTTGGAAAAAAATAATGTTAACATTTTCAACTCAAATTTTGGAGTATGGAATTCCAAAGTTCATCTTACCTTCCAGGTCATATTCCAGGAACTGTAGTGTTGAACTGGAGGTAGAATCAATGGAATATCTAAAAGAGTCCGTGTTGTTTTTCAGGTCTGTTTTCCAGGTGACATTATACAATGGTGAAGCAACTCTGAAAGATCCAGTCAAAGCACCGAATGCAGGGAAATAAATTCCAGCAGGCAAAGACATTTTGAGAGGTGGGATCTCTATTTTCTGCTCAGGAATTGTAATTGTTGGCAAGTCAAAGTCTGCAATCTTATTAGCCACTTCACTCAGATCCACATACATATTACCAAGGGAAATGCTTTTTGGAAGAGTGAACTGAGACAGAGTTATTTGGTACTGAGGTACTGTCACCTCAAAGTAAGGAATTTTATATTCTTCCAGTGTAATGTACTTGTTTCCTACATCTACTTTGGGGAATCTCATTCTTGGCAGAGAGGGTAAATTGATGTCAAAAGGCATTATGCTTAGCATGTGTGGAACTTTTATATTTCTCAAGTCAATGGTATACGATGGAACTTGCAGGGTTGTGAAAGGAACTTGAAATTCTGGAGTTGTGAGAACTGGATTTGGAGCTTCTAGTTGCATCTCAGGAACAGTGACTGTGAAGCCGTCAGCCAGTCTGTTCACATATATAGGGAAAAAGTAACCGTCTTCACTTTTTGTATAAACTATGGATGCAGAAGTATTTAAGTACTGCTTCTTGTTAGCACTTGTAGTGAGGTCCAGTTTCAAGATATCCCATAAACTCTTTTCATAAACTGGAAACACAATGTTCCTGAGGAAATTGACCTGTCCTTCCAAAGATCCAGAAATGTCAAATTGTGCCTTTGATTTTTCATTTGATAACTGCATATCATGACTGAGAGATAATGACTGAATTTGGCCTTCACCCTTCCAGCCAAGTTTCTGGTTTTCAGTGTTGATGTTCATTAAGACTTCCTGATTAACTGAAGCTATGTCCAGGAAGGAATTTGGTTGAGTAGCTTGTAGCTGAAGAGATGCTGACATACTCCAAGGAACCAGTTCTAAGGTTACTTTGCAGCTCTGAGTCCCTCTAGTTCTCAGAAGCGGGCTACACTGTGCATAGTTTTCCCCATTGTGCTCCCAGACTGCATAAACACGATGTGTAGATGCTTCAACAGCCACTTTTTCTGTCATTTCCACATTCCAGATTCCATCTGCTTTAGAATTAGCCTCCAGCTTGACTGAGGAGCGAGCTCCATTAGAGTTCAGGTAGGTATTTGCCTCATGGATTAGCATCCCAGAAAATGGATTTAGGGTGTATAACATTCCATTGATATTTCCTTTTGTTGCTGTTTCTACAGAAATGTAAGATGTAAGACTTTCTAGAGTAAGTTTGTGATCAACTGCACCTTTAGCACTGGCACCATATCTAAGAGTATGAAAATCATAATTTAAATTCATTGCTGAGGAAACAGTAGGCTTGGATTTAGTGTTTCCTGTAAGCTCTTGCTTGAAATTTATTTTAAAAACTGGCATGCTGATCTTTGCATTTGTTGTCACGGAAGCTTCCATGTTCCTCTTTGTGAGGCTAACAGTGCTGTCATGCTTTCCTTCCACAAATTTATTATTACTCAGGGACAATGCTGTGGCCAGTTTCAAACCCCTTTTCCTCGTCAGGCTTGTTGTAGCATCTAAATTAAACTGCAGTGCATCAATGACAGAAGAAGACGAGGAACTGAAGCGAGCAACAACATCGGACTGGTTGAAAAGCCCAACATTTGTATTCAAGGTAATCACACTGGATTTAAATGAAAAGTCATAGGTAATGTTTCCCAAGGCAGGAATCAAGATATGGTTTGATGGGCTGTGCACTGTGAATTTAGGAAGCTTAAGTGTGCGCAGATCTTTGGGGACATGAAGGACTGGCATCTCCAGCGACGGTAGGACTAATGTGTAAGATGGTACTGAAAACCCAATAAGTGGGACGGTGAAGCCTGTTGTGCTTATTTCTTTGGGGATCACATAACCAAATGCTGGCAGCTCTGCCGTAAAGGGAGACACCTCGATGTTCACAATAGGAATGGTATATCCAGGAATCCTGAAAGTCCGTGGTAGTTTGTTGACTGAAGTTTCTACTTTATATTTGTCAAACTCTATCTTGGCTTTGTTATATGAACTGGTGAGAAAATCTAATGCATTGTCCCTTCCTTTCTCAAAATGTCTATTGAAGAAGATGATGTACTGATTAATTGCTTCATGCACTGCTTTTAAGGGAAGAGGGAGTGAGTGCATGTCTTTGTTCTTCTTATATTGGGCATTCAGATTTAAATCAAATGATTGCTTTGTAGTCTTCAATAAATCCTTCAGGCCTGTCTGTTCCCAAAGTGAATACCCTTTCATCATCTGAGAAGTTTTGATTCCAACATAAGGAATGTGAAGTTCAGGAATTGATAGAGGAATATTTAGGAAGTCCAGGTTGGCTTCACCATTCATTTCCACACGAGCTTCAATCTTGTCTTCAGTGTTCCCAGCAGACATGCTGTGGGAATATTTGTACTGATTGAACCTGCCATTAGCTTGCCAGTGGACTTGCTGAACAGAGGAACTGAGCACCAGACCATAATTATTCAGAAATTCAATTTTTCCAGTCACCTTCAATGGAAAACTAACTTTCACATTCCCATCATTGTTTGTTGATATGCTAACTTCAAAGGGCTGCACCAACAAGGCAATATTATTATTTATGGTTCCAGCAACTCTCCCATTGAGCTTAGCCTCATGATTTCCTTTTATTTCTACTTTCATCGTTGCTAGCTGCCCTGTGCCTTGTACACTTAAATTGCTATGACCCACATGTTGCGACTCAACTTCAGACTGAAGCTGAAGTGTTGCATAATTTAGGAGACCACATTCATAATTCACTTTCTGGTTGATCTTCAAGTATTTATCATTTATCCTGTTTTCAGCAGCAAATGCAATAAAGGGACCCTCAATCGTAAAAGTGGCATGGGAGTCATGGTTGCCTTCATCAGAGAAATCAGGAAAAGCCCATTTCCAGTTTCCTTTACCACTGGAAGTAAATGATATGTGTCCTGCTTCTACCTCTGTTATCATGTCATTCATCAGATCAGCCTGGCTGGAGAGATCAGCTTGCGGAATGTTCAGTCTGTGAGAATACGTTGTCTTGCTCTGCATCAAAATTTTCCTCTGTAGCCGGACTAGTAAGTTGTTGTGTACTTCCATCAAATTCTTTGTAGTACGTAAGCTTGTAGTAGTTTCAGCTTTCCCCTGTACAGAAGTCCCTAAAAATATCACTTCACTGTTGTGATCAACTTTAAGGAGTTTATGGGTGACCTTCATGGTTTCTTTAAGGATCAGTTGCTGCATCTCAGGGGCTGAGAGGCGTGCATCTGCGTTCACAGTGAAAGCAAGGAAATCTAATCTGGATGTTGCTTGAGCTGAAACAGTGGCTACAAATTCTGGGCTGTTTACGGAAGCTGTAGTGTTCTGAATGTCAGCAAGAGTGGACAGTGTGAAGAATGGAGAAGCTATTCTGAAAGTACCAGACAGTTTGCCGAATGTAGGGACAGTGACTGTGTGTGGAATACGTGGCAGCTGGTATGCCGGTATCTGAATGTTAGGAATCTGGAACTCATTTAGATTGAGTTTAGGGATCAAGAATTCAGGTATTTGTGGCTCAGGTATATAAATTTCTGGGAAAGAAATGTAAGAAAAAAGCATATCTTTCATCTTTAGTTCTCTAAAATACATGTCAGGTACTGGCAACTGAAATTCACTGTACATCATTTGGTCTATTGTTTTCACAATCCTCAGTTTGATTTCATTCAGGTCAATTGTATAGGAAGGAACCTTATAGGTATTTAGAATAGTAAATTCTGGGGTAGTAAACCTGACTGGAATTTGTATGTCTTTAAGTTTCTTTATGTGGATCTGATAAGAGGGGATATGCAGGTCAGTTAATGGAACTATGAAATCTGGTGTTTGAAATGTCGCTTCCCGGAGAGCTCGGAGACTGACTTCAAAGGCAGGTATGTTGACTATGCTGGTTCTGATTTCAGGAACATTGAAACCTGTTTCAACAAACACATTCACTTTTTCAGCCCAGTTTTTTACATCATACTGCTCAGCTAAAAGAGCAATCTTCTTAGAAGCAATGTTCCATTGGTCAGAAATATATGCAACAATGGTATTGTAGAACTGGCTTGCCTTCTGAAGATATCTCTGGCATTCTTTTGGAATGTCCATTTGATAAATCCTGTCTCGTAGATCTTCCAGGTTTTCATTTAGCTTGACTTTCAGATCAGCAAACGCTGTTGAACTTAGGAGGTCCCTGAACCAATCAATGACTGCTGTAAGCTTGGTGTCTCCTAATTGTTCTATGAATTTTGAAACTGCAGCATTGACATCCTTCATATACTGTTTTAATGCTTCTGCTTTCTGTGGGAGTTCTAGGGTTCTGAGTTCATCATTGATTTTCTGGGTAATTTCCCGGATTTTGTTGTTTGTTTGATCTACAAACTGATTATAGTCAAAATACTTTAGCTGGCTTATAACCATGTCAAGGAACTTGTTGACTTCATCCATCAATTTTTGATAATCAAATGCTTGTACTTGCTTGACAGCATCATCAATAATACTAACAATTTTATCAAAGAATGATCTTATGTCAATTTTTTTCAGGGAAACAGTTAGCTTTTGGACAGTTTCTTTCACTTTATATTGGTCAGACAATTGTATCATCCTGTCCATTAGAAACTGAGCCTGCTTGTCAATCTCATACTTCATGATCATGTCATGCATTTTGCCTCGGAAAGCACTGATCTTCTCAGCAACTTCATAATCCTCCATCAAATTTAGGAGAATATCTTTAATTTGTTCAATAATTTCATTCATTTTTTGAACTGGTAATGAACTCCTGATTTTTTCTAAAAGCTTTTTAATGTCAACAGACTGTACCTGTTGTTTCAAATTTTCTGCAATATGTTTGGCATCAATCTTGTGAATCTGACTCTTGAGCTGTTCTAGCTTTCCTTGTACCTGAGCTATGATTTTGTACTCAGCATCCATATTTTGAATCCAGGCTTTTGCACTGCTTTCTATTTTGCTTGGGTCATACTGAGAAATAATGGACTGTAAGTTTTGAATAGTGTTAATCATCGTTGCACTGATTTTATACTGTTGATCCAGAACTTTAATTTTTTCAACTATTTGGTCAATCAGTTTTTCAATAGCTGTTCTAATGTCATACTGATCATAATTATCTCTGATATGTTGCTCAATTTGTATCAGGTAAATTTGCAGCTGAGACAGTGCTTCCTGCAAATTGATTCTGGCATTTTCCAGTGCACTCTGGAGGTCATCAGCTGTTATTCTATAGTCCTTTGTGAAAGCAACCAATTTCTCTTTCATGCCGTTAACCTTGCTTTTGAAATCTAATTTGTTCATGTAGTCATTAATCTGCCGTGGGAGCTTATCCATAGTTGCCCTGTATTTCCTCATATAATGATCTATATTTATGCTTTTAAAGTACCTTTGTATAGACTGCAGTTTGGATAGAATCGCACCCCTGATTTGTTCAAAGTAAGCGGGCAGGTATTCTAGGAATGGCAGGTTGATAACATGCTCGTCCTTGTTCTTATCATATTTCACAGAGCCAGAGATGCTGAATTCTTGAGGTTGTTCCACGGCATCCCTCAGACCTAAAACATCAATTAAATTAATTGGTTCAGGCATTAATGGTATTTGAATTGGTGAGTCCATTAAAGTGAGGTCAGCTAAAGCTTGTCCTCTAAGTTCGACACCAGTTTTTTCGGCATCATTGTAAGCACCGAGGTCCTGTGTGTATACATTATTGTTCACTTGACTCTTCAATTTCCAGGCACTTGACTGCTCTGATGGAGTGAAAAGCATATGGATTTTATTATCAAGTAATGTAGTGTATTTTTTTCCAGTAGTTAGGCTGTGGCTGGTAGATCCTTTGTAATCATGGGAGAAAGTGAAAGCCAGGGGCTCTGCCTTAAACAGGAATTTGCTGTATAGTTGTCCAGTATGTTCTCCCATAGCAAATAGTCTCCCATCACCAGTGGTGTGTACATCAGCAGTGACAGTAAATGGGGCCATAGCAGAACGTACTACATTGGTGAAATGCAGGGATTTTGCATCACAGTTTGTATAGATAGTAATGGAAGAAGCAAGCCCTGCAACATCCAGGTTAATTTTGTGGATGAGTGCTGTGCCTTGAATTTTTGCAGCTGTGTCTGTTTTAATATTTGCAGCCAGATCAGCGTAAGTGATGGTGTATGTATGCTTCACTTCATCTGTTCCGTAGGCCCCCCTCACATTACCAGTCAGCGTCAGCTTCAGTGGCTCCAGTCGCAACTGTGCTTTGTTGGTTATACCAGTTTCATTGTATTTTAAGTCATTGTTCAATTTAGCTGTGAGTGAATAGGGCTGCAGTTGTAGGTCAAAATAATGCTTGTGGGACTTGTCAGGGCTGATGGTATTGTCTAATTTTGAAGTAAATGTTAAGGATAAGCCAGGAATGTTTAGCTCATTCACGTGCTCAAGATTCATTTCCTTGTATGATCCTACCAAGTTATTTGAAAACTTGAGTCCTTCTCTATTAACTCTAAAGTTTAAGACGTTTTTGCTGTCCACGCCCAGAATTGTGCTCTGATATACACTTCCTAGTGCTATTTCTATTAGGGCCATTCTTCCATCTACACTGAATTGTGCATTGTGTTTACCATAGCGTCCCTTAGCAGTAACTGCCAAGGTGCCTCCAGAAGCATCAATTCTAGCATTCATTTCTTTCTGCAACATTAGTGGATTAAACTGCAGGTTTGTGGTTGCGCTGCTGGCCAAACCATCCTGGTTAATCCTTAATGTAGACTTATGTGCTGCTCGGTTTCTTTGATCATTCACAGTAACATCACAATTTAGTTCAAGACCCTGGGAATTAAGGGAACCTGAAAGAAGGGTGTAATACCGGTTTTCTTTGTAAGTTGCTTGGTATTCAGAGCGAACTGAAGCCATCTGCTTTGCCAAAATTAATTCAAACTTGTTGAGACCCGCAAGGTTTTGGTATCTTCCATTTGTTTCCGACTTCACATTCAGCTGGCTCTTTTCATACTTCAGTGAAGCTGTGTTTGTTATGATACCACTCTGAATATTAGAGACTGAAGTGACTGACAGTACATCACCAGTTCGCTTGCCAGTTATCTGGTTGGTAGCGTGAAGGTAAGACGAGTCAAACGTCAGATTGGATTTCCCAGTTAACTCATGGCTGTTTTTGTTATAGGTGCTTGAGAGAGTGTAAATTCCTTTAGCAAAGGCTGAAGCAACTCTTAGAGCCCCTTCCATTTGTACTTTGTTGATATTCAAATTATTTTTCTGGCTGAAATCCGTATCTGTAGAAAAGGAGAACTGAGTGCCCAGAGTGCTAGATGCCGCAAGTGAGACGGTCTGTTTTACAGTGAGAGTAGGTTCATATTTGTTTGTCCTGATATATTTAAAATTTGAATCTAGGAGTCTGTGCTGTAGGGAACTTTCATATGTGCAATCAAATGTATTCTGATCATAAAATGCTTCTCCAGAACCTGGAATAGGAGATTGGGAAGGGGGAAGACAGAAGATATAAAGGTATAATAAATATCTTACATTTACTTACAAGACAAAATGATATATTATGTATGATATCATTAAGCTTTCAGAATTGCATATTATTTTGTTCAAAAAGCAAACACTGTTTTGGTAAAGTAAATACTAAACATTTCTATACTACTGGATGTTTGATATCTGGGGCTAAATTTTCAAAAACAGCCTTTAAATTAACTCTCATTGTGATATTACATATAAATCTATAAGATGAAATAGGCCATACCATTGTTTACACTTGAAATGAACAAACTATATGCCAAACAAATCATCCAAATCAGTGTTCATGACACATCTCTTTCATTGTCTTCAACTTTATTATGCTTCATGCTGGGATTTTCAAAAAAGCTTAACGGTGTTAGGCAGCTAACTCCCATTGAAATTTAGATTTAGGTGCCGAGCTCCCTTTGAAAATCCCAGTTTCATGACCCAATCCTTAGAGTAGCTAACCGTCTAGAGCACACATTGACCTCTCAAATAGGAGTTTGAGTTAATTCAATAGGAATTTGTGGAACCTAGCTCCTTTCAAGATCAGATCCTTGGGCTGTGATTTCTTCAGGGCAAGGTCTTTGTTGACATACATATATGTTTTTGTATATATACGTATAGGCACACATACACACACACTATGGTGCTGTATACAATAATTAACAATAATAATAGCAATACAACTGCACCTGCCTATTTGCATGGAAACCTGTTTGTGCGCATAAAAGTGTTTGTGATTTAGCTAACTGAACTGCATGCACAAATAATTGCAAATACTAACATAGGCCCTGATTCTGCAAGCACTTAGGATTCCTACTGAACTTAATGGGACTATTCATATGCTTAAGTATTTTCAGGAGCAGGGCTTCAGAGGCTGGGTTGGGGCCCCTTGGAAAATTTGGATCTGAAATTTTTATTAAACTATCTGGATTTATTTTTAGCACCTAATTAAATAAATTTCATATTACATATTTTAAAAAGAAGAAAAGATTTGAGTTTACACAAACATTTTTTTAAATAAACAGTTTGAAAACGAATGTGCTTTTCATAGTACATATAAAATATAGATATTTTAAAAGTAGATTTAAAAGTATAATACTATTAAAAATTCTTACCTTGCACATTGTATGAAAGTAGGTCGAAAACAGAATCAGCTTTCATCAGATAACTAGTTCTCATACTGGAAACATTATCTGTGGTGTTAGCCACTGTATAAGATGCAGACCAGTTGTAATAATTGCTATATACATTTGTAGAAACCTCTAACTTGCCCAATAAAGGCACACGGAGTTGGTAGGACTCTGGAACAGTAAATAGTGGAAGTCGGTACTCCTGAGATGGCACATTTATTCCAATTGATTTCATTACCAACTGAGGTGTTTTTACGGTCTTTGGCAGACTTATGTCATGCGATGATCTTCCGCCAAATGGCAATGGGATGTTAATTATAACATTGTCCTTGTTCCAAATATATTTGATCCGGCCATCACTGTAACACAAAAATTACCCACTATGTAAAACTCTATGAAACACACAAAAGTAGTTATTATTAATAATGATAATGAGGTAATTCATATATACATTAATTTTAAGGGAAGAAAGAACCATTATGATCATCTAGTCTGAGCTCAGCACTCCACATACATTCACTAATTAAACCTTTTCCCCCAAAGATAAATTGACTAGACCATGCTGGTTGCTTCTCTAATGAGTTTTTCCAAGGAAGTTAAACACAAGACTCTTATTTTGCTCCTTATTTTCTACTCTAATGAATATTTTGCACCTGCCATTTGAGGATATTAATCTGCTTTATGAACATTAATGAACAGAGATGTTGGTATGGGAATGGGTGTCAGAGACAGAGTGATGAAGGTATAATATGCATTTTATAAATGAGGAAACTGAGGCAAAGACAGAAAAAGTCTTTTGACCAAGGTCACATTCGATATAAAAAAGACTCCACTTTCCTAACTCCCAGAATAATGCCCTAAGTGCTCCAATTGGTGTGTCTTGATTTGAAACCCTTCCTCTCTGATGTCATTGCCACACTTATGCAATATGGTATTTGGAATAGTAGAAAAAGGGATCTGTTCATATTCATGTGAATAAAAGTGATATGTTTGTAGAGTATTACATCAAGGACTTCATTATTATTATTATTATATTCTATGATAGTTCCTGGTTATTTGAATATCTCAAAATTTAATTAATTTTAGAAGACATTATTTATTCATCCAAAAATTCATACTGGAAAGTGTGTTGATCATTACACACTACTCATTACTCATCTTTCAATACCTGTTATTGTTTTTCTTTAAAAGTTCCAGCCATCCAATCAGAAACAATACCATGTGACCGTGAAAAACTGACTGGCGGCTGTAAACAGGGAAGTTTGGTGGTAGTGTGGGATATTGTTATGCACAGAGAAAAATGAGAAGAAATTGCATTGTAATTTATAAGATCTGTACTTTTGGCAAGTTCTTTTTGTTGTTGTTTGTCTGTATCTGTTTCTCTAACCTGGCTGTAGATTATACGATGTTTGGGACAGAGACTGTCTGCTATTTTACGTGTGCTCTGTGGCTGGAACAACCAGGGTTGGAATCTCTTTGTGCTACTAGAATATTAATACTTATAATTTAATGCTCCATTGCACAGCACAAATAATGAATACCAAATAGTCAAAGTGAAGTTTCTAACACACATGGGTTGAAATTGTTTGAATAAACTGTTCTGTGAATACTAACAAATAATAGATACATTTGCTGAAATCAAGACAGATTCATAAATAATTTGCAAACAGTAAAAAAGGGCTATATTCACAAGCATTATTTGTAATGAATTATTCTATCAGCTGTACTTGATTAAGGTTGTTGTTCTCTACATACCAATAAGGACCACTCCAGAATTGGAGAAAATATTGACCAAGTCCATTGGCACATATGACTGTCTATAAAACAGTTTTACTGAAGCACAAGAATTGGAAATGTATTAGAACCTTGGGGTATCAGAAAATATGTTATATAAGATATGGTCCTAAATGTCAATCAGATACCAAAGGGGTGAATATGGTGCAAACTTCAAGACAGATAGATTAGCTAGGCAGAATGTGTGCTGTTGAATGGAAGTGAATGGCACCAAGGAGCAATTTGAAAGTCATGGAATCCCAAATACAAAGTTGTGATTTTTAAGAAATGGCCAATAAACCAGAGGCACTGAATCTGAAATGGTTAACAAAAATGTAGTGTAGGGCAGCAGAATTACCCACTATTATAATAATGGGCATAGTTGGTAAGACCATAGGAGAAAGATCACTTGGTTCCCAACCCATATTCTGCCCACGAACAGACTGAAAGCAATGAAGATGCTTTTGCCTAATATTAGCTTCACGTTACCACAGTGAAAGAAAGCATAAGAAAAACAATTCATTTTCTGCTAAGGGATATGGAGTGCATGATATATTTATATGTGATGGGCCAGATCATCAGCTGGTGTAAACTGGCTTCAGTGGAGCTATGGCAAATGTCACTAGCTGAGGCTCGGCCCCTGCATATTAAATATATATGCCATTTAGTAAACATAATTACATATCTCTGCTCTTACAATTCTTTGTTATGGTCATTATGTGCTATTGTCTAAAACAAAATCCAATCATATTTTAAATAAAAAATACATGACCAAATTTCCAGTTTCAGTTCCCTGTGGTGACTGTTCTTATTTCTCCATTTACCTTTTCAGGAAGAGTTCTTCTGGAATGGTAATATCAGGCAGCCCCATTGTCTGAATGTTCAGTTCTTGCAGTCCATTTAGCTTATCTTGTAAAGTTTGGGCATAGGGAACATCCTTGGATGCCTTCTGCAGCCAGGTACGGGTTGCCTGCAATGACACAGTGGATGTGTTTTCCAGAGTAGTATGAAATAATTGTTAGCTTTAAGCCAGTGGGACTACCCATGTATTTAAAGTTAAGCACATGATTGTGTGCTTTTCTGGAGAGGAGCAGATAGACCTGATAATGCAACTCTTCCACACACAAGTGACTATTTACACAAGCAGTCCCAGTAAAATGTGTTGGACTGCTCTTCAGGGTTGCATGATCAAGCTATAATATTTTTAAAATAAATATTCACACTTACCACGATGAATTGTGAGACAATGTGCCGCAATGTCATATCTGTATTGGCCACTTTCCGGTCCAGCAGCTCATTGGCATGCTTCTGTAAAGCCTTCGGGTAGTCTGCAAAGTCAACAGGGAAGTTGGCAGACATCTTTTTCACTGCCGTGCTGGTGCCTGAATTCCACTCTAGTTCAATCTTCTCATTATCTGAAAATCATGAATTCGGGGTTGGGGGGAGGATAAAAATTAACAAAATCACGTTACTCTTGTATGGCTCACCGTGTATAGAGAAGTACTAGATAACGGATGTAACAGGAGATTACATATATGGTTTTCACATATGGGTGAAGTTTCTATGTCATGATAAATGCCCATACCGTATCTGAAAACAACTCTCTCTGAAATTGAGTTCCCATAAGTTGTTGCAGATGAGTCCATCTGAAGAGAAACCCTGTTCAGTGAATGATGAAGCAGTGCTTCAGTTCTGAGTTCAGTCCGTAGGCGAGGGATAGAAATGACACCTCCCAGCATTGCATCTTTCTTCCCATCATATCTGTGAAAGCAAAATAGTAGCAAATGTGAATGTCACCTGTTTGGCTACACTATGGAGCAATTATAGCATTTAAAACTGCAAAAAGGAATTCTGCGTGGTACAAAGAATGAGTTTATTTGGACCTAGGAACTTGACCCTTGAGCTATGGAGTGCTCTGAATTCCCATTGATTACGGAAAATTATTATAATACTATTGTGGAGCTCTTTCTGTCCAGGTATATATGGGCCAAATACTAAAATCCTTACTCAGGATAAACTCCCAATGATATCAATAGTAGTTTTATCTAACAACTGAGTAAGCACTAAAGCATTTGGCCCGCTATGGGCAAGAGTCTACTACTGAGTCAGATCTTCCTCTAGCTTAAGGATTGTTACGCCACTGTAACTTTGCTGACTTGAGTAGACTTGATCGTGATTTTACGTTGGTGTAAATGAAAGGGAATCAAGGTACTTGAACTTTGTTAATGCCACTGGTGTTACAGGCAGCTCTGCATGAGGAAGATCCCTGGGGCAGCATCAAGGTAAGAGAATTCTGTTGAAGAATGAAGGGTATTAAAGAAAGTGAGCAGTTCACTTCACTGTGCCTCTGTGACAATTTTAGGATGAAGGGAAAACTGCCATTAATTATAAACTCTTCCATAGATGCTACAGGAAATATTCTTACCATGAAGAGTGGGGATTCTTACAGATAGCTCTCTGATGTTTTTATTCTTATTATGTATTGAGTGCCAATGGCACACTTGACACTCTACCAGTATAACAGAAGATATGGGAATTACCTCAAAGAATTTGTAACCAAAATTATATATGCCATATATAGTGTGAAGGATCCATTCTGAAGCTGGATTATACTTACTTTCTTTTTATTTATCTGTGGTGGATTATAGATGAATGGCTTTATGGTAGAAGTGTGTTTTAAAGAGGGATTTGAACGAAGAGAGAGAGAGAGAAGTCACATGGTGCATGTAGATGATGGACAATCTCTGTGTATCTAGAACAGGGGTTGGCAACCTTCAGCATGCGGCCCATCAGGGTAATCCACTGGTTGGCTGCGAGACATTTTTTACGTTGACCGCCTTCAGGCATGGGCCCCCGTAGCTCCCAGTGGATGCAGTTCGCCGTTCCCAGCCAATGGGAGCTCTGGGAAGTAGTAGCCAGCACGTCCCTGTGGCCTGCGCTACTTCCCGCAGCTCCCATTGGCTGGGAACGGCAAACTGTGGCCACTGGAAGCTGGGGGAGGGGCAGGCCTACAGACGGTCACTGTAAACAAAATGTCTCATGGTCCACCAGCGGATTACCTTGATGGGCTGCGTGCCGAAGGTTGCCGACCCCTGACCTAGAAGAACGTACTCCTGAAAACCCTACTGTTAATAAAATATTCAGTTACCTCGTTTCAAAATATTCGGAATGTCTTACAGGGTCTTGGGATTACCTTATGCGACCAGTAAGAGTAACTTCAGGAATCTTCTTGTTACTGATGTCTAAGATAAAGGTATATGCCCTCATTTCCAGAGTGGATTCATCATTGACTCTGAAGTTGGTACCAAAGTCAATATCAAATTTTGGAATTTGCACATCACTGGTCAAAATCTTCTTGTCTCTGTTGTATCTGAAAGTCAGTGTGGCCTCAGTTTGTCTTGCACCTGAAAAATGAAACATTAATGATGTCTTTTTAGGCTTTTATAGAAGGAAGGATGAAAAAAATGAGCATCTGAAAATAGCATTACCCCAAATATCTAAAGCAGACAGTGAAGAGAATAATTTGAGTACACAGGTTGAAATTTGCTCTCCTTGTTCTTTCAAATTTCTAAGGATTCCATCCAACCTACTGGAGTCTCTGTATTGTCTCTAATGACCTCTCTGCTTGCTCTCTCTCTTTATCTATCACTGATCTCCTTCAGTTTGTCTCTCCATACAATCTGATATTGGTGCAACTCTTTTTCTGTAACAGATTTTCAGTATTTCTGTGCATTATTGACTAACCATTTATTTTCATATTTCACCTAACAATGTATCTTTTCTCTTGCTTATAGGGTAATTTCCCTTCTTTATTGCTTTCATGTATCAATGTAATTTTATTATTTAACACAGTAAAACATTTTGAGATGCAAAATATAGTTATGGTCCTTCAAACACCTGTGCACTGGAACTATTCATGTACATAAAACTGAGGACATGCATTTGCAGGTTTGGGTACAAAAATTGTTTTGTATTGTATGTTGTAAATAGCAATGCTAATTTTGTTAATCTGATTTTTCTTAATGGCAATGTCATAATTCAAAGATGAGCTAAATCTGATTGTTCTTTAGATTCTTACCTTTTGCCTCAGTGGTAAATTTCAAAGTGTCTACCAGGTCATTTCCCTCTCTCTGTAGCCCATAGTTAGCATTTGCAGAGTATTCCTGTACTTGTCCTGTAGGCTGTATTTCAATTTCAATCCTAGAGAATTCATAATGGGAAAAAGGTAATCTATATTAGTAACTAACAAATCTAATTAGTATAGCAAAAGGTAAAAATCACCTCAATTCCCATCCATCTTGTTTCTGAGTTGATCCTGCCTGTCTTTTATTAAAGTACATGAAAAAAAAGCAATATGTACTGCAGCCATAAGAGGGACGGTTGACTTTTGTGGGATAGACAAAAAATAGATACAGTGAAGGATGACATGACTGACCTGGTTTCTCCAGTCAGTGGGTAGTATGGTGCTGCATCTGTGTAGCTGGCATTAGAGTAAGCTACTTTAGTACAGTAATTTAGACCAACGAAGAAAGGTTTGCAAGATGTCCACGACTCTCTGTTCTCAATCAGAGGTGGAATCACTTCAGTTTTGGTTGGAGAGACCAAATGTAATGTATTACTGGAAAAGAAAAATAAGCCTAGTTATTCTCAAGACATGTATTTAAATATTACTGTTATTTGATAAATCCTATTTATTTATGAGATTAGTTTTCAAGTGAAAACCTTCTGAAAAAATATACCTATTACAAGCTTAAGAAAGCCCTGGCTGGGATGATTTAGTTGGTGTTGGTACTGCTTTGAGCAGGGCGTTGCCCTAGATGACCTCCTGAGGTCCCTTCCAACCCTGATATTCTATGATTCTGTGAATACAGGGCTTTGGAAATAGCAAGTAGTGAGAACATGATAAAATTATTTATTAATAATTATTATATAATAAATAACCTGCATGCATACAGATCCTTTCATCTTAGAATCTCAAAGTGGTTATGATAATTAATTAAACCCCCCATCACATAGATATGTATTGCTATTACCAGCATTTTATAAAAGGGGAAATTGAGGCATAAACAGGTTATGTGTCTTGGCAAATATTATGAAAGTGAGTAACAAATTCAGGAATCTTTCAAGCCTTACTCCCAGTCCCTAGTCTGCTCTGACTACTACGTTACACCGAGAAGGAAGTTATCGTAGCTTTACAGTAGCGGTCATTTTCCAGAATAGCAAAAAAGAAACAAACAAAGAAAGAAAGAAATCCAAAACAAAAACAAAAAAAGCCTATCACCATCAAAATAAAATTCAGTACAATATTTATCATTCAGAAGGAAAAAAGCAAGAAGGAAAGGAGGATGCAATCTTGAAAGAGCCAATATTCTTATCCAGATCCAAATACCTGAAGCTGAAGAGCTTGGTAGGGTCCTTTGGAGCAGGAATGCTGAGTTTTAATTGTCCGGCTCTCAAACCAACCCGGGCTTCAATTCCAGACTCATGGTATATGTTGGAGATCATCTGTACGCCACTTCTAGCAAATGCTGGGATGTTTACTCCCACATGAGTTATAAACTCAATTGCCATCGAGGGTTTAAGGACCAGGTCTGCTTGCATCTATGGGGCAAAGAGAAAATGATATATTTCATTCCCCAAAGAAATTCGTTTAGTTCTGATAATATCAATATAAGAGTAATGTTCTCATTCTTATTGATGGACTAGATCTAGATATTGGTACATTAATTTATCAAATTATGTTGTTATTCAGTAAAGTTTGGTCCCTAAGGGTATGTCTATACTACTCACCGGATCGGCGAGCAGTGATCGATCCAGCAGGGGTTGATTTATCGCGTCTAGATCGACCCCCGAGCACTCTCCCATTAATTCCTATACTCCACCACCGCGAGAGGTACAGGCAGAGTCGACAGGGGAGTGTCAGCAGTCAACTCACCGCAGTGAAGACACCACGGTGAGTAGGTCTAAGTACGTTGACTTCAGCTATGTTATTCACAAAGCTGAAGTTGCATAACTCAGATCGATCTGCCCCCCCTACCCCAGTGTAGACCAGGCCTAAGACACACTATAGAATCTGAAGGAAAAGGGAAGTGATATTTGTGGGGAAGCAAATATGGGGGGAGATAACTCAGGGACAGTGAACTTGCTTTTTGTTGAAGCTGTTCCCACTGCAGAGAGACTTTGAATAAAAAATGGCTGTTTGGAGAGCCTCACACAATTTAAATACAGTCAGAAGAGACTTTTCTACAGTGGGAGGATTATACTAAGCTCCAGTGAGTAAAAGGTTTGACAAATAGGAATGGGTCCAAAGATCTATCTAAACTTTCCCAATGTATAAGACCACTCAGGCTCAAGGTTTTAATTTGGCTGATAACCAAAATAGGGGCCAGATGCAAAATCTGGATGCAGATTCAAAAATTTACAACCCCAAATTTCAGAGATGTTTGGATTGGAGATTTTGTTTCAAACCTATTTCTGGTGACTCAGGATTTCAGAGAAGTTAGCCTATTAACTTGGGTTAACTTGGATGAATAATCTTAGATAGATATATAAAACCCAGGTATATTTTAATATTTGTTTTGTTCAATTTATTATTTTAATATTGCCCTCTCCCAATGACAACCTGGAAGCTTTGTAATTAATAATTTAATCTTTGTTTCTGGAATATTCTTTATTGTCTTTGACAATCTGCTGATATCTCTGGTTTTTGCCCAAAGGAGATGGCACACTTGTTAGGGGAATGTAATATCGTGACAGGAATTAAGACTCACATTCTTTGGTTGAATCTTCACCCCAGCCTTGGCTCCAGGAGTTGCAATTCCAGACAAAGCAACTTGGAGCTGCAATCCTGCTCCAGTTGGGAGCTCAAATTCATTGTCCATAAAGATGTAGTGAACAAATAAGTCACCCTCTGTACCTTTTGAGATGGCCTGCACAATCTGTGAATCAAATAAGGAAACACTGAATAATGAAGTACTTTAATATAGGCTTTGTGACATTAAAATGAATCCTAGGATGAGGTATAAAGGACCTTTTAAAAATATCCTTTAATCATAATCACGTAATCTAAGACTATAATTCTTATACAGTACAGAGACCAAGACTGCACAAAAATATTACTTTATGAGGCACAAATAAAAACATTCGCAAAGAACACTTATCAAAATCTGGCTTTTAAGAAAAATTAATACAATAATTTCTTCACCTAAATCTGAGGAAACAATAGTGACCACCTGCTTATATGGTGATAGGCGTAATATAATTACTTAGGTGGATCAGATTAGGTAGAAGGGTGAAATCCTAGCATCACTGAAGTCAACGGTAAAACTCCCACTGACTTCAATGGGGTCAGGATTTCACCCAAAATCCCTAAAGTGCAATACATTTTCTTTCCTTTTTAATATTATAAAACATTAAAAAAATTTCCTCTACACTCTACCTCCATAATTAACACTTTAGCAAAATAGCCATAGACAAGCATTAAGATTTTAGTGATTACTCCCATGTTGGTCTCAATCCTGCAATGGGATCCTTTGGAGTCAATAGGTGCATACTTGTGTCTTAGCAGACTCCCACTGGCTTCTCTGGGACTCTGCATGGATCTCATTGTTGGATTGGATCCCCGGCATGTGAAATCAAATGGAATAAAGATACAGAGATAATCATGATACTGAAGGCATTGTTGTGAATCTCACATTCTTCTGTTGTCGAGATGCACAATTAGATGGATTTGTTCCAATGGGAGTTAGGCACCTAAATAACTTTGGGGATAGGGCCTTTGTCTTTTTTTGGCTAAATTTTGACACTACATTTTAAATAATTTTCTTTTTAAGTGACTAGTACTCCATTCAAATATCTGCTTTATTTGGAAGATAAATATAAAAATATCTGATAGAAAAACCTAATGTGAAATATTTTCATTCTGCACTTGAGAAACATACCTTTTCTGGAATGGCCTGCAGAGTTTTAATGCTCTTTAAAATCACATTTCCCATTAGCTTGAAATCGTTGAGTTTCATGTACCCAAGTTCTTCTCCCAGGATTCGGAGGTAGGCCCTAGCTTCAGGAACTTCTTTGTTTCCCATTTCTTTTATCAGTTTTTCAAAGTTCAGCATTATTCCTTTCATCACATCCTGAGAATTCAACAAAAAAGTACCTCAAAATGAAATCCCCTTGTAACAAGTCTGAGAATTTGATACACCTAGTACAATTACATAATGGCTTCCAGCTGATCTGCACACATAGCCTTATTGTAGACAGAACTCAGGAACTTTGGTTCCTAAAACAAAGGATTCTGTGAAATGCAATAAAGGAAAATCACCTTTAGTTAGGTGTAACTAGGGATTTTATCTTCTGTAAGTTAACCACGAGAGGGCAATGGTCCAGATATACAATACATTACACATACCGGAAAGTACTGCACACAGATTTATGTGTGTGCTAAATATTAATAAAACACTGTCCAAAGAACAGTCTGAAAGTATACCTGATCCTGTCTGTCATTCTTGGAGTAACCAAAATAGTCAAAGAGCACCTTGGAGACATGCTCTGGAACTCTGCCGTCAATCCAGTACAAAGCCTTACTGGCACTGTCGGGAAAGAACCCTTTCTGCCCAAACAATGCTTCTAGCGTTGGCTCAAAACTCTTCCCATCCATGCCAATCTGAAACACAACAAAACAATGTAATGACTGAGACAGATTCCCTGCTTCTAGGGAGTTTTACAGCAAAGAGACTCTCTGGTGAACAAATGGTACATTTTAAAATGTACACTGCAATTACAGAAAGCTATAGAGAAGATGCATGCATGCAGCTGGGGAGCAAAGCATTTGATCTCTCTTTGGGTGAAATTCACCCCCACGCACAGCATCAGCACAAGACCTATGAATTGCTTACATCCCTCCCAAACCGTAATATGAGTGCTCAAGTGTGACATTAGTGTGACAATGCACTTCAAGTGGGGCTGTTGCATAGGGGTGAATTTTACGCTTAATGAGATCTTGAATGACTCAACCTAAGCCTGAAATGCTCCCAGACATGATGGTAATGGGTGCCAAGAAAGGGCCAGTCAGATCCAAAGCCCACTGAAGTCAATGGTAGGGCTCCTTTTGACGTCAATGGGGTTTAGATCAGGATCTTAGTGCTTGTAAAAATAAAATATTTAGTCACTGCAAGTCAGTATAAGCAAACAGAAAGAAAATATGTAAAAACTGAGTAACAGTGTAAGGATTTGACATCTGTTGTACCTCAAAGATATCCACTGGGCTAAGTCCATACAACTGCAGAGTAGTTTTTAGCATGGTTTCTTTAGGAATGTAGGTGTTTGGATCAAAGATCAGATTTCCTTCTACTTTGGCTGAGACAGGATCATGCCCGGGCAGGGAAATACGTTTGGAAATCTGATAATTTTGTGAAAACTTTCTGAAGTCATTGGCTGCTGGAATCTGAGATCCTTTAAGAGCTTCTTGTACTTTGTTTTTAAGACTAAGAAAAAAGGAAATTAATTGGAATACAATTAGTAAACATTCCAGAAATCAGTTAGTCTTCAAACAATAATGATTTCTTCTGCCACGTGTCTTGATTGTACTTAGTGAATGCTCTGTACTTGTTCATGTAGTAAAAGCAAGGGTAAGAGCCAGGACCTCAGTGGGTGTAAGCTGGCATATCTGTATTGAAGCCACTGATTTACAGCAGCTGATTATCTGGCCCTCTGACTTAAAATTGTTTTAATAAGGCTATTTCAGTTCATGATTAGTCTTTGGAAAAAAGCACAGAATAGGATCATCTGAATTCCAGTTAGGGTTATAACTTTGTTCCTATGTCAACAACGTACAATTTAATTGTACTTACTCGTCGATGCCTACTTCCTCAGAGTCCAAGATGTTGGCAATGTGGGTAGCGACAAAGCTTTTCACTTGTTCACTTTTGTCCCTTAGGAGCGCTCTAATGATCTTGTTGAGATCAGATGCGGAAGGGCCTTTCATCAGCATGAGATAGGCTGCCAGACGTTTGTCAACTGGAGCATCGGCATTTTGGAAGGCTTTAAGAAGCACAGCACGGTCCTGTACCAACAATGAAAGGTACATTAGTGCACTGATAATCTGGCTAGCAGATGATATTGCCAAGTCTCTGATTGAAACATGTTGGGTCAAATTATTTCCTTAAATCACACCCATGTAACCTTGTTGCAACTTTACTGGCGTTATAGAGCAGGGAAACCCCTTATTTCTAGGACTGGTAAAAAAAATCATTAAAACTTTGTTTTGATGGAAATTTTCATAAACAAAATCTGCTTTTGTCAAAATTGAAATTCATTTTGGTTTCTGGCAACTGAAAATGAAAACTGTTGCTTGTTGTTTGTTGAAAACCCAAACATTTTTAGTTTTTATTTTATCAACAAAAGGCCAAAAACTTCTGAAGAAAACTTTAGATGAAAAATGAAAAGGTTTTTGCTTGACATTTTTCTTAGGGAAAAATAAATTATTTTCCAACCAGCTCTACTTATTTCATATATATTGCATAGTAATTCTGATTACTTCACCTTCACAGTACACAAGAAAAACAATCTCTGAAATGTTTGGGGTGATGTACAACATCTTAACAACTATTTAAAACATGAAAAAAGGTCCTGTCTTGTAGGCTGTAAGCTCTTTGGAGCTAGAACGGGCTTTTTCTTCATTTCTGTAAAGTGTTTAGCACGATGCATCCCCAGTGTGATTGAAACAAACCTTCTGATGCTGCTGTAGTGCAAATACAAATAATGCCTAACTCTTATACTGTGCTTTTCATCCATAGATCTCAAAGCTCTTTACCAAGGAGGTCAGTACCGTTATCCCCATTGTACAGATGGAGAAAATGAGGCACAGAGAGGCTGACTTGCCCAAGGTCACTCAGAAGGCCAATGGTAGAACCAGGAACAGAACCCAGGTGGTTGTCTAGTGAATTACCCACTAGGCAACACTACCACAACAAATAACCACCCAGTAAAAGCAATGAGCCTGATTCTTCTCCTCTCACTATAATTAAACCTGGGTAAGTCAGAGGTAACTCTCTTGAAGTCATTGGGCCACATCATCATTGTAATTACTTCATTGAAGACCCCATCCAATAGCAATGGACAGATCCAATTCTCGTCTCACGTAATTAAACCTGTGTAAAACAGGTGCAACACAATGGAGCTATGCCGATTTACACAAACTAAAGATCTGGCCCATTGAGTTATATCAGCAGAAAGCTGCTGTAAGAGGAGTATCAGACCCAGTAAAATCAAGGAAGGGGTTCTAAAGAAAGGCAGGCGAATAGATAATGGGGGAATAGCATAAAATATTCATGGATGGAGAAAACCTGCTTTGTTTAATCATTAACTTGAAGCATACAACTGAGATGAGCTAGAACTGTACAAATTCTTAAAGATTGATTTACCTCATCAGTGATAGTCATTCTTCTCAGTGCCTGGATGGCTGCTTTCTGAACAGAAAGTGACGCAACTTCACTTTTGATACATGTCTTCAGAGCAGATTTCAGGTTCGGATTAGCAACCTCCATTGCCTTGCCCATGTTTCCAATAGCCTGTGGATTATGAAAACAAGGCAATAAATATATTTCCCCAGTCAATAAGAATGCTATACTGCACGCTGTGATTTTAAAATAATAGCTTATATAAAGAGAGAGGGAAATTAAAATACCCTAAGTGTGAGGTAGGTTAACTCGTCATTCCCAGAGCACTCATTGCCAATCATTGACTCCATAAAGTTTGCAACATCCATTATTTCCTGTGTCACAGTTTTCTTGTCTTCATAGAATCTAAGGGAAGACAGAAATGAACCAAAAACCATTAGAAACACCTTACTTAGGTGTGTGTAGGGAATCCTTTTCTAAGTCAATTAGCACAAACATAGCAATCTGAATGATTAAATCTCCAAGTAATGACTTCTGTCAGAGTTTGTCCTAACATTTTCCCTGTAAACGTATATGCACATATACTCACTTGGTAACAGCATGGCTTAGAGCATAAAAAGTAGCTCGACTTTGCTGGTACTGGGCCATGTTAAGAATTTCCCGTATTCTTTTGGTACATGGAAAAGGCAGGAGTCCAAGGCTGTATGTGACTGCATCCGCCACCAGAGGATCGACATTTCCAGTTCTTATTATCTGAAGTATAGAACCGAAGCAATCTGGAGTACCACACTGAATCAGACCCTGCACTGTGATGGAACTGAAAGGGAAAGAGATTATGGACATTAGCCCAATGTTCTTGAGTATATGTCCATGTTGCATATTAGAAAGAAACATCCAGCCAGTGTGTTACAACTATATTCAAATGAAGATAGATATTTTCTACAACTGAGAAATGTTTTTAGGTCTCTATGGAGTCATGAAATTCAAATCAGAACTTCGTGAAATTGGAGTGTCTCAGAGTAAGAGTTTTCCAGTCAGGTCCACTGTAGAGACTAGTCCACAACCTGAAGTTCAAATCTAGATCCAAACTTCCACAAAGTCCAGAGGAGGGTTTGGAACTGGGGTTTTGGTTCAGGCGTATCCTTCTCCATCCCTGTCTGTATCATTGATATCTTTTATATCTATGTATTCTGTGTCTGTATCTAGATTTGTATGCGTTCTAGTGTGAGTGATATATACATATATCGCTGTGTGTCTCTAAATATATCACACAAATGGCCATTAAAATCAGTTAAAATCATATTATTTTTACAAATTATGCTAATATCATAACCAGCTATGGACAACAAAAGGTTTATTACATTACTGTTATTGTTATTATTCATTATTTTTATTATTGTAGCACTTAGGAGCCCAATTCATGGACCAAGAACCTATTGTGCTAGGCGCTGTACAAACACAGAACACCCAAGACATGTAGTCACATGTTTCTCTCTCTGACTATCTCACCCTCCTCACATCCACAAACCAATCACAATCCTCAGTGATACAGTGTAATATAATGAGTTAAACAGGGGTGGGCAAACTTTTTGGCCCAAGGGCCACACTGCGGTTGCAAAAACTGTATGGACGGCCGGGTAGGAAAGGCTGTGCCTCCCCAAACAGCCAGGTCCCCACCCTGTATACGCCCCCTCCCACTTCCCACCCCCTGACTGCCCCCCTCAGAATCATAGAATCATAGAATATCAGGGTTGGAAGGGACCTCAGTAGGTCATCTAGTCCAACCCCCTGCTCAAAAGCAGGACCCATCCCCAATTAAATCATCCAGGCCAGGGCTTTGTCAAGCCTGACCTTAAAAACTTCTAAGGAAGGAGATTCCACCACCTCCCTAGGCAACGCATTCCAGTGTTTCATCACCCTCCTAGTGAAAAAGTTTTTCCTAATATCCAACCTAAACCTCCCCCACTGCAACTTGAGACCATTACTCCTTGTCCTGTCCTCTTCCACCACCGAGAATAGTCTAGAACCATCCTCTCTGGAATCACCTCTCAGGTAGTTGAAAGCAGCTATCAAATCCCCCCCCATTCTTCTCTTCTGCAGACTAAACAATCCCAGTTCCCTCAGCCTCTCCTCATAAGTCATGTGTTCCAGACCCCTAATCATTTTTGTTGCCCTTCGCTGGACTCTTTCCAATTTATCCACATCCTTCTTGTAGCGTGGGGCCCAAAACTGGACACAGTACTCCAGATGAGGCCTCACCAATGTCGAATAGGGGGGGACGATCACGTCCCTCCATCTGCTCGCTATGCCCCTACTTATACATCCCAAAATGCCATTGGCCTTCTTGGCAACAAGGGCACACTGCTGACTCATATCCAGCTTCTCGTCCACTGTCACCCCTAGGTCCTTTTCCGCAGAACTGCTGCCTAGCCATTTGGTCCCTAGTCTGTAGCTGTGCATTGGGTTCTTCCGTCCTAAGTGCAGGACCCTGCACTTATCCTTATTGAACCTCATCAGATTTCTTTTGGCCCAATCCTCCAATTTGTCTAGGTCCCTCTGTATCCTATCCCTGCCCTCCAGAGTATCTACCACTCCTCCCAGTTTAGTATCATCCGCAAATTTGCTGAGAGTGCAATCCACACCATCCTCCAGATCATTTATGAAGATATTGAACAAAACCGGCCCCAGGACCGACCCCTGGGGCACTCCACTTGACACCGGCTGCCAACTAGACATGGAGCCATTGATCACTACCCGTTGAGCCTGACAATCTAGCCAACTTTCTACCCACCTTATAGTGCATTCATGCAGCCCATACTTCTTTAACTTGCTGACAAGAATACTGTGGGAGACCGTGTCAAAAGCTTTGCTAAAGTCAAGAAACAATACATCCACTGCTTTCCCTTCATCCACAGAACCAGTAATCTCATCATAGAAGGCGATTAGATTAGTCAGGCATGACCTTCCCTTGGTGAATCCATGCTGACTGTTCCTGATCACTTTCCTCTCATGTAAGTGCTTCAGGATTGATTCTTTGAGGACCTGCTCCATGATTTTTCCGGGGACTGAAGTGAGGCTGACTGGCCTGTAGTTCCCAGGATCCTCCTTCTTCCCTTTTTTAAAGATTGGCACTACATTAGCCTTTTTCCAGTCATCCAGGACTTCCCCCGTTCGCCATGAGTTTTCAAAGATAATGGCCAATGGCTCTGCAATCACAGGCGCCAATTCCTTTAGCACTCTGAGATGCAACTCGTCCGTCCCCATGGACTTGTGCACGTCCAGCTTTTCTAGATAGTCCCTAACCACCTCTTTCTCCACAGAGGGCTGGCCATCTATCCCCCATGTTGTGATGCCCAGCGCAGCAGTCTGGGAGCTGACCTTGTTCGTGAAGACAGAGGCAAAAAAAGCATTGAGTACATTAGCTTTTTCCACATCCTCTGTCACTAGGTTGCCTCCCTCATTCAGAAAGGGGCCCACACTTTCCTTGGCTTTCTTCTTGTTGCCAACATACCTGAAGAAACCCTTCTTGTTACTCTTAACATCTCTCGCTAGCTGCAGCTCCAGGTGCGATTTGGCCCTCCTAATTTCATTCCTACATGCCCGAGCAATATTTTTATACTCTTCCCTGGTCATATGTCCAACCTTCCACTTCTTGTAAGCTTCTTTTTTATGCTTAAGATCCGCTAAGATTTCACCATTAAGCCAAGCTGGTCGCCTGCCATATTTACTATTCTTTCGACACATCGGGATGGTTTGTCCCTGTAACCTCAACAGGGATTCCTTGAAATACAGCCAGCTCTCCTGGACTCCTTTCCCCTTCATGTTAGAACCTCCAACCCATCCAATCCCCCCTGTCCCTTGTCCCCTAACCGCCCCCTCCCAGGATCTCCCGCCCTTAACCGCCCGCTGGGACCCTACCCCCATCCAACCCCCCTGCTCCCAGTCCCCCAACCCCTATGCACACCCTTGCCCCCTGACAGGCCCCCTGGGACCCCACACATATCCTACCTCCCCCCGCTCCCCATCCTCTGACCCTTATCCACACACCCGCCCCCTGACAGGCCCCCCGGGACCCCATGCTTATCCAAGCCCCCATGTTCCCTGTCCCCTGACAGCACCCCGCCCACTGCCCCATCCAACTGCCCCCTGCTCCCTGTCCCCTGACTGCCTTGGGACTCTCCGCCCTTTATCCACCCCCCAAGCCCCCTCACCATGCTGCTCAGAGCAGCATGTCTGGCAACTGCGCCCCCTGGCTGGAGCTAGACACTCTGCCGCACTGCCCTGCTGGAGCACACAGCCCCGCCACACCGAGTGCTGCCCGTGTGGTAGCGTGGCTGTGGGGGAGGACAGACAGCAGGGGAAGGGCCAGGGCCTAGCCTCCCCGGCCAGGAGCTCAAGGGCAGGGCAGGAGGGTCCCATGGGCTGGATGTGGCCCGCGGGCCATAGTTTGCCCACCTCTGAGTTAAACGAAGGCTGCGTTTTCCTGTGTATGTGTAAATGGAATAAAATGCAGCCAGGAGGGAAATGGTGGAGCAATAGATTTGTGGCCATGTCCTGGACCTTCAAAAATGTGCTCTCCGCAACTGGAGATTTGGTAGTGGTAGCAGCTCATGCCAGGGCTTGTAATCAGTGTATTTTAACACATCTATTCCCTGAATAGCCTAAAAGTCTAATCTAATTTACCTATTCATGGGACTGTGGGGGGAGGGGAGGAGTCACAGGGGGACTGCTGATGTCTTTGATAAAGGCTTATTATGCAGTTATGCAGCATTTATTACACGACCATTTGAGGGACAATTGGTACAAGTTCTGGATTTGATCCCATATAATACCGAGCAGTATGGTTTACACTTAGGAGTCTACTCTCCCCGAAATATACTAGGATTTATATATATCAAAATAACAGTTAATGAGAAAATGAAAAATATTACTACCTTGTGGAAGGCAAGAATAAACCTGTTGAAGAAAATTATTACCCCACTGGACTTGTTTGTTTGTGGGATAACATTTAAATAGCGTTCTGTGTCTCTCCCTCAAACACACATACTCTTAGCAGTTTTTCCCAGTCGCCAACTATTACAGCATTTTAAGATATTACTTTAGGCTATGATTAAAACTGTTTACAGGAGAACATCACCTCTGGAATTAAATTTGCATTCACATTACCAGGCATTGTGTTTACACAATGCGAGGGCTACACTTTTTATACATTACCTTGAGGTCTCCATCATCTTCAGTACAAGAGACCCTAGCGTGTCATTGTGCAAGCCTCTAAGTCCAGTTACAAATTTGTAAAAAAGACTTGCTCTCTGCTGGTTCTGCTGGGAGGCTGACAACTTCTGCAGTTCCTGGAGGACCTTCAGCACAGCGTCCCCATGCCGGAAGGATTTGGTATCTGCACTTTCCAAGGAAAGACTTTTCTTTTCCAGTTTATCTAACAAACAGGAAAAGCATTATTTCTTTCTGTAAGCACTGTGATCTCAAACCCCACACTGGGCAACCAGGGATTATGGAGCTGCTCTGGGCTCAGCTAGCCCCACCCTGCCACACTTGCAAGACACAAACAGACTGAAGGAGGAGTTGAAAGGGAGCAGAACAGTTCACTGGTGGAAGACCAGGGAAGAGAGTGGACCTGCAATTTGCAGCTCCTGAGGAAAGGGCTGAGGGAAGGTAGGACCTCTCCCAACAACAACTTCCTGAGGGAAGGGAAGACTGTTAGAGGGCTTTCCCTTCACCCTCTCCCCTGATTCTTGTCACGCAGACAGAAAGCAGAAGATCAGAAGTCTGAAGTGCAGGCAATTCGATGTTTATTGGGGTTAGTGCCAAGCAATCATATTCATAGCTCTACACGCTGGCAGAGTCTGTTTCTCAGTGTTCCGTTCCCAGCTCTGACACCACAGAGCCTTTACCCCGTGTCCCCCTTCCCAGCTCTGACACCACAGAGCCTTTACCTCATATCCCCCTTCCCAGCTCTGATTCCACAGAGCCTTACCTGTGTCCCCATTCCCCTATTCCCCATCCCCACCTCCTCCTCCTTAGCAGGCCCAAATATACCTGGAGTGCACACCCCTAGTCACACCCCTTACAACTTATGGTCCTGTTTTGTTTTCGAGGGTCGTGAGCTGGGGTCTTCGTTCCATCCCTTTTGTACCCCACGGAAGGGGTAAGGAGTGAGTCTGTGCTCTGGCCAAGGCCAGGCCTTTCTTCGGCTTTTAGTGTTTCTTATGCCTCCCTCTACAACCCCCATTGCCCCTCCTAACTGGTTGCTTGACCTTGCCTTGAGATAAGGAGTTGAGGCAGTCTTTAAGTGTGCGCTCATCTATTACATCCCCACCATGCCCAGTAACACTTTAGCTGTATCCCTTATCTTTTCTCATTGTACTAAAAGCCCCATCTGGTTGTGGGAAATGCAACACAGTCTCTTTGTTCATTCTTCTTCACACATATTAGTATAAGATATGAGTTTCAAAATGTCAAACTCAAAATTCTATGTCAGGCTGACAAAGAAGCCTAGATACTAACAAGGACCTGCTTCAAATGCACCGTGAGGGAGAGGCATTTCCTTCTCATTCTCATATGAACTCAGTTTGTTTGTGTTAATTCCCCTTGTGCTATCTGTAGTCTACCCTGACAGGCGAGAGACTGGAGACTGACCTGGCCAGAGGGCCAAGTCACACGAAGAGGCAGCTGCTACCCTGAGAGAGATAGAGAGCACTGCTGTGCAAAGCACAGCCATGAGGAAGTGCCCAGTGCTGAGCTGACCCCCTTCACACCTTCTTCTCACAGACTTCAAACTTTGAACCATAGTGGGGTGGTAGGAAGTTGCCCAGGGAGGGCAGCCTTAAGGAATTCTTGGATGTCAGACCTTTGATAGCCCTCACAGGGCCCTGAGCTGGAGCCTGGTGGAGTGGGAGGGCCCAGGCTCCCCTACACTCCCCAACCACTGCATATCTAAGGGCCTAAATCCTGACCATTAGGCAACACTGCCCACAAGAGCAAGACATCACAGAGACATTTTAGTTTCTGACTCCTTAAAGCATCCTTCCTGTTTAAATAACAGGATCTTTATGAAGTTTTATATAGGTACTGATGTAGCTGAATAGTGCATTTGTTTCCCCATATCTAGAATTATTTCACGTATAGGTGAGTACACACCATTGCTATTTCCTGAAAGTGATATCCTGCTTTTTTTATCGTAGGTGGTTATGCATTTCTTAACAAAGCTAATCTAACTTGATCAGTGGACATGTTTTATGAGGAGGGCATGCTGAGATGGGAAGCCAGAAATGTGCCACGGTGAAACTGAAAAATGTTTCAGTACTGCAGACCTACCTTCATCAAAGTTTCTGCTGTTGATTTTGGGGGTTTCGACAAGTTTCAGAGTTTGCGTGACTTGTGTCATCATACCATACTGATTTCTAGTAAATAAAAGAAAAACACAGTCCTTTAGTTGTGGCTGAATTAGTTGTGCTGAATCCTGCCCGCCATTGCATGGGCAGTAAAACAGGGCAGAATTTGACCTATTATCATTCATTATGACTATTTACAAAGGAAGGGTAACGATATATAACATGCCACCTACTTGTACGAGGAAGGCAGAAACAGGTGTTTTTCTCTGCAGTCTACTTCAGCCACATGCCTTCTCCTTGAATCTACAGTGTATTGACAGGATTGACTGCTGCTAAGCAGGGTGGATAATGGGCTGTTCTGTAAAACATAGTTTGAGGAACATTTAGCATATTTTGTTGTAGTAAAACAAGCACATTTCTGATCGCTATGGTTACTGGGCTACAATATTAACAGTTACAGCACATTGGGAGTGGTGCTGCTGTTTGGTTCATAATTAAATCACATCCTTGTCTAAAGAAAAACTGTGCCAATATCTCAGTTCATATCCTGCAGTCTCTTCACAGCCACCACTCCTGCAGATATCTTGTCCTAAGTGTCAGTGAAGTTATTATGGTGTTTGCCTGAGAATGTACCGTAGGACTGAGCCCTTATAACCTACAGGAAAGGACATGGCCTTATCAGTGCTTAATTTCATAGAATCATAGAATATCAGGGTTGGAAGGGACCTCAGGAGGTCATCTAGTCCAACCCCCTGCTCAAAGCAGGACCAACACCAACTAAATCATCCCAGCCAGGACTTTGTCAAGCCTGACCTTAAAAACTTCTAAGGAAGGAGATTCCACCACCTCCCTAGGTAACATATTCCAGTGTTTCACCACCCTCCTAGTGAAAAAGTTTTTCCTAATATCCAACCTAAATCTCCCCCACTGCAACTTGAGACCATTACTCCTTGTTCTGTCATCTGCTACCACTGAGAACAGTCTAGAGCCATCCTCTCTGGAACCCCCTTTCAGGTAGTTGAAAGCAGCTATCAAATCCTCCCTCATTCTTCTCTTCTGTAGACTAAACATCCCCAGTTCCCTCAGCCTCTCCTCATAACTCATGTGTTCCAGTCCCCTAATCATTTTTGTTGCCCTCCACTGGATACTTTCCAATTTTTCCACATCCTTCTTGTAGCGTGGGGCCCAAAATGGACACAGTACTCCAGATGAGGCCTCACCAGCATCGAATAGAGGGGACTGATCACGTCCCTCGATCTGCTGGCAATGCCCCTACTTATACATCCTAAAATGCCATTGGCCTTCTTGGCAACAAGGGCACACTGCTGACTCATATCCAGCTTCTCGTCCACTGTAACCCCTAGGTCCTTTTCTACAGAACTGTTGCCGAGCCATTTGGTCCCTAGTCTGTAGCGGTGCATTGGATTCTTCCGTCCTAAGTGCAAGACTCTGCACTTGTCCTTGTTGAACCTCATCAGGTTTCTTTTGGCCCAATCCTCCAATTTGTCTAGGTCCCTTTGTATCCTATCCCTACCCTCCAGCGTATCTACCTCTCCTCCCAGTTTAGTGTCATCTGTAAACTTGCTGAGGGTGCATTTGTCATGAAAGAAGTTGCCTGGGCTCAAGCAATTAGGTGTTAGGGCTCAAGTAATGTTTTTACATTCATTATTGATGCAGCAAACCCAGAGGTGCCAGAGCTATGAACCGTCAAGCCTAAAGGTGCCCACACTCAGCCCTGGCAAGCTCTAGCACAAATTAAGCACTGGCCCTTATCATTATGAAGTAATTTGCAATGGTTAGAATAATTTAGACACTTTAAAATAGTGGATGTACTTCACAGTCCTCCTATGGTTACAAATGGTTTAAAGATTTCCATCAAGAACAAACATTAGAAGTATAAGCACGGGAGCATTCGGTACCAGGAACAAATCTTCCAGTGCGTGTGTGTGCACGTTTGCACTCAGCCTACTTGCATGCACAAATACCCTGATCTGCTTCTGAGGATGGGGCTTGTCAAAGGATTTATCTTGGTGCATGCAGAAACCTCAGCATGCACATCAAGCTACTTGCATGCATATGCTGGTTACATACAATGTACATATGCATGTTGGAAGATTTGGCCAATAAAGTTTAATGGGCTATCTAGAAAATCTTGGGCCTGATCTGACAAGGTGCCTCACACCTGACAGTACTAAGCCCATGGGAAAGTGTGATTACATATATATATATATATATATAATCAGTTATTCCCAACTAGTGTCTTAAAAAACCAAACCAAACCAAAGCAAGCAACCAACCAACCAAACAAAAAACCCACATCACTTTGCAGTATTTGTGAGAACAATGTGAAAGAAGTTGAGATGATATTCATTTCCCAAAGTTCAGATTCTTCTATTGACTTCCACTAGTGGCAGGAAACAAAGGCAGAGGGTCAGATTCTGAAGAACTAAAATAATATAATGAAGCACTTTCTTAAATAACATTATGCCCTGCTATACCTACCAGTCCCTTTATGAGGGCAATTGGGCTGACATAGTCTCTGATGGGATTGAAGTTATCGCAGGTTTTCAGGTTTCTATTAATTGAAATAACTGATGCTGTGTTCCCTTTTCTATCCTTGACTTCAACTTCACTGTCGCACTTCCCATATATGGTATCCTGGAGAGCGGAGAAAATTAACATCATTGTTCATGTTACCAAATGAGTTCAAGTCTAGTCTGAAATCCCATTGTCTGAGTAAGAACTTCAGGACAGGGCCCACTTAGTGGGTTTTGCTGCATTTGTTAAAGAAGTAAATTAACTGTTGCTCAGCTTCCTACCATGGAGATTGTTTTTAGGTTGTCTTCTGTTTCCATTGGCACAATAAGTGCTGAGATGATCCCCCTCTTGATGTTAAGAATGTTCATTGGTTCATTCTTCTCTGAATACAGCTGGACCTTCTTCCCATCCTGAGTGCTAAATTTCAGTTCATATCTGCCCCCCAAAAAAACAGTAGGTGTGAGACAAAAATAAAAACAAGCTAGCCAAGAGCTTACCATCTTGATTATTGCCAAATGCTCCATGTACATCTAGATATAGAATTATTCACTTGTATTAATGTGGCTCCCCAAAGCCCCAATCAAGATTGGACTCCATTGTGCCAAGGACTGTACAAATACACACATTCCAAATAATTTAAAACAGCATTTAAAATATTCCCTAATAAATCACTTTCTGCATCTCTCCCTTCCCTTTTTTTCATGAGAAATAGTGAGCTTGGGCTCTCTGCTTATTATTTTATATTGCTCCGTTCTTTCCCCCAATTCTGTATAGTCTGTATAGACTATCCCCAACCATGACTCTACCTGGTATTATTAATTTCTCTTTGAATACTGAGTAGGAAACTACTGACCATTAATACCTCCTCAGTTCTGGTGTATACCGTACACTTAAAGAATAAGATGTTATAAACTTTGAGGACATTCAATGAAGAGGAACAAGAATGATTTGTGGTCTGGAAAACCTAATTTATAGTGACAGGATTAAGGAGCTGAGTCTATTGAGTTTATTGTAGAGAAGGCTAAGGGTAAACTTGATGGATCTGTAAGTACCTATGCAGGGAGAAGATTTCTGATATTAGAGGGCTCTTTAATCTAGTGTACAGATGCATAACAAAATCCAATGGCTGGTAGCTAAATTTAGACAAATTCAGAGAGGAAATAAGATGTGATGTTTTCAAAATAAGGGTAATTAACTATTGGAACAGATTACCATCACTGGAGGTCTTTAAATCAAGACTGGATATCTTTCTAACAAATATGCTTTAGCTCCTAAACCTCAAGTTATTTTGCTGGATGCAAGAATCCCTGGGTGCAATTCTATGGCCTGTGATGTGCAGAACAGGGTAATAGCATTAGGGACATCTTCAGGAAGGGCATTCCATGCATAAAGGGAGGCATTGAAACAAGTGTGAAGGTTCATGTGGAGAAATGGACAAACAAGCAATGGAAGCTGGTTCCACTGGTGGACCAGAGGGGGCAGACACAATAACTTACCAGTGCAGGTAAGTAGGGAGGAGCTAAGTTGGGAAGAACATTAAAGGTCAGTAGCAGAAGCCTGGGCTGTTTGCTTAGGTGGGCTAATGTTACTTTGTGCCGTGTAAGCCGAGCAAAGTAGTCTGAAAGTGGCTGGAGACGTCCATTTGACAACTCCTCATGTTCAGGGGAACTTTCCTCTGGTAGAAAACTCAGAGTGGACTACACTGACTCCTACACCAGCACTCCCCACACTCCTGATATGAGGGAGAGAAGGGAGCAGGCTGTGAACATTCCAGCATCAGAGTGTGGATGGGATGATTTCTGCTACACCCAGGCTTTCAGTGACACAATTCAAGGCTGTCGCCATGCAGCCCCAAATTGTGCCACAGCCAGGTGGCTCTGAATCAAGGAGTTGCAACTAGCTCCCGCTCTCTCAGCATCACAGTTCATTCCCGAGTCTGGGACAGCACTGCCATACATCGCCCCTTCTAAAGGACAGGGCAGGTTGTAAAGTCATAGTCTATCCCGAATTAAATAAGAATGGGTTTGTTAGCAAAGGCTCTAGTAAGTTTTTGCTCACTGGGCCATGGCTCTGGCAAAGTCATCCGAGTTCTTTGACTTTTTCAGGAGACTCTTTCCCTCAGCATCCACACCGAACATCTCTCGCAGGGTACATTGGCTTGTCTTCAGGATGAAGCTACACAGCTGTGGGACCTCCAGCTCAACCTGAAAACATACACAGCATATATCTTCTCCTTCTCTCACTATCACTCCTGCAGAACTATGTGGTTCTTATTTTTAAAGATACAGGAGATGTTCTTAAATTTATTTTTAAAGTAACACTGTGTGCACCGTGCACTTGTATAGCAGTTTTTGTGTGAAGATCGAAGAGTGCTTTAAGTAATCTTACAATATCCAGGTGGAGTAAAGGTCATATAGATTTGTAGAGTACCTAGCATGTAGGGATCCTGGTCTATGACTTGGGCCCCTAAGAGCTATGGAAATATGAATAATTAATAATATATTCCTTATATTAACGATGGGTAAACTGAGAGACAGGCACGTTATGTGACTTTCTCATGATCACATAGTAAGTCAATGGCAAAGCATGGAACAAGTACCCAGGTCGCCTGCTCCATCCATTTCACCAAACTACATATGAATCAATTCCTCACTTCGGGCTGGTAGACAATTTTCAGTTAAAACTATTTTTCAACAGAATGTTGGGTTTTCAATTGAATATCTTTTTTGTTGAAAAACTGTCTGCTTTCCATGGAAAACTGATTTTTTATTAAAAAAATGAATGCTCCAAACCCAAAATACTTCTATTTGGATACGCTGTCTCATGGGAATGGTAGTTTGGTTGGCTCACTTCCCTATTCTCCTCTAAGGACTGGGTTCCCCAGCCGGGTTTTATCTCCTCAGATACACCATGGCCATTCAACTCCCATGATGCACAGCCTCTCCTCACCAATAGGGGAGAATAGTCCAACCAGGGAGCCCAACTTGTAGAAGAAAATGGGAGCACAAGGCATCCAAACTACAACACCCATAAGGCACTGCAGTGACATTCTGGAATAGAAATATTTTGGCTAAAATAGTTTGGATTTTGGCCAAAATATTTCAGATTTAGATTTTTTTTGCCAAAAATTCAAAATTTGCCACAGGGTGGGAGGACCATTTATCCAACCAGCTCTTTCTGCAGTTCTGTTTACACAAGCTGAGGATACAGACCTTAGACTCTCAAATCTTTTTAAAAGAGAGACTGCATATTATCTCTGAAAATATGCACAATGGACCAAGTCCTCTTTGCTCTATTCTGGTCCTACTGATATCCATAGAACTACTTAACTAAGGAAAGTGAGTATGACATGGTCCAACATTATTATAAAGTCCAGAATTATTATTAATCAAATAATATTATAACTACAGCTGGTCAAAAAGTGAGAATTTTTTTGCAAAAACTTTTTTGTCAGAAAATGTTGAAATTTGAAATGGTATGACCAGAGTATTTATGGGTATTCTTACAGTAATGATAATAACATGTGATCTTACTCCCATTGACTTTAATTGGAGCAGAATCAGGCCTCTAATTTATAAGATTTCTCACATATGGAATGTGTCAGAAGTGAGTACATTTCAAGCAGAACAAGCATGAAGATGACTAATGAGAAACACTGAACATTTGCTCCACACCATACTGCATGCTAGATGCAAAGACCAGCAATATTCACTGTAAACCAGCAATCTGCAGTGTGGTCTTGCCATTGGCTTCGAAACTTGTGAAGAAATTTGAGCATTATACAGAGAAGTATTTAGTTACTGGACAGAACACTGTAACACCCAAAAGCTATTTGCCCAGTTACCCAGTTAATGAAGTAATATTGTGAAATGTGACATTTTGAGGAAGTTGGAAGGAGAATAGCATAGGTTATCAGGCTAATGGCCTATGGAGCCTTTCACCCCTAGGATACCAGATCCTGACCCAGGAAGATGATAACTGAAAGTTGTCATCACCTGGTGAGTATTCAGTGTGCTGCATGAAATCAATTGATCAATTAGCAGTCTCAGTTTAGGCTCTAGTGGATAAGTGTTGAATGCTTCTATTGGCAGACCCAGAGGAAAAGCCAAATACTGAATGAGCCATGCACTGAGTTACCAACTCTGCTATTTCTTCTCTAGGAGTAGAAAAGCCTGGTCAGGTTCAAGGTGCATTGGCAGGAGTGAAGAAACTCTGCCAATCTTGCCACTGCCTTTTCTGTCGGAAAATAAAGGGCTTCAGACTTCAGGGCTGTCAAATGTGTGCATTTCACAAGCACTACATTCACTAAATACAAAATGGAGGGGGAAGGGAGATGGAGGCCATAGGAAGTATGGGGGAGGAGTTTCCAATTGTTAATCCCCATGTTGCCCATTATCTTTTTTCTGATTGTAGTCAGTTCTTTCTTCCTCTTTCCTTACCTTGCAGTTAATTTTAGAGCCACTTCGTGAATCTGCTGTTCCTTTCACTCCACTTGCTATTTCTGCTTCATAGGTGTAAATGTATTTTCTGAGATGTTTAAATCTGGTTGCATCTTCTGCAATTAGAAAAACAAATACATTTTTATGAATAGCACAGACAGATGCATATTTAGATCATCACAAGATGATGATCAAGATAGCATTGTGCAAACTGGAAATAATGCCAGAAATGAGGGAAATATTACAATATCCCTATGGCTGATTTCTTCTTTGGTTTTGTACATAAGTTGGGTTTTTTTTAAGATAAATCTATAGAATAGATATGGTAAGTTGTCATTACTTGAAGCCTTTAAATCAAGATAGGATGTTTTTTCCAGAATATGTACTATATTGCTCAAACAGAAATATGTGCTCAAACAGAAATTATGGCCTTGATGCACAAATTATTGGATCCTTTGTCTTGTATTATACAACATGTCAGCTTAGACAATCATAATGATCCCTTCTGGCTTTAAAGTCTATGCATCTCAGATTTTTTTCCCCATTAAGGTCAATGGTAAGCACATTTGGGAATGTAGGCCCCATCGGAAGAAAATGTAAGGGATAAATGAAGCTATGCAAAGGAAAGATAGCAAGAATAATAAAAGGCCAATATGGCTCCATCGGGAGCTCTTTAAAGTCATGGAAATCAAAAAGAAATTCTACAAAAAGTGGAAACGTGGATGAATTGCTAAGAAGGAGTAAAAAGAATAGCCCAAGCATGTAGGGACAAAATCAGAAAGGCTAAGGCACAAAATAAGTTACACCTAGCAAGGGACATAAAATGCAATAAACAGAGGTTCTTTAAATATATTAGGAGGAAGAGAAAGATGAAGGAAAGTCTAGGTCCTCCACTTAGTGGAGAAGGAGAACTAAAACTCATGACATCAGGAAGGCTGACGTGTTTAATGCCTATTTTGTTTCAGTGTTCATTAAAAAGGTTAATGGTGATGAGATACTCAACACAATTAATATTAACGCGGGGGAAGGAATGCAGGCCAAAATAGGGAAAGAACAGGTTAAAGAATGTTTAGATAAATTAGATGTATCCAAGTCAATATGGCTTGAGGAAAACTTGGAACTGTTAGCAATTATGTTTGAGAACTCACGGATGATGGATGAAGTCCCAGAGGACTGGAGTAGGGCTAACATAGTACCTATCTTCAAAAAGATGAGCAAAAAGGACTTGGGGAATTATAGACCAGTGTGCCTAACTTAATACCTGGAAAGATACTTAAACATTTTTTGAACAATATAATTATGAGCACCCAGAGAATAATAGGTTTATAAGGAATAGCCAGCATGGATTTGTCAACAATAAATCATACCAAACCAACCTAACTTCCTTCTTTGACAGGGTTACTGGCCTAAAGGATAGGGTAGAAGCTGTAGATGTGATATATCTTGATTTTAGGAAGGCTTTTGATACAGTCCCAGATAACATTCTCATAAGCAAATGAGGGAAATGTGGTCTAGATGAAATTACTATAAAATAGGTGCAAAATTAGTTGAAAGACCATACTTAAAGAGTCAGGTTTCCGAGTAGCAGCCGTGTTAGTCTGTATCTGCAAAAAGAAAAGGAGGACTTGTGGCCCGTTAGAGACTAACAGGCCACTTTTGGATAGCATCCACTTTGGCCTGTAGGGGGCTGATAGTTCCTTGACCCACCTGGTGTCCAAGGTACGTCGTTATCAGTGGTTCACTGTCAAACTGGGAGGTAATATCTAGTGAGTCCCACAGGGTTCTGTCCTGGGTCTGACCCTATTCAATATTTTTAGGTTTGACAGAATCAATTTTTTTTTATAATTTTGATGGATAATATAAATGTTTATTTTAAGCATTTTTAAAAAAATATTTAAATTTTCACAGTTTTGCAAAATTATGGGTGCTAAACCATTTAAAAAATGGTTTAAATTTGCACAGTTGTTACATGAAATTAAGGGGATATTTAGACAATAATTATTTAATGACATTTGATATTGAGATTTTAAAAAGTTAAAGCATTATAGCTATTAAAATACAAATTGTCAACATTGCATGTCAAAATATACAAAATAAATATCCTTAAATCAAACTCTAATAAATTCTCAAGCAGCTCTTTTCTTACTTTGCCTATTGGTAAATTTAGAATATTATGGATGGGAATATTTTTTCATTGGTTTCTGTGTGTATGGTCAAATTGAAAAAAAATAAATCTAAATCCTTCCAAATTTAAATATTTTTGTTAATGATTTGGATGATGGAGTGGAGAGTATGCTTATAAAATGTGCAGGTGACACCAAAATTGGAGGGGTTGCAAGCACTTTGAAAGACAGGATTAGAATTCAAAATGACCTTGATGAATTAGAGAATTGTTCTGAAGTCAGTAAGATGAAATTCAATAAAGACAAGTGCAAAGTACTATACAAATGCACAGCTACAAAATGGGGAATAACTAGCTAGCCAGTAATAATACTATTGGAAAGGATCTGGGGGTTATTGTAGATCAAAAATTGAATGCGTCAGCTATGTGATGCAGTTTCAAAAATCCTAATATCGCTCTGGGGTGTTGTATGTTAGTCACGGGAAGTAACTGTCCTGCTCTGCTCAGCACTGGTTAAGCCTCAGCTGGACTACTGTATCCAGTTCTGGGCACCACACTTTAAGAATGATGTGGACAAATTGGAGAGAGTCCAGAGGAGAGCAATAAAAATAAGAAATGGTTTTAAAAACCTGACCTATGAGAAAACTGGGCATGTTTAGTCTTGAGAAAAGAAAACTGAAGGGAGACCTGATAATAGTCTTAAAATATGCTAACAGCTGTTGTAAAGAGGACTGTGATCAATTGTTCTCTATGTCCACTGAATATAGGAAAAGAAAAAAAGGGGCTTAATTTGCAGCAAAAAAGATTTAAACTAGATATTAGGAAAATTGTTCTAACTATATCTGTAATTAAGTTTTAGAATAGGCTTCCAAGGGAGGTTGTGCAGTCCCCATCATTGGAAGCTTTTAAGAACATATTGGACAAACATGTGTTAGGGATGGTCTAGGTTTACTTGGTCCTGCCTCAGCACAGCGGGCTGGACTTAAAGGCCTCTCAATATCCCTTCCAGCCCCACCTTTTTATGATTCTATGCAGACAATTAATTAGATTGTTTTTAAAAAGCATGTATTGGGTTTCTTTAAAAGTGGTGTTTGCTTCCTTGCTAACAACAGAGTTCAGCTCAAATTTGTGCAGTCACAATTCAAAGAAAACTATAAGAGCCAATTTGTCCAGGAATTTCACATGGTTGACGTTTACAAAGATAAATGTGGAAATGGAGTGGAAAAAAACAACCCCCAAACCAGAATCCCTAATTCTAATTCTGTGAGAATCTAAAGAACTGTCCTCCTGTCTAAAAGTTTCTATGAGTTTTCTGGGAACATGAGATATTTTTCTGAGTCAAACTCACACCTGAGTTCATGGACTCCCTGGAGTTCTTCCTTTTTATGTTAGCGGACATTTTTTTTTATGTGTACAGGACCCAGATCAGGCCTGTGCACTGTTTAAGTCCTTGAGACAACATCAGGCAGGAGGAAATGTGTTTAGAAGCCTCTCCTAAGAGCTCAGAGGACTTAAGTGGCAGACAGGCCTTGTGCTAGGTCTCTTCACACTGGAGAATTTCACCTATCTGTCCCTACTACCTGCAAAAGAGATTCAGATTTAACAATATTATTATTTATTATCTGTATTGTGGTAGCGCCTAGGAGAGGAGCCCTAGTCATGGACCAGGACCCCATTGTGCTAGGTGCTGTATAACACAGAACAAAAATGATGCCACGAACAGCATACTGAATTCTGCTTACAGATAAAATGAAAAATCAGTGAGGTTACGTAGATGTAGATGAAAGCAGAATTTCCTTCACTGTCTCACAGGGATATGAGATCTTCCAGTGGCAGGCCTGGAAATTGTGGGCCAAATTCTGTTCACAGATAACTGCCATTGTGTCTGCAGGCAGAACTGGAAACTAACCCTGATCCTCCTTGGGAGGAAGGAAAGTCAACTTCATCTTGGCGTAAGCACACATACTCCAGTGAAATCAAGAGTTTTGCCTCTTTATGCCAGCACTGTGTTTGGCTCAGTGAAGTGTATTATATTCTCAGCCATGCTCCTGTAACACATTTTATCATGTCAGCAGGGAATATCTCAATAGAATCTGGTGGGATTTTGACTGCTTTCTTTATATTTTGGTACAAGAATTACGCTGTAGAGGGGAAAAGAGAGATCTTAAAAGCAAGCTATACATCTTAGAAGAGGAATATATGAGACGGACTAAGCTGTGGAAGTGCGAACTGAATAATTTCAAATCAGAGAGCCAAATCCTCAGCTGGTGTAAATCAGCATAGACCTGTTGAAGTCAAGCTGTGCCAGTTTACACCAGCTAAGGATCTGGCCAAGAGTTTACTCTGACATCATTGGGGTTGTAAATGAGAGTAGAATTTTGCTGTAGGTATCCTCTTTTTTCCTTGGATTTCCAGAGTCTGTAAGCCTTACCTATTTTCCCTTTGATGTCAAGTATTTTATTTTAGACACCATTAATTTAATTATTAATAAATATGAATATGATAGCAATAAATACTTAATATGATATAGTTTTCTTCATCCCCAATGATTTAACTAATCTGATCAGACAATTATATTAATTACAATCATACAAACAGTTTGAAGGCTATCCATGTAAACTTCAGCTATCTTACACTCCACCATACTATAATTGTTTGTATACTTTCATCAGTTCTTACAATACCGATATCTGTTGTATTAATTCTAGGAGACATAATTTCTCTCCAACTACTGCTTCATTTCCAGTGTTTAACATGAACCTTATCTGTTATAAAAGGAATAAATAATGATGAAAATAGTAAATAAAAATAAAGTTGAGAAATTGACAGTGAAACCCAGAAAAAACTCTCTGAATTGTCTCAGATGGATGAATTAATCCTGATCACCTGTAGATGGTGCTAGAGTGTCAAATAAGAAAAAGCAAAAGCTTATCAAAGACAAAGATCAAAACAACTCATGGACACTGACCCTCCAGAGGAACGTTCTGTATCCAAGCAAGCTGTCAGGGCCAACCAGGGTCCATTACAAAGGTTGTGCATAAAGTCAGCATTTCCTGTTACTTGACTAGGTTGGTTTAATAAATTATTATCCCGGCTGACAGAGTTATTGACATAAAGTATTCTGTAGGTATTTAGTTAGCTATATGAGTCAAATACTTGGGTGTAGCAATAACCGAAAGGAGTAAATCAGGAGTGAGATTACCAGTGTACATTGAAATGAAATGCATACGATTTCCCTGTTAAATCTTCAAAGTTAGAGAAAGGGGACTTCCAAAATAATGGATCTTGAAAATCAATCAAGCAAATAAATGTGGTATTTCTTTTTGGAAAGTTTTTTAAAATTCAAAGCGATAATCATTGCTTTTCAGGCTGATGAAAAGTCTTAAAATTCATAGGGCTAAGTCCCTGAGACCCTGTAATTCCTGAAGTCAACAGGAGTTTTGCCTGAGTAAACATCTGTTTTAAAGGAAGAGATATATGGAAATGGAAAACCAAAAACCAAAAACCTGAACTTTGGGAGGTATAGTCAGTTAAAACAATAGTAGAGCAAAAGGAATACAAAGGGAGAACCCTTACTTGAACAAGCTGGATTTCCATTTTCAGGCCCATCTTCTGTAAAAAAGCAAAGCATAAAATAAAACTTTTACAAATGATTAATATCAAACAAATAAAATATGTAAAAAATAAACTATTCATATGTACATTCTGCATCACAGTCCAGAGATGGATATGCAGACACAGTGGGGCCTCACTAATTTGTACTAACAATTAAGGGCTTAGTTCTGCAAACACTGAGGTAAAAGGCAAAATTCCCATCTACTTAAATGGTAAAGTCGAGCATTAAAAAAACACTGCAAATGACTGAATTTTGTGAATTAGCAAGCAAGGGCCTGATCCTCAGATCACTGAACTCAGTAGCAAAGTGCTCCTTGATATTAATGGTGTATGATCAGGCACTAAATGTACAACATAATAATAAAAAGAATTGTTGATAGATGACAAACAGACCAAATGCATCACAGAATATGCTTTCTTTACGACACTGAAAATTCTAGGTTAGTTTTAAATTATGAAAATATTGAATAGTAGACTAATAACTGTACAGCGGTAATATTTCCTTTGTAAAAATAATGATAGTGTTGCTATATGAGACCTCTGTACAACTCTCTGCTATTACATCTTGACTAAGAAGCAGGGAGAGACCTCCGTTTTTGTGTCTGAATTATAAAATTTGTGGACTGGCGAAAAGTAGATAAGTAAGAGGCAGCTGTATTGATGACAGAGGGTAAACATATTTGTTGAAAAAGGTGTTTAATTTAATCGATATTTGGATTGCATAAAGCTATGCATTCACTTAAGGTTAGTTTGAATACTGAGACTTTATTCTTCCATGCACCCTGATTCAAAGCCCACAGTCCTTTCTTTGACTTAACTGATCAGACTCATATTGTTTTGTATTAGAAAAAAAGTTACTTATTTCACATAATCTAATAAAAATAACAATACTAGTAACAATATATAGGACCAAATACATCCTTAGTGTAACTCCGGTGAAGTCAATAAAGGCACATTGGGGGTGAATATTATCATTACCTGCATATAGGACCAGATCCTGCTAAACACCCATTTATTTCAATGGTGAAGGATTAAACCCATAGTTCTATCCTCCTGAAGGATCCCAAAACATTTTACAAACTATGGTACCATTGAACAATCTAAACAGACACTCCTAGGCCAGGAAGGAGTTATCTTACAACTCTACCACACCATGTTCATTTTTTTCCCCAAATTATACCAGGTCTATCTTTACTGAACTGAACCAAAATTACTACAGAGCTACTGTCATCTTTTAATACAAATCACTATTTTACATACAGTGCCTCCTACCAGACACATCATGTTTTATCACTCATATCCCATCACACTTGCAGTAAAACATATTAGCAACACCCACACAAAATCTGCAGAATAGTATAAAATGTCTCCTCGCAGGTGAGCAATGATCACTGTAAAGAAAAGCAGCTAGGCAAAAATAAAGGACGATGATACCACTACACTTGTCAAATAAATTAAAAATAAACCAGAGAAATGGTGACATTTCCAACTTTTCCTTTATGGACTTAATCTGGATCCTGCTATTAGGACACACTCCCCAAAAGGGAATAGATTTCATATTTCCCATCCTTGGCTTCTCTGATTCTGTGATTCATAGTCCCATAGATTTTTCCCTCCCTGATATTTTAATAGATTTTCACATAAAGCTGCAAAAAGCTACTTACGAGTGAGCACATCACTGCTGAGCAGCAACAGCAGCAGCAGCCAGAGCTGCAGAGGGCCCATGGTGAGCACCGGACCCTATTGCTGCTGTCCCCTCAGTTCTTCTCCTTCCTCCCTTCACCTCCTCTACCCAAGTTTCAGGGAGAGAATGAGCCTCCTCACTTGGCCCTGCATTTATATAGTCTGTTGCAAGCAGCTGAGCCAAATCGTTTAGAAAGTTCAGAGCAAATTGCAAAAGGTCCAAAGGTTAGAGTCCTGGATCCTCTTTGCAATGCGGCAGAAGGCTCAGCCTGGGCTGCTGAGGCCCCAGCATGCAGAAGAAGACTGAACATTTATCTGTAGTAAATGATTGTGCCACTTCAATTGTATTTTTCGGTCTTTAACTGACTTTTAACAGCAGAAGATAATATTACAACAAAAGGGGTTTCCTCCTTTTAGCAAGAAAAAAAGTAAATCATGTAAATTACTGCTGGGGCAAGCTAGCACTACAGAACTTTGAATTAGTATGGAGGCAGAGAGCTTGAATGGTACTTATACATGAGAGCAATTAGATTATTGTGCAATTTAGGCATCTTCTCTTTACTTAATGTGAACATGCTGTCATGTGCCCAGAAGAGGCAGTACAATCAATAAAAGAAAAGGAGAACTAGTGGCACCTTAGAGACTAACCAATTTATTTGAGCATAAGCTTTCATGAGCTACAGCTCACTTCATCGGATGCACACCTTTTCTTTTTGCGAATACAGACTAACACGGCTGTTACTCTGAAACGTGTCATAGAACAATCAATGTTACTGATGCCCTTTGTAGGGCAAAAATTTCCTTCATACCTTGCTAAAAAGCAGATGCATTTCAGACAGGCTGGTAATATCCAGGCACGAGAGGCCATATTAAATGCTGGGATTAGAAAATTCAGTATTCTTGCTGGTTTCAGTTAGCCCAGATTTTTAGAGATCATCGCCTTGTTTGGTAACAACAACAAAGAAATGAGAGGTTTCAGAGTAAGCAGCCGTGTTCGTCTGAATCCGCAAAAAGAACAGAAGTACTTGTGGCACCTTAGAGACTAACAAATTTATTAGAGCATAAGCTCACGAAAGCTTATGCTCTAATAAATTTGTTAGTCTCTAAGGTGCCTCAAGTACTCCTGTTCTTTTTAAAGAAATGAGAGGTAATGATAAGAAATGATCATTATTATTCAGAGAACTAAATGAAGGAAATTGAAAACTGTACAGTATTCATGAACATTTAAGTGTATATTAGAGCTGGTCAAAAATCAGGATTTCCATCCCATAGGGAATTCTAATATTTGGGGAAAAATTCCCAAATCACTATGAAAAGCAATTTTTTTTTCAGAATGGAAAGTTCCCAGAAGTTCAGTTCAGTAATATCAAAACATTTGATTTTGACATTTCTGTCCACAATGAAAAGTTTTGACATTCCCAAATCAAAATATTTCTTTTTGTTTTGTTGAACCAAATCAAAACATTTATTTTTAGCTTGGATCAACAGTAATCTGGGTGCCCCTAAACTGCCATGGTGCCTCATGGGAGTTGTAATTCAGGTACCTCATGACTTGACTCATCTCTGTGGGGTAGGCTCTGTTGCTAGATTAGTCTCCCATGATGCACCATGTTCACATAACTCTCATGATGTACAATGTCAGTTCAACCAGAAGGTAGGCAGTGCATCATGGCAGATATAGTTCAGCCAGGGAGCCCAGCCCTTCCTTGACATCTCTGGGGTTAGGATTTCATCTAAAGGCACTTGGATGGGCAAGCCATTTTGGTCAGACCAGAAATCTCATAAGAACAGACTTTCTTGTGAGAATTCCCTCTCCTTCCGTGATTTGGGTTGAAAATACCACAAGAACAACATTTTTGAAGGATCTGATTGTATACAAGTATTTGCCTCCCTCCTTTCTTTCTCTTTCTTTATTTGAGGAAGAGGGTGTGACGGGTTGGATCACAGAAACCCCCTGGGAGCTGCCACCTGATGTGCCAAGACTACTTCTCCCCCTGCTTTCCTGTGCACTGAGCTTAGGACTTCAGTGCCCTGCCTGGTTTGAGCCAGACCCGCTAGCCTGCTGCAAGCCCAGACCCAGGTCTGAACCACGTCCCCTAACAGCTGTAGGCTCAATTGAGAGCAGCTTACAGAAGTGTTCCTTTCTTTAACACTCAGATGCCCAACTCCCAATGGGGTCCAAACCCTAAATACATCCGTTTTACCCTGTATAAAGCTTAAATTGTTCGCCCTCTATAACACTAATAGAGAGATATGCACAGCTGTCCCCCCCCCAAGTATTAATAAGTAAAAAGTGATTTTATTAAATACAGAAAGTAGGATTTAAGTGGTTCCAAGTAGGAACAGACAGAACAAAGTGAATTACCAAGCAAAACAAAATAAAACACGCAAGTTTAAGTCTAGTACAGTAATAAAAACTGAATATCGATTTAATCTCATCCTTAGAGATGTTTCAATAGTTTCTTTCACAGACTGGACACCTTTCTAGTCTGGGCACAATCCTTTCTCCTGGTACAGCCCTTATTCCAGCTCAGGTGGTAGCTAGGGGATTTCTCATGATGGCTGCCTCCGCTTGTTCTGTTCCACCCACTTATATATCTTTTGCATAAGGCGGGAATCCTTTGTCCCTCTGGGTTCCCACCCCTCCTTCTCAGTGGAAAAGCACCAGTTTAAAGATGGATTCCAGTTCAGGTGACAATATCACATGTCCTGTGAGACCCCAAGCCTTCATTCCTCCCAGCCTAACTCACAGGAAGGCCTGCCTGCAAACAGAGCCATCCACAGTCAATTGTCCTGGTTGATGGGAGCCATCAAGATTCCAAACCACCATTAATGGCCCACACTTTGCATAACTACAGTAGGCCCTCAGAGTTATAATTTATATTTCATTTAGACAAATCAGATGATTAGATTATAAGCTTTGTAATGATACCTTACAAGAGACCTTTTGCATGAAGCATATTTTAGTTACATTATATTCACACTCATCAGCATACTTTTATAAAACCATATAGAGTGTGTCACACAGGGATGGGAGGTGACTGATGCCAATCTGCAAAGGGAGAAGAAAGTCCATATTTCAAACTGAAGAAAGTGGAGTCTGAGGACAACACTGATGTCCAGAGCTGTGTTGGTGATAGTGGGAGGAGGGATGGTTTGAGAAGGTCACTCCAGCTGGGAGGAGTCTCTATGCACCTGAGGGCTGGCTCCAACTTCAGCCATGGTATACGAGGAAGGAGGGAGCAATTAATGCTGTACCAATCCTAATGCTAGATCCAGGAGACAAGGGAGCCCTCACTAACCCTTAAACTCTGCCCTGATGCTGGCATGAGCTCTATGGCACTATCTTAAGCCTATTTCAATAAATAGGAGTCTTCCCATTAGCTTTAATGGGCTTTGGGTCAGGCCCATCTGAGGCAAATCTTTGCTCTGCTTGCTGACTTTTCTTCCCTAGGAGTGCTGTTCTTCTTCTTTATCCCACATGGCTGGGGAAGGAAACCCACTTAGGCCATGATGCCCCAGTTGGGTGGAGTGGCATATTGATGAGACAATATGTACTTTGAAATAACAGTGAGATCATACCTCATATTTCTACACAATATAGACGCAATCTTAGTTTTAATAGTAAATACACAGGGGGAAATTACGGAACTGTGAAGTGCAGATATTTAGGAAGCATCTGGCTCTGGGTGGTTCCCTTCTTTTGCTCTTAGGAGAGAAGTAAGAAGAGGGAAAGATTCCCCCGCAAAAAGAGAGAAGAAAAGTTAGCAAGTAATTAAGTGTAACTGAAAGGAGCTGGCATGGCTTATGGAGGAAGATGTACTATTAAGTCTGGTAAAATCTGTTAGACAGAATGCTAGATCTTCAGTTAGTACATGTCTATATCAATGGAGTTAGGGCAATTTATACCTGAGGATCTGACTGTTATACTTTGTGGAAGACAGGTCTCAAGGCCCTCATAATTTGAATCTTTAAAACGCTGTCCAAAAACATCAAAAAGTTGTCTCGATAGACCCCAGTGATCTGTTTAGACTGAAGTCCTCTAATGTTTACATGTGACCAGACCCTAGCAAGGAGATTATCATGTGGACCCACCTCCTTTCCCATTCATAATTACATGGACCATCTTCTATCTATTTTAGGCACCTTCATAGCCCTCATTATCAGAGTACTGCACAGTCTTTAATGTACTTATCCCCACAATAGCCCTGAGTGGTAAAGAAGTGCTATTATCTTCATTTTACAGATGGGGACCTGAGGCCCAGAGCTAAGTGACTTGCCCAAGGTCACACAGAAAGTCTGTAGCAAAGCAGGAATTTGAATCCCTGTCTCCCAAGACATAGTCTAGTGCCCTAGTCACTGGCCCATCCTCCCTCACCGTCATACTCATATAACATTCCTGGGGCATCTTCTCCAAAAGCTTACATGGAACAGTAATATCAGGAAAGAATTGAAGGTTTTAGATACCTTTTAATGTAATTTAACCATTAGAAACAAGAAGGAGGAACTAGCACCACGTGACCAGCCAGAGATCACGCATACCACAGTTGGGGAACATCTGCATTAAAATATTTTACACTCTTGGTTCATCTGTTGTTGTTTTTTATCTTAGATAAGAGGCAGGGAGACTTTTTTTTGCTAAGTTATTGATGAAATATATGAAAGAGAAGAAGAAAAACAATTATCTTTTACGTGGCATTACCAGAAATGTTAGCCATAATGAATGAAACATTAAGAGATAGAGAGCAGATTTCAATGCTAGGTGGAGACTGAACTTTAAACAAAATATAGAACTGGTTATAAATTCCTGTAGCTTTTGTCATTACTGGATGATGAAGTGCTACCTACTATGCTTGACTCTCTGAGGAATCAGAGAGCAGGTAGTTAAGGTTAGTAGTAAGGATATCAATAATCTTTCGCTTATAGGTTGCCTTTTTACAAGCAACCTTAGTGGATACTAGTCTCAATTCAATTCCTAGAGGACAGAAGCTGGCAGCATAAAAAAACATTATTGTAACTAGCACTACTTTGCATTCCCACCAGAGGCCAAGGATCAAAGGGCCATGGGAAGTGAACTGTCCTTTCATCCCCTAGAGAGGTCCCTAGCTAAACTGAGGACTTATGCCCTGATTCAACAAGGTTGTTGACTCTAGGCATGTGAATAGTTTCACTGAATCATGGGGCTTGCTCCTGGGCTTAAAGTTACTCATGTGCTTAAGTATTTTGCTGATTCAGTTATTTAATTTTAATCGTTACATAATATAATAATTATATCTAGCCTTTATATACAGTGTAACACTACACATCAGGAAACTGCAGCATTTTGTAGCATGTAGTATGCATGTAAATAAAGTGAGAGGCATCAATAACATACATTTTCATTGTGATAACTCATCTAAAATGTGCCACAACCTTATTAGCGATTCCTTGATATGTGTTTACTGTAGAAGATGTCTTTTCATATGGCCTTATTATTAATGCTTCAGTGATAAACAATAGAAGGCTACAGAAGAACTCACCATGTTGAAGTAACTTTATTTGTGAGGCCACTACCCTCTCCTCCTTCAAATCCTTCCTAAAGACCCCTTTTCTGTTGTGATGCCTACAAAAGATTATCCAACCAAACATGGCTATATTGAGAGAGATTATTTTTTGCATGTATTTTTTTAAAAATAACGTTCAGCTGGTTTTGAACCATCAAGTTGTGAAATAGACCCGCTTGATCTATTTTTTGTTACCATTGTCTTCTCTTCTTTTTTGAGCCTGATCCAACACCTTTTGAAGTCAATGGAAGAACTTTCACTAATTCATAGATTTTAAGGGCAGAAGAAACCATTGTGCTTATCTTGCCTGACCTCCTGCTTGAGGCAGGCCATAGAATCTCACCCAGTAATTCCCGCATCAAGCCTACCTCTTGTTATTTAGCTATAAAACATCTTTTAGAAAGACATTGGCTTGATTTAAAGATTTTAAGCAAGGGAGAGTCCATCACATCCCTTGATAATTTATTCCAATGGCTTACTGCTCTCACAGTCAAAAATTTGCATGTTATGTCTAGTCTGACTTTGTCTAGATTCACCTTTCAACCTCTGGATCTAGTTATGTCTTTTTCTACTAAGAAATCATCTGCTATCATAAATCTTTGTCCTATGTATGTGCTTATAGACCAGAAACAAATGATCTCTTAACCGTATCTTTGATAAGCTAAAAACATTGAGCTGCTGAAATCTCTCACTAGACGGCACATTTTCCAGACCTCAGATACTTCTTGTACCTCTTTTTTGAACCATTTCTAATTTTTCAGCCTCCTTTCTGAAGTGTGGACACAACATTCCTGTAATAGTCTCACTAACACTATATACAGAGGTAATAGCACTGTCCTACTCCTGTTCAGTATTCCCCTGCTTATACATCTGAGTAGCAGTATTAACCCGCTTAGCCACAACCTCGCACTAGGAGCTCATGTTCAGTTGGTTATCCACCATGACCCCTAAATCCTTTTTTCAGGATCAGTACTTTTCAGAATGCTATCTCCCATCCTGAAAGTGTGGTCTTCATTCTTTGCTTCTCGATGTATGACCTTGCTTTTGACTGTATTAAAATAGATATTGTTCAGCTGAACTCAGCTTATCCGGAAGTGCTGTCTAATGGACAGGACACAGGACTCAGGAAACTGGTTTTATTGCTGGATCAGTCACTAGCCTACTGGGTGATCTTGGGCAAGTAATTGCAACACTCTGTGCCTCAGTTTCCCCATCTGTAAAATGTGGTTATTGGTACTGACCTTCTTGGTAAAGTGCTTTGAGATCTACTGAGGAAAAGTGCTAACAATTTTTATGATTAATGATCATTATTATTTTATTTTATTATTATTAACATGTAATTCAGATTGCTTTGTATAACACACCTATCCTTAGCATTATTTACTACTCTACCAATTGACTTCACTGAGCATTAGATCAAGCGCCTATTGCTTGCTAACCACTTTTGTTGTGTCTTGTTTTGAATTAGACTCTAACGTCCTGGGGGTTGGGGCAGGCCTTTTTTGACTGCCAAAGCAACACGGTAACAGGGTGGCCTGTCCCTATAAGGGCTAGGCTAATCAGCCCTGTTCCATCAGCCCCAGCTGCACCATAATTAATTAGCAGCTTCCCAGCCTGAGGGGGTGGAACTACGGGACGGAGGTGGGGGGTGTCAGCTGATACCTAATGGGCCTCATAAAAGGGCTGAGAGAGCTCAGTGTGGGGGAGCACTCATAGGAAGCATATGGGGTTCTTATGGATCTCTGAAGCAGAGTCTGTAAGTACTTCAAGGAAGTGGCCTGGGAGGCAAGGTTCAGTCCCAGAACACAGAAGATGGAAAGGTAGCCCAGAGGGGCTGAGTCAGTGAGAGGGACTCCCAGGGACTAGTATGGGAGTAAGGGCTGTAGGGATTTAAAGGTAGCCCAGAGATATTAGGGCATGGAGCTGCAGCGAAGTACTTGAGGATGAGGGGGAATTATTCATAAACCCAAATGTAAAAAAACTGAATTATATCAGAGTTTTATAGGGTACTTTATGGAAAGTGAAGAATTTCATTGCACCCAGCATCTCATTATAAAAATGTATTTCATCATTAAAATAACTTTCTGGTAATTAATTGCCAAAAAAACTCAACGTTTATATTGTGAACCACTGATATTTTCAAATTCTGCTTTTGACTTTACAAGACACTATACACTATGAAAGAATAAAAAAAATCATGCATCTATGCAACTATCAATACTGTCTTATGAGAGGCTGTTTTGGGCTATATAATGAATCGAAGGTAGAGTGTTATTGCATATATTTCTTGTGCACAGCCTCCAGGAAATAAAATATGTGATTACATGAGTAGCAAGGTGCAAAAGACTCTGAAGTTCTTTGTTGTTTATTATATTTTTAGAGTTGAAAATCACATTTTGAACTTCAGAGAGGATAAACCAATAGTGCCATTTTTCAGTTTGTGTGAATTATGAGTTATTTGTGTTTTATTAGTGAATTCTATAAATCAAGTATAGTAAAGTGGTCTTGATAGGGATAACTTGGTTACTCAGAGTATTATGGGATGGAGCCATGCCCACCCATCACTTATTTGCTGCATAGTTAGTAGTAATTCCATGCTCCCCTCCCCCATCTATTGTGGTGCAGCTAAACAAAACGGCAAGTTCCCAGCCTGAAGTCCTATAAGTAAATTTATTTTTGTTGCACTGAGCAATCCCTTTACAAAATCATGGCTCATACTGGATAGTTCCTCAGCTTCATAAACTTGGGGTTTATTTTTGATTCCTCCCTCTTCTTCCTTTGATTTCTTCATCTAACCCATTACCAAGTCTTCTTGTGTCTTTCTTTTATCATATTCCAAAAATCCAACCTTTCTTTTCTTTCTCAGTGGACAAAACATATGTCCTGGCTCTGGTTACCTTCCAAATTAATTAGTAAAATCTTTTCTGTTGTCTTTCCAAATCCCATACTACAGGGATGAGCAACTGGTAGCCTGAGGGCCACATCTGACCTTTCAGATCATTTTATTACCCACTATAGCCTAGCATGGGGCAAGCAACCTGGTAGTGGTAATGCGAGAAGGGGATGGGTGAGGCCCTGCCTGTGTGTGGATGTGTGTGTCATGTGATGCTGTGGCAAGAGCCAACGAGATGGAGTAGGAATCTGGGCCCAGCCCTGGAGGATGGGAACCACCTCTACAGAGTGAGGGCAGGGCAGGTTCCTTCTCCAACCTCTCCCCAGCCCCTTCCCGGGCCTCCCACCTCCCACCCCACATCATACCACATATGGTCAGGATTTGACCTTCCTCCCCCATGTCACAGCCCCTGGCCCGCCAAAGGGTTTTAATGGATGTTGTTGGCCTCTGCTACCTTACAGTTACCCTTCCCTGCCACCCTTCTTCCCTTCTATCCATCTCAAATGTTGCTAAAAAATTGTCCTCTTCATTTAGCTGGGCCCCCGGAAAGGGCAGGGCCTCAGGAGGAAGGAGCGGGGCCTCAGGCAGAAGGGGTGGGGCTGGGGTCAGCATCCCCCCCGCCATCCCGTCCGCGCTGCCTGGCCCATGCTGCCTGGGACTCCGGCAGTGATTTAAAAGGGCCTGGGGCTCCAGCCACTGCTGTGGTAGCAGTGGTGGCAGCCAGGAGCCCCAGGCCCTTTTAAATTGCCAGGCTCTAGGACAGCTATCCCTTTTATGCCCCCACCCACCCACTACTAGCCCTACCAGCAAGGCCGCCAATGGGGACGGGCAAAGGGGGCAGTGACGTTAAAGCAGTGCTGCGGCAGCGCTTTAACGTCAGCTGCGTACAGGCTGGTACTGGCAGCCACTTCTTACCGTTACTCCGTACCGGCTTGTACCGTCCTACTTTCAGCCCTGGAAGCAGCAGTCATCTAATTAGAATGAACCAACTCTCTATGTAATTTGAATACATTTGGAAAAAAGTAGCTTCTGAAATCAACACAGGTAGCTACAAGAATTATATGGATGAAACGATAACGCAATTGGTTTGTGGACTACTGTCCTTCAGGATCTCACCCAATATGAGAGAGATCCCTTTATTCAGAAAAATAAGATTGGTATCTCACTTGGAAACCACTTCTGGAGTGGTATTGTGAGCATATGGCATCTGGAATGGCCATGTCTTTATTTGTCCACCGCACATGCTCATGTCCATTTCTGGATATACACTTCTCCACAAGCCCAGGTGTTTCCAAATGTGTGGTTTAGGTTCAGACCCATCTCGGATATTAGTTTTTTTTAGCTGACGCTGGAAAATCCACACTGTTCTTGCTAAGACACACTCCTTTGTACAGTCAGAAAGAATGATGCTGGAAACAAACATTCTGTTGTTTACCCACTTTGCATGTGTGTATGATGATATGCTGTAGAGCTAGATTGTCAAAACAGCTCAGTTCCAGTTTAGGCATCAAAATATATGGCCTGATTTTCACAATGGTGCTGAGCTATTTTGAAAATCTGGCTTTAATTTTGGAGGCTGAGTGTTTGGAAAATCAGGCTCTGTGGTCTTTTGAAAATGTGATCCTTAGTGTCTGACCTACAAAGATCACAGAAACCTAATCTTATTGCCAGAAAAGCCAAAACTCCATTAGCTCAAGAGGTAGATACCATTGCTCTTGAGCTGAAGAAGCAGCATTCTAGTTCATGTTATTATGGGGTGTGGATGATTTTTATGTGTCAGTCTGTCTACAGCACAGCGATTTGTTACAATGGTCTTTCTTCAACTGAACTAACTTTTTAAATTAAGATAAGCCATAAAAAACATAATTAGAGTTTATCTTTAGATAACAGCTAGGGCTGTCAGACAAGAAAAGAAAACGTTCTGTTGTTCAAATGTTATTTAGTAACAGGACCAAACCTTCCATCAGTTCCTCCTTTTTCAGTTCTTTGAAAACAGGTTTACTAAAGGTAAACAGAGCACCTAAATATTTATTTACTAGGAAAGAGCCAAAACTTTCAGAATTATGCTGCTCCTGTCATTTCAAATTTGAAGAATAAATGGATTATCTTGTAACATAAAACTTATCTTGCCTTGTTGAAAAACACGGAGTTATTTTTAGAGAAATATGGACGCCGTGAGCCAGATTCTCTGCTGGAGTGAACGGCTGGGGCTACGCTTCTGAGGATTTAGCCTGATGCTTTTTTCTTGATAGCAACATGAGCAAGTCTGAGATTTATGGAGCCAGTTTTTTAGCTCTTTAACTATGACCATAAAATTTGCAAGGTTATCCATTTTTTCACTTGCAAAATACCATATTTGCATAGGCAAATAGATAATTGTGTTTCTAAATTCTGTTTTTTCCTCCATCGCCAGCCCCATTCACTTTCTAAACTGTCTCACTGTTCTCATTCAGTTCATTGGGCTTAGCTACCACCTCTCTGAAATTTACCTTTTCACACTAGAACTTTCACCACCCACCCTTTGTCTGTCTAGTATCTCCTCTTGGATGTTTTGCGGGTACATTTATCAACGCTTTTTGCATTTCAACCCATGCCCTCTCCTCTTCTCCCTATTGCCTTTCTCTGCTACAGCACAACACTACAGACCTCCTTGTCACCCAGGCTTGCAAGCTGGGTGCCACTTTTGACTCCTCCCTTACCTTCTCATCCAATATCTAAGATCTTGCTAAATCCTGCATAGGTGCCACAGTACTATAGTCTCCTCCTCCTGTTCATTTGTATTTCACCAGTTCCATCCTAGCCAGAATTCCATTGCGAGGGGCGTTTTCCACTCCAGCTGCTCTCACCAGAGCACCTGCCTCCTGTAAATGGTTTCTTATTCTGCATTAAGTACAAGATAATTGTACTTGCCTTCAGAGTGCCTCAGAATTCTGTTCCCCATGGAGCTCTCCTCCCAACTGTGACCCCACTCCTGTACTTTGGTGTGATGAGAGCCTAATGCCAGCACAGCGGCTCCTTCAGGGATGTAGATCGAGTGCAGTGATTCCTAGACTAAGACCATCCCTGCTGTTGGTGAATGGCATGCAGCCCGGGAAAGGTGAGTATGCCCTACTCATTGCTGTGTAGGGTTGTGGGGGTCATGGATGTCAGAGGGGAATGGAGGAGGTAGAAGTGGAGGCTTTTATCCACATGGAAAACTTTTATGTGCTTAAAGTTTTACACACAGAACATTGTTAGTGTTTTTAATGTGTGTCTAACTGTTTGCTTTCCATCACTCGCCCTCAGAACTTCCCTGGTCCTCTTATCCCATTCCTGACTCTGGACTAAGGGCACTCAGTGCAACTCAGAGCATGGGGAAAGTACAAAAGTGACTTTAAACCACCTTAGCACTTCCTCAGCCCTAGGTCCAACCTGTACTGAGCCACTTCCTTTATTTCAGATTAAGCAGAGCAACACAGAGCTGCTTTAAAACCACTTACACTAGCCACAGAAGGATCATCCTTATGCAGGGGGATGCGAGGAGGAATAGAGCTGGCACAGCACTCCTTTGCCAGCTCCTCCTCCAAATCTCTCTAGGCAAGGCTGTGAGGAATTTCAGAGAGACCTAATACAGCGAAGTGTATGGACAGCAAAGTGACAGATGGAATTAACTGGTGACAAATGCAAGGATCTGCAAATGGGAAGAAATAATCTGAATTTCTCATACCTTTTACTGGGTTAACTGTAGTTAGCTGTCAGAACTCAGTAATGATACATGCTTATAACTGCACCTGAACAGTTCAGTGAAGAACTCTGCTTAGTGTGCAGTGTGATGAAAGATAGTAAAGATGATACGAAAATGGCATTATATTAATATAAACCAATGACATGTCGTCATCTGGGGTACTGTGTTCAATGCCTTTTATCCTGTCTCAAAACAAACATTGCAGACATAGAGGGGGTTGAGAGACAAGCAATAAAAATGGTCAGAGGCATGAGAAAACATCCAGTCAAGAGAGATGAGCGAGACCAGGACTATTTGTGTTAGAAAGGAATCTCAGAGGAGGGGGCAGGGTAAAGGCACACAAAACAATTAAAGAGCAAGCACTTCTATTCACCCTTTCTCACACTATGAAAATGAGGGGCCATTCAATGAAACTGAAAGTTGGCAGTAAATTTGAAACTGAAAAAATGAAACATGATGCCCAATTGGCCTCTTGAACTAGTTGCCACAGAGAGTGGATGTTTACTGGGATAATGAAGACATCCAATGTTCGGAAAGACTATAAATTGTCATGAACAAGAGACAAATGGGGATGAGGAAGGTTTTTCCATAATGGCCTTCTTAAGGGCTTCTTGCATCCTTCTCTGAAGCAGCTGGCATTGCCAACTGTTAGAGACAGGATACTGGGTTAGAGGAACCACTACTCTCTTCCTGCATGGCAATTTTTATGTTCCTGTAATTCTAATTTTTTTCTTTGAATTCATAAGACATGGTTCTAAGAGGGTTTGAGTTTATTTCTATTGGAGAAAACAGCACTTTTCTACTTCTCATATACTCATTTTCTAGTGACTTAAGTGGAATTACATATGATTTACCTGAGGGTGAGAACAGAGCCAGGTCCTTGACCTGCGAGAAGGGAACATTTGATAGTTATAGAAGGAGAACTCGATACTTTTCCAATGGGATAGAAACTTAATCTTGGAATGGGAGGTCAGCTTACAAATGCAGTAGTTAACATTTTAGTTATTCATTTTGATATGTGTATTTTTCAGGGGTTAATATTAAGATGAATATTGAACTCTAATTATTTAAGACTTAAGTTGTGAAAGTAGCTGTTGACCTTTTCTGATGACTGAACTCTTTGGTAAGGAATTATTTTGGAATAAAGTAAGAAACAGGCTTAATGTTCTCTTCATATTAGCATTGCAGTTTTTGGCAAAATGGTATCACTATGCAGTGAATTAATTAGGAGATTGCTGAAAACATAGGGTGATTATTCCTTTGTCCCAGCTGTAATACAGATCCATGGATTCTTTACACAGAGATTTTTCTGTTTGACTAGTTTCTAGTTTACATTTATACCTAATGTCAAACATTAACCTGAAAGGTGAAACCCCTTATTGCAACATCATATGATCCTCAGAAAAGTTGTGGGTTGTTTTTATAATATTACCCCAAAAGATCTGAGGAATGCTATATCTAAAATTAGAAGTGTGTCTAATTTCAAAGGCTAACAGCTAAATAATGCAGAATAACAGATTGTTCAACTAATAAGATACATAAATATTTAGATCAGCCCTGCACCCATTTATCAGTAGTAGATGCACCATTGTGCCAGGCAATGGACAAACACACAAGAAGATACAGGAGTAGGCTTTCAAAGACACAAACAACAGTTAGGTTCCTAAATGCCATTTATGCCTTTGAAAATCTACTCCATAGTCTCTGCTCCAAATGTAATTTGATATATGAGGCTACTAGTGCATGTAAGATCTTACACAAATAGAACTCCCACTGACTTCAGTGGAAGCTTTATCTGAGCAACTGTTGTAGAATGTAACCATCATACTTTATTTTCACTTGCGTTACTAACCCCAGGGTGTTTTCCATTATATAAAAATAAATGTACTTTGAGTCCTGCAATAACTGTATGATTAAGATAATTATGATACCCGCAACTAACAAACATTGAAATCAGCTGTAATAACTGATGCGTAACTGGACACGCTCCTTCTTTGAATATAAATTGAGAACCCCTCTTTTAAAATCTGTAGAGCCTACTTCTGGCATGTTTGAGGAAACTGGCATCCTCTCACCCAAACAGGAAAACATACACTTTATGATGCAAAGGAATGTCAATATATAACTGATATTTGTAGAATGAGGAGTGGACTAGACAAAAAGATTCAGGAGCAACCTAGTTTGGTGTGACACTTGGAGCTCAGGATTGCAAATTGGTGGCAAGGCTGTTACCAGATACAATCAGGCCTCTCTGCATGTGCCACTGGCCTCTGTATATGCTCCATAGAGATCTCTTGCTGGCAATTCTTCTTCCCTGCTATATCACTTAAAATGAATGAACCTATTCACCCCAGTACAGAAGGCCTAGAGTTCAGACTCCTTTCCTGGAATCCCCATAGTATGGTCTGAAGTGAAGGCCAAATGGTTCCTGCGCAGAGGTGAATTTCAGCCACCGTATGAAGCCATATATGGATCACCCAACCCAGTGATCCCTAGAAGTGGGATGAAAGCCACACTCATTGGACCCCTCTGTAACTTTTCTCTCATGCAGACTGCTGAGCAGTTTCTCAATAGTGGGGCCATCACTGAGGTAGCCAGACTTTTCTCTTACATTCCTGCCCTGGCTACAAACTTACTGACACGTTACCCGGCATTTCCGCTATAATCTTTACCATTCTCTTGTCTCACCAGAATCACTAGGGATATAAGGGAATTCAGCAGAGCCATTGAACAACAGCAAGCAACAGAAAAAGTCAACAAGTTTTGTCAGCACTTTAGAAAATCAGGTCACTTATTTTGATCTCTAAATATAGACTTGGGACCATAATTTTAGGCACCTATTTTTAAAAAAACAACCGCTGGTTCATCCCCTGTAACTAAGGATTGTCTCCTTATTTGTATTTTTCAGGCCTTTGTCTAGTTTTAAGGACATAGGCAATTGGGTTTTGCACTCACCATAGCAGCTGAAAACTATTCTAGAGTCATTGCAGTTTTTTCACACTGGAGAATCTTTGATACATTCCTCAGGGAAAGGAGTGTATCAAAGATTAGGGAAAGTTTATCCCCAGTGTCTGAGGTCAACAGAATTCAACCCCAGCAGGCCACCACCATGAAGTAACCTCAACTGCTGGACTGAGCCCAGTACTGTTGGTGCCAAAGCACAATCCTCGACCACTTGAGATAAAGAAGCTACTCTTATACCTATTTACTGTTTAACTGTTTGTTCCCCTCTATCGTCCATTATTTTACTTTCTATTACTCTCATTATATCTCCTCTATAAATAAAATAGTCCTAATCTTTTAAAATCTCCCCATATGGAGGATCTACCTTCCCATGTCTCCACTCAGTTTTGTTTTTGCTTTTTAGAATTTTTTCTTCCCCTCTATGTCTTCTCTGAAATGAGATCCAAAGTGAATAAAATTTTCAAGGTGGAAGGTAGCATTGGCTGGTGTGACATTAGAATGTTTCCCCTTTTTTAATAATATTGTGATAGTGGAATGGTCCACTATTAAGAACCTTGGATGCAAAGGTGATCACAGACTTTTTTAAAGGGAAGGGAGGGGGCTTTAGTACATCCATTGTGCCCAACAGTAGGAGCAGCTCACGCCCTTTGGTAGCACAGAACAGCTGGATATAAAGGAGGAGGCTGGCACACCAAGACCATATGTTCCAAAGGGAGAATGTGGCACTGACAGGGCTGCCTAGGTTTCAAACTCAGGGACTGAGGGGTGGAACAAAACTTTGTGTTATGCAGTCAACACACCAAGTTTGGTCCCTCGGAAGGAGCAATTGGTGTTTGGCTGAGATTCTGTACAAGCCCTCGGAGAGAGGCAGAGGCTCAGAATAGCTGCTTCGTGGGAGAAAGTAGTGGTTCCTTACCTGAAAAAAAGGGTACAATCCATGTTCAGTTGATTCCTCCTGCTGTCCAGGGAAACAAGACTGGGGTACATTTTGAAAATAAACAAATTACACTAAGAAAATATCTGACTCTGTGTCACTGATTTCTTTTCCGAATGGAAAGTTGATCTGTAAAGCCCTCTATTTCATCTGTTGCTTAGTCCAGGGGGTGGTAGTACATTCTATAAATTATACTTTAAACTCTGTTTAATGCAAACTAAGATCTTAACTCATCTTTTAAATCACTGCTACACACTGGGCAAACATCTACAATGAGATGTCCTAAATAACACCTAGATCTTTCTACTGAGCAGTTTAGTTCTTTCTACTGTGCATTATCTTGCAACTGTCTTTCTTGTCTACTGCTTAGTCAGTATCAAAGTCTGCCATGGAATGAAGTACAGTAATTAATCGGTTTTTCTTGTATTACACACAGGAGATAGCATAGAGTGGTATCAGTAAGTATGGGTTTTGCCCATCTTTAATATCCTATCTTGATCTTGTACTGATATAAGTACAAAGTGTGATCTCAGCAACAATGGACATTTAAGCGAATGTCTGACTTCAGTTATTTCTGTTTCAGTGCTAAGTTTATTTTTGCAGTGATTAATGCATTCAGAGATGGGATTCGGATATATTTTTTATCAGTGTAATACAAGTAATTACAGTTGTCATATTATATTATTATTATGAAGAATATTTTCTTAGGTAAAACCAAAGATCCCAATTCTGAGTTGTGTCCGAGTTGACCTCAGCAGAGCTCAGGAAGAGGTTGGAGAGCAAAGGGCATGGGATAAAAAGAAGTAAAATCAAAGTAAAGAAGTTTTCCATAATTGTGTTAGATAATGAAGGCATAAAAACAAATAACCACATTTTGATAACTTATGTATTTAAATCTCCCAGCATTTTGCAATTGATAAAACTGTAGATAAAAAAGATTCTGGACTGAACGATGAACCTCTTAGGGAAGCCATATCAAGCATCACTACTGTGATGTTACACCCCATATTCTTCATAGAAATATGGTATGATATGCATAAGGCATAACTAAGATATACTTTATGCAAGATGGCTCACTGGAAAGGTTATGATTTACTGAATGTGATTATCCAATTTGTATGCATGTATAATTTCTGTATCTAAGGTTAGGAATATTGACTGTTGTGACAAAGTTCCTGCTCTACCTTGGTGGGTCTTACACTTATTGGCGGATTTGCTCGCCTTGGAGCTTCACGGCAGCCCTCAGCTTGGCCGTTTTTCTGAACAGTCCACGTCAACTCCTCCTGTGTCTGACCAGCAGTTGGGAGGATTTGGGGGGAACCCGGGCCCGCCCTCTATTCCGGGTTTCAGCCCAGGGCCCTGTGGAATGCAGCTGTCTAGAGTGCCTCCTGGAACAGCTGTGCGACAGCTACAACTCCCTGGGCTACTTCTCCATGGCCTCCTCCCAACACCTTCTTTATCCTCACCATAGGACCTTCTTCCTGGTGTCTGATATTGCCTGTACACATCAGTCCTCCAACAGTCCACGTTCTCATTCTCAGCTCCTAGTGCCTCTTGCTCCCAGCTCCTCACACGCACACCACAAACTGAAGTGAGCTCCTTTTTAAAACTCAGGTGCCCTGATTAGCCTGCCTTAATTGATTCTAGCAGCTTCTTGATTGGCTGCAGGTGTTCTAATCAGCCTGTCTTAATTGTCTCCAGAAGGTTCCTGATTGTTCTGGAACCTTCCCTGTTACCTTACCCAGGGAAAAGGGACCTACTTAGCCTGGGGCTAATATATCTGCCTTCTGTTACTCTCCTATAGCCATCTGGTCCGACCCTGTCACACTATGTAACAATTACAGCTGTGTGTGTACTTGGGAGACACCCACCAGACAACCGGCCATCACAGCCTTGATGGCCCATTGAGAAGAAACAAGAAGATTGTGAAAATACTAATCTCTCTCTTTCCTGAGAGGCATCCTGGAACGTAGCTCTGACACTACCAGGTCAGGTGGTCCTGTCACGTGATACAAAATACTACCTTGGACACTGCTGGCACTTTTCCTCTGTAGGGGGATGGGAATCAAACAAAGGATTCCTGCCTTAGGTAAATCCTTTTTAAGGGCTGGGGAGGGGGTTGATCTGAACTCTCCTCCATTGCCTACCCAAGAAGAAGGACTGCTGAAAGAACTTGAAGGGACAAAGGAACTAACCTGAAGGGAAAGGCAGGGGTGAGTCCAGACTGAGACAGGGGTCCAGTCTGTAAGAAGAAATAACTGGAACTCTGAGCTACAGAAACTCTGCATCCTCCCTAAGTCAACATTTAGGGTGAGAAATTATATTTTGTAACCTGTTTCTTTAGTGAATCAAGCTTAGTTTGCGTGTTGTGTTTTATTTGCTCGGTAATCTGTTTTTTCTGTTTATTATCTCTTATAATCACTTATAATCTGCCTTTTATAGTTAATGCATTTGTTTTGTTTATAACATTACCCAGTTTGTGCAATTCATATCTTGGGGGGCAAGAAACTGTGCACATCTCTTCACATCGAGGGAGAGGGTGAATTTTTCTGAGCTTGTGCGGTGCAGATTTTTCTATACAGTGCAAGACAGTATTATTTTGGGTTTATTCCCCAAAAAGGGTGTTCACGTGAGTGCTGGGTGAATCCTCTCACACAGAGATGACTTCAGTCTGTGTCTGCAGCTGGGTATGGCCCTACCTGTGTGTATGTGTGTGTGCTGCAAGATGCCGGAGAGGCTAATTAAGCAAAACAGGGAGAGGGAATCCAGCCTGGTGGAGCAGAGGGGCTCCGTGAAACCCCAGTACATCGCAGGGCATTCCAAAAGGGGGGTCCAACCCGTCACAGTTACTACTAACAAGGTGCCACTCACAGTTGCAAATGATATCATAGCAGACTTCTGGATAGTCACAAGAATGTTTCATGAGCTAGAAAATTCAGCCAAATGTATTGTTACTGTATTTATTACAATAATCATTTTCACTTTTGCAAATCCTTCTAAAACATTAATTAAGTTTCATGACACCTCTTTAAATAATATGTTGCCATTTGACAGGAGTAAGTTGAGTGCACAGACGAGTTAAGGCCAACAAAAGTGGATGTCTTTTTGGGTGCTTCAGTATTTGCAAGGCTAACCTGAGATACCCTGGGCCTGATTTTCGGAAGTGTGGAACAATCAAAATGTGATTTGCATTCAATGGAAGGTACTGATGTTCAGCACCTCTGAAAATCAGGGCCAAGGTATCTCAAAATGGGAATCTAAAAATTAATGCACCCAAAATCAGAGGCCAATTTTGAAAATTTTGACCTACGTGTCTTCCCAAAGGTGCCATAATGAGTCAGTGGTACAGCCAGAACTGAAGCCCAGCTGTTCTGACTCCCACCCCCTTTCTGTAACCTTTACATAGGCATTCCTTACTACATTCCATTAAGGATCAGGGCAAAATTTATAATTTTCATTGTTTTGGACTTTGTATGGCTTTTGTCCTCTCTAGAGGACAGTCTACCCTCCCTTAGTCTTTAATGTACATCTTCTCATTTCCCTCAATACCTTGCATCTGTAAACTTCCAGGGCTAGATAAAATCAGAGTGATTTCCATTCACCCCCTAACAAGACCCACACATAACTATTGTGCATAACTGTTCACTGCTGAGTTATGTGAGACACTCTGTTGCCCTAGGAACAGTCACTGGAGACACTTCAGGAGAAATCTTCAAAAGTGTCCAAGTGACTTAGGAACCTAAGCCCCATTTTTAAATAGCAGCATAGTCACAGGCTCAAATTCTCAAAAGTATTTAGGTTCCTAACTCTCAATGAACATTGTTAGGGTCCTAACTCCCAATGGGCCTAGACATTTTTGAAAAGCCTACCAGGTGACTATCTGTGTCTTTAGGTGCCTAAATACCTTTAAAAACCTGGCCCTTAGATGGCTAAGCTTCATTGAAAGTCTTTGGGACGTAGGCTCCTTGATCATTCAAGAGTTTTTGAAAATGTTACCCCTCTTCCTCTTAGGAGAAGTTAGAGGATGGGAGGTCAAGTTAATGTTTCATAGAAAAATAATTTGGCTTTATTTCTGACTTTTGTATGTTTATGTCACAACCCTCATATTTTTAAACATATAATTAACTTCCCACAAAAACTACCACCATTGCGGGGCACCCTTACTCATTGTTCAGGAGGTAGGCAGTGCGCGAACACTGACTGGGCCATAGAAATCAAACCAGATTTATCACCTTAAATGTGGTCCTTCTAGCCCAGGCCTGAAGCACACTTGCATTTGGAGGAGATTGCATTGCTGCTGCCCAGGGCTGTTGGTTCACCTTAAACAAGCACTAAGTTCATATGTAAAGGTTATCTCCTTACATAAAATATAAATGTAAGGCCATTAATCCTTGGTCACATTTGAAGCATGCAGACCAGAAACCAGCACTGATTTATGCACAGTGATGCTACCAGATCTAAGAGTGTTGGATGTCAGTCATATATGAACAAGAAAAATGTTTCTCACAGGTAATGAATATCTCTTCAGTAATGTGCCACTGTGCAATACAATCTCCTAGAACTTAAAACAAAACCAGAATCACGAGCAAATACCATCACTGCTCATAGCTGCAAAAAAATGATTTTGCTGACCTCCACGGTTCCCTGTACTCTCACCCTAAAATGCTGAGTACTTGCTCCAGACTTGCCAACTCTTTCATGATGAGAAATGGCATTGGAAACCATTAAACAAGGAGGATGACTTCCCAGGCTTATCAGTCCCCGTAATAAGGTTGCCGTCACAACCCCTGGGCAGGATCACCATTCCACTGAAAAGTGGACAGAAAAAATACAAAAGCAGCATAAATAACCTCCCCACCAAAATCTTTGCTTCTAGTGCATAGAACTCTTCCTGTGTAGAGAAGAAGAGCAGCTCCTGGACTCCCTGTAGCAAGGGTCATTAACAAGCAGATAACCACAGAGGTAGTCTTTTTAACTGGGTTCAGCTGAAGAGTTCAAGGTCTCTTCTGCACTGGAGACAGAAAGCCAAGAGCAATGCACTCAGATACAGGTTCCAGTACACACTGAACTGAGGTCTCAGTAGTAAATCTTGGAATCTTTGGGGGTTTGAATATAGTCACATGACTCTAAGAGAGCTGTATAAGGAAATATTAACTATTTTGTATATCTGGCTGGAAAATGAGAAAAAAAGTCATTAAAATTGTCCCCTTTTTCACTTTTTGTCATCATTTTGAAACTCTCTGACTCCACTAATCTTCAAACAATTAGTTCCATTTGCTCTTTTCCACTTTCTCCAAGGAGAAAAATGGAATCACCGCTGTACAAAATGAAACCAGCTTTCCGTGATTAAAAAATATATATATATTGCTTTTAATGGCTATAAAATTTAGTGCCCTTACGTAAATAACATCATTTTACCACTTCTTCTTTATTAATTATTTCCCTTTGAACTGTGATCAGTGAACCCAGATGTCTGAATGTGAGAAATTTTAGCTATGGCATCTGGATCCTTCGTAGACTCCAAAAGCAAGTCTGCTGTTGGCATGTAAACTGCATCACTCTCTTTCAAAGAAATAATGCTGCTTTTGGCTCAGTTGTTACTGGGACTTCTTTAATGAGGAGCCTGCTTGCTTACATTTTGATTTAGGAATACTGTATGCACGTTGGATGAAATCTTATCCCTTCTGAAGTCAATGGGACTTTTGCCACTGACTTGAGCAGAGCGAGGATTTTATCCTTTGTGCTTGTGGCTACGCCTACATTGCAATCAAAAATGCAATTTGCAGCACAGGCTGTCAGGTCTTCATTGCCATTGTTTGCTAGATTAAAGCTAGCACAGCTACGCCTACCCAAGCCGCAATTGCACCTCCAGTTACAGTGTAGACAGGCTTTGTTCACAGGTAGAAAATTATAACAGGATCCTAGGCAAGCTCTCCGCAAAGCTTTGAACTCTAGGTGCTTTTGTGGCTCCTCCAGAAAAACTAGCTAAAGGGGAGAGATTGTGAGAAAAAAAATCAGTGGTTGTTTTGGCCTTATCTTTTCTGCATTTTCCCATATTGGAGTAGACTGGGAGACTACAGGTAAAAACTATGTAAAATTCATTGATCCTGGAGCATAGGTTGTAATCAGGGATGTGCGCAGGAATTTAACTTTGACACCTTTTGACAACTTGCCTTTTGACAACTTTGATACCTTTTGACAACTAGCTCTTCCCTCCCTTCCTGGCCCCCAGCAGGAGCTGGCTCTTCCTTCCCTCGTCCCGTCCCACCCCGTCTCTGGCAAGAACTCACTCTTCCTTCCTTCCGCCCTTACCTGGCAGGAGCTCACTCTCCCCTTCCCCCCACTGTGACCCCAGGGCCAGATGAGTGCTGTGCCCCTGAAGATTATTGGGGGGGCATGCCCCTGCTTGCTGTCCCCCCCTTTTGCATGCCCCGGGTTTTAATTGGTCTGGCTCCATTTGATTCCCAACCACACCTCATACTTCTCACTGAAAACACAGTCACATGTGCCATGCTGCCATAGGATCCCCTAGCGCAAGGTTTGTACTTCTGATCCCTCTGATGATATGTGGAAGACGAATATTTACAACAAAACAGGCATTATTAAAAAAAGAAAAATATTGGACTCAGATTGTTTTGGATTCTGATTCATCATGCGAGGATTTAGCAGATGGTTGAAGAGAAAGCAAGACACATGTCTTTTACTACAACCTCTGTGAAATGGATACATTAATAAATAGTGTAAAATAACAAATAGTAGGTAATAAATAGTAAGTAAGAAGAAAATAAAGTGATAAGTAACAGCATGGATTTGTCAAGAAAAAAATCATGTCAAACCAACCTAAAAGCTTTCTATGACAGGGTAACACATCTTGTGGATGCAATAGATGTGGTATATCTTGACTTTAATAAGGCTTTTGATATTGTCTTCATGATCTTCTCATAAACAAAATAGGGAAATACAACCTAGATGGATCTACTGTAAGGTGGTTGCATAACTGGTTGGAAAACCATTCCCAGACAGTAGAGTATCAGTGGTTCACAGTCAAGCTGAAAGGGTATAACTAGTGGGGTCCCACAGGGATCAGTTCTGGGTCCAGTTCTGTTCAATATCATCATCAATTATTTACACAATGGGATAGAGAATATATTTACAAAATTTGTGGACAATACTGAGCTGCGAGGGGTTGCAAGTGCTCTGGAAAATAGGATTCAAACTCAAAATAATCTGGACAAACTGGAGAAATGGTCTGGAGCAAATAGGATGAAATTCATTAAGGACAAATTCTACTACTCCAGAGGAACAATCAGTTGCAGACATTCAAAATGGTAAATGACTGCCTAGGAAAGAGTACAGCAGAAAGGGATCTGGGGGTCATAGTGGGTCACAAGCTAAAACATGAGTCAACAGAGTAACACTGTTGCAAAAAAAAAGTGATCATTCTGGGATGTATTAGTAAGCGTGTTGTAAGCAAGACACAAGAAGTAATTCTTCCGCTCTACTCCGTGCTGAATCGGCCTCAACTGGAGTATTGTGTCCAGTTCTTGGCACCACATTTTAGGAAAGATGTGGACAAATTGAAGAAAGTCCAAGGAAGAGCAACACAAATGATTAAAGGTCTAGAAAGCATGACCTGTGAGGGAAGATTGAAAAAATTGGGTTTGTTTAGTTTGGAGAAGAGAAGACTGAGGTGCGGGACATGATAACAGTTTTCATGTACATAAAAGGTTGTTACAAGGATGAGGGAGAAAAAATGTTCTTGTTAACCTCTGAGGATAGGACAAGAAGCAATGGGCTGAAATTGCAGCAAGGAAGGTTTAGGTTGGACATTAGAAAAAACTTCCTAACTGTCAGGGTAATTAAGCACTGGAATAAATTGCCTATGGAGGTTGTGGAATCTCCATCATTGGAGGCTTTTAAGAGCAGGTTAGACAAACACTTGTCAGGGATGGTCTAGATAATATTTAGTCTTGCCTTGAGTGAAGGGGAATGGACTAGAAGACCTCTCAAGATCCCTTCCAGTCCTATGTTTCTATGATTCACACACACATTCTGTTTGAAAACAAAAAAAATTAAGATACACCGGACCCTCGCTAGAATGCGCGTCTATATAGCACGAATTCGCATATAACGCGGTCACGGCCATGGATCCCAAATTTATTTAATTTAATTGCAATTCATTTTAACACAATCCCTGCTATAACGTGGTCCCCGCGTTAATGCGGTACCACTCATGGATCCCAAATCCCGCGTTCTAGTGAGGGTCCAGTGTACTACAGCTGTTTTTCAATAAATTTCAGGCAGTGTTTGATAGCAACTAAGCACAGAATGCTGGATAGACTTCTGTGTGCATTTCAGTTTCCTGGAAATTCTGTCAAGGAAACCCAGGGCAAATTTATTTTAGTTAAACATTAGTTTGGTGGTCAGTTTTTCTACCCTGAATATTTTCTGCTCTCATCATTAACTATTTATTTCTCTAAATCTGAATAGCTGCAGCATTAACATCTAAAAACCCTGGGTTTCCAGGTATAAGAAGCCTGGAAACAACATGATTTGTTGTTGGTGGTAGCTATAAAGCTAAAATACAGTATTGGTATTCAGGGTTATATATGATCAGCTTAGCACTGTTTAGGAACATGGTTCAATTCCTATCTTTCACTGGAGAATCCTAAGCCATACCAACCTCCACTGATGGGTAATGATGATATGTAAATCAGTGATTCTTTGACTTCATTTGTTCCCCTGACCAGCAGACATCAACTCTCTCTTTTTGATCCATTTGGAGATACCATGAAGAAGAGTGAATAGTACAACATTGTAAACAAAATGTTAAAGAAGAGTCAGGAAATGTTGCTTTTGACAAGGAGGCAGCAAAGTCAGCATATTGAGTATTATTAAATTCAGAGTTAGCACAGCATTCCCAGATCTTTTGTTTCAGAAGTCTGCCTCTTCTCTTCAGGTCCTGTGAGTTCACATTTCTCTGTTTCACATTGTCTAACTCTACGAACCTGGACAACGCTCCTCCTCTTGTGCCAAAAGTACTGGTCTAACAAACTACCACACACAAACCTAAGATGATCTGAGAAATCAAGCACACAAAATTCAGGAAATGCAGTTAATGTTGACTCAGCTCTGAACCTTTGTGCATGTGCCGTTAAATATGGATATTTATGACAATGAATATATAAAGTAATATTTTTTCCTTTACAGCATTATATTCCATCAGTCAAAAAATTCAGAGCCCAGTTGTGCCACCCTTGGGCCCTATTTGTATAATTGTACAAATGGGAATTTCTGGTAGAGTCTCACACACAGTGCACGTGCTGCATGCCCCATGCAATATTACAGTCTAATAACGATTGTGCATCTAACCTGATAACATGGAAGTTCAGGAGATAAGCAATAGAGTGTGAAGTTTAATTCAATACACTCCTTGGTCTTTCGTTCATATAGCATAAAATTAGGACAACCCCCCCTTAAATTTTTCTATAGGTGTATTTTGTCCACCCTCTTTCGGTTCCAAGTACTAACTATTATGTATTATTTATTATTTTACCCAAAACTGTGCTGAGGCACTTTCTAGCACATACGACTGGTCTCTTTAAGCTTTTCTGGGCAAACTGCGTCCCTGATGATAGAAAGCCCCCACATTCAGTCATTGCGTTTAAGCACATGCTTAATTTTGAGTACACATGTATCTCCCACTGAAGTCAATGGCACTTAAGTACATGCTTAAGAGCTTTTCCTGAATCAAGGCCTCAGGTCTCAGTCCAGCAAACACTTATGCACATGCTTAAACTTAAGCTCGTGGGTAAGTGTTTGTATGATTGGGCCCTAGATTTTACACATGATGTAATGACGGGGGAAAGTGGGAAGGAGATGAGGAAGGAAAGACAGTGGTCTCCCAAGTGGATGGTTTGTAATTACAAAGATTCCGGTCCAGTATTCATTTCCAGGCAGTAGATGAACCATTGCTAGCCTCTTTCTACAACACTATGAGTAGAATAAGTAGCAGATCTCAAATTAAATTAAAACTTTGTTTTTGTAATAGCCTGGGATATGATGGAACATTTTCTCCAATTATTGATTAGTTCAGAGATTCTTGTCCAAGGCTCATCATTTTGGTCCAGTGATTAGGGCTGTGGCCTAGGACTTGAGAGATTCAAGTTCAATTCCTGCTCTGCCACAGACTTCCTGTGTGACCATGGGCAAGTCACGTAATGTCTCAGTTCCCCCTTTGTAAATTGGAGATAGTAGCATGTCTCTACCTGCTGGGGGTTGTGAGGATACATTTATTAAAGACTGTGAAGTAAATTGAGATTTACTGATGAAAAGCACTAGATGTGTTATATTAGCATTATTACTTACTATATATACTGCATTAAGATTCTCCATATCCTTCTTAAATCTTAAGATCATTGAACTAACATCATAACCAACACTCCATACTTTTGATCTATTTTAGTATCTCTTTTCTTCTGTATAAAGTAGTGTGATCACCTCACCCCCCATTATCAGACAGCTCCATTGGCTCCCATATACTTGAACATTCACTTCAGAATTGTTCTCCTTATTTTTAAATTCTACCATGCACGGCTTCAACCTGTCTCGTAGACCTTGTCTTTCTCTACTTCTTTCCTTATTTCCACCACTCACCTCCTTTCTACTCCACTGTATGTACACTCATCATTGTTCTGTGAGCCTCTTCTCTTTTGCATTTCCTGCCTTTTGGTCAAGATTCCTGTGATTGCTCAGACCAGAGAAACAAGGGGGTGCTCTTCAGCCATGCTGTGTAGAGCATTGCTTAATGCTCTGTATGTTGGCCCACGCAGGGAAGATCATGAGGCAAGCAGGGAAGTTGCTGGAGTATGATCAATACTCAGTACACTGCTTCTGCGGCCACCTTATCAGATCAGTCCCACTAAGCCTGAATTCTACATAGCGGTAGACTGCCAAAGACAGATGCCATGGTAATTCATACGCAATTTCACATGCGAAATCATGAAATTCCGAGTTGGGAGTGGGGCTTGGGGGTCAAGCTTTAATGTGAACTTAATTAGTCAGTTTTTGTTTAGTGATTGATAAAGCAGACAGTTTAATCAATAAGCCTGTATCATTATTTACATGAAAAAATCATAGCTTTTTAGCTATGTAGGAAGATTCATTAATGCGTTGCAGTTTTGCCTAATATATTATTTAAATAGAGTAACAAAGAGTAACATTGATTTGCTGGATTTCATAGAATGTTATTACATATTAGATAGAATATTTGAATAATTCAATTTTAGTCTAACTATTAAAATATTTAATTAATTAAAAGCAGATGGTACAAACTTCATATACTTCTATGCAAAAATGTAGGGCCTGATTTTCATCGCACACCAGTTTGACACTGGTGAACTCCGTTTACTTCAGTGAAGTTATTCCATGTTTACATAAGATCAAAATCAGGACATGGTACTTCTGCAGGGCTCAACTGTGGTTTTGCACAAGCCTTACTACGACTTGAGGATTGTTGGTTGTTCTTTTTTGTTTGCTTTGGTTTTTTTGGTTTTGGACATGCTAGTTATATTGCAAAACAAAAGGTTTGTGTTGGCTCTTCGACTGAGGAGGATATAAGTTAATCATTGCTTTTCAGAAAAGCATATTTTAATCTGAGAACATTTCTAGAAACTGGGATACTATTATTATTATTTGCCTTGAAATTAAAAACAAATTCAAGGGAAAAGACAGTACAAAATGTTACAATTAAGGCTTGGCCCAGCATTCATTGCTTGTCTTAAACTCCCACAGACTTCAGCTGAGTTCTGCCTGTGTATGAAATGTGGGATTGAGCCCACAGTTAATAGACCTGAGGAAAATGTAAACACAAAACTAAAACTATAAATTCATTGGACAACTAATTTAGGGGCAGCTTATTACAATCATTGATAGAGTGAAAAGTGATCAATTGTAAATGCTTTGAGGGCACTTTAGGGAATGTTAGACTATATTGTATGCATTCTTAGGTTTATATTGCACAAACATTACCACTCACTCAAAACTCTTTCTCTTCTTTCAGTGTATCAAGAGTCTTATGCTCAAATAAATTGGTTAGTCTCTAAGGTGCCACAAGTACTCCTTTGCTTTTTGTGAATACAGACTAACACGGCTGTTACTCTGAAAAAAGTACTACTATGGGGTTCACTCCTCTCTTCCCCTCACTTGCTATTTTTATTTCAGTTTATTTCCATTCCTTGAATGGAAGTTAGTTACCTGATTCTGCAGTATTTTAGCATGCAGCACTCTGAAAGGCTTCATATTCTGCATATTGAAGAATACATTATCAGACCTTTAATAAAGTTGTTTTGGGTGAAATCCTGATTCCAGTGGAGTAAATGAGTGTTTTGCTATTGACTTCAATGGGGCTAGGATTTTCCCCCTGGTGCCCAATACATCCATCCCCTCTCAGAATCTCTTCCACTCTCATTCAGAGGGCTTGTCTTCACTTTCAAGTTTACTCAAGTTCTAACTTGAGTCTTACCCATGCCTTGAGTCCCATACACATACAAAACCCCTTGATTCAAGTGTGGTGATGTTTTTACTTGAGTTGGCTAGCCCGAAAAGGGGTATAGACTTAAACTTGTATGAAAAACTCATCACCTTGTAGTGTGGAAGAAGGCTAGAATCTCTTGATTCCTTGCCATGAGCCCAAAAAAGACAAACAAGTTCTCCCACAATTCACTGTGAAAGAATTAATATAGTGGCCCAGCTTACTACACCTCAAGGACAATGGGAAGTCCAGATACCCCCAGAAGTCTTCGTGCTGCACAAAAATGAGTGCAGCGCCTTGTGGACACAGCAGTTTAAGTATTATTTCACAATATGCCAGGGGCAGCCTTAGCTGGGGTACATAGGTGCAACTGCATCCACGGATATCAAGCCAACTCAGGTCAACCTGGAGTCGCAATGCATCTGGCACAGGGATCGCAATGCCCCTCACTCAAATTTGACGTGGCCACCATGATGGAGGGGAAGCCATGGCAAATTTGAGTGAGTGGCATTGCGACCCCATGCACCAGGTGGCAGCACCACCCAGGCGTGGCATCCACTGTTGATAGTGCAAGGAGTGACTCGCTCATCCTGGGCTGGCCCAGATACCACCATCATCACTGCTGGCATCATTGCACTGCGACTGAGGTGACTTGCCAGGATGAGAGCCCCAAGGTAGGCACAGGGTTGGGGGTCAGGGATACCACCGCATCCATTGGCGGTGGAGTTGGAGCTCAAGGAGAGGCAGGAAGAGCTCTCCCAGCTCAGGCAAAGCAGAGTTCCCTCTTTCACAGGCCTGAGCTCTCTTTGTCCCCCCATCATCTTCCTGGCCCCCATCCCCATTCCCATTGAATTAGAAGGCTACCTCTGATCCTGCAGTGTGGCTGCTCTCATTTGAGCTAGGCCATCTCGGGAGGAGTAAATTGAGTGTCGATAATCTGAATTAAGTTTTCACTGAAGACATGCCCAGAACCATCTCATATATACCAACATCTAATAACACTCAGAAAAAAATCATAGATTCATTTGAGTTGGAAGGGTCATCTAGTGATTCATCTAGCTTTCCCCCTGCATCATGGTATGACTAGTTTGATTATTCCTGACCCAGCTGATAGATGTGTGTCTCTCATCTAGCATTAAATAACTCCACTGATGGGAATTCCAATTCCTCCCTCTGCAACTTGTTCCATTGTCTAAACATTTGTAAAGCTACAAAGCCTCACCTAAAATTTAAGTAGCCCAGATCAAGACAAAACAATCTAGATCCAAATACCGACAGAGCTGTTCGCTTTTAAGCTTTCAGTACTTGTCTATCAAAAACTGCCCAATTTTAAAGGAAGGACCAGTGGCTAATCTCAGTCATACCAATGTAAATCTGAAGCAAACTCCTGATGACAATGTCTGAATCTTCCTTTCAATTACTACCTCTTTATTGTTTTGCGTGATACCATGTAGCCATCAATATAATTAAAACTTAATTTAGTTTTACTTTTTCAGGTTAGATTTTAGTCATTTATGTCAATGTCACAGAAATATTTACATCCTCCCATACCATACCACACTATATCATAGCTATCCTAATATGTATTTGTCCAGGTTATTATATGGTCCTTCCATCAATATAGTATCTGAGCACCTCCCAGTAACAGATATTAATTTATTTATACTTAAGGCACCCCTGTGAGATAGGAAAGTTCACAGTTGGGGAATTGAGCATAGAGAGACTTAATTACTTGGCCGCGATCAGATAGAAAGTCTGTGGCAGAGTCAGGAACTGAACTCAGGTGTCTTGAATCTGAGGCCATTGCCTCAATCGCAACACTATCTTTACTGAAAATAATTATGCTGATTTCTCATACACAGATTTTCACTTTAGTGACGTTACTTCTGATTTACACCTGTGTAACCACAAAGAGATTCAGGGACAAATGGTAAAATTCTGACCTTGTATGGTTGGTACAATTCCATACAACTGTGCTTGCTTACACCAGCACTAATTTTGGCCCAACAGAATTATCTTCCTTAACAATGCAAGTCTTGTCTTCACAAAAAACTTACTGAACACAGTTCTGGGCACTGCTGCTCTTCCAAACTACTCTGTCCCCATATAGATTATGTATATCCAAACCATATGACAACAAACCCTGGCAGTTCATAAAACCTGGGAGTGTCTCTGCCTCCTTTAAGTGTCATCTTCTGAAATAAGTCATACACTTTGCTAATAGTTTGTATTTATTTTTCTAATTCAAGAAAATCATATTCATAAAGCAATCAAGGAGAAATGCCCAGCAGTTTACCCTTTACAGGCCAGATTTTCAAGGGTATTAGGTGCCAAAAGATGTAGTTAGCTGCCAAGTGGGATTCAAAAAGTACCTAGATAACGAACTCCTATTGAAATCAATTGGAGTTAGGCACCTAGGTGCTTCTGAAACGCCCACTAGGGGTGGAATGCTCAAAAGGAGTTAGGATCCTAACTTCCATTGGAATCAATACAAGTTGGGAACCTAAATAGAAGTTAAGAGCCTTACTCCTGTGAAACATTCGACCCTAGGTGCCTATCTTCAACCTAAATCCCTTTAAAAATCTAGCTCTTGGTGCTATGGCTATTGTTATACTGATGTGACTGAAAAATGGTAAGGAGAAATTTGTAAAAATGTCCTGTATCTTCTCCCCTATTTTTTCCCCATACAAATTCAAATGTTGATGAAGAGTATAATCAAGAAATCAAAATTTGTGAATTCCATCTCTATTTATGCCTACAATATATTGGAATGAATATACAATTGTAGTCACTAAGTATTGAATCCTTTTTCTACCCTGAGAATAGTTGCTTTTGTGCACCTGAATAAAACTGATGTATCACTTTGTAAGGCATATACAGAATCAACAATGTAAGTTATGGATGAACCACCTGGGGACAAAACACAGCCCAGAGGTGTGGATATTCTACTTGATTAATAAGGTTCCTGGTTTGAAATCAATCAGAGCATGAAATAGCTACAAAGTGGCTGTTTCTTCAAAGTTAGAGAATAATTTTACATGACTAACCAGTTCATGTTCTTTGCTCTGTAACAACCAGTGATCTCATTGCCACGCAGCAAACAGATTTATGATATTGTGCAAAGGTTAAAGCCAACAGAGATTTGTTTGGTGCAAAGTCCAGGTATCTGGGATCTTAGTAATAAAAGCAGGATATTTCTTGTTGCTTCTGTATAATCCATGGGGGTTCAGATAAAACAACTTCTTTATAACTTCTCTGATAAGGGCTGGGAAAAACAGGAGGTACAGGAAGACACTGGTTTCAGTCTCAAGTCAGTTCATACTGACACCAGTTTTAACCCACACATACACAATACTGATAAACAGTGGTAGAGTCAGCATGATTGCTAAGCCATTTGTGTATCTCATAGTTTTATACATGGACGGTGTCTCACAGTTGGAAAAATCCACACAGATTCTTAGCAGAAGTCATTTCTGGCTGAACCATCTAATCTATTGTGTTTGAATTTACAGCTTCTCACTTCTCCTCAGACCTATATGGTAAATAGAACATCCAGGAAATACCAAGAGAGTATGATCTGGAGATCATAATGAGAATAAATTCTCTCCAGGGATTCCACTTCTCATTGCTACTGGTGACTCCTATGGGGAATCATGCACCTTTACTCTTGTTGCAATCTGTGTCATGAGAATGTGGTATCAGATACGTAATGTCTAAAGACCTTTCATTGTTACAGTAATGACTGCTGGCCAAAAAGGCGATCCATCTTATTCTGCATTGGATAATTAAACTGTGAAGAACAGAGAATCATGCTCAAATAAATTGGTTAGTCTCTAAGGTGCCACAAGGACTCCTTTTCTTTTTTAGAGAATTAGGAAGCAGCAGAACCCAGACCTGTAATTTATATAGTATGCTAGATAATAAATTCATTATTACACATTTTACAGGATTGCAAACACAGGGAAATTTACTTACACTCACTGTCAAGATAAAGACTCTCATAAGAATGGGAAACAGTACCAACTATTTATTCAGATATCATTAATATTATGGCCACTTAAGGGACTCACAGTTGTCACTGCGATACACACCATTGCCTCTGAAAACTTTACATAGTAAGCCAATGGAATTCAAATCCTCCTGTTCTATAATCACAAGTCCCTGTCATTTGAACCAACAAATAATTTCTGTTAGTGGTATATGGCCTATGACACACAGCTGAGCAGTTGCAGTTCCAGCTAGTAGAGGTCAGTGGTTCACATACACACCATTTATAAAGGGCCAGATTCTGGTTTGGCCTAATTGGAGATAAGATTGCCCCTCCCCACAAGCCATCCCACCTCAATCTCACACAGACTCTCTGCATCTCCACTGCAGGTCTGAGGTAAGAAAGCAGCCAAATTTTTCTTCCCCCACACCAGTGGGCAGGAGGTGGACAAGGAGGGATGGAATGCCTGCTGAAGCATTGGGTAATATTCTGCTACTGGGAAGGGTGAGCACCAGATTACTTACCTCCTGTTTAGGCACAATCCTTCCACAGCTGCTTCTGGGGTGATAGAGCTAAGCACCATCTCTTATATGGGGCTGGTTGTTAAAGGACAATCTAGCCCAAAAGTATTATGTTCTCAACCAGGCTGCACTGCAAAATAGCTTAGATTGTATATTTCATAAAAAAAAGGATCACAATATGTTTTTAGTGATACTAGAGTTATGGTTAAGATGGTATTTTCAGCGTAAACTCCTATTTATCCTGAAATATAAAATTCCCCAGAAATGGCCGATGCTTGTTCTCCATTAACAAAGTTTCTTGGTAAGTTCAATTAAATTTCAGGTACTTTAAAAGTATTGGAGATAGATAACAGAATGAAAAAAAGCTTTTTGTGTGGGTTTTTATTTAACCATGTAAATTATTTTTCAGAAGCTTTATCTTTTGTGCTTGGGTAGCTCACACACAGATTAGTTTTATAACTTGATTTTGGTATGAACTTAGGCCAAATTTTTCAAATGTGGTTACCCAAAGTTAGGTCCTCACTCTGTATTTATTATATATTTTGAGGGCTTAATTGGACATCTACTTTGACCTTTTGATATGGCATCAGGCTAGCTTTCTCTCAGAGTGTTGGTCTATGGCTAACATGTTCCTGACAGTTATTTTGTAAACAAGGCTTACCTACCCTCGATGCCTGACTTCTGGAGCTGACTGGGTGTGTACCAAACCTAAACTATTTTATTTTGTGTTGCATCTCTTCACCACTTATTTCATCTGTATTTTTTCTAATATCAAGGCGTTAACATTTATATCAATGGGACTGCTTGTGTGAATAAGGAATACCCAAAAGAGGCAAGATCAGGGATTTAATTTGTAAGTTTCTTGGTATATGGTCTGTGTCTTTATGCTCATTTAATGATTTGCACCCTTGTGGCATTATAGAAATAAATCTCTGTGTCAGTAAAGCAAGAATTCAAAGCAGGGAGAACTCAAAAACCGAGCAAGATAGCATGGCATTGAGATTAATTGCAACATAGCAACCATATCTGGTGCTTTAGAAAAGAAACTGGTTCTAGTCCCAGCTCTGCCTTTGACTGGACATATCTGTGCCTATGTATAATAACTAAGCACTATTATTGCTCATTGAACAAGGTATTAATTGACATAAGGGTGACAGAATTCAACCTAGAGCTACTTATGCTGGTTACAGAACGTGTTTGTCTAAATAAAGTGGCAACCTCCCCAGTTTCACTGTGCTGTTACACATTTCATTTTGTAATAATTTATTTTGCTCTATCACGCAATAAAGTCTACGGTTTTATCTTGAGCGCACTCCTTGAGATTGGCGTGCCTGCCTATATTGATCCTGAGGAAGATTTCATGTGAGAACATTTGCATACACTAGCATCATCACCCTCTAACCTACATTCTCTGGACTTGTTTGTGAAGGTTGTGAATCCCTTAAATTTCTTTTCTTGAAATTATCACTTCACCCTTGCCTCCCAAGTTGCTATGTTGTTTGCTAAGCCAATTTCCCCAAGTCATTATTTTAGCTATCAGGCATTAAATTGCTCTTGAAATTTGGCCTCAGTCCATCTGAACAAACAAACTTAACTTAATTGGGATGCATTATGTTACATCATCTCCTGTGGGGGTTAAAAATAAAACAAAAAAACACTTAAATATTCTTATTTCTTTCAAATGGTTACAAAAAATCTAAATCTTTATGCCTTGATGTTTTCCTTAAATAGTTTTAGTTAGAGATGACAGAATGTCAACTGTCTTCCAAATTTTAGGCCCAGGGGAATGAATAAGATTTAGATTTAATTCTCTGTATTCAAACCTGACCCTATGGCTTTGGGTTGACCAAAAGGGACAGTTTTCTGGTTCTGATGGTGTTGAAATAACACAGGAAGGGGCTGACCTCGTAAGAACCTCTGCCATTCAAGATGGAAGAAGTTTATCTCAAGTTTCACTATTCATAAAGATTGAACTCTTCTTAGATGAGATGAGTAAGAGAAGAGTTGGGACCATTCAATTTGACCCAGCCTCTATCCCTGATTCAGAATTCGACCTGGCCCCCAAACCTTCTAATTATAACCAGCATCTAATTATAATAGAAGTTTTCAACATGAGTCTGACATGGCATGGCATGGTATGGAATTAAGGAATTAAGGGAACACATTTGTATTAAATGATTTCCACCACAGTGTCTTTGGAAGGATACATAGGATTAGCATGATTCTATCATATATTCATGAGGGAGAGAATAACTTAGTTTGATGTGCAGGGGTGAGAGTGATAGTGAAGCGCGATAAGAATATTTCAACTACAAGTAATAAGTTCCTGGTGCTATCATAGTGGAAGTGGAGTGCTATGGTAATATCACAGTATCTTGCTAGTGGATGGAACATTTAGGTTGAATTGTTCATAGAGATGTTGCAAAAGAGACTTTCCACATTTCATTTTGTATTTGGAATTTAACCAGAAATTTAAAAGCTTGCAAAAATTTCTGGTCAGAGTGAATAAATAATAGAAATACTACTTTGTCCTTAAATTAGCCCAGTTCCTGAAGTCTGTTTTTTTAAACCTTCAGTCTTAATACAAGCAAAACTCTCATTCATATCAGTATGAGTTTTGTCTGAATAAGGTCCATAGAAGCCTTCATGTAGGAAAACTAACACACTTCATCAAAATTAATAACATAATCCTCAAAGTTTCCTGTGAGGTAGAAATTATCCCCAAATCACAGGCAAGGAAAAATGAGGCACATCAAGGTTAAGAAACTTATTGGAGCAACATGAATCATGACACAGTTCTAAATATAACTCAGAATTGCACACTTTGTGAGGCTAGTAAAAATATACCTATTGTTTTTCATGTGACATTTGAAAGTTTTTCCCTAAATTTCTTGCAAATGTATGTTTGTTTTTCAATGGGGGGAAGAATTCCCAAACCTGAATTTTTTTTAGGTTTTGAAAACCTACATTTTTGTTCAAAAACAGTGTTTTTGTTTTGTTTGTTGTTGATAAACATTTTCAGTTTTCAAAAACCAAAAATGTTTTATCAAAACCCCAATTTTTTTATTGCAAACTGACTGTTTTAGGGTTTTGGGTCAAAAATCCAGATTTTTGACCAAAATAAAAATTGCATTTTGTTCAAGATACATTTTTTATTGAAGAAAAAAAATGTTCGGATGAAAACATTTCAACCAGCTCTAGCTCTCGGGTCTTAGTGATAAAATGGTCCTTTGGGGCAGTTACTCTGTGCTAAATAAAGGCACCTTGTCTCTTAAGTGATGCAACATTCAGGTTAACTTATATTGCCTAAATTTCTTGAATCATTAAAGAGATAAAATAGAGCTTATGACTAGAAATGGCTAATGCATGTATTTTGAAAAGTATTGTATGTTGTGTAATTCCAAAAAAAAAAAAAAAAAGCAATTATTCAGAGCAAACATGTTAGGGCTCAGTTCAGTAGATAATACCTAACTCCAGAGCATACTGACCTATTCAGCTAAAAGATCAGCATGACACAGGGCATATGAAAGAAAAATAGCTAACGTGCCCCACAATGACTTTTTGGATGAATTCTGTCGCCCTGTTTGCAGTCTCCTCCATGAGCTAGCATGAAAAGTTTCTGCACCAGCCTGTCTGATGAACTGCCAACTTTTTTCGTTTTGGGGGGAAGGAAACTCGTTATGCTTCCAATGTTATTTGAAGTTGAGATATGCCCTTTGTAGAGATAGAGGAGATTGTGTACTTTCTGCCTTTAGTAACCTTTCCTCTCTTACATCAGGCATGGCAGAGCTAACCCCCGTTGAAACATTGAAGAAAGTTGCCGAGTATTCTTTTTACATGGGAGAATTAAATCCAGGTCCTTGGGATCTGCACTCTGTGACTGCCTGAGCCCCAGGGAGCAATTGCTTTAGTCAGGGAATAGTTGCAGAGAAGAATTGCCTTCCCTCTGTTCAACCCCTCACATTACATGGGCTGAGTTGCCGTATGAAATCCTGGCTCCAGTGGTAACACTCCCATTAACTTCAGTGGGGGAGGACTTCACACCTTCTGCTTAAAATGAGTTAACAGATGGGACAAATTTTGGTGAATCCTGCCCACTTTTAGCCTTAGTATACCCTTACATTTACTTACTATTTTATCAAGTGAGATAATTAGCAAGCACTATTAAGTATACACTTTTTCATTTATAAAATAGTTCATCCACAAGTTATTGGGCTTGGTGCAGGAATAACTGTGTGAAATTCTATGACGTGCATTATGCAGAAGGTTAGGCTAGAGCCAAAATGGTCCCTTTTGGTCTTAATATCCACTAAGAATTTAACAGTTTGCTTTACAGCTACAAGCATCTGCCTGAACCACTGTCTCCAACCTTTACTGGAAAAATAGAGCGCTAAAGGAGCAAAGTGCCTCTTTCCTTTTATCTAAATCAAATTTATTCACATTGTGTCCTACATTGACTGGTTTGGGGCCTCAGCATAATCTGAGTGAAGTAAATGGGAGTCTTTCTCTTTCGGGAGTGAGGTATGAAGGAAGGATTCATGATTATGGAGCTCACATATGAATGATCATTCACTGTCCCCATCAAAAGCTTATTTATTTATTATCTGTATTGTGTACAATTTCTTAAAGGAAGCTGTTTGGACATTTTAAAGTTTTGTTTGATTGCAATTGTCCTCAAAGGGAGAAAAGTTATAAAAGTTACTTAGGACACATCCTAATGAAAAGGTAGTCATGAGAACATCCAATCATAATTACAGTATATGGTGCTGTTCTTTAACAGAAAACCATTTGCAAACCTAGTTCTGACTAGAAGGATCTTGTCTGCTTGCCAGGATAAGCTGAAGGGGTGTTGATCTTCAGGGCTACTGGGAGCCACTTGTTAAAATGTTGCCACCAAACTAAAGAGTGAAGAGGGACAATTTCTGTTTCACCCCATCTCGGGACAAAGTTAAACCTCTGCTGCGGATTGCCTTATATCTGGAACTCAGAGAAATATTTCTGAAGTACAAGGTTTTGCCTTTTGGAATTGATCAGATTGCATCAAATTGCAGGGTTGATTTTATTAAAGTACCAGGGAGGACTCTTTCCCTTCATAAATTGTTAATTTGTTTGTATTATCATAGTGTCTAAGCACTCTTGTATTTTACCCATACATTGAGTATACTTTTCAGGAACAAAGTATAAGCATTTGAAGTAAAAAGTCTTATAAGTTTGTTAGTCATGTGACATTGCCTCCCTCCTTGCTTATGAAATAAGCATTTTTATTTGAGTAAAAAGCAAACAAATAGATTTTCCTGTAACATATCGCACCTATTTTCAAGCACATCTCTTGGCCAGGATTTATCATGGAGTAAATAGAAAATATGTACGAAGCTCATTCTTAAAATATAGGCAGCATGCCTGGCCTTATGGCTGCTTGAATATTCACAAGGACCCACATTTATGGATTTCAATGGATATTTTAGGAGCTGAACTACCCTCCAGGATCTGGGCCCTTATGTCTGGATGCAAAGTTATCTCTCAACATACGCAACAAATTCTGTTTTATTCTGCTTTTAATATTAAAAAACAACACTATTTTGAGAGTAAAATGAAAAGGAGGACTTGTGGCACCTTAGAGACTAACAAATTTATCTGAGCATAAGCTTTCGTGAGCTACAGCTCACTTCATCGGATATGAAAGGATTAATACAACTTAACTCTGACAGTACTAGTGGCCACGTAAAGTAACAAAAACAGATAAATTATGAAAATATCCAAAAGATTTTAGTTACATATGAGCCAAATCAAATATATAATTCTACAGTTTGCTAGGACTCACCAAATTTCTGTGTGCTATACACAAAATCTGAAGTTATGTGGAAAGAGTGACTTACTGATCTCATAAAAGAAAATCATTCTCAATATAATTGATATTATCCATATTTAGTCAAACAGTTACTTATCTAGAACTAGAGTACACAGATGTAGATGGAATTGGGGGGACACTTTCAAGTCAGGTACAATTTTTTTTAAGTACAATTTTCAGTGTCCATAACATTTTTCTCACTGTTGCAGTTGTCCTCCAATTCTGCTCCTTCTCAGCTGGAGTTATCAAAGCAGGTTTCCCTTTCCTTAAAAGTAGTGTCTCATTTGTAAATTTATTTATTTGTAAGTTTTGGCCTACATTGTCATTTTGTACAAAAAATAGATTTTCTCCAAAATATAAATACGAGGATTACATGTGCAAACCAGATCAATTAGTAGAAAGCTATTTTATTTCTTAACAGAACATCTGAAAAGTTATACACTTCAGCACTATAGTTTATTAAAGTTATTGTATTTTCCCTGCAAAAGATGGAGAGGAATGAAAGTTCCCTATAGAACAGTGCAGTTGAGTTTTACGAGACAAGCTTCTCTTACTGACATAATCATCGACTCTGTTTATTGTAGATATGCAAAGCTAGCAGGTCACATTATTACCAAACAGTATACTGATTATCCTAAATGCCAGTCTCAGCAGAGTTGGAAAGATGTCACGGTGAGATTGTGCATTACATAAAACATGAGTGTATTACCAGGTTAATGTGTGTTTCCCACAGTGAGTTAATCTAGGGACTAAAAAGTTAATCATCTCACTAAACTAAAGTGAAGAGCTGTGCAGAGCAGCTTGAGGATTGCTCTTGAGAAATGTGTTGGCTTTCAAGATGGTTAGATCCCTCAGTCTTTGGAATCTATTTTCAGCATATAAGTGAAGCATTTTGTTAAGAATATCCAATGGTGCCTTGTGATTCTTCAATAGAGAACCTTACCTGTTGCTACATAGATTGATATGCAGAGAAAAAAAATATGGTTACAAGAATTTATGTGGCACCCAGCACCATAGTACATGGAGCCTTGTCTACACGGAGTTTTTAGCCACTCGTGTACTTGTAGCTGTTTGAAAACAAAATAAGTTGTACTGTGTAAAACTCATGCTGCCTCAACGTAAGTTGTGTATGCACTAGGGTTTTGCCCTGCTTCAGTTGCACTAGTGGCTAAAAACCTAGCATACACGAGACCAGAGTGTGGTTTATATGACTTAGATTGCAAGCAGTAGTAAAGTATATGAAGCAGAAATCTCCATCTGCCCAGAAATACCACAATTTTGCAAGACAGAAATGGGGAAACTTAGACAATAGACTGAATGCTGGGAAATGAACATAGCAAGAAGTCTGGACAAGGAGGTGTGATTTACATAATTTCCTGAATGTAAACAAGGTCTGGGTCAAATGGGAGTGATTCCAAATGAGAAGGCTTGCTGCTGAGTATGCTCTGTCTCTTGGTAGCTTTCTCCTCACCAATAGAATCTTGTAGGCCCCAATCCTGCAACAAAATCTGCATGCGTGAACTAACTTCAAAGGGGCTCAGGCACAGGGGTCCATCTGCACAGATTTGATTGCTTTAATCAGGGCTTTAATGTGAAAATTACTAATCTATTATTGTTACTCCAGCAGAAGTGAAATGCAAAAAGTAATCCACAACACAAATGATCAAAACCAGTCAGATTTTGAAAATCTTTCCATTTTTATTTTTCGCATACAACATTAGTAACACGTGTATTTTTTAAAATATATGGGCTGAAATCCTGGCTCCATTGAAGACAATCAGAGTTTTGCCATTGACTTCAATAAGGCCAGAATTTCACCCATGAAATTGTCCCTTTAACATATCTGATGACAACATCACATATTTTAATTCCAAGATGGATCAGCACCCTGCAGGCAATTAAAACTGCTATATCATGCTTCTCCTGAAGTACCATAGTATATTGTCTGCTCTATTATAGGATGATAGTGTAGACATAATTTTAGATTTATGATGCATAAAAAACTATCCAGGGAGTACCACAGAGCGATTAAAGAGAATCACTAGCTTTAAAGAGAACATTTTAAAACTTATTTCAACACTAATGGACAACTGATGAGTGCAATTCTGCCTCAGATATTTGATGGAGCTCCCATCGATGGTACCCACCTGAAATCAGAATAGGGTCATATACCTTTAAAAAACTGGAGCTAAATGCCACATATATCTGAAGAATTACAGAGCAAATCCATTAGCCCTGCTGACAGTACGAAGAGCAAGTAGACATCGCATGACCATTGCCTTTGTTTGCACTGCAATTTCACGTTTCATACAAATGACCAATGACAAATGTCCAAAAAGCAGTTCTAGGTCATTTGTTCTGTTTGTAAACAGAGAAAAATGTGAAATATTTAACAAGACAGACATAATGATTAACTCTAGAGCCTCATATTTCAAGGGTTGGGGGTGGGGTGGGGGAGAAACCCAGACACAAGTCTAGATTGAACCAAGGCTTTTATGGCCTGATTTTCAAAGGGGCTGAGCACTGATTTCAGTGGGAGTGAAGGTTGCTCAGCCCCCTCTCAGGTCATTAGGGACAGCAGACCTGAGCCTTGAGATGGAGAGTTAATCAAGCGAAGTCTTTTGCAGTTCCAATGTATTTTCTGTTATATTTATATTAAAATCACACCCACAGGGCCCAGTAAAGATTGGGGTCCCATAATTGGCACTATGGATTGGATCCACAAAGGGATTAGTCATTGCAATACCTAACTTTTAGGTGCCTAGAAAATCACTGGAACAACGCGAGCCCCAGAGTCTGAGTTAGGTGCCTAGGCTCCCTATATAATGAATGGGGAGAGCTGGGTGCCTAAGAATAGGATCTATAAAAGCTATTAGGTGAGGTCTGCCTAAACTAGCCAATGGGAGATGCTGATGAAAGGGGTGTGTCCTAAATCCCACTCCCTCATGTAGTTCAGCACCTAAATCTGGCCTGCAGGGACGCACCTATCTCGGCTTGTGATCCACTGCCAGGAACCCCTCTTCTGGACTCAGATGGCTTGGGCACCTAACCCATTTCTTATGAGAATGAGTGATGCAAGCACTTAACTCCATGCAAAGTGGTCATGAGGAGTGGGAGGAGAAAGAAGCTTCCCTCATAAACTTTAGCTCAGTGGTCAGGACTCACCAGCAAGTAGAAGAGTCTGGTGCCATTCTCTCCTGAGTCTGATGAGAAGGGATTTGAACAAGGATCACCTCTCTCTCAAGACAATACTCTAGTAACTGGACTATGGGATACTCTGATGTGTCTCTTTCTCAGTCTCTCCTGTTGAAGCCATTCCACTTTAATTAAATAATTGAAATATTAAATATTAATTGGGCCAAAGACAGTATCACTCGATATTTCAGTGGCTAAGGCACTCTCCTGAGGGGTGGGAAATTTCTGTACAAATCTAAAGATATGAGAGAGGCCTCCTCCTCCCCTCCCCGCTCCAGTGCTTTGTGTGGAGTTAAGCATGCTCAGAGCACACCTACTGGATCAGGCCTTGCAAATAACATAGACACTCCTATGCCTATCATCCCTGGGTTCATGAATTGCACTGGGGCTAAGGTTGGGATATAGGCACCCAGATACCTACAGTGAAGCAACAGTGTGTATGCCCAGAAGCGGAACATAGGGGTCTGGGCAATTTTTACAGTGGAAATTTAGGCATCAGGTGAGTTTAGAAACATACAATGTCAGGCAGCAGCTGAGCATTGTTTTTGTGGATTGCAGTGTTGCCTAAAACTGGGACTTAGAGTGTAAGCACTTAAGTCCCTTTGTTGATCTGGCCTCATATGAACATATACAAAGATAATTCCCAATCCACATTGTTTCCTGGATAAGATTGCCTGAAATTTCTCTTTGAATTTACAAAAGTCATATAGGTGAACTTTTTGGAACAGGTTTAATAGAGTACAAATTAAGTCCTTGAACATTCAAGCAAATCTGTTTAGGCAGGCTCCTTCCCCACATTGGCACCAGTGGGGCTCTGTGTGAGCATAAGGATTTTTCCACATGGACCAGTTTGCAGGTTTCGGGCCACACCTTGGTTAACTGATGTGGATCATAGAAATGAAAGATGCTAAAGACCTATTAGATCATATAGTCTGTCTCCTCACCAGTCTAGATGATTTAATAGGTCTTTTTCCACCTCTTAGTTTATATGATTCCATGACTCACAATTTGGTTAGATCACCCACCATCAATGCATGCACTAAATTGCTCTACCATGCATCTGACATATCACTTAACCTTTAAAATGACAAGTTACGCTGCACATGCACTCCCTCATTTTCTCTTCAAAAATCTTACGTTTGTGTATACTTATAAGTTTTACCAGTGTCACTGTTTGCGTTAGGGCTGTGATTTTTTAAACTAAAATAGTTTTAATGGTAAAAGTCCTACTGTGGATGGAGTTATATTGGTACCGAGGTGACTTATACAGGTATAACAAGGAGTCCGGTGGCACCTTAAAGACTAATAGATTGTTTTGGGCTTAAGCTTTCGTGGGCTAGAACCCACTTCATCAGATGCATGGAGTGAAAATTACAGATGCAGGCATTATATACTGACACATGAAGAGAAGGGATTTACCTCACAAGTGAAGAACCAGTGTTGACAGGGCCAATTCAATCAGGGTGGATGTAGTCCACTCCCAATAATAGATGAGGAGGTGCCAATTCCAGGAGAAGCAAAGCTCCTTTTGTAATGAGCCAGCCACTCCCAGTCCCTATTCAGGCCCAAATTAATGGTGAAAAATTTGCAAATGAATTTTAGTGCTGCTATTTCTCTTTGAAGTCTGTTTCTGAAGTTTTTTTGTTCAAGTATAGCTACTTTTAAATCTGTTATAGAATGTCCAGGAAGACTGAAGTGTTCTCCTACTGGCTTTTCTATGTTACCATTCATGTGTCAGTACAATAATGCCTGCATCTATAATTTTCACTCCATGCATCCGATGAAGTGGGTTCTAGCCCACGAAAGCTTATGCCCAAATAAATCTGTTAGTCTTTAAGGTGCCACCGGATTCATAGAATCATAGAATATCAGGGTTGGAAGGGACCCCTGAAGGTCATCTAGTCCAACCCCCTGCTCGAAGCAGGACCAATTCCCAGTTAAATCATCCCAGCCAGGGCTTTGTCAAGCCTGACCTTAAAAACTTCCAAGGAAGGAGATTCCACCACCTCCCTAGGCAACGCATTCCAGTGTTTCACCACCCTCTTAGTGAAAAAGTTTTTCCTAATATCCAATCTAAACCTCCCCCATTCCTTGTTATTCCTTGTTGTTTTTGTGGATACAGACTAACATGGCTACCCTGATACTTATACAGGTATAGTTATTCTCCTTCTCATATGGGAATAGCTATACCAGTATAAAGCACCTTTATACCAATATAACTGCACACACATTGAGGGAGGAGGTTGTACTGCTTTAACTATACCAATATAGTTAAAGCAACACAGCTTGTGTATGTAAACAAGCCCTAAGGGTAAAACAGAATAATGTGAATAACAATCCCTCTTATGAGAATTCCTCCCAGTTACTCCACTGTGGCGAGGGACAAGCCACTTAACTCCATTCTCTGCTACTCCATCAATAAAATGGGGATTTTACTTTCTTACCTGCTTGGGATGTTATGAGGAGCCATTAATTGCTTGTAAAGTGCTATATATATTTTAAGTAGTAATAGAAGATACTGGCTTCTTCTGTCATTATTTCATAGTTATGGCTTTCACTGACTACTCTTTGATGTATAAACTGCTGAGTTTATAACTGTGTAATAACAGGTTACTGATGATATAAAGATAATTTGCAAAAATACAGTGACTACAAGAGTAACGTATTATATAATAAAATATTTTCAAAGGGAACTGCATTGTGTACATAAATCAAGATGCTTCAATGTTAATACAAATTATAGCAATATCTGAAAACATTTCTAATAGTGCAAATGTGATCTTCAAAGTTCCCCCATACATATATACACTTGTATTTCAGAATAGGACAGGATCATTTAAATGCTTCACTGGTCAAACTGTTGAAGCAATACTGGTATATTGTCAAGTATTTCACTATGGGCCACCTTTGGTTGTTTCTGCCACCTAGTGGCTGCTGCTCAGTTATCCGCACCACACATTGGTTGCTGTGGATTAGATGAGATCCTTTCAAAGAAAGAGTGGGAAAAAGTACACTAGCCCATAGGTGCTAGAGCTAGGGGTGCGGGGGTGCGGTAGCACCCCCTGGCTTGAAGTGATTTCCATTATATACAGGGTTTAAGGTTTGATTCAATTGCTCTCAGCACCCCCACTACACAATATTTCCAGCACCTCTGCACTAGCTTCAGAGGGGTAGCCATGTTAGTCTGTATCAGCAAAAACAATGAGGAGTCCTTGTGGCAATTTAGAGACTAACAAATTTATCTGGGCATAAGCTTTTGTGGGCTAAAACAGTGGGTGCCACAAGGACTTCTCATTGTTTCTGCACTAGCCTAATTTTGGTGTGGTTGTTTTGTACTTTTTTTTCTTCCAAATCTCTGCCTATTACAGAGACAGCAGAACTTCTACCAGAGTTTGTGATATATGAAATCCTTTTGTGTAAAGGTTTGAATATAGTGCACAGATGCACTACAAAAGACAATAGTCTTCACCCAACAGTTAGCTCCACATTTGGAGCTATAGTTAAATGTTTTTTTTTCCCCATTCAAAGTCTTGAATAAGAAATTATTTTTATTTCCCCCATTTCTTATACACACCAGCATTTGTTCTCTTATCTATGGAAGATTATTACAAAGAATAACAAATCTGAGTCATTCACCATGGGCTAGATTCACAGAGAAACTTTACGTGTGGTGATGCTGAATATTGCCACGTCAAATTTGTAGGCACTCAGAAAACCATGGGATTCACAAAGCCTGAGTTCCGTGCCTAGGCTCCCTATACAATGAATGGAAAGAGATAAGTGCCTCAGAATTGGATTCACAAAAGTCAGCATCCTAGGCAGCTCCTCACCTAAGCCAGGCAGTGGGAGATGCCAAGCCACAGAGTGTGTGTGCTAAACCCCATCCCTTAGACATAGGTGACTAAGTCCTGGGTGCAAGGAGGGGGTTCCCTCTGAAAACCCTGCCTTGGCATTAAGTGCCTATGCCATTTTAGCAAGAAGCCAGGAGAGGAGGCCTTCCCTTATAACTCTTAATCCAGTGGTTAGTGTAGGGTATTCAGATGGGATGTAGAAGATGGGAAATTCTCCCTTCACGTGGGGAAAGGTGACTTGAATAGGGACCTGCTGCTCAGGTGCAAGCCCTAACCACTGGCCTATGGCATATTATGATGTGAGACTCCCTCATTCTTGCCTATTGAAGCTGTTCCACTGTGGCTAAATAACGATAGAATCATGAGGCCAGAGAGGGAGAGAGAGATAACCCCACATGAGAATGGCTCTGTAGATTGGTGGTTAGAACATTCACTTAAAAGGGGGTGGTGGTGGTTGTAGTGGTAGAAGACTCAGTAGCCAGTCTCCTGGTCCATCTGCTTTCAAAAAAACAAAACCTTCTACAGTGGAACAGATTCAACAGCACAGACTGAGGAAGCCCTTCCACATTAGGGTATCCTATGACCCTGTGGTTAGGACACTAATCTGAAAAGTTACAGAGCCCAGATAAAATCCTTTGTCTCCCTCAAGTGGAAAAGGGATTTGAACTGGGGTTTTCCCCATCCTAGATGAGTACCCTAACTACTGGACTAAAAAAGCTATGAGAGAGGCCACCCCCAGTTGTTTTGTGCAAGCTTACATATAGAGGCCCTATCCAGTAGGCAAGGTCTGAGCACACTTACTGTCTCGGTGCCCATGGGTCAGTTAGGTGGAGGAATGCTTATCTCTCCCTAGTGCATGAATCATGCTGAGGCTTAAGCATCCAGTCACCTGGTGTGTGGTTGAAATACAGTTGCACAGGGAATTTTATTGCAAAAATGTAGGCAATGAGTGAGTTTAGCTGCCTGCCGGGTTAGGTGGCTGAATGGGGGGGAAAGGGGGAGCTGAATTTCAGAAGGGACTGATTCTGGGATTTAGGCACCTAAAGTGGCAGTTAGGTGCCTAAGTCCTTTTGGCAAAACTATCCCAGATGTTTTAGTTTTATTTGGAAATGCTATTATTCATTTGCATCAGACCTTGGCACATATTTTACAGCTTCTATTGCCATTCACTCATACAGACATTTAGAAATACTTCAGCCCTTTTAAGCTACTTAAACAAGCAACCACAGACCCCATCAGGGATGCTGCTACAGTAGCTTCTTGGAAAGTGGCATGACTTCACACACCTAAATCATTGACATCTCCATGGTAATCCAAAGGCATAGACCTATTTCCAGGTTGGTACAGCACTTAGAAGTAAATGAGGGCTAGAATTTGGTGTCCAGCCAAGAGTTAGTGAGCTTCTCTATCCTGAAAGATTAAATGTAAACATCTCCTTCCTGGACATTAATGCACCATGTACTACTAACAAAGCTGCATAGGAGACATGTTCAAAGTGTTCAGATATGATGGATTGTCTTTCCTGCAAAAACAGGAAAAATATGGAAAGGGAGAAAGTTTATTAATGGTCATATAATGAGGCAAATTTAATAACTGTCATACGATGAAGTAATGCCAGAAACATACATTTCTATCCTTTTAGGCAGCTCAGTGATGGGCATTTAGAAATATCTATTTTAAGGAATGAAACTATTGCTACAAAATATTTGAACTTTGTTATTATGGATGTTTTAACTACAATAGCCTAAAGGCCAGGAGTTTTAAAGAGAACTAACTCCAGGTTGGCATGATCTTTCCTCCGATTTGTACAAAACATATAGTATCAAGACCAAATAGTCCCATCTCTCTCCCAAGCTTGTATTAGCAATGCTTTCCAAATAGGAATATTTCCATTTCTTGCACAGAAAGCTTTAATTTCTCCCAAGCTTGCCAGGGCTAGCTCTTATTATCCACGGTCTACCAAGATCCCCGATTAGCAGTCACAGAACAAACTCTGGCAAAAGTGAAGGCCACAAGCTTGGAGACTACGATCCCCGGATTAATTCATCCCAACAACTGTTCTTAGCATCCAATAGCACTTCAAGGACTTTGTGGGCTAACACGCTATTCCCTTGGTGTGGCCACCTCATTAGATGCTGAGAGTGCTTATGTTTTGGATGGACTTGGATGTTGCTCATTATTGGGAGGAGGAAGAGGCTGCCAATGGGAACCCAAGGGGGCAGCTCACGGAGCGCCGGGTGGGCACAGTCATGGCCCACACCTGGATGGGCTTGCAGAAGCAGGGTGGATTTCCAGGTGGGTTTTCAGAGGTGCTGGATATTGGCCTGACCCCACTCTGGAGACGGGCCTGGGGAAGCAAGCCTGGGGTTCTGGGGGAGCCCAGCCAGCCAGGCCCAGCCCCATGCTGAAGACCCCTGTGAGTGAATAGGGTGGGAGGCTCAGGGAGTCCATAGCCCAGCATCAGCCCACCCTCACCGCAACTAGAGCCAGAGGAACCTTCAACCGCCCACTCCCGCCTCACACCCCACTCCGCCTCAGCCGCCCCACGCTGGCGTCAGCGCGGCCCAAGGCGCATGCGCCCGGCACAGCGGCGTTCGGCACGGGCAGTCGCGCCGCCATTTTGCCAGCTCTGGGTGGCGCCCGCAGACCGATATCTCCTTGCAGCCCCGGCGCCTAGAGCAGGCGTCAGAGCCGGTCCAACCGCGGGTAAGGGAGCAGCCGCCCGGGCGTCCTTCTTGCGGCCGCCGCATGTCTTCCGCAGCCCCGTTAGCTCCAGCCCCGCTGAGGCACCTGCTCCCGGCGAAGCCCAGGGCTAGCGCGCGGCTGGGCGGGCAGAACCGCTGCGGCGCCTCCCGCTGCCGCGTCCCGCGAAAGCCCCGTTAACTGTCCGGCGCGCGTGCTGCCGGCCCCCGCCTTCCGTTCCGAGTAGGCCGGGCTGGTCCGCGGCCAGGAAAGTTGCAGACACGATCCTTTAAAAGTGTTGATGGGCGAATTTTCTCCCACCGTCTCAAAGGGCAGATGGGTGTTTGGACGCCTGGGTTTGGGCCGGGGCCGGGGGTGCGGTTAGTACCTGGATAGGTCACGGGTCCGCTGGCTGTGCTGTGAGTCTAATGACCCTGGGTGGTGCTGTCATTATAACCCACGCACGGCCTTGGAGACTGGTTAGAACCATTTTTTTTTTCCCTCCCAAGGCCTTTTCTGCGTTTGGATCAAGGGGGAGACACTTCTTAACACCGAGGCGCTGCTTTGTTGCCTGTAACTGAAGTTCTGTTTGTTCCTGTCATCAGATTAGACCTGTTTCTAGAGTAAGAGAGTCTTGTTTAGGCAACTCTTTTGTTTTTCAAAGATTTCTTTCACTTAGTAAAAGAATGTTGCTAGTGATCTTGAATCAGGCCAAACACTAAACAAGAAAGCTTTAAATGTGACGAGTAGTTTGTCATTTCAGGAAATGAATATGTTCCCTGCGGTAATAATTTAAGTAACCAAAAGAAAGGGCTGTGATAGTTAATTTTCCCTACAATATGAGAGAGAGAGATAATTCCTGATATCTAGGGTCCTACCAAATTCGTGGTCCATTTTGGTCAATTTTATGGGCATATGATTTTAAAAAATCGTAAATTTCATGATTTCAGATATTTAAATCTGAAATTTCAGTGTTGTAACTATAGGGAGCCTGACTCAAAAAGGCGTGGGGGGGGGTGCTTTTTTTTTGGCAAGGTTATTGTAGGGGAGTTTCAGTACTGCTTCCCTTACTTCTGTGCTGTCTTCAGAGCTGGGTGGCCGGAGAGCGGCAGCTGCACGCCAGGAGCTCAGGTCTGAAGGCAGAGTTGCCACTAGCAACAGCACAGAAGAAAGGATGAAATGGTATGGTATTCCTACCCTTCCTTATGTGCTGCTGCCTGCAGAGCTGGGCCCTTGGTCAGCAGATGCCACTATCCAGTCACCCAGCTCTGACGGCAGTTCAGAAATAAGGGTGGCAATACTGTGACCCTCCCTAAAATAACCTTGTGACCCCCCTTTTGGGTCAGGATTCCCAGTTTGAGGAACACTGGTCTCCCCCATGAAATCTGAATAGTATAGAGTAAAAGAAAACTAAAGATCAGATTTCACCTGGGGAGACCAGATTTCATGCTTTGTGACTTGTTTTTCATGGCTGTGAATTTGGTAGGGCCCTACTGATATTACATGGTTCATTTTGTCTGGCTTGTGTATTTAGATTGTAAGTGTCTTTCTGTAGGGAATGTGTCTTGCTATGTACACAATGGGGATCTGTTTCTGGTTGACTCTGCACCATTGTAATAAACATGATAATCCATTTATCATAGGCCCATAGAAGTTGTTAGAGGGCCCTCCCTTTACACTCTCTCCCCTCGTTCTTGTCATGCAGACAGAAAGCAGAAGAACAGAAGTCTGAAGTGCAGGCAGGGGTTAGTTTGCAGCAAGCATATCCATAACTTTACATGCCAGCAGAGTCTGTTTCCCAGTGTTCCGTTCCCAGCTCTTGACGCCTCAGAACATTTACCCCGTGTCCCCCTTCCAGGTCTGACTGCGTAGAGCTTTGCCTGTGTCCCCATTTCCATCTCCTCTTTCTTAGCAGGTCCAAATATACCTACAATGCACGCCTACAGTCCCACCCCTTACAATTTATGGTCATGTGCCATTTTGGGGGGTATTTGTATGGGGTCTTCGTCCCATCTCTTTTATATCCCATGCGAAGGGTAAGGAGTGAGGTTGTGCTTGTGGTCAAGGCCAGGCCTTTCTTTGGCTTTTAGTGTTTCTTATGCCTCCCCCCACAACCCCCTTTACCCCTCCTAACTGGTTGCTTGACCTTGGCTTGAGGAAAGAGTCAGGCAGCCTTCCACTGTATGCTCATAGAGTACACTCCCACCACAGCCTGTAACACTTCAGTTCCATCTCTTTTCAACCCATCTGCTTGTGGGCAGACATAACATATAGTGTCTTTGTCCTTTATTTACACATATTAGTATAAGATATAAGAGTATCAAAAAGTCAAACTCAAAATTCTGCCTCAGGCTGAAAAACAAGTATATACTAATATACTAACAGAAATAAAGACATTTCTCTCTTTTAACATAGTAGATACTAAGGATGTAAACACTGTTTAAAAAGTTAACCAGTTAATTAAAGTTATATTGTTTAACTGATGAAAGGGAGAGGCGCTGGGGCTGGGGTTGCTCTGGCCGGTGGGTGTGGGGCTGGGGCTGCTGCTGAGGTCGGCCACTTGGTAAAAGATTTAAGGGTGGCAGTTTTGCAACAGAAAAGCTTCAAAAACAGACTCCAACGAGAAACTGCTGAGCTTGAATTAATATGTAACCTAGATACCATCAGCTTGGCTTTGAATAGAGACTAGGAGTTGCTAGGTCACTCCATTTATTGAATCTATTTCCCTATGTTAAGTATCCTCCTCACACCTTCTTGTCAAATGTCTAAATGGGCCATCTTGATTATCACTGCAAAAGTTTTTTTCTCCTGCTGATAATAGTTCATCTTAATTAATTTGCCTCTTACAGTTTGTATGGCAACTTCCACCTTCTGTGTGTGTGTGTGTGTGTATATATATATATAATGTGTGTGTATATATATATCTTCTTACTATATGTTCCATTCTACGCATCCAGTGAAGTGGGCTGTAGCCCACGAAAGCTTATGCTCTAATAAATTTGTTAGTCTCTAAGGTGCCACAAGTACTCCTGTTCTTTTTGCGGATACAGACTAACACGGCTGCTACTCTGAAAATTACTCAAGATAGTTAAGATAAAAGCTTACTGTGAAGGAATCTTAAAAAACTGTGTGAGTGGGCAACAGAATGGCAGATGAAGTTTTGTGTTAATAAATGCAAAGTAATGTACATTGGAAAGCATAATCCCAAGTATACATACAAAATGACACGCTCTAATTTAGCTGTTACCACTCAAGAAAGAGATCTTGGAGTCATTGTCGATAGTTCTCCGGAAACATCTTATCCAAGTGAAGCAGCAGTCAAAAAAGCTAGCAGAACGTTAGAGAAGTGATATTAGAGAAGGGATAGCTAAGACAAAAAATATCATAATGCCATTATAAAAATCTATGGTGTACACAATTCACAGTCCACCTGTGGAACTCATTGCCAGGGGATGGTGTGAAAGCCAGAAATGTCTAACTGGGTTCAAAAAAGAATTAGATAAATTCATGGAAGATAAGTCCATTAATGGCTTCAGTCAGGATGGTCTGGGTTGCAACCCCATGCTCAGGTGTCCCTAAACCTCAAAAGCTGGGACTGGATGACAGAGGATTGATCACTCAATAATTGCCCTGTTCTGTTCGTGCCTTCTCAAGTATCTGGCCCTGGTCACTGTCAGCAGACAGGATACTGGACCAGATAAATCACTGGTATGGGCATTCTTGTGTTCTTATGTTACCTTCCTCCATAAGAGCTAGGAATACATATTTTTTTAAAATGTAAAGCTTAGTTTCTGAGAAACTAAGCCTCTGCTTGACAGGGATTGATTCCTACCAGCTTGCTCTAGGACAGTGGGCAAATGTGTTTGACAATCTGACTATTGTTAATTATTAACTGGATTATCATATTTAGTATATAGGCATGTGTGGTGGTGGTGTGAAACTGCAGGGGCATGATATTGATTTAAAGAATGTGAAGTCAGATCAGTAGCAATAAATTTGAATAAAGCTCTAGTCAATCTGAACCTTGGAGACTTGGTTAAATGTGGGTCAGGGCATTTTGTTTAAAAAGTGATGTGAAAATATTTACTTTTTTAATAAAATCTACTGTTATGTTATGGAATGCTACAAGTAAGTACAGTAAAAGAGGTATTCAGCATATAATTAACATAAAACTTTTTTTTCTTTGGTAGAACTGTGACTTCCAATTATTTCTCCAAAAAGACATGGGAAGTACATTATAAAGAATAACACATCTGCAGCTATACTAAAAGTTGTAATTCCATCAAAAGAGGTAAACAGTACTACACAGGACCACAGATTGATCCTCCTGAAGGAGGAGGAGGAAGGAGTTGGGGGAGAGAAATGCGCGTGTCTTGAGGAAATAAAAATCCTCAAATAAAACTAATAGCAAGAAGTGGAGGAGCATACTTCAGTGTAAATAACAAAAAAGTTGTTAAAACAGAGCACTGAATCTTTGTGATTTGTCTTCTCAACAGAGTCAAACCTTCAGATGAGCTGTCAGGTGTGTGGGGTTCAGCTCTTGAGTCCCACTGTGAAAGCCCTGGAATGTCTGCAGACTATCTGCAGTGTGAAAGGCAGTCCAGTTGTAGAATTAGCAGAAATAACATGAATGACAGAGAAATGTCACTTCCACTTCTTGTTTTGTGGAGAAATACTGAGCCTCCTATGTTCTTGTTTTGCAGATGTGTCTATTATAAAATGAATAGAGATGAGGGATTTTTGTCTCTTTGAGGATCACTTTGGATTGCTCCATGTAAGGTGATAAAGCCAGTCAGAAAGCACAATAGTAAGCCCAGGACACACTGTTTGTCTATGAAGAACACATGCAGACAACATCTGAGGGAGAATTGTGCCAAATGTACCTCGAGAAATAGAAAAATTAGAATTAAAATCAGTAAACATTTATTTAATGTTTTTATTTATTTTGTGCAAAATGCACTGTTAAAAATATACTGAATACAAATTGCTTTAAGAAATTAAATATGGTTAATGTAAAAAAATTGAATTGAAATCCGGATGATTATCAAAACTGATCTTATTTTTATTTTGTAGACAATGGATTCTTTGTCTCCATCACCAAAATTTTTAGACATGGATCTGAAGGTAACTCACATAGAGTGCCATCCAAAGGAAGTGCTTGTGACATTTCAGGGGAAATACAAGACAGAATACGACTTTGATTACCACATATTGCAAAAGGAAATACAGCATATATCGAAAGTAAAGGACGGTATTGGCATTGGCGAGTTTTGTTTGGTGGAGGACATAAATGGAGAATGGCACAGAGGAAGAGTGCTGGAAAAAAGAGAAGAAATCTATGAAGTGTTTCTCATAGACATTGGGAAAGTGCTAATAGTTAACGAAATAAATGTTGCTTCTGCATGTGGTGAATTGTTCCAACTGCCTCCAAAGATGGTGTGTGGTGTTTTTGCAAACATACTTCCAATAGGGAAAAAATGGGGTCCAAAAGCTCTAAATTATTTTTCTTCTCTAATAGGATTACAGATTAAAGGTCATGTGCAAGCTATTTTACCATACCAGTTGTTTCTCCTGGAAGTACCGAAAGTCACTAGCGATGTTCTTGAACTGCAGTTAGGAAAACTTGTTGATGGAGATTCGTTTCGTCTTATTGTAGAAATGTTAAAGGAATTACCCCAAGAGCTCCTTTGCAAACAAATGCCAGATTTGCTGCAACAGAAATACACAAGGCCAGAGTCATCCTCTTTCAGCAATGCAGAAAATCTACCAGAGTTTCAGCCAATTCTGGATAGATTCCTGCCTTCTTTATCTGTTGGCAGTATAGAGAAGGTAAAAATAACTGTTGCAATCAGTCCAAGCAAATTTTATTGTCAGATGCTAAAATGGCAGAAAGGGCTAGAAGACTTGACAACAACAATGACTTTGCATTATGAAGCTGTCAGTAGGGAAAATGTTCCAAATTGTGATAGTTTTGGAGCTCTCTGTGCTGCAAAAAGACAAAAAGGACAGTGGCACCGAGGAGTGATACAGCAGCTCCTCTCTGATGACCAAGTAAAGGTCTGGTTCATGGATTTTGGCAACAGTGAAGCTGTGCCTTCCAATCATGTTCTGAAACTTCAACCAGTATTCACTTCCTTACCAATGATTTCATTTCAGTGTGCACTGTCATGTTTCAGTGATCAGAGTGCAGCTGTAAAAAGAAATTCTCAACTGAAAGAATTTAGACAGGCCTTGTTAGGACAGACTGCTGTGTATGCCAGCATTGATTTGTTCAATGCCAATGAATGTTTGTATTATGTTACGTTACATAGTGAAGAATCTGAAGTTAATGCTAAATATCCACCACAGGTGAATGAGGTAGTTCAAGCATGTTCCCTAGTTTCTAGTACAAATATCACTAATATACTTGGAGACGTCAAAGCTTATGAAGAGATCTGTGTTTCAGTTGAGAGTTTGATTGGAAACACAGAGCAAGTGGGAAACTGCTTAATTGAAAAGGACCCTTCTTTATCAATCTATTGCAAAACCGTAGAAATGAAAATAGATTCTCTTCATGTTGCTTTTGTCGAATATGTGTTGAATCCATCAAACTTCTGGGTTCAAACTAATGACTATAACAATGAGTTTCAGACTTTGATGAAAAATATTGCAGATGTGTATAATAGATATGGAGTTTATGATAAGATTGTTGAAAACCCAAAGCCTGGGTTACCTTGCTGTGCCCGGTATAGGAAAGATATGGTGTACTATCGGGGACTTATCACTGAAGTGGAAGGTGTAAACATTAATGTTTATTTTTTGGATTTTGGAAATACAGATACCGTACCTGTTCATGATGTGAAAACTTTGCTTCCAGAGTTTTGTAAATTACCAGCACTTGCCATGCATTGTGCACTTGCTCATGCATTTCCCATTGAGGATGTATGGGTTAAAAAAGAAACTGATTTCTTTAAACAGGTTGTATTTGACAGACAGCTCTTGCTTTATGTCATTGCAAAGCAAAATGACAAGTACATTGTTAATGCCCAATTTATGAATGGCTTGGAACAAATGGATGTTGTCACGCTTATGGTTCAGGCTGGATATGCTGAGTACTGGGAAGTGAAACCGGATTCTCTTTTTAACTTTGTGAAAAATTCTAAATGCCTAAATTCAAAAAACAAAAAGAAAAAATATATAAATACACCAGGTACGTATGTCATACCTAAAAGTAAAGTATCAGCAACTAGAAATATCTGTCAAAACAAACGGTTATTAACCAGTTTTTCTGTGGCAAGAGAGTCTCTTGAATCTTTTCCAAGTTGGGAAAGTACTCTTTCCAAAAAGCATTGTATAATATCTGGGAGAAGTGACCCTATCGGCTCTTATAAAGAGTTAATGTTTAAACCAGGAGCAGTTCTTGATGTCATATGTTCTCATATTATTTCTCCATCCCATTTTTTTTGTCAGTTGCAAAGCAAATTACCAGAACTAATGAATTTAATGGAGCAAATTCAGAGTTATTATGAAGTGCATAGCAATCCCTATAAAACTGGACAGATTGCCTGTGTTGCAAAACACTCCAAGGATGGGAAATGGTACAGAGCATCTTTTCTGAAACAAGTATCCAGAAATGAAGTTGATGTGATATTTGTAGACTATGGTAATCAGGAAAGAGTTTTACTTAAGGATCTTCAAGCTATTCTTCCAGATTTTTTAACTTTGGAAAATCAAGCTTTTACATGTAGTCTTAAGAATATAAATGAACCCCCACAATTTTACCCATTCATTTGGACTAAAGAGGCATGTAAGGATTTTGGAAACTTCGTTTCTGCTTACAGTGGGCTATTGACTTGTGTCATTTATGCTCTAATTTTCATAAGGCCTAATTGCTTGTGTAACTTAGTTGATTTACAGACTCCATTTATTGGTGCACAGCAGTTTCTCATAGAGCATGGCCACGGCCAGTCCCAATTTTTTGGATTCACAAAAGCACTTAAACCATCAGTTTTTCTGTATAGTTTTTGCTATTCATCTTTTAATATAAAAATTGGAAGTGAAGAGGAGGTATATATAACACATATATATAGCCCTGCAAAATTTTATTGCCAGCTTAATCGTAACTCTGAAATTGTAGACAAATTAATGAAGAAGATTGCAGAGATTAGTAACATACCAAACAGTTCAGAATATGACCCGAGCAAAATACGATTATGCATAGCCAAATATTTTGAAGATGGTCTCTTTTACAGAGCTTTGGCATCATCTGTGGGATCATCATCCTATTTATTAGCCTATTTTGTGGACTTTGGGAATAAACAGATGGTAGTGAGAGACAAACTAATGCCTATTCCAGATCATGCCACAGATTTACTATTGACACCCATGCAAGCCATTAAATGTTATCTGTCAGATCTTAGGGCGAGAGAAATTCCAGTAGAAGTCAATAGATGGTTTGAGGAGAATTTCATGGGTAAGCCATTGAAGGCAGTAGTAGTATCCAGAGAGTCAGATGGCCAGATTGGTGTGGAGCTGTATGATGGACATATCCAGATAAATCACAAAATTCTACAATTATTGTCTGAGAATGGGAAAAAATACACAGAGGAATTGGAGCATGTGAAAAGTTGGTCAGAGCAGTCTGTCGAAAATAGTAAGGAGGTACACAAAGTAAAACCTGATGAAGGTAATAAAACAAAAGATAAAAATATTGAGAGAATTGCCTTGAAAACTGAAATAAAAACTGAAGTACATGATATATCTTCTCAGACTGGTGTTCAAGAGGATTTTGAAGATAAAGAACAAATGGTGCTTGTTCCACAAAAATTGTACAATATGTCCTTTATACTACCAACATTCCATGGCAATAAAAAGCCAGTTTGTAAAAATGTTGTGAATATATCTTTGGAACACAAAGAGAAAAATGCAGATGGAATATTTACTCCTGAATCTCTACTTTGGTCTGTTTTCAGTTTGCAGGAAATACCTGCAAATATTACGACTGAATCTTGCACCAACAAACGAAATTATACAGGACAACAAGAAGGTATGGTAAATAGACCCAAATATATCAATCTTCCTCCACGTAACATTGAGCTGAATTCTCAGTTAGCAGGGTACATTTCTAATATAAATAGCCCATCTAGTTTCCATATTCAGCTTGCAGAGGATGAAAACATAATCATTCAACTTGCAGAAGAACTAAATAAAGGAAAAATAAATGTAGACCATGAAAATTACCTGAATGAACTTGTGGCAGGGGATCTTGTTTTAGCAGAATATGTAATTGATTGTTTCTTATATAGAGCAGTTATTAAAACAGTTAGCTCAGGAAAATCCTATGAGGTAGAATTCATTGACTATGGTAATACAGCAGTTGTGAGTCCATCAAAAATCTACAAAATTCAAGAAAAGTTCTTAACTTTGCCAAGGTTCAGTATCCATTGTTTCCTTAGTAGAGTAAAAAGTACTCTTCCCGATGGAAGCTGGAGCAGCAATGTTATGTTCTACTTTTCCAGAAAAGTAAATAATAAACAAATCACTTGTGTATTTTTGCAACAACATGAACAACAGTGGGAGGTAGATATAATTTGTGATGGAAAGTCTGTGGTTAATGAGTTAATGCAGAGACATGACAGCTCAGAATTACAGAACACACCAATGCTAAATATGGAAACTAATACAGAACAAGACATTCCAGTCACAAATGCAGATGCTGAAGATGAAGAACTAAGGAAGAACTCTAGAGGTCATAATAAATATGAGGCTGTTGAGACTAGAAACACCTCTGAAATTCTCTCTAAAATATCTGACCAAGATCTATATCCTGGACAGCTAGAAATGGCAGAAATAATACATATTTCAAAATGTGGAAATTTCCATGTAAAATTAATGAGAAATGTGCAAACATTTTCGGATTTAAATGTAATGGTTGCCAGAGAAGCAAAGAGAAACCGTTTGATTGCAGTAGAAAATATTCAAGAAGGATTGGAATGCTTGACAAAATCTAAAAACACCTTGAAGTGGTACCGATCAGAAGTGATGAAGCTTGTTAGTGAGGAGAAAATGTTAGTTTTCTTCATGGATCGTGGTAGACATGAAATGGTATTCTTGCGTAATACAAAAGTACTCAGTAATGAGATCAAGTGTATTCCTAAACAAGCCATATCATGTAAATGGATTTGGATTCAAAATTCAGGTAAAATGTCATGTGACTGTGTGGTAAATAAAATTGCACATCATGAAATAAAGCTTCTGTTTTTGAGATACTTGAAATCTTCTTGTATATGGGAAGTAGATATCTTAGTAGATGGGATTCTACTTTTGGAATATTTGAATCAGATCTCTGGGCAAGGCAAGATCAGCAAAGCTAATTGTACAGAAAGTGCAAATAATGTGGCTTCTAAGACATCTGTACTCTCTTTTAGAATAAATTCAGTTACATGGGCACTACTCCAAAGTGGTAATCAATACCCTGGATTTGCAACTACAGTTACTGATCCTTCAAACTTCTGCATTCAATTAGAAGACTTATTTGACACTATGAAAACCTTGTTTATGCTACTTTCTGACCTTCCAGGCAATTTGCCAACTTTGCCACGGGACCTTGTGACTCCTGGTGCAAGTTGTTTGATCAAGTTTGGGTTGGAAGCACAGTGGAACAGGGTAGAAGTTATAGAAGTTTCAGATCAGTCTGTTGTTCTTATGTTTATTGATTATGGCTTTTCTGCATATATTCCCTACTCAGATATCGATAAACTGAAAGTTGTTCCAGAACAACTTATTTGTTTACCACGGTTATCTTATTCTTGCTCCTTATCTGGTGTGATTCCTGCTAAAGGGGAACACTGGAGTGATGAAGCTAAGCTCTTGTTTCAGGAATTGCTATGTAAACAAGGCCTGATTTTCCAGTTTAAGCACTATGGTTCTGGAATGAAACTAGAGGTGGATGTTTTTTGTGAGCAGAGTAATCTAGCAGATACCTTGGTTGCAGCCGGTCATGCTGTCTACTGTAAAAGTACATGCTGCCTTGTTGGAATTGACCATACAAAACCAACTGAACCATGTTCACAACTTCAAGGTGAAGCACAACAATCATATTTTCTGCAGATTTCTGAACCAAAACATAGCTGTACTGAAAGCAGTTTTTTGCCAGGTGAAAAACAGAATGCACAGCAGCAAACACCAGATCTGCAACATAGAAATGCCTGTGGTACGCTTTCAAGAATTAAATCTACCATTAAACCACATTCTAGAAAACGACCCAGGAAGAAACCAAGTTCATATAGTAATGGCAAAAATATTGCAAAAGATGAACTTAAGTGTGACAAATTATTTATGCAATTTTTGGATGATAAGAAATGTAACACCATTTCAACAGAAAGTCTTACTGAAAATCTGTCTCCAGAAGCAATGAATGAGACACGTGACTCTGCTGACATGAACACCAGAATGAGGGAAATGAAGATTAGTAAAGAGGTGGCATCAAAATAATAATATTTGAATAGTAAGTAAGCTTCATGTTAAAAGTACTTTTTTTCAGGACAGTAGTATAGATTGAACTTTTACCTCAGCTCTGTAATATATGTTTGCAAGAATTACATTTATTTACATTATAAAGCTTTCAGGCCTCATTCTGATTTCAAATAGGTTTTACTTCCCTTTGATTCCAATGCAAATTGTGGCCTTAATTTCTGTTTTTAGATATCCAGGAAGACATGACACCAAAGTATTTTTCTAATGAAGGAAAGGAACCTAATTTTAGTGCCTAGTACCTTATTTCTAGAAAAAGGATCAGTAAATATGGGCCTGAACCAACACATTAAACTCAATGGAAAGACGTCCATTGACTTCTCCTGGCCTGGGATAAGGTCTTCAGAACTAGATGGTGCCATTTAGGGAGAAGCTTGAGTTGGGGGCAGAATGGATTTACACCATGCTATGGGGTTCTGCCTACTCAAAATAGGGACCAGAATTTTGCCTGGCCCTTATGCCTGGGAGTGTGTGTGTGTGGGGGGAAATTCCATACTTCCACTTCTCCCACTTCTCTACACAATGCGTGTACACAAGGGCAGATGGAATCTAGCCCTATTGCTATCTTTGATATATTGGAATGGATATTAGAAGGTTTAGATTTTTTCTTCCATGCGGGAAAAGGGACAGTTTCAGAAAATGATTGTTTTGTAATATCAGTTCTCATGTAAGGATGCTAAAATCTCTTTACAAATGGACATTTCCAATAATGTATGTAAAAATATGTTGTTGTTTTTCTTTGTTTTGAGGTTTTTTAACGCCTCATAACTCCAGAGTGGTTTCAGAGACTTTGCTCAAACTTTCCTAAAGAATTTACATTTGGACAGAGACCCAGCATGAAGAACTTTAGGCCAAAAGTGTAAATCTTCTTACTGTTATGAGTGTGTGAAAATGGTAGATTAGAATGGAAAATGTTTTTCATCTTTAATAGACATTTCAAATAGTGCAGCTACTGTATTATACACACATAAGATTTAAGAAATGTATATTAAATATGGACTGGGTATTATGGGATATACATAACTTTCCCCCCAATAATTTAAATACTGAAATTATAGATTTTCTAGATACAGAAAGATTGAATGATGTCCTGCCACCTGGGGAAAATAAAGGATATGAAAGCTTCTCATTACATCTAGAATTTAACTTCTCTTGTTGCCATTGGTAAACTATTCAAAATAGGTGTAAAATACTTTTAAAATGCTAAAATTCGTTTCAGTACTCAGATTAAACTACAGTATTCTATTCATATCAAAACAAAAGCATAAAGTTGAAATTCATCATTGTTAATTTGTGTGTAGGATGATGAAATACCAATAGTGTTGCATTGGAACTGGTAAGACATTTTGCATCTGCTTGTGAATATCTTAAAATCATTTTCCTTATAGTTAAAGTAACTTATATTTTATCATTCCTTTATATTCATAGGTAATTTTGAATTATGTGCATTTGTTTGCAAAGTTAGAGAGATAAGGACATTTTTATTTTTATCTGTTAACATAATAACCTAATGGAACTTCTTGTAGGCTGCTTTCCAGCAAGTCCTTTGTCTTTTGCTTTGGTATACTATTAACTTTTACAATCCAAAGCTTAAGGGGCAGATTATGAAAAAGTTGTACCATATTTTATAAGTAATCCTGTTAATTTCAGTGGGAATTATTGTAGGGTGTTATTTGGTATGAGAAAGGGTGCCCCAAGCTGGCCCTAAATATTCAGGACCTAATTCTACCCTTTGGATGTTCACAAAGCTCCCCTTGAACTTTTCCAAGGTCAAAATTTGGCTCTGGGTTTCCATTTTTCATTCAGAAAATATGGGTGTACTCATAAGCAAATGTAACCTTGGACATGGAGGAAGAAAAAGTCATCTTTTTTTTTGTTTGTTTTGGGGATTTTTTGTTAAGTAAAGCTGAACAGGACCCGACCACATATACAGCTGTTAATTTTACTGTTAATTTTTTTTTTATGGAACGGTTATGGCAGGCTACTGGATTTTTTTGGAATATTAGAATATTGTTAATGTGGCCATGTTTTTCAGTTTAATTGTATGTAATTCTAATACAACCAAATATTATGAAGTGTAGCATAGAAATGACAACCATTGTACAGCAGCAGTTCCAAATGTGTATTAATTTCAACCAAATGTTCTAGAAATGGAAAGTGTATAAATTAATTTAAAAGATTGCCAAATGATTGCCAAATGTCTTTAGTAAAGTTTCAAACATGGAAAAGTGTAATATATATAGATTTGGACTTAAAGGAGGTGTTGTCCGCCCCAGCCCCCTGTTTTAATTTGTGTGAGTGTGTATATATATATATAATAAATTAATACGGGGGGGGGGGGGAGACCTCCTTTAAGACCAAATCTAGACTGCAACCATTGTAGGGTTTATACCATATGTAGGTGTGTTGGACCATGCTTTGGCATTGCATACTCTTGTGCAGCTCTCATTGATTTTCCTCTTTTATCCCAGCTACAGTAGCATTTGTGCTTTATGTATTGGAAGGGAGAAAATACAACACTTTAATTTAACTAAATCAACTTTGTTTTCAGGTATTTGTATTTGAAAGGAATTGACATATTTTAAGCCTGAAAATCCTAAAGAGTATTTTTTTCCATTGTCTTTTAATCAAACTTGATACTAAATATAACTGACGCTTATGTTTCATTAAATTTGATCATAAGAAAGCTTTTTTTTAATTTCTAATCATTTGATTGTATTTTTTTAATTTGTATATATTGCCTAGTATTGCTTATACAATATAATTGTTTAATTTTCTATTCATGATATATACATATTACAACAAAATGGTTGTATTATGTTGGAAAAAACATAGTATGTTCAAATATTTTATACATGCATATATTAATACAGCTTGTGTTTACTCTCATTCTGTAATACACATAGTAAATCTCCAGAGTTTTGATGTGTTAGATATGGCAAGCCATGGCTAAATTATTTTGAATAATTAACTTCGTTTTGAGGTTCACTTAAGTTTAAGTGGTTGGTAAATGGTGTGAAAAAGGATAAGTACCAACATTTCAAATCTGGTTAGAATTAGGTGCATTTATTTTTTGAAAGCTTCTTTCAGTATATATTTAAAGTGTGTAAACTGTGTTATCTTGTTTAAATAAAATTGTCTTCACTGAAGTGATTCATAATACTGTATAAGCCTAATTATAATTTTTTTAAAAAGTGGGAGGTCTTAAGATAGTGTGGAAATTCATGAGGAGATGTTTGAGAGAGTGGCAATTTACTTCACTGACAAGTACCATATGATGGCATATGCATTAGTCCCTAGAGAGGGAATTACCTCTTGCTTATTTTGGTGATCCTCCCTGGCTGACAGTGGAGTAACCTGAACTGTGTCCTAAGGGAACTTGTGTTCAATCCTTAGCCAGAATAAATAATGGGCCGGTGAGAGGAGAGAGAGAGAGAGAGTGGAAGAGGGGATCTCCATTGAAGATCCATAGGGAGGGAGAGACTTTAAGAATGGGGTCGTAGGGATTTCATTGGAGAGGAATTCTGGTACTTAAGGGTCTTTGGAAGTGGCGGTTAAGCAAAAAGGCAAGTCAGAAAATCAAATCTTTAAAGCTAAAGATAAGGAAAAACTCCTTAAACTGCCTTGTCACTTTTGTCAGTCAATCAACATCAGTGGAAGTGTCTATCCTCATTCTTGTTGCAAATGATCTTGAGGCCTATCTAATTTAGTAGCAGACCTGAACTAATCTTATGTTTGAACTGATCTTCAAAATGTCACCAACCCAAATCCGTGGGTTGCTCCCAAGCAAGGGTGGGAAGGCTAGGTTATTTAGCAATTTCACATCCAGGGCACTTGGGTCCAGATCCACAAAGGAACGTCAGTGCCTATATCAGGGCTTTAGGCACCTAAGTCATAGTTTTAGGCCCCACTGCTATCTACGAACCCCCCACTTTGTTGCCATCTAATCCTGAAAGTGCCTAAACTCACTCGGTGCCTACATTTTTGCTGTAAAAGTCCCCTAAAGTTTCTGGGTGTGTGCACGTTGCCTCAGGCAGGTTCCCAGATGCCTATCTCATGCCTAATCTCCAGCATGATCCACAAACCAGATGGGGATAAGCATTCTCCCACCTATCTTGTGGGATCTGATCTAGTAGGACCTCATTCTCTCTCACTGAAGCCGTCCCACTTCAGTTATCTAAAGAGCCACTGGAGCAGGGGATCTGGATCTTGGGTCTCCCATTCCTTAGATGGAGGCCCTAACCATCAGGCTATATAGGCATTCTTGATATCTCTCTGTGGCGCAGTGACTATTTAAATATTTATCCAAAGTGGAACAGCTTCAAAAAGGAGAGATTGAAGGAGTCCCACATTAGAATATCTTATCCCATAGCTTCGTGGCTAGGGCACTCTCCTTAGAGGTGATAGACCCCCGTTCAATTCTTTTCTCCCCATTGTGTGTACAGGGGAATTTAACTTGGTTCTCTTACATCTTGTGTGACTGTTCCAACAACTGGGCCAAAAGTTATTGGGGAGGGCACCACTACCATCTCCTCCTCCTTCAGTCATTTTATGTGAAGGTTGGTGCCTGCCTAACTCATTCTTGTAAGAAACAATATACTCCAGAAGAGGGTTTACAGCTGTGAATTGCAAGTGGAGCGGTGCCTCCCTGCAACCCAGACTAGCGTTGGACTCAATCAGAGGGGTGGAGGCTTAGGACACGCTCCCTCATCAACATCTCCCATTGGATAGCATGCTGGATTTTGTTGATCCCATTCTTTAGCTCAGAGCTTGGGCACCTACCCAGGCTTTATGGATCCCATTGTTATTCTGGTGATTTCCTAGGTGCTTAAAAGTTAGGCATTGCAATGCCCAAGTCCCTTTGTGGATCTGGGTCTAAGAGACCTGGTAACTCAAAGATGGTCCTCATGCAAACAAGCACTCAGGCCACCATATTTTGCATGTAGTTGGATAGAATTCTATATTGGATCTCCAAATGTTCTTAGAAGTAAAATAATGAATATAGCCCATTGTATACAATGTGAAGGTATTTTTTTAATCTTTAATGTACATAATAGTTACCATAAATGCTTGTTTTCCAGTAGCTAATTATTATTTTTTTTACAATAAGATGGGGCTCCAACATACGCATGAAGAGATACCATTTGTTTACCCAAAGATGCAACATATGGATGTACTGAACAGTTGGAAGGAATGGGGAACATGTGCTTAAATAGACAAGTTTTTCAGAGAGGAGTGATACCTGCATAAGAGATAGCATGAAAAAAGACATGAAGGTGACATGGTGAGAAAAGGGAACCCGGGAGGTGGAGGGCTTAGAGGAGGGGAGTAGGTATGAAACACTGGCAGTAACAGAAGAGAAAGAGGGAGGATAAATGTGTACACTGGGAAAGATATTGCTGGGAGGAGCCCAACCAGTAACTGAGCTGGCTGGAGCTGAGAACTGCAGCTGTACTGGGGAGCTGTCAACAGTGATGATGCCATCAGTGCCCAAGTGGTTTTTACAACTTTCACTCTCGACGTTCTCTCCCCTCTAATGATTGTTCATTCTTCTGCCCCCTCCCTCACAATCTTTCTACTTCAGCCTCACACCCTCTGTGTTCCACTTCTACTTTTTCCTTACCCCCACCCTGTGTATCTTTTTAGTGAATTTGCTCCCAAAAAACCACCACCCCGAAATAATTTTTAAAAAATCATGGCATTAAAATGACATTTGAAAACCATCATTCTGCTTGTATGTAATACTTTTTTCCCCTACCGTTTGTCTTGTCTATTTAGATTGTAAGCTCTTTGGAGCAGTGACTGTCTCTTATTCTGTGTTTGTACAGGGCTGAGCTCAATTGGGACCCAGTATCTGCTGGCGTTTTAGGTGTTACTGTAGTACAAACAAACAATACAGGATAAATATTTACTGCAGTATTCCTTCCATGCACCAGAAGTATTTTTTGGTGCATCCAAGAACATTATTTCCATGGATGCCTGGGGTCTGGAAGCCCCTGTTGGCCAGGGCACCCCCTGCTCCCTGGCCTGCAAGCATCCCCTGCCTGGGACATACTCCAGGCAGGTGACCCCAGCAAGACACAGACAGATGTGCTGTGATCCTCATGCCCCTGCCCCTAGGACCACCAGAATTAATACAGGTTCTTCTGGCCCTGGGGTAATCCCCAGAATGCAAGTGCAAGAGCCTGTGCAGGCAGAGTAACTACTTCCAATGGGATTGCCTGTGCATCAGCCTTTGGAGAAGCGAGCAGGTGGGAATACCCCCCACACCACCTGAACAGGGAGAGGCCATACCCCCTCACTCCTCATCCCTCTTTCCCTCCTTGTTCTCCCAGTCTGGCAGCAGTAGCAGGAATTAGGGCAGGAGACTGAGCTAGTGAGAGGAATTCTTATTCCTTTACCTTATAACCTCATGTGTCCCACAGTTTGAAACCCAGTGCATTACACCATATACTTGTAATTGGGAACATCTTGGTTGAAATAGTGCAAATAGGGAGGATATCTCACTCCATTATCTAAGTTTTCAAAATGGACTGTCTTATCTGGCATATTTTTGATTTGTCATGAGGTGTGTGGCAGTGTTGTTTTATAAAGCAATGTTGAGACAGATTTGTTTCTCTCTCAAAAAAATTATTTGAGCATAAGCTTTCATGAGCTACAGCTCACTTCACCACAAAAACTTATGCTCAAATAAATTTGTTAGTCTCTAAGGTGCCACGAGTACTCCTTTTCTTTTTGCGGATACAGACTAAACTAGGTTCACTGGTGGAAGGAGACCAAATCCCTGAGGTAAGTGGGGACGTGGGATACCGGGAAGTAGCACGAGCAGGAGAGCACGAAAGGGGAGGGCTCCTGCCTCATATTAAGAAAGCAGGACAAACTGCAAGTTATCTCAAGTGCCTATACACAAATGCAAGAAGCCTGGGAAACAAGGCGGGAGAACTGGAAGTCCTGGCACAGTCAAGGAATTATGATGTGATTGGAATAACAGAGACTTGGTGGAATAACTGACATGACTGGAGTACTGTCATGGATGGATATAAACTGTTCAGGAAGGACAGGCAGGGCAGAAAAGGTGGGGGAGTTCATGGTATGTAAGAGAGCAGTATGACTGCTCAGAGCTCCGGTATGAAACTGCAGAAAAACCTGAGTGTCTCTGGATAAGTTTAGAAGCATAAGCAACAAGGGTGATGTCGTGATTGGAGTCTTCTATAGACCACCGGACCAGGGGGATGAGGTGGACGAGGCTTTCTTCCGGCAACTAACAGAAGTTACTAGATCACAGGCCCTGGTTCTTATGGGAGACTTCAATCACCCTGATATCTGCTGGGAGAGCAATACAGCGGTGCACAGACAATCCAGGAAGTTTTTGGAAAGGGTAGGGGACAATTTCCTGGTGCAAGTGCTGGAGGAACCAACTAGGGGCAGAGCTCTTCTTGACCTGCTGCTCACAAACCAGGAAGAATTAATAGGGGAAGCTAAAGTGGGTGGGAACCTGGGAGGCAGTGACCATGAGATGGTCAAGTTCAGGATCCTGACACAAGGAAGAAAGGAGAGCAGCAGAATACAGACCCTGGACTTCAGAAAAGCAGACGTTGACTCCCTCAGGGAACTGATGGATAGGATCCCCTGGGAGAATAAAATACAGCCAGCTCTCCTGGACTCCTTTCTCCCTCATGTTAAAGAATCCTTATTGAGGTTACAGGGACAAACCATCCCGATGTGTAGAAAGAATAGTAAATATGGCAGGCGACCAACTTGGCTTAACAGTGAAATCCTTGCTGATCTTAAACACAAAAAAGAAGCTTACAAAAAGTGGAAGATTGGACAAATGACCAGGGAAGAGTATAAAAATATTGCTCAGGCATGTAGGAGTGAAATCAGGAAGGCCAAATCACACTTGGAGTTGCAGCTAGCAAGAGATGTTAAGAGTAACAAGAAGAGTTTCTTCAGGTATGTTAGCAACAAGAAGAAAGTCAAGGAAAGTGTGGGCCCCTTTCTGAATGAGGGAGGCAACCTAGTGACAGAGGATGTGGAAACAGCTAATATACTCAACGCTTTTTTTGCCTCTGTCTTCACAAACAAGGTAAGCTCCCAGACTACTGCATTGGGCAGCACAGCCTGGGGAGGAGGTGACCAGCCCTCTGTGATTCGGGACTATTTAAAAAAGCTGGACGAGCACAAGTCCATGGGGCCGGATGCGCTGCATCCAAGGGTGCTAAAGGAGTTGGCGGATGTGATTGCAGAGCCATTAGCCATTATCTTTGAAAACTTGTGGCGATCAGAGGAGATCCTGGATGACTGAAAAAAGGCTAATGTAGTGCCTATCTTTTAAAAGGGGAAGGAGGAGGATCTGGGGAACTACAGGCTAGTCAGCCTCACCTCAGTCCCTCGAAAAATCATGGAACAGGACCTCAAGAAAACAATTCTGAAGCACTTAGAGGAGAGGAAAGTGATCAGAAACAGTCAGCAGGAATTCACCAAGGGTAGGTCATGCCTGACTAAACTAATTGCCTTCTATGACGAGATAACTGGCTCTGTGGATGAGGGGAAAGCAGTGGACATGTTAGTCCTTGACTTTAGCAAAGCTTTTGGTACGGTCTCCCACAGTATTCTTGCCAGCAAGTTAAAGAAGTATGGGCTGGATGAACGGACTATAAGGTGGATAGAAAGTTGGCTAGATTGTCAGGCTCAACGGGTAGTGATCAGTGGCTCCATGTGTAGTTGGCAGCCGGTATCAAGTGGAGTGCCCCAAGGGTCGGTCCTCGGGCCAGTTTTATTCAATATCTTCATTAATGATCTGGAGGATGGCGTGGACAGCACCATAGTTTGCAGATGACACTAAACTGGGAGGAGAGGTAGGTACGCTGGAGGGTAGGGATAGAATACAAAGGGTCCTAGACAAATCAGAGGATTGGGCCAAAAGAAATCTGAAGAGGTTCAACAAGGACAAGTGCAGAGTCCTGCACTTAGGACGGAAGAATCCCATGCATTGCTACAGACTAGGGACCGAATGGCTCAGCAGCAGTTCTGCAGAAAAGGACCTAGGGGTGACAGTGGATGAGAAGCTGGATATGAGTCAACAGTGTGCCCTTGTTGCCAAGAAGGCCAATGGCATTTTGGGCTGTATAAGTAGGGGCATTGCCAGCAGATCAAGGGATGTGATCGGTTCCCTCTATTCGACATTGGTGAGGCCTCATCTGGAGTACTGTGTCCAGTTTTGAGCCCCACACTACAAGAAGGATGTGGAAAAATTGGAAAATGTCCAGCGGAGAGCAAGAAAAATGATTAGGGGACTGGAACACATGACTTATTAGGAGAGGTTGAGGGAACTGGGATTGTTTAGTCTGCGGAAGAGAAGAATGAGGGGGGATTTTATAGCTGCTTTCAACTACCTGAAAGGGGGTTCCAAAGAGGATGGATCTAGACTGTTCTCAGTGGTAGCAGATGACAGAACGAGGAGTAACGGTCTCAAGTTGCAGTGGGGGAGATCTAGGTTGGATATAGGAAAATCTTTTTCACTAGGAGGGTGGTGAAATGCTGGAATGCGTTACTTAAGGAGGTGGTGGAATCTCCTTCCTTTAGAAGTTTTTAAGGTCAGGCTTGACAAAGCCCTGGCTGGGATGATTTAATTGGGGATTGGTCCTGCTTTGAGCAGGGGGTTGGACTAGATGACCTCCTGAGGTCCCTTCCAACCGTGATATTCTGTGATTCTATGATAACACAGCTGCTCCTCTGAAACTTTTTTGTCTCTGTTTCTGATAGTTCATGTTTGAATTATACTGCCATCTGGTGGCTCTGTGAACGTAAGGCAAATCTTAAGTGGTGTGGCGTATGTGATCTTGGTATACTTATTCCTGTTTTTCCACTTTCCTGAGCTTGATTTGAATTCTGTTCTCTTTTTCTTGTTAATGGTGGAAAATGGTGACACTGTATTATAGAAAAGGAATATAAATGGGAAGTTAAATCTCTACAGTATCTTAGAGACAGGCCTAGCATTGTGAAAGAACAATGAAAAATGCGAATTATAAAACAAAGAAGATATTTGAATTAAAGGAAAAAGACGACGTTTGCGCCCTGAGAATTTTTCTGTCTAACTCTATGTCAAAGACAACAACAAACTATGATCAACTTGATAGTGCAGTTATAACACTAAAAAGAAAAAGGCAAGGAATCTAGGGATCTTTAAAACTTGCAGTTACATTCACTAATTGAGAGACGGTTGTTGTTTACAAAAATTTCTAATTCCCCATATGCACAGAAGAGGGGATGGAATTTTCAAAAAAGCTTGACTTAGCAGTGCAAGTCCCACTGACTTTTAGTGGGATTTATGTTCCTAAGTCCTTTAGGCGCTTTTGAAAAATCTCACCCTCAATTCTTTCATTCCAGGAGTTATGTTTTTCCAGTATAATATATATTGCCATAATTGGTTCTCCAAAATCATCAGTGTGCTAAGGTGTTAGGAGAGAATAAATAACTTGCAGATTTTGGACTTGATCTTGCGGTATTTATCCAGTTGGCTTTAATAGGAGTTTGTTCTAAATTAAGACCATAGGATCAGACTCTTTATTTATATTTGTGTTCATAGAGTCATATTTTTAAAGCCAGAAGGGACTATTAGATCTGATCTCCTGTATAACGCAGGCCATAGAATTTCACCCAGTTGCCATGTACTGAGCCCAGTACTCAATGTACATAGGCCAAATGTGCTTGGAGATTTATCTAATTGCTGGAACTGGTGGGGAATTTTTTGACAAAACATTTTTTGCCAAACAATGCACATTAATTGAAACCAGTACTGTTCTTGGGAAAGGGTCAGTTTTGACCAATTTCACAACTCAAGTAAATGTTCAAAAAAGTTTTGAATTGTTAAACTGTCCTGTTTTGACATTTTCCAAGTGAAAAGTTTCAGTTTTTCAGTTCAAAATGACTTTTTCTTTCGAAATTTAACTTAATTTTTTTTAGTATAAATTTAAAAAGTGGAGAAAAAAGATTGAAATTAAAATTATCTGATTGACCCAGAACCATTTGTTTTGGTGTACTTGTTTGTAGAAGATTGCAAGATTTTGACTTTTCATCCCAATCTGAGATGGGGCGGGGAGAAATTATAAATTTGAAAATTCTCAAGGGACACAAAACTTTCTTGCCAATCCTTACTAATTATATAAAGACAGATAAAGGCTGATTGGATCAATTAACAAATTCCCTCTGTGTGTATAGGATTTATAATGAGATATCTTACACTAGTGGAACAGAAATTTAACTCTGTTTAAGTGGAGTTACTCCTGAATTACACTAGTCTGAGGTCAGAATTGGATACAAACTCTGTATGGAAGATAGTCATCACATAAGCAAGACAAATTGCCTTCATTCTAGTATTCTGTTCAAATTCTAATACTGGCCTTCTCAGCTTGGTATCTTAGTTACTGTTCCCTTTAAACATTTCATTATACCACTATTCAGGTACAATGTTGTTCAAGTCTTATATTTACTTAGAAAGCTGGGGACATATGAATAAGACCAATTCACTAAAGAATCCAGTGGAAAAGATTGAGAAGTGGCGGATTAATGTTAGATCTAGTTTATAGATTCTTGAGGTGAAATCCTTCCTCCATTTAAATCTATGGGAGTTTTACCATTGACTTCAATGGGGCCAGAATTCCACAAATAGATTTTTAAGGCCAAATAGTACCATTATCGTAATTTAATCTGATTTCGTCCATAGGATAGGGCATAGGGTTTCACCCAGTGATTCCTGAATCTAGCCTGTAGTTTTTGGTTGAACTAGAGCATACCTCTTAGAAAGTCATTTGGGTCCAGATCCATAAAGGTATTTAAACTCCTAACTTCCATTCTGATGGGGGGTATCTCTCCTGTTGAAGCTGTTCTAGTGAGCCATTGGAGCAAGGGAACTGGGTCTCCCACATCCCAAGAGTGTGCTAACCACCTGGCTAGAAGCAGGGGTGGCTAAACTGCAGCTCGCGAGCCACATGTGGCTCTTTTACCATTAAAATGTGACTTGTGAAGCCCTGCACTCTGCCCCCCATTCTCTGCCTACCAGATTGTGGGGGAGGGGGCAGCTTGGGGCTTCTGCCCAGTTGTTAGCTCCACATGGAGAAGCAGCGGCAAACAGCCGGGAGCTGCAGGGAGGGGACACTGCTTTAGCTCCGAGGCAACAGCAAAAGCAGCAACGCTCCCTGCAGCTCCCAGCTGTTTGCGGCTGCCTCACCCCATGGCCACAGCTCCCAGCTTGCCAGCTCCAGCAGCTGCCGTGCAGCAAGAGGGCTTGGTGCCACCATGTGACTGAGTGAGGCTAGCAAACTCTGGCAAAATTGGGGGGGGGAATTGCATGATCCGATGTGTCTCCCCCCCCCCCACCGCCAACCATGCATCACCTCTGGCTTCTGCCCAGCAGGGAGAGATTCTGAGGGCTTCAGCCCTGCAGGGTGTACCTGCTGGGGCTCCAGGCTTCAGCAGGAGCGGGGCTGAAACCCCAAGCTGCAACAGGCATGCCCTGGCTCTCGAACTTCTGAAGATTATCATACGTGACTCGAAGGAATAGTAAGTTTGGCCACATGCAAACAGATGGGCATCATACCAAAAGGACTGAAGGTAAAAAATCCATTACAATCTACATACCACACAGACTATGCTGACAGCTTGTGCCACACAGTCTCAAAGAAACTGCGGAACCACCTGATGAACATCCTCTGCAGCAAACAGGGAAAAATTGAGAGTGAGCTCTCAAAACCGGATACTCTCATAAAAAAACAACCTTCCACACAAACTTCCTCATGGCTGGACTTTACAAAAACTAGACAAGTCATTTACAACACATACTTTGCTTCTTTACAAAAGAAAAAGACACTAAACTATCTGAACTACTATATGCCACAAGGGGCCACAGCAGTGGTTCCCTTAACCCACCCAGCAATATTGTTAATCTATCCAACTATACTCTTAGCCCAGCAGAAGAATCTGTCCTATCTCGGGGCCTCTCTTTCTGCCCCTCCACCCCCACGAAAATGATACAGTTCTGTGGTGACCTAGAATCCTATTTTCAACGTCTCCAACTCAAGGAATATTTCCAACACACCTCTGAACAACATACTGACCCACAGAGACCTTCCTACCAAGACTACAAAAAGAAGGATTCTGGGTGGACTCCTGAAGGTCGAAACAACAGACTGGACTTCTACATAGAGTGCTTCTGCCAACGTGCACGGGCTGAAATTGTGGAAAAGCAGCATCACTTGCCCCATAACCTCAGCCATGCAGACCACAATGCCATCCGCAGCCTCAGAAACAACTCTGACATCATAATCAAAAAGACTGACAAAGGAGGTGCTGTCATCATCATGAATAGGTCAGAATATGAACAAGAAGCTGCTCGGCAGCTCTCCAACACCACTTTCTACAAGCCATTACCCTCTAATCCCACTGAGGGTTACCAAAAGAAACTACAGCATTTGCTCAAGAAACTCCCTGAAAAAGCACAAGAAAAAATCCGCACAGACACACCCCTAGAACCGCGACCAGGGGTATTCTATCTGCTACCCAAGATCCATAAACCTGGAAATCCTGGGAGCCCCATCGTCTCAGGCATTGGCACCCTGACAACAGGATCGCCTGGCTATGTAGACTCCCTCCTTAGGCCCTACGCTACCAGCACTCCCAGCTATCTTTGAGACACCACTGACTTCCTAAGGAAACTACAGTCCATCGGTGGTCTTCCTGAAAATACCATCCTGGCCACAATGGATGTGGAAGCCCTCTATACCAACATTCCACACAAAGATGGACTACAAGCCATCAGGAACAGTATCCCCGATAATGTCAGGGCAAACCTGGTGGCTGAACTTTGTGACTTTGTCCTCACCCATAATTATTTCACATTGGGGACAATGTATACCTTCAAATCAGTGGCACTGCTGTGGGTACCTGCATGGCCCCACAGTATTCCAACATTTTTATGGCTGACTTAGAACAAAGCTTCCTCAGCTCTCGTCCCCTAACACCCAGGCCAGGGGGATGAGGTAGATGAGGCTTTCTTCCGGCAGCTCACGGAAGCTACTAGATCGCATGCCCTGATTCTCATGGGTGACTTTAATTTTCCTGATATCTGCTGGGAAAGCAATACTGCGGTGCATAGACAATCCAGGAAGTTTTTGGAAAGCGTAGGGGACAATTTCCTGGTGCAAATGCTAGAGGAGCCAACTAGGGGGGGCGCTTTTCTTGACCTGCTGCTCACAAACCGGGTAGAATTAGTGGGGGAAGCAAAAGTGGACGGGAATCTGGGAGGCAGTGACCATGAGTTGGTTGAGTTCAGGATCCTGACGCAGGGAAGAAAGGTAAGCAGCAGGATACGGACCCTGGACTTCAGGAAAGCAGACTTTGACTCCCTCAGGGAACGGATGGCCAGGATCCCCTGGGGGACTAACTTGAAGGGGAAAGGAGTCCAGGAGAGCTGGCTGTATTTCAAGGAATCCCTGTTGAGGTTACAGGGACAAACCATCCCAATGAGTCGAAAGAATAGTAAATATGGCAGGCGACCAGCTTGGCTTAACGGTGAAATCCTAGCAGATCTTAAACATAAAAAAGAAGCTTACAAGAAGTGGAAGGTTGGACATATGACCAGGGAAAAGTATAAAAATATTGCTCGGGCATGTAGGAATGAAATCAGGAGGGCCAAATCGCACCTGGAGCTGCAGCTAGCGAGAGATGTCAAGAGTAACAAGAAGGGTTTCTTCAGGTATGTTGGCAACAAGAAGAAAGCCAAGGAAAGTGTGGGCCCCTTACTGAATGAGGGAGGCAACCTAGTGACAGAGGATGTGGAAAAAGCTAATGTACTCAATGCTTTTTTTGCCTCTGTCTTCACTAACAAGGTCAGCTCCCAGACTGCTACGCTGGGCATCACTAAATGGGGAAGAGATGGCCAGCCCTCTGTGGAGAAAGAGGTGGTTAGGGACTATTTAGAAAAGCTGGACGTGCACAAGTCCATGGGGCCGGACGAGTTGCATCCGAGAGTGCTGAAGGAATTGGCGGCTGTGATTGCAGAGCCATTGGCCATTATCTTTGAAAACTCGTGGCGAACCGGGGAAGTCCCGGATGACTGGAAAAAGGCTAATGTAGTGCCAATCTTTTAAAAAAGGGAAGAAGGAGGATCCTGGGAACTACAGGCCAGTCAGCCTCACCTCAGTCCCTGGAAAAATCATGGAGCAGGTCCTCAAAGAATCAATCCTGAAGCACTTACATGAGAGGAAAGTGATCAGGAACAGCCAGCATGGATTCACCAAGGGAAGGTCATGCCTGACTAATCTAATCGCCTTTTATGATGAGATTACTGGTTCTGTGGATGAAGGGAAAGCAGTGGATGTATTGTTTCTTGACTTTAGCAAAGCTTTTGACACGGTCTCCCACAGTATTCTTGTCAGCAAGTTAAGGAAGTATGGGCTGGATGAATGCACTATAGGGTGGGTAGAAAGCTGGCTAGATTGTCGGGCTCAACGGGTAGTGATCAATGGCTCCATGTCTAGTTGGCAGCCGGTGTCAAGTGGAGTGCCCCAGGGGTCAGTCCTGGGGCCGGTTTTGTTCAATATCTTCATAAATGATCTGGAGGATGGTGTGGATTGCACTCTCAGCAAATTTGCGGACGATACTAAACTGGGAGGAGTGGTAGATACGCTGGAGGGGAGGGATAGGATACAGAAGGACCTAGACAAATTGGAGGATTGGGCCAAAAGAAATCTGATGAGGTTCAATAAGGATAAGTGCAGGGTCCTGCACTTAGGACGGAAGAATCCAATGCACCGCTACAGACTAGGGACCGAATGGCTAGGCAGCAGTTCTGCGGAAAAGGACCTAGGGGTGACAGTGGACGAGAAGCTGGATATGAGTCAGCAGTGTGCCCTTGTTGCCAAGAAGGCCAATGGCATTTTGGGATGTATAAGTAGGGGCATAGCGAGCAGATCGAGGGACGTGATCGTCCCCCTCTATTCGACATTGGTGAGGCCTCATCTGGAGTACTGTGTCCAGTTTTGAGCCCCACACTACGAGAAGGATGTGGATAAATTGGAGAGAGTCCAGCGAAGGGCAACAAAAATGATTAGGGGTCTAGAACACATGACTTATGAGGAGAGGCTGAGGGAGCTGGGATTGTTTAGCCTGCAGAAGAGAAGAATGAGGGGGGATTTGATAGCTGCTTTCAACTACCTGAAAGGGGGTTCCAAAGAGGATGGCTCTAGACTGTTCTCAATGGTAGCAGATGACAGAACGAGGAGTAATGGTCTCAAGTTGCAGTGGGGGAGGTTTAGATTGGATATTAGGAAAAACTTTTTCACTAAGAGGGTGGTGAAACACTGGAATACGTTGCCTAGGGAGGTGGTGGAATCTCCTTCCTTGGAAGTTTTTAAGGTCAGGCTTGACAAAGCCCTGGCTGGGATGATTTAACTGGGAATTGGTCCTGCTTCGAGCAGGGGGTTGGACTAGATGACCTTCAGGGGTCCCTTCCAACCCTGATATTCTATGATTCTATGATACCCCTACTCTTGCTACATTGATGACATCTTCATCATCTGGACCCATGGAAAAGAAGCCCTTGAGGAATTCCACCATGATTTCAACAATTTCCATCCCACCATCAACCTCAGCCTTGCCCAGTCCACACAAGAGATCTACTTCCTGGGCACTACGGTGCTAATACGCGATGGTCACATGAACACCACCCTATACCAAAAACCTACTGAGCGTTATCCTTACCTACGTGCCTCCAGCTTTCATCCAGACCACACCACACAATCCATTGTCTACAGCCAAGCTCTACAATACAACCGTATTTGCTCCAACCCCTCAGATAGAGACAAACACCTACAAGATCTCTATCAAGCGTTCTTACAACTACAATACCCACCTGCTGAAGTGAAGAAACAGATTGACAGAGCCAGAAGAGTACCCAGAAGTCACCTACTACAGGACAGGCCCAACAAAGAAAATAACGGAACGCCACAAGCCATCACCTTCATCCCCCAACTAAAACCTCTCCAACACATCATCAAGTATCTACAACCTATCCTGAAAGACGACCCATCACTCTCACAGATCTTGGGAGACAGGCCAGTCCTTGCTTACAGACAGCCCCCCAACCTGAAGCAAATACTCACCAGCAACCACACACCACATAACAGAACCACTAACCCAGGAACCTATCCTTGCAACAAAGCCCGTTGTCAACTGTGTCTACATATCTATTCAGGGGACACTATCATAGGGCCTAATCACATCAGCCACACTATCAGAGGCTCGTTCACCTGCACATCTACCAATGTGATATATGCCATCATGTGCCAGCAATGCCCCTTTGCCATGTACATTGGCCAAACTGGACAGTCTCTACGTAAAAGAATAAATGGACACAAATCAGACGTCAAGAATTATAACATTCAAAAACCAGTCGGAGAACACTTCCATCTCTTTGGTCACTCGATTACAGACCTAAAAGTGGCAATTCTTCAATAAAAAAATCTTCAAAACCAGACTCCAGTGAGAGACTTCTGAATTGGAATTAATTTGCAAACTGGATACAATTAACTTAGGCTTGAATAAAGACTGGGAGTGGATGGGTCATTACACAAAGTAAAACTATTTCCCCATGTTTATTCCCCCCCGCTACTGTTCCTCAGATGTCTTGTCAACTGCTGGTAATGGCCCACCTTGATTATCACTACAAAAGGTTTGCCCCCTCCCCACTCTCCTGCTGGTAATAGCTCACCTTACCTGATCACTCTTGTTACAGTGTGTATGGTAACACCCATTGTTTCAAGTTATCTGTGTATATAAAATCTCCCCACTGTATTTTCCACTGCATGCATCTGGTGAAGTGAGCTGTAGCTCATGAAAGCTTATGCGCAAATACATTTGTTAGTCTCTAAGGTGCCACAAGTACTCTTTTTCTTTTGCGGATACAGACTAACACAGCTGCTACTCTGAAACCTGGTATAGAGTCATTCTCATGCTTGTGCTCTCTCTCTCGCTCTTGTGGAACAATAGTTCTTCCATTATTTATCCACAGTGGAATAGCTTCAACAGGAAAGACTGAGGGAGCCCCACATCAGAATATCCCATTGACTAGTACAATTTTCTGAGCAGTGGGAGACGCAACTGGTCAATTCCCTTCTCCGCAGAAGGAGGGCAGAATTGAGCTTGGGTCTCGTACATTCAGATGACTGCTCTTACTAGTGGGTTGTATGGTGGGTGGTGCCAGCATCCCTTCTGGCCATTTTGCATGGAGTTTAGTGTCTTACTAACCCATTCTTGCTAGAAACAGTTTAGCTGTTTGGTGTGAGCCTGACTGTGGAGCTCGATCTGGTAAGGAATGCCCCAGTTTGTGCATCACTCTGGATGCCTAGGGTGGAGCAGCAGTGTGCAGAAGCAGAAACATAGGCACCTAGGGTTTCAGGAATACCTGATCCTGGGATTTAGGTACCTAAAGCATAAGCTAGTTGCCTAAATCACATTTTTGAATCTATCAAGGCCAGTGCATAAAGTTAAGCATGTACATGCCTTTTTGAAGGATTGGGGCCTTGGCTATCAATAATGACCTTGTAAGTCTTTTTTAGAGTAATCATTGTCCCTCACCCCATAAGTAGAGCCTATGTTTTTATGTATGGGGGGTGTGATAGACCCAGGCCAGTTTGGTACAGCAGAGTAGCGGAAGGTAGATATACTGGCCACTGGATTAACAGTTTTCTGTTCCCTGACTGACGAGAGCAGGGGCTGCTCCAGGCTAATGAGAACACCTGACTCCAATTAACCTGCAAAGAGTCAGGTGAGGCCATTAAGCTGTGACCACCTGACTCTAATTAAGGCCCCTCTGATAATATAAAAGGGCTCACTCCAGTCAGGCAGAGAGGAGCCAGAGGAGAGGAAGTGCGACTGAAGGGCTGGTTAATGAAGACACCCTCAAATCACTGGTAAGGGAGCCCTAAGGTAATGATGAAGAAGGGGCAGGAGAGCTGTGGGGAAGTGGTCCAGGGAAACGTAGCAACTCTGGCAGTGAAAAGTTGGCTGTGAACAGCTGCTACCATTAGGGTCCCTGGTCTGGAACCCGGAGTAGAGGGCGGGCCTGGGTTCCCCACAACCCACCACTACAGAAATATCTCCTGGGATAGCCTCAGGATAGGAGGCTAAACTTTTTTGGCATGAGGCTCTAGGAGCAACAGAGACTGTGGGAATTCTCTCACCAACCTCCATTGCTGGCTTATGATGAAAAGGGCTCAGCAGACTCTATCCCTGGCCCTAGAGGGGCTATGTGGAGGGTTGCAGTGAGTCTCTGAAGATAGCATAAACCGCCTGGAAGTGTGGGACCCATGGGGACAAGGTTGGAGCTCTGCCACAGGGTAGAGGAGGGGAGTGTGACAGAGACTCTAAAAATGCAGAAGCAGAATCTCTTTAGGGAAGATTGTCTATTTCTGATGAAAAATCCTACCTCAGCGCCTCATCGTGGCACAGCGGTGACCCTGGCCATCTGACAGCTATAGTAGCAGGGCATATGCCCTGGTAGGTCTAACCATGCTACAAAGGTGTCAGATTATCCAATCCAGGGAGGGGGATTGCTCTCTCAGAGGAAAGAGCGCTTTTCCTTCTCCTTAGAGGTTGAAGGCTAGCTAAGCTTGAGGAGGTACATATGCATGCCTGCCTGCCTAGCCAGTGGGATGGCTTGAAGTTAACGTCTAAAACAACATGAGTAAATAGGTCTTAGTTCCCTGCGTGTCATCGAACAGTTCTACAGTGGCGGAGTGGAGATCGAGACATTGTTAAATGGTTCAGATGAACGTGGAGAAGGCAAGAATGCAAGAAGAATGGCGGACGTGTTGTGATCAGCACAGTCTTAATGACAGCTGAAGACCGATCTATCAAGGTGATCCAGGTGTGTCTATTTTGTTTTTCTTCTTTTCTCTTTTTGAAAGGAAACTTGTTCTGGTGGGACACCCTACTTCAAGAATATAAAGTCAGCTCCAGCAAGCTGCACACAAGCACAGTTCCTGACCTAAATTCTTGGGGGACAGCAATTGCAAAGTCATGGGAAAGGTCTGGAGTTTAACAATCTTAGCAACAGCAGTTTCAGGGAGAGAGTATTTTGTTGCTGCTTTTTCCTTTAGGAACCTTTTGAGGGTTTTTGGTTTGTGTGTCTGTGTGTGTGTTTGGGGGAGGCGGGGGTTCTTAAACTTGACTTCCCTGGATTAAATTGATTAGTGACAAATATCCATTTATTTAAACCAGCCATAAAGATAGAATGCTTATTGGCAATATGATTTAGTGATGGCAGATAACACACCAAAACAGTCTTCCTACTATCTTTTTAAAAACAAAACAAAAATCCCAACCCCATCTTCTAACTTTTTTCCTAACATGCCTCGCTGGGGCTGGGGATTGGGGCTGGAAATCTAAAATGTGGCTGAGCCAAGCAGCTGCAGCCCTAAAGGGTCCATTTTGCAAAAGGACACACAGACACACACACACTCTCTCTCTCTCTCAGCAAAGGAGAATTTGGATTTAAGGGCTTGGAGACTGATCTAATCTGTCTTCATTGTGGTAAAACCTAGTTCTAGGTTGGGTCACATTTGTAGGGGATCTTGCACTGATGTTTTAGCTGATTTGTGGATATAAATAGAGGATTTTGCTCTCCAGAGCTTACTCTGGAACATTTCACCAGAATTAAATTCCCTTTAAAAAGAAAAACCTCTGTAAATAATGGAAGCTTATTAATATTGGTAAAGGATATTTAAAAAAAGAATATTTATTGCATTTCAAATAAGTTTTGCTGCATGAAGTGTAATATAATTATAAGTAACTAGGAGTAATGGGAGGAAATTAAAAAGAGTTTAAATTTCCTGGAAATGAGGTCTATTAGAATGGAGAATAAAATCCCAAGGGAAGCTGTGGAAGCCTCATTATGTGGCTTATTTAAAACTAGATTAGACAACGTGCTTGAAGGAACAACCCTGGGCTGATCCCTGGGGGGTAGAGTAGCTGACCTGAGAGGTGTTTTTTGCTCCTGATTTCTTTTATTCTATGATGTGGTGACTGTGGGGAAATTTCCACAGTTCTTGCTGTCTATTTAATGAGTACTGTGCAGATATGAGGCATGATGCTTCTCTGTGGGCATGGCTTTGTAGGGGGTGCATAGCTATCAAGAATTTTCAGAATTTTTGATGGACTTGGTGTGTCATGAATTTGACAGGAATAGTTTGGAGAGACATTTCCTTTGAATGCTGAGGTACTTTAACTCTCTGCGCTGGAACAAGAGCGTGGTAGGATTTTAGTTGGGCTGAAACTCCTACTTCATTGTTTGTTTAAACTTGTAATTCTAAAGGGTCAGTCTTAGCTGCTTCAGCTGGCCCCTCTTGTGTCTTGTTTGCACACTGTAGGAGGAAACGATTTGCTAGGAGTACTGTGACATTACCCAGGGTACAATCTGAACTAATGGATAATTGTGTCCCCTCATTTCTTCAACCTGGGGTGACTTTTACACGGCTTTGCTGTGAGAGCAACCTCTCCTGGTCTGCCTCCAGCATGTAAATCACTCCCAGCTATACTGTAGGCATGCTATAGCCAGCCACTGATGAATTACACTGCAGTATAACACCAGCAAACTACCAGTCCCAGTCTTTCCCCCAGAAATATGCATCGTGTACTGCCCAGCATCCTCATGGACAATACTAGCTCATATAAAGTCCATCATTTCATTCATAGAAAATGATATGCACAAATCCTGTTATCCAAAATGGAGTTTCCCAAACACTGCAGTCCAAGCACACTGGTTTAGATAAAATAGTAAAACAAATTTATTAGCGGCAAAAAGATAGATTTTAAGTGATCACAAGTGATGAGACATGAAAGTCAGAATTGGTTACAAAGAAATAAAAGATAAAACACAACTAATACGTAACTTAACAAGCTAAGTCAATTAAAAGCAAAAGTCTATTTCACCACAAGTTTCAACAGTCTTACTTTCTGTATCCTTCAGTCAGGATCTCCCCCAGTCCAATGCTGCTTCCTTTTTTCTTCAAGTGTTGTTGATTCCATTGGTAGAGAGAGAGGGAGAAATTATTGGGGGCATCTGTTCACTCCTCTTATAGCCCTTACTCTTGCGCAAGAATCATCTCTAGCTGATGTTCAGGTGACAGAAAGTCTGTGTGGACAGAAACCTCAAGCTGCTTCTTTGTCAAAATGTAATTTTTGCCCACACCCTCTCTCCTGCTAAAGAGCTCCACACATGACTAACTTTCAATGAGACTCAGGCTCCTAAGTCACCTAGGTGATTTTGAAAAGTTTACTTTGTTTACAGTACAATTCAAAGCAGAGGCTGTTCCATACTATGTGTTTATGAAGTACCTTGTTCAATGTGGCCCTAGTCTCTGTTAGAAACTCTAGGTGCTATTGGCAATAATCATAAATCTAGACAAAGCTCTAATAAATATACAATGGGGAGTAAATCTGTACCAGAAAGGAGATGGGTTACATTATTTAGTATTATAGCTATTATTAGGAGTAGCAATAATGATGATCATAATATTATAAGTATTATAGTAGCACCTAGAGGTCTCAACAGAGATGAGGACATGCCATTTACTTTTCCTCGCTCCAAACATTTCTGCATAGGCAGAGCCTTCCCTCTTCATTTTGAATCCAGATTTTATTTTCTGTTTAGTTCTTGTTCCTTCATCATCATTCTCCTAGATTGCCATTGTATTGCTTCCCTTTGGTTCAGAGGAGTACAATTCACTGTATTTTCCCAAGGTTATTGTTAAAATTGCTCCTTTGATCATCTGAAAGGCAAAGCTTGTAAAGTTTTACAGTTTTCACCCTGTACTAACAAGACATTATATTTACCACCTGTACAAAACCATAGTTCTCTGCCTGCCCAGGATCCCTGAAATCTGTCTATCTCAAACCTGAATGTCTTGCTATCAGGACACTAGTAAGTCTGGTACAGTATGGGAATGAGTGTACTGGATACTAAATCTGAAATGCAGCTGTGAATGTCTTTGTATCCACAGTAGAATAGGGATTTTATTTTTTCCACTGCTCATATTTTTACTCCTATTTTGTGATTCAAAATAATTGGCATGCGTTATTTTGACTTGATTAAATGAGAGGTATTGGAAGTGTGTATTGAATAAGCACCAAAATACTTTGAAGCCACTGAAATATACTTGGCCACTAGGTGGAGACTTTGCATTAATTTTCCTAATCATGAAGCTGTGAGAGAACAAAAGTAACAGCATAAATAACCATTTGGATAAATAACAAATGTTCCATTAAAATTATTGCAGTGGAGAAATATTACAGTGCCTGATTCCCAAACTCACCTCATGAATGTGAATTTTTATATATAAAGTAAAGGGGTAAAAAAAAGAGGGCTTTATTCAAATGAAATTCAATTAATTGTAGAATCCAGAATACTCAAATATGTTCTGTCTTCATGGGTTAAAATGGGAGGAATTCATCCATCTTAATTAGATCCCATTAAAAATGACCAAGCCATTAAAAAAAAAAAACCCTATTTGGCCTTTAAAATGTGCAGAAGATTTTAGTACAACTTTTTGTATAGCACAGTTAATACAAAAGACATCACTGAAACTCATCTGTCAGTGACAGTCATATACAAATACTACTAGACAGTGTCATATTTCAGTATCATTTTGCTAACTGGTTCTTTGATAATCTATACTGCCAGTGGGTTTTCCAAACAAGCTATTTATTGATGCGGACATAGTTGTTAGCTGGAGTGTTGTGCCCTTTCTTTCCTCCTTTGTTGCTTCTGTCTCATGAGCATGTCTGTTCTCAAAGTAGGCTGTGGCTTGGTGTATGGTGTGGTGCCACTGTTCTGTTCCACGCCAAATCCTCCCTGTTTGTTAGGTTGATGCCTCCCTTTTTAACATGTACTTTCAGTATGTCCTTGAAGTGCTTCCAGTGTCTCCTGGAAGCCCTTCTTCCTGGACTTAGAAGAGTACTTGCTTTGGGAGGCGAGTGTCAGGCATACGTACACAGTGACCAGCCCAGCGGAGCTGGTGTTTCATGACCTGTGCTTCTACACTGCTGATGTTGGCTGTAGAGAGAATGCTGATGTTTGTGCGTCGATCTTACCAGCTGATCCTGAGAATCCTCTTAATGCAATGGGAATAAACACTAAAGGACTCTCATAGGGATAAATACATTTTCTTCATTGACTGTAACATGTTCTAGCTCTTCATTTTGCATGGATTTGGGTAGAGAGAGGGGTCTCCCTTTTCGTACCACTTCTCTCATTGCTTCCTCATGACACCACGCCCAGTAGTCTCTTTGAAGATAAACACAATGCCTGATTCTCCGTTTCCTTCTACTGTTGTAAACCTGAAGTAATCCCATTGAAGCCAATGGTATCATACCATTGTTAATGAGAGGAAAATCAGGCCCATAAAATCTACAGAGTCCATTTTCTAATCTACTTTAGTTTTAAGGTACCTGCCGCAATGGGGTCTCACCCTTCAGGGGTGTGAGCATCCTCCACAGACAGGAGTATATTGTACAAAATGCAGTTTGAAAGAGGTCACTTCCTGTGAGATACATGAAGGAAAAATGCTGCATACTTTAAAATACAAAATACTTAACAAACCACTTAAAGGGAGGTGAGATTGGTAGAGTTTATATAATAATTGGACAGTGTTCTTAAGACTAAAGAAAAGCATTAACTGTAGCAAAAAAATTAAACCATTTTTTGAGATTATTTTTTAAAAAGTAAGCTTTTGAGATTTGTTGAAAAATGAGAATAACACAGCCTGTTATAGACACTATTTGCATATGATGTATGCATGTGCCGGCCTAAGCCGCAGAACTATTAGGGCTGAATGTTTCCACCATTGTCCTTGTTCCTGTAGATATCACAGAGAATAAGATTAAGAGCATTATAACTTTAACAGAAAACTCTGAAATAATATAATAGGGAAAGATAGCCTCTGTACAACAAAAGGCAAATTTGAATAGACTTACTTTATCCAAACATTTGACCTACATATTAGATGGCTTAAATGAAAAAGAGAAAAACCTGTACCCATTTGGCTCAGCACCATTTATCTGAAAGTTAACACATTGAGAAACACTTCTCACTAGCTCTGAAATGGATTTGCCAATTATTTTTCTAATTAAAATCAGCATTTCTCAGACCAGTGTCAGAAGATGGCCACCACAGAAAAGTATTAATATTTTGCAATTATACAGCACTTTTAATCCAAAGATCTCCAGAAGATTTCTTCTCATACATTTGATCACGTCACTTTGAATCTTTCCAGTGGCTCCTTCTTAAGCTCTGCATCAAGTTTAATTTGTCTTCAGAGCCTTCCACAGCTCTATCCCTGACTCTATCTTGGATCCTGCATTACCACGAGTGCCGCATTGTGGTCCTACCAATGTTAAGCCTTGGTCATCTCCTCCCACTATTCTGTATGTCATCACATTGCCCTCTGTATATGGAATGCTTCTCTCATCCCCATTTATCAAACCACCACGCTCTTTTCATTTCAGTCCCTCTTAAAATTTCATTCATTTATAATTTGTATTACCATAGTACCTGGGAGCCTTAGTCATGGAACAGGATGCCATTGAGCTAGGTGCTGTACAAATACAGAACAAAAATACTGCCCCTCCCTCCAAAGAGCTTACACACTGACAGATACCCCAAAAGTGAGTTTATAGCCATATAAAAGAAAGGGAAGGGGGAAACACACACACCAGGGCATCCCCACTGTTGAATTTCTGTCTCTCTGCCCTTTAGAGTGTAAGCTCAAGGAGGCAGCAACTACCTTTATTTTAATGTACTATAAAACCCTGAGATCACTATTGCTGGCTGTGGAAGTTGTTTTTACCAGCCCAAATCTTGTCACCAAGTGGGAAACCTTGTTCAATTTAGGTATAGTATTTGGGGTCCCCCTTTGGAGCCTGACCTCTCTGTAACAGTCAACATTTTGGCATCCCTGGGAGTCATCTTGTTTGTGAGCAGTGTATCTTCATAAGCAGGTTCCTTTGTTACCTCTGTCTTGATCCACTTTTTCTCTTCTATTGTCTGACAATGCATGGGGCAGGTGGCAAGACTCATCTCATCAGGCAGACATTTTCTTAGTAGGTGGGCTGGGGTGTTAATTTCTGGTCTTTTATTTGGCAGGTTACAATCAATATTTATCTATATTATTTAATAATTTTAACTACCAGAGCTTTAGAAAGTAACAATGGAATTAAAACTCTCTGGTTTTGTGTGTAAGAATTTATAAAGCCTTCCCAGTCAGAATTTTTTCAATATTAATCTTCTTTTTAAAGGAAGGATTATGATGCTCTCTCTATCAATTTAAAACCCTTGCAGCTGTTTGTGCAATTACTTTGTCCTTTTACATTCCAAGATATTTAAAACTGATGTTCCTTAAATAAGGAATTAGGCTATTTCCCATGTCAACTCTGGTTTGGTATCATCATTGACAGACTTCTTTAATCAATATATCAATATCATGACCTCTGAATAATCCTATCCTACCTTTAATAGGGGCCATAGAATTGGCAAGTCTTCAGTATTGTTTCTGAAAAATCTAGAATACATCATAATAAGACATAAATAAAAATACAGGCCCTGATGTTGCAATTGGATCCAGGAAAATGGACATTTAGACACAGGTAGACCCCCATTGAAGTCAATGGGGCTATGCAGGAGTCTGTCTGCACATCTGTTTGCAAGATCATTACCTTAAATAGTTACACATAACTAAAAATAATCAAGTAACCATTTTCAACTACCTTCTCTTCCCAAAAAGTGGTCTCTGCAGGGATTTGTTTCTCCCTTCCATCCTTATTCCCCTCAAGGGTTGGACTCAACAAACAGCTGTGCACCATGTGTTCATCAAATCACTGTTGCAGAACTGCACAGCACACCGAAAAAAGGACATTGATTCTTCTTTTTTTGAGTGTAACAGGGACCTTTTTAAGTTTAACTTTTCCACTCTAATGTTTACTCTCAGTGCTGCACCAAAGAAACATCCTGAGCAAGAATCAGCCAGAGGCTTTTTTTTTTTAAATGTCATGTGCTACTTGCATCAATAACCCTTCAAAACATAAATGTACTGGATGTTTGCAGACAAATTTCACTACACCTGCTTTGAAATTGGGGAGAAATGTAATTCGTTATCTGCCTGAGCTAATAAACTTTGGAAATGACTATGATAAAATTTGTTGTGAGGGCTTTTTGTTTCCAATATTGAAGAAAACAAATGAAGCTCCACTTTAAGAATACACACACACACACAACATGCACGAGACACAAAAATATCCCTCTGTTTTAACCACTCAGCTATTATAGGTAGTTCTAATGTGCCTTGTCTGCCCATCCATCCGTCTGCCCTGAGTATTTTATCTTGTTAAGATAAAACGCTGGTCTCTTGTTTGGGGGTCGGGGGGAACCTTTTGTAGTGATAATCAAGGTGGGCCATTTCCAGCAGTTGACAAGAATGTGTGAGGAACAGTGTGTGTGTGTGTGTGTGAGGGGGGGGGGGGGATAAACATGGGGAAATACTTTTACTTTGTGTAATGACACATCCACTCCCAGTCTTTATTCAAGCCTAAGCTAATGGTATCCAGTTTGCAAATTAATTCCAATTCAGCAATCTCTCGTTGGTGTCTGTTTCTGAAGTTTTTTTGGAATAGATTTCCATCTCAGTTGAACTCATAAAAATAATAATGTTCATATTTTAAGCAGAAGTAAGTTCACCCCAATGGCAATGCTAGCCCAAAGCTCTTCAGGTGGTCTAACACCTAAGGTTGTACAGCCACTAATAAAGAAGACCTGGTTGCATTTGTAGAAAGTGATATGTTGTTTTTCAAGATCTTGGCTTGCTTTAAAAGTGAGAGGGCTTTCTTGTAACTCAATATTTAAAACTACTTTATATCAGAACAGAACACCCCCTCACTCAATTTTTTTTTCCAGAAAACTTGAATTCAATTAGCGTTCAGCATGGAACAAAAATGAGAAGTTATACTTCTGCCTAACACTTGATCTTTAAGGGGATCTAAAACATTAACTGTGTGAGGCATGTAAATATTCTTATGCTTGGAAGGGTTAGATTTTAATTGGTAAAGGTTGATTGTACACACACAAACCGATGAGAAAATATTTTCATTGATAATTGAAATTTATATATAGGCAAAGTAAGGAGAGTGCTGCTTGAGAACTTATTAGTGTTTGATTTAAGGCTATTTACTTTGTATATTTTTACCTATGATATTGACAATTTGTTTATTGACAGGTTTCAGAGTAGCAGCTGTGTTAGTCTGTATTCGCGAAAAGGAGTACTTGTGGCACCTTAGAGACTAACAAATTCACTTGAGCGTAAGCTCTTTATTGACAGTTATAAAGATTTGACTTTTTGAATCTCAGTGTCTGCTATCATTAAGTAATTATTGTCTGACCCACCCATAATTTCCTGCAATTGTGAAAATGTAAATTTAAATTGAAAAAAATGCTTAAAAATAAACATTGATGATATCCATTGAAATGATAAAAAAATAAAATTCTTTCAAGCCTAAATATCTCAGTTTTAGTCCTTGGGAATAGAGAGACAGTTATTCAAAGGCTTCCCCAAATTCATAGGAGTCAGTGCCAGAATAAGTAATCAGGATGTGACTCTAGATGGTTAGGGCTATGAAATAAAAAATAAACTCCATTGCTCATATAAAGCAAGGAAAGGCTCCCTTCCAAAGGGCCAGACCTTTCCCTTCTATGATAAGAGCTACAGAAGGAGGCCAAGGGGAAGACTGCTGCGCTGGGCATCACAACATGGAGAGTAGATGGCCAGCCCTCTGTGGAGAAAGAGGTGGTTAGGGACTATTTAGAAAAGCTGGATGTGCACAAGTCCATGGGGCCGGACGAGTTGCATCTGAGAGTGCTAAAGGAATTGGCGGCTGTGATTGCAGAGCCATTGGCCATTATCTTTGAAAACTCGTGGCGAATGGGGGAAGTCCCAGATGACTGGAAAAAGGCTAATGTAGTGCCAATCTTTAAAAAAGGGAAGAAGGAGGATCCTGGGAACTACAGGCCAGTCAGCCTCACCTCAGTCCCCGGAAAAATCATGGAGCAGGTAGGTCCTCAAGGAATCAGTCCTGAAGCACTTACATGAGAGGAAAGTGATCAGGAACAGTCAGCATGGATTCACCAAGGGAAGGTCATGCCTGACTAATCTAATTGCCTTCTATGATGAGATTACTGGTTCTGTGGATGAAGGGAAAGCAGTGGATGTATTGTTTCTTGACTTTAGCAAAGCTTTTGACACGGTCTCCCACAGTATTCTTGTCAGCAAGTTAAAGAAGTATGGGGTGCATGAATGCATTATAAGGTGGGTAGAAAGTTGGCTAGATTGTCAGGCTCAACGGGTAGTGATCAATGGCTCCATGTCTAGTTGGCAGCCGGTGTCAAGTGGAGTGCCCCAGGGGTCGGTCCTGGGGCCGGTTTTGTTCAATATCTTCATAAATGATCTGGAGGATGGTGTGGATTGCACTCTCAGCAAATTTGCGGATGATACTAAACTGGGAGGAGTGGTAGATACGCTGGAGCGCAGGGATAGCATACAGAGGGACCTAGACAAATTGGAGGATTGGGCCAAAAGAAATCTGATGTGGTTCAATAAGGATAAGTGCAGGGTCCTGCACTTAGGACGGAAGAACCCAATGCACAGCTATAGACTAGGGACCGAATGGCTAGGCAGCAGTTCTGCGGAAAAGGACCTAGGGGTGACAGTGGACGAGAAGCTGGATGTGAGTCAGCAGTGTGCCCTTGTTGCCAAGAAGGCCAATGGCATTTTGGGATGTATAAGTAGGGGCATAGCGAGCAGATTGAGGGACGTGATCGTTCCCCTCTATTCGACATTGGTGAGGCCTCATCTGGAGTACTGTGTCCAGTTTTGGGCCCCACACTACAAGAAGGATGTGGATAAATTGGAGAGAGTCCAGCGAAGGGCAACAAAAATGATTAGGGGTCTGGAACACATGACTTATGAGGAGAGGCTGAGGGAACTGGGATTGTTTAGTCTGCAGAAGAGAAGAATGGGGGGATTTGATAGCTGCTTTCAACTACCTGAGAGGTGGTTCCAGAGAGGATGGATCTAGACTGTTCTCAGTGGTAGCAGATGACAGAACGAGGAGTAATGGTCTCAAGTTGCAGTGGGGGAGGTTTAGGTTGGATATTAGGAAAAACTTTTTCACTAGGAGGGTGGTGAAACACTGGAATGCGTTACCTAGGGAGGTGGTAGAATCTCCTTCCTTAGAAGTTTTTAAGGTCAGGCTTGACAAAGCCCTGGCTGGGATGATTTAATTGGGGATTGGTCCTGCTTTGAGCAGGGGGTTGGACTAGATGACCTCCTGAGGTCCCTTCCAACCCTGATATTCTATGATTCTATAAGAGTCTGCTTGTAGAATTCCTCCCCAACTGTGCCATTGCGAGGGGATTGGCCTAATACAGAATAAACTCTCAGTATAGCTGGGCAAATAATTGATTTCTTTGTTTCACTGGTGGTTCTGAAAAATTGAAAAAAAAATTGGTTTGGATCAAACCAAATTTGAAAATTCTGAAAACTTTTGGTAAATCAAGAAAGTCCATTTCAGATTGAATAACACAGGTTGTTTGACCTGAAACATTTTCTTTCCTGGCATTTTTAAACGCTAGATTCTCAAAACTGCCAGAGGAGGTGGTGATGGTGGTGCCTCCATAATAAGCTGAAGCCCATGGATTAGGACACTCACCTGGGATGTTCAATTTCCCTTTTAGCCTGATGTGGTGAAGGGATTTGAACTGCTGTGGGATATTCTGATGTGGATCTCTCTCAGTTTCTCCTGTGGAAGCTACTCCATTGTATATAAGTAAGTAAATAGTCACTGGAGCAAGGGAATGAACTTGGGTCTCCCACCACCTTGGTGAGTATACTAATCACCAGGCTATAGAATCATTCTCTCTGACCAAATGCCTTTATAATTATTTATAGAAAGTGGAACAACTGCCACAGACAGGACTGAGAGAGACCCACCTTAGACTATCCTATAACCCAGGGGTTAGTGCACTCATCTGGGAGGCTCTTAACCCCTGGAGGATCCCCAGGGACCAGAGGAATTCCTGGGAGATCTGCAAGAGGGACAGGCTTTTGGCATGGCCCCATGTTTCTGTGACTCCTCTGTGCCCTTGGCAGTGCAGCTTCATTGGGTTCAGGCTACTAGGGTTCCCTCCCCAACTTGGCCATGGCTAAAACCTCCTAAAGGCAGCTCCACAAAGAAGGTAATGCAGCTGCCATCTTAAATTACTCACTGTGTCTAACAATGTGCATCTCCCCTTACTGTGGTTCCATGCCCATTCCTTCTGGGACCACTCACTGCTTGTCCTTCAGTCTCCACAATGCAGATACAAACTTTTGCAGAACCTCTGTGGGGCTCTAGGAAGGGATTGTGTCTAAACTGCAATCAGGAGGTGTGAACGCAGCACCTGCAGATATACCAGTGCTAGCTTTTGATCAAACTAGATTGAAGATAGCTTCACTGCTATTGTTGCTCAAGCTGTAGTAGCATAGGCTGAGGCTGCTTGAGTGTGTACCCAAGGTCCTGGGTGGGCAGGGCTAACCCATGCAGCTGCTTGTGCTGCTCCGGCTTCACTGCTAGCTAGATGAAAGTTAACTTGTGTATGTCTACAGATACTGCAGTCACACCTCCTGATGGCAGTGCTGAGATACCCAGTGCTGCAGAGGCAGCTGACCAACCCCTCCATATAGGAGAGGCACATCTGCACAAAGAAGGATCCCCTCCACCACAGATGCTGTGGGGCCCAATGTGGCTCAAAATATTTTCTCTGGATAGTTATTAATAAATATGTTGGTCTTAGTTCTCAAGGGTCCTAATTTTCACATTTGAGTGCCTAAATTGGGTGCCAATAGTCAAATTTAGACAGCAGTTGTATGCGCAGAATAGGCATTTCAAAGCCCAAATATGGATTTAGAATCCAGTGTTTAAAAATTAGGCCCTAACATCCAATCCGTATGACACAGATTATTGGTTTCATTGCATTTTTAGCCCAAAAGAAAGTAAGCACCTTTGTGTGACTTGTCAGTGGATCACTAAGAAGTAGCAGGGCTGCCCATGTCACAACTGTCTGCTCTCTAACAGCATGTGCTCAGGGACAGTTTCTTCTCTTCATTGACATTTTGACACATAATTCTCTTTTCCCCCCGTCCTTAGAAGAAGTGAAAAGATTTCACAAACTTGCTAAATATGCCAATTCCAGGAGGTCTGTATTGTAAGTTTTAATATTAAAACGCTCTAGCATCACAGCACACAGGCATGTGCCGTCTTAGTTGATAGTCAAGGGGAATATTTGCAGGACTGACTGCACAATGACCTCAGGCTTAGAGCAACAGAAAGTGCCTCTGGGAAACTCAAGAGATTTATCATAATGCTGTTTGTTTACAAGAACCTTCAGGTACTACAGAGACTGACAGACATTCTACACACAGGTTATATAGTAAAGAATGTAACAATAACAATATAGAAGAACTAGTAGTCCAATATTTACGTTGTATACAAAAATCTCTCCCTGCCTTGTGATGTTCCCTAGAGCTATTTTCCTTGCTATGGTGATGTAAGGTGGCATACGGGTTAGCAGTTTGCAGGGTTTTTTTCTCTTTAGTAGTCCTAAAGGCTGGTCAAAGTGAGCAGAGAGTAAAGTGTTTTAATAAAGTCCTCTTCTTGTGCATCCATGTTAATCAAATGCAAGTAACTCCTGGTTCTCTGACATGGTATTGTGACACAAGGGATAAGATAAGGTCCTGAAAATTTACTAGCTATGATATAGCTCTGCTGTTTAGCTTGAGGAAAGGGAGAGTAAAGTCATCGGTGGTGAACAGTTTGCAGGAAGCCAAGCGATGAATAAGAATTGCTGTTTTTCTTCTATGTAAACCATCTTCCTTAGAGTAACAGGACTATATCAGTACCTGAGACCTGTGCACCTCAGACCTGTGCACCTCATAAGCTTTAATGATTTCCCCTCACAACACCACTGTCAGGTAGTTATTCTCGTTTTACTGATGGGAAACTGAGAAACACAGAGACTAAGCCCAAGGTCCCATAGGAAATCTCTGGAAGAACAGGGACTTGAAGCTAGGTCTCCTAAGCTTCACGCTAGTGCCCTAACCACAGGACCATCCTTCCTCAGTCACAGTACATGTGTGTAGCTGAGGTTCAGTGGCCACAGCATGTTATCCTGAACCACCCAGTCACTGTAAACCTTTGCAGAAAATAATTTAAAATCCTTTTGTAACCATAGCGATCCCATGGTCTTTTTCACATTTTACATGTCCTGTCCAAATTCCAGTTTGGATACATACATTCTGCCTATCTAAATTTCTCCTACAGGTCAGCTGGTATTATCATTTTGTTTCATTTGCTGCTCTTTACTATTAAACTGCTGCCATGTTCCAAACTAGAGGTGGCCTCATCTTCAGTGGTAGCTGAAACAATGATTCACTGATTTGTTTTCTTAAAAGAGACTTTTGGATGAGATCTGTTATGTCAACGTGGATTGTTACTATTTTTTAAAAAAATAAAATTAATCTGGAGTTAAACTGAAAAACTCTAAAAAGAGCTTCTGTTCTCCCAAACAAGTAAAAGTTTGAGTAAAAGATTTTCACATACAAGCTTGACAACCCAGAGAGAGAATTACTAATGTGAGAAGCAACATTTTCAGGAGTAAGAAACAATATGAAAAACCAATATACAAAGTCTACTGATCAACCATCCTTGAAATAAACCACAAGCGAAAAAGGACAGAGAAATGACACCTATATAATAGTTTCCAAAGCGCAAAAAAAAAAAAAAAAAAAACCCTAAAAAAAAACTATTGGCCTGACAAATTGGTGGTTGCTTGGAGTCTAGACTGCAAACCACACTGGATTGCACAGTTCTCAAACCACACAAGGCTGGAGAGTGTTATAGCAGCTGTTACCATGGAGGTTGACAGAAATATGAAAAGTGCAAAGGATAAACATTTTTAAAAAATCATTCCAGAGGGCTATACAGTTTCCTAAAAAAGATCCATTGCCAATGAAATTTAACTGGATTGCAAAAGAAAAATATATTGTGTAATAATAAAATGTAAAGCTGAGGAAGATGCTCTATGATTTAAAAAAAAAAGTGTGTGACAATTTGCCCCATTTGATAGGGAACTGAATGCAGTGTGAACATCTACCAGAGACTGGGACATGGGTATTACGGTGATGGGTACCATTATAAAAAAGCCTGAATGAATGCTTAAGTGCTCTGAGGCACAATACTGATAAGTCAGAGATAATGTTGGTAGAGTGAGAGAAGCAACTGGAAGAATTGGTAACAGCAGCTCCCCTGATCGACAAGGGGCATTCTCCATTTGCTTGCAAGGTTTGTAGTTTGGGGTGGGGGGGCAAGGCTATTACTAGATTTTCAGTGGTCATAGCCAAAAAGGCATCTGATGAGGGGAGTAGGACTGTTTGTCTTCCATGTGGACCTAGCTACACACATCCATACTTCAAAAGAGCAGACTTTAACAAACACAGAGAAATGGTAGGTTAGGTACCTTGGGAAGAAAATCTAAGGGAAAAAGTTGTTTGGGAGAGCTGGCAATTTCTCAAGGAGACAATATTAAAGGTACAACTGCAAACTATCCTGATGCAAAGGAAAGATAGGAAGAATAGTAAAAGGCCAATATGGCTCCATGAGGAGCTCTTTAATGCCCTGAAAATCAAAAAAGGAATGCAACAAAAAGTGAAAACATGGACTAATGGCTAAGGAAGAGTACAAAAAGAATAGCTCAAACATGTAGGGAAAAAAATCAGGAAGGCTAAGGCACAAAATGAGTTACACCTAACAAGCGACATAAGAGGCAATGAGAAGAGGTTCTTGAAATACATTGGGAACAAGAGAAAGACAACAAAAAATGTAGGTCATCTATTTACTGGGAAAGGAGAGCTAACAGTTGATGAAATCAAGAAGGCTGATGTGTTTAATGCCCATTGCGCTTCAGTCTTTATTAAAAAGGTCAATGGTGACCAGATATTCAACACCCAACGGGGAATTAACAACAAGAAGGAGGGAAAACAAGCCAAAATAGGGAAAGGAAAGGTTAAAAATAATTAGGTAAGTTAGATATATTCAGGTCGGCAGGACCTGATGAAATTTATCCTAAGGTACTGAAGGAGCAATCTTGGAACCATTAGCAATTGTCTTTGAGAACTTCTGGAGGACGGGTGAGGTCCTAGAAGACTGCAGAAGGACAAACATAGTAAGCATCTTTAAAAGGCAGGGAAAAGAGAACCCAGGGAATCAGCCTGACTTTGATAACTGGAAAGATACTGGAACAAATTATTAAATAATCCATTTATAAGCACCTGGAGGATTATAGGGTTATAAAGAATAGCCAGCATGGATTTGTTAAAAACAAATAATGTCAAACTAACTAATTTCCTTCTTTTGATAGGATTACTGGCCTAGTAGATGGGGGGAATCAGCAGATCTGAAGTATCTTGATTTTAGTGAGGTTTTTGATGGAGTCCCACATGACAGGCTCATAAACAAACTAGGGAAAAGTGGTCTAGATGAAATTACTGTAATGTGGGTGCACAACTGGTTGGAAGACCATACTCAAAGTGTAGTTAACAACGGTTCACTGTCAAACTGTGAGGGTGTATCTAGGGGGGCCCCACAGAAGTCAGTCCTGGCTCCAGAACTATTCACTATTTTCATTAATGGCTTGAATAATGAAGTGGAGAGTGTGCCTATAAAGTTTGCAGATGACACAAAGCTGGGAGGGGTTGCAAGCACATTGGAGGACAGGATTAGAATTCAAAATGACCTTGTCAAATTGGAGAAGTGTTCTAAAATCAACAAGATGAAATTCAGTAAAGATAAATGCAAGTACTACACTTAGAAAGGGAACAATCAAATGCACAGCTACAAGATGAGGTTTAATTGTACAGGTGGTAGTACTGCTGAAAAGGATCTGGGGATTATAGTGGGTAATAAATTGAATATGAGTCAACAAAGTGATGCAGTTGCGTAAAAGGATAATATCATTCTGGGGTTTATTATTAGGAGTGTTGTATTTAAGACACGGGCAGTAATTGTCATGCTCCACTCAGTGCTGGCGAGGCCTCAACTGGAGTACTGTGCCCAGTTCTGGGTGCCATACTTTAAAAAAGCTGTGAACAAATTGGAGAGAGTCCAAAGGACAGCAACACAAATGAGAAAAGGTTTAGAAAATCTTACCTATGAGGAAAGATTTAAAAAAAGGTAGGGAGGGGCAGGGCATATTTAGTCTTGAAAAAAAAAACTGAGGGCTGGTATAAAGAGAACAGTGATCAATTGTTTTTCATGTCTACTGAAGGTAGGACAAGAAGTAATAGGCTTAGTCTGCAGCAAGAGAGATTTCGATTATGGTATTAGGAAAAACTTTCCAACTATAAACATAGCTAAGCTCTGGAATGGGCTTCCAAGAGAAGTTGTAGAATCCCAATCATTGGAAGTTTTAGGAAACAGGTTGGACAAACACCTGTTAGGAAAGGTCTAGGTTTACTTGGTCCTGCCACAGCACAGAGGGCTGGATTTGATGACTTCTCAAGGTTTCTTCCAACCCAACATTTCTATGATTCTATACCTTTGTTGCCTACAGATTGATTTTTGTGGTGCTGTATGGAGTTCCAGACAGCATATAGTCCCTGATAAACAAGTAGCAAAGCTGGAACTCAGGCTTTGAGAGAGCTTGTTTGTGTCTTTAGTTTGTAGCTTTCTTTAATAAATATCTCCTGTTTAAAATTAAGTGTGATTCCATATCTCATAACATATTAGTTAGAGCTATACTTCAGGCTGGCAAAGTGTTTCTGCTATTATCTCCTGGTTCCAGAAACTTTCACCTATTGGGCTGAAGGTTTCCAGACCATTGACTCTTTCACATATTATCTTCTACACAAATAGTAGGTTGACTATTTGTCTGCCAAAGCCAAATTTACTTCTGCACAGAGAAGTCCCATCTGTAAGGTGGTAGCAATAATTTATTTACATATTGTAACTGTTGGGAAAATACATAATGTCCTTTTTGTAAAATAATGTACGATGACATAATTGAAGTCTATATCATAATGCATGTAGCAAAGGGCAGGAGTAGAAGTTGTGCATGCATCCTTAATTTAGGAATTTTATTGTTTGAGTGCTCAACCATGGCATCTTTATGTTCCATGAGCATTTTTAGTCAGATGTGTGTGTGTGTCTTGTACGCACGCACACACACATAGAATAGAGATATATTTTTGAATAACTCTCTAAACCTTCACTGCCTGTCAGTATAATTTCTCATTCTATTGCTAATTTCAATCTAAATTGCTTCCTTTCAGGCCTAAAACTGTGCAATCTAAATAATATATTAAACATGAAGGATCCAAATGAAGCCTGGCAGTCACTCAAGGTGAGATTACAGGCTGTTTAAAACTAGTGTAAGCCATTTTAGAGGCAGGTGTCTCAAAGGGAATCATCATCATAATTTCCCTTGGATTATTCCAGAAATCATCAGGATGATTGTGTACTTGCATTAGCCTAGACAGCTGGTTCTACTGATGCCTGGATGACATACAAGTGTTGTTTGAATGATATGTTACTTCTGGCTGATAGATGTGTCAGTGGAAGAAATGCTTTGTTGAACCAGGTATTGGCTTGAATGACTCCTTCATCATATAGGATATGATAATCATGTATTATTAAACTTGAAAGAAAAGGCACTATCCAAGCTATTAATGCACACTTTGATATCCAGCCACCTCTTATCACTTCTTATCGTATAGTCTGTGAGAGGGAATGATATAAAGAGCGTTCCATTTTAGATTATATACTCTTCTTCCCTAACCACATTTCCTGGCTAGTAATCATTATGCTAAGCCATTTAAAAATATATTTATCCATATCTATAGTCTGCAATGCCTATATTGTGCCAAGGTTAAATTTGGAAGATATAAAGTATAGTACTTGCACAAACAACAATTACTTGGAATATTTACAAACCATGCTTAGGTGTTCCCAAGCTATTTTGATTAACTAAACCTGTATAAATGCTCTCTCTCTTCAATATCAGCAGTGTTATATTTTAATGCTGTTACTTTCCTTTCTCAGGACCTTTCTTTCCTTTCTTAGAACCTTCCTCCAGAGTTATAATTTCATCATCTCAGTGACTGTCTTCAGTGGGATGTTTCCTTTTGAATTTGAGAAATTAGTGTTTTTTGAACCCTTAATATTGGATATGTTGTTATATTTTTCATACACTCAAATTGCTAATCATTATTGTTTACAATCCTTAAGTCCTCATTCTGGCAAAACTCTCACTGAAATCACTGTATAGCAGTGGTGGGCAACCTGCGGCCCTTGGGTAATCCACTGGTGGGCTGTGAGACAATGTTTACATTGATTGTCCGCAGGCACTGCTGCCTGCAGCTCCCAGTGGCCGCAGTTTGCTGTTCCCTGGCAATGGGAGCTGTGGAAAGCGGAGCACAGACACATGCATACACAAATGCACACGTAAATGTATTGTGTCAGGGACTGGTTGTGGTAGTTGAGAAGCAGTTAGATAAAACTACCAGAATGATATCAGATAAGAACAACTAGGTGGTTATGAGAGTAGAGGGAGTGATTTGTGATTAAAGATTAAAAGTGCTAAATACATGTAGGTTTGGTTATGCAATGACTAAGATGGGTAATGGTGATAAAAGCTGCAGGGTGTAAACACCTCCAGAAGAATAAAGAAATTGTTTTTGGTAGTCAAAGGGAATATGATGGGGCACACCCCCATCCCAGTCAGGAGAAGGCTAATGAGCTCCTCTAGGCTCAACCATTATCAAATAGGCACACCTGCAGCATCTGCCGCAGCTGGAGGAAGCAATCTTAAAAAGGAGAGCTTGGCACAAGAAGAGGTGGGAATTGGGAGAAGAGCATGTGTTCCCAGAAGTAGCTGATTTTGGTATAGGTGACTGAGGGAAACAGCTGACAGGGGCAAGCCAGACCTTTATAAGGAAACTCAGAGACTAGACACTCCCTGAAATGTGAGAGCCACATAGTGGAGAACCCTGAAAAGCTGGAATAAAGTTCCCTGGTGGGAAAAGAACTTCTGAAGGGGAAGAAACTCTGAAACTGCCTGAGTGTGATATTAGAGAAAGACCCAGCCTATAACACTTGACATATTTTCACTGCAATATTTCTAGTTAAGACAGGAAAAATTCCTGGTGATATAGGAACAGTGTCATAAGAGTGAGTTCTATTGGACTGCAGAATAGTTTTCCAGGGGAAGTGGTGGAAATTCACACTACTTTGGGCTTTTGCAAGGAAGCTGGATAGAGGACTAGAAACTGTACTGTATACAAAAATCCTTCACTGGGGAAGGTTAATCTAATATTATGGACTGATGAAATACTTTCCTTTTTGATAGGTCCATGCTAGATTTGTAATAAAATGTGGGGTGCATAGTAAAGAGACAAATAGGCCTAGCCTGGGGGAGGTTTACAAACTGGAGGCTTCTGTATTGCAAAGCAAATTTTCTGGCTTATGTACAAAATATTTCTAGTATAGTTAGAATATGTAGTGAGAACACTTTTGATATTGAGTGGGGAGAAGAAAACAACTAGATCATGAAAAGTTTATGAATGAAGAATGCTCATATCAAGGGATAGAGCTTTACAAGGAAAGGGATTGGAAGCCCCCAAAGAATAATAATGCTCCTTCGAGGACAGATGCTCAGCTGGAATAAATTGGTAGCTCTATTGAAGCTGATGCTGTGCTGATTCATACTATTTGAGGATTTGGCTTTCTATCTTGTTCTCATACTATCTTTATAATAAATGTAGGACGCGGTATCTAAATCCACACATTTGCTGGTACCAGAAACCAACATCATCAGCAGCTAATGGGATGGTTGGCAGACTGGAGATGGTATCCATAGCCCCTATTAAGAGAATGGAAAATTTGCATGAGAAAACAAAACTATGTACTCCTTTACAGCAAAAAAAGTAATCACTTTTAAATCTACCTGAACTAGTGACTATGGTTCTGATCTAGGAAGGTGTGCAGCACCCTCAATTCCCATTACAAGAGAAAGGGACAGGTTTGAATAGGGTTTAACAGGGTGGCCTACTCTGTGGGCTGAAGAGTCTGGGGTTAAGCCAACCTTGATTATAGAATAAGCCCCACCTCAGAGCAGTCAGGTGGTTCCTCTATAAAGGGAGCCAGATTTAAATGCTGACAGGGCCCAGCTGGGGAAAGAGCTGGACTGAGGCTCCAAGCAGGTAGCAAGGATGCTTCTGTGCGTTCTGAATCTGTAGGGAAAAGCTCAGAGTAGGAAAGAAAGCTGAAGGGAAGAGTGGATAAGGAAAGCCATCCAGGCAGGGAGGTCTGGAAGTGATCCTGATTAAGCAGGGAAAGGAGTGAAATGCTCTCCAGTCAGGGAGGTCTAGGGAAGAGGCTGGGAGACTCGGATGGGAAGTAAAGAGGGGAGACAGGAAATAGCCCAGGAAAAACTGTAATATGGGTAAAGGTTCTAACCTAGCTATGTTAGAGGGCTTTCCCTTCACCCGCTCCCCTGGTTCTTGTCAAGCAGACAGAAAGCAGAAGACCAGAAATCCAAAGTGCAGGCAATGTGATGTTTATTGGAGTTAGTTTCCAGCAAGCTTGGGTCCACAACTCTGATGCTGCAGAGCCTTGTTTCCCAGTGTCCCATCTCCCCTCCCCTCCTCAGGAGGTATAATTTTACCTGAAATGCATGCCCACAGTCCCACCCCTTACAACTTATGGTTATGTTCCATTTATGGGGGGCTGGTGGTCTTTGTCTCACTTCTTTTGTACCCCATTGGAGGGGTAAGGAGTGAGGTTGTGCTACGGTCTGGGACAAGCATTTCTTTGGCCTTTTAGTGTTTTATACCTTCCCTGCTTTGCCCCTCCCCACTGGTTGCTTGACCTTGCCTTGAGATAGGGGTTGAGGCAATCTTAAAGTGTGCGCTCCAGTAACACTTTAACTGCTCTTGTCTGTTCTCATTGTACTAACAAACCCACCTGGTGAGGGAGAAGCAACATACACAGTGTGTTTGTTCTTTGTTTACACATATTAGTAAGAATGTATGTGTATCAAAAAATCAAACAGGCAAGCAAAACTCAAAATACTATCTCAGGCGAAAATGCAGGCCTGAATCTCGCATTGGCACTAGCACTCCTATCAAGCTGTGCAGTACAGGGGCTGGACCAGAACCCAGAGTAGCTGGGGGAACTGGGTTCCCCTACCATTCCCATAATGGGGGTGTATGAGCCCCTTGTAATGGTTGTTGAGCCCAGCAAGGGGACAGTAGGTTGAACTGAGGATTGGCTGTGGGAGAGCCCCAGGATTTTTGTTTCTGCTAAAGACAGTTTGGGATTTTTAGTTTAGACAACTGTGACCTGAGAAAAAGTGGTCTAAAAACTATGGCGTGACCAGAATGCTGAGTCACTGGACAAGTTACCAGATAGAGAAATCACCACAGTGCTGGAACAACAGTCAGCAGGGGGTGCTAGCCCAATGAGTAGTTACACCACACCTGGCCACAAGTGAGTACCTAGAGGTGAGTGAACTCTGTTACAGAGTGAAAAAATATTTATATAGGACTCATCCTGTGAGGAACTGGAAACCACCTGGGAAGTGCAGCATGCTCACTATTCTCATAGAATTCATATTAATCTGGTGCTTCTTTATTGAATCTTCACCAAAAAAAGCACACAATGTTGCTATGCTTCTAAACCTGGAATTTGTCCCTTTATTTTGTCACCAGGAATTATTGTTTGATTTTCGTTTTAAAAAACCATAATAGTTTAGTCTTTTTGCAAGTAATGGGACAAAATGAAAGCAATACTTTTTGTTTGATAGTATTCTCAAAGCACTGATGTGAACTGAGGTATCAATTATTTAGTAGTGTGAGACACTAATATGTATATAGTGATTTCTCATTAACACTAACAACTTCAAATCTAATTCTTATTAGCTTGAAATAATTATTTAGCTGCTTAGTAAATGATGAAATACAAACAGAACTATGTAATGTGTTTACAAAAAAGGAGCCATTTAACATTACCAAATCTTAATGGCTTTATTCCTTAACAGCATTCATGTTGATTAATAGATCAGCCCATAAGTCATATTCTAAAAATATTCCTTCAACCATGGACTGTGCATTTCTTTAAAGTAGAAATTGCACACCGAGGAGAGCACTTCAGGGTGGACCTATCAGCTCTAATTTTAGAAGAACTAATGGAAAAAATAAGAAAGGTGACCAGATTTTAAAGGGAAAAGAAAATGATCCACTTGTAATTGTTTGGCTAAGATCTTTCCTCTTCTTCTGTGATATGGTTAATTGCAGACCACCCATATTTACAGTGTGCTATGCCATGAAGGCAAAAAATAGTCAAAGGATATGAAGACCAACGCCAACTCAGTCCTTCAGTAAATTTTAAAGCCAAAATCAACAGGATCCACCTATAACTCGAGGAAGGGATGTGGGATGGGAGAGAAGGAAGGATGCTGACAAGCTGAATTCTCAGTGAGTAATGGTCTTCCCCTCTGGTTTCATCCTGTGAAAAATTCCAGATTATCAAATGACTAGTCAGCAGTACCCCAGAGGAGATGAATTTAACTAAGAGGTGGTTTGGAAAACTTTAAGTGATAAGGTGGCCTCTGCTAGCTATATCCTAAGAAAGTGAGATGAAATTGTGAGGCAACCAATTGGGAAGTGGATATGCTCTGACTAGAGTGCTTATTCATGGGCAGAGGTGGAGTCTTGCCCATCTATTGACAAGTCAAGTTAATACAAGACTTCAGCTAATAACTTATAGGGACAGAGAGCCCTAATTTGGGTCTTGGAAATGGCATACAGCCTTTGCCCCTTTAAAGGGCTATGTTCAAAGGAGATAGAACTTAAAGGTACTCTGTGTATCCAGCATGTTACTGTTTCTTGAGGGAAAAAGGAGGATTTGAGTAAAGGTTCAACACGATCATGGTCTAACTCCCATAGAAATGCCAGAACCAATTTGGAAGGAATTCCTTAGGGAACTGATAAACCAGTTTGTCAGCTGAAAAAAACATACAAATGGGGAGCTTAATTCTCCTGCACACTGAACCAAGGCTTTAGCAACTAAATGGACTTCTGACAGAGCTTACAGAGATGGGGAAAATTTCACACATTCCCCATGGGCTTTGGGGCACAGAAGATGCTATTTAAAGGGATAATGTCCCTTAAACTGGTCTCTGTAGAGAGGAGGCTTTGAAAAGCTTGGAGAAATAAGAATAGGAAGCAAAAGCCTGTTGACTCTGAAGATCTGGACTGCTGAAACCCAAGCTTAGAGAGGGAAGAGTCACACCTTTATTGAACCTGGCTATAACAAACATGCAGACTTTTATCAGGGAAGAATTTGAGGATGCATTACAAAATATCATCCAGACCAGCAATTAAGCACATTAATTAAGGTGTTGAGGCTTCTAGCAATAAATTGCACCCTTGAGGATGAAGCTGTCCTCTATATGTCTGCTTCACTCATCTTTCAGGTCATGAAGCTCATGGATCAGCAGTAGCCAAAGGCCCTGAGAAGCTTATGTGTGGTAGGGGTGGAAGGGAAGTTGTTCTCTGGTGACGGGCACCATCTTGGCTGATACACCAGGGATCTTGAACTAAAAGCATGAACAGTGACCGAGAGCTAAAGCGCCAATCCTCTGAAACAGGAGGCGGGGTTTGTAACAGACTCATACCCTCTGCAGCTTGGCCACAGAGAAAGACCTGCAAAACACCCTCATCAATAGAGAACACCCTCATCAATAGAGTGCATCCTCATTTGCTCTGTGATCCACTGCATTATAGGGCAGGATTTGGACTGTTGTTTAACTTTCATCACAACTTTGTTCCTCAAATATTTTTAATATATACATTTAATACATAATGAAACTAGGGAGATGGGAAGAAGAAAGGAGTGAAGGAAGAAATTGTCAGACCTTGACTGAGTGAAACACTTAAACACGTGCTTAACAATAAACACATGAGTAATTCTATCCCTATATAGCCCAACACTTGCTTAAACTGAAGCATATAGTTAAGTGCTTTGCTGTCTCAGAGCCTAAATTCCCAAATGAGGATCAATGCAGTATTGGTTTATACATTAGATGAGAACAATGTATAGCAGAAAAAGTACAAGTGACAGCTTTATGGTTTCTTTAAAGGGACTGGAGGTTATTCTGTATCTTAGTGGTAGGATAGGAAGTGTCAGTTCCCTGAGTAGCAGGTCATGTTTGTATTGTAGTACAGTGTACACGGTTGCATTCCAAACTCTCATAAACTGTGGGTAGTATGTTAAGGTGGCTCCAAGGTAGCCTGGTAAAAGAGTCTTGCGTCTGTATTCCCAGCAAGGTGACATTTTGGAGACGTTAACATGTACCTTCTGGAATTTGTGAAGGAGCAGTTTGTCTGATAAAAGTCTCGAAACCATCCTTGGTGTAGCAACATCTGGCTGAGGTAAACAGTATTGGATAGTGGGGGGGGGGGAGGTTTCATTGCTAGGATTTAATGGGAAGTTAATGGCAGACAGCATGTTTTAAAAGAAAGGGTGAAATTAAATTGGGAATTTTTAAAAATTCCCAAACAAAGGATGAGGTTTTGAGCCTGTCAAAATGTTTCATTCTTCTTGCTCAGACTGCAGATGCTTTGAGTCATCTTGTGCCAAAATTAACTTGGTGACACTGTAAAATAACCTTTCAAAAATATGTTCCCCATATTTTATTCATTGTTGCACTTTAGATGAACCTATTCTTTGCAAGAATAAGGTATTTGCGATGAGATGCCCTCTTTATACTTGCTCAGTGGGGATTAGAATAAGATTTTTTAAGAACTAAGCCTGATTATGAAATGAAAGCATGAAATGTTGCTTTGGCTTACTGTGTATGCTATGCATGTACACCTGTCTGTGCACAATAAATATGCAATGTTCTAAAAATGGAACCATTGTGTCTACATCAAGAAATCTGGAATGCCATTTTCTTTGATATAATATGCTTAACTTCATCTATGGAAAAGAACAAATACACATCCATATATTTAGCCTGGCTAGCTATGGAACTTCTGCTAAGAAGGGACAGCTTTACAATTTTCAAGGCTGCTCACAATACCAAGATAATGGGCACAGTATAAGACCCTGAATAGAGTAGACCAGAAGTCAAGGCAAAATCCAACTTCCAATGTGTATCATACTGTGGTTTTGATAGCTTGTTTCCATTTTAAAGAGAAAAATATGCTTTCTCATTTGGCCTAACACTTTAAAAACAATGACACCATACAATCATTTCAAATCCTGTAAGTTAGTGGCAATCCTTGCATTTATTAAAATGAATGTCTGCATTCCAGATCTCAAAACAAACTCATATATTAAAAAATGAGTGTTTGAAAATGTAACATTGATCTACTCTCACATTCAAGTGGTTTCACTTCAAAAAGTTTCCTCTTGTTTTGAATTTTAAATTGATTTAAAAATCTTTCAATTAAAGACAGGTTCCCTGTGCTGAAAATGGAGGCTATTACTGTAACTGGGAATATCTCTTCAAACAGAAGAACACAGTAATGCAACCCTGATAGTTTGTTTTTTGGCTTGGCCCAAGGCAGCTGATATATTTTACAGTGAATTCATAAAAAATTAATCTTGAAAGCTTTCAACAACCAATAACTGCATGTACCTTAGGACTTCCCTGTGATGTGGCTATTACCTGTGTTCTAAGACGGGGAAAATGAGGTTAAGGGGAAGTGACACTTACTTTGTGACTTTGGGAATCTGTCACTGAAGTCAAGTGGGGGTTTTGCTCATAAGACAGCTAGATCCAGCACAAGATGCAAATTCTTTGAGAAATTATACAGGGTAGCCCAATCTGTTGCAGATTGTGAACAAAATCTGGAAGAGGAGTGTTCATAACAAATATAAAGCAATTTACATATTTTTCAGTTACCATACATTCTGCTCCATAAACCAGCATAGCTGATTGAACAGAGTGAAAAATCTGTTGCAATTATCCAAATAGGTTTCAGTTCAGTATGATTCTATGCTTTCGTTGTTCTCTGCTAGCTAACATTGTACAACCAAAGTTTTGTTCATATAAATGTTCACAAGTGGTCAGTCAAGATTAGCTTAATCAAGAAACAAAGTTAAATTTGAGTTGAAGTGAAAGTAGTTTAGGTTACCATGTCAGGAAATAGTAACAATACTGTGTGGTTCAGGATAAATGTTATAGAGCTTGAATAGTGAATTTTTAATATTGACTGATTACTGAATGCACACTATCAGTGGTTCACAAAAAATCCAGAACACAGATATAAAGTTATAGCTTGTCTAAAACCAGAGGGAAAAAAAATAACCAGCATTTTATTTTAAATTTGTCCCCATTTTTTTTCCTGTGCTGAAAATCCAAAATAGGCATCTTGATACAATTGCTTTTGAAATGATTTGTCATCCTTGGAAGAACATTTTGGGTATCTATTGATCACAGAATTCATTGTGTCCTTATAACAATTTATTTTTATTTTAATATCAAAAATGAAGCTTTAGTAGACTGAAACCGTAAATTGAATGTCAGATCAATGACTTGTCTTTCAGATGTCAGAATGAGAGGGAAAGATATGATGTATTACCAGTCTTTCAATCTCTGCACAATAGGCATTGGTCATATACATCATGGTTGCTGGAACTAGGGGTGCTGCTGCACCCCCTGGCTTGAAGTGGTTTCCATTATATACAGGGTTTACAATTTGGTTCAATAGCTCTCAGCACCATACTATACAAATTGTTCCAGCACCGCTGATATACATAGTAAAGTTTGCAAAAGAATTTCTGTAATAACCCCCTCTTTTCACATGCTCCTATCTTTCTGAAACATTCGCCTATTAGCTTAGATATGTTTGGTTTCTGCCTGAGGAAAAAAATACATTTTGGATACTTTTTGAGTGCAAACCTGTTGGCTATTTTTGAATTATGGGAGTGTGAAGAGAGAACACTTTTCCTTTTGTTGAAAAATATATATAGTCACATTTGGGTTCTTTTAACAGGACTACAGCAAAAATGTTTGAAGCTTGAAACTCAGATCTTGGCATGGAGATATTCTTAGGTGAGGTGTGAATACTTTTCTTGGGGGAAATAAAAATAAAACAGTAATGATTGAAAAACCACATCTCAGATTCCCTGCTTAACCCAGTCTGGGATTAAAATGTAAACTGCATTGGCAAAGGTGACAACTCACCTCTCTCAAATTCATCGCAATTAAGTATGAACTTTAAAGCCTAACTGGACTATGTAAATAGTAAATTAGTAAGAAACTTCTTTTTCTCCTCTCTTTTTTAAAAAAAAAATCAAGTAATCCTCTGTTGATATAACTTTTTTAAAAAAAACATGAGATTCATTGAAACCAACCTTTTCCTGCAAACAATTTCGGTTTTGATGAATCAGCATTTTCTGACAAAGAAGTGTTTTACTGAAAAATTCTTGATTAACTCTACTGACTACTAAAGTTATTTGGGAGCTTCTGAGTGCTTGCTCAATACTTTTGAAAACAAGCCAATTGTTTAAGTGCCTATATCCTGATTTAGGAGCCTAACTTTAGCCTAACTCTCCATTTTTGAAGATTAGCCTTAATTTCTATCAGTGATTTGTGGCTAAATACTGGATGAAGGGGCTGGATCTCCTGAGCTGCAGGGGCTGGCTTGGGGACAAGTGGGTATTTGCAGTGGTTCACTTCTTACCATCCATGCAGGCTCTGTCTGCTAGCTTAGTATATAGTTGGGTTTCCTCCCAGTCCTGTAAGCATATGTTGGCAAATTTCTGGTGCAGTAGAAACTCCAGCTAGTTCTGAAGGTATAACAGCAGTGTTAATGTGCTTGGTACACCTTCATAGGTCATCAACCACCTCCATTCAGTGATAGATAGATGCGTGACAAAAAGTACAAACATCTCGCTGGCCTAGATTGCCAGATCCCCACCACAGCACTAGAAAGCCACCTCCCTTTTCCACTCTGGTACTTTCACAACTGCTATGTTCCCTAAATGGTGGACAACCTGAAAAGAAGCTATTGGGAACTCTTCATGTTCTCCTTGAAATAAATGTACCCACCAGCCCAATCACACACTTAAAGACGTTAAACATGGAAAAACTATTCTTTCATGCTACCTAACATTTTCAGCAGGTTCTCCCTGCATGGGATGTCAGAGAGAAGAATAATGAAACAATTGCGTTCCTGAAATTCTGCAAAATATCAGTATTGTGGCCTTCAACAGCAAAGTTATGTTACTTGGGGGGATTTCTTAGTCGCTTTGAAAGGAAATAAAAAATACAGTGCTGCTACAGTGAGTGAATTGACAGGACCTTGGGCTGAGGAGAGTGAACCCATTCTGCCCTGGGCCAGCAGCCCAGGGATAGTAGGGACAGATGGAGAAGGACACGTGAGGATCTGCGGGAATCAGAAGCAGTTTGACTTTATGAGGAAAAGGGAGGAACAGGCTATTGATTCGTAGATTCATCGATATTTAGGTCAGAAGGGACCACCACGATCATCCAGTCTGACCTCCCGCACAACGCAGGCCACAGAACTCCACCCACCACTACTGAGTGGGAGGAACACTTTTTCCAGAGGCAGGAGTCAAATACGCAGGACTGACTCTAGGCACCAGCAAAGCAAGCATGTACTTGGGGCTGCACAATTCCAATTTTTTGCTTGGGCAGTTGCGCTCTCGGAGCTTGGGGCAGCAATTTTTTGCTTGGGGCGGCAAAAAACCTAAAGCCGGCCCTGCAAATATGATCCAATTCCTGGAGCATGATGTGTGGTACAGGGAAGGTGAGCTTGCCCAAAGGGAGCGGGAGCATGCCCTGTTGCAATCTCTGGTACAAGTGATGGTAGAAAAGATGTGGGTCCCACCTGCTGCAATAGCCACTGGCGCCTCCTCCTCCTGCATCTGCAGCTTAGGGAGCTGCTGAGATGGAGGATCCAAACCTCCTCATCCCTCAGTGTTGGGGGGTGGACAGAACTGCTGGATTCCAGGCACAACACCCTGCATCAACTCCCACAACTGCTCTCAGGGGGAACCCTGTGACTGTGCAGGAGGGTAAGAATGAGCCCAAGACGGTGCCGGAGGGCCAGTAATGTGTCCAGCTTATCCATGCTTATCCCCCACCACACACAATCCCAATCACCAGAAATCTGTTGAAACGGTCCCCTGCACTTATCAACTGTTCTCAAATCCTACAAGCATTGTGTAATTCCCCCCTAAATTGTGGTCTTGCTAACCATTGTGACTATTAACACAAAATGAAAGATCAGTAACTGCAAGTTAACTGGGCAGACACCCTTCACAGAACAATCACAAATCAAAAAGTATTATACCTGCAGAGGCGCCTTGCCCCAGGTACCCATAACAAGTCATTACCTAAACTACTGGCTAACAACTGTTGACCAAAAGAGAACTAACCTGTGTGTTGAAACACAAGTGAGTGGGAATGTTCACTCTTTTGGTTTTACAGCACCTGCATGGTGTGTGGTGCTTTGTTTGGGATCAGGCTGTGCTCACTGCCTGCACATTCTTCCAAGATGTAGGCACAAGTAGCATTCAGGATTTTCTTGGCGTGCTGTGATCCAGCCCCAGTATTAATGGTTACTGGATCAGGCTGTCTGTAAGGGCTTTGCAAGCCAGTCCTGCCTTGTGCCCACTCCATCCTAAAATACTTGACTTTAGTCTCAGAAATGTTATGAAGTGCACAGCATGCCACAATAATGTGGATGTCATTGGACACAATGCATCCAAGGAGATGCATAGATATCGCCAACAGGTCTTCAGCCCTCCGAAGGTGCATTCCACTACCATCCTGCAGCTGCTTACTTTGAAGTTGAATTCCCATTTTTCAGGGTCGTTGGTGTTGTGGTATGGTTTTATTAGCCAGGGTAGGAGTGGCTCCAGGGAGGTCCGAAGCATAACCATGGGCGTTGAGCCTGTGATGGGTTGTCACCCCCAGGGTGAAATGTGGGAACCGCTGTATCCCTCTAACCATCCAGCTGGGCTAGCCCTGCTCATACTGCTTTCCTATTATCACCCAACATGACAGCAGGTGGCGCCAAACACCCAACTGAGTTACCTGAGCTCTTTACCTAAACCACTCAAGAACATACAGCCAATTTCCCAGCTCCCCAGGCTCACACCTCCAGCGGGAGTATAAACCCAGAATTATACCATCTTACACTGCACAGGGATCTGTACAACTGTAAGCTCATTAATAAAATTTACCTCCCCCTCGATGTGGGACGCATATGCAACAGCCTTTGCTCACAGCGCTGAGATTTTCCCCAAACACTTCACTTAAAGGCACTCTGGTTTAGACAAAACATAAAACAAGTTTATTATCTTCAGAAAGACAGATTTTAAGTGATTATAAATGATAGCAAACAGATCACTTAGTAAATAAACAAAACCGCAAACTAAGCCTAAAATACTAGATAAGACTTGAATTAGTAATCTTTCACCCTGACTGATGATACAAGCAGTCCACCAAGTTTCCATACACAGCCTAGACATCCTTTTAGCCTGGGACCAGCACTTTCCCCAGTTCAGTCTTTGTTCCTCAGGCATTTTCAGGAAGTATTTTGTGTGGGGAGTGAGGCCAAGAGTTGATGTCACTCCCCACTTTACATAGCTTCTCCATATGGCAGGAATCCTTTGTTCCAAGCTCAGTTTCCAGACCAGTTTGTGGAAAAATACAGGTACCAAAATGGAGTTCAGTATCATGTGGTCTGGTCACATGCCCTTGCTGAGTCATAGCAGCCGTTACTTACAGGCTGGCTGAAACATTTACAGGAAGGCTAAGCTCTTCCATGGTCCATTGTCTTTGTTCATGAGCCATTAGCACTTTTTAGCTTCATCATTGTTGTACCTGAAAGGCTATCTGTGGGTGTTTTCCAGAGTAAGCACATTTGAAATAGTTATTATTCATAACTTCAGATACAAAAATGATACATGCATACAAATAGGATAATCATGTTCAGCAAATCATAACTTTTCCAATGACACCTCACAAGAAATATCTTATACCAGGTGCATCATAATTATGTTATAATCATTTTGTAATCATACAATTATGAAGAATATGGGGTAAAGTGTCACAGAGCCACCATACAGAACCATGTTGTTTCTAGGGAACAAAGTTCCTTCCTTCCTCTTCATGTACAGTCCTAATCTCCTTGTCACCCTGGCATCATGAAATTTTTCTGTGCCCAGTGTTAGTGTTTGTGATCCATTAAGCCTTGAAGAACGAACTAATAGTAACCTTTTTGACTAATGTACTCACTTGTTGCTTCCACTGAGCAAAGAATGGGGCTGTGGGTACCACCACGGGCCCCCACACAGTTCAGAAACCCCATTTTCTGAAACCCAGTTGTAATTTCCAGAGCTTTGGCGATGGCAAGCACACTGCAAACCTGCACCACTGTGAGCTGACAGTGGACTTCCCCACCTCAAAGTAGTTTGTGACTGACCAGTAGCTGTCTGGCACTGCCAGCTTTAAGAAGGCAATAACCACCTGCTGCTGCAATAGCCACCTGGGGCTATGGAACCAGTGCTCAGCCACTGTAGGGTTGGGACCAGCTCCCCATAGAGTCCATGAATGTTTGTTTCTTTATTCTAAAGTTCTGCAGCCCCTGATTGTCATTCCAAGTTCCCAAGCTGATGCGATCCCACCACTCTGTGCTGGTTCTCCTGATCCAGAAGCAGCAGACTGCAATCACAACACTGGCAGTCTCCTGCATCTCTGTGTCATACATCGACAATGGATCAGTGACTGTCCCAGTCACCCGTCTTCAGCTTGTCAAAAAGGTCTGAGTCCATTCACCCAAGATTCTCACTGGTCACATACTGTAACACACATGTATTTTGTGTCACAAGAAGGAGCAGGGGCAGATACACATAGTCGGTCACTTGCTCCATGTCCAGGGCAGGAGAGAGAGGTGAGCAGGCGACAAATGTGTGAAGGCAGCAGACAGTCCCAACAAACACATAGCAAGACAGTTCCTAGAGTGTCTTCTGTGACACACACGTCCCTGGGATACCATCCCTGAAATGCTAGAGCCAAGCAAGCATACCAAAAGGCGGCAGTGTGGGTGCAGGTGTATATATGTGTATACAGCTTGCACCTCTGTTTGGGATAGCACATGTAGACACTCAGCACAGGTATGGGGCACATGTGCAAGTATATACACATGTAAGTACCAGAGTATGCAAGTGTAGATGTAGTCTGCTGGTATTCAGGGTGATTTTCTTCTGCCTTGTGCTCCCGTCACCGTGAAGATACTGTTTCGCTAGGATGCACAAAATGTGTGTGACCCTTACAGCGTATGTGCTTTTGGAAGACTTGCCCTCTAGAAACTGAGGAGAAAACACTGTCTATTTATTGCACAGGGGGCTTAGGGATGGAGTCAGACAAAAGTTGTTTCCACAGAATCACCCAGCCCTAAGAAAGAATGTCCTGATGATTTAATTACTTTTCTCATCTGAGTGGATATTGTAATTCTGATTACATAGGCTGAGGATGAACACAGTTAAAACTAATAAATACGAAGTGCTTTCAGCTGAAATGAATGTCATTAGCACTCATGATGAAATTTCGTTTATGGGCATTGTTTCATTAAATGTAACCTTTGGGTTATTGCAGATGCATTATTTTTAATTTTTATGCATGACGTCATTGCGTTACTTAGACAGTGATTAATATTTTATTAAATCATTAAAGGAATAAATATAAATTTTTGGGTTTAAAAAATGATCAGTGAAAGAATCTGACAAATAAAATACAAACAAACAAACCGAAAGGGTGGATTATGTTGCAATCTGTCAGAAATCCTCCTGGAGTTTCATTTGTGATTTGGCCACAGCTGCTCTGTTTTCTCACTCAGCTGATCTATCCATATTCTCATTCTACCTCAAACTTTTAAAAGATACTAACTGTATCCTAGGCTTCCCCCCCCCCCTTAAAAGCCCCATTTCATGTATTTAATTAGAGATTTTAAGGCATTTGTTGTTCACACTGGCAAGTGTTCTTAAGAACCACGTGTCCTGTGTACTGAGGCAATTGTGCAGGTTCGCTAGAACAGTCATTAAGTGTATGTGCCCGCACAAGGCTGTCATAATCCAGTCTCCTGGCATAATTGTGTGGCTACTGCAAAAGGCAGGATACAGATACAAGGCTGATCCTGCTGCTTACCACCTCCTGTGAAGCTCATGGATGTCGAAAAGAGCTGAGAGAATTCAGCGATTTTCAGAATCTGTCCCTTGAAAGATAGCAATTAATCTGAAGGTGAATCCTGAAGTCTTTATGCAGGAAAAAAATAATTGAGCATATAGAGAACTTGATCTAGTTCCACTGAAATCAATGAAAAGACTCCCATTGACTTCATAAAGAGCTGGATCAGGTCATTAATTACTAAAGTCTCAATCTCCAGGAGTGCTCAGCCCCTGGCAGGAATAAGCCCTAAAAGAAAAGCATGCAATGGGGGGTTGAATGAGGACTGCTGGTTTTGGCCCATGGATTCCAAATGTAGAGACTTGTTTCCATGCTAATGCATCATTGCCAGCTATTAGTTTTTAACTTTCTTCTTGCAGAAGGTAGTAGCTTTGTCAAGGTCATGCTGTAAATAAACATTTTCTGTGTTTCAACAAGGTCTTTGTAAGGCAACAGCAATCAGGACCTTCTATAAATTAGGGCTTGTTTCTCAGGAACTGATTCCAAGTTCAAATGACCCCCAGGCACCCCTTTTTACATCTAAATGGTTTGCAAACTTCTTTCATTTCAAGGACATAATTAAGAATGCTGATTAAGTTGATATTCTCAGCGATAAAGAATGTGAACAGGAGCACTTATTTCTTTTTAAATACGATTGTACCATTCACTATAAATAAATGTAATTAATGAGTTTGAGAAATATGTAGGGGGCACAATCTCTCCTCAAAGGACAGCAAATTATAAGCATAATCTTTCTGCATCAAGAAGAAAATATTAGCCTATAATATTTGGTCTGCAAAAGAGAATAACGGGTATTTTTGACAAGGAGTTGGGCTAGATGAATGTAAAAGGATGCTATTCCAGGGCAATAATTTCTTCAAATTATACATTAATATCCTCTGAACATGTGTCATTGTTCTCATTAATGCCATTATTATGAATTACTGAGACCTCCATCATTAGTTTGATCACAATGTTCTTAATTATTAGCTGACCTGTCTTTAACCAGGTATCATCTTTTACTGAGACAGCAATCTGATAACCCAAGAGAAATACCAATGCATAATTAATTTTATTTTTAATTAATGCTCAACCAGTGGTGCTGTATGGATGCCGTAACTGCAAGATAAAAAATTAGAATTTTGTCTTAATTAGTCTTCCATATGCTAAGTGTGCTCTGCATTGCTCAGTGCAACGGAACTGGAAATCAGGAGGATGCTTTTCTTTTAAGGATCTTGATTGTATTACAAAACTATAAAGGCCAGAGGGTCAGCTGCAGCCAAGAAGCTGTCAACACTGCTTAGGAGGAGGAGGCGGCGGATGGCTTTGAGCCATCGTTGCACGCTTCCAGTCCTGGGGTCACTCTGCTCTCATCCACTCCCTTGGTACAAGAGAAACTTTCAAAATAATACCAGCTGCCTATGACCTGTTAGAGCAGCCAGGGATTACCTGGACATGGGGAGAACTCCCCCCCCCCAGGCATAAACCCTTGCACCAGTCACAAGGAGAAGCATATTGTAAGAGCTGCTTTAGCATCTCTGTCCCCCCTGGGGATCCTCTATGCATGGGTTATCATAGAATCATAGAATATCAGGGTTGGAAGGGACCTCAGGAGGTCATCTAGTCCAACCCCCTGCTCAAAGCAGGACCAATACCCAATTTTTGCCCCAGATCCCTAAATGGCCCCCTCAAGGATTGAACTCACAACCCTGGGTTTAGCAGGCCAATGCTCAAACCACTGAGCTGTCCCTCACCCCAAAAGTTGATCTGTCATAGAATATCAGGGTTGGAAAGGACCTCAGGAGAGCATCTAGTCCAACCACTGCTCAAAGCAGGACAAATCCCCAATTTTTGCACCAGATCCCTAAATTGCCCTCTCAAGGATTGAACTCACAACCATCGGTTTAGGAGGCCAATGCTCAAACCACTGAACTGTCCCTCCCCCCATAGCTAGTTGAATTGGCTCTAGGAATGTTAAGTATTGGCAGACAGGTATAATGATGCCCTAAAGACCTATGGCCCTGTGTGTATTGCAAACATCCTTTAATTGTAGGACTTCATAAGTGCCAAATCCAGACATGGGACATAGCACTAGGTGTAATTCACTTAACACACACCAGAGTCCTGCCTTAGGTCTGCCAGGTTGTTTGCTTTCTCTGTCTTCGCTCTTGACACATTTTTCATTTCTTTCATGATTAAGGTGACAATTTTCAAATTTTGAAAGTCACTGAGACTTAGATGCTTAAATCAGTTAGATGCTTTAGAAAATATTACCCTAAGTCTTTTTCTGTGTTTTCAGGACCATAGTCTTTCTACTCCAAGGGTTCTGTCCTTTGCTCCTTCAGGAACCTTCCCTGTGCTCTGAGGTCCAAGGCCCCTCTCACTGCTCACTCCTCTTAAACCTTAGGAGTTTTTTTTATAATCCAGTGTCTCAAAAAGCTCCTTTCCCTTTCTTGCATATTGGTAGTTTTTAAAGGTTTTTTTTGTTCAGTCTTTCTCAGTAATATTAAGCATAGATAATTGTTAAGGATGAGGTAGGTAGCAATCTTGATTAGATTGCAGTAATACCAATAGTGTGCTTGGTTGTTGCCAAGGCCACACGAGTAATTAAGTTTGCAATTTTGACCTTTTTTAACCTTGGACTTCCCTGTGTATTACAGGAGTTCTCTATAAAATATATATGAGACGGAAAGAGAAAAGAAATGTTAACAAAACATTATTAAGTTTGCAATGTCAAGCATTCAAAAGTTAGGAAATGCCAGATTTGGGGTTGCCTTTGCTATCTTAATCCAGCCCTCTGGGGCATTATGATACAGTCTTTAATTACATGACTACATGCTTTTTTCCCCATATGATACCTGCCTCATAAAGCACACAGAATGTACAGTGCTTACTTCATGAGCCGTTATTCAATATTTTGTTTTATTTTTGTTCAGTGTGTCGCCTTGTCCCTTGTTTACTGCACACTATTCAAACCCTGCTCTGTAGACAGAATGATCAATTTCCTCATGAACTTTTCCATGGTGCTGATCATTGTAATATCTGAGTGCTTTACAAACACTAATGTCTTTTCAATTCTCATGAATTTATTTTCACAACACTTCTGTGAGCTGAGCGGGTGACGTTATCCCCATTTTACAGGTGGGTACCTGAGACACAGAGGTTAAGGTCAAAATCTCCGCTAATGTTGGGTGCCCAATTTGAGACACCTAGGGCCCTGACCTTTCAGAATATGTAGCTTTATATAGCATCAATATGTTCAAAGCACAGCTCTCATGGACTTCAGGTTGCAGCTGTGAGTGCTCAGCACTTCTGCAAATCAGACCCCAGGCTCAAAAGTCAAGCACCCAGAAAATGAGAAACACACAAGTAGTGACCTCCTACATGCTGGCATGAATTAACTGCACTATTTTGGAGCTTTGCCACTGAATGCCTAAAGAGCAAAGGGAATGATTCTCTCTCTTACTAAAACCCCTGGATGCCACAGCTGTGTTATAGAAATGGTTGTAAAATTCTCTTGGCTGGCTGGAGAAGAATTTTCTCAGCTCAGGCATTGTGAAGTACATCCATAGGCTGCCCTTCGCAGGCCTCCTTGCAAGTCTCAGCATAGGCTGAATGTCATTATGGGGGTGAGAAATATATCCCTGTAACATATGCAGCTATGGGAATTCTCATTTGCTGCAGAGTAGTCCAGTTTGTGGGGCAGAGGAAGGGAAGGTCGAGAGAACAGTGCTATAAATTAGAACAGCTCTTGATGGCTCAACATTACATCAGGGACTGTACTGGCCCTGTGGAGCAGTCCAGAATCAAAAGGATACAATGCTGGCATAAAACCACCTTTGTTCTCTCCTCCCCATGGGCTGAAGCCAGAGCACGTAATCTTAGCTAAACTGTTTATTTCCATAAGGAACTTTGAATCCAAACGTCCAGGAAATGCATTTGTAACCATTTCTCCCATCATTTCCTTCTGAGATCTTGGATAAGTCACTTATTCTCTCTCTGCCTCAGTTTACCATCTGTATAATGGAGTTAAATAGCATTTTCCTGCCTCATAGGGGTGTTGTGAGGATTAGTATATTAAAGATTGGGAGGCACACAGGTACTACAGGGTGGGGGACATATAAGGGTGGGGGACATATAAGGACCTAAGAGAGATTGCTTTCCAAGGCCTACTTTATAAACCAATGAAGTTTCAGTGCTCACCGTATCAATTTGGGATACACCAGATAAATTTAGACCCATCCTTGGCATAGGTGCTGAAATTACGGGGGCTGGTTGTGCTGCCACACCACCTGGCTTGAAGTGATTTCCATCATATACAGGGTTTACAGTTTGGTTCAATGGCTCTCAGCAACCCCACTGTAAAAATTGTTCCAGCAGCCCTGATCCTCGGTAAGGAAGAGATTGTTGTGTGGGGGAGCAGGTGTTCAAACTGCAGTTTTATGAAGCATCAGATTTTGAAAACAGTAACTTTCAGAGCGTGAAAATGAGTTGTTATTTTTACATTGACTCAAAGATTTTCAATTTGTTTAGATTCTTTTTTTCTTCTGTTGTCCCTCATGGAGCTTCTTCAAGGACCAGAAGACCTTTGTAATTATTCCAGGTAAGTGCTCCTAGCATCAGGTTAGATGTTCTCCACAGAAAACAAGAAAATGTTATATTAGCAAATGACAATAGTGAAGAGCTGTGTATTTGGAATTAAAGTACAGAAATACATTGTGGCATTCCAATGAAAATTTCCAGTCAGTGCTAAAGTAAGTTTATATTGTGGACAAGGAAAGCGATTTTTGCCCCATTACTGCAGTGGTGGTGTTCTAGTAAGAGCCCGTTTTTGTATTTCCTATCAAAAGCAGAATGCATTTATTTTTATAATTTCCTAAGGAAGTGTTGCTTAAAGATTGAGAGTTGGCAATATGCACATTTTCACAATGGATAATGGCATACATTGTTCACTGTAAATTATTTAATTTTCTCATCCTAATAACTTGTTGCTTCAGAATTCTAACTCATGCAGAAGAATACAGATTCTGCTACCTTTATATTAAACAATACCTTACTCCATAATTGTAAGAGTGACAGAATCTGTGCCTCTTTAAATCACTTAAAGATTTATCCACTCAAAGTCAATGTAGAAAGGACAGATCATGCTTATTTTAATAGGTCTTTGCAAATCTATCTTCTGGTCCAGTTTCCATTGATTGGTTGATTTTTACAGTCACATAGTATATGGTGTCTGTTTGACCCTTAAACTTTTCAGCATGATGAAATGCTGCATGGCATAGCAATATCAATTACCCCAGCTTTTTGTAGATGGTTTGAACCTAACACTGGGACCAGCAGCTTGGCATCCTATTGGTTTGTGTTACTGAATTGCAACACTCAGAGAGAATACAGCATTTCTATTTCTATTTACACAGATGTGTGTCTCTTTACTCAGGAGAAAATTCTGCTCCCCTGTACATCTGTGTAACGCACCCTGAAATCATTAGAGCACTGGTTTAGATGAGAACAAAATATGACACTGCAATCAGATGTTGTTCTTCTCTGCAAGCTATATCCCACTGGAAGTTTGCCTACTTAAGGAAGGACTGAGAAAAACTGCCTTATATCTCTGGATTTGACTTTATATTTGTCCTGTACTGCAATGGACTCCAATCTTTGGGTCAGCAAGTCTCTAAATACCCAATCCTGCTCTATTGAAGTCACTGGAAACATAGCCATTCTTCAAAAAGGTGAAGGATCAAGCCCTAGATGCTCCCTTGGCTGTTGACCTCAAATGAAACATTTTTGCATTGACTTCTACTCTGCCAAGCTTGCCATAGTGGGAACTGTGAACATGCAACAGGGAAGCACATTGGAGCTTTCTCATATTTATTTGTTGTTGAGTTTTAACCACAGCAGCTCTTTCCACTTAATTTTTAAAAGTCAACCTTTTTTTGGATGGCTGCACCTTAGAATCTGTTCTTTTTCTTCCCTGTAGTGAATTCAAAGAAGGGGAGATGGAGTTCTTACACTGAATATTTTCCTCCCCCGTGGCTTTTCAGTTGGAGAAATATAAAGCATTAGAGTGCAGTCTCCAATATAATGGCCACCTCATGTTAAAAAGTACTTCTGAAAGTTGGATGTAGTGAGCCAGAATCTGATCTCAGTTATATTGTTGAAATGTGGAGTTAATCTAGATTTTCTTCTTCAAGTGCTGGTCCCTATGTATATTCCTCATGTAGGTATGTATGTACACCATGCACCCAAGTCCAGAAGGTCTTCAAGATAGTGTCTGTTGACCCGCACATGTGCCGTAACTTCCCTCATGTTCTTGACCAAGGGTATAAAAGGTGGTGTGGGTCAACACCTCTCCAGTTCCTTCTTATTACCACATGGCCTGAGTTGGAATTGTGTCCTCCTTCAGTGCTTAACCTGTAAACTTGTTATAAAGCATTTTTAAATTTAGCTTAGTAGTTATAGTTAGTATAGAGTTACTGTAGCATAATTGCCCCCTTGCTATTTGGGCAAAATCCTCCTCAGTCCCAGGACCATGCCCAGAGTCCCAGGATTCAAGAATTGCATCTCCTGCTCTCGCTCCTTCTCCATCAGTAACGAGCATCAATGTGCCTGTATTGCCTGCATGAAACATACACCTCTGCAAAGTAGTATTTGTTGATCTTTCCCACCCAGAACTAGACAGGCCCAGGAGCTCCAATTTAAAAAGTTTCTGATAGAAGAAGCTATGAGGCCCCGCTCTAATCCAAGCCCAGGAGACTCCCCAGCACATTGGCCTCAGCTGACTAGCAGCGTCCCTCCAAGCATGAGCCTTGCAGTGGAGTCTCTGCCATGGAAGCCCAAAGACTCCTCCTATAGGGCTTCCGCTGTAGAGGGCTCTCTCATAGATGGAAGGACAGATGCCCGCAGAGCACTGTCCATCAGAAACGTGTTTCCTCCCTGAGCTGATCCAGGTTGGGCGAGATGTCGCATATGGATCCCATCATGGAACTGGCTCCACTGACGATACTGATGGTTCTGACTGGGCTTCTTCATCCTCTCTGGACAATGCAGTTGCTCCATCATTTCCACTGGATGACCTCTGTCAGAATCAGGAGCTGCTGCAAAGGGTTGCTAACGAACTACAAATCCCATTGAAAGAGGTTCAGGACCTTCAACACTGGCTCCTGGACATTTTACAGCCACAAAGACCGGCCAAATAGCCCTTCCAATTATAACACTATCTTGGAGCTGACCAGAGAAGCTTGGCACACACCTGCATCTTGTGCCCCTACACTAAAGAGAACTGAGAGGCATTACTTTGTTCCTGCTGAAGGAGCTGACTTCCTATTTTCCTACCCTGCCCCTAATTTGTTGGTAATACAGGCAGCTACAGAAAGAACTCAGTCACACTACCAAAAATCTACCTCAGCAGAAAAGGACATAAAGAGACTATATCTCTTAGGTAGGAAGGTCTTCTCCTTGGCAGGACCCAATTTCATATAGCTAATGACTAAGGTCTATTAGCTAAATACTATTTCAATACCTATGCCAGGCTAGTGTCCTTCAGAGGCAAACTCCCCACTGAGGTCTGAGCCCAATTCCAATCTTTCCTGGATGAGGGAAGATCAGTAGTGAATGAAGCTCTCTGGGCTGCCGCAGAAACAACATCCAGAATTTTGGTCACAGGACTAGTCATGAGCGGGGACTAGTGGCTCCAGTTGCTGGGTTTCCTAGAGAGGTCCAAAATACCATTTAAGACTTCCCCTTTGATGAGTCCAATCTTTTTAATGAAAAGACTGACGAGTTCCTTCACTCTTTAAAGGACTGAAGAGCTAATCTGCAATCCCTGAGTTTTTACACTACAGCTCCCTGGAGGAGACAGCAGAGACAGCCTTTTAAACCACGGCCATCCCCTTCTCACACTCCATGTTACCAGAGTCCACCTGAACCTCCATGTAAATGACAGAGGATTCAGAGGTCCTGTTTCTTGGCTCCCTCTACTGCCACAACCTCTGCTTACTCCTAATTGCAGGCCAAGGGCCATTTTTTGACATTTTTTGTCAAGACCTTCACACCACCACTGTCACCTTTGCAGGCCATCTTACACTCTTCACCCACACCTGGAACAAGATCACCGTGGATAGTTGGGTTCTGGGGATTATCTATCAGGGATACACCATAGAGTTTCTTTCCTTTCCTTCTCACAAACCACCTCCTCAATCCCCCTCCAGGGACTACTCTCATCAAGTGATTCTTCAACAAGAGACAAAATCCCTCTTTCACCGGGGGGGGGGGGAAAGGGGGTGGGGGCGATGTCAACAGAATGCATCCCATCTCAATACCAAAAGCTCTACTTCCCATATTTCCAAATCGCCCCCAAAAGACAGAAGGTGGAGACCCATCATGGATCTTCGGCAACTCAACATCTTTATTTTATAGTTGAAATTCAAGATGATTACATTAGCATCCATAGTCTCCTTCCTCCTGGAGGGAATATGATTCATGGCTCTTGACATGAAGAATTCATATTTCCACATCAATATTCACCCATCTCACAGGAAATTTCCTGCACTTCATGGTTGGCCAAGAGCACTCCCAGTTTCATGTCCTCCCCTTTGGGCTAGCTACAACTCCCAGGGTATTCACAAAAAGTTTTTGCTGTGATAGCAGCCTAGATGCAACGCCAGGGCTATATGGTGTTTCCATAGCTGGATGACTGACTCCCAAGAGTCCACTATTGCTGGGAAATCATGTCAGCAATAGGTTTTCTTTGGCATCTTATTACCACCTTAGGTATTTGCATAAACAAAGAAAAGTCGGTTTTGTCACCCACAGATAATAAAATTATAGGGGCGAGGCTGGACTGAGTGTCTGTGAGAGTTTTTCATCCTGCAGACAGGTTTTATGCAATGAGCAACTTGATCTCTCACAGTACGTGCAGATCGCAAACCACAGTGCACAGGTCCACATGGCCTCATGCATCTACATGACACTGTTTGCCAGACTCCACTCAAGAGTCCTGCAATCTTGGCTCCATTCAACCTACTGACCAAGCAGAGATCAATCAACTCCAATACTACTGTTCCCACCAGTGTTCTCACCTCCTTTGCTTGGTCCAACCCACAGGAGGTGACCATACTGAAGGTCACTCTCCTTACAGCCTCCTCCCTTACAGGGTGGGTCTCTCACCTGGAACACCACACTGCTCAGGGAACCTGGACCTCAAGAGAGACCAGGCTACACATAAACATACTGGAGCTGAGAGCAGTCTGATTTAATAGCAGCCTTCAACTACCTGAAGGGGGGTTCCAAAGAGGATGGAGCTTGGCTGTTCTCAGTGGTGGCAGATGACCAAACAAGGAGCAATGGTCTCAAGTTGCAGTGGGGGAGGTCTAGGTTGGATATTAGGAAACACTATTTCACTAGGAGGGTGGTGAAGCACTGGAATGGGTTACCTAGGGAGGTGGTGGAATCTCCATCCTTAGAGGTTTTTAAGGCTTGTCTTGGCAAAGCCCTGCCCTGGGATGATTTAGTTGGTGTTGGTCCTGCTTTGAGCAGGGGGTTGGACTAGATGACCTCCTGAGGTCTCTTCCAACCCTAATATTCTATGATTCTAACATAAATGTACAAACCTTTGATGTTGGTTATGATGACAGCATGGGCATGTTTTTACCCATTCATTATAGGTAAAAGTAAGAAAACTAATATGCAGTTTTTAATGATTTACTGTCAGGAACTAAAATTCCAAATTGTAGGTTAGTCATTTTTGGCTATTTGCTAAGCAGGAAAGAGAATTTCTTGTAATATGAAACAGGTGTCCTGTTCTGATGTCGCAAAGAATTTATCACCTCCAGTAAAATTCAGAAAGTATTGTTTTCTAATACTAATGGAAGATGATGCCCATTTAAATGAGATTTTTCATTCATTTCTAATTGGCTTACAATCCGGTTTATCCACAGCTTTTTCACTCATAACTTGTTTAAAGGATTCTAATTCTCATAGATATAAAGGCATCCTGATGTTTTTCATTTTCATCCATCATTAAGTTTCTTATGTCTGAGGTTGTCAGTTGCACATTACCTTTCCAATATGCTACCAACTTAAGACAGAACTGGGTTGAAATTGGAAACATTTAATTCAATGCCATATCTGCCTTTTCCCCCTCCCTTTCTTATACACTGTTGAGGGTCAGATTGAAAAAACATCTCCAAATCTAACTGAAATCAAGTAGCAAATGGCTTTATTTTACTTTTAGCTACAATCAAAACCAACATGGACTGCATCATTTTATAGAACATTCTTTCCTATATACTGGTATGTTTGCTACATTGAGACCACCTAAACTTATCTAGCTATTTCATTCATTTAGGATTGCTTCAGAAATGAACAGCAGTTTAAAGAATACAATTTTATTTGTTTGTTTTAAATAATTTCATATTTTTGGAAATGAGACAAATTTCTACTTATTGAAAAGAAGGAACTAAACTTCTGTTTTAGCTGTGTAAAGTTAATGCACTATGAAGGGTAAACTAAATAATAAGACCACTTCTTTACAATACCACAAAAAACACAGAGGGAAATAGTGTATTGTCACAGCTCCTAGCACTTTGATACCAGTAATGAGTTATTTTCTGTTAGTAGGGAATTGAATGGATATGAGACTCAGAATTAAACATTGCCTCAGAAAGTACATTAGGATGAATCTTTTGTGTGTCCTCCTAGCAGAAGCATATATCCCAGCACAGTTGTAAAGTCCAAGGGCCTTATCCAGTGCCCACTAGGCTTAAGGGAAGGATTCAGACTGCCTTTTTTGGGCATGGAATCAGGGCTCTCAAATGCACATTGTAGCTCAAAATGCCTGGGTTTGTAAATTGCCCTCGAACACATCCTTGATCTTTTACTGAGCCCTGTGTGAGTGCAGGGGGCTGCCATTGCAGAGGATCAGCACCGTAAGACTTATCTCATGATTGGAAAGGAAAAAATAAGAAATAACATGCAGGTGGAGATGTAGCTATACTGGACATTTCTAGAAAAAGAACTATGTATTAGGAATACTTTTGCTCCTTTAAATCAGTCTAGGGTTATGTGCCTGGGGTCAGATGAGTCTGTTTTACTGTAATCTCCCTCCATACTCAGCTAATCCTTTTGGAGCAACTAGATTTGTTGAAGGGGAATATAAAGCAATTATGTTTTTATGTAAGATAGATTGCAATTGCATCTACATAGACCGGGGTGGCCAACCTGAGCCTGAGAAGGAGCCGGAATTGACCAATGTACATTGCCAAAGACCCACAGTAATGCATCAGCAGCCCTCCATCAGCTACCCCCACCCCTGCTCCCAGGGCCTCCCACCCACTGGCAGCCCCGCTGATCTGCACCTTCCACTCCCTCCCCCCACCTCCCGATCAGCTGTTTCGTGGCATGCAGGAGGCTCTGGGGGAAAGGGGGGAGGAGCATGGGAAAGGCAGGCTTGGGAGGGGGCAGGAAGAGGTGGAGTGAGGGGCAGACCCTGTGGCAGAGCCAGGGGTTGAGCAGCGAGGCCCTCCTGGCCCATTGGAAAGTTGGCGCCTGTCGCTCCAGCCCCGGAGTCGGTGCCTATACAAGGAACCGCATATTAACTTCTGAAGAGCCGCATGTGGCTCCAGAGCCACAGGTTGGCCACCCCTGACATAGACAATCAAGTCAAGCATGTTAGCCTAAATGTCTTATGCTTCCCTCAGCTATCGATCAGTTGCTATGCATGTGCATAAGGGAACCAGGCAGCCCTTAGCAATGGGTGTAGCCTACAAATATGTGGTCTACATCTTCTAACTGACCACAGTGGCAAAGGAGGGAGTCCTGAAAGCAGCATTTATAGTTATTAGCAGCCCATCTGATCATGCCATATCTGAAACGACCAAGCTTTTCCCAGAAATGGCATGGAAGATCAAAACCAGGGGGCTGAACTTTTGGCTCTGTCACAGAATAGGTATTGGCTATGTTTGAAGCATATTCTTGCTGCCTGGAAGTGATATTGAGATTCCTTAGAGCAGTGGCTCTCAACCTTTCCAGACTACTGTACCCCTTTTCAGGAGTCTGATTCGTCTTGCGTACCCCCAAATTTTACTTCACTTAAAAACTACTGCTTACAAAATCAGACATAAAAATACAAATGTGTCTCAGCCACACTATTCCTGACAAAATCTTTACTTTCTCATTTTTACAATATAATTATAAAATAAATCATTTGGAATATAAATATTGTAGTTACATTTCAGTGTATGGTATATAGAGCAGTATAAACTAGTCATTATCTGTATGAAATTTTAGTTTGGACTGACTTCACTAGTGCGTTTTATGTAGCCTGTTGTAAAATTACGCAAATATCTAGATGAGTTGATGTACCCTCTGGAAGACCTCTGTGTACCCTCTAAGGGATTTTCAAACTTAATTGCACCTTCATTGCACCATGACAATAAAAATTACTACACAACTCCAGGAGTGGGGACCGAAGCCTGTGCCTGTCCGAGCGTCACTGCCCCAGGACGGTGGAGGCGGGGCAAGTTGAAGCTTAAGGGCTTCAGCCCCAGGTGGGGGGGTGGGGCCCGTAACCTGAGTCCCAACACACAGGGCTGAAACCCTCAGGCTTCGGCTTTGGGTGGTGGGGCTCGGGCTTTGGCCCTGGGCCGCAGCAAGTTTTAGCCAGCCCTGGCAAGCCCATTAAAAAGGGGTCGTGACTCACTTGGGGTCCCAAACCACATTTGAGAACTGCTGCCTTAGAGGAGCAGTCCAAATAGGGTGGCTTGAGCTGAGATGGTGGCTTGGTGGATCGAACACATCTGTAAACATGGGTAGATGTCACATGCCTTGCAGAATCTGCTCCATAAGGTACAAGACACCTTGTTGCCTGATGTCAGGAGGGGCAATGTTGGGCAGGACAGGCAGCCAGGCCAGGTTAGTTGGTCTTAGTACCTGTTATTGTATACATGGTTTCATTCAGCTGAATGTCTACTAGTTCTCTGTGCAAAGAGTTGAGCCACACCAGGGAGCAATACTCTGCAACAGAATAGCATAAGCAAGCCCAGACTTTCTTCATGTCTGTGTATTGGCTCCCTTGATAGAGCCAACTAGTTTGCTGATCAGATTGTTTCTTGTCTTGTTTTGATAAGGTGTTCCTTGAAAGTCAAGGCAGGGGCCATTGTAACACCTAGATACACACCTAGATTGTGCTGTGATCCAGCCTGTGTCCATTTAGAAGGATATTGAGCTATTTGTGGGCCTTTGTGTGGGATACGTGGAAGCAGCTGGAACCTGTTGTTTTGGTATTAGCTTTAAGTCTCTATTTTTTGCTATACTGAGCCAGTTCTTTCATGTCAGCATTCAGGACTTCTTCTTGATGACTGAAATCCTGGTTCTATACTGTCATAGAAGTGTTGTCTTTATAAATAAAACACCTGGCAGTGGTGTTGGGGATATCATTTGTGAGGCGGTTGGGGATGCCATTTGTGAGGAGGTTAAATAGGAGCTAGCCTTGAGTCCTGAGGTAGACCATTATTCTGGGACTTGAAGGACTTGTTTTCTCAGAGCCTGGCCTGCATGGACTTTCAAGCAAGGAAATTATGTTGATGAACTTGTACAAGATTTTCAAGATGGGAGATGCTAATAAGGGATGGTATTGTCCTTAGAACTGATAAATTTGTAGAAACAATTCTGAAGTAACTATGGTGTTAGGGAGTAGGAAGGAGCAAATGCCTCAGCTAGAATTCTCTCTTGGAGTTTTCCTTTGAACAGTCTGTTGACGGGGTGGCGTTTGTCCCCCTGCTCTCTTGGAATGGGCCTCAGCTCCACTCCAGGAATGGTAGAACCTCAGGGCCTGCAAAGTGGCTTCTGCACTGCCTGAGCATTCCCTGCCCCCTTGCCTTTAACTCAATGACAGTGCTGCATTGACAGGGTTTCCCCAGCGGTGGCTGCTGCTGTCTTTGGAGCTTCTAGAAGGTGTTCAGAGAGGTTTCCCTGGTGCAGAGAGGGGACCTAGAAGAGTATCTAGGGTGAATGCCATCTTGGATGCCACACCAGGGACCTCCAGAGTTAAAAGCTAGAGTTGTTAAAACCCAGAGTTGGGGATCAATATGAAAATTGACAGGTGGATAAGGAACTGGTTAAAGGGGAAACTACAATGGGTCATACAGAAAGGTGATCTGTCAGGCTGGAGGGAGGTTACTAGTGGCTTTCCTCAGGGATCAGTTTGGGGACCAATCTTATTTAATCTTTTTATTGCTGACCTTGGCACAAAAAGTTGGAATGTGCTAATAAAGTTTGCGGATGACACAAAGCTGAGAGGTATTGCCAATACAGAGAAGGACCGGGATATCATACAGGAAGATCTGGATGACCTTGTAAACTGGAGTAATAGTAATAGGATGAAATTTAATAGTGAAAAGTGCAAGGTCATGCATGTAGGGATTAATAACAAGAATTTTTGTTATAAGCTGAGGACTCATCAATTAGAAGTAACAGAGGAGAAGAAGGACCTCAGAGTATTGGTTGATCATAGGATGACTATGAGCTGCCAATGCGATATGGCTGTGAAAAAAGCTAATGCAGTCTTAGGATGCATCAGGCGAGGTATTTCCAGTAGAGATAAGGAGGCGTTAGTACCATTATACAAGACACTGGTGAGACCTCACCTGGAATACTGTGTGAAGTTCTGGTCTCCCATGTTTAAGAAGGATGAATTCAAACTGGAACAGGTACAGAGAAAGGTTACAAGGATGATCCGAGGAATGGAAAACCTGTCTTATGAAAGGAGACTCAAAGAGCTTGGCTTGTTCAGCCTAACCAAAAGAAGGCTGATGGGAGTTATGATTGCTCTCTATAAATATATCAGAGGGATAAAAACCAGGGAGGGAGAGGAATTATTTAAGCTCAGTTCCAATGTGGACACAAGAACAAATGGATATAAACTGGCCATCAGGAAGTTTAGACTTGAAATTAGATGAAGGTTTCTAACCAACAGCCTTCCAAGGGGAGCAGTGGGGGCAATATCTGGCTTCAAGACTAAGCTTGATAAGTTTATGGAGGGGATGGTATGATGGGGTAGCCTAATTTTGGCAATGAATTGATCTTTGACTATTAGCGGTAAAGATGCCCAATGTCCTATGATGGGATGTTAGATGCGGTGGGATCTGAGTTACTACTGAGAATTCTTTCCTGGGTGTCTGGCTGGTGAGTCTTGCCCACATGCTCAGGGTTTAGCTGATCACCATAATGGGGGTTGGGAAGGATTTTTCCTTCAGGGCAGATTGGGAGAGACCCTGGGGGTTTTTCGCCTTCCTCTGCAGCGTGGGGCACGGGCCACTTGCTGGAGGATTCTCTGCACCTTGAAGTCTTTGAACCATGATTTGAGGACTTCAATAGCTCAGCCATAAGTGAGAGGTTTATCGCAGCAGTGGGTGGGTGAGATTCTGTGGCCTGCGTTTTGCAGGAGGTCAGACTAGACGATCATAATGGTCCCTTCTGACCTTAAAGTCTATAAGTTACCAGATGAATTAACGAGGTGAATTCTCTAACTGGGTGCTGTAACAGCCACACATCCTCTGCAAATCAGACAGAAAGAACCTGTAACACACACTTGCCAGTGGGTTACATAGTCACACCCTTAGGCTCAATTAATTCTCTGCTGGGATTTCTGTTGGGCTTGTGTGGGAGAGGGGCGATATGCTTTTCCTCTCTCCATGGTCTTCCCCTGGTCCTCACTAGACATGGATTCTCAGCCATCTGCAGTGAGCTCCATGAGACTTGTGCCAGCAGGATGGTGCAGCCAAGAAAAGGATGAATGAAACAAGTGATTGATGTTTCATAAGCATTTTGTATTACGTTAGGGACAATATTTTGTTGCAGTGTAAGGTACAATTCCTTGAGAATAACTCTGCATCACAAATTTGTGCATTATAGGTTTTAGAGAAGAATCTGATCCCTTAACTCTTCCTCCTGATTTATTTGTGTGAATTTCAGATTTTAAATTGTGCCTTCTATAATGAGTGAATGTGCTTTTTGTATACTCGGTATTTATGATGCAGCTATTGGTAAGGTTAATGTGGAAAGAAAATCTCCTGAACACTGTGAAACTCTCATTGTCACCTTTTGTTCCTGGGGAGATGGGGACAGAATTTAATTTCAGATAAAATGGAAGAAAACTGTTACCTTTCAGGGAAAACATCTATTTATGTTTCTGGATGTCTCTAAAGTGACTTAGACAAGAAGACATAGAGTTGAGTTATTGTTACTAGATTGTATTATGTTTGGTGCCTGGGTGGCTGGCTATACTATATTTTATTCTACAAAGCTTAGAGTTGGACGGTAAAAGCTGCATTTTTTTTTTGGATCATGGTGGTGGAAATGAAATTTAAATGCTAAGGGCCAAATTCAGAGGTGATGCGTATGGTGGTATAAGTTATATTCTTGTGCACTTAGATTCCTTTACATTCAGACCCCCTCTTCTCTCTTCTTCTCCCGGCCCTAGTTATTATACCCACTCTGCCAGTGAGCCAATGGGCTGTAGGAGGTATACATTAAAATAGGATGGTGAATACTTTTAATTTACACTTACTCCAGGCTCCTGACATGTAAATTACACCAATTCAGATTCCCTTACCCTTTGGTACAGTAGATGCATGTAGGTCTAAGGGAGTCTTAATGAGTATAAGGGGAATGTGCTGCCATAAGGTGTTCTAATTTATAGCATCACCTCTGAATTTACTTCTAAGGTATCGATCCACAAAGGGGACTTAGGCTGAGCTTTGCAATGCCTAATGTTTAGGTGCTCTGCCCTCTCGTAGAATCCACAGCCCTGAGTTAGGCCCCTGTACAATACATGGGGAGAGTTAAGCACCTAAGAATTGGATCACAAAGGTCAGCCAGCTGAACAGGGACCCACCTAAGCTAGTCATTAGGAAATGCCAAGGAGAGGGGTGCGACCTAAGCCTCTCTCCTCAAAGGATGTTAGATGCCTAATTCCAGGCCAGAGGAAGGTCAACAGTTTCTTATCAGAAGGGAAAAAAAATGAGGAGGAGATCTTCCTGCTTCTACCCTGTAAAGGGTAAACTCATTGGAGAAGGAATTAGAACCTGGATTGACCTAACTACTGGGCTATAGTCATTCTCACACTCTTTCTCTCTCTGGCACAATGACTATGTAAATATTTTATACAAAATGTAACAGCATCAACAGGAGAGACTGAGAGCATCTGCTCTAGGATAGCCTACAGCCCTGTGGTTAGGGCCCTCATGTAAGAGGTTGGGGTTCTTGTCCCTGCTTTGAATCAGGCTAAGTGTGGGTTTGAACCTGGATCTCCCACCTCTTGTGTGAGTGTTCTAACATCTGGGCTCTAGGGTGGGAACCCCCCAGCTGTGTTTTGTGTGGGTCCTTTGAGCAAGCCCACTGGATCAGGCTGTGTTGACGAGATAGGCAGGTAGATGCCTAATTTGAAGATCCTGCTGGAGATAGGGCACCAAGTAGTTTGGCAGCTGTGTGCACACCTGCTGGTAGAAACATGGAGACTTTATTGCAGAAACATAGGCACAAGGGGAATTTAGACATCTACTGGGTTATCTGGCTACTGTGTGGTGGCTTTGGAGATCTGAAATTTGGATTTAGGTGCCTAAACTGCCACTTTAGCCACCTAAATCCCTTTGTGGATCTAGCCCTAAGTCTTTAATCCCCCCGCAGGATGAATAGCCAAGAAAGTTGATGGTGATAACTTAAATAAAAAATTCTTCTGTCTTGAGTATTAGTGAATAAATTATATGTAAAATATCAGAAACAGACTCTTTCCTTCCCTCCTTTTTTTCTGTTGCAATGACTTAACATCATGTAAGTGTTTGTGACTGGTAATTCTAATACTTAATAAAGAGGTTGTATGCCAATGCGGGACCACAAACTGATGGATGCTGGTGTAAGGCCTTTGTAGCCTGCACTATTTTAAATTCATAACATTTGGAGAGGGGAAAAAAAGAATTAGAGTGCACCTATTTTTAATACTTTCTTTTTAATTGATTTTTTCTACAATCAGTCCTAAGAACAGCATGAAGAATAGAGGTAACAATAGCACCACTTAACTGGTTTATTGAATTATTTATACCAGAGTCTTTTTTTTTTTCCTGTCTGGAGACAAACAAAGGCACAGTACTGTAGCACATAATACATAAAGATTTACATGAGTTATTTTGACTATCATTCGGCTTTGCAACTTAATATAAAAATATGTACAGCCTCCTTTTGCAAAGGGGGAGAAGATGATGGTCAGATAGTGACTGGTTGCTTGTTGTTAGCTTTAATCATTATTTTTTAATTAATTGAATCTATTCATTAAAGATAACATAATGAAAAGGAAGAAATAACCTGTTAATCCCTTGGTTCATGTGATTAGGATCCTGAAACTGGAAGCAAACGCCACCAAAAATAAATTTCCCCCAAATACTTGAATTTTCAACTGTGCAAGAGAATAATATAGGATTTATAATTGAAAATCAAAACTCTTAATCTCTGACACCGTCCAACTGAATTTTCTATATCAGAGGCAAAGCTGACGCAGTGGTCCTTAAAAGCAAAGCAGTTGTTGAAACAGGTGAGCTCCAGTTTGGTGGGAAAAAATATGGTGGCCTCTTCACCCTCTAATTTCTACTTTAGGAAAATATTATTTGCTTCTCTTTTGTGTGTGTCATAGATATAAAGGGAAGGGTAAACCCCTTTGAAATCCCTCCTGGCCAGGGGAAAGCTCCTCTCACCTGTAAAGGGTTAAGAAGCTAAAGGTAACCTCGCTGGCACCTGACCAAAATGACCTATGAGGAGACAAGATACTTTCAAAAGCTGGGAGGAGGGAGAGAAACAAAGGGTCTGTGTGTCTGTCTATATTCTGTCTTTGCCAGGGAAAGACCAGGAATGCAGTCTTAGAACTTTTAGTAAGTAATCTAGCTAGGTACGTGTTAGACTATGATTTCTTTAAATGGCTGAGAAAAGAACTGTGCTGAATAGAATAACTATTTCTGTCTGTGTATCTTTTTTGTAACTTAAGGTTTTGCCTAGATAGGTTCTCTATGTTTTGAATCTAATTACCCTGTAAGGTATCTACCATCCTGATTTTACAGGGGGGATTTCTTTATTTCTATTTACTTCTATTTTTATTAAAAGTCTTCTTGTAAGAAAACTGAATGCTTTTTCATTGTTCTCAGATCCAAGGGTTTGGGTCTGTGGTCACCTATGCAAATTGGTGAGGCTTTTTATCCAACATTTCCCAGGAAAGGGGGAGTGCAAGTGTTGGGAGGATTGTTCATTGTTCTTAAGATCCAAGGGTCTGGGTCTGTAGTCACCTAGGCAAATTGGTGAGGCTTTTTACCAAACCTTGTCCAGGAAGTGGGGTGCAAGGTTTTGGGAAGTATTTTGGGGGGAAAGACGTGTCCAAACAGCTCTTCCCCAGTAACCAGTATTAGTTTGGTGGTGGTAGTGGCCAATCCAAGGACAAAGGGTGGAATATTTTGTACCTTGGGGAAGTTTTGACCTAAGCTGGTAAAGAGAAGCTTAGGAAGTTTTTCATGCAGATCCCCACATCTGTACCCTAGAGTTCAGAGTGGGGGAGGAACCTTGACAGTGTGGATGGGGTTGAGTCTGTCAGGAGAAAAATAAATAATTGACCTTTCTTCTACTAACTCATCCTTTTCAGTGGTGCAGAACTTGAGGCTTGAGCATTTCATACTTGCTGTTTTACCAGATCTACTGAGGCCTGCAGTTTAAAAACATTTTATCCCCAACACTTATCTATATCTTTGTTCACTGTAGTTTGCCAAGTTTATGACAGGGTCATTTTCCCCACTTTATGGACCCAATTCTCTATTTGCACTGGTTTTACATTCATATAATTCCACTGATTTCAGTGGAGTTACTTCTAATTTTACACCAATATGGATGAGTGCAGAATCTGGCTCAGTGGATTTTTTTGTGTGTAAAGCTAGTGTCAGTGTGATCAAAATCAGGCCCTTATGTGTTGCTTAGTCTCCATTTTGTAAGTTGGAGTCCTATTTCAAAAGAATGTGCTTGGAAAACAGTCATGAAGCAAGTGCACCATGTTTCTGATGATCCAGTTCAATACAGCAGCCCCTCCTTTAAGCATGACCCTATTTTTGAAAACAAAAAAGAGACTCTTTTCTGGTGACATTTTTTTTAGGGTCACAAAATACTCGTACCAAAAAAAAGTGCGTTATGTAAAACCATATGCTGGTGTTGCTACTGCCAACTTCTGACACAATAGCAACACTGGTATATTTCTTGGATTGGATGATTATTTCCAGTAACTTAGTGATCTGAATGAATTTATCACGAAACACTGAATATTTGTCATTAACATTCAGTCTGAACAAAAGAACGGCTTTGACAGTATAATCCACTGTGTAGTCTGTGAGTTGTACCCCCCACTCTGTGCCCACGTGAGTCTGTTATAGGTCTTGGTGAGAAAGTCTGTCTCTTTGTCTCAAGCTGTAGGACACTCGGCCTTTCAGCTCTAGAGGTCTCCAGTTTGATCACTGGAGTCAGCCAAGATTGCGGCTGTCAAAATAATGTCTATACTCATTTAACTCTTCACTACAATTACTGTTAATCACACCGGATGCTAATTCCACTGGACTGTTTGTTCCAATTCTGCCTGGTATATAATAATATGCCTTGAGCAAACATTTTGTAATTATTAAAATATTTTGATTGATTAAATAAAAACAAAACCAAGACACTTCAGGAGAACCTGGGACACCAAGAAGGACATCACATGGAAAATTGGGACAGTCCTAGTAAAACCAGGTCATATGGTCACTTTACCTTCCTCACAACACAAGCTAGGTTTCAGAGTAACGGCCGTGTTAGTCTGTATTCGCAAAAAGAAAAGGAGTACTTGTGGCACCTTAGAGACTAACCAATTTATTTGAGCATGAGCTTTCGTGAGCTACAGCTCACTTCATCGGATGCATCTAATCAAATAAATTGGTTAGTCTCTAAGGTGCCACAAGTACTCCTTTTCTTTTTATAACACAAGCTAGTTTCCTGCCAGTTGATCTCCTCCTGGCAGGTGTGGAGTGATCTCAGTTCCCCGTAAAGTTGATTCCCACTCACTGGGAGCGCTCAGCAACTTCCAGGATTTGGACCCTGAAAATAGAGAAACAGAAGAAAGCAAACAGTGCCCTTTTGAAAAGCTACCCTTGGGAGACCATTTAATGATCATTTAATGCATTGATTTAGATGAATGTCAGTAAGGAGAAGTTTCAGAGTAGCAGCCGTGTTAGTCTGTATTTGCAAAAAGAAAAGGAGTACTTGTGGCACCTTAGAGACTAACCAATGCATCTGATGAAGTGAGCTGTAGCTCATGAAAGCTTATGCTCAGATAAATTGGTTAGTCTCTAAGGTGCCACAAGTACTCCTTTTCTTTTTTCAGTAAGGAGAAGTTATCTAGATTTTTGAAAGTCTTTTTTTTTCTTTTGTAGACTTCAATTCTTTTGTATTCCACATCAGATATTTAATTTAGATAAACTTCAAGATGGTATGGGTGAATTAAACGTTGTGTGGAGCTTCCTTTACTAATAATCAGTTTTTGAAATACTGGGGTAAAAATAGTATAATTCAGCATAGGATCTTTTTTTCTTAATAAATTAAAACTCCTCGCTTAATCCTGGCAAAGTCTTTCTTTCTTGATTACAGCCTTCTTATTTTCAGCTCTTATATTATTTAAAGTTATCCATTTTCTACTAAAACACCCCAAAATGTACATGCCCTGGGATTTCGCTGAATGTATTATTTCATGTTCCCTCAAGTTTCAGAGTTTAGATCAGAAATAATGGAAATAGCAGTCGTTGCTTATTTCCTGTAGCTGTCCCATGGGACCTTAAATGTTGCTCAGCTGCATTATGCTGTCGAAAACAAATATGAATAAAAATCAGACAATAAGCCAAAAGCTAAACTTCATCGAGGGTCACAAATTATTCATGAGCATAGCCTTTAGCGCTAGAAATTGTTTTCCAGCAAGCATTACCCTAGGTACTATTTTGTCTCTTCCGACTAGATGGCGCTGTGGTGTGTGAAATTCCCAACCTGAAAACAAAACCTGTGTGCAGGAGAGCTTTTGCTTCCTTCAGTTGTGTGCTCTGGAGGAAGCACGCTGCTTTCCTTTTTAGAAGGAAACATCTTGTACTAGATAAAGACATTAATTCCTTTATTTCTCTTGTTTTAATGGTGGGTCTTATTTCTTTCATTTACAAGGGTATTGGAAGTTCTGCTTTCACCTTGTGCTTCTTGACTTGAAAGCAAGTGTGGCAAAGCTACTCTCTCTCTCTCTCTCTCTCTCTCTGTGTGTGTGTGTGTGTGTGTGTGTGTGTGAGAGAGAGAGTAATATCTAAATTTATATGCACACACATTCTTGCATTCATGATTTTATACCACATGGCAAATTGAAACGAGTGGCCTGCCGGAGTAACACAAATCAAGAACCAGCTCCTGTGCCAGTGTAGATCTGTTTACCCTCACATTGCTGTGCTGAAACAGCTCCACCCAGCAGGGCAGCAAGACAATAAACTTCTGCAAGGGACAATGTCCAGATCCGTATCTTCAGGAGATAAAGTAAATATTTTCCTCTCTTTATTCAATCCTGCTCTTTGGGGCAAATTCAGCTCTATCCTTTATAAATGTGGCAGGGCAAGGGAGGGGGCAAAGCATGTGAATTAGGTGGCAGAGAGAAGCAGTAGTCAAGGATTTATGTGTAAGGGCCAGTGGAGCTTTGTTGCCTTGGGGGAAAGACTCCTTCCTCTCATGTCCATTCCCACATGCATCTATCAAGAGCCCATCTTGACTCTTGTGGCTGGCTGATGTGCTTTGATTTATTTCCTAGTGAAACTAATGCAAATCTGGAGTACTTCAGTTTACTTAAGCAGAGTCACACTGGATTTACACTGGCATAACTAGGAACAGGATTCAGCCTCTATTGGTGTTTGATGTAAAAATAATAGTTCATTTATAGACTCAGATTTTAGTTTTATTTATTTGTTCTGCAGCAGAATATATATATATATATATTCTGGATATCACTGTTGCTATGTGCTTCATGAGAAAAAACATAAAAGGAGCTGAATACTTGCTGCAGTGGAAAGGATATGGTAGCAAATCTTTCCACTGCAGCAAGTATTCAGCTCCTTTTATGTTTTTTCTCATGAAGCACATGGCAACAGTGATATCCTTCCTGGAACAACACATCAAGCAAGATGGCGATGGCCAGTTTTGGAGGCAGATGAGTTAGTACAAATATCCAATAAGCGTGTGACCTGCCAAGTCGCTCAGTGTTCAGCTCTATTACTCGTGCTGGTGTGTGGGTGGGGGTGTCTGACAAAGCGAGCATTGGAAGTGCTCTTCCCATTTCAGAGATGGATGATCGTCATTCTGCTATATCATCATGTAGGGAATACACCGCATTGACAGGGGAATGGGCTAGATGATCTAATAGGTCTTTTTTATTTCTAGGCCCTATAATTCTCTGATACAGTGTGTGTCTGACAACAAGAGTCAGTATAAACTGCTGCAACGAAAGACTTAACTTAGCTAATAATACACTGAATTAGCTCTGACACAGCTAGTTGAAATATACTTGGGCTCATTAAATTGACTCAGATCCCTTTTACTGTAGGTACAACAGATCTGCACAGATGAGCATGGTACCTCAGCATTTTCAGAGAGATTCTCACTGAGGAAAAATGCAAAGGAAAGAGCAAATTATTTTTACTTCCAGTATGAATGGGTTTATAGGATACTTATTTCTCCCTATTTCCTTGCTGTAGATAGAGGATCTTTCCACCACTGTCAGATGTTAGTTCTGTTGCTGTTGCTCTTTATTAGTAGTAGTATGGTATCACGTCCAAGCCACAGCCAAGAGCAGGACACCGTACATGGTACAACATTGTGCATACACGTACTAAGAGATCGTCCCTGCCCCAAATCTAAATAGAAAAGACAAAGGATGGTGGGGAAAAGACACAGAGAGGTGAGAAGTAACTTGCCCGAGGGATCAAAAGTAGGTCAGTGGCCAAGATGGGGATAAAACTAAATCTTCTGGCTCGTAGTTTAGTGGTCTATGCTCTGGACTACACTTTCTCCTAACCATCCTTTCCTTTCCCTCTCCAATATGTTTAGTCCTACAAGACAATAAAGAAATTTTGGAGACAAATCACTGCCTTCATAGTGAAAAATTATATGCCAGGTAGTGGAGCATAAAACTATTTCCATTCAATGCTGGTACCATCTTAAATACATGAAAAAGAAGACATTATCTTTTTGGGGGCGGGGGGGGGGGCAAGGAAATGCATTAATCACAGATCGGCAAAACCCCTACCCTTTCCCTGTGATTCTTGTGTGATATGATGGCTGTGAACGCTGGGTAAGATTTTCATATATTCATAGATTTTCAAGGCTGGAAAAGACCATTAGGACCATCTAGTCTGCCCTCCTACAAATAGTTTTTCTCAACTGAGTATAATGGCACGTGAAAGACAATGGAGTGAGTGAGAGCTCTAGCAGCATTATGACCAGCTCCTGTTGGTTATTCAGTGGCTTTGCAACATTTCCCACCAGCCGCAACTCACTGGTTTTTGAACCAGCTTATCTAGCAACGTTGGTTGTTTTACAAGTCGTCCTTTGGAGTAAGAGCTGGAATATCAATTTATATGTTACTGGAAGCTTTTGGAAAAACAAAATAAACAGAGTATAGGAAAAATCAATTAAAGCAAAAATTTACATTAGAAATAGAACTGGTCCTGACCTGCAAGATTTGAGTCATCATCTAAATACTCTCAGAGCTTGGAAATGTTTTCATCCTGGATTTGAGTTCTGGCTCATCAGTATCTCTTAAAAATGTAATCACAGTGTTATTATAAAGCAGCAGTTTTGAAGGGATTGAAGACTGTTACACTGTCAAACAATTTAAGTACAGAATGAATGATTTTATGCTGCTAGTCGGGCTCAAAAAGTTATGGGGTCATGGCAGTAAAAGAAGTGTTCTCTTGTTCCCTCAACTAGTGCCATAATTAACATTAATTTGGCTACTTGAGGTTTGGCATGCCATTTCATTAAAATAATACAATCGCAGATAGAGAAAAAAGTTTTGAAAGTGTAATTGGTTTTCATTGTCAATATAACTTAAAATCCCATTAGCCACAAAAATTCGGCATTGTTTTCCTAATGACTTGCATAATTGGATCATCAGACTTCTCTCCTTATATAAAAAAAAGTCAGTTGGTAGTTTTAAAGGTCATTATTTGCATGAATTTTTTCCCCTTCAACATTACATTTCCACTTCTATTTCTGCCACTGGAGAAAGGTCAGAGACCTAGAAAGTTAAATGAAATCATGTCAAGAACAGCTAATAGTGCTGTTCCCCCCGCTTCCCCGGCCTTGAGATATCGGCAGTCACCAGCAAATACATAAATGATTTCAATTTGATTTGAGAAGAGTTATCCACCTTTATCCATTAGAGCAATTTGGTGCATTGTTCTGCTGCCATTCAGATTCTTTTCCCTCTATACACAACCACAATATGTTCATGGGTCTGTCATGTGAACCCCAGTGCATTTTCTCTTTGCTTGAATGGTGCACATTTTGAAACACAGTACTTGATAAGGTTATCTGTGGAAGGGCGGGAAGAGACCGAATGAGATTTAAGAATGTGGGGTTTTTTTTGTAGCCTATCTTTCCACTACAATGAAACAGTTTGCAGTGGAGTGGGCTAGCGTTCCAAGCTCTTGGAGCCAGGAACTTCTGATTTCACTTCTGACATGGAGTTGCCCGGCCTTGGGAATGTTTCTATGCCTCCATGCCACCAATGTTACCAACCAGCTTATAATAATAATAATACATAATTAACTACCTCCCAAGAATATCAGGTGATAACTTTGTCTGTGAAGGGCTTTGAAGATGAAAAGCTGTACAAATGATTAAATTGGTATTTAAGAAGTATTTTTCTCTTTACTTTTTAACCTGACCATATGTCGGACCTTGCATTTACACTGGAATAAATTAGGAGTAACTCCATTGAACTAAGTGAAATTATACCAGTGTAATAGGAAAATCAGGATAATCATCAGCATTTATTACTTTAAATTTGACTTTTTACACAAATGTCTCCAAAATGGTCATCTCAATGTGATGTAAATGACTCTTTTCAGATTCTGCCTTTTTAATTCTGGCTGGCATCTCAACTAACAAAATAAGCAATTGCCCAGGGCAATTTCCTGACTTTGGCAGCAGCGTAAGAATTAAAACATAGCAACAAAATCAAATGCAAGAGCGTGTCAGTGGGATTTGACTGGCACCCAGAATGCATCTATGGTGCATATGCATGTGACAGGAGATGCTCCCATGCACTACAGCCTGAGGAAACGCGTACTCCAAAAAGTGCTAGCACACAAGCATCAACTGTAGTGCTTCACTCAGCATCAACTGAAGGCACTTCTGTGACCAGAAGTGACAGGTGTCTGCTGGAAGAGAGCCCCACAGAACACCGGCCCAGCTCGCCACATGGAGTTTTGCTCTCCATTGGCAGGATTCCTTGCAGTTGCATGTCATCCCTGCTCTTGAACACTGCAGGGGCTGTTGAGCATATAACCATGATATGGCCCTAACCATCAAGGGTTTTGAAGTTCAGTCTTTATATTCAGCAAGCTAAAATCCATTCTTTGCATAGATTTTTGAATCCTTACATCTGTTCTGGAAATATTACAGGCTAATTAAACTTGCTCGAAGGCTGCAAGTGAATGTACAATGATGACAATGATGCCAATGCAATAAGATGTTTGGGGACTGCAACTCGCTGGAGAAAATAAAAGCCACATGCTTAAATTAGAACTCACGCACCGAAGATCTGAGAATCTGGACACTTCCGTGTCAGTGTGTGGAAAGGTTTTATTAACATCTGGTGATAAGCATATCATTTCCACAGTTAATTTTAAATTGACAGTTTTTTCCTTTTTACAGCGGAAAACGTAAGGCTATGTGGACCTAGCCAAGTCTTTGAAATAGGACTTCAGCATATACTCACGCACACCCAAATTGTATAATTTTGTGCAGATTGTGGTATTTAGTACTCAAGCACACCAGTGTTTTTGTATTACCTTTTGATCAGCTGTCTTTAAATGTTTAAAGAATTCTTAATATGGCTCACAAAAATAAATGGGTCAACATGGTCTGTTAGTATTACACAAAACTGGAAGCAAAAAGCATTGGGAAATCTGCCATGATCTGTTTCTCCATGGCTTAGTCTAACCCTGTGCCTCTAAAGACCCGATCTATACTAGGAATACTTTCTAGCCAGTTTTAAAATGGCTTCAGTAAGCCAATTCTAAACATGATTAGAGTCATAGCATAGCCCTGCTTTAAGGCAGCCTGATCTTCTTCTATTTAACCTGTTTCAAGACATGCTTAAAGCCCGGATCTAGATTACAACTTGAAACAGTTTTTAAGCTAGTTAGAAAATTTCCACAATGTAGTCAGGTCCTAAAACAATCAAATCTTATTCCTTCATCTTTACTGTTATTTGTCCTCACTAGTATTACATCCTCCCCCTCCATATCAACAGATGTTATCTGTCTCCTGTATTATTTACTTGTATGGTAAGTATAGACTTGTGAATCACTTGGATTCATTAGTTTTATGAATTATACCAAACAAAATCTATTGCATTGTGCACAGGTCAGCGTCTACAGAGACATTTTATTCATCTGTAAAGTGGAGAATATTGTTTGTGTTCTCTTCAAGTATCCTTTTGCATAGTATTAAGAACTGTATATTTGTTAATTTGTAACAATCTACCCTTCTTTCTGTCTGTCTTTCTTTCTTTCACCTGAACATTTGGTAAACATACTGTGCATTACCCAATCAGGTAAAATTCAGCTTGACTATTGCCTTTATTTAATGTGACTTGTGTGTGAGACAACGTGTGCTTGTAATAGGTGCCTGCAAAAAAGGAAAAAGAGAGAGAGAAGAGGTTCTCCATCTATGCCAATTTGAATGATTACCGTTCTCTTGATAAAGTCTGGCACGTAACTTGGTGTCTCATATAAACTGTCACAATAACCTGACTATAATGTATACCCCTGCCCCAGCCTCCGGAGGTTTGTGATATGTCTCCTCATTCCATTAGCACTTTGTCATCTGCTCCCCTGATGCCACTGTAATAGGAAGCAGGGGGTTTGGGTGAGTTTCTTGATAGTTTTGAGAAGTGTCTTTGTATTGCTTTCACTCTCTCTCTCTCTCTCTCACCCTCTCCCTCTACCTCTCTACATTCTGAATTTGAGCAAAACCTATTTATATGTTCCTGCTTATCTCATCTCACCAGCTGATGTATCTCTCGGGCAACTTGTGCAGCCTTATTGTGGAGACTTATGAATTTAAATATGTGCGTATTTTTGCACATGATACAGTATAATACCAACCAAGCCTGTTGTCTGCTCATTGCTATGTAGAGTTCCTTATCCTTTTTTTTTTATAAGAGGACACTTTTCCCCTCACGTGACAGTAGAAATGGACTGAACTAGTTTCCTGATGTGTTTGTCTGTGAAAGAGGGGCACTGGTCTTTAGTGAGTTCCGTTTAAGCAAAGATTTCCCCTTGGACTGAGAATCCCAATCCTGCGAAAGCTCTGTGATATCTGAGAACATCCAGTGTTTCAGCCTGTCCACGTGAAAAGGAGCAGCACTGAGTGGAGGTGGGGATGGGGAAACAATCCAAAGGAGAGCTGTGCAAAATTTCCTGGTATCCGTTCATCTGCATTTAAGGACATTTAAAATGTTTTGTAAAGGCCTGACTTGTTTAAACCAGGAGGTTTGCCATGTGGCCAGCTGACCCGAGTTTTGTTACAAAACCAGAATGAAGCCACCAGACTGTCTCAAAAAACAGGTGCCACTCTGGAAACAGAAAGTTTAATCTAACCCAGTTAGATTCATATGGTTTCAGGTTTTGTTGTGGAAAGCTTGCAATGGTAACAGTACCCATGGCGTGTGTCTCTCTGGACTAAACCATCATAGAAATTCTTCCACAGCAACAGGAGCAGAGAGTGATTCAGGGCTAGTCTACATTAGAAGCGCTACAGCAGTGCAGCATCACGGATGTGGCTGCACTGCTATAACACATCTGGTGAAGACGCTCCATGCTGTGCTGGGTGTCAGAGTAGGTCATCACAATGGTCATTTCTGGCCATAAAACCTGTGAATCTGAGTTTGACTTATTCCCTGGGTAATGTCTCTTCAGGATGAGATGCAGAGATGAAATTTCTAGACACCATTAATGACTAGCTTTCTAGACACCATTCATGGAGCAGCTTCTCCTGGAACCCACAAGGGGAGAAGCAATTCTTGATTTAGTTCTAAGTGGCACACAGAATCTGGTCCAAGAGGTGAATATAGCTGAACCACTTGATAACAGCAACCATTATGTAATTGAATTTGGCATTCTTGTAGTGGGGAAAATAGCAAAGAAACCCACCACAGTGGCATTTATCTTCGAAAAGGGGAACTACGCAAAAAATGAGGAAGCTAGTTAAATGGAAATTAAGAACAGGCACAAGAGTGAAATGCCTGCAAGATGCAGGTAAACTATTTAAAAACACCATAATAGAGTCAAATAAAATGTATACCCCAAATAATAATAAAAAGAACAGGGTAAGAGGACCAAAATAATGCCACTGTGGCTAAACAACCGTCTTCTGAACACAAGTGGAGGTTGCCAAGAAGATTTGCAGCAGCAGCCTTGTCAGTGAAGTGCAGAGCCCTCGGACTACCATCAAATATAGTGAGTCATCAGTGATGTGAGACGTTGTCTGTCTTTGGCCTCAGCCACATGTGGGGTCCTCTCAGTGGCCCCAAGCATGAAGGCTGGCTTCACATTGACCCTGACCTTTTCCAAATAGGTTCAAAAGGCCTCATAAGCAGTGTGGCAAATCAAATCAAGCATGGCTGGGTACATTCTTAGTCAGGTTAATTATAAGAGACTTTTTTCTGACATCAGTTGCAAACCATTCTTCATGCCATATTGACGTCGTAGAGAAATCTGGGCAGAAAGAGTGGCCCCACAACAGCTGCCTTGATGACAAGCATGCTACTGTGTGGTTGAAGGGGTCTGTGAATAGTGGTAGGCTCAGCTTTGCACTGATCTTCTCAACCATTCTGGCTCTAGCAACCTCATGATGGGTGTGTGGAAGAGTGATGTTGTTTAATATGAGGAACCCCAGTATAGGTGTGGGTCAAATTGTCCCAGCTACGATGCACATGGTTGAGTATAGTTGTATGTGAACCAACTTGACATGAGATGAATGGAGCCAGAGCACAGTATTCTGCTGCAGCGTGATAGAGGGCTAAATCAGATGATCAGAGAATCTGAGCACTTACTCCCCATGAAGTACTGGTCAATTTGCTGAGAAGGTTGTTATATGTCTTCATTTTAGCCACAGTTTCCCTCAGGTGGTTAAGTGATGTGAGATATGTATCTAGGGTTACTCCAAGATGGACTGGGTAGAATTCATGTTACAAGTGATGTCCATTGAGAAAGATATTCAGATCTTGGTCTGCTCTGCAATTGTAAAGATTGAACACGTTCAAAAATGTCTTGGTCACAGTGGGTTGCAAATGTCTCTGACTGCAATGGCAATGGATCAGCGTTCTTGTCACACAACCAAGAGTACTCAATTCATACCTGGGAAAGTGATGATACAATCAATAGACTGCATTTGAAGTCCTTTCTAGGGCTGACTATCAGTCACTTGTCAGCTGACTTTCCTGGTGCAATTCTGCTCCTCAGTGTTCGAGCCATTGGGCTAGCCCTGAGAATACTGCAGCCCAACACTGAGAGATTGTCGGCAGCCAATCAATGACAGAGTAAAAGAGGCAGTTAGAGACAAAAAGGCATCCTTTAAAAATTGGAAGTCAAATCCTACTGAGGAAAATAGAAAGGAGCAGAAACTCTGGTAAGTCAAGTATAAAAATATAATTAGGCAGGCGAAAAAAAAAATTAGAAGAACAACTAGCAAAAGCACAAAAACAAGCATTTTTTAAAGTATATCAGAAACAGGAAGCCTGCCAAACAATCAGTGGAGCCACTGGATTATTGAGATGTTAAAGGAGCAATTAAGGAAGACAAGGCTGTTGTGGAGAAGCTACACAAATTCTTTGAATTGGTCTTCACTGCCGAGGATGTGAGGGAGATTCTCACACTTGAGCCATTCTTTTTAGGTGACAGATCTGACGAACTGTTCCAGATTGAGTTGTCATTAGAGGAGATTTTGGAACAAATTGATAAATTAAACAGTAATAAGTCTCCAGGACCAGATGGTATTCACCCAAGGGTTCAGAAGGAACTCAGATATGAAAATGCAGGACTACTAACTTGATACAAAGGATTTTGAGCTGCTCTATTTTTTTTCCAAGCACAGCACTGGAGAACAATGCTCTGTGACCATTAACTGAAAAGAGGGGAAAAACAGAAATCAAATTAATTAGATTGGTAAGAAATGGGGTGGCAGCAGTACACCATAACATTAAGATACACAAGTTAACGAATAAGCATATATTAAGAAATAATATATACTTCAGTACCAGGCAAATTGGTTAAAACCTATAGTAAAGGATAAAATTATCAGACACATAGACGAACATGATATGTTGGAGAAGAACCAACATGGCTTTTGTAAAGGGAAATTACGCCTCACCAATCTATTAAAAATCTTTGAGGGGGTGAACAAGCATGTGGACAATGGTGATCCAGCTGATATAGTGTATTTGGACTTTCAGGAGGCCTTTTGACAAGGTCCCTCACTAAAGGCTCTTAAGCAAAGTAAGCAGTAATGGGATAAGAGGGAAGGTCCTCTCATAAATCAGTAACTGTTTAAAAGCTAGGAAACAAAGGATAGGAATAAATGATCAGTTTTCACAGTGAAGAGAGGTAAATAGTAGGTTCTCCCAAGGATCTGTACTGGAACTAGTGCTGTTCAATGTATTCGTAAATGATCTGGTAAAGGGCATAAACAGGGAGATGACAAAGTTTGCAGATGATACAAAGTTACTTAAGATAAATCCAAAGCTGACTTTGAAGAGTTACAAAGGGATCTCATAAAACTGAGTGACTGGGCAACAAAATGGGCTGATGAAATTCAATGTTGATAAGTGCGAAGTAAAGCACATTGGAAAACATAATCCCAACTATACATACAAAATGATGGGGGTCTAAATTAGCTGTTACAACTCAAGAAAGAGATCTTGGAGTCGTGGATTATTCTCTGAAAACATCCACTCAATGAGCAGAGGTATTCAAAAAAGCTAACAGAATGTTAGGAACCATAAGGAAAAAGATAGATAAAATGGAAATATCATTATGTCATTATATAAATCCATGTTATGCCCACACCCTAAATACTGCATGAAGTTCTGGTCAGCCTCTCTCAACAAAGATACATTAGAACTGGAAAAAGTACAGAGAATGGCAACAAAAATTATTCAGGGTATGGAACAACTTCCGTTTGAGGAGACATTAAAAAGACTTGGACTGTTCACCTTAGAAAAGTAGACGACTAAGGGAGGATATGATAGAGGTCTATAAAATGATGAATGCTGTGGAGAAAGTCAGTAAGGAAGTATTATTTATCCCTTTAGGTTACACAAGAACAGGGGCCATCCAATGAAATTAATATGCAACAGGTTTAAAACAAACAAAAGGAAGTATTTCTTCATATAATGCACAGTCAATCGGTTGAACTTGTTGCCAGGGAATGTTGTGAAGACCAGAAAAGGTTATAAAAAGAATTAAGTAAGTTCATGGAGGATAGGTCCATCAATGGCTATTAGCAGAGCGGTCCCTTGGATAGGGCAAATCGGGGCAACTGCCCTGGCCCCCGCGCTTTGGGGGGCCCCGTGGACTGGGGTGATTGGCCAGCATGGTTGGTCCCAGAAGAGATGAATCCATCACTTATGTCCTCTGCCCCCTGTTAGGGGGCTTATTCCTTCACCCACTTACTTCCCTGGTCCTTCTCGCATGAACAGAGAGCAACAATACCCGAAGTCCAAAGGTGCAAACAATTGGATGTTTATTGGGGTGAACTTCCAGCAAGCATGATTCCAGTTTCCTTCCTTAGTATCCTCCTTCCCAGCTCTGACACCACAGAGCCTTACACCTGTGTCCCTGTTCCCATTCCTACCCTTAGCCAAACATGATTCCAACTTCCTTACTCCCATTCCCTGTTCCCATTTCCCCCTTTAGCAAAACATGATTCCAATTTTCTTACCCCCATTCCCTGTTCCCATCTCCCTCCCCCCCCACACCCACCCACACCTACTCACTTCCTCATTGACTACAGATTATATAGTAAAACTTGAGTTCTGCTTAGCTATACCTTAACCAATCATTTTCCTGAAATTTAACTAACCAATCCTAACATATTGTAACATGATTATGTAACCAATTATATCCCACTACCTTAATTAGTTTACACCCAGCAAAATTAATTATACAGCAGACAGGAACAATCACAGAACCAGACAGAGATTATACAGACAAACAATAGCAAAGTGGGAACTATAATGACAAAACAATACAGAAGTGAGAATTCCACATCCCAGCTATTGATAAGTGAGTTCTTGCCAGACAGGATGCTATGAAACTAAGTTTCCTTTTACATTTTCCAGGCACTTCCCTTTCTCTGGAGGTGATAGGAATACAATCCTGTCCTGATAGTGCCTAACAGCCCAATAGCACCTTATTTCAATGTGACTAGTTTGGAATGTGAGGATGTGACTGTTCACTTCCTAGCTTATGGCTGCCTCTGCTGCTTAGCCAAAGGCCTTAGCCTAAGAACAGGGCCTCAGACTGTCACAGTAAGAGAAGGCCCTTACACCAGCAGACAGTGATTTTGATTCTTTCTTTTATACCTCTAGAACTAGCCAAGTGATAAGAATACACCTAAATTCTTAAAGTACAGGCCTTTGCAGACTGGCCTGAATATCTTTATCCTAACACCCCCCCTCTCCTGTTCTTTGTGGGGGCCCCACAGGCCGGTGTGATTGGCCGGCATGGTCGGTCCCAGAAGAGACAAATTTGTCACTTCCACCCCTGGCCTGCACCCCGCTAGGGACAGCCCTGGCCTATTAGCCAAGATTTTCAGGGAAACAATGCTTTTCTATGGGTATTCTTAAACGTCTGACTGACAGAAGCTGGGACTGGACAATGGGACGGATCACTCGACAATCATCCTGTTCTCTTTATTCCCTCTGAAGCATCTGGCAGTGACCCCTGTTGGGAGACAGGCTATAGGACTAGGTGAACCACTGGTCCAGCCTAGAATGGCCATTTTTATGTTTGTAGGACATCACTGATTCCCCTAAAGGGCACTACAGTATATTAGTAGCTTATCACTAGGAGACTGTAAAAAGAATTTATAGAGCAGATAATTAACACTCTTTCAGGCCAAAAAACAAATAGCTTCCCCTCCTGAGTCTCACAGTTGCCCTTTTATTTTTGGCTCTTGTATTTCTATAATATTTGCTCTTTGTGCTGTAGCAATGGTGCTGAATACCAATAAGACGCCACTCTTGATAACCATTTGTCCTCATGGTACATTTGTTATACAGTTTACATAAAAACAGATGAGTTGGTGACACCTTTAGTGACACCTGAGAAATGTAGATATTTTGATGCATATATCAATATAAATTGAAGAGATTTGGGTAATATTTATAATCCCATTATTGCAGTCATTTTAAAATTTGAGTGGCAAAAAGATCTGGAGGCAATACTGTAGAGAAGAATCATTCACTGACTGTGGTATACCCAAGAGCATCAAATAGGTCTTTTCTCTCTCTAATTTCTATGTAGGAGGAAAGATACAAAATGCCTGTATTTTCTAATTGAAAATCATCATTCCAAATATATGACTATTGCTAGTTTCTCTGTTTATGATGACCCCCAATTTTCTCATTATGTGTCACTGCAGCAACATATGCATTCATTATTATTTTTCTGAATGAACTTAATTCTGTCTGAGGGTTGGTAATAACTTAATTCAAGGTGGTAATTAACAAAACAATATATGTGATCATCTGCTACTCTTATGAAGAGCCATGGTCCTATGTTATTTTAAGAGTAGTCGAGTTGTTTTTCACACATCTCCAGATTATTGTGCAAGGGAGCTTGGGGGGCACTGGGTTGTACCCTATGCTTTTCAATAGTAAACAGGGTGAAGACTCTGTTAAACAGGGGAAGCAAAAAACACCGCCTTTATTCATATTTTACACTTGTCCTCTGAAAATTTACTGACACATCATATGTCTACAGTTCTGACAAGATAAAAATTATGGGAGAGATCCTCAGATGCTGTAATTAGACCTGATCTTTGTGGAGGAAGACAGTCAGGGCAGCACCCTGGAAGAAGTCTGCTTGTACTCTTCATCTCTATAAAAGTTCCAGGCACAACTGACCTACCCAAATCAGGGCCACACCAGATTTCTCCATTTGGAGATCTGGCCCAATATATGTAAAAAACATAATTTGAAAGAGAAGCAGCAACTGATAGGACTCAAAAGCAGAAGCAAAGTCCCTACTTTCTTCGTTCCCCTTCCACTCCAGAAAGGACTAACAGCCGATGAGTTTAGGAGTGGGGAAGAAGAGTCTTACTGTTTTGATCGCTTTCCTTACCAGAGAAAATCAGCCACTAGCAGGATGCAGGAGTGGAAGAGATACCTTTGTTATCTGCTTCTATGCCATAGTTCAAGTTCCCTGTGTCTTAACAATCTATCAAATTTTATTTTCAAAGGAAGATAAGAAGGCCTTATATTTTAGACAAACTCACCTTTTAGTTTTTACTAGTGTTTCCAGGAATTTACATCCTGGTAATTTGAAAACTCAATTAGTTTACTACTTGATGGCATTCTTAAATGGCAAACCTTGCTAGTTATTTAATTTATAAGCTATATATTTTTCTCATTTTAAGAAGCTGAGGACACTATCTTAAAACAACTGATTTAAGCAGATCTTTCATTTTTCAATCAAATTGGGTCAACATGTTTGATTTAATCCTATATTATCCCATGCTATAGCATTTTTTATAAAAAGGACTAGCAAGAAATTTATTTGAAAGCCTTTATGTGCAATCATATTGAATTAGTTTATTTCTCGCTCTTGACATCAGAGTATGGCAACTATGGGCAAAAATCTTTCTTATAATATATCTGTTACTTACCCTGGTTTTCAGAGGGTGTTCTTCCTTCTACTGTTTAAATCCTGCTAGTCATGTATTGTCTTTGTCTATTTTGTAAAGACTTGAGTGCATTTGTAGCACTGTATATTGACTTACTAATAATGGGCCAAATCCTGAGTCTTTAGAAGAACTGAAAAAAAAATTATATGCAAGCATTTTGGTGAATTCTCACTTTCAGATCTGGTGCTTAGAATTTCTTTTGTTTGCTTTTTGGAGTAATACTTTGCTGAAAAATACAGTTTCAGTTGACATGAAACTATTCACAAATCTGACACAATTTGATGGTGAGGGAAAAGTTTTTCAGAGCCAGCAAATCATATGTGTGTGTGTGTCCTTGTCCATCTCTCCCAGCGGTAGGGGACTTGCCTGGACTGTAGGAGACCCAGGTTTGAATACCCAGTCTGGAACAGAGTCTTGAATTCAGATCATCCCTCCTCTCTGGTGAGTTCCCTAACCATCAGGCCATTGGTATTCTGGGGCTGGTTGCTCTCACTCTCTCCTGTTGAAGCTGATCCACTTATATAAATACATAAATAGTCTTTGATCCAGAGAGACAGAATGACTTTATAACCTGGTGATTAAGGCACTCACCGGGGAAGGGAGGAGATGTGGATTCCCTCTGCTTGATTCAGAGGAGGGATTTTGGTTCCCCAGCAATGATTTCTAAACTTTACTTTACTATTTGGTATATTAATTCTCTGAACTGTGGAGCCAATCCTCATCTCATTTAGGTGAACAGAAAGATTCCCATTTTCTTAAATGGAAGACGATTATGGCCATATATGAGTAGCATGGACTACTCATAAGTAACCAGTCTTGGGAGAAGAGGGAAGGTCCTCTCATAAATTGTTAACTGGTTAAAAGATAGGAAACAAAGGGTAGGAATAAATGGTCAGTTTTCAGAATGGAGAAAAGTAAATAGTCGTATCCCCCAGAGGTCTGTTCTGGGACCAGTACTATTCAACATATTCATAAATCATCTGGGAAAAGGGATAAAAAGTGAGGTGGCAAAATTTGCAGAAGATACAAAACTACTCAAGATAGTTAAGTCCCAGGCAGACTGTGAAGAGCTACACAAGGATCTCTCAAAACTGGGTGATTGGACAACAAAATGGCAGACGAAATTCAATGTTGATAAATGCAAAGTAATGCACATCGGAAAACATAATCCCATCTATACATATACAATGATGGGGTCTAAATTAGCTGTTACCACTCAAGAAAGAGATCTTGGAGTCACTGTGGCAGTCAAAAAGCGAACAGAATTTTGGGAATCATTAAGAAAGGGATAGATAAGAAGACAGAAAATATCATATTGCCTCTATATAAATCCATGGTACGCCCACATCTTGAATACTTGTTAGGATATAGATATGCAGGCCTTTTTGTAAAGGCCTAAACTCTAAGAATTTAGCTGTATTTTTATCACTTAGCTACTTATAGAGGTATAAAAAAAGAATCAAAATCACTGTCTGCCGGTGTAAGGGCCTTCTCTTACTGTGACAGTCTGAAGCTAAGATCTTTGGCTAAGCAGCAGAGGCAGCCATAAACTGGGAAGTGAATGGTCACATCCTTACATTCCATACTAGTCACATTGAAATAAGGTGCTATTGGGCTTTTAGGAATACAGTCGTGTCCTGATAGTGCCTATCATCTCCAGAGAAAGGGAAGTGCCTAGAAAATGTAAAAGGAAACTTAGTTTGATAGCATCCTGTCTGGCAAGAACTCACTTATCAATAGCTGGGATGTGAAATCCTCATTTCTGTGTTTGTTCTATCACTGTAGTCCCCATTTCCCTATTGTTTTGTTGTATAATCTCTGTCTGGTTCTGTGATTGTTTCTGTCTGCTGTATAATTAATTTTGCTGGGTGTAAGCTAATTAAGGTGGTGGGATATAATTGGTTAAATAATCATGTAAAAATATGTTAGGATTGGTTGGTTAAATTTCAGTAAAATGATTGGTTAAGGTATAGCTAAGCAGAACTCAAGTTTTACTATATAGTCTGCAGTCAGTCAGGAAGTAAGGGGGGGATGGGAACAGGGAATGGGGGTGGGGGAATTGGAATCATGTTTTGCTAAGCGGGGGAATGGGAACAGGGACACAGGTAAGGCTCTGTGGTATCAGAGCTGTGAAGGGGGACACTAAGGAAGGAAACTGGAATCATGCTTGCTGGAAGTTCACCCCAATAAACATTGAATTGTTTGCACCTTTGGACTTCGGGTATTGTTGCTCTCTGTTCATGTGAGAAGGACCAGGGAAGTAAGCGGCTGAAGGTATAAGCCCCTAACAATACTGCGTGCAGATGTGGTCGTCACATATCAAAAAAGATATATTGGAATTGGAAAAGCTTCAGAAAAGGGCAACAAAAATGATTAGGGGGATGGAAAGGCTGCCATATAAGGAGAGATTAATAAAACTGGGACTTTTCAGCTCGGAAAAAAGTTGACTAAGGGAGGATATGATAGAGGTCTATAAAATCATGACTGGTGTGCAGAAAGTAAATAAGGAAGTGTTATTTACTCTTTCTCATAACACAGGATCTAGGGGTCACCAAATGAAATTAATAGGCAGCAGGTTTAAAACAAACAAAAGGAAATATTTTTTAACACAACGCACAGTCAATCTGTGGAACTTCTTGCCAGAGGATGATGTGAAGGCCAAGACTATAACAGGGTTCAAAAAAGAACTAGATAAGTTCATGGAGGATAGGTCCATCAGTGGCTATTAGCCAGGATGGGCAGGGATGGTGTCCCTCACCTCTTATTTCCAGAATTTGGGAATCGGCAACAGGGGATGGATTACTTGATAACTACCAGTTCTGTTTATTCCCTCTGGGGCACATGGCATTGGCCTCTACCAGAAGACAGGATACTGGGCTAGCTGGACCTTTGATCTGACTCAATATGGCCATTCTTATGTGCTTATGGACTGCATGAAATTTTCCTAAATAAATTTACTGATGTCAAAAAACAGAACAAAATTACACAAAATGTCCAGCGTATGTTCTGAGTAACCTGAAGCATAATTTTGCAAAATCAGTATCTGACCCTTTTCTTTTAAAGCTTTGATGTGTTGCTGCAGAGATTTCAAGAAAACCATTTTATCTTATGGCTCCAATGGCCGGGGCACACAGGGTCCAGTTTGGCAGCTGTTTGCTCACAATGCAGGGAGCATGACTGCAAAACAGAATGTATTATTCAATATGTGTGCAGAGCTAGTCATTTTGTGGACATGCCTCAATACTTTTTGTGGTTTTGCTTTCAAAAATATGGCATTGGATTCCTTCAGCACTGAGTGCTTCTGGGAGATGTGTAAAAGGAAGCAATAGATGTCCAATATTAGCATGCATGAGAATGAAAAGGACCTGGGATACCAACCTTATTGAAAAGACCTGACCTGCAAAATGGCAAATACAATGAACATTTAAACATAAGACTTTACCATCCTCAGCCTTAAGAGTTTATCTTCTCCACCATCTTTGAAACACCACCTGATCTGTAGGTTACATTGTGGTTCATATTCACTCACAGGATTTATTTTCTGATTGTATACATTGGAGATTCCAAATTGAAGGTCCTCTCCACTAAATTAAAAAAAAATCCCACTAATATTGGTAGCTTGTTATCTCTCATGGTTATGCTTGTTTGTGCAGAAATATAGTATTTATTTCCATCTTTGGTCAAAGAACGTCACGAGCAAGGCACATAGCATTTTTTGCTACATAGCTCGCACCCTTGGCTTCTGGAACTGCTCTGTACTTTACTGATGAGTGCCTTTGTGATCTGTGAAAAGGAAAAGTTATGTTCTGTCAACATATTTACAAATTCCATTTCTGCCCACACAAATCCTGAAAATCAATCAATACAGCAAACTGCAGTGTCTGTTTCATGCCAGAAGCCACATTCCTATAATATGTTAGGCAAGGTTGTGCCGTTCACCATGGATACCTTCCTCAGATGATACAAAAATGGAACTCTTTTTTTTCATAATTAAAGGAAGAATGCTCTAAAGTGTTAGGAAAATACATCCTGTTGTGTTTCTGATCTATTTTCAGTCTTACTAGCTGTGTTCATAACATTGATCTCAAGAGTGTCTCCCTGAGCCCTGTACATAAACTGAAAAAAAAAAAAGAGGAAAAATAAATTAGGATAAGAAATCAAGATAGGGGGAAAATGAACTGCTATGATAAGGGTTAGACTGCAATCAGCTAAGAAAAAATCAGACATTATTTTTCTCTATTAAATTCACTTTTCTGAATTTCTGCTTTCTGTACTCTTCTGTCTATGATACTACTATAATATGATGAATTAATAAAGAGAGTCTGGGTATGAACTCAATTCTGCCAGGCTATATTAAAAGCTAATGACCACTTAATGTCACATTGCAGAAAAGTCTGATACAATACTGCATGCCACCAATATCATAGCTAATGAGAACGTGAAATGACACAGACCAAAACAGGGAACAACTGCAGCTAATGTCTGAAATGGACCAAGAAAATCCTCTAAGATTCCAGCAGGTCTCTCTGAAATTAGGCAGCTGAAGGGGGTGAGTTGATCGCCACATATTCTCTCAGTCCTGGAATCTTTCCACAGCTATGACTAAAATTATAACAAAGACATAAAAAGTACTGTGAGGGACAACCAGAAAATACTATTCTTATTATGCAGAGTGTATTTGCAGTATCATACAAACCAACTGTGATAGCACGACTATGACGCTGAATTCAGAGCTGTGCAAAAGGAATGATTGTTTTGACTTGGGTCAAGTGACCTTTTTTGAATTTTTGGTGAAACAAAAAGTCAGGAAAAAAATATTTTGGGTTGAACAAAACATTTTGTTAGCCCTGAAACAAAGTGTTTTTTTTTTTTTTTCTAATTCAGGGCATTTTTTTAACAAAAGCAAAGAGCTGGATTCACAAGGGGACTTGGGTGCTGATAGCATTCAACAAAGGAGGAGCTGGTGCTCCCTTTATATGTTGTAGCCCAATGGTTGGGGCACTCACCTAGGATGTGGGAGACACTGATTTGAATCCCTACTGTTCCCCTCTACGCGGTGGGTATTCTAACCATCAGGATATATAATCATTCTCACTCTCTCTGGCCCAATGGATATTTAAGCATTTCATACAAAGTGGAACGGCTTCAACAGGAAAGATTGAGAGGACCCACCCTAGAATACTCTATAACCCAATTGCTGGGGTACTCATAGCCTCTAGGGCTAGCTTAAAGGAATTTTGTGTAGCAGTAATGCAAGAAATGTACAGGCCTACACCCTATATTTAGCTTAAGTAGTTAGCATAAGGCTTTGTGATCTCTGTGCCTTACCATAAGTGAGTTACCCAACAGTAACCCTGAGTTATGGGGGAACTGGGAATATTACAGTTAGGGGATTTTTGTATATAATGATACCAGGTATCCACAGGAATATGAACGGATACCAGCTGTGGATATTTTACGATAGGAACATCTGCAAAACTACAACCACAAACGAATTGACCTATATGATAATAAGTTGAGATCATTAATATACTAACCTATAGGATAAGGACACCCCAATATAATTAGTGTGAGGAAAAAATTATGGACAAAGGAGACTGGGTGTTTATTTGAATATTCATGGCTTTCACCTAGCCCTATGATAGGCCAAACCACCATGTTAACTTTGAGATATTGACCATCGAACTCATTTAGCATGCCAGAGGCAGATTAGGAGCCTTCCTGAAACACTGCCTGTCTCCCACAATTACATCTCCATGAGAAGGGAAGGAGTATATGTTAGGGATGGTGTTGGACACTATCTTTATTTTACATTATAGCTATATTCCCTTTTGGGTTAGCTTTTACTCATTATGCTAATAAAAGTATTTAAAGCTTTGCTTTGCTCTCAGTGTGAGTGCCATCACTGTATACACCAGAGTCCCATCCTGACACTGAACTTAATTCTCTTGTACATGATTCTGGGATTAGAACCTTTTAAATCTCAGAATTTTAATCAGTGACTAATTGGAAAGTCTTAAAAATCAATAACCACTCACAAATCAGGCAACAGACTCGCCTAGCAGATACGCAACAAAATCTCTGCTCTAGAGCAGGTATTTGAATCTGGACCTCGCACATCCCAGATGAGTGTCCTGACCATGGGGATATAGGGTTTTGCTCTTTGGGTTTTTGAATGCCAGAGGTAACTAAGTGCACTTGTGAATCTAGCCCGAAAACTTGAAACAATATATTTTAGGCAAAGAGTCCTGTGGTACCTTATAGACTAACAGACGTATTGTCTATAAGGTGCCACAGGACTGTTTGCTGCTTTTACAGATCCAGACTAACACGGCTACCCCTCTGAAGCTTAATATATTTTAGAAATTTCAAAATGAACTACTTTAATATTTCTGATTTTTCCCATTCCCCCCCAACTGAAATAATTCACTGAAATCAACACAATTTCATGAAATATTTTGGTTGAGCCAAGTCTGCATTTTTCAATGAAAAAAAGTTCTGATGAAAATTTTTGCCCAGCTCTAACTGCATATGCATATCATTTGTGCCACCGTGCAATCACTCTAATCGTCAGTTAGTTGCACTTAAAAAAAATTACCCATATTTTTCTGAGATGGTACCACATTCTGTGGGACTCTAGCCACACAAGTATTAAAACCCCAAGGTTTAAAAATCATCAGTCAGGTCACAAAATATTTCTAGATTGGCTTAAAAACTAACACCACTACCCATTCATAGGAACTCACTGGCACGCCTTTTGCTCATATGAGGCCAGATTTCAAAAGTGCTCAGCATCCTATGTGTTCTGCTTTTCTGAAAATCTGGCCACTTTATTTAGGTGCCTAAGCAGAAGATGAGCTTTTCTGAACATCTGGCCCACAGTGTCTTGGGTGCCCTGATTTCAGATGTGCTGGACACCTGGGACACTATTTTCACTTGTGTTGGACTCTTAGACATGTGCTCCCACTGATGAAATTCAGCTTGAAATTGTGTGTGCCCTCCGACTAATGTAAAAGTCTTTCTTTCTTTCTTTCTTTCTTTCTTTCTTTCTTTCTTTCTTTCTTTCTTTCTACTAAACTTTTAGGAAGCCCAAGAAAATCTCCAGTATATTTTAGTGCTAACCACTTTGCTCCAATGGGTATGTAACATGGGTCTTTTGAAATGGCAGCTGACAAACCCTTTGGATGGATGCTACACACTCTTGTCACCCGTGGTACTGCTGGAAATGATGAGCATCTTTTTAAGAGTGAATAGACCTATAGAGGCGTAGGCCATTAGGGATTAGCTCAAAAGGTAGGGTCAGAAAAGAAGATAAGGTTTATAAAGTATACAGATTAAAGAGAAAAGGATAAGATTAAGGGGAGAGACACTCTTACAAATCAGTACAGTTGAGTGTGAATGCCGCATTCTCCTCACAGAAAAGCTCAACCTCCCTTTATTCAGTAATGTTCAAAGGTAATAAACAGTTCCTTGAACTCCACCAGCCTCTTTTCTTTTATCCATATCCCTCTAGTATATTCCATGTTAGAGACGTCAGCGAAGTCTTTGAGGTTTTTCAAATCGAAGTAACTCAATTAGAAAACAAGCAGCCCTTGTCACATAGCCAACTTGCTGCAGACAGGCTCCTTCAGTCCAACCTAAACTGAAGGCATTTATATATTCAGAGTATCACAGTAAAAACTGCACTAATAACCTGATGGGGCCAATTCTTCAAAAGAGCTTCAATGCTGAAACCCAAGCTCAGTGCCAAAAATTGTGGCCATAGTTTCAAAAGATGCAAGCACTCATCTACTCCCATTGTGACACTTACGGCCAGATTTTCCACGGAAATCAGCATCCAAGGTGCTGTGCCGTATTGCTGATCTGGCCTCCAAAAGTGGGCATTGAGCTCTTCTGAAGATTCTGGTAGAGGTGCATTCACTAATATTAGTAACTCTGAATTGATCTGGAAGGGAATAATGAAATGTGCTGCCTATATTTACATCACACCCTGAAGATCTACCTTCCCCATGAGGGACAGGAAATGAGTCTAAAAAGCCATTTTTTGTAATTTTATTATTAAACTTAAATATATATAATATTAATAAGTCCCACTCCACTATGCCAATGCTCTGATGGCTTCACTAAGCAACTGTAAAATCTTATTGCTGTAAACCCATGTTGTCCTCTTCCTGTCCCCTCCTCATCATTTGGTAGTTCCCAATGTACACAGGGCCCTGATTGAGGCAGAAAGATCCAAGGGCCTCACATTTTATCACAAACTGTTTTGTTGCCCCAATTTTGGCTAAGTTTTTGCATGGCGCTCATCACAGTTGTATTTTGATTTTAAGTATAATGAGGAAAATCTAAGTCAAAGAAACAAATATTGTATTTAGATCTGATCATGATGATCTTAGTTGACATTATCTCTTCTGGTCATGTGTTCTATAACCTGGATAAAGTTCCTGTGAAAATGAGCTCACCAGTCTCCACCTACTGGTTAATACAGTAAAGCTTTGTTAGCCAGCATGTTGGGGGCATGGGGGATGCCGGTAAGTAAAAAATTCCGGTTAACTAAGAGGGATGGAGTTTGGGTGCGGGAAGGGGCTTGGGGCAGGGGGTTGGGGTGCGGGAGGGGATGAAGGGTGCTGGATCTGGGTTTCTCTCACCTTGGGCGGCTCCCCGCAAGCGGCAACATGTGTCTGCTGCTCCTCGGCAGAGGCACGGCTAGGTGGCTCTGCATGCTGCTTCCGCCCCGAGCACTGGTTCTGCAGCTCCCATTGGCCGGATTGGCAGCCCCTCCCGCACTCTGAACCCCTCATGGCCATTCCTCTGTCTAGGATCAGCAGGGACATGCCACCGCATCCAGGGAGCCACACAGAGCCAGGTAGGGAGCCTGCGCCAACCGGACTACAAACCAGACTTTCAATGAAGATCAGAAATGCCAATTTATAGAATTTTCCAGCTGGTAAAGTGCCCGATAACACAGTTTTTACTGTAGTCTCATTGTTCTACTATAATGACTGAATTGCATTGCAACCCCTTGTGGGCAAGGGCTATATCTTTTATTTAGAACTGGTAACTATTTTGGAATTGCAAAATTTAAAAACAAATAGAAAAAGAACTTGACAAAAATTCTGTGAAATCCCCCTTCTTCCTCTACTTAGTGGCCAACTACAGAGCTTGGTAAAAAATTTCAAAAATTAAAAAAAATTCCAAATGTTAAATGTCCAAATTTTTAAGAAAAAAATCTTTAAAAAAAGTAATTAGAATTTTTTCATTTTCTCTAATCTTTATATCTGTACTGTGATGCTGAAAGCACATTTCTGGGTGATGTAAAATAATAAAAATTATTGTCTGAGAATATGAGTAAACATGAAGGATAACTGATATTCTTCAGTGGGCTTGTTCTTATAAGAATCTTTAAGATTTTTTAAAAATATAGTATGGTTGTTAAATTTCTATGCCTTCTTCATCATTGGCCTAGATGGTAAGGATGCACAGTAGTGCTAGGGTGACCAGATGTCATGACTTTATAGGGACAGTCCCAATATTTGGGACTTTGTCTTATGTAGACCCCTTACCCCCGTCCTGATTTTTCACACTTGCTGTCTGGTCACCTTAAGTAGTGCCAGTGTGGTTGGTAATGTTTCTGATATGGACACCTGTCCTCTGGGACCAAAAAGTTCATTTCATATTGACTTTTCTTTGGAGTTGGGCCCCTGCTTCCCTGTTGTACTAATGAAAATCTCCCCCTTGATTGTCAACTTTTGAAATGAAAGTTAGTAAGGGATACAGATCTTTTTCTTTAGGTATAGCTAGAGCAGAAGTTATGGGCTTGATGAAATTACTAGGAGGGTTCTGTGGCCTGTGTTTTGCAGAAGGCAAGATTAGATGGTTATAATGGTCTACTCCGGCCTTAAAATTTTTGACTCTATTAATCTATTTTTCATACAAGAATAAAAGAACCAGAGTACATTCATCAGACTTGCTGAGCTGAGCAGGGCTGGAAGAAATTATTAGGGCAGTTCAAACAATGGTTAAAAAAGTGAAAGAAAGGAAAAATAATTTTGTACAATTTTTTTTCCGTTTTTCCACAAAATGAAATAAAATGAAAGTTTTTATTTAATTTTTAATTTAGTTTTGTTTCTAGTCAGACAGTTTTGTTTCAGGGTTTGAAACAATGTTTCATTTCATTTTTTCCCATTTCCCCTATTCCCCTTCCCCCCTGCACTGGAAAAAAATAGTGTCGGAAAAAGAAAAAAGGTGAGAAGAAAAGGAAAAATATCCTCAATATTTTTTCAGCTTTTGGAAACCAAACCAAAATGAAATATTTTGCCTGGAAATGACATCACACACAAATTCTCATTTTGTTTCATTTAATTGAAAAATAAAAACATCTGTGATTCAGTGAAGGAAATCGAAACTTTTCACAAGATCGCCATATTTGGGGTCGGGAAGGAATTTTCCTCCAGGGCAGATTGGAAAAGGCCCTGCAGGTTTTTCACCTTCCTCTGTAGCATGGGGCACGGGTCACTTGCTGGAGGATTCTCTGCTCTTTGAAGTCTTTAAACCACGATTTGAGGACTTTAATAGCTCAGACATAGGTGAGAGGTTTTTCGCAGGATTGGGTGGGTGAGATTCTATGGCCTGCGTTGTGCAGGAGGTCGGACTAGATGATCATAATGGTCCCTTCTGACCTTAGTATCTATGAATCTATTAATACAAAAAAATCTTTTTTCAAAAGTAAAAATCCTCTCATCAGTAAAAAAAATTTGGATCACCCTAACAAATTATTTAAACTCATATCTTATTAAATGATTAAACAAAATAGATCTCTCATGGTACTGGGTACTTCTGCCATTTTTCAGTTCTTAGAAATACACTTTATCAGAGAATTCTAAACACAAAGAATCACATTTTTGTCTTTAATTGATTATTCAGCAGCTGCTGCAGAAAGTTATGGTGGTTTTATAAAAAGGAATTCTTTTCAATACAGCATTTTATAAAGGAGGTTATTCTATTTAGTTAGTTGAGAGTGAAGGAGGCCTTAGCTCACATGGTATTATCTATAGAACCTTTATAAAACGTATTTTGGTTGCTGTTTACTGTCTTTTTTATTAGTTTGTCTCTTTTTCAGTGCATCAGGTTCAAGAAGCAAACAGCTGTTCATTTGTTTTGTCAGTAATAGAAAAAAAGCCTTGAACAGCTGATGACAGGTAATTTGGGCTGATGTCGAAGTTCTTATAATAGAAACAGCGAGGAAAGCTATCACTTTGTCTTACAGTTGTCTGCATATATGTGACCAGACTTTCTGAACAAAAGAAAAAAATCCATGCTTCACAGGGTAAATAAACAACATGAACACATAGATAGTAGTGTTATGAATGGTATGCAAGCCATTTCCAGTGCACAACAAGAAGATCTATTGGTTTTACAAAGACCAGGAACTATGTTAAATATTTTTGGGTGCCATCTATTGGCACCTTATCTATTAACTACTTACATACATAGAGCATGCTTATAATATCTCTCTTTCTATAATGGAAACTGAATAATTTCAATTAATTATATAATCTTCAACAGTACTAGGCAACTTTATATCTTGCTCACTTTGTGTGGTTTTATTCTGAATTGCTTCCTTCGCCTGCCATTCAACCTGCAGGAGATTTCTGTGTTGCTAGATATGCTGGCATCCCCTTTTCCAACTCCTGGGGGTTTTCAGTAACTTAATTCCTCTCATAGTCACCACCAGTCTTTCTTGCATCCACACCCATGTGAGGGTACTCAGCTGGTGGATGATCCCTTGAGGACAATTGTGCCTTCATTTTTGTTCTTAGGAAATTAGAGTTGTCCTCATACTTGTACTGTGTATGACCTTGATGCCAATGACAGAGATAAGAGATGGAGGGCAGGGACGTTTACACATACGTCCCTGCCCTCCATCTCTTATCTCTGTCATTGGCTTTACTCTTACTGGCTGTCCTATCTGGAGTTCAGGGAGCAGATTGGTATCTCAGTCATAGTAGTATTTGACTTCCGATTACCACTATTTAATTTGTTCTGTCAACTCTTCAACTACTGTTGGCTTCAAAGTTCATTTGCTATTGGTGGCATTCCATGTGTGGAGTGACATAAGATGCTGTCATGGGCTGATGCCAATGTTTTCTGTTGGTGTGTGTCTGTCTTGCAGCCATGTAATAGTTTATGCATGAAGCCATGAAAAAAACTCCTTTTTTTCACAGATATCCTCATGTATTTGAATCATAGCAGGAACACATTCAGGTGTGTTGCTCATAGCCATTGTTGAAGTGACTCAGTGCATCACAAAGAGATTAAATAATAAAAACTCAGTCATCATGTTTAGAGCTCCCTGCACACAAGATGTCATGTGTAATGTACAAGAACACCACATTTTATTGGTCCTACAAAACTCAGAAACTCTATGTATTCTGAATATAATCTGCTAGCACCTTATCCATTAACTATTTGGCTATACATAGATAATTCTCATAACAAGTGGTGTCCCTTGAAAACTCGCCTCTTGCCTTAGTACATCTTGTAACTGGTCCCCAAGAGTGGTAGAGTCTACTTCAGAGGTGTGCAAACTATGGCCCGTGGGCCACATGTGGCCCGCAGGACCATCCTGCCTGGCCCTTGAGCTCCTGGCTGGGAAGGCTAGCCCACGGCCCCTCCCCTGCTGCCCCCCCCCATAGTTATGCCGCCGCTTGGCGCAGCTGCCAGTCCTGCTGCTCCGAGCGGCATGGTAAGGGGACGGGGGGGAGGGGTTGGATAAGGGGCAGAGGGTCCCAGGGAGCAGTCAGGGGACAGGGGCGGTTGGATTGGGCAGAGGTTCTGGGGGGGATGGTCAGGGGACAGGGAACGGGGGGGGGTGGATAGGTGTGGGAGTCCCAGGGGGTCTGTCAGGGGGCGGGGTGTGGATAGGGGTTGGGCAGTCAGGGGACAGGGAGCAGGGGAGGTTGGATAGGGGGTGGGGTCCCGGGGGGGTGGTTAGGGGCAAGGGTCCTGGGAGGGGGCGGTCAGGGGACAAGAAGCGGGAGGGGGGGTTGGATGGGTTGGAGGTTCTGAGGGGGGCTGTCAGGGGGCAGAAAGTGGGAAGGGCGGATAGGGGTCAGGGATCAGGCTGTTTTGGGAGGCACAGCCTTCCTCACCCAGCCCTCCATACAGTTTGGCAACCCTGATGTGGCCTTCAGGCCAAAAAGTTTGCCCATCCCGGTCTACTTGCTCCACCCTCCAAATTATCCCTGTAACTTCCCCCTTCTGTGGGCATACAGTCATTTTTGTTTGAGTTCTTTAGGAACAAAGCAGGCCTGCTTGTTGCTTGAGATCATAAATGACAAAAGGAAATACTTTTTTTTCACACAAGACAGATGGTGGAGCTCATTGCCACAAGATATCATAGGGACCAAGCACTTAGAAGTTTTCAAAGAAGGATTAGACATTTAAATGAAGAACAGGAATATCCAAGATTACAACAGAAATTACTAAACAAGAACTTTGGAAGGGCTATTAAATCATTAAGCTTCAGGCCATAAGCCAAACTCTAGCGATTGGGGGTTAGGACGAAACTTTCCCTGGGGACCAGGTTATCTCATAAACGACAACTGTATTATTAATTATTATTTGGGTTGCAGTAGTGCTCAGGACCCCACTGTTCAGTACAAACACAGAAGAAAAAGAAAAACACAGTCCCTGCCCTAAATAGCTTGCAATCTAAGTATAAGGCAAAAGTGCACAAGGAATCAATGAGACAGTATTAGTCTGCATGATAGACAGTGGTCTCACACACCAGTTGCCTAACCACTGTCAAGTTTCTGCCTGGGTTTTTGTCTTCTGAAGCACCCAATACCGGTCACTGTTGGAAACAAGATGTTTGGACAGATGGATCATTAGTCTGCCTCTGGCTGGCAATTGCAAGGATAGCAATGGGCTACACTAGTTCCTGGTTAGATAACTTCAATATTTGCAATATTCAGGGCATTTCTTATCATAAGTATGAGGAAGTAGGAGAGAATACTAAAGATATTGAGATGCATTTATTTTTGTCTTAGATAATATGAGATAATATTAAAGATGTTGGGATACATTTATTTCTGGAAATGTTGAAGGGCTACTAATATACTGCATTTTTAAGAAGCCTCAAACTTATCTCACTGTATTTTAAATATGTTCTACTACTTAAAAACTAAAAAATGAAGCAGTTCTGAGTTTCAGTACCTATATGTTGGGCTATTCAATTAATGATGCAACCAGGTCTTCAATGGATGGAGAAAGAAAGTCTAGTCATATGTTTTCAATGAGCTGCGTGGGGATTTAGCCACCTAACTCCCATTCACACTAATAGGAATCATGCAGATAAATCGTCCTCAACAACATACTTAAGATCAGACTCCTTGGTCTCATGCTAGGCATTCAATTGCAATCTAAACTACCAAACACATCCTGTGGTCATGAAAGAGTTAGAACTGGGAATTCAGCATAAAGAAGTGAAATCCAAAAGAGGCTATTTGGCAGAAACTAGAGAGAGTTCTTATTTTATAAGCTGCAGACTGGACAGATGGAATTAAAAGCTGTGCCATTTAGAGAAGGATCAAAAAGAGAACCACCACCTCCTGATACAGGAGGGAGAAAGCAACAACAAAGCCTGCAATTCAGCATGTGCTGACATAGGCAGCTCAGTAAGTGGAGCTTAGAAAAACAGCTGAGCAGAGGAAAATAAACTGGGATTTGGAGGAGGAAAACACATGGACACATTGAAAATTTGCAACCAGCCAGTTGAAATGGGGTTAGTACATCTACTTTACACTGCAGAGTTGCCAACTTTCATTATTTGTATCATGAGTCTCATGATATCTTGTGTTTTATCTGAAAGCCTTGGCTTCTGGGAATCATATGATGATGCAAGTCTCTCAGCTTATATTTTCTTTAAAAGGAAGTGATGGTTGTGGAGAAAAACATGAAAATGTTGCATGCTACAAGATGAAAAAATAGAAGGCTACCCCCCACAAAGAGCCAGCATTTATTTTAAAAAAATCTAATGAGTTTTGAACCATGATTTTTTGTTACCTGATTCTTGATTTGTGAATGCTAAGGATTGCCAATATTGTTTCAGTGTCTATTATGGTTCCTTATGCAGCTCTCTGCCTTGATTTAACAAATGGAATGTATATAAGAGGTTGGTGGACTGGCAAATCAGTAACTATATCAACAAGCAATTCCTGTGTAGGGAACATGAAACTTTGGGGCAAGTCCTGGAAGCCAATGAGTACTCTGGCCCTGATGTTGCAAAGCATTTTAAGCATGCCTTTAGCTTTAAGCACGTGAGTAGTCCTGTACCACTACCTGAATCCTTCAAGCCAGGCATATGCTTTCTGAATAAGGGCCATGGAGCTCAGCAACTTGCAATTTGTCCTTCGTAAGGTTTCACTGTGGAATCCCCTAAACATTCCCTAACTGTGGGACAGGAAAGCAGTTTCAATTACCATACACTTCTGCTCTGGCCAGGATTCATAAGATCCCTGACTCCATTATGCCTGGAAGTGGTGAGCTTCTGAGGCTGTTTGATTAGAATTGAGCTATGATGAGCTATTGGCTGGAGTTGTGTATTTTAACAAAATGTTCTTTATTGTGTATCCATTGTTTTTAATCCCCTGGTGCAGATACTGCCTGAAAGATAAACTAATGCTCAGAGTGAGATTACTACATGTGTTTCAGATTTTTTTTTGTTTAGGGGTTAAATGAAATAAGCCTGTGGCATGATAGTGATTTTGTCAGAGGAAGGAGGAAGAGGGGACAAAAGGAATATGAATTTGCAGTGCTCCTTGTCCTACCCCACTAAAAGCACCCATGGGAAGCACCATATCCCATTTTATGGGTTTTTTCTTTCACGTTCCCCTTCTACTTCCAGTCATCCTTTATAGACAATTTATACCCCAAATATTTTCTGTAGTTGTTCATGTGACATTTAATTATTTGCTAAATATTCATGGGTTTTTGTTGTTGTTTGTTTTTGATTTTTTAACTCTCTTTAGGTTTGAAATACAGATTTTACATTCATTACTAGAAATGCATTTTACAGTATAAAACTTGCTCCTCTCTGCCAGTGCTTCCTCACAAATGACTCACAGAGTCTTTGGGAAAAATAACAATTATCTTGAAAGAATTAAAATAAAAATAATCCTCATTCATTGTCCCTGCTGTCTAGTCATGCTGGATAACAGGTTAAGTGCAAATGAACATTTTTAGTCTCTTTCTGTCTTCCTAATTTAGAGCTAAAATTACATTTCTGTGAATTTCTGCTTCTATGGCTTAGGAATTCTGACATTTACTTCTGCCTCACGAGCTGCCTTCCATATCCACCCATGAAGAGCCTTCATAAGTAAATGAATATAATACACATTTAAACAAATAACAGTTTGTTCAAGCGCTGTCAGCTCCTTGGATGAAATGCACTATGGGCTTTATCCAACTGACATTGGAGGTAATGGAAAGGTTTTCATTTACTTCATTAGGAGATGATTCAGATCTGTAAGAGTAAAAGTGTTGTCTGTACGTGGGTCTGGAATCTCCACATTCATGCATAACTCCTACTGATAATAATGGTTGTCATCAGTGTACCTAAAGAGATGACTAGATTCTGTAGAATGTTGGTTTCTGTTTGCAAACTGCATCCCAAATACAGTTTGTGTTGGGGAGTATAGTTCACATCCAGATAGAGTTTTCAGATGCCACACATTTTTGTGGGTGTTTGGATCCTTTGGTTTGGCCTGTTATAAAGACTGGGGCTAGCTACCCATGTAGGTCAAGATCCAGGTATGGATTCCAACCCACACACTGAAGTCGTGAGATTCAGATCTGCGTCTGTGGATTGATCCTATATTTTATTACAGTTTATTATTATCCTATTGCATCAGGTTAGGGGTCTCCACACATCTGCAACATATTTGGGAAGGGTATTAATTTCTTTGTGTCTGAAACCATGAAATATGCCACAGAACAAGAGTAAACTTGGTAGATTTTCTCACCTACATTCTCCCCAATAATACATCTCCTCCAGGACTACTTCTAACATTCCAAATTGAGCTTTGAAATGGCTGCCTTCTATTGCATGGTTTTGTTTGCTTTTAAAAACTTGCCCCCAAATGTTTCTTTCTTTCCCACCACAGGTGAAAAAACCCCTGGGATCTAAAATTAAACTGCAGTAAGTTTGAGGACTGGAAATCCTCGGTCAGCGTACTATGTCCTTAAGGCGTGAAAAAAACAGTGAGAGAGTGTTCTGAACTAGTGTTTCATTGGTGGAATATATTGTCACTCAATATCCTTTTAGAAAAACTGTGTGAGTAGAGTTTGATGGCAAAGGTTTAACATGGAATTAGTACTCTCCATCTTCTATTTGTAGCCTGAACTGAGATTTTAATAAATCGTTTATTGTTATTTTTCTAACTTGCCTTTGTACTTTGAGCTCAAATACAACAATAGGTAGAATATTTGCTGTAAGCATTGGAATGTAAAGCTTTTAACGAAAACTGTACCAATGGTGGATGGACCCTGCCCAAAGTTATGTGATGTGAAATGTGACCCTGAAATCATTCAAAGAAGCAGTTTTTTTCTTCAACAAATGTTGATGCTGAAAATCAATTATAAGTAGATTGGCTTTGAGAGAGACAAGCTGTTCCACTGACTGACTGGATTTAGGCATGACCTGTGTGGTGATGCTTAATCTCATTCTCTATTAAATACTATTTCAAATGACATGTTAATGGGAAGGCAGCCAAAATATTTAATATGCAAATGAATGAGCAATAGCCAGATAGTTTATCTGGATTTTAAATAATCCCTAGAGGATCAGAATGGGGATTTATTTAGGATTCAGTAAATTACAATATACAGTTACCTTCCTTAAATTCTGTTGTAAAACTCTGCATGAAATGGTCATAGTACCTGTAGTCAAATGTGGGGAGAGGGGAAAGACAAGTTATCGCACTGTCCTTTTTAACTGCTTTTTGGCCTAATTGACATTTTTTGTGTCAGGCAGAGTTCTTCATTCATTTTTAACCAATGACCAAAATGTGTATTAGATCTCCACAAGATGGCAGATGATTTACTTAAAAAAAATATTGTCTACATATCTTTTCAACAAACAAAATTTATTTTGGGGTGTCTGCTCTTTACTTGAATCTATTGCAGCAAAATGGGAATTACTAATACGGCTTAGCCAGGTTTACTATTCCTGTACTTAGCTCTGCAGAAGTCTGGTCAAATGACCACTGCACATGGAGTTACAATATGGACTGCAACCGGGAGCATGAGCCACAAATTTTTATGTTCATATAAAGGACCATATTCCTCCACCAGTCTCACTAATGTACAGAGTTCTGTTATTTTCCCCACATGCATGAATGGCTCCCATTGATCAATGGCTGCTCAGTGTGTAGGTGAGGAGGAGACTAAATTCCACAGAATGTTGAATTCTGTCGTGAACGCGTTTCTGTTGGGAGGAATTACATTATTTTCTGAAGCATTTCAGAAATTCCCTTGCCTTCTTCCATAGGTTGACAGTGATATCACTATATATCCCATTTGCTGTGATGTTGGACTATCTTTATCCTGTCTATGGTATAACAACCCCATTAAGCTTGCATGCAAAGCAGGAGACCATCATGAGCTATCATGCCATGTTAGCCTATTTTTCTGTGGCAGTCATCTTCACTGTTCAAGTGCGTCACTAATGTTGTCCAGAATACCAGTAAGATATACAGTCATTCTTTTGAATCAGTGGCAACATACCTCTTTCATTATGTCAAACCTCAGAGCTTTTTTTTCTGGCATTGGCCTGGAGGAAATCAGCCCTACTCTGTAGATTTAATTCTTAATGTTGGTTTATTTTCAGCATCCATAGGGTTGGCCCCAGAGATTTATTTAAACAAAAATACATTTCCTAACTCCCACTGGAGTACTGTTTCTTCTGATGCTGGCTACAAATCACCAGCCATATTCTCTAACCCATTCTAGGCCCAGCTGTGCTGGGAATCAAGGTCCCCCTCCCCAAACAGAAATAAACACAAGATTTCCCTAATAGTGCAAACCAGTTTTTTACCTAAGTGAAGCCTTTCCCCATTGCTGCATAAAACCCTTCTGTAGCCTCCTTCTCATCCTCTCATCCTCCTTCCTCCTCTCTCTGTCTTTCTTTGTTTTTTGGCACAGCAGCCTTATCATATGAGGCTATGAACACCACTTTCTTCGTTCATTTTTAGCCAAGTGATGGGTTTTAATTTTCTTTCACTCAGTCTAGTATTTTTAAGGAAACAGAATTTTTTTTTGCACTGCTCCATTTCCTGGATATTCTAACAAGTCCCTTTAATTAGAATCTTTAATTCCAAGCTGACTCAATTTTTCATAAAGAAACTTTATTTCCATTGAATGTTGCCCACATGCCATAGAACATGATCAACAGTTTCACAGTCCATCTTTATTACTTTTTAATAAGTTTAACTTATCATTTAAGACACAATGATCCGCTAACACTCTAAAGATGACTACTTTACTTTTTCTATCACGACTGTGGAGTATAGTATTAGCTTCAATTTTTGAATCTTTGTCCTTTTGTTTCCTTAGTGCTTAGTTCTTTCCATTCCTTCTCAAGCTCCTTGGTGACCACACTTTTAAATTCTTCTCTACTTAAGAGTATATTAATATCCACTGCCTCATTTTTAGAGCATGTTTTGCTGCTTTGTCAGTCATCTCATTTCTAGGTACAGTAATCTGATATGCGCCAGAATTCATGCTACTGTTACACAGATATTGGCTTGCATTATTTCTGTAGTTAGGACCATTTTTTTATTTATGTCATTTCTGCTTCCTGAAGTCCCTGTTCTGATTGTCCTTATGCCTGACCAAGAATCAGATAAAATTACAGCTGCAGCCAGTTGCGTATCTCTTATCCAGGTTAGTGCCAACATTATCCCCATTAGTTCAGCCCATCAGAACAGTCACATAATTCAATAGCCTTTAAGAGTTCTGCATTCCAAGACTAGGAATGCAGAAGGCTGTTCTCACTCCACGCACTCTATTCTGTCTTTTGATCCATCTGTATAGATTTGTTAAATCTGGCCCCATTTTTCATAAATAAATTTAGAAATTTCATTGGTAATAACGTGTGGGGTTTTTTCCTTCCCTCATTTTTTTTCATACAATTCCAAAACCACAAATGAGGGAATAACTGTCCAGCTGCTATTCAATTTGCCACAACTAAAATGTTTTAATACTCTCAATTTTTATTTTTTACATATCTTCTTTACCCATTTTTTGATCCAGTTAGTATGAGGAAGTCTGTGGCAATCCATATAATTTTTTCTACTAAGCTCCTAGCAGTCCTCATAAATCTGTTGTGTACTTCTGTTTTCATGATTCTATTTCACCATTGTCCAAAAGGTTAAATCTAATAGTCTCATCCTTAGATTTATAGATGCTTCTCCAATGGCTATTTGCAGCACACACACTGGTGGTGTTATCACTGCACCACATGACAATAGCAGAGCTTGGACCAAAAGCAGTTCCATGTTTCCAATAGTTGTGTTTGAGGCTGAATCAAAAGCTTGGCATCTGTAGTCTATACCTGGTATTATCAATGCTCTCTATATCATCATTAATACCTTTTTATCTGCACCCCCTTTGTTTCCACCTACACTTATAAGTAAGTTCATTCTACTTTTACACTTTTTATGTGACCTTTCCAAGTTAATTCGTTATCAAACAGTATTCCTAGAAACATAAACTTTTGAACTATCTGAATTTTTCCACAATAAAGAAATAAGTCGCATTATTCCATAATATTGTTCCTGGTTAAGATCATTTCCTTTGTTTTTGCAAGTGAAAATTTAAATCCCCAATCATTTCCCCACTTTGAAATTCTCTGGAGTGCCTGATTTGTCTTTTTCCATGGCAAATTTGAGTCTTCTATGCTTAGTCCATAAAGCTCAGTTGTTTACAAAAAAAGGGAAATATTTTTTCCCATCTGCACACTTTCCAGGAGGTCATTTGTCATAACGGAAAATAAAGGAGGGCTGATAATACTCCTGCGTGGAGTTGCATTTGTAAGCTTGTAGGTTTTTGAAAGAGATGTTCCCATTTTGACTTGTATAGTTCTGTTACTTAAAAAGTCCCTTATCCACAAAACATTCTCCTATTTATTGTTGGCTAACTTACATAGGAAGCTCTCCCTCCATAGAATGTCTGTCTTCTTTATGAATATCCCAGCTATATTATTTGTGGCAACTCCCAGATCCATCCACTGAATTAAATTTAGTTGGTGTTCTTGTATTCAATATTACTAGGTTATTTGTAACGCCAACAGACCCTGGTTGTCATCAGACAGGATCAAACCTGTGACTTCTGGAGCTTAACACGAGTTTCTACTGCATGAGCTAAAAGAAATATGCCTCTTAGCCAAGGCTGTAGCAGGCTCATCAATCTTTAGCTGGTCTAGCAGGGGTTCTTGTAACAAATGTTTTGGTCGCCTCAGTATGCGGCCAGCATCTCTTGCTGGTGGAAGCTCTGACAATTTTTCCTAAAATACTGAATTTACTTTATTTGTTTTTCCTAAATATGCACAGATATGTGTCAAAAGCATTACAATTTATTTACGCAAGGATTTTTTTGTAGACTCAAAAATAATGAACAGTTGTCTCTAACGTTTACTTGACCTAAGCAGAATTGAAACAAATAAAGTGCTGTGCATATTCTTGTCTTTTGTTGGTGGTGTTTCTTTTAATTTTTTGGTTGCATGGTTTGTTGTTGTTGTTTTTAGACTTGCTAGATAGTAAGTCTGCTTCTGAGAAAAGTGATATTCGTATGTTTGATAATATCACTTTTCACAGCAGCAGACCAGCTAGCTGGGAGGCAGTGAAAAGTAATATTAACAAACATACAAATATCACTTTTCACAACAGACTTGCTCAGCCCTGGCAAGTCAGGGGACAAATTAATCCAAGGATGGGGAGGTGGGTAGGGAGACAGTGGGGGACAAGGGGGATGGATGGAGGTCTGGGGGGGAAGCAGTGGGGCCCAGGGGCAATGAGAGTGTGTTAGAGACTGGGGGAGGCAGCAGGGGCCAGGGGCAATGGGCATGGGGTGATGAGCCCAGGGCCAGCACCCCCTGCTGTGTGGCTTGGGGCTGGGGCCTGGTGCCTACCACCACATGGCCAGGGGACAGTGAGCACAGCTGAAACCCAGGGTCAGAGGATGTAGCGGGAGCCAGGGATGATGGGAGTGGGGGTTGTTGAGCCTGGAGCCAGCACCTGCTGCTGCTGTGTGCTGGATCCCAGGGCCCCACAGCCAGAGCCCGAAACCTTGTAACTGGGGGACTGAGCTCGCTGTGGCGTGGCCAGTGTCTTGGGCCAGAGAAAGCAGCAGGGCCAGGGACGAGCGGAGGGGTAGGGTCAGAGCCTGAAGCTCCATGGCCAGGGGATGGAACCCGCTGCCTGCCACCCCAGGGCTGAAGCTGGAAGTCTGAGCTCCACCTCCCTGGGGAAGGTAGGGAACTCACACCAGCTGCCTGTTTCTCCAGCATTTGTGATTCCAGAGGAAGGCATGGCCCAAACCCTGCTGGCAGCCCCGGGAAGGGCCGCTGCTTTGCTCTCCCCCCAGTCATCGCCCAAGAGGGTGTGGCTGCATGAAAAGCCCCTGGTGGCCACATGAGAGAAACACTGCACTAGAGGGGGACAGAGTGCAACACCAAATAGGCATGGGTTATATAGCCATATGCATATCAATAACTTGTTCTAAACATTTACCATTTAGGTGAGTTTTCTTACTTCCCCAAAGCTGATTATAACTATTAAAGTCTCTGCAAATTATAGGTGGGTTTTTGACATCATTAATTCATTTTTCTAGTTCTAAAATAACTATTTTACATGGATTATAAACATTATAAATTCATAGAGGATGTGTTTTTGTTCTGTGTGGGACTCTCAGTAGCATTATATTCAATACTTAATTTCTTCACATCCATTTCAACATATCTAAGTCCCTCTTTACAAATATACAGAAACCCTCACCCCCCAACCCCCCATGCGGTAGCCTCTTGATCCCTCTGGAGCATATCATATCCTTGTAGGTTGAACATAAATGTATTTACTAGCCATGTTTTTTGCATACATATTACATCAGGCTTTTTTTTTCCTATTTCAAAGATGGCTTTTTTAAATTCCTTTCCATGCATTATTAAACTATGCACATTCCAGCTAAGGATCATTAAGATCATGTTATTTAAGCTGTATTATTGCCTTCATTTAAAATTGCGTTACTGTAGTTTATCAAGTAGTTCTCTCTCTTTAGATATTTTTCTTCTGCTCTTGCTAAGATTTTAATCCTTTCTGGTTTTTCCCCATCTGCAAGGTGCAGTTAATTACTTCTATAATGAATGATATACACTTCTCTTTGACTACAAGCAACACATCATCTCCCATTCCTCTGATATTCTCCTCACTGACCGATTATGTGTTTTGCTGCTCATACATCTTTTTCTCTTACTTGTGTATTTGTCTTTTTCTATTTTCTGCAGTGGGTAACTTTTGGTAGCCCCGCAAATGATATTTTTGAGGTTTTTTTTTTTATTTCTCTAGCTTGCTCTGCTACACATCCTTTATATGCTGCACTGTGCTTTACCCCACAGTTGATATATTTAGGTTCTGTTACTTCTACACAGTTCTCACAGGAATGATTTCCTCCACATTTACTGCACCTCATTGTTCCCTCAGAAACAGCTGCCACATGTCCAAACCTTTGACAATTATAGTGCCTCATGGCGGTGGGGTGGGGGGGAAATATATGTTTTAACCCAGAAAGCTTGATACCCAATTTGATCCTTTCCAGAAATTCCCATCTTAAGGATATGTCTATACTTACCGTGGATCAATGCTGCAGTGATCGATCCACCGGGGGTCGATTTAGAGGGTCTTGTGAAGACCTGCTAAATTGACCGCAGATCACTCTCCCATCGACTCCAGTACTCCACCGGAACAACAAGCGACTCAGTGTGGTGTAGACACCACAATAAATCGACCTAAGCTATGCCAACTCCAGCTATGTTATTCATGTAGCTGGAGTTGCGTAACTTAGGTCAACTTAACCCCGTAGTGTAGACCTGCCCTCAGTGTTAGCCTTACAGCCATAGATGGTTGGTTTTCTCTCTCTCTCTGACTACGTAGCCATTTAATAAACAATACTTGATCTTTGCCTATGCTCTTTTTGGAAACCTCCTCAGACATAACCCCTCTTGCTCCATCAGGAATCTAGGCAGTTGACAAATAACTTTCATTTTCCCTTAGGTTACAGTTTTAAGAAGTCTTTCAGCTTGCTCCTCATGGGCACATTCTATCAATAGATCTCCATCCTGCATCCTTTTAGGTCTTTGTATGTCACCAACACTTTGCTTTATCCATGCCACCATATTCAGGGGGTTAACAGGGGATACTCTTTTCACACCTTCTGTCACTGATTTGACAGTTATAAAATGTTGACTTTTATCCTGTTTTTGTTTTTCCTGATAGATCTAGTCTTTCCCCCACTCCTTTTAACCTGTTCTGAAACCGTTCCTCAACCCCTGCTTCTTTCCCCTTCATAGTCCAAAGCAACCTTCTCTTCCCCTCCACCCCTCTCTTGCCAGTTCCATCATTTAGCCTCATTTCAGCTGGGGTCCAGGTGCAGCCCTCCACCGAACCTGCTCCTAAAGCCCAGCCTCAGCATCTTCAGCCGGACAACAGCACTCAGCCCCAGCCCAACCTCCAGCCAGCAGCCTGCTTCAGCCGGCTCAGTCCCAGCCTCCAGCCAGGCCGTCTCCAGCCAGCCTCTCCGACTCTCACAGTCAAACTCCCAGCCCACCAGCACCGTCCTCCTCTCTGTCACTGGAAGAAGAAGGTTAAGGTCACAGGCTGCCCTTAATTGGATTCCGGAGCCCATAATTAACCTGAGGTAACCTCTTTCAGTTCATAGGAGAAAGGGCTTTAACCATTTAAGACTTATATACCTGCCTTCAACCTCCCTTTCAGAAGTGTCAGGTCTGACTTTGTCACAAATATAAATAAAATTTGGTTAGAAAATACTCTTTCTACTGTTGTTTGTCACTCATAACTCACTTGATTACATGGTGAGTCATGTCTTTGCATGCAGTGTTTGTCATAGAATTAATTCAGATGTCAGTAGAAGCATGGCTTATCCCTGCTTCTGCATCTCTTATCCATAATCAGGTTTCTTGTTCACATTTCTGTAAATATGGTGGTTGAACAAGGGGCCCTGTCACTGGACTGCATTCGATTTGAACAAATATTTTGAGAAAATTTAAGTGGAAAGGTGCCTGGTCAAACAGGTGATCAGTGGCAGACACTATCAGTGGCATAAGCTTGGTCTAAAATGGGTGCATCATTGGGAAAGCATGGTACTTAGGAGCCAATTGTTTGGATTGCCATAAATACATATAAAAGAGGAGATTTTTTTTTTAAATAATGGAAATTAACAGAGTTGAGAGTAGAAAAAAAGCCTTATATAAGAGGGATAGTGCTGAGAACAGAAGAGGATTCTTTGTACCAGTTCAAACTACTAATAAAAAATAATACATTCTTGATTTGCAGGTGTCTAATATGATATACCATTGTTAAAGTTTCACGCCCAAATTTTCCAAAGGCACAGTGTAACACCCTTCACAGTGAATACAAGTTTTTCCACTGATTTAATGGGGATTGGATCAGGCCCCAGCAGCATAAGTGACTACAACCCTAAAGAAGTCAATAGACTTTACTTGTTTACACCATGAGTGAATTTGGCCCTCACAGGGAATACTGGAAACAGAATTATTTCATCATCTGATAATAGCTGGGGCCTAGATTTTTAAAACAGAATTACAAAAATTTAGTAAATATGCTTCAAACAAATGAGTTCCTGAAAGTTTGACTTTTTGGAAATATTCAACAGGAACTTTAAGAAAGTTATAAGAAATGCAGCGGAAGAGAGCAAAGAAGGAGAAAGAGAGGAGAAACAAGAAGGAATAAGGTTTTCTAGTAGACTAATATGAAGATAATTGTCCAATCTGTCATCACATTCTGAGAAGAATGATTGATATGTACTGAAGGAATTCCATATTCAGAGATATGGGGAGAAATCCTAACATCACTGAAGTTAATGGCAAAACTCCCATTGACTTCAGCGGAGCCAAGATTTCATCCAAAATGTTATGTACATTGTACTGTGCATCTCCAGCACAACAGGATTTCCTAGTCGCAGCCCACTTCCCTTTTATCGTCATTACCAGCTCTGCCCTTACTACAGCCAAATCCTAGTTTAAACAATGTTTTACCCATAATTTTGGGAGTGCGATGTTCTATATAGTTTGTACAGTAAATCTCTCTAAATACTTAAGAAGCTCAGTGGAGATTCTGAAAAAAACCCCTCGAGCCTAGTGTTCTGTAGAGAGTTCTTAACAAATTAAATAAAGCTATTTTCAGGAAGCTTTATAGACATATTCTGTTCTTAAGAAACTCATAAAAATCTCTACAATTAAAGTATTCTTTCATGTTGCCATGCTGTACTCTTTAAACTGCAATAGTTACAAAGTAGGGGGCTTATTCTGTGACCTCCCCTGCAACTGTAAAAATAGCAGATCTTTAGCAAAAAGTAATATGAAGTCTAATTCAAGAAGGAGGTTGCTACTACCCAGGAAATACAATACAGTGGTTGCCATTAAAAAGTCATCATAAGCTGAGATTTAACACTCAATGATAATTGAAATATCATGGTTCCCCCTTATAATTTGTACAGGAAATACATGGTTCCTCAGACATTATTGCATGGTAGCCAAGGGCAAACGTTTGTTAAATTCTCAGCTGCTGTAAATGGGCATAATATCATTAATGTCAATGGTTATCTGTCCATTTACACCAGCAGAAACTATTACCTGTTAACTTTTTAATGGAAACCATTTTATTAATTCTTCGGCTCTGGTGATCTGTGTTCTGATATTCCTTAAATCACCTGACTGGAAGTTTCTTGTAAAGAGTGGCTTAGAAAATAAGTGGCAAGAGTATCACATTTGAAACATAAAATACTGGCAATACTGGTAGTCAGATTTTCCTACAAAGTTTGTCAAAGGATGTACCTGGCCCTTCAAGATTCCCTGCTGGCAGCCCTGTGATCCTACCACATCCCACCCCAGGAAAGGAACAGTGAAACTGGTCCTCCAGGCCTGCCTAGAAAGTCTGCACAGAAGCAGCCAATCAGAGCTCATCATGCTCAGATAAAAGGAGCTGCAGGGCCTGAGCAGGTCAGTTCCTGTGTGGGACCAGAGGAGCAAGGAAGGGTGCTGGCCATAGGTGCTCAAGAGAGAACCACAGGTTGGGTTCTGGTGGTACTTGCAGTCAGCTAGGAAGAACAGAACCTCAGTCCTGAGGTCAGGGTGAAGAGAAAGGGGCTACATGGGAAAAGCCCATGGAACAGCAGCAACAAACTGAAGGAAGGTGTATGAGGCTGCTGTGTGTAGGGTCCCTGGGCTGGGACCCAGAGAAGTGGGTAGGCCTGAGTCTACCCCACACAGTCTATTAGCAAAGTGGCCTAAAAAAGGAGAGGGACAAGGCTCTATTGGGAAGCCCGAATGAAGAGCAGGACTTAAAGAGGTTCAGAAATGGAGTTGAAAAAACCCTGGTAAGGACCAACAGAGTGTCAAACTCTTTTCTACCCCAGAAGTGGAACATCCATTTTAGACTGTGTGACTGGGCCAGAGGGCCAACCCACTGAAGACACACCTAGTAAGGTCAACAATGTACATGGGATGCCTCGGGCAGGAGAGCTAGCAGCATCACATCTAGCTGACAGGAGGCACTTATGAGAGGCAAGTGTCCCTGTCACACAATTCTATTTTCCCAGTTGCAACTATTGTGGAGAAGGAGTAGGACAGTTGTTCAGTGGATGCAGAGTACTTTAGGGTTACATATGCCTGGTGGGGAAAAATAAACATTCCAGTTTTTCAATCATATTCCTCTTAATTAAAGTAAAAAAGAAAATCTAGACAGTAGAAAACAGAATTCCCAGGACAATCAACCTTGAATTTTTCAAAGGCACTAAATTGACTTTAAAAAGCCTCCTGGCCCCCAAACACTCAGTTTATAACTACCTTTGTCCTACAGGTAGATACACAGGTATCCCAAAGTTGGTCGTGCATCACTGACAATATTGACTATATTGTCGCAATTCTCATCTGTGGCTATGCATGTGACTCTGAATTCCAAATCCTGATGCACAGATTTGGGCACGCTGTGGGCATGGGAAGTCCATATCTCTGATGTTTGAGGATGCAGCTCTGTGGTCCTTTCATATGCAGTCTGGAGACAATTTTGTTGATCCCACTCAAACCTGGTACATGCTGATCTGGTCAGAGGCTGCCAGCGAGTCCTGTTCTGAGCCCCTTGCTCGAGTTCTTTGAGATTGATGCTAGCCCCCTGGAGACTGCTCTGCAGGTTATCTTTGAAGAGCTTATAGGGATGGCCCTTTTTCCTGTTGCCCTGTCTCAGCTCCCCAACGTGGTCTTCCATCCTGATGACATGTCTGATCCACCTAAGTTGTGCTTTCAATAGCATTTTCTCAGTGCAGGTTGTGATTGCTCTCTCAAGGACCTTAATATTGGGTCACGCTGCCCTGCCAATGAATGCTCATTATTGAGTGGAGGGAGCACATGGAATTGCTCAAGCTGTTTAATGTGCCCTCTATAAAGAGTCCATGTTGCAGATTCATACAGGAGTTATGTTAGGACTACTGCACTGTAGATCTTCAATTTGGTGGAGAGACTAATGTTGTGTTGGGGGTGAGTGTGCTGTTGGGGGGGCTCCTCCCCCAGAGCTCGCTGCTGCCGGCAGGGAAGGGGCTGGAGGGAGTCCTCCTCTCTGGCCCCTGTCCCAGAGCAGCCTGCCTGCACCCCAAACTCATCCCCAGTCCTGCCCCACCCTAGAGCCCACACCCCCAGCCAGAGCTTTCACCCCCCTCACCACAGCCTCAACCCTCTACCCTAGCCGTGAGCCCCTCCAACACCCCAAACATCTTATCCCCAACCCCAGACAGAGCTTGGGGGGTTAGAGAGGCTCAGGGCTGGGGCAGAGGGTTGGAGTGCAGGGGGATGAGGGGTCTGTCTATTAGTGGGTTACAGATTGTTGTAATAAGTGATAAAACCAGTGACTCTGTTCAGTCCATAATTTCTAATGTCTAGCAGAGTAATGAATTAAAGCTTCCAGGCTCATCTTTTGAAAGTGCTGTGCAGGTTTCCTTTGACCCCAAACAGTTAAAGTGGTATCATGACCCTGTTACTATTTAACGTTAAACAAGGTTTGGGGACCTCAGGCTGCTCAGTACCTGGCAAATACACCATTAATTTTTAAACTTTGTATTAAAGATTGTGATACACCGGGGAGCGGTGGGAGAGAGGAAATATATAAGCCCTAGGCTAATTAAGGGTGGTTCCTTGTAGACTAGGGAGGGTTGCTATAGGATAATTGGAGCACCTGTAGTCAATTAAGGCCCTGTCAGGAACCTAATAAACCGCCACCTGCTTCAGGTAGTCAGGGTGTGTGAGGAAGGAGAGAGGACTGGACTGGACTGGACTGTTGCTGAGAATTAGAAGACCAGAGAACTGGAGGAAGGGAGACCCTGCCCCAGCGTCAAGGATGGAGGGTAGACCTACTCTAGAGGGAAGAGGGTAAGAAACCCATAGGAGTTGAGAGGGGCTGGGGCTCAGAGTGAGGAGCAAACCCAGACCCCTCCCCTGCTTCCCTCCTCTACCGCCTTCCCAGGCCATTAGCAGGGCTTTTGGTGCCCCAAGAACAGGGGCATGGCGTGGTATCTTTGCCCCCAGCCAGGAAAAGCACAGAAACAAAAAAAGAAGGCAAAACAAAGCATCTTAAATGTGAAGCATTAAGGAAGGCTTTTATTTAACCATAATCCTTGTGCTTCCTTCCCTTTTGCTGACTTTTTTAAAAAAAGTCATCCTCCCCCATTTTGAACCTTTTAAAATAGTATTAAAATGGTAAATTATCTGGGAGGGGGGAATTGTTAAACTTCATTTAAAAAAATGCTGCTTCTATCTCTGGTATTAACTTTCACTTGCAATTTTACTGCTAAAAACACAGCCACAACACATGGTTTTATTAGCCATTTAAAAACCTGACAGACTTGAATTAGCAGCAGGTGGTTTAGAGCATTACATTTAGCTGCCTTTTTGGTTACAGGCTTATAGCCATGTTGCAAAATATGCAGTCTTAGCCGGCAAAGCAAACAAATAGACACTTGAGGCAGAGGAACAAAAACTCACAACCCAGGTGGCATTTGGATTCCGCCAAAGCCCGTTTAGGCGGCAGAGTCATGAGAGTCCCTCTTTTTGGCCAGGTCTGGTGAGACCATCTTTCAAAATTAAAAAGGCACAAAAAAGGGTGGTGATGGCTGCTATAATGGGCAAAACTTGCTTATTCCCCTTCTTTTGTCCTCATCTGTTCATTTTCCCCAAAATGTATTTTAACACCCCCCCACACACACACATGAGGGTAAAAAGCACATTCCATCACAATTGTTTGCCAATTAAGCTTAATTTTTAACATACCAATTTTGTTTTACTAATTATTGTTTTTTGTTTGTTTACTGGGCATAATTAACCCAATTCTCAAAATTATTAGGTATTTGTTTATACTAATTTAATTTTGTATTTATTCATCTTTTCCTATTAACACTTATTGTTATAGGTTATTGTAACATTTTGTAAACTTTTACTGACTATTTACAGTGAAGCTTATCATTAAAATAAATGTATAGACCCAATTATTCCAACATGCCCTCTATGGTCACTGAAAGTATGGTGCTTATCTCAATACCATACCCTTCAGTACTAGCATGCTATGTCATGACAGGGGTATTTGTCTCTTTAAAAATATTGCAAATCCTTATGTTTAAATAAACCACAGTTGCAAGAGAGCCATGATAGAATGGCGTGACCACAGGACAGGAAGTCAGGATAATTCAGAGTTCTAATTCTGGCTGTGAGACTGATTCCCTCCTTCTAAAGCCATGTGAAAAGTCCTTTATTCTGCCCTGCCTCAATTTCCCTTGTCTGTATTTTTAAAGGGATAATAATGGACTTGGAGACTAATTAATAAATCGTTGCAACATACTTTGAAGATAAAAAAGGAGATTATCATCAAAGATTATTTAAATCTCTTTTTTGAGAGGATGAAATACACTCCAGCTGAGAAGCACATGTTAAAGCTTTAATAAAAGTAGTGAACGAGTAGGTTTCAGTCAGTATAAAGTCAAATTAAAGTTGCACAGCACTACAGGTAAATTCAGCGCTAGTAACTCAGTGTGGATTATACATGGGAAGCTGAAAGGATAAACAGCTATTTTTCTTATCCAGAGCATTTCCCTTTCCTATTAGGATTTTATTTTCACAAATGCAACCCTGAAGTCTGTTTCTGGAGATGTAAACAACTACATGCGAAAAATAGGTATTTATCAGCCGTGAAGTTTGTCCAAGGATTACTTACTGTGAATAAAGCCAAGTTCTCTTTTTAAACCGCAGTATACTATTTTGGGAATGTGACCCCTTTTTCATGAGTAAATGACATGGTGACATTTACAGATAAAGCAAGATTTAACTGCTATGAAAGGAGATGACAAATGTCAGGATGTCAATAATGATCAGGGAGCATAATGGTTTCTTGCCAGAGCACTGAGCAGCTATATAATGTAACTGTTACCTACTAATGCTGTCAAGAATGAAGAAAAGCAAGCCAGTGTGAGAGAGTGGAAGCACTTCTGGAACCCACATTAGTGTGATTAATGGGCATTTGGTATAACATAGCTAATAAATTAGACTTTTAATTATTTTAAAATTTTATCTTCTGCATATTCCTGTTAAATGCTGAGATTATTTTTATGATTTAGAACTCAATTGTGTTAGAGAATAAGATTTAAGGTGTTAGGAGAAGCTTTCTGACAGTTTTAACCCAATATACAGCCAGATCCTTAGCTGGTGTAAAGTGGTTTCTCTCCATTGACTTCAGTGGAGCTAAGTCAATTTATAGCCACTGAGGATCTGGCTCACAGAGTCAAAGTTTGCAGAGGAGAGCAGAATGGTATTCACATAAATTAGAGATGGAAAAAGACCTATTAAGTCATTTAGCCATAGCAGGATTGTTCTCTCCTGTATCTTCTCAAGTGTTTTGCCTGGTAAAATTCTCAGGGCCCGGTAGTACATTTAACAGAGGATCCTAATTTTGACATCTTTTGGAAATTTAAGTAGCAGTTTGGAAAGGAACAAAGCTTAGCATTATTTTAAAACTCTGTTTCCTGATGCTGTCTTGGACAATTAATATGCGCTGTCTTCAAACCCTCAATTGTCTTACATGCTACTGAGTCCTTACTCCAGCCTAGCGCTGAACTGATCACCATTTGCCATTTAGTGAGTGGGGTTTGGAGTCCTGAGGTTTAAAAGTTTGGAGAAATAGGCATGGCATAGCATCGAAGGCTGAGAGCTTCTTCACATGAGCTCTTCAAACCCCAGGCGACTCTCAACTGTGAAACAGGTTTTGCATTTTTTTCCTCTTTGCTTCAGCAGTTGGTCGACCTTTCCTCTGTATAGGTTAGCCTGCCATAGTGCTTGATAGCCAGAAGGCCATGGATGTTTTCAAAGAGACTGCAATTGTAAGTCAGACTACTCAAATACAGAGTCACTACAAACTGGGAAGAATTTGGCCTATTGTTTGTTGGAGTTTTTTAGAAGAAATAACACAGTGGAAAATAGGCTAATAAAATTGAAATGGGATGAACCAGTTCAGCCAACTTTGCTCCCACAGTCTGGCAGAGGGTTGAGAAGCTTCTGCTCAGTGTCTGGACTAGTTTTTATGGCAGGTTCTGATGGAAATACTCCTGCTTTTACACCCATGGTTTGCCCTTTTAGCAACCTTAGCAGTATGTGCTGTATTCTCACTGGCTCTCGCTCAAATCTACACTGCAGATGAAATGTGCCCCACCAGCCTACTGCACCTTCAAACCTGCACTTCTGAAAAGATAACCTTGGAGCAGTGAAGGATTCCTGATAAAATGGTCAACATGCTGATGATCACTCAACGCCATCCCTGAGTGATTAGCTCCAAATTCTTTATACATGTGCAGTATGATCTTTCGCTGCTAGTAGGCTGCCTGGAGACACAATTGCCTCCTTCATCTCCGCTTGCTCCAGGGAGTTAGAAATTGATGCAACAGCAACAAATTACAACCTCCCCATACAATGGCTCAGTGCCAATGGTCAATAAGAGTGGGTGTGGGGGAGGTGGAATCCAGAGGCTCCACCTATGTCCTAACATTCCCCAGCCACCTGCTTCAGGGAGGAAGTAAAAAGGCATGCAGCAGCTGCTTACTCTTGCACATCCAGATCCAAGGCCCAGGAAGCTGTAAAGGGTGTGCGGGGGAGGGGCATGCCCTCTTACATCCCTGCATGTGCATATAGCCCAGCTCACAATCTAGCCCTTTGTACGAAGGAGGGGGGGAAAGGCCTTTTAGGGTATGTATACACAGCACTTTAACCCTGGGCTTGCTCTTGGGCTCAAGCCTGACCCCCTTTACATCCACACACCAATTGTGTTAACCTAGGGCTTGAACCTAGGGTCCCAGGACCCTGCAGGGCTGGAGTCTCTGAGCCTGTATTAAGCTGGGATCCAGGGTTTGAGCCCTATTGCTTTCCTGTGTGTGCATGGCACCAGGTTGACTCAGGTCGCAGAAGTCTTCCAGATATATCCCAAAGTTCCTTGCGGCAACTTCCTTAGTTCTCTCTATGCTGACCATCTGTAGTGCGATCTATTGCACTTTATCACAAAACAGAAGCCACACTTCTCTTTGCAAATGCCAGCAGCTCAGGTAAGCATTAACCCATTGTCTGCTGAACACTGGTCTGCAAACACCTTATCAGACAGCCTGCAGGGTTTTCAATGGAGACTAATCAGAAGAAGCTTTTTGCAAAGAGATGTGCTTCCTGTCACTGGAGCACAGCCAGATTTTGATGCATGCTTCTTGGGCACCCCTGCACATGCAGCCACACAGGGGGCCCAGGAGCAAGGACTAGAGAGTGGTGGTAGGACTAAGCAGCTACCCTGCGGAAAGGGGGAGCAGCAGAGCTTCTGGCTCAGCACAGCCTGGATAGGATGATCCCCAACAATCCAGGTATTGCCTCTCTCTGTAGGGCAGCTGATGGGTTCCTGCTCTTTTCTCTGCCCCTTCCCTAGGGCTGTGTGCACAGGAGCATCTGGGAAGCATGCACTGTGAGGGCGGTGAGTGGCAGGCAACCATCCTCCCCCATAATCACCTGGGGATCCCTTATTCCTGCCTCCTGGGGTGCAGCAGGGGAAGGGATAAGGAGACCCCAGGGAGTGCTGGACCACACTACACCCCCAAGTCCTGGGGTTGCACTTCACTGCTCCATGGCCAGCAACAGCAGCAGCTAGCCAGAGGAGCTAATGATACAGTTAATGTGCTCCTTATGGACACCTGAGCCCCATTAATAGCACTGTCATAGTTAGAAAACGGGGTGGGGAGGCGTGGAATTTTCTCACAGTGCCACACATTCATAGGGCTAGAGTGTTGACACTGGGCAGGGGGATGCTAGACACTGTGCGATAGGGTTACTTTGACTTGGCTCTGTGCACTGCAGTGTGGCCACCAGAGCCATAGGTTTGAGCACAGGTCAGAAAATCCTTACCCTAGGTTTAAAATGCAGTGTAGATGCTCAAGCCCAGAGTTCCCTGACACATGTCAGCTTACTTGAGTCCCCCTAACCTGGAGCTTACATTACTGTGTAGACATACCCTTACCAAAAAGACATACCCTAGCTCCCTAGGAGGGTGGTGAAACACTGGAATGGGTTACTTAGGGAGGTGGTGGAATCTGCATCCTTAGAGGTTTTCAAGGCCTGGCTTGACACAGCCCTGGCTGGGATGATGTAGTTGGGGTTGATCCTGCTTTGAGCAGGGGGTTGGACTAGATGACCTCCTGAGGTCTCTTCCAGCCCTAATAGTCTATGATTCTAAAACATGCAGGCTCAAGCTATTTTCCCAAGCAACAGCCTGTGGAAAAGTTTTGGTCATTATTCCCAAGACGTCTGGGTTTGGGTTCTGTTTTTACAGCACTTTGCGCTTGACAGCAGAACTGACAGAAGGACATCTCTAGCTATCTCATTCCTAATGCTTACTAAGAAAGAGTGCCAACTGCTGACAACAACCTGTCTGGAATTTTGTTTTGGGGGGGTGGGGGGTGGAGTGGTATTAGTCTAACACAAACAGTTATTTAATCAAACCATAGTTTTCTAACAGCCAATCCCTTCCCCCAAAACCAAACAAACAAAACACCCACCTCCCCCAATTTCCTTTGCTGAGAAGCACATGGGGAGATGCATCTCTTCTCTGAATTCCCCATTTAAAAATATTCTGCAGAGGATTGAAGAGGAAAATGATGCATACGGCAATAGATGTTGCAGTATTTATAGAGGTCCTGTGCTAATCTCAAATGTCTCCAATTTAATTTTTACTCTTAACTATAAACAAGCAAAACAACTAATTCTTACCCTTAATTAAGTGTAGATTTCATTTAAGGCATGTATTGTTACCCATTTCTTCCTTGTCAGTCTCCGTACCCAATTGATGACTAGACACACTGTAACATTGTAATTTGAAGCTGCTACTGTAGCATCAATTCCTCAGGATGATACCACGCTTTGACAATTTAAGCTCAAATAATTTTTGACTGGCAAAGATGCACTTCAGTTTTATTGTCCTGAACTTACAGGCAGTATACTGGATGAAGTGAATCATCTGCTGATGAAAAAGCTTGTAATTTAGCAAGAAGGACACAATGAGAATGAACAATTTCCCCCCGTGCCCTTTTGCATTTCCCAACCTGATCTGCTCCTTTGGTGCCCAGACAGATTCCAAAATTGCTGACATCTGAGCTGATCAATCAAACCCTTTACAGTTCTTTAAATGATCAGACAAGTGTCTGTGCTGCTGTTTTTGGAAGTGCTCCATCTGGAAAATAAAACAAAACACAAATATCCAAAGAAGTTTGGCAGGGCTGGTTTTGTTTGTTTGGTTTTTGGCATGTTTGTTATACAAACAGATTCTTTTAGGACAAATTAGAAGACAGGACAGTGGTGGATGAAATTCACCCCAGTGATCAGAGATGTACAAGAGCCATGCATCACCGAAGCCGTGGCTAGGCCTTGTGCTAGCCCTCTGCACAGGGGTGATTTTCACCCACCATGACTCACCAGGCTGTGCACGTAAGGATGGCTTGAAGTTGGAGGCAGAAATCCCTGTCATCTGCAGGGGAGGGACTGGTTTGGAGCCATCATTCTGCCTCGGATCCATCATCCGCATCCCTGCCATTCAAACCTTCCTGTGCACAGAGGCAGAGATTTCCCATGCAATACAATTCCCTGGTGTATATGGGGTCACCAGAAGCTCTTTCCTTCCTGATCCAACTTGGATTCCAAACCACAGAGCTTTTCCTGGTTCAGTTTAGATGAAAATGTTATAAGAGCAATGCTCTAGAAGTATTTTCTCCCTCCATGGCTGGTCTCTGGAGTCAGACCTATACTTCCCTGACAACCCAATCCTATGGATTCAGCTAAACCACAGATATGGCTTTAAGCAGTTACAGCAGGTCCTCAAGTTTGAAGGTTTTAATCAAGTATACCAAGTCTCATAAGAGTATAATGACAATACTTGGCACTTTTAGCTAGAGATCAGTAAGTGTCATTATCTCTAGTTTATGGATATGTAAATCAAGGCACAGAGAGTTTAAGGTCTAACAGAACCCAGCAAGTCAATAGCAAAAAACTACTGATTTCCCAATCTGGTGCCTTGTCCACTGGATGAGAGAGACTGCCTCCAAACAGGAACAGCCAGCCTCAACAGCATTAGCAAGGTTCTCATTGGCCAAATCCCAAAGTAATCTCTCTATCTAGTGATTTTATTTTAGATGATAAAGTAGCAGACACTCAATCTGGTAAATTGTCTACAAGACCGGTTAAAGGAAACTTTTGTCATTTAATGCATGGATGAGGAATTCAAAAGGCTAAATGGCATGATTTAGAACATGTGCTTACCGGGGACATATTGCCAGCTGGTGGTGATCAAACACAAAGATTTAGGCTGGGAATTAGGCTCCCAACTAGCACTGAAAGTCCTTGTTCCCTTAGGCTACTTGGAAAATCCCAGTTTGAAAGAGCTAGAAAAAAATAAAGTGAATAACTTCACGTATCATGCTGGTTGCAAGATATTTGTAAGATATCTTTTTTTCTGTAACAGTGGAATAAAACCCGAGCTGTGCATTTACACTGTATTTTCTACTCTGCCTAGTTAAAGGCTGTTATGTCAAGATACAGAAACACACAACCATTTCAAACCTTTTAAGCAAAACCATGATACGTGTCTAAAAATACCTTTGTTTCCTCCCCCCCCATGGGAATTAGAACTGCTGCATTTAGAAACACATCCCAATTCTATCAAATGCACCCCATTTCCCCTGCAGCTCTTTTTATGTTAAAATCAATATCTTTTAATGTTATCTGATGGTTTCCTAGGAGATGCCCTAAATGGCCAACCTCACTAGTCTGATGCTAGTTTTAGATAATATCTATATGCACTAAACATCTGTTTTGTTCACTCAAGGCTGCTGTGCCCTTTTTTCCACTGGTCATTATGTTTCCCCTGTGGATTTCTAATGGTTGCTAATAAAATAAGAAAAAACTTTGTGTACATTTTTATCTTCACTGATGCTGTGTGATCTGAAGTCTGTGTTCTCTGTTAGAAGGAATAACTTCAAAATCATTGTTAGTATTTCTTTGTACAGTAGTTTGAATGCAAATTTTACACTTAAGGATTAAAGTGCCTTTTAAAAATCTCTAAGAAGCATTTAAAGAAAGAAAGATCACCTAATTCTAGTGGCAAGAGTTCCATTGATAGCAGGGTGGGTTCAGTATTGATTCATGTGTTTCAGATGGTACAGTACAGGTTGCATCATTAATAGAAGATTACAATGCCCAAATGGGGATTTTAACCTTCTGCTTCTGTGTCTTTCATTGTAGGAAATCACCAGATATGGTTAGAAGTTGGTTTTATATAATGTGATGAGCAAACAAGAGTGTTCTTAAAGTTTAACAGAGCAGCCTGCTGTTACTGTGGAAAGAGGGGCTGACAACTTGGGTAGTATCCATACAAAGCTATAATTTCTAATCTGTCAAAATCTCTTCCTGATAGAAACCCTGATTACATTAGCATGTTCTCTGTCTGATGTGATTGGCTTTTGTGACAGCTGTAAATAGTGCTGCTAAGAGACCATCAGATTATACTGAGAGCAGGAAATAAATAAATCTTTTTGCTGTAAATGAATTTAGGCAAGAATAAATCACATAGGGCTAGATTAAGTTCCTACTTTATGAAGTGTGAATTTTTAGCAAGGCAACAGCTGAGGGCTCTAGGAGCAGCTATTGGCTCAGATAGTATGGTAGCTGAATTTCAGCTGGCACCTTGCTGATGGGCATGTTAGAAATATGTAGATGCTGGTTATGTTCCACAGTTGTATAATCTAATCTCTAAGAAGAATAATGATGATCGCTGTAAGTAAAATTAACCTATGTCTTTGCTGGATGGATAGACCAAATTAAATCTGTCTGCTGATCCTCCTTTAAATATACTATACTGCACAGGAACAAATACAACAAAAAACTTTAAGAGTTTACCTTCATCCTGCTTTCTTTTAGGTTGATTAAGTGCATGGTAGACTTGTTCTAGCAGCTGGTCTACTGCTAACACTGATCTCTGAGCATGTGCAGAGAGCTCTACAGTTAAGAATGTGTATCAGGTGGCCTTGGGCACCTGCCCCACCCTTACCCTCATTTGGCACTCACTTCTTGCCTCTTCATATGATTTCTGTAGAAGGCAAGCTCTCACTTTTTTTCTCAAAAATGCAGTGGCATTCTTTGTGAAGCCTGATGTGAGTCTGTGTGTTATGGGTTCAAAACCTGGTAGAGGAAAAAATGTGGGAGTTGAGATGCTGTGTTTCTAAGACATTCTCTTTTACTCCACTATCTGCAGAGTAGATCTGGGGGTGCATATGTGGGGGGTGGGAGAAATAAAGGGCAGTTTGATAGTGCTACTTTCATGGCTGAAGCTCCCTGCTCAGGTGCAGAGAACAGTGGTAGCAGCAGGAAGGATTGCAATCTACCAAGCCATTAGTTACTGGCTAAGGATTTCCATTATGTCAAGTAGATTCAGACATTGTGCCCAGTTTTTGCCTTCCTTAGACTCTGTTACTGGTTAGAAATATTTAGCGAGCATGACTGGAGCACTTTTGAGAAACTATCAGTAATTGTTACTGACTATCTCTGAAGGAATCTGTACCAGTCAGGCAGGTACACTCCGGTATTCCTGTGTGAATGCCTGTGCCTTTTAATTCTGTCCTGGAATTAGAGGGTGAAAGGCAGAAAAGCCTTTGGTTTGTCTTAACAAAAGTATATTTCTTTTCTGCTTCTTCCCATACTGTTAACCTGAGGTTTCTAACTATATTAGTTTTCTGGTCCAAGAATTTCTTGAAATCCATAAGTCCTCTCTCCATTTGCTCTCTGGGGCAAAGCTCCAGGTTTGATGGCCAGTGCTTTCTGTCTGTCTTCTATATCTTGGATCACTCCTTGATCTGTGATATTCTCTTTGTTTCCTACTTTTTTGCAATTTTTTAATCAGTCCAGTCTGGACATTTAAACACTGTAATTATGTTTCTTTTCATATGCTCCAGGTGTCCTCCAATGCAGTGTTTATTATTAACTGACTTGGTTTGATCTGTTTTAAGATTATCCTTTATGTGTTGTTGGCTCCTATCCTATATACTGATAAGCTCCTTGCTCTCCTCTTGGCCAACATCTGTGCCTTCTCTTAATTCCTTCTGGCAGGCTTTTTTGCTTTTCTTTAATTATTTTTGGTCTGCTACTTGGCTAGATTCCATTGCCTGTTGCCTGGCATTAATTTTTGCTACTGTGGAAGCAGAGATTTTCCCCTCTGTTGGAAACACATTTCTCTTCCTGCTCCAGAATTCTCTTCTGGGAAATATTATCCCTCATTTTCTGCATCAGCTTTCATGACTTCCAAGGTGTCAGGGAGAATTAGAGGACATTATTGTTGTTATCTCATTAATTTGTATTATAACAGAGCCAGTAGACCCCAGCTGAGATCGGGGTCCCACTGTGCTAGCTGCTATACATACACATGCTAAGGGACAGTCCCTGCCCTGAAGAGTTTACCATCTAAACAGAAAAGCGTGAGATGAGAAACAGAGGCACAGAGATGAAGCGACATGCCCAAGTTTACACAGCATGTCTGTGTCAGAGCCAGAAATACAACCTGGTCTCTTGATGCTCAGTCCAGTGATCATGGAATCAGAAATGTGGGGCGAGAAGGGACCTTGAGAGGCCATCAAGTCCAGCCCCCAGCGAGGAGGCAAGACCACATAAACCTAGACCACCCCTAACAAGTATTTGTCCAATCTGTTCTCAAAAACCTCCAATGATGGAGAGTCCTTAGCTTTCCTTGCAAGCCTATTCTAGTGCTTAGCTATCTTTATAGTTAGAAAGACATTTCCTAATGTCTGACCTTGCAGCGGATTAAGCCCATTGCTTCTTGTCCTACCTTTAGTAGACACGGAGAACGATTGATCATTATTCTCTTTATAACAGCACTTAACATATTTGAAGACTTATCAGATCCTCTCTGTCTTTTCTGAAGATTAAACGTGCCCAGTTTTTTAAACCTTTCTTCATAGGTCAGGTTTTCTAAATCTTTTATCATTTTTGTTACTGTCCTCTGGACTCTCTCCAGTTTGTTACATCTTTCTTAAAGTGTGGCATCCAGAACTGGACACAATACTCCAGCTGAGGCCTCACCAGTGCTGAGTAGAGTAGAATAATTACCTCCCGTATTTTACATATGACACTCCTGTTAATACTCAGAATGATATTAGCCAGTTTTGCAACTGCATTGCATTGTTGGCTCATATTCAATGTGTGATCCACTATAATCCCCATATTCTCTTCTGCAGTACTACTGCCTAGCCAGTTTTCCCACCTTTTGTATTTGTGCATTTGATTTTTCCTTCCTAAGTGCAATACTTGTACTTGTCTTTATTGAATTTCATCTTGTTGATTTCAGAGCAATTCTCTAATTTATCAGGGTCATTTTGAATGCTAATACTATTCTCCAAACTGCATATGTAACCCACATACCTCCTGGGTGTGGTGTTCTGTCCCATCTAGTGGCACTAGACCACTTAGAGAAAGTTTAATGAGTCTGCTCTACTGCCTTAGCTAACAGCAAGGTTGCTTTTAGCTCATGCTATAGAGGCTCATGCACTAAGCTCTAGAGGTCCCTGGTTCAATCCTGCCCACCAACAACTTGTGTCTGTTGGCCTTACACGTGCAATCCCTCCCAGCTTGTTGTCATTTGAAAATTTTATAAGCACACTCTCCACTCCATTATGCAACTCATTAATGAGAATACTGAATGGTACCAGACTCAGAACAGACCCTTCTGGGACACCACTAAGTATGAGCCCCATGCCCAGTTTCACACCAAACCATCGGTTGCATCCGATGAAGTGAGCTGTAGCTCACGAAAGCTTATGCTCAAATAAATATGTTAGTCTCTAAGGTGCCACAAGTCCTCCTTTTCTTTTTCCATGTCCAAGCTGACTCCTTTACACCTTCACCACAGTCCCCTTTTCTCTGTCCTCTCTTCTGTCCTCTTTCTGGTCTCCTATGTTGTCCTGTGAATTCATAAGAAGAAGAAACAGACTGGACTCTAAGAAGTAAGGCTTTGTTAGAACTAACAGAGATACATAAGATAAAGGAGAACCAAAAGCTACTAATTGTGTGTCTGGTGAAGCTACCACCAGATTGCTTCCAACAGGTTCTCACTAGCCCCAGTCCTGTTCCCTCTAATATGTGCTCTGCTCTTAAAGGTACAGTTTATACTCCTAATATCCACTTTTGCCACAAACTAATCTCCCATCGACTAGTCACGAGCATGGGTAGGTTCCCCATGAGGATCTGAACAATAGTACCGATTCCTTAGAACTTAATTTCAAGGGTGCATCGATTATTAGAGAGCTTGGGTTTGACTAGTAGATTCACTTAGCCTTGGCAGCCTCTCCTGACAATGAAGGTGCTTTTGTTCTGACACCAGGCAGCCCTTCTACACTCTGTGGAAACTGGCCCTCCAGCAGGAAAAGTGTATCTATCTCTGCATCCTGCTTGTGAAACAAAACTGTCAGTGCCACTGAGTTTGTGGCTTTTCATAGTCTTTTCTGGGACAGAAGATTTGTCCCCGAAGAAATATAAGTGTCAAAATACGTGCAATTAACTTCCTAGATAGGTGTAAATACAATGAAATGAAAACTGCAAGCTCTAGTTAGTTGTTTGTTCAACCCTCTTCTCCCACAAAACATTCCATGAGCTATACTTCCCAGTCTGAAGTCTTCACCTGCCCCTTGGTGCTCATAGTGCTACAGGGTGCGTATGCTATTGCTCCATTTTTCACTGCTGCTGGCAACATGGGTGGATGGGGGAGGGAGAGAAAATAGAGTTGCTTCCGATCTGCAAGTAGAGCTCTATTTCTCCTTTCAAGTCCTGCGTTCCACATACCTTTTTAGATGGCACTTTGCTTCCTCTCTGCTTGTTTTTCACCTCAGTATAAATAAAATAAAATTAAAAAAAGATCACCCCCAACGCATGAAAAAATAGACAAATTCCTACCCTGAAGAACATCTGCACATTCTAGATACTTCAATGCATGACGCTGACTTCATAGTCTATGCTGTATTTGCTTCCACAAGCTTTGCATTGTTCAAAGGAACAAGAATTCACATGAATTCAAACTGCTTATTTTGTTCCCTTTCAGTATGAACTTCTTGATGAATTATTTCCTTCTGGAACAGCAGACCTTTCAGACTCCTTGGTATTTTTTGTCTCCCCTTCCCAGGCACATTTTTCCATGCCACTTTTATCTTCATATTGTTTCCTTTTGAAATGCAGCAATACCAGAAATGCAATTAGCATAGTCACTGTGCGCTCGTTCTGCCATTTGAACCTTCCTACACCATTGTTCATGGACTATAATATAACCCTTAAAGTGTCTTCTATTTAAAAGTTTCCTCACGAAAACTTAATGTAATACCTCCCTTTTAATGTAATACCACTTAATGTAATATCTGAAGCTTGATTGTAGCAACAAAACAATAATGACATATAAATAGGCATAGGAGGGTGTGGTGTTCATTGGCTACAAGGAATCATTCTTATTATAAATAAAGTAAGTTTTCGTTCTAGGGTGAAATGGTTTGGATAAATGCAAAAACCTATGTGAGTCCCTCCCCCAAACAGTTGACCAAACTGGCACATTTTCTGAGGCTCCAGAAAGTTTGTGTTTCAGTTGTGGGAGGCCATGTGTGAAGATGTGGGCTACACCTCGGTAATACTCTGGGGTGTCCCCATCACCAGAAGAAGAAAGTGCTAAAATACCATGACAGAATCTGGTCCAAATACTGAGCGCAGTACACATGTATTATATTCTAAACAATCTTGGATTTATAAAAAGGAAGTATTACAATACTGCAAGTACCAAATCTAGCACACTCAGGCAGGGCTTGACTTCCTATTAACCTCCCAATCAGATACAACATAACATACAAGACAACAATTTAACATTAAGATAAAGATACAGCGACATGTATTGGGGGGGTGCCATCTAAAATAAGCTTTACAATATTAAATAATAATAATAATGGAAAATCCCTATGCAATGCCCACCTTGGGAGGGAGGGAAGAAAGAAAGAAAGGGTGAACCATGTGTCACAGATACTAGATGCTCTTCTGGATGGTGCTCAGTTACTACAGTGATGAGGGCTGTATAAGAACCTGAACAGAAATATTCATATGTGATTAGAGATTGTGGGTCCCTCAATTTTTGGGAGCAGAACTTGGGGTACATTAAAGGAGCCTGATGTTTGACTTTCAAAAGAAAGTGCTGAGCATTTGCCCTCTGAAACGTAAGCCCTTTCAAGTGTCTCAAGTTGAGCACCCAAAATCACTAATCAGTTCAGAAAATTTGGGTCTCCACTGCTATCATTTGTCTTCTTAGTTACTAATTTAGATTTATGCCTCTAATTCAAGGTCCTTTACACCAATTTAAACTTCTGTTGAGCAAATTACATCAACTCTACTGATGTCTAAATTGCATATCTCTTACATATGGAGGAGCCAGGCAGAAGAGTAAGAGGTTGAAATTAAAGAATCCTCTATCTTTCTTCAATTTATGTCTTCTTCCAATATCTGTGACTGTAAATGAGAACAATATGGACTTCCTTAGAAATAGATATAAGTAGCTCTCAGGGAATCTAACTGAGCATAAAAGAAAATAATTTAGTGGAAGGGAGTCTAACTTACACACCCCCTTTGAATTTAGCCCTCTGTGTTGCAGTGATTGTCGCTCAGAATGCATAGATCTTCCACATTGGAAAGACAGGTTGCTTTGTGTCTACTCTCTAACGATATAAGTAATTATGTTTAGGAAACAAGTGCTGATAATCAGATCCTCAATGGGAACCCATCATACAAATGCCATTTAAATAGTAGGTAGTGTAGTTGTAGCCATGTTGGTCTCAGGATATTAAAGAGACAAGATAGGCTAGGTAATATCTTTTACGGACCAACTCCTCTGCCTGGACCCACAACCAGCTTCAACAAATGGACCCCTACAGACAACTATGTACATGAAACCCATGGATCATCACACCTACCTTCACAGATCCAATAACAACCCAAAGACAGCAAGAAATCTGTTATCTACAGCCAGGCACTCAGATACCACAGAATATGCTCCAACAAGAAAGCCCAGGATCTACACCTTAACACACTTAAAACTGCCTTCACCAAACAAGGATGATTCACCAGAGCAGTAGATTGCGTCATGGACGGGTCTCCCAAATACCCTGAGATAACCTGCTTCAATACAGAAATAAAACCCTTTCCGTCTGCTCATTCTTGGTTGTCACCTACCACCACACACTGGAACACACACAGGATATCATCAAACAACTACAATCCATACTTAATGGGGATTCCATCCTGAAAGAATTTTTTTCTGAACCCCCCCAGACCTTTCCAAGCTCATCATCAGAAGCAAGCTCCCCACGGACCAGGACACACTAACTCAAAGCAGCACCAGACCCTGCCAGAACAACAGATGCAAAACCTGCAGACATATCTCCATTGCTACAACAATTAGCACACCCAACAACACACCTTTCAAGATCCATGGGTTCTACACATGCCTATCACATGTGGTGTACCTCATCCAGTGCACTAAATGCCCCAATAACAGCGACATGGGTGAAACCAGACCATCAATGCTCTTGAATGAATTCACACAGGAAAATAAAACAAAAACACCCTATCAGTCCTTATCTTCAAAGGACACTTACACAACACTTTCAAAAGACAAGCCTGGGAGCTTAAATTCATAACCTTGCTAGACACTACAGATAATGGAGTGAGCAAAGACACTGGATTTATGGCTTACTACAACAATTTATAACCCACTAACCCCCTCTTTTTGTCCTATGACTGCAGAGAGGACCTTGAATGGTCCCTTAGAATATGTGCTAACTACTTTTATCAAATGATCTGTTCCCCTTGTATTTAGCTGTGATTCTCAAAGTACCTTTTGCAGAACTGAAGAAGAGTTCTGTGGGTAAGCCTGGGCTCAAGCCTAACTCACCTTCCGTCCACACACCAATTATTGTCACCTAGGGCTCGAACCTAGGCTCCCAGGATCCAGCAGGGCTGGAGGGTCCGAGCCCATGTTAATCTGCGACCTAGGGTCTGAGCCCTATTGCTTTCCTGTGTGCATCTCGCCCCAGCTTGATTTGGTTCCTGAAAGTTGTCTGGATGTATCCCAGAATTCCTTGGGCAATTTCCTTAGTCCTCTCTAAATTGATATCTGAGGTGCAGGCTATTGCACTCTATTGTAATGGAACCCACACCTCCCTTTGCAAATGCCAGCAGCTCAGATCAGCATTAACCCATTTTCTGCTGAACACCTATCTGCAAAGCACACTATCAGAGAGCCTGCAGGGTGTTCAATGGAGACAGATCAGAAGAAGCTTTTTGCAAAGAGACTTGCTTCCTGGTCACAAGAGCATGGTCAGATTTTGGTGCATGCTGCCCGGGTGCCCCTGCACATAGATCCCCAGGGAGGGCACCGGAAGTGGGGGGGGGGCACGGGAGCAAGGGCCGGAGAGCGAACCGGGGACTAAGAGGCTGCTCCGCAGGAAAGGGGAGTGGCAGATCTCCTGGCTCAGCACGGCTGCGGGAAGATGACCAACAACTCCCCAGTGGCTCCCGCCCCCTGCAGAGCAGCTCCTTGGTCCCCACTCTGTTCTCTGCCCCCCCACCCCACCCCCGGCCCTCCCTGGTGCTACATGTGCAGAAATTCCCAGGTAGTGATGAGTGGGAGCCAGCCTCAGAACGTTCCCACAGCCTCTTAAGGATCCCTCAGCTCTGCCTCCCATGGCAGAGGCAGGCAGTTTGGAGCACACTGCAACCCCAGGCCCTGGGGACACACACAGCATGGAGTGTGTGTGTGTCATTCCTCTGAAACCTGCATTTTATGTCAAACTCCAAAACAAACAGACAAAAATAAATAAAAAAAGCCAACGAAACAAAAACACCTTCATTGAGCAGCCCATTTTAAACATTAAGAATTGCCAAGTTTCATTTTAATAGTTTGACAGCTGTGAAGACTGATGTCCTAATTTTCCTCAGAACGGGTATACTTGAGCATTTTCCTGCCAATGTGACTCAGCCTAGAGGTGGGAGCCCAATTCTCAGATTAGATGGCAGGACAGTATAAAGCCTTCTCAAACTCCAGTCATTCTACTAAGACAGCCAGCAAAGGAGCTAAATGATACAGTTTATATACTTATGGGTACCTGAGTCCCATCAGTAGCACCATCACAGTTAGGAAACAGGGGGGCAGTAGAGTTTTCCCACAGTGCCACACATTCATAGGGCAAGAGTGTTTACACTGGGGATGAGGCACTAGGCACTCTGAGATAGGTTACTTTGACTCAGGTCTGTGCAGTGCAGTGTGGACACCAGAGCCCTAGGGTTCAAGCATGGGTCAGAATATCCTTAATCTAGGGTTAAAATTGCTGTGTAGACACTCCAGCCCAGGGTTCCCTGACACGGGTCAGCTGATTTGAGTCCCACTAACCCTAGGTTTACATTGCTGTGTAGTCATACCCTGTGTGGCTGGAAAGCTTGTCTCACTCACTAACAGAAGCTGGTCGAATAACAGATATTACCCCACACACCTTGTCTCACTCATTTGTGCAGTATGACCATCATCCTTACCCTGCTGTGAGCCTATCCCAGGACAGCAAATATAAATTGTAGTCTCCCTAGAAATGGTCCTTATGTACTTCTCCACCAGGTTCAGGGAACAAAACAAACAAAAAACCAAAAACGAACAAAAAGACCTTGACTGAATTAAAAAACAAACCAATTGAACAGACTGTGCTGAATGTATTAATTGATGTGGTGGACACACAAATAATCTAACTCCCTCTGTCTTCAATGAATAACACTAGTCAATCTTCTGGTGACTAATGTATTTCCATAATAACCGGAATTCCAGAACAACTATATATGATCATCCAATTATCCTTTCAACCAAAGACAGTCCTATCTATCCTTCATCTTCTGTGAAAGTTCCCATACTAGTGGGAGGCCAGTTAAATGCCTGGAAACAATTCTGTGAATAAAAACGTCTTAAGCCCTAAAATTCACTTTGTATAAATTCATACCATGTCTATTGGACTTTTTTATAAAGCAGTATATGTTTTAGCCATCCCTAGTGTGGTTTTCTTTTATTATTACTACTATGATGATACATAATTAAATCAGATTACATTTTTATATACAGAGGAGAATCACTGAGACACTACTATAAATTATTCATCAATAAATTTCACAAACAGTGAAAGATAAGGATTTAAAATGCTTTATTTGAAAACCCCTCAATAATTTTATAATGTATATTGAACAAATAAGTCTCTCTCCTTTTTTCCCCCATGAGAGAACAAGAGATTTCATTTAACACCACATGTGTTATTGTGCTTATCTGCTGATTACCATATTACTTTGATTTGTGTGGCAGATTGTAAACTCTCTTGTAGGATTATGGAAAGATTTCTTTCCCTAGGCTGAAGCACTGAGAGTTTCAGCATCATGAAGCCAGGGATGGGTAGGAAGAGAAGCAGATTGGTTATTATACCTATATCTATATTTTACCTACTGGTTCATCTCATTTTTATCACTACAGAGTCAGCGTGAAAGCCAACTAAACTAATACACCTCCAAAACATTGTCACACCACTAAGTTTTAATGTCTCCTGCAAATCTTCAATGCACTTAGTCAAATGAAAATTGCTGGAATGAGTTAGCCCGAAGGGGGCAGAAATGGGCATCAGTATGCTTTGATTCATCTACTTTAAAAAGCTCCTTTTTTATTATAAATGGAGATTATGGGGGGCGAGGGAGAATGCAAATGTGCAAACACTGGGCTGCATTTGTTACTTTTTTTTTCTGATCTGGTACCTGTGTTTCCATATTTATTAAGAATTATTTGTATTATTGTAGTGCTTAGGAGCCTAGTCATGGACTGAGACCCCATTGTGCTACTGGTTGTACAATAATGACAGGCCCTGCCCCAAAGAGTTTACAATCCAAGTAAAGTCTATGTACTCAATTCATTAAGCTAACCATTTCAATGACGAAGTAGGTGCTGAGAAATGCAAATCTTATGGAGAGTTTACAGATGAAGAGTAAGTATAGGTCTGATAAAGGAGGAGCAAATGAATTCTTACAAACAAATTAAAGCTTAATATGGTACCTGCTCTGTTTTCTTTGCCATGTGTATTACACACTTAGAAATTTAAATAGAATAATTTGAAGCATATGATTTAGACAATCAAGGACATTTTAAACAACAACTGGGACAAATATAATTACTTATGCGTCTTGTTAGAAGGGTGTAAGTAAACAAGGAAGGGAATGATTTTTTATTTATTTTTTTTATTATTTTATTTTAGTAAGGTGGATCAAATGGATATTGTGGCCCCTATGTTGAGTGGTATCAGATTTTGGATTTTCCACTGGAAAAAAGGAAATTGTGACCCACAGATCCAGGTTGTTTGTTACTCTCTTTCTGGGTCTCAGAAGGCTGCTACTCTCACTTATGCATTGACAAGAGATACACAAGTCCTGGTTACATTCAACAGAGATGGCACAAAGAAGAACAAGGCTACACACAGGTAATTCTACTTGCAAAAATCCCAATGAGGCCACCATTATGTCTAGTCATGTAGCAGCTTCCTTTCTCACACTAGGTCTTTTGCTTGCCCTCAGGGTATTTTCTGGGGAACAAGATGAACTTTTATGTTAAAATATGATTATGATTATCAAAGCTACAGTGTTTTGATAAGGTCAGAATGAAATATTTTGCAACATTTCATTTTGTGAAATATTCCAAAATCTTGACTTTTCATGGCAGTTAGGGACTGAACAAATTTTGAAATAGCAGACTTGCCCGTAGGATGGACATTCCATTTTTGACTGGCTCTAAGGATACTTCCTTTCTCTGACTTTTTGCCTGTCTTGTCTATAGGGCTGGACAAACATTTTGCATCATAATTTCCTCAGTGGAAATTTGGATTTTTCACTTAATGAAATGTGACAAGAAAACAGCCTCATTTCTGAGGGGGAAAAAAAAGTTTTTTGTTAAAAATCCAAAACCAACTATTTTGTCCAAAAATGAACTATTTGGATTTCGATATGCAATCACAGTGCTTCCTGGGACTAGAAGGTCAATTGTCTCATATTCCCATTCTCCTTTATGGGATGATCTCCCCCAACTGGACTATGTCTCTCATGATGCATTATTGTTATCGACTCCCATGGGAGATGTAGTGTGATCAAGGAGCATGGTTCAAAATATCATTTTTAACCAGATCTATTTGTTTACTTAGATGACAAGCTCTTTATAGCAGAAACAGACTCTATTACCATGTAATTGCACAGTGCCTACCACAATGTTAGTTGGGGTCTTTGAAGGCTACAGTAGTACAAATAATAAATAGGGGGATTACTTAGTACTTGCTGAAACAGGCAAATTCATTTATGTTCACACATATTTTAACCAAGTTTCATATCACTTGAATTTGTATTTGGCACCTGAATCCAAGATGGGGAAAAAATAGGTGAGGGCCAAGAAGGCTGAGGTGTTTAATGACCATTTTACTTCAATCTTCACTAAAAAAAGTTAATGGTGATTAGATGCTTAACACAATTGATACTAAAACAACAAGGGGGAAGGAATGCAAGCCAGTATAGGGGGAAGAACAGGGTAAAGAATATTTAGATAAGTTAAATGTATTCAAGGTGGTAGGGCCTGACAAAATGCATACTCCAATATTTAAGGAGCTAGCTGAAGCAATCTAAAAACCATTCGTGAATATATTTGAGAACTCATGGCAGATGAGGGAGTCCAATAACACTAGAGATAGCCAAACATAGTACCTATATTTGAAAAGAGGAACAAAGAGGACCATGGGAATTATAGACCAGTTAGTCTAACTTTGAAAAGATACTAGAAAACAATATTAAAGAATCAATTTGTAAGCACCTAGAGGATAATGGAACAATAAGGAATAGCCAGAATGGATTTATCATGAACAAATCAACCTAATTTCCTTCTCTGTCAGGGTTACTGGTCTCATGAATGTGGAGGAGCTGTAGCTGTGATATACATTGATTTTAGTAAGGCTTTTGACAAAGTCTCACATGACATTCCTATAAGCAGACTCGGGAAATTCGGTCTACATGAAATTGCTATAAAGTGGGTGCAAAAGTGGTTGAAAGACCATGCTCAAAGAGTATTTATCAGCGGTTCACTGTGAAACTGGGGGGACATATTTAGTGGGGTCCTGCAGGAATCTGTCCTTGGTCTGGTACTAGTTAATGTTTTTATTAATGACTTGGATAACGGAGTGGAGAGTACTTTTATAAAATTGCAGATGACACCAAGATGGAAGGGCTTGCTAGTCCTTTGGAGGACAGGATAAGAATTCAAAATGACCTTACTAAATTGGAGAGTTGGTCTGAAATTAACAAGATGTTTATTCTTGAGAAAAGAAGACGGAGGGGGACCTGATAGCAGTCTTCAAATATGTTAAGGGCTGCTATAAAGAGGAAAGTTGTCCTCCATGTCCACTGAAGGTGTGACAAAAAATAATCTGTTTAATCTGTAGCAAGGGAGATTTAGGTTAGATATTAGGAAAACCTTTCTAACTATAAGGGTACGTTTAAGTATTGGAATAGGTTACAAAGGGAAGTTGGGGAGCCCCCATCGTTGGAGGGTTTTAAGAACTGGTTAGACAAACACCTGTCAGTGAGGGGCTTACGGTTCTGCCTCATGGCAGGGGGATCGATTTATGATCTCTCAGGGTCCCTTCCAGCCCTATGTTTCTATGATTTAAAAAAAAAATGTTTATTGAAAGCTCAAGTTTTCCAAATCTTTCAAATCACCCCTGCAACATTCAGCTAATCAGAGTTTACTTGTATTTCTAATCTTGGGCACTTAGCTCCTTTGTCTAGCTTTATTGAGTGACAAGAGAAGGAGACAGATATTTTAGTGTAAACTTGTGAGGGGAGAAATCTGTCACAGTCCTGGGTTAACTGCACGTCCGACCCTCTCGTGCTCTCAGGCCTCCAGTCCTCACCTTTTACAGAGTGGAATCCCACAATTCTTTCCCTCTGGACTGGGGGCCTAAGGCTGCAGACCCTGCCATTCACTGTGATTGCCACAACAGGTCTAATACATTTGCATGGTCTCTTCTCTCCAGGGAAAAGACAGGATTATATCTAGTGACCAGCCGACTCTCATAAACCAATGTGCTATTTATTCAGAACAAAAATCATCTCAGAGAAAAATTGTTTATGGAATGAAATTTATGAAAATTGTTTATCATAAAATGATAGACCGCTTGCATGAATGCCTGGCTTACCAGGCGGTCACTCATCTTCCAAACAGAGACCCTGGTGGGTCTAAACTCCTTCAGGGCCTGTCACTGATTGGATGAATTCTCTTTCCCCTGGGTCAGAGGCTGCTATTTAATACAGTTTCATGTGCTTTGTCTGCCAAGGCCTTTGAACCAGATCAAACCAGTCTGTGTGCTATTTAGTCTCGAGGGGGAGGAAAGAAAGGGGAAGGTCTGAAATTTCAAAAGTTCTGTTACCTCATTGTTTCAGTACTGGGGATTTGCATTACTTACTCCCCTCTCCCCCATTTTTAGTTCCTGCAAGGAGCATTTTTTTCTGCCTAATTTAGCCAGGAATATAATTACTTGCATGCCCATAAATATACACTGTAGATTGCTGGCCTCTTTCCCCAGCGCAGGAAGGACTCATGGCCATGCCCAAGTCTCTTTCAGCGCACCGTTTTATTCTTGAATATAAAACTTAGACCAAACAGCAAACCAAAAAGCAGTTCCTCAGCCCACTGTGGGCTACAGCTCCCAGAGGCTTTCCCCTTGCCTTTCTCAATACTGAAAAGAGGACAGGCGGATGTCCCCCTGCTTCAGAGCCTACTGCAGGAGCCCATCTGTAATATATAGTTCCTTCTTGGCTGAGCCTCTGAGATGGCTTTTTATAATCATTTGTTCCTATTTCCCAGCTGGGTCTGATTAAGGACGAGGGGGCCTGGGGCCAGCTCGCCCTTATCTATTAGGGGCAAGTCAGCCTGTTACAATGCATATCAAATGAGTTCAATAGCCTTTTAATACCCCAGGCTTTCACAGTGTGGCCCTATCACAGGGACATAATTAGGAGTAAAAGAATAAAATTGAAAAAGGAAAATTTTAGGGTAAATATAAGGCTAAACTTTCACAAGCCATTCATTAGACTGGTGTGAGAGAATCTAACTACTGGGTTCCAGGTGTTTTAAGCTTCTCTGGGTCTCAGCAAGCTGCAGCACTGTTTTCTCCTTGGCACATTTTCTGGGTATCGATTTTCTAGTCTTCTACTGCTTCACAGAAATGGAGTCCCTCATCCAACCTACCTTTAAACCCCTGTGAATAGTGCTGATCCCCAAGATACCTCTGTAGCTTAAACAAACCCTCTCCCAGAATCCCACCGAAGATGTGAAGTATGAATTAATAAATAGGAATAGCAGATGCTATCACAAAAAGGGGTGTAAGATCCACCCTGAGGGGTACCCCAGCCCTGCTCTTATTTGAGGAGGGAGAAATGTGATGATTTAGGGAATCTGCCCAATTTATAAATTCTGGTCGATATTATGAAGTTGTTGCTGTGAAAATTGCTATATTGTAAATGCCCCTCTGTCTATGTTTGTGGATTCCACCATTCCTGTCAAGGTTCTGTCATATCTCTGCCAGACCAGGTACAAGGGTGGGTCATTAGAACCCAAACACTGCTTATTCAAGGCAAAGCACCTTGGGAAGATGGGCTTGCTTCAACTATGAGAAATACTTCTTCCTCTTGTCTGAAGGGAGGGAGGAGTGGAGATACTGGAAAGTTACCAAACACAGAACAAAGAAACGGAGGTGGTGGTGGTAGGATAGGAACAGGAAACTTGCGTGGGAGAGACGATGGGCACAGACTTTTCAAGAGAAGGCCAGCTGGGCTGGAAGACCAGGGAGAAGCAACTCAGTGTGTAGAAGCCTGATGAGGCAGGGGACCCTGCCCATCTACCTGAATTGAGATGATCTCCAAGGACTCCCAAGGGAAGGGTAGGTTAGTAAGGGGCTTCGGGTGTAAGATGTTTGTTGTTTTCTAAATTATCTGTACTCTGTGTACTTCTTGCATGATTAAGTAAAAGACCAGCGGTGTTGGAACCTGTGCAAAGCCTGGCTATATGTGTTGTGTGACACCATATGCCTACTGAGACAGTTACTCTGTAACTCAAAAGATTCATACCCTTAGTATGATTCTGGAAGAGGGTGTGTTTAAGCTGTGGATGAGTCTGAAAGGTTAGCACTAAACCCAGGGGCTAGGCAGCTGCTTTCCAACTCTTAAGAGAATTTGCTAGATAGAGGGTATGCATGCCGAGCATGTGCCTAGGACCCCTAAGATTGAGGCAGTGGGTGGGCCCATTCAGGCTCTGGAGGCTTAAAACACATTGTTATCCAGCACCTGACTCCATTGTGTGGCCTGGAGGAAGCAATGGACTGGAGCTGTGACATAAACTTCCTCCACTGAGGCTGTGTCCCAAGGAGGGGCATGGAAGCCCAACCATTTTTCAAATTGAAAATATGAGTGGGTAGAAATGTGCAATTGGGAACAATCCTGCACTGACATGGAGTTAGGCTGGATGGTCTAATAGGTCTTTTTTATCCTTAGACATTATGGCAAATCATACTGAATCCAAGACTCAGACCCTATGGGCTTTACTAATAATTCAGTGGGAGGGTTTATTGCTCACACAATCTCACAGACTGGTAAATGCAGAGAGGAAGGCTGGCCCAGTGTTCAGGGTGCTAGCCTGGGAGACCCAGGTTCAATTCCCTGCTCTGGCAAATGCTTCCTGTGTGATCTCAGGGTAGTTACTTAGTCTCTTTCTGCCTCAGTCCGTCCCTACATCAAAGGGCTGTTGTGAGGACAAGTGCATTAAAGGTTAGAAGTTGCTCAAATACTATGGTAATAGGGCCCATATAAATACCTAAGATAGAGCAGCAGAGCCTTAGTTGCAACATCCAGATCCAAATGGGGAACTGAACCGGCCCATGTGTTAGGGGTTTGAAGCAGGTGGTATGATGCAGGTCCACTTCTAAGCAAGCTACAGTGCTCCCTTACCTTTTAGCCTACACTTCAATTCCTTCCTATGTCACAGTGTGAATTATATGTTACTTCTACTGATGTAGATTCACATCTACTAGCTGCTGATCGTCAAGGACATTTTGTACCACATATTGACTTGAAAGATTTAGGTCCCACGAATAAAAGGCAAGTACTTTAATCCACTCAGCCAGACCAGACTCTTGATTTTACATTTCAGTTTTTTCTTCTGGCTTTAGAAGACCTTTTAATATTTCAAAACTGTGCCAACTCCTTCAGAAGCTTTCTAAAGGGTGAACTGTAGCAGCTGTATTCGAACTGCTGCTGAATCTGCTGTATTTGTTCAGCCCTGAAATGTCCTTGATAGATGTGAAAATAAAATGTTCCAACAGTGCTGAGCTATAAACATACAAATGACCAGGGATAGCAAAATATATGTCCTACAAAAAGCTATCATTATGTATTAGAACATTTGTTCAGCTTTCTGCATGAAACCCAATTATTGCATTAACCTGATTGTACAGCAGAGCTGGTCGAGTTATAGTCACCAAATTATTTTTATAAGGAACTTCAAGAAAAGATTCAAATTAAATATTGGCTGTTTGATTCCCACATTATACAACCTGGTCTATTGTAACATCTTTATTTAGAAGCAAAGAATAAATTAACTGGGGGATGGGGAAATCACATGATTCATTTACAGTTAATAGAAATAACCTTGTGAATAACAATGATCGAAATATTTGCAGCATCACATTAATTATTTGGATTTATACAAATGCTGGAAAATAGGTGCCTGCCCTCTGGACACTATTGTCTTTACTTGAAAACCAACCAACCAAACAAACAAAAAGATCACCAATCAAATCAGGCCCCAATTCAGGGCACAAACTTAAAATTAAGCTTTGCTTAGGCAATTACCTGAATTAGGGATGCTTTTTGGAACGGGGGCCTCAGTGGCCAAACCTAACTAGAGTACAATTCAGTGTAACTCACCACAGAGAACCAAGTAACTTGAAAAATTAAGTCCTTCACCTATTTTACACCCTGACTCCCTATTCATCATCATCAAATGCCTGGGGGGAAAAAGATTAATTTTGCAGAGTGCCCTGAAAGGACACCAAGTTCGGACTGTTATGGACCATGGTGTGGGAGGAGGAAGCAAAGCCAATTCCAAAACGACAGGGAGGGATCGAGAATGCCCTATCAATAGCCCCTTCTCATGTATGCCAGTGAGGCTGCAGCTCACACACCTCTGCTGATGGCAGCTGCAATGGCATAGCCTGAGGAGCGATGCAGTGTCTTGAGTAAGTAGATAAGAACTGAGAAAGTTAAGACTTTATAGGTCAAAGCCAACATCTTAAACTTCAGTCAGTAACCTGCAGTCAGACAGTGCATATCATGGCAGATGGGTTGAATATGCTCAGTAAATATGTGAATAATAAATAGATCTAATGCCTCTCTGTGCCAGGGTGCACAAAGGTGCTAGAAGTGGGGATGGCAAGTCGTCATCTCACTGATGTTCTCCCGGGAGGCTAAGTCAGTAAGGATTAGTGAGATGCTTGCTATTCAGAGGTCCCTAAGATAGGAGATAAATCAGTAACTGCCCCAGCTGGCCCTGCCCCCCTGTCCTGTCAACATGTAGGAAGTGTTGCAGGTCACTAGATTGGGAGAAGCAAGAGAACACTCTTTAAAAGCTCTTTTCTGCTGAAAGGGCTCCTCTTTGGGTACAGAGTTAGCTGTCAAGGAGGGAAGTCTGTGACAGATGGGCTTCTGCCTGAGTTTAATAGTAAAAATTCTATTGCTCCCTGGGGCAACTTAATATATTAGCAGAACTAAATTTTATACCAAACAGAGAGAATCGGTTCTTTTTCCCCTAGAATCAGATTTTTGAGATCACATTAAGTTAACCTTAATCAACTTCATGGCAGAAAAGACTCTTCTGTAATTGAAGATGAAGGCATTTTGGCCAAAAGACCATGTCAGAGGGTTACTGGCCCTCTGAGATCTTTTATTAAAAACTCCAACTGTCATAACAACAAAGGCAGACAACAGAACATACAAAGAAACATAAACAACAACATACAATAGTCAAAAACAGAGACCATACTGATGCAAGACAATACAACCCTCCCCCTCCTTCCAACATTTCCTATTCCTGTGACAGAAGAACCCCAGCACTGAAGTCTTGCCCCATCCTCCAAATACAGGCCCATTTGGCATCCAACGTCCAATCTAATAGAAGTCAGTCCCAGAACAGGTGCTCCAGAGTCCATTACATCCTCTGAAGATTCTGCTTCTGAGGTCCTCTCAATGGACATAAACCCAGCTCCTCGATTCACAGAAATGAGTCCCTCCATGGAAAAAAAAAAGGACAAAAAAAGACAATGGAAAACAATCATAGCCCACAGCAAGAGCAAAATCCTCACAATATTTGCATAATATTGATACTCCATGCCCTTGACATACTAGTCAATAAATCATACTCTTTGTCCAACCTAATTCCCCCACCCAATACAATCATCTCTTTCCAATTCCTACCATATAGTGAACTAAAATATATTCCAACATCCTCTTACTCCTTCACACGGTTGCCCTGAACTTACTTCCAAAGGCCTCTGGTCCTATACACCGGACTCCTCCCTCATCCTCAAAGGAAAGAGGCCCAACCCAAACTCAACCCATTTTAAACTTGGATTTGACTCTACCACTTCCTGTCCTTCTCCAGGCCAAAGTTCCTGTCTGCATGTCTCAACAACCCTGGCTCCTTCTGGATTGTGTGCACCAACTCCTCTGGGGAAGACCATGTCTGAGGACTCTTCTGAAACACCACCTCATTCCTCAACTTCCAGAGGACTGTGCTAATGAGATAGAGGGTCTACCCCTCCCATTGCTGATACCCTGGCCGGAAAATACCCATCTCTCTCTTGTCTTAAATTAACTAGCACTTTCAGCACTCTTGCTAATCCCACTTGCACCTTCTGAGTCTATGGGCATTCCTTCAACAGATGCTCCAGAGACTCTTGGACCCCCCCTATGACTTTGGTAGACCAAGTGCAAGTTCTGACCAAGGCCGTAGGCATTAGCTAAGAACTGACAAACTCATAGCTGGAAACCAAACCAGCTCACTTGTACATTAGTTTTGTTCAAAGTAGGTATTAATTTTATAAGAATGTATTTAGTGTTTAGACATGCTTGTAAATTGCTGTTGCATTAATCTCACTTGTAATATCTGTATTCCATGTAAAAAGGTAAAATACAACTTTTTATTTTATAATTGTAAAAGTGCCTTCTCTGAACTCAGATGAGAAGAGTGGCTCTCCAGCCCATTCAGGAGGACTATCAACATTTTATGGGCCAGTGGAGGGTAAAAGCTGTGTTGATTGCTGATTCACTCGTGGAGGAGTACATGCAGAAGGCCTCGTCCTACCACTAAGGATCGTGGACATGAAGATTTTTCATCTCTTTGCTGTTTGTACTCTTACAAGGGCTGGAGCTAAGAAACAAAAAAGCAGAGCTCCCAGGGCTGACATCCAATGGTGACAGATTACTGCATCTCTGTCACCTTTTGAATCACAGACTGAGGGCAGGTCTACTCTGAAAACACTGCAGTAGTGCAGCTGCACCCCTGTAGCACTTCAGTGAAGATGCTACTACACCAACAGGAGGGCTTCTCCCGTTGCCATAGTTAATCCACCTCCGTGAGAGGTGGTGGTTATGGTAACAGGAGAAGCCCGCCCATCAACACAGCACTTCTTATACCAGGGGTTCATAGAATCATAGAATATCAGGGTTGGAAGGGACCTCAGGAGGTCATCTAGTCCAACCCCCTGCTCAAAGCAGGACCAATCCCCAACTAAATCATCCCAGCCAGGGCTTTGTCAAGCCTGACCTTAAAAACCTCTGAGGAAGGAGATTCCACCACCTCCCTAGGTAACCCATTCCAGTGCTTTAGTTAAGTTGGTATAACTGCGTCACTCATGGGTGTGGATTTTTCACACCTCTGAGCAACGAAGTTATACTGATGAAAGTTTATAGTGTAGACCTGGCCTGAAACTCATTTGTGTATATATGCTTGCTTGCTTGACCTTGTAAATAACTAAATTCTTTTTCCTAGTTAGTAAGCCTTTAGTTAGTTTGTTACAGGATTGGCTACAGACATTGTCTTTGGTGTGAGATCTAAGGTAAAAATTGATCTGAGGTATGTGACTGGTCTCTTGGGACTGGGAGCAACCTGAATATTTTGTTGTTTTTGGTGTAAGGGACCATTTATCACTAAGTCCGGCTTGCCTAAGTAGTAAGACAGACTGGAGAGCTCAAGGGGACTGTCTGTAGGTTTACGATAAGACTGTTACTGTGATCTCATTTGTTACTGCGTTGTTGAAATCTAATTGTAGAACATGCCATCCATTTGGGGTGTCTGCCCTGCTTTTGACAGTCTGCCCTGAGGTTGGAACTTTGAGTTGAGAGCCATTCCAGACAGTATGACACCCCCTGAACACAGCTGTTGCCTGGGACACACGTGGTCTTGTTTTTGCAAGGTTTTTTCACACTTCTCACCCAGCCACTTTACCATGGCAAACCCTCCAACCATCTCTTTATATTTAAAGGGGACCCTCCGGGACTGTAGAACTGTCAGAGTCCCTAAAATGATCATATCATCTGGGCAGCCAGCCAACTGCAAGGACTCACATACTTGAGGCTTCAACACCTGCTGATACAGCCTCTAGCTGGTCTGTTCTCTGTTCCCCTCCTCCCATATCCATAAGAACTGGAACACTGAAAAAAGGTATTCAGGGAGCCGGTTCTGCCTACTCATCCTACTTCTCCATCCTTGCCAGGGCTTCACAAGCTTCCCTTCCCACCCCTGCAACAGTGCCCACCCCTGCTCCCTGTCTGCTGAGGGCACTGAACCCAGACTGGAATCATTCCCTGAATAAGACCCTCTTGGTTTCTCAGGAACTGCTTCATCCCTTGCAGACAAAAATGCAATTTTAAGGTCCTGAAAAAACATCTCTGGGTGTCTGATCCTAAGCCTCCATGTTCCACCTCTCAACAGACCAAAAGACCTCCTAATGAATGGATACATCTTCTGTCCCAACAAGAAGAGAAAAAAAAATCCCATCACCCTCCCCGTCAACTGTCCTGTTTGCAGCACGTACACTCTGGCCAAATGAAGGACAAGCAAAAGTGAGTACTGATTATTCTTCACACACTCTGAAATATGGAGGGTCTATGCCAGCTCCTCCATCACTCCAGCCCCCTGCTCCAGGGCCCTTTCCCAATGGTGTCTCACAGTCGCCCCTTCCAAGCAGAACTGTAGTTTCAAGAGCTTCAATACACCTTCCTGTTGTCTACTCTGCAGCCCTTCCAAAGTCAGCAATGCTGGACCATGGCCACCCCTGTCCCACTCATTACCCAACCATAATGCCTTTTTCTCTCCAAATGTAACTTGCCGCCTGACACTAGCCACATGCTACAGGAGGCCTGTCATGCTCCTCTCAATTTGGGACCATGTGACATATCATCCACAAACACTACCACCCTACGGAAACTGACGTGGCCCTGCTCTCTTCCCGCCCCCCATCCACTTCCAGGGGGATTCACTGAGAACACATAGGGCAGTGGGTTCAAAGGACAGCCCTGCCTCATCCCAAACCTCAGTGGCTAGCCTTCTGCCTTAGCCAGCCATTAACCAAAGGGTAGCTGACTGCCCCCTTGTGCCGTGTCTGCAGCCAAGAGGTGAAGGTACTTGGGATCCCATAGTTGTGTAGTGTAACCCACACGCCTCCTGGGTATGGTGTTCTGGCCCATCTAGTGGCACTGAGACCACTTAGAGAGAGATTAATGAGTCTGCTCGAGAGCCTTAGTTAACAGCCATGTGGCTTTTAGCTCATTCAGTAGAGACTCACACATTAAGCTTTAGAGATCCTAGGTTCAATCCTGACTGCCGACGACTGGGGTCTGTCAGCGTTATAAGTGGGGGCTCGTCCCGGATTTCAGCTGGGAAGTTTCTAAAGCTCAGGACACGCTTCCTCAGCTAGGGGAAGTATGTAACCCACACACCACCTGGTTGTAGTGCTCTGTCCCATCTAGTGGTACCGAGACCACTTAGAGAGAGAGATTAATGAGTCTGCTACAGCCTTACCTAAGAGCCAGTTGGCTTTTAGCTCATGCAGTAGAGGCTCATGCATTTAGCTCCAGAAGTCCCAAATTCAATCCCACCTGCCGATGACTAGGGTCTGTCAGTGTTTCAGTAGCACATCCCACAGATACTTATCCCAGCCTTGATCAAAGGCCTTGTTTTGTTCCTGGGAATACACGACCTTCACCAGGCACTTGCTGCCCCTGCCTCAAACACGTCATGAAGATTGCACGGTGAGTCTGCTAGCAGCCCACCCTTGACTGCACTGGCCTGGGCCCAATGGATCAGCCTTGGAACCATCCTACTAAGCCACTTCAGGAGCAACTTTCATAATCTGTCTTCAAGAGGGTGAACAATCTCCAGTTTTGTAACAGCAACCTGTACCCCCCTTAGCAGAGAAAAGTGCTGTTCAATATGATTGTGATGGCAAATTTGCATTGAAATCAAGGGGAGTTAGGCTCCTAAGCTGGGTAGACACGTTTAAAAATCTTACTAGGCCTATATCTGCATCTTTATGCACCTAAATTCCTTTGAAAATCTGGCTCTCTGCTACTTGGAAATTAAAGATATGATTTATATTTTTCCACCATTGCCAGTAGGTCAGAAGGTATCTATGATTAACGAAGATACTGAAATCTTTTTTTGGAGAGATGCTTCATAAGTTTCGCATTTGGCTGTTGAGAATGAGTTGAGATGAGCTTACAAGAGAACAAATATGAGAAGGATTTTGTTTTCTGGTGACACTTAAGAGATAATGGATCCTAAAATATTAGTCATACCCTTTCTAGCAGTATAAGAGATGCAGCTACCAGAAAATTGTATGATTCTGCCATGTCTTTGATCTTTTATTAACGTAAGACACACAAGAAAACATATCAACTAGATCTCTGTACCGAAGGATATTGATTAAAGCTAAATACAGGACGTTGTATGCTGACACTCAGATATTTTGATACTTTTTGTTTTAGAAAAAAAATATAGAATGAATATTATGACACATTTTCTTAGAGATTTGTCAGCAAAGTTGGCTTTCATGCTAGCCAGCTGGGGACTTGGGGCTCTGCATGAAAAGAACTACTCAGCTATGTCTTGAGGCCAATACTGAAAAGGTCTTGAGATTCTCTTACATGGAAGGAATTAAAGTAAGCCGAAAAGTGCAGGAAAACATAATGTTCCATCTAAATGATGGAACTGATTTAGTTGTGTACATGTCTTTGTCTCTAGAAAATGACATTGAAATAGGTTTGAATGTAGGGGATGATATTTCTTCACCAACTTATTATTTAAAATGATGTGGAACCCAAAATGTGCTAGTCCAATTCCAAACACAACCACATAATGGATTTTATCTGTGATGAGCAAAGCAGCCATTTGCAGTACATTTGCTGAGACCCTTTTGGCCTATAGCATTTAATGAAGAGTTTGTTTTGTTTATTTTACAGTTCAGTGGAATGAAAAATAATTTTTCTTAAGCATTACTCGAGGCCATAAGACAGTGAGAAGGGATAATTTATTACTGCTGCATGCTCACAGGAATTTGAAGTTATCCATAAAAAGGCAGGGCGGGGGGAAAGCAATAAATCTAGATAACCTTGATTAAACAAACAAACAAACAAAATGTATTTATACTTCATGAGCTACTATATTTCTCATCCTGATATTGTTCACCGTGTAACGTTCAATATTTGATAGGGCTGAATGAAACTGGTGATTTTTTTTGCACAAAAATACAAGTGAAATATTTCACCTATTCATTGAGTGTGATTTTTGAACCCCGGACTAAAAAGGGATTCAGAATGGAAAATAAGAAACCTGGAAATGTGCCTTTTTTTTTTTTTTTTTTTTTGCCTGCTCTCACATATAGGTTGGTGGAGTGAGGAGCTCGGTGGAGACAGGACATCTTCAGTTTTAGTCCTACTTCAGGCTTATTAATATTTGCACCTGAAAAACCCTTTACAGCTTTACCAATAGGATGAGGTAAGGTAAATAACAACTGTCCTTCATTTTACAAATGGGTAAGCTGAGGCTCAGAGAGGATCAGTGACTTACCTCATGATACTGTGATCTAATGTATTAATTATAGGGCTGGAACTTGGAGACTTGAGGCTCAATATTGCTCTTGTTGAAGTTAAAGGCAAAACTCTCATTCATTTCAGTGCGTGCAGGGGTTAGCCCTTATTTTCCTGGCACTGACTTGCTGTTTTTGATCTTTGGCAAATTGCTGACCCTCAGTTTTCACCATGTGTAAAATGACAGCAATGGCACTGAGGATTTGTAGAGGATTTAAGATGTTCACAGATCAACAGGAAGCCATTACTAGATCTCCAGTTTACAGAACTGTGGGTGTCACATATGTACTAGGGAAGCACTTCAGTGGTGCTAGGCTGAATTTACATCAATGTAATGGGGAGCAGAATCTGACATAATTTTTAATTGCATTGAAAGATCTAAAAAGAGGCTGAAAACCCCTATGAGGGGCTCTTAACTCTCATTGAAATCAATGGAAATGGAAGGCACTCAGTGCCTTACGTGTTCAGTACACTGCAGATTTGGAATAAAAATGTCAAAGAAGATTTAGGAACCTAAATCCTATTGAAAGTCAATGGAATTGATGCTTCAAAATCACTCTGGCACTTTTGAAAATGTCACCCAAAGTCTCACTGAAACTCAGTGAGACAGACTGCAAACTCCTATTTTCAATAGTGACTTAGGCTCCTAACTCACTTAGGGGCTTTTGAAAATTTTACTCTTAGGCTTTACTTGCACACCTAAAATTCCCACTGACTTTAAAGGGTCTTTGGGCTTGGAAAAAATGCATGAGTGGACTCATGGTATGTTAGAAACCGCTGAACTGTTAAAATGTGTTCTATCATAGGTAGAACTGCGTGAGATTTTTTTGGATGAATAGTTTATTCATCTGAAAAATGCAGTTTTGGTCAACCTACAACTATTTACAAAATTGGACCCAAAATGGATAGCAGAGGAGGGAAAGTGGTGCTGATGATTCTCTTCCTCCTTTCTCCCTTATAACCTTCATCATGGTGGTTAGGGCACTCATTTGGGCTATGGGAGAAGCACGTTTAAATCCCAGCTCTGGAATTGACTTTTCTGATTCACCAAAATTTCCAGATAACTTCAGATTTGGTTTGACCTAAACCAAAATGACTTAAGTTTTTCATATCTGTCCCTGAAGTGAAAAATCAGTTATTCACACAACCAATCCCTCGAAGGTGAGCTATAAGTCACACCAGACTGTGGAGTGCTTAAGCAGCCTGCAAGAGGGGGCTAATGGGAAAAGTGCCTGCAAAGTGGCCCCTGGCCATGAGCGGGTGAGTGAATGGCTACCCTGCTACAGTATGGATTTGCATTATTTTGTATTTCCTTTGAAATTCTTTTGTAAGCAAGGACTAATATGAAGACTCTCCTGGGGTTTCTGCGCTTTTTTTTTTTTAGTGGAATCCATTGTTTTAAAACTCAAATGCAACACTTCTTATGTGAAGGGTTGGGAAGTCAAGGTGAATGATACCATAAGTTATATTTAAGTTATGTCATTATTTTTGGGAGATGGCTAAGAGCTTTAGTTCAATTTTCTTATTAATAACACTTCTTGCTCCTCTCACTGTGTTGAAAAGGATGTGTGTATTACAGTGAAGGAAGAAACTAGTTAAAGCCTGCTGCATGAATAGGTCCAATAGGTTAGGGCCTGATCCTATGAACTTTCAGCAGAAGGCATTCACATTAAAATTTCTTTATATTGGAATTTGTTTAATGAACTGTTTAAGTACCTTGACTTTGAGAGCTGTGGTCACAGTGTGAGATCTGAGACACCATCTCCATGTGCAAAACATATAGGAACTTGTCACTTTAACTATTTATTGACCATACAAAACCAGAGTGATAACAATGAAAAAAATGTACAGCAAAACAGGAAGGAAAAATACTATTGAAATCCCTCTGGGTTAGGGAAATGGGTAACAGAGTCTAGTGTGATCAAATAAATGACAAACACAGAACATTTCTTCCACATATGTGTAAGCAGGGTCTGAATGAACTCTCCCCTGACAGCTAGCTGGGGAGGAGGAGAGACTTCAAGAGCAAACTGTATTTATATGAATATACCTACACAGAGTAGGTATCTAGCAGAAAGCAGTTGTATAGTTCCAAGTGATCAGCTTTGGCTGGTGTTGGGTTACAAATCACTTTAGTACTGAATACAAGGGTAGTGAAATGTTACCAATGTTATCTTGACTGTATGACTGAAGGGGAGCAGAATTGTGTTGAGCTTGTCCCGATTGAGGGGTCACCCTCACCTGAAAGGAACTTGCTAAGGTAGGGGCATGAATGCCAGACCCCTGTGAAAGTAAGAGAGGTGGGGACAGGTGTTCCAGCCAAGTGGTGTGGACTTTCCCTAAGGGTCCCTGGTCTGGTTTAACCTGTTCCTCTCCAGTGTTCAAAGATAGAGCTAAATAGGCTTCCTTAGGAACCTTTTGTTATTTTAAATACTCAATAAAAGCTGAAAACAGTTGTGGTGGGGCAGTGTTTCTTCCCAACTTGCTGAAAGCTAAAAGTCACTAAGAGACTGATCTAAAGAGGTCGCAGCAGAAGGTGACTGACGTGTGGCCAGCAGAAGCAGCCAGCGAAAGTGGTGAGCAGTCAGAAGCAGCTGACTGGGTGGCCAGGCAGTGAGGAACAGCGGCTGGCGAGGTGGCCAGCCAGAGCAAGTCCTTAGATGGTGGAGCGAGCCAGGTGCCTTCTTCTCTGGGTGGGAGGTGAAATCACACAGATTCACCTCTGAATCCTGGGTCCTCACTGACCAAGGACAACCACTATGAGATATGGGAGCAGAGGGGGGCACAGAAAAGGAACTTTTGGTTGTAGAACTCAAGAACATGAAGCAGAAGACTCTGCCCCACACACTCTGGGGTGGATGTCCTGCTTACAGTTTTATGATTATGAATCCTGCTTACGACATTTTCCCTAATGAATGTCAGGTGACTTCTCTCCTTTCATTAAAAGTTTATTTTCTACACTCACTCTGTGCTTGTGAGTGGGGAAGCGTTGCCTCTCAGAGGTGCCCGGGGTGGTGTGTAATTTTCCCAGGTTACTGGGTGGGGGCTTGAGCTGGTTCTGTGTTCTATGATTGAAAAGGAACCCCTAGACATTGAACCTGGTCCTGGTTGCTGCCAGCTCCACCTGGAAGACCGGTTACGTATGTATATGCAAGGGACCATCCACAGCAGATGTCCTACACATGCACAAAGAAAAGACAATAGTGCTTGATTGCCCCCTTCTTCCCTCCTCTAGACAGAAGAGGGTGTCATGGAGGCCAGACCCAGGCTCCCCTGCTCGACACCCTCTTCTAGTTCAGCCCTGGGATATCCGAGTGGATCTTCTAGTGGCAAATCTACTTCTAACAGCTCCCACCTTGACTTCTGCTGCCATGTGGGAAGGGGGCAGTCAGTACAGGGATGCGGAAGGGCAGCCATCCCTGTAAAATGGCCCCTTTCCAATGGATCTGTTGGTGCCCTTCCCCAGAGATCTATGTGGCTGAGGTACTATACCATCTCCATCCTGCAGCCGTGAAAACTAGATGCTGTGCTGGGAATTGATGTGGAGTTTGCTTGCTTCTCTTGCTTCTTTCTGAAACAGAAGACATTTGAAAATATGGCTGTTCCGATAACAAGGAGATCTGTGAACAGAAGCCAAATTTAAGAGAATAATTAGAGCAGCAAAAACAAACCCTGAGCAGGAGAATGTCTATTTCAACTAATGAGATAATGACGAATTCTTCAGATGCTTTCAGGGTGGCTTGATGGTACAGAAATTATGATCTTAACACTATATATCGCCTTTTATCCTGGAGTATGCCAAAGTGCTTTGCGTACCCAACAGATTGATGTACAAAGGAATCCCTTAATCCAGGACTAATATAAAGCTGCCTGTGTGGTGATGCATGGCAATTACTGAGCATTGCATGGCAGCACTACAAAAGGTAGAGAGAAAGTAGATGTATCGACTAAAAATGAATGGAGCATAGAGGACCTGATTTTGCTCTCAATTGCACTAGTTTTACATTGATCTATTTCCACAGGCTTCACTGGTTACTCCAGTGTAACCAAGATCAGGATCAGGTCCTCCTGTATTTAGAGATGAAGGGCCTCATTTTCCACCATCTTGCATGTTTTGCACCTGTGCAAAAGAGGGTATGTGCTCCCAAATTGGAATGAGAGTGTTTTACACTCATTTGTTGTGGGTGTGAATGAGGGTGGAGAGCTGAGGATATTCAGACCCTAAATGTTGTCCAAAAATGGGATCATCTGACCTGGTAAGATGGGGAACATATTAAGGAAAATAAATCTGAAATGAGATGGCATTTAAAACTAATGAAGTCTGAAGACAGGACAGGTCCTGGCTATTGGACAGTGCCCAAAATATATATAAATTGTCTTTTGGAAAGCTGCTACAAGAGACGCAGTAATACATTTATTTCTCTCTGGGTTAACCTTTCTCGGCTGGGTAGTTTGTAGTTTGCCTGCTGTTGACCAATTTTTCTTTGCTAGTGTCTTCTTTCATCACCTGTGTGGATGTACTTTTGACCCTTTCCCTAGCAGAGGGTCCCCTGCTTTCTGTTGTGGCTTTGTTTGTTTAATCTCATGCTTGATTCTCCTTACCAGACTACTTTCCCAGTAGTCTTGTTTAATAGCTAAATTGTATACATAGATTTCAAAGTGCTGTAGGAAGGAGGTAAATTGAGATTTGGGCCGCATTTCCTATTAGGCACAGTAGGCACATGCCTAGGAGTGTCTAACTTTTAATCCACTTTTAAATTTTAATACATACAGCTCCCCTGCAGGCGGGTGGGCTGCTGATGCAGGTTGGCGGCTGCCCAGGATGTGGGTCTGAAACAGGGTGAGCATCCAAATCAGCCCGCCTGGGGGCGCTGTGGCCTGCAGCTGGGTGGGGCAGATGCTGAAGGTGCTAGGAAGGTCCCAGCCCCTTCCCAATCTCAGCCCCATGCCAGGGAGTGAGAAGGAGGGTTGTGTCTGGTGCCCCATTCACTTGCATGGGCAGAGCTAGAGCCTGGCTGCCGCCCCGGTCTGCAGGAGGGACTAGGACATTGGGGGACCACTTGCCATGGGGAGCAGAACAGTCCCTCCCTTGCACCTCACCTGGGATGGGTGCGCTGCACTCCAGCTCAAGCTGGGAGTGCTGTCTGTGGCGGAGGGTCTCGTGCCTTCCTGGAGAAGCTGTGTTTATATCTCTTTTCATTTAATTTTTTTACAGAAAACACCAAGACCAGCTGTAGGTGGGGAGGCGCTGAAGATGCTATGCCTAGGGGCATGTAAGGTACAAATCCGGCCCTGCTTGAGATATTTTTACCTAATGATGAAGGTATGACAGGGGCTATCAGGTCTTCCCTGCCCCCTACTGGAGAGGTCAACATCCCTACAGCCCCTTTCCTCCCCCAAAACCCATGCTGGCCTGGGTAGCAACAGAAATTAGTTGTCCAGTATCACAGAAGAGCCAACAAGAGACATTCACAAGCAAGATCCAGCAGGCAAGCAGAGCAGGGGGAATGCTGGGTAGTGCTGGGATAGGGAAAGGAGTTCTTCAGTACTAATATGGGGCCAAATGATTACTTTTTGTGTTTGTTCTCAAGCTCAAAGGTGAGGACAGCCAAATTTTGATTTTAATTAACTACTAAAGCACTAGCACTGAGCTCGCTGCAGAAGTCACCTTGCTCCAGGAGAGCTACCACCAAGGGCCTTATTTCTGATTTTATGTGTTTGATTAATTTTTTTAAAGGTGCACTTGATTGCATTAGTGTGTGAGACTTTTTAAGGTACTAAATAAATCCTTCTCTACAAAATGACCCTTGTCTAGGGACCATTCCGTTCATCTCATGCAAAAGCGGTGTGTACCTCAAAAGGTGCTTTGAGGACATTAGCTGTGGTCAGGTTGAGCCTAGGTGTGGCATTATCTCCACAAATTATAAGAATACTTGAGATGCTGGGCTCTTCCAATGCTTGTTGTTAATATATTCATTCCTCACAGAGTTGGCTGTAGCCTGAGGCTGGTAGAAAATTTTGTTGGCTTGAGAATATGCTTTTTTCCCCTTTGCCTGTTGTCAATTTCTTAGTGCACCCATTGTCTCGTCTTGTCAACTCAAGAGGGAGTGGTGGTGGAGGACAGAAAATTGATTCTTTTAATGAAGTCTGCACTCTGAGGACCAGATCCAAACCTACTGCAGTAACTGGAAAGACTGCAGTAAGCTTGGAATCAAGCCCTGAATGGTCTGTATTGAAATTCTTCAGCTTATGGATTTTGTGGTAACTCTGTCTCTGAGAGCAGTTCTGCAGCTAGGCCAGCCATAGAAAATTATCCTATGGTCAATGCTTTGACTTTCCATTGAGGTGCCATTTCATTGTACATTTCAGTCAGACAAATGTGTAGAGAAAATGCCAGTCAAATATATAGAAACAATCCCTTTCTCAGACTCCACTTGGGCCAGTGTACTAATCAGTCAAATGGAGCCACGGAGGGCCGTGTTTGTTCTGTTTCTATCCCTTAAAGTTCAGAAGGGATTTAAATACCCACACCCTACTTAAGCTCATCTGCCGTCCTGCATACTAACCAGGAGGAAAAGAAATTTAAGACTTCTATAAAGCATATTCAGAAGCAAGATCCAGGTGGGGATTTAGATAAGGTTTGATGAAATCAGAGTCTTTTTAATACTGAAAATGAATACTGCTTGTGACAGTCAGGATGCCAATCTTCAGATAACTTACATTGTGAGTGTGGAAAAAAGTCTCCATTCAATGATCTCACATCACTGGAAGATTCCCCTCTTCTGAAAACTCAAGCAAATTTGATGGGCCAGATTGCTAGCAGTGGTACATCAGTGTAACGCTATGGACTTCTTGAAGCTAGGGCAAAGTATGCCAGCTAAGGATCTGGCCTAAACAACTAACAGAGGCTATTTCTAGTGGGCACATAATATTGTTCCCAGCATTGCACTCAGTAGTCAGTCAAATCATATCAAAAAGTCAAATAGCACAGTCTGAAATATAGGGCTACACATGTAGAACCAAATTTTGAACAGCTTGCATGGAGACAGATCCTTACGCTACTTAACTGCAGGATGAGTATGTGTATAAGGGTAAGTATTGAGTTATTACTGTACCATGCAAGTGACTTTGACAATTAAGTGTCCTAATACTAAAGCCTGTGTTAAGTCTCTGAGAATGCCCATGGTGAATTCAGTGTTTCCAGAAGCCAGAGTAACCTTAGGCTAAGTTGTATGCTGATGCAATCAATCTAAAGTCCTGTACTTTCTCTTCTGGCTCAGTGCATATAGAATTTGTAGATGAGCCTCTTTGTGCCAAAATGTAGACACACACTAATGGATGGAGTAATGGGCATAGCTATACAGGGCCATATGAAGTGTGTTCAAGCTAGGTGGTTGTTTGGGGGGCAGGCATCAGATAGGAGTCACAAGTGGAGATGGTCTCCTTTAGTGTCTGCTCAGTCAACCTCTCCAGTTCTCACAAGAGTCAGCAGTTTGGCAGAACACTTCTCCCTCCCCACCCCAATGAATGCACTTGGATCTCAGAGACACAGTAACACTGCTAGCATTAGTCAGATGACAGCATATAAATGTAGTTATCTATATACTTCCAAGCGTGTGCTTGCTGTAATGTTGCCAACCCTCCAGGATTGTCCTGGAGTCTCCAGGAATTAAAGATTAATCTTTAATAAAATATTGTCATTTGATGAAACCTTTAGAAATGTGTCTAACCAAAGTTGGCAACCCTAGCCCAATGATATGCCATTGTAAGCAGGGTCTGAATGAACTCTCCTTTGGCAGCTAGCTGGGGAGGAGGAGAGACTTCAGGAGCAAACTGTATTTACATGAACTAACCTACTTTGCATAGCTATCTAGCAGACTGGAATTGTATAGCTTCAAGTGATCAGCTTTGGCTGGTGTTGGGTTACAAATCACTTTAGTATTGAATGCAGGGGTCGTGAAAGGTTGTTATCAATGTTATCTTCATTGTATGACTAAAGGGGAGCAGAACTGTGTTGAGCTTGTCCCGATTGAGGGGTCACCCTCAGCTGAGAGGAACTTGCAAAGGTTAGAATGCCAGACCCCTGTAAAAGTAAGAGGAGTGGGGACAGCTGTTCCAGCCAGGAGGTGTGGGACTCTCCCTAAGGGTACCTGGTCTGGTTTAACCTGTTCCTCCCCAGTGTTCAAAGATAGAGCTAAATAGGCTTCATTAGGAGACTTTTATGTAGAAGTGCTCATATGAGAGCTGAAATCACTTGTATTGGGAAAGTGTTTCTGCCCAACCTGCAAAGAAGCTGGAAATCACTAAGGGACTGATGTGCAGAGGTCACAGCAGAGAGGCACGTGGAGGCAGAAGGTGACTGACAGTCGGTTGACGAACAAGCAGCTGGTGTGGTGGCAGCCAGCCAGAACAAGTGCTCAGTTGGTGGTGCAAGCAAGGTGCTTTTTTCCCCAGGTGGGAGGTGAACTTGCACAGATGCACCACTGAACCCTGGGTCCTCATTGACCAAGTATAACCACTGTGAATGGGCTATGGTGAGGGAGCAGAGAGGGGCATAGAAAAGGAACTTTTGGTTGTAGAACTCAAGAACATGAGGCAGAAGGCACAGCCCCACGCACTCTGGGGTGGGTGCCCTGCTCACAGTTTTATGATTATGAATCCTGCTTGTGACATTTCCCTAATTAATGTCTGGTGACTTCCCTCCTTTCATTGTTTGTTTCTTTTCTACACTCAGACTCTGTGCTTGCAAATGGGGAAGTATTGCCTCTCAGAGGCGCCCAGCAGTGGTGTGTAGTTTTCCCAGATTTCTGGGTGGGAGCTCAAGCCAGTTCTGTGTTGTTTTGTTGAAAAGGAACCCCTTAGATATTGAACCTGGCCCTGTTTGCTGCCAGCTCCCCCTGGCAGAAGGGTTAAACTATAATAGATGCCCATATGACTTCCTCATTAATAGGAAAAAGACTTCTATGGCAATGGCTTATGGCACTGGGGCTTAAAACTGTCAGATATAGAAATTACAATAGCACCTTAAAGGCAGCTGGTTACTGTTTACTTATGGTGGCACCAACAATGTGTTTGGAAAGCACCTAACACTAGAGCAGAACGTTCCCTGCTCCAAAGAGCTCAAAATCTGACAAACAAGTAAACAGTTTAAGGGAAGAGAAACAACAGGTAATTTACATACATGTTAACTCACTGTAAGCAGCAGAGCAGAATGCATTTAAGAAGGTCTTAAATATGGACTGTATCCGAGGCCTTGCTGGTGCACTTAGGGACGTTGTACCAAACATAAGAGGCCATATGGGAGTAGACACAGAGGTGATTGTATGAGAAATTGAGAAACACGTGGCTGAGGATGGGAATATTGGCAAAGTCCAGGAGTAGGGACCAATGGGAAACAGGATAATTTAGGGAGGGGCAGTTATACGGAGCTTTGAAGGGGGGTGTCTAGAACTTAACTTTGAAGTGATAATGGATGGGGAAACCAGTGGAGGAATTCATTGATTTGTCCACATCTCTCCCCTCTTTGGACAAGGAAGACGACTGGTGTAAAGGGGAGACCAAGGATGGAAGCGTCCACTTGAATCTTAGTTGCATAGAACAAAACCAGGGGTTTAAGCATTTATAATATTTTATTTTGTAAATTCAAAGATACAGACTAAAATATTGGACAAGGCAAAACGGTATCAGAAGATAATGCCACACTGCTTTATACTGGAACTCCATTGTCTTCTAATCATATAATATAAAATATGTTTATAGTGTAAAAGAGAAGAATGTCTTTATAAATAGCATAGAATTCTTTTCAAAGTTACTTTTTTCAAGAGACAAAGGAGTGAAAGAAAGAAAACACTTAAAAATACAATGTCTGTGCACCTGACTAGTTTTGCTGCTGACTTCACTGGGAGCAGGATCATGTCCTATCATTGTAAATATTTTGAATTCATCTTTAGATTGCATTCTTGTACTTTCTTTTGTAATCTATAAATGACCTTCTCATAAGAGGCTACTTCAGTGAAAGACTGTCAGTTCTTTCTGTAGAAATCTAACATTTCTAGTGCCTCTAGAAATTTTACCTTGACACATGTATTAATCCACATGAAGTTTTTCTTTTGAAAGTCATTCCAGATAGGTAACTACATATAAGAGGCACAGTTTTGGGGCAATGTATAAGGTTTGATGCTCAATTCAAAGAAGAATGGACAACTGAAATGTATTAATTCTATCATCGTCACTGATCCCTCAGGGTCAAGGATGATCTCATCCACAGCTTTTTATTTTTTATGTGTCCTTCGGTGACTGAGGAGTTCAATCCTTGAACCGCAAATTCAGTGGCAAACATTGTAGGTGATGTTGGAAGGCAGTGTTGGGCTGTTATTGCTGCATGACAATCATCAATCCTTTCTTTTCTGGTGCTTCTCTGGGACCTGGACAAGGTGATTTTCCTCAAAAGTGTTCGTTCCTTCTCTGACAAGTCTTTTCCAATTAGCCCTGCCCTGGGCTACTGTCTCCCAGTGTGTGGTATCGATGCCACATCTCTTGATGTTTGTCTTGAGGGTGTCTTGGAAGCATTTATTTCGGCCTTCCTATTTCCTTTCTCCTTTGAGTTGGGCGTACAGTAATTGTTTTGGTAGGCGTGCGTGAGGCATGCACACACAGTGCTCGCTCCACCTCAGCTGGTGCTGGATAATCAGGGACTCAATACTGAAGGTGTTGGCCTCCATGGAGACACTGATGTTAAGGCAGTGATCTGCCCACTTTATGTTGAGGATCTTCTGGAGAAAGTGCTGGTGCTGGCATTCCAAGTTTTTTAGGTGTTTTCTGTAGGATACCCAAGTTTTGTAGCCATAGAGGAGAGTTGGGATTACCACCGCTTTGTAAATTAAAAGTCTAGTGTGTGTTCTGATGTGGTGGTTATTGAACACTCATCGAGACAGTCTGCCAAAGGCAAGGATGGCACAGTGGATTCTGTGCCAAATCTTGATGTCTGTCTGCTCTCTGTTTGAGATGGCTGCCAAGGTAGGCAAAGTGTTCTACATTTTCCAGTTCTCTGTCAATATAGAACTTCTTTGCTGGGTCTGATGATTGACTAGGGACTGCCTGATGGAGAACTTTTGTTTTGCTGACGTTCAGGGTTAGCTGTAAGCTTCAGAGAAGCAGTTAAGAGCTGTTTGTAGATCCTCCTTTGAGTGTGCAACTACAGCACAATCATCTGTGTACTGCAGTTCAGTTATTGTTGCTGATGTTACTTTATTTCTGGCATGGAGGCGAGAGAGGTTGGAAGAGGTTGCCATCAGTCTGATACTGGATGCCAATGCCCTGCGGTGGGCAATGCTGGATTATGTCTTCATAGCTTCTAAGAAAATGGAGAAGAGGATGGGTGCCAGTACACAACCTTGTTTTACGCAGTTCAGATGGCAAAGAGTTCAGAGATCGAGACACTGCACAGGATGGAGGAAGTTACCTTGGTGATAAATTTGCTTGGGCAGCTGAACTTCGACATGATTTTCCACAGAGCCTCACAGCTGACAGAGCCAAAGGCTTTGGTCAGATCGATGAAAGCCATATACAGCTCCTGGTGGTGTTGAGATTTTTCCTGGCTGGGAAAATCATGCTGGTGGTGCTTCATGGTGGTCTGAAGCTGCACTGGGACTCTAGAAGTACTTCCTCAGCAAGAGGGAGCAGACGATTCAGTAAGATACTAATACTGATACTAAACTGGGAGGAGTGGTAGATACGCTGGAGGGGAGGGATAGGATACAGAAGGACCTAGACAAATTGGAGGATTGGGCCAAAAGAAATCTGATGAGGTTCAATAAGGATAAGTGCAGGGTCCTGCACTTAGGATGGAAGACTCCAATGCACCGCTACAGACTAGGGACCGAATGGCTCGGCAGCAGTTCTGCGGAAAAGGACCTAGGGGTTACAGTGGATGAGAAGCTGGATATGAGTCAGCAGTGTGCCCTTGTTGCCAAGAAGGCCAATGGCATTTTGGGATGTATAAGTAGGGGCATAGCGAGCAGATCGAGGGACGTGATCGTTCCCCTCTATTCGACATTGGTGAGGCCTCATCTGGAGTACTGTGTCCAGTTTTGGGCCCCACACTACAAGAAGGATGTGGATAAATTGGAGAGAGTCCAGCGAAGGGCAACAAAAATGATTAGGGGTCTAGAACACATGACTTATGAGGAGAGGCTGAGGGAACTGGGATTGTTTAGCCTGCAGAAGAGAAGAATGGGGGGATTTGATAGCTGCTTTCAACTACCTGAAAGGGGGTTCCAAAGAGGATGGCTCTAGACTGTTCTCAATGGTAGCAGATGACAGAACGAGGAGTAATGGTCTTAAGTTGCAGTGGGGGAGGTTTAGATTGGATATTAGGAAAAACTTTTTCACTAAGAGGGTGGTGAAACACTGGAATGCGTTACCTAGGGAGGTGGTAGAATCTCCTTCCTTAGAGGTTTTTAAGGTCAGGCTTGACAAAGCCCTGGCTGGGATGATTTAACTGGGAATTGGTCCTGCTTCGAGCAGGGGGTTGGACTAGATGACCTTCAGGGGTCCCTTCCAACCCTGATATTCTATGATTCTATGATTAAGATTCTAGCAAGACTCTTCCCAGCAATGGAAAGGAGGGAAATGCCTTGATAATTGCCATAGTCAACTCTGTCACCCTTTTTGAAAATGGTGATGATGTTAGCGTTGCGTAAGTCAGCAAGGATTTCTTCATTGTGGCAGATATTGAGGAACCGCAAATGAGGCTTCTTTATCAGTGTTTCGCCCCCCACTTCAGCTGGTATGCCATCAGGACCTGATGCTTTATTGTTCTTCATTTGCTTAATTGCTTTGTGGACCTCCTCAGATGTTGGTGAGTTTCCCAAATTGGGTGCTCAGGGATGGAATCAATGATGTGTTCAGTCAGTCGATTCTTGATTCCGAAGCTTTTGGTAGTGTTCTTTTCAGCGCTCGTTGATGAATTCATTGTCTTTAGTTCTATAATAGTGTCCTAATTTATTCCTGAAGACCCAATCCTGCAAAGAGCTCCATGTGGGTAGATTCTAAAAGTCAGTGGGACTCCATGGAAGTACAGGATGCACCTTTGAAGAGTTCTTCGCAGAATTGGGGTCAAAATGATCTATGTCCGTGATACTCAGACCTAAGTGGTTCAAGAGCCAAACTAGCAATCAACTTTACCCAAAAGGGACACAGTAGTGTGAATTCATTGTTTCATTTACTATTTTTGTATAATATAATTATTTTCACAACAAAATGACTGACCTGGTATTATTTTAGCAACTACAATTGGTTAATAACATAATAAAAGCATCGTGATTGGTTAATAACTTAGACTGGTTAATAATAAATCACACTGTGGTTTAATATCATGTGCAGCAAAGAGCTGCAGGAGACACATTAAAGAGCCACTTTCAGCTCTCCAGCCTCAGTCTGAGTATCACTGATGTATGTGCTTACAGGGAATGAAACTGACAGGTGAATGTCATCTCTGGTCTATCACTTGTCAATTACCATAAGCTTTCTTTTAAGAATGGTTACTCCTGTTGTTAACTAGGGGAACATGGTAGCTAATATGCAAATGAGTTTCCCTGAAATGATGATAAAAATATTAGTATTACAGTAACATTACACTCCAACTGAGATAAGGACCCTATTGTGTTAGGCACAGACAAACACACATAAGAAAAAGTCCTTCCTCCCAAAGAGATTGCAAACTAAATAGACAAGACAGACGAAGGAAGCAAAATAGAGGCACAAAGACAGTAAGTTGCCCAAAGTCGTACACTGCTATATCTGAGAATAGAATCCAGGTCTCCTGAGTTCAAATCCAATATTAGATCTACTAGGCCATAGAAATTATGTCAGCTGTCTTGCACCAAAAAAAGGAAGGAAAAGTTCTGATGCATTACTTTTATACTGGAATCCGCTTATAATTTATTGTGTTAACCTTGGATATAAGGACGAGTTGGAAATATGCAAGTGAAAGAGGCCCCAGCACTAATGGGGGAACTCTGACTTGTTGGCTCCCTTTGCATGTACGTACAACAATGCAGATTGAATGAAAAACAGTCCTTATCCAAAAGATCCCAAGGACCCATGAGCTTTTAAAGACCTAAATCACATCAATAAAGTCTTGACACAAGTAACAGTACTGAACAACTGTTAAGGGCATGTTTTTATGTGAAAGGCAAAACTCAATTTAAATTTTATTTCAGTTTAAGGAAAACAAGTGAAAAGGAGAAATATGAAGTCCCATGCACAGATTTCTCAGCAACTTGCAAATTTAAATTGCTCCATTGACTTTAATAGTTACGTTGTTTTACACCAGCTGAGGATCTGACCCTCATATTTTAGGATGTAGTTAAAGCCACTAGTTCTATGTAGAACATTAGATCTTAGTTATGCAACAAAGATCCAATCTGGTTTTCTTAATACTGAAAATTAATGAAGTTCTTACATTCTTCACCATTTCTATTTCATTCTCTGTTGCAAGTGCTGTTTGTTGTGTAATATTTTAGACATTGAGTCCTCGACATTTAAGATTACTCAGGCCTCTTGTGAGTAATGCAGACATCCTCTATTCATGCTGACTAAACAAATCATTAGACGCCGGGGTCCAAATTTCAACACTGGATAATTTTCCAGTCTTCTAACTCCAGATCCAATTATTTCAGACTCTTCAAAAAAACATTTTACCAGAGCCTGAGAGAAATGGCAGAAACTTGGCAGTCTAAACAATTTTTCTATCTCAGGTTATAAGTGTGCTTGTGTGTGTATTGGTTTTATAATGAAACCTCTGTCTGTCCATATTATGCTATGTATATTATATTTGTCTCTGGTTTAGAAGATCCTAAACTTTCTCTGTGGAGTATGGCAGAGATTGTAATACTGGAGACATTTGAGAAACTAACCCATTAAGATATTCTGTGGCAAACTAACCAAGTCTGTTGTTCCTTGGTAATCCCTACTGTTCAAACAATGATCATTTAACTCAGCAGTGCGGCAATGAAAGCACACAATTTGTCTTTGTGGTCACCATTAAAATCCTTCCAATTTCTCCTGTGTAAGGAAACAATATTACCATGGTATTCCCTATAGAGAGGATTCCCATTAGAAAGGATACTTAGGAAATACCAGGGTAATGTTAGTTAATTGCAGAGGTGCTTCTGAAGATCTTAAGGTATGGCATTGTATATCACGTAGGTCCAACCACATCATTAGAGCAAACACAGTTGCCAGTGGATCAGATCCTCACTTTAAGATTCATCCACTTAATTCTGATATAATACATGATGCTGTAAAAGTTCAAGACAGAAACTGGCTGAAAAATACAGGTCTTATCCAAAGCCCATGAAAATCAGTGGATTTACTCTTACTCACTTCCATGGGCTTTGGGTCAGAGCTTATGGGCCAGATATTAAGATGGCATTAATTCAGTTCCATTGAAGTCAGTGGAGCTACACCAGTTTACACCAGCTGAAGATCTCTTCTTATAGGCAAGGAAGTGCCAAAACCAGAGAGCAAAAGAAAATACAAAGAAAGGGAGAGTGCTGTCTAGCAGCAGCTTGTACAGAAAACTCACATGGACCCAAGTGTTTAGTACTTTTGGGGGAAGGTGTTCTCAGACACTGAATCTCTGGTGCCTTAGATTGTGTGGAAAGGGAGTTCTTTCTCTGCAACTGCTCTCAATGCAATTAGCAGCCAGCCCTGCAGAGAGGTGGAAAATTAATGCAATCAGACTTCAAAATCTTCCCCCAATGCAGCATCTCTTACTGGAGCTTTTCCCTGTAGGGGCATTAGAGGATCAGTAATGGTGTGAGTGTATACTCCAATCACAGATGCAGAGCCAATTGTTCCTAATCAACACAGAAGTAAAGACAGAAGGGGATGTGGCTGTGAAGGTATTACTGTACAATAAGTACAGTATGGTACATAACCTCTGTGCATGAAAATATTGGGTATTAAGAATACTGTACAATACTGGCTGCATGATGCAGTGGGTAGCATTCTGGACTGGGACTCAGTAGACCTGGGTACTCTTTCCAGTTCTGCCACTAATCTGTTGTGCAACTGGACAAATTCACTTCATCTCTATTCCTCTGCTTTGTTTTTTTTTCCTTCCCTTTTGTAAGGGACTGCGGAAGACTTTGTTACAGCCTAGCTAGGGAACTTCCGCTTTCTCGGAGCCAACGGGTCACTGTAGGACATGGAAAACCAGCTATAACCAGCTTTAGGCCGCTTCTGTCTGCCCTGCATGGCCCTTTGCCAGGTAGCGGAAAGCCCCTTAAGGAAAGTACCTAATTATATATTCATGAGCTGTTTCTGTGTAGTGCTTATTATGGCTCACTGTTTACCCCTTCGTCGGACTCTGTTCCAGGCAGAGCTCTGGTGCGCTGGGTTCCCCGCCTCCGTGACAGCAACGCTTGGAGTCCCCGTTGCGGGTGTGTCACTTACCTTCAATAAAGCCAATAACTCGCTGCTTTGCTGCGTGTAGGCCTCGTTCTTTCGGAGTACTCCTGATAGGCCTGTGGCCTAGCACAGAACACCTTTCTTTCTCTATCTTGCCTATGTAGATAGTAAGCTCCTTAGGCCTGGGACTGTCTCACTATGTGCCTATCACAACTGGGCTCAGATCTCATTGGGACATTTAGGGGCTATGCAAATAATATATAATCAGAATTAAAAAATATATTCTTGTGACCATTCCAGAACATACCATTCATATAAATCTTAAAAACCATTTGTTTCTTTTAAAATCCTCATGCTACTTTTAAAATTGTGTTAGCCTCTCCATTGTCAAATTACACATTTTGTAGTACCAGTTCAAGGGTTCAGTTTCTTTGTCAATTTCCAGAGCCTTAGGCCTAGTTTACACTACAAAGTTTTCCCTACATAGTTATGTTGCTGAGGAGTTGGACAGGGGAAGGAGGGTGGGATTAGCACCCAGTAGCTCACATAGCTAAGCCAAAAAACCCCTCAGTGTAGATATCACTAAACCAACAGAGTTCTGTCAGCATAGCTAATGAAATTTTGGAAAGTGGTATAGCTATGCTGGCAGAAGAATGCCTCCTGATGCTTTATGCCATGTCTACACTACGGGGTTCTGCTGGCATAGCTATACCAGTCCAAGGCTCTGTAGTGTACACAAACCTTTAGAATGGTTCTCATGGTGCCTGTTGATGCTGTTAATATTTTTTGTATTGGGGACACTTAAGCCTTAAACATCAATTTTGATTTGAGTTAATAAGGATCCTGGGGATCTCTGGGAATGACAGGCTTGTGCCCTCTTATGGATAACTTCTGTAATATTTTATAGTTTTCATTACAACATTTAGTTATTTCCTTCTAACTTTCTCTGTTATTTGTTGAGCGCTGACCGTGTGGAGCCACTCTGCATTTATTCTGTGCAGTTATTCTTATATTGCACTTGTGTAAACGAGATCAGAATCTGTCCCAATTTCATAAAAAGAAAAGGAGTACTAGTGGCACCTTAGAGACTATCCAATTTATTTGAGCATAAGCTTTCGTGAGCTACAGCTCACTTCATCGGATGCATAAAGCGGAAAATGCAGTGAGGATGTTTTATACACACAGACCATGAAAAAATGGGTGTCTATCACTTGAAAAGGTTCTCTCCCCCCCCCACCCCACTCTCCTTCTGGTAATAGCTTATCTAAAGTGATCACTCTCCTTACAATGTGTATGATAATCAAGGTGGGCCATTTCCAGCACAAATCCAGGGTTTAACAAGAATGTCTGAGGAACAGTGGCGGGGGAGGGGGGGGGCGGCTAGGAAAAAACAAGGGGAAATAGGTTACCTTGTGATATGACTTAACCACTCCCAGTCTCTATTCAAGCCTAAGTTAATTGTATCCAATTTGCAAATGAATTCCAATTCAGCAGTCTCTTGCTGGAGTCTGGTTTTGAAGTTTTTCTGTTGTAATATCGCAACTTTCATGTCTGTAATCGAGTGACCATTACCAGCAGGAGAGTGGAGTGGGGGAGAGAAAACCTTTTGAAGTGATAAACACCCATTTTTTCATGGTCTGTGTGTATAAAAACATCTTCTGTATTTTCCACAGTATGCATCCGATGAAGTGAGCTGTAGCTCACGAAAGCTTATGCTCAAATAAACGGGTTAGTCTCTAAGGTGCCACAAGTACTCCTTTCCTTTTTGCGGATACAGACGAACACGGCTGTTACTCTGAAACCTGTCCCAATTTTATGTTTTTTATAGCACCTAGTGCTCTGTCAGTGCTCAACAAAGAATACAATAACTGTTGTTCTGTATGTGTAAGGCTTCTTTGTGTAAGACTAGAAAGTTAAAGAGCAGTATTAAGATGTATTGAAATGAGATGTATCTGTCTTTTTCTTCATACTGGTGGTATTATTATTAAGGGTCCCACAGTAGGTCAATGAAGAAGTCAGCAACAGAACCCAGGACTTCTGATTCAGAGATCAGTGCCATGTCCACGAGATTATGCTGCCTGTTAGAGCATGCTATTGGTAGATCATATTTGCTCATGCCACTCAGATACCTAGGGCCAGATTCTACTGCAAATTATACTGGTGTCAGTTGAGTGTAATTCCTTGGAAGGCAGTCCTGATTTTGGCCCAGCATTTATTCTTTTGAACTTCAAAGCAAGTGAAAGGTTTTTGTTTTTTCGTTTTTTTAAAATGTTCTAGATTTCATGAGACTAAAATTTGCCAGGAATAAAACCCAAAGTACACAGTCTAGTCCCTGTTAGCATCTTCCCTTTCTCTCTCACAGAACAGAACTGCTTATAGCTTTCTTATGAAGTCAGCACTAATAGAGGTGAGGAGGTCAGCAGAAGTTGGCTGTTCCTTGTCATTTCATCTTGTACAGAAATCCAGGGAAGATCTCATTTTCTGTTACCTTATGCTAGCTAAAGAGAACAGGGAAAAGCAAAATGTATGGATTTTTTTTTAAGCTGCCTAGTTGGCATGTTTGGATTCCTCGTTTATTTCTTTGTCACTGTGATAAGTGAAAGTATTTACAATGAAAGTTAATGAGTATGTCATTGCTCGTGACAGTTCATTTCAATTAAAACTGTTACTGTTTTCTCCACTGACTGGGGAAAATATTCAGAAAAAGCTTCTGTGGCAATATGTGGAGTCAACCTTGAGTTCTCCATTGCTCGCTGGGGTAGGGAGCATTGTGAAGTCCACTTAGCCCTCAGGGGAAGAGAACGTGTCCTTCTTGAAGGAGATCCTCTTTGTCTAGAACACTCAAAATATTATTTCCACTGTCTGTGCCCCTCCGACTTACTCAATCATTGTATCCACCCTGCCCCCCAAGTCCAGTGGTGCAAAAGAAGGCAAATGGAGCTGTAATGCACGTAGAGGATTTTCCCACATGCTCCCACCACGCAATCTCCTCCAGAATGTTCTTCTGATGCAACCATGTCACAATGGTTCTGCTTCATTCAGTTCCCTCTGTGAACGCTGGGGATCGGGGAACAGGGTAGAATTCACCCAACAGGAATATAACTTGATGATTTTTATGGCCTTGTTCTGAGTTGATGAAACCAGCATGGTGGAGTGTGAGCACCAACAACTGTCCATCACCTGTTAATAATTCTGTTGTCAGCCCAGTAGCAATTTCAGAAGGTAAATCCTCCTTAAAGCTGAATCAATGTATCTGAGCATGATAATCAATGCAAACGTGCCGTGGGGGGGCCAATCCTTTTCTTATAAGAGTAAATGATATAAAGATCCAGTCCTGCATGCTTCTATGCTTTGTTCTCACTTTTCATTCCTTCCATGTCCCCATTATGTGATCTTTGTTTCCATGGTCTCACCTTGTTGTTCCAATTAAAGAGCAATCATAGGACTGGCAGGGACTTTGATAGGTCATCTAGTCCAGTTCCCTGCACTCATGGCAGGACTAAGTATTATCTAGACCATCCCTAACAGGCGTTTGTCTAACCTGCTCTTAAAAATCTCCAGCGATGGAGATTCCACAGCCTCCCTTGGCAATTTATTTCAGTGCTTAACCACCCTGACAGGAAGTTTTTCCTAAGGTCCAACCTAAACCTCCCTTGCTGCAATTTAAGTGCATTGCTTCTTGTCCTATCCTCTGAGGTTAAGAACAATTCTTCTGTCTCCTCCTTGCAACAACCTTTTATGGACTTAAAAACTCTTATGTCCCCTCTCAATCTTCTCTTCTCCAGACTAAACAAACCCAGTTTTTTCAATCTTCCCTTATAGGTCATGTTTTCTAGACCTTTACTCATTTTTGTTGCTCTTTTCTGCACTTTCTCCAATTTGTCCACATCTTTTCTGAAATGTGGTTCCCAGAACTGGACACAATACTCCACTTGAGGCCTAATAAGTGTGGAGTACAGCAGAAGAATTACTTCTTTTGTCTTGCTTACAACACTCCTGCTAATACATCTCAGAATGATGTTTGCTTTTTCTGCAACAGTGTTACACTGCTGACTCATATTTAGCTTGTGGTCCACTATGACCCCCAGATCCCCTTCTGCAGTACTTCTTCCTAGGCAGTCATTTCCCATTTTGTACATGTGCAACTTATTGTTCCTTCCTAAGTGGAGTACTTTGTATTTGTCCTTATTGAATTACATCCTATTTACTTTAGACCATTTCTCCAGTTTGTCCAGATCATTTTGAATTATAATCCTATCCTCCAAAGCAGTTGCAACCCCTCCCAGCTTAGTATTATCTGCAAACTTTATACGTATACTCTCTATGCCATTATCTAAATCATTGATTAAGATATTGAACAGAACCGGACCTAGAACTAATCCCCACGGGACCCCACTCATTATGCCCTTCCAGCATGACTGTGAACCAGTGATAACTACTCTCTGGGAAGAGAGTTATGCACACCCCTTATAGTAGTTCCATCAAGGTTGCATTTCCCTAGTTTGTTTTGATACTGTCTCACATGACCTTTTCATAAAGTTTTACTAAAGTCAAGATATACCAAGTCTACCGCTCCCGCTCAATCTACAAAGCTTGTTACCCTGTCAAATGAAGTGCTCAGGGTGGTTTGACACAATTTTTTCTTGACAAATCCATGCTGTCTGTTATTTTTCACCTTATTATCTTCTAGATGTTTGCAAATTGATTGCTTAATTATTTGCTCCATTATCTTTCAAAGGATGTGATCATTCCCCTCTATTTGACATTGGTTAGGCCTCATTTGGAGTACTGTGTCCAGTTTTGGGCCCCACACTACAAGAAGGATGTGGAAAAATTGGAAAGCGTCCAGCAGAGGGCAACAAAAATGATTAGGGGTCTGGAACACATGACTTATGAGGAGAGGCTGAGGGAACTGGGATCGTTTAGTCTGCAGAAGAGAAGAATGAGGAGGGATTTGATAGCTGCTTTCAACTACCTGAAAGGGGGTTCCAAAGAGGATGGCTCTAGACTGTTCTCAGTGATAGCAGATAACAGAACAAGGAGTAATGGTCTCAAGTTGCAGTGCGGGAGGTTTAGGTTGGATATTAGGAAAAACTTTTTTGGTAGGAGGGTGGTGAAGCACTGGAATGCGTCACCTACGGAGGTGGTGGAATCTCCTTCCTTAGAGGTTTTTAAGGTCAAGCTTGACAAAGTCCTGGTTGGGATGATTTAGTTTGAGAATCAGTCCTACTTTGAGCAGGGGGTTGGACTAGATGACCCTCTGAGGTCCCTTCCAACCATGATATTCTATGATTCATACTTCCTATCTTTCCTACACAGTCTGTAGTGTTACTCCTTCTTTCTTTATTGAAAGACACTGAAGATTTCTTTGCTCTTCTGTAGTACTGTTCTCTGAGGATCTCAAAAACTTTACAGCGATTAAGTCTCTCACAAGCTCTGTGAGGTTTACTACACCCATTTAACAGAAAATTAAAATGAGGCACAAGAGGCTATGCTTAAACAAATTATTTACATAGCATCAACCTTTACTAGATGCCTTATGGACAAATAAAATGGCAAAGTATGCCCTAAAGATCTCTTCATCTTGAAAAATGACTTCCCCAGGATCACATAGCAAATCAGTGGTAGTGCTAGGAAAAATATTTCAGGAGTCTTGACATGTAGGACCCTGCTCTAATCACTAGATATACCTCCTCAGTGAAGCTTATTGTTGGGTATTTGCTCTCTTGGGGGTTCTTCTTCCCAAGGTAGACATCAACACTGTTTAGTTTTAGGAGAAGATGGAGTCTCTTTCTTCCCTCTCAAATGATGAGAAAATCCTCATTAACTCACGTTTCTGTCACCATTATTTTTCCTTCTTCCTCCTCATTTATTGCATAAAATTCATTAACATGTCACAAACTCAACCTATTATCAAGAGCAAACATCTATAACTATTTTATAAATGATGAGACTTGTGATGTCCCATCCCTATACATTTTTGAGGACTCTCTCCTCTCCCCAGTGTGAAGCCTCACTTTGGTGTTCATTTCAGTTTTGCCGGCAGAACAATAAAGAAAGCTGCAGCAGACAGTTATGTGTCCATCAGCTCCCTCTGTCTGCGACCCCCTTCTCTGCTGGCTCTAGAAACAGAACAAGTTATTATTGTTCAATCCATCATATTTCAAGTAACAATCCCCTCTGCTTTGTTCACCAGCTGGTGGTATATTCCTCTGAGAGAAATCAATACACTAGTCGCTATTTACAGGAATGCTGTTGGTGGCAATGGCAATTGTTCCATTGTTCAAGTGTCCTTATATCTGGAAAGGGCTGTCAAGAGCCTCTTCCACTTTGGCCTACTTTTCTCTGCTGTGTCCATGTGAACGTGTTGGGCCAGTTAAGTTATTTTGTTAATGATAAACTGATTACAAGATAACTGAGAGGAGGTGAAGACCCTGAGGCTTGTCAGATTAAGGGATGGTTAAGAGGCTGTGGAGGACTGGTCTTGGAGTGTTAACTAAGACACCCCACCCCCAAAGCTTTCAACTCTGCTCTCCAAGTAAACCTACAGCTGGTTGCTTGTTTCCAGTGGCTGCAAAACAAACTGCAGGGCTCAGTTCACAAACCCCTTTCATGAACCCTTGTGGTCGTTGCATAGCCCAGGTGTGGGTTGGTTGGTTGGTTTGTTTGTTTGTTTGTTTCAAAGTTCTCACTACTGATTTTCTCAGGCCAAACACTCTATAGACGTGCAAAGTAGGATTGTGATATTTGTGACTGGAACAATCCCCTCAAATCCTGTTTGATGCTAGTCGCTGCTGTCCTTGCACTGCTTCTCATGCCTCTCTTCTTCTTACCCCTCTTGTTAAAGGGGAAAGTGCACTAAACTGGCTTGCTATTTACAAATTGGAACCAGATTAAACTGCAGGCTAATCTGACAATGTGGAGTCAAAGTCCCTGCTAGGAAGAATTTAAAGCAACCCAAAAGAATAAATTACTTGGCCCAAGAAGTCAACCTTGATAAATCCTATTTTAAGACCTGGGTTAATTTAAGAGGCAGAGTGAATGGAGGAAAAACATAAGTCAATCTTGAGTCTCATTTGTTTAGCTTCATGTTACAACAGGGTTCTAGAAATGAGAGAAAATCAGGCGGTGGCATCCAAAGAACGTGTGCACCTGTTTTCTTCAGTGAGACTAATCAATGTTGGATTTAATCTGAGATTTGCTCGCATTTAGTTCCCGCAGTTAATATCCCATTTTTTCTTGTCCCCCATAGAATTTTACCCTGGATATATCTCTGTTCTTACAGGAGATGGATCCAGGCACCCATGCAACTTTGGGAAAGCTTGAATCTGGAGGAGGATGTGAAATGCACAGCTGAGCCCTGTCTCTATTATCGGTAAAGCTAATCACAAAATGGTATTTCTGCTCCACAGGAAGTTCTGATGTTATTTAAAAAAATCATTCTGAATTGGGGAATAAAATTGAAACTTAGAAACGTTCTGCAGAACAGAAATACCAGAAAAACTTGATTTGGGAACATTTCATTTCAATAATATAAAACCATTTTGTTTTGATATTGCATAATGATAGATTTAATATTAAACTATTATAGTAGGATGTCTTGAAATTAAGAACTGTATAAATACAATACTATATCATTCTACTTGTATCTATTACGATATTAATTTTAATAAAGTTGAAATGAAATGTTTTGCCATTATCAGAATAAAACATCTTGATATTATATAAATGTTTAAGTGCTTTTGAATGGGAACAAATTGTTTTTGTTTTGAAATGTTTCCTGGAAACATTTTCATTTAGATAAAATTGCATTTTCTAATGGAATATTGTTCTGCTGAAAATTTTTCAATCACCTTTAATTATGGGTACTTAGGTAACATTGGGTAGAGCTGGATAGAAAATTTTTAGAAAAATAATAAATGTCATTCTAAATATGCTGTTTCATCAAAAACCAAAACTTTTTGTGGAAATATTTCAGTTTTGACAAAAATTTCATTGCAAAGGCTTTTGGATCGAGCTTGAGAGAGGTACAGATCTCTGCTGTACCTCCTTCAGAATGATCTAGAATGGAAAACTCTATTCCAAACTGAGCAGGCGTGAACCTTGATCTCCCGCACCCTAGCCGAAGGCCCAACTCACCAGAGTGCATACATATGCCCCATAGCCTTCCTAGCCATTTCAATCCCTCTTCCTGAATCAAAAACCTCAGATTTTGTTAGGAACATTGACACAATTCAATTTTTGTGAAAACCAGTGTGGAACAAAACCAAATATCAAAACCTTGGAAGTTGCCATGAAATGAATTGTCATCATCCAGTCATTCGAAGCACTGTGTGGGTTAGTGATGCAGCAGAGAAGAGACCAAGGCTGTTAAGATAAGGATCTTTTAAAAGATTTTTAAAAGACTTGATCAACACATTGCATGCTTAGTTCCCTTTAATATGAGAGAGCTATGTGCCGAGTTATAAAAGCAATAGAAGAAATTCAGGCCCAAATCCTGATCCCATTGAAATCAATGGCAAAACTCCAGTTGATTCCAGTGGGACCAGGATTGGGAATTATGAGCTTGCATCTTTTTGTATAAATACAAGCCTGAAAACTGCATCCAAATCCCATCAAATTTTGGAAGAGTTCAGGTCTGGAACCAGATCTGATTCTTATTTTCTGTTGCTTTCTTGTTGCAGAGTTGAGCTAGTGACAGGAACTCATTACAAATGGCTGAACATCTCCTGTATCTTAAATGGAAACCCCTGGAACTTGAGAAAACTAGGATCCTTTTCTGAACTTTGTCTCTCAGGACCCATTTGTAATTTAAAATGGCTTGTTCTCACAGCAGTGCTCCTTTCAACGTGTGGGTTATTTTTATGCTCTGACATAAGCATTCCTTTTATCTTCTAACAATGGGCCTGATTCTCTTCACTTACAGGGGTGTGAACTGGAAGTAACTGCACTGAAGTCAGTGGAATGACATGGGTATGTGAATGGAGAATCAGCCTGTGGTTTTTAGTGTTCTGGGTTGGTTTCTCTGTGAAATTTTGAAAGTAATCACACTAAATACACTTGCAGCATTTGCCCTAAAAATAGCAAAGTGCCACATGAAGGGCTCTGATGCTGTCTTGAAAAGTGTGATTCATAGAAAGTGAGTGGAGTGATGAATGGAAAATTTCCAAGCCAATATAATTATGGTGATATCCTGAATATACAGGATGAAGAAAATAAACAGCTGTTTTTACATGTGCTCCTACATAGACACCTCAGGCAGGAAAGACTATGACAATTGGCTGACTGTTACTGGGGTTGAAGGGGATGTATGTATGACTAGTTGTAATATGTATTGCAGTAAATATTAGATTTAACTGTTTCAAACTACTAATGAAGAGGGGTTTATTTATTTTTGGAAGGGATTGACCTTGTCCCCCTCTAGTCCCAGTACTAAGGGGGAAGATTGGTTACCATTACAACTTTGCAAGAGCTGCTCAGATACTGCGCGTCTGTAGGTAGACAGTCAAGAGATTTCCATACAAGGTAGAGAGAGATCTGACTCATAAACTTCAGATCTGCATTGAGTCCAAACTTCCTGAAAGTTCATGTGCTCAGATCCAGGAGTTTTGTTTGGACCCACTTCTGAGAAAATATGTGGATGTTCCCTCCTATTTTTGCTCTTATTTACTTGATGTAATTTCCCTCACTAATAGCTCCTTTCAGCCAAACAAACAATGGTTTAGTAGCTCAAGTGAAAATCAGTAGCGGACACTTTTTCAGTCTGTTTTACCATCAAGTTATTTACTTTCAAAGGTTAACATTTTTATCCACGTTCTCAGACATACTGTACTATCTATCCTAGGTACTTATTCGGCCCCATGACCATAGTGTCTAAGCACCTCAATCTTTAGTGGAATTGCCCTGCCCAATGCCCCTATGTGGTAGTGAAGTACTACTACCCCCATTTTACTGGAGGAAGTAAGGGTATGTCTATGGTGTGCAAAAACCTCTGACCATGAGTCTTAGAGGCTGAGTCAACTGACTTGGGCACGCAGCACTTCCACTATGGGGTTAAAAATAGCACTGAAGTAGGTTCCTGCTTGGGCTCTGAAACACAGCAAGGCAGGGTAGGGGTGTCTCAGAACTCAGGTTTCGGAGCCCAAACAGGAGTATCTAAACTGCTGTTGTGAGCCCCGCAAGCCCAAGTCTATTGACCCGGGTTCTGAATCTTGCTGCCTTTATTTTATTTTATTTTATTTTATTTATTTTCAGTGGACACATACCCCAGGTTACTTATCCAAGATCTCACTGGAAGTCTGTGATGGAGCATTGAAGTGAATGTAGGTCTAAAGTTCCACTCTAATCCAATGGTTAGGATACTATACTTACTCTCTTGAGGCTGGTGTAAACAAAATTTTTGTACCATATCAACGATCTCTATATTTAGAAACTGATATCATTAAAGTGGTATAACCCATGTGAGTGGTCAGTTATTCTGCTACACAGGAGCTTACATGAGAACATCTTTTATTTTTACATAGATTCTAAAATATTTGGAGCAGGGGACTCTTGTTGTGCTGTGTTTTGTACAACACGTATCACAATGGGCCCTGGTCTATGATTGGGGCTCCTATCTGCTACGGTAATACAAACAATAATTTCCATAAATTTAACAGCTCGAGCAGTACAAAAACTATAGACAAGCCCATAGTTTTACATGCTGTTTAGATGTGTAGCACTTCTGAAAGGCTGGCAAAAATAACCCTTTCATCTATTTGTTCTGTGAGAAGGGTAAAAATGCCTTCTTGGTTCATTATCATATGCCTTAATCCATGGTGAAAATTTATGAGGTCACTGGGACTTATACTAGCAGATTTGGTAGCCTTTTATGTCTCAGTCTAAATACATATCAGTCTGAATTTGGGAAGTATTTGTCATTGGCTTTGAGACAGATACAAGTTTTTATTATAGCTATAATTTACACTATTCTGTTTCATTGAGTTTTCTTTTAATTTTCTTTTGTTGGTTTGCAAATGTTGGCACAGTTGTAAGAGCAGGATTTTATAATTGTACTATAAGAATAGAGGTACTAATGTATGTCTTGATTTCATTTTACCAGCCACCGTATTTGAATAGCAGAAAGGAATGACCCTCTGGGACATTGGTAGAAATGCATCTGACAGACTGCCAGTGTCTGTACTGATGTTAAGGCAGGGACAGACCAGAACAATCCTTATAACTGATTATGGTCACCCTTTTGTTTTAGGATAAGTTATGTCTATTATGGTTTCCTATATGTATTACAAATTAGGCACTCCAGTTAAATACACATTTCTTTTTAAGGTTTAGTAAGTAAGAGACAAGATCTTGTATTGTGTCTATGTTAAGGAGACTCAAAATAAACTGACACTGTTTATATTCTCAAAGGTCTCTGTAAAAAGACTGTTTGTGTGAATGAGGAATGTATCCATCAGGAAAAGATAAGGTGTGAAGGCCATTGTTAACCAGAGGGTCAAGAAAGGAGGAGCGAAGACACTTATTGAGATTTGTTGACGCCAGCAACGCGCATCCATGATTGAGGAAGGACAGATTGACAACCCTGAGGTGAAGGCTGGCACCCCTAAAGACAGGACAATTGATTAAATCGGAACCAGGACAGGATGACCCTCTCGGAGGTGTATTGGAATGTTTAATCAAAAGATACACCAATTAAGAAGTAACCGATCACAAACTGACACAGCAAAATCCATAGACTTCAACAGAGAAAAAAGACTATATAAGAACAGGGCGCTTGGCCATGGGACCTTGGGTTCATCTTGCCACACTCCAGGAGCATCGGATTGTGACAGACAGAGCCCTTCTCCCCTCTGCGACCAATCTGGCTGGCCATTAGATTGATCCAGACTCTGGACTGGTAACTATAAACATCAACTGGCAGGACTGTGTGTGTCTGTGTGTGTATATGATTGAAAAACATATGCTAACTGTTGTATTCTCAATAAATGCGGCATGCTGCCTTCTTCCCTGTGCGCTTCTAATAAGCATAACACAGCTGGGAGTGCTTTTCTCTTTTTGACTTTTTGTTAAAGTAAATTAAGAATTTCAAATATTTTGCAAAATAATGCAAATCAAATCCATCTTTAGCAATTTGGTTTGAAATCCTAAAATCCCAGATTTTGCCATATTTGCTTGTCAAGCAGTGTTTTACTTTGTGAGTAGTCCCAATGAAACCTGCACATGCCAAGGAGGGTACTAATCAGTAAGATTAAGGGCATTGTAGTCTAGCTCATAGACATTAAAGAAGGAAAACAGCTGAAGACTTTACCCTTTCTCTCAGTGCAGGATTATCCTTTACAGTAAATTTTCTAGTTCTTTGTCTGGTCTAATATTAAATTACTAAGAACATAAGAATGGCCATACTGGGTCAGACCAAAGGTCCATCTAGCGCAGTATCTTGTCTTCCAACCATGGCCAATACCAGGTGCCCCAGAGGGAATGAACAGAACAGGTAATCAAGAGATCCCTTCCCAGCTTCTGGCAAACAGAGGCTAGGGACAACATCCCTGCCCATCCTAGCTAATAGCCATCAATGGACCTATCCTCCATGAATTTATCTAGTTCTTTTTTGGACCCTGTTATAGTCTTGGCTTCACAATATCCTCTGGCAAAGAGTTCCACAGGGTGACTGTGTGTTGTGTGAAGAAATACTTCCTTTTTGTTTGTTTTTTAAACCTGCTGCCTATTAATTTCATTTGCTGAACCCTAGTTCTTGTGTTATGAGAAGAAGTAAATAACAGTTACTTATTTACTTTCTCCACAGCAGTCATGATTTTATAGAGCTCTGTCATATTCCCCCCCACCCCCTTAGTCCTCCCTTTTCCAAGATGAAAAATCCCAGGCTTATTAATCTCTCCTCCCTTATAATTTTTGTTGCCCTTTTCTATATCTTTTCCAGGTCCAATATATCTTTTTTGAGATGGGGCCACCAGATCTGCACGCAGTATTCAAGATGTGGGCGTACCATGGGGGATGTTTTTCCCCCATCATATTCTTTTGGAGACTATTCTACAGGTTAGGTCTTAATCCTGCATTGAAAACTGAACAGGCAGAGCTCCACTATAATGATATTATAATTAGGCCTAAGTAAGTTTACTCTAATTGTAAGTTCAATTGTAAAAAGTATATCAAAGTTCATGAAATGTTACAGTAACCCATTATAACAAATCTTAATAGAAAGCAAGGCAAGTTGCTTTTAGTAACGAATATTAGAAACAGATGGAAAAGAACCAGAGACTAAATTAGTTCAAACAAAAAGCCCACCTTGATATGTTTCAAGGGCTATGTTGAAATCCTGCTTGTTAAAATCAGAAGATGTGGAACTGGAAATTAATAAACCCAAATTAGTGTGTCAGTATTAGGCCTAATTGATGAACAAATTAATGAAGGGGTGGGCCCCACCCACCAATCCCTTGTGTGTTCTTAAAGAACAGATGGAGTTACTGAAGTAAGTTTCACCATCACTGCTTCCACTCCCACCATCTCCTGGGACTTTGCCATCCTAATCCTGAGATGTTCTGATCAGACTAGGCCAAAGAGAGAGACAGATAACATCGCCACCTCTACTGGCTCCAGCTGAATGCCAACCACCTAAAATGAAATGAGATTATATTTTAACAGTAACAACATCTCAACTAACTTCTTCTCTTTTTCCCCAAAAGGACAGTTGTTACCATCTTTGATACCCTCTAAGACTGTAAAACAAAGGGAGTGGGGGTTCCTTGCAAAAGCACTCTCCTGCTTAAGGGAAAGTTAACAAGAAATGTTAAAATGAAAGCTTAATACTTGACATTTCAAATGCTTTAACTGTCCCTCCTTTTCTATATCTGTAATAAAAAAGGTTAAAAGGATTTTTAATGGCATGTTTGCCATGGTACTAAGCAGGCTGAGGTCTCTGTATACCAATCCTTGTTTAATGTCGGACAGTGAAAGTTTATAACACCATTATCTCTTTTGACCTCTGAGATCATTACCACAGGCTCTAGGCAGGGACAGGGTCTGCTCAGCCGTTCTCAGCCTTGTATAGCTATACACAATCCTGTGATATCAGGAAGGGGGGGTTTCCTGATATTTAGAATTTAAATATAATTAAAAATCTATATTCTTAAATAAGATGCCGCCACCACCACTGTACACATAAAATGACTAGAGTTAGCAGCAGAATTTTGTTGACTACCAGGCTCTGTCAATAGCTGGCTCCATCCTCCTGCATACCCAGTTTCCTTGATTACATGCTCCCCCCTTGGTACTTAGTGGTTCTCATAAGCCAGATTTTCAGACTCTGAGACAAAGACGTGTTGGCACTTTTGTGTCTAATTTTTGTTAGAATACCTTGACGCACCAAGGTTGGATTTTTGGGGCACACATCTCGCTATACATTTCTACACACGGGTACATAATTTGTGTGCACGTTCACAGTAGCTGGGAGTGCATGCTGTGTACACCGCTCCACCTGCACTTCTGTGAAGGTGACTCTTAGCATTTCAAGACATTTAATTAGGAAGATGCTGTTCTCCAGCACCAGTACCTGATATGTGCATGCAATTGCATGAGCAAATTGAATGCACGTGCATATCTGTATCCAGTCCTAGGCTCCTTCATGCCAGTGGTTTAAAAATATTCAATTGTGTGAAAGATTGTGCCCATTTCTGGTTTCTGACTTTCAGTTTTAGCTGTGCAACTATTGAATTATTTGAGTTTTAGTTCTTAAGTGAGCTTAGTGCTCGTGGCTGCATCTTTTTAAAAGTGTAGCCCAGGTTCTACTTAAAAGGCTACCCTGGTGGGTATTTAAGTAAAGCATTATGTCTCGAAATCAGCGCTGGCATATGTAGCACAACTCCCTCTGAGGAGTCAGGATTCAGTTTGGTGCAATAGTTTGCCCTACAGAACACTTCTATTATTGATGAAAATAGTTTATGTATAAGTTAGAGCAAGAAAATGTGTGCATCATTCCTCAGATATTATTTCTGGAGAGTTTTAGATGTGGACTGTGATGGCAAAACTGGCCCTTTTAATTTGGGAAAGTTGGGCTTGCAGTTAGGGTACTGGATGGGGACTTAAGAGTGCTGTGTTCAAGTCCTAGCTTTACAACTGACTTCCTACATAATCTCACTGTGTCAAAGTCCCCCATCTGTAAAACCTGAATAATAATATTTTGTTTCGGGTGGGTTGTTGGGTTTTTTTGTACTATGATAGCATATAGGAGCCTTTGTCATGCACCAGGACCCCTTTGTCCAAGGTGCTGTACCAACACACAGAACAAAAAAACCCAACAACTCTTCTTTGCCTTAAGGTACTTACCATCTTAAGTATAGGACAAGACACAACAGATTGATACATGCAGATGGGAAGCACAAGGAAACCATGACACAGTAATGGTCAGCAGGATATAGAGTGATCTCAGCACACCAGCTGCCTAACTGTTGTTAATCCTTCCTCTTTTCCCATCGTATGTCTTGCCTGTATAATCTCTGTGAAATAGAGATGGTGTCTTGGTAGGTGTAGGTACAGGCCATGCACTGTGGAAGTTTGCTCTCTTGGCCCTGTAAGCATACTGTAACACTAATAACTACTCAGTTGTCTATGGAGTAAGGAAAAGCAAGAAAGGCACTTGCTATCTGTGGAAAATCTGCTGATGTACTTGTTCATTAGCCATCCGTTTCAGACCAAGGACCTTAATTTAGGCTCCTAAATCCCTGTTTAGTCATCTAAATATTTTTTGTTTAAAATTACCAAGGACCTGTAGTTTCCACAAAAGTCAGTAGGATTTCTGACTGCTCAGTACTTCTGATAATCAGACCTTTTATTTATGCAGCTGCTTAAGTTAGGGTGACCAGATGAAACATACAAAATATAGGGACACATGGGAGAAGCGCAACCCCCCTCCCCCCCCCCCCCAAAAAAAAAAAAACAAACCGCCAGAGCGGCCAAAGCTGCAGTAGCGGGACAAATGGCGTCCCGACCGTGCATCGGTCAGGAGGCGAGACAAAGAACTAAAAATCGGGACAGTCCTGATTTTTATCAGGACGTCTGGTCACCCTAGCTTACGTATACATTTAGGTGTGTTTCAAAATGTTGGCCTATGTTCAGCTAATCAAAAAGCAAGGGAGCATGCAAACTTCCCAGCTCTTCACAGTACAATTGGCTAAGAACTGTAAGTTAGGAATAAGAACTGCTCTTGCATTCACACAATCTTCTGTACATGAAACCTGATTCCCAAACAATTAGCTAAAATACCCTGGATCTAAGGCAAACTTCATAATCTCACATTACC